>NC_138983.1:49269660-51713788 GCF_964341445.2 Mesoplodon mirus
GACCTGGCAGGAGGTGAGGAGGTTTCAGGGAAAGTTTTACAATAGAGACAAAGTTTAAGTTGATATTTGAAAGATAAAATGTCCTTCACTGGAAAGGCAAGTTCTACTGTAATAATTATTGGAGATGATTTTTCTATCAACACCTACATTATGTCCTAAGTCTGCAAAGTGTGGCAGTAAATAAAAAGTTATATATTGCAAGCGAGGGCTCCTTCATTTTTAAACATAGGAAATGCATGCTTTGAAATCTGCATTATTTTGATAGCCAAAGTAAAGAATTAATTAGATGTTTAGGACTCCAAACAGAATCCAGATAGTATCTTTATCATGAAAAACCTAACTCTTACTGAGGGAGTCAATAATATGTTAATTATCATTTTGAACCAGCTTGCTTCTGTCTATTTATTGGTCTTCTCATAAAGTATTTCATTTAAATTTATCGGGATGGATTCTCCTTGTAACGTGTAACAAGCTATTAAAAACAGTGCCAATGAATAAAATAATTACTCAAAAGCATAGCCACCAGCTGAGCCAGAGGTTTAATTATTTGAAGAGCAGTAGCTATGACAAGATGCCGATGACTTAATTTAAACGTCTTACAACCCTGTGCAAAAGCCCAAAGAAAACTCTTTTGCATATCAGCTCTGTATTGGAAAATAGACTGTGTGATGAACTAAAAAAAAAGATAATGTAGTAATATTAGTAGCTGATCAAAAGATCCTACAATGAGACTTGAAGGAAGATGGAACAGGGGAAACTAACAGTTGTTTAGAACCCACTGTGTGCTGGGTTCTTTTTATAATATTTATAGAATCTTATACTCAAATACAGGACTATATGTGGAATATAATTTTATATATCTCTATATTTAATAGTTGAGATAAGCGGTTCTGAGATGTCAAGCAACTGAAAAAGGAATACATAGCTAAGTAGTAGAGCTGAGATGTGAATCAGCTTATTTAGCACCAATGTCCAAATATTTGTACTCTACCAAGTTGTAGGTAGGTATATTTAAGTCCAATAATGATAATGAAGATGATGATTTTAATTTTATACTGATTTGAATTATTGGAAAGTAAAACAGACTGCCCCCAAAAGTGGCAAGGTGGAGTGTTTTTGTCCTTACAATTTTCAAAGCCAAGCCTGCTCACCCATAGATAAAAAAGCAAATTTCTATAATGAGAGCAAGTTTGTGCTAAAAAAAAAAAAAATTCCCATCTGGTCTAATTCTTTCCTTCTCCATACTATTGTATGTGGCTTACTCTCTATCCACCTGAGATTACGTCCTGATAGTTAACAATACCAAACATTTTCAAGAGTTTTTTTTTTCTTTCTGCTATTGTTCCTTCTTCTTAGAATACCTTCTTTTTTTGTGAACTACTTTTGCCTCAGACATAGTCACTGGTTTTTCACTCCCTCCTAACTACTCTTCAGATAGATTCAGAGGTTCTTATTTCTCTACTCCCACTGTATTCTGAACATACTTCTACTATAGTTCTTACTATACTTTGTTAGAGATAGTATATGTGTTTTCACATCTAGATTGTAAGTTACAAGCTCCTTAGGGATCACGAGGAGGTTACTAAAAATCATTAGTCAAAAATGGGATGAAAGAGTTCATGGCCTATCTTGAGGAAAAAAAAAAATGTTTCCAGGATTGCCTCATAGATTCCAAGGACATAAACACCCCCATCTCTAGAGGTAGTATCACCACTCCCTTTTCTAGAATATATTCCCTACTCATATCTAGCCATATTCTTTAAACATGCTTTCTTGATTTCTATCTCCAGATCTTTGCTTATGCTCTTTCACTTCTCAGAATAATCTACATCAGAGTTGGCAAATAGGTTCATATAGAATATTAAAATGGTTGGTCAAAGCTGCCTGAGTGCTACAGTTAGAAGAATGTGGACTCTGTATATGTCAAAGAACACCAGGGTGTATCAAAAAGCATCTGCATGTGTACAGAAAAGACAGGGTGACACCATACACATCCATATTGGTAATCTACATGTTGTATCCTGCATTTTCTTCACCCAAAGATCACCCACTAAATCTTTCCCTTGATTAGCAAAGACCTAAATTCTGTTTTCCTTCACTGAATCCCAGTATATTTAGTCTGTATCCCACAAGATAGCGGACTTAGAGATGATTTTGTGACTATCTATATTTTTATTCCCCAACTGATTGTGCCTTGGGGGGTGTGGGAAAGTATAAAACTGATTTCACTTTTTGTCTTCTATCCCTATGGCATACTATTGATCACATAGTAGAAAATATAGCATTTTGTTTTGATTAATTCCAATATTTTGATTATTTCTTGGGCTATACTTTCATGGCTACATTCTTCTAAAGGACTATTTGGAAGCCAAATCTCTACTCTTTTCCTAAAAATTTCCAGGAAATATGACCATTAAAGATGTATGGATAAGAACCAACTCTAAAAATAAGTAAATGCAGGAAAAAGTGTTTGAGCACAGGCTATGAGTTTGCTTCTGAGTTGTGAGGATAAGAGCGGCTTAAGGAAAAAAAAAAAGATTATCTTTCACAGTGTAAAATACTTTATATGCCATCCAGAATGGCATAGCAGCTCTATTCCAGGAGGAGACTATAGCTCCATCTAGCTCACTACTCCACCCTAAGATTGTCTCATGGGCTAAAATGACAGCTAGGTCTCCAGCCATCTTATTCGTGTTCCAGGCAGCAATATTAAGGAAGGGGTAAAGAATAATGCATAAAATGTACTTGGAGATGTCTTTTAAAGAATTTCTTGGGAACTACAACATGACAATTTTGCTAACCTACTGGACAGAACTCAATCACATGGGCTTACTTTACAGTGGAAGATAAGAAATGTAGTTTTAGTCTGGCTACCCTTCTACTCTGTTCAAACTTAGTTTTCTATTTCCATGGAAGAAAGAGAGAACAGATATTTGAGGACAACTAGCAGGTTTTGCCATAGTGACTGTTTTTTGGGTTTGTTTTTTGACCTTTAAAAATATGAAAAACATCAAGACTTTGTCCTGGAAAAAAACTGTAGTCTCCTAGGAAAACTTCAGTCACTAAACTTTTATCAACAGTCAAGGCTAGAGTACTGGGATTAACAAATTCTGGACCATTAGAAAAATAAAATAGTATAGAGTAGAGCAGCGGTCCTCAACCTTTTTGGCACCAGGGACTGGTTTCGTGGAAGACAATTTTTCCACGGACCAGGGTGGGGTGATGGTTTTGGGATAGTTCAAGCACATTATATTTATTGTGAACTTTATTTCTATTATTATTACATCAGCTCCACCTCAGCTCATCAGGCATTAGATCGCAGAGGTTGGGGACCCCTGGAGTAGGGGATAAGAAAACAAGCATATAATTGCAATATTGTATAGACTGTATAATTACAGTCTATACAGACTCTATAGTCTGTATAACAATGAACTCTGTACAAAGTGTAGTGGTGATTATGTAGCAGCTTTTGGTGGAGGATTGGGAAAGGCAAAAGAGAGATTGATTTACTATACATGGATACATTAAGATGATGGAGAGAAAAAAGTATATTTTAGTAGATAACCTTTTAGATGAACATTAAAATGGGAAACTATTTAAAGTTAGATATGGAATTGGCATGGAGGCTAAGGTCAATTTATGAGCAAGGCAAAGGAGGTGATTAAACCAACAGGCAATATTCTGAGAAAAAATACTTATCAGCTTCATCTGAGTTGAAGTAATTTCTGTATCAATAAGGACTCTTTGGGTTTCAATATGAGTTTGTTTAGGCATAAAGATGTTCATATAAACAAACCTATTTGTTCATTAACTCCAGACATCAGGATTAAGCATTTACTATATGTAGAGTCCAGTGCCAGGATCTAGGATCATGGGCAGTGACTAAGATTAATATAATTCCAGGACTCACAGAGCTTAATTCTAATTTAATCTGTATAATGATCCCATGAGAAATAATTAATGAACACTGTTTTAGAGATGGAGAAACTGAGAGAGAGTTTGCATAACCTACCAGAGAATAAACAGCTAGTTAAAAGGCAGAATCCAAATATGAACCCAGGTCTTCACATCTCCAAAACCTAGGCTACCACACGATACCAGAGATGGACCTTCTCTAAGCTTGGATTTACCTTTGGAGAAGGTGGTCCCTCTTTTTGCATGAAAGGAATCTTTGGTTTCTTCAGAAGTTTCTATGGAGCCAGCCCATGAATCAGGTCTGCTTTTGATGTCTTAGACTATCTACTGCAAATTCCAGTGTAGGGTATATAATAAACATACAGCAAAAATTGTGAGCTGGAATGGGAGTAAGGAAATAACAGAAATAAGCATAATCTGTGTGCTCAGCACTGAACTGTAACTTTGACATATAATCCTCCATAGTATTCTCAACATATCCTGTGAGTTTAAGTTTTGCTATCCCTTAGTGACTTAATAAAAAACCATCATCTTCCCATCTCAAGTCTGTTTACCCTACTGCATTCTCTGGTTGAGAGTTCAAGTTAGGCTGATTGAAAGACACATCTTAATTTTCTGATAATTTTAGTACTTGAATACCACACTACCAATGAGCTGAGAAAGATGTTCCAAATTCTCTACACATAAGGGTGTTCAAAGGGGATTTTTTAAAATCATGATTACAATCCCTAATAATACTTGTCTGTTTCTCTCTCTGACAATTTGCCTCTGGTAATAATGAAGTCACAACATATCCAAGAAGGATAACATTGATATAGCTATGTATTCATTTATCTAGTAAATTCTAACCAAGCTCCCATGCTTGGTTATTTGCTAGGATCTGGAAATACAAAGATAAAAATGAATTTAGTGTGTGCCCTAAAAAGTTAGTGTTCTGATGAAGGAAAGAGAAGCCATAGAACATTAATACTTTGTGTTTTGGGCAGTGATGAACATATGATGGGTGTGAAGAGCTGGGTGCCTAAATCAGCTTGGGAGTGGGTCTCTGGCCCTGGGTTGGGGTCAGAGACCACCCTGAGGAGGTAGTCGTAAGAGAGATCTTTCAAGAAAAGTACCAGGAAAACCATGTCTTCCTCCAGTGTTCATTGCAGTGAACAGTTTATGACCTGAAACATAAGATTTTATTACAGTTATCTTTAAAAGCACACTTGTCCAACTGTGGTTCAGGGAAGAAAATGGCCAAGCTCTTGTCCTGAACTCAGGATGCATCTGAGACTGTGAATCAGCCCCAAATCACACATGGTGCATTGCCACATTTCCATTTATTTGCTTGACATTTTACTTCCAAAGGGAGGAGCAAGCTAGTTTTTCCTCATCTTCTTGAAAATATGAAATGTGTCAGCCAGTTATCTCCCTCAGCCCTTCATTTATACAAAAGACAAGACTAGCCCACAAATTCCCCCAGAGGAATGCCAGTATGTGCTCTGTATTTCATCTGCTTTTTGTTTAATGTTCTCATCAGAGGGTAAAGTAATATTTGATTGTCATAGAAACACATTAAATTCAAGTCCAGTTTATTCCTTCACAAACTATAAACATACTGTTCACCATCTTTAGAATTTTCCTTTTTATCTTCATTTTTCTTGTTTTTACCTTTTGGTTTTTATTTTACTTTTATTTTTTATTAATCATGAATGCTGTAAGTTTTCTACAGTGCTTGGTATAAATTGCCACCATGGAGCAAAAAAGTTTCTTTGTAAAAATAGCTGTGTATTATTAATCTGCCAGAACTTCACCTTTACTTTATTGCTAGATCCTCACAAATACCCTCTGCAGAGAATTTTCTTCCCATTTTGCAGATAAGAAAATTAAAAATCATAAAAGTGAAGTAACTTACTAAGAATGCATGCCAGTAACAGAACCATGGAGCTCAGGCCTGGAAGACTCTGAAACCCACATTTTTCTTCATTTTCTTGCTTTTCATTGGACCTTAAAAGTATTCAGTAGTCAAATAACTGAAGAACCCCTAGAAAGTTTCTCCTCTCTCTCCTGACTTCAAAACACAGACTCATATATACTATGTTTTATAATTTGCAAAGCGCTTTTTGTAACCATTGACTCATTGAAAGCTCCCCACAATATTATGAGGTAAGTGCTCTTTTTAGTCCCATTTTTACAGATGAAGAAACCGAGGATCAGATAAAAATGAATTATTTCCCCCAAATGTTAAAGTCAGTAAGTGACAGAGCTGGCACTTGAAATTAAGACTACAAACTCCATGTTCATATATATCACTCTGGTGACTCACTGTGAAGGCAGATTCTACTGGGTTCAGTAAGGCTGAGGGTCTCAGCAGCTGTTAAAGCAGGCTTTCGGTTATTATGAGAAACGCTTGGAAAGCAGTGGTAGCAACAAAGTGGGTAGGGTTTAAGTGTTCCTCCTCCTCCCTCTTCCTTCCCATCATAAGTATGTACAGATTCTGAGTGTTCTGAATGCTTTCTGAGAAAGGAATTAGAAACCAAAAGTAGCCAAGACATCTCAGAGCACTAAGATTTTCAATCTCAAAAATTGACCCCAGGTTTTATCAATTAGTTAAATATTCATGTTTTAGAAGATGAAAGTTCTTACAGAGACTTACTTTGCAAATTGAACAGTATTTCTAAAGTCCCAAATGACCCCATAATTTGTAACTAAAAGTATACTTATCTAATGTGAAAAATCATTAATTCATCTATTTTGGAATGTTAAGGTTTATAACGAGGATGGCCTCTAATAGAGTAATTTAATTAAATACCAATTAGTTAATATTACCAAGATGGACTTTTTCATCTTCAGAGCTTTATAGATATGTGATGAGAAGAAATGAGTTTAGGAAACAGGTAAAGTGGAATCTTCTACATTTGCCATGATCATAAGCAAAGCCAGTAATTTCTTCTTGGATGAATCCCATCCATTTTTAGAAGGAGATGGCAGGAACATTTAAATTTGACCCTTGGAAACATTTAAATTTGACTCTCGCAAACATATATCAAGCACCATTGTATCAATGGTGTGCTACACTGTAATTTCAAAAATAAATGCTTAATAATACATTCCCTCCCCTTGCTTCAAGTAGCACAAAATATACTGAGAGAATAAAAAGGCTCATGAACAAATACATTACGTAATTGTATAACATTACAGATGCTTTTTCAAAGGTATCAATAATGCCTAACTTTTAGTATCTAAATCCAGCTTAGAAACGCTCTTATTGATGAAGTGTTGAATAAGAGTACTAGAATAAAAGGAACATAAAGTCAAATAGGCCTGGGTTCCGACAGCAAGTCAATAAATGCATTGCTTTCCTAAGACAGTTGTCTCTATAAAGTAGAATCTTATAACTGACCTTGGGAGTTTGTGGCATGGATTTGAAATGTATGAAATCAGCTTTAGTACCTTGTGGGCCCTCACACTGTAGCCATCATTATTATTACTACTGCTAATTCACTTTTGTTTTTGATGCTGTTGTTGTTTTTATTCCTAATTTCATAATTGTTCATTAAGTCTGACCAAAAATGCATTCGCAGAAAGTACCCAAAACAACACCTGCAGCACCTCAGTTTGGGATGTAATGCTGTATATTGCTTCCCAAGCAATTACTGAAGCAAGCATCACTTCAATGATGGGAGAGGTCATTATTTTTATATATCCATCTATTAAGTATTTATTAACCATGCAATAGATATTATATATCCTATGGTGAGTAAAAGAGATACATTTCCTGCCCTTAAGGAATTTATACTCTAGTTGGAGATAATAAAATTAATCAGACAATCCCACAAACACATATCAAATTGCAAATGTGATAGGTGTTACCAAGGAGAAGTATATGGTGGATGAGAGCCTATACGAGACTTTGTGGTCAGGAAAATTGGGGTCCAGTGGTGCGCCAGAGGCTATGCAGAGTGTAAAATCCATCACCGCATAAATATCTGCTTCCAAGTCCCACCAGCAGTGCATCTCTATCCAGCTGGCTTCCCCAAGCAAATTGATGCATCTGGATTCATCCCACAATTAAAATGTATCTGTTCCTTTAGGAAAATAATGCACTATAAATGTGAAACTTTGAACAGAGAATATGATAAAATTAGAACCATGTAAACATGACTATAAGTACGTGACTGTCCAACTACCACACTTCATTGTCAGGTCATCCAGTTTAGCATAAGAAGAAATGTGCTAAGATTGAAGTTAGCTGTTCATGAAACAATTATATGAAATATGATGAGATTGGCTTACACAGTTGCTCATTTCTCATTGTCTTCCTGTTCACACTAGAAAAAAAGTCATCTACATCTAACCTTGTGGTGCGTAATCATACAGTTTCTCAACCAACAATTATTAAGCACCCACTATGGGACAGACATTATGAATAACTCTAGAGAAACTTAGAAAAATAACAAATGTATAAATAAAATCATTTTCAAGGAACTCCACTCAGTTATAGACAGACTTGCGAGTAAATAACTACAAGACATGGTGGTAAATATTTTAACAGAGTAAATAGAAGGTAAAGTGACAGCAAAAATGGGAGTGATAATCAAACTTCCCTTAGAGCAGGGTAAGAGGAAGAAATAATATAAAACGAAATGAGACACTACTTCTGGGTTGTGAAGAATGAATATGCATCTGTTTATTACACAAGTGTAGGCACATCTATTTTAGAAAGAAGAAAGAGTGTACAAAGGCACTGAGGTGCAGAATATCATGGCTTAATTGGGGGAGTAGAAAAATTCATAATTACTGGAGCAAAACGTTTTAGGATAGAAGTAACATGAATTACGTTTGACAAGAGGCAAGACAATGAGTCTGGATGATATTAAAGGGAGGAGTAGAAACAAATTATGATGTCTCTCTCTCTATAAATACATATATATATTTTTTAAATAATATATTTCCATATTTTGTTTCATATATGTGAAAATGTGTTTATAAGTCTGTATATTCCATAGAAAATATCATAAATATCATTAATTAAGCTTGAAGCAAAGAAATGAGGATTTCTGGACTTTTAGTTTTTCCGTTGTTCTCTGTATTATTATTTTTAGAAAACTAAATGAGTTACTAGATTAGGAGATAAATTTTGGAAAGTTTAACATTTAATGGATTTGGAATGACTTTATGTGAACTGTGTGTTTCTTTTAGTGGGAAACCTGAGAAATCCAGCTGTAAATGGCTTAAATATCTGCTTCAAGCCCCTCCTCTCCCTTGGAAGAGGACTGCGAGAACTCTCAGTGGGAAATGTGCTGTAGTTCTCGGGGTCAAAGGGGACTTCTGTTCTCCAGCCATTGTTGAGGAAATGTATGCTTTCATGGAAGGAATGAAGGGTCCCTGATGAGAGCTTGCAGAAGAAAGCAGAACATGGTGGCTAAGAACATAGGCTTTGGCATTAGGCAGACTTAGCTGTATAGGGCAGTCGTGCAGATGAATTTTGGTCTTTTGGCCTGGGTTCAGCACCCACTTCCTTGGCCCTGGTGGATTAATTTAAAGGAGTTGAAATGGGAACAGACAAGTTTCATATGAAAATATTTGGGCATCTCTAAAATAGAGGATTTGGTGGCGGGTAAGTGTTGCTCTAGAGTGAATTGTAAACCATATCACTCTTCGACCTTTAGGCATTTCCACCGTCACGTCCTTGGCAGGTGTGCTCAACATGGATTCCTCTTCTTTGCTAGCCTCTGATGCTGGTGTTTCTGGAGCTCTCTTCCTTTGTCATTGGCAATTTCAGTGATTCGAGCGGAGGGAAAGGAGACCACATCTGTGTCCCTTTAACTCTACAGCTTATGTTGTACAAAGTTTTACTCAGCAATGGCAAAGCTTAATGAGGAATCGTGGCATGTAGAAGCCCTGGAATAGATTCTCTGTTGAAATAAACCCTATACCTTGGGGTAATTAAATGAGAAAATTGGAATCATAGAAATCTGGAGCAAAAGTGGGCACATCAACCTCTAGTTTTTGAACATATCATATATGCTAGGAATTTAACTTGTGTATGCCTGATTCACCTGGCAACAAAGCACAGTTGACATTAACTACTCCTTAAAGTAATGAGAACAAGATAGAGAGTTCAAGTTCACCACTGGGTCCAAAGTTACACAGCTAGCCAACAGTAGAGCCCAGATAAGAACTGAAACCTATTTCAATTTCAGCAAGTGCCATACTAATGTTAATAATGATATAATAAGAAAAAGAAAACACTTTCTGAAAACTTTCTTTTTATTTAGATGCTCTACTGGCCCTCTACATGAATTCTCTCTTTTACAAAAATTACCCTAAGGTACATACTATTATTATCATTCTTATTTTAAGAATGAGAAACTGAAGCCCTAAAGGCATAACTTATGTAACCAAGCTCTCAGGAGCAGTAAATAACTGAGGGATATTTAAACTCAGACAATCTGATTCCATAGCTCACACCCTTAATCAAAAAGCCATACCCTCTTCTCCAGGTAGATAGAATGAAACCTCTATCTTGTACTTAAAATAAACCTTGTAGTAGTTAACTTCTCTCCTTATTCTATTTTTGTATCAAAATATTCCATAAAGGGCAGTGTCAAGAGGTGAAGGTACTTGCTCACGGTCAAAATAATAATTAACTTACAAACCAAAACAAGAATCCAAGTGACCTGACACCCAATCCAGAATTATTCATCTGGTCTATATCAGTGGTATAGAAGCAAAGCAGAAAATATTCAGTGCATGGAATTTATTTGATTTAATTTTTTCAAGCTTGAGGAACTATGGTCTCTCTTATTTGAATGTACCTCAAAGAGACAAAAACATATAAAAAGCTTAAAAATATTTCACTGCTCTGTGTATGAAATTCATCATTTTCTCATCCTCTGTTGTCTATTTCATATGCACTTTTGAGAATGATTACATCCTGAACTTTGACAGTTTCTCTATTTTCTCTCTTTGTGCTTACATCAAGAAAGCCTATCCGCTGCCCACCCCACACCTTTTTTTTTTAGTGAGTGACAATTTGTCATATCTGTTTAGGCCTATAAGGCTAGGGTAAGGATAATTTAATCAGCACATTAGTGTGAAAGATGGCTTAGACAGTCTTCAATTTGTACCGAGTAGGCTAGTCACAATCTGTTTAAGTGGACAGAGGCTCTCTGTGAGTGGAAAATCATTAAACATTTGGTTAGAATCTTATGTTTCCAATGGCTAAGGGAAACAAACATGCATTTATTGAGCAGCTATGTTATGCCAGGAGCTGGACATGCAATAAGAATGTGATATTTAAATTTTTCTTACCTGCCATGCTGGTGATAATCATATAGTTAATTTCTCATGGGGGTAGGAGTGGATGGGACATCACAGTACTGGCAGAGGTGTAATGGAAGGAATGGCAGCTTAGAGACCAGGAGATTCAGTTCTACTTACAATACCTCCACTTATTAACTCTGTGACCATTGGTGGATCATTTCACCTCTCTCATACCTCCCTCTTTCTTTTGTGAAATGGGCACATTCTGGGGTGTGGTGCAGTGTGATTGCAATGGTGGGAGAAAGGTTGCACTGCCCATGATGCTCACAAGTGCTTCTTGCATGAAATCAGTACTTGCAGCATTTCTTGATTGGCAATTTCCATACTCATCCAATACTTGGTTATTTTTATAACAAACTGTTGTAGATAAGTGATTTTTCATAACTTTCATTATTGAGTCCATATATAACCACATTTGCCTTTTTCATATTTAAACAGCAACTATTTTCTCATCCTTGCAGTTAGTTGTGTTGAAAAAAAAAATAGAAGCATGTGTTGTAATATGGTACTAAGAGAGAACCCATGCTCTCCTCTTTCCTGTTGTCTCTCTTTAAAAATCTCCTGTGATACTTTAAATAAATTAAGATATCTAAAGTGAAAGGACAGTGCAGAGGAGTTGGTCCATAGTAAATCTTTAATATTTTAGATCTAAATTAAAGAATGGTGTATCCTCTCTTCTCCCCTGTAACTTATGGTTAATGTCAGCATGACTATGGGATGGAAATCCTAACCAGAAAGTTTATTTACATATCTACTTCCTACTCAGAGGTCAGTACAAAGTAGCCACAATTTTTTTAAATGCTTATTTTGTTAGCTGTCAACATAATTTTTCCAGGTCCCCAAATACTTATAAATCAAAGATCCAAGATCCAACTCTAATCATCAGATGTTATTAAATAAGATAAGAATTAAATTGTCTTGGAATAGTTTTCAACAAATAGAGCAGAATATACAAAAATATTATACTCAGGCAAGCAGAAACACCAGTTAATTTGAAAATCATACTCCATAAGAGGATGGATTATCAAATATCATGTGTTTTTAGTCATGTGAGTGAATGTGCTAGATGCAAAAAGAACCCATATACAAGTCTTGTAGCAGTCTATTCATTTAACCAGTATTAATGGAGCACCTACTGTATGCCAGGCACTATTCTAGATACTGGGGATATAGCAGTGAATAAAACATATAAAAATTCATTTTTTTGTGAAACCTACATTCTCATGGGGTAAAAAGACAATAAATAAGGTAAATAAGTAAAATGTAGGTTATACTAGATAAATATGAATGTTAATGTTATTAAAAACAATACAAGAAAAAGTAATATAAGTTACCATGGGGGTGTGTAAATTTCAGATAGAGTGGCTGAGACATCACTGAGAAGAGGCCTTTTAAATCAAGCCTGGAAGGAAATGAGGGATTGAGCCTTGAGAATACCTGGATGGAGACCATTTCAGGTGGAGGGAATAGAAAGTGCAAGGGGTCCGAAGAGGATGGGGGACATTCTTAGTGTATGGGAGGGAAAACAGCCTGCTTGGCTGAAGCAGAGTGAGTAAGGAATAGAAAGAGTCAAGGTGGAGAGGTAAAGGGAAGGAAGTCATCTGTGGTCTTGAGGCCATAGTAAAGACTTCAGCCTGCACATTGGCATTTAATCTGAATGAGCCAGGAACTTTCTGAAGGAATCTGAGCAGATAAGATATGATCTGACTTTAAGCAGTCCACACCTGATTGAAGCTCAATATAAAGGCATTAGTTGGCTTTGTAATGAGTCCTTTTATTGAGCTAGTATTCCCCATCAAGTTATTTACTTCCAACCTAAAAAAAAAAGAGAAAAAAGAAATAAGCCAAACCAAACAGAACTATATGAAATTAATGGAACATCTTCCATGTAAAACCCATGTGTAGATCCTGGCTATCCTATTTCTCTTCCTGAGAGTTCTAAATCTGTTCTTCCAGCTGCCTGCCAATCTCTTTCTATTTATTTTGAAGGCTATTTTTATTATAATATTTGTTGTTGATTTTTTAAAATTGAAGTATAGTTTGAAGTATAGTTGATTTACAATGTTGCATTGGTTTCTGGTATACAGCAAAGTGATTCATTTATATATATATATATATATATATATATATATATATATATATATATATATATATATATATATATTCTTTTTCATTGTAGGTTATTACAAGATTTGAATATAGTTCCCTGTGCTATACAGTAGGACCTTGTTATTTATCTGTTTTATATATAATAGTTTGTATCTGTTAATCCCAAAATTCTAATTTATCCCTCCCCCCACTTTCCCCTTTGGTAACTATGTGTTTATTTTCTATGTCTATGAGTCTGTTTCTGTTTAGTAAATAAGATCATTTGTATCATATTTTAGATTCTACATGTAAGTGATATCATATAATATTTGTCTTTGTCTGACTTACTTCACTTAGTGTGATAATCTCTAGGTCCATCCATGTTGCTGCAAATGGCATTATTTCATTCTTTTATGGCTGAGTAGTATTCCATTGTGTATATAGATCCACATCTTCTTGATACATGCTCTGCAATATTCATAGCAGCACTATTTACAGTAGCCAAGACGTGGAAGCAACCTAAATGTCCATCGACAAATGAATGGATAAACTCTATTACTATTTTTATCATTATCATCACCATCATCATCATCATGAAATTGTTTTACTTTATCTAAAGGCTTAAGATCATTTGGGAAGAGGTAGAGTACACCAGACAATGAAGTTAAAATTGTATAAGTGCTAAACCCAATCTTAACTGGATTCCTCTCCATCTGTAATGATAAGCAATCTTAGAAACTTGGGAGTGACAGAGAAAATAAGATGGAGGTACTTATTTTCGTGTGTTTGTGGTTTACTGAATCCTCTAATCTATTGGAGGATTAGATAGATATAGATGTAGATATAGATATAGATAGAGGTAAAGCTGTAGATGTAATATATGCAAGTTATTTTTCCTTAGTGAGGAAATATATTAGTATTCATTTTCTCTTAAATATCAGATGCTTGACATATTTTATTACATTCAGTCTTCCCTACACACATGTAAGATTTGAATTTATATCCTCATTTTATAGATGAGGAGAGAGGAACATGGAAATCAAATAATTTAACTAAGGGATTTTAACCCATGTTCTACCCAACTCTAAATGCGATAGTATTCTGCTGTATTTCACTTTCAGAGAAATATGGTAGGTGTGTCAACCTTGCCCTCCTTATTTCCACTATTGGTTTTGCTACATCTCAGCATTATTTCCAGATATGCCAGATGGGGCTCCAGAATCTTTCCCAGCAGTGTTCTAGATGATCAATTCCAGGAAGATGGAATCAGCCCATGACAGGAAACCCAATTCTCAACTGTTCTTGTACTATTACACACAGCTCTCCCTTCTTACCTTTCAAATAATGAGCAATTTTCCCCTACAATTAATTGTGGAATATAATGTGATAGAGGCTTAACATCACCTAGTAAATGCCTTTAACATTCACTGAAGAAAGAAACCTTCTTTCTTGTCTAATCAACATCACCATCTATAATTTGCTAAAACTAGGAAATGAAGGATTCCCCTGGATTCCTTTCTTTGCTTCATGCACTGTATACAAACCATCACAACATTCTGTCAGCTCTACCTACAAAATGTATCCTGAATTTGACCCCTTTCTGTGTCTCCACTGATACATACCTATTTCAAGATTGGTAGCTGGTCTAGGTTTTTATCAAATCTTGCCTAAATTATTGCCATTGTCACCATGCTTCCATTAAAGCCTTTCTCTACAAAAATCTATCTATAACACAGCCAGAATAAAATAATGTAAATCAAGTCATTGTTTTTCTTAGAATAAAATCCAAACTTGTTAACATATAATGGCCCCAGTTACCTTACACCTGCTTGCTTCTGTGAATGCAACTTCGACCATTCTTCTCTTTATTGCTCCAGAGAGCCAGATGCTCTAGAAAGGTTCTAGAGAGCTGCTATAGATGTCCTAGATGCTCTAGAGATCAGAGATACTCCTCGACATTGGAGCCCTTTGTGTCATTGTAGAAAGCCAAGCTCATTCCTGCATTAGAGTCTTTGCTTTTGATGTTTCATCTGCCGTCAAGTTCTTACTCCTGGTCTGTTTCTCTTTTCATCAGGTCTCAGGTCAAATATCTCTTTTCCCAAGAGCATTCCTGACTCCCATCTGAAGTAGTTTCTTTTTTTCCTTGTCTGTTACTAGTTGAAGTCATCTTATTTGTTTGTTTGCTCACCCTTTTCTGCCTCTATCTTAGCAAAGTATGCTCCATTAGAGAAATCTCTCTAAATCTCCCATTCATCACCATGGCCCTACTGCTTACATCAGGCCAGCAGCAAGGGCTCAATCATGATTTCCTAGGAGAATGAGTAACAAGTATCAGAACTCTTAGACCTACAGGTCACAATACCTATTTGATCCTTACAAGTAAAGCAGTAGCTCCCTGTCCTCTGTGACCGCTTCTCCTCAGATGATAGAAAAATCAAAGCCTAAAGCTAATGTGTAAAGCACAGTACATATATGATCATCTTTCATTTTCTTAGAAGTTTTCTCTTTAGCCTACAATGAAAAGAAACATCTCTATATTAAGACTGTTGTTTGCATATAATAAACCCTTCCCTGGACACAAGCTTTATTGATGCCATAATCATGGCCTGGCTGGTTCCTCCTGGATTCAGTAAGTCCTGCCTTGTCAATATCTTCCCATTCTACCTCTCACTTTAGATAATTGCACATGACCCTTAGAGACCAGTCCAAGCAGCTTTTATGGTTCTCATGCCTGAATTTTGCATTTTGGTGTTCAGAATATCTGACTTGCAGTTTCATATAGAATTTATAACTTGATTTGAAAAAAAGAAATCCTGAGAGGCAAGGCTATACTGGACTGTAGAAATAAACATGTTTGTAAGAATAGGCTTTGTCGGTTTCTCTTTCTAACTCAGTCATCAGACAGGCACTTTCGCCAACTTGCTAATGTCCTAGCCATACTGAAATGTGTTCAGTTCTCCAAATACAACAAGCTCTTTTTTTTCCCTCTGGGAAAAAGTCAGATGAAATGTCAGATGTTTTGGCCTTTGCCTGAAAGATGTTTCACCCTTCGCCTCTCTTTGCCAATTGGCTCTCCTTTAACTTTCAGGTCTTAGTTTCACTCTGACTTCCTTTAGAAAAATTTCCCTGGCATTACCACACCCTGACCCCATGCTTCCCAAACTGGAATTACTGTGTGTTCACATGAACATCCATATGATATAGAACTCACTGTCACATGGTTTACACCGTATTCACTTAGTTGAATTCAATGAGGACAGGGACTGAATCTGTCTTTTTTGTTCCAGATTTTGTACACAGTAATAATTCAATAAGTACTAGATGAATGAAAGGATGGATGAACCATTTCTAGCCTGTCCCGCTCCTAATTGTCCTATTGTGTAGATCTCATCAAAGGGTAATGTCCATGAAGATGAAGAACAGTTCTTCTTTGATTTGTTTGTATCCTTCATGGACTAAGCATATTTCAAATTATAAAGCAGATGCTTAATCAGAATCACAGTTAATTGCATTGAGAATCAAATAAAGCATGACAGTATTACTTTGTACATTTTTTCAAGTTGTACACTTGCCTTATGTACATTTTCCTGTGTATATTTTATAGTTCAGTTAAAAATATTTAAAGTTATTTTACAATACCAGGAGAAAAAGATTACAAATTAATGCATTGGTAGTAATAATTATCTTTATTAAGCTTCTTGGAAACTGATGTTGAGATTGAGAGATATATAGAAATAAATGAATAGGAGACTGAGGTAGAGCATCTCCACAAAGGGAAGAGTCCTTGCAAAGATGCTGAGAACAGGAGGAGAGCCAGCAGCCATAGTCAGGGGAGCCAGAAGGACTGAAGCTACAGAAGTGCAGAGGCCAGAGGCTGGAGAGCCTGGAGGTCATTGCTGAGAATCTAGGTTGTTGTTTTAAGATCAACAGGGAGCTTCTAGAAGAGTTGTAAGCTGAGAAAAGAATACTCTGGCTTCAGAATGAAGAACATCTTTAAGGTGGTGGTAGTTTCGACTGGGTTCTAATGATAGAAAAGGAAAAAGAGAGAGGGGAAAACAAGATTTTTTATAATATCTAAGAATTAAATCAGTAAATTTATAGAATATGCAGGGGTACCAAGAATATTGATTTCTATTTTCTTTATCAGGAAGAAAATGAATATATTATTATTTTTTTTGTTATATGAATTTTAGCGAGATTTTTCTGTTCTGGGCCTTAGTTTACTGCCTGAAAGTCACCTATACAATGTTTCTCTTATTTTAAGCTCTCTAACCTAATAGTCATGAGCATCTTATTGATTATTTAATAGATTAGTATGTACCTGTTACTCTCAATATGACCATTGTTTTATGGGCCCACCTTGAATAAAAAGGTTACAATTATTTAGTAGAGCAATAGTGGTTGATATTAACATCAGTATGTTTGAAGGCGAAGGTAACCAATAAATTTCTCTGCTTCTGCATGAGTTTTTTAAAAAAAAATATTTTAGGAATTTGCCTTCTCTTTAGATACTACTGTGTGACTGGTTTCATAAAAATGCAGAAGTCTTTGATGACAAATATGGTGCTCAATTCTATTGTATCCAGTACATGTAAAAATAAGTAAAATAAACATACACATACACACACATGCACCCCTTAGCAGTAAATCCTTTCATGATTTACCCTCTGTCCACCTCTCCACACTCAGTTCTTACCATTCCCTCAAATGCCACTGTGCTTTAGTCATAATCAAGTATTTTCTAGTCTCTGAGTTGTCATGTTTATTAGTTCCTCAGTGTCTTAGTATCTGTTCTACTCATTGCTTTGTGTTCCTTCTCTCTTTTCCAAAGTGCCTAACATATAGTCAGTGCTCAATAAGTTCCTATTATTGTTGCTATTATTGTTATTATTATTATATCAAAAAAACCAGACAAAACTTTAACAGAATAGTATTCAGAACTAATTGGATTTTAGAGAGGTTGTTTTAGCTGAAATGTGGAGGAAGATGGTTTACAGACCATGAGAAATCCAAGGAAGAAAGACAGTCACATCAGATTTAGGAGGAATGGGAATGGAGAGGGAAACATAGGTTGAATTGACTAATAAATATTGAATAGTTAGAAGCAAGAAGAGTTGGCAATGTTCAGATGCGTAAGTTTAATATGATTCCCAGGTTGCTGGTTTGACCACTGATTTGGTAGTATTAACTTTCATCAGAATAAGTTGTTAGTTGTGAAATAATGAGTTCAATTTTGTATGTAATGGATTTGTAGTATCTATGGGATGGCTAGCTAAATGCCTGATAGACAATTAAACATAAACCTAAGCTAGTATCCCTAATACGATTGGTAATTTTTTAAAAGTACTTGTGTATCAGAGAACTGACTGCTTAATTCTGCAAAGTAGGAATCATTGATGTGTATAACACTAATAATGAAAAAGACAATGTTTATTTTCATTAATGACTCGAGGTCATTCAGCTATTAAGTGTCAATCCTTCATTTGAACGTAGGTCCATCTGGCTACCTTGTTTTTTCCATTACAACTTATGGTGTCCTGTATGTGACAGAGATTGAAAGGAGATGAAGTAGGAAATTTGGCATGGGCAAGATTAGCTTCCCTCCCCTTTAGCAGATAAAAGAGCTCCACCCAACGTACGTATACTCAACACCTACTATGTGCCAGAGAGCATGCTCAGTATTGGGGATATGACAGCAAACAAGGTATCATACATTTGCCAGCATACCCCAAAAAGCATAAGTCCAAAAGAGAAGGGGCATATATAGGTAAATCACTACTTTATGTATTCTCCTTGGAGGAGCCTTTCTGTGTTTGATAATAGCAATCAAAGAATGAAAACTGTGTTTATTGCCTCTTTTGTTATACAGTGTCATCTCCACCTCCTGAACTGCTCTCATCATACCAAAAGAGAAATGCAGTATGTTTCTTTCTCATATTCTGGAGATATTGGAAAAATATAGTGGAGCAGTTTAGCTCTATCACTTCAATATCTTCCAGATCCTCCCTCTTCCATCTCTTGCAAGAGTGAACACACAGATCTCTACTGATGTTCTGTATTTTGAGGTACTTTGACATTGAAATGTTTGAGCTGTTTCACATAAAGCTCTTTGACCTTTTTAATACCAGTTCAGTAATATATCTTCAGCAGCCCTCAAGTTGAAAGAAGATGCAATAAGAAGCATTCCAGAGCAAGGATAAGGAAGATTAAGTGAAAAGTCAGCTCATTACTGAGTTTCTGCAATAGCCCCAACACAGCACTAGATCATGCTAATGAAGAAGGAAAAAAGAGACATATTCATTGAGTAACAGAGCTATACTAAATACATTCGAGTTTGTTATGCACTCAGTACTCACAAGAGTCCCACAAGATAGGCATTACTATTTCTATTTTAAAGACAAGGAGACTAAAATATTGGAGGCTATTTAAATCATTTCCCCTAGGTCAAATAGCTAGTGGGATTAATACCCAAACCTTCACAAATTCATAATCTAGGGTGTAGGGAGAGGGGGTAACAACGTGTAATCTGAATTTTTAAATTAAAATATATTTGGGGAGTTGAAATGGATGCTCATGATGTGACATCAAACATAAACTATTTCATGGCAAGTTGAAAAATTATATAATTTAGACCACAAGTGTTCTTGAAATTAAAGGGTCATGGGTGGGGACCAGGGACTAATGAGTGTTGGAGTCAGCAAAGAAGTTATTGCTGAGGTCTTGAAAATCAAGATAGTCCTAGGATAAAGAGGAATCTGCAGTGATTGTGACACTGAGAGAGAATGAAGAGCATTGAGCATGTGGGTAGCATGTTAATGATAAAGAGACTTGGTCCTTCAACCAAAGCATAGACTCAACCACCCAGGATCATGTTGGAATGAAGTTGTACATCTCTCGGTTCTCCAAACAATCCAGTTCTCTGTAGAATAATGTTTTGATGATCTTACTGACACAGACACTTTCTACCTCAGCTCTGTTCTGGGTCAATGTGTCTCAAACATTTTCTAACCTAGAACTTTAGGGCTCCTGATTATTATGTTTGTATAGTATCATTAAGCAATAAACTAACATCTCGAGTAAACAACCTGACCCTGCACCTAAAGCAATTAGAGAAAGAAGAACAAAGAACCCACAAAGTTAGCATAAGGAAAGAAATCATAAAGATCAGATCAGAAATAAATGAAAAAGAAATGAAGGAAACGATAGCAAAGATCAATAAAACTAAAAGCTGGTTCTTTGAGAAGATAAACAAAATTGAAAAACCATTAGCCAGACTCATCAAGAAAAAAAGGGAGAAGACTCAAAACAATAGAATTAGAAATGAAAACGGAGAAGTAACAAATGACACTGCAGAAATACAAAAGATCATGAGAGATTACTACAAGCAACTCTATGCCAAAAAAATGGACAACCTGGAAGAAATGGACAAATTCTTAGAAATGCACAACCTGCCAAGACTGAATCAGGAAGAAATAGAAAATATGAATAGACCAATCAGAAGCACTGAAATTGAAGCTGTGATTAAAAATCTTCCAACAAACAAAAGCCCAGGACCAGATGGCTTCACAGGTGAATTCTATCAAACATTTAGAGAAGAGCTAACACCTATCCTTCTCAAACACTTCCAAAATATAGCAGAGGGAGGAACACTCCCAAACTCATTCTATGAGGCCACCATCACCATGATACCAAAACCAGGCAAGCATGTCACAAAGAAAGAGAACTACAGGCCAATATCACTGATGAACATAGATGCAAAAATCCTCAACAAAATACTAGCAAACAGAATCCAACAGCACATTAAAAGGATCATACACCATGATCAAGTGGGGTTTATTCCAGGAATGCAAGGATTCTTCAATATATGCAAATCAATCAATGTGATACACCATATTAACAAATTGAAGGAGAAAAACCATATGATCATCTCAATAGATGCAGAGAAAGCTTTCGACAAAATTCAACACCCATTTATGATAAAAACCGTCCAGAAAGTAGGCGTAGAGGGAACTTTCCTCAACATGATAAAGGCCATATATGACAAACCCACAGCCAACATCATCCTCAATGGTGAAAAACTGAAACCATTTCCACTAAGATCAGGAACAAGACAAGGCTGCCCACTCTCACCACTCTTATTCAACTTAGTTTTGGAAGTTTTAGCCACAGCAATCAGAGAAGAAAAGGAAATAAAAGGAATCCAAATCGGAAAAGAAGAAGTAAAGCTGTCACTGTTTGCAGATGACATGATACTATACATAGAGAATCCTAAAGATGCTACCAGAAAACTACTAGAGCTAATCAATGAATTTGGTAAAGTAGCAGGAGACAAAATTAATGCACAGAAATCTCTGGCATTCCTGTACACTAATGATGAAAAATCTGAAAGTGAAATCAAGAAAACACTCCCATTTACCACTGCAACAAAAAGAATAAAATATATAGGAATAAACCTACCTAAGGAGACAAAAGACCTGTATGCAGAAAATTATAAGACACTGATGAAAGAAATTAAAGATGATACAAATAGATGGAGAGATATACCATGCTCCTGGATTGGAAGAATCAATATTGTGAACATGACTCAACTACCCAAAGCAATCTACAGATTCAATGCAATCCCTATCAAACTACCACTGGCATTTTTCACAGAACTAGAACAAAAAAATTCAAAATTTGTTTGGAAAAACAAAAGACCCCGAATAGCCAAAGCAATCTTGAGAACGTAAAACGGAGCTGGAGGAATCAGGCTCCCTGACTTCAGACTATACTACAAAGCTACAGTAATCAAGACAGTGTGGTACTGGCACAAAAACAGAAAGATAGATCAATGGAACAGGATAGAAAGCCCAGAGATAAACCCACACACATATGGTCACCTTATCTTTGATAAAGGAGGCAGGAATGTACAGTGGAGAAAGGACAGCCTCTTCAATAAGTGGTGCTAGGAAAACTGGACAGGGACATGTAAAAGTATGAGATTAGATCATTCCCTAACACCATACACAAAAATAAGCTCAAAATGGATTAAAGACCTAAATGTAAGGCCAGAAACTATCAAACTCTTAGAGGAAAACATAGGCAGAACACTCTATGACATAAATCACAGCAAGATCCTTTTGGACCCACCTCCTAGAGAAATGGAAATAAAAACAAAAATAAACAAATGGAACCTAATGAAACTTAAAAGCTTTTGCACAGCAAAGGAAACCATAAACAAGACCAAAAGACAACCCTCAGAATGGGAGAAAATATTTGCCAATGACAAAGGATTAATCTCCAAAATTTATAAGTAGCTCATGCAGCTCAATAGCAAAAAAAACAAACAACCCAATCCAAAAATGGGCAGAAGACTTAAATAGGCATTTCTCCAAAGAAGATATACAGACTGCCAACAATCACATGAAAGAATGTTCAACATCGTTAATCATTAGAGAAATGCAAATCAAAACTACAATGAGATATCATCTCACACCAGTCAGAATGGCCATCATCAAGAAATCTAGAAACAATAAATGCTGGAGAGGGTGTGGAGAAAAGGGAACACTCTTGCACTGCTGGTGGGAATGTGAATTGGTACAGCCACTATGGAGAACAGTATTGAGGTTCCTTAAAAAACTACAAATAGAACTACCATATGACCCAGCAATCCCACTACTAGGCATATACCCTGAGAAAACCATAATTCAAAAAGAGACATGTACCAAAATGTTCATTGCAGCTCTATTCACAATAACCCAGACATGGAAACAACGTAAGTGTCCATCATCGGATGAATGGATAAAGAAGATGTGGCACATATATACAATGGAATATTACTCAGCCATAAAAAGAAACGAATCTGAGCTATTTGTAATGAGGTGGATAGACCTAGAGTCTGTCATACAGAGTGAAGTAAGTCAGAAAGAGAAAGACAAATACCGTATGCTAACACATGTATATGGAATTTAAGAAAAAAAAATGTCATGAAGAACCTAAGGGTAAAACAGGAATAAAGATACAGACCTACTTGAGAATGGACTTGAGGATATGGGGAGGGGGAAGGGTAATCTGTGACAAAGCGAAAGAGAGGCATGGACATATATACCGTACCAAACGTAAGGTAGTTAGATAGTGGGAAGCAGCCGCATAGCACAGGGAGATCAGCTCGGTGCTTTGTGACTGCCTGGAGGGGTGGGATAGGGAGGGTGGGAGGGAGGGAGACGCAAGAGGGAAGGGATGTGGGAACAGATGTATATGTATGACTGATTCACTTTGTTATAAAGCAGAAACTAATGAAAAAAAAGAAAAAGCAATAAACTACCATCTTGGAGGAAAGAGTCCATTCTCTAAGTAGAGAAAATCAGCTTTGCTTACTGATGCATTGCTGTCATCATTCTCCAATAATTACCCATATGTTCAGAAAGGTTTTAGAATGAACTTAACATTCCCATGTTAACTGGCTATGGCAAAGCTCATTTTTCAATATTGGGAGCACATTACCTTTATGGGTCCTTATGAGTTGTTTGTTCTGGATTGATACATTGCAGTTTTGCAAGAAGTTTCAAATTTGAATTGCAAATCAATTTTAAGATAACTTTTTTAAAAACCAAAATACATCCCAGACGGTATAATGCTCTTAGGGGATAATAATAACTTGAAAGCGTCATAGAAAAAAATATATATATAGCCATTGAACTGTAAATGCTGATTGATTATTCACCAGTTTGTCATCTATCTTCTAATTCTTACATACTATCTGCATTGTCAAATTAATTTTCAGAAACTTGTTCTGATTCAGCATTTTATTGAGTATCTATCTAATACATTGTTAATGCTGAAAAAATTATCTGACAGATGTGTAAGTGTGAAAAAAAATTCCTAAAGTTGCTCCAACAAATATATTATTGTGGTCTGAAGAGGCCTTAATTCCATCTGGAAAACCATACATTTCTTCAGATTTTTTTGGACTGCATTTTCAGAATTGACCTTTATTTGACTAGTCTTTCTTTCTGCCTAATTAAAATAAAGCAGAGGGTTGTAACACTCAAATAAGAACAGCTTCTGGCTTTCTATGCTCAAGGCCAGATGTATCAAATGAAGTTTTATTCATTGACCTTTGTTGTTGCTTCCTGGAAGATATGATGGAATCCAATCTTACAAGGTTATTCAAAAGCAGACTTTAACTTGCCTTCCTTCTCTATGAAAGACTGTGAAGTGATGGTTGTTAGGATTTCATCATGGAGAGAGTGAGAGCACTAAGAAGAAGGAGGGTGACAACATCATTTGGCATCGTTTTAGTTTACCATCTCGTCTTAGAGCATCTTTATAGTCAAGGCATATTTAATAAGTGCATGTATGTTGCCAGAGCTAGAGCACAAAATCAAAGCGTGAACTCTGTGGCTTCTGCTCTTACTGGCAAGTGATCAGTTCTTACACTTAAGCTGGGATTTAAATAAGAGTCATTTGGGGCTGGGTAAAGAAAGAGGCATGGGTATTCCGGTAGTCTCAAGTGAGTACAGAAAATGGTGGAAGAAATACTGGTTGAAAAGATAGCTTGGAGTCATACTTTACTGCAACTCAAATGCCAGTGTAAGATATTTGAACTTTATTATCCAAGTAATAGGGAGACATAGAAAGTTTTTAAGGAAGGGAGGAAATTCTTCATAATCTATTTTTTTAAAAAGCTCAATGTTTATTGATTATCTATTTAATGTGTCAGGTCTGAGCCGGGCTATATCTATGTAAGATGAATTATATAAGATTCCAATCTTCAGTGAGCTAATAATTTTAGGTGTGGTGGGGACTGGTGTATATATAAATACATAGCAAAGATTCCAACCTGTTTCCATCTATACTCTCCCCTTCCCTAATTCCAAAGCATCACCATGTCCTATCTGGACAGTTATTACACCCTCTTTCTGGATCTCCTTTCTTGTTATCTTTCTCCCCACCAATCTAGTCTCTTCATAGCAGTTAGAGTTATGAAACTATAATATTTCTCTTATGCTTAAAGATATTGCCATGGCTTTATATAACACTTTGAAAAAAAATCCAAACTCCTGCCTTGGCCTGCCCGGTACCAAAATACGCAGAATTGCGAACTACTTCTGGCCTCATAGCTCTGGTCATGACAATGCTCACTCCCTGAGCTACAGTCTCACTGACCTCTTTGTCGTTTCTCAGATATATTAAGTTCTTTTCTGCCTCAAGGTTTTTCACATGCTCTACTTCTGCATTGAATTCTGTCTGCCTGGTTCTTTGACCAGTTTCTACTCCTCTATCAAGCCTTGGGTTGAAAGTCACAGGCTCAGAGAACACTTCCTTTCTTAACCCACGTAGGTCTTCCTCCAGCTCTGTTATTCTCTGTCCCTACACCCCGTCTACTTCTTGTATAGTACTCATCCCAATGCATTCTCATTTATTTGTTTGTCTACTTGTTTAATGTTTGTCTGCACCACTAATTTATAAGATTCATAAGTCATGAGCCTTTTCTCTTCTATTCCCCAATGCTTACCCAAGGCCAAATACAATGCCAGAAAAAGTGTGGGCACTTAATAAATGTCTGTTAAATTGATGACATAAAAATTGATCATTTAATGAGTATGTCTTTTTCCAAAACAAGAAAACACAGGGCTCTGTTTGCTATATCACCCATGTTTACTCCTCTCTTATTCCCATTTAAAAATTTTCAACCTTAGGGAAAAACCAGAAATCAAAGAAGTCTAAAGTCTGCTTCTTTTTTTAAGCAGATCTGAGAGAAGGACCTGGATAATGCACCATCTAGAGCAATGCTGCCTAGTAGAAATATAATCTCAGCAATATATGTAATTTTAATTTATTTTGTACCCACACCAATAAAGGTAAAATGAAACAGGAGGAACTAATGTTAATAACACATTTTAATTCATGATGTACAAAATATTGTTTCAACATGAAATCAGTGTAAAATTATTAATGAGATATTTTACATTATTTTTTTCTTATCAAATCTTTCAAATCCAATGTGTATTATACACTTAAAATGCATCTCAATTTGTATGCTAAATTTTCATTGGGAACACTTGATCTGCATCCACAATTGAAAAAGTAGATTCACATGTTCAAGTTGTTCCACGTATACTCAAAAGTTTTCCAACAACTTAATTAAGTAATTAAGTACAGGCCTAACTTGAAGAGGCAGGTTGGATTCCAGACCACTGCAATAAAGCCAGTAGCACAATAAAGCAAATCACATGAAAATTTTTGGTTTCCCAGTGCATATAAAAGTTATATTTACACTTTATTGGAGTCTATTATGTATACAATAAAATTGTCTTAAAAAGCAATGTATATACTTTATTTAAAAAAGACTTTATTGCTAAAAAGTGTTAACCATCATCTGAGCCTTCAGCAAGTCGTAGTAGTAACTTCAAAGATCCCATTAATCTCAGATCACAATGCTAAATATAATAATAATGAAAAAGTACTAAATATTGTGAGAATTACCAAAATAGAGACACAAAGTGAGCAAATGCTGCTGGAATAAATGGCCTGATAGCCTGTCCCACACACTGCTGCCACAAACCCTCAATTTGTAAAAAACAGTATAATCTGTGAAGCGCAATAAAGCAGTGTGAATAAAACAAGGTATGCCTGTACCAGTTTTTATATTTGAACTTAAATTAATTAAAATTAATTTCAGTTAATTTTAAAATTCATTTTCTCAGTCTCATTAGCCACTTTACAAGGGCTCAGTAGCCACATGTGACTAACTACTACCATATCGGACTGCAGGATTAGGAGAGAAAGGAGCATGAGTGTATGTTTTTTTCTGAATTTATAGAGGGTGGAACATTTCTGACAAAAAGATGTTTATCTTTTATACATTTACAATAAAGAGGCCAATTTTCTTCTTTGGTAAAATGCCCAGAGAAAGTAATTGTGATGATGAGCCAGCATTCAAAAAGTTATAGTCATTACAAACTAAGAATGCTCTCCTTGAAAAGACAATTGTATACTGATTGATTCAAACAAGATTCCTAAGCTTCTCACACACCAGATGAGCCTTGTTTGAGGTTCTGTTCCCTGAATCCTCTGCTGTTCTCTGCTCGACCACCACTGAGTGTCACTGTGGGCTGAGAAGCTGGTACAAAATCAACAACCACGAGAACTGCCTGAAAAGAGAGGAGAAGGGAATGAAAATGAATGATGATATATTGAATTCTCCTGGGTTTCTTTGCTTCTCTTTTCACTTCTGACACTAGTACACTTCTAAATCCATAACAAGTACATGAGGAAAATTAAATCAGAGCACAAAGCCATGAAGGAGCAGCCCAGCAGATAAATATCACCTATCTTTGAGGAACCTGAAGTTGCCATAATAGTCAATATGGAGTTGATTAATGTCATGAAAATAAGATTTATTCTTGTAAGGCGGTATCATCAGCATCAGAACTAAGGCCTTGCCTTTGATGCCTTTTCTCCTACTAAATGGCTAATACTTTTGCTTTCATTTGATTTTGAAGGATGGGAGTTTTTATTTTTGTTTTCTAAATAAAAAATTTCTAAATGGTTTTAAGGCAATGCAGATTAAAGGGCATATATATTTTAATTACATGGAATAGAAGCTCAAGAAGTTATACTGTAGGTACAAAGAGGAATGTATATATCTAATATAGGATGATAAATGAGTGACTATTAAATATAATTCTGTACTTGTTGCTAGCTTTGATGAACATAGAAAAGCAGATATCATAGCCAGCTGTTATTGATAGAAACAGGCTGATATACACTAGTTTCAAAAGAAGTAAACATCTTCTAAGTTCAGATTTGTAAGTCGTATTTTTTAATGTGGGGATTATATATTGGGTGCATAATCTTATAATAAAGAGTGTGCCTGATGGTGGCTTTAAGAAATATACAGGAATGTTCTTCCAAGGACAATTTGTTTATAATGAACCAAAAGCATAAAATTAAAATGATCTGGGAAGGTAATTTTGTAGACATTGAAATTGAAAGTTTTCAGACACAGGGGTTTTTTTGGTTTAGTTATTTTATTTTATCCAATTTTCAATATAACTTCTAGACATAGTTGTGAAGTACATAATAAATACATTCCTCATTCATTGAATATTTATATTCTTTAATCCTTTCTTAAACAATAATTTCACAAAGATCGATCAAAATAGAAAGTAGCCGAATTACATTTCTCTTTATTTCCTTTCAGTCCCAGGCATCTGAGAATACAAAGGAGTAAGGAAGCTGTCAGTCCAAAACAACCCCACATTAGTGAGAAAAGTCGATGCCAAAGCAGAAAGATCTACTTCACAGGACAAATATCTGGATGTGAAAATCTATAACTATTATCTCTGGTTGAGAATTTTACCTGGTGTTCACAGTGAAGAATGAGGAAAGGTGAATGTCACAAAGGGGAAGTAGAGAATTTTGGTCATTTGGAAAGTGGGAAACACCTTCAGTTCTATCAACAAACTACTGAACACTTTTTACATCCAAAGCAACTGCACAGACATTAGTTTAATAATCCTCAACGTAATTGTGTGAGTTAGAGAGGGTTCAATCCATTTTATACAACAAACCAAGACCCAGGAAAGTTCTGTCATTAATCCCAGATCTCACAGTTAGTAAAGGTTAGACAGGATTTATTCTTTTGTGTGATACCAAAGATTTTGCTGTTAATCAGTATTCAATTCTAACTGTATTAATTAATTAATTAATTAATTAGAAAAACCAAGCTGTCCCGTTTTACAAATTTATTTATTTATTTTTGGCTGCATTGGGTCTTCATTGCTGCCCACGGGCTTTCTCTAGTTGCGAGGAGCAGAGGATACTCTTCATTGTGGTGCATGGGCCTCTCACTGTGGTGGTTTCTCTTGTTGCAGAGCACAGGCTCTAGGCACACGGGCTTCAGTAGTTGTGGCACTCGGGCTTCAGTAGTTGAGGCTCATGGGCTCTAGAGTGCAGGCTCAGTGGTTGTGGCACATGGGCTTAGTTGCTCCACGGCATGTAGGATCTTTCTGGACCAGGGCTTGAACCTGTGTCCCCTGCATTGGCAGACGGATTCTTAACCACTGCACCACCAGGAGAGTCCTAACTCTATTAATTTATATAACTCCATTGGGGAATTCATTTGCCATAGTGATAGTAACATTGCTTAAAGTAAGCATTTAAAAAGATAACCTAATCTAAGGAAATGGAACTTTCTGTTAAAAAAGCCTCCATTTTTTTACTTCTTTCATTCATCCTGAATGCTACCTTAAACTCATCTTATTTAGTTACCTTAAGATTTAGTATTTTAATGTAGTATATAAAATTAATAATATCTACAATTTAAAAACTATGAAGAGATTCGTTCAAGATGGTGGAGTAGAAGGACATTTGCTCACTCCCTCTTGCAAGAGCACTGGAATCACAACTAACTGCTGAACAATCATCGACAGGAAGACACTGGAACTCACCAAAAAAGATACCCCACATCCAAAGAAAAAGGAGAAGCCACAATGAGATGGTACGAGTGGTGCAATCACAATAAAATCAAATCCCATAATGGCTGAGTGGGTGACTCACCAACTGGAGAACACTTATACCACAGAAGTTCACCCACTGGAGTGAAGGTCCTAAGCCCCATGTCAGGCTTCCCAACCTGGGGGTCCGGCAAAAGGAGGAGGATTTCCTAGAGAATCAGACTTTGAAGGCTAGTGGGATTTGACTGCAGGACTTTGACAGGACTGGGGCAAACAAAGAATACACTCTTGGAAAGCACACACAAAGTACTGTGTGCATCGGGACCCAGGGGAAAGTGCAGTGACCCCATAGGATGCTGAACCAGGTCTACCTGCTAATGTTGAAGGGTCTCCTGCAGTGGCAGTGGGTGGCTGTGTCTTACTGTGAGGACAAGGACACTGGCAGCAGAAGTTCTGGGAAATACACCTTGATGTGAGCCCTCCCAGAGTCCACCATTAGGCTCACCAAAAAGCCTGGGTAGGCTCCAGTGTTGGGTTGCCTCAGGCAAAACAACCAACAGGGAGGGAACTCATCCCCACCCATCAGCAGACAAGTGGATTAAAGTTTTACTGATCTCTGCCCATCAGAGCAACAGCCAGCTCTACCCACCACCAGTGCCTACCATCAGGGAACTTGGACAAGCCTCTTAGATAGCCTCATCCACCAGAGGGCAGACAGCAGAAGCAAGAAGAACTACAGTCCTGAAGCCTGTGGAACAAAAACCACATTCACAGAAATGTAGACAAGACGAAAAGGCAGAGGGCTATGTACCAGATTAAGGAAAAAGATAAACCCCCAGAAAAAGAACTAAATGAAGTGGAGATACGCAACCTTCCAGAAAAAGAATTCAGAATAATGATGGTGAAGATGATCCAGGACCTTGGAAAAAGAATGGAGGCAAAGATCGAGAAGATGCAAGAAATGTTTAACAAAGACCTAGAAGAAATAAAAAACAAACAGAGATGAACAATACAATAACTGAAATGAAAGATACACAGGAAGGAATAAATAGCAGAATCACTGAGGCAGAAGAACGGATAAGTGACCTGGAATACAGAATGGTGGAATTCACTGCTGCAGAACAGCATAAAGAAAAAAGAATGAAAAGAAATGAAGACAACCTAAGAGACCTCTGGGACAACATTAAATGCAACAACATTCACATTATAGGGGTCCCAGAAGGAGAAGAGAGAGAGAAAGGACTAGAGAAAATAATTGAAGAGATTATAGTAAAAAACTTCAAAGTTTTTGAAAGGAAAGGAAATAGCCACTTCCTTCCACCCAGGAAGTGGAGAGAGTCCCATACAGGATAAACCCAAGGAGAAACACGCTGAGACACATAGTAATCAAATTGGCAAAAATTAAAGAGAAAGACAAATTACTGAAAGCAACAAGGGAAAAATGACAAACAACATACAAGGGAACTCCCATAAGGTTAACAGCTGATTTCTCAACAGAAACTCTACAAGCCAGAAGGGAGTGGCATGACATATTTAAAGTGAAGAAAGGGAAGAACCTACAACCAAGATAACTCTACCTGGCAAGGATGTCATTCAGATTCGATGGAGAAATCAAAAGCTTTAGAGACAAGCAAAAGCTAAGAGAATTCAGCACCACCAAACAAGCTTTACAACAAATGCTAAAGGAACTTCACTAAGTGGGAAACACAAGAGAAGAAAAGGACGTGCAAAAACAAACCCAAAACAATTAAGGAAATGGTAATGGGAACATACGTATTGATAATTACCTTAAACGTGAATTTTTAAAATGTTCCAACAAAAAGACACAGGTTCGCTGAATGGATACAAAACAAGACCCATATATATGCTGTGTACAAGAGACCGACTTCAGACCTAGGGACACATACAGACTGAAAGTGAGGGGATGGAAAAAGATATTCCATGAAAACGGAAATCAAAAGAAAGCTGGTGTAGCAATACTCATATCAGATAAAATAGACTTTAAAGAATGTTACAAGAGGCAGGGAAGGACACTACATAATGATCAAGGGATCAATCCAAGAAGAAGATATAACAATTATAAATATATATATGCACCCAACAAAGGAGCACCGCAGTACAATTCAAATACTAACAACTATAAAAGAGGAAATCAACAGTAACACAATAATAGTGGGAGACTTTATCACCTCACTTACACCAATGGACAGATTATCAGACAGAAAATTAATAGGGAAACACAAATTTTAAATTACAGAATAGACCAGATATATATAATTGATATTTATAGGACATTCCATCCAAAAACAGCAGATTACACTTTCTTCTCAAGGGTGCATGGAACATTCTCCAGGATACATCACATCTTGGGTCACAAATCAAGCCTCAGTAAATTTAAGAATATTGAAATCGTATCAAGCATCTTTTTTGACCACAACGCCATGAGACTAGAAATGAATTACAGGGAAAAAAACGTATAAACCACAAACACATGGAGGCTAAACAATATGTTACTAAATAACCAAGAGATCACTGAAGAAATCAAAGAGGAAATCAAAATATATCTAGAGAAATAATGACAATGAAAACAGGATGATCCAAAACCCACAGGATTCAGCAAAAGCATTTCTAAGAGGGAAGTGTATAGGAATAAAATCCTACCTCAAGAAACAACAAACACCTCAAATAAACAATAACATTACACCTAAAGGAACTAGAGAAAGATGAACAAACAAAACCCAAAGTTAGTAGAAGGAAAGAAATCATAAACATCAAAGCAGAAATAAATGAAATAGAAACAAAGAAAACAATAGCAAAGATCAATAAAACTAAAAGCTTGTTCTTGGAGAAGATAAACAAAATTGAAAAACCATTAGCCAGACGCATCAAGTAAAAGAGGGAGAGGACTCGAATCAATAAAATTAGAAATGAAAAAGGAGAAGTTACAACAGACACCGCAGAAATACAAAACATCCTAAGAGACTACTACAGGCAACTCTGTGCCAATAAAGTGGACAGCCTGGAAGAAATGGACAAATTCTAAGAAAGGTATAACATTCCAAGACTGAACCAGGAAGAAATAGAAAATATGAACAGACCAATCACAAGAAATGAAATTGAAATTGTGATTAAAAATCTTCCAACAAACAAAAGTCCAGGACCAGCTGGCTTCACAGGTGAATTCTATCTAACATTTAGAGAAGAGCTAACACCCATCCTTCTCAAACTCTTCCAAAAAATTGCAGAGGAAGGAACACTCCCAAACTCATTCCATGAGGTCACCATCACTCTCATACCGAAACCAAACAAATATACTACAAAAAAGAAAATTACAGACCAATATCACTGATGAATACAGATGCAAATATCCTCAACAAAATACTACCAAATAAAATCCAACAACACATTAAAAGGAACATACACCATGATCAAGTGGGATTTATCCCAGGGATGCAAGGATTCTTCAATATGTGCAAGTCAATCAATGTGATATACCATATTAACAAACTGAAGAATAAAAACCATATGATCATCTCAATAGATGCAGAAAAAGCTTTTGATAAAATTCAACACCCATTTATGATAAAAACTTTCTAGAAGGTGGGCATAGAGGGAACCTACCTCAACATAATAAAGGCCATATACGACAAACCCACAGCAAACATCATTCTCAATGGTGAAAAACTGAAAGCATTTCCTCTAAGATCAGGAAGAAGACCAGGATGTCCACTCTCGCCACTGTTATTCAATATAGGTTTGAAAGTCCTAGCCACGACAATCGGAGAAGAAAAAGAAATAAAAGAAATACAAACCGGAAAAAAAAGAAGTAAAACTGTCACTTGGCAGATGATATGATACTATACATAGAGAATCCTAAAGATGCTACCAGAAAACTACTAGAGCTAATCAATGAATTTGGTAAAGTTGCTGGGTACAACATTAATGCACAGAAATCTCTTGCATTCCTATACCCTAATGATTAAAAATCTGAAAGAAAAATTAAGGAAACACTCCCATTTACTATTGTAACAAAAAGAATAAAATACCTAGGAATAAACCTACCTAGTGAGACAAAAGACCTGTATGTAGAATACTATAAGACACTGATGAAAGAAATCAAAGATGATATAAACAGATGGAGAGATATACCATTTTCTTGGATTGGAAGAATCAATATTGTGAAAATGACTCTACTACCCAAAGCAATCTACAGATTCAATGCAATTCCTATCAAATCACCAATGGCATTTTTTACAGAACTAGAACAAAAATTCTTAAAATTTGTATGGAGACACAAAAGACCCCAAATAGCCAAAGCAGCCTTGAGGGAAAAAAAAACGGAGCTGGAGGAATCAGACTCCCTGACTTCAGACTATACTACAAAGTTACAGTAATCAAGACAGTATGGTACTGGCAGAAAAACAAATATAGATCAATGGAACAGGATAGAAAGCCCAGAGATAAACCCACACACCTGTGGTCAATTAATCTATGACAAAGGATGCAAGGATATACAATGGAGAAAAGATAGTCTCTTCAGTAAGTGGTGCCCAGAAAACTGGACAGCTATACATAAAAGAATGAAATTAGAACACTCCATAACACCATACAGAAAAATAAACTCAAAATGGATTAGAGACCTGAGTGTAAGACCAGACACTATAAAACTCTTAGAGGAAAACATAGGAAGAACACTCTTTGACATAAATCACAGCAAGATCTTCTTTGATCCACCTCCTAGAGTATTGGAAATAAAAACAAAAATAAACAAATGGGACCTAATGAAACTTCAAAGCTTTTGCACAACAAAGGAACCCATGAACAAGACGGAAAGACAACCCTCAGAATGGGAGAAAATATTTGCAAAGAAATCAACAGACAAAGGATTAATCTCCAAAATATATAAACAGCTCATGCAGCTCAATATTAAAAAAACAAACAACCCAATCCAAAAATGGGCAGAAGACCCAAATCGACAGTTCTCCAAAGAAGACATGCAGATGTCCAAGAAGTACATGAAAAGCTGCTCAACATCACCAATTATTAGAGAAATGCAAATCAAAACTACAATGAGGTATCACCTCACACCAGTTAGAATGGGCATCATCAGAAAATCTACAAACAGCAAATGCTGGAGAGGGTCTGGAGAAGAGGGAACCGTCTTGAGCTGTTGGTGGGAATGTAAATTGATAGAGCCACTATGGAGAACAGTATGGAGGTTCCTTAGAAAACTAAAAATAGAATTACCATATGACCCAGCAATCCCACTACTGGGCATATACCCAGAGAAAACCATAATTCAGAGAGACACATGCACCCCAATGTTCACTGCAGCACTGTTTACAATAGACAGGACATTGAAGCAACCTAAATGCCCATTGACAGACAAATGGATAAAAAAGATGTGGTACATATATACAATGGAATATCACTGAGCCATAAAAAGGAATGAAATTGTGTCATTTGTAGAGACGTGGATGGATCTAAAGACTGTCATACAGAGTGAAGTAAGTCAGAAAATGAAACACAAATATCGTATATTAACGCATATATGTGAAACCTAGAAAAATGGTACAGATGAACCAGTTTGCAGGGCAGAAATTGAGACACAGATGTAGAGAACAAACATATGGACACCAAGGGGGGAAAATGGTGGGGGTGAGTGGTGGTGTCATAAGTTGGGAGATTGGGATTGACATATATATACTAATATGTATAAAATGGATAACTAATAAGCTGCTGTATAAAAACTATAAATAAAAGAGAAAATTAAAAAATACAAACTATGAAAACTAAAGTTACTTACAGAGAAACTTCTGAGACCTACTCTTAAAGAGTTCTCAATAAACGGTGGCTATGATTGTCTTCTTTTTTTTTTTTTTTTTTTTTTTGCGGTATGTGGGCCTCTCACTGTTGTGGCCTCTCCCGCTGCGGAGCACAGGCTCTGGACGTGCAGGCTCAGTGGCCATGGCTCACGGGCCCACCCGCTCCATGGCATGTGGGATCTTCCCGGCCCGGGGCACGAACCCCTGTCCCCTGCATCGGCAGGTGGACTCTCAACCACTGCACCACCAGGGAAGCCCTGATTGTCTTCTTAAATCATTTTCTTTATGATGTCCTTCTTGAGAACCTAAATTGACATAATATTGATACGATACTTTAATTTAGGTGTCATTGATGCCTATCCATAAATAAGTTTTATTTTACATTTAGACTTTAATAACTATATTTTGCCAAACATCTGTATCTATCTATCTATCTATCTATCTTCTATCATCTACCTATCCATTCATCCATCCTTCCCACCCACCCAATTTTTTTTTTCCTTTGGGAGATTTTATACGGTATTTCGTTTGGGGCTTAGTGGTTTTCCAAGAAAAGCATGATTAGCTCACATTTTTTTTTGTCTCAGCATCCTGGGTGATTAAGAGAAAGCTAAGACTGATCACATTTAAAGATGGAGAAAATTGATAGAAACTAGAGAGTGATGAAGTGACTATAGGGTGATGTTGTATAGTGCAGCAGAGGTGACTCTGTGATGAAATATAGTGATTGTAACCACAGTGATTTAGATTACTACTGTTCAAATAACAAGACAATGAATGGCAAGGAATTAACAGTGAAATCCTCTCCATGGAAATGTTGAAGTTCTCACAAAATATGCTACTTCACGTTGATGCTCAAGGTGCTTGTAATGTAGAATACATGATAATATAAATAAATTACAGTCAGGATCAAAATTGTGCTGCAGTGTATCCGAGTATCACATATTTAGTGTACATGGTGGGGTGGTAGAGAGAGCAGGAAGGAATGCAGAATGTGTTGAATAGTTTTCTGCAGAGCGTGGTAATTATTATGGCCTCTAGAAATGTTCATTCCCTTCCACCTAATACTCTGAATCACTTTGTAAAATCAGTGATAATACTCCCATTTTTTAGATGAGTAAAGTTGTTTAAATAAATTAAAAGATCTTTACAGGAGCACATTATTAACAAGTGGCAGAGTTTCAATATAAAGTTTTAGTTCATTTATTTCTGTAGCTTGTATTTTTTACATTATATTAATGCTTTTCAAATATATTTAGCTTAAGAACACTTTTTTCCCCAAGTAAAATCTTTCACAGAAGCCTATAGATAAACCAGATTAAAGCTGTGCCTCTCTGTTTGGTGCAGGTATGAGGGTCCTGGTGACTGAACTCTCAAACCCTTATTCTTCTCCTCCACATGACTCCTACTGCACATCTGTGAATGTTCTTAGAGTTCTGTGGTCCACAGGTAGAAAACCACAGCGTCACACCATATGTGCTCTCAAATAGACCAAAAGTCCTTGAGTTCTTTGTATAGCCATGTGGCAGGAGATAATCAGATAATGTCTTTGCTATAGAATTTTACATTCTAAAACAATTTTTTAAAGGGGAAAGAAGTAGCACAAATAATGAAAACAACTTGCCCAATGGCACACTTGAGATATGATCAAACTTGTGCTATCATAGGTACAAAGGATCCTGGGTAGTTGTCTTTTGGGACATTGTATAATACAGTCAACTAATGAGCTATCCCCCCTTTCTTTAATAGCTGTTCTCTTTTACTCTAAGAACTTAAACTAAACATCCAAAATATATTTTAAAAAAAAATTTGCCTATTTCCCTCACATCCCCCTGTTGAATCATGGAGACAACTAATTAACTTTTCTGGATACTTTCATTTACAAAATGATACATACATTTGCAAGCAGATACACAGCTATTCTGTGTGGAGGAGAGCTCTATTCAAGCTAGCTGTATCCCACTGCTCCTCTCTGATCTTCAGAGGTTTCTTGCAGGATGGAGAAAGGGAGAATTCTGGATTCCCTTTGTATCCTGAACAAAGAAGACAGCATGGACATCTTTACACAAGTTCCAAGCATGAATTCATGGGCTGCCCTTTCTCACCTTTGGTTTCTCCACAGAATGTTCAAGGCTTGTCCCGAAAGAGAAGTTCCGTTTACCTCAATCAATTTGGTGCAGCATCTCTTTAATTACCAGATACGCAAGAATGCACTGGGAATAGACTATAGATATCTTTTTTTTTTTTTAGTAATACTTGATACCATTTATTGAGTGTCTTCTCAATGAACTGGCAGTATGCTGCATTTTATAGACACATGATATCATTTAATCCTCATAACTACCACAAAACTGTAGTGGCAGAATGGCAATTTATTTTATTTATTTATTTATTTTTAATTTTTTTTTTAACATCTGTATTGGAGTATAATTGCTTTACAATGGTGTGTTAGTTTCTGCTTTATAACATAGTGAATCAGTTATACATATACATATGTTCCCATATCTCTTCCCTCTTGCATCTTCCTCCCTCCCACCCTCCCTATCCCACCCCTCTAGGTGGTCACAAACAACCGAGCTGATCTCCCTGTGCTATGCAGCTGCTTCCCACTAGCTATCTATTTTACGTTTGGTAGTGTATACATGTCCATGCCAATCTCTCACTTTGTCACAGCTTACCCTTCCCCCTCCCCATATCCTCAAGTCCATTCTCTAATAGGTCTGTGGTCTTACCCCAAGTTTTTTCACGACCTTGTTTTTTTTTCTTAGATTCCATATATATGTGTTAGCATACAGTATATGCTTTTCTGTTTCTGACTTACTTCACTCTGTATGACACACTCTAGGTCCATTCAACTGACTACAAATAACTCAATTTCGTTTCTTTTTGTGGCTGAGCAATATTCCATTGTATATATGTGCCACATCTTCTTTATCCATTCATCCGATGGTGGACACTTAGGTTGCTTCCATATCCTGGCTATTGTAAATAGAGCAGCACTGAACATTTTGGTACATGACTCTTTTTGAATTATGGTTTTCTCAGGGTATATGCCCAGTAGTGGGATTGCTGGGTCGTTTGGTAGTTCTCTTTTTAGATTTTTAAGGAACCTCCGTACTGTTCTCCATAGTGGCTGTATCAATTTACATTCCCACCAACAGTGCAAGAGCGTTCCCTTTTCTCCACACCCTCTCCAACATTTATTGTTTTTAGATTTTTTGTTGATGGCCATTCTGACCAGTGTGAGATGATATCTCATTGTAGTTTTGATTTGCATTTCTCTAATGATTAATGATGTTGAGCATTCTTTCATATGTTTGTTGGCAATCTGTATATCTTCTTTAGAGAAATGTCTATTTAGGTTTTCTGACCATTTTTGGATTGAGGTTTTTTTTTTTTTTTTTTTTTTTTTTTTTTTTTTTTTTTTTTAGTGAGCTGCATGAGCTGCCTGTAAATCTTGGAGATTAATCCTTTGTCAGTTGCTTCACTGGCAAATATTTTCTCCCATTCTGAGGGTTGTCTTTTGGTCTTGTTTATGGTTTCCTTTGCTGTGCAAAAACTTTTAAGTTTCATTACGTCCCATTTGTTTATTTTTGTTTTTATTTCCATTTCTCTAGGAGGTGGGTCAAAAAGGATCTTGCTGGGACTTATGTCACAGATTTTTCTGCCTATGTTTTCCTTTAAGAGTTTAATAGTGTCTGGCCTTACATGTAGGTCTTTAATCCATTTTCAGTTTATTTTTTGGGTATGGTGTTAGGGAGTGTTCTAATTTCATACTTTTACATGTACCTGTCCAGTTTTGCCAGCACCACTTACTGAAGAGGCTGTCTTTTCTCCACTGTATATTCTTGCCTCATTTATCAAAGATAAGGTGACCATATGTGCGTGGGTTTTTCTGTGGGCTTTCTAAACTGTTCCATTGATCTATATTTCTGCTTTTGTGCCAGTACCATACTGTCTTGATTACTGTAGCTTTGTAGTATAGTGTGAAGTCAGGGAGCCTGATTCCTCCAGCTCCATTTTTCGTTCTCAAGTTTGCTTTGGCTATTCGGGGTCTTTTGTGTTTCCATACAAATTGTGAAATTTTTTGTTCTACTTCTGTGAAAAATGCCAGTGGTAGTTTGATAGGGATTGCATTGAATCTATAGATTGTTTTGGGTAGTAGAGTCATTTTCACAATGTTGATTCTTCCAATCCCAGAACATGGTATATCTCTCCATCTGTTTGTATCATCTATAATTTCTTTCATCAGTGTCTTATAATTTTCTGCATACAGGTCTTTTGTCTCCTTAGGTAGGTTTATCCCTATATATTTTATTCTTTTTGTTGCAATGGTAAATGGGAGTGTTTCCTTGATTTCACTTTCAGATTTTTTATCATTAATGTATAGGAATGCCAGAGATTTCTGTGCATTAATTTTGTCTCCTGCTACTTTACCAAATTCATTGATTAGCTCTAGTAGTTTTCTGGTAGCATCTTTAGGATTCTCTATGTATAGTATCATGTCATCTGCAAACAGTGACAGCTTTACTTCTTCTTTTCCGATTTGGATTCCTTTTATTTCCTTTTCTTCTCTGATTGCTGTGGCTAAAACTTCCAAAACTAAGTTGAATAAGAGTGGTGAGAGTGGGCAGCCTTGTCTTGTTCCTGATCTTAGTGGAAATGGTTTCAGTTTTTCACCATTGAGGATGATGTTGGCTGTGGGTTTGTCATATATGGCCTTTATTATGTTGAGGAAAGTTCCGTCTGTGCCTACTTTCTGCAGGGTTTTTATCATAAATGGGTGTTGAATTTTTTCAGAAGATTTCTCTGCCTCTATTGAGATGATCATATCGTTTTTTTCCTTCAATTTGTTAATATGGTGTATCTCGTTGATTGATTTGAGTATATTGAAGAATCCTTGCATTCCTGGAATAAACCCCACTTGATCATGGTGTATGATCCTTTTAACGTGCTGTTGGATTCTGTTTGCTAGTATTTTGTTGAGGATTTTTGCATCTATGTTCATCAGTGATATTGGCCTGTTGTTTTCTTTCTTTTTGACATCTTTGTCTGGTTTTGGTATCAGGATGATGTTGGCCTCGTATAATGAGTTTGGGAGTGTTCCTCCCTCTGCTATATTTTGGAAGAGTTTGAGAAGGTTAGGTGTTAGCTCTTCTCTAAAGGTTTGATAAAATACGACTGTGAGGCCATCTGGTCCTGGACTTTTGTTTTTTGGAAGATTTTTTATCACAGTTTCAATTTCATTGCTTGTGATTGGTCTCTTCATATTTCTATTTCTTCCTGGTTGAATATCGGCACGTTGCTCATTTCTAAGAATTGGTCCATTTCTTCCAGGTTGTCTGTTTTATTGGCATAGGGTTGTTTGTAGTAATCTCTCATCATTCGTTATATTTCTGCAGTGTCAGTTGTTACTTCTCCTTTTTCATTTCTAATTCTATTGATTTGAGTCTTTTCTCTTATTTTCTTGATGAGTCTGGTTAATATTTTATCAATTTTGTTTATCTTCTCAAAGAACCAGGTTTTACTTTTATTGATCTTTGCTATCGTTTCCTTCATTTCTTTTTCATTTATTTCTGATCTGATCTTTATGGTTTCTTTCCTTCTGCTAACTTTGGGGGGTTTTTTTTGTTCTTCTTTCTCTAATTGCTTTAGTAGCAAGGTTAGGTTGTTTATTTGAGATTTTTCCTGTTTCTTAAGGTAGAATTGTATTGCTGTAAACTTCCCTCTTAGTACTGCTTTTGCTGCATCCTATAGGTTTTGGGTCGTCATGTCTCCATTGTCGTTTTTTGCTAGGTATTTTTAAATTTCCTCTTTGATTTCTTCAGTGATCACTTGGTTATTAAGTAGTGTATTGTTTAGCCTCCATGTGTATTTTTTACAGACCTTTTCCTATAATTGATATCTAGTCTCATAGTGTTGTGGTCGGAAAAGATACTTGATACGATTTCAATTTTCTTCAATTTACCAAGGCTTGATTTGTGACCCACAATATGATCTATCTGGGAAAATGTTCCATGAGTACTTGAGAAAAATGTGTATTCTGTTGATTTTGGATGGAATGTCCTATAAATATCAATTAAGTCCATCTTGTTTAATGTATCATTTAAACCTTGTGTTTCCTTATTTATTTTCATTTTGGATGATCTGTCCACTGGCAAAAGTGGGGTGTTAAAGTCCCCTACTATGAATGTGTTACTGTCGATTTTCCCTTTTATGGCTGTTAGTATTCGCCTTATGTATTGAGGTGCTCCTATGTTGGGTGCATAAATATTTACAATTGTTATATCTTCTTCTTGGATCGATCTCTGGATCCAAGTATGTAGTGTCCTTCTTTGTCTCTTGTAATAATCTTTATTTCAAAGTCTATTTTGTCTGATATGAGAATTGCTGCTCCAGCTTTCTTTTGGTTTCCATTTGCATGCGATATCTTTTTCCATTCCCTCACTTTCAGTCTGTATGTATCCCTAGGTCTGAAGTGGGTCTCTTGTAGACAGCATATATATGGGTCTTGTTTTTGTATCCATTCAGCCAGTCTGCATCTTTTGGTGGGAGCATTTAATCCATTTACATTTAAGGTAATTATCGATATGTATATTCCTATTCCCATTTTCTTAATTGTTTTGTGTTTGTTATTGTAGGTCTTTTCCTTTTCTTGTGTTTCTTGCCTAGAGAAGTTCCTTTAGCATTTGTTGTAAAGCTGCTTTGGTGGTGCTGAACTCTCTCAGGTTTGCTTGTCTGTAAAGGTTTTAATTTCTCCATCAAATCTGAATGAGATCCTTTCTGGTTAGAGTAGTCTTGGTTGTAGTTTTTTCTCCTTTATCACTTTAAATATGTCCTGCCTGTCCCTTCTGGCTTGCAGAATTTCTGCTGAAAGATCATCTGTTAACCTTATGGGGATTCCCTTGTGTGTTATTTGTTGTTTTTCCCTTGCTGCTTTTAATATGTTTTCTTTGTATTTAATTTTTGACAGTTTGATTAATTTGTGTCTTCGCGTATTTCTCCTTGGATTTATCCTGTACAGGACTCTCTGTGCTTCCTTGACTTCATTAACTATTTCCTTTCCCATATTAGGGAAATTTTCAACTATAATCTCTTCAAATATTTTCTCAGTCCCTTTCTTTTTCCCTTCTTCTTCTGGGACCCCTATAAGTTGAATGTTGGTATGTTTAATGTTGTCCCAGAAGTCTCTGAGACTGTTCTCAGTTCTTTTCATTCTGTTTTCTTTATTCTGCTCTGCAGTAGTTATTTCCACTATTTTATGTTCCAGGTCACTTATCCATTCTTCTGCCTCAGGTATTCTGCTATTGATCCCTTTTAGAGTATTTTTAATTTCATTTATTGTGTTGTTCATCATTGCTTATTTCCTCTTTAGTTCTTCTAGGTGCTTGTTAAATGTTTCTTGCATTTTCTCTTTTCTATTTCCAAGATTTTGGATCATCTTTACTATCATTATTTTGAATTCTTTTTCAGGTAGACTGCCTATTTCCTCTTCATTTGTTAGGTCTGGTGGGTTTTTATCTTGTTCCTTCATCTGCTGTGTGTTTTTCTGTCTTCTCATTTTGCGTATCTTACTGTGTTTGTGGTCTCCTTTTTGCAGGCTGCTGGTTCGTAGTTCCCGTTGTTTTTGTTGTGTGTCCCCAGTGGCTAAGTTTTGTTCAGTGGGTTGTGTAAGCTTCCTGGTAGAGGGGACTAGTGCCTGTATTCTGGTGGATGAGGCTGGATCTTTTCTTTCTGGTAGGCAGATCCACGTCTGTTGGTGTGTTTGGGTGTGTCTGTGGCCTTATTATGATTTCAGGCCGCCTCTCTGCTAATGGGTGGGGTTGTTTTCCTGTCGTGCAAGTTGTTTGGCATAGGGTGTCCAGCACTGTAGCTTGCTGGTCATTGAGTGAAGCTGGGTCTTGGCGTTGACATGGAGATCTCTGGGAGATTTTTCCCTTTTGATATTACGTGGAGCTGGGAGGTCTCTTGTGACCTGTGTCCTGAAGTTGGCTCTCCCACCTCAGAGGCACAGCAGTGACCCCTGGCTGGAGCACCAAGAGCCTTTCATCCACACGGCTCAGTATAAAAGGGAGAAAAAATAAGAAAGAAAGAAAGAAAGAAAGAAAGAAAGAGAGAGAGAGAGAGAGGGAGAGAGAGAAAGAGAGAGAAAAAGGATAAAATAAAATGAAATAAAGTAAAATAAAATAAAATAAAGTTATTAAAATAAAAAATAATTATTAAAAAAATTTTAAGTAAAAAAACAAACAAACAAACAAAAAAAACGGACGGACAGAACCCTAGGACAAATGGTGTAAGCAAAACTATACAGACAAAATCTCACACCGAAGCATACACATACACGCTCAGAAAAAGAGGAAAAGGGGAAAAAATAATATTCCTTGCTCCCAAAGTCCACCTCCTCAATTTGGTATGATTCATTGTCTATTCAGGTATTCCACAGATGCAGGGTACATCAAGTGGACTGTGGAGATTTAATCCACTGCTGCTGAGGCTGCTGGGAGAAATTTCCGTTTCTCTTCTTTGTTCGCAGAGCTACTGGGGTTCAGCTTTGGATTTGGCCCTGCCTCAGCATGTAGGTCGCCTGAGGGCGTCTGTTCTTCACTCAGACAGGACGGGGTTAAAGAACGAGCTGATTCGGGGCTCTGGCTCACTCAGGCTGGGGGGAGGGAGGGGTACGGAATGCAGGGCAAGCCTGCGGCAGCAGAGGCCGGCGTGACGTTGCACCAGCCTGAGGTGCACCATATATTCTCCCGGGGAAGTTGTCCCTGGATCACGGTACCCTGGCAGTGGCGGGCTGCACAGGCTCCCGTGAGGGGAGATGTGGATAGTGACTTGTGCTTGCACACAGGCTTCTTGGTGGCAGCAGCAGCAGCAGCCTTATCATCTCATGCCCGTCTCTGGGGTCTGCGTTGATAGCCATGCTTCGCCCCCGTGTCTCTGGAGCTCCTTTAAGCAGCGATCTTAATCCCCTCTCCTAGCGCACCAGGAAACAAAGAGGGAAGAAAAAGTCTCTTGCCTCTTTGGCAGGTCCAGACTTTTTCCTGGACTCCCTCCCGGCTGGCCGTGGCACACTAGCTGTGTTCACGCCGCCAACCCCAGTCCTCTCCCTGCGCTCCGACTGAAGCCCGAGCCTCAGCTCCCAGCCCCGCCCGCCCCGGCGGGTGAGCAGACAAGCCTCTCTGGTGAGTGCTGGTCGGCACCAGTCCTCTGTGTGGGAATCTCTCCGCTTTGCCCTCCGCACCCCTGTTGCTGCACTCTCCTCCGCAGCTCCGAAGCTTTCCCCCTCCACCACCCGTAGTCTCTGCCCGTGAAGGGGCTTCCTAGTGTGTGGAAGCCTTTCCTCCTTCACAGCTGCCTCCCACTGGTGCAGTCCCATCCCTATTCTTTTGTCTCTGTTTTTTCTTTTTTCTTTTGCCCTACCCAGGTACGTGGGGAGTTTCTTGCCTTTTAGGAGGTCTGAGGTCTTCTGCCAGCATTCAGTAGGTGTTCTGTAGGAGTTGTTCCACGTGTAGATGTATTTCTGATGTATCTGTGGGGAGGAAGGTGATCTCTGTGCCTTACTCTTCCACCATCTTCCTCAACTCCCTATAGATATCTTTTTGACAAAACATATTTAAGCCAAAGTTGACCAAATCAGCTGCAAAGAGTGTTCACTTATTATTAAAAGAAGCAAACAGGTATAATCTAAAGGGATATTACTCTGATAGTTTCATAGAGCCATCTCTTTTAACCCTAATGTCTCTCTGAGAATAAGCAAATCAATGATGGCAATGGGAAGAAAATAAGAAGACTGATATATTTTTTGATTACACACACACACACACTCACACACACAGACCCTATAAAAATAGAGAGAAAAAGAGAAAAGATGGAGAACTAAACAATATTGAATGCCTGTAATTCACCAGGCACTGTGCAATAGTAACTCAAAAAAAATGGAGAATGAATTATGCCAAGTGCCACAAAACTTGGACGTTTCTTCTGTGCCCCTATCTGTCCATGTAAATATGGCAGCATCTATTATGCTAAACCTTAACTGACATTCTGTCCACATTTCTGAGACTATAGTGTAAGTTCCTCAAGGTCTTACCCACCTATATTAGCTAAAAATCTATCATTGTGCATCATTACCATAAAGTGAGGTCAGAAGGGAACTAGATAGAGATGTTTGATTAACCTCTTTGTAGCTCACCCTCCTCCCCATCACCAACTACAATTCCAGGTTGACAGTTCATAACAATCACAGACATATCATTTATGTTCCAACTTAGGTCATCTGTACCCATATCTACAATAGTGAACAATCACTAACTATAGGTAATTATTAAGTTATTTCCTTAAGTCCTTAATTAGTCTAAATTTTTATCTACAAAGATCAATTTTTTTGGCCCTTATCAAAATCTTTTATGAGTAAAAACCATATGAAATCCTTGCTGTTGAAAATCATTCTTCTGTATCGAACTATACAAAATTATTTTTAAAAATCCCAGTTACCAATAAAATATTTTACTTTTTAAAAATGTTCGACTATATTTTTCATTCAATAAGAATTTGCTGAATACATAATACTGTGATTCTGCTAAACTTTGGGAATATGAGTAAGAAAACAAAACTGAAATGCTTCATGAGAGACTTCTATTCCAGTAAAATAATAGTAACCAAATATTGTGATAAGTTTATGCAACAGTTGCTTTGGGGACACAGAATAGAGGCATCTAAACCAGACTAATGAATCAGGAACATTCTTAAGGAGGTAAAACTTGAGTTAACATAAATTATAAGTAGGAATTACATAAATGAAGGACAGTGAATAAGGGTGTTCTACATAAATAAAAATTCAATTATTTTGAATGTCTAGAACCAGGAATCACTGTTTTAGAGAAATTACTCTATAAATGTTGTGTGTTTTTGTATGTGATATTTTAATCATGAAATCATATTTTAATAATGAAGCTGTCAATGTGAAATCAGATGTTATTAATCATCCATAAATAGCATATATTTTGAGTATTTTCCCCCATAAGTGAGAATACATTACTCTGAGAAAGTGAAAGGCTTTTGCCTGATCACAGAAACATTTCTCAGATATTCAGAGAAAGATGTGTAATTTAGGGCAGGGGGCAGAGTTTTGTTCTGTTTTTTTGTTGTATTTTGTTTTGTTTTGCAAGGATGTCATGTTGATGTGTAAATTCTCCAGGGTGTCTACAAGCAAAGGATGTGTTGAACAAGGAGACAATTCCTTCAAAGATATTATATGGGTCTAATGCAAAAATAAAAATAACAGAATCATGGCCCAAGCTCTTAAAATTCAGGAAGAGAGACACTATAGTCAATATGGGAATTCAGTGAAGAACATGGCTTTGTTTTTAGTTGTGTATTGATTACTATTTGTAGAATTGTTGAGATAGCATGAGATTTGGACCATGGCAGCCAGGATGTGGGATCTGGTACAACCCCTCACTGTCTGTGGGATCTCAGACTTATAGCTTAAAATTCCTCTGTGTCAGTTTCCTCCTGGAAAGATGCTGCCATATTTACCTGTACCACAGATTTGTGAGGATTAAATACATGGGTCAATACTTGGTGGGTCATAAGGTGCAATTCAAATATTAGGTACCAAGGAACCAGTTCTAATACTACAGTCAAGAAAGCAATGGTTTTACAAGTGTAATCCGTACTTGATTTAGCTAAAAGAGCTTTGATAAAGTGCATTTACAAATTTAAAAATATAAAAAAATAATAAAAATACTACCTCTGCCACCACAGCAGACTCTGAACAAGAACACAAAGCTTATCCTCAAGAAAGTGTGTGGACTCGTTTCCAGTTCATTATTTTACAAAATAAAGACACAAATCTAAATCTAGAGTTCTTTGGGTAGCAACAAGGTGTTTGAGATCAGGTTGGGTTGGGTTTGACCCCCAGGTCTATCATGTCCTATTTTTTTTTAACCCTGGACAATGTGTTTAGATGCTTGTAGTCTCAGTTAGCTCATCAATAAAACGGAAATAATACATTCCTTATTGTATGTATATGTGTGTACGTGTCTAGGGGGAATGGATATGACAACATAAATGTGATTAATGCCAACATAAATGTGATTAATGCAGCATCAGTTGAACAGGCATGTTAAACACTTGGTAGTTTCTATCTATCCTCAGAAAATCTCATGGTGTTGGCCACGTCACCTTCCCTGAGTTAAGAACAAAATTCATTCTAGTTTTCTGAGATATGACCCTAACTTAACTGTAGAAGCAGTACCTTAGAATAATCACAATAATCTTTTTTTTTATTGTTTAAGTCCATCTTACTTTCCTTTTCTATTTTTTAAAAAAAATTATTAAAGTATAGTTGACTTACAGTGTTGTGTTACTTTCAGGTGTACAACAAAGTGGTTCAGTTATACATATATGTATATATATTCTTCTTCAGATACTTTTCCCTTAAAGGTTATTACAACATATTGAGTAGAGTTCCCTGTGCTATACAGTAGGTCCTTGTTGGTTATCTATTTTATATGCAGTTGTGTGTATATGTTAATCCCAAACTCTCAATCACAGTACTCTTTTACATAAGCTTCTCCAGGACAGAAAGACCTTTGGAGCCTTCATAAGGAGAAAGGCTATCTCTAAGATGAGAGGACAGAAAAGCTCTCAGAAGGGCTCCTGATTAACTCTGTAGTATGGTAATTTGTTTCCAAGTGACATCAGTACTAGAAACAGACACTTCTCCAACACAAGGAGATGGTTCACCGCAAAGATATATTGGTCCCCAAAATCCCCTCCCACATACTTATGTTTCAAGATGTAGTCATTTATTTGAAGGGATCAAGAAGATGTCCTGTTTTTGACACAGAGGACATGTTTACATCTTCAAGGATCCTCCATATGAGGCCAAGATCTCCTGCGTGGGCTCACTCATGCATTACACTGAGCTAGCATCCTTCCAGCTGGAACTCAAGTGCCTGGAAGAGTTGGATTGGTTGAGTGGCTGAGTTTTTATTTCCCAAGATCAATATTAACCTTTATAGACCCCTAAGGAAGAGCAGCACTCCTCTACTTATCCTGATTAATGTCTGAAAATTTAGATTTGAAAATTTAAAAATACAACGTAAAAACATTAAAAATATTAAAAAATTAAAAAAATTAGAGTCACACAAACCTGAGTTTAAATGTGGTTCTTCCATTTCCTAGCTGTGTGGCTCTAGAGAAGTAATTTAAACTCTGTAAACCTTTATTTCCTTAAGTTTTAAATGGACACAATATCTATCACATGTGACTGGGGAGAGAAATGACTGAACATAGGTAAAATATCTAGATCAATGTCTGGTGTTAGGCAAAAAGTCAGAGCTCAAAAAAGTGCTGATTTTTATCAGTATTAAAATCAATAACAAGTAATATTTAAGCTCTTCCTATATGTCAGAGATTGTGTTACTTACTTTCATGTCTAACCTATCACTTTCAGGCTTCCACCAGAGTGCAATGCAGTGGTTAAACATTCAGCTTTCGAAGCTGAAAGCCTGGGTACATATTTCTATTGTACATGTACCTTACCAAGTAACTTAACCTTTCTAAATTTCTGTTTCCTTCTCTGCAAAATGGGAATGCTATCAGAATCAGCTTTATCCCATTGTTATAGACATTCAATATGATAGGCAGTGCAAAATGCTTGGAAAATAAAATGCCTAGCATATGGCAACCATTTAAACAATGGTGTTTTATGTTATTATTATTGTAATGATTATTGTCACTTTTGCCTGTTAGGCTGTATGCTAAGATGCAGGCAGAGAAAATGATTTGTCCTCTATAATGATTAATTCCTATGTAACTATTGTGTGATAGAAAATATCCAAGTCCTGCTGTGAATCAGAGTTCTTCTGTACATGGTTGTTTGATTATAAGTAAGTCACTTTCTGAGTCGTAGAATTATCCTCATCCATAAAGTAATAAAATCTATTAGTTTTATATTGCTGCTGTAACACATTGCCTCAAATTTTCTTACTGAAAACAATACCTGTTTATTACCTCATGGTTGCAGTAGGTCAGAAGTCTGGCCTGGCATGACTGGGTCCTCTGCTTAGGATCTCACATGTTGGAAGTCAAGGTATGGCTGGCCTGGGCAATTTCTGGATGATCTTGGGAAGAATCTGACTCCAAACACATTCACGTTGTTGTCATAATTCAGTTCCATGGGTTGTAGGACTGAGGTCACTTTTTCCTTGCTGGGCTGCCCTTAACTCCTAGAGACCTGTCTCTGGTCTATGCACATGGCTCCTTACATCTCAGAACCGGCATAACACATAGAATCCTTATCAGGTCTGGAATGTCTCTGAGTTTCCCTACCACTGCATCCCTTCTGCCTTCAGCTGGAGAAAGTTTTCTGCTTTTAAGGGTTCATGTGTTTATATTGGGCCCAACTGGATAATCCAGGGTACTTTCTCACTTTTAAGGTCTGTGACCCAAATCTACAAAGTCCTTTCGCCATGTAGCATAAGATAATTGCACATTCTAAGGATTTGCACATGGACATCTTTGGGGGGCCATTCTCCCTACCACATGAAACAGTAATTATCTTCAAGTGTACCATGATGAGTCAAGAGATAATACATGAGAAGTTGTTTAACATAATATCAATACAAGCAGTAGTTGCTCAATAAATACTAATTTTTATTTTCTTTCATGTTAACCTAAAATACATTAGATTACTAAAAGACAGCTTCATACTTCAACATGGAGGACAACTTATATGAAAGTACTTTGCAATTTTAGAAGATGTATACAAATCCAAGTTCTTACGGTTATTGAATATATAAGGGCATATGCAACAAACACAGTGTCTTGACTACTGCAGCATTCTGAGATACACTACTGCATGTAGATATTCCAAATGGAAAATTGCCAGTTGCAGTCATCACATGGAGACCTATGTGACTCAGAGTTCATTTCACCTAAAATTTGCTAGTAAAATCAACCAGAAAGATATATGAATGATTTAGGTTTTTTGGTTTTCTGCTTTATTTTTTTTCCTCCCTTACAAAGATACACTTTGTCAGATTTAGAAGACTGACATGTATTATTTATTTTCTCAGAACAAATGTGGAAAGGAATACATACTGTATTCATATCATAAGGATTATGCCTTTGTAGACAAAGAAATAAGCAATAATTAACTGATGTACTTTATTAATTTATATAATAATATTAAGTCCACAATATTCACACAACCAGATTTGTAGGTTAATACATTCAGAAAAAAGGGTGATTTTCTAAAAGTATTTTTTGTTTTGCTGTCCTAAAGCTAGAAACACTCAATGTATAATTTGAAACAAAAAAATAAAAACTAAGAAGGAAACTGAAATCTACTATAATTACATCACCTAGAGCAGAGGTAACCACATTAAGAAGAGTTTATTTCATGAAAGAGTGATCACACTCTTTCACTTTAATATATAATTTTATAACACAAGCATTTCCTGCATAGTCTCAAAATGTTTGTGAATATGCATAATAGGATTGCCTAATCTCCCACTGAAAACATTTTATGCCAGTAATTTCAATTAATAATTATTTCCTCAGTGCTTATAAAGTGCCTAGCACTGTGCTGAAACCAGGCTTAAAGAGATGAAAAAGGGCTGTCTTTCCCCCAGAGTGTTGTGTGGGGAAAAGAAGGAAATATACCATCAGTTATTTCCAATCACATGTATTAGGATAGCAATGTAAACATACTTCTCTAACAAGCATTCATATAAATTTTACATTCAGATTGTCACTTTAAACTCTAAAAATGTTACAAGCAAGCATACCATTTTTTTGAATTTGCAGCTTTATGGTCAATGTCAATAATTGTTAATAATTTAGCTGAGTTTATTAATGCATATTCAATTACCTTAGGACCTTTAAACAATTCAACAATCCTGAATCCTCAATTTGTTCTACAATGTCAGGGTGATAATGACCATAAATAATAGTCCCCTTCTTTGGGGACACTCTAATCTTAATTACATGGTTGCTCCATGCACTCATCTAACTGGAATTTTATGATCCAAATGTGATTTACAGTTGTAAATTAAACAATTATCTGAAGTACTGCCAGGGGTACTGGGACCAGGGATGTGAAATCTGATCAATCTTGTGGAGTTTAATGTCTCCCAAGAATGGAAACCAGCTCAGGAATTCATAGCCTGTTTTATTGTCTCCTGCAACCTGGCCATTTAGATCAGGAAAGTGAAAAAAAGAATAAAATGTATTATCTGTCTCAAACCTGTGGCAGCCAAGTGAAAAGATTTAGAAAGTCATAAAAATTACTCTTAAAAAGAAAAAAAGAGTGTGGAAACAATTTGATCTGGTGGTTTGGAAGAAATGGACCAGAAAAACTCTTGTCCAGCAGTTCATGAAAATACCTCCCTAGTATTGTTCCTTTATATAATTGCAGAGGACCATATGTTACTTCAAATCTGCTAACAAACAAAAATTTTAGAATTCAATATCCATGCCCACCCCCACTGCTCTCTCACATGTGCTTGAATTATTATAGTCGTGAAGAGAAAAAAACAAATATTTTCTGCATATAAGGTAAGGGCAAAGAAATGCAATAACATTATGTATGTGTATATATATATGTGTGTGTGTGTGTGTATATATATATATATATATATATATATATATATATATAAAACAATGGGAGCGCAGAGGAAAGAGAAATGACTTGTTATTTCCAAGGTTGGAGAGATCTTAGAGACCACCTAAAGCCCAAATCCTCTCTTTTGAGAGTAAACTAAGGCTCAGAGGGATTGTGGCATGCCCCAGGTAACATTGGCTAGGCTATGCAAATGGAATTCTGGATGCTATTTTCACTTGCCTTTTTCTCCCCTTACTCTCTGCCTCCTTGTTGTGCCACTTAACTGAAAACTTCATATTTCTTCCCCAAAGATGTTTTTCCTCAGCTTCCAATACCTATCCTTTGATCAAGAGAGAGGCTTGCTCCATATTCTTTTACCTTTCAGCCTAGAATCATTAACTATTTTATCCTGTATTGCTTGAGGTCCTGTTAGACTGTAGAGAGAGCTATGAACAAGATGGTCAGCATCCTCTGTCTGATGGAACCAACTACTAGGAAATACAATTATCAGCACATAAACTAATAAATGAAATAATTGCACATGGTGATAAGGGCTATGAAGGAAACCAGCTGGTCTCTGAACTCTTGAGGTTGAGGTTAATAGTATGTAGGAGATGCTTTAGAGAGTGTGGCTAGGGAAGGCCTCTGGCATGAGGTGGCCTTGCGGGAGATGGCAAGCAAGCTGAATCTTGAAGGATAAGGGGAAGGGCTGGCTATATAGTATTGTACTTTCGTCTCTTCAAACTTATTGCACCAATTCTAGTGTTCTCTGCAAATGGCATCTATAGAAGTCTTCAGATGGGAGCCTTCTTTGTATCTTAGCACCAAATCTGCAACCTGACACAGCTACAGTGATCTTTTCCTTCTTCTGTCATATTACCATGAAATAGGGTTCTACTGTTCTCTGACATGTATCACAGATAAAGGATAACATTGTCAATATATAAAAACTTGTTGATGTGTTCCGTCTTACTAAGTCTAATCTAACACAATTCCCAATTCCACTGCTCAATGCATATGCTTGGGAGAGGGAAATTTCCCCCTCTACCCCTCTTGAGTTCTTGTGGCTGGACTAATAATAAAATTGACACAAGGCAGATTAACAGGAGAAAAAGAAACACATTTTAATTCATATGCATGGTGGTCTCATAGAAATGGGACCTAAAAAGTGGCCAAATCAGGTAGCCTTTATACTTTGCAGATGAAGAAACAACAAATTTGTGAGACATTGACAGGACAAGGAAACTCAGCTTTTGGGTGCTCAATTAGTAAAGACTCTAAACAGCGTTTGGGCTTGCGGCAGTAAATTAAAGAAATAACAAGGTTTATTTCTATAGGCGATAAGGGTGTCCTTCTACCTCCAGATGCAGGGGTGCACCTTTCACATGAGAGAATTATTTCCTGCTTTCAGGGAGAAAGAAAGGAGGGTCAGCGTGTCCCTTTTGCATCGCCATTTCTTAAGTAATTTTAATTCAAAATAATCAATACTCCCTTGTGGCATATTTTGGGCCAGCCCACTCTGAGCCCCAACACATGCCTACTGTTGGTAATGACTTTCTATTTGTTCATCTGTCTAAGAAACATATACTATGCTCCTACAGTGTATCTGGGACTGTGTGATGTGAGGCACTTGAGATCCAAAGATGAGGAGGACAAACCAAAGCCATCCCTCTAGGATCTTGCATCATCCACGGAGGCCCACGTGGAGCTCTTTCCTTTTTTGCTAATGAGAAGTGAATTACTAATCATGAGCTTTCTGATGCTGTTTTTTAAAATGTGCACCATAGTGACTATAATCACTGGTGAGTCACTCTTCTGTGGACTTCAGTTTTCTCCTTGCTAAGCAAGAGGTAAAGAACATTATTCCTCCCTCAGAGTTTTAGGGAAGGATTAAATGAGACTCATAAATGTGATAAGCTTCAAACTTTTATACAAATGCAGGATAACACTTCTGTATAATATAGTACAGTGAAGTAACTGCTGTTCTTTCTTCATACTCATTGGAAAGAATTGATCATCATCGTTAGCACCAAATATTTACTAAGCTCTCACCACAGCCAATCTCTGTGTGGCTTCCTTTCTGGTGGATCCAATGGAGTGTTTTTATAGACTGTATTTCTCAGATTCTTCAGTGCAAACAGAATCATATATTCTGTATTATTAAATCACCCTAAGTTTGCTGGAGTGATCAGTCCTACTAGAATTCCAGAGACAGGGCATTTTCTGGGTTTATATTTTTGTTTTACTATATTCTAGATGGATATATATTTTACATGTTATTTCTTCCTTATGAACTGTTTCTACAAAAGTAGATTATGAAGAACTTCCCAATTATTTCCTTTTTTAAATTTTTTTTTTCTCCTGGGGAAGTAATGTATCTGGGGAGATATTGTTTTTGCCAAGGGAAAAAACAAGAAAAGATTCTTTCCAATAAGAAGAAACAAGATTACACTGGGATGTATGTCAGTAAAGTTTAAGTTTTATTGACAAGGATGCTATATCATTATGTAAAATTCTTGCTAACTGTCTCTCTAGATGGCCTAAAGAGAAATCAACTGCAAAGTGACATGGAGAAGTATCCACATCTCCACAATATTATCAAGCTTGCAACACTTTTTTCAGTATATCTTTTCAACAATCAAAAAACTTTACCAGGACTCAAACTCTGCATAAATGAAGCCAATTGTTGAACTGATCAATTAAAGATGCAAAACCTAGACCAAAATAAACAAATTCCTTTCTCTGGAGCAAATTACTTGTTCTAGGCCTTCCTCAGAGTTTCACATTATTGAATTCACCATTCAGCAATTAAAAAACCCTAAAATGACACATGGCAAGCAAAATGTCCTCAGCCTGGGTGAAATCACACCCAGAAATTTGGAACCAGTTTATTATTGTCTAAAAATTACTGTTAGTATATGGCTAATTAAGTTGAAAGTAAAAGCTTTGCACATTTGATTTGTGTATGGATTGCCATGAAAATATTATATTAATTCAATTGGCTTACTAAATTTTCAAAAGTGATTTGTTTTCTGGTTCTAATTTGTAGTAATTGTGATAAATGCTTATGGATGCCCTGGCTTATGCTCCCCTCAGTAATCAGCATATCAGCCAAGAACAGACTAATAACAAATGACAAACTTTCTAACTGTAGATTTTACCATCAGAGTATGATTCATATCTCCTCTCTGTTCAACTAGCCTAGTTCTGGACTTTTAAAATTCTGTTTACACTCTTTTTACAACTCCTAACTGGTTTCCTCTGTTGGGCTTTCTGTCTTTTACCCCATCCTACACAGGGCTACCACATCAATCTAAATCAAGCACAGAACAGAGTGTTAACTCCTTAGCATGGTGTCAAGATCCTCAGTAATCTAGTCCTGATTCAGCCCATCCAGCTTCATTCACCCATTCCTAGACTGTAAGATACTTACTCTATTCTTCACACATTCACAAATCCTGTTTATGTGCCCTTGCTTGCCTTGTCTAGAATAATATTGACATCATCTTTATCTCTGACTATTGGCATTTAAATAGTGAGAGTCGGGCTCCCCTGGTGACGCACTGGTTAAGAATCCGCCTACCAGTGCAGGGGACACAGGTTCAAGCCCTGGTTCGGGAAGATCCCACATGCCACGGAGCAACTAAGCCCGTGTGCCACAACTACTGAGCCTGTGCTCTAGTGCTGAGAGCCACAACTACTGAACCCTTGTGCCACAACTACTGAAGCCCACACGCCTAGAGCCTGTGCTTAGCAACAAGAGAAGCCACCGCAATGAGAAACCCATGCACCGCAACGAAGAGTAGCCCCTGCTCACCGCAACTAGAGAAAGCCTGCACGCAGCAATGAAGACCCACCGCAGCCAAAAAATAAAATAAATAAATAAATTTTTAAAAAGATAATAAATAGAGTGCTCTTTGAATGTTAAATAATCCTGCTAACCATATAAAATCCATATGGTATATAAATCACTCTATAAATGTTCTGCCTTTTTATCATTCTTTATTCCTTGATAGTACTCAATATGCAAAAGTATGTCCATCTTGCTAATTTGGATATCACATGCCTTTTATATTTCGGTTGTTTTACATATAGTTGAAGGAATAAAGGATCTTTTATGATATCAGACATATGTGTTTGAACATCTTCATGTTATCTACATCCAGAATATGTATCTGCTTCCCCTAATTTTTCTTTTCATAAAAATTTGACCCCATTAATTCCCTTTTCCTTCTTCAAGTTTAAGTTTAGGTGATATTTCTTCAAGGAATGATTCCTTTAAAGACCCTTTGGTTGAGCTGGGTATCTCATGGATATATTTGCGTCATTGTATTTAATTTTTATATTATTTTTTCATATCTTTCCTATTTTGTAAATTCACTGAAGGCAGGGATTCTTTCATATCAGAATTTTCAGTACCAAATATAAGGCCTAACATGAAACAATGAATACGGTCAATGTTTATCAAAATGTTGGGTTTATGAATAGCTATTACTAATTATGTGTGATCTAGACCATAAGCCACACTTTCATGAGGTCCTTCATATTTTTGTCCATTGGGAAAATATTTTCCTTCCTCTGAATCTCCACATCATTTCTTTCATGGAATTTATAATTTTCTGCCCTGCAGTATCTTGATTTATTGACATACTTATATCTCCAAACTAGATTGTGAAATATTTTAGTAAGAAGAACTATGTTTAATTCTTTTCTGTACTTTTGTAATCCTGGAACAGATTGGGAACATGATGGTCATTCAATGCATGTTGAATAAATGGATGGTTAGGTGATACACACCAATGTTTGAAATAGATCCACTAGTATGTGTTACTTCTATTGGAGTATTAGGCAATCATCTAGCCCAAATTCTACTTGATGATGAAATCTTTACACTTACAGTCACGGAGAAGCATCTTATAGAGTCCACAGTATGGGTGGTGGTGGTGGAGGAGAGTTGGCATTGTGCACTTGTGGTAGAGCTGCCATTTATGTTGGCACAGCACTTTGTGGTTTTCCACAACCCTTATTTAACTTGACCCTGACTAAAGGCTGTCAAAGCAAGCAGAGTAAGGAGTCTTTGTTTACTGCTTCCTTTTTAGTTTGTTTAGCAAAATGTTATTGAGTAATAACCATGTTCCAGGCATTGTGCTAGACATGGGACACACAGGGGTAGAAAAGTAGGAAATCGTCTTTGAGATATTACCTTATTTTAATGGCAAAAACTTTGTGTCTGAGAGAAATTGTTTTACTAACCCTGGGTCACAAAGTAAGTGCATGGAAAGAATTCAGCATAAGAATTTTCTGTCAATTAAGACCTAAATTTAAGAAATAATGGAGTTCTGCACTCTATTGTATTATATTCTTTCCCAAATAATTATTTACCCAGAGGCAGAAAATCACTAAGCAAAATCTTTATTGTAAATGTGAACATTCTCCAGTGATGATCAAGATTATATTAAGAGAGAAAAAATAGATTCTTTTTTTGAGATTTGTTGGTAGTCAGCTACTGCCATAACATCTAGACAATTTCAGGAATGTATGATGAAGACTAGTATGAAATTTGAGATGTGTTGATGTTTAAGGAATGAATAATAGATTCATAATTAGGAAGACTTCATAAAGAAACAACTCTTAAGTCTCAAAACTTAGATTAGGTAAAATAAATACTTCTAATTGTGTAAATAATATTTTATATAGAAATTATTTCTTACTAAACCATGTATTGAAACATAATATGTATATTTTACATTGTTTAATAAATTCACATATTATGTGATGTATTATAATACATATAATACATGATGCATATTTTTCCTTCAGTATTTTGTGGTTGTTGCTATTCTGTTAAAAAAAATCAATTTTATGTAGATTTTTTGACCATGAAGTAGTAGCAAGGAAAAAAACTCACTTGGATGAAAATTTGCTATACGGAATTCACAAAGAGAATAACGCATATGTGTATAATTGGGGAACAGTTCTATGAGAGGTGGTGAACATCTGTTAGGAGCACAGATGTTAACCGCTATTTGGAGAAGACAGCATATTAATTCATAGCAATTATTTCAAATGGTTGGAAGACTTCAGGTTGACCAGACACCTTTGTTTTCTTTTACCTTTCTTTTTTTTATGTCAGCAGTTATTCCATGGAACTGTGCAAGCAGTTCACTGTGGAAAAATGACAGGCTCATCATTTAGAGCTCTAACTCTGCCATGTTGGCAATCTGAAAGCTCTGAGACAATCAGTGTGTTCCAGCCTGACTTAGCCAGTCCTGAAAGGCTATATATAAATATGAAATGGCACAAAATATGAAGGAGAAAGTAGCAAAAAAATTAATAATAGCTAACACTTATATAGCACTTACTCTTGTTTTACATAGATTAATACATTTCATCCTCACGACCTTCATATGAGGTAGCTTATGATATTACCCCTACTTCATGAGGAAGCTGAAGGAGAGATAGGTAAGGGGAAGAGATGGTACCTGGTGGAGCTAGGAATCAACTTAGGCAGTCTGGTCTCAAGAGCCTCTGCTCTTAACCACTAAGTTGTAACTTGAAGAACATAAACTCATACATGTATATGCATGTGGGTTATGTACATTTGGGTATGTGTATGACTCTGTGTGTATACATCATATACAGTTGTAATGAGTTCTCCTATGCACATCTTCTTTGTACTTTTCCTAAAATGTGGCATCAGACTTTGATGAATCTAAATAGTAATCCATTCATTTATTCAGTCATTCATGCATTGCTTGAATAATGTAAGACATACATTGTTGGTAAAGGAATGCATCAGTAAATGAATGAATGAATTCATCAATGCCAGAATATAAGAATTAAAAATATGATTAAATGAAGAGTGAATAAAGGAATTAATTCACAAATCAAGAAATGTGTATCAACTTTAGTCCCTCCAGCAACAAAATAAAGAAAAAGGAGAGAGGCCCCTGAATTCATGAAGTTCATAGTAGAATATTTTTTTTATTATTATATCTGATTTTTTTCTTATTATAGCCATCCTAGTAGGTGTAAATTGGCTTCCCGTATAGTTTTTTTTAATAGATCTTTATTGGAGTATAATTGCTTCACAATACTGTGTTAGTTTTTGTTGCACAAGAAAGTGAATCAGCCATATGCATACCCACATCCCCATATCCTCTCCCTCTTGAGCTTCCCTCCCATCCTCCTTATCCCACCCCTCTAGGTCATCACAAAGCACCGAGCTGATCTTCCTATGCTATGCGGCTGCTTCCCACTAGCTTATCTATTTTACATTTGGTAGTGTATATATGTCAATGCCACTCTCACTTTGCCCCAGCTTTGCCCTCCCACCCCATGTTCTCAAGTCCATTTTCTATGTCTACCTCTTTATTCCTGCCCTGCTACTAGGTTCATCAGTACCATTTTCTTTTCTTTCTTTTTTTTTTTTAGATTCCATATATATGTGTTAGCATATGGTATTTGTTTATCTCTTTCTGACTTACTTCACTCTGTATGACAGACTCTAGGTCCATCCACATAGCAGAGTAATTTTGAAAGACAAAAGACAAGAAATACCCAAGTCCAGTAGAGTGTTACAAGGAAAACTGGAGTAAGAAGAAATGTGTCATTCCAAAGTGGTGTTCAAGTCTAACCACATATTAGAATCTACTAGAAACCTTTGAAAAAAAATCCATTGCCAGTGTCCCAGTCTAGACAAACTGAATCCAAGTCTTGGGTGCTAAATGTCAGGCATGTGTGATTGTCCCATACAGTTCTGATATGTGCAGCCATCATTTGAGAAACACTGGTCAGAAAAAGGGAGCTCTCTAGAGAGTTTTTATAGAAGAGACAGTTTTCTGGTTGAGTCTTGATAAATCAAGGTTTTGCTAGGATAGAACAATTGGGGGGATGGGTAAGGACAGGGACGGAACAGCAAGGGGGAGGGGCCAGAAACAGGAGGAAAGGCAAGGGAGAAAATTGTTAAATACAGAGAAACTTCTCGGCAGAATTACAGTTTGCTTCTGTAGCCTCTGAGACCCTGGGCCCTTTGTCTCATTCTATCTGCCTTGACTCGTTGGCAGACAGGAATTAAAACACTCATCTGGGCTATGGTATCCTGGACTTATTTAAGATAATGGCCTTTATAGATTGTGGTTCTTTGCCTGTAGGCCTCATTGGCCGTTTCAGCTTCAACTTTGACTTCAGACTCAGACTTCCCTAAATAGCTTCTAAATTGACTTTAAAATGCTCCATCTAAATTACTTAAAGGCTTTCCTCGGCCACCCCATCAATTTCTAGAGAATGAGATCTTGCCAACAATCAAGATTTTGTAGCACTTCTCAAGCCAAATAACAGCTACAGCCCTTGCCCTAAGGAGTTTACCTCCAGAGAAGTAGGTGTCATTGGGTACTTAAAAATATATAAAATGCTATGATTTGAAATCGGATCCAGAAATGCTGACTCTCTCCCTGTCGTTAGAGCTGTTAACTACTTTACTGAGCGTTTTGTATCATTTCAGTCTGACAATACAGTGGCTGTAACATTTTGTGCTGCTCATATTAAGAGAATCTGTATAGTGCTTTTAAAATCATCTGAAAGGGTCTTTAGATGTTTTAACTATTGTCTTTGCTGAATAATAATGGCAATAGCTGATGATTCTAATAGCTGGCACCCTTGAGCATTTACTCTGTGCTAGTCAATATTCTTAGCACTTTACCTGTATTCATTTATTAAAAGCTCTCAACAAGCCTGTGATAGTAGCAATTTATAATTTTTAATTTATAGATGGCAAATTCATATCACAGAAGTTATGTAACTTGTCCAAGGGCTCTAGGCTTTTAAGGGACAGATCTGGGAGACAAATCCAAGCAATCTGGTTACACAGCCTGTATGCTTAATGTGAAACAGACATGATTTGAGTCTTGGTTCTCAAGTCCTTAACGTTTTGACATTATAAATAAATAAGACTATTTTACAGAGTGTTTACCAGAGTTCCTGATATATAATAAGTAGTCAACACATATTAGCATTATGCTAATTATAATAATATTTTCCAAATATTTTTATAAAGGGAGATGACATTTACATTTAAGTAACCTAACAATGTTTCTGAGTTTTACAACCATTATCTCATTACTGCCCACCAAAAAACTCTGAATTGCATGTATAACCAGTCTCATTCTATAGATATGGAATTAGGAACGAGGAGCTGTTAAGTGATGTGTCTGAAGTCACACATCCAAGAAGTGGGAGAAGCAGAATTGGAACCAAGGTTAACTTGGGGTATTTTTCCCTAAGAAATGGCCTTCCTTTTGACAGCTGAGTGTGAGTCTTCTCATTTAGAATGGCACAGTTAAGAGGACTTTTTAAAAAATTTATTTATTTATTCATTTATTTAATTTTTGGCTGCATTGGGTCTTTGCTGCTGCATGTGGGTTTTCTCTAGCTGCTGAGAGCAGGGGCTACTCTTCGTTGTGGTGCATGGGCTTCTCATTGCAGTGGCTTTTCTTGTTGCAAAGCACAGGCTCTAGGTGTGCAGGCTTTGGTAGTTGTGGCTCGCGAGCTCAGTAGTTGTGGCACATGGGCTTAGTTTCTTCGTGTTATGTGGGATCTTCCCGGACCAGGGCTCGAACCGTGTCCCCTGCATTGGTAGGTGGATTCTCAACCACTGCACCACCAGGGAAAGCCTAACAGGACTTTTTGATGCTTTATTCAAATATGTCATTATGTGTACAACACAGAACATAAGCTGTAATTAATACACATTAGAGGATCAACTGAAAGGAAAAAGTTACATTTAACTAGTTAAACTTCTAAATATTTACCCACGGTTACAAAAGGAGCTACATGTGAGTGTAATTTTGAACCTAGGGAATTTAAAAATAAAATGTTACAAAGAAAATGAGGATGTTGATTACACCCAACACAGACAGCTCCATTACATAGAATACAGCCAGCCAGTAAAGATATGGCTCCGGAGGGAAATCTATATGTGAATGTGAGTGCTTTGTTAGATACAGCAGCACCCATTGTCTCACCAGACATCTGTTTCCTGGCTGGCACTGGACTTGGTGATGCTTCCTGATCTATAGATTGATGAGTCTGAATATATATAAATTCAGTGAAAAATGCCTAAATAGCTTAATGAATAAGTGATTCTTTTTGTGTGTGTGTGTGTGTGGTACGCGGGCCTCTCACTGCTGTGGCCTCTCCCGTTGCGGAGCACAGGCTCCGGACGCGCAGGTCCAGCGGCCATGGCTCACGGGCCCAGCCGCTCCGCGGCATGTGGGATCCTCCCAGACCGGAGCACGAACCCGCGTCCCTCTGAATCGGCAGGCGGACGCTCAACCACTGCGCCACCAGGGAAGCCCAGTGTTTCTTTTTTATGTATCTGATATGAAAACTGAATTGTGTAGGTAACACCAAGTAATAACACTCTTTATTTAATACTTACAAATAACCAGACACTGTTCTAGGTGCTTTATTATTACCTCTTTTAACCCCTACAGCAATCCTATTTTTTCCACTTTGCAATTTAAGAAACTAACACCCTGAGGGGCAATTGACTTTTTGACCTCACACAGCTAATGTTAGATATAAGGTCTTATCTCATGTCATGCTTCTACAGTTTTCCATAGCCTCCAAATAAGTAAGAGATTTCAAATAAGTCCTACAATTTGGAAAAGAAAGATAGCACTGTGTCTCTCTCTTTCTCTCTCTCCCCCCCTCCCCCTCCCTCCCTCTCCTTCTTCTGTCTCTGTCTCTCTGTCTCTTTCTTTCTGAATGGTATGGTATTTCATGAAACTCAAGAGTAACAACAAAGACTTACACTTTTTGTATATTACAACACATTCTCCTGAGTTTTGCAGACAGGGGCCATGACGCACACAAGCCAGGTTGCAATATACGTGCATTTATCACACCTTCTGATGTGACTTCAGCCCTTTCTCTTCTGATATGGTTTCTCCAATAGCAAGTAAGTGAAAGCGACATCATTATTATAAAGGTAATCCTCAATATCTTTGGATTTATTTGCTTGTTTATTTTATTTATTTACAAGCACTGGAACTTAGTAAAACATGCCTTGCAGTTGGCCTCAGAATTGTACTACTCTGGCGTGTCATGCTACTTTGAAAACCAGACCTGGTTTATTATGAGACTTGGCAAGATTGTTGTTATGCTTGGCTTGCTTTGTATTTAGTCAGTTACATGGTTGCTTTTTCTTTGTTTTATTATTTGTGTGGACTGGATACTTTTCATTTGATTTTAACACATGTTCCCCATCCTATTCTCAGGAGATTCTGATCAGTAAATAAGGACAAGTCCCTAAAAGTTGTATTTGTAAAAATGTCATTTTGTCGTTCTATCCATAGCCATGTTTGTGAACCAACTCCAGGCACAGGTTGATACTCTACACTACAAAATGCCACAGATGACTCCTCTCAACCATTCCCTTCTGTCTATATGACAGTGTCTTCTTCCATTACACGATAAGCGATAAAAACAAGGGGTTACCAAGGCTCAGAAACTTCATTTCATACTTGCTCCTGTAAAAGATAAGAGCAGTTACACTAAAATGGCTCGATCATTTTTAAAGTGTCAGGTCTTTGCACTCTCAGGACCCTTTACCACAGAAGAACATTCATATTTCTTCTAGTTCCCCTAATAATAATACTAAAAATAAAATTAAATTAAATTAAAATAAAATAAAATAAATAAAATGAATAAGACTCCTTGTGTCTCCAGTCTATTGCCAACTTTAATTCATAACCGTCAGTATTAATTCAGGCCTAAGGTCTCTAGGAAAGATAACAGATGCCTAGACTGTTTTTTTTTTCTTCTACATTTGATTTTCTCATGTTCCATCAAGGTTGGCTAAATCTATTTAGTCCAGATTCCAGCCTCAGGCATCTCTAAATATGTTAGTTTAATACTTTGTCATTTCTTTTCTGCATTCTTCATGGAAGATAGATAGTTTTATATTAAGAAACTATGATAAAGTGTTTCCTGACAAGGAAAAGATTGATTCTGGGAACCTCCATCGAACACACAGAATTGATTTTTCTCATTTTGTACTGAAATCACAAAATGCTTGCTGAAAAGCATCTACATGCAGGATCTCCCCTTAGTGACACTGGTATGAAAGGAATATTTACAGTATTTCCTTTCCCATAGCTCTTGTGAGATAGAAAAGATTACAGAAATCAGAGGATTGTCATGAATCCAACATAGAAGGGACAGGAAGATGGTACCAGAACCAGAACTGAGAAATCACTAGAGCTAACATTACTGAGCTATCTCATCTCAAAGAAGTCACTTGCACTTCCCAAGCCTCAATTTACACCTCTGTAAAATGAACTTACTAATATGTTATAGGTTATTGAGGAGGTTTACCGAGGTAAAGAATATTGTCAAATATATTTTCAAATATTTAAGAACAAAGACTCTCCTACAAATACAGAAAGAAAATGTAGGAATATATTAAAACATTAATACAGAAACCATGAATATGATAAAGCTAGTAGCAAGAACACTTGAAGAACTATGTATTTGCATGAGTTTTGTTTAAATATATGTAAAACAGATTCACTTTGCTTTATGCCTGAAACTAACACAACATTGTAAATCAACTGTACCCCAATAATTTTTTTTTAAAAAAATAAAATATAAAAACTAGTTCTGATAAAAACAAAAAAGCATGTTAGACTAAGATTTTTAGGTTAGACATAAAAATGGTTAATGTTGCTCAGGACAATAAAATTATAACCTTTGAGTTACATTTCCTTTTTTGTTGTTGTTGAAGTATAGTGGAAATACAACATTGCATTAGTTTTAGGTGTACAACATAGTGGTTTATCTTCATATTCATATTAGGTATTCATATTCATTATGAATTGATCACCATGATGTCTAGAAACAATCTGTCACCAAAGTCATTACTATATTATTGACTCTATTCACTATACTGTACATTACATCACCGTGACTTATTTATTTTATAACTGGACGTTTATACCTCCTTTATACCATATAGACAGAAGGGAATGGTTGAGAGGAGTCATTTGTGGCATTTTGTAGTGTAGAGTATCAACCTGTGCCTGGAGTTGGTTCACAAACATGGCTATGGATAGAACGACAAAATGACATTTTTACAAATACAACCTCCTTTCATCTATTTTGCCTGACCACCTACCTTCTCCCCTCTGTGAAACACAAGTTTGTTCTCTGTGTCTATGAGTCTGTTTCATTTTGTTTTGTTTGTTCATTTGTTTTTTAGATTCCATATTTAGTGAAGTGATACGGTATTTTTATTTCTGTGTCTGACTTATTTAACATATTACCCTATAGGTCCATCCATGTTGTCACAAATGGCAAGATTTCATGCTTTTTTAGGGCTAAGTAAAGTTCCATTTATGCATTCATCTATCAGTGGATACTTGGGTTGCTTCCATATCTTGGCTGTTGTAAATAATGATGCAGTGAACACAGGGGTGCATATGTCTTTTCAAATTAGTCAGGGTTTTTTTTGTTGGATAAATACCCAGAAGTGAAACTGTTGGATCATCTGATAGGTATTTAAAATATTTTTTGAGGAATCTCCATACTATTTTTCATAGGGGTTGTATCAATTTATATTTCCACCAACAGTGCACAGGGTTTCCCTTCTCTCTACATCCTCATCATCAGTTGTTATTAGTTATCTTTTTGCTAATAGCCATTCTGACAAGTGTGAGTTGATATCTCATTATGGTTTTGATTTGCATTTCCCTGATGATTGGTGATGTTGAGCATTTTTTCATGTGTCTGTTGGCCATTTCTGTGTCTTCTTTGGAAAAAAAAATGTCTGCTCAAGACTTTTGCCCACTTTTTAATTGGTTTTCTTGTTGTTGTTTTTTGATATTGAGTTATGTGATTTCTTTATAAAATTTGGATATTAACCCCTTATCAGATATATCATTTGCAAATATTTTCTCCATTCAGTAGGTTGCCTTTTCATTTTGTTGATGGTTTCCTTCACCATGCAAAAGCTTTTTAGTTTGATGTAGTCCCATTTTTTTATTTTTGCTTTTATTGCCCTTGCCTGAGGTGATAGTCAAACAAATATTGCTAAGACCAATGTCAAAGAGAATACTTTCTATGTTTTCTTCTAGGAGTTTTATGGTTTCAGATCTTACATTTAAATCTTTAATCCATTTTGAATTTATTTTTGTATATGGTGTAAAAATGTTGTCTAGTTTCATCCTTTTGCATGTAGTTGTCCAGTTTTCTCAGCACCGTTTACTAAATGTAAATTTAGTAATTTACTATTGTATAATCCCCATTGTATAATCTTGCCTCCTTAATTGGTCATATAAAAGTAGTTTATTTCTTCCCATGAGCATGGTATAGCTTTCCATTTATTTGTGTCATCTTCCATTTCTTTCATTAATGTCTTATAGTTTTAAATACAGGTCTTTCACCTCTTGGTTAAATTTATTCCTAGGTATTTTATTCTTTTTATTGCAGTTGTAAATAAGATTGTTTTCTTAATTTCTCCTTCTGATAGTTCATTATCAGTGTATAGAAACACAACAGATTTCTGCATTTTGATTTTGTATCCTGCAACTTTACTGAATTTATGTATTAGTTTTAATTATTTTTATGCTGGAGTCTGTAAGGTTTTCTATACATAACATTATTCCATCTGAAAACATGACAGGTTTACTTCTTCCATTCTGAATTGTATGTCTGTTATCTTTTTCTCTTTTCTGATTGTTCTGGCTAGAACTTCTAATACTATGTTGAATAAAAATGGTGAAAGTGGTGACAGAACACATCCTTCTCTCATTCCTGATCTTAGAGGTAAAACTTTCAACTTTTTACCTTAGAGTATTATGTTAGCTGTGAGGTTGACTTATATAGCCTTTACTATGCTGAAATATGTTCCTTCTATACCCACCTTATTGAGAATTTTTATCATAAATGAATGTTGAATTTTGTCAAATGCTTTTTATACATCTATTGAGAATATCATATTATTTGTATCCTTCATTTGTTAGTGTGGTATATCACATTGATTGATTTGTTGATATTAAACCATCATTGCTTCTTGGAATAAACCCCATTGGATCATGACATATGATCCTTTTTATGTATTGTTGAATTTGGTTTGGTAATATTTTGTTGAGAATTTTTGCATCTGTTTTCATCAGGCATATTGGCCTGTAATTTTCTTTTTTGTGGTGTCTTTGTCTGGTTTGGGTATCAGGGTACCATTAGTTGACCTTATAGAATAAGTCTGGGAGTGTTCTTTCATCTTTAGTTATTTTGGAATATTTTGAGAAGGATAGATATTAACTCTTCCCTAAATGTTTGATAAAATTTACCTGTCAAGCCATCTGGTACTGGACCTTTTTTGCTGGGAGTTTTTTGAATACTGATTCAGTTTCATTACTAATGATCAGTCTGTTTATTTTATTTTCTTTTTCTTCCCTATTCACTCTTGAAAGATTGTATGTTTTTAGGAATTATTCATTTCTTTTATTTTTGGACTATAATTGTTCACAGTAATCTCATGATTCTTTGTATTTCTGTGCTGTCAGTTGTAACTTCTATTTCATTTCTGATTTTACTTATTTGAGCACTCTCTTTTTTATGAGCCTGGCTAAAGGCTTATCAATTTTGTTTATCTTTTCAAAGAACCATCTCTTAGTTTCATTGATCTTTTCAATTGTATTTTTTAGTCTCAGTTTCAGTGATTTTCACTCTGATCTTTATTAGTTCCTTCTTTCTACTAACTTTGGGCTTTGTTCTTCTTTTTCTAGTTCCTTTAGGTGTAAGGTTAGTTTGTTTATTTGAGATTTTTCTTATTTCCTCAGATAGGCCTATAAGATTATATACATCCTCTTAGAATTGCTCTTCCTACGTCCCATAGATTTTGGAATGTTGTAGTTTCCTTTTTATTTGTTTCAAGGAATTTTTTTTTATTTCCACTTTGATTTTTTTCATTTACCCATTGGTCGTTTAGAAGCATGTTGTTTAGTCTCCATGTGTTCATGTTTTTCTCCCAGTTTTCTTCTTTCAACTTTTTTCTAGTTTTATACCATTGAGATGGAAAATGATGCTTAGTCTGATTTCAATCTTTTTAAATTTATTGAATCTTTTTTTGTGGCTTAACATGTTATTCATGCTAGGGAATGTTCCATGTATACTTAAAAAAATGTTTTGCTCTTTTGAGGTTTAATGTACTGTATATTCTCTTAAATCTATCTGGTCTACTTTATTGTTTAAGACCAATGTTTTCCTATTGATATTCTGTCTGGATGATTCATCCATTTATGTAAGTGGGGTGCTTAACTCCCCTAGTGTTATTCTATTACTGTCAGAATCTCCTTTTATGTCTGTTAATATTTGCTTTATGTATTTAGGTCCTCTAATGTTGGGTTCATAGATATTTACAAGTTTTATATCCTCTTGTTGGATTGATCCCTTTACCATTATGTACTGTCCTTTTGTGTCTCTTGTTAGTCTTTGATTTAAAGTCTATTTTATCTAAGTATTGCCGTCCCAGTTTTCTTTCTGTTTCCAGTTGCATGGAATGTCATTTTCCATACATTCACTTTCAGTCTATGTATAACTATAGATCTGAAGGGAGTCTCTTGTAGGCAGCATATGCAGGGATTTTTTTTTAATTCATTCAGCCATCTATGTCTTTTGATTGGAGCATTTATTTTATTTATACTTGAAGTAATTATTTGTGGGTATGTACTTATTGCCATTTTGTTAATTATTTTCTGATTTTTTTTAGTTCTTCCCTGTTCCTTTCTTCTTCTCTTGTTCTGTCATTTGATGACTTTCTTTATTGTTATGTTTGTATTTCTTTGTTTTTATTTTTTTGTGTATGTGTTATAGGTTTTTGGTTTGTGGTTACCATGAGATTTATATAAATATGCTATGTATATAGCGGTCTACTTTAAGTTGTTTGTCACTTAAGTTCAATTGCATTCTAAAAGCACTATATTTTTCTTTCCTGCCCCCATATTTTATGTTTTGGCATCATATTTTATATCTTTTCATCTTGCATATCACTTAACTATTTTAGATACAGATGATTTTACTACTTTTTTTTCTTTTAATCTCTGTCCTAGCTTCACATGTGGTTGATCCACTACCTTTGCTATACATTTGCTTTTAGCAATGAGAATTTTTCTTTCCTAATTTTCTTGTTTCTAGTTATGACCTTTTCTTTTCCATTTAAATAAGTTTCTTTATTATTTCTTGTAAGGCTAATTTATTGGTGATATACTCCTTTAGCTTTTGCTTGTTTGAGAAACTCTTAATCTCTTCTACAATTGTGAATGAACCTTGCCAGGAACTTTGAATATATCTTGCCCATCCCTTCTGGTCTATAAAGTTGCACTGAAAATCAGCTGATAGTCTCACATACAAGGGATTTCCTTGTATGTAACCTATTGCTTTTCTCTCTTGAGGATTTTAAGATTCTCTCTTTATCCTTAACTTTTGACATTTTAATTATAATGTGTTTCAGTGAGGTTCTCTGGGTTTATCTTATTTGAAACTCTCTGTGCTTCCTGGACTTGGATATCTGTTTATATTGCCCCATTAGGGAAATTTTCAGCCATTATTTCTTCAATTAATTTTTCTGTCCTTTTCTCTCTCCTCTTTCCCTGGGATACCTATAAGGTGAATGTTATTACACTTGATGTTTCAGAGGTCTCTTACTATCCTCATTTTTTTCTTGTTTCTTTTTGCTGTTCTAATTGGGTGATTTCTGCTATCCTGTTTTCCAGACCACTGATCTGTTCTTCTGCATCCTCTAATCTCTTGTTGATTTCTTCTAGTGTATTTTTCCTGTCAATAATTATTGTTTTCTTCAGTTCTAATTGGTTCTTTTTTATATTTTATCTTTGTTGAATTTCTCACTGAGTTCATTTATTGTTCTCCTGAGTGCAGGAGGTATCTTTATTTTCATTACTTTGAACTCTTTATATGGTAAATTGCTTATCTCTGTTGCATTTCATCCTTTATCTGATGTTTTGTCTTGTTCTTTCATTCAGAAGGCATCCCTTTGTCTACTCATTTTGTCTAACTCGCTCTCTCTCTTTCTGTGTGTTGGGTAGATCAGGTACATTTCCCAGTCTTGAAAGAATGACCATACGTAGAAGGTGTCCTGTGGGACCCAGTGGCATGGTCACTAGAGTCAGGTGCTCAAAGGGTATTTTCTTTGTGGGCTGCATGTGCCCTCCTGTTTCATTGGGTTGTAATTTCTGTGGGTTTGCTAATGGTTGTCGTTGTACCCTGGCCCTACTGTCTGTGAGGCATAGCTGTGACTGTTGTGAGCATGTTATTGTGTGGGACTAAACCCTTGGAGCAAGGGTTACTTTGCAGGCTGCCCAACATGTGGGGTGGGACTAGCCTGGCCAGGGCAGGCAGGTCGAGTCCTCAGGGGAATAGTAGGGCAGGGTGCACAGTGGTAGCTCAGTTAAAGGAGAGTGATGGCAATGGGGCTTGCCAGCACTGAGCCAGCTAGGTAGAAGGGGAGTAAAAAATGGCACCCACCCGTACTTTAGTCCCTGGAGAAATTTCCACCAGATCCTTGCCTCTTGGGCTAACACCCTAAAATTTAGTCAATGAATCTCTTTCTTGTATGACCCAGGTGTTTTTCAAGCTCCTACCTCTGTGCTGGGACTTGGAGTAAGTGAATTTTACTGTGAGGCCTTTGAGAGCAGAGTCTCAGTCTCCCACAGCCTTTTTGTCAGTGATCTCAGTGAGGGGCAAAACTCTGACTTGTTCACTACTGTAGCCTTTCATCACATGACAGTGCCTGACACAGAGAAGGTGATAAGTATTTGAATGATTAAAATGCTCTGATTGCACAGAGGGAGTAGAAATCTGAATGAAGTGAGATGAGAATGTAGGTGGAGAGTGCTAAAAAAAGAAAAGAAGATAAACAATGGAAGAATCTCTGAGTGGCTTATTCTTCTGAAGCTTGAGTTATTTAAAATGGAAAAAGGTTAAGTGGTATAAAGTTCTATTTTGTCACCTGAAGCTATTAATTTATTCATCAATTTGTTTGCTTTCTCAATCATTAACTATTTATCTAGTAGCCATTGCATGTGAAGGATTTTTAAGTAATAACATGACTTATCCATTCCAATAAGTCAAAGTAAAACTTCTTGTCAATGAGAGTTGATATTTCAGTCAGGGAAATAATATATAAAACTCTGAAATGATAAGATAGCAATTACAATTTAAAAATATAAAGTAGGGCTTAGAAATCTCATTACAGATTTTATATAAATCTGAAAAAAATGTACATGGATAGCTAGCAGTATTTCTTCCTAGCAAAGATGATGTTTTATTAGATTTCATATGCTTGATACCTAACACAATACTTGGCATAAAGTCAGTAGTCAATAAATGCTTTAATCTTCAAAGTGTATAATAAGCAAGCAAAATTCTAAAGAGGGATGGGGATTAGAACAAAGAAAATTTCCTGACATAGTCACCAGCATCACAATCATTACTGTCATCTCATCTTTATCCTCATTATCATATTAGCTATGTTTTTTGAGTTTCATATGTGTACTAGATACCAGACAATTCTTCATGTAATTTTAAAAAATTATCTTCATAATTCTTCTAAGTACAAATACTTTCCCATTTTCAGATGAGGAAAATGACGTTCAAGGAGTTCAAGTTAGTTTTTCAAGGTTGGCTGTTAGCAAGGTTTAGAGTCTGTAGCAAAAGTGAGGTTTGTTTGATAGCATTGCCTTTCCTATTTCCACTAAATCATGCTAGGAAAAAAAAAATGAGATGCTGTATCCCAGCTACCCAAGGTAAATGATTAAGAAGAAAAGCCAATCAAATAATCTTTTTTTAAAAAAAAACAGTAATGTTTTTATTAGACATTAAAAATCCAAATGTAAATCTTCTACCACAGATCCTTACATAATAAGCATTAACATTTGGGGTTATTCTTACTTATCATCTATTTTTAATGAGTTAACTGAAACACTAATTTAACAAAGTGATCATACTCTAACCTGTAAAGAGGCATAAATATACTCTATTAACATATTAATATGGTGATGATTTATATTTCACCTATTAAATGCATAAAAAATAGAGAGTTAAAATAATTTTTTAAATTTCCAGTCACTAAATCCTTCTATACATGTCACTAAAATTAAATATGGAAGGAAATTCACAACTGTATCAGAAATTGAGTTCAATTAGGAACTCATTATGAAGGCACAGTGAAATTGATTTGCAACTGTATCTTTTTGGGCTTCCATTTTTTAATGTTAATAATAAAATCATAAATTTGACAAGGAAAGTCGTTAAAGTACTTCATAGGAAGGGTTATCCATTACTTCAAAAGTGTATTATCTGGAACTTATTCCCTTCTGCTACCAAGATTTGTCATGTCCAAGAGATTAATGATGTTGAATATAAACTAGTTGGCTGACATCAGTTACCATGACCCACATTCTCAGTAGATTTATGTGTCACAGTATTGTTCTTTTATGCCTTAAAAAAACTCTCCTAAAAAGCAAGTATTACATTTTGAAGATTGGTGCTATTGTATAGGCTGTTTTCTATAGACAGAAATTGGTCCAATGTGATTCCATGCTAAAAATAGCCCTCAAGATGACTGTATACATTAGTGGTGCATATGCATGTACAAAGTAGCATGAAATTCTGGTTAAATAATCAGCAAAGGGTCAAAACTACCCTGGAGAGAGTCCAAAGGAGGGCATGCAAGAGATTCCAGGTATCATAAGATTTTCCATTAGCTTTCAAGGTAAAACCCACATGTATTCAAAGTCTATAGTACCATTGTGTATGTGACTAGGGTATAGGCATACCCACCATCTCACACAACAAAAATGTGTTTATTTTCTATTTTTATTACTCCAAACTTAGCAGTTTAACAGGCTTCTAATTATTATCTCATAGTTCTATAAGTCCCAAGTCCAACACAGTGTGGCTAGATTTTTAAAGCTCACAAGGCTGAAATCAGGGCATCCGCTGGGCTGTAGTTCTCATCTCTGGCTTGGGACTCTCTTCCAAGCTCACTGCTAGTTGGCAGAAATAAAATTTTTTCCATTCTTTTCACATGGATCTCTCGATCTTAAGTCAGCAATGTGGTGGTGAGTGTTTCTCATACTTTGAATCTATCTGACTTCCTCTCCTGCCTTCCTCCTTTGTCTTTTAAGGATTTATATAATTACATTGCATCCACCCAAAAATCCAGAATAATCTCTTCATTTTAAAATCAATTGGTTAGTAATCTTAACTATGTATGCAGTCCCTTTTGCCATGAAAGGAAACATAACCATGGGAGTACCAACAAGTGTCAAAGATCAAGAAGTCAAAATTCTGCCTCCTAGAGCTAGAAACTAGAAGCTGGAACTCAGGGTTTGAGAGAAGTTAGTCTGGAGAACATAAAACTTGAATTTCACACAGTAAGAAGTACTTTCTATAATTCATTAAATTACAGTGTTGTCCTGGCTGAACATAGAGGCTCCCAAAATTTTCATAAAATCTTGATTGACATTTCTATTCTGGGTGGAAATATAAAAGGGAGGATTATATTTGGAGACATCTGTGATATTTTGAGGTGATATTCTTTCACTCTAAGTGGCAGGGTGCCTGGCTAGAAGCTGGAGGGATCTTCAGTATGAAATCAGTATGTAGTCAGGATTAGGCTGTTAGGTAGTGTATGTTTTATCTCGCTCAAGTATTTGAAAATAATGTTAGTGCTAATATTTTAGTTTATGCTGTTCATATCTACACATTTTTGAAAGTAATTGAAAGGCTGTATCTTTTCATGCATGATACCTTTAAAAGAAGAAAAAGAAAGGGAAAGAAATGCAGAGTTGTGGGTTCACCTTATTTTATTTAATCTGACAACTGTAAAATGAGTAAAAGAATCTCTGAATTCTGAATAAATTGTGAATGCCTTTGGATTATTATTATCATCAACAATTGAGATTATTGACAATATACTTAACACTAGATAAGACGCTGGAGACATAATTTCTGCCCAAGGGTTTTTTAAATCCACATTGTATTAAGTGCATGCTGTGTGAAATGTAATTCATCTCAACTTGATCAAACTTTTTCATTAAAATTCTATTTATGGTATTGGGAAAACAGGCAGTTATGCTTTAAAGTAAAGTAATCCAGTGTGCTTTATTAATGCATATTGCAAGTAAAGCCGGTGCCTTCCCATAGAGGAAAATTATTTTATAGGTTGAAATCTTAATTTAATACAGTTATTTTTGAAAGTATTTGCTTGTTGAAATAAAAAAAAATCAACATGAGTTTGAATGTTTCAGTTTAAAGCATACCAATCAGAAAAATACATACAAAATTTTCATCATCATAATGAGTGCACTATATATTTAGCAGAGGGAAGTGATTTTATTTAGTGTCTTCTATAAATCAGGTACTAAGCTACATGTTCTCTATATTGCAAGGAATCATTAAAATGCTGTAAAATATAAATATCTTTATTTCTATAAAAGAAGAAACTGGGATACAGAGAATTCAATTCAAATGTCAAATTTCTCCTATAGGTGCCCAAGTCTGACCCCCTACTTGTCCATTCATATTTCTTTTCTATGAGTTATTCATAAGCAGTTTCATGAGAAGTCATGAGATTTTTCTCATACTACTTTGGAATCCTGATTTAGATGTTTTGTACCCATTGAGTTATTCAGATTTCCTATTTTATTGATTGCTTAACTGTTCGTAATCAAGGTACTTGAGTACCAAAAACTTGACAAGAATTCTGAATCACTGAAACAATTGAGATAATTTTTTAAATTAATTTTATAATTCATCTTATTGGGTTACCTGTGGGAGGGTTTTTGAAACAGGCCTATATATAACAGGCCTTAGTACTTCTGTGACCTTCATGAAGACTTGACCCAGCCACGTGACCAAAAGAACTGCAAAGGAGGCTGGGAAATATAGCCTAGCTAAGGCCCCAGGAAAAAGAGTAAACCATTTTACAAGTAGCTAGAAGACTCTATTATATTCTCTCATTATCTTTTGTTCCCCCTAAATCAACTTCATCCTTTCTTCACACAACAACTAGCCCATCAAGACATATTTCAGGTATGCTTTCCTTCAGAAGACTTTGCCCTCACCTCATCTATATTAGCTACTCCTTCTTTGAGCTTTTTTTGTGTCTTGTGCATACTAAAATCACAAAACTTTCATACTATGTATAAATCTTTCCCAAACAATAGAGCTTAATCTTTGTGTTTTCAAAAATTGATGTAATGCCGGGAATTCAGGGTGTTAATTCAATGAGTGTATTAAAGATTCTAAAGGCATCAGTTTTCCCGTGATACAATAATTAAATGACATGTTTCATTGAATGTTCCCGAATTCATTTGTATTAAATCTAATATAAATAATTGCAAAATAGTGGTGGGCACAAACAATATTTTAAGATACATTTAAAAACTATAATGTGCTCTAAAATATCTTTAATCTCTACTGATGAGAAAGGTATAGGTACTGTTACTACTACTGGAGTTTTCTGCTTATATTTATAATTGAAGGAAATGCTGAATTTCAGGAAGAAGTTAGTGAAAATAAAGTACAATATCTTACACAAATTTATAGACACCTGAATTCTATGTAGACCTTATGTTGAGAATATCTATGTTAAATCCTAATTTAAGGATATAGAGATTTTATATGATTGAAATTTGTGCTTTCCATGGTCTTTTAAGAAATTTTTTTCAGAAAAACATTTTATATTCTTTAGATGTCAGGAACATTCCCCTAAATGTGTTTGGATTATTTCACAGTCCTCACAACTGTCAGATAAGAAAACAGGTTTTGCACAGTTAAGCAGTTAGCCTAAGACTACAGAATTAGCAAGAGGAAAAGTGAGAATGGAAATCCACGTATGTTTGAATTTGGCTATTATCTTAAACACTGTGGCCTATGATGACATGAGGATACATTCAAAAGCATCTGTATTCAAATCTTGTCTCTGCCACATCAAAACTGTATAAAGTTATTCAAGCAAATCATTTACCATCACTGAGCATTAGTTTTAAAAAGTCAGTATAATATCACACCAACTACTTTTTGTGAAATCACTTCACAATCCCTAATCATTGCATGAATAGTAGCAAAACTCAATTGAGAGACAATCTTACTGTATCTTTTCCCTGAATTCAGATCATAACAAAAGCATTTTTTAAAGTAAAATACCAAAAGTTCAAACTATTATGATCTAGAGAATTTTGCAGTAATCATTTTTTTTTCTTCTAACCACATTACAAGTTCTTAAGTTTATACTCGGAAAATCAATTTTTTCCAGTTAAATTACATGAAGTGTAAGTTGTGTTATAACCATCTCACTAGGCAAAATAATATTCTGTTTTATATAGTAACTCATTTCAATTCAATTCTTCCATGGAGGAAAACCAGATACTATAATCCCTGTATTAGTTAGGTTTTGCTGTATAACAAATCACCACACAATTTAGTGTCTTAGACAACAGTAAGTGTTTTGCTTATTATTCTGCAAGTTAGAAGTTTGCACTGGGTGAAGCTAAACTGCAAAGTTCTGGTATCAGGTGGCTCACTCAGGCATCTGTGGGCACCTGAGGGAGTTGGCTGGGTGCTGGCTGTAATAAGATGGTGTTCAGTTGGGACACCTCATTTTCTGTTCCATGTGGTTCCCCATCCTTCAGGAGGCTACTTCAGCTTGCTCATGTGTTGGCTAAGCTGGTTGCCAAGAGAGAGACTGAAAGAGAAAAAGACCTCTTGAGGCCTACGCTAGGGACTAGCAACTCATTGCTTCTGCCATATTCTCTTCATTGGTCAAAGTAAGTCACAAGGCCAACCCAGAGTCAAAAGAGGTGGAGAAATAAACTTCATCTCTACACAGGAACTGCCGAAGAGTCACATTGCAAAGGGATATAGATCCTGAGAAGAGAAAAACAGATGCCATTTCTGCAAGCCATATACCAAGTATCTGTCCTACAGAAGAGGGAAACTAGGGTCACATTAAATGTTACTTGACTGACATCCTAAGTAGTAGATCTATCATTTATCTGCAGGCCTCCCTGTCCAAGTCCATTTTCTTCTAATTAGGACACCATCACTTTTAATGAAATTCCAAATCTTCTTCCTTCTTCTTTGGCAGATAATTATATATAAACAGATAGTTTATATGTAAAAATAATTATCTGCCAAAGAAGAATGTAATGTCAAAGAAGTAGGAAGAAAATATAAATATATTTATACATATATGAGTATATATACATATATAAATGTATGTATATTTATTGTAACAAATTTTCAGTGGCTCAAATGATTTTTGACTTTCTATTCTGTTTGCCTCCTTAACTCAGTGAGTACTTATGTGGGACATGTTATGAAAACAATGTGAAATGATATTGAAAACACTCTAAGTAACATGTGGTAACATATGTGCTTTTATAATGACTTTTTCTTATAATATTACATTAAGAGACCAGCACAGGGAGGAGGAATGGGGATGAGAAGGTACACAGTGCTCCACTGGGTACCACAGTGACAATAATAAAAAGGAGACTATGGTTCACGTTGGGAGAATTCCTTCCTCTTAGGGCCTTCCAGGGCTCTGCTATTTTTGAGTAATTAATCTTTTGTACAAATCAGTGAATGTGACTTCATCAAGGTCACCAGACAGCTAAGAGCAGAAACGAAAACTTAGTTTTCATCTTTTACTCCAAAGACCCACGTCAAAGACTCTGGCAGGACATACTAATGAAGCATTGTACATTGAGGCCTCCTAAAATGAGGCTTAAAATTGGTCAAACTGCACTTTGTCTTACAACCCTATGATACCAGGCTTTTAAAGGCACAAGTTTTACAATTTTAACTCCACAAAAATCAACATTATTATGTACAAATAATAATATTAAGTCAACCCCTCTATTCTTACGCCAATATATATATTTTTTAAGAAATCTGTTTGGGGTAAAAGTAAAATAACATTAGATATCAGTGAAAAGAGTGTATAGCAATTATATTCAGATGCACTTGAAAAATTAATACACTAATTTATAATGTGCTTAGAATTAATATTATTTTGCTCCCATAATAATGTCCTCACTAACATCTTTGTGCAGTTGACATAGCCAGCGCTATTTTGTGGAGTTTGTTTAGAAGAAACTGATACTAAAATGAGGTAAGTGGCTTTCCCACCACTTCCTGGTAGATTCATTTTAAGCACTTCTGAAAATATAAATATTGTGCCCATATTAGTAAAATAATAATTTGTAACTGTCTAACTGGAATTTGGTGAAAACGTGTATTGCAAAATACAAATATTCTCTTTCTCTCAGAAGCTTAAAGAGCTTATGATTAGTCACAAGAGGATGAGAAAAAAGACAGGAGTAGAAATTGAGTAGTAAATATTGCTTACCTTTTAAGGGTAAAGGGCAAAGCATGCATTTTGGCAGTATACATATCTGAGTCTTTCTCAGTAACAAAACGTGTCCTCAGGTGCAGGGGGAGCTAAAACTGTTTGTCCTTATTTTCAGACTTCCTAGGCTTTGTACCTCTCTCTGGCTATTATATCTCCCAGCTGTGTTCTGGTGATTTCATTTTTGAGAGTATGATGGGATTCTTAGTGGTATTTCTGTCCTATCACTTGAGTGTTTTTCTATACATTTTCTTTTATCTTTTTTACATGGCTTTGTTTCTGTTTGCTTAGTTTTGGTTTTGCTTTATTTTTTATTTCTGGGATACTGTGTTGAATCTTTTCATCGTTAGTTTGCCATTTTTTTCTTTTGCCATGAAAATTAGATCATTGCAAAAATATACACACCAGTCTTTATCTTGAAGTAAACCTTTTTTTCCCCATGAAATAGTCAATAATGCTATCGTAGAGATTAATGCATGGGCTGCAGAGACGTTAAACTTAAACAATATGTATTTTAAATATCTCAGACCTACTGAGAACTGAGAAAAATATTCATTTTTGTGAGGTATGTGGCTAGGGCAGTGATAGGGTTGGTAATGTTTAAGGAAGAAGCTAGGGAATGCCAATTCAAATTTATAGAATGATATAAATGCCTCTGGAGATTTTTTGAGCAAAAGTTTAATTCTTTAACAGTTGTTCTGATAGCACCTCCTTTGGAATGACCATATCTTCTATATATCAATTCTCAGTAAAACTTCAGCAGTAACTTGAGGACTATGATCTAATTTTCTGAGGGTAGTAAGGATTCAGCCACATAGGTTTAGGTATGAGGTATTCAGTGAATTGGAAGGAGGAAATTAAAAAAAAAGATACTGGGTGTCAGGATTAGTAGCCACTTTTACAATAACTTGTTTGATTCTAAAACAAAGCAAAACCAGAATTTTCACTTCTAGCTATAATGGAGTAGCTTGTATCAGACAAGCCCTCTTAAGAAAAAAACTAGAATAGCTTGACAAAATGCAAAACACAGGACATAGGACTTGACACTTCTAAACTGCAGGGAGAAAGGAAGTATATAGAGGTTGGTTGGATACTCTTTGTCTTCGTATGGCCTTGACAAATCTACTCCTTAAGAAGCAGCACATAGCTTAAAGAAAGAGAAGAAAGTGGTGGTTCAGAACTTTCAGTGGTCTATGGGCAGGAGAGACAAAAGCTGGAGTTTGGTGAGATCTCAAAAGGAAAAATCAACTTTCCTTTTGTAAAAGCAACAACTGGGAAGTGAACTTTACATTCTTTATAAATTTTCTATTCAGGCATTTTCTGACTCCTATTTTCTGATTTGACATGCAGCTGGAGGATGAGGAGTCACTAAGAAATATTAGATAAGATGTTAATAAACTGAGTATGATTTTGATCTCTCATTCCTGGAGAGACAAAAACATGTATTCAAAGTTTGTCAAAGACCAGAGGCTCTAATAAATACATTGGGCTTTCAGTACCATTATTTCAATTTTTTTTCAATGAGGGTTATGGGTCCCAGTTATGTTTAAGCCATTGGAAGAAGAAAAATAAAGTGTCTCTGGGAGAATAATTTTTTATATGATGTCCAGTTATCAATTTTAAAAATACGGGAATGCTAAGATAAAACCCAATGGCCTAAAGCCAATAGGAGAAAAGTACAGAAACAAGTCTACAGGTGATCCAAGTACTAGAAATATCATGCACAGTCTTTAGAATATATATGATTAATTGTATAAAAATATAGATGACAAAAGAGAGAATCTCACCAGAGAAATAGATATCTATTTTTAAAATAATTGGGTGGAATTACTATAGCAGAAAAGGCCAATAAGGGAAATCAAGAACATAATAGATTGAATTAACAGAAGATTAGATACAGCAAAAAAGAAAATTAGTGAACTAAAAAGAAGGTCTATAAAAAATATCAAGGCTGGAGCATGGTGAAAATGTCTAACAAAACTATAGTTTGTGTGCCTTGAGAGGTTAAAAACAAAGTCCAAAAGCAATATTTGTAGAGATACTGGTCAATAATTTTCCCAAACTGATGAAACATTGAAATATTCATCCATGGTTTTAAGATTAAAACATAAAAAACCTCTACAACCCTTAGTCAGAATGAATAAAAAGAAATTAACACCTAGACACACCATAATAAGAGCATTAAAAATCAAAGACAAATAGAAATCTTGAAAGCAGACAGAGCACTAAGACACATTGCCCACAAAGGACTATAAACAAACCTGACAGCTAATTTCTCCACAGAAACGATGGAATTGTTTATATACAAAAAAAAAATGTTGTATTTGAAATATGGAAAGAAAATTTCATAATCATATTTTCAGACAAAAACTGACAGAATTTGTTGCCAAGAGAGCAGCATTAAAAAATTCTAATGAGAGTTAAGAAAAAATATAAACATATGAGTAAATCTACATCAACAGTGACTGTACAAAACAATGATATTTATGCATTAGTTTTAAAAATGATAGAGTTTAAATTTGTGTCAACAAAGATGCAAAAAGATTGAGGAAATAAATGAAGTTAAAGTGACCTAATGTCCTTTAACTATCCATGAAGAGATAAAGTTCTAAATAAAAGCAGTTTGTGATAGAGAAAGGATACATGTTGTAACTCTATGTCACTCACTAAAATAATAAAAATTAACTGTGTAAGTAGCAATTCATTAAAGGGGAATTATTCCTAGTAAAGCAGATAATTTTAAAGTATTCAATGAAGAATAGAAATAACAATAACAACAAACAAACAAAATATATACACACACATCAAAAAATAGAAAAAAAAGAAAGCAAACAATGAGTTTATTTAAACTCATTATAACTGTAACTACATTTTTAAAAGTGGAATAAATACTTCACAATAAGATCACCATTGTCAGACTGATAAAAAAAATACAAAATGCAATTATATATTGCTCACAGAGACCACCTTAAATTTAAGGACAGAGAAAATAAAGCATGAAATTATATACCATTAAAACCCTAAACAAAGAAAGCTTGTTTTTGCTATTATATTTTTAGACTAACCAGATTTTAAGGCAAGAAATATTATTAGAGATGAAGAGGGGCAAGAAGTATTATTAGGGATAAAGAGGGGCATTTCTAACTGACAGAAGTGTCATTCTACAAGAAAAGGTATAATCAGTTCTAAATGTGCATGTGCCTAATGCCATAGGATGAAAATATGTAAATGTAATTTGCATATTTAGGATGAAACTAAAAATGTAAATACATGAGTCAGTAATCACAGTGAGAGGGCTTCCCTGGTGGCGCAGTGGTTGAGAGTCTGCCTGCCAATGCATGGGACACGGGTTCGAGCCCTGGTCTGGGAGGATCCCACGTGCCGCGGAGCAACTGGGCCTGTGAGCCACAACTACTGAGCCTGCGCGTCTGGAGCCTGTGCTCTGCAACAAGAGAGGCCGCGACAGTGAGAGGCCCGCGCACCGCGATGAAGAGTGGCCCCCGCTCACCGCAACTAGAGAAAGCCCTTGCACAGAAACGAAGACCCAATACCACCAAAAATAAATATACATAAATAAATAAATTTATAAAAAAAATAATCACAGTGAGAAATTTTAATATTATTCTGACAAGATAGACATACAAAAAACACAGATATGAAAAATCTGGAAAACATGACTAACATATTTGACCTCACTTATATATATCTAAAATGGCACCTAAAAAACATAGAGCAAATATTTTTTCAAAGTTCAGGTGAAACATTTACCCAGATTAATTAATGAATGGGCTATTAGGCAAGTCTCAACAAATGTGAAAGAAATACAATTAGACAAACTGTACTCTCTTACTACAGTAAATTTAATCTAAACATCCATACAAACATAGTCAGAAAACCCCAAACTATCTGCACACTAAGAACATACTTCTTAATTATGGACCAAAGAAATCACAATAAAAATTAGAAAAGATCTTTAAGTAAATCATAATAAAAATACATATCAAACCACCTCAGTTAAAGACAAAGCAGTAATAAAGCAGAAGTTCATCACTTTAAATGTATATAATAGAGAAAAAGTTGAAAAACAATGGCTTAAGTATCCATCTCAGTAAAACGAAATACATAGGAGGATAAAATGTGGAAAGGAGAGAAATAATAAAGAATGAAATACATGAAATACCAAAATATGCAAAAGAGTAATATTAACAAACTCAAAATTCTTTAACAAGTTTAATAAAATTTGAACTTGTAGCAAGCCATAGAAAAGTAAAAATAAAAAGATGATAGATGTCATAAATTATCAATGTCAGATCTGAGAAAAGCATACAGTGTTACAGATCCTAAGTATATACTACAAATACAACAAGATGATGTATTAAACCTTTAGGTATATAAATCTGAAATGTTAGATGAAATGGAAGAATTTCTAGGAAAATACAACTTACCAAACTGATAAACTACTACAATATAGGTAGCCCTACAGCAATTAAATAAATTTAATCCACAATTTAAATTTTTCACACAAAGAAAATTCCAGATCCTGATGTCTTCATTGATGAAATACTCTAAAATTGAAATAAGAAATGGTACAAAACTTACAAAATCCTCCAGAGAGTAGGAAAAGAGAAAATATGTCTCAGTTCATTTTATGAAGCAGCAAAAGCTTGTGCCAGGACTTCCCTGGTGGCGCAGTGGTTAAGAATCCGCCTGCTAATGCAGGGGACACAGGTTCGAGCCCTGGTCCAGGAAGATCCCACATGCTATGGAGCAGCTAAGCCCATACACCACAACTACTCAGCCTGCACTCTAGAGCCCATGAGCCACAACTACTGAGCCTGCGTGCTGCAACTATTGAAGCCCATGATCCTAGAGCCTGCACTCTGCAACAAGAGAAGCCACCACAGTGAGAAGCCTGAACATGACAACAGAGTAGTCCCTGCTTCCCACACCCAGAGAAAGCCCACACACAGCAACGAAGACCCAACACAGCCAAAAATAAAATTAATTAATTATTTTTTTTAAAAAAAAGCTTATGCCATATCCAGAACTTAAAGTAAGGAAAATTATAGGCCATCCTCTCTCATAACCAATAAAAAAAAATCTTAAAGTATTAACAAATTCAACCCAATGATATGTGAAATAATAACAGAACCAAAATGAGTTTATTCCAGGAATTCAAGGTAAAGATTAATAATAAAATAATTAATGAAATTCACAGCATTAACAGTAAAATATAAGAAATCATATCGCTTTGTAATAAGCAGGAAAAGTACTTGATAAAATTCAACACACATTCAAGATAAAAATTGTCAGCAAAGTAGGAGTAAAAGTAAACTTCTGTAATGTACATCAAAAGCCAACATTCTACTTAATTGTAAAATAGTCCTTTCCCTGAGAGAAAAAAATAAGACAAAGAGGTCCACTATTACCATTTCTTTATAATATTGTACTGCATCACTAGTGCAAAAAATAGGGCAATAAATAAATGTAAACAAATAAGTAAATTAAAGGTATTAGGTTTGCACAGGAAGAAATAAAAATATTATATGCAGACAACTGTATATATTGAAAATTGAAAAGTATAAATAAACATGTAAAATTAAAATGTAAATCTAACAAGGCTGCTGCATAAAATTATATTTCTATTTATCAGTGACAACTAGGAAATAAAATTTTTTAATTACTATTTAAAACCATATAAAAATATCAAATACCCCAGAAAAAAACATAATGAAGTTGGCTTCACTAAAGTTAAATTCATCAAAAGACAATTAAAAGAGTAAAATAACAAGACATAGACTAAGAGAATATTTATTCTGTATTCATCTAACAAAAAATTCATGTCTAGAATATGTAAGAATGACATATTAAGAAAAAGTATATATACTATATTTTATATACTATATATATTATGTATACTATAAAATAAAATATAATAATGTTTAAATATACATATTTGACATAACCAAGTATTGGTAAAGATGTAGAGCAAATGTAACTCTTTTACTTTTCTCTCAGTGTAAAATGGTGCAGTCAATTTGGAAAATTATTTGGCACTGCTTATTAAAACTGAGTCTATGCATATTTTTTCACCAACAATTTCACTTCCAGATAGATCTCTATATCCAACTGAAATGTATACAGATGCCAAGAGCATGTATAAATATGATCATAGCAGGACCTTTCCTAACAGCCAAATACTGAACCAACCCAATGTCCATCAGTAGTAGAATGGATAATTTAGTTATAGTAGATTTATATATTATTTGAAGGCAAGCAGTAAAAATAAAAATGAACAAAGAACTTTTAAATTCAATCAGAATGAATGTTACAAACGTAATGCTGAACAGTGAAGTGAAACATAAATAATGCATTCAGTATGATTAAGTTTCATAAAATTCAAACGCACGAGAAACTAATATATGGTTAAGCAAATGTTGGAAGTGTGGCCATCTTTGGCTGTGGGTTTTGACTAGCAAGGGGATACAAAGGTACTCTTGAAAAACTGATTATATATGTATACACACACACACACACACACACACACATATATATATATTTGTTTTTCCTAGTCCATGATATTATATCTGATTCATAGATAAGGAAATAAAAGATGAGTGGATTGCACAGACACTATCAGGGAAGAGGCTATGACTCAGATACTTTAGGAATTTTTGAAACTGGTCTATTCATTCTACTTTTCATTCATTTATTCATTCATTCATTCATTTAATAAATGAATCTGTAAATTAATCAAATATTTTATTGTTTCTACTATGTGACAGGCATGGTCCTGGGATGAGTGATGAACAAAACAAACAGAAATCTATTCTCATAAACCTTGCAGTGTGGGAAATGCATACAATAAATAGTAAATAAACAGACAAGAAAGTCACATTATTTATGCTGTTAAAAATCAAGATAAAGTGGTGAGATAAAGGGTAATTGGATAAGGCCAGTTGACAAAGACTACTTTGAGGAGATGACATCTGAACTATTATCCAAAGCATGAGAATGAACCAGTATTCCCAGTAAAGAAAATCAAAAGCAATAAAGCGTGAGAAAGTGCAAACTCTAAAAAGCAGGTAGAAAGCAGTGTGGTTGATGCATAATGAGTGAAGGAGAAGATGATATGAGATGTATTTTAAAATATAAGCCTGGTCTTTTATGCCTAGTAAGGAGTCTGTATTTTAATCTGTGCATAATGTAAAGTAATATGGCAACTGTCTTAGTTCATTTGAGCTGCTCTAACAAAATACCACAGTCTGGGTGGCTTATAAAAACAGGAATTTATTTCTAACAATTCTGGTGGCTGGAAGTCTGAGGTCAGGGTGCCTGCATTGTCTGGTGATGGCTCTCCTCTTGTTGCAGAATTCTTCCTTTATTCTCACATGGTGGAAGCAGACAAGGGAGCTCTCTCAGACATTAGGCATTAATCCCATTTCAGGAGAGCTCTGCCCTCATGACCTAATCACCTCCCAAAGGCCCAACCACCTAATACCATTATCTTTGGGGTTTGGTTATAACATACCAATTTGTTGGAGGCAGGGAGACATAAACATCTAAACCACAACAGCAACAAAGCTGCTGGTGGACTGTAACTTTTATTTCCTGCCCTGGTTGTGCTTGACTCACTGGATAGATGGGATTAATCCTGCACCTAGAAGGTATCATTGTCTCCAGCTCTAAGTTAAAAAAGTTAAAGCAATATTTCTCAACCTGGACAGTTCGTTAGAATTCCCTGGAAAGCTTTTAAAAATCCAGCTGCCCAGGCCTTACCTAAAACCAATTACATCATAACCCCTGAAATTGGAGTCCAGGCATTTGTATCTTTGAATTTCCCCAGGTGATTCCCATGTGCAGCCAAGGTTGGGAACCACTGAATTAAATATTGACATCCTTCACAAGGCTGTTGAGAGACTGCAATTAGGTAACCTGTGTGATGCTTCTAAGCATTAGCTCTTCTAAGCATAACCCTGCTATTACAATGAGAACATTCCTTAGCTCTGGAAGTATTTTCTGCTAGACCACAACTACATGCATAGAACACAACTAAAAAGACTTCCCTGGTGGTTCCACTATAGGTCATGATTCAAAGATTCATTTTCTTAAAAATGATTTCCCAGATGTCTGTTCCAAGGTGGAAAAAGAAAACAGAGGTTCTTCTCACAAATGATAGCTAAGGAAATTTCCGGTGTCAACCTCACACTGAATTTTTAAGAATAATATGCTTATGAAAGTAAAGAAGTAGCTGAAACTTCAACTCAAAGTGACTGAGTTGGGATCAGCAAGCATGGGGCTATTATCAAGAGAGTTAAGACAAAATGTCTGAGAATTAGGTATCAGTTGAGTAATTTCATTTCTACCTCACACTCAAATACCTTGTTCTCTTTCAAGAACTATTCAATGTGGTTAAATGGCACTTTAACTTTAATTGTAATTCAGAAACCTAAAATCACTTTATATTCATTTATCCAATCACTAACCCACTTTACTATTCATTTGATAGCAAATTTGATGATAACAATGAAACAGAGAGAGAAGTGTACCCATGGAAAAGAAAAATAGAAGCCTGATATGTTTTTCACTTTTTTTCTCTTACAAGGTTAGGAAAAAGAAAACTATTACTTAAATAAAGGGTAAAAAGTATATATAGATAGAGAGCTTTTGCATTCAGGTTTGACAGGGTAATTTATAGATCTCTCTGTAGAGTTTAGATAAAGACAGATAACCAAAATTGCAGAATGAGTCACAACTAGCCAGAAATTGGCCTATCATTCTTTTGAGGAAAAAGTGTTAGAGGCATTTTATGAACATTTTGTCCAAACTTCTCCCCTTTTACAGGACAGCAAAGAGAATGACTAATATTTCTTTTGTTTGGAGCTAGAGCAGAGAAGATGCGAGACTCTGGAATGTAAGAGAGGTAGCTATGAGCCATGTGGGAACCTGAGGTCCAAGGAGATGAAGACAGAAGTCTTTCAATAACAACCTGTATGTAGGGAGCACCAACTATGTGTTAGGCATGGGGGAGCAAATAATGAATAAGACAAAAGTCTCTTGTTTTGCCAACCTGTACAATCTAGTGGGGAATAAACCATTAAATGATGAATACAGTGAAATGTGAGACACTGCAGACTGCTGTGGTAAGTAAACCTAATCCAGGAGGTCGGGGTTGGCTTCAGAGGAAGGAGATTCTTAAAATAAGCCCTGAAAAGCAAGAAGTATGCACATATCCATAAGGGGAAGAAGGTAGAGAGGCACATTTCAGATAAAGGGAAAATAATGTACGAAGACCCAGTGATGAGAGAAAACAAGCACAAGTGAAAGACTGAAATTGTTTTTGGAATGTCTGGAATAGGATTGAAATAAGAGAAAGACAGATTGTCTCAAGATATGTTAAAGAAGTAAAATTAAGGAAAAATTCTATGATACCTGGTTAAGGAGTTTGGGTTTGATGCCAAGGACAAGGGGACCCAATGAATGGTTTTAAAAGGGGAGGTAACATATCAGATTTGCATTTCAGAAAAATTAATCTGGCTATCGCGGTGTGTAGAAAGAATTGTAGAGGATGAGATGTGAAGGAGGACTGAGATGAGACATATTTTGTAGAGGCTGGGGAGAGATGTTGGTGGCTTGAATCAGAAAGGAGAAAGACAGACAGATGTGAAGGATATTTTAGAGGTAGAATTGATGATCTTGTGACTAATTGAACGTATAGGGAAAGGGAGAAGTCAAGAATGACTTCCAGGGTTTCCCTGGTGGTGCAGAGGTTGAGAGTCCGCCTGCCGATGCAGGGGACACGGGTTCGTGCCCCGGTACGAGAAGATCCCACATGCCATGGAGCGGCTGGGCCCGTGAGCCATGGTCACTGAGCCTGCGCTTCCGGAGCCTGTGCTCCGCAGCGGGAGAGGCCACAGCAGTGAGAGGCCCGCGTACCGCAAAAAAAAAAAAAAAAAAGAATGACTTCCAGGGATCTGACTAGTTTAGCCAGAGTACAGTGGTTATCAGGTTTAGGCAGTAAGACTAATTCCAGAACCCACCACTAATGCACTGAGTATAGACAATTTCCCGCTGAGTTAGAAAATGATTGAAAAATTAGGTGCTTCTTTTTGATACTCTGCCTTTCTCACTGAATTATATGAACTGAATGCAATAATATATACGAGAGGTCTTATGGATGTTATACCATTCCTAAGTGGAAGTCATTATTAGTAGCAGACAGTTGGGGAGGATCCCTCTTGTTTGGGTCAGACCCGTCTGGTGAGTAGAAATATGAAAACTGAGTCCCCCCCCTCGGCTTAATTAGTTTGGGATGTTATAACAAATTTCACAAACTGGGTGACTTATAAGCAATAGAAATCTATTTCTCACAGCTCTGGAGATTGGGAAGTTCAAGATCAAGGTGCTGACAGATTCAGTATCTCATGAGAGCCTGCTTCCTTGTTCATAATAGCCTCCTTCTCCTTGTGTCCTCACATGGTGGAAGGGACTAGGGAACTCTCTAGGGGCCTTGTTATAAGGACATTAATTCCACATATAAGGGCCCTACCCTTATGTCCAGTCACCTCCCAAACGCCCTAAATACCATCTCCTTGAGGGTTAGATTTCAACATATGGATTTGGGTGGAGGGTGCAAACATCCAGTCTATGTTAACACCCAAGAAATGAAAACTGGAAATTGGCTCAGAATTTGACTCTGGTTCCAGATAAGACCATGCCGTGTACTTGAAATAGCTGTTTCTTTGTAGATTTGTGGGTGTGGGAGGATCAGAAATGTTCACATCAGCCCTAATAGGTATTGAGTTATGAGCAGCAAAATCAATTTCAGACACCAGTGACTAGTGGGACAGGGCACGCTCAGGAATAACTTATATACTGAGTAAGGCTGATCCTGCAGGCTGAAGTCTTAAGTTTCTGCAAGACATTAGAGTCAACAAGGATTGGATAGATAAAGAAGGTCACACAAATCAATTTAACATCCTAGCAAAAAGAGACTGTTTAGAACAAAAAAATAATAAAATATTCTGAAAACTTGGTAGTGATCACTGATGTACCAGGGAAGGCTATTAGCTTTGGAATATATGCTAGAATCTCATTAGGGAAATTATAATAAATACAAATTTAAAAGAGTAAAGCATCCTAGCACCTATACCGATGAAGAGAGGGTAAAAAAAAAATTGCGCAGAATTTCTCTCACAAAAGTTTTGGGGCTTGATTTTGTAAGCTATGTAAGAATGTTTTCACTATTCAAAGTAAGCAGTGCTTTGTTTATAGAGATGACCATTTGGTATCTCTTGGGGTAGCAAATGTAAAAATGAACTGTGAGAACAAAAGGCATCAGTACTGGGAAGTGTCCATTTTCTAAATGCAATCTACTATATGTTCAAACATTTTAGAGCATTTGCATAGTAATTCACATCTTTAATGCTCACTCTCTGTTGGCAAATAGGGCAAGCATGGTAAGGAAGAACTGTCTGTCTTAAAGGAGCTCAGAGCTCTGTTAGGAACAATTATTTCACAATGAGAGAAGTAAGTGGGAGTAAAATTAGTGACATACTCTGACATGCAAAAGATGTTCCTGACTGCCTGAGGGGGTTGAGAAAGACTTCATGAAGATGCCAAAGAGTAGGGTCATGGAGGATGAAGTTTAGTTCATCAGGCGAAGAAGGAAAGAAAGGGCATTCTGGGTTCACATAGAGGCATCAAATAATGAAGAACGAGCTTAGAAAAGAATGAGGAGCTCCATGTGCAAGGAGAGAATCTGAGACATATTTAAAGGGCCTTGTATGCCTTGTTAAGGAGTTTAAACTTGACACTATAGAAAATAAGAAATAATGGGACATAAGTGACCAATGTTTTTTGGAAGGATAGCTGACGATGCTGAGGAGGTATGATCAGAGTTTCGGAGAGATGGGTTAGAAATTATCAGAAAAGTCCAATTAAGTGAGGGTAAAGGTCTAAACCCACGCAAGAGTAATAACACAGAGAGAACTCAGGCTGGAAGATTATTACTGATACAGACTTGATAGGAGATATGATTTATAAATATTTACACAGACCACGATCTTTCATAATCCATAATAACAGACTCAGTAACTTGAACTGAAAGACCAGAGTTCCACGAAAAACTTACACTGTATTTGATTAAGAAGACCTCTCTTTTTAATGTCTAATATTTTATTTAGAAATTTCACATACTGATATTGTGCTACTTCCACCCCCAATCCAAGTTTTTTTTTTCTATGATGTTAGAGGGAAATTCTCCATTTTAAAATAGTGTATAGAATTATTTTATAAACTAGTTGAACAATTCAGAACAACTAAAAGGGGCTTATAGCCTAGCACAGCAGGAGTTTATGAATGAAAATTCATGGTAGACAAGCTGAGTTCCTTCCTTTGATAAATTCTCAAAATTAATGGATAGGAGGGAACATGTGATATATTTAGGCATTAGCAAAACATCTGATACTATGTCTGATGATAGTTTACTTGCAAATTTGTTTTAAATGAGCTTAGATGACAAGAAAATCAGATTAGAATTGAGGAAAGGCTTATAAACAAAAAGTAACAAATGCTAGGTCTGGTCTTATTTAACATTTTTATTAAAGATCTAGAATGATGGAGTAAATGGCATATTAATAGAAATGCCAAATGACACTAAATTTACAGGATTACAAAGTGTGCAGATCTCAAACTGTGAGGAGAAAGAAAATTGACCCAAATATAACAAGGATTTAAATATGAGCAGAAAGAAAAATTAGACACAACTTTTCTTTCAATAATCACAGTCATAAAAACATGTAAACAGGAAAATGGCAAGGGCAGTGGATGAAGTATTAGAAAAAAATGAGTTCTTGTTCCAATTCAGGTAATGTCTCATTCAAATGGTCCAACTCCTCTGTAACATCTGTTTTCCCAAGTTTAGTGTTAAGAGATTAGACAAATAAGTGTCGATAGTTCCTTCCATCCTAAAATCTTCTCTTTGACTTTCCTACCTTTTCTCCTTTCCTCTGAATTCTTGAGGCTAATACTGAAGACTTGCTTTCTAAAAGTCTGTCCAACTGGGATCATTAACCTTTGTAAGATGACACAGCTTATCCCTGTAGAACTATACACTGTCGTATTTGATGGCACCAGCTTGTATTACCACCCTCCATCAGGGAGTGACTCACTGAAAGGCCTCCTACAGTCTCTCACCTGCTGATCTCATCATCACAAACACCACGGGGTGGAATCCGAAATGAACACAGTATACTGTTCTAGAGTCATAGAGTGGACATCATCTTATATTGTGGAGGCAGTGACGAATGAGAGGTTATTTATAATGTTACACTCTTTACACTTCAGGAAGCTATTAGTCATGTTATAATGAATTTCATTTGAATGAAATTTTGCTTGTTTTATTCTGTATGCTTGTCAAAGGTTATTTGTATATAGACTCATTGATATCTATACTAACCCTGGGAAGAAGGCAAAGTAGATAATGCTCTCCTAATTTTGTATTAAAAAATAAATAAATACAGTGATTAGTGACTTGACCAGGGCTATACAAATAGTTAACATCAAAGTCTTGACTAAAACTTTTGCTTGCCTAGTAGTATTTTTATTCTACTTCATTATGTTACACATTGTTTAGAATATCTTATATGACTTTATAAAATCATGTTTCTAAGCCCTGGATAACATGACCAAGTGCAGGAAAATTATTTCTTTCAAGCACTGAGATGATAAGCAGTCTACAGATCAGTTATATGTAGTGTAATGTGGGTAGGAAAAATTAGGAGGATTTAGTACTTCTAATATTATATGAATGATAATGAGGAATTCCAATACAACTTCCATGTAGACAAGAGGTTTTCTTTATGAAATGCAGAAATGATTGGGACATTCCATTAAAACAGACCCCTGAAGGATTCCTGTTGACTCCACTATATCATAGCTTTCAAAATCCACTAATATATGGCTCCACTGTCATTTCACACTACTCTTTTTTTCAAACTTCTGCACTCTCTGTCCCACTCTGAGTGAACTGACTTTTTAGAAAATGCTGTAGGATGGAAACTCCTTTACAAGACATAGCATCGGGGACATTATCTGTCACTACTTGAAGTTTTATTTTTAATAGCAATACTTCCCTCATAGGCCAGTTGTATACTTTGTGTGTGTGTGTGTGTGTATATATATATATGCAGTTGTATACTTTGTAAAACATAGTAGGCTGGTAATACTTCTAGTTCTTTTCGCTTAGTTTATTTTTCTTATCTATCACAGTGAATAATTGATTATAATCCAAGCAATATGTTTCTGAAGCCATAAAAAAGTTCTTAACATTTACTATTCTGCTATATTATTATAAAAACCAGCATAAAAATTCTGAATTCCTATGGATTTTAAAGCTCATTGAGGACCATAACTGAGTTAGAAGACAGTGACTTCTCCCTAATGTACTTCTTTATGTTATACACCTAGGCCTTAAGCAGTAAAGTATGTTTGAAGAGTTTTATAATTAATTTTGTTTTGAAGACATACCTTTCCCATTGTCTTTGTCTTGACTTTCTGCGTTTGCCTTTCAGTCATAAAGACCTCGGAGTTGTAATTTGCAAGCACGTTCTGACTGGACTAGTACAGAGAAAGGGTCTAAGTAAGAACTAGAATGGAAACTGTATTGTAAAAGCTTCTGTAATTCTCCTACTGTAATTCTTTTTTGAGGTTTTTTTTTTTTTTTTTTTTTTTTTTTGCAATAGGTTTTTATAAAGATGGTTATTTGAAGCCTTCAGCTTTAAGATTTCCCCTTTGATTCTGAAAGCCTGTAAACCCTGTTGAGTTCCTCACATTCCTGGACCAACTCTCGTTTCCCATCCCTTATATCTGGGACTCTAGGATCATCAACAACATAGTTTAGAACAAAAAGGATCAAACTGCAATACAATTCAGCTGCAGCTGACCATAGGTACTAAGAACATCCTGGAATAGTTTGATGATGGATAAAAACCAGCTAACAACAGCTGGAATCAAGTAGCCAAATCACAGTACAGAAGTAGAAAGATGGTGGTAGTATAGATCGAGTTTTGGAAATGTCCCCAACAAAGGGTGGGGACATGTATTCTTGACAGAAGTCATTAATACTCTAATTTGGTCAGTTCTTTTCTTTCTCAGTAACACCTGTCTCCTCTCCCCTCAGCAACTGTTACCTCATCTCCATCAGAAATATCTAATACCCCAAAACCATTAGCATCATGCCTACTCAGTTTCTGACTTATTCTGGACTCATGATAGGAAGAGTGATCGTGACAAGAAAATGAATGTAATTAGTAGTTAATAATATTCACCAGTACCTACTTGCTTTGATATAGACAGTTAATGTTTTCTCAGTTCTAAATAAAGTGCTATATAAATACTTCAAATCCGCCTTCACCATCATCCCTTCCTGAAAGATCGTTGATCCTAAACTTCCATCCTACCTGAGGAATTCATCAAGTCTTGTCATTTTTCTACCTACATTGATGATCCAAAGGATTTGATTTTTTGTTACCCTCTATCAATTTGAGGTTAGTATCTTACCTTCTTCTGTCCATTTATCTTCTCAGATTGACGAGCAAGTTCAGACTTTTTGTCTACATCTGGATTTGTTTCTCCTTCAGAAATTGACTTTCAATGTGTGTCCCTGGTTGCATGTTCAGTTATTACAGAAAAGAGTTTCCATGAGCTATACATTCATCCCAGTCCTATAGCCTACATGCCCAGGTATGTCCACAACTAATTCAGAGAGGTTTCCATTCCAATATAAAATTGTATTTCTAATCTCATTGTATCTTTCATTATGGTAATCATTTGCTTTCATTTTATTTTCTAATGATACATGGAAAGAAATTAAAAATAACATTTTAATAGCTACAGGGATATAGTATATTTGCTTTCTAGTTATTTGCATATAATATTTTCCTGAATCTCCCTGCTGGCAATATTTTAATCCGCTTATTATTTTTCATTCATCCAAGTCTATTATTTACTCACTTTCATAATGTTAATAGTGTTAATCAATTGTAAAATGTCTAGAATGTAGCCAAAGAGGAAAGAAATACCTAGTAACTGACCTTAGAATCCGTATCTGCCAGAGGTATCATATGGCCAAAGTGCCCTTCCATAGCCCATCAGTTTCAGAAAAGGTCTCTCATATCTATACTTAGATACGGCTCTGATTCTAATCAGCAGATTCTATTATAGGCCTTTAAGTCAAAAAAAAAAAAAAGTGAGAGAGGGAAAAGAAAAAAAAATGCTGATGAAGGCCATAAAAATAAATGAGGCTTATTGCCTCTTGACATCTTTAGCACTTTCTTTGGCTTCCTGAGTGAGCAGCAGTAGCAGACAATAGCTTTAAGATTGTGTGTAAGATAATGAGAAAAATAAATGCATCCTCAGATGCAGCCAACAGGAACTGCTGTTAACATTCATTATCCAGGGTCTTGAATGCTCCCAAGATGGTGTTGTTAATTTGCAGAATGAGCTAAGAGGTGTGAAAGAAAGCTGATGTTTGCTTATAACCTTCTTGACCATCACTTTGAATATTAACCAAGGAGGTAAAATGTTTATTACTTTGATACTGTATTTCTTTTTATGGGAGTGATGCCAGCAGGCAGCATTGTGTTAGCATATACCCTTATAACCACTGGAGAATGAGGAATGAAAAATATACGTGGATGTATACTTGTATTCAACTTCAGCCAGCAATTCGGGCCCATGTCCAATGTACAATTTCTATATAACTCTTACAGGCTCTAACATTCTCCTCAGCTTTCCAGATCCTTAAGTTAACTATATAGAGTACATTCTTGTTCAAGCACCTTAGAAAAATGTTTTCATTGTGCTGATTGACACATAGGATTGACTATGTCATTCGAAGTCTTGCCAAAAAAAAAAAAAATCTGAAACAGAAAACAAAACTTTTTTTTTCCAGTAATTTCTCTAGGTCTTGACACATCTTTAAGTCTCCAAAATCTATCCTTTCTAGTCCCTGTCATATATTTCATAGCCTATAATTATTTAAAATGAGATACTCTTTGCCTTACTAAAACTTCTTTCGGACATAATGCAAAATAATTCAAATTTCAGACACCTCTAGTTAGCCCCATTTGTGTTTCATCAATTGCTTATTATGCATCTTAGATGTCAGATATGGAATACTGCAATCCTTTCAGAGGGCAATTAAACTCACTTATAGGGGTACAATAGAATGACCAGGATAAACTGTTGACTTTTAAAGCTTTTCTGAAAGTGTAGTCCAGGGAGCACGGTAGGTCTCCACGACCCTTTCAGGGGATCCATGAGTTTCAGAACTATTTTCATAGTAACACTAAGGTGATATTTGCCTTTTTCACACTTGTTCTCTCATGATTGTAAGGTGGACATTTTCCAGGGGTTATATGACATGTGATATTGCAAAAGATTAAATATGGAAGCAGTTATGGGGATTCAGCTGTATTTATTGAAGCTACATATTAAAGAAATTTGCAAAAATGTAAACAAATGACACACATCATACCAAATTTTAAAATGCAGTATGAAATCCTATATCTTTATTCCATTCATAGAATTAGTGCCCAGAAATGATATAAAATGAGCTGAGCTTAAATGATTAGGTACAATTGAAAAAATCCAGAATGTTCTTAGGGGTCTTATGTTTACAAGAAAACCATTCCTCACATGATTGATTATGAAATTATTTTTCTCAATGAAAGTCACTATGTTCATAGAACAAAATTAAACAATGCTCAGTGGAATTGCTTACATCAGTTTCATTGACACTGGTGACCTCATTCAAGCAAAATGAATGACTGTGACTTCTAAGTAAGAATATTCCCAGTTACCCCAGTAAATTTATATGAATGTAGCTATAGAACAAAATTAATCTGTATACTCACTAAGTGGCAGAATAGAGAATTAGAAAAATAAACATAGCAAAAATTTACTAAAAATTCAAAGTGAGTTGGAATTCAAATCTTGAAATTCTGACTTTATTCAGTTGATTTCTTTGGTATTTAGCTATTTTAGAAGTTTTATTTGTGAGGGTGGAAAACGCTTCTGGGGGATTAGATTTTTTTTAAGCAAGTAGAAAAATGAAAACTGTATCAGTTACCTATTCAACAAGGAAAGGCAGATCCTTCTTCTGTAAACATTTTTTTAGTCCCTATATTATTCCAGGAACATCTCTCATCTTTGCATCTAGATGAAATATTTTTTAACAACAGTGGAAGGAGTAAAAGTGGTTTAGTCAGGAAGGGGAGGAAAGGGAAAGTAGGACATCTCAGTGAAAAGGAGTTTTGTGGTGTGGAAACTATATTCAGTTTTAGAACACCTTCAGTGGTAATGATAGAACACTGAGTCAGAGAAATACTTTGGGAAAAATAATAAAAAGGAAAAAAAAACTGTGAACATCATACTAAGGGATTTGAGTTTAAGTTTCTGCAGTATTCATTACTCACTTTTCTACAACTTTCCAACATTACATTGGAAAGACCTCAGTTAAGAGATTTGACATCAAAATGTTGGTGATAATGAAGCTATAGAAATCCCTAAGAAAATGGGAGGACAAAAGAGAGGAAGAAATTCACACTGAATAAATTTACTAAGCACTACTTGGGAAAAGTAGATTGTATTATTCCTATTTTACAGTAGAAGAAATTAAAATTTAGAGATTATAACATGCTTTGTATAAACTGATTTAACTAGTGGGGACCCTAGCTTTGATCTGTTTTTGTTTTTAAATGCCCAATATCAACTCAAATATTAGTAAATAAGACAGTGCACTAACTACTGACAATAAAAATAAATATGCAGGGCTTCCTTGGTGGCGCAGTTGTTGAGAGTCCACCTGCCGATGCAGGGGACACGGGTTCGTGCCCCATCCGGGAAGATCCCACATGCTGCGGAGTAGCTGGGCCCATGAGCCATGGCCGCTGAGCCTGTGCGTCCAGAGCCTGTGCTCCGCAACGGGAGAGGCCACAACAGTGAAAGGCCCACGTACCGCAAAATAAATAAATAAATAAATAAATAAATAAATAAATATGCAAAAATTAGTACACTTCCTTATGCCAACAATACTGGCTATAAATAAAAAAATAACTCTATATACAATTGTGAAAAACTCTATAAAATACTTGGGAATAAATGTAAAAAACAGAAACGGGACCTATGTGAATAAAGCTGTAAAATATATGGGGAACACAAAGCATTAAAATTTGATCAAATGGATATATAAGCTATGCCCCTCAGTGGGAATACTCAGTATTATACACTATGTTAATTATTTTACAACCCATTGTGATTCAAGAGCCTCCACAGGATTTTTAAGGGAACTGAACAAAATTATCTTAACTTTATATTAAAAAAAATTGAGTACCACTAAGATAATTTTAAAATAAAATAAAATAACAGAACAGGGGTTACATCTAACTTCAAAGTACCAAATTCATTCTTTAGTCTTCAGTTTATTCAACCCATCAGGAGAATTTGATATTGCTGATCCCTTTCTTCTTACCAAAGCACTTTCTTCACTTCTGGGAAAGTTTTCTCTTCCTTTTCCTACTGTTTGATGCTCTGTTACAATCTCTTTTGCTGGTCGCTCCTCAATTTGCTTGCACTTAAGATATTAGAATATCTCAGAGCTCAGTCCCTGGACTTTTTCCTTTTCTTTCTGCCCTCATTGTCTGTGACCTAACCTAGTCCTATGGGTATATACACCGTCTATTCAATGACAAATCCCAAATGTGTATTTCCAGCCTGGACTTCCTTCTTAATCTTCAGACACACACATCCAACTGCCTAGTTGTCTTTTCCACGTTGATCTTTAATATATTCAGCTTTAACATACTCCAAAATAGACCTCGCTGTTCCTTCAAAAGTCTGTTTGTCCCATAGAATCAGTAAGCAGCCCTCCATTCTACCAGTTGCTCAGGTCAAAAATCCTGAGGCCATTCTTGACTATTATCTTTTTCTTAAGTACCACATTTATTTCTTCAGTAAATTCTGTCAATTCTATCCTCAAAATATATTAAAAAATGTAACCTATTCTAAGTACTTTCATAGCTACTTCTATGGTCCAAGACAACTAGCATTTCCCATGAATTACTTTAATAGCATTCTAACTGGCTTCTTTGCTTTTATCATTGGCTGCCCACAGTCTGTTTTCTACACAGCATCCAGAAAGATTTTGTTAGACTTCTGCACAAAACCTTCTAATGACTTCCTATCTCACATACAAGAGCTGAGCCAGGTTCCTGACAACTACTGACAAGCTCTCTTGTATATCATTTCTTACTACCCTCCCCTTAGGTCAAAGTGCTCTTATCTCTTCCTGGGACATCCTTGTATCAGGGCTTTCATACTTGTTATTTGCTCTGTCTAGAAAGTGCTTCTCCCAGATACCCAAGTGATTCATACTCTCATATATTTTGAAGCTTTAATAAAATATTAGTTTTTGGAGAGATCCCAATTAAAATTTCACCCTCCATATAATCTTCTTTTATGTATATATGTATTGTATGTATTTATTGTTTAGCATCCTATTTCTCCCACTAGAATGTGAGTTCTGTGAAGGCAAGAATTATTGCCTTTTTTCTCTATTGCTGTGTCCTTAGCTCGTAAAATACAGCACATAATATGGAGGACATAATTTTGCCTACAGAAGGAATCTGGAGATTCATGATACCATGATTATAAATGAAGATGTTAATGGTGATGATGATGATGATGATGTTAGAGGCTGATTTTACTGATCATTTATTAAGTTTCAGGGATTCTGCTAAGCACTTTATATACATTGCTTTATTTAACACTCACAAGAGTCAGAGAGAGACCACAAGAAATCTTGCCCAGATGATAGGTGAAGAAAGGGCTTCAGCAAGGAGCAAGGGATCAACTGTATCAAATGCTTCTGATAGGTCAAATAAATTAAAGACTGAGAAATGGATTTGGCACCTTGAAGTTAGTGAGTTAGATCTCCACTTTATAAATTTAGAAACTGGAGCTTACAAACATTAAATACATCCCAATTAGGAAGGGACAGAAATAGTTTGGAAAGTCAACACTCTTTGAGTCCAAAGCCTGAGCTTATCACAACTCATCTTCAATTAATGAATTATCTCCTGGCCTAGGGTCATTGTGACACAAGCACTGCTCATCTTGGAATTAGCATGGTTTTTGTTTATAAGCTCAGTTCTACCACTTGCCAGATGCTAGAGATATGGATACATTATGACCTTCCAAATACCAGATTAGGTATCATTTTCTCTGTGTCACAGATGAACACAGGGAGACAGAAATATTAAGCAAGTTGTTTCATCTTCTATAGCTAGTAGATGGTTTAACTGTATTAAAATCCAAATGAGATCGACTCTCAAACCTTATATATCTCAACTTTTATATTATTTTCACTAGAGGAAAATGTGAGAATTATAGGACTCAAACTTCAAATCCAGAAAGAAAATTTGATCTATAGATACTAGGATCCTGAATATTTGGTCATATGCTTATCCTGTTTATTCATTTATCTATCTGTTTGGCTTCTAAAGACATTTGAATTTGGAATCCCTACATTCAATTGCCTGCAAGGAGACTTCTGGTACTAGAGTATCCCAATGTTCTATGACAAGGATACGCACCCCTTGGTTCACAGCGGAGGAGTCTGAATCTTATCCAAGAAGGGATTGAGTCAGGGCCAAGCTGTAAGTGTGGGATTTGTACTTCATTACCTGGGTCTGTCCTCCAAGAAGAAAGATTGCATGATGCTGCAACCCTCACTCTCCCAATTTCCTTCATAATTCTTCATTTAATTAAAATCTCCAAAGATATGCCTGGAGCTTTTATAAATCTCTCTCAAATTGGGCAAAGCATTATATTCACTGGGAGATTCTCCTAAAACCTCACACCAAACTGCTTGGTTCATTATATGCAGCAGAGGATGTCATTTATCCCTTTGGTTTTAACAGAGATTTGCAAATGCTCGTTAGACTCATGGTTTTCCAAAGGGAAGCCTTAAGTGTTTAAAATACATTACATAGAATTGTTACTTTCTGCATTTTTGCTGGGTAGAGAAACAGGCAAAAGATACTTTCCCCAATCTAGGCCTTTTGTCCTGTTTCACAGGAGGATTCCTATGGTCAAGAAAAATGGAATCAACTCCCATGTGCAATAATGTTACTTGTGGGCACAAACCTTTCTGTGAATGGACATGACTATTCACAGTATCCCCATATGCACAAAGACCAGAATTATGTCCACTTTTGTTATTGAATTTTCTCTAGATTTAATTCTTGAAAATGGTTGAGTTCAGGAGACTGTGAAGTCTTTCAAAGAAAAGAACTGAAATCCAAGTATTTTATTTTACCTAATTTCTCTCAGTCTCTCTCTCTTCCTGTTTGTGTCTCTCTTTCTCCTTAGAAATCAAAAGAGGACACCACTTATTATTTAATTGCTTTTAAATAGAATATTACTTGAACTCCAATAAATGCTGTGACCTAGGATCTATAAAGAAGTTTCAAGTTGGCATTTCTTTCCAGAGAATAATTCAAACAAACAACACTGCCGTGAATAAAATGCAGACAAATACTATTCAAAATATGTGCTACTTAGCGTGCTACTTAATCTCTTAGAGATACCCTGGGCAAATTGATCCTCAGTAATAATGTACATTTTGATGGATTTGCCCTCATTCCTTCTTCAGTCCTTTATTCCTGTCCTTGAGGTCACTTACCAAGATTAACACCTACATTAGAGACATAGTCTTAAGTAAGCTCTACTTTTGCAGGCTATCAAGGCTAGGTCATAAATTCAGATCTATCCATTTCCAAAGCTGTTTTTTTTTTTTTTTTTTTTTTTTTTTTTTTTTTTTTTGCGATACACGGGCCTCTCACTGTTGTGGCCTCTCCCGTTGCAGAGCACAGGCTCCGGACATGCAGGCTCAGTGGCCATGGCTCACGGGCCCATCTGCTCCGCGGCATGTGGGATCCTCCCGGACCGGGGCACGAACCCGTGTCCCCTGCATTGGCAGGCGGACTCTCAACCACTGCGCCACCAGGGAAGCCCCAAAGCTGTTTTTTTTGTTTTTTTTTTTTTTTGACCATAGTGTCAAGTGGAAAGCACTGACTAGAGTAAGAAAAAGTAAGTAAGTTGGTCTCAGATATGTAACTTGTATCTGCATAATCCTAATTTAATACCTTTCTGGATTTAGAGCCCCAACTTTACCATATCATTAACTTACAGAGATCCTCAACTTTAGTTCTAACTTTTGCTCCTAAATTCTAACTTTCCCATGCCTAGAGAATATTAAAGGTCAAACTTCAGAAATGCTGGGCTATGCTCCAGGCCAGTATACCTCCATGTATTCATCTTTTTGATTTAATAACAAGGCCCCCTATTAGACCAATGCAAATATATTGCATTATATTGCAAATATTTTGGCAGGGAAGTCAAAAGAAAATATAGTTGAGATATTTAATATTGCTGTTCTGAGACCTTATTCATCTAATGGCAGGCAGCAAGAAGTGGGCCAGTGAAGTATTAAATGCTCTCTATAAACTTGTCGGCATCCCTGGAGATTACTCAGGGACCAGATTGTGTACAAGGAACAGTGGGAATGGATTGCCCCATCCCACAGTAGGTTCATCTTCAAAAGCCTCATATATTGGAGTTATAGATAAGCTTTATTGTGGGAGGGAGAAAAGGATTTGAATATTTAGAAACGTTAGAAAACTTTGACATAATTAAAACTCACAACATTTAGATACAAGCAGTGCCATTGTGTGATCTGAGGGAAATTACTTATTTTCATTGAATATTGGTTTCCTTGTTTATAAAATGGGAAAACATAATAGTTTTCTGGGATATTATGAGGATAGCAGTCAATCAAGATATATATATATATATATATATATGTATATGTATATGTATATATATATATATATATATATATATCATGGATAAAATACTACATGCATTGATTTGGCACTTGTTTGTGGCTCAATAAATAGCAGTTATTATGATTATTGTTTATGTAATTTGTTCATTAATTTACAAGATCTAAAACTTTTGAGTAATACACAAATTAGAAAAGCATATCTTCCTTATCTCTTATTTTGTTCATTTCTCATTCATTCAGTTTCCACATTATTTATTCTTTTCTGTATGCATATAGCTCATGTATATATGTTTACAACCTCCTATTTGCCAGGGAGTGTACTGAGTCCTGGAAATTTAAGAATGAGCAAGGTAATTGTGGTCCAGCCTCATAGAGTATACAGCTTTGTGTGAGTGAATTAACCATGTATATATTCTGTTATAATTCAACATGATAAATGTTATAATTCAATTCATGATAAACAGGGTATTGGGAGCACAGAGGAGAGGATGATTAATCAGAAATTCTTCCTGGAGGACTGAGGTCTAAAGATAAAGGGGGTGAAGGAAATGAATTTCAGACAGAGGAGCATAGGCAAAACTTAGAGGTGAGTGGCAGTGGGATCTCTGCAGAAGAGATGCTGGAGAGGATAAAGAGTTGAACTTGAGGGCTCCTAAATCATGCTCAGGAGTGTGGAGGGAATTGGGAAACTAGTGACGATTTTCAAAGCAGGGAAGTGACCTGGAAGTTTGCATTTTACAAAGATTATTGGCTGTGGTGTAGAAAATTGATTTGAAGTAAGGAAGAATGGCCATAGGAGGCATTTTTGTAAATCCAGTTAAGGCATTAGGAAACTGGTATGTATCAGAGAAGAAAGGATTCAAAATATACTAAGGCTGTCTAAGATGGAAGAAATATTAAGATGAGGCAATTTAGAAGAGATTGATTTACAAGAAAAGGAAAAAAAGAGATAATATCCAGAATATATTTAATCCTGTCATTCCCCAGCTCAAAAGTTTTAATGGTCATTGTTTAAAAAAAAAAATCTTAGTGCTTACTTGTTATCTTTCTTCAAACTTAACATTCAGCCTTGTATTCTACATCCCATTCCCATATCACTTTCTCAAAATTTCTTAGTTTCATTATGAATTTTTCTGCCTGTGTTCCATGATTTAGCTCATCTACCATTATCTCTAAACTCCCTTCCATCTATCAAAATTCCTCCCACTCTTCAAGAAACATATCTCAAATGTTACTTTTTAGGTGAATTATTCTTTCATCTCTTCCCATTACTCTCATAGCAATGTGTATGTCTTTCATAGCAGAGGGCCATATTTCATTCATTTCTGTACCCTTCCTAGAACCTTCTACAAATCTTTATCTGAACAGATTTGGTGTTCAGGAAATGTTTGGAAATTGAGATGAATAATACATAGGGCACCATATATCTTTGCTGATAACTGACAAAAACATGAGCATAAGATAACCCCAAAGGAAAGATAGAACCATCAATCCAAAGACACATTTGGAAGTAACAAGAAGAAGGATGATTTTGATTTAAATATTAACAATAAATGTGAAAATTAAAACTGAACACTGAAACACAAAATTGCATTCTGTTTCATGGGCATTATTTAATTGCACAGTATGTACCATTTTATGGGTATTAACATTAAACCTGCTTTAACATTTTTACTTTCAATCAAAGATTATTTGTAGAAAGACCATTCTTATACCACATCACCTCTGCAGTTCTGTTTTCACAGTTTATTATTATATATAGAGGCTAGATACAATTGAACATTCCTTTCAAAAAATGAAATACTTTGGTGTGAAAGGGCAACGCTGAGAATTGGACTCTGACAAAACTGTGTTTTCCCTTTCATACACAAAACTGAAAATAAATGCTATATATCCTTTGACTTTCTTGAGTATTTCATAGGTATAAATTTGAGTAACTATAACCACAGTATATAGGGTCATAGTAATACCAGATTGGGACTTTTTCCCCCAATAAAACCCTTCTCCATTCCTGAAAAGTACCTCTCTTCTGCTGATAACTTAGAGAAAGCATTAGGTTTATGCATATGACATATTAAATAACTTGGTTGCAACATTTCAAAATTCTATAGTTAACCGAAGTTGATTTAATATACCGCGGTATTGCTTAATATATAGTAAGAACACATAAAAATATATATCCATTGTATTCAATTTAAGATTCTATTTCACTCACAATTTAAGTGATAAAATACTGATTTAACAATATCCCCAAGTTCACTCGTAGCTAAGAGGGGTGTCTAAAATTAAAAACAGAGCTTCTATGTTCAGAATAATGGACTTATACTCAGTAAAACCTGTGCAAGTTTGATCTGTTTTTAGCCGTTGATTGTAGGTCCTTGCCTCACCTTTTGCTTACAAGCCAAAAGCTATATAGCAGAAATGTCATTGCAAATCTAAAAGTACTATAAAATAAATGTTTAACTGCTGCTAATTTTGGATCAAGGGCATTGCCTACACTTGCAAAGAATTGCATTTTAAACTATTCTAAACCTGTCTAGGAGTTGTTAAAGTTTTGATGTTTTGAGATTCATGATGTCATGGGTCATGTCTTATTTATCTTTATTTACTTATTAAAGAGATAGTTATTGAGGGTCTACTATGTGCCAAGTCCATGCTCAGGGACCACAGTCTAGACTTGACAGGGAAGGGAAGTCCTTGCTCTCAAGATGGTTACACTCTGACACTCTCCTTGGAAGAAGACATTCAATGAGCACAAAAACAAACACAGAGACAAGATTTAACATAGTGATGAGCATTCAAAAGATTAAAATGGTGTATATCATACACAGTTATGGAATGTGTAGATGTGGGAATGGAGAGAGAGAGAAGTAAGATGAATAATCAAGAAGGTCTCTGAACATTTTAAAACAACATTGTAGTTGGGACCTGAGTGATAAATAGGAGTTAGCCATGTCAAGACCCAGGGATAGAGTCTTCCAGGCAAGGAAGCACCAAAAAAGATCCTAAGTTGGGAACTTGTATGGCATCTTAGAGAAACTGAAAGAAGGCTAATATGCTGGCATTTACTGTTTGTGGTAGCTTTATTCTTGGAGTAATTGTTGTGTGAGTTGAAAAATGTAGAAGTTAACTGTGTTTTTTCCTCTTTTTGGCTTGTTGATGTGACTAGAATACATAGTACACTTAATTTATGAGAATATATCTAATTAAAAACAACCCTTATTGTAGTTGTTGAGAATGGGTATGTAGCTGGACACAAGTGTATCTGATCTGTTAACTCAATCATAATTTATGTCTGTAAAATTTTTAATATACATTTGCATCTTAATATGTAAATGATAACCTGGTTGCTAAAGGATATCTTCATTTTATAAATGAAGAAACTATAGCCTAAAATTTAATCATTTGGCTTAAACCAGTCAGCATGCAGTTGTGGAAGCATGTAAACTTCTAAATCTGGACAGATGGAGTTTTTTTTTTTTAAATTTATTTTACTGAAGTATAGCTGATTTATAATGTTGTGTTAATTTCTGCTGTACAGCAAAGTGATTCAGTTATACATACTATATATATGTGTGTGTATATATATATATATATATATATATATATATATACATTCTTTTTCATATTATTTTCTATTATGGTTTATCACAGGATATTGAATACAGTTCCCTGTGCTATACAGTAGGACTTTGTTTCTTATCCTTTCTATATATAATAGTTTGTATCTGCTAATCCCAAACTTGCACTCCATCCCTCCCATCCCTCCCTTCCCCCTTGGCAACTACAAGTCTGTTCTCTATGTCTGTGAGTCTGTACAGATGGAGTTCTAATCCAGCTATGCTTTATACAAATAATGTGGCTTTGAACAATGCATTTTACCTGTTTCATCTTAATTTATTAAAGTTTCTGTAATATTAAAATAAATAACACTTAGAACTTGTCTTTTATTTATTTCTTGTAACATACATTATTTTCTCTAAGATAATATCCTTTAGTAATAATAATGGCTAATATTAACTAACACTGCATGCCAGGGACAATTCTATTCTAAAAACTTTATTACTCTATATCTATTAATTCATTTCATCTTTATAGTAACTCCATGAGGCAAATACTATTTTAAAAAATAAAATAAAATGATATAATAAATAAATTGAATCCTGCTCAGCCAACATGTATTGCAATAATGTTCCACCACAATTCAATGTAAGATGTGTAAGAATCTGTAAAAATTACTTCCTGCTACTATAACTCCATGCCCATGAATTGTATTTTCCCCATCTCTGTGGTACAGCTCTCAGCACAGCAGTTAGTAAAAGCCTCCTTCCCTGCCCTGCAACCCTATCAATTCTGCTTCTCAGTCATTGCTCTGGTCTCCTGCCGCTGTTGAGATCAGATTCAAACTCTGTGCCCTTGACATCAAAGTCAGAACACAGAAAACACTTACATTTTTCTCTTATCTTACAGTTTATCTTTCCTTATCACCAAGACCTAAGAACAAGTTTGCCTGATTTCCAAGTGAGCAAAATTAGTCATTCTGCCCACAGCATATTTTGGGACCTCTATTAAAATGATGTTCCAACTTTCAATGGGCTACATTCTAAAGTTGGAATTATAATGTGGTTTTGCATTGAATTTGTGGTTTGTGGAAAAGCAGCATGGACATCACCTGGGAGCTTGTTAGAAATGCAGAAACTCAGGCCCTGTCCTCTGCTTACTGAATCCGAATTGGCATTTTAACATGAACTCCCAGTGATCCTATTCATATTAAAGATTGGGAAGTACCAGTCTAGAGGTCTGCAAGGATAAAATTCTCTACTTAATCTAGCAGACAGTGGGATGTCAGAAAAAGCCTGTAAAAGAGTGAATTCTGCCAGCCCAGCAGGAGATGACCATAATCCACATTTATTAAGGGAGTATACTGCATGAATTCTCAACTAATTTTTATGTATATTAATTCATTTTATTCTGACCACAATCCTACAAGGTATTTGATATTATTACCACCTTTTAATAATAAAGATGAAAAAGCTGAGACCACCCCCCCGGAGGTTAAGTGACTTCCCTGAGGTCACACAATAGATGGATAATAGGCTTGGATTCAAAAACAGGCAGGTTGGCTCTAAGCCCTCGTTTTTAATTATTATCCTATGCTGCCTCTTTTTCAATAGCCTATTTCACCTTCATTTACTGGCACTGTTCCTGGCCCTTCATGGGCAGGCATTCAATAATTGAAAATGAATGAGGCCCTAAATTCACCACTGAACGCATTGTCTTCACTGCCACCGGTAAACCTACCACTACATCTCCATGCTAGTCTGTGAAGAAGCTGCCTGATTGATAAGAAATCAGCAAACTCATCAATGCCTATATTTTTCTTTCATTTTATCATCTCTGTTCCTCACAACCTTCTATCCACCCTGAAGCAGGCAGCCTCTAGTTGTCTTGAGTTGAAGTTACTGACTGCAACTTCAGCAAATGCTAAAATGAATTGAATGAATACTAGATATACAGCTTTATACTAAGTATTTCATGTTATTTGATTTAATACATACTAAGGGTGACGTTATTATCTCCATTTCATTAAAAATAAGGCTGAATTCAGAAAAGTCAAGTCAGACGAGTTGAGTCATGCTTTAATTCCAGTTCTTTCTGATTCTAGAAGTAGCATTCTTTCAACTCTTCAATATTGATACCTGTGCCTATCCTTGCTATTTGATGGAATCAGTCTTGAGAGATTGTGGTTTTTTGTTTGTTTTTGTTTTTGAATTTTTCCTTACCTCAGTCCATTACATTGACAGTTCTCAAACTTTAAGCGTTAAGAATAACCTGGGAGACTTGTTAAAACACTGATTACTGGGCCTTATCCCCAGGGTTTCTGAGTTAGCAGGTCTGTGGTGGAGCCTGATAATTTTCACTTCAAACAAACTTCAGGAGATGCTGCAGCTACTGCTGGTCTGGGGACCACACTTTGAAAACCACTGCAGGCAATAAACCTTCCTAACTCTTCATATGTCCTTATGTACTTTTCATTCCCACTCTGTCTGAAATAGATTCCAAAGCAGTGCCCACAGGAGAAGCACTAGACATCAGTGGATCTGAATGCATGTTTCACAGAGGCATAAAGCACTCAGATAGGGATATGGGAAGTGCCATAGGACACCTGCCCAAGGAGACTGATTCTAAAAAGATGCCTCCTGGGCTTCCCTGATGGCGCAGTGGTTGAGAGTCTGCCTGCCGATGCAGGGGACACAGGTTCGTGCCCGGTCCGGAAAGATCCCACATGCCGTGGAGCGGCTGGGCCCGTGAGCCATGGCCGCTGAGCCTGCGCGTCCGGAGCCTGTACTCCGCAACGGGAGAGGCCATAACAGTGAGAGGCCCGCATACCGTACCGCAAAAAAAAAAAAAAAAAAAAAAAAAAATGCCTCCTGTCATTTCTATTAACCTTTGCTACTTGTAGAGACAAGTAGACTTAGCATTGACAAAATTCATAAATGAATTCACATGTTTTTACAATTTTATCAGGTTTCGAGCTCTTGATATTTCCCTCCTCTGGAATATTTTTGAATTATATTATGATTTGTATTTAGTTGAGGGGAAAAACAGTGAAAGGCTGTCTATTGCTCAGTACTTTGATTGCTAATCATCATGGCTCCTCCCACACAGTGCATGCAGGTGAAGTAGTCAGGATTCATATTGACTGAATAAGCATCTGGCTACTAAGACAAGGAACCCATCTGTCTAGGTTTAGAGGACCCAGATGCACCCTTTCTGCCGTCATCTACCCACAAACACATCCCATTCTGGGGTGGAGGAAATATGTACTTGTGGCTTTATAAAATGACTTCCCCAATTCCAGGTCCAAGAAACTGTTTGGTAAATTTCCCCAGAGTGTTTACTAGTTGTAGAAAAGTAAAATCCCTCCCCAGGAAAATAACCCATAAAATTCTTTATTTAAATTACCATAACAATTTGTGCCTCCTATCATCCTCCTCCTTCTCCTGTGAAAGACAAAGAATCACTTTATGGACCCAACGCAAGGAGCCACTTTCTCTCCTCAGATAATAATAGTATCAGTTAACATTACTGAATAAAATAAATTCCTGTGCTTATAGAATTCTTGATGGGTGATTTTTATATCTTATTTCATGTAATACTCACATCCTGTAGCGTGGGTTTTATTATCTTCATTTTAAAAGGTGACAATTGAGGCTCCAAAATGTTAAATAGCTTAATCAGTTTTCACAGTTAAGAAATGGTTTGGCTAAGTTCCAAGCTCAGGTATTTTTCACTTCAAATAACTCTCTCTTAACCAAAGCATGTTACTTTGAAAACTAGTTCTGCTACTTTTCATGAGAAAGTCCACAAAAGGAGAGTTCATAGCATGTGGAGAAATCTTTAGCTTTTGAAAATTCACAGGTATATTAGGGTATGAAAAATATTGTTTTCTATCCTTAGGATTCATTAAACAAATATTATGAGTATGTAGCTACATCTCTAGATTTATATATATATATATATATATATGACCAAACTCGGTAGCTTAAAAAAAAATACCAAAAATCCCCCAGCCATTTGTTATCTCTCATGACTAAGGTTTAACTGGGTTTGGCTGGGAAGTTCTGTTTTCCATGCTGTTGGCTGGAACTACAGTCAACTGGGAGACCCCCTCACAGAGCTGACAATTGGTGCTTGCTCTCATGTGGGCCAGGTAACTAGAGCGCCTCAGTTCTCCACATGACCTCCCTACACGGTTGGAGCTTTTTATTTATTTATTAAAAAAATTTTTTTTACTTATCCACTTTATACATATTAGTGTATACATGTCAATCCCAATCTCCCAATTCATCCCACAACCACCACCTCCCCCACCACCACTTTCCCCCCTTGGTGTCCATATGTTTGTTCTCTACATCTGTGTCTCAATTTCTGCCCTGCAAACAAGTTCATCTGTACCATTTTTCTAGGTAACAAATATATGCATTAATATGCGATATTTGTTTTTCGCTTTCTGACTTACTTCACTCCATATGACAGTCTCTAGATCCATCCATGTCTCTACAAATGACCCAGTTTCGTTGCTTTTTATGGCTGAGTGATATTCCATTGTATACATGTACCACAACTTCTTTATCCATTCGTCTGTCAATGGGCATTCAGGTAGCTTCCATGACCTGGCTATTGTAAATAGTGCTGGAGTGAACATTGGGGTGCATGTGTCTTTTCGAATTATGGTTTTCTCTGGATATATGGCTAGGAGTGGATTTGCTGGGTCATATGGTAGCTCTATTTTTACTTTTTTAAGGAAGCTCCATACTGTTCTCCATAGTGGTTGTATCAATTTACATTCCCACCAACAGTGCAAGAGGGTTCCCTTTTCTCCACACCCTCTCCAGCATTTGTTGTTTGTAGATTTTCTGATGATGCCCATTCTAACTGGTGTGAGGTGATACCTCATTGTAGTTTTGATTTGCATTTCTCTAATAATTAGTGATGTTGAGCAGCTTTTCACGTGCTTCTTGGCCATCTGCATGTCTTCTTTGGAGAACTGTCGATTTGGGTCTTCTGCCCATTTTTGGATTAGGTTATTTGTTTTTTTAATATTGAGCTGCATGAGCTGTTTATATATTTTGGAGATTAATCCTTTGTCTGTTGATTTCTTTGCAAATATTTTCTCCCATTCTGAGGGTTGTCTTTCCGTCTTGTTCATGGGTTCCTTTGTTGTGCAAAAGCTTTGAAGTTTCATTAGGTCCCATTTGTTTATTTTTGTTTTTATTTCCAATACTCTAGGAGGTGGATCAAAAAAGATCTTGTTGAGATTTATGTCAAAGAGTGTTCTTCCTATGTTTTCCTCTAAGAGTTTTATAGTGTCTGGTCTTACATTTAGGTCTCGAATCCATTTTGAGTTTATTTTTCTGTATGGTGTTACGGAGTGTTCTAATTTCATTCATTTACGTATAGCTGTCCAGTTTTCCGGGCACCACTTACTGAAGAGACTATCTTTTCTCCATTGTATATCCGTGCCTCCTTTGTCATAGATTAGTTGACCATAGGTGTGTGGGTTTATCTCTGGGCTTTCTACCCTGTTCCATTGATCTGTTTCTATTTTTATGCCAGTACCATATTGTGTCGATTACTGTAGTTTTATAGTATAGTTGGAAGTCAGGAAGTCTCATTCCTCCAGCTCCGTTTTTTTCCCTCAAGACTGCTTTGGCTCTTTGGGGTCTTTTGTGTCTGCATACAAATTTTAAGATTTTTTGTTCTATTTCCATAAAAAAATGCCATTGGTAATTTGATAGGGATTGCACTGAATCAGTAGATTGCTTTAGGGAGTATAGTCATTTTCACAATGTTGATTCTTCCAATCCAAGAACATGGTATATCTCTCCATCTGTTGGTATCATCTTTAATTTCTTTCATCAATGTCTTATAGTTTTCTGAATACAGATCTTTTGTCTAACTAGGTAGGTTTATTCCCAGGTATTTTATTCTTTTTGTTGCAATGGTAAATGGGAGTGTTACCTTAAGTTCTCTTTCAGATTTTACATCATTAGTGTATAGGAATGCAAGAGATTTCTGTGCATTAATTTTGTATCCTGCAACTTTACCGAATTCATTGATTAGCTCTAGTAGTTTTCTGGTAGCATCCTTAGAATTCTCTATGTATAGTATCATATCATCTGCAAACAGTGACAGTTTTACTTCTTCTTTTCCAATTTGTATTCCTTTTATTTCTTTTTCTTCTCTGATTTCCATGGCTAGGATTTCCAAAACTATGTTGAATAATAGTGGCGAGAGTGGACAACCTTGTCGTGCTCCTGATCTTAGAGGTAATGCTTTCAGTTTTTCACCATTGAGAATGATGTTTGCTGTGGGTTTGTCATATATGGCCTTTATTATGTTGAAGTAGGTTCCCTCTATGCCCACTTTCTGGAGAGTTTTTATTATAAATGGTTGTTTAATTTTGTCAAAAGCTTTTTCTGCATCTATTGAGATGATCATATAATTTTTATTCTTCAATTTGTTAATATGGTGTATCACATTGATTGATTCGTGTATATTGAAGAATCCTTGCATTCCTGGGATAAATCCCACTTGATCATGGCATATGATCCTTTTAATGTGTTGTTTGATTCTGTTTGCTAGTATTTTGTTAAGGATTTTTGCATCTGTATTCATCAGTGATATTGGTCTGTAATTTTCTTTTTTTGAAGTATCTTTGTCTGCTTTTGGTATCAGGGTGATGGTGGCCTTATAGAATGAGTTTAGGAGTGTTCCTTCCTCCGCAATTTTTTGGAAGAGTTTCAGAAGGAGGGGTGGAAGCTCTTTCTCTAAATGTTTGATAGAATACACCTGTGAAGCCATCTGGTCCTGGACTTTGTTTGTTGGAAGATTTTTAATCACAGTTTCCATTTCATTACTTGTGATTGTCTGTTCATATTTTCTATTTCTTCCTGGTTCAGTCTTGGAAGGTTATACATTTCTAAGAATTTGTCCATTTCTTCCAGGTTGTCCATTTTATTGGCATAGAGTTGCTTGTAGTAGTCTCTTAGGATGCTTTGTATTTCTGTGATGTCTGTTGTAACTTCTCCTTTTTCATTTCTAATTTTATTGCTTTGAGTCCTCTCCCTCTTTTTCTTGATGAATCTGGCTAATGGTTTATCAGTTTTGTTTATCTTCTCAAAGAACCAGCTTTTAGTTTTATTGATCTTTGCTCTTGCTTTCTTTGTTTCTATTTCATTTATTTCTGTTCTGATCTTCATGATTTCCTTTATTCTGCTTACTTTGGGTTTTCTTTGTTCTTTTTCTCTAGTTCCTTTAGGTGTAAGATTATACTGTTTATTTGAGATTTTTCTTGTTTCTTGAGGTAGGCTCGTATTGCTGTAAACTTCCCTCTTAGAACTGCTTTTACTGCATCCCATAGGTTTTGGATCATCCTGTTTTTATTGTCATTTGTCTCTAGGTATTTTCTGATTTCCTCTTTGCTTTCTTCAGTGCTCTCTTGGTTATTTAGTAACGTATTGTTTAGCCTCTATGTAATTGTGTTTTTTACGTTTTTTCCCTGTAATTCATTTCTAATCTCACAGCGTTGTGGTCAGAAAAGATGCTTGATAGGATTTCAATTTTCTTAAATTTACTGAGGCTTGATTTGTGACCCAAGATGTGATCTATCCTGTAGAATGTTCCATGCGCACTTGAGAAGAAAGTGTAATCTGCTGTTTTTGGATGGAATGTCCTATAAATATCAGTTAAGTCTATCTGGTCTATTGTGTCATTTAAAGCTTCTATTTCCCTATTTATTTTCATTTTGGATGATCTGTCCATTGGTGTAAGTGAGGTGTTAAATTCCCCCACTATTATTCTGTTACTTTCGATTTCCTCCTTTGTAGCTGTTAGCAGTTGCCTTATGTATTGAGGTGCTCATATGTTGGGTGCATATATGTTTATAATTGTTATATCTTCTTCTTGGATTGATCCCTTGATCATTATGTAGTGCCCTTCCTTTTCTATTGTAACATTCTTTATTTTAAAGTCTACTTTATCTGATATGAGTATTGCTACTCCAGGTTTCTTTTGATTTCCATTTGCATGGAATATCTTTTTCCATCCCCTCACTTTCAGTCTGTTTGTTTCCCTAAGTTTGAAGTGGGTGTCTTGTAGCCAGCATACATATGGATCTTGTTTTTGTATCCATTCAGCAAGCCTGAATCTTTTGGTTGGAGCATTTAATCCATTCACATTTAAGATAATTATCAATATATATGTTCTTATGACAATTTTCTTAATTGTTTTGTGTTTGTTTTTGTAGGTCCTTTTCTTCTCTTGTGTTTCCCACTTAGAGAAGTTCCTTTAGCATTTGTTGTAGAGCTGGTTTGGTTGTGCTGAATTCCCTTAGCTTTGCTTGTTTGTAAAGCTTTTGATTTCTCCCCTGAATGTGAATGAGATCCTTACCAGGTAGAGTAATCTTGGTTGTAGGTTCTTCCCTTTCATCACTTTAAATATGTCATGCCACTCCCTTCTGGCTTGTAGAGTTTCTGCTGAGAAATCAGCTGTTAACCTTATGGAAGTTCCCTTGTATGTGTCGTTTTTCTCTTGCTGCTTTCAGTAATTTTTCTTTGTCTTTAATTTTTGCCAGTTTGATCACTGTGTGTCTCAGCATGCTTCTCCTTGTGTTTATCCTGTATGGGAGTCTCTGCACTTCCTGGAGTTGGGTTGCTATTTCCTTTCCCATGTTAGGGAAGTTTTCGACTATAATCTCTTCCAAAATTTTCCTGTGTCCTTCTCTCTCTCTTCTCCTTCTTGGACCCCTATAATGCAAATGTTGTTTCATTTAATGTTGTCCCAGAAGTCTCTTAGGCTGTCTTCATTTCTTTTCATTCTTTTTTCTTTATTCTGTTCCACAGCAGTGAATTCCACCATTCTCTCTTCCTGGTCACTTTTCTGTTCTTCTGCCTCAGTTATTCTGCTATTGATTCCTTCTAGTGTAATTGTTATTTCAGTTATTGTATTGTTCATCTCTGTTTGTTTGTTCTTTAATTCTTCTAGTTCTTTGTTAAGCATTTCTTGTATCTTCTCGATCTTTGCCTCCATTCTTTTTCCGAGGTCTTGGATCATCTTCACTATCATTATTCTGAATTCTTTTTCTGGAAGGTTGCCTATCTCTACTTCATTTAGTTGTTTTTCTGTGGTTTTATCTTGTACCTTCATCTGGTACATAGCCCTCTGCTTTTCATCTTGTCTATCTTTCTGTGAATGGGGTTTTTATTCCACAGGTGCAGGATTGTAGTTCTTCTTGCTTCTGCTGTTGGCCCTCTGTTGGATGAGGCTATCTAAGAGGCTTATTGGTTCGAGCTTTTTAGATACTGAAAGCCGATCTTGGAATAGTGAATCAAAAAGGTAAGCTACAAATTTCTTAAAAGCTCATTTAACGTTCACTCTAAGAATTTACACAGAGTCTCTTTTGTCTATTTCTATCAATTCTAGCAAATTCCAGGCAGACTAGGTTAAAAAGAGGGAATGGCAACAAATTTGGTCCAACTTGAGTCCACCACAGTCCACCCTCTCGTCATAAATTATTCATATTTCTCCAGCAATGTAAATATGTACCCCCTCTTTCAAGACCACCAAAAGTTTTATCTTGTTACAGCATCAAGTTCAGGCTTAAAGTACAACATTCCAATATCCAAATCATGTCCAGGTGTGGGTGAGGCACTACAAGATTGGCTTCACAGGAATTTTTTGTTTGTTTTTCATTTTTGTTTTTTTTTCAAATGCAGAGATTTGTGATCTAAAAAGACGAGTTATCTTCTCCAGTAAAAAAAAAATCATTGGAGATAGTGATAAAATAACCGCAATAGACAGTCAATAAGGGATAGAAAATGCACATGCTCCAAATCCTACTGTTTACAGGGCAGCGAAGGTATGTTTATTAGGAACCCAGTTTTCCCCCTTGGGGAGTTCTCTGGGGGTCTTAGCTCTGCCTTGTGAGTCATGCTTCCTTTTCTGTAAGAAATCATGCATATTTGTAGCTGCAAAGTTTTGTTAGCCTGTTCTCTGCCCATAGAAATATTTAGACTTCGAGTCACCTTTTCCTTTTTAATTGTTTTCCCCCCTTTAATTCAAACCAGTTTGCTTCTACTTTTCACAAGAATATGTCCTAACATCTTTGTATATGTTCTATAATGAATCATAAATTAATAAGGAATAACTCATTTTTGCTTACATTTCCTGAGAGGGTGGAAGGAATCTCACTTGATTCTCATGATATGACAGTCATTGTGTCAAGCAATTAACACACATTTTGTACAATTCTGACAACAGTCATGGAAGTTGCATGTGCACATGTTTATGGATGAGAAAATCAGAATGCAGAAAAGATAATTTTAATTTTCACATAGCTTATAAGTAGCAGATGCAAGATTGCAAACCAAATATGTCTAGAACCAAACTCTAAGCATTTTCTGCTATAATACATTGCCTTTCATTCTAGAAATTTTTGCCTTCTTATTGTTTGTTTATTCATAACCTCTTTTGAAAATAAAGTTGAGGCAGCAGACAGCTGTAAAATGGATACTTTTTAGGCTATGTCATTTAGGCAATTATCTAGCAAGCCCTTTCAGAAAATTTAAATTTAAAATGACTGAATTATTTTAAATTTGATAAACATGGAAACATTCAGAAGTACTGTTATTGGGGAAAATGATGGACACCCTTGCTCCAGGTCATAAGCAGTGCCAACTTGACTGCATAGTCCTGACTAGATTTGTAAGTTTAGTTAGCAAATAATATCAAATATAATTTTTAATGAAATACTGTCAAAAGAATAAATAATTCTATGGTTATATAATTTATTAAGGAGACATCTCAAACAAAGTTAGTTGATTTCTTTAGTTCAATAACCCTTAGAGCTTTCAAGATGCCAATCGTTTTTATTTTCTCTGAGGGCATAGTATATAGTACTTAAAAATATATTTGATTTGGGAAATTTTTGTGAGCAGTCTTATAGAAGGAGTAAGAACTTGGTATACATTCTTAGAAATTATTCCTTAGAAAAATCTAGAGTACTGTGTAAACTGAGAGAATATTTGAAGAATATAACTAATTACTATATTTTCATAGCTAAGCCTGTGTTATTCCTTAAAGTGTAAAATCATTCATTTTATTGAATGTGCTCTAGCTATGAGAATTTGTTACCTGATTATATGTTTCATTTTTTCTTAATTGTATTTAAACTTAAAACAATTTTATTGCTTTGGAAGATAATGTATTTTTAAGTTTCAACATTCAAAACTAGAGCTATTATTCAGTTTATACTCTCCACTATAGTCATCTGGGTTGTTTCTGGTCAGAATCTAATCTGATTTTCCATACACCAATAGACTGGTTAATGTCCCCATCTGAATAGTGCTGTACTACTTGATATATATTTAAATATCACTCCAGTTGTGTTCCATCACCTCTATCCTGCCTACTAATGCTTCTCTCAGTCTCTGTAAGTAATCATTTTTATGTTTTTCCTCGTATATCCTTTCAATATTTCCTTAAGTAGGTAAAAGTAAATATGAGTATATATAAGTATCATTGACCCTTTTAATTATAAAAGGTAGCACATTGTATATCCCATACTATAATTTTCTTTTTTTAGTTGACAATTCATCCTTGAGTTTTGGATTCCCATCCCCCATCAATAAATAGAAAGATTTTTCATTTTTGAAGATAAGCTCAGTAGTGTATTGTATGACTGCCCCTTGGTTTATTTAACTAGTCCTCTATTGATGAATATTTGTTTTGTACCTATTATTTTGTTATTTGAAAACAATGCTGCAATACACAGTTTGTACATATGTCAAATATATGTGGGTATTTTTTAAGATACCAAGAGTTGAGATTGCTATATCAAATATTAAAGACATTTGTAAATTTGACAGATATTTATTTACAACTTGCCTTTTTTAAGTTTCATTATTTTGAACTCATATCAACAATGTATGGAGAGCCAATTTTTCCAGTGTTTGGAAATTTTTGTGGAAGCTTAGATTTTCATCATGATAGGTGAAAAATGATTTCTCGGTGTGACTGTACTTAGCATTTCTCTAAAAATAAGTGAGGATTTTTTGTTTTTAATATACTTAAGGACTGTTGTCTTTCCTCTGTTTCTCAAGGTCTATTATTCATATTAGCTGTTCTTAAGGAAATTACTTAAATTCCATCCAAACAAGGGAAAGATGAGAAATCTCTAGGAAAATACAACACTATAAAAGCTTTTATAATACACTAATAAGTATATGTTAAAGTAAATATAATAATATACATATAATTCAACAAAGATAAAATTTATCATTTATATTAAAAAACTAAATGTAAACTCAAAGAAAAGACAGACTGGATCAAAAAACAAAACCCAAATAAATACTGTATCAAAGAGATACAGTTGAGACAACATGATTCAGAAATTTGGAAATAAAAATGATTAAGGAAAATTGTTTATGGTATACCTGTGCATATAAGGTAAACATATAGCAAAGATTTTATTTAACTCATTAACTAATGAGAGCAAATAATATGTTATAATTCTTTCAAAGTAGATTTCAAAAATACACACACACATAAGCAATCAGGAATATTGAAATGAATTTATATATAGGTGCAAAACTGGTCAGTGTCTACAAGAAAATAATCCATTCCATCTTCACTGATCATGATTTTCTTTTGTTTTCTATGTATAAGAATCATTTGCCTTGTGATCAGTTTTTTTAAATTATAGAGTTGTAAAATAGCTCAGAGGCAATGAATGAATGGCATGAATAACAGAGAAGAATATACTAGACAGGACATCCAGTAATATTTTTGCCTATTTTTCCCACAAAACTATAAACAAATGCAAACAAAAAGAAACAAAAGAGGAATTGCAAAATTAATATTAGACCAGTTAGATCAGGAATAAAAAGTATATAAGGAGGAAAACAGGATATTTTATAGTTCTAAAGCATACATCACAATTGGCCATGAAGATATAATAGTCACCAATTTGTCCATAATATCTTAGCAACAGCTTTCAGCAAATAGGAAAAACAGAAGATACAAAACAAAATAGACAACATTCTAAAAATAGAAGACAATTTACCTCTCTCAGTTCAGGTCAGATCAAAATGTTTGGTTTTGACTATTTTTGTAGAAGAGACTTCTAACACATCATAGTTTCCTCTACTTCATCTTTCTGGAACTACTTCAGCCTCAGTGCTCATCACCAATTCATGCCACCTCTGTTGACTCCTGTCCCTGTAAAGAAAAAAAAAAATCAGCCTTTCTTTGTAGGAGAGTCTAACAGATACAAAGCGTTAAAGAAAGACTAGCACCTTATAGTGCACACCTTCTCATAAAATCATAGGATTAAGAGAGAGTTTCAGAAATAATTTTGAAGAAATTTGAGCACCAAATGTCTTATATTATCATCAAATTCTACTTTGTCCAGTTATTGTTTTCATTATCAATATAATAGAGAACTTATGGGTTTTTATACAAGGAACGCTTCAGAACAAGGAAGAAAGGGAAATCTATTTCTCAATAGATTACTTCATATATGTGTCTCTTCCCTTCATCTTGTCTTGCAATCTCCAAAGTTGGGTTGCACTTGCTAATCTTTTTGATGTTGACTATTACCTCATCACTTATGACCAACTGTTGTATTTGGCATGGTATCAAAATATCATTAAAATATTAACAACAAATCTATTATTAAAGTATTTTAATAATGGCATTTCTCTGTAGCTGGAGCACAAAACTGAGTTTCTGATTGCTGAGTCACAGACGTGACATTTTAAGGTTAATGTGTCTTGGGTTGGTACATTGAATAAAACATTTCTATGAGAACTATCAAGAGGTATAGACACCCCCTGCTTTAGAATCACTGGGGTACTTGTTAAAATACATATTTAAAGGAATTTAAACCCTGGAGGTAGCACAAACTTTGTAATTTTAGCAAACTTCTCAGATGTTCTTGATTCATACTCTCGTTAGAGAGCCATTAATGCGGATGTGTTTTTCCCCTTCTGTGGTAAATTGCATTCCTGACCATGATTCTCCATACCTCTCCATATCTCCACCATTTGATAAGTGATTTGTGCAGTGCCCTCAACTGTGTATGCAGTGCAATGTCTCACTCCTGTGATTTGCTTTAATGAATGGATGTTAGAAATATGGTACAGACAAATCACTGGTAAAATTGAGTTTGCTAACACATGTACCTCTGCCATCACCAGACATGCCTGTGCTAGCTTGCTCCTTCCATGAGGATAAGAGGCTTGTGGAGGGCATTTGCCACAGAAAAGCTTAGGTCAGAGCAGCTGACACCAGGCACTCCACAGATCTCTAAAGATAATTGATTGCTGTTTTAAGCCACTGAGTTTTGGAGTGATTTGTTACATAGCATTTTGTGGACACAGTTAACTGACACATTTACATTGTATCAAAAGTGAAAGGAAAATTAAAATTGGTGGCACACAGTAAAGACTTTAAAATAGAGGGTCCAACCCTGTTTCCAATACCAGATGTCCCTGGATTCCCATCCCACTTTGTTGTCTGACAAGTTACTACACTTCTAAGGCTCAGTTTCATTAAATGTTAATTTATTATACAGTAAGACCCCTACATGAATGAGTTCCATTCCGAGAGCATGTTCGTTAAGACCAATTTGTTCATAAGTCCAACAAAGTTAGCCTAGGTACCCAACTAACAGAATTGGCTATATAGTACGGTACTGTAATAGGTTTATAATACTTTTCACACAAATACATAAAAACACAACTCAAAAATAATGAAAACATTTTTAATCGGACAGTGCCTTGAAAAGTACAGTAGTACAGTACAACAGCTGGCATACAGGGGTTGGCATCCAGTGAACAGGCAAGAAGAGTTACTGACTGGAGGAGGGAGAGGAGGTGGGAGATGGTAGAGCTGAAGGACCATCAGCAATAGGAGACAGAGGGCAAGCTGCAATTTCACTCACGCCTGATGTTGATGGCACAGGTTCTGGTTCCTTGCTGGATTTAATTTTATCTCTTGAAAAAACGATCCATTGATGTTTGGATCACCACTGCTTTTATGCTTGCTTCCAGACATCCTAGAAATAAAGGTACTGTACTACTGTACTCTATGCAATACTGTACAGTAAAGTACACAAAAGCACAACCACTTGTAGAGGATGCACACACATGACAATGTATGCCAGACACATGAACTAAGTTACGTGATTGGACATGCAAACACATGTTCGCATCTTTGAAAGTTCGCTACTTGAATGTCCGTATGTAGGGGACTTATTGTAATAATAGTTACTTTGCAGGATTTTTATAAATATTAAATACAATGATACAAAGAGTATCTTGCATTATTTCCATCTGTTTCTCTTCTCCATAATGTAGATGCTTTTTATACTGAGAGACACAAAAATAGTTGGATTTGCCTAGTTATTTTTCTGCTAATAACCTCCTAAAGGAAAAAGAGAAAATCAACTTGAAAAAACATGTGAAATGCTTGTAGAATTTTATTTTTTAAAGATGGTGAGATAGTGGCAGGACTGTTAATTAGTCTTAGCACGGAATGTAAACCTGAGTGCATAAGAATTTTTTTAACTTCTTACTTAACAAAAGTTTAGTAAGAACTTGCTTCCCATCTTAAGCATATAAAATGTTTTCATTAATCATTTCTATTATATCAAACTTGTGTTGCTGAGCATATAATGGCCATAGTCCCCACATTGATTAGAGAGTCTTAATGTTGTTTAATTTATTTTCAAAATAAGTTAGGTATCTAAATACATAATTAAATATGATCATGGGTGGAGGAAAGGCTTTTTCCACAACTTTCTCTGATTTATGCTTAGGAAAATGTTATCATACAAAAAGGATTCTTCAGTTTCAGCAAAATCAGACTGAAGTTCCACTATCAAGTATATATCAATTGCCAACAATGTTATAACAATGTATTAATGCAAGAGAGATAGTGAAGAATAGTGGACAACAGGGACTTTGAAAGTAGTAGAACAAGATTTAGATTCTTGTTTAACCACTTATTGTTGCGTAATTACAGACCTTGGTTTCCTTGTTTATAAAATGTGGATACTCATAATTATATCACAAGATTGGTGATTTGATATATGTAAGGCTTAGCACTTACAAGTGATACATAAATTAGTGTTATTTTAGGAACACTCTGACTTCCAATACAATTTTAAAGTGTAAAGAGTCAAGGCTATTCCATCTTCAGGAAAGAGTGACAGAATGTATTAGTCAGGAAGATAATAAATTTGATAATAAATCATAGTATATTGTCGCATATATATTCTTTGAAGTATAGAAACGTGATTAAAAGTTCAAGAGCTATAAAATCATCTGGTTTGGTTCAAGTTCAAGCTTCACTACATACAAGTTATAAAACTTTGAATAGCATGATTAACTACTTTGTGCCTTATTTATGTGTAAAGTGGGGTTAGCGGTATTTATGATGATTGTTATTGTGATTATAAAATTCCATGATATGTGTAAGTCACTTAGCACTCTCAGGTATATGAGAAAACTTTAACAACAATTTTGTTAATGTTATTATCATTACTTTCAGTAGTAGTAATATTTTAATCTAGTTTCTAATGCTAGCTCTCTAAATTAATGGAACTAGCCAATTCATTTAACATTTCTGGTTCTACCAAAAGAAAAAAAAATGGGCTGTTTATGATGATCAGTGAGAATAACACTTGCAGAAGTCTCTGAATGGTGCCTGGCAGACAGAGGGTGCTATCTTATATTTTAGTCACACTTCTCATTTTCTCCAACAGGGATGTGATTTGGGTGTTTTGAAATAGGAAATATCAAAATGAACTGGTCAGTCTGAGCAGACATATTGAAATAAGTGAGATATGAGTGGTTTCCAAAGTTAGACAGAAGTGGGACAAATGAAGATGGGCGAAGTTCACAGAGTAAGAATGAGTGTCTAGTGAGAACCTTGGAGGCACAGAAAAAAACATGTGGGGTAAAAGGATATAATGTTGAATTGAAAGTATATAAGGCTGCCTGGCTGAGAAGGGTGGCAGAGTGACTGATACACACAAGTCCAGGCTGCTGGCATTGGTAGGCGAGGGGAGGGACATAATGAGATGAAGTAATAGTGGTGGGTGTGTAGACTAAGGTTAAAAAGGAAGTGGCTTAGAACTAAGAATTTAAGGAGTATATGTTCAGAGAGAAACAAACTAAAATATACTTTGTTTTGTGGCATGTTGATGAAACAAATGGTTGGTTAAAATTTTTAATTTTGCCATTACTCTTGCCATTTTGTAAATATGATCTAAAACTTTTAGGTATCACAAGGGCAAGACGAGTTGTAATAGACCTGGTAGATGATGTTGAAACATAATTTCTCCTATATGTCTTTGATTTTTGTATTCTTTCTAAATGTTAGGAGTCTGAGTATCATTTGAGTATTGCCCGTCCTGTGCCAAGAGACAAGAATGGTATTCATTTCCCAGTTCTGCCAGTTTCTAGGTGTGTGACTTTGGACAACTTGTTTTCCTAGCCTTGGCTTCCTCACATGATATATATAGGAGTTTTCTGAAAAATATATCTAAGGTTGCAGACCTCCAAGGATTATATGACTTGGCTGATGTCTGAAATGTCTTAAGCATGTCATATTGGGTGAGCCATTGACCTCTCCAAGTTTCATTTTACTGAACTGAGAAGTGGGAATAATGTTACCTGCTTTGATTAATGAGTCATTGAATGATGGAGCTGAATTGAGTTAGTAGATATGAAAGTGCTTTGAAAATGGCAATTGCCATATAAATATCAAGCATGGTTATTATAAATTAACACAGCTTTACTGGCTCTGGCTCTGCATAGTAAATGAAAGGAGTGAAGTTATTAATTGAGAAGAAACAGGAGAAGCAACCTTTCTCATAGTGGCTAATTCAGAATTTATGTTGTCTAATGCTGTGGTTAATTGATTGGAGTTGGATCTGGTGAGTAATTAAGTTTAGTAACAGCCTGCCAATACAATTTTCTGTCTTCTGTCACATTAAATCACTTACAATGAACTCAGTTTCAGGGAGAATATAAACTATTGTATGACCTACAGCTATATGAGGAACAAGTACATTGAAACTGTTGGGAATGAATAAGAGGGGCAGATGTTGAAATCTGGCAAAAAAGGGAAAGTTTGGAGCATAGTCCATGAAGTCAAGGTGTCCAATTCAAAGTCAATGACCTTTCTTCTTTACTCATTGTGTAGAGGAGCCTTTTCTCACATGCAAAATGCAAAAGACAGCTCTGTCTCTCCTTTTCTCTCTCTCTCTCTCCTTCTCCCCCGCCCTTCCATCCCCTTCTATATTCCTTCTTGGAGTTCTATCAATCTCTATAGTTATAATTATTTCTGAAATATTTGTATGATTCTCATCAGATCTGCATATTGATAAAAAAATGTACTGTGAAAAGAATATCAGGTGTGGAAATAGACAGACTTGGGGTTTGAGTTTTCACTCCATCATTAACTGGGTGAGTAATATTTCTGAGCTTCCATTTCCTCCTCTGTAAAACTATAGCACTAACTTCTACCTTAAATGTCTAGGCAGGGAAATCATCTAATACAGTGTCTAATTCTTTGCATCAGGTCAATGAATAGTATTTTTTTGCTATATTTTCCCTCTTCAAGGCTTGGACCATACCTTCCCTGTGTTTGGTTGTTTTCCTACATGTTGCCATTCTAGTGACTTCTCTGCCTTCTCACCTGTGCACAGGGACACTTCTACCATCCACGTAGGATCTTGCCTCTAACCTTCTAAATATAAAACTTGCTTACAAATCACTTGGCCTGCAGTGCTGACTTCAGATATCATGTAGTAATATTGGATCAATAATGAGAAAATTAGCCTAACTCTTGATGAAGAATGATAGATAAGTTTATAAAGTAATCTCGAGTTTTAATGAAATGGGTGGGATACTCAGTCACTTTTATAATGAAATAAATGCCAGATAAAATAATAATGAGAAACCTTGATGCTTCTTGACACATTGGCAAATATTAACACATTTGAGAAAAGGCAATGCTGACAAGGTTGTGGATAAATAAGCACAGAATCACTGCTGGCAGGATTGTGATTTGTTTCAACATCTTTGGAGCAGGGGAAAAGGTGTGACAACCTGAAATATAATGTTTTGTAATATCATATGTAGATACATAGATGTATATATGCACACATGCATATATATTTGTATATTTATTCAAATATTAATTGTCTACTATGTGCTACAAAGGGGAAAAAGGATGGGAACAGAAAATACTTTGAAGAATACTATTAACAGAAGATTGAGGCAGACAATCTAAAGGGGAAGGAATACTTAATTTTCACTGCATACCATTTGAAATTTATATTTTTATCATATACATTTTAAAAGATCATTTAATAAACAGTTTTAAAACATTCATTTTAGAGACAAATGAATTAAGAAAATCAAAGCAAGATTCAACAAGTAGAAATGCATTAGTTTCTAGCATCAAAACTCATCCTACTATTGACCAATTTAATACAAATATGTATTGAAATTATGCTATGTACATTCCCTGTATTAGGCTCAATTCCATTTTTTTAAAATTAGCAGGACATGTCACTTTATAGTCCACTAACTTGCAAATAACAGGTTTATCAAGACTGATTTAAAATCAATAAAATATATGAAGCAAACGTGAGGTTCAATGAAGCTACAAGTAATAAGTAATCATTTAATGCTCTTGTTGATTGATCAAGTTAGTCTATAGATACAATTTAGGTTCAGTCTTTCTTGTTTCCATACTAATATATATCAGTTCTTTCCATGTGCACCGTGAGAATCATGGAATCCTGGTGGTTTACAAGTTTATTACTGTATTTTTATTAAATACAGATGGAGAATATAGATATCTAATTAAATCTGAAATCCAGTTTTCCTTGAGGGAGAGCAACACACCTGTAGATGTTCTTCTATTCCCATTTCAACATGCAGAGTTGCTTTCAATCAAATACATTTATTTCACCAGGAAATGCCCATAGTTGCTTAGTTATACCCTGGTTGTTTCCCAGCAATTATTTTTCTAAGGCAGCTGTTGTTTTCATGTAAACTGACTGTAAATATGAAATATGGTACAGAAATATTTAAATGCAGTTAATTAGGAAAGATTAAAAGTTTTAGCATAGATCCATATTTATAAATGCATATGTACATAGAAAGAGCTTTTGCGCAATCATTTTTAAAGAGTTCACATGAATTAAGAGGATAAAAGATAAAGAATTAAAGATATATTTACATGGTAAATAATGACACATTTATTGGTATACGGTTTCCTACTCCAAGTGTGTGTGTGTGTGTGTGTGTGTGTGAATGTTGCATTTAAAAGTTTAGTTCCACATGGGGTTAAAAAAGAGTATCTTGTGCTGAGGAATTTAGAATCACAAATCATTCCCCACAGTTGACTAGAAATCTCTCCTCTGATTTATTATAGCATCCTGAGTGACGCTGAGAAGTTAAATAACATTTACAAGGTTACACTTAGAAGTATGTAAAAGCAAGAGTTCCTCAGAGTCAAATATAAGTCCAAAAAATGGAAGAACTTTGTAAAATCAAGAATATTAAAATATAGGATGATCCATATGTAAGAGTCAGGTCCGCACCACTTAAGTGTTTTTAAAATTACAATAATCATTTGTCAGAAATGGTGTAGATATTTTCCTGCAGCAGGGTGAGAAGGAGGAGGAAGGGGTTGTCCTAGAGTACACCAAATACTTTCCCAGTAGAACTTAGCATGAGTCTAAGGTACACATATAGAATTGCTTATTAGACAAGGTGTAAGGCAATATTTAAATTATATATTTAGGAGTCAATACCTGGGATCCTCTTCCAATTTCTGACTCAGTAGCTCTGAGGTTGGGTTGAAGCATTGGTATTTCTTATGAGTCCCCAGGTGATTCTGATACCGCAGGCCCAAACTACTGCTCTCAGATACAGCATGGCAAGTTTAGAGTGAATGTCTGCTGAATAATTTAAGTAAGTTAATTAAATAAGCTAATCATATTTCTTCATTATAACTATCATCTTTCCATTTTTCTACATCAATTGTTGCATATATATATATTTGAATATCTTTAGATGAGGTGTGCTGCATGCCAGTATACATAAGTATACTAGTAATTTACTCCTATGTTGAAATAAATATTTATGTTACTTACCTCCCCCAGGAGGTTTTTTACTCTGTGAATTTCACAATGGTCCCCTTGGGAAGTTATACTCATTGTTTGAATTACCATATGTAGCTTAATAAAATTACAAATCTCTTTCTCTCACACAGAGATTTCTCATTCACCATAGATATATAGTTAGCCCTTGAAGAACTGCAGGGGTTAGGAGCACTGACCCTCTGTACAGTGGAAAATCCCATATCATTTATAGCCAGCCCTCTGTATCTGTGGTTCCTCCATATCTGCAGTTCCACATCCACTGATTCAACCAACCACAGATCATACAGTACTTTAGTATTTACTATTGAAAAAGAATTAGTGTATAAGTGGAGCCTCACAGTTCAAACCCATGTTGTTCAAGGGTCAACTGAATTAAGTGCCTTCTACATGTCAGACATTGTGTGAAGTGTTTGGAGCTTCTAATACTTCAGTAAAAAATTCTGCTTATTTATATATGTCATGGCTCACATCGCACTACCATTGGTCACTACTTAAGAGATGAATGTCTCTGGTCATCTGTCCTCTACTATAAATTCACCCTTATATTTCTCTCTAGTTCTTATACCTGCACCTAACTTCCTTCTCTTCCTATAAGTAATGGACCCCTCTATCCCTCTGTTATGCTGTATGGATAATCCATTTCATAACTGCCACAGTCCTCTACCTCCTCAAATTTTTCACTGAATATTTCCCATACCTTAACACTGTTTTCTTCTGTGAATCCAACTTACCCTGCAGTCCTTTCAAATGGAAGCTCCTTATTTTTTCGTATCTTAAATACTTTGGTGTCCAGAGGTGAGTACCATGTCCTCCACACCTTTCATTGCTATTCCGAATAACCATTCCTTCCTAGGTCTCTGAAAAGTTTGGCTTCATTGAGTATCTGGCTACACCACCATCCATCACACCCTTGTTGATAACTTCTGGCCATGAGTAAGTTAAGATCCTTGCTTCTCCTCTATAGACTAATTCCTGCCATCATTTTCTGTCTTCATTCTCCTTGTGCATGGTCTTTTTAACATTCTGGCTCTCATCATGGCATTTGCCAACCTAAATAATAATTTCTTATTGAATTGTTGGTAAGGTCATGCAAGTAATGATGGTCCTTTGAAAACTATTTTTATTTTCCAACCACCTAGCAGATACTGTTTAGTGGTATTTTACACTTGTTGAATAAATGGCTAAATGATTGAGTAAATAGTACTGTGACAGTGTGGCAGGATTACAGAACAAAAGGAATTTTTGTGTGTTTATTTATAGTAGGGGAAAATTCAAAATGTAGAAAAAGAGAAAATAACCATTAAAGAGGGGGCAATTGCAGAGGAGGAGAGATTTCACTGAAGAAGCCAGTGGTATCAGGACTTCCAAATAAGTATGGTTGATAAAGATGGTGATGATAATGAGAATAAAGGAAAAAATAACAGGACAAAGAATCTCTTGCCAAGGAGGTACATGAGAAGGAAGTACAACATATGGGAATAATGTTTGCAAGTCCTAAAAAAAGAGAAATGAAACTAAGTGAAACATTGTCAACAAAGGAGTTTATAGATTCACTGCTCATCAATAAAATGCCCAAACCATAGTGGAATAAAACTAAAATCATATTTGTTATCAATTACAGTTTTCACGAGGCAGTTTGAATGGTTCTGGTTGTAGTCCAAGGTTGTAGTCATTTGAAGGTTTGATTAGGGTTGGAGGAGATACTTCCCAGGTGACTCCCTCACATGATTGGCAAGTTGGTGCTGGTTTTTGGTAAGAACAGGAACTATAATTATCTCTATTTTTAAAATAACTTGTCCAAGATCATACCACTAGTATTTGCCCAAGCCAGGATTTGATTCAGACAATCTTTAGAGAGTTCATTCCTGACCACTGCCCAGGGCATGTACATTATTGACTGAATAGATTAATAGACAGACAACTTAGACTGGAATAGAAAAATACAGAAATAACTAATTTATGAGGCATATTTTGATATATTCTTTCCATGTACTTATTTACAAATGTTTCAGGCTTTAGACAAGGTGTCATGGAGGCAACAAGACATTGGCTTGTGAGGGAGAAAGACAGATAAATGAATAATTTTACTACAGCGGAGTGCTCAGCAAGTTAAAGAGCAAGCATAGATTATTATTATAGAAACTGAGAACTTAAGAATCAGAATAGGCTCACTAGAAGGGGTAATAGCTAATATGATTTATAAAAGATGATAATAGGTGCTCACTGAATAAAGATTTTGAAGAAAATGTCCGAGGCAGAGCATAAGCAGAAACACCAAAATATAAGGAAGTACATTTTGTGCCCAGTGGTTTCATGTTGCTTGAACATAAAGTAAAAGCCAAGAACTTTTTTTTTCTTTGCGGTACGCGGGCCTCTCACTGTTGTGGCCTCTCCCATTGAGGAGCACAGGCTCCAGATGCGCAGGCTCAGCGGCCATGGCTCACGGGCCCAGCCGCTCCGTGGCATGTGGGATCGTCCCAGACCGGGGCATTAAACCGTGTCCCCTGCATCGGCAGGCGGACTCTCAACCACTGTGCCAACAGGGAAGCCCAGTCACCTTATTTTTTATAAAGGAAGCAGGGATATACAATGGAGAAAAGACAGCCTCTTCAATAAGTGGTGCTGGGAATACTCTACAGCTACGTGTAAAAGAATGATATTAGAATATTCCCTAACACCTTATACAAAAATAAACTCAAAATGGATTAAAGACTGAAATGTAAGGCCAGACAGTATCAAACTCTTAGAGGAAAACATAGGCAGAACACTCTCTGACATAAATCACAGCAAGATCCTTTTTGACCCACCTTCTAGAGAAATGGAAATAAAAACAAAAATAAATAAATGGGAGCTAATGAAACTTAAAACTTTTGCACAGCAAAGGAAACCATAAATGAAAGAAAAGACAACCCTCATAATGGGAGAAAATATTTGCAAATGAAGCAACTGACAAAGGATTAATCTCCAAAATATACAAGCAGCTCATGTAGCTCAATATAAAAAAAACAACCCAATCCAAAAATGGGCAGAAGACCTAAATAGACATTTCTCTGAAGAAGATATACTGATTGCCAACAAACACATGAAAGGATGCTCAACATCACTAAAATTAGAGAAGTGCAAATCTAAACTCCCATGAGATATCACCTCACACTGATCAGAATGGCCATTGTCAAATAATCTACAAACAATAAATGCTGGAAAGGGTGTGGAAAAAGGGAACCCTCTTGCACTGTTGGTTGGAATGTAAATTTATACCACAATGGAGAACAGTATGGAGGTTCCTTAAAAAACTAAAAGTAGAACTACCGTACGACCCAGCAATCCCACTTCTGAGTATATACTATGAGAAAACCATAATTAAAAAAGAGCCATGTACCACAATGTTCATTGCAGCACCATTTACAATAGCCAGGACATGGAAGCAAACTAAGTGTCCATCGACAGATGAGTGGATAAAGAAGATGTGGCACATGTATACAATGGAATATTACTCAGCCATAAAAAGAAATGAAATTGAGTTATTTGTAGTGAGGTGGATGGTCCTAGAGTCTGTCATACAGAGTGAGGTAAGTCAGAAAGAGAAAAACAAATACCATATGCTAACGCATATATATGGAATCTAAAAAAAATAAAATGGTTCTGAAGAACCTAGGGGTAGGACAGGAATAAAGATGCAGAAGTAGAGACTGGACTTGAGGATGTGGGGAGGGGGACAGGTAAGCTGGGATGAAGTGAGAGAGTGGCATTGACATATATACACTACCAAATGTAAAATAGATAGCTAGTGGAGAGCAGCCACATAGCACAGGGAGATCAGCTTGGTGCTTTGTGACCACCTAGAGGGGTGGGATAGGGAGGGTGGGAGGGAGCAGCAAGAAGGAGGGGACATAGGATTGTATGTATATGCACAGCTGACTCACTTTGTTATACAGCAGAAACTAACACATCATTTTAAAGCAATTATACTCCAGTAAAGATGTTAAAAGAAAAAAATATATAGATCACGAGTATTCTTTACTTTCAAGAAGAAATTGGCCCAGTGCCCACAGAAAATCCAATTTAGGTAATCCCCCCCCCTTTTTTTTTTCAGTTTCAATATCTGTTTTGTGAAAATTAGCACAAAAGGTGTGGCGCCAGGATCTTGGGCAATCCAAATTAGAGTCAGCATTTAAATTTTACAATCGCCTAAATAATGGAATTACCTTGACCACAATCTCTGGGAAATGAAACATAACCCGAAGGGTGGTTGAGACTTGGGATACTTTTGCAGAATCGCTCAAACTCTCCTGCCTGGTGATACCAGATTTGAGAGTTTCCTTCTTTTTTTTTTTTTTTTCCCTTTCCACCACTTCAAGCAATTTTCCTTTTATTATAAATGGGATAATCTCTCTTCCTAAACAAACATACAAAAACGTGACTTTAAGTGATTTCTTGGTTTTGTTCCTTTATCATAGCAAAAATTGTCTTCATAAGAGTTTCTTACACATTTGAGATAATGATTCACTAATTTATTCAAAAGCAAATGTTCTCATTTATTGCAGTTTCCAAAGGAGAATAATAACTTCAAAGTAAATTAATTGCTTCAAATTATTAAAGCTTTCAACTTCTCCTTAGTGAATATTAAATGGTCCAAATTTTGTGAAGAGCTGTTGATAACCTGACTTGGTACTTTTCTATAGAAAAAGTACAATAGAACTGTCAAGAAACAAATTAAAGTGGTAAAATATGTTTAAAACATTTTAAAGTACTCTGCTCTGCAGAAGCTTTCAAAACATGCTAGCCCTTCATTTTAAACAAAGTCTATATTTTTAAGTTATTTTTAAAAATGCCTCTAAAACTTTATGTTAGTGTTGCTATGACAGAAGTCATTTGCCACCAGGAAGGTAAGTATATTACATAAAAGCCAACTGTGTATTTATTTTCAGGTCCAATTGAAGCCTACAACTTGAACATATGGGGTCCTATGTTTCTCTGTTTCATTCTACCTTTGTTGTAAGAGAATGTGGGGCTTATATAATCCTATTCTCTCTTTCTTGGATAAATAATATTGAAAGCCATTTAATATGCCAAACTCAAGTGTTAGGCTAAATTCCTGCTGAGTTTCATCCCTCTAGTGGTCTTGGCCACTGAAGATCTCCCTTCCAAAATACAATAGATTAATTTAAAGAAAAATACCATAACATGACACAGCATAGAGCTGCATAATGCTTACAGTATAGGACCATATTTACATATTATCTTATTTAACTCTTACAAGAACAAATTAGTTTACTTTCACTGGAGTCTTTAAAATTTTTTAATACTATTTTTCCCATGACTTTATTAACTTTCTATGTGAAAAAAATGGGAAATAAAGAGATTAACTTTTCTAAGACTACGAAACTTGATTAGCTTGAACTTATATGTTGTGACTCCAAATCCTGTGTATTTCCCCATCCTCTATTGGAGCCTATATCTAGTTCTGAAACTATTTGCCTTTTAATCAGAAATGGGGAATGTATTTCCTAATTACCTGAACATTTTGCCTGATATCTCTAATCTCTTGAAAAATGTCAGTTTTTATAGGTTTCTGTTCTGCCTTTCAATTGCATGTCCTTCTCCATTTTGTTTGGTTTAGCATGTAATCACTGACTTCTTTTAAAATCAGGAAACATTCTAACCCATTTCCAAAGAGACTAGAAACTTGCTTAAAAGTTAAAAAAAAATTAAGGAATACTATCAGAATGTCATTACTAATAATACTAGTGTTCTACATCAACTATATAACTTAGTAAAAAATACAGTTAACTCAACCTCCACAGACTTATCTGAACTTTCTTTACATTGAAGTTATTCATCTGACAACAACCATTTGGATAATAGGGCAAACTAAATAAAATTTGGTAATTTTTACCTGTAAGTGCTTTATTTAAAGGTCATTTTTATAGCATTGGAGATTTCTGCATTTTTACACTAACATTCAGTACTAGCTCTTCAACAAATATAAAACCTATGATACAAACTTAGCACAAAAGCTAAATATGTGAAAAACATGGAGACTAGTTCTTTACTGGAAACAGGGAGTAAGCTTAATATCCAGTGTGGTATATAAAATATAATATGAATATGTATAATTTGATCAGACATAGAAGCACACAGAGAGAGGTAGATGGAATAATAATGGAAATTAAAATGTTAGTCTTATCTTGTCAAGGAAAATAGAAGAACGAATTTGAGATAGTTATTAAAAGATGGGTAAAATTTAAACATGTAGACATAGTAGAGGGACAAGAGAAAACATAACCCACCAGGTATGGCCACCAAGACAGGGAAAAATGGGGTGTCTGAGATTGAAGAGCAAATCTTGCCATTCATAAAATGACCACCTCAAGTTCATCCATTCGATAGGGTATATTAAAAATTTCACAAAATTGACTCCTTTTTTTTCACCAAAGAAATAAATTTGAATTCTGTATAAAGTGAGAATGAATATATATAATGTTCCAAATACTTAGTGAAAGAACCTAAATCAGATGGCAGGATTCATGTATATACACACACATATATACATATATCAATATATATACATTTTATATTATCCACTTTATTATATGGTGACACTATTTTATATACATACACACACACACACACACACACACATATATATATATACACATATATCATATTAGCACCATATTATAAATTTTGGGGTACACATATTTTGTAAATATCAACAGATCAACTTTGCTTCATTTGGCTCTCCTACATTATGTATGCAGGAGATCAGTACCTGCATTTAGTAATTTTTAAATGTAGCATTCCTTGATTAGGCAAATTAGTTTCTCTTCTTTATTTTATTAGTGTTTTGCCACTTTTTAAAATTCTTGCCTCTATTTACTCACCCATGTATTTTTATAGACATGAACTAAATACCTAAATCCTTCAGGCCTGTGCTAGGCAGTAGTAAAGTGTTATCCCTAATCTTGAGGATCTCTGACTCTACTGTAGGAAGTAGATACACAAAAAATACTAATAAGATCATGTCATAATTATATAAAAGGAAGAATGTGATTTGCTATAAGTTTCTGACAAGCCAAAGGAGACCAAACTCAAACAACATCTTGAAGGTAGAGTATGAGTTTTGCAATTGAAACAGGGGAGGACATTCTAGAGACAGTGAACAATGAGGAAAGGCATGGCAAGTTGGGTTCCCAGGCAGCTGGGAATGGCTGGATGTGGAGGAGTGATGGAGGACGTACTAGGAGGATAGGGAGAAACACTTCATCATGGACCTTCTAGTGAGCTACATGGAAGAATTAGAAATTTATTCTATAGATGATGAGGAGTTATTAAAGAGTTACAGTAAAGGAGTAACATGCTCAAATTTGCATCTAACTCATATTTTATAACTTTAAAAATCATAAATCCAAGGAACCAGTATCTTATAGATACATTTATCAAAAATATAAAATAATAGATTCGTTTAATAAAAATAACAATAAATTTTTTATAATGCTTCAAAACTCTCTAAGGATATAGGTGGAATCAAGGTTACAATATTACTACCTTTTTATAAAGAAGCTAGATTTTTAGCTGTAAAATATGTCTGTCAGTTGAAGATTTGATATCAGCTGGAAAAATAATTGTTAAGACAATCCAAAGAAATATAGTATATATGTATATACACATACTGTACATGGATTTAGCTGAAATATGATCCAAATTTTATGATATCCTAGTAAGGCCCAAAGGTGGAATTAACACATATGGAGTGAAGGAGGAATACATTCACTGGGCTCTTGGGGACAAAATGATGCCTTAGAGCTTCAGTGAATGGCATATTATGCTATAGATTCAGGTCACTAATAGCTTCTGGCATATCTTTCCCAGAATTCTAGGGTTCATTCTTATGTTCAGCTGTGATAGCGCATCTAGAGACATTAAAATCTACTGCCGGAATGAATGGTTGCAGACCATGCTTGTAACTCAGAAAGCTTCTGAGTGGCTCAGAAATAAACATATGCAAACGATTTCATGGTTTGGTTCATCAGTATTGCTGTGAGTTGCCTCGTTATCTCAAGCATGTTCAGGAGACAGTTTTCTCTAAAATTTTACATTCTTCTTCATTATGCATTAGACTTTTACGAATGGTATTTCTTCATTCAAGCACATCTTGACCCTAGAAGAGAATAGGTATTTTATGTGTGGCTTTCAGTGCAAAATTCACTTAATTTAGCTTTACATTTGGAAAAACTTGTATTTTTATCCATGTGGAAATAAGGTAATATCATTTGTCTTGCTAATATTATCAGTTGTTTTAATGTGTTCAGTAATATTTGGCATATGGCATGTTAAAAGCAACAACAATAGTAATGAATTAGTAACTTTGAAATTAGAGCTTAACATGTAAAATGTTTGTCCAAATTTTTAAAATAGGATTATTTTAATACAAATAATTTGCTTCACACTGACACACACAGGATTGGACATGTACATGCATACATACACACTTTATGCATGTTTTTATTTGCATAAAGTTCAGTAGCTTGTTTTCTATGCAAGATGCTTTTAGGCATATCTTGACTATAATAATACAAAAACAAGTATCATCATTAATGTGCTGCAAAATTATTTGCCTGCCCTAAGGCCTAGATAAAAAAATTTCCTCAGCAATACAGCACTTCCTGGAATATAGTGTGTTCTCAAAAACTATTTGTATAATGATGAATAAATGAAAGCACGATAATTGGAATAAAAGGCTCATGGCAATTAAGAAGATCTTCTATGGAAATAATATCTATCAATACTACTAACTCATAGTTTTGCTTTTCAAATTATATCATGGCTCATCTAAATGATGAAAAAATAAACAGCTTTGAGGAAAGAAATCTTTTCATCTATTACACCAAATTTGGGTAACATGAAAATGTTCATAATAGACATCTTAAAAAATAAAGAAAATTGAAAGTGAAAACACACCTTCATATAACAATCTATGTATAATATTATCAATATTTTGGTGCTTTGTTTTTTTCTCCTGTGCATATCTTTATCTGTATTGTATCTCTGTATACATTTATATCTACATTTAAAATGATAGCAATATTATCTATTCTGCAGAATTATTATATTTCTGTATTGCAGTGTTCTGTGAAAGTGCTCTAGGGTAGCTAATTAAAATTTTATTTAAAAATACATTTTATCCATTTTTAAAATTAGCATACAAAAATGCCACCATATTCAAATGTGTCAGACTATCTTAGGAAGACCTTGGAAATTATTTTCTCTACTCTCAAGATGTAACTGATATTCTTTCATGTGCAACTAATTGGAAACTTTAAAGATATACATGAGTGTCCTACATAAATGGAGCCTGAATGTGGCCTGCTACACAGAGTGCAAGAAGGAGTCATTATTATAGCACCTATACATCATCCCGACATCTCAGGTCAAATTTTCAACAATGAACACCCTCTCTTCAGAATAAAATAATGTTTTGCAGTGAAAAATGTATATCTTATATGATTATATCATATTGTATAGAGTTCCAGTATTAGGTATAAATGTTGGTTATTTTTTTTCTAACTTTAATATCTATAAGCTATACAAGCTATATCATTTCTACTTAAAATCACAGTTTTACTACTCTACATTTAAGGTTTTGAATAAGTTTAATTTAATTCACAAGATGAGATGTTTTATTAACAGTTTACTAAAAATTCTTTTACCACTCAAAATTGTAGAAACATAACAATTTCATAATATAATCTAAAAAACAAATTTTTTAAACATCTTTATTGGAGTATAATAGCTTTACTGGTGTGTTAGTTTCTGCTTTATAACAAAGTGAGTCAGCTATGCATATACATACAATCCATATACCCTCCCTATTGCATCTCCCTCCCACCCTCCCTATCTCACCCCTCTAGGTAGTCAAAGGGCACCGACCTGATTTCCCTGTGCTATGTGGCTGCTTCCCACTAGCTAACTATTCTACATTTGGTAGTGTATATATATCCATAACGATCTCTCACTTCATCCCAGCTTACCCGTCCCCCTCCCCACATCATCAAGTCCATTCTCTACATCTGCATATTTATTCCTGTCCTACCCCTAGGTTGTTCAGAACCATTTTATTTTTTTTTAGATTCCATATATATGTGTTAGCATACAGTATTTGTTTTCCTCTTTCTGACATAGTTCACTCTGTATGACAGATGCTAGGACCATCCACCTCACTACAAATAATTCAGTTTCATTTCTTTTTATGACTGAGTAATATTCCATTGTATACATGTGCCACATCTTCTTTATCCATTCATCTGTTGATGGACACTTAGTTTGCTTCCATGTCCTGGCTATTGTAAATAGTGCTGCAATGAACATTGTGGTACATGACTCTTTTTGAATTATGGTTTTCTCATGGTGTATGCTCAGTAGTGGCATTGCTGGGTCATATGGTAGTTCTGTTTTTAGTTTTTTAAGGAATCTCCATACTGTTCTCCATAATGGCTGTGTCAATTTACATTCCCACCAACAGTGCAAGAGGGTTCCCTTTTCTCCACACCCACTCCAGCATTTATTGCTTGTAGATTTTTTTATGATGGCGATTCTGACCAGTGTGAGGTGATTCCTCATTGTAGTTTTGATTTGCATTTATCTAATGATTAGTGATGTTGCACATCCGTTCCTGAGTTTTTTGGCAATCTGTATATCTTCTTTGGAGAAATATCTATTTAGGTCTTCTGCCCGTTTTTGGATTGGGTTGTTTGTTTTTTTGTTATTGAGCTGCATGAGCTGCTTGTAAATTTTGGAGATTAATCCCTTGTCAGTTGCTTCATTTGCAAATATTTTCTCCCATTCTGAGGGGTGTCTTTTCTTTTGTTTATGTTTTCCTTTGCTGTGCAAAGGCTTTTAAGTTTCATTAGGTCCCATTTGTTTATTTTTGGTTTTAATTCCATTTCTCTAGGAGGTGGGTCAAAAAGGATCTTGCTGTGATTGATGTCATAGAGAGTCCTGCCTACGTTTTCCTCTAAGAGTTTTATAGTGTTTGGCCTTACATTTAGGTTTTTAATCCATTTTGAGTTTATTTTTGTGTATGGTGTTAGGCAGTGTTCTAGTTTCATTCTTTTACATGTCCCTGTCCAGTTTTCCCAGCACCACTTATTGAAGAGGCTGTCTTCTCTCCACGGTATATTCTTGCCTCCTTTATCAAAAATAAGGCGGTCATATGTACATGGGTTTATCTCTGGACTTTTTATCCTGTCCCATTTATCTATATTTCTGTTTCTGTGCCTGTACCATACTGTCTGGATTACTGTAGCTTTGTAGTATAGTCCGAAGGCAGGGAGCCTGATTCCTCAAGCTCCCTTTTTCTTTCTCAAGATTGCTTTGGCTATTCGGGGTCTTTTGTGTTTCCATACAAATTGTGTAATTTTTTGTTCTTGTTCTGTGAAAAATGTCATTGGTAGTTTGATAGGGATTGCATTGAATCTGCAGATTGCTTTGGGTAGTAGTAATTTTCACAGTATTAACTCTTCCAGTACAAGATCATGGTATATCTCTCCATCTGTTTGTATCATCTTTAATTTCTTTCAACAGTGTCATAGTTTTCTGCACACAGGTCTTTTTCTCCTTAGGTAGGTTTTTTCCTAGGTATTTTATTCTTTTTGTTGCAGTGGTAAATGGCAGTGTTTCCTTAATTCTTTTCAGATTTTTCATCATTAGTGTATAGGACTGCAAAGGATTTCTGTGCATTACTTTTGCATCCTCCTACTTTACCAAATCCATTGATTAGCTCTAGTAGTTTTCTGGTAGCATCTTTAGGATTCTCTATGTATAGTATTATGTCACCTGCAGACAGTGACAGTTTTACTACTTCTTTTCTGATTTGGATTCCTTTTACTTCTTTTTCTTCTCTGATTGCTGTGGCTAAAACTTCCGAAACTATGTTGGAAAACAGCAGTGATGGTGGGCAACCTTGTCTTGTTCCTGAACTTACTGGAAATGGTTTCAGTTTTTCACTATTGAGACTGCTGTTGGCTGTGGGTTTGTCATATATGGCCTTTATTATGTTGAGGTAAGTTCCCTCTATGCCTACCTTCTGCAGGGTTTTCATCATAACTGGGTGTTGAATTTTGTCAAAAGCTTTTTCTGCATCTATTGAGATGATCATATGTTTTTTCTCCTTCAATTTGTTAAAATGATTTACTACATTGATTGATTTGCATATATTGAAAAACCCTTGCATTCCTGGGATAAACCCCACTTGATCATGGTGTATGAGCCTTTCAATGTGCTTTTGGATTCTGTTTGCTAGTATTTTGCTGAGGATTTTTGCCTCTATGTTCATCAGTGATATTGGCCTGTAGTTTTCTTTCTTTGTGACATCTTTGTCTGGTTTTGGTATCGGAGTGATGGTGGCCTTGTAGAATGAGTTTGGGAGTGTTCCTCCCTCTGCTATACTTTGGAAGAGTTTGAGAAGTTTAGGTGTTAGCTCTTCTCTAAGTATTTGATAGAATTCACCTGTGAAGCCATCTGATCCTGGGCTTTTGTTTGTTGGAAGATTTTTCATCACGGTTTCAATTTCAGTGCTTGTATTGGTCTGTTTTTATTTTCTATTTCTTCCTGGTTCAGTTCTGGAAGGTTGTGCTTTTCTAAGAATTTGTCCATTTCTTCCAGGTTATCCATTTTATTGGCATATAGTTGCTTGTAGTAATCTCTCATGATCCGTTGTATTTCTGCAGTGTCATTTGTTACTTCTCCTTTTTCATTTCTAAGTCTATTGATTTGAGTCTTCCTTTTTTTCTTGATGGATCAGGCTAATGGTTTATCAATTTTGTTTATTTTCTCAAAGAACAGGGTTTTATTTTTACTAATCTTTGCTATTGTTTCCTTCATTTCTTTTACATTTATTTCTAATCTGATCTTTATGATTTCTTTCCCTTTGTAAATGTGGGGTTCTTTTTGTTCTTCTTAAATGTTAGGCTAGGCTGTTTATTTGAGATGTTTCTTGTTTCTTGAGGTAAGATTGTATTTTTATAATCTTTCCTCATAGAACTGCTTTTGCTGCATCCCATAGGTTTTAGGTCACTGTGTTTTCACTGTCATTTGTTTCTAGGTATTTTTTTATTTTGTCTTTGATTTCTTCACTGATCTCTTGGTTATTTAGTAGTGCCTCCATGTGTTTGTATTTTTTACAGATTCTTTTCTGTAATTGATATCTGGTCTCATAGCATTGTGGTTGGAAAAGATACTTGATACAATTTCAATTTTTTTAAAATTTACCAAGGCTTGATTTGTGATCCAAGATATAATGTATCCTGGAGAATGTTCCATGAGCACTGTAGAAGAAAGTATATTGTGTTGTTTTTGGATGGAATGCCCTATAAATGTCAGTTAAGTCCATCTTGTTTACTGTATCATTTAAAGCTTGTGTTTCCTTATTTATTTTCATTTTGGATGACCTGTCCATTGGCGAAAGTGGAGTGTGAAAGTCCCCTACTATGATTGTGCCACTGTCAATTTCCCCTATTATGGCTGTTAACATTTGCCTTATGTTTTGAGGTGCTCCTATGTGGGTGCATACTTATTTCCAATTGTTATATCTTCTTCTTGGATTGATCCCTTGATCATTATGTAGTGTCCTTCTTTGTCTCTTATAGTAGTCTGTCTTTGAAGCCTATTTTGTCTGATATGAGAATTGCTACTCCAGCTTTCTTTTCATTTACATTTGCTTGGAATATTTTTTCCATCCCATCACTTTCACTCTGTATGTGTCCCTAGGTCTGAAGTGGGTCTCTTGTATACAGCAAATATATGGGTCTTGTTTCTGTATCCATTCAGACAGTCTATGTCTTTTGGTTGGAGCATTTAATCCATTTATATTTAAGGTAGTTATCAATATGTATGTTCCTATTACCATTTTCTTAATAGATTTGGGTTTGTTATTGTAGCTCTTTTCCTTCTCTTGTGTTTCCTGCCTAGAGAAGTTCCTTTAGCATTTGTTGTAAAACTAGTTTGGCGGTGCTGAATTCTCTTAACTTTTGCTTTTCTGTAAAAGTTTTAATTTCTCCCTTGAATCTGAATGAGATCCTTGCTGGGTAGAGTAATCTTTGTTGTAGGTTTTTCCCTTTCATCACTTTAACTATGTTCTTCCACTCCCTTCTGGCTTGCAGAGTTTCTGCTGAAAGATCAGCTGTTAATCTTATGGGGATTCCCTTGTATGTTATTTGTTACTTTTCCCTTGATGCTTTTAATATTTTTTCTTTGTATTTAATTTTTGATACTTTGATTAATATGTTTCTTGCATATTTGTCCTTGAATTTATCCTGTATGGGACTCTCTGTGCTTCCTGGACTTGATTGACTACTTCTTTTCCCATATTAGGGAAGTTTTCAACTATAATCCTTTCGGATATTTTCTCAATCCCTTTCTTTTTCTCTTCTTCTTCTGAGATCCCAATAATTTGCATGTTGGTGCATTTAATGTTGTCCCAGAAGTCTCTGAGACTGTCCTCAATTGTTTTCATATTTTTTTCTTTATTATGCTCTGCAGTAGTTATTTCCAATTTTTATCTTTCAAGTCACTTATCTGTTATTCTGCCTCAGTTATTTGTTATTTATTCTTCTAGAAAATTTTTAATTTCAATTATTGTGCTGTTCATCATTGTTTGTTTGCTGTTTAGTTCCTCTAGGTCCTTGTTAAATGTTTCTTGTGTTTTCTCTATTCTATTTCCAAGATTTTGGATCATATTTACTATCATTACCCTGAATTCTTTTTCAGGAAGAGTGCCTATTTCCTCTTCATTTGTTTGGTCTTGTGGGTTTTTATGTTGCTCCTTCTTCTGCTGTGTGTTTCTCTGTCTTCTCATTTTGCTTAACTTACTGTGTTTAGGATCTCCTTTTGCAGGCTGCAGGTTCATAGTTCCCATTGTTTTTGGTGTCTGCCCCCAGTGGCTAAGGTTGGTTCAGTGGGTTGTGTAGGCTTTGTGGTGGAGCGGACTGATGCCTGTGTTCTGGTAGATGAAGCTGGATCTTGTCTTTCTGGTGGCAGAACCATGTCTGGTGGTGTGTTTTGGGTTGTCTGTGACCTTATTAAGATTTTAAGCAGCCTCTCTCCTAATGGGGGGGTTTGTGATCCTGTCTTGCTAGTTGTTTGGCATAGGCTGTCCAGCACTGTAGCTTGCTTTACGTTGAGTGGAGCTGTGTCTTAGCATTGAGATGGATATCTCTGGTAGAGCTTTCGCTGTTTGATATTATGTGTAGCCAGGAGGTCTCTAGTGGACCAATGTCCTGAACTCAACTCTTCCACCTCAGAGACACAAGCCTGACACCTGGCCATATCATCAAGACCCTGTCAGCTGCACAGCTGCTAGTGTTGGTGGGTCTCCTGCAGAAGCACGGGGTGGCTGTGGCTCTCTGTGGGGACAAGGACGCTGGCAGCCAAAGTTCTGCGAAGTACTTCTTGGTGTCAGCCCTCCCAGGGTCCACCATTAGCTCATCAAAGAGCCCTAATGAACGGTTTTGATGTAGAAGCTTACATATGGTTGTCAATGCCATCTATCACGCCTGAGTTCACTGAAAAGTAGTAGTACTATAATTGTTAGAGTTTAACACAAAAAATGTATAAATATTAACTTAAATTTATACTATTTGTATATTACATATTATGTTTGTATATAAATTTTCAGTGGAAAATGATCTGTTCCAAGAAATTTTAAAACCTACAGGCATGAGTTAAAAAAAAATCCATGCAATGTAAAATTCCTTAAAATATTTGGGATTATATCTTATGCCATCATATATAATTACCATCATGTAGATAACCAATATTGAAATTTTTCCCTATTTAATTTGCCCTCTATTTTTGCTACTATAAAGAATGCTTTGGTTGAGCATCATTATTCTTAAATGTTGTAAGTCATTTCACTGAACTGTTTTCCAGAGAGATTTACTAGTTTCATGACCACCTCTGACAGATAAGACTTTATGTTATAATAGTCTCTCTAGCACTATTCGAGGTATAGTTCTTCTGAAAATGAAAGTTTGTGTATAAATGTTATTTATACACAAAAGCTGTAGGTATAGGTCTTTAAATAATGTGCTTGATAAGCTTGGATTTGGTGTCTTCCCAAGGCTCTGTTGTGAAGGATAGCTTTTGCTCCTCATTTTTGGCCTGTTTTCCTCTGTTCTGTCTTTACCATAGATTTGACCTCATCTTCTTCTTAACATTTAGAACTTCCTTAATCTTTTTCTTCCATTGATGATTGTCTTTCTATTTCTTATTTTTAACACTATTATTGTAAATAAAAATAAAGCTATTAGATATAAAATGTATAATGTGTATATATATATATATATATATATATATATATATATATATATATATATATATATATTATGTGTCCATAGCCTTCACTTCAGGCTCAAAGTACAAATTAGGGGAAGAAAGGGAACCAGCCCTGGCATACAAAGTGATAAACTAGATGGTACAGAGAGTCAGCTTACCACTTCCATCCTGTGGTTGGGAAAGAGAGAAATGTCCAAGTGTCTAATTCTTTAACCCATGGTCAGGGCATAATCAATAACTGGGTACTTGACCGTTCAGGTTAGTACTCTTTCTATAGGGCTATCAGCAAGATACATGAGATATAGAGGGTAGTAGAAATTTGTGTTTGAATAAAACTGAGTTCCATCTTGGAAGATCCTTGAGACCTTTCAGAGGATCTATAAGAACCTATGTTTCTCTAACTACATATCTTTATGCATACAGATCTCTTCATATACTTCAACCAAAAAAAATATATTTATGTTTATACACATATATACATGTATGTACACATATATATGTATGTATCATAACATATTAGATACAGAAGCAGATATATGAACATAGATGCCTTCAACTAAGCCAGACGTTAGAGGTTTGTGAAAAATATACAATGCCACTCTCTTTATTAAATCTGTTTCTGTTTTAGAAAATATCATCATTTTTCATAAAAATAACGTATGTCAATGTTTGAGTATAATACTGTAATTTTTAGATGAAGAAATAAACTTCAAAAAATCAGTTTTAATTTCTAAATGGTAAATGGTAAATATTGGTATATTTTTAAAAACTACTTTTTGGGGTCTTCAATTTATAGAAGATAGAGGAGAGAGAAATGTTTGTGAACCACTAGATTGGAGAATACCCCAACCACTAAGTGATCATAATAAAATAAAATTAGCAATTCTTTACATTCCATGGACTAAGACGATAATTGTACAGTGTACAATGTATTAAATGTGATGTTTGTCAGCACTAAATTGTGTGGTTTTCCTTCTTATGAAACCCTCACAATATCCGCATGAGGTAAGAGAAAGGTATCATCCCCACTATGCAGATAAGAGAAAGGAAGATTGTAAAGGTCAAGAAAATTCCCTGGGGACACTTAGCTTTTATGAAGTCCAGTTAGAATCAATAACAGCTAGAACTGATGATAATTCACACTAATTTCTTCTTAGAAAATGAAACTAATTTAGAGTAATTAAAAGAAGTACCAAGGTTAAAGCAGAAGTCCAAAGAAATAATTCCAGCATCATTGGGAAGCTCCTCAGGCTAAGAGGTTGTTCAGGCAAGTCTGATAGTACTGATGGCAAATGAACTTGTCCATTCAATCAGATTTGTTTTTGTTTTTGTTCTTTGTTTTGTTTTTCCTCACTTTCTTCCACACCAGGAGACACAGATTTGGTGTCTCTTCATGGGAATAGATGTCTGTATTTCCTAATAGCTATTATTTTTGCCCACAGAGTTATCAGAAGAATTGGATATGAAGATATAATTTGTTGTTCCTCTCAGTGGCCTCTCTCCCTGAAATTGGAGACCAGAGAATTCTATCTCCATTGCCACTGCATCCATCTTTATGAATCACAAAGACTCATAGTAACAAAACCCCTCAGCCCCATCACATATTGCTATACTGCTTTAGAAAAGGCCTTTATATGATTTGTATTTTAGAAGATATTTTTCTAGCATGGGGGCCTTGGCTTTTTCAGTAGCACAGAGCTATTCTCCTTGTGGTAAAGTCCTCTGTTTAGTTACAGTTAACTGACCAAAGAGAAGAAATATCTTACTCTCTCAACTAGAAGGAGAGAAGTTTAGAAATGGCAGGAAAGATATATTTTACAAACAACCTACCTCCTGGGCACTGCATCTGATTTCTGTGACAGCTGTCACTCCTGTCGATGGCTGGGGAATTTCTAAAATGGCAACTATTCTGTAGGGTTGCTTTTGCATTGTATGTAAAGATTCTTAGATTCTGGCAATGTACCTTCATTCAGGAGAAGAGAGGGGATGTATGTACCTGCTTGAAAGCTGCAGAGCAGGAAAACAATCTAAAGTGGTGTTTCTATTAATAATTAAAATAACTTTAAAAATGAAATAAAAATGGGATAAAAATCTGTCATAGAATTGGCAGAAAAACCCAAGATCTGGGTTCTGCCAATCCCAGTATTACTGCTTAAAGTTAGAGTAGAAAGTGACTTAATGCACCTGTTGCATAGTGTGTGGGAGTCCAGGCTCTCCAGAAAGCCCAACTCTGCCACTTAACAGCCTCTATGCCTCCTTTCCCCATCTGTAAAGTGTGGTTGGTATTAATAATACCTATGCATTATTTTGTGTGAATTAGTGAGGTAATCCATGAAAACGAACTTGGATGACTGTGTTTTCTCTCCCATACCTCTCACATTTAAGTGAGAACAGGACTTTGGGGGATTACAATGGTATACACTCAAAGTAGGTCATGGTAACTTATGCCCGGGAAGCAAAGCACATTTGGATTTGAGGTAGCCTAAGACAGGCTAGGGTGTGCAATAAGGTCCTAGTGAAATAAGAAAAGGGCTAAAGGAACTAGCTTAGCTCCAAAGAGACATCTGGAATATTGAGGGACTGTGTGTACAGTGATGAGCCAGCCAGGCGAACACAAGCAAGGCATCCAGCCTGGGATAAAAAAATCTGAAAAGAACCTCAGTCCTCAAAACAACTGAATTATTATTAATAGTATTAACATTCATATTACATTGTATTTAATCTAAAATACAGATCTGAGAATCAGCTTTCCTGCTGGACCTCTCAGTGGCTTTCTATCCTGCAGAGGTGAAGGTCCAAGCTCCGTTTCATGAATGCAGGGGCCTTAATGTCCAGGCCATGCCTTATCTCTTCAGATTCATGCCCCATCACTGCCCACATCATACTTTCTGTCCCAACAACACAGAAACACTTGAAGTTCCTGTGATTTTTGTCTCCTTAATGATTGTTTATTCTGTACTCTCTGCCACTGTCTCTCCCTAGCCTACCACTCACCATTTCTCATATCTATCCCACAACCAGTTTCAAGATCAATTTCAGGTACCCCATTTCCAGAAATCGCCTCCCTCTAGTCCTAGATTGGATTAGGTGCCTCTTCTCTTTCTTCCTATAGTGCCCTCATGTTCACTTCCTGCATTGTTTAATGATCATCTGCTTATTGTCTGCTTCTCTCAGTAGACCATGAATATTTGAAGGGGAAGGATCAGAACTCCTCCAGTTAGATGGCATTTGTCTTTCCCAGTTAGATGGGCCTTCTGGGAATCTTCAAACTTGATATTGATGGATTCTAATTGGTATTTTCTTATACAGGAAAGGCCATTAACAATATAGCTTTCAGGGGGTGTCCCAACTTTCTCTAGATGCCATTCCATATACATGGCAAAAGTGAGGTTTGGAGAAGACACCACACTCCTCAAGGGAGTCAGGCTTGGAAAGAAAGATTCTAGTTGGAGAGACATTTTGCCTAAAATTAGCCTAGGAGAACAAGGCAAACATACTGTAAAAAGTACCTAGAGCAGGAGGATGTATCGCCGTGGTTTGTTCACTTTAATTGAGAACATCTGTTTTGTGGTCAAACCTGCATTCCCATCACAACCCTTCTGCAGACCTGCATAACCTCTCAATGCTTTCAACTCCCTGTTCCCCAACTTCAACACCTCAAAAGGGAAGATAGATACTTGCTTTACAGAGTTTTTGTGAGGTTAAACTAAATGACATTAGCAAAGATCATAACAGGTATTTAATACTTTATATTGTATTGACAGCTGATCATCAAAAGAGAAAATATAACCTGGAAAGAGTCCCCACCTCCTTTTCCCCAGATATTTAACTCCAACAACAAACACCACCTGAAAGTCTTTGCCTGAAGCAATTTGTATTTTAAAATACATGCAACTTCATTTTTACAGTTAATGCCATTTAAGGGTCCATTTTTTTCAATTAGATAAGCTTATAATCAGTGTGAGTACATTTACAAAGTGTGCATATTCAATTCATTTATTCCTCACAAGTGTAAAATCTTAATATTAATACTGGACTTGCATTTTTATAGGTAGTTTGGGCAATATTGAAGCCTGAGTTTGAAAAGGTCCAGATGGTTTGAGTTTTATTGAAACCTGAGTTTGAAACAGCCTAGCTGCTTAAGGAAATATTTTAGAAAAGTGCAGAACCTGTTTCCAAAAGTGTTAGTATGCTACCCACACAGAACCATCCATGGAGTTCCATAGCTCTTCATCACAGATTTGCCTTTACCAAACTTTGTGCACATCTTCTCTGATAGGGTACAGTTTAGATAAGCCAGGCTTGAGGTGTGTGCTCCATAAAAATGCCATCCAGTCTCCAAAGTCCTGATGGCTGACACCTAGTCCTGGCCATGTCAACATCTCATAATCCTGGCAATGTCAATCAATGCCTATTTGTTTCATAGCTACTCCATGCAAGGCACTAAGCTAAGTTGTATGTCCCTCCACCTGGGTCCTCACTCCTTAGCTTGTGTGCTAGTTACCAGCTCATGGTTCCAACCACCAGCACCTCCACCACTGCCACTAGCTCCCCCAGCATGACTAGCATCACTCCGGCTGCTGCACACCACAAATATTTTATTTTTACTATTTTAACTACTCCCTTGCAAGATAGTCCCACTTGACGTTTTAGTGGGTTGATCTCTCTAAGCTTCAGTTTCCTCATTTGAAATTAGATATAATAATATTTTCTACCCCTTAGAGTTGTTTAGAGGATCAAATGAGGTAATACTAGTCAAGATATTAGTACAAGCCCTGGCATAGGAGAAGCATGGTGAATAAAACATATGCATTATTTTAAAAATGAGCCAACTAAGGCTCAAGGAGATGAAATAATTTTCCTTATTTTTACCCAGAGAGTAGCTGAGATGAAGACTAAAGTCCATGTTGTCTGAAGTCAGATCATGTTCTATCTCTTCTGTCTCCCTTTTAGGATCAATTCTGTGACTAGGAAGCTGGTCTCACTAGAGTGTATTCAATTTTATGTTCTGTCCTTTCCCCAAATGGATTAAATTGCAAGTGTGATTTTTGGAAGACTTTTTTTTTCTTTGATGTCTCATAGTGGGAGCTTCATTGTGAACTAAAGAGAGGACTATCTGGGTTCCTCTCAAACCCCAGAAGCCATGGACAGCCCAGCAGAGTTCTGGATTGATGAGAGACCTGTACTGGAAATGCACTCCTTCCTGGTTCTATAATTTTCTCTGTGCTGCGTCACCCCTGGCCCAGTCTCATTCTCTTGCACTTTAACTGTGTGCCACCTTTGACCTCAGTTGTACAAGAAGTAGTTATTTTACCGAAACCCTGGAAGCCGACTAGATTTTTAACCACAGACACCCTATCTTTCCTCCCCAAAACAACAGTGGGACTTTCAGGGGTTTGGCAAGGAATCCATAGAGGTTGATTCTAAAATCCCTATGTTCCCTGAGGTTTCTGGCAAACAAACAAACAAAAAATACTTTGTTTAGCAAGCATGTGAAGTGCCTGGTTTATTCATCAAATAGAGAGCTCAGAGCCAAACCTGAAAACAGAAAATCTGGCTTCGAAAACATGAACCCCTCCTTTCAATCTGCTTTAATTAGAACAGGAGAGAAAGGAAAGAAAGAGAAGGAAAGAAGCCTATTTAAAGGAAAACTCGCTTCTGAAAAGGACTAGTGGCTTTTGAACAAAACTCCTTTATGGTACGACTGTCTCCCTAGTGTGAGGAGAAATCTAAAAAGAGGAGCTCAAGCTTTTATTAACTGGACAGATTCCATGTGTCCTGCTGGGGTAGGATTTGTTTTGATTATTGATTCTGAGAGCCAGGCTATGTGCCTTTGTCCACCCCAGGGACGTGAAATGACTTGGTGTTCTAAATTACCCACCTAATCTCAGAGGTACATTGTTAGTTTTCCCTCTTTTTAGAGAATGAAGATGTTTATCTAAAACATCTCACCCAAACACACACACAAATCTTCTTCCTAAAAAATAAAATCCAACCCATTGCATTTAAAAACAAACCTGTGTTATTCTCCTGGATACTTTGGAAAATCAGGAGCAAGGGAGGACCCATCCTTCAAGGTGACCTGCCTACTGTCCAGGGTAGATTGTGGGAATGCAGCCTGCCCATATGCTATCCTTTTCTCCACATGGCAGGCTGTGTGAGGCTGGGACACAGACTAGAAAATTAAATATGTGGGAACACATACCCCCATATTAAATTACATGTTCACACCAAAAGTTTTCATGGCACATAAGCAGTTACAAATCTGTTCACTCATTTTCTTCCTGTGCATACAGAGAACATGACTTGCTCAAATTTTTGTTCTTGCCTTGCTTAGTGTATATTATGTGCTCAATAAATGCTTGGTGGATTGAATTAGTTCTACTGAGAATGCAAAAAAAAATTGGTTATATTGGCTCTGGGGGAAAAACAAAATCAAACAAAAATCCTTAGTTAACTCCAATTCAGTCAATTATCAATACGTGGACACACTTAAGCAAGGCTTCAGCATGACTCCATAAGGAATCAGAGATGAAAACAGAATCTATTCCAGAATTTCAGAAGACAATTTTATCATTTTTAGCCTGCTTTCTTTCCTTCTTTCTTTCCTTTCTTCTTCCTGCCCTTCCTTCCTCACTTCCTCCTTTCTTTTCTTTCTCTCTTTTTCTTTCTTTCTTTCTTTCTTTTCTTTTCTTTCTCTCTCTCTCATTCATTACTTTTTGGAAAGAATAACAGTGATGAGAATTTCAAGCTCTCTGTTGGACTATAAAATGTAAAGGATAGGGACCCACATACCAGGTGATTACAAGTAATCTAGCACATGGATACAGAGTTACAAATTCACCAAATCTTGCTGAGTTACAATCTCATTCGTTTCTTCATGGGCTCTTAAATAAGATGTAAATAGGCATCTATTATTACCAGTCATTTTCCTAGGTTCAGATGATTAAGAGATGAGTGAAGCAAAGCCATTATTGTGAATGAGAGAAATACTAACCTGTAATTCAACAAGTAAAATGTGACCTAAGTGTGATGAAAGAGATATACAAGGGAGGTCCACCTCACTCAGTCTGGAAACCTAGTAGGGATATTCCAGGAGGGGATCGTGTTTAAATCTTGAAGGATAAATGCCCAAACACAAGGAAGATGGAGGGCAGTGAGATACAAGTTTCTTGGTGGAAGAGACTGAATGGTGCTATGATGGGAAATGCAGCTGACATGGAATAAGAAGTCCGGGGGCAGGGGAAATCAATTCAGTATAACGCATTCTTTGTATAATAATAGAAATTGAGGTATGAAAAGATCTCTGCAGTCTATACTAAGCCTGTTATATCACTGCCCCACCAGCTTTCCCTGGGCTTCAGGAGGCAGTTAACTAAATATTCCATTTGATATGAACTACAGTCATTCTGCAAAGTCATATTTCATAAGTGCAGATTTAAAATGCTGAAATAAAACTGAGAAATAATCGTTTTTCCTAGGCCTCTTGGTATTGGGTTCTATGATACTATTCCCTCCCTGGTCAACTGGCCTTCAAGGTGACATCTCCTTTAATGCTGGCAGCATATAGAGTGCCAGCTTATCATAGATCTAAAAGTCGTTTCTTAGGAAATGCACTTGCATCAGAAAATATACAAGGTTTGGTGAATGTCATGGAATGGACAGTCCAAATAGATGAGGATTGCATTGCAATGTTACAATAATGTGTTGCCCAAGTTTGTTATAATCTCCAAATACACATGCCTCAATGAAGCCAATCTTTTCAGTTGAATGAAGTAGATTAATATTTAATTGTCAAGAAATATTATCAGGTAGACTAAAGTTCATAATGGTTCAGATTCTTGGACAAAATCATAATAAGGATAAATGAAAAACTGAGATTTGAACTCTATTGGAGGCCCCCCAGAGCCCATGCTACTTTCACTAGGAGAGCATTGTTAAAACTACATTTACATTTAGGAATGAGGGCCTATCTAATTACTTCCAATCATTTATGTATAAATGTAAGCAACTGAAGTTATCTTCAAAGTATTTAAAGAAGACTCTACACTTGAACTCTACATCTTTCCACAACAGTCTCAGTAAAACTCTTTATTTGTTCTATAGGCCTTTGCTAAGACTTGTAGGCACTGGGTACCATGCTAGACATTTGTAGTCTCCAGAAGGAAGGAGAAGGCAGCCTTGAGAGGCCCCCAGCTTAATGGGGAAAATAGTAATATGAATAAATAAGACTTCACTTAACTACTATAATAAAATAGACTTAACTGCTATCTTTGTAACTGAATATGGATTTATGTCAGGCAGAGCAAGAAATTCTGCCTGAAAGATTAAGAGAAAGTTTCACAGCAGAAGTTGTGACAGGAGCAGGCCTTGACTGTAAGTGAGTAAGTCAGACAGAGAAAGACAGATACCATATGATCTCACTTATATGTGGACTCTAAAAACAAAAACCATAAAATAATGAACTCATAGATGCAGAGAACAGATTGGTGGTTGCCAGAGCCAGGGGGGCAAGATGGGTAAAGGAGATCAAAAGACACAAACTTCCAGTTGTAAATAAATAAGTTATGGGATAGAATGTATAGCATGGTGACTATAGTTAATAATACTGTATGGCATATTTGAAAGTTGCCAAGAGAGTAGATCTTAAAAGTTCTCATCACACACAAAAAAATTGTAGCTATGTATGTTAACAGACGTTAACTAGACTTATTGTGGTGATTGTTTCACAATATAGGCAAATATTGACTCACTATGTTGTACACCTGCAACTAATATGTTATATGTCAATTCAATCTCAGTTGAAAAAAAGGCCTTGAGAATGGGAAGAATTTTCAAGGAGAGATCTTAAATGACCATTCAGGCCAAATGGAACAGGAAAGACAAAGAGCTGTGAGAATCATTAACACTGGGCAAAGATTCAAAAGTGGTTTCGTACTAGAGTCTTGGTAGAAACACAGTTCCATACTTTTACATATAAAGGTCTTAACCCTGTTCCACAAATCTCCACAACTTACCACTTGTCACACAGGAGTGTAATGATTGACATAGCTGTGTCTCTCTCCCTTTAGACTGTGAGCTCCTTTAATGCAGGAGATACACTGCATCTCACTGTCACTAGCATCTGGTACAGTTTCTAAGGCATGTCAAATGCTCAATAGATATTAATAAATATTTAAATGAGTGAATCGACTCACCAATAAATGAAGGACTTGCTTTATAGTCCCTTAGTTATATGGCTATTTCCCTCATTGGAGTGAAAGCATCTTGAGAGGAGGTGTCATTTTGGTATTACTTGGAAGATATTTCTATAGAGGAATATACACATATTTATGGGCATGTGGATTTTGAAGGAGTTTGAATGACAAATACTGGATTTTTTAAAAAATGAAACATTACCAATTATTTTGTATGCTCTTTCCTTATCTCTTGAGAAGCTGCCAAGTGGTGGAACTGCCTCTTCCCCCAACTGTTCACTTAGCTAGGGGAAAGTATATTGCCAGGATTTTTTTCACTAGTTTTAGGAAACTGCAATTTAGAAGTAAAAGGTTTTGAACAAAGTATGCCAATCAGAAGTGCTGCTCAATTAGAAAGCATAAGCATACCAGTTATGCCAAAACCAAAATTACTTTAAAATGCAGGAGGGATAGTTGAGACAAATAACATCACCAATGTACACAGTTATTGAGTCCAAAAATTCACTGCTCCTACTTCCCATATTTTGATTCCTTAGAGAAGACTCCAATTCTGAAAGTTGAGGTGAGGAAGCAGAAACTTGTGCTATGAGAAATCAAATGCTTTTTCTCAGATTACACATCCCTGAATGGCAGCAGTGGTTGTAATTGGAACCAAGTCTACTTATATTATTTAAAAGTCTGTTACTCTCTCCCACCATTCTACTGATCATAAGGTACTAAGAAGAGGGGGAGCTGTTTGGAGGGGAAAGTCTCACAGATACCATGTTGCCCTTTTGGGTTTGCCCTATCATGAAAAATTGCTGATCTGGGTGACTTAGGATGAAACAACCTGTTCATATACAATCTGTGAGATGACTATGCAATGCATAGGTCTTTGAGCAAATTTGCAGAAGTACCCCCTTGGAGGCTGATACACTGGGCACTCTGCCTGGCAAGATTCCCATCTCCATTTGCCCACCTCTGCTGGGGCACTTTTGGGTAGAGAACTACCTGAACATCCATGTTCAGGCTGTGTGACAGCCCCTGGGGAGATCACTGTTAGGTATATCAATTCTAAGTCTGCCCTCAGTTGTTTATGCTTATGTAAATTTTACCACTGATTGTTGGTAGGACCACTAAACAGTATATACCTCCTATCTGACAGCTACAATCATGGAAGTTTCAGCTGATGACTTCTAGTAGAAGAATATCCAACTTTGTTCTGTAGGTAGCATATTGTAAAAATGCCTAATATGCTAACCCAGGTAGTGCTTTCATTTCCCCTGAGGATGACCTCCTGTACATTCTCTTTGCAAAGTGTCATACTGATACATAGTATCATAATGTCATGAGCCGGCTGTAAAGATGGTAATGGTAAATCTTCCATCTTGATCACAGTGGTTGAGAGCATGGGGATTTTTTTAAACCATTCAACCTCTACAGCATGCTTCACTTGTCACTGCAGCCACAATAGAACACAATAAAATGCTCAAAATTCTATAATGTCCAGTGTAGCCACTGTTACCTATCCTGAATCCTGCAAAATACAGGGAAAGTCATTGGCAATTGAAAAAGAAGACAGGAAAACAAACAAACTCAGTTCAGTTTTTCTCCTCTTGCCTTCACATTTTCCTTGCAGGCTTGCTATTGACTTCCCTTTTCTCTAGAGACATTTTGCAATGGTGACAGCTAATTCTGACTTCACGGGTTAGGGAGAAGGGCATTCTTTCCCATCAATCCATGTATCTTCTTTTCTATGCTACTTCAGAATCATATGGGGTCCTCAGCTTAGCTGTCAGCTCTCTAGGCCATGCCTAATTACCATGATGTTACATGTGTTTTGTGGGTAAACACAACTTCTAGTTTAGTTGGATAATTTAATTGTGCCAAGCCCACGTTTCTTAATAGCCAATTACTTAGAAATGGAACAACACTGATTTACTTTTGTTCAGGGACTCCCTAAGTATCTAAAGTCTTTCATTTTCTGCCTGTCATCTTATTTCCACTGTTTGCTATTTTAGAGTAATCAGAGGATTGTGCTCAGGAACAGAATTACAGCACACAGTACCCTTCTGTGTTGACTCAGAAATGGCGACAAGCAGCCCATCCATGAAGAGTTAATCTGAAGGACCTTTGCTCCTGGGTTGAAGGGAGATTTATTTGGTCCATGCAGATGGGAGAGTAGGCTTTTCTCTTAATATCAAATCCTACTGAAATAAATTGTAGCTGATTTGTAAAAGGGCCGCAAACAGCAATCTTGAGATTTTATTGTGTTCTTGGATATTTGTCAGCAACGCAGATAAAATGCACTTCACACAGCTGTCCCTGAAAAATTAGTGCCATTGATGCCTTCAGCAAGCATATGGTCACAGTGGAGAGGAAATTAGCCCCGTGCCACATTTCCATTGCTGTTTGTATACTTTTGGACACAGTTCATTAGTGTGCCATTCCTTCAAATCTATCTCCCTTAAAGAGGTTGTATTGTGTGTTATCTTAATAGTCAATTATTTAGTATCCCCCAGCGACCACCTTGCCAAGGATGGTTGCCTTTCTGTCTACTTCCCCTCCAACGTCTCCAATTTATAATTATTGTGCAATGGATATTTCATCCTAGATGTGCTGCTGGCCTCTCATCCTCAACCCATCTAAAGCAGAATTCCTATTTTATGGAAAAAATCACAAAATACGGTTTTATTATATCTTCAGAGATGACTTTAGCTAATGAAGTGTATTTTTCCAGGCTCCTCACTTGCTTGGGTCCCTTTCAAGGCCTTGGTTTTCTTATAGCCATATATGTGTATATCATATATATATATAATATATAATATGTACATATATATATATAAAATATACAATTTTATATATAATTACAATCTCCGCTTGGGTCAGCTTTCTCTTTCCACTCCACATTTCTTTCTGTCATACTTCCTTTCTTGGCAGATGGTATTTAAATCTCCAAGAGCAATTTGGGGATGTAAGGTAGAGGAAGGGATACATTTAGTTTGTGTATAGTGGGATATACTTATATTGTTCACAGTCACATCCATGTAGAGTTAAACTTATTAAGATCCATCCCAGTGTCAGAAGAGCTCCCATGAATGCTCCTACTGTCTGCTGGGCTGACTCAAATGCAAAGAGATCAAAGTCATATTCTCAAATTGCCCTAGGCAACATAAGAGCAGAAGTATGTGGGTAGGGGAGAAGACAGAAATTACAGAGCTAGAAACTAGGCTGTGAAAATATTTTTCAGATTTTAAAAATCATATATGATAGAGAAATTGACACTTCTAATTTGACAGAAATCTTGAAAATTTACATCACAACTCCTGTAACAATTTGTAAAATGAAAATTTTAAAAAGCTAAACTATACTATCAGTAATAAAATAAAAATAAAAGAATGACTGAATGATTTATTTTCTAAGGAAAAGGATATTATAATTGGTGTTATATAAAGAGTTGATTTAAAAAATCTAGAAAACAATAAGAAAGTATTCTAGAGCCCCCTTTTCTGGATTTTGTGATATTTGTGGTATTTTATTCACCACAAAGCTTAATTTGTTATAAAATGTGTTATTTCTTTCAAAAATCTAAATAAATATCATTTTCAGGACTATTTTATCTTAATTAGTTTTATGCTGTTTCTTAAAGAGGGCCAGATCTCAAGCACTGCTTAAGTGTTTGGCCCTATGAAACTGGGTCCATCTGTATTGTAAAATGATGTTTCTTTATATCTAGTTTTTTTGTTTGTTTTGTTTTGTGTGTCAATTTTGTTTTGTAATAGCCTTTAAAAAGTCGCAGAATTGATCTCTCTAATCTTTAGTCCTGGTTGACTACACATCTGCAACTCAGATATTCCTATTTTTGTACAAGTTCACCATATACAAATCATCTTGTTTCATTCTTTCTTTTGCTTCTGCACACAATACTTCTGATAATAATAATAATTCATATATACATTTGTCACTTTGTTATTAGTTTGATTTTTTTTAAACATCTTTATTGGAGTATAATTGCTTTACAATGGTGTGTTAGTATCTGCCTTATAACAAAGTGAATTGTTATACATATGTCCCCATATCTCTTCCCTCTTGCATCTCCCTCCCTCCCACCCTCCCTATCCCACCCCTCTAGGTGGTCACAAAGCACAAAGCTGATCTCCCTGTGCTATGCGGCTGCTTCCCACTAGCTATCTGTTTTACGTTTGGTAGTGTATATATGTCCATGCCACTCTCTCGCTTTGTCCCAGCTTACCCTTCCCCCTCCCTGTATCCTCAAGTCCATTCTCTAGTAGGTCTGCATCTTTATTCCCATCTTGCCCCTAGGTTCTTCATGACATTTTTTTTTTTTTACTTTCCATATATATGTGTTAGCATACAGTATTTGTTTTTCTCTTTCTGACTTAATTTACTCTGTATGACGGACTCTAGGTCCATCCACCTCATTACAAATAACTCAATTTCGTTTCTTTTTATGGCTAAGTAATATTCCATTGTATATATGTGCCACATCTTCTTTATCCATTTGTCTGTTGATGGACACTTAGGTTGCTTCAATGTCCTGGCTATTGTAAATAGAGCTGCAATGAACATTTTGGTACATGACTCTTTTTGAATTCTGGTTTTCTCAGGGTATATGCCCAGTAGTGGGATTGCTGGGTCGTATGATAGTTCTATTTTTAATTTTTTAAGGAACCTCCATACTGTTCTCCATAGTGGCTGTACCAATTCACATTCCCACCAACAGTGCAAGAAGGTTCGTTTTTCTCCACACACTCTCCAGCATTTATTGTTTGTAGATTTTTTGATGATGGCCATTCTGACTGGTGTGAGATGATATCTCATTGTAGTTTTGATTTGCATTTCTCTAATGATTAATGATGTTGAGCATTCTTTCATGTGTTTGTTGGCAATCTGTATATCTTCTGTGGAGAAATGTCTGTTTAGGTCTTCTGCCCAGTTTTGGATTGGATTGTTTGTTTTTTTGATATTGAGGTGCTTGTAAATTTTGGAGAATAATCCTTTGTCAGTTGCTTCATTTACAAATATTTTCCCCCATTCTGAAGGTTGTCTTTTCGTCTTATGGTTTCCTTTGCTGTGCAAAAGCTTTTAAGTTTCATTAGGTCCCATTTGTTTATTTTTTGTTTTATTTCCATTTCTCTAGGGGATGGGTCAAAAAGTATCTTGCTGTGATTGATGTCATAGAGTGTTCTGCCTATATTTTCGTCTAATAGTTTGATAGTGTCTGGCCTTACATTTAGGTCTTTAATCCATTTTGAGTTTATTTTTGTGTATGGTGCTAGGGAGTGTTCTAGCTTCATTCTTTTACATGTCCCTGTCCAGTTTTCCCAGCACCACTTATTGAAGAGGCTGTCTTTTCTCCAGTGTATATTCTTGCATCCTTTATCAAAGACAAGGTGCCCATATGTGCTTGGGTTTATCTCTGGGCTTTCTACCTGTTCCATTGATCTATATTTTTGTTTTTGTGCCAGTACCATACTGTCTTGATTACTGTAGCTTTGTAGTATAGTCTGAAGTCAGGGAGCCTGATTCCTCCAGCTCCCTTTTTCTTTCTCAAGATTGCTTTGGCTATACGGGGTCTTTTGTGTTTCCATACAAATTGTGTAATTTTTTGTTCTAGTTCTGTGAAAAATGTCATTGGTAGTTTGATAGGGATTGCGTTGAATCTGTAGATTGCTTTGGGTAGTATAGTAATTTTCACAATATTAATTCTTCCAGTCCAAGAACATGGTATATCTCTGCATCTGTTTGTATCATCTTTAATTTCTTTCATCAGTGTCATAGTTTTCTGCATACAGGTCTTTTGTCTCCTTAGGTAGGTTTATTCCTAGGTATTTTATTCTCTTTGTTGCAATGGTAAATGGCAGTGTTTCCTTAATTCTTTTCAGATTTTTCATCATTAGTGTATAGGAATGCAAGAGATTTCTGTGCATTACTTTTGCATCCTCCTACTTTACCATAAAGCTCTAGTAGTTTTCTTTAGGATTCTCTTTGTATGGTATCATGTCACCTGCAAACAGTGACAGTTTTACTACTTCTTTTCTGATTTGGATTCCTTTTACTTCTTTTTCTTCTCTGATTCCTGTGGCTAAAACTTCCAAAACTGTGTTGGAAAATAGCAGTGATGGTGGGCAACTTTGTCTTGTTCCTGAACTTACTGGAAATAGTTTCAGTTTTTCACTATAGAGAATGATGTTGGCTGTGTGTTTGTCATATATTGCCTTTATTATGTTGAGGTAAGTTCGCTCTATGCCTATTTTACTTTCTGGAGGGTTTTTATCATAAATGGGTGTTGAATTTTGTTGAAAGCTTTCTCTGCCTGTATTGAGATGATCATATGGTTTTTCTCCTTCAATTTGTTAATATGGTGTTTCACATTGATTGATTTGCATATATTGAAGAACCCTTGCATTCCTTGGATAAACCCCACTTGATCATGGTGTATGAACCTTTTAATGTGCTTTTAGGTTCTGTTTGCTAGTATTTTGTTGAGGATTTTTGCATCTATGTTCATCAGTGATATTGGCCTGTAGTTTTCTTTCTTTTTCACATCTTTGCCTGGTTTTGGTATCAGGGTGATTGTGGCCTCGTAAAATGAGTTTGGGAGTGTTCCTTCCTCTGCTATATTTTGGAAGAGTTGAGAAGGATAGGTGTTAGCTCTTCTCTAAATGTTTGCTAGAATGTGCCTGTGAAGCCATCTGGTCCTGGGCTTTTGTTTGTTGGAAGATTTTTCATCACTGTTTCAATTTCAGTGCTTGTGATTGGTCTGTTTATATTTTCTATTTCTTCCTGGTTCAGTTCCACAAGGTTGTGCTTTTCTTATAATTTGTCCATTTCTTCCAGGTTGTCTATTTTATTGGCATATAGTTGCTTGTAGTAATCTCTCATTATCCTCTGTATTTCTGCATTGTCCGTTGTTACTTCTCCTTTTTCATTTCTAATTCTATTGATTTGAGTCTTCTCCCTTTTTTTCTTGATGTGTCTGGCTAATGGTTTATCAATTTTGTTTATCTTCTCAAAGAACCAGCTTTTAGTTTTATTGATGTTTGCTATTGGTTCCTTCATTTCCTTTTCATTTATTTCTGAGCTGATCTTTATGATTTCTCCCTTTCTGATAACTTTGGGGGTACTTTTTTCTTCTTTCTCTACTTGCTTTAGGTGTAAGATTAGGTTGTTTATTTGAGATGTATCTTTTTACTTAAGGTAGTATTGTGTTGCTATAAACTTCCCTCTTAGAAGTGCTTTTGCTGCATCCCATAGGTTTTGGGTTGTCGTATTTTCATTGTCATTTGTTTCTACTTATTTTTTTAATTTTGTCTTTGATTTCTTCAGTGATCTCTTGGTTTTTAAGTACTTTATTGTTTAGCCTCCATGTGTTTGTATTTTTTACAGATTTTTTCTTGTAATTAATATCTAGTCTCATAGCATTGTGGTTGGAAAAGATAATTGATACATTTTCAATGTTCTTAAATTTACCAAGGCTTGATTTGTGACCCAAGATATGATCTATCCTTGCGAATGTTCCATGAGCACTTGAGAAGAATGTATATTCTGTTGTTTTTGGATGGAATGTCCTATAAATATAAGTCCATCTTGTTTAATGTATCATTTAAAGCTTGTGTTTCCTTATTTATTTTCATTTTGGATGATCTGTCCATTGGTGAAAGTGGGGTGTTTAAGTCCCCTCCTATGATTGTGGTACTGTCGATTTCCCCTTTTGTGGCTGTTATCATTTGTCTTATGTATTGAGGTGCTCCTCTGTTGGGTACATAAATATTTACAATTGTTATATCTTCTTCTTGGATTTATCCCTTGATCATTATGTAGTGTCCTTCTTTGTCTCTTGTAATAGTCTTTGTTTTAAAGTCTATTTTGTCTGATATGAGAATTGCTACTCCAGCTTTCTTTTTATTTCCATTTGCATGGAATATCTTTTTCCATCCCCTCACTTTCAGTCTGTATGTCCCCTGAGAGAGAGATCCTGAAGTGGGTCTCTTGTTGACAGCATATATACGGGTCTTATTTTTGTATCCATTCAGCCAGAGTATGTCTTTTGGTTGGAGCATTTAATCCATTTACATTTAAGGTAGTTATCTATATGTATATTCCTATTACCATTTTCTTAATTGTTTTGCATTTGTTATTGTAGGTCTTTTCCTTCTCTTTCATTTCCTCCCTAGAGAAGTTGCTTTAGCATTCGTTGTAAAGCTGGTTTGGTGGTGCTGTGTTCTCGTAGCTTTTGCTTGTCCATAACGGTTTTAATTTCTCCATCAAATCTGAATGAGATTCTTGCTGGGTAGAGTAATCTTGGTTGTAGGTTTTTCTCCTTCATCACTTTAAATATGACCTGCCACTCCCTTCCGGCTTGCAGAGTTTCTGCTGAATGATCAGAGCTGTTAACCTATGGGGATTCCCTTTTGTGTTACTTGTTGTTTTTCACTTGCTGCATTTAATATTTTTTCTGTGTATTTAATTTTTGATAGTTTAATTAATATGTGTCTTGGTGTGTTTCTCTTTGGATTTATCCTGTATGGGACTCTCTGTGCTTGCTGGACTTGATTAACTATTTCCTTTCCCATATTAGGGAAGTTTTCAACTATAATCTCTTCAAATATTTTCTCAGTCCCTTGCTTTTTCTCTTCTTCTTCTGGGACCCCTATAATTCGAATGTTGGTATGTGTAATACTGTCCCAGAGGTCCCCTAGACTGTCCTCAATTCTCTTCATTCTTTTTTCTTTATTCTGCTCTGCAGTAGTTATTTCCACTATTTTATCTTCCAGGTCACTTATCCATTCTTGTGCCTCAGTTATTCTGCTATTGATCCCTTCTAGAGAATTTTTAATTTCATTTATTGTGTTGTTAATCACTGTTTGTTTGCTCTTCAGTTTTTCTAGGTCCTTGTTAAACGTTTCTTGTATATCCTCATCCTGTTTCCAAGGTTTTGGATCATCTTTACTATCATAATTCTGAATACTTTTTCAGGTAGACTGCCTATTTCCTCTTGTTTTGTTAGTTCTGGTGGCTTTTTGCCTTGCTGCTTCATCTGCTGTGTGTTTCTCTGTCTTCTCATTTTGCTTAACTTACTATGTTTTGGGGTGTCCTTTTTGCAGGCTGCAGGTTTGTAGTTCTTGTTGTTTTTGGTGTCTGTCCCCAGTGGCTAAGCTTGGTTCAGTGGGTTGTGTAGGCTTCCTGGTGGAGGGGACCAGTGCCTGTGTTCTGGTGGATGAGGACGTATCTTGTCTTTCTGGTGGGGAGGTCCACGTCTGGTTGTGTGTTTTGGGGTGTCTGTGGCCTTATGATTTTAGGCAGCCTCTCTGCTAATGGGTGGGGTTGTGTTCCTGTCTTGCTAGTTGTTCGGCATAGGGTGTCCAGTGCTGTAGCCTGCTGGTCGTTGAGTGGATTTGGGTCTTGGCATTGAGATGGAGATCTCTGGGAGATTCTTGCCGTTTCATATTACGTGGACTTGGGAGGTCCCTTGTGGACCAATGTCCTGAACTTGGCTCCCCCATCTGAGAGGCACAGCCATGACGCCTGGCTGGAGCACCAAGAGCCTGTCATCCACACGGCTCAGAATACAAGGTAGAAAAAGAAAGAAAGAAAGAAAGAAGAAGATAAAATAAAATAAATTTATTAAAATAAAAAATAATTATTAAGAAAAAATTTTTAAAGTAAAAAAAAAAAAACGGACAGACAGAACCTAGGACAAATGGTAAAAGTAAAGCTATACAGACAAAGTCACACACAGAAGCATACACATACACACTCACAAAAAGAGAAAAAGGGAAAAATATATATATATTGTTGCTCCCAAAGTCCCCCTCCTCAATTTGGGATGATTCGTTGTCTATTCAGGTACTCCACAGATGCAGGGTACATGAAGTTGATTGTGGAGATTTAATATGCTGCTCCTGAGGCTGCTAGGAGAGATTTCCCTTTCTCTTCTTTGTTCACACTGCTACTGGGGTTCAGCTTTGCATTTTGCCCCGCCTCTGCATGTAGGTCACCTGAGGGCATCTGTTCTTCACTCAGACAGGACAGAGTTAAAGGAGCCGCTGATTCGGGGGCTCTGGCTCACTCAGGCCTCGGGGAGGGAGGGGTACAAATGCGGAGCGAGCCTGCGGCGGAAGAGGACGGCGTGACGTTACACCAGCGTGAGGCGCGCCGTGCGTTCTCCCGCAGAAGTTGTCCCTGGATCACTGGACCCTGGCAGTGGCGGGCTGCACAGGCTCCTGGGAGGGGAGGTGGGGAGAGTGACCTGTGTTTGCACACAGGCTCCTTGGCGGCAGCAGCAGCAGCCTTAGCGTCTCATGCCCGTCTCTGGGGTCTGCGGTGATAGCCGCGGCTCGTGCCCGTCTCTGCAGCTCCTTTAAGCGGCGCTCTTAATCCCCTCTCCTCACGCACCAGGAAACAAAGAGGCAAGAAAAAGTCTCTTGCCTCTTCGGCAGCTCCAGACTTTTTCCCGGATTCCCTCCCGGCTGTCTGTGGTGCACTAACCCCTTCAGGCTGTGTTGACGCCGCCAGTCCTCTCCCTGGGATCCGACCTGAGAAGCCCGAGCCTCAGCTCCCAGCCCCGCCCGCCCTGGCAGGTGAGCAGACAAGCCTTTTGGCCTGGTGAGTGCTGGTCGGCACTGATCCTCTGTGCAGGAATCTCTCCGCTTTGCCCTCCACACCCCTGTAGCTGCGCTCTCCTCAGCAGCGCCAAAGCTCCCCCCCTCCGCCACCCGCAGTCTCCGCCCTCGAAGGGGCTTCCTAGTGTGTGGAAGCTTTTCCTCCTTCACAGCTGCCTCCCACTGGTGCAGGTCCCGTCCCTATTCTTTTGTCTCTGTTTATTCTTTTTTCTTTTGCCCTACCCAGGTACGTGGGGAGTTTCTTGCCTTTTGGGAGGTCTGAGGTCTTTTGCCAGCGTTCAGTGGGTGTTCTGTAGGAGTTGTTCCACATGTAGATATATTTCTGATGTATTTGTGGGGAGGAAGATGATCTCGCCTCTTATTCTTCCGCCATCTTGAAGCTCCTTCTATTAGTTTGATATTTTAAATTTATGAATCATATGCCAAGCCTCACAATTATACCCACTAAGAAATTTTCACATCTATACCTTTTCTTTCCCCAAACCACTACCTCATGTCCATAGCTCATTTGCTCACATCTGGATTATTTCAGTGACTTATTAATGGGACTCCCAGCCATTAATTTTTTGTTTTAAGTTTGATTCTGATCACATCACTTTTCTGTTGAAAATCCTTCTGTGACTTCAAATTGCCTTCTAGTTACAGCCAACATCCTTTAGTGTGGCATGTTAGACGTCAGATTATATGAATTTAAATTTCCCCATGATCCCTGAGCCTACACCATGAACTCTCCTATTTAGCCCTCCAGGAAACTTGTAATTTCTCAATATAGTCTGAGTTCTCCCAGGTTCATAGCTGTGTTCCATTTCCTCTTCTGCACATGTCCTTCTTCACCTATACTCCCAAACACATATGAAAGTGACCCATTTTTAATAAATCCCTCTATGTACTATCCCCTTGACTTCCCACACCCCTATATTAAGAAGTGGCTTCCTCTCCTTTCAACTCCCATAGCTTTTTTCCTCACCTTTGCTTATAAGTTTTGGCATGTTTTGAGGTTTATTATTCTTACTTGCATTCATAGTTAGTTTCCCTTCTTAATTTCTCTGTGGTGAGGTTTGTAATCATTGCATTGCTTAGTTTTTTGCTAATTATAGATGCCCAGCAATTGTCTTTGAAGGAAACACATACTACTTAAGCAATTGCATGTATATAAAAATTTAGTGTTGAAATCAGCAAAAAAAAAAAAAAAAATGGTATCTTCCTTAGATCCGATAGAAAGGAGCTTTTTGTTCCCCCCGCTTTATTGGTATAACTGACAAAGTTTGGGCTTTTCCCCCTCAACTTAATTCAAGTAAAATTGACAAAAAATAATGGTATATATTTAGGATGTAAAACATTATGATTTAGGGCCTCCCTGGTGGCGCAGTGGTTGAGAGTCCGCCTGCCGATGCAGGGGATACGGGTTCGTGCCCCAGTCTGGGAGGATCCCATATGCCGCGGAGCGGCTGGGCCCGTGAGCCATGGCCGCTGGGCCTGCGCATCCGGAGCCTGTGCTCCGCAACGGGGGAGGCCACAACAGTGAGAGGCCCGCATACCGCAAAAAAAAAAAAAAAAAAAAAAAAAAAAAATTATGATTTAATATATGTTGACATTGTGAAATGATTACCCAATCAAGCTTGTTAATACATCCATCACCTCACATAGTTACCTCTTTGTGTGTGTGTGTGTGTGTGTGTGTGTGTGATGAGAATACTTAAGATCTAATGACCTAGCAAATTTCATGTATACAATGTAGTATTATTAACTATAATTACTGTGCTGTACATTAGGTCCCTGAACTTATTCATCTTATAATTGAAAATTTGTACCCTTTGACCAATATCTCCTTATTTTCTACCCCACCCCAAGTCCCTGGCAACCACTGTTCTACTCTCTGCTTCTATGAATTTGACTTTTTTAGATTCCACATATCAGTGAGATCATACAGTATTTGTCATGCTGTGTCTGGATTTTACTTAGCATATGTCCTCTAGATTCATCTATTTTGTGGAAAATGGCAGGATTTCTTTCTTTTTTTAAGGCTGAATAACATTCCATAGTGTGTGTTTGTGTGTGTGTAGATAGATCTAGTGAATAGCGCTTCCACAAACATGAGAGTACACATATGTCTTAGAGATACTGATTTCATTTCCTGTGGATATATACCCAGAAATGAGATTGTTGGTTTATAAGAAAACTATAAGACACTGAAGAAAAAAATTGAAGAACACACACATAAATGGAAAGTATCCTGTGTTCATGCTTTGGGAGAGCTAATAATATTAAAATATCCATACTACCCAAAGCAATCTACAGATTCACTGAAACCCAGTGTATATTTCAGAGGCATTTTTCACAGAAATAGAAAAAAAAATCCTAAAATTTGTATGGAACCACAAAAGACCCTAAGTAGCCAAAGCAATCTTGTGACAGAAAGCAAAGCTATAGGAATCACACTCCCTGATTTCAAATCACTTTACAAAGCTATTGTAATAAAAAATGAGTAGTTTTGGCTTAAAAACAGACACAGACAAATGAACAAATAGAAAGCCTTAAAATAAATCCACACATATACAGTCAACTAATCTTTGACAAGAGTGCCAAGAATATACAATGTGGAAGGGATAGTCTCTTTAATAAATGGTGTTGGGCAAAATATATATTCACATGCTAAAGAATGAAGTTAGACCATTATCTTAAGCCACACACACAAATTAACTCAAAATGGATCAAAGACTTAATTGTAAGACCTAAAACTGGAAAACTCTTAGAACAAAATATAGAGACAAAGCTCACTGACATGGGTCTTGGCAGTATTTTTTTTTTTTTTTGTATATAACACCAAAAGCACAGAAAACAAAATCAGAAATAAACAAGTGGGACCACATCAAACTAAAAAGCTTTTGCACAGCAAAGAAAACAATCAACAAAATAGAAGGCAACCTATGGAATGTGAGAAAATAATTACAAACCATATATCTCATAACAGATTAATATCCAAAATATACATGGAACTTCTACAACTCAATACCAAAAATAAAACAAAATGAATAAGAACAACAACAAAAAGTTAAATAACCTGATTAAAAAATGAGCAAAGAACTTGAATAGACATTTTTCCAAAGAAGACATACACTGGGCAACAGGTGTATGAGAAGGCTTAAAATCACTAGTATCAGAAAAAATGCAAATCAAAACCAAAATGAATAATCACTGAATCACACCTGTCCATATGGCTACCTAGATGGGTGGGATGTGTAGGGAGGGAGGTTCAAGAGGGAGGGGCTATATGTATCATATAGCTGATTCACTTCATTGTACAGAAGAAGCTAACACAACATTGTAAAGTAATTATACTCCAATAAAAAAATCATAAATCTGAATAGCTAAATGTCAAACTAATGTACAAATAAAACTCTGAGTATAAGAAAAAGATAAGAGATAAGCATTGGTGAGATTGTGAAGAAAAGGAAACACTTCTGGTGGGAATATAAATTGGTATAGCCACTATGGAAAGCAGTATGGAGGTCCCTCAAAAACTTAAAAATAGGAAGGTTTTTAATGGCAATATAAAAAATCTTGTTAGAAAACTGGTTTTCTAACAATATTTGGACACATTTGGACACATTCTGGACACATTTCTGGAGTATTTCTATTTAAATGACTTGTCATAAGAAACATTATTCAGTTTACATACTTTTAAAAAATCTGTTCTCTTGTTTGAGACTCCAAGAATCCTATGAGTTAAATGTAATTTCCAATTTTATATATGGGAGGTTTAGAGAATTATCTAAAATCAAACAAATAGAATCAGTAGGGGCCAAAATCTCCATCTTTTGCATCAAATCCTTGTTTTGTGCTACTTAGAATAAACGTTGCTATTATCCTCAGAATTCTCTCCTTGTGCCATTTTTATGTAAAACCATGCTCCTTCCTTCATTTGTTTTTTTATTCCTTCTTTCCTTCCTTCCTCTCAATATTTGTAATTAATTGATATTTACAAAGTACTCTAATATGCAGCATATTTAATCCCCATGATGACCCTGTATGAGTAAATTTTATACTAAGAAACCTGAATCTTCCTGATTTTAAGTAACTAGATCAGAATCATACTGATAAGAACTATTGTAATCTCTTCTTGGATCTGAGTCTCTTAACTACAAATAGCATGCTGTTTCCACCAAATTCTTGGTGATTTCCAAGACCTTACTAATGTGGAAGAAATAACTCTGTTATCTACTTTCTCAGTAAATATTTATGGTTTCCCATAAACCTGACAGTGTGATGAATGGATGTGTAGTTTACATGGATATACATACAGGTTTTTTTTTTTTTTTTGGTAAATGCTTTTCTTTTTTTGGTAAGTGGAAGTGAGATCATGAGAAGAGAATATTCAAATAAGAATAAAAAGAATAAAAAGGGGAAACTCATAAAGACAAAATAGAAATTTAAATATAATTCAGTAATAATGATGTAAACATATATGCCAAATATGTTTGATATTTGAAATTTGACTTTTAAAAGCCTAGACAAAATGAATACATTCTCAAAATACATATAATGCTAAACCTGGCACAAATAGAAATTCAAAATTTGAATAGACTAATAACCATTAAAGTTTTTGAAAACATCATCAACCATCTCAACAATCCACACCATAAAAGAAGATAAATGATATAGTTTCAGTAATGTCATATGAGAGTTCTAAGAAATATTTTTAAGGAGATAATTTTATACAATCTGTTTCATAATATAAAAATTAAGGAAAATCTATTAAGTTTTTCATGAGGCTGGAATAGCCTTGAGTTCCATAATAAAATAAAGACAGTATATAAAAGAAAAGTATAGTCTTATTTCATTTAAATATTATACTACTACATCTGTGTATGAAAAATACATTTTCCCCAGAAATGCAAGATTTTTTAAAATTGCAAAATCTGTCAATATGAATACCATTTTAATTAACTAAAAGAGAAAAATCATATGATAATACCAACAGATGTAGCAAAAGTATTTGATCAAGTTTATTACCTATTTATATTGAAATGTTTTTACTGCTAATAATGGATTATAGCTTCCTTAACTCAATCAAGGCTATATATGAAAACATAGAGTAGGTATCGAATTCAGTGGACAAACTTTGGCTCATTCCCTTTAAGATTATGAAGGAGAGAAACCTGCTATGACTGCCACCAGAAGTTTTTACAACTTTAATAAGAAAAGTAAAAGATATAAAAGGCATAAGAATAGGAAACAGAGACAAAACCTCTATTTCACATGTTATCCATCAAAAATCAAACAGAATCTACTTATACACCATTAAAACCAATAAGAAAATTAAGCAAGATGTTCAAATACAAGATACTAAAAAAATCAATGTGTTTATCCTTACCAAATATAAAAAGTTGAAAAAATAAAAAAATTTAGAGGGGCAAAAAAGGATACTGCTCAAAAACCAATAAAACTACAAATTACCTAAGAATTAGCCTGGCAAAGTCTGTATATTTGGGGCAATAATTAGATGGAGATAATCTAGGTATCTTGTGCTAGAAGAATAGCTAATTATGGAAGACATTTGCTGTGTAATACTATGCTGGCCTTGAGAAACAATGAACTAGAGAGACAAACAGTAACATAGTGTTGGGGCAAACATAAGTAATAGAATGAAACATATAGCATAAAGTTCTTTATGTAATGAAAAATATATGTCTAAAAACTCATCTAAAAACATATATTAAATTTATTAGAGCAGGTACCTATGGTGAAGAGGATAGGAATGGAGGTATCAGAGATGATAGGAAAAGAAACAAACCAAGACTCTATAAAAATAATAAACTTCTGTAAATGGAGTGATGATAAAGAGCTCAACAATGTTTCACGATTAACCTAATTCACTGCATCTGAGTTTCTAATAAAGACAAAGAAAAACAAAAATTCCTAGGAACTTTCCCTCAATGTTTAATGATTAAAACTCAACAAGGAACATCGCAGCTCATCAAATACACCATCCTCTTGTTTAATAGATGAGAAGATTTAACCCCAGAGGGATTCACTCAGTTGTCAAGTTCACACATCGTTAATGATTGGTCTTTCAGTTCCCAGTTGTGCTCTCTTTTCTGTCCTGTGTGACCTTTCTGCTTGAGGAATGCTCTTCCCATAAAAGTGCCATCCTTTGGTGCCCTCAACGAATTTACATTTCCAACTTCATTAAATAAAATGCCACCCACCATTTATCTGAGTTAAATGATTCTTTCATTGCACTGCAGAGGATTCAGTTATGAGAGTATGATTGAAAAAATAGTCTGGAACAAAAAGAAATGCATGAGCAAGTATGTGAAGGATCAATTATCTAACAAAAACAACTCTGTTAATCACCTGAATGGAAACAGTAAAAAGTTTTAGGAAAGAGTTATTTTTTTTCTGAATTGAGTCTTATGGTGAAGTGGTTTTAATCTGTGCAGGACTTTTGCAGCCAAAGCCCACAAGTCCTTGAGCTAATCTACTTTTTGACACTCCATGTGTCTAAGGACAGTATTTGAGGTACCATCTCAACTTGTTACCCATTACAGCTTCTAATCCATTATAGTCTACCTTCTTTAAACAAAACAAAACAAATGTATTAATTACTTACTGATTCGATAGAGGTCATTACTATTAATTTTAATGAGAGCTACTATTTATTCAGCACTTAAACTGTCTCGGACATTTTAATAAACATGGCATGAAATCATGACCATTGGACAGATGAGAAAAATGAGCCTCAGGGCAGTTTCGTAACTTGCCCATCATCAGATGAATTAGTGATAGAGTTAGACCTTCAACCCAAATCCAAAGCCTTATTCTACATAATATAATAATATTCTAATACTGATCAGAGATATTGCAGATGCCTATCAAAACATGTCTGGCCTTTCCTGATGCAACACTGGAGGTGCATTTTCTAGATCTGAAGAATCAGTTTAAAATGCAACTGAATTCATCTACAGGGAAATGAGTGCAATACTATTCTGCCACAATTGCAAAGTAACTTAAACGCTATTCACAGCATTGCTGATCTGTGTAAAATGAGGCCCTGATGTTTCTAGCACCAGCAAGATATTCAAAAGGCAATACTAATGATTAAAAAGGTACCAGACAACCACTTTTGTGTCCCAAGGGATGCCATTTATCGAAGAGAATATAAAGGGGCATAAACTTAAGGTCAAAGCTGAAGTATTCAAACCAGATATATTGCCAGGAAAAGGGAGCTGACTCCATAACAAACAAAGATCCATCAAGCAGAAAAATAAAGGGACATTTTATGAAGAGGGGCTGTTGGCTAGTGACTGGCATTCACCTTGGTATTTTATCCATGGGCCTTAGGATGTGATTATAATACCCTTGATCCACCACTTGAAGCAGGCCCATTTGCTGTTGGAATCAGGTAGCATTTCTAATAAACCTTACCTTCAATTATATATTACCTTACAATTTACAAAGCTTATTTCTCCCTTGATCCTCTTCACAATCCTTTTGGTTGGAAAACTCACAATAATAGACCCCTTTATATGGATGAGGAAGGTGACCCAATAGTCAAGTTAAATTATGGTTACTCTATGTATAATATATATGACCCTGAAACCCTGGATGACTACTACTACTACTACATTACTACTACTACTACTACTATTAATATTATTAATAGTATTGTTCTGAGATTTTTAAAAAATTGGATAATATATGTGTCTGGTATATGATCAATACATGTTTTCTACTTCTCAGCATAATGAAATGTGAATTTCAAACATCAAAGATAGGCTTGATGGAGTCACAATCTGAACAAGTCATTATCCTGAAACTCTTCAAATAGATGTTATAATGCCTTACATTATCCCTGTATAAGGACAAACCTTATGTTGTTGGTATATTTCTATTTAAATGGAATATATTTATGAAGGAGGCTGCCAAGTGTCCTTTGCGTATGTGATAACACTGTGTCTTTTTAGGAGTGTCTTTTCATTGAACTGAATTGTCTCTTGGGTATAGTTAAGAGAGAATTGAATTTAGAAAGAAAGCTCTAGTCCCTAATATTGAATCTATCAACAGCTTAATTTATGTGATAGGTAGCAAATTCCAACTCTGCAGCACTCAGCTTTTGCCTCTGAGTGCCCACCTTTGTATTAACAAAAACTTAATTATTTTGTTCAATCTAGTGAATAGTATGGATAAAATAGCCCAGAAAGACTGAAGAGCTTTAACCAGGAGTCCTGAGGGAAAAGTTGAATAAGAGAGGATAAAATAGTTGATGAGATTGGAACAGTGTCCACATATCCACCAATTTTGTAGTCATTATACTTATCTATATAATTTTGTTGCACTTTTTAGGCAAGACTAGTATATTCTTTGACCTACTAGGGAATCAGACAATATGATTGCAATTCCTTCCCTGCTCTTCAATAATTCTGTATGGTTGGATAAGTCAATTCACTAATCATGGACTCAAATTGTCAGCCTGAAATAAGAATAGTGATACTAAACACCAAGGACTATTTTCTATTTGTACCTTAAAGCTCCTAGAACTATGCCTATCACAAAGTAAATCTCCAGTAATTTTCTTTGTGAATAAAATAATGAGTCAAAGTATGAATTAATTAATTAATTAATGGATGAAGAGATTAATAAATGAATATCTCCCTTATTACCTTTATGGCAGGGTTGTGAAGATAATAAAAGACAACCTTTGGCAACGTTTACCCCAAATTAGAAGGTGCAGGATCCATGCAAGACTTTTCAACACTTGACTAAATACTCAGGTGGGGTTGAATATATCATTTACTCAGTTTGGTACAAGACATAGCCTTGTGCCTGACACATAGACTCCATATGGCCTCCTTATTTTCCTAATTTCACTCCAACATTCAAGGTTTTTCAGATCATTCACGTCCACATGGCTCTATCTCTTCTCTGAGATCTTACAGAGTTTGTCTGCCCAATGCCATCTAGTATTGAATTATCCTTTGTTTCATGACTGTGAGTGCTTCCTTGGAAAATTCCATAAGTGGATAACTCAAATAGCTTTCCAATCTACACGCTTAGATGATTTAATTTATAATGTTTTGAACAGAAGTTGTTATTACTCCACTCTTTTAATACATGACAGAGAGGCTGGGAGCAAAGATTTGGTGTGATACCCAAGAAGGAAGGCTTGCCTTGGAGTGAGAGATATTCAAGTTGAATCTTGGCTCAGCCGTGTCCTACACATATGACCTTGGACAAATTATATCTTCCTCTTATATTTCGTTCCTATTTCTAAATAACTGATGACATGATATATACTCATGGAGTTCCCAATATTAACTGGGAATGTTCTTACAGCACCTAGTATACACTGGATAACTGAAATATATTTTTCCCTTTTCTTATCCACTTGTTTAACTACTTCTACTTCTATAAACCTCATTTATTTGCCTGTGATACAAATATTTAAATACATACTCTATAATAGGTAGTGTGCTAGATACTGTTTAAGGTTCAGCAATGAACTAGAAAAGTCTCTCTCAACGGACCTCAGAATTAAGTTGGTGGTGATAAACATAAAAATAACTTAGTATAATGTAAGACATAAAAATAAATGATAAACAGAAGTATAATATCATTGCTGTGAAAATGTAGAAAAAAGGATCCATTAATTATGCCTAGGGTAATTAGCAATTTTTCATGAAATACGTCACATTGAAATTGGACTCTAGGGAGAACGAGCATAAGTTTGATAGAATGAGTGAAAAGGAACATTAGAGACAGAGGAATAGCATAAAAATATGAAAGTTATAAATACTTTCAGGAAATGGTGAATGGTTTAATTTGGCTGGAATATAGAGAGTTGTAAAAATATTGTAGAAGATGAGGACAGTCTGTAATGTGAAAAAAAGTCATGGAAAAATTGAAACACTTTTTTTGGAAATTTATGCTCACAATTACCTTCTATATACACAAACTTATACTGCTGTACCCAACAGATCTATACACTGACAAGATGCAAGTCCTTTGTCTAAGGCAGTGCTCACCAGGTTCTCAGAGCTTTTGAGATTTCCAGATGTGAAAGCCCTTCTTTTTCCATGTTGATAAGACCACTGGGGTTATCATGAAGCTACATTTCCCTGAGATATTTCTTCTATCTCTTAGTGTATTTATTACAAAAGGGGCTGCTGAGCATAATAATGTTATATTAAGGCCATTCTGCTCTTTTGTTTGATGTTGACAGCTTCTCTCTAAGAATACCCTCTCTTTTATCTTATAGTCATTGCAGAGGCTCACCCAACTTTAATACCAGGGATACATGGGGGATAACATTTCTAATTGAATCCCTGGTATTCTTCCATGGATTAAAAAAAATGAATTAATCATATTGGGATTATATGTGAATTCTTAGATATGTCTTTTGTTTGTGATTTACTCAGATTATGCATCAGTGGGGAAATAATTAGCTATTTCATTAATTATTTTTGGGCAACTGTCTGCTTCTGGTTCTGTCTGGAATCCAAAATAGGCTCATACCTCAATATTCAGGTTTCTGGGTAGTGTGGACTGCAATTATATTGTACTTCTGGGCCATGAAACTTTGCTTTGAGTTCCCCATGTGGGACAGAGTTGGATAATATTGTTAATTCTGAATGTTTTTACGGGGCCATATAGTCACATTCACAAGTTGGATGAGGTTGGGGATGTGTTGGAATTCGTTATTATGAAAATTGGCCAGAAGCTCTTTTCTCTCCCCCTATGAAATAGATATATTTACAGAGTAATGAGAAAGTAGAAAAGAATTGCATTCTATTACAAAGTCAATGTCCTTTATCTGATATGGGTTATAGGAACTCCTATTTATATTAGTATTAGTCAGAATACCGTTTGTGAGTGATAATAGTATATAAAAAGTCTAGAAAGGTCAGGAGCATCATTTTGGTAGTAGAATGAAATATTAATACATTGTACGGGGGTATCTTGTCTCCTGGTAGCCTTTATACCCTCATGTACAATATCAAGGTGAATATTTCCCAAAGGTAATTTATGTTTGCAAATAACCCTCAATATTTATCTAAACCTCTTCCCTAACAAAGGGAAGCCTAAGGCACTAGGTTAAGAGCAGAACAATGTACTGTGCATCTCCATGTGCAGAGTGATACTGAAAGCTAAGCAGACAGTTTAAGGAAGGTTTTAGTTTGAAGTAGAATTGAGGTACAAAGATAAAAGGACATACCTCTACACATATAATAGCAAACAGATCAAAGCAAGAACAGCAGGGTCTAAGAGATGAGGGTATTGCCACGTGTGTTTCCTACAGAACATACTTGACTTCGGACAAGACATGGAGATATATGGGAAGAATACCAAGGTATCTCAGATAACATAATGTGTACATTATGGGAGACAGGGAAATTAACACTTGTTGATTGAAGAGATTTCACTTTGAATACTTGATTTAGGAATTACAAATATGAAGGGTATATAAATTTTCTTTGGACCTATTAGGTGTTGAGCTAGGGAATACTAGGGTAAATGTTTCCACAATGATAACATAGGGCTTGCCTCAACAAGAGGGAAGGCAGGAAATTATAGCACTATTCCTCCACACTTTCAAACACCTCCTAAGAAACCACTATGCCCCAGGCATTTAGTCAGGCTTCCAGAGTGCTACCCACTTGGGAGAAACAAGTTCAACATATGAAGGGGAAAAATGGGGATGGGCAAGGAGGGGAAAGAAGCTGATCGTGTTACAAGACAGTGTACAGTAAATATTGCCTAGATAGTACATAGGCTGATATATTAGGTCATGGAACAGTTCTGGGTATCTTTGAGTCATGATCACTAACAGTGGAATGTTCAAGCAAAGCACAAGGAACACACTGATGATAATTTGAGGGTGATAATCAATTTAAGTAGATGAGCTAACATTACTTTCTAAAACAAAATCAAGAGGTGCTTTGTTAAACAGCACCAGCAATGGATAGTCTAAATCAGAACTTACAGGTTGAGGAGAAATGCCCACAGTCAGGCCTCCATGATGTATAACATAAGTTAATATAGCATGGTGTGTATAGATTAATAAACAATAACAATTGTTTATTAAGACACTATTTTATATGCTGGGGAGACAACAATATAAACAAAATAAGACTAGAGGGAGACAAATTCCTTCCCATCATGTACAAAAAATATTAGATAACTATATGCAATAAAGAGAAATACAAAGCAGTCGAAGAGTATAGGGTGAGTAGGGGTGGGTCCCCCATTTGAACGTGGTAGCCTTTGTAGAATTTACTAAAGAGTTGGCATTTGAGTAAAAAGCTGAAGGAGGTGAGGACGTCATGTAAATATTTCAGGAAACATTTCAATTACAGAGACAGGAAGCACAGATTCTTCAAAAAGGAGTCAGCCTGTTGTTTTTGATCAACAAGTTGTTTGATGTGGTTATAGCAGAATGATCAAGGAGAAGGGCTACCAGAAATAAAGCCTGAGAGTAAAAGGGGTGGAGCAGATAAAGCAAGCCCCTCATAGAAATCTGGCTGTAACTCTGAATAAGCTGAGAATATATATATATCACATTTTAAAAATCAGTCATCTGTCAAAGAACATTTAGATTGTATTTAGATTGTTTTCATATCTTGTCTATTGTAAATAATGTGACCATGAACATGGGAATGTAGATATCTCTTTACAATCCTGATCTCCATTCCTGTGGATATATACCCACAAATGAGATTGCTAGATCATAGAGTGGATCTACTTTAAAATTTTTAAGCAACCTCCATACCGATTTCTATAATGGCTGTGCTAATTTACCTTCCCCCCAACAGTGTATAAGCATTCCCTTTTCTCCACATCCTTGCCAACACTATTATATTTTGTCTTTTGGATAGCAGACCTCCTAACAGGTGTGAGGTGATAGCTCAATGTGCTTTGATTTGCATTTCTCTGATATTTAGAACTGGCAGGCAGAGCGCTGTCTACTTAATGCAGTTTTTTGTTTGTTTCTTCAGTTTATTTGGGATATCTTTTTCTCTTTTTTTTTCTTTTTAAACTTTTACTGGAGTATAGTTTCTTTATAAACTTAATGCAGTTTTAAGCATTCCTAAGAATCCTTAATTTGAGGTCATAATTTGGAACAGTCTTTTGGTGATTAAAGGTTGACTTACACTTCTTTATAATTGCGACACATAGATCCAAGAGTAAGTACTCTGGGTTCCAAAACTGAATAGGATAATAACAGTACCTAGAAAGTCCTTTAAACTGAAGCTCCAGACTAATTTTTCTCTGAGGTTTTTCAGAACAGTTGAAATCTTTGTGTTTAAAATTGTGAAGAGTTGTTTTTTTGTTTATTTCTTTTTCTTTTTTTTTTTATTTAATATGTTGAAAAAAAGCTGTATGTGTTGGTTATAAGGCTGAGTGCACTGGGAGAATCCTTTGTAATGATAACTTATATCACCCTGTGTTAAGGGAGTGTCCAGGAATGGTTGGAGTACTTCCAGAGAGCTAAGATTCTCAGTTCATATGGAAAGAGTAGATAGACTTCCAGAAGAGTTGGCCTTGTGGTCATTAAGGTCAGAGGTGAAACATTAGGCCGAGGAAGTTCTAGAGTTTCTGAAACTTGGGCTCATTTAAGTTTTTGTGTTTTTTTCTGGTGGAATTCACAGAACAAAACCATTTTTAAGTGAACAGTTCAGTGGTTCTTAATATGTTGACAATGTTTTGCAACTATGACTCTTGCCTAGTTTCAAAATATTTTCATCACCTCCAAAAGAGACCTTATACCCATTAAGCCTTAAGCAGTCACTTCTCCTTCCCCCCTTTCCTTAGCCAGTGGCAACCACTAAATAAGCTTTCTGTCTCTATGGATTCAGCTATTCTAGATATTTCGTATAAATGGAATCATACAATATATTATCTTTTATGTCTTGCTTCTTTCACTTTGCATAATTGTTTTGAGGTTCATTCACATGGTAACAAGTGTCAGAATTTAATTCCTTTTGTGGTTGAATGATTTTCCCCATTTTGTTGATCATTTATCCATTGATGGACATTGGGTTGTTTCTACCTTTTGGCTATTGAAAATAATGCTGCTATGAACATTCATATGCAAGAGTTTATATGAATACCTGTTTTCAATTATTTTGGGTGTATACCTATTAATTTAAGCTTGATAATTATTTTTTCCCTTTTACCTTATTGACTATTGAATGTGATATGAACAGAACAGTTTTAAACAGGAGGAAGTACCTTACAAAGCAACCTAACAACAATATTAATAAAATGAGTGCTTCCATCATTAAATAGCTTGAGCCTAGGTAGGAAAAAAAGTCAGGCAATTCTTTTTCTTTGTTGTACTGTTAAAGCTGTGGATTTCCAACAAGGAAAAGCTTTGCTCTGTCTTGAGAATAGATACACAATAACCTAAACAAATCCATGGCCTATCTGGGAAAATTGTATAAAATCCTTTGATTGTAAGCAATCAAAGGGTCATCAAGATTTTGGCTCCAGTTCCTGCATCTTCTAGAAAATATAGTTCTTGACTGAACAGCTGCTTCTCAAAAACAAAACAAAATAAAACCTGTACTTTGTGGAAGAGAATGTAGATCTTTGGTGGACAGCTTCCCATCTCTACTAAGATCTATCCTTATGGTCATCAAATTTCCTTGTGCACCCTTCTTCCCAAGCATAGACCATATTCCCTACTTCTATCTTGCCCCCTCCACAAAGGAGAAAATCTCAGATTCCATACAGATATTTTACTCATCTCATAGACTGAATCTCTGGATCATCGCAATACTTTCCATAAAATCAGATATAGTTCTTCATTATTTTTAAAACTATGAATTTTAAGGCAAGGTGTTTATTCATCATCTAATGTACAATGCAGAAAATGGGGACAGAATACTAAACTGAAAACTCCCTTCTGGAAATAAAAGAATAAGAGACACATAGCAGTCACTAGTCTATGGCAATAATGAGATCCTCCAGGACTGGCATTGTAAGGACCCCTATCCTGTGGTTGGGAGATTTCCTTGATTAGATAGTGATACTGATCCTTGGGAGGAATTATTTTACCTATTGCCCTTAATTGTTCCTGGGTTCACTGTCTTGAAGTTTCTTCCTCTTTTCTTTCATGACATATCTAAAATTTTCACAGCCTACTCTATGACCATGAAAGTTTAAATGGTCAAAGTTTATTTTTATAATTTTTAATTTGTGCTTTGATTCCTTTAGCAATACAATTCCCTCAGAAACTTAGAATATTTTCAACTATGTGTTTGTAGTCAGTTCCATGGGCAAGTAATTATATCTAACATAGTTTCCTAGATTTGTTTCTTAAATTTGCTTTATTTCTTGACTTTCTCATCCACATTCTAGCATGAAACCACCTAAAACACTGGACTTAAGTGGGATGTACCATTCTTAATGTGGTATTTGCAACAGAGCTGAAGCACTCTATTTAGTTTGAGGAGATTTAGTGATTCTTTGATGCACAAAGTCTTTGACAACATGATATCTTGCTATTTGCAAGCCCCAAAGCAGGACACTTTTGCAATCTGTAATGCCCTTAATCTCTAGACTTTCTCTAATTCCTTTGATCTCTGCTTGAAAATCTTCCAATCTTTGCTTGAGTTAATTTCTTTTTAGAATACTCTGGACAGCCAGTAGTGGCCACCCATACTAAGATTCTGAGTCAATCTAACCATTTCCTCTAGAACTATAGGACCTGTAGGCAAATTGTTTCACCAAACATTTTGTCACAGTAAAGCAGAACTCTTTTTCTTTCCAAACTGCTTTGTCTACTTCCTTGATGTCTGCTGATTAATCAATAAGCCAACATCATGTAGGTTGTAGAATAGCACTACATCTCAAGTGACAGGCTAGTTAGAGTAATGAAACTGCTATTATAATCACCAAGTTTCAGGGGCTTAACACAATAAAAATTTTTTCTCACTTATCTAATTTGAGTGCTCCTGGAAAGCTGTAGGGCTCTGCGGTAGGCAATCATTCAGTGATCCAGAATGATGGAAGCTGTAATATCTTTCAGATAGTGGTTTTGAAGGTTGACAATGACATTGATATCAGGCTGACAGAGACAGAGGGATGAGATGTAGAGAAAATTGTATCTGCTTCTTAAACCCTTAGGCCTGAAAGTGACACACATCACTTCCATTCACATTCTGCTGGCAATAATTATAATTTTCATTTAATCCTACCTTGATGTAAGGGGACTGGGACCTATAGTTCTTGTTTGGACAGTTAAATCTCAGAATATCTCTATCTTATAGAAAAGGAGCACAAATCTTTGGGGTCAGTTAGTCATCCCTGCTCCAAATGTTAATTTAACAATTAGGTTTATTGTTAGCTTAAGGTGCTAATTTATACCATTTAATTCTCACAATAAACTTTAATGTAGGCATAATAAATTTTACCTCCCCTATTTAGTCAAATGGAGGCTTAGAAATATTAAGTTATTAACCATAGTAACATGGAAAATATTGGGGTCAGAACTCTTAACAATGATTTAATGATTTTAACGTTTTTCTTTTGTCCTTGCATCCTGTGGAGAGTGGCAATTACAATTATTTAAAAATGTGGAGTTTTTTTTTAGAAATGTTTGTTAGTTTTGAATAATTAAGAAAATTATCCAGAATTTCATAACCACAGTTATCATTCACATATATTAATGAGTGCCTATATTGTGCCAGGCACTATGTCAGTGATAACCCTGAAGGCATATGTTAGTAGATACAACTTTTCTTAAGCTATAAAACCCAGATATACAGCTCTGAACGGAGACAGCTACACTGAAGAAAGTCAGCTAGACCAAGGATATCTAATTCTATTTTCATGAATTTAATCCAACTCTTGGGCTCTCTTCGTGGAGCTAAAGCCCTTCTATGTTGAAGTCATATAGGCCAAAGATCCACTTAGATCCACTTGCACAGCTGAGATAATCTATATCTTTCAAAAATCATTATAAAAAAATTAAGGATAAATATAGAATCATAGGCAAAAAATTAAGAGATAATAACAGTCTATCATACAAGTATATCTTTGTGTTTCCTACCATATCTAAGATTGTTTCCAATGCCCATTAGACCTTCACTTCTACCACAACTCCGAACAGGAGGCAGACTCCATTTCAGGTTCCCTCACTTTCTAGCATGAGATTATTTCCCAGAAATGTGGTGACACTAATCAGCATAGAACATACCCTCAAGTGTTCTGATCAATCATTTTGGCTCTTTCATAGTCCTGTCTAAAAGGGAGAGGGAGAGGGAGACTCTGTTTTTACTCAGGCCCTCCCATTTGGTTCTTTCCAGTCACAGAGACCACCATTTGCTTAAAGAATTGGCTCTAGGCAAAATCTTGCCCTACAGCTTCAATAAAATTCCCTGTGCACGTAGTATTGGAGCCAGTCTGACAGTCCCATCAATATAACCACAGTTGGATGTTGTAAAAATAAAAAAAGGAAAAAACAAAAACAAAAACATTATTTTAGAGGAAATTATCTCTGCAATTTATCCATTCATCTTTCCCAGTAAGTTACTCTTCCATTCACTCATTCATTAACTCACTTATTCACTCATTCACCCATTGATATGGACCAAATGTTTGTGTCTCCCTAAAAGATTCATATTTGGAAGTCTAATCCCCATTGTGATGGTATTTGGAGACAGGACCTTTGGGGAGATGATTAGGTTTGGATTTGGTAATGAGGATGGAGCCCCCATGATAAGATTGGTACCATTATAAGAGGATAAAGAGTGTAGAGCTCCTTTTCTCTGCTATATGAAGACACATCAAGAAGACTGCTGTCTATGAACCAGGAAGCAGGCCCTAACCAGATACCAAATCTGTTAGCTCCTTGATACTGAGCTTCACAGCTTTCAAAATTCTGAGAAATAAATGCCTGTGTCTAAGCCACCCTGACTATGGTAATTTGTTATAGCAGCCCAAACTTTCAAAGACAATCATAGTGAAAGATCACTGTATGCAAATTATCATATGAGGTGTTTAGCACAGGAAGATGGCCAAAAAGAAATCCCTGTTCACCGGACGTTTTCAGGCTACTGCAGAAGTACATGGATAAAGAATAATTACAGCGCTAGAATGAATGTGTATGTAAGATGAGAGCAAAAGAGAAAGAGCACATTGACTTGCCAGGGTAATCAGATATTCTGGAAAAGATAGCTTGTGAACTGAGGAGCATTAGCACACAAGTAGCAAGAGAATATTCCAGGGCAGGAGAGCAGCAGTTTTGGGGGGACAGGAATGTGAAACAGAATGGCATATTTACTAAAATGAACAAGTTCTTAATATCTGTAGTATTATACAGTAGAAAGACCAAAAGACATGAGGTTGGTGAAATAGGCGGAGGACAGAACATCAAGACATTTTAAGGAATTTTGACTTTATATTGAAGGCAACTGAAAGTATACAAAAGTTGTCAATCATCCCTGCTTGGTATCTGTTAAAGCATGTTAGGGAGTTTTAGAAGGTTTTTCTACATCCAGGTTCAGCTCACATGTTAGAAGTACCCACACTTGTATGTAAAACAGGAATTTATTAGGGGTAAATGGTTTAATGGAATCTCATACAGTCATGACCAAGACTCATGAGTGTAGTATTTCTTAACAGAAAATCATTACTTCTGTTGGCACCAGACCATTAGTCATAATACATTCTTTTGTTAAATCCTGGCGTTCTTGAAAATGTAATTTATAGGTCAAGTCTCACAAATGCTTGGTTCAGAATAACTGAGGCATTGATGAAAAATGCATTTCTTATATCTGCAGTTCACTAATAAGCTTAAATATGATGAGGAGACATCTGCCATAATTCAAGTGTATTTCAGCTCTGGCCAGTTCACATAAACAAAAAGCTATACAGAGGCAGATTTAGTTTTTTTTCTTCTTATATACCTAGATGCTGGCCTTTGGGAATCTATAAATGCTTAAATCTTGTATAGCATGAGATACTTTGGGGTCAAGGTAAGAAAGCAGAGAGGGGAAGAAATTCAATGTAGAGAGACCAGAAACCTCCAACAACTTATGGCTTTTTTTTTTTTATTGAAGCATAGTTGATGTACAATCTTATATAAGTTACAGGTGTACAATACAGTGATTTGAAGTTTTTAAAGGTTATACTCCATTTATAGTTATTAAAAAATGTTGGCTATATTTCCAGTGTTGTACGATATATCCTTGTAATATTTGATACCTAAGAGTTTATAACTCTTACTCTCCTACACCTATATTCCCCCTCTCCCCTTCCCTCTACCCCCTGGTAACCACTAGTTTGTTCTCTATATCTGTGAGTCTGCTTCTTTCTTGTTGTATTCACTAGTTTGTTGTTGTTTTTAGATTCCACATATAAGTGATATCATGCAGTGTTTTTCTTCCTCTGTCTGATTTATTTCACTTAGCATAATACTCTCCACATCCATCTATGTTGTTGCAAATGGCAAAAGTTCATTCTTTTTTATAGCTGAGTAATATTCCATTGTGTGTGTTTTTATAACACATCTTCAATATCCATTCCTCTGTTGATGAAAACTTAGGTTGCTTCCATATTTGGCAGATGAAAATAATACTGCTATGAACATTGAAGTACATGTATCTTTCCAAATTGGTGTTTTTTGTTTGTTTGTTTTGCAGATAAATACCCAGGAGTGGAATTTCTGGGTTATGTGGTAGTTCTAGTTTTAGTTTTTAGAGAAACCTTCAGACTGTTTCCACAGTGGATGCACCAATTTACATTCCCACCAGCAATTACAGGTGTTCCCTTTTCTCCACATCCTTTCCAATATTTGTTATTTGTGGGGTTTTTTAATGATAGGCATCCTGATGGGTGTGAAGTGATATCTCAAGTGATATCTCATGCAAATTGTGATTTGCATTTCCCTGATGATTAGTGATGTTGAGCACCTCTTCATGTGCCTGTCAGCCATCTGCGTGTCCTCTTTGGAAAAATGTATATTCAGGTCTTTTGCTCATTTTTAAATTGTGTTGTTTGTTTTTCTGATGCTGAGTTGTATTAACTGTTTATATATGTTGGATATTAACCCCTTATGGGTCATGTCATTTGCAAATATTTTTTTCCCATTCAGCAGGTTGTTTTTTCATTTTGTCAATGGTTTCCTTTGCCGTGCAAAAGCTTTTAAGTTTAATTAGGTCCCATTTGTTTATTTTTGCGTTTATTTCCTTTGTCTTAGGTGGCAGATCCAAAAAATATTTCTACAATTTATGTCAAAGAGTGTTCTGCCTATGTTTTCCTCTAAGAGTTTTATGGTTTCCGGTCATACATTTGGGCTTTAATACATTTTGAATTTATTTTTGTATGTGGTGTTAAAATTATAGACCAATATTACTGATGAACATAGATGCAAAAATCCTCAACAAAATATTAGCAAACTGAATCCAATAATATATTAAAAGGATTATATACCATGATCAAGTGGGATTTATCCCAGGGATGCAAGAACTTTTCAGTATCCACAAATCAATCAATGCCATATACCACATTAACAAATTGAATAACAAAATCATATGACCATCCCAATAGATGCAGAAGAATCTTTTGACAAAGTTCAACATCCATACGTGATAAAAACTCTTGAGAAAGTAGGCATAGAGAGAATGTACCTCAACATAATGAAGGCCATATATGACAAACCCACAGCTAACATCATACTAAATGGTGAAAAGCTGAACACATTTCCTGTACGATCAGGAACAAGACAAGGATGCACATTCTCATCACTTTTCTTCAGCATAATTTAGGAAGCCTTAGCCACAGCAATCACACAAGAAAAAGAAATAAAAGGAACCCAAATTGGAAAGGAAAATGTAAAATTGTCACTGTTTGCAGATTACATAATACTATACATAGAAAACCCTAAAGACACCACCAGAAAACTACTAGAGTTCATCAATGAATTCAGTAAAGTTGCAGAGTAAAAAAATTAACACACAGAAATCTATTGCATTTCTATATGCTAACAGTGAACTATCAGAAAGAGAAATTAAAGAAAAATTCAATTTACCATCACATCAGAAAGAATAAAATACCTAGGAATAAACCTACCTATGGAGGCAAAAGACCTCTACTCAGAAGACTATAAGATGCTGATGAAAGAAATTGAAGATGACACAGATTGAAAGATATACTGTGTTCTTGGATTTGGAAGATTTAATATTGTTAAAATGACCATACTATCCAAGGAAATACACAGATTCAATGCAATCACTTCAAACTACCAATGACATTTTTCACAGAACTAGAATAAATAATTTTAAAATGTGTATGGAAACACAAAGGACCCTGAATAGCCAAAACAATCTTGAGAAAGAAGAACAGAACTGGAAAAATCACATTCCCTGACTTCAGACTTACTTCAAAACTACAATTATCAAAACCATATGGTACTGGCACAAAACCAGACACATAGTTCAGTGGAAAAAAACAGAGAGCCCAGAAATAAACCCACACACTTAATGGTCAATTAATCCACAACAAAGAAGGAAAGAATATACAATGGAGAAAAGACAGTCTTTTCAATAAGTGGTGCTGGGAAAACTAGACAGCTATGTGTAAAATAATGAAATTAGAACCTATGGCTTTAAAACAGACCAATGCTTTCAAATAATATGCATTAATATTCTATAAAAGGAAGATCTGGATACTAGCAAACTTTATTAATATCCTGGATCCTCTCACTTCAGTCTTGACTTTGCCATATGGTATTGGGTTGGCCAAAAATTTCGTTCAGGTTTTTCTGTAAGGTGTTATGGAAGAACCCCAACAAACTTTTTAGCCAACTCAATATATAATAAAGAGGAGCCTAAGCAGTCCTACCTGGGAGTTCTCTGAAGAGATGTTTTTGATGTATTTGGAAGAAAAAAAATTCTGCAGATAGAAAAGGAGAATAATATTTGAGAAAGAGGTAAAAATATGTAGAAAGAAAATAATATAATATTGTATTAGTTCACTAGGGTTACCATAATAAAGTACTACAAACTAGGTGACTTAGAACAACGGAAGTTTATTGTCTCACAGTTCTGGAGTCTAGATCTCTGGGTGGGCAGCAGCAGCCTCTTTGGAACCCAGAAGCAAACTTCATCTGTGTGCTGAGCTTCCTGAATGATTGTTACTACACCTACTCCAGCCTTATATATGGGCAGGAGAAACAGAAAATAATGCAAAAATGTGTCCTCCCACATCACATTTCCCTTTTCTATTGCTTTTTTGTGTTTTGGAAGGCAAAGTATTTTATTTTTCCCCTAGTCTCTATGCATTCAGCGAAGCTTCTTTCTTTGATACTTTCTGTGTCTTAAGGGATGCCTCCCTTTCCAGATAAAGCTTTGACCCACAGCTCTCAGATCACTGCCACCTGCTTATTCACACAGTGCTAATTATAATACTAGTTCATGTGACACAATATAGTAGTTAAATAATAAGCATGCAGTGACCTGCAATCCTTTAAGCTTCCATGTGTACAAAGCCCTTAAGAGACTCTTCCCCAAACACAGCACCATCTTCTGACTTTTAGAAGTAGCATCTTAGCAAAAGCTTAGCCTTAATTTCATGGCAAGAACATTTCTCTGTTTCCTAACCCTGTCAACCTTCACTCTGACTGGCGTCCAGATTAATAGTTATTTAACTGCTGAACAATTATGACAGGTGATTAATTAGTCTCAAGGAGCAGCCACTTGTGCTGTTATTAATCAGCTCATCACCAGACAGAAAAAGAAGGAAAGCAATCTGTATTTGTTACAAAATGGGCTAGGCAGGCATTACTAAGGCAATAAGAAAAGGTCATTGTAGAGCTGAAAGCATGATGAGCAGGTTTTGTGAGATTGATGAGGGAGAATTATTTTCTGTATATATTATAAGAAGAAAAAAAGACTGTTCAGTGCAGTGTGGTGAAAGGAACTTAATGCATAGGGAATGGATTTCTCCAGATGTGCAAAGTACTTAAATCTTATACCATAGGTATAAAGGGATATTGCTGAGTTAAGATGTAAGGTGAGCTGTTGACTGTTTCCTCATCAATTCTGAAAATATCATAAAGACTGTGATATGCTGCATTTGAAAATTAAGTAGGGAATTCATTTATACTTAATGATCCATGCCAGAAACTTTTGTACCAACTTCCATTTCTCATTTACCCTCATTCTCTAAAATCTACCCTCAATCTGATCCCTTTACCACAACACAGATCTGTCCTGCTCCATTCTTCCTACCATTATTATAATTGTAGACCTTATCAGCTCTTGTCTAGATTACTGAAATAACCTTTTTCTTGACTAGTGTTTCATGTACTGCACTGCAGTCTTGGTGATTTTTCCCCTTAAAATGAAAATAAGATGGTGGCATCTTTCTGATTAAAACAACAAATGGGATTGTGACAGTCCTTGACATGACTTGTTAGCTTCACCCTGAATACTCAAGCATCGAGGTGGAGACCACTGCTCTGAAATAAGACAACCTGGCTTGAATTCTGCTACTTTTTCTCACTTGCTGTATGATCTTGGGCAAGTCACCTGACTTTTGGTTTACTCATCTGTAAAAATAGGATAATAATAATATCTACATCATAAGAAGCATGTGAATTTTCAATGAATGGATACATATAAAGTGCTTACTACTGCGTCTGGAATACACAGATAAGTGTTAGCTATTGTTATTTCTAGCCATGTACCCAGCCCTATTTTCTTAAATAAACCATGTAAATTTCCACCTCACACCTCTGATTTTTCTCTTTCCTCTGTCAAGAAAGGACTCTCACAGGCACTTCTCATTCTAGTTTATGTCTTGAACAGACAGCCATCTTCAGTGTTCAGCTTAAAAGTTTAGTCACCTTCTCTAAGATGCTTTTTCTAACTCTCTCTGCTTAGATGGAAGTGAACCTTCTCACCACCTTGCCTCCCTCTTATGTCACACTGTCCCATATCTCTCAATCACTTCAATATTAGATTACATTTAATGTCTTTAGGCTAGATATTAATTTCCTTGTGACAAAAAATGTTTTCTCCCATCTATATTGCCCCAGCACAATGCCTCACATGCAGTAGGAATTTAATCAGTATTTTGAATGAATGAGTGAATATAACAAGACAGGTTGGCCAGACAAGTAGAAATAACAGGTAAAATATCCAGTGAAATAATCAAACCTCTCCAAACTGGAGATAAAGCCAGGAGTTGATACACTCACTGATCCATATACTTAAATCAGTATTAACTCTCTGAGGCATTGCTGTAATTGGGCTTTGGGGAATATACTCTGGGTTTGAATAATTAGTGACTTGAGGCAAATGCTTTGAATCTCACTCCCTATTAAAATTACCATCATATGGAGAATGAGATTTAAAAAAAAACTAATAGATGAGGTTCCTTCTAGCAAATTGTTAGACGACGTTTCTGATTGCCAAATTGTCTCTTTATGAGACTCTTCTGGGGCACCGGGGAATTACCAATAATCTACAGCAGAGAGATCTCAAGGTTTCCATTTCATTTAAACTACAGAGCCTGTGTGAGGAAATATATCATTAAAAATCTGAGTCCCATTGTCATCTCTCTCCCATGTTAGAAGCTCCTCCTCACTTGCTAGTAACACCTGTGTGGGGAAAAAAAAAGGTGCTTGCACTTCTTATTTTCTACATTAATCATCATTTATACAGCAAGCATTAGGATAGCAAAAGCACAAGCATATGACTTCAGGTGGGTAATAAACAGCAGGGGCAGATCAAGTTTATAAAAAACAAAGACACTATTTTCACATGATTCAATTTACCCCTGCCTGCCTGGATGGGTTTAACTACACCAGAATCAGCTTTTGCAAAGCACCTGAGGAAGTACTTAAACGTAATTGTACTCTGAGATCATTACTGGAGTAGTTAATCAGGTGCAAACTAGGGCAAAGGCCTTTTGGGTTTGCTCCCATTGGAAGACTGTCCTAGGTCCCAATACTAGGTTGAACCCTATTTTTGACTGTACAAAATATTAAATATTAATGGTAAGATATATTCCTTTTTCAGTCTCACAGAAATAGTCAAAACATTAGATCAAATATTGCCCTTACGTTGAGACTATTTTATAGAGGACCTCATGTAAGCAATTGAACCAAAGATAGTTAGAAAACAAGAGAATGAACAGGAGGAAAACAGGAGTCTATGAAATGAATATAAGAACTGCTCATCTGCATAGTAAGAAATCACAACACATCCGTGCTGCCCAGGTATGCTGTAAAGTAAGGAAGAATATATATTCTAGTGTCTGCAGATACAATTTGAATTTAGTTCCACTAGTTTTTTAACCTTAGATGAATAACTTAGCCTCTCTGAGCCTGTTATCCTTCTATAAAATGAGTGTAATAAAGCTCACCCCACATGGGTTGTGACAAAAGGGAAGCTTGTACTGTAAGCCTTCTAAGTATTAGTCTCATCCCCTGTTGAGATTTGGCAGAGCAGATCCGGACTTGGTTGCATTAGTCTCACTAAGGATGTTGTTCAGTTTTCTGAGTTTGATAAGGACACAGAATCTAGGTTAATAATTGCCACTGCGATACTTCAAACATAGTTAATCCAATAGTTTCTTTTTTGGGGGAATTTTTTGTTCCTTTACGGTTTTATATTAATGACAAAATAGCAAATGTTCCTCTCTTCCCCAGCTAGCAGTGATAATAATCAGATCACTTGTGATTATCTGTCACTATGGGAACCATAACAGTACCCATGGTAAGGACACTCTCATACTGGCTGCAAAGCTGGTTCACAGATCTAATAAATACAAGAATTTAGGCCACCTTAAACATCTTTTTAGGCATTTTTAAATATAGTGATAGGACATCTAATATTGGAAATTTTATGAATAGCATTACCTCTTCTTCCCTCATACTTTTTGGGAAGTGTTTCCTCTGTTTCCTTGTGAGTCAAAATTCATCTTCACACTGGATATCACTGGATGTTTCTTCCGGCTAATGCACATCCTAACAAGAACTTTTCTCTCCCTTTGAATTTCCTAAATATCTATCTGTTTCAAACACTTGACCCTCTTGTCAAATAATTCTCCTGTTGACCTATGAATTTTTTCTCCGCCCTCATAAGATTTGAAGCTCTTCTCCATAATTACAGTGCTGCATGTAAAACGTGTCTCAAGAAGTTAGGATTGTTCCAAAATTTTTATGCTAAGGTGCTTTCTATTAAAATAAGTTTAGGATTAAAACAGTATATTAGGTTAGGTATATATATTAGGTTAGGAATATATAAATATATTAGGTTAGGAATATATATATATATATATTAGGTTAGGAATATATATATGTTAGATTAGGAATATATATATATATTAGGTTATGAATATATATATATATATATATATATAGGTTAGGTTAGGAATATATATATATATATAAATATATAGGTTAGGTTAGGAATATATATATATACTCATTAGGTTAGGAATATATTAGGTTAGGAATATATATATATATATATATATATATATATATATATATATATATATATTATCCTCTTATCCTCCTTTGGGACTCCACAATACCCACAGAATTCCCTGAGATGCCACATATGTGTATGTGTGTGTGTGTGTGTGTGTGTATTTATAAAATACATACATACACATGCCATACAAAATATTAAATATTAATGGTAAAAATATTCCTTTTTTGGTCCCACAGAAATATTTTATATATATACATATGTATAGAACCAGATAATACTTTGATTAATATAGTATATCCCTTGAGAGTTTTATCATAGACTCCTTTATGATGTAATATATCATATTATCTATATCTCTCTATATCTTTTATCAGAGAAAACTAATCTAAACTGTCACCTATTTTTCCCCCTCTCACACATAAAACTGGCTCCTGATAAATGCTACTCTAAAACCAGGAAATTAGCTTTTAAAAATTGCTATGTGTCAGGTATTTCACATATGTGAATTAACCTTCACAACAACTGCCTGGCTTGGGCATTTTTAGAACTATTTTACTAATAAGGAAAGAGAGATTCAAAGAAGATAAATAAATATCCAAAGCCACAAAACCAGCAAACATTGGTTTTGGAATTTAAGTGCAGGGCTTACTAACTCTAAAGTGCATCAGCTTTTCCCAACATTGTTTAAAGGAAAAACTTAATACAGTCATTGATCCAGAAGGTGTTCAGGGAGTAATAATTCTGAAAAAGAAAACAAACCTGAAGGAAAAAAAATGGATTTTCCAGAAATAACATAATTGGATTTGGAAGTAAACCTTAGCTGTACTTGAGATAGTGCCCCGCTTAAAGGGAAAGGAACTAACAGTCATTGAGTATCTGTTCATTCTTTACCCTGTGAAATGGGTTTTGGTATTCTCACTTTGCAGATGAGTATACTGAGGCTCAGAGTTTTAGGCAGCTTCTTTAGACATGCATCCAGTAAATGGTAGAGTGGAGAGTTATACTCAGAGCTGTGTGATATGTCTGATCTCATCTGCTATTCACTATGATAGTGTCTTGTTAGAACAGTAGGTGCCTCAAATGCCTTCCTATTCTCCCAATTTAAGTGAAGGTGCTTCACAATATGATTGAATGGGAGGTGAGACAAATGTAAGTTTATGTAATGATATATGTCCCTACTCTAAATCATAGGACATGTGATAAAGACAAAGGAAAGATTCATATTGAATCACCAACTCATGAAGGTAGCAGCTGGACTCAGTTGAGAACTCAATACCTGAATATGAGAAAACCTGTTTGTTTGAAGATTGGCAGGTTTGTCTGATTCTTGGCACTGAGATAATAAAAACAGGTGTGAAGTAAACAATTCCAACTTCATATTAAATTTCTAGCATCAAAACATTCAGATCCCCCCTAGTGCTAGGAAACCTTGCTTCTCTCCTGCTTACACTCTCAGCCTGGTTCCAAAGTCTGTAGCTGTTGGGAACTAACAGCTAAGTACTTAACAGACTATGAAAAGACAACCAAAACTTGAGTCCTTAATACTTTCTATGTTGTGGACCCCTTTGGCAATCTTGAGAAGTTTATGGGTTGTCTCCTCAGAAGAATTTCGTAAATGTCTTAAATTTCATAAAATAAAATGTACATATCAATTGATAACATTCTGGTACATTTTCTAAAATGTAATTCATATAGTAATATTTTCGAAAGAATTATTAATAATGTGTTTTTCCTTTTAAGTTCATTAAATAGCAAAATATGACAGTTATACCATAACTTCAAAATAGTAATTATTACAACTGATATTTTAATATATCCACAATACTTGTAATGTGATATAAAAATACCTGTGTTGATCTCTATTAGTAACAAAGTCGCAGGTACTGCTAAGAATATTATTTGTTACCTATGTTATCCATATTTATTGTTGAAAAAAATGCTAAATTTCAGTTGGTAATAGTAAAAATAAGGATGCAATTTTTTTCTGTGCAAGTTTACAAGCACTCTGAATTACATCCACAGACCTCGAGGGACCAAAAAGCCCTGAAGTCTTTGCTATTTGACTTGAGAGACATCTCACATATATTATCTCTAATCCTTATAACATTGTATAAGATAGACTTAAGTAACCTTCCATATACAGATGAAGATTTTGAATCTCAAAGAAGTAAGTGACTTACTTATGGTTGGAGACATGAGGGATGAGGCTGTTATTTCAACCAAATATTTAGTCACCCAGTCTACTTTCAACTTTACCATCAAGCTTAACCCTGCTTTAGTAATTACTCTCCACCTCACACCATCCCATGCTATGTAAATCCTTCTATACCTAACGTCCTTAGGCAGGAACATAACTGACACCCAAGATTCCATTTAGAAGGCAGTCTGATAAGCTCCAAGAGGACCTTGTTATATTTGGATTCAAGTCAAAGACAAGACTTGAATGAAGAAGGCTTCATGAGGAGAAGAGGTAGACCCTCTGGACAAGGTATGGGAGATGTAAAGTAAAAGCTACTTAAAATTCAGAAATGTGATATAACAAACAAACTAACTAGCCCAGCAGCATTGCAGTATCATCTAGGGAAGCCTTGCTGACAAAGGAAAGCACTATAAACAAATCATATGAATTCTAAAAACATAAATTTCTCACCATTATATAAAAATTGGTTTAAAAAGTAATGGCAGTCCCAGAAGATGTTATATGCAGATGCTACTGAAAGCTACTGAGACACTAGTAGTTGGACACCACTGGTTGTCTGGGGGTGCACCTGGCCCTGGGATGAGACTGCACACTAACCCTTGCTTTGTAATCTACTAGTCCTGTTGTATTGGGGAGATAGTTTAGCTTTCCCTGTGCCACAATTGTCTCATCAGAAAAAGGAGGATAACAAAGATTCTTAGGATATCGGTGGTGTGTGTGTGTGTGAATTAAATGAGTTAATGCATGTAACTTTTCTGTGCTTCAATTTCTTCATCTTTAAAATAGGCATCATTAGTATGTATCTCATGGAGTTGTTATAAGGGTTATATAATTATAAAGCCCTAAGGACAGCATCTGGTTTATAAAAAGAACAATATATGTGTTTTTTTTAATTGTAGATTTTAATGTGCTATGTGATCTTGACCTTGAGCATACTATTTATATCGGAGCCTCAGTTTTTTTTTTCATTTGCAAAGTGGTGATGGTTTCTACTTAATGCTGATGTCTACATTAAAAACAGTAAGATCAGCAATTATATTTGAAACTCTGTTTCTTATTCAAAAACTTGATCCCTTGATATGGCATCATTCTGCAAAAATCTCTAAGTCAAGTCACTACATGCCACCATTTTTGGCTGTATGTTCTATATCATAGGTACATTGCATCTAATGATTCTGGGTGTTGGCCTTTATCAAAATCTTTAATGATCTTTGTCATTATTTCTAATAATCCTATACTTTTGAAAACCTCTGTTTTCTGGAGATGTTTATCTAAAGTATCCCATGTTTACTATGGTTTTTTAATTAAAGGTTTAAGGTTTCTCCATGATACATTAGTTAATCTTATCTGTGAACCTGAGCAGCTTGTCATTGTCAATCTTCTGATGAACTGATGGCTTTCCACCTGAGTGCACCTTTGGCCATTATTACATATTATTCTCAGTCATTAGAATTAAAGGGAAAATGAGAAATTACAAAGGTCTTAAATGGCAAGTGTCCTGTTAAGGAAATTAATTTTTATCATGTCTAAAAACATATATTTCAATAGGTAGGGAAATGGCCATATTTAATACTTGCATATACAGATAATACCTGTCAAATCAGTACATTTATTGCTTGCTTGGAATTTGCTGTTTACATTTTTGAAAACATTTTTTCTTTCAGGACGCTATGAATTTCCTTTAAAATCTTATCTACATTATGCCCTTTCCTTTACTGAGTTTGCAAGGTTTTTAAAATTTGACCCAAAGCTATTAGTTCCCATGAGGAAGGGTCCAACAATATGATGCAGATAGAGAATAGATACTTGGTCCTAGTCGGTCCACATAGGGGTACCTGAAAATCTATAGTTTCTTCCTTGCCATGGAATGCAATTCATTCTCCAAGCTGCCACCAAGTCTATCTGAAAAGCAAAAAGACAAAAAACAAACAAAAAAACCCAGAAGAACAAACAAAAACTTGCTTATGTCATTCTTTTCAATTTGAAGTCCTTGACATGACATTAAAGGACTTTTAGAATTCAGCCAAGGTTTCCTTTCTAGCCCATCTTCCATTCTGCCTCATCACACCTGGCCGTTTCTACCCAGTATCCTCTTATGTCATCTTACCTAACTACATGTTCTTATCCATATAAAGAAGAACATCCTTATCCTTTCCCTTATCTCTCCCAACACCCCAGACCTGGTAAACACCACCACTGGTCCTTTACCACTAACCAGATGCCAATTTTTTCCTCTGAAACTCATGCTTCTCACTTTACTATGATCTATCTATCTTCTTCTGTATCATTAGAGCACTTGTTTGATATTTGAATTTTCTTTTTATTTCTGTGAGCTCTTCAGAATCAAGACTGTTTTTTAAAGTCTTTATCTTCCTTATCCAAGGGCATGCCTGGAGTATAGAAAATGCTGAATAAAAATATAGATCAATGAGTTGATGAGTAAATGAATGAATGAATATATAAATGAACAAATGAATATATTTTGGTAAAGTCTAGTTGAAATGTAATCTCTGTGAAATCTTTCTCAATTTCTTCAGATCAAGTTAATCACTCCTCCTAGATTTGCATAAGCCTATGCAATCTACAAGTCAGGCTGCCACTGAATTTTTCATATATCTATTAAGCTCACTATGCTGTGAGTTTCTCTGAAGTGACCTTGTTTTCTTCATCTATTCAATGTCAGGTTTGCTAGCCCATAGTAGATGCTTAGTATGTCTTTTTTAAAATAAATGACTGATTGGACTGTGTCCTTCTCATTTTTTATGTCCACGAATGGTTTATGAAATCCTAATATTGCCCCAGAGGAGGAGATGAATTGATCTTTTCACACTGGATGCTATCAAGTGAGTCATAATTCAGTTCAACTATTTGCTTGTTCACTCTACTGAAATAGAGAGTGCTGGTTCTTACCAGCCATGTGTTCTCCTGAAAACACACATTAAAAATATTCTCTTCAATAGTAAGAATAGTACATTGAGCTGTTTTAAAATTGCATATAGGGAAGAGGTATCAATAAGTGACCAATTAACACCACAAGAATATGCATTTATCCTTGAAGCTTCCAATTGGGAATGGTTCTCCTTGCATCTCAGCAGGACACAGATCTGTACTTGAGTGCAGCTTCTAGGTGATTTGGAGAGAACTAGAGTACTATTTATTCACACAAGGTTCAAAATTGTTAAAAGCCCTATAAAGTAAGAAAGTGAGAACCTCTGAGTCATGTTTGTCAGAGATAGCAGAGTTGGACTGGATGATTGTCAAGGTCTACCCATCCATGCTTGAATCCCCTGAGTGTCTTCTTGCTTTGTGATTGCCCAGCTTCTGGATCAGTTCCTCCAGTGGAAGAGAACTACAATCTAAAGCAGTTCCATTTTCAGAGAGCTCTGACCACTAAATCCCTTCCTTATGGTGAAAATTTGTTTCAATTCATCTTAGAATCATTCCAATGTTTCAGGACTCCATTTCAGAGATAGACTAATCTTCTTTCAAGATGAATAGTTCCAGTTCTACCAGCTTAGAGCATGGGTTGAATTCCTTAAAAATGTATCTAAATTATTTTTTCTTCATACTTCTAGTTGTTAATTAAAGCTTGAAAGTTTTCCCTTTAAGGTCTGCTGCACAAACACCTTCTAACTCATTCCCACTGCTACTTTTTGCTTTGCAAACTCAGACATGATATATTTGGAACAGAACTCAGTACTCATTGCTGAATTAATTGTAGTTATCATTAATAAGGATTGTTATTGTTTAAATATTAATAGTTATTGGCACCATCATTTTCATACTAATCTCAGGGTCAAAAATAAACAAAAATAGCTGTCTTATCTATATTTTTGTCCTATAAAAAAGTGCTCTTTTTTGTCTTATGTAATATCAATACATAACATTTTACAACTATAAATTGCACTAGATTGTAAACTCAGTAGGTTTCTGTGGGAATGCAGAAGTGGTAATAAGTTTGAGCTAACATGAAATACACTTATTAGGGCAGAGTGATTGAATGTACAGTGTGAAAAAGCAGGAGTTGTCAAGAATCACTTTCAGGTTATTCACTTAGGCATTTGGGTAGGTGGTATGGTCATTTATAAATTTATGGAGAACAAGATAGTGCAGGAGAAGACAATGAGTTACATTTTATACAGTTGACCAAGACACAGAATGGAGTAGCCATGTAGAGATAGGCAGTTGGAAATATGGGTCTGGAGCATCACAACAAGTCCATCTTTGTGGTACAGATTTGGGAATAATAAGAATAAATATGGTAGTTGAAGTTGTGGGAGTAGATAAGATCCTGCAAGAAGTAAGTATAATAAGTCAAAAGAGCCTTCAAATACATTCTGAGAAACCAAGCTTTACAACACAGGCAAAGGAAGAGCAAACTCTCAAAGAATATACAAGTAGTCAATAATTAGGAAATTTCTCATCTGGTCAAATCAGCTTCCCTAATGAGCAGCCAAACATGAAATGTAGCATATTTGGATGAGAGTGCTACAAATGTATATACATAGAAATGTGTTACTGGTTCTAGAGACTCAGAGCAATATTGCCAAATTATATAATTTTCTGAAATTATAAACAACTTTTTGTAAATTTCTGAATAACAACAAAAAGTATGAGTTTTCTCTTGATTTACACATTTGTTGCATTCTTGAAAAAACTATTATTATTTTGTATTAAAACTACAACAATACTTTCATTGCTATGTAAAGTGAAATAAAGTTCTAAGCTCAGATAATTATTTAAAAAAAAGAAACTCCTTAACATTAATTCATCCTGTTTTCTCTGAGCCAGAGATTGTCTTTGTACTCCTCTCTGACTATTCAAATCATTTCTACCCTTCAGGATGTAGCTCAGGGTCCATGAAGGACATTATTACTTCTTATAACCCTTTTGTTCACTTGATTCCCTAAACAGATTCTCTAGCACATTTATGGTCCGGATTGTAGAATTTGATACCCATACCTCCTCTTCTTTAACTGTTTTAATCTTGCTTCCCAGCTAAGTTGTGAACCTCCTATCTTTTATTTCTTTATCTGTCCCACCATGATTCTGGCACATTCTAGTTGCTGTACAGAGGGCTATGGAAGGCAGGATGAAGGAGGGAGTGGGGAAAATGTTGGCAAACAAACAGATATTTATTGATTGATTCTCCACACTCCAAAAAAAATCTGCATAGCATCTGAATTAGCAATAAGAATCACACAGTACCTGTGTTCGATATTTCCTAATGACTAAACTGAGTAATCATAAAATCAATTTATATTCTGTGTATCCCCCATGGTGCAATATGACAGGATAATTTATTGATCTATGGATTAAAGGTGTGTGATGACATCAGCTTTTTCAGCCACTAAAATATTATGCCTGAGATATTACAAGCCTCATCCAGTTATTTTGGCCCTGGAGGTTGTTGCATGGATGGCAATGAAATTCTCATTTTCTAATGGAATGTCCTGCCTATAATAATTTATTAGAACAAAACCATGGCTTAACTCTGTCTCTAAGCTTCTCTTGGTATGATTAGGATGCATTTCAATGATCCAACTAAAGAGAGCAAGAAAATAGCATTTTCTAGTTTTCAAGTTAGAAGTGTTCTTAATAACATTTAAAACAACATATAGAAAGTTTTTATTCATCCAAAGTCAGGAGTCATATTTTCCATACCATCCTACCTGTTACCAAGTCCAAGATCATACTGCTTGCTGCATGATAGGCCAATAAACTGAGAGACGAGTTGTGAGGGCAAGGAATAGAGACTTTACTCAGAAAGTCAGCAGACGGAGAAGATGGTGGACTAGTGTCCCAAAGAACCATCTTACCTGAGTTAGAATTCGGGCTTCTTTTATACCAAAAGGGGAGGGGGCATGATTGGTTGTTGCAAACTTCTTGGTGTCAGAATCCTTTGTTTTTGCAGGTGTCCACGTAGGTCAGGTCATGATGTTCCTGTAATCCTCCAACACGACAAGTGTTATTCTCTCTTCTTAAACTTTTTATCTCCATATGAATGGAAAATTGTTACACCTTTAAAGGTCAGAGCCTTGGGAATGGGCTATCCTGTATATTTCAGGTGATAGGCAACATTCTTTTGTGTGTGTGTGTGTGTGTGTGTGGTATGCGGGCCTCTCATTGTTGTGGCCTCTCCTGCTGTGGAGCACAGGCTCCAGATGCACAGGCTCAGCGGCCATGGCTCACGGGCCCAACCACTCCACGGCATGTGGGATCTTCCCAGACCGGGGCACGAACCCGTGTTACCTGCAATGGCAGGCAGACTCTCAACCACTGCGCCCAGGGAAGCCCAATAGGCAACATTCTTAACTTGTAGCCAAAGCAATAGAATAAAAGGTTAAAGTATAAGAAAAAGATCAATATGGAGTCAGGTTTGTTCTTCCCTATTATATACCTTCCTTGCTGTTCTAGAAAAATGCCAAAGAAGGGTGTCTGGCAGCACTGCAGCAGCTGCCTTCAAATAACTTTATTTACCAGCTAATTCAGTACTTCTGGTAGAAGTACTGGGACCCTTGGATAACTGGCAACATTAGTTTGAGTTTAATACTTCAAAAAGAAACCCCATCCTTTATTTACTCCTTTACTTTTAAAAAATGTTATGGAATAACAGAGACTATTTTTTTTCTCCTTTCTCTGAAAAACGTTTTCCTCATCTTTCCCTGTGGTCCTATTTACCAAAGGTATACATGAGACTTTCCAAATAGGACTCCAGCTCTGATTGTTCACCTTGAGTTTCAGACCAACTATCTGATGAGCATTTTCTTCAGGGTGTGCTACAGATATGTCAAACTGAAATTTCCCACATAGTGTGGTCATAATCTATGTTCCCTTCAACCTGCCCTACCATATTTGCCTTCTAGGTTGGTGGCCTATGGAGCTACTTGAGTCAGTATCCTTGGTATACTCTCTTGATCCTTTCTCAGTCCCTCTGGCTCACCTGCATTTGAATTTTTCACATGGCCCTACTTATAAGTGTCACTAGAATTTCCTCTGTAACCTCCATGCTGATAGTCATTGCCCTAACTCAGTTTTATCATCCCTTAATGAGAACACTGTAATAGCTGCTGGATTGATCTCTCCTTGTAACCAGGTGTATATAGAGAGATCTTTCTTGTTGTCTCAGGCCTGAGCTGAGTCACAAAGGCATTCTCCATTCCAAAGTCAAGGAGTCACCTGCATTTAAGGCCATCTACCAATCCTAGCTTTTTGAGAGAAGGTAGGGCAGAACCATTTCTATTACAAAGCATAATTTCCTTTACTCAATTATAAGAAAAAGACTTTGAAAGAAGATTCTATAGGGGAGAGGTGGTGTACAAAATGCAGTTTTTCTCTTGAGAGGATTTCCACTCCCTAAATCCAAGTGAAGTGGCCTCTAAGAGAATCAATGATAAGATTGAGACGTCTACAACCAGCACTCTGATATCACAGTTCCAGGATGAGTTCCTGTTTAGCCTGTGTGTTTGTTCTTCTGAGATGGATGTTTGTGTAGAGATGAAATGAGCATAGGAAACCAGAATGACATGGCAGGGCAGAGAGAGAAGGCATCAGTGAAGCATGCTGAACTCCCACCATTTGATCTGATGAGGATGAAGAAGAGGTGAGCTTCTCTTGGTTCTAGTAGATGCTGAGCGAAGGTGTGGTCCCCTCCAGGGTGGACTGCCAGTGGGGACACTAGGATGTGAGAAGTGGATCCCTCATGTCATACAACTGCCCTATGTAGGCCCCACAGCCACTTTCAAAATTCTTATACACGCTTTACTCAGGAGAGCCAAATTTGTTCACTTACCCCAGAGGGAAAATTCTCACCCAGCATTGTCTCGGAAACTGAGACAATACACCAAGTGACGGTGCTTCTGCCTTCCCTCTGCTGCACTCCTGGCCCTATCAGCCCCTCTAACCATTATGGCTATTTCCCTCAGTTCAACTGTATCTTTTTTAATTAGTAAAGTAGAAGACATTTTAACTATATGTTTCATGTCTACAACATTTAAAACATTCACAGGACATTAAAAAGGGAAGTAGAATAAGTCAGTACAAATTAATTACCTTGAAGTTTTATAGAACTCCAGCTTTATAATGTAATTTTTAATTGAAGTATAGTTAATTTACACTGTTGTGTTAGTTTCAAGTGATCACAGCAAAGTGATTCACTTATATACATACATTCTTTTCAGATTCTTTTCCATTATAGGTTACTATAAAATACTGAGTATAGTTCCCTTTGCTATACAGTAGGTCCTTGTTGTTTATCTATTTTATCTATAGTAGTGTATATCTATTAATCCTAAACTTCTAATTTATCTCTTCCCCCTCCCCTGCTATCCCCTTCGGTAACCGTAAGTTTGGTTTCTAGATCTGTGAGTCTATTTCTCTTTTGTAAATAAGTTCATTTGTATCATTTTTTTTTAGATTCCACAAATAAGTGATATCTATGATATTTGTCTTTCTCTGACTTACTTCACTTAACATGATAATCTCTAGGTCCATCCATGTTGCTGCAAATGACTTATTTCATTTTCTTTACAGCTGAGAAGCTGTATTTTATGTATATTAAATTATATTTTCCTTTTTGACATAGTTGGAATCATAGTATATATATATATGCTATTTAGTAATTTCTATTATTTAATAATATATTGTGGAAGTCTTCGTGTAGATTGACATATATAATTTTTTATGCTATAACAGAGCATGAAATTTTATGTAATTACCAAAGGTTATCTAGCCAGATAGCTCATGCTTTGATTTATAGTGGAAATATATGCATATGGAACTAAACCTTTAAAACAATATAAATGAATATTATATGAAAAACAAACTCTTCCCTGTATTTAGTTTTTTTAAAACTATTAACATTATAACTTGAAATAACATAGTCTAGTTTTTGATGGTGCAATTTTAAAAATTTAACATTTACCTTCTTTTCCACCATTTCTCTTTTCTTCCAACTCATTTTTAAAATTTTATGATACGATGTTTATATTCTATTCCATAATTATTATTAGGTTTTATTTGCAGTTATTCATTAATTCTAAAATTTGTAAAATCAATAAAGATTGTTTTTGCTTTTTTAGCCCTGTTAGGATTTTATTCTTTGTTGTTATTTTTGTAATAATATTTTCTGGTGGTCAGTAAGATGTTACTATAGAAGGAAGGCCAAATGTGTGCTTAGTTGCCATTTTGAACCAGAAGTCCTATAAATGCCTTTAATAATTGGGCAGAAGAGGGAGATCCTCCCTCTCCTACTAAATTAGTAATATAAATAATAAGTTTGAAAGCCAATCCCAGTTTTCAAATGAAGTAGTTGAGTGTTTCAAGTGAAAGAATAAAGAACACTTAAAATAGACCAAAGCAAATGTTTACACTTTAGATTCTTTTTGGGAAAAAAAAAAAAATTAAACTGGGAAGATTGTTTCAAAAGTGCTTCACAATGGAATTACTTTTTATTTGCTTGCAATCTCTATTCTCCTGTGCTCTTGAAATCGCCTGAAGCATACCCCTTTTGGAAAAATGAAGAGTAAGACTTTTTTACTAAAGAAATCTCTGTGTTTGCCTGCACTTCGCAAAGAATAATGACGTTTAGCTAACGTGCTATAAATGGACTGTGACCGTTAAGGCTCCCCAGCTCTGATTCATCGTTTGACACTAGTGTGCGTGAATGTTCAAAGCATGTCCAGGAAGGTGCAAGGAAGTCTCTAGGATGGTGGCATGGGTTTCTCATAATTTAAAATGGGATGGATATTAGCAAACCCATTTCTCTGGGACCTTTATAGCTTCAGAGTGAATTATTTCTGTCCATAAAACAGAGAACCTGCTGCGTGGTATTAGTAAACAGCAATTTTGTTCCTAAAAACAACATAAACCTTTTATGTGCCTGACGCCCATTGCCTAACAGCTTTTTGTTGATTGTCTCACATACCAATGGATGCTAGGATGGAAAAGAGATGCTCTATGCAAATATTGTTTCCCACCAGTTGCTATAATTAATCAAATCGGGCCATCCATCTAATAAAATTACATCTCATGCAAATTCATAGTGGCTCTACCCCAGCTGTCTACAGCTGCTGCTCTGGCTGCTGCTCTGGCTGCTGCCCTGGCTGCCACACAGCATTTTTATTCTCTTGCGTATGCTATTCCTGTGTGCTTCATATAATACACATGGTAAGCCTAGGGACTTAGAACACTTCCTTTTTCGTTTTACCATTTTCTAGTCAATGTATCAGCAGGGGTCCATCCAGAGAGGAAGTAGCATTTCCTCTCTATTCTGGAGATTCAATTGCAGTTCTGTTTCTCATCATGGAATTAAAGGGAGAAAGAGAGACTCTGAGCCTTGGATTTTACCAACATTTGACTGCAATCACTATAATGAGAATTATTGAACCAGTAAGGTAGCAGACTAACTGTGTACATCTGGCCTGCTCATCTGTTTCTGGAGATTGGACCTCGGATGGGGCCTCAACAAGGAGTTCTATGTTGGCCTCAGTAGCTGATGTCTACTTTTCTTTTTGTTTGGTTGATCTACTCCTGTTTTCATTAGATGAAGGCCTTCTCCTAACAGTGTGTGTTAGTAGAGAGTGCATAGACTTTGCACTGAAGCACTGCCATTTTTAAGATGTGCAAGTTGTTTAATCATTCTTAGCTCATACTCCTTGACCTTTGTTGACCTGCCCAACTTTGCATTTCCTTTCAGATCTCTGCTTAGCTCTTCTTTTTTGTTTTGTTTTGTTTTTTTCTTTTTCCTTTCCAGGAAGCCTTGCTTGATCTTGAAAGATGAAATCAGCAGTCTCTCTTTTATTATTCTTTAAAACTGATTGCTTATACTTACTTAGTCTCGAGTATTCTATGCTGTGTTATATTTGCCAGTTATCTTTCTCTTCCCAGTACTGGGCCGTTTAAAATTGGAAGCTATGCCTTGATCATTATTTTACCCCTGTGTGTTGCAGAATTCCTCAAACATTTTTGTGATTAATGTAGGTTTGTTAAATAAGTATATAATGAACATTATATATCAAGACACTCAGGTTTCAGGAAATGACTAATTTCTTTATTTATGCCCTGTATCCAATTATGCAAAGAGTCATTTCCACATTCTAGAGTAGCCTAGAAATCTAACCTCAGTTATTCAAGATGAGGGAAGGATCAAGAAATTTTTCCCTGAGATCATTCAGGAAACCTTGGGCTCTGACAGTTCAGAATAACTAAAGAAGTACCCACTGGTTTTAAATTAATCATAGGTGCCACTATTTGGGCTCACTGGCTCACATGGGCCATTGAAAGATGTTCTGTTCCACTCTCCTATGCTAGACACAGGAATACTTATTGAGTCCCAGTCTCCAAAAACACCTGTGGAATCAATGTGCCCCAAGTTTCTACTTTCTTGGGGTGCTGTTAAAGAGTGATGCTCAGAGAGCACCTCTAAGAACTCATAATACTCGGTGTTCCCAGGTTACAGGGAGACAAACCTCTTCCCACTGGTTGAGTGGCAACTCTGTCCTTCTCAAATTTCCAGCCACCATACCAACTAATCAAAGGTCTGGGCCATGGGGGGCATGGCAATAGTGGCCTTTGAAGTGCTCTATGAAATACAAGATATTAATCTCTATTCCACCCCTACCTTGATAACAGAACTGGAGCAAGAGGTGGAAATGAGGGAAAACTTTATTTCTTATTCCAACAGCAAGTAGAACAAAGCAGAAATTAAATTCTGAAAAATTATCTTACCATGATTGAATGAGCTAATTTGTTAATCAATGAAATTTAATGCCCCACAACATAAAGTTATCATGATGAGTAAATACAATAGGCATCCTCTATTCTCCCCTTTTCAAGGCATCACAATGCACAGCTTTCTGATTGTGAACAATATGACCATGCTGCAACCCTTGCCCCACTGTGTGTTCACTGTACCAGATGTTTGGCATGTTCATCAAACTCCAATTAATGACCTCAAGTCTCCTGAAGCTTACAGTTCTTCCCAGAAATGGTTCAATCATTTGCTATTGGCATTTCTATAAGCTGTTTGGGTATCCCTTTTAGAGTATTAATATTGTTACTCTACAAGTGACAATCTGGAAGGAGGGTATCATCCATAGAGACAGTGTTGGACAGTATAGCAGATCATTGATAGCTTGGGCTTGGGCTTCATAGAGACCTGATTCTTTTCCCAACTTCATCAGCCTCTAAAGTTGTGCATTGATAACACAGCAGCCCCTCTAAGTATAACAATATTTACCTTACAGAGTTGTAATATTACATAAGATAATGCATATATAGCTCTTAGCACATTGCCTTGCAAATAATAAATATTAAATATGTTATTATGAATAAAATCAAAAGTTGTTGCCTTTCCTATAAAGATAACCCAGTTCATGTTTGTATCATCTCATGTGGCTCCATCTTTTTTACCTACCTAGCAGTACAACTGTGTATAAGAGAAATTTAAATATCTGTGTCACTATCTACCTAGTTCGCTCAGTATATAGATACTGATTGCCCGTCATGTGACAAGGCTGGTGCTAGGCTAGAACATCATCTTCTGTTCTTAAGGGATTTCTAAAGAATAATTTTTAATGAATCTTTGATTTGAGTCTTGACAAATGAATAGGCTGTAAAGAGGGTGGGAAGGGTGATGCAGTGAGAAAAAAATAAAGAGGCAGATGAAAGGTTGTGTGGATGTGACTGGCTCAGGGCAGTGGGACTTGCTGAAGATGAGCAGAAAGAGGTCCGTGAGAATCAGGTAATTAAGAGGCTATCATAAGATGCCTGGGAGGATGAGCTTTATTCTAAGCAAAAAGTAGACCGCCTCTGGTTTGGTCGTTTGTTTTTCAGATTCCACATATAAGTAAAATCATATAGAGTATTTGTTTTTCTCTGTCTGACAATTAACTTAGCATAATACCTACCAGGTCCATTGACATTGCCACAAATGGCAAGATTTCATTACAGTATCTTGTTTTATGGCTGAGAATTATTGCATTGTATATATATATGTATACACCTCATCTTCTTGATCCATTCATCTATTGCTGTGCACTTAGGTTGCCTCCATATCTTAGCTATTGTAAATAGGGCTGCGATGAACATAGAGACACATATATCTTTTCAAATTAGTGTGTTTGTTTTCTTTGGATAAATATCCAGTAGTGGAATGGCTGGATTATATGGTAGTTCTACTTTTAGTTTTTTGAGGAAACTTCATACTGTTTTCCATAGTGACTGCCCCAATTTGCATTCCCACCAACAGTGCAGGAGGGTTCCCTTTCCTTCATATCCTTGCCATCACTTGTTGTTTCTTGTCTTCTGGATAAGAGCCATAAAACAAAACAGATACAGAGAACAATAGATACAGAGAACAAACTAGTGGTTGCCAGAGGGGACGGGGGTATGGACAAAATAGGTGGAGGGGATTATGAGGAGGTACAAACTTCCAGTTATAAGATAAATAAATCAGGTACACCTAGGAAATATGGTCAATAATATGGTAACAACTTTCTATGGTGATGGGTGGCAACTGGTCTTACTGTGATAGTGATCATTTTATAATGTATAAAAATATCAAAAAAACTATGTTGTACACCTGAGACTAATATAACATTATATATTAACTCTATCAGTAAAAAAGTAGAGCTCCTCAAAGGTGCTCAATGACTTAGGAATTTTCTGACTTCAAATAAATGTGCTCTGACATTGTTCTGAGGAGCTAAAACCCTGCCTTTTCTTCAGCATGAAAGGATGTGACCCAGGCAGTAGATTCACAATATTTGATAGAGCAGTAGAGCCTGAGTCTGTTGGACCCAGGTGTCATGGGTAGCTGAACAGAAATTAGGAATTAGGTCCCTTGCCCTTTAGGAGGTTGTGATTAGTGGTAAAGTTGGAAGATAGCTGAATGATATGGTTTCCATATCACATAATTATATATAATTTGAAAGAAATGAAGGAAAATTATATATTATGTGCCTACTATATATCAGGCATTATAGGTCTTATAAACTTATTTTATCAGTTAATCACCAACCATTCTAGTGCTATATAATGTTTTAAACCAAAGCAAAACCTCATATAATAGCGTGGATAATGAAAAAATGGGAGTTTCCCAGGAACATGTAGACAAGAATAAAGGAATCCAGAGGTGAGTCCAGGCCTGTCTGCATCCAACACCCATCCTCTTTCCCTCCACCCTCGGTAACAAAGAGAACGAACCATCCAGGAAAAGACCCCGGTTATCCTGCCACAGGGAACTCCTCTGATTTTAGGGAGGAGGGTTAAAAAAGACTAAAAAGAATAAAATAGCGTAAGTGTGACTGAGACATAAGGGCAAGAACACATGCCCGTGGTGAGGTAGAAACTGTCACTGCAGCACCTCTTCAGGAATCACTGCCTCTGTTGCAGTTGTTGCCTGGCAGGTGCCATTGCAGGGACCTACCAAGGACAGATGAGCCTATGATAGCTGGATTTGAGGGGAGCAAAGTGGTATAGACCAAGTAACTAGTTTTATCTGAGTCTCAATGTTGGTTCTGAGGGGCACGCAATTGATTAAACAGTCCTCATGAGTTAAAAAAAGACAACACTCAGAGCGTGTCCAAGCACTGACTCAAAATCTCTTAGAGCTTAAGCAGGGTCAGAAAAGCCATATTAAACATCTTAACTAGTTTCTTGGTAAAACAGGACATCAGTCAATCAAAATTAAATAATCTCCCTTCAAGCGATATGGAGGACTGAGAAGTGGAAAATGACCTAACAGGAAGTTACCCATTTTCTTACTTTCAAAGGACTCTATTTTTCCAATTGCTACCGAATACTTTTCCTGTGGCTTTACTAAATGCTTGCTTACTGTCTTTTTGCTATTAGGAAGTGCAATTTGTCATGTAAGAGACTGTGTCGTTTTTCATTCTCATCCGGTACCATTTTGGGCTCACACTTGATGTGGGTACCACGTCCCATGTCAGCAAGGCAGCCGAGCTTCGGCTGAGCTTGCCATTGCAAGGTTATTTCTCTTGATTGCTGGCAGATTGGATTAAACAGGAAGCGAGAGGTACTTTAGTTAGCCTTAATTAAGGCCTACAGTACTTATGTTCTGTTTCAGATGAGACAACCTGATGAAAAAAGCAGCAGGAAGTCATTAGAAAACAAGTAAATAAGGCACTACTAAAGATGGGGGGAAAGTGGCAAAGCAGTTGGAAAACAGATTACCTTTGTTTGCAAGTTGGAAAGAAAGAGGCAATCATTCTGAAGAGTCTGTGAAACTTGCCTGCACAGTTTGGAGCAGCTACTTGTCACTTTCTATTTTTGTTTATAGGTAAAAAAATGTTGTTATATAATTAGTGTGTTTTCTGTTCCAAAATGTAACAAATCATGACAGCATTTAATTTGTAAATGTGGATGTCTCATGAAATAATTATAGCTACTGCCACGATTTACTGAGTACTTAGTGTGCAGCAAGAGGAATTTCAGAGTCGTGATTTTGCAATATTTTCACATAGAGTTTTCATGATGTATTTCAAGGGATCAGTATTATCATGCCATTATATGGACCAGAAAACTGAGACTTAGGACCGTTGAGTGCCTTGCCTGAAGTCACCCAGCTAACAGGTGGCAGAACCCAGGATTAAGTGCAGGTACTGTGTGTGTTTTGGTTATACAGGACTGCACAGATGTCAGAGGGAATAAACTGCAGGCTCTCGGCCTGTGGGTAGTTCTCTCTTTCATAGATAATTCATCCTTTAGGTTTCGCACTTTTAATTAATTATTACTTTCCTGTAAGAACTTGTGATAGGCACACATTTAGTTTTTTTTGTTGTTGTTGTTGCCGTACGCGGGCCTCTCACTGCTGTGGCCTCTCCCGATGCGGAGCACAGGCCCCGGACGCACAGGATCAGTGGCCACGGCTCACGGGCCCAGCTGCTCCGCGGCACGCGGGATCCTCCCGAACCAGGGCACGAACCCGCGTCCCCTGCATCGGCAGGCAGACTCTCAACCACTGCGCCACCAGGGAAGCCCACAAATTTAGTTTTTTAAGGATCCTCCATACTATTCTCCAATGTATCAATTTATATTCCCAACAACAGTGCAAAAGGGTTCCCTTTTCTCCACACCCTCACCAGCATTTATTGTTTGTAGATCTTTTGATGATGGCCATTCTGACTGGTGTGAGGTGATACCTTATTGTAGTTTTGAATTGCATTTCTCTAATGATTAGAGATGTTGAGCATCCTTTCACGTGCTTCTTGGCCATCTGTACGTCCTATTTGGAGAAATGTCCATTTAGGTCTTCTGGCCATTTTTTGAATGGGTTCTTTATTGTTTTAATATTGAGCTGCATGAGCTGTTTATATCTTTTAGAAATTAATCCTTTGTCCGTTGATTTGTTTGCGAATATTTTTTCACATTCTGACAGTTGTCTTTTCATCTTGTTTGTAGTTTCCTTTGCTTTGCAAAAGCTTTTAAGTTTCATTAGGTCCCATTTATTTATTTTTGTTTTTATTTCCATTACTCTTGGAGGTGGATCAAAAATGATCTTGCTGTGATTTATGTCAAATAATGTTCTTCCTATGTTTTCCTCTAAGAGTTTTATAGTGTCCAGTCTTACATTTAGGTCTCGAATCCATTTTGAGTTTATTTTTGTGTATGGTGTTAAAGAGTGTTCTAATTTCCTTCTTTTACATGTAGCTGTCCAGTTTTCCCAGCACAACTTACTGAAGAGACTATCTTTTCTCCATTGTATATCCTTGCCTCATTTGTCATAGATTAGTTGACCATAGGTGTGTGGGTTTATCTCTGGACTTTCTATCCTGTTCCTTTGATCTATATTTCTGTTTTTGTGCCAGTACCATACTATCTTAATTACTGCAGCTTTGTAGTATAGTCTGACATCAGGGAGTCTGATTCCTCCAGGTCTGTTTTTTTCCCTCAAGACTGCTTTGGCTATTCAAGGTCTTTTGTGTCTCCATACAAATTTTAAGATATTTTGTTCTAGTTCTGTACAAAATGCCATTGATAATTTGATAGGGTTTGCATTGAATCTGTAGATTGCGTTGAGTAGTATAGTCATTTTCACAATTGATTCTTCCAATCCAAGAACATGGTATATCTCTCCATCTGTTGATATCATCTTTAATTTCTTTCAACAGTGTCTTATAGTTTTCTGCATACAGGTCTTTTGTCTCCTTAGGTAGGTTTATTTCTATGTACTTTATTCTTTTTGCTGCAATGGTAAATGGGAGTGTTTCCTTAATTTCTCTTTCAGATTTTTCATCATTAATGTATAGGAATGCAAGAGATTTCTGTGCATTAATTTTGTATCCTGCAACTTTACCAAATTCATTGCTTAGTTCTAGTAGTTTTCTGGTGGCATCTTTAGGATTCTCTATGTATAGTATCATGTCAACTGCAAACAGTGACAGTTTTATTTCTTTTCCAATTTGTATTCCTTTTATTTCTTTTTCTTCTCTGATTGCCATGCCTAGGACTTCCAAAACTATGTTGAATAATAGTGGCGAGAGTGGACATCCTTGTCTTGTTCCTGATCTTAGAGGAAATGCTTTCAGTTTTTCACCATTCAGAATGATGTTTATTGTGGGTTGGTCATATATGGTCTTTATTATGTTGAGGTAGGTTCCCTCTATGCCCACTTTCTGAAGAGTTTTTATCATAAATGAGTGTTTAATTTTGTCAAAAGCTTTTTCTGCATCTCTTGAGATGATCATATGGTTTTTGTTCTTCAATTTGTTAATATGGTGTATCACATTGATTGATTTGTGTATATTGTAGAAACCTTGCATCCCTGAAATAAATCCCACTTGATCATGGTGTATGATCCTTTTAATGTGTTGTTTGATTCTGTTTGCTAGTATTTTGTTGAGGATTTTTGCATCTATATTCATCAGTGATGTTGGTCTGTAATTTTCTTTTATTGTAGTATCTTTGTCTGCTTTTGGTATCAGGGTGATGGTGGCCTCATAGAATGAGCTTGGGAGTGTTCCTTCCTCTACAATTGTTTGGAAGAGTTTGAGAAGGATGGGTGTTAGCTCTTCTCTAAATGTTTGATAGAATTCACCTGTGAAGCCATCTGATCCTGGACTTCTGTTTATTAGAAGATTTTTAATCATGGTTTTAATTTCATTACTTGTAAGTGGTCTGTTCATATTTTCTATTTCTTCCTGATTCAGTCTTGGAAGGTTATACCTTTCTAAGAATGTGTCCATTTCCATTTTATTGGCATAGAGTTGCTTGTAGTAGTCTCTTAGGATGCATTGTATTTCTTCTCTGTCTGTTGTAACTTCTCCATTTTCATTTCTAATTTTATTGATTTGAGTCCTCTCCCTCTTTTTCTTGATGAGTCTGGCTTATGGTTTATCAAGTTTGTTTATCTTTTCAAAGAACCAGCTTTTAGTTTTATTGATCATTGCTATTGTTTTCTTTGTTTCTATTTCATTTATTTCTGCTCTGATCTTTATGATTTCTTTCCTTCTGCTAACTTTGCGTTTTGTTTCTTCTTCTTTCTCTAGTTCCTTTAGGTGTAACGTTAGATTGTTTATTTGAGATTTTTCTTGTTTTTTGAGGTAGGCTTCTATAGGTATAAACTTCCCTTTTACAACTGCTTTTGCTGCATCCCATAGGTTTTTCGATCATCATGTTTTCATTATCATTTGTCTCTAGGTATTTTTTGATTTCTTCTTTGACTTCTTCAGTGATCTCTTGGTTATTTAGTAACGTATTGTTTAGCTTCCATGTGTTTGTGTTTTTTATGTTTTTGTCCCTATAATTGATTTCTAATCTCATAGCGTTGTGGTCAGAAAAGATGCTTGATATGATTTCAATTTTCTTAAATTTACTGCAGCTTGATTTGTGATCCAAGATGTTATCTATCCTGGAGAATGTTCCATGTGCACTTGAGAAGAAAGTGTAATCTGCTGTTTTTGGATGGAATGTCCTATAAATATCTATTTAAACTATCTGGTCTATTGTGTCATTTAAAGTTTGTGTTTCCTTATTAATTTTCTGTCTGGATGACCTGTCCATTGGTGTAAGTGAGGTGTTAAAGTCCCCACTATTATTGTGTTACTGTTGATTTCCCATCTTATAGCTGTTAGCAGTTGTCTTATGTATTGAGGTGCTCCTATGTTGGGTGCATATATATTTATAATTTTTACATCTTCTTTGACTTATCCCTTGATCATTATGTAGTGTCCTTCCTTGTCTCTTGTAACATTCTTTATTTTAAAGTCTATTTTATCTGATATGAGTATTGCTACTCCAGCTTTCTTTTAATTTCCATTTGCATGGAATATCTTTTTCCATTCCCTCACTTTCAGTTTGTATGTGACCGTAGGTCTGAAGTGGGTCTCTTGTAGACAGCATATATACAGGTATTGTTTTTGCATCCATTCAGCAAGCTTGTGTCTTTTGGTTGGAGTATTTAATCCATTCACTTTTATGGTAATTATCAATATGCATGTTCCTATGACCATTTTCTTAATTGTTTTGGGTTTGTTTTCGTAGGTCTTCTTCTTCTCTTGTGTTTCCCACTTAAAGAAGTTCCTTTAGCATTTGTTGTAGAGCTGGTTTGGTGGTGCTGAATCTCTTAGCTCTTGCTTGTCTCTAAAGCTTTTGATTTCTCTATTGAATCTGAACGACATCCTTGCCACATAGAGTAATCTTGGTTGTAGGTTCTTCCCTTTCATCACTTTAAGTATATCATGCTACTCCCTCTGGCTTGTAGAGTTTCTGCTGAGAAATCAGCTGTTAACCTTATGGGATTTCACTTGTATGTTATTTATCGTTTTTCCCTTGCTGCTTTCAATAATTTTTCTTTTTCTTTAATTTTTGCCAATTTGATTACTGTGTGTCTCAACATTTGTCTCCTTGGGTTTATCCTGTTTGGGACTCTCTGCACTTCCTGGACTTGGGTGGCTATTTCCTTTCCCATGTTCATGAAGTTTTTGACTATAATCTCTTCACATATTTTCTCAGGAACTTTCTCTCTCTTTTCTCCTTCTGGGACCCCTATAATGCAAATGTTGGTGTGTTTAATGTTGTCTCAGAGTTCTCTTAGGCTGTCTTCATTTCTTTCCATTCTTTTTTCTTTATTCTGTTCTGCAGCAGTGAATTCCACCATCTGTCTTCCAGGTCACTTATCCGTTCTTCTGCCTCAGTTATTCTGCAACTGATTCCTTCTAGTGTATTTTTCATTTCAATTATTGTGTTGTTCATCTCTGTTTGTTCCTTCTTTAATTCTTCTAGATCTTTGTTAAACATTTCTTGCATCTTCTTGATCTTTGCCTCCATTGTTTTTCCTGGATCGAGGTCCTGGATCATCTTCACTATCATTATTCTGAATATTTTTTCTGGAAGGTTGCCTATCTCCACTTCATTTAGTTGTTTTTCTGGGGTTTTATCTTGTTCCTTCATCTGGTACATAGCCCTCTGCCTTTTCATCTTGTCTATCTTTCTGTGAATGTGGTTTTTGTTCCACAGGCTGCAGGATTGTAGTTCTTCTTGCTTCTGCTGTCTTCCTTCTGGTGGATGAGTCTATCTAAGAGGCTTGTGCAAGTTTCTGAAATTATTTTCCATACACATATTAACAATTCATTTTCTGGGGCAAGTGTAGAAATAACTCATGAATGTGAATAGGAACCACCTGGGATTTTCATAATATTTTTCTTTCCAAGTTGTGCAATTATGTACTACAAATGGGATTAGTGTTTGGGGAAAGACAGATGCCTTCACCCTCAGTGCAACACAATCTATAAAATTTAACTTCAGTGTTTATCATATTATATTACATTTAATAAGCCCCTATATTTGCATACTACTTTTCGGTATAAAAAAAAACTTTCTTATGCATTACTTCATTTGAGATATCAAATTGAAAGTACAATTTAACGGTAAGGAGAGTAGCTGATAATAATTCCATGTTGCATATAAGTAAACTGGGACTTTGCAACATTAGTTTGTTTAAGCAACACCAATAGTAGAGTAGTAAAGTAGAAATTTATCCTAGAGTATTCTTTCAAATGAAAATTTCTTTCCTCATGCCCCCAACTTTAGATATTACATATATGTAGATATCTATTGCTATACACACAAATATGTAATCCATCGAATATAAGATTGCAGTCTCAGGGTATTTATTGTTTGTTTGTTTTGCACAGTAGCGATCTTTAGTTGCTAATAAAATCTAGGGATACTTTTTTCAAGTATTTATTAGGAATTCGACAATAATCACTATGGTTAAGAGTTCTTAGAGTTTCTGATGTCTGAATATTCTACCACCCAACCTATCCTTAGGTTCCAGCCCAAAAAATCATCTTCATAAGGACAATAGCCACATGAGAAATAAATAAATTGCTAGTGATGTTACTAAAGTTTGTTAGTAGATAAGCTTGTATTTAGAAGGCTAAATAGGACTTTTTCTTCCTGCTCCATTGAATCTAAAAAGCCTGAGATATGGTGTAGACTCAAGGTCTGCTTATCAACCATGATAATTATGATAATGACATTAGCCAACATTTACTGACAGCATCATATGGGCTAGGTACTTTTCAAACCACATTGTGTGTATTAACTCATTTAATCTTCACGGTAATTCTACCAGGCCATCACTAGCAAGCATTGCCAGGCTACTAAGCTAACCTATGTTCACGTGGAAGAAACTGGCAAACAAGATCTTGGCAAGCGCTGTCCTGGGTGTATTTATCCCCGGGGGAGAGGAGGTATAAGAAAGCCTACTGTCTCTGAATGTACAGAATGAGGGAAGATGAGTATCGCCAAGTCTTTGTAAGTCAGTTTTTCCAGATCCACCGGTAAGACGTGACCCATGAATATCTCAGCCTCTCACCGACAAGGATAGCAATGTTTTGTCCCATGGTTGCTGGGCAGATGTGAACTAGCATGGCAAGAATCAGGAGAGCCCTACTCCAAAGGACTTTGGAGGGTACAAAGATAAAAAAAAATACATCCCTCCATTAAAATCTTATGATTTTTATAATTAGGCAGTTTAGTTGATACTTCTAGGAAGAACCATATCACAATCTGAAGTTGTGAGGGTTCAGTTATGACTGCTACCTGTTAACCTTCAGTTAACAGGGAGGCTAGAGAGAAGCGGGAGCCCATGCCTGACAGACTTACAAATTTGTTTCATTTTCAGCATATAACGTGCAGTGGGCAGGTGTCCTTTTATTACAGATAAGGAACGTGAAGATTCTAGAAGTTTGCACAACTATTAACTCAATCCCTGGTCGTCTAAGGTTTATCATGAAAGAGCATAAAGATAAAATAACACCCTCTTCAAGAAGAAAATAGATGAAACCAGAATGCCTCCCTTTAGAAGCCCCATTTTATATGAAAGAAAATAAGGCAATGCCTTAGAAGTTTATTTATTTCAATATAATGCACTAAATTACCTCTATAATATATAAAATAGCTAGTGGCTTATCATGTTGTCATCTGGTTTTGTTAAGCTAAAGCCTAAAGTCCCAAGGCACATTCAGTTTTTCCAAAGCCTGTTTTGTCCTCTCGAAATTCACCATTAATTGGTTTCCTGACAACAGAGGTCCAAAAAGATGACTCTTTCTAATATGTGTGTCTCTCGCTTTATTTACTTTAAAATAGAAATCATAAGCTGTAAATCTCTATGACTATCTATGTTTATATGATTTATATAGTTACAGAAAGCAATGCAGTATGGTTAACACAGGAAAAAGTAATAGTTTAAAAGTTGTATCTATCATTAGTTACACCAGATGTAAATAAACATAAAACTTTCCTAAATTTATAATCTTTTTTTCTAGAGCTAAATCCTTTCAATTACAAACTAAGTACAACATCTGGGGGGTTGCATTATCTGTTACAATTGTTGTTTCCATGGTGTAACTCTTTAGAAGAACCTTAGAAAAATATTACAGTTCTAACAGTTGCTGAGTCCAAGTACAGTAGAAAGCTCAATTTCCTCCACAAAAGTTCTAGTAGATCTTCAGCTTGGCAGAATTAGCTCCAGAAAAAAATCTTTACAGAGCATAGATTCATTTATTTGAAGAGAGCTTTACTGGCCTCATTCAACTCATTTTTTTGTCACCAAGTGGTGGTAATATTTTATTTTATTCTTCCTACTTTTGTCTTTAACGAAAGTTTAAAGCTTATTCACATAAAAGTATTTAAAAGAAGAACATAGTATTAATTCTAAGATTTTTTTATACAAATTTAACATCCCTGAAAATTGGATATATCTTAGTAATGAGGGCACATCACAGCTAAATTGTCAGTGTTTTGTTTTTCTTTCTTAAATTCACATAAATTAATGATTCTTATAATTCATAACACCTTAAACTTGTTGAAATATTATATTTATGTAATAGCTAATTTCTGTATATTAATAGGAAAAGATTTTAACCCAAATGAAGATGTATACTTGCTGTTTATCGCTTTCTCATTCATATATTCATTTCTTCAGCAGTCCTACATTCACTGCATTCTAAGACAATTTCTTAGGCATTTGTTTAATGTCATAAATACCATGCAGTTCTGAGAAGGTCCTACTCTTGGGAGCTTACTACCTTATAGAAGAGTTAGATACACAATACAATAAACTGTCATAACTCTTTTAAAAGGCTATAGGATTAAGAGAGATGAAGTTATTCTTTGAAATTATCTACTAGTCTATGATCTTGAAATCTTTCAATGTGGATGTTTACCTAAATCTGACCCAGTGGCTTAGTAACATCCATGTTGTAGTAAACGCCTGGTAGGGAGTAGTTTCAGAAAAATACCTGAGGCAATTCAAAATTAAATATAAGTCAAATTTGCTAATATTTTTAGGGGAAAATGTATGCTGTGGAAGCTATACAACTTGCTACTTGTGCCATCTCTTTGTATGTTGCTACTATTCTTCCCTATTATTTTCATAGCCAAGGTCACTTAGGATTTATTTCATATTACTCAACAAATCAGGGGTATATGGTTAAAAATGGAAAATAAGTAAAAGCATAATCAAGTGTAGCATTTAGGGAATACTCTTGGCTTTTTAAATTCATTAATTAAGGAAAGCTCACCTTTGAATTATAGTACCAGTCAGTTTGCCAAGATGGTTCATTAAAGTCCAAACCTTATTATATATTACATGCTTTATGCTTTTCACACAAACTTATTATACTGCTCAGAGAAGGTGATCTCTAAAAGCACATTAGACTAATGTTCCTGAAACACTGGCTAATGTAGTTTTTATTGGATTGCTGTAACCAAAAGAGGTCACCTAATGATTTCTTCTGATAATGATTTACTAATAGGAAAATATAATTAGTTATTGTTAAATGTTTGACCTTGAAACACCTTGTCAGTTGTTGAGATTTATAATGTCATATTACCATATATCAAAAACAGAAAATCAAATAACCTTTCAATATTGTTCTTTCATATTTTTTATCTAGACTAGTTATAGTGGTAATAGTTCACATTTATCGAGTGCTTACTATGTGCCAAGTACTGTGCTAAGCACTTTAATTCATCACCATGTTTTAACCGCACAAAAACTAGGAGCTTATTATTGCCCTGATTTTCAGATGAAGAAAATCAGATGGAACTTGGAGAGGTCAAGTAACTTAGCCAGTCATCCAGGCATTTAATGGCCAAGTCCAAGTTTGAACCCAGGTGTCTCAGTACAGAGCTGTCATGCTATACCATACGTTCTTGATTCCTCAAGGAAAGTAATCACTTAAGAGTGCAGATACTGATGGGATTTGGATTCCTCCATTCTCCCAATAAATTAAGAGGTCTCTAAATCATATTTTGGAGCAGTGACATCATAAAAGGGATCAAATAATTAAGTCTTTGAAGTCAACTGTACTAGTTCAAATCCCAGCCTAGCCACTTGATGCTTTGTGGCTTCAGTTCAGTTTAAGTTCTTCAAGCTTCATTTTCTCCTTCTGTGAATATGGATACCTCTCTGAATTTTGTTTGAAGATGAGAAAATACCTAAAAATGCTTATGAAAGGACTTCAAGTCTACTCATTTGGAAGTTGAAAGGGGTTTATTTTGGGCTAGCAGTTTCCACATGCGTCATTATGAAACAGGAGTAAGAGTTGGTCTTTGAAACTTAAAACCTCCTATCCACATCTCTTTCTTGTTGAATGTATACACGTATGTATTTATATTCATATCAGAATTTAAGTATGTTTAAATTAGATTTATCTTTCTTTGAAGCCTATTGAAGAAGGCTTCAAAAACTTTAAAACTACTGTGGTGGCCAAAGACATTAATAAACAACATCTTATGAGCTATATTCAATTCGAGTTTTATTTTCAAGCAGGGTTATGAACATGCTGCATCCCGTCTATACCTTGCAATAGCAGTCTCATCAGTAGCACAGGTAGGATGCTTACTTCCTGCTTTAGCTTTGGTTCCCTCAGGATACATTATGAGCCAGAGATTTGCTTGAGGTAGATTTGTTGGTTTGTTTTTGGGTAGAAGTGGGGGTGAAGGTGTCTCATGAATACCACATATCTGGAGTAAGGGAAGCAGAACTAATTGAATGAGGAAGTTGCAACAGATGCCTTAGGAATTCCCATGGGGAGCTCCGGAGCTGGTCTAGCCTTTAAGAATAGACCAAAATTGAGGAAAGAGACCTGGGCTTTTTAACATCTCATCAATGAGTCATTAGATTCAATGACACACATACACACACACATACACACACACACAGGGAACATAACCTTGACTTAGGTACCTTGCACTACAAAGTATGCAAGGTTAACACTGGGGAGTTGGATTTAAATGTATGTGTGTGTTTGTGCATGTGCGTGTGTGTATACACATACGTACATACACATACACATGTACATATGCATATGTTTCTTTCTACTTCTAAGTGTTTTCTACAATAAAGATGTATGTTAATAATTAGATAACTATGTGAAGTAAACTGTCCTAATGAGAGCACATTCCTAGTTTTTGACAGCTACCTGATTTTCAATGTTAATGTTTTTATAAAAATAGCTTTTCTTTCAAGCATTTTGTAATATTACATCTGTTTTAGAAACAAATTTACCTGTATTTACTAAATATAGATTTAATTTAATGTTAAACTTAAATCTTTCTTTTTACTGACCCTTGTATCGTGTAATTTCCTTTTCTTTTTGATTTTTATTTCAACTATTATGGAAAATACCTTTTTTATTGTTTCAAAAAATAACATTTTCTGAGTATATTTAACTATCTGATATATGTTAGTATATCTTTACTTTGCTCTATATTTATTGGCCTTTGGAACATCTTATATACACAGACTCAAAATTCTTTAAATTTTGATCCATTGTTCTGGGGCATTTATTGTAACGGGATGGTTGAATCAGAGTAATTCCATATATTTTTGGATACTATTTTAATGTTTGTGTGTTTTTAAATTTTATCATTGAAATTCAAACTTTTTTACTTTTCAAAATTAATCTTGGCATGGGACATTTCTCTTCAATTTTGTCTGAAAAGTTTAAAGATAATCATATTTTTACTTCCTGAGAAACTTCTTCAACTTTGTCACTATTTATTATATCATACAATTTTATTTATCCTGAAATCCTAAGATCTCAACATCTGATATTATTATTTTGCTTTCTGTATCTCTTATCTTTCTCATTATTTTAATCTTTGTCACACTTTTTTTTCCTGCAATCTCAAGAGACTTCTCAGTCTGTTCTTTGCATTATTGACTAGACTTCTTGTAGCTTTACATTGGCTTTCTTGACACAGGTAATATAATTTTATATTTTATGCACTCTTATTCAAATAAGTTTGATGATCTGGCCTATTTTTCTAGGAGATTTTTAAAAGAAGAAAAATATTGTCCTCTTTTTTTAACCTCATTTAAATTTTTGGTTTTCTTATCCTGTTTCAACAAGGCAATGTAATTTTGCCTTCTATTGAAAATTCTAATTTTTCTTAAAGTCTATGTTGATTTTCTAAGAACACATATCCTTTTACTTTTTAGAATTTATTCTAAAAGTTTTTTTTTTCACCCACATAAAGCCAATGATAGAGGTATACAGACTTGAAGCTTTCCAGAAGACAGGTTCTGAGGATTTACTGTTAAATCTTATATCCAAATATTTTAATTCTTATGGAACCCTGTCTCATTTTAACATCTGGAAGGCAATCTATATGCATAGCTATCAAATAAATTCATCTGGTGTGGCTTTACTATACCAAGGTGGAACTCTTATTTCCTACTGCTTTTTCTTCCTGTCATTCAAGAATACCACCACAACCACCAACAGTTTTCTGATTTTAATGTACCCTGAATCTCAAAGTTAATGGAATACTAAAATGAAGTATATTTCCTCCTTCTTTTTTGCGTGATGTGTTAATCTCTTTCATGAGACAAAGCACAAGTTGACCACCACACTCTCAAATTGATATCACAGCTTTCTTCATTTTGCCAATAGTTGTCCATCTTTTCTCCATTTCTTTTTTTTAATGTATCATCATAAATATTGGTGGAAAGTTGAAATTTAAGGATGTGTCAAAGGCTGCTAATTAGTTGCCATTTTAAATTAGGTGTAAATCAATTGCTTTTATATCCATTGGCCTGAATCCCTTAGTCACAAGTATCTACCAGTTCTGGGAAGAAATTTACTCACAGGATGGGTAAAGGGAATGAGAAAGGTGATTTAGTGGGCAGAATACTAAAGTGGGAAGTAAGATAACGGATTTTTATTGTGGTGTTCACAGGTTGACTTTTCACAAGTCATCTCATTTTCATTCCTCAATTTCTTTATTTGCTTCACAGGTACCTTGAGCTCAATTTTTAAGTTGCATTCATTATAGCTGTATGAATGTAAGATTTTTTTTCTTTTCTATTTACACTTAAGGAAATTTCAGAAAGAAAGAAAGATATACTCATCTTAAGTGTTTGATCTTTTGCAAAGGCACGTTGTAAAGAAAACTCATGCATTGTTAATAGCTGCTATCTGTTGAAGGAAAGAATTGTAAGTGTTCTGTAATTCTAATCAAGTCTCCTAGATAGAATCATTTTACTAGCTATGATCATAATAAGTATAAACTTTGTTGAGAGGAACCATAAAAAACTTCATTTATTTCTTTAAATCTTTGTTCTATAGGATTAGATGCTTAGTTTATTAAAATAGCTGGATTAGTTCTTTTAAGAGGGAAATATTTATATGTGACTTTTTCTTTTAACCATATCTATAGTTTAGAGTCTCCTGTGACCACAATACCTACTGGTCCAGCATTCATACACTTTTATTATAGATGTGAATTGCAATAGCACACAGTTATTGATTCACTTAATCATTCAAATATTCATTAAATTCACACTATATCCCAGCCCAGTATTAGCCAGCAAAGATTCAAAGATGAAAAGACCCAAACTCTGCTTTCAATAAGTCCAAAGGGAGAAATAGATGACAAATGAGATATATATTATTTGGCATGGCAAATTCAATGTAGGTAGACAGAAAGGGTGGCAAATCTAGCTCTTTCTATTTTTAATGATGTTACCTGCATCTTGAAGTGTGAGGAGGAATTGTAAAGATAAAGTGAGTTGGTAGGGTGGGAGAAAGTCATTCAAAGTAAAGGGAGTAACACAGATGGGATATAGAATTGCATATTCTGAAACCCAGATAGTTTAGGACAGAGCACAGGAAGAGTGGAAGGATAAGTCAGGACCTTGTGTACCATTTTAAGGAGTTAGAACTTCCTTTTAACAGAAATGGAGAATAACTGGATGCTTTCGATTGAAACAGTAGATTGTCCTGAAAACTAAGTCTGGTCATTCAAAACACTTTAATCTCATAGATCTAATTCTTGTATGCATCAGAAAGTGTTCCTAATCTGGTAGCCATGGATTTCTTAGCCTAAACTTATGCTTACTTTAACAGCAGTCTGTCTACCCAGCAGATATGTGGTTAGGTGTACCTGTGTGGATACATCCATGTAATGCCAAGTTTTACCTAAAAAGATTATTTTCAGGCATGATGAAGGTTGTGTGCAAAAAAAGGAAATGTGTTGATTCCATAATCATCTCACTATATCATGAGCTTCTTGAAGGCAAGAATTGTTTGACCCATATTTTTCATCTCCAAAAACTACCACATTGCTTTGAACCTGGTTATTTATAAATATTTGAAAGTATGAATGACTAAGAAAACATAAAATAAAATAAGAATCATTTAGAAATCTATAGGAAATTCATTTCAGCAATTTGCTTTTATCCTATATTCTATTTCATATTCATTGGAAAGCTCTGTTCCTTCTGTTAGCACAGCATTTGTTTTTGTCACATGGTTTGTCAATGCTGCTAATGAGCTGCTAATTAGCTGCCAATTCTTGTGCAGTTTAGAAGGACTGTTCAAAGGAATATGCCTCAATGATCTCGTCTGTTTGTTTCACAAGTCCACAGTCCTATAGTACAGAAATTTTATACATAAAGTTATCACAGGCTCACTGAGTATGGCTGTGAACAGATTATGACTTCATTAAAAATTACTAATGGGACTTCCCTGGTGGCGCAGTGGTTGAGAGTCCGCCTGCCGATGCAGGGGACACGGGTTCGTGCCCTGGTCCGGGAAGATCCCACATGCCACGGAGCGGATGGGCCCGTGAGCCATGGCCGCTGGGCCTGCACGTCCGGAGCCTGTGCTTCGCAACGGGAGAGGCCACAACAGTGAGAGGCCTGCATACTGCAAAAAAAAAAAAAAAATTACTAATGTGGTGTCCTAGAAGTACAGACAGTCCCTGAGTTATGCTGGTGGGACTTCTTCAAATTTCCAATGATGCAAAAGCAATATGTATTTTGTAGAAACCATACTTCAAATTTTGAATTTTGATCTTTTGCTTGGCTAAGCGATATGCATCACAATGCTCTTTCATGATGCTGGGCAGCGGCAGCGAGCTCTCAGCTCCCTGTCAGCAAGGTGTTCACAGCCAATACACTTATAACTGTTCTGTCTCCATACAATCATTCTGTTTTTCATGTTCAGTACAATAGTCAATACATTACATGAGATATTCAACAACATCATAAAATAGGCTTTGTGTAGATGATTTTGCCCAGCTAACTGTAGGCTGATGTAAGTGTTCTGAGCAAGTTGAAGGTAGGAGATGCTAAGCTGTGATGTAGGTCAAAAAAATTCATTTTTGACTTAGGATATTTTCAACAGGCAGTGGGCTTATTGGTATATAACCCCATCATAAAGCAAGGGAGATGTGTATTCTTTCTTTTATATAAAGGCAGGATATTAGTGAAGAAGGTTATAGGTTAGCATAGCATCATTTAATATAATGGGAAAAGTATACACATCTCCATATACAACCTTGGACCCACAGTCATGGGTTTGAATCTTATTTCTGCTATTTACAAGTTGTGTGGTATTAGTTTAGTTGCTTCATATTTGTGATTTAATCTGTAAAATGGAAATAATTCTTGCTTCTGCAGTTTTTTGGTGATGATAAAATAGAAATAACAGACAAAGCATTAGCAGTGTCCTTGTATATGGAAGGTTCTTAAAAATATTGTTTTTTTTTCTTCCCTTCCTATAAGAGTCATACTATAGTTGCTTGAGTCATGTACTCAATTCCATGATTTATTCCATGTGTTGTTACATAAGCATGCCTTGTGTTTTTCTAATGATGATTCCCTCAAAGTTTAGGATATACCTATATAATCCCAGATTTTTTCTAAATCTATGGCTCTAATTTACCCAGTTTCTTTCATGAAGCTCTGCTTTACAAAGGTGTCCACTTTTTGCAATTAAAGCGTATGTCACACAAGTTATTTCTTTAATGCATGCTCCTTGTAATTAAATGATTTACTCTCCTACAGGCTTAAGTAAGTTTAAAATTTGGGGGGTGAGAGACCAAATTACTTAGTTTCTCTTCTTCCCACATGGCTTGGTAACTTTAAATTGCTTAAAGTTAGGTGATTATTTATTTAGAGTACTCATTATACTTAAAGTAGACTGAGGCAGAAATAGTAAAGCTTGCAAAATACTCCATTTGCCACTCTGCATTTCCAAGCCCCCTTTCATTTAGACTAGACCGCTTGACTGTTGGGGGTAATGAACTTAAGGACTGAGTGTTGTGTCACTTCTGGCTGGAGGCACTGACACCCAAGTTTGGTTTCGTAGTCTCTCCCTTCCCCTCTCTTGACAACCCAGATGGTATAACTACAAGGTGGCCGAAACTCAGTCTGGTTCCCTTAGTGGCCACATGGAGCAAGTCTTCCATTCTCCTTGTTCTAAACCCTACTAACCCTCAATGGACATGTACTATGAATGATCCAGATTTAGTTATTATAATATACCACAGGATTTGTAGTGAGGATTAATTAGGGTCTAATTTACGGCTCTCATAATTTGGTCTATCCAAATGAATGCCTTCCTAAAGCATACCTTTTCAGGAAAAAAAAAAGTACTCTCTACTCTTTCTGACAGATGTATTGGGGTAAAGCACTAATGACCTAGTATTTGTTGAAAAATAAATATTTTGATAACTACATGAACAAATGAACGGACCTATGCCCCCAAATAATCTTTATGCTATTAATAGATAGAAAGTGAGAGGGCTTTCTTTGGTCTGTGTTTTTAAATCTCCAGAAGAATTTTAGAATTTACTGTAGTATTTCCGACACTCAGCTCATCATAATCACTTGGGATATTTCTTAAAATGTATAGTATCTTGGATCCTATGCCAGACCTAAATAAATACAATTTCCAGGGGAGATACTAGAGAATATAGCTTAATGAAAAGCATCTCAGGTTAGTTATAGTAAGGAAAGTTTGAAAAATTGTTCTACTATGGGGTGGGAGGGTGAAGGATGAGATTTGATGAATGAGTTGCTAAAACAAAAGCACTTTGTGCAACCTGTCTATAAAGACGATGCTGATGGTGGTATAAAAGGTCAAAGGAAACACTCTCCAATCAATAAATGCCTAAAATCCTCGGTATAAAAACTATTATGACACCACATTACAAGCAAATAGATAATGTTTAAAGTTTCAAATGAACTTTCACACATATACCCTCCTTTCATCGTTTCTCCATGGTTAAATATTATCTTCAGTCTTTTGATGAGGAAACCTAGTCTCTGATACTGTTTTGCTTCAAGTTCACACAGCTGAAAGGTCTTTCTAATAAAGTCATGTTTTAATAGCAACCTAAAGATAAGGAGGCTTTGAGGTGATTTATGAATGGAGGCATATTGGGAATAAAGTTACCCCAACTGTCCAAATATCTACAGTGATGATCTCGGAAATATTCAAGGCTATTTAGTCCTACTCCTTTCTCAAGTTTGGGCATTGTCTTTTTCCTGACCAGGGTTAAGAATTCTTCAGGTTGTGTTTGGGAGTTGCTAACATTTCCTGAAAGTGGTGTGTAGAGTAGTGAAGGATGTGAGCTGGAGAGACAGGCTATGTTCAATTTCTGATTCTATCCCTTGGCAGCTGTGTGGCCTTGGGGTTGTTGCTTCAGCTCTCTGTACCTCAGTATCACACTGTAAAACAGTGATAATAAACTTATACCCTTCGGTTGTAGGATTAACTGGGTAATAAATGTAAAGTGCTCAGAAGAGTAACTGACATGTAGTAAATATTCAGTAAGTGTTGGTTGGGCACATTAGCAGGGTCTGGCAATCTCTTTTCCATCTGAAAGGGAAAAAAAGAGACCCAGTTAGGTTTCCTACCTTGAAAGTCTCAACTCTAATGCCTTGTTCATGGCAGTTGACTAAAGTCTGGTGAATCATGGTGAATCATGAAGGATGCACAGTAATCTTCAAACTTATGTGCATCAGAATCACCTGGAGGTCTTGCTAAAACACAGGTTGCTGGGCTCCACCCCCAGAATGTCTGATTCTCTAAGTCTGGGTGATGCTGATGTTGCTGTGATGTTCCACACTTTGAAGTGGAATGGACAATCAGATCAGATTATGGAAGGTCTTGAAAAGAAGTTTAAGGAATCTGGGCTTTCTATTGAGAAGTTAGGTAATGACAGAAAGTAAAGAAATCAAGTGAACACCACCAATATATCAGAATGTTCTTAAATGGTACAGATTTGATTTTGGTGTCCAGATTCTTAATAATATTTTCCAAGCTTCTCTGTTATCTTTTACCTTCTCAGACAACCATTGTCCTAATTTGTCATCTTTCTAGGACCCTGTATCACTATTGTATGATTTGGTATTTCTCTGTCCTTAGGACAATTATCTTAAGTTGTAGTGAGAATAAAAATCAGCTGAGAACGATGAACTTTCGGTTACCAGGGGAAGGGTGGGGGGAAGGGATAGTTAGGGAGATAGGGATTGACATGTACACACTGCTGTATTTAAAATGGAGGGACTTCCCTGGCGGTCCAGTGATTAGGACTTTGCCTTCCAGTGCAGGGAGTGCAGGTTCCATTCCTGGTCGGGGAGCTAAGATCCCACATGCCTCTCGGCCAAAAGGCCAAAACATAAAACAGAAGCAATATTGTAACAAATTCAATAAAGACTTCAAAAATGGTCCACCTCGAGCTTCCCTGGTGGCGCAGTGGTTGAGAGTCCTCCTGCCGATGCAGGGGACACGGGTTCGTGCCCCGGTCTGGGAAGATTCCACATGCCGTGAAGCGGCTGGGCCCATGAGCCATGGCCGCTGGGCCTGCGCGCCCGGAGCCTGTGCTCCGCAACGGGAGAGGCCCGCGTACTGCAAAAAAAATGAAAAAAAGGTCCACATCAAAAAAAAATTTTTTTAATAAAATAAAATGGATAACAACAAGGACCTACTGTATAGCACAGGGAACTCTGCTCAATGTTATGTGGCGGCCTGGATGGGAGGGGAGTTTGGGAGAGAATGGATACATGTATATGTATGGCTGAGTCACTGAAACTATCACAACATTGTTAATTGGCTATACTCCAATATAAAAAAAAAAATCAGGTGAGCAGTTGTTAAATGCAGATCCCTCCGCCTCACAGGCATATCTGATGCACTAAGGTTTGACAGAGAGCCCGGGATTCTGCCTTTTCTCATGCACTCATTTTGCTTTGATTCAGGTGATTTGTGAAGAACATGTGGGAAATGCTTTAGATTTTTGCTCAAATTCCATCTGCTATTGAAGCAAAACGAACTGTTGCATTTTTTTCGGTTTTAAAACGTAATTTTTATTTTTAGGTAACCGTTCAGTCTGATTTGTTGCATTTCATTAAAATATGCTTGGTCTACTTCTTTTTCCAATTTCAGCATTTGGTATAAGGAATTTATAGAAAAGTGGCTTGAAAACAATTTAACCACAAGCTCAGCCAAATTAATTTAGGGAGAGTTTAGTAAACAGCCCTTGCTTTCTGTACTTAAGTGATCAATTTCCACACCTGCTTTTCCTTCCAGATGGAGTTAATTAACATTAAAATTATTGCCTATAGCAATAGGCAATAATTTGAGGCTTTTTAAAAAATAATTCACAGCCCTCCAGCTGCAACCATATTCCTACATTTCTAAAAATTAAAACAACAACAAGGATCATCTCTATGAGAAGCAAATTTATCATTAAACTATTTGAAGATATGCATGTAAGATCTTGGAGGAAAGAAAACTAACATGTGTGAATGGACACTCTATACTAGACATGTTCTCCTGTAAGATCTAGCACAATCCTCACAGCTATCCCATAAGTGGTCTGATTGGTCTGATTCTGCCACCCATTTTACTATAAAGAAGCTAAAGATTAGAAAAGTTGTGTAGCTTTTTGGATGTTCCACAATCATTAAGTGGTGGAGCCAGAATGTAAACCCCTTTTTAACCAAATATCAAGTGCTTTCCGCTATACCGGTGTTGGTTTGCAAACTGACCCCTGCATACAGAGGGCATCGAGAGGCCAAAGAGGCAGAACATTCCAAATTGGCAGGTGGCAGTTTTAATAAGCAAGGGAACTTACAAACAAGGCTTATCCTAGGCAGCCCCAAGACGACTAGATCTCTGCACATGCCAGACTCTTACAAGTTTATATGGAGGCCTTAACAGGGTTCACTTATGTATTCAGTCCAGATGGTTTCAACAGCACGTTGCTCTCTCAATGCTGTGTCCTTGAAATGCCTCCCTGGCTATGTGAACAATGGGCGGAACACATATTCCAAGAATACAGGAGGGAGTGAGGAGCCTCTGACTGCCTGGGTCCAGCTCATGGGTCAACGTCCTCCCTGTGACCTCCTCCTACAACTAGTCTTGGCTTAGACTGAGGTGATGGTTGGAAATTTTAAAGAAATTCCTAGGGAGTGTGAGGTAAAATATGTGACTTTGGGATAGTTTATGCAGAGGTAAATATTACACTTTAAATATTACAAATTATGCACATACATATACATGCATATAAAAGGTATAGGAGGCCCCTGTGTAGTGTGATGACAATTGAATTTTCCATAATCATAGTTTACTACCTGCATTGAGAACCTATGTGGCAGACACGGGGCTACAGGCTGAGGAGAGGTCACAGGCAAGAGAAAGATAGAATGATCACTGCGATGGAGTTGAGGTACAATAATGAGATAGATAGAGGATACTGTAAAAGAAAGGGGGATTCAGTGAGAAATGGTTATTTTGGGGCTAAACAATTGCCCCTAGTACTTTTCATGAAATCTTCATTTTAATGAGATGTTTTACTGTTAGAAATATTCTTTTCAAAATGCTGCTTTCTGACTAAGTTTGGGGCAGTTATTCAGGTTTTTCTTCTCCTACTGAATCTCATGGTAACAATTGTACTCATTTAAATGTAATAACCCAAGAAGTATAAAAAGATGAAGATCTGAATGACTAATACAGTTAGGAATATTATTCATCATCATCTTTTCATGAAAGGTCCTTGGCTTTCCTTAGAGAAATTCTGTACAGAATTGTTTGGTGATTGGAGCTATTGGGGGATGTAGTTAAAATGCTATTCTAAGGGAGACATATCATGTATACAGAGAAATATATAGGTACATGTATAGAAGTACATAAACACATGTATACATATAGTTCATTCTCACTATCAGCAGTTTTAATATTCGATAAAGTTACCACAAACATTAAATTAGCAAAAAACTAAACTATTACTCCTAGGAGAAACATAGGGTTAGGCTTCTGTGAACTTCTGGTCACATTTTTTTTTTTTTTTGTAAATGATCAGTATATAACCTTCTTTGCTGTGTGAAGATATCTTATTGATTATATATTGTTGATTCCTTAACCTTGAACTCACAGTCAACAGCACTATAACTCAATGCTGAACAAAACTTGTCTAACTCCTATATTTTCTCCATAAGGCACATCACAGCCTTCTGGAGCTTAGAACGCTTGACAGCACAAAGGCACTGGGGGCCATTTTAAACAGTGATATCACCAATACAAAGCACAAATATGAGAAGAATGTGGCACTAAATAGACCACGGAAAGAACACACTTGTTTTCAGTATGAGCTCAAACAAGAAAGCAGAGCATTGCCTTGTTTGACCTCACCTGGAAATAGGCACTCCAGGTGACCCCAACTTTCTGCCACTCTGTGCATATCAAATGACTGCAAAAGTGCCATAAGTATATATTTTGGGGGTTACTGATATATTTTAGCTAGTACATAAATTTTTAAATACAGAATCCACAAGTAATGAAGATAGACACACTCTATTCATATCACTTAAAATTTATTTAAAATATAGTAATATCCTCAGTGACAGCAATATACCCTCCCCAACATAGAATGTTTTATTTTTAAGGCATAGTTTATTTGGAAAGAATTGGCTTAAAGCAGCTCATTTCCCCATTGGATTTACAATGAATAAGAGTGTTCTTACATAGTCAAGGATATTGCTCAAACTCATTGTCTTCTAATCCCATTTGAAGCTTTCTAGCACTTATCAATCTCTCCAAGGTACTCTGTAACTTAAAGAGGGGGGCGTTAAGTGACTCTCCAGAGGCTTAATGTAAAATTTGATTTTTTTTTTTTTTTTTGCGGTACGCGGGCCTCTCACGGCTGTGGCCTCTCCCGTTGCGGAGCACAGGCTCCGGACACACAGGCTCAGTGACCATCGCTTACGGGCCCAGCCGCTCCACGGCATGTGGGATCTTCCTGGACCAGGGCACGAACCCGTGTCCCCTGCATTGGCAGGCGGACTCTCAACCACTGCGCCACCAGGGAAGCCCTAAAATTTGATATTTTGTGTTGAAGAATTTGACCTGTGTCTTAACTTCCAATCTGCTCTCAGCACTAAATTATTCAAAAACTATAAAGCAAAAAGAGGTGATTCAATAGACAGATAGGTTTTTTTGTTGGGGGGGGTGTTGGGAAGTGTTATTTGTTTTACATTTTGTTCTAACCAAAATCCCAAGGAAATAGGTTAGGATTATTTACTGCCTACCACGTCACTGAGCTATTGCTATGCAAGGGAACATCCTCAAATTCAGTAACTGAAAACATCAACTATTCTCACTTACGTGTCTTTGGGTTGGTTGCGGTTCCTCTGAGCTTGGCTGGGCAATTCTGCTTCCAGCCGCAGGTAAAGGGTCAACGGAAGTGTGTCTGCCCACATAGCTCATCCTCTGGGCAATCCAGGGCTAGGATGGAGCCAAGGCAAAAGCAGAAATACCTGAAGGCTCTTTTTTTTTTTTTTTTTTTTTTGCGTTACGCGGGCCTCTCACCGCCGCGGCCCCTCCCACTGCGGAGCACAGGCTCCGGACGCACGCGCAGGCCCAGCGGCCATGGCTCACGGGCCCAGCCGCTCCGCGGCACGAACCCGCGTCCCCTACATCAGCAGGCGGACTCCCAACCACTGCACCACTAGGGAAGCCCCCCCTGAAGCCTCTTAAGGACTAGGCTTGGAATCATCATGCTGTCATCTCTACCTTTTTCTACAGCCAAAGTAAGTTACAGAGTTCAACCTGAACTCAGGAGTGAGAAAGTATTATCTTCCTCTTTAGAAGAAGTAACTGCAAAGTTACAGAGCAAGGAATGTGGCTATAGGGTCGGGGGAGGAATGGAGTAATTGATTCAATTTACCACACCTGCTGTATGTTTGGCACTGAGCTGATAACTGCTTCACATGCCTTAGCAGATGTAACACATTCTCTCTTTTCCCTCCTCCGCCTCTTTCTCTGTTCTTCTCCAGTAAATATGTTTATTATCCCAATTATACAGTGGGGTTAGAGGATCAAAGTCAGTTGCTTAAAGTTAGTAAAAGGAAGAGCCAGAATTCACAGGAAAGGTCACAAGACTTCAGACCTGAGCTCTTAACTACAGCACTGCTTTGTGGAAAAGGGGGATGCCTAGTATATAATAGGACCAGAAATCATCCCCAGACTTTTCTTCCTTCAGAACTGATGCTCTACCACACCATACAGCATCTATTATATACAAAAGAAACCTTAACGGAACAAGCTCTCATACTAAAATAACTGATTTCTCTCCCCTCTTTCTCTCAAAACCCATATCTGATGTGTCATTTATTCTCAAATTTATAATATCTTTCAAATTACTAATCATTTCTCACCATTTCCATCACTATTACCACGGTCCAAGCCAGCACCATCTTTCATCAGGATGACTGCAGTAACTTCACTCATTTCCCTGCTTACACCTTGCCTAAAACCTGGATCTAATATTCAAGAGAGGAGCCAAGGTGAACCTTTTAATAAGGATTAATTTTTAGAGAAACCCCTGCTACAGCTCCCCATCATACTTACAGAAAAATTCAATCTCTTTCCAATGGACTGCAAGGCTCTCCCTAACAAGATCTCTCCACCCCTTTCCTGATTTGGCTCCATCTCCTACCATTTCCCCCTTCATTGATTCTACTCCAGTCACACTGGTCACTTTGCCATTTCTCAAAAAAGTCAGGTAGGTTCCAGTCCTAAAGCCTAAGGCCTGGCTTTTGTACTGGAATTCTCTCCCGGAGTCAATCTTTATGGAAATAACCATCTATTTACCTCCCTCATCTCTTTCAGCTGTGTGCTGAAATGTCAATGAGCCTTCCTTGACCCCCAATTTAAGACTGAAAACTCCCTCCTCCCTTGCTCCATGTCAATTTCTACCCTACAACCCCCCAATCCCTTTATTCTACTATACTTTTTCCTTTCTGCTAACACTTTTAATCTTATAACAAATCATGTAATGTAAAGACATATTATCTACTGCCCATCACCCATTGTTAGAATATAGACTCAAGGAGGTAAGTCCTTAGACTGTGCTGTTTACTATTGTAGCCTAAATAGTAAGAAGTGTGTCTGTAACATAATTTGGTAAACGTTTGTTGAACCAATGAATGAACTGCTCACGGAGGCAGGGTTTCCATAGTATATAAAGTTTGGAAAAAGACCAATGTGATTTTTGTAATGAATGTGGGATCTACAAATCACTACCTTTGTGACTTTGAGCAAATTAATTAAGAGCCCCAATTTTCTCTGAAATGATAAGCAGACTGTCAAGGTCTCATGAAACAACTTTCATTCTGACAGTTTCATGGTAATTGGAATTCCAGCATCTGGCCTCTGGAGTTTAGCCAAGAACTGGGAGTTTACCAAAGGAGGGACAGTGTTATTTCTGACCATGTGGATTCCAACTACATATTCAAGATTCATTTATAGCTTCTTTTAAAATGGAGAAATGCCGTTTACAATGAGCCTTCTTCCTTGCCCCTTCCACCGGCAGCCAGTTATTCTTCTTTCAGTCCAAGCGTCTAACACCATTACTTCTCTAATTGCAAGCAGTCACTGTAGCTGCTGGAGGAAGCGGGTGGGGTAAGTTGGCTTTTAGCTAGGTTTAAGGTAGCAGGGAAAGTCTGTTTTGCTGCTGCCGTTGTTTGATTGGCATTACAGTTGGGCATGGGAGAGAGGAAGTGTATTAGTTTAGCTTAGCTATGGCTGCCATAACAAAGTACCACAGACCTGTTGGCTAAAACAACAGACATTTATTTTCTCTCAGTCCTGGGGCGAGCAGTCTGAGATCAAGGTGTTGACAGAGTTGATCTCTTCTGAGGCCTTGCACCTTGGCTTGTAGGTAGCTGTCTTTTCCCTGTGTCTTCACATAGTCTTTCTTCTGTGTGTGCTCATGTCTGTCTCTGAGTTCCTTTTTCTTATAAGGACACCAGTCATAATGGATGAGGGACAACTCTAATGGCCTCATTTAAACTTAATTACTTCTGTAAACTAAATTACTTCTGTAAAGTCCCTATCTCCAAACGTAGTCACATGCTGGGGTACTAGGTTAGTACTCCAATATAAGAATCTTAAGGGGACACATTTAGCCCATACCTGGGAGTCATATGAATGAAGACAACAAGAAATCCATTATTTATGTTTGTTCAAGATGCCGTCTCAATACTTCTTTGCTCTCATAAGTAGAGCCATTCTTTGAGTATAAAGGTAAAGTTACTAGGACAAGCGAGTCATGCAGAATGGAAAATACTCATTTAGAGTGTAAGTGGGTGGATGGGTGTTCACTAAATATTGAAATATACTTTGAGGTATACAGAGCCACTTTCAAAAATTCAAAAAATGAATAAAGAATAGTTATAACTGTGAAATAATGGCAAGGTTTCTTATTACTAACCCCTTTTCTGTCACGAATAGAATTGTTTCTCTCGTATAATCTGTTTGACAGTTTTGAGTTCATCCCATATTGCCAAAAAGAGTAAAATTAATATTTCTCTGAATAGCTGAGCATGTTGACAATTCAGTCTGTTCTCTTGCTTTTAACAGTATCACATACTGGATAACTAAGGAGCAAGTAATTATACTGTCACAGGGAGCCTATCACTGCAGCCTTCCAGACTGACATCAGACCCTTCTCTAGAACACTTTCCAGACTCATCTTTTCAATGCATCTCCCAAGGATTGTAAAGCCAGCCTGATGAATCTCTCTGGCTAATTTCAATCTGTTATTCTTTCTCATTTAGTATTTGACTTCCTTGATCTATAGGTCCCAGAAATCTTGTTATTACTTAGCATAATTTTTTTTACAACTTTATTGGAGTATAATTGCTTTACAATGGTATGTTAGTTTCTGCTTTATAACAAAGTGAATCAGTTATACATATACATCTGTTCCCATATCCCTTTCCTCTTGCATCTCCCTCCCTCTCACCCTCCCTATCCCACCCCTCCAGGCACTCACAAAGCACCTATCTGATCTCCCTGTGCTATGCGACTGCTTCCCACTAGCTATCTACCTCACGTTTGGTAGTGTATATATGTCCATGCCTCTCTCTCGCTTTGTCACAACTTACCCATCCCCCTCCCCATATCCTCAAGTCCATTCTCTAGTAGGTCTGCATCTTTATTCCTGTCTTACCCCTAGATTCTTCATGACTTTTTTTTTTCATAAATTCCATATATATGTGTTCACATACGGTATTTGTCTTTCTCTTTCTGACTTACTTCACTCTGTATGACAGACTCTAGGTCTATCCACCTCATTACAAATAGCTCAATTTCGTTTCTTTTTACGGCTGAGTAATATTCCATTGTATGTATGTGCCACATCTTCTTTATCCATTCATCTGATGATGGACACTTAGGTTGTTTCTATCTCTGGGCTATTGTAAATAGAGCTGCTATGAACATTTTGGAACATGACTCTTTGAATTATGGTTTTCTCAGGGTATATGCCCAGTAGTGGGATTGCTGGGTCATATGGTAGTTCTATTTGTAGTTTTTTAAGGAACCTCCATACCGTTTTCCATAGTGGCTATACCAATTCACATTCCCAGCAGCAGGGCAAGAGTGTTCCCTTTTCTCCACACCCTCTCCAGCATGTATTGTTTCTAGATTTTTTGATGATGGCCATTCTGACTGGTGTGAGATGATATCTCATTGTAGTTTTGATTTGCATTTCTCTACTGATTAATGATGTTGAGCACTCTTTCATGTGTTTGTTGGCAGTGTGTATATCTTCTTTGGAGAAATGTCTATTTAGGTCTTCTGCCCATTTTTGGATTGGGTTGTTTGTTTTTTTGTTATTGAGCTGCATGAGCTGCTTATAAATTTTGGACATTAAACCTTTGCCAGTTGCTTCATTTGCAAATATTTTCTCCCATTCTGAGGATTCTCTTTTGGTCTTGTTTATGGTTTCCTTTGTCGTGCAAAAGCTTGGAAGTTTCACTAGGTCCCATTTGTTTATTTTTGGTTTTATTTCCATTCCTCTAGGAGGTGGGTCAAAAAGGAACTTGCTGTGATTTATGTCACACAGTGTTCTGCCTATGTTTTCCTCTAAGAGTTTGATAGTGTTTGGCCTTACATTTACATCTTTAATCCACTTTGAGCTTATTTTTGTGTATGGTGTTAGGGAATGATCTAATCTCATACTTTTACATGTCCCTGTCCAGTTATCCCAGCAACACTTATTGAAGAGGCTGTCCTTTCTCCACTGTACATTCCTGCCTCCTTTATCAAAGATAAGGTGACCATATGTGTGTGGGTTTATCTCTGGGCTTTTTATCCTGTTCCATTGACCTATATTTCTGTTTTTGTGCAGTACCATACTGTCTTGATTACTGTAGCTTTGTAGTATAGTCTGAAGTCAGGGAGCCTAATTCCTCCAGCTCCATTTTTTCGTTCTCAAGATTGATTTGGCTATTCAGGGTTTTTCGTGTTTCCATAAATATTGTGAACTTTTTTGTTCTAGTTTTGTGAAAAATGCCAGTGGTAGTTTGATAGGGATTGCATTGAATCTGTAGATTGCTTTGGGTAGTTGAGTCATGTTCACAATGTTGATTCTTCCAATCCAAGAACATGGTATATCTCTCCATCTATTTGTATCACCTTTAATTTCTTTCATCAGTGTCTTATAATTTTCTGCATCAAGGTCTTTTGCCTCCTTAGGTAGGTTTATTCCTAGATACTTTATTCTTTTTGTTGCAGTGGTAAATGGGACTGCTTCCTTGATTTCACCTTCAGATTTCTTCATCAGTAGTGTATAGGAATGCCAGAGATTTCTGTGCATTAATTTTGTATCCTGCTACTTTACCAAATTCATTGATTACCTCTAGTAGTTTTCTGGTAGCATCTTTAGGATTCTCTATGTAGAGTATTATGTCATCTGCAAGCAGTGACAGCTTTACTTCTTCTTTTCTGATTTGGATTCCTTTTATTTCTTTTTCTTCTCTGACTGCTCTGGCTAAAACTTCCAAAACTATGTTGAATGATAGTGATGAGAGTGGGCAACCTTGTCTTGTTCCTGATCTTAGTGGAAATGGTTACAGTCTTTCACCACTGAGGACGATGTTGGCTGTGGGTTTGTCATATATGGCCTTTATTATGTTGAGGAACGTTCCCTCTATGCCTACCTTCTGCAGGGTTTTTATCATAAATGGATGTTGAATTTTGTCGAAAGCTTTCTCTGCATCTATTGAGATGATCATATGATTTTTCTCCTTCAGTTTGTTAATATGGTGTATCATGTTGATTGATTTGTGTATATTAAAGAATCCTTGCATTCCTGGAATAAACCCCACTTGATCATGGTGTATGATCCTTTTAATGTGCTGTTGGATTCTGTTTGCTAGTATTTTGTGGAGGATTTTTGCATCTATGTTCATCAGTGATATTGGCCTACAGTTTTTTCTTTGTGACATCCTTGCCTGGTTTTGGTATCAAGGTGATGGTGGCCTCATAGAATGAGTTTGGGAGTGTTCCTCCCTCTGCTATATTTTGGAAGAGTTTGAGAAAGATAGGTGTTAGCTCCTCTCTAAGTGTTTGATAGAATTCGCCTGTGAAGCCATCTGGTCCTGGGCTTTTGTTTGTTGGAAGATTTTTCATCACTGTTTCAATTTCAGTGCTTGTAATTGGTCTGTTCATATGTTCTATTTCTTCCTGATTCAGTCTTGGCAGGTCGTGCATTTCTAAGAATTTGTCCATTTCTTCCAGGTTGTCCATTTTATTGGCGTAGAGTTTCTTGTACTAATCTCTCATGGTCTTTTGTATTTCTGCAGTGTCAGTTGTTACTTCTCCTTTTTCATTTCTAATTCTATTGATTTGAGTCTTCTCCCTTTTTTTCTTGATGAGTCTGGCTAATGGTTTATCAATTTTGTTTATCTTCTCAAAGAACCAGCTTTTACTTTTATTGATCTTTGCTATCGTTTCCTTCATTTCTTTTTCATTTATTTCTGATCTGATTTTTATGATTTATTTCCTTCTGCTAACTTTGGGGGTTTTTTGTTCTTCTTTCCCCTATTGCTTTAGGTGCAAGGTAGGTTGTTTATTCGAGGTGTTTCCTGTTTCTTAAGGTAGGATTTTATTGCTATAAACTTCCCTCTTAGAACTGCTTTTGCTGCATCCCATAGGTTTTGGGTTGTCGTGTCTCCATTGTCATTTGTTTCTAGGTAGTTTTTGATTTCCTCTTTGATTTCTTCAGTGATCACTTCATTATTAAGTAGTGTATTGTTTAGCCTCCATGTGTTTGTATTTTTTACAGCTCTTTTCCTGTAATTGATATCCAGTCTCATAGCATTGTGGTCAGAAAAGATACTTGATACAAATTCAATTTTCTTAAATTTACCAAGGCTTGATTTGTGACCCAAGATATGATCTATCTTGGAGAATGTTCCATGAGCACTTGAGAAAAATGTGTATTCTGTTGTTTTTGGATGGAATGTCCTATAAATATCAATTAAGTCCATCTTGTTTAATGTATCATTTAAAGCTTGTGTTTCCTTATTTATTTTCATTTTGGATGATCTGTCCATTGGTGAAAGTGGGATGTTAAAGTCCCCTACTATGAATGTGTTAGTGTCGATTTCCCATTTTATGGCTGTTAGTATTTGCCTTATGTATTGAGGTGCTCCTATGTTTGGTGCATAAATATTTATAATTGTTATATCTTCTTCTTGGATCGATCCCTTGATCATTATGTAGTGTCCTTCTTTGTCTCTTCTAGTAGTCTTTATTTTAAAGTCTATTTTGTCTGATATGAGAATTGCTACTCCAGCTTTCTTTTGGTTTCCATTTGCATGGAATATCTTTTTCCATCCCCTTACTTTCAGTCTGTATGTGTCTCTAGGTCTGAAGTGGGTCTCTTGTAGACAGCATATATATGGTTCTTGTTTTTGTATCCATTCAGCCAATCTGTGTCTTTTGGTGGGAGCATTTAATCCATTTACATTGAAGGTAATTAGTGATATGTATGTTCCTATTCCCATTTTCTTAATTGTTTTGGATTCGTTATTGTAGGTCTTTTCCTTCTGTTGTGTTTCTTGCCTAGAGAAGTTCCTTTAGCATTTGTTGTAAAGCTGGTTTGGTGGTGCTGAACTCTCTCAGGTTTTGCTTGTCTGTAAAGGTTTTAATTTCTCCATCAAGTCTGAATGAGATCCTTGCTCTGTAGAGTAATCTCGGTTGTAGGTTTTTCTCCTTCATCACTTTAAATATGTCCTGCCAGTCCCTTCTGGCTTGAAGAGTTTCTGCTGAAAGATCAGCTGTTAACCTTATGGGTATTCCCTTGTGTGTTATTTGTTGTTTTTCCCTTGCTGCTTTTAATGTGTTTTCTTTGTATTTAATTTTTGACAGTTTGATTAATATGTGTCTTGGCAGGCCTCCCTGGTGGCGCAGTGGTTGAGAGTCCGCCTGCCGATGCAGGGGATACGGGTTCGTGCCCCGGTCTGGGAGGATCCCATATGCCGCGGAGCGGCTGGGCCCGTGAGCCATGGCCGCTGGGCCTGCGCATCCGGAGCCTGTGCTCCGCAATGGGAGAGGCCACAACAGTGAGAGGCCCGCATACCGCAAAAAAAAAGAAAAAAAAAAAATGTGTCTTGGCGTGTTTCTCCTTGGATTCATCCTGTATGAGACTCTCTGTGCCTCCTGGACTTGATTAACTATTTCCTATTCCATATTAGGGAAATTTTCAACTATAATCTCTTCAAATATTTTCTCAGTCCCTTTCTTTTTCTCTTCTTCTTCTGGGACCCCTACAATTTGAATGTTGGTGTGTTTATGTTGTCCCAGAGGTCTCTGAGACTGTCCTCTGTTCTTTTCATTCTTTTTTCTTTATTCTGCTCTGCAGTAGTTATTTCCACTATTTTATCTTCCACCTCACTTATCCGTTCTTCTGCCTCAGTTATTCTGCTATTGATCCCATCTAGAGTATTTTTAATTTCATTTATTGTTTTGTTCATCTTTGATTGTTTCATCTTTAGTTCTTCTAGGTCCTTGTTAAATGTTTCTTGAATTTTCTCTATTCTATTTCCAAGATTTTGGATCATCTTTACTCTCATTATTCTGAATTCTTTTTCAGGTAGACTGCCTATTTACTCTTCATTTGTTAGGTCTGGTGGGTTTTTATCTTGCTCCTTCTCCTGCTGTGTGTTTTTCTGTCTTCTCATTTTGCTTATCTTACTGTGTTTGTGGTCTCCTTTTTGCAGGCTGCAGCTTCATAGTTCCCGTTGTTTTTGGTGTCTTTCCCCAGTGGCTAAAGTTGGTTCAGTGTGTTGTGTAGGCTTCCTGGTGGAGGGGACTAGTGCCTGTGTTCTGGTGGATGAGGCTGGATCTTGTCTTTCTGGTGGGCAGGTCCATGTCTGGTGGTGTGTTTTGGGGTGTCTGTGGACTTATTATGATTTTAGGCAACCTCTCTGCTAACGGGTTGGGTTGTGTTCCTTTCTTGCTAGTTGTTTGGCATAGGGTATTCAGCACTGTAGCTTGCTGGTCGTTGAGTGAAGCTGGGTGCTGGTGTTGAGATGGAGATCTCTGGGAGATTTTCGCCGTTTGATGTTATGTGGAGCTGGAAAGTGTCTTGTGGACCAGTGTCCTGATGTTGGCTCTCCCACCTCAGAGGCACAGCACTGACTCATGGCCGCAGCACCAAGAACCTGTCATCCACACGGTTCAGAATAAAAAGGAGAAAAAGTAGAAAGAAAGAATTAGTAGAAGTAGAAAAAAAGGAAGGAAGGAAGGAAGAATGAAAGAAGGGAGGGAGGGAGGAAGGAAGGAGGGAAGGAAGGAGCTAAGGAAAAAAACAAAGATAGAGTAAAATAAAATAAAGTATGATAAAATATAATAAAGTTATTAAAATAAAAAATAATTATTATGAAAATAAAAATAAAACAATCAAAAGAAAACAGATGGATAGAACCCTGGGACAAATGGTGGAAGGAAAGGTATACAGATAAAATTGCACACAGAAGCATACACATACACACTCACAAAAAGAGGAAAAGGGGAAAATATCATAAATCTTGTTCTCAAATTCCACCTCCTCAATTTGGGATGATTCATTGTCTATTCATGTATTCCACAGATGCAGGGTACATCAAGTTGATTGTGGAGCTTTACTCTGCTGCTTCTGAGGCTGCTGGGAGAGATTTCCCTTTCTTCTTTGTTCTCACAGCTCCCCGGTCTCAGCTTTGGATTTGGCCCCGCATCTGCGTGTAGGTCTCCGGAGGGGGTCTGTTCTTCGCTCAGACAGGACGAGGTTAAAGGAGCAGCCGCTTCGGGGACTTTGGCTCACTCAGGCCGCGGGGAGGGGAGGGGTAGGGTACGGACTGCGGGGCGAGCCAGCTGTGGCAGAGGCCGGCGTGACATTTCACCAGCCCGAGGCGCGCCATGCGCTCTCCCAGGGAAGCCGTCCCTGGGTCCCGGGGCCCCGGCAGTGGTGGGCTGCACAGGCTCTCCGGAATTGGAGCGTGGACAGTGACCTGCGCTCGCACACTGGCCTCTTGGCGGCTGCAGCAGCAGCCCCAACGTCCCACGCCCGCCTCTGGGGTCCATGCTTTTAGCCGCGGTTCGCGCCCGTCTCTGGAGCTCCTTTAAGCAGCACTCTTAATCCCCTCTCCTCACGCACCAGGAAACAAAGAGGGAAGAAAAAGTCTCTTGCCTCTTCGGCAGGTCCAGACTTTTTCCCGTACTTCCTCCCGGCTAGCTGTGGCACACTAACCTCCTGCAGGCTGTGTTCATGCCGCCAACCCCAGTCCTCTCCCTGCGCTCTGACTGAAGCCCGAGTCTCAGCTCCCAGCCCTGCCCGCCCTGGCGGGCGAGCAGACAAGCCTCTTGGGCTGGTGAGTGCCGGTCAGCACCGATCCTCTGTGCGGGAATCTCTCCGCTTTGCCCTCCGCACCCCTGTGGCTCCGCTCTCCTCCGCGGCTCCATATCTTCCCCCTCCGCCACCCGCAGTCTCTGCCCGCGAAGGGGCTTCCTAGTGTGTGGAAACCTTTCCTCCTTCACAGCTGCCTCCCACTGGTGCACGTCCCGTCCCTATTCTTTTGTCTCTGTTTATTCTTTTTTCTTTTGCCCTACCCAGGTACGTGGGGAGTTTCCTGCCTTTTGGGAGGTCTGAGGTCTTCTGCCAGCATTCAGTGGGTGTTCTGTAGGAGTTGTTCCACGTGTAGATGTATTTCTGATGTATCTGTGGGAGGAAGGTGATCTCCGCGTCTTAATCTTCCATCATATTAACAAAGATCACTTAGCATAATTTTTAAAGCATAAATAAAAATCAATTAATTGTCTTCCTTCCTTTAAAAATATAATATTTTCTATTTACTATCACATTCTTAGATATCTACCTTGTATGAACAATATGTTTTTGATATTTACTATAAACATTCAAAACAATTACTCTGAGTCTCATATATCATCATTTTGGGGCTGAGAACTCCACAGGGTTTTATAGGGTCATTTTAAATCACATAGTTTATTCTGAAGCTAAGGGTTCTAATTATTCAGTCCCCATGATTCTCCATATTTCATTGTCTGCCACATGTGAGGATTGATATTTCTGAGTTGGAACTCTCAGTGGATTGTTGTTTTTTATTTCGTTTTGTTTTGTTTTGTTTTTTTTGCCAGGAGTTAGTAAGCCATATTTTGGAACCAAATTTTTGCCAGCTGCCTGATTTTGTCAGTAAAGTTTAATTGGAACACAGCCATACCTATTCATTTACATACATAGAGTTGAGTAGTTGAAGAAGAGACTGCAGGCTTATAAAGCCTAAAATATTTATTGTCTCTTTACAGAAGAAGTTTGTCAATCCCCGTGTTATGAAAAAGGCTACAATAAATATGACAATCTCTATTTTTATTATACCTGGTTAGACAACATCTAAGTGGGCATAGAGACTCACTGGACCTGTTTTTATCCTTAATGCATTGTAATCCTAGTTGATGCCTTTAAAAAATTTCCTGAATTTACTTCTTTGCCGTAAACTTTTGAGATCAGTTTGTACAGATTTGTCTATCAATGGTCATTATTGTCATTGAAATGCATTTTGTCTAAAAAATTGCATTTAACATGTAGTTGTGTTTATGTAGCTCTAACAATATGACTTCTAAGTTTACTATGGAATACTCAGTTTTTATGTTTACTTTCATATTTTAATTATGTTTTTATTCTTTCAGTGTCAATTTTGTTTGGAGTTGGGTGCTAAGATGTAAACTGACTGGTAAGTGACATCACATTTCTTAATATGATGCTCTTTTTTTTATAGAAATAGATATTCTGGTACCCTGGCCCTCAAAGCTTTAAACCAAGTGCCATGATTTATAGGGATTGGAATATTCTGTTCTCTTCCTGTAGATGTGCAGATAAAGTATCTACAGAAATACTTTTTTTGTTGTTTGTTTTTTCATCCCTCACTGAATAATATGAAATGTTAACAGTTCAGTCTGAAAAGTGGCAAAAATAATTGAATTAATGATTTATAGAACATTTAATGTTTGTGTCATCATGACACAAATTATATTTTAAAGGAAAATAAGGGTTCATATGAATAACTGGAGAGAAGAAAAATAGGGAAACTAACTTGAGAGGAACTGTGGATTGTTAATTTCTATAAACAATGTAATTTGCATGGATTTTGTATTTTTTAAACTTTTTCGCACTGCATGAAATATATGGAATGTCTCTGAAATTCTTCTCATATATGGTTTAGAAATATGGAAAGGAATGATTCATTCTTGCTCTGGAATATGAATGGGATGAAGTATTGTTTCTTTTATGCATCAAAGTAATAAACTCTTGTCAGAAAATGTTAGGTTTTCAGATATTGTAGCATGCACATTTAATAGTCAAGTTTACAAGAACTTGTTAATTTTATCTGGGATTCAATTTCAAACTGAGTATTTTTTGAGAGTTAATTTAATAATTTTAATGACAGATGGTATTTTCTATGGTTACTCAGGTAGCGTTCAAGTTGAAATAACCATAATCGTGAAGCCACAGGTTTTATGATGAACCGGGGTAAATCTAGTTTCTTTCTTGGTAAATAATTTAGATGGTCTGTGGATCTACACTCCTTATAGATCTATGTAACTTAGCTGAGAAGCAGTACAACAGGAATTTTATTCTTGACTTAAGTGTATAATAAATCAGGTGGGTTTTTCAACAGGGAATTGTTGGTGTTTGCATCTCTCTATTACTTCATTGAATAATGTAAGATATCTTGTGAGAGTCACTGGAAATACAATTACATATAATTTTTAATTATGATTTAGAAATTGGAATTTATATAACATCTATATATGGTATTTTTCTTTTGGACAGACAGTTTAGCAATACATTTTTAATCATCTCCTTTGAGGATACAAGAGGAAATATTATTATAGGAGTCAAAATATAATACTGCTTATTCTATACCACCTAACCTGCTCATTATCACGTTATAATAGTTGATTTGCTCCCATAGCATTTCTCTTTTACATATTTATTTTGTAAGTGAGACAGTGCTGTCTGATATGACCACAGGCAAATATGATAATGTGGAATTACAACCCACATTCTATGTATCAGTTGAGAACATGCTGAAGTAAAAGCATTATGAATTTTTAAAAGTGGCCCATGAAAACCTAGAAAAATTAGAATTAATAAAAGGAGAATACAAATAAATTAAATCAATAAATATAAAATATAGGAGTTGCAAAGTGAGAGACCACATTATTATGTACAAAGTGGAGTATTTTGATGTGAAAATGCTATCCATAAAGTAGAAGTTTAGGGTATCTGGTGACATGTTTGGTTGTTTAGTATATTTTAATATTAATGTATTTAAATAAAATATATGATACGTGTTGATGCATCTTTCTTGAAAATGTGCCACATGTATTTGTCATCTTAACTAGGCACTATCTGATTGGCATTTATATTAGAGGGAATCATAGTATAGGAGACTGCAGAAGAATGCTATAAAGGGTCTCTTGAAATTTAGTCTGGGAAGAACTAGTCATTAACTAGCCATGTTGGTGAAGTTGAACAGCCATTTAATGGGTCCAAAGAAGCAGCCTTGGGTTTTGATTCCTTCACTTCTCACCTCTCAAAAGGACAACCATATTTAGTACTGGTATTTTCATATTTTATTTAACACCACAATAAAGCATTCATAAGGAATATATAAATCTATGTGTTAAATCAGGACAAAAATAATGGTTTATTTGTGATACTGAACTCGAAACATGAGAAACTGACACATATGATTCAAATACTTCATATGGATGAAGGAGTATGTCTAACTTTTATAAGTAAGCATCTATGTCCCAAACGATTATAACATGATGAATTCAAATGTGAAGAACGGTTGTATCAAAGTCTTACTCTCAAGTCTAAAATGACTCCCTCTTGCAATGTAAGAATTTCTAACTGGCTTGGATATTCTTTCTGATATATAAATCCTGATGAACAAGAAAATCATTTGTCTAAAGTAGTTTGTTAGCATTTCCCAAGCACGCAACTATTACTAAAATTTGTTTTCTTGATAATGTCACATATCAATTAAAAGTCCAAAAAGATATATGAATTCACTAAAATAATCAGCACTGTTTCAGGTTAACATTTGTCATTAAAAATTAAGACTGAAAGCATAATTTGGATGTTGATACCTACTGTAAATGAGTAAAAGTTTACTTGTAAGTGAAATGTTGTAGCTATATAATCTCTCATGGCTGTAAGGTCTATGAGGGTAGAGACTCTGGTTTACTATTGAATCTTGAACAGAAAGTACTTGGAATATAATGGACCTTAATAAATATCTGTTGATTTAATAAATTAATCGGTTATATTTTTGAGGGTAAGACTCTGGGTAAATAGAGACTTTTATTATTATTATTATTTTAATTATAGTATATGTAAAACAACATCCTTGGGTTTGGTAAAGGAACAGTATTGCCTATGATTAAAAGCAAGGACCCTGGATCTAGAGTTTCCGGTTGATAATTCTGGCTTATACAAAGTATATAACCTGTGCATCTCTGTGTTACATTTTCATCATCTCCAAGTACTGAATGAATGAATCCTTGTACTGTGCTTAAAGATGTTCCTATCACACAGTAAGCATTGTGTAGTTATTAGTGATTATTATTACTGTTTTTATTGTGGCTATTGTTAGAAGTCAGACGTCTTCTATGCTTCATGGGTTCGTATTGTAGTAGGAAAAATACATAAACAAAACTAACTCTAATGCTATAAATTATGATACATTTCAGAAACTTGAAATGCAAAGAATACGTAATGAGTGAGAATTTGGAATTGTTTCATGCCTAGCCCTGAATGATTTCACATTATTGTGAAATTTCTTATGCATATGTCAGCATCAGAAAATAGCAAGGGCAGCATTCTGGGGAAGATGAACAGTGCAGAGTAGTTAAACTAAAGAGGCTTGAACAATCAACAAAATGGCCTTAACTCTAAATGGCTTTTAAATATTAATTAATTTACTAACGAAATATCCTGTTGTAAAAAAATAATCATTTTATGTCATTTCTTACTATCATTTACTCTTTAACTTGGCTTTCAAGGGCATTCAGTGTCAAGGCCCAACACACCTCTCCAACCTTATCTTCCAGCATTCTTTACCTACCAGTCCAGTTTTATGTCCCAGCCATCAGTTTTTCTCTTTTTTCCTGAACACCACTGTATTTTTGTATATTTTACCTCTACCTCAAAGGCTCTTATAACTACTCCTGCACAGGACAAAATTCTAGCCTTCTATAAAATTCCTTTTTCCAAATGTTGTTTCCTTTTTAAAACTTTTCCTGACTTTCTATGTAATTTCAAGTTTAGCAGACAGACCAAATACACACATATGCACACCCCACAATGCAAAGTGGTAGATTAAATTCTCAATTTATTTAATCAAGGATAGAGAATCTTATTAGAAATGAGTTTGGCCACCTAGAACTGGAACAGATGCAGTCTATTTCAGTAGTATTCCCTTGGTTCCCAAATCCCTAAGGAGTGAGGGCTGGCATGCCTCTGCCAGTGATACTGTCCACGTACAGTAGAGTCTTGTCTTGCTGATTGGAGAGGCTTAATTTCTTACTGGGCTATGATCCTTACTTAATTTATGTTTTCACTACATTCCATGAAGAATTATACATACAATCTATATGCTTCCATTTAAGGGAAAAATTGATTCCTGCCTTTTGAACTAATCTCAGTGACAGTGAAGGGGTTTCATCAACTAGGGAAAGTGGGAATATGGTTCTGAGTAGCTGCATTGAGGGTTCCAACACTGCAGAAAACTTTTTAAAAATGTCTATACACAATATTAGATTTTTCATCTTCTAGCTCCCATAACATTTTCTTTCTACTATGAGCCAGGCTCTAGGCTGGGGACTGCAAACCAGTAGATGAGATACAGTCTGGACTTCATGGAGTCATGGTACAGTAGGCAACACAGAGCAATAGCCAGCTAATTTGATAAACTTGGCAGTAACCGAGGTGTCCTTTGTTAGGTGAAAGAATAATAAAACTGTGGTATACCCGGGCAATGGAATATTATTTAGTGCTAAGATGAAATGAGCTATCAAGCCACGAAAAGACATGGAGAGACCTTAAATGCACATTACTAAGTGAAAAAAGTCAATGTTGAAAGAATACATACTATATGATTTCAATATATAACGTTGTGGAAAAGGCAAAACTATGGAGACAGTAAAAAAGATCAGTGGTTGCCAGGGGTGGGGCAGGGGCAGGGTGCATAGGAAGAGCACAGAGGATTTTTAGGGGAATGAAAATACTCTGTCTGATACCATATAATGAATACATTTTTCCAAACCATAGAATGTTCAAGCAAGAGTGAACCCTAATGTAAACTGTGGACTTTGAGTGATTATGGTGTATCAGTGTAGGTTCATCAGTGGTAAAGTAAATATTCCACTCTGGTGGGGGATGAAGATAAGGTGAGAGTCTGTGCAGTGGGTGGGTAGAAGGTATATCGGCTATCTTTGCATTTTCTCAATTTTGCTGTGAACCTAAAACTGCTCTAAAAATAACCCAAGTCTTAAATAAAATAAAAAGTAAAGAAAAGTATTTTTAAAAACAAAAACAAAGTAACCAGCTAATTTGAATGATAATCTGTGTCACCACAGGGGCAAGTACTGAGTACTATGAGAGTATGTAAATAGGACATCTAATTCATTGTAGAGAAATGAGAGGTACCTTGGAGAAGGTTACACTTGAGATGTTGGTATGAGTTAACTAGGTAAAGAGGTTGGAAAGAACATTCCAATCAGATAGAATACCATTTTAAAGAGCCCTTAAATATGAGTACTATATATACAGGGAGCGGCATATAATTCAGCATTCTGGTCTCTGTCTAACTAAGAGGACGTCAATGGTACAGTGCATTTTTGTGCTTTAGGGTCCAACTCATAGTATCCCCTAGTTCTGTAAATGTTTTTTGATAAATTACTTATTGTCATATCACTGCATTGGGTGTTACATCTAAAAAATGAACGTCTTGATTCACTTACAATATTTTACTTAGACACATATGTGCCCTGAGTGTGTGTGTATATGTGTATTAGAGGGATAGGTAGGTAGCTAAGGGGAGAGAGAGAGAGAGAGAGAAAGAGAGAGACAAAGATGTAGAGGCATTTAGGCATCTTCTAAGGCTTCAGATCACTAAAAATAATTTGGCCACGTGGTCACGTTTTCTTTTGTGTGTTTTCACAATCTGCACATGTTTCTGGAAAACTTTCCTTTGAGGAACGCCACTTTTATTAGTGACGTTTGAGTGATTATCTTAATTGACTTATAGCACATTGATTTACGTGAAACGCTTTTTTAGGCACTTGATAAATGCTTGTTGACTGACTGACTTTCACAAACATTTAAGATAAGAATGATGTGTATAATGAAGTCATTTTGCCAACAGAAAACTAACTGGGTGCCAGGATTTGTGTACATTGTAAATCATAAGGACATGAGGGTCTAGCAACTGACCAGAAGAAGCACACAGATGCACTTTTCCAAGTAACAGATTCACTTTTCTACAGCTTATGGCTGAGAAAAAGGCTTCAGGCAGGACCAAACAGTTCTTGAGACTTACAATAGTGTAAATCCACACTATTTGATACATTTTTATAGCATCATAAAGGGTGCCATGAAATGTTATCTCCATATCATAGACATAATAGATGAGAGCACACATTTTGGAATTAGACAGTCCTGGCTGGAGTTGACATTCACCTTCATAGTAACCATCTGTGTAACTTTGAGCGTGTCTTTTAATTTTTATAAGAATTGGTTTGTATAGTAGGTTAAATAGTGCCCAACCCTCCCCGACCAGATGTCCATATACTAATCCCTGAAACCTGTGAATACATTGCCTGAGATGCTAAAATGGATTTTGTAGTTGTGATTATGTTAAGGATCTTGGGGAGGTTATTCTGCATTATCTGGATGGGCCCAATGTAATCACAAGAGTCCTTATAAGAGGTCCAAGTCAGATATGGAGATGACATTACAGAAGCAGAGGTAGGAGTGATGCAGGACTGGGAGCCCAAGGGAGGCAGGCAACCTCTAGAAGATGGAAAATGCAAGGAAACTAATATAGTTTAGTCATCTAAAAATAGGCATAATAGAGACCTCCCTAATAAGGTTATACTGTGATAGTTAACATAAAAGAGCATTAAGCAGTATAGACTATAGGATTCAAAGAATGTAGAGACCAAGCATGCCTCCAGTGCTTGAGACTTTTCCTTGTTCACATAATTAAGCTTTTCAGTCTACACTTTAACTAAGCATTTTGCCTTGTGAATTGAACTTACTTATTTCATAATGTAAAGAGTAATTTTACTTACCATGGGAAGAATAGTAGAACAACCAGGAATGAGGGAGGGAGGGAGGGAGGGAGAGAGAGAGAGAGAAGGTAGAATGGAAGAGAGGAAAGAAGGTTGCATTTATGTCTCCCATCATACCCTGCTCTTGCCCTTATCATAGCATTTACCAGGGTTTAATTTTACTTCCTGTTTACTTGTCTGTATACCTCTTTAACTAGATTTTCAAGGGTCTTTAATGTCAAGGTCCAACCCACCTCGCCAATTTTATCTTCCAACATTCTCCACCTACCAGTACAATTTTATTTTATGTTCTAGCAAGTCAACATATTATGCTATTAAATTTCTCATACATTATTTTAAAAACAACCTTAAAAGAGGTGACATTTTCCCCATTGTTAAACACAGATGTTGTGATTTACCCGAAAACCTAAATTAAATATGACTGTTGAAATGATAGTAAACCGACTCACAACAACTGAAAACCACAAGGCAGCACTAGCACTTGGCTGGACTCAAGGACTTAAATTGGGCATCAGGAACAGGTCTTACCCTCATCCCACTTCTGCCTTGCTCTCCTTTATATAATCTTTCTCTACAGGTTGGCTTTAACCACATGTTCACAGCTGCACTTTGAGGCTGATATCCTACCAGCCTGGCAACACCCATGGCAAGAAAACCACTCTTTTTTAATTGTTCTGGCCAAAACCTTAAGCTGATGGGTCCATCATGCACAAATCTGATGAAGAGGAGGTGAATCACTTGATTGATTTGGACATGGGTCCATGCTCAAGCTTGAACATCAAGGAATGGTTGAAATGTATAAACCATTAATGATATGATTTTTCTTCGTTTCAGAAATAAAATTTTTTGGTTGTGTGGAGGATGTATCAAGAGAGAATATGGCACACCAATAAGGAGATTTTGCAATAGTAGGTAACAGAGGACAAGGGCTGTCTTCTAGGCTCATTAAACAGAAATCAGTCATCAGGGATCCTGGAGAAAAATCCAGAATTTATTTCCTTATTTTATGGTTGAAACAGGACAGAAGAGGAGAAATGAATTGTTCAAGGTCACATACCCAATTCAGACATATAATCTTTGTTTCCTGCCTTGCAAATATGTCTTCTCTCCTTTATATATTATTAAGGAAACCAACATGTACCTGCTCAGTTTTTCGGGGGGGGAAGCAGGTTTTCAGTTTTAAATGATTAGGACTTATCAAACCAGATTGGTTCCTCAAGGGCTAATTCACCATGGGTATCCATTTTTCTCTGGGTAAAACCCCTTTCTCCCAGCCAAAGGCTGAGAATCACCTTTGGCTTGAGAGTGTTACCCACTTAGAAACTTTGAAACCAGCTTGAGATGATTTTATTTATTTTTGTCTAAGATCCCACATTGCTTTTTTTTTTTAACATCTTTATTGGAGTATAATTGCTTTACAATGGTGTGTTAGTTTCTGCTTTATAACAAAGTGAATCAGTTATACATATACATATGTTCCCATATCTCTTCTCTCTTGCATCTCCCTCCCTCCAACCCTCCCTATCCCACCCCTCTAGGTGGTCACAAAGCACCGAGCTGATTTCCCTGTGCTATGCAGCTGCTTCCCACTAGCTATCTGTTTTACGTTTGGTAGTGTATATATGTCCATGCCACTCTCTCGCTTTGTCCCAGCTTACCCTTCCCCCTCTCTGTATCCTCAAGTCCATTCTCTAGTAGGTCTGCATCTTTATTCCTGTCTTGCCCCTAAGTTCTTCATGACCCTTTTTTCCCCCTTAGATTCCATATATATATATATATGTTAGCATACGGTATTTGTTTTTCTCTTTCTGACTTACTTCACTCTGTATGACAGACTCTAGGTCCATCCACCTCACTACAATATCACAATTTCGTTTCTTTTTATGGCTGAGTAATATTCCATTGTATATATGTGCCACATCTTCTTTATCCATTCATCCGATGATGGACATTTAGGTTGCTTCCATGTCCTGGCTATTGTAAATAGAGCTGCAATGAATATTTTGGTACATGACTCTTTTTGAATTATGATTTTCTTAGCCCACATTACTTTTGAAATTTTGGCTGAGTCCAAAGTCTAAACAATAAATCAAATTCATCCACACAACAAATATTTCCTTAATATCTACTATGGCCAGAGACTGGGCAAGGTTAGGGAGACACTGTAATGGATAAGCTAGTTCAAGGACTCAAAGATTCTGAAGAGCTATACAGACAAGTAAACAGGAAGTAAAATTAAACCCTGGTAAATGCTATGATAGAGGCAAGAGCAGGGTATGATGGGAGACAGAGCAAGGACAGCTACTGGGTGTCACTGGAAGGGAAGGTATAGAGTTGGTCAGCAGAGACAATGGGATAGTTTTTTGGTTATTTTTTTAAGTCAAGTAATAGGCCTAAAAGACATCAAGGAATTGGAGAGATGATAGGAGGAGGAGGCATAAACAGAGACCTAGAATAGCAACATTCACAAAGGCATGTGATAAAAGGGAAACTAAAACAAGTTTGACATGTCTGAAGCATAAAGTGGCATTTGAAGGGTTTAGGGTAGATATAGTGGAGAGTGGAAAGACTGAAGAGATAAATAGGGGCCAGGAAGGAAGGATCTGGAAAAATGTGGACAGGAGTTTGTACTTTATTTGGGACATGCAAGGATTTGCATTGCAAAGGGGAACACAATCAAACTTCTGATTTTGAAAATAGGTCTCCATCTATAAAGTAGTCACTGAATTTGGAGAAAGATGAGCCTAAGAAAGGGAGTTCAAATAGTAGGCTGTTCAACCTAATTAAGTATGGTTATGAATCAAGACTAATAAATACAGGTATATTTGCTTTCAAAATTTGTAAGCAAGAATTAAAAATAAGATGATACTTGAAAGCACCCAGTTTGCATATTTTATCAGTTTGAAATTAAGTAATGGATAAAGATATTACTTAAATACCAAATATAGACATGCATACCATGAACCAGAATACATGCTAGGGTCTGGTGATACTTAAGATGTTTAAAGTTCCTGCTCTTACATCATCCTAACAAGGGAATAAAATTATGATAAAATTACTACTTCATAAGACTATAGAAGCATTTCTGATAGAATGATTAACTTATCCTGCATAGAAGGAATGGGAAAACTCCACAGAAAAGGCAGTTGAGCTTCATCTTGAAATATTTTGTCTAGAAGATAAAGAATACAAAAAGATATTAGAACCAAAACATGAATAAGACATGAACTAAAACATGAAGTCATGAATATTTTTTAATATCTAATGAACAGCAAATAAACAGGTATAGTAGTGAAGGTTCAAGGGTGCAAGAATGAGAGAGTGGTGCAGAAGAGATCCCAAACCACAGACTAAGGAGTTAAGATATTTTCTCTTAGACAATAGGAAGTTATCTATGTTTTAGCATGATAGTGACATGCTCAGATCTATATACTTGAGAGAAACAGTGCCAGGAATGAAGAAAGTGTATAATAAAAGAATAACCAAAACAAGAGCCAAAGGCCATTGGTCAAGAGGTCTAAGTCAGTGGTTCCTAACTCTTCAAGGTGGAAGTCCATTCTAAATGTATCTTTTTTCCCTGTATTCCCACTTGGTGGCAGCTGTACTTGCCCTTATGGAAACTACGGTAAGTTTCATGTGCACATATGCCTCCAGAGACCTCTTACAATAATTCTGGGGCTCCTTAGTGATTTGAAGAGTGATGACTTAGCACTGATAGAGTTTGATAGGTGTGCAACTGAATCAGGACAATAATAATGAAGATGAAGATTGAGAATTATTCCAAGGGAAGAATTAGAGGATGTTGAAGCAGTAGCCTGGGTAAGAGATGGTGTGGCTTGGCTTAGGATGGTGTTAGAGATGCACTGATAGAAGTCAAATTGGAAGTATATTTTGAAGGTAAAGCTGACAGAATGTTGATTGGAGTTGAGTCATAAACTTGAGAAATGAACAACTTGGTGAGTCGTGGGGTCTTATGTTAGGGATCACTGGGGTGTAGAATAGGAATCCAGAGTTGAGTATCACCATTTCTCTGTATTTGCTTTCTCCTGTGTATGGTTAGTTTTATTGTCTGTCTTCCCAATATAAAACGAGTTTAATACAAACAAGGATATCGCCCAACTTCATACAAACAAGAACATCGCCCTATTTCTAATGATTACCATACAGCGAGGCTCACAGTAGGTACTAAATATTTGTTGAATAAGTGGATTTACCAGAGCCTCTCTGCTTTTATGTTTTGTTATATGTTGGGTAATGTTAGGATTGAAGTTTCTAGAAACAGACTGGGTTCAAAACTTAGTTTCAGTACTCACTAGCTATTTAACTCTGTGTTAACTCATCTTAGCCTCAGTTTCTTCATCAATAACAACAACAACAGCAATAATGATAACAATAGACTAATAATAGTCCAACCTCATAAAATTCTGGTGGTTAAATAAATTAGTAAATAGAAAGCAATTAGAATAGTGTCTGGTAAGTGGTTAAGTGTTCAGGGAATGCTACCTATTAAAAAGCATTATTTGAAGAAAACCTCCAGGTAAAAATATGTTTGGAAGACTTTATCTCTGTGAAAGGATATTTTCTTGGTTAAATAATAATTACAAAGCACGCTGCATTTGAGACACTTTTGTATACACTAATTATCCTTTTTAGATATTTGGGTACTGGCCTGATTTAATAGCAAAAAGAAATAAACTGTAGCAGCAGTGGCAGTGTGCTAAATCTGGCTTCTGGGTTTTATGAGTGTGTAGAAGTGCAGGTACCAGTGGTGGGTTGGAGGCATAGAGGACAGATAGAGAAGTATGACTCAGAAGCCATCATTGGTGGGTTTTTAACAGTGTGATTTAAAGGTAGTCCAAATTGAGTTTATGTCCATTTTTAATACCGTCTCCTATAGGAGTTTTCTATTTTGTTTTGTTCACAGCAATTTAATTGTTTCTGAGACTTTGGGTCTTGTGAGAAGACTTGTGAGTCTTATAGTGCTTGGACCCAGTGTCTCCAGGTGGAGAATTTATCCCTGGCTATCCATCCCACGCTACATACACTATGGCATCCATCTCCATGAGTACCAGGAGAGGCTTCGGGGTCTTTGCCTCTCTGAGAAATTGTGTGACACACCTGCTATTCCCTAGAAAATGAAACTCTTGAGATAAATGTTTGATGTGCTTTCATCTTCTTTACAGTTCTCATTTCTCTAAATATGCATTGGTAGAGAAATCCCTGAAGCAGAAAGGTGAGTCACCTTACAAAGCCAGTGACTGCAAGGATGATTACTCTTCTTTGCCTTGCAGGTCATTTATTATGGGTGAGAGAAACATCACCCCATAACCAGACTATGTGTTATTAATGCAAAGGGCTTTGAAGTTGGTTTTTGTGCAGCTGCTGACAATTCTTATGACCAATGTGAAATTTTGTGACTCTGAGCAACTGAAATTCTCCATGCAAATATTTAAGTAAGTCTGATGACCTAGGATGAGTTCCTAGAACATTAGATCTTAGAAACATAATGACATTTCAAACAAATCATTTTTAACTGACTGAAAAAAATAATAACCATGACATTTAATACCTGCCGTGTGCCAACTCTACCATGTAATTTTTATAATTCTAGTTTTAAAGGTAAAAATAGCTGGAGCCCAGAGTGGTGAAATGTCTTGCTCAAAACCATAAAGCCAAATTTAGATCTTGATCTCAAACCCAGGAACGTCTTCGTGCAACTCAGGCTTTTTCTATTATATCTAGTCTCCTCTCAAATTATTTTAGATGGGGCACATGTGGGACTTTTGTCAGTCACAGAAGCTGTGTGGATTCTGAAAAGGCTCTCTGGGCTGTCTACTGGAATCCTTGATTAAAACGCCATTGCAGAAGTAGAAAAATATTAGACTTGTATCCTACAAATTCAAGTTATCTATCTTCTGTATGCCATACATTCCACACTGGGTGCTTGATAAATATTAATTATGATAATGCTTCACAGAATTTATTAAGATTAATGTGTCTCCAGCAAGTGGTTGGACTCCTTGAGAAGAAGCTGTATCAATTCAGTATGAGATTTCACTTTATTATAACATAATTTAAACTGAGAAAAAAAGAAGAGATACAGCAAACACTCTCCAGCTGTTTTGGTTATGACTGAGAATAATGTCTTTGTATACTGGCGGTACAATCAAGGCAGCCAACATCTACTTAACACTTTCTACATGCAAGATGCTCAGCACTTAACATATGCTGATGTTTAATATTTCTAACAGCCCTTTAGGTAGACATTATTACAATATTTGTTTACCAGATATGAAAGCTGAAGTACTAAGTTACTAAATAAATGGCGAAACTGGCATAAGCCCCCAGACACTTGGACTCTGGAGTCTAACATCTAAACCACTATGGTATACTTTCTTGAATATGAATTTAAAATTGAAAGCAAAAATCACTCATTAACTTAGTCATCCTTTATTTCTTTCAAGTAACATTAATTGAGCACTTTGTGTGCACAAAGCTCTATGCAAAGGGCCTGGTGGGCTGTAGACCTAAATAAGCTTTTTACCTAAAGAGAGAACACAAGCCTAACTATTGTGAGGCTAAGCAAAATGATGATTGTAATCAAACTGAAAGAGCCATGGGAACTTGAAGGAAGGTGGGGATTCATTCTGACTAAAGAACATAGGAAAACTTTACATGGAAGGATGCTTTAAAGCCCTGGTAATAGGAAAACAGAATGGCTACTGAGACTGATGAAACATCAAGGAAAACATGGAAAAATGAAAACCCATAATGTTGGGTTTGGAATGTTGGAACCCATAAGTTGCTTGGAATGTACTGAATAAACTAGCAGGGTAATAATCCCCTCCCCCGACTCTTTGCTTCTAGTCTATATTTCTGAGTTCTTATAAACAAGGATGCTCAGAAAAATCACTGGGGAGCTTCTTCAAAGCAGATACATCTTAGCTCCACATCCTAGAGAGTCTATTTCAAGTGACAAAGGTTAGAGTTCGGACATGTATTTTTGTTGTGCCCACTTAATTAAAATCCACAGCTATTTGTTAATTGTCAAATCAATGTGTATGCTTCCTCTCTCCTCTGGTATATCTTTGGGGCTTCCCAGTTTTTTCTCCATTTCTGCTTTCATAATACACTTTTGAGACATACCAGAAATAATTCCTCAGAAATGAAGGATGAGAAGAAGTATGCAGGCTTAAATAGATTTATTACAAACAATTGTGGTTGTTACACTCAGCACTTTAAAAAGATATATCCTAGGTCTTACCCTTTCATATCTTTGCTTTGTATTTCTAAATACCCAATTATGTGTTTCATTAAACTATGTTCTTTGTCACACAATGCAGAGGACAAGGAAAATAATCTCAAAGTAAAACTAGAAATATAAATCATGCATAGTGTACTACTTTTGTCTACATATATCTATACACAAATAAGGAATCATTAGAAAACAGGTAGGGGTTCCCCTGACCCAGGTCTCTAACCTTGTCATTCAAAGCTAAGAGTGTAACTTGCTCCCTTATCACCCACCTCTGTCTTGGGAAACTCTCTGACCTCTTTCTTAGTGTGCCTCACCAGGGTATACTTCTTAGTAGTCCTAAAGCCCTTCAGCCTTACAAGGGCACCATCTGTACTTCCTTGGCAAATCCTCTATCCATAGTTGATGTCTCTTAAAGCTTTTATCGTTGTTAAAAGTGAACACACACACACACACACAGAAGCACACACACGTGTCTGTGTATGTGTATATGTGTAAAATCGTAATTCCCCTGCTTACTGCACTTCCTTCTTCCTATACTCTTACTTCTCAGTAGAATTGCTGGTCACCACTTGGTTCCTCCACCACCTGTCTTCCATCCTTCTCATCCCCTAAGATAAATTTGCTGTGTGATGCAGAGTATTCCAGAGGAGCTCAGCTTGGGTCCTGCTTACACACTTTCCTACAAAATGGAAGTAAGGTATCAATGCAGAGAACTAGAAAGCAACAACACCAGATTTTGAGCTGAAGAGTTTTGCGGTCCAATACCATTCTGTTAAATATATATGTGTGTGTGTATGTGTGCGTGTGAGTGTGTGTATACATAAAAAATATGGAGAGAGAGATCCTTTTATTTAATGAACAAGTGCAATGAGTATGACAGATTTTGGTCTAGGTTCTAAGGATACAATGCTTAACAAAAGTAAACACATTTCCATTTCTTACGGAGCTTGCAGTCTAGGAGTAGAGGAAAATATTAATCCACTTATCAAAGAAGTGTTAAATTACCATTGTGATAAGTACAAAAAGAAAGGTAAATGCTTGTATATAATTTGTGTGTGTTGGGGGCGGGAGGCAATATGGACAGGAAGTCCAGCTTAGGTTTTTATGAAGAAGTAACTTGTAAATGTATACATGAAAAATGAATAGGAGTTTCCTAGGTAAGGTGGGATAAGAAGAGTATTCTAAGAGGAAGCAGGGTTCACAAAGGTTGTGGGACTTGAAAGAGTATGAATTGTCTAAGGTGTTCAAAGAAGACCCCTTTGTGGGTTGAGGCTGAAGGTATAAGACTCAGTAAGACCGTGCGTGGTTAAAGATTTGTATCATTTTGTTAGTGCAGTGGAAAGTCAGTGAAGGATTCTAAGCAGGGAGATGATAGAAAGATTCTGTTTAGAAAAGATGCCTCTGGCTTCAGAGTAGAGGAGATTGGGAGGAGGATAAAAGTAAATGTGAAGAGATTAGTTAGTCCTGTTTGTGGTCCTGTTGAGAGATCGTGGGAATTCACACTAAGGTTATGATATATGGAGAGATTTCAATAGGCATAAAATCTGTTCAGGAAGTAAATCAACAGCAATTGGTGATGAATCGGATTTGAGCTTGTAGAAAGAAGAGAGATCAAGGATATCTCCTAGGTTCTTTATTTGTGTAAGTGGATGAAAAGTGTACCAATTTATTGAGAATAGGATAATAGAATAAGAATGTGTTGCTTCATTATTCTATTAATGATGGACAAATATATGAGAAATGCACAGTATACCAGTAATCAAAGGCATTCAATTATCAAGCATATCTTGGATAATTGCTAAATGCGCCAAAACACACATAATATTCTGAGGATTGAAAAAAAGTAAAAAACGTACTAAAAAAATCATATGTTGATCACAAGTTGAAAATCATATGTTGATTTTTCCACTGATAAAGTTGGGATGATTAAATCTATTTACAAGTAAACTTTTATAATAATGTGGTCCATAGTAGATGCTCAATATAATACTTGTTGAATGTATCAATGATAGTTCAAAGAGGCAAAGTATCTATAGTATTTGATGATTAGTAAGAATTCAGTATTTTATTTATTAATTTAGTTCAAAATAATATACAAAAACAAATAATTTGTAAATGAGAATAATAAATAAAGTGAGATTTCACTTTAATTCCAGAATAAGGCATGATTATAATCTTTATAAATTTAGTTTTGCTATCCCTCCATTCTCTCACACACCACACATGCACACTTGGCTTTAGAATCCAAGAAAGGGTTAACTCATTCTTAGTGGTGACCACGTAAAGAGGCATATACACTAAGGAGTCTTAAAAGATGTATAATGAAGATGTAAGAGTTTTCTCCAACCACTTGAGTAATTTGGGCCACCAGATGTCACTACAGATTAAGCGACGGTGAAAGTCTTCCCACAGTGTAAATTCTACAGAGGCTTTTGACAAGGTAGGCAAATACAATAGGATGTTAATATTTAAAGAAAAATAATCGGGCAGTTGCTTTGACATTTTTTTCTTTCTTTTTGCCTTTTCTCCAATGTATCTTGAAGAATTAAATTAAGAAAAATTGTTCCTATTGCATATACTATCTAATTTTGCATAACTTTTGCCTTCTATCCTAATAAAAAAGAATAGATGTTACAGTCCAGCAGAGCATATTTTTTGTTTCAGCAATTTGTTTGATCGTGAGCAATATTTTTCAAGCTCCATTTTTCTCTGATTTCATAAAAGAAGACTGTCCCAGCTCACTCATATTAATGACCCTTAACACAACTACCTGGCTTGTAAGGGGTGCAGCTCAGGCTGAATATGTTTCCATTATAGTGGCCACCTATAATGGGTAGTTAATCACGAAGAAAATTCATTAGCTGAATGTCACCAGAAACCTGTGTCATGTGACAAATGAACAGGGGACAGCCAGTTTGAGTTTTAATTTCTGCAATGAGCTCTTGTTGTAAAACTCCTTTCCTCCATATGAAATTGGACAGAGAATTAACGACATGACAAATGGCTGGTGGAACTTGACAAGAGACCTTGATTACAAGAGAGTTTATTTCTGTACGTATTTCCACAAAGTCCTCATTGGAAGAAGTTATATTCTTGCATGCCCTGAATTTTACTTTTTAAGCAATGATAACTAAGGAAAGGAAAGCAGATACTGTCTTTGAGCAAGATTCAAAACTTTGATCTTTGTCAACCAGAATTCTTTTGTGAATCAACTTCAGTTCCAACTTATTGACAGAATACTGGATATGTCACATGTTAATGCAATATTTATTCAAAAAATACTTCTTGAGAACCTACTCTACACCAGGTACTTTCCCAGGTGTTAGGGATGCATTAACGCATAAGACTGAAACTACAGGCCCTCATGAAGATTATCTACTACTACAGAAGAATGGGGGGATATGGAGAGAGAAAATAAACAATTGAGCCATAGATCATTTTATACATGTTCTATAAAAAATACAGGTAGTACTATAGAAAGTAATTAGAAAGTGATGGAGCATAATGGGAGGAGGTAACCATATTAAGTTTCAAGCATCGGGGAGTGAAATGAAAAGGCTTCAACTTTACAACCTTTACCTCTTAGCCTAAGGAAGAGATTGACTCCCTATTTCATTACCAACTTGAAAATTCTCAGGAATATTGGCCCAGTTACTTATTATTAGAGCAATTAATTCTGTCTAATAAGACAGGGTTTAAGTTAGCAAATAACTTCCAGTAGAAGGACATGGATGATGTATGGTAGGAGTTCCCATAGGAAGGGGGGAAGTGAAGGACAGATGAAATAGTAGGTGTCTGCTGAAAGATTAAATGTAGATCTCACTAGATTTTGGTGCAGTTGACATACACATGCCTGACTGGCGATAGAGTGAACTACCAGCACAAATCTTTTTGAAAGTAATTTAGCAAATCATTTCAAGAGCCAAAGGAATATCCACTCCTTCTTTGACCTATCACTGCATTCTGCTAATGCACACTATGAATTATATTTTGAAGGAAAAAACATGTATCCATTAAGATGCTTATTAAAGTGTCAGTTTAATAGTAAAAAATAAGAGACTGGGTACTTAACAACATTTGGGAGGCTATGAATTTATGGTACATCACTCAGCATGATGAAATAATAAGTATTCGTCTTATAATAATTGAGAGCATTATGGAACAAAATGGACAATTACGATAGTAAGATAAAATGAAAGCATGGTTTGAAGATATCTGTGGTTTCATTATTTTATATTAAGTATATTCACTCATATGGGAAAAAAACCAAAACATAGTAAAAGGGAGCTATTTGTTTGATACATTTAATAAGGATCCTTGAAGATCTACACTGTTTTACTGGGTTTGAGGGTGCAAAGATGAATAGCTTTCCATCAGTCATAGCTGTTCCATCAAGCTGTTAATGACCAGGAGGTTCCGTATATGTGTATATAGAAAGTAGGATAAATTACTTTGGTTTGTGAAAAGCTCACAGGGATGTAGGGAAAAGAGTGAAGGAAGAGAGTATTTCTTGAGCATCTATTGTGTGTTAGGCCTCTTCTAGGGACTTTAATTTGTATATTTCCTTAAGCCTTAATGAAAAACCTATAATTTTGATTTTATCATGCCTGATTTATTTGTGGATAAACTGAAACTGTAAATAAATAATTTGAGTATGGCCACTGTTGCAATAAGTAGTAAATCCATATTTAAATATTTGGTTTTAGATCCCTAAACACATACTCTACTTTCTTCTTGGGAATACTGAGTCAAAATGGGGAGAGAAAATTTAAGGAAATTAGGAGGATTTTTCTCATAAAGGATTCACAGAGGAAATGGCTTTTGCTTTGGGTCTTAAATGCAGAGTGAGAGCCTGTTAGGCCATTGTTCCAAGTTTGGGAAACTGTATGTGCAAAGGCACTGAGACCTGAAGTACCACCATGTGGTCAGCACATTACACATGTATAGTGGCTGGACACAGGAACCATATGAGGAAAGAGGTGGGACATGAGACCAAGAAGTTTGATTGAGGTCAAAGGGGATACAATGTAAATGCTCTGCTGGCCATAGTAAGGAGGTTGACCTTGATATCTGAGGTGGTGAAAAGTTAAAGGCTCTTCAGATTTGTAAAGAGTGTATTTGTTCCTTTGCCTAGCTGTACCTGGTCCAATTGCAGAAGCTAGAGACAGACACTAAAAAGGAAGGCCATCCATTACACCTCAAGCAAAAAATATTGTTACTATTGTTGACAGAATCATAGAAATTAACATCAGAGCAGTTTGAAATTAGTTCTCTTGTACTCCGCAGTGCAGTATTTCTCTCTGTTCAATCCTGACTCTAGGCTGAATGGATTTGCTTATCAGTGTTGCTGCTTCTTGTTATTGTAGGTAGTTTTCCTGCTCTTTTTAGTTCTCTATCATCAAAGGTGTTGGTGTGAAAGTAGAACCTTTGTTTAAAATTTCATTAGCTATTTTGATAAAATATTCTTTCATTTGTAAGATTTTAAATGTACTCCTATGAGCTTTTATATTTCTAAATGGAGTAATTTTCTGAGGAGCCTTTTTATATAGTATATAATTTTAGCACTATTTTATCCATGCTGTGGCGCTCAACCAAGTGTTATATATGCGTGCATGTGTATGTGTGTCTATGCATATGTATGTATACACACATGCATACACATATACATATATGTATATACACACAAATATATATGCACATATAGAAATATTCAATTATATATATCATATAGCAAAAATGATATATATATATACATTTTTTATGTATATATGTATTATATTTTTGTAAGAATGTAGACCGTGTTTAAAGATATATCTGGAATTCCAGATCCTTGGAGTTACAGAACAACAAAGTCTAGATCTGTATAGCTTAATTCTAGATTCAGTAATAATTAAAATTAAGATGTAGCCCAAGATGGGTTTTTCAATCTCTAACTTTCTATATTCTTTTTTTATCTTTCTATATTCTTATTCTAATATTTGTACCTGCAGAGATTTTCATCTTTTGAAAGTATATTGATATCATTGTTTGACTTCTCATGAAGGATAGTCTGCATCCTCAACAAGACGTGTATTTTATGCAAATGCCCTGGGTTATAAGGAAAGAATCCAAGGAAGACAAACAAACAAAAAAAACCTTTGCAACATGAACAGAACAATGCTTTAAGGCAACATTTTTCTAGGTTTTTCATGTGCTATCACTTTTCCTGAGGGGCTTATCTTGGAATTCATCATGGTAACAAATAACAGTGTTTCAGCATTACCACAATTTCAAATGGAAATAAAATAGAACAAAGGCTGATGTCTTTAAAAACAAAAAATCAAAAAAATAAAACAAAACTTCGACTGAAAATGACTGAATTGTCTTGTTGAAAAACTTATAACTAAAAAAGTAAGAACCATGATACATTGATGTCTCTCCTCATTTTTTAAAGTAATCTGAAAACATGGAATATTTCAATAAGAGAAATTAAAGATTGATAGAGGGGTCAAGGATAGTACATAAATAGTTATTGCATAAAACACTAACATTTGTTAAATGGATTTTTCTGTAAATGTAGATTTAAAAAGTGAATTCAATTAAGGCAATAATAAGTTTCATTCTTCTGCTATTAAATGTATGTACCTACATGAGTAGGATGAGAAAATAAGTATGTGGAAGAGACTTTTCATACTAAAATGAATTACATGTTTTTAAGGTTATGATTGTTTTATTTAAGAAAATGAAGTTTCTATAACTTGGTAGAGTGTTTTTATACCTAGGAATTTCTCTTGTATCAGCATCTCAGTGTTGAGGAACACACTGAATTTTTAGAGTTAAAGGCATGAACTAAGAAAGTGAGGAGAACTAGGTAGCTTAGCTATGCATTTGTTTAAAAAAGATTAGATTTTTGTACTTACTATTTTGTAACTTTAATAATAATATTGCTCACTTAATAATAATATTATCAGTTAATAATAATATTATATCAAATAATATTGATAAGTATGCTCAATAGACTACAGTAACTTAAGACATTATTTGCAGTCAGACAGATCTGAGTTCTAATTCAGTGTCTTCCATTTATGAGCTATGTAACCTTGGGTATGTTGTTTAATATCTCTGAAGCTCAGACCACTCATCTACAAAATTTAAATACTAGTAGTAGTATGTGTATTGAGTGACTCATTGGATTTCTCTACCAATTTCAGTTTCTTTTTTGAAACACTAAAATTAAAGCAAAGTTTGAATTTCATGTTTTTGGAACTTTGGCAGATCCAATCTAGAATCTAACAACTTAACTATCGTGGCAATATAATTTTGTTTCTTTGAGCCATTTGAGGCTCTTCTTCATTTCAGTTTCTCTAATCTCCACAGAATGCTGAAAACCTAATAGATACTAACAAAGAGAATTGTTTTAAACTGGATTTCTTTAGTGTGTTAGGATAGGATAGTCTCTGCTGCAGTAACAAACTCTTAAGTCTCAATGACTTAAATATGTAAAGATTTATTTCTTGCTCATGCAAAATTTAGTGCAGATTGAGTGTCTCAGTTGAGGCTTTCCCCCCAAACAGTGACTCAGAGTTTTTAGCTCTTTGAACTTTGTGACACTACCATTTGTCACTGTTGTAGAGAAGTAGGACAGAGAAACATGATATTTTTAACAACCAAGTTTGAAAGTAGATTAAAACCCCTCTCCTCACATTGTATTGGCCACACTCAGTCACATGTTTTACAAAATAACTATAAAAGATGTTGAGAAATGTAGCCTTTCTGTTTACTCTTGAAGAAGAACATAGTGGTAAGGTAACAAATATGGTCTGATTTGCCCTGGACTGTCCCTCATTTCTAGGCCAAGTAAGATAATTGCTTACCACACGTGGAGCATTCTTAGAGTTGAAGAGATGGAGCTGACAGTCTGAGAGACCAAAGTGACTAGAGTTCACAGAACAGATACCATAGAGAAGAATGCTGCACAGAGAGAGAACTTCAGAGATTAGCAAAGGATCCACTTTGAGTGCTTAACTGATCAGTGCATACATATGAGAAAACTACCTGAGGCTACAGAAAGAAACACACAAACACACACAGAGTACCCAGCATTCCGACAGGGCCAGGAATAATGTATGTTTCCATCAGCCATATGAGAATAACTCATGATTCATAGGATACTGGGTAGAATATACTTAAGGGTTTTACCTCGTTAGTGGGGGATAAATAACCCTAGACTGAGCACTTCCCTGATCCTGGATAATGTATATAAAACCCACACCTAAAAAGATCAAACTGTTTCTAAGTAATTTCAATGCAGTACAGAATGAACCTCAAGAATATATATTATACTATAAATATATCCACCACCAAACAAGTTAATAATCATTTTATTTAGCATCCAATCAAAAATCACCAAGCATGAAAAAATTAGGAGCACACAACCAATAATGAAGAGAAAAATCAATAATGTGAAACAAGCCAGAACTGAAAAAGATGTAATTAGCAGCCATGAACACGTTTAAAAATCTAGAAGATATGGAAGAAATAAGAAAATGATCAAATTGAATTTCTAGAGATCACAACTGGAATATTTTAGAGAAAAATTGTATTAGATAGAATTCCCAACAAATTAGTCTTACAGAAGAAAAGATTAAAAAATTTGAAAATAAAAAGTATCAATAAAAACTATCCAAAGTGTAAAAGAATAGGGGAGGAGGAGGTAGAAAAGGTTCCAGTGAGCTGTGAGACATTTTCAGTTGGCCTAATATATGTGTAACTGGAGTCCCAAAAATAGAGGGTGTCAAAAAAATTTTGAAGAAACGATGGTTGAAAATTTTTAAATTTGAGAGAAACTATAAAGTGATATATATGAGAAGCTCAACAAATACTCAAGTACAAGGAAGATAAAAAATAAACCAAGGCACGTCATTATAAAATATTTAAAGCAATGATCAAAAAAATAATAATAAAAACATCCAGGAAGGAGACTTTCAAGATAGCAGAGGAGTAAGACGTGGAGATCAACTTCTTCCCCACAAATACATCAGAAATACCTCTACATGTGGAACAACTCCTACAGAACACCTACTGAATGCTGGCAGAAGACCTCATTTTTCCCAAAATACATATATATATTTTTTTCCTTTTTTCTTTTTGTGAGTGTGTATGTGTATGACTCTTTGTGTGATTTTGTCTGTATAGCTTTGCTCTTACCATTTGTCCTAGGGTTCTGTCTGTCCATTTTCTTTTACTTTTTAATTTTTTAAAAATAATTTTAAAAATAATTTTATTTTATTGATTTTCTTTCTTTCTTTCTTTCTTTTTCTTCCTTTTCCTCTGAGCCATGTGGCTGACAGGGTCTTGGTGCTCTGCCCAGGTGTCAGGCCTGTACCTCTGAGGTGGGAGAGCCGAGCTTAGGACATTGGTCCACCAGAGACCTCCTGGCTCCATGTAATATCAAATGGTGAAAGCTCTCCCAGAGATGCCCATCTCAGCACAAAGACCCAGCTTCACTCAATGACCAGCAGGCTGCGTTGCTAGACACCCTAAGCCAAACAGCTAGCAAGACAGGAGCACAACCCCACCCGTTAGAAGAGAGGCTGCCTAAAATCATAATAAGGTCACAGACACCCCAAAACACACCACTGGATGCGGACCTGCCCACCAGAAAGACAAGATCCAGTCACATCCACCAGAGCACAGTCACCAGTCTGCTCTACCAGGAAGCCTACAAAACCCACTAAACCAACCTTAGCCACTGGGAGCAGACACCAAAAACAACGGGAACTATGAACCTGCAGCCTGCAAAAAGGAGACCCCAAACACAGTAAGTTAAGCAAAATGAGAAGACAGAGAAACACAGAGAAGATGAAGGAGCAAGGTAAAAACCCACACGACCAAACAAATGAAGAGGAAATAGGCAGTCTACCTGAAAACAAATTCAGAGTAATGATAGTGAAGATGATCTAAAATCTTGGAAATAGAATGGAGAAAATACAAGAAACATTTAACAAGGACCTAGAAGAACTAAAGAGTAAACAAATAATAATGGACAACACAATAAATGAAATTAAAAATTCTCTAGATAGAAACAATAGCAGAATAACAGAGACAGAAGAAAGGATAAGTGACCTGGAAGATAAAATAGTGGAAATAACTACTGCAGAGCAGAATAAAGAAAAAAGAATGAAAGAACTGATGACAGTCTCAGAGACTTCTGGGACACCATTAAACGTACCAACATTCGAATTATAGGGGTCCCAGAAGAAGAAGAGAAAAAGAAAGGGTCTCAGAAAATATTTGAATAGATTATAGTTGAAAACTTCCCTAATATGGGAAAGGAAATAGTCAATCAAGTCCAGGAAGCGCAGAGTACCATACAGGATAAATCCAAGGAGAATCAACAGGATACATATTAATCAAACTATCAAAATTAAATACAAAGAAAAAATATTAAAAGTAGCAAGGGAAAAACACAAATAACATGCAAGGGAATCCCCATAAGGTTAACAGCTCATCTTTCAGCAGAAACTCTGTAAGGCAGAAGGTAGTGGCAGGACATATTTAAAGTGATGAAAGGGAAAAACCTACAACCAAGATTACTCTACCCAGCAAGGATCTCAGTCAGATTTGACAGAGAAATTAAAACCTTTACAGACAAGAAAAAGCTAAGAGAATTCAGCACCAACAAACCAGCTTTAGAACAAATGCTAAAGGAACTTCTCAAGGCAGGAACAACAAGAGAAGGAAAAGACCTACAATAACAAATGCAAATCAATTAAGAAAATGGTACCATACATATTGATAACTACCTTAAATATAAATGGATTAAATGCTGCAACCAAAAGACAGAGACTGGCTGAATGGATCCAAAAACAAGACCCATATATATGCTGTCTACAAGAGACCCACTTCAGACCTAGGGACACATGCAGACTGAAAGTGAGGGGATGGATAAAGATATTCTATGCAAATAGAAATCAAAGAAAGCTGGAGTAGCAATTCCCATATCAGACAAAATAGACTTTAAAATAAAGACTACTACAAGAGACAAAGAAGGACACTATATAATTATCAAGGGATCAATCCAAGAAGAAGATATAACAATTGTAAATATTTATGCACCCAACATAGGAGCACCTCAATACATAAGGCAAATGCTAACAGCCATAAAAAGGGAAATCGACACTAACACAATAATAGCAGGGGATGTTAACACCACACTTTCACCAATGGACAGATCATCCAAAATGAAAATAAATAAGCAAACACAAGCTTTAAATTGTACATTAAACAAGATGGACTTAATTGATATTTATAGGACATTCCATCCAGAGACAACAGAATACACTTTCTTCTCAAGTGCTCTTGGAACATTCTCCAGGATAGATCATATCTTGGGTCACAGATCAAGCCTTGGTAAATTTAAGAAAATTGAAATTGTATCAAGTGTCTTTTCTGACCACAACAGTATGAGACTAGATATCAATTACAGAAAAAAAAAATCTGTAAAAAATACAAACCCATGGAGGCTAAACAATACACTACTAAATAACCAAGAGATCACTGAAGAAATCAAAGAGGAAATTAAAAAATTCCTAGAAACAAATGACAATGAAAACATGATGACCCAAAACCAATGGGATGCAACAAAAGCAGTTCTAAGAGGGAAGTTTATAGCAATACATTCCTACCTCAAGAAACAAGAAACATCTCAAATAAACTACCTAACCTTACAACAAAAGCAATTAGAGAAAGAAGAAAAAAAAAAAAAGTTAGCAGAAGGAAAGAAATCATAAAGATCAGATCAGAAATAAATGAAAATGAAATGAAGGAAACAATAATAAAGATCAATAAAACTGAAAGCTGATTCTTTTAGAAGATAAAATTGATAAAACATTAGACTCATTAAGAAAAAAAGGGAGAAGACTCAATAGAATTAGAAATGAAAAAGGAGAAGTAACAACCGACACGGCACAAAGACAAAGGATCATGAGAGATTACTACAAGTAAATATATGCCAGTAAAATGGGCAACCTGGAAGAAATGGACACATTCTTAGAAAAGCAAAACATTCTGAGACTGAACCAGGAAGAAATAGAAAATATAAACAGACCAATCACTGGCACTGAAATTGAGACTGTTATTCAAAATCTTCCAACAAACAAAAGCCCAGGACCAGATGGCTTCACAGGCGAATTTTATCAAACATTTAGAGAAGAGCTAACACCTATCCTTCTCAAACTCATCCAAAATATGACAGAGGGAGGAACACTCCCAAACTCATTCTATGCGGCCACCATCACCCTGATACCAAAACCAGACAAGATGTCACAAAGAAAGAAAACTACAGGCCAATATCACTAATGAACATAGATGCAAAAATCCTCAACAAAATACTAGCAAATAGAATCCAACAGCACATTAAAAGGATCATACACCATGATCAAGTGGGGTTTATCCCAGGGATGCAAGGATTCTTCAATATATGCAAATCAGTCAACGTGATATGCCATATTGACAAACTGAAGGATAAAAACCATATGATCATCTCAATAGATGCAGAGAAAGCTTTCGACAAAATTCAACACGCATTTATGATAAAAAAAAACCCTCCAGAAAGTAAGCATAGAAGGAACTTACCTCAAAATAATAAAGGGCATATGTGACAAACCCACAGCCAACATCATTCTCAGTGGTGAAAACCTGAAACTATTTCCTTTAAGTTCAGGAACAAGACAAGTTTGTCCACTCTCACCACTATTATTCAACATAGTTTTGGAAGTTTTAGCCACAGCAATCAGAGAAGAAAAAGAAATAAAAGGAATCCAAATCAGAGAAGAAGAAGTAAAGCTGTCACTGTTTGCAGATGATATGGTACTATACATAGAGAATCCTGAAGACAGTACCAGAAAACTACTAGAGCTAATCAATGAATTTGGTAAAGTAGGAGGATGCAAAAATAATGCACAGAAATCTCTTGCATTCCTATACACTAATGATAAAATATCTGAAAGAGAAATTAAGGAAACACTCCCATTTACCATTGCCACAAAAAGACTAAAATATCTAGGGATAAACCTACGTAAGGAGACAAAAGACTTGTATGCAGCAAACTATAAGACACTGATAAAATAAATTATAGATGATACAAACAGATGGAGGGATATACCATGTTCTTGGATTGGAAGAATCAACATTGTGAAAATGACTATACTCCCCAAAGCAATCTACAGATTCAATGCAATCCTGTCAAACTACCGATGGCTTTTTCACAGAACTAGAACAAACAATTTCACAATTTGTATGGAAACACAAAAGACCCTGAATAGCCAAAGCAGTCTCGAGAAAGAAAAACGGAGCTGTGGGAGTCAGGCTTTTGGACTTCAGGCTATACTACAAAGCTACAGTAATCAAGACAATTTGGTAATGGCACAAAAACAGAAATATAGATCAATGGAACAGGATAGAAAGCCCATAGATCAACCCACTCACATATGGTCACCTTATCTTTGATAAAGGAGGCAAGAATATACAATGGAGAAAAGACAGCCTCTTCACTAAGTGGTGCTGGGAAAACTGGAGAGCCACGTGTAAAAGAATGAAATTAGAACACTCCCTAACACCATACACAAAAATAAACTCAAAATGGATTAAAGATCTAAATGTAAGGCCAGACACTATAAAACATGGATGAATCTCAAAATAATTGTGCTGATTGAGAGAAACAAGCCCAAAAAGATTATTCCATTTATATAGAATTTTAGAAAATACAAAACAGTCTGATGACAGAAAGCAGACCAGTGATTGACTGGGGTTGGAATTACAAATTGGCATGAGGAAACTTTGAATGCAATCTTCATTAACTTGACTATGGTGGTGTTTTCATGTTTGCATATATGTGTCAAAACTTATCAAATTGTACACTTTAAATATGTGCAGTTTATTATATGCCAATTATACCTCAATAAAGCTGTTAGAAATTTGAGAAAAAAAAGAGAAAAGTTGCCTAATAATGAGCAAGTCAGTTAATGTCCATAAAGAATTTAAAAAAAATTATAAGCTGGGTCTGGCAAATGGCTTAGAGAATTAGCACCTAGTTTAGCAGGAGGGTTAAAGGATGGATGAGGAAGATAAAGGAAAGCTTTGCTGAAATGAATCTTAAAGGGCAAGAAGCAGGTGAATTCAGGAGAGATGTGTTCCAGTAAGAGAGGTCTGGGAGATGAGAGAGTGTGGTTTACAAAACTACAAATTAGGTCTGTTGTCAGTCACTGAATGTTGTCTTTGATCCCCAGAAAAGTTTTCTTGTTTTCTATTAACACTGCATTGGTTTTAAAGCTGTGGAGTTTAAAACCCTAGATTTCCTTAGGGGCAGGTATCTGGGATTATGGGCTAAGGAGTCTTCTCACACCTGCTTCAATAAGAGCAAGCCTTCTAACTGTTTTATGTATTAAGTGCCTGCAAAAGATTCACTGAGGAAAGAGTTCTGTAACAAAAATAAAACAAACAAATAAAACATCACTATTTTCACTAACATGTAATTCTCTCTCTCTCTCCTCTCTCTCTCTCTCTCTCTCTCTCTCTCTCCATATATATATATATATATATATATATATATATATATACACACATATACATATTTTCTTGTTTCCATTGTTTTGCTTACTTTTCTCCTGATACAAGAGTGGTCTTTCCCTTCCATATGTGCTATGCATCTGCCAATTTTAAAGCCACCCCAACGAAGTCTCTGCTGATTCCTGCAACTTGAAATATTTCTCTTTCTTATGAAAACCCACAACACTTTATCTAGAAATGCTGTGATATCAGTTATGTGTCAGAGAATGCTATTGGCACTTTCGCATGTGTCATTCATTTGATCCTCACAACATTGCTGTGAGGCAGACATCAACATCTCTACTACAGGATTGAAAAGCTGGAGTTTCAGATTGCTTATATGACTTTCCAGAATTCACATGGCTGATGAGAGGTAGAACTAGAAATACAATCTAGGGATTTTGACCCCATATTTTAATTCCATTATAACATTATTGCTATACTCCAAAATTATACCTGTATGATCTTATCCAGGAATGTTTTTTGTTTTGTTTTTTGTTTGTTTACAATATAGCATACTTACTTTTGTAGTACCTTTCCACCTAGATCATAAATTTCATTGGGGACAGCAAAGTCTTGTATCAATTTATATGAGGATTGTGTATAGGAGGTGATCAATAAATGTCTGAAAAAGAAAAGAATGGTTAGATAGAAAGAGAAAGAAAGAAGGAGGGAATGAAGGATAGAAAGAACAGAGGTAGGAAAAGGGAAAAGGAACAAGTGAATGGTTAGTGTTATAGTAAGAAATGCTTACTATTAATTGTCTTTTCTGAGATTGTAATGCTCGCTAGTCTTGCTAAATGCTGCAGGTGGATTTCTGATAAGATTACTGAGTATTCAACAAAACAGAAGTATGATTCATTATGGATCTGAATCTCATAATACATTTCCACAGTCCCTACTTCATCTGCATTAGATTGCTTTGGGTCATTTGGGTAGAAATCTATTCTTTTCCCACAAAAAATATTTAAGTTTCCTGCTCCTGAGAGTAGCAGTCGGGTTTGACAGATATAAGGAAGCATGGTACCTTTGTGGTATATTTGTGGTACCATTCATTTTTGTCACTCAGTTCAAATTACATTTGAGACATGTGGGTTGAGATGGGCCAGTCAGAGATGACCATGTCACAGGCCACCGTGACCAGTTCAGGAATGGGTACATGACTCCAGTTCAAGCCAATCAGAAAACAAAACAACAAATCTGATCTTAAATTGCTGAGGTTTGGAGAAGGAGGGCAAAGACATTTTCTCTGAATGCCAGATTTTGATCCTCTAATTAAGCTATATTTAAAGAAAGAACTGCCTCTGAAATTTAACTAGTTGAATTAATAAAATACTTTATTTTTAGTTTTAAACTTGTTTGGTTTGGACATTTTTTCCTCATTGTTATTTTTAACAACAGTGTTACTAATACAAAAAATGTAGTGCCTTGAAAATATACAGCTTCCCAAAGAAATGTTGGCCTGATTACTTGGCTTCTCTTGATAACCCCAGGATAAAGTGAACCACATGGGATGAATGCCTCCCCCCTCACCTCATCAATAGACTCCAGCATCTGATATCATTAAGGGACTGCCAGTTATAGAATGCTTATCATGTGCCGGTAGCCTTGTAGTAGGCACTTAATGTGTACTTTCTATTTAATCCTCACAATTAGCTCATGAGGGAAGTGATATTATTTTTAATTTTAGTAATAAGGTATCTGGGGCCTGGAAAAATAAGTAACTTCCTTTGATTACCAGCCTAGAGTTTGAACATCTGACTTCAAGCCTCACTCTTTCTACACCACCAAATTACTCTACTGTGTAAACAATAACTGAAAACAATTTTTCTTTAACTTCTAAAACTAGTTCCCTAGCAAACAGAGAATATTGACATTGGGGGGATATTTTTGTTTGTTCATAGTGTTAGAGAGGCTAGATTTCTAAGAGCTTATATGTTTGTTATCTTACCTCCTGATTTTTTGTGGGTGATTTTATTGGCATCTTTACATTGTGCCCTGAACAAAAAAAGATATTTTGGTTGAAATAGCATGACACTGTCAACCTTGAAATAGGCATTTAAAAGCCTTTTCATTTCATAAAGCTTTTAGTGTAGCATGTGGATTTATAGTTATACTTTTCTACAACAGTTAAAATCTCTATAAATGACATTCTCCATGTTTAGCATTTTAACCTTCCTTTGTTGGAAACATGATGCATTCTGCATATTTTCCTGAATACAGCATAGATAAACCATAAATTCAATAAGATGTACATAATGTTATTTATACCTTATATAAGAGCAGTCTTCAAAATGTTTCTTTGTGAATATGTCCAACACATGAAGAGAAATATGCTTAGAAATTCAATTTGTGTATATAGTATATGCTAATTAACTCATAATTTCATGTAAATTTGCATGAACAACAACAAAAAAACGAAATAAAGTTGATGAAAACCTCAGTATTTATTTTGAATAATGGGAATTTGGAGGGTTTTTCCTTGTCTTTCTATTTTTCTAGATATTATGTTATTTTATGAGAGGTTTAGAGATAATATAAATTTTACTTTAAAATTTCTTACAGATTTCAGTTTATAAAAAATTACTAAATACTGATGCCAAATATTGCTCTGGAATGTGATGAAATAACTATTGTTTGTCCGAAGCTTTTCATTTATATATTCATTCAATTATTACTTTATTAATTTCCTCCACATTTATGAATATATAACATATATCTGGCAATGTTACAGTAGTTGAGGATATAATAGTGAAAATGTAGGGAAAGTCCTCAAAAAACAAGCATTATAGTCGGGGAAGACAGCTAACACACATGCATAAAGGTGCTCACACACACACACACACACACACACACAAACTTCACATGGGATAAATGCTATGAATTAAAACAAGATAATGTAATAGATAAAAATTTATAGAGTTGTCTTTAAAAGAATGATTCCAAAAGAAAGGAGAAGTGTGTCAGCATAAAGATGATCCTTGAATTGGTCTTTGCTATCAATACAAATAAATAGAAAAAAACACTCTAATAAGTGAATGATTAAATTATTAACTATATCAATTGAAAATAAAATTATGTAACATTAGATACAGAATTAATTCTAATATTATAAGTAAATTATTATGAAATGAAGAAGGCACAAAACAAATAGAGGTGCAGAGTTTGACTACAGCACTTTCAGTTTATATATGCAAACTATAAATTGTCAATATTCAACAATGTATGCATAGCAATAGCTATATTAGATTTAAAACATTGCATTATAAATTATTCTTTAATGCTCCTTATATTACTGGTGCAAAAATTAAAAATTGAATTTAATTCTTAGAAATTATTTAAAAATCCAGAAGAACTTTCCACCTCTATGATTTTGACTACTCTACATACCTCATATAAATGGAATCATATAATGTTTGTCTTTTTGTGACTGGCTTATATCACTTAGCATAATGACTTCAAGGTTCATTCATGTTGTAGCATATGTCAGAATTTTCTTTCTATTTCTTAGTAGACTTAATTTTTTGGAGTAGCTTTAAGTTCACAGCAAAAATGAACAGAAAATACAGGGATTTCTCATATACCTGCTGCCCCCACACATTCATAGTCTCCGCTATTTTAAACATCCCCCACCAGAGTGCTACATTTGTTATAAATGATGAACCTACCTTGACACACCATCACCTAGAATCCATAGCTTACATTAGGGTTCATACTTGGTATTTGTACATTCTATGGGTTTGAACAACTGTACAATGACACGTTTCTGCCATAATAGTTTCATATACAACAGTTCCACTGTCCTAAAAATCCTTTTTGTTCTGCCTGTTTACCATCTCTCCCCTCTAACTCCTTGGAATCACTCATCTTTTTTTACTGCCTCGCTATTTTTGCTTTTTCTAGTCACTAAATTCATAGAGACAGATATCAGAGTAGAGGTTAACAGGGGCTACACAGAAGAGTAAATGGGGAATTACTGTCTAATGGGTACAGAGTTTCACTTTGGAAAGATGAATAAAGTTCTGGAGATGACTGGCTGTGATAGCTGCACAACAATGTGGATGAATTTAATGCCACCGAACTGAACACTCTAAAATGGTTAAAATGCTGTATTTTATTACAATAAAAACATGATGTGACAAGATCAAAAAGAACTAAGTAGGTCTAAATACAAAATATTTTATTATAATTGTAAAACATGAGGGTAGGATTACAGGAATTTGATTGAAATGAAGACTATTTTTTAAATAACATTTATTTTCTATTAATAAGGTTTTAAGCCTTAAACTATGTAATTCAACACAATATTTATTTTATACCTAATAGTTTGTACCCCTTAATCCCCTAGCCCTCTCTTCTCCCTCCCCCTTCCCTCTCCCCACTGGTAACCACTCATTTGTTCTCTTTATCTCTGTCTGCTTCTTTTTTGTTATATTTGCTAGTTGGTTTTAATTATTTATTTTTAGATTTCACATATAAGTTGTATTATACAGTATTTGTCTTTCTCTGTCTAACTTATTTCACTTAGCATAATACCCTCCAATTCCATCCATGTTGTTGCAAATGGCAAAATTTCATATATTTTGTAGGGCTGAGTGGTATTCCTTTGTGTATATATATATACACCACTTCTTTATCTGTTCATCTATTGATGGACAATTAGGTTGATTCCATAACTTGACAATTATAAATAATTGCTTCTATGAACATTGGGGTGTATGTATTTTTTCAAATTAGTGTTTTCATTTTTTTCAGATAAATACCCAGGAGTGGAATTGTTGGGTCCTATGGTAGTTCTATTTTCAGTTTTTTGAGAAACCTCCATACTGTTTTCCACAGTGGCTGCCTTAATTTACATTCCAACCAACAATGTACGATGGTTCCTCTTTCTCCACATCCTCTCCAACATTTGTTATTTGTGTTATTTTTGATGATATGCATTCTGACAAGTGTGAGGTGATATCTCATTGTGGTTTTAATTTGCATTTCTGATTAGCAGTGTTGAGCAACTTTTTATGTGCCTGTTTGTTGTCTTTAATTCTTCTTTGGATAATACCTATTCAGGTCTTCTGTTCATTTTTTAATTGGGTTGTTTGATTTTTTGATGTTGAGTTGTGTGAACTGTTTATGTATTTTGGATATTAACCCCTTATGGGTCATATCATTTCAAATATTTTCTCCCATTCAGTGGTTGTCTTTTTGTTTTGTTGATGGTTTCCTTTTTTGGTGCAAAAACTTTTAAGTTTAATTAGGTCCCATTTGTTAATTTTTGCTTTCATTTCCTCTCCTTTAGGGAGAGAGATACAAAAAAAATTTTTCTGTAATTTATGTCAAAAGGTGTTCTGCTAATGTTTTCTTCTAAGAGTTTTAGGGTTTCAAATCTCACATTTAGGTCTTTAATCCATTGTGAGCTTATTTTTGTATATGGTGTTAGAGAATGTTCTAATTGCATTCTTTTACATTTAGCTGTCAAGTTTTCCTAGCACCACTTATTGAAGAGGCTGTCTTTTCTCCATTGTGTATTCTAGCCTCCTTTTTTGTAGATTAATTGACCATAAGTGCATGTTTTTATTTCAGGGCTCTCTATTCTGGTCCATTGATCTGTGTGTCTATTTTTGTCCCAGTACCATACTCTTTTGCTTACAGGAGCTTTGTAGTATGGTCTGAAGTCAGGGAGTATGATCCCTCCAGTTATGTTCTTCTTTCTCAATATTGTTTTGGCTATTCGGGGTCTTTTGTGTTTCCAGACAAATTTTTAAATTATTTTTTCTAGTTCTGTGGAAAATACCCTTGGTATTTTGATAGGGATTGCATTGAATCTGTAGACTGCCTTGGGTAGCATGGTCATTTTAACAATATTACTGTTTCTAATCCATGAATACAGTATATATTTTCATCTGTTTGTCATCTTGAATTTTTTTCATCTGTGTCATCAGAAATGAAGACTATTTTATATTTGAACAGAATGCTAGTTTCATAAAAGGGAAGTTTTTAAAAAGAACATTTTCTCATGTATAGTTGTGCAATGAGTTTGCTTATTGTTTTTAATGTCTTGAAGGAGTTTTCATTTATTTCACTTCTGATGCTATGGCTCTCCTTCACAAAGACATTTGTGTACCCTAAGTCTAGATGTACTCTGGTCTAGTAGCTCACCAGCCCCCTTACTAGTTCAAGGCATGCCTACCTGCAAGGATTATTTACTATGGTAGAGTGCAGATCTAGAAAAGGGAATTTCAAGTTGATCTTATCTACCTATTAGTTCATGAGGCAGAAAAGATGAGATAATAGTGGAAGCTACTGTGCTTCTAGGCATCATTTCTGCTACTGCTTTGCTGCTGGGGGTAAGATTATGGGTAGCTGTGATGTGACTGGTTGGCCATTTATTCATGCATTCACTTTGCAAGCACAATGAGTACATCCTTCGTATCAGACCTGAGCTCAAAAATGTCCACCTAGAGATGACAGGCAAGATCTGCACCCTCAGTGAACTTCAGTCAAAAAGGTTATTACTCTTTAAAGATTTTTATGAAGTGATCCCTTAGAAGGAAATGTCCTTACATGCTCCTAGAAGAGACAAGAGGCTTCACTTGAGAGTTCTGATATTACTTAAGACTTTGTCAGGACAGAAAAGGGCATGCAATTCCATATTACTGAGGAATCAAGTATCGGGGGAGAACAATCAAAATTAGTCTATTTTGTGTATCAAATCTGTTAACCTGTTCTCTATCATCTATTCATCTCTGGATACAGATGTTATTTAAGCACGTCTACATATTCATCTTTAGAGGTTACAATATGCCCTTAAGAAGACAGGATGAGTGTCTATGTGGAAATTTTGTTAAAGTGATTTGTTTGGGGATTTGTATTAGAAGTAATATTTAAAGGGTTTTAGGTCAACTTAAGTTTTGAAAAAGTAAGACAATATGAAAAAATAATATGTAAAAGACTTTACTTATAACACCACCAATAATTTCAGTTATGGGCAACTCCTTGGGTGACATGATTTAAGAGATAATAGAAAACAAATTCCAGACTGTAATTAAATTCCACCATACCAGTAGTACCCTTTAGTTTTAGGTAAGGAATCTTATCAATATACAGCTTATCCAACAATATTTTCATACCTTTCCATTTACATAATCCTAGAACATTTTTATGAAACAGGTATCATAAATTACCCCCCTTTAAAGGTGGAGGGACATAGAACTCAGAAAATATAAGAGCTGATAATTCATTCAGGTTTTGAACCCACATCTATGGCTTTGAGGTGTACCAGTTCCCCATAGTTGCTAGTTTCAAATAATTCATGGTCCTATAGAGTAGAAGGCCATATAATTCAATGTTGACATGCTTAGCTACAGTTATAAACAAATTGGCTTAGAATCATAGGGGACAAAGACATTGAGGCTAACTGAAAGTGTCAGGAAAGGCCCCTTAGAGAGGTGACATTTCAACTAGTTCTTGAATAAGTGTAGAGAATTTCCTGCAGTATTTTCTATGCAAGTGAGTCTTGGAGTTAAAATCCCTTTGTTATAACAACTGAGGACGACATATCAGTGCTGTTTTGCTTCAAAAGCATTTGCAAGTGTCTTCCTATTGTCCAGGGCCACAGCGTTGCACAAATCCAAGGCCCCATTCTCAAGGTATAGCTCCAGTAAATGCTCTTCACTGAGCGTGTGGTACAAGAGAAGCTCCCTGGGGCTGCCCTGCATGGAGATAATTTTCTCAGCTCTCTTTACTCTGCTTCCCTTGTTACCCAGTGAGTATTGCCCATCATGTGGCAGGCCCCAGCTGGGGACTTTTGTTCCCCTTCGCATATACTCTTGCCTGTTGTCAAGACAGAAAAACAGAAGAAAGTTACATATTCATGTGTGGTGAGCATGGTTCTTGTTCTGAATTAGAAAATTTATATAACAATAAAATTAAAGGCATATAGTAAAATTACTTACAATCCTACCATTATTTATTTTTTTACATATTACCATAATCAGTGGTAAATGATTTATTTCCATAATCTTATTCCACAGTTCACAGGGAAGTTTAAAATTATAGATATAATATATATATAACAAGTATTATATATATTATATATTACATATACATATATGTATATACATATTATATACAATGTATACATATACATATATATAAATGTAGTATATATAATACATAAGGAATTGGAGGGAGAACAATGATATAGCAAGCTATAATTATTTAAAATATATTAAATAACTGTCTTAACATTAGAGATGTACTTTGAAACCTGGTTCTGTATGGTATCGAAAGATATCTGAGTGAATTCCCTGGCGGTCCAGTGGTTAGGACTCTGTGCTTTCACTGCCAACGGGACAGGTTCAGCCCCTGGTGGGAGAAGTAAGATATGGCAAGCCACAAGGTGAGGCTAAAAAGACATCTGAAATCTCTTGGAGCCATAGCTTTTATGTCTTTAAAATGAGCATAATCATGCATAATCATAACGTACTTTATGGATTGCATGGATTATGAAATAGTATTAAAGTGAATAGTACAATAGTAGACACTCAATAAATGATGAAAAAAATATTTTGTTCAAGTAACAATAACCCGAAATGTCAGAATGTCTCTGTCCTTTCTACTTAGAAAGTCATTTGCTTGCCAGACAGTCTTTAGGCAGAGTATTCATTTCTTAGTTTGTGCTCTTCCCTACCTCCCCCATCCTGATTTGCTAATCTGTAACAACTGCTTCACAGGCAGAAGAGTAATAAGCTTATAGGCCCTTCCCATATTTGCCTTTCTTGGATGCTGTGTTTGTACCCACTCACCTGTTAATCTCCTCCATCATGCTTTCTGACTGCTGACCCTCCCCCACTATCTCCTTGAGGCCAAGCTTCAAACGTACCTCATAGTAGGTAGAGAAGAGAAAGCGACTGCCCTGGATAGAGACCTCTATAACTGCTCGCTACTGCTGTTGATTTATTCTGACTTTTTCATTTTGAAATGTGAGTTATCCCAGGGAAATTGAGATAAGCCACCATGAACTTTATTTGATCCTTTTGAAAACCATGGTGTTTGGAAAAGAAAGCCACCACAGAGATTCAAACCCATTTGGCAGGCTAGGAGAAAATGAAAGTGATTTGTAAATGCTAAAACATCCACTGGGAGGGGAAGGTATCAGGGGATTCAACAAAGGTCATTGGAGGGACCATCTCTGTCTTCATGAACATTTCAGAGAAGGACACAAATTGCGTATTAGTCACTTACACTGTACAAACTAAATTGGAGTGGACAACAAAAGAGGCTGGGGGTGGGGAAGGGGAACTGTGAGAAATGTGAGCTGGGAGAAGAAAAAACATATTAAGCTTAATTTAACTGAAATCTCAGGGATGCTGTGTATCATTACTCAGAAACATAAGGTACAAAACATCATTTTTCCTACTTAGTTATTTAATCTTCATTTCCTTTTAGTTGTTTTCATTGAGACATTGTCCAGGTTAGGTCAAAGGCTCCTGATGATGGATTATTTCCCTTGGTGTCTTTGTTTTATGATTGTATCCACTCAGCTTCTCAGCTTCCTTGAGCTGGGTCTGGGCATAAAAGGGTAGTAGTTGGCAGACAGGTATATTCCCTGTGCAAAATAACTTTCCTTATACTGCACACTCCTCTCAAGATGACATTCCTTTCCCCTATATAGACCCAATTCAAATAAACCCATCAGAATAAATTGCATCAAAATAAATAAAATACCATTTCTCAAGGACCTCACAGCCTTATGTTGGAGATGAAAATAAATACATATCTTTCATAGCTAAAGTCAAAATACAGCCATTCATGTTAACCGTGGGTTGGTGGAAGAAAGAGGTACAGAAGGAGACAATGATTAAAGGTTTTGCCAATGTCTCTGGGCTCAGCTCTTCTCTGTCTATTGCATAAAGCCATTCTTGAGATCACTTATGGTCAATTGCCCTCTTCTTCTAAACTATTTTTTTTCTTTTTGAATTATTTTTATTTCCCTTCATCTCATAAATTCTCCCCTTTTCCCCCATGATATATAATGACCCCCTTAGAATTTATTGAAATATCTTTTTACATTAACTACATTACTACTACATTAACTACTACCAGGTACCCAAGCAGTTAGAATTTTGATGCAATATATAAAGCATCAAAGTTGGTGCTCCCCATTTTCTCTGGCAGTTGGGTAGGGAAAAGTGGTAATTATCCCCATTTGTCTATCAGGAAATTGCCTTTCTGAGAGGCTATGGCTTGAACCTGGAGCCCAGACAGAAACATAGATCTTCTATGGTCTCTTTCACATTGCCCAGACCCTCATGCTGGGTCATGGCATTGAGGCATTCATGAGCTTTGCTCCTGATATAAACATTTAAAGGGCTAATGTTTCATTGGCTGACTAGGCTTTATCAAAGTCTTTGATTGGCCTCTGTCTGTTTTTCTTAGTCTTACCATAGCTTCTAAGGCCAATGTAAGTGATGTTTATTTGAAGATACTTTGTCAGCTCCCAGCCCATGGTTTCTATAAAATTTTTAACCTTTAAAGAACATAATATTTTTCTACAGTGTTTACAAGTACAGTTTCCAGAGCCCATGCCCAGAGCTTCTGATTCAGTAGATTGAAGTAGAGTCAGAAATGTGCAATTCTCATTAGCTCCAAGATGATGTCAATGATTCTGGTCTGAGGACCACACAGTGAGTCCCACAAGAGTTTTTGAGGAGCAATATGTAGCTCTTCCAGTTGTCCCTACTCAGAGTCATACACAGCAAAGGAGCAACAACAGGGCACACAATCCGATCTAGAATTTGCTGCTCAAATTTTGGTAGTGGACCAGTTTAGCATCATGTGGGAGCATTTTAGAAATACACACTCTCAGGCCCTGACCTAGACCTGAATATAAATCTGCATTTCAAGAAAATCTCTAGGTAGTTCATATACACATTAGAGGTTGAGACATACTACTTTAGCATGAAATAGCCTAATTGTTTGGTGAATTGCAGTTATTTCCCCTCTCCTTTCTATTCTATAGCAGGTGGACCCTGTCTTCACCTATTTGAGAAACTACATCCTAAAATGTGTAGTGGTGCTTTATGGCTCAAGTTTACTCATGTAATGAGGGAGAGAAAGAACAGTGTGAATGGTTTTGACAAATCCAATATAATTCTATTTGCTAAAATACAATGCTACTCAATCTCTGTATTATACATGAATTCTTATTTTTTAAGTAACAGAATTCTTGGTTTTAAGTAACAGAAATCTAAACATGTTAGGCAAAAAGAGAACTTACTAGAAAAATCATGGGGAATCTCTGAAAATTGTAGAAAAGTAAGGTTTTTAGCTGGACCTCTGGAATGCATGAAACCAATAATTCAAATGCTTCCAGAATGCTCATCTTTGCATTCCTCTGTCTTTCTGCTTCAGTCTCTCAGAGAGACTACATACCTGCATATATTCCAACCTCACCATTGTGGAGGGTCTGAAACTCTTCCTTAGATTCCAGATCAGAAAATCCTAAAGTAGGATTTCAGTTGCCTTGACGTGAGCCTTATTTCCACAGTTGGACAAATCAACCCTGAGACAGAGCACCTTGATCACTAGTCTCCATAGAATGATGAAGAAGAAAGTTCAGAGAGGAAGAGAGGAGAAGCAAGTCGGGGAAGAAAAATCACTACATGTAGCATGTACTGTAGCCACATTTCAGTGGCTTAATGACAGAGTTTATTTCTCCTTTACTTCCCAGTCCCACTGGCTGTTTGGTAGGTAGCCTTCTATACAATGGCACCTCAGAACCTCCACTGAGTTTGCTTCAGCAGAGAAAGTATCAGATCACTTGAGAATTTTTAAGGAACAAGCCTGGAAGTGGTAAACATTTCCATCCACATCCTGCTCTCCAGACCACAGGACTATACCTAATGTAGACTGTGGGCACAAAGAGAAAAGAAATCAGGATTGGTGGACTGATACTGTTTTCTCTGCTGTATAGATAAAAACAAATCCATATGAGTACTATACTTCTGAGCAAATTTAAATTGACCTTGTTAAAAGATAAACTGAACATATTAAAATTTGTAAGAATTTATTTGAGCAGAAATTGATTCATATAGGGCAGTGGCAACCACAAGTGTTTAGAAGTGTTCCACTGACAGAAGCTAGAAGAAAGATTTTTATAGAGAAGAGGTAGAGAGACAAAGCAAGGAGAGGGATGAGATAGAGAGGATGGGAGGAGGCTCAAGAGGGAGGGGGTATGGGGATATATGTATATGTATAGCTGATTCACTTTGCTATACAGCAGACATTAACACAACATTGTAAAGCAATTATATTCCAAAAAAGATGGGGAAAAAAAAAAGCAAGGAAAGTTTTTGAGTATAGCTTAATTAGTTGCATTATTTGGGAAAATCTACCAGGCTGTTTTGATGGGTTGTTCTTATATTTTGATTTCTTAACCTTGAGGCATTTTAGACTCAGGTTTAGGTTTGTTTATGTAGGGTAGTAAGACATTAAAGCTACCTCAATCTAATGGCTTCCCTGTTTGATTAATTTCACAACTTTGATGTTCATCTAATTTGGCCAAAATAGTCTCCTCACATATGCATAATTGTGTTCAATCAGCTATCAAGGGAGACATTTACTTTATCCTTATTTCCTCATAGGTTTTCCCTGATTGTCGCTCAAAGCATTGCAATTCTCTACTCTGAAGTTGCTTTTGAATTCCATTACTTTTGTCCCTCCTTTCTCACTCAGGTGGATGACTCTGTGAGACCAACAAATTCTATTTTGTATGACTTCCTAATTCTTCTGTTTTTACCTGAGAGTATTGAAACATACTCCTAGGGAGCATTTGAATGTTAAGGATATAAAAGCAATTTGCTATTAGCAAAACAATACCAACTTTTGCAAGCAATTTACTTTTTAAATCAATCATTCAATAAATGTTTACTAAGCTCTGACTCTGAGCCAAGAGGTGTTTTAGACATAAGAACGGTGAACAGCAGCGTTTTAAGTATCCTACATTATGGTGGGAGAGTAGACAGGCAGTAAATAAATATATACATAAAAATAATAAGTAAAAGAAATAACCAGACCTTAATTAATATAATGCAGGGAATTAAAATAAAGTGACATAATAAAGTGATTAGTTTATATTGGGTACTTAAGGGAGAGACCTCTCAAGAGATAAATGAGATCTAAATGACACAATATATCCAGATATGTCAAGATCACAGAAAGAACCTTCTAGACAGAAGGACTCTCTAGCCCAAAGTTCCTAAGGGGAATTTCCTCCTTTAATTCTTTCTCTTTATAGATGTTCCTCTCACAGTTCCCTTGCCTTTTCAATTACACTAGACTTATAGACTTAGCCTAGAAAAATGATTAACCTTATTCCTTTTGTTTACTCAGCTGAAGAATCAGCATTCACATGAGCAGCTGTGTGGCAGAAAATTTTTAATAACAAATATTTATTGAGGCTTTGATAATAATAGCAATTAATTATTAAGAATTTACTAAATGACAAGGATCATGCTTGTTGCTGGTGATACAAGGACATATAAGACAGATTTCCTTTCTTCAAAATTCACAGTCTATTGGAGGTGACACATGTGCCCTAAATACATTACATTCTTGTGTGATAAGTACAAAATTGGAAGCATGGATCAGATACAGAGGAACACAGATAAAGAAGTGATTTATTCTCCCGGGATAACGGTGATGGTCAAGGTATCTAAATAAACTGGGTTTTGATTGCGTGTGGCAGTGGAATGAAGGGGGTACAAGACAGATTAGGAGAATAGGACTTTCATAAATTACAAACAGTGTCTCAATCTCCTACTTATAATTAATTAGGTTTAATCCTCCAGATTAAAACTCAGAATGCATTCCATACATAGCGCAGATGTTTAAACTATGCAAAACTGTGCATTAGCCGTCAAGCTCAAGAGATGCTATTTACATTGCCTCGAAGATCTCAAGACTATGAACAAAGTCAGAGGTTTATTCCACCAGACTGCATACCACATACTCAGAGCAATACAGAATTTTCAGTCCACCCTAGCAGCCATGATCGAAGACCCCTTTTTACATAGGCAGACTTAATGGATGGTAAAATTATTTAAGCAATTATGTTTTTTGTTTTTTTCCCTTAACTAATCCACACTTGTTTCCACTTTATTTGTACCTCAACTCTGCTATTTTAAAGAACCATTCAATGGAATGCAGAACACATACTTTAAAGGAAAAAACATTTTTTTCTGACTCTTCCCCTTTATAGACTAATTTATACAGTAATGTGTGGCCAAACTGTGCTTCCTTTAAGAAAAATAAAAAAGAAAAAGTAAAGATAAAGAAGAAGACCAAGTCCTAAAAATTCTATGAAAGTTTGAGGCATTCACTTCGAAATGTCAGAAATGCCAAACACTCGCCTGTACATCTTAAGAACACAGAAGGCTCTTATTTACTGAAAGTAATTATCTGAAAACTCGGTAGAGTTCAACATTTTTAGCTGAATTCTACCAATACACAGACCTTGTTTGGGCTTCCCTGGTGGCGCAGTGGTTGAGAGTCAGCCTGCCGATGCGGGGGACACAGGGTCGTGCCCCGGTCCGGGAATATCCCACATGCCGCGGAACGGCTGGGCCCGTGAGCCATGGCCGCTGAGCCTGCGCGTCCGGAGCCTGTGCTCCGCAGAGGGAGAGGCCACTACAGTGAGAGGCCCGTGTACTGGGAGAAAAAAAAAAAAAAAAAAAAAAAAAAGACCTTGTTTGAGGATATTCACTGCTACTCTTTGCGGAAATATTTATCATATTTAAATATGGTGTAAAGGTTGAATTTAACTTGATATTTAGGCTACTATTAAGCTGACAGTAGTATCTTCTTTGACTTCATTGCCAACTGATAATTTGAATGCTTTAAGTAGTTTTCTGTACATACTACTATTTCTCTGGATTTAATGCATTTTCAGAATCTCCAAGGCATTCACAAATAACTTAAGAGACAGGCTCTGTTCTCAAGGTGCTAAATAGCTAGGAAGAAAGAAGAAATATGCAAAAGCAAATAATATACGCACTTTAGAAATGAAGAACTTGAGTCTTCTGTAGTTTAAATACAACAAACACGTATTTATCAAATACTGTATATACAACACAATCCTTGGGATCATTAGTATTTAAGTGTGTCTCTGGGCTGTCTGCACGTCTCAGATATATAGTAAATGTAGCAAATTTTCCAGCAAAAACAAAGCCAGTCGTTGCAGATAGATAATTGGGGCCAAAATGTCCATGAGCTATTAACAGTTTCTATTGTTTAACCACATCTCTGCATTACAGAGAATTAACAGAAAATGGATGTTGGAAATTAAAATGACAAATGTTACATAATTAGCATTGTTTCTGTATTTATTTAAACTTGTTTAAACTAGTGTGGAACACCTTTTTTTGGTTCTTCCTTGACCTTGTGACTCTGAAGGGACCTAATGGATTTTAATAAAACATAGGGTTATAAAATTACTGAATTTATAGCCTAGGCTGCTGTGCATTTCTTCCTTTGGTAGGGCATATTAACCTGTGAGTGTATATTCTGCCTGTTTGTTATGAGAGATGCTAAATGAGTCAATATTGCATCAACAATTCAAGGAGTAATTTAGTTGCATAATTGTATTTTATTGCATTAAAGCTTTCAGTTACTTTGGTCTAAAGCATATCTGTTCTGATGTAACAGTGCAATACGACTCCTCTTTATACAAAGCTTTGTAATTATTAAGTATTTTGAAATCACCAGAAATATACCAAATATAGAGAAAAGGAGCCCTGCAAAAGGAATGTCGAGATCACATGGTAGATTAAAGTATATGAGAGCTTTTTTCTCCTTTTCTATATAGATACCATTCTGCTTGAAATATTAGAGTTCCCTTTCCCAGGCTTATATTTAATTCTGAGCCCTTGCCATCAAGTTGTGACCTCACCAGCCCAGAGTAAATTTGAAATACCAGCCATAACAATAATTATAAATATAGGTTGGAGATATACAATTTTCAAAGTGCTTTTGAATCCATTATCCCCTTGGCTCTTTGCAATAATCTTCTGCCTTTGATGGTGTGGTTCATTACATTTCAGAAATGAGGAAGTTGAGGCAGAGATGCTGTTCTTCCTGCCCCAAATTACAAGCCAGCCAATGTGGGGTCAGCTTTTAAATTAAGATCTTCTGGCCTCATATCTTTGGATTCATGTTTGTACCTTGTCCAAATTGGTACCCTGTGTTTAATCTGGTTCTATTTATAGAGCACATTTTGGTTTTTGGCTTTCTATGACTATTTAATGCAGGCACTGTGAAAATCTGATGGGAATATTCACATTTTGTAAAGGCTAAGTGTGTTCCTAGAGTTTCTCCCTAAACTATTTAGATGTGGTATTGTGCTTTAACGTTTTGTCAAAAGCCTGGTTACCTTTTTTTTCTTGTTGATAAAAACATAACCACATTTAGGGCAGAATATCTTGCCCAAAGCCTCTTCCTTAGACTGGGGTGTCTATTTGATGAGGGTGGGTCTCAGTATGATACTTACGGAGCTTGATATGGATTTCTTCTCCATTAGTTTTTGCCTTTTTATTCTATGCAATTGTCTTAATTTTCCTTGCGTCTTTATCTAGAGGAATCATTCAAAATATCAAAATATTAATTTAACATAAGACTAAAGACAGCATTTTGGTCAGTCTGACAACTGGTGTGCTTCAATTAACAACTTATTCTAATGTATTTTAGAAAAATTAATAAATATTCAAGAATCCTTTACCAGAGCCTAAGACATAAATACCCTATTTTATCTTATTATGGGTTTACAATAATTTTAATATTTACTCTAGAAAGTAACACTTGGCATGCCATATATGAGACAGATTTGTGGGGACATAAAAGGTTAACAAAAATAGGGTCTATATTAGAACATAAGGTTCATAGTTTCCTTTGATTTTGATATACTGTAAATTCTTTATTCATTAAGTGCATAGTAGATGCCTATTATGTGAGAGGTACTATGTTGGAGACAGTAGTGAACAAGAGAACATGATCGCTGCCTTAATGAGCTTAAAATCTATCAGGGAATGATTGAATGAGCATTTCACTTATGAAATAGGAATCTTGCACGTAAAATATAGTCTACTACTTATTCTAAGACCTTGAAACTGTGATTGTCAGTGAGAGTTTATACATATCATTACCAGCACATGGTGTGAGTGTTGCTATTGTCTGCTTCTCTGGGGCTCTTCACTGCCTTATTCTTTTTTTTAAAAAAATATTTATTTATTTATTTATGTATTTATGGCTGTGTTGAGTCTTCGTTGCTGCACGCAGGCTTTCTTAAGTTACAGCGAGTGGGGGCTAGTCTTCATTGTGGTGCGCGGGCTTCTTGTTGTGGTGGCTTCTCTTGTTGCAGACCACCGGCTCTAGGCATGTGGACTTCAGTAGTTGTGGCACACGGGCTCAGTAGTTGTGGCTCACGGGCTCTAGAGCACAGGCTCAGTAGTTGTGGCGCATGGGATTAGTTGTTCCGCGGCATGTGGGATTTTCCCAGACCAGGGCTTGAACCCGTGTCCCCTGTATTGGCTGGTGGATTCTTGACCACTGTGCCACCAGGGAAGCCCCCTCTGCCTTATCTTTCTAATCTTTGCAATAAACCTAGGACACAGAAGACATAACTTGTTTATTTCTTGTCCTGTTATTTTGTTTTAATATTTCAGAGTTTTAAAAGTTCCTAATTTTTCAATGCCTACATGTATTTTGTTATTTCTTGAAAATAAATAGTAGGGCTATTTTATTTCTTTCTTGTGAAAGAAGATATTTATGTTGGAATATATTTACAGTAACGTAAGTCTTTAACGTTCAGGAAAAGGGATGTGTTTTATGATCTACAGTATTTACATAATGAGGTTTATCATGTGAAAATATGATATGAAACTATGAATTCTCTCAGAACAAAGTTTTGGGCTTGGTCATTTTAATCTTCCTGACCTAGCAGAGTACCTAGTAGATGTTCATTACATGTTTGATAAATACATTTAGAAGAATGTAATAACAGTATAAAGAAATGGAATTGAAGGTATTTTTAAACATAAACTCCTTACTTTGATGATAAAGTTTAAAAGTGTTAATTTAGTGATGAAAATTGTGTTTCTACCTATGTTTGTGCAGCTACAGTCTATGATTTTTCTACCATACCGTGTAACCTACTTTGAAGTACTGAAGAGGATTTCTATCTTATTGATTCCTGTAGTAGATGCTGTGGTATGCTGCCCAGATCCCCCCTTAAGAATGGAGGCATTTACTGAGGCATTATCCCACCTTCATAATTGTGGGCTGCCATGAGTATTGGGTGCTAAAGTCTCACATCTGAGTCCTTCTCCAGGAATTGCCTTCAGTTGAAGTGTGTTGTATCAGCTAAGGTTATGTCTCTTCTCTGGGAGAAGCCCACATCCCTGGTCGATAAGGGAATTACAAAGGTCTGAACTCCTTGCTTTAATTCAAGATAACTTTGAAGAGCTATCCTAGCTCAAGAGTTCCCGTAGAATACGCTGAAGGCTCTGTTAAAATTATATCTTAGTTCAACTTCTCCCTCTGCCTAAACCTACTTCTGGAACTCCCATCCAGGTGTATTTTTCCAAACACTCTCCAGTAAACCTCTTGTACACAAATATCTGCCTAATAGTCGATTTCCTGGGAAATGTAATTGTGGATGATTGGTATTTGAAATGGTCCTGGAATCAGACTTTAAAATGGGATTTTGGAGCTGATCACCCTCCAGGTACTTGGCAGTACAGTGATAGATGGAGTACTTATAACCCCTGGCATTGTTAAAATTCTCTGGTAGTAAACTGGGGTGGGATACCAGGGAAGGTAATGCACTGACTGGCCCAATACCTCAAGCCTTTGGAAGGTTTGAGGAAGTAGCAATTATAAGGAATATGCAATTGAATGGCTTTTGCTGGGTGCTATTGATGGATTGGAAAAGATAACGAAAGACTAGAAATTTTTAATCACCAATTAAAGCCAAACTGTCAAAGCCAGAGAGCCTCCTTGGCAGCATATAAAAAGATTCTCATCTGCTACACCTGGAGGGCAGACACAGTTAAGTTTCAGGTCCAGTACTCAATTAAATGGGTCATAGAGCTACAAAAATTACTAAACTCTCATACACAGCAAGTCTGCTAAGCCAAAGTCAGGACCTTGAATAGGGAGAAGTGAGATATTAAAGTTTAGAATGAGAATATCTGGGTTGATCCACTTGCAAACTTTGTGCCTTTACATTCCACTGAAACTTCTGGGCTTGCAGAAGTGGCTAAGCCCTTTCTGCTAAAGGTGGTGCTCTCTCATTGCTTGAGGGTGAAGCAGAAATCTTTGCCTTGCAAGACGACAGGCAGGCACTTCAGGATTTACCTCTACCTCCCCTTCTGGCTACCAAGGCAACAGTTAGTATAGGATTACAATATAATTTGGCTAGTGAGGTGCTGTTTCTATAGGAAGAAAGTGATTACACACCTAAAGTGTCCAAATGCCTAACTAAGGTAAGCCAGAAGACTATGTGGATTCTGAGGATACGATGCCCTGGCAAGGGTGAAACATTAGATAAGGAAAAGCTTATCTACAAATATTTATTGATACAGGTGCATCCCCCAAGATACAAATTTAACACCTTGGCAAGGACCCTGAGAGAGACAGCCATAGGTCTAGGAAGTTATGCATGCTCTTAGAAACTTGGAGAAAAGACAAGTGAGTAAGAAAGCCAGAAATACTGCAGAAGATGGTGGAAAAATGGATCAGATGGCTCAGAGCCATGGACATGTTAGCATGAATAGAATACATAAGGCCAGAAGACAGCAAAGGAGGGCCTGGAGGGTAATCCATTTACCAAAGCTATGAAGGGTATCTTAATTAAAGAGGAACCAGCATTACTGAGAAGCAGGGTAATGATGGGAAATTCTATCACAGATCTGGACTTCCTGATATATTAGGGATAATAAGATCCTCAATGAGTAGAGGCCAGGTGATGGCACTTAGTCAAAAGCAGGTATATTCAATTATCTCATGTTACATCTATGGATGCTTAGGGCATGGGAGTGGTATCTTAGGACCAACTCACAAAGAAAGATAGCAACGAGTGTCCTTACAAGAAGAGTTGCTTGTGATATACCTAGGCATTCACTCTGTTTGGAAGGACTAGTTCCCCAAGATAAGAATATGTATGGAAACTTGAGCAATAGAAAATGACTTTATTAGTTGTTCAGGTGTTTGGAAGAAGAGTTAGAAGATAAAAACAAAAAGTTCTAAGGTAGATCCCAGGAAGAAGCACTGACAAGAATCCTGGAGGAACTATTCTCATATGGGATGAACTTACTATATAAAGAAAGTAGATCTGAGTCAAGTGGACTATAGTGGACACTGTGGTCTACCACCCAGTTCTCCCATTCTGACTAAGACACTCATTTTCCCATCTTCCTGGGTTGTTGGTGGCTGATGGCTGGTAGTCTGGGAATTTCTGTTTGCTGCAGGGTGATGCTTGGCCCAAATTCACCTCACCTCTCCCGGGGCAGCCTGAATCCAGTGACTGGTTAATATGGGGTATACAAAGATCCAGCCTCCTTGCTTCGATTTAGGCCTAATCTGAAGGGCCAGCCCAACTCCCAAGCTCCTCTAGGATCAGCTGAGCCCTCTGTTGTAACTGCATCCCAGTTTAATGTCTCCCTAGTCCTGCTTTCCTCCACCCCTTTACGAATAGCATTTTCAAGAGTACATCCCAATAATCTTCAAGCACAGGAACCTCAGAGATTATAACTTAGTATGTGTGATAGACCGGATAATGACTCCCTCTCAAAAATGTCTATCTACACCCTAATCCCCAGAACCTATAAATATGTTATCTTATAGGACAAATGGACTTGGCTGATGTGATTATGTTAAGAGTCTTAAAATGGAAAGATTATCCTGGATTATTCTAGGTAAACTCAATGTAATCACAAAGGTCCTTATAATAGGGAGGCAAAAGTTTGAAGGCAGAAGAAGGAGTTGGGACAATGGACACAGAGATCAAAGTGATGTGCTTCAAAGTTGGGGGAAAGGGCTCTAAGCCAAGGAATAAAGGTAACCCCTAGAAACTAGAGGAGATAAGGAAACATTCTCCCCTGAAACCTCCAGAAGGAAAGCTAAAATTTTGATTTTAGACTTTGACCTCCAGGTATTTCATAGAATAAATTTATGTTGTATTAAGCCACTAAATTTGTGCTAATTTATTACTGCAGCAATAGGAAATGAATACAACACAGTAACACTTTAGCCTTCATTTGCAATTCATTCAACATGTCTCTATTGGCTAATTATAGTTGTAGTAATTGTGTGTGTAGTAATTGTGTGGTCAAATTAGAGAAAACACATGATTATACAAATTAAGTGTACCTTTCACCAATGTATGAGATTTTTAAAAAAATAATCAAACCACTTTCCATTACTTACTACATTCTGTACTTTTTCCAAATGACTCTGTTGCAAATTTTGTTTTATGTTTAATTTGTGAAATATGTAACATCTTCTAATTATGACTATATGGAAAAACTGAGGTTAGAACACTCAAAACAATTAGCTTTGTTATATTAGGAAAATCTTGACCAAAGGGAAAGGCAGATTTTAGTTCCAATCTAGAGTCACCTCTGTGTGAGACATTCTCATCTCTATACCAAAAGAGAAATAATGATAATTAAAAAATAATTGCAGTTGGTAGCTTTGAGTACTTACTCTATCCCCAGGACCACATTAATCACGTTGCATGTATTACCTAATCTAAACCTATGAATAGCTGATGGGAATATATGACTTTCTGGGATGGATTTAAGAATAAATGAATATACATCAAGCATAATGCTTGACACCCAACTTATGCTTAATTACTGGGAATTCCTACAATTGCCCATATTCCCACTTTAAGATAAATGGGAAGTTTCAGTAAAAGAGGGGGGAAGAAAGCAGTCCTTTGGTCTCAAGAAAGAGAAATGAAAGATGATTTGATACTTGGTTCACACAAGAGAAATGGCCCTGAGAGAGATCACAGGATAGCCTCTATGAAGATAAAGACGGTCACAGTCCAGCTTAGGAACAAAAATGGCAGTATTTTTTACTTCTTGCTGTGGACCAAAAAAATGCTATCTGTCATTTTAGTAAATGACAAACGTTGCCTGTCTCAGCCACTGTAGCCACCCCAGAATCAGATGGTACACCCTGAGAAGAATTCAGGATGGAGAAAAACAGGCTAGTGGCCCTAGATAGTTAAGATGCATATCAAAGGAATAATTTCAATGAGTACAGACTCTTGCATCTTCCCACACATAGAAAATCACTAAAATCATTAACTTGAGATATGTGTTTTAGTGATTAACAATAACCTTTTGATGTTCAACAACATGTTTTTGTTTTTTTTCAGCAAAATATCCTATTATCCTGGCTCCTGCCTTACCTCTTTGGAACAGTTCCTTAGAGCAGAGTGATCTGAGGACCTGTCTCTGGGTCTATAGTCCTCAGTAGGGCCACCAAAGAAAACAGAACTTGCAACTTTTAGGTTGTGCATTTTTTTTCAGTCGACATTTCCATCGTCAACCAATAGCTACCTCTATCGAAGGTCATATACTGAATCAGGATAAATTTTTGCTTGAATATTTATGAATGTGTTTTTAATTGCATGTTTTTTTAATGTAAATTATTTGCCTTTGCTGTAGAGCAAAGAGCAGCATCTTAAGAAAATGCTTTTCAGTGAGAGCTGCTCACACTCTTCACAGACGTGCTTCTTTGGATTTCTCTTTTTTCTCTGTTGCTACTATTTGTCAAGATTTGTTTTGACTTTTAAAACATCACTGAGCGATATATGATGTGCTTAAATCTATATATCTCTTTGGGTACCTCACTGCTCTCTTTTATTTAAAGTAGTACTAGTTATGTCTTCTCCAATTTCAAACCCATATTACATTGAAACAATACACAATCTCTCTAGATGCTATATATTCATGATTCAAGGATACTTTTATAATTAAGATAAAATCCATCTCTGTCAAGAATTAGCAATTCTCTACTCCCACCCCCACCTGACTCTGAAAACCTCTCTAAGTTAGATTCCTATCCATTTGTATGTTTAATTTGTATATTTAATTCAAACACCTGTTACACATGCTATCTATGTATGGCATTGGAGTCCTATTAATTTCAATTGAAATGGAGGAAATATTTGATATCCTCAAGCCAGGACTGACTGTGACTAGATCAGATGATCAGTGGGTTCACTTCAACAAATATCCCAGGTTGTCTCTTTCAAAGATCTCTCAATATAAGTATGGGCGAGAAGGCATGTCTTGGCCCAGCAACAGTGGGTAAAGATGAAAGGAGGGAGAAAACAAGATTGAGAGGCAAAGGAGAGTTACACAGAGAAGCAAACAAGATCTTCTGGATAGAGTGCTTTGGCTTCAACTAAAGGATAGGAGAGCAAATGCCGTTTCTTCCAATTCAATCCAGTCATATAGGTGGCTGCTGCTGCCAACCAGAAGCATCACTGTTGATAATCATGATGATCATGTGAATATCATGTGCCATTTATCAAGCATCCACACTATTTGTACTATACTTTCTGCTAAGCAGTTCATACCAATGCTGACATTTAATTCTATAGAATAAGTGCTGTATTGTCATACCAGTTTTACAGATAAGGAAACGGAAGAAGTTTGAGAGACATTAAGTAACTTGTAGAAGTCACACAGTTAGTAATATTTGGAGCCAAGTTTCAAACCCATTACCCAAATATGAATTTATTCCATTATATTAAAATGCCTCCTAAACCTTTTATTTCAATCATCTTGTGGGCACTGCAGCCCTAATCTTCCTTTGGTTTTCATTAAAAGCTAATTGTAAAAACAACATTAAAAACTTTTCAAGCAAAAATATAAAGCACTTTCTCTTGTCATCTGAAGAAAGTCAATTTTTTTCTTTGCTTGCATATGTATTTTATTATAGCCAACATCATAGGAGAGATGGAGACTTGAGTGTGGCTTCATTCAATGACCATCTTCTCTGCAGAATGCCAGGGCTTCCCCAGTCATCACTATTATAAACTCTGATGCTTCTGGCTTAGCCTTCTGGATATATCATGAAGTAATTTTTCAATTAAAAAATGCAAGATAAATTCAGAATTTGGGTTTGTTTGTCATTATTTTGTAGTAGCATGGGTTTGGGGGAAAGGTAGCAATAAGAAGTTTGATTTTAGAAGGTTAAGTTTGAGACACTTACTTGACATTGAGGAACACAAAGAAATGATGTTTGGGATGGGGACATTGGAAGAGGAATAATTCTTGGATACGAGCTGTGTCTTATGCTGGATATTCTCTCTCACACAGAGCCTGTGATTGTGCTTGGCTTATGGTAGTCACTCAAAGCCTACTGTGTGGTTGACCATAAATGCAGTGGGCTAATGAACATTTCAGTGGTTCTAAAGATTCTTTAAATTTGTAGTTTTATATGAAGACTAAATTGCCTTGTTACATTAGATTAAGTTAGGATAGAAAATGAACACAAATGCCAAGAGCATGATTAAAAAAAGAAAAAAAAAAGGAAAGAAAGACTTCAGGTTGTCTGTACTCCTGCTTATATAACCACTACTCATACAAGTTAGGGATTCCTATTTGTAGAAATATCATGGTCAAGTTTTCAGACCAGCCTTGGGCACATACTCTAATTTTCTGTTCCCTTCTATGACTTGTGATATTATATGACATGATTGGATATTCCAGGATGGTTTTGATTTTGAGAATGTTATTGTATTCATTTGTGTCTGATCTTGTACCTTGGTTTTTATAATAGGAAATAGGATAACCACACAATTAGAGACCAGAAGAGACCTAAAAAATCATCTAGTTCACTCTCTTCATTGAGTTTTCAAATTGAGTTCAAGACAGATGAATTATGATGTCCAAGGTAACATAGTAAAAGTTAATGAGTTAAACCAGAAATTAATTTGTAAAAACTCATTCAAGAACTTTGTGAATGATAGTAGGGGGATATAAAATAAGAACACTGCATAGCCCCAGTCTCAAGGTACTCATGTTAAGTGTTCTTGTCCCAATAAGAGAAAGAAACGGTTGATAAGACCAAACATATGCTAAAGAACAAAAGAAAGATCAAACAAATCAGTGGAGGTTTGTAGAGTTTTTGGAAGGTTGGAAAAGTCAATTAAAACTGGGATGTAAAATATCTTGAATGTTAGACCAGTGCTTCTCCATCTTTAATGTGCATGTGAATTACCTGGGTATTTTGTTCAAATTGCGGATTCTGATTTCATAGGTCTGGGATGGGGCCGGAGATTCTGCATTTCTTAAAAGCTCTAACGTACTACTAATGCTGCTGGATTATAGATGTAAAAGGTGTTCAGGTAGGAAAGAGTTAGATGGCTTGTGAATAATGGGTATTTGTCTAATGCTTTCTTTGTATGAGTCTCTCAGTGGAAAATTTGCTTCTTCTTTTTGACATTTAAATTATCCCCATTCATAGACTGAGAAGCTATGTGAAGAAAGTCATATAAAGTAATATTTTAAAAAGAACCCACAATTCTTGACTTCTTGTGTTTCACCTATAAGACCAAATTACTTCTCAGTTTCATGCTGTGTGAATAATAACCCAAAGCCATAAATTTTCTTTAAATCTCTAGTTACATTTTATTTAAGATTCTCTTTGTATAGCCCATATCTTTATATTTGTAACTTACTCATATTCCAATTTTTGGCATACACAGGCTCTTGATTACTTCTGTAGGTCCCATTTAATATTAATTAATAGGACAACAATTAATGATAATTTCACATCAGTAATTGTGATCAATGCTCAGGAAGATATACTAATATTATATGTATGATTTTTCGACAAGAATTTTAAAGTCCACTTGGAGGAAACAAACCAAACTTTTTGAAACAACTGGCAATTACATTATATGCTATAGCATAGACTAAGTATTGGGTATGGAGTTAAAAGGTAGTCAGGCAAATTCTGACAGTGTATAGATGTGAGAGTTGACAGTGAATTACCTGACTTCTCTGAGTCTCTATTTTCTCATTGACTAAAAAGACATAGTAGTAACAATATTATAGAATTATTGTAGGGGATAATTAGAAAACATACACATCAATATCTAGTCCAAAGAGAGGCAGTATGAAGTAATGATTAAAGGCATAGCTTTCAGAGCTAGATTACCTGACTTTATAACCGTAGTTCTGGCATTTACTGTGAGACTTCAGGTGAGTTTCTTAACCTCTACGTACCTCAGTTTTCTCATTTAGAAAATGGAAATAGCAACAATACTAACCCGTAGGTGTGAAGAAAAGTTACTCTCAGTTATCTAAGTAAATATAGGTTGTTCAATGTTATCAATGCTCTAATATAGGTAAATGTAAAATAAAGTGAGGGCCACAGGGAGGAAGTTATTATCCTGGGAAATCAGGGCTGGACCTCACATTCATGTATTTAACAAATATGGATAAAGTGCCTAGTATAAGTCAGTCCTATTCTATATAGTCACTGGGGAATAGAAAAATAGACAAGAAAACTCCCACGTAGAATTTATATTCAAAAGAAGACAGTATTAGAGTATTGAAGTATATGTAGAGTTCAGATGGAAGTACAGAACCTGATGGTTTTCTTTATATTGTTTTATTGGGTGGACTAATTACTTGCCAAGGGCTCCCTGCAAAGAAATATCAGGACTGGGCAAATATTGGATGCAAGTCAAATAATCTTGCAATATCTTCTCACAACACTCCACTGTGATTAGAGACCACAAGGGGGAGGGGATTGAGCTGTGCTGCCCCTGGATCACTTGAGTCCTTTGACACATTTAGCCTTTGAACTAACTTCTGCATATCATTTAGAGGGAGAAAGTACTTTTAGGGTTATCTTCTGCCTTCTGCTACTCCATTTGGCTGGAAACAAAAAATGTTCTTTACAATGAACACGATGTTTTTGCAGCATGTGAATATTGATCATGCATTTTGTATGTTTTGCAATGGATTTACCTGAATTTACATTAGTGGCCTGGGAATGCAAGGCATCAGAACAAGTTGGGGAAATTTGAGCTCAGCCCAGCTAGAGCTGGTTGGTACTGAGTTAGCAGGACCAATCTTGTGCCCTCCTGCAAACTTTTCTTTCTCAAATAATGCTAGCATCAGGCTACAGACCAGGCTTCCTGCTGGATGTTAAAGATTTTCCTGCTGTTCTTTCCCACTGAGTCATCAAGAGAGATTTTGATTGATACTACATATGCATCAAGGAAATGTGCTATGGCAAGGAACCCAATTTATCCTCTGATTTCTGACCAGACAGTGTGATTCACCATTCTTTCTAGTGGGATGTGATTAAAATGGTCCTTAGCTATAGCTTTTTGGAAATGTAAATTGGTACAGAATGTTTAAAAGGAAATTATAGAAAATCTTCCTTCTTACCTGGGAATCCTACCTCCATCAGTAATGGGAAGTGGAATTTAGAAGCAACAAACTTGGTTTTCAATCCTATTATACCCCTCAATAGTTGTGAAAAAGTCTCTTTGACCTCTCTAACCCTCAGTTGCCTCATCAGTAAAATATCATTTTGTGTCAAAGGGGTTCAAATGGAATAAAGTATCTAAAGTTATTAGCACAGAAGCTGAAATAGAGTGGTAGCTCTGACAAAGCAGCCACTTTTCCCTCTTCCTTCAAATGTACTCTCCTTAATTTAGATGTGTATTCTTTCCTCTTAAAATCTTTGTTCATATTTCTACATCAGAAAATATGTACATATAAACTTATTATTTTTTTTGTCCAGTGAACATTTATTAAGCACACATTATTTTCTAAACATTTTATAAGCCACCAGAAATAGAAGAAAGTTACTGCTTCCAATATCCTGAAATGCATTTCCTTCTGGGAAGAGATAGTACAAGGAGACAGCATGACCTTCACAGTATGGGGACCACTGAGTTCTATTGTGGAGCTTTCCTCTAAGAGTTCTATTAGGTACTACAAGTCTTCAGTACTTGGACATTTTACAGAATTAACATTGTCACTGTTTGAGCTTTACAAAAACTCTATGTGGCAGGAAAGGTGCGGCAGATAGCCTCATTTTACAGAGGAGATAAACCAAAAGCTAAAATGTCTTGATCAAGGTAACACGATTGCTTCTGTCACATGAATAGCTTAGCCTTAGACTCCAAGCTCAAGTGTCTTTTACATTTGTTTTTCTTACTTCTTAAATATCTAACTTTTAACATAATTTTATTCACCTATCAATGAACTTCAGGTCACAAACATTTCCTCTATCTAGGCACAAGAATCCCTTGGCCCTGACCTCGGTACATTTACCTAGAATAAACTTTGGTCTTTTAGAAAATAGGCAAAACCAAGATGAATGAATTCCATATCAATGGTAAGTGGACTATGTCTTATAGCTCCCTGGCCATCTTAGGGCGATAATTCACAGTTAACCAGGTTGTAGACTAATATGTGAAAGAGACGGGGTGATCTTATGGCAATTAACAGAAAAAAATATAGAATATTTAAACATATGCCTGTATATCTTCTAAGGATCACAGAAGATTATTTTGTTACTTTAGATCCTTATGTAGGGTCAGGGACAGAGTGATCTAAAAGTTTGAAAGTTTGAGATAATAAAAATTTTAAATTACCTATTTATAATTTACTTAGGCCATGAAAAATAAAAACAAATTCCCATATGAATCCAAGCACAGTTTCCCATACCATGAGCCTAGTGCAGGATTTGATTGGTCATCCATTTCACTAATAATTATCGACCCTTTTTTTAAAATTACAGGCACTGTTTTAATTGTTGAGGATGTGATAGAAAACAGACTTAGCTTCTTTTCTTGAAAAGCTTACTGGACAAATGAAAGACACAGATGGGTAAACCTGTAATGCAGTAAATAAAGTCTGTTAAGCACTAATTAAGGGATGTATAGGATAATATAAGAACACCTCAGAGGAATGACTGACCAGATTTAGTGTGGTCAAGAAAGTTTTCCTGAGAAATTGATGGCAGAGCTAAGATTTAAGGAATATGGAAAAGGAGGAATTTTTTTCAGGTAAAGAGAAAAGCATGTAAAAAGGTATAAAGAAAATAAAGTTCATAGTGAAATCAAAGACAGAAAGAAATTTCATAATGTGAATGACGATTTTGAAAGCTGATGAGGATGGATACTCTTAGCCAGATAATGTGGAATTATTTTGAGGATGTTAGATTTTATTCAGATAAATTGGAAGATATTGAAGAGTTTTAAATAGGGTAATGGTATGATTATATTTGTACTAAGTAGGGCTACTCCATCTGTAGGATCTGTATCAGAGCTGGTTGGAATAGAGGCAGAGGTTTTTGCAATAATTTGATCACAAAGTAGTGGTATCCAGGTCCAGGGTAGTTATAGTAGAGCTGCTTAGAGAATAGGTGGACTTTGTGAATATTCTAGGAGGTAGGACCAACAAAATTTGATGATGGAAGAATGCAGAGGATGAGGTAGACAGTTTAGTGATGTGTCCAGATTTCTGGTTTGAGCACTTGGGATACAAGTGCCACTCACCCTTGTGAGTAACATAGGAGGAAGACCATGTGTGTAGGGAGTGGAGATGGAGAAAAAGAAGCTCAGTTTATAATCAGCTTTAACAGTATTCCTGGTAAATCCATTCTGGGCAAAATTGAGCAAGGACATTCTGCACTGTCACAGTCAGCTCCTTTCCCCCTACAGACAGCTGTCTTCCAGAGAGGGTTCGTATATCTCAGCTTTCTCCCTCAACTCAGGCTGAATTGCAAAAAATTCAATGATTTTTATTCTTCCATCCCTTTCCCACCTTTCCTTCCTTCTAATCCTCAGTTTCTTTTAGTAACTATTACTAATACATCTCAGCCAGATTTTCCTCCATTCCCTGACTCAGCTGTAACTTTTTCTTTAAATAATCCTACTCTTTCCCCCAGACAGGAACAGAAATGTTTCTAGAAATAAAGGTTACATAATGCGCCTTCAAGGGCTTTTTAATCTCCAGTGATGATAGAGGACTTACTGTCAGTGTGATAGTAGGAAAGTGCCAATTAGATCCTCCTGAAGGAGAGTTTAAAATAGTAGATTAGTAATACCATTGTGGGATCCAGCTCTTGCTTACTTTATATAATGGTTCTCTTCAAAACTGATCGCAGACATATTATAGTAAACAGGTTCAGACTAAAGAATTTGAGCCACCAGGATGAATACAAAACCATTAACACTGGGATAACATCAAATTAAACAAACATGCCGTGGCAAATGCATTGAGGGATTGGGCAGTATTTAACATGGATTTAGACTGTAATTCCACTGCTATCTCTAGGTCAGGGGGAAGGTTCTGCTTAGCTATCTCATAGCTAAGCAGAACACATATTTGTTCTCCTGTTTAGAACCTGGCAAAGCAAATTTGTTGGGCAGTGGGTAGTTTGGGAGTGTCGTCATTGTCTGAGCTAAGATTTCTAAAGTTTATTTTGTCCCTGAAATTCAAAGTCCTAGCCTAACTATGTTGCTCACACTCATATGCAAAGAATCTTAGTACTTTGTTCCTTAAAATTGTTTTGAACAGACTATTACCTGAGATAGGAAAAGCTCTAGGTGTTTGAATTATTGCCAAAATATCTGGAATTCTTCTCAAGGAGTCAGAGTTTCAAATTTGAGATCAAATATGAGTACAATCTAATTATCAATACTTGAACTTTCTCTGAACTCTGTGGCAATTTTTGTTTGAGAAAATATGTGCATCCGGGGAGAAAGTAAAGGAAGTGAGAGCAATGAGAGAGGGAAAGAGGGATAAACAGAATTTTGAAACTACCTGTGCTCAAGAAGAGAGTTAGCCATTTTCCATACATTGTCTTATTTGCTCTTTCCAAAAATGGGTGTGTCATCAGTCCCACTTTATTGATAAAGATCTGAGAGTCAAAGAAATTCAGTCTCTTTCCAGAGATTAACTGTTGCAGAAAAGCTCTAGGATGTGAATCTGCCTTTGAATAGAGCATTCTTTCTAATACCGATAAATAGGGAAATTATTTTTTAAAATTGTTTAGCAAAAACACTTGTTAAAAAATGGTATACACCAAAAAATCATATTAACTTATATATTAAAATGAAACTAACTAAAGTGTTTTTCTATTTTAAAGAAGTATGTCTGCATGCTCTGCTAAAATGGACCAGAGTGATGTCTGTAACCCTGTGTATTCTTCATTTAAGCCAATACTATTCATAACCCCGGGATTTTTGGTTCATAGAAATAGTTGAGTTTATAGGCTTTGTGTGTTTTTAATGCTTAGCACTACATTCACCCCGTCTTTCATAAATGGGTAAAAATTAATTTCATACTCGAAAGTATATTATTGATGAAATCAGTCACCACTTCTATTGCTGGTGCCCCACCTGCTCAATGTCCACTAGATGCAGGTGTCTCTGATATAAATAACCCCCTTCTAGGGATCTAAACCTGTTGCTCACAGAGAAAAAGCTTTGAACATAACTTTATATGACACTTTCATTCATTCATACATCAGATATCTATTGGATATTTATGTGCTGGATAAAAACCATAGGATGCAAGCACAACCATTTTATAGAACATTTAAATCAAATGTCTTTTATATAACATTGGCCACAAGTGTGTTTATACTGGGTGGGCCAAAATGTTCGTTTGTTATTTTCCATAAGATGGCTCTAGTAGCACTTAGTTGTCTTTAATTTCATTTGAAACAGTTTTGTTGGATTATATGTGACAGCTGTCATATCAGGGTGCATTTAAAAAAAGACTTAATCAAAATTGTTAGTTTTTTGTGTAGAAAATTACAATTTTCATATTGAAGATGGAAGAAAAAAGCAACATTTTTGGCATCTTATGCTTTACTGTTTTAAGAAAGGTAAAAATGCAACTGAAATGCACAAAAAGATTTGTACCGTGTATGGAGAAGGTGCTGTGACTGATCGAATGTGTCAAAAGTGGTTGTGAAGTTTTGTGCTGGAGATTTCTCACTGGATGATGTTCCATGGTTGAGTAGACCAGTTGAAATTGATAGCAATCAAATCAAAACAATAACTGAGAACAATCAACGTTATACCACGCAGGAGATAGCTGACATACTCAAATTATCCAAATCAAGCGTTGAAAATCATTTGCACCAGCTTGGTTATGTGAATCGCTTTGATGTTTGGGTTCCACATAAGTTAAGTGAAAAAAAAAAACCTTCTTGACCATATTTCCACATGCAATTCTCTACTGAAACATAATGAAAATGTACGTTTTTAAAACAAATTGTGACGGGCGGTGAAAAGTGGATACTGTGCAACAATGTGGAACAGGGGAGATTCTGGGGCAAGTGAAATGAACCACCACCAACCACACCAAAGGCCAGTCTTTATCCAAAGAAAGTGATGTTGTGTATATGGTGGGATTGGAAGGGAGTCCTCTATTATGAGCTCCTTCCAGAAAACCAAACGATTAATTCCAACAAGTACTGCTCCCAATGAGACCAACTGAAAGCGGCACTCGCTGAAAGTGTCCAGAATTAGTCAGCAGAAAATGCATAATCTTCCATCGGGATAATGCAAGGCTGCATGTTTCTTTGATGACCACCAGGCAAAAACTGTTACAGCTGGCTTGGAAGTTCTGATTCATCCGTCATACTCACCAGACATTGCACCTTTGGATTTCCATTTATTTCGGTCTTTACAAAATTCTCTTAATGGAAAACATTTCAATTTTCTGGAAGACTGTAAAAGGCACCTGGAACAGCTCTTTGCTCAAAATGATAAAAAGTTTTGGGAAGATGGAATTATGAAGTTGCCTGAAAAATGGCGGAAAGTAGTGGAACAAAATGGTGAATACATTGTTCAATAAAGTTCTTGGTGAAAATGAAAAATGTATCTTTTATTTTTACTTAAAAAACCAAAGGCACTTTTTGGCCCACCCAATATAATGTCATCTACAAATACCCACATAGTTAGATACCTAGACTCTTCTTTAAAAGGAAACTATCAAGAGTTTATGCCATATTTGGCTCTGTGGATATCTTCATTTATTTTCCCCTTTCTTTCTCAGTTTGAATCTCCTAAAAATCACCCCTTAATTGACCTCCCTACCTCAATCTCCTTAAGATCTCACCAAGCTCTCTTTATCTTGACCATGGCACAAGATTGATTTTCTAAAGCATTCTCTGAACACTTCTCATTACAAAGTTTCTAATATTTTGGGCAGAGAAAAAAATCAATAAATAAGTCCAGATTTGTTAGCATATCATTTAGAGACTTTTATAACCCAACTACTACTTGCCTTTTCCTTAAAGGTGTAGCTAATACTTCAGCAACATTCTGCTACTTTAGGAAAGGTTTTTCCAACACATCAAAAAATGTGTATGCCTCATTGCCTGTGCTCATGGTCTTGATCTGACATAGAAAATTTGTCCTTTCCTCCCCTTTGTCCATTTGGGAAACTTTTCATCAACACTAAATGGCAATTGCTAATGTCTTTGTTTTACATACCTTTTTTTTTTTTCTGGACTGCCTCAGATAGATTAAACTGTTCTCTCCTCTTTGTTTCCAATGCACTGCACATACACGTCTATTATAACACTTAACACTTTGCTAACAAAAAGTTATAATGCATGTTATTTAGCCCCAGTAAATCATGAGCTCATCTGTCTTTGTCCCATTCATCTTTGCATTTTTACAGCCTAACACAATTCTCGGTCCAGAGTAGACACATAATACATGTTTGCTGAATTGCTAAATTAAATTTTGATCCATTGCACTTTTCTTAAGGCTCCCATATGACTATGGTCTCTTGTTTTGTCCTGAGCATATAATATGTCTGTAGCATAGTGGCAAGGTAGTGATTACCACAGTAAATATTTCAATGTCCAGTTATTACTATAATCTTTTTCTGACTCTTACAAGCCGACTTTCTTTGTTTCTTCTTTGTCTCGATTTCTAACCTGTTTTATGTTCCAATATTGGTATTTCTGTGATTAGCATATTACATAAACATCTGCCTCTGCCATTAATGTTGTGATTCTCTGAGCTTTATGTATTTTCTCCAGTTGTTCATGGTGTTTTTGTTTTTGTTTTCTGCTACATTATCTTTTATTCAACTTTTGTAATCAGTGACTGGAAGGCAGATTTTTCCCTTGTAGAAAATTCTGTGGAGAGTTGAAGAATTAACCTCTTCATTCTTTAATTAATTAATTCAGCATATATTCAGTAAGATTTTCCTAAGGACATGGCACTAAATTGTATACCATGGGGGAACAAAACGTGTTAATTATGGTCCAAACCTCAGGGTCTCTATTGTTTTTTTGAGGAGTTAACATCTGTTCATAAATAACTCCAATAAATGATTAAATGTTAGGCCATTGGTAAGAATCAGAGTTTCCTGGTGATTCTAAGTCAGTGTCTTTATAAGGCAGTCTCCTTGACCAGCACTGCAAAGACAACCACAGGTCAGCTGGGGAGATTTGTGTTGGGGACCATGCTGTAGCTAACACTCAGCACTTCAGGCTGTGATCCAAGGTGCTGAAACAATTAAGGGGCCAAGTGGTATAGTGCTCACATGTAGGTGAAGCCAAATCTTTAATTGATGAGGATTTTTTGCATATGTACACCTAAAGGTCCTTGTCAAATATCCCTCAAACTAGAGCAAATGTCCTTAACTAGGGTTAAGGAGTAGGTCCAATGTATGTACAACTGGCGTCTTTAGTTGACCAAAAGGAATGGTTGTTGGATTCTATAATATTTAGTGAGTGCCTTTCCATGCTTACATCTTTGTTCAACCACATATGGGCCATTGACTTTGTCCCTCTTTGTTGTCCAGGCAATTCCTCTTCATTGTGTAGGAGTTAGCCAAACAAAGCATCCTCATGGAAGTGTTTCAGGAATCCCCAGACTGATGTAATACCTTTCCCTTGTGCTGTATTGTTATCTTGTGTATACCTCCATTGTAGAGCTGACTATATTGAGTGTTATATATTCTTTTACTAATTTTTATTTTTCACTACAGTGTTATGAAGTTCATTACCCCCTACCTTCTTTTTTTAAAAAAAAATCTACCATCTTCTTCCTTTTCTTATTTCCTTCTTTTCTTCATTATACATTGCTTGAGCAGCTATGTGGCAGTCAGGGTCAGGTTGTATAGAGGTAGAAGATGAATAGTTCTGTGCATTACTCTGGTGCAAGTGTATTAAAAGATAGTCAGAATGAGTCTACAGAAAAGATTTCATAAGAATAAAATGAGATAATGCACGAAAAATCGTCAAAAATGTTTGTTGCCATCTATTTCCTGGTCAATAAATATTAGTTATTATTATTGGATTTCTAAGGCTCTCTTCACTTGCAAAATGAAGATTATCTGTTCACAGAGTTGTTGGGAGGATTACATGAGATATATCTATATCAATATCTGTGTCTATATCTGTATCTATATATGTCACTTAGCAAGTTCTTGTTGAATGATAACTATATAATACATAAGAGTACTTAATATTCTAAGTTGGTCCTTAAAGAATAAGTAGAATTAAGACTGACAAGTCTGAGGGCGACTTACTGACTGATATTCTCTGGTAATTCACCTTATTCAATGAAGCAGGAATAATTTATTTTAGGATCTCATGTCTGAAACTGAGTTGAGGAGTCTCATAGAGAAGAGACTTGCTCAAAATCAAAATTAGGCCCTGATTGAGCTTGGGAGTCTTGCTGTGTGGCAAAACTTTCTGGCAACAATCTTAACTATTTGGTACCAAAATATCTGCACCTGTCGCACCTGTGTGATGGAAAAACACTGTTAGCACAAAGGGTGATAATGACAGGAAACTTAGAAAAAGCTTAATACTGAAATCTTAATTTCATGAAAGATGTTAGACAATAAGGTTGGCATCATATAATTTTGGATTTGTGTACAATCAGTTTCCTGGGTACAATTATTTTATACACTGGCTTACTCTTCCCTGTTCCTTAGAGTATTCTATCCTGCCAGTGCTCCTAAAGCCATCTTTTTTCCCAATTACCTTTCTTTTACCAACTTCTCATTGTGACTTGAGAAGGGATATGAATGCCTCCTGAACCTTACCCCATGCAGGGGTAAATGCAGAAGAAGTACTTACCCATGAAGCTGTCAGTAGCCTAGATCTCAGGCTCCTAGCATGACATACAAGGGCCCCTACAATCTGATCACAGCCAATCTTTCCCGCCTCATGTCTGTTTTGCCTCACAAATTCTGCTGTCCTTATGTAGTCTAATCACCATTACCTCCTGATAGCCCTTATCTCCATGACTTAGCATATGTTTTTCCATTTGTAATGTGTTATCCTTTTCCTGTTCTTAGCTTGTATTCCTGTACAATTTCTGGGGCTTAACTGCTGAGAGCTTGAACCTTGAAGTCACAAAACAATTTATATTAAAATTTACTAGTATATGGCCTAGTTAAGTTAATAGAACATACATTATGTAATATTAAAAGATACAGTAAATAATAAGTATTATTTACTCGGTGCTTATTATATTCTAAGCTCAGAACTAAGATATTTACATCCATCTATTCATTCAACATAGATTTATTGAGTGCTTAATATATATCTTTCTTTGGCACAGATGCTAAAAATATTTTATTCCTCCCCACATGAAGCTCACCAACAACAGGTTCTCTCATAGTACATGGAAAGGATTTAGCCCAATAGCTAGTATGTAGAAGGCACTCAGAAAGTAGAAATTTATTTAATATTTAATTTAATATTTATTTAATTTAATAAATTCATTTGTTTAACATTTATTAAATATCATTTGTTTTGTAAGACTTTGGGGTATTATTTGGAATTCAACAGCATCCCCTTTCTATTTCTATAGAGTCTGTACTTGCTACTTAAGACATTGTTAGCTTTTTATTCGTCTCTCCTGTGAGACCTGGAGACTCTGAAAATGATACCTTCCTCTAGAACCGGTGTCTCAAACTCAGCACCACTGACATGTTGGGATGGGTAATTCTTTGTTTGGGGTGGGGGGGCTGTCCTGTGGATTATAAGACATTTAGTAGCATCCCTCATTCCACCCACAGATGCATTATCACCTTTTTAGTAGTGAAAGAAAATTGTCTCCAGACAGTCCTAGACATCCTCTGGGGATGGAAACCATCCTCAGTTGAGAATCATTATGGTTCTTGACCTAGAACCGTGGCAGTTAGAGAGGAGTCTGTGGTTAAATAAGGAACAGAGAGAACAATAACAGAAGTAGGAAGCAAGGGAGAAAAAGTCGAGCAAAAAAATGAAAGGAAGGAGGTAAAGAGGGAGGGAGGCAAGGAAGGAGAGAAAGGAAGCTAACATTTATTAAGTCATTAAAATGTGGCAGACACCACACTAAGTGCTTCACATACATGGCCTCCTGCAATCCCCACCACAGTCAAATAAGATCAGAGCTCTTAGTACGCAGGCTTCCGAGATAAAGAAACTGCAGCACAGAGGCACCAAGTAGTAACCCAAGACCGTATGAGTAACATGTGAGGGAGCCAGTATTTGAACTCAAGCTACGTGATTCCTGAGGTAATGCTTCTGAAAAGAGAGAGGAAAGGAGGACAAAGGGGAGAGAGATAGCGGATAAAGCAGAAAGGATAAAATCAGCATGACTCCCAAGTTACAGTAGTGGATGGAACTTCCAATAGGAATGGTGGCTCATGGAATTCAGAGACTGTAATGAGAAATGGCCCTGGATTCTTGGCCTTTAAGGGCAAAACACACAGCCAGCCAGCTTTAGACTAGGTCAAGAGTGGTTGATCCCTGCCCTGGGCATTTGGCCTCTTCTCAACACACACTTCCTTATGTGATGAAGAGCCAGTGGAGTAAAAGACATAACTACCTGGAGCCCACGAATGGATATGTGTGCTCTGGACTCTTGGGGTCTCAACATCTATTGTCTAAATTTTTCCATGAGCTCCCGCTGCTGTACTTGTGTGGGGGCACATCTTAGGACCATATGGCCACAGGATGGATGCATGTGGGGATAAGGATGGAGCTTGGATGTGTGGGTGGGCGATCCACATAGATGTCCCCAAGGCCCTCCTTATTGTGGGATGAGCCAGAGGTAGCAGAAAAGGCATGGGGCTGCAAATATGGGACTGGGGATTGTGGCTTAGGAAACATATTTGCTAGCACCACCGCATTTAGCTCAGAATCCCAAGAAGTGCAGTAGTTCTAAATTCAATTTGATCTTTCAGGTTAGAAGACTGAATACCTTTAACCATGTCATTATTTGATTTATAGCTATTAAATGTTTAGAGAGACAGTATGTGGTCCTCCACCTGTAGTTCCCTGGGCCTCAGAAAGAGTTTGAGTAAACATTAAAGAACAGGAGAGAGAAGGCCCACACATAAAGCCTGTGATGTTTGAACATTTATCCAGCAGCTCTGTGAAGCAGATGTCTAAGTCCAGTAGACAGCTTTCATTTTTCCTAAAAGCATCAGATTCCCTCTTCATCATAGGAGAAGTTCAGGTGTGACAGGCAAATATGATTCACTAGAAAATATGCTGCTCATAAAACAGAGGAAAAATAAGAATTTTTCCCCTAATTATGTGTCTTTGATCAAGTGATGATTTCTTTCTCTGACCCTTAGTTTCTCATCTCTGAATTACATACAGAAACACTTGCCTTCACAGTGACTATGAAACGTAGACAGAGATTGTGTTCAATGTCTATCACAGAGCTGTCCATGTCATAGGTGTTCATAAAATGGCAGCTGCTCCCACTGCTTTCCATCCTCTTAGCAATCACCTCCAATAGTTTTGATTGTATCAGATGCCTTTCCAGAAGCTCTCAGAACACAGAGAGGAGTCTAATTTGAATGAATATCAATCAAGTCATAAATGATTTTAGCAGATAATTTTCTGTTCAGCATTAGAAGATTGTATATCAGAAAAGTGTCTACTCATTCTGAAGAGAAAGGGGAGGGACATCAGCAATGAAGACTATGGGTACAGAAGTTACTTTACAGTTTTGAACATGAACCTCCATTTATGAGGGTTTGTACCCAAGATAATTAATAGATATATACAGAAAGCAGGAAGGAAGAGAGAGAGAGAGAGAGAGAGAGAGAGAGAGAAATACAGCATATACTGCCTAATTCATCACTGAATGGGTCCCCTAACATTTATCCATCATCTGCTGAGCACCTAGCACTCTGCTATGCACTTTGTATTCACCCTCTCATTCTATCCTCACAACCACACAATAAAAACTGAGTTTAAATTATGCAGATAATGCATACTACAGAAGAACTTTATCCTAGGTCTGCTGACTCCAAACACATGCTTCTTCTACAATATCATAATATTACGCTTCAGTAGTATCATTGTAGATGCCTAAACAGAGGTTTTCTTGGTTTGAAAAAACTTACATAAGAAGAGAGAGAGAGAGAGAGAGAGAGAGAGAATTGGGATAATGTAAGTGCATTTATAAATTGATTTGATAGAAACATTGAACTCAGGATTTGAACTCAGGTCCCTGCCATGATTCTGCCACTGTAAGACAGAGGTCATTCATGCTATTTTACTGCAAAAGTGAATGCACTATACTTAATTAACATAGATTTTTACCTTATAGCATTGACCTCTCTTCACAGCTTAAAAACATGAGAAAAAATATTGGTTTTCACTCTCCCTGACAGCTGGAGAACAAGCAAGTTAAGATGGATACCTTGAGAGTTTGCATTAATAAAGGTACAATTACACTAGGCATGAAGAAGAGACATGCAGAGCAGCTTTCTGTATTTAAATGAATTGTTTTGTGATGCAAATTAGTACACTCTGCACTAATGAAGTGAATTCTTTAACTGCTTGAGTCATTTCTGGTTATCATTAAACCATAGAAACCCCATGAAAAGAATTTACAAATGAAGATGGTGAAAAAAACAAGGTGATGAATAAAACAAACCCATTATAAGTTCACCAAATTGATGCAATTCAGCTGTTGAAAAGTAAACTTGTTAGGTTTTCACAGTCCATATTGTAAAATGGAAATAAAGGAAATGGTTTTGGCCGAGGAAGAAACAACTAACACCTAATGCTCTGAATTACACTAAAGCCAATTACTAGAGAAACCTCTTTACATTTCTATCATTGTTCACTCAATAATAATTCATTGAGTGTCCATGTTCCACACACTAGGACATGCACTTCAAATACAACTCTGGATCCATGGAGACTACCTTCAAGAAGGACAAAGTCTAGTAGGGAAGTAGATATGGAAGTTAACCATCGTGGGTTTTTGACCATTGCTTTAGTGAAGGTGGAGTGCTCTCAAAAAGCAGTGGGTCCATGGGAGAAGATGTAACTAATTGTGCCTGGGAGTGAAAAAGACTTCACATGGGGGATACTTTTACTCCAAGCCCTGAAGTGTGTGAAGTTGAAAAGTGTATGAGGTTTAAGCATTTCAAAGACACAGTGTGGTGATGAAGCAGGTCACCAAACCAGCAAGTCCACTGAGGCTTAATATGAGAGAGAGAGAGAGGATGAGGATAAGGCAGGGGCTGGAGATAAAGTGAGAGAGAGGTCAGCCATAATTACAGTGGACTACTGTGGATGTCGTATTACAGTTTAGTCTTCTTGCTGGAGGATCTGGGGAATAACTGAGAGTTATTAAACAGGAGAGAAATAAACCAAATTTGCTTTTCAGAAGTCTATCTTGTGAGGTTAGGCTCCGAGGGGCTGTGACGCAGAGGAGAATGAGTTATAGGAGGCTGCCTCTATTGTTCTATTGAAACTTATATACTCCCACCAAGGCAAAGAAGTATGAATGGAAAAGATGGGGAGGGAATCATGAACTGGGAATGCTAGAATGTTTATTGCTCAAACCCTCTGAAGGATGTACTTCAAAAATGTTCTCAGTATCCAAAGAAGGAATGCTTTAGAAGTCACCTGACACATATGTTAATGACAACCATCAGTTATCATTGGAAAATGGTGGACTTTTAGGTCTATAGGCTGCTTGGGCCTGTCTGTAACCTAAGTCTCTCTGTTCCTGGTTTATGTTATCACCTTTATTAGTTGGAGTTCTCCAGAGAAGCAGAGCTAATAGACAGGTAGATAGAAAGCAGACAGGTAGATAGATAGGTAGCTAGCTAGACAGATAGACAGACAGAAAGAAAGATAGATTTTAAGGAATTAGATCACATGATTGGGAGATGGCAAGTCCAAAATCTGTGAGGCAAGCTAGCAGGCTGGAGATTCAAGTAAGAGTTGATTTCGCATTTTTGATTCTGAAAGCTAGAAACTTAGGCAGAATCTTTATGTTGTGGTTTGGAGTCCAGATTCCTTCTTTGGGAAAATGTTACTCTTTTTTTTTTTTTTTTTTTTGCATTACGCGGGCCTCTCACCACTGTGGCCTCTCCCGTTGCGGAGCACAGGCTCCGGACATGCAGGCCCAGTGGCCATGGCTCACGGGCCCAGCCGCTCCGTGGCATGTGGGATCTTCCCGGACCGGGGCACGAACCCGTGTCCCCTGCATCGGCAGGTGGACTCTCAACCACTGCGCCACCAGGGAAGCCCAGGGAAAATGTTACTCTTAAGGCCTTCAACTGATGGGGTGAGGCCCACCTAAATTATACACAGCAATCTGCTTAAAGTCAACTGATTATAAAAGTTAATTGTATCTAAAAAATATTTTTACTGCAACATCTAGACTAATTTTTTTAACATCTTTATTGGAGTATAATTGCTTTACAATGCTGTGTTAGTTTCTGCTCTATAACAAAGTGAATCAGCTATACATATACATATAACCCCATATCTCCTCCTTCTTGCATCTCCCTCCCGCCTCCCTATCCCACCCCTCTAGGTGGTCACAAAGCACCAAGCTGATCTCCCTGTGCTATGCGGCTGCTTCTCACTAGTTATCTATTTTACATTTGGTAATGTATATATTTCCATGTCACTCTCTCACTTCATTCCAGCTTACCCTTAGAAGATGTACAGATTGCCAACAAACACATGAAAGGATGCTCAACATCACTAATCATTAGAGGAATGCAAATCAAAACTACAATAAGGTATCACCTCACACTAGTTAGAATGGCCATCATCAAAAAATCTAGAAACAATAAATGCTGGAGAGGGTGTGGAGAAGAGGGAACCCTCTTGCACTGTTGGTGGGAATGTAAATTGATACAGCCACTATGGAGAACAGTATGGCGGTTCCTTAAAAAACTAAAAATAGAACTACCATACGACCGAGCAATCCCACTACTGTACATATACCCTGAGAAAACCATAATTCAAAAAGAGTCATGTACCACAGTGGTCATTGCGGTTCTATTTACAATAGCCAGGACATGGAAGCAACCTAAGTGTCCATCAACAGATGAATGGATAAAGAAGATGTGGCACATGTATACAATAGATTATTACTCAGCCATAAAAAGAAATGAAATTGCATTATTTGTAGTGAGGTGGATGGACCTAGAGTCTGTCATACAGAGTGAAGTAAGTCAGAAAGAGAAAAACAAGTATCGTATGTTAATGCATATATATGGAATCTAGACTAATTTTTGACCAAACAACTTGTCATCATCGTCTAGCCATTTTAACACATAAAATTAACCATCACATCTCCTTAAGGACTCAGCCTTGATTTGAAGTTGACACAATTTTGTGTGTCCTTAAGTCCAAGTTTACTGTACTAAAACATTTGGATTTTTCTTCACCTTCAATTTTTAACATCACAGTTGCTATAAACCCGATAGTTTTAACTAGTTTCATAGTCTTATTCTGCATCATCTCAGTTGCTTACACATCTGACCAAGCTCTCTTTTGCACATCCGTTTTTTTTTTTTTTTTTTTTTGCGGTATGCGGGCCTCTCACTGTTGTGGCCTCTCCCGCTGCGGAGCACAGGCTCCGGATGCGCAGGCTCAGTGGCCATGGCTCACGGGCCCAGCCGCTCCGCGGCATGTGGGATCCTCCTGGACCGGGGCACGAACCTGTGTCCCCTGCATCGGCAGGCAGACCCTCAACGACTGCGCCACCAGGGAAGCCCCCAAGCTCACTTTTGGAATTGCATCATCCTTCTGTGACTACTTAGCTTCCTACTCATTCTCTATGTAAAAATCTATGGAAAGGTGGGTGTTTTTTTTTCCCTTTAGGTTTGTTAGGCCTGACTAAATTGGTCAGATTTTTTTTAATTGGCATTTGTATGTATTTCAAGATGATTAGTCAAATTTATCGAGTTGTGTCAAATTGCCAAGCATTAGGCTAGGTGCTGGAGAGAGTGAGAAAAAGAAGACACTCCCTCTGCTATCAAGGAGCTCGTTTTCCTTCTACTGCTATTAGAGAACTATACTGTAGAGTCCAACAGCTTAACAAAAAACAAAGCATTCAGGGTGTGGAAAGGATTTCTGTTAGAGGGACCATCACTCTTTTCTAAACAGAATGTGGTTACCTGCCTATTCTATGGGAGGAAACAAAACAAAACAAACAAACAAACAAATATATATATATATACACACACACACACACGTTTCCCTGCCATACTACGCAATCCATAGGTCACTGATTCTTTTCCAAAAAAAACCTATTGCAGAAAGTACAAAGATCTTCCTTCTTCCTTCTTGACAAAAGGTTACATTTATTTCAGAGATTGTTATGCCTGCAGACTGAAGGATAGTAAAGAATAAAAACACCAAGTATTAAAGTTCAACAGTATCAGCAGCAGTTTTAGAGATACTTTTTGCATAGGAAAAGAATGTCTTTTGGTTGTATGATTACTTTTAGCCCATGGGAGTTTGAACTGAGGAGCTACAGTGTTTTGGTGCTTGTAAAAGTTGTTATTAAAGAATAATTTCTATTCATGAATCTTTTATAATTGAGGGTAGAGGATGATGACAACTGACGTGTTGACTTATCTTCAAACTTGCTTAGAAATTATGGTGCCTGGAAGATACAGAAGTATCTTTTTTTTTTTTTTTTTCAGAAGTATCTTTTTTGCTCCCAGTCTCCCTGTCTCATAAGATAAGACAGATGTAAGTTGTTCCTGAACTGGAGAGGCTCATTTTCTCATGTTTAAATAATAAATTGGCAGTGAGAACAGGTAACTTGTGTTATGATGAAAAGCTTAAAATGTAGTTATCTCAGTCCATAGGCTCCAGTGGTAAAGCTCTCTCACACCTGGGCACCATTGTTCACATGGAAGACATATCAATTTTACCCTAATTTCATTAGAACCTGAAAACTCCCCATAGCCAAATGACTTCCTCTGATTATAACAACTAATTTGACATTCATCCTTGTAAGAGTCAAGTAAAGACTAATGATATTCCTTAGGAAAGAAACTATCTTACGAAATATTGATGTGTTTGAAAATGCTTTCTTACAAGTAAAATGAGTTGTTCTAGTAGATTTGTAGAATTTTAGAACAGGAAGGGAACTCAGTTTAATCTCAAGCTTTTGCATCTATGGAAACGTAAGCTCAGAAAAGTCCACAATCTTGGCAAGGGTGGTCAGAGTGACATTTGATGGCAGGATGACATTTCATGTCCTCTCTCTTCTTATTGCCATGCCCTTTTCCCTGGAAGCCTCTTCACAAACTCTTCAGTGGTGCTCAGCGCTACAATCCATGGGTCAATTAAAAGTAAATCTTGGTTGTCTTATCACTATGTTTTTGGCTAGCATAGCACTTAACATATTGTATAACTTGTCTATTTATATGTCTGACTCACTATTATGGTCATGATTTATTTCAGGAAACAGAAAAAAGATTCTATGTATTTTAATCAGAAAGGTATTTAATATAGAAAAAGAAAAAGTACTTACAAAATCATTGGAAGAGCTGGGGCAGCAGAAGTCAGGGGACTGACCCTGGACTATTGAATTGAAAGACACTCCACTGCAGCTGAGATCCAAAGCACAAGAAGCTGTGGTGGCCTACACTAGCTGCTTTCACAACTGACTCTCACATATGCAAGCCAGAAGCTCAATGCTGGCAGTCAGGCATGAGCCTCCTTCATCAGACTCTAAGCTCCATACAAACAGAGATTGTGTCTATTCTGTTCACAGGTACATGCCTAGTATCTAGGGTATTGTCTGGTACATAATAGGCATCCAAATAAATATTTGTTGAAATAATAATCAATGCATACATGCATAAATGAGCAAAAATAACTTTAGATTGTGTAAAGTACACAAGACCACATAAGGTTATGACTTTAACTCATTCTATTTGATTCCAAAGCCTGAGAACCTTCCAAACTATCCTGTGCCTCTTCCAGACTCATTTCTTATTACTCTATTTAGACACACATCATATGCTGTAAGATGGAACTTTGTCCCTCTGGATGTTTGCTCACAGTGGTTCCTTTCTACATGGTGCCCTTCCTTGTTCACTTAGAAAATCTTGAGTATCCTGTAAACAATAATTAAATTGTTTAGAAAATCTTGAGTATCCTGTAAACGATAGTTAAATTGTTATCTTCTGGAAACTCTGCCCAGTCATAATACCCAAATATTATACTCAAACTGTTATTAATAAATTAACTATTTATTAAAACTGAGAGTTTAAATGGCATAGGATTTTTGAATTAGGTGGCATGGTTAAAGCATCAGTTAAACCTGAGGTTGAATCCTGGTACTTTCATCTCCACCTTTAAGACCTGGAACAAGTTAATTTTCTCTTCTAAAAAACCTAAGCATGAATGTTGGCACATGATGAATGCTTACTAAATAATCCTCTATTAGATAGGGTTTTTGTCAATGCCAACCATCTCTGGACTGCCTAAAATAGCTTCACTATGACAACTCACCTATGTACGGTCCTCCCCCTGTCTGTGTTCCAGAATGTCCTGGTGTCTGGAAATTATTTGTTATATTTCCTTTGCATTTAACGATTAACAGAGAATATGCCCACCCACCCCCCGCCTTTGATTTTAAGATCAAAGGGATAGTCTCATGAAGTGAATAATTGTTGTCACAGTATGAAAACTGTTGGACCAGATTTTTGGAAGCTAAGAATGTTCTTCCTGCTGTTATTAGCTGCCAACATGTGGCAGATGACCTGTGTTCTCAATATGTCCATGGACTCTCCAAATAATCAATGAAATTTGAGGACTTAAAGCACATAGTCCAAAGTGTGGTACAGATGATGACATAGACATCTGTGTTAAAAAGACCTGATTATTTCAAGTCATGTTTATGAGAATAGATGCATATAAAAGACAGGTATATCGGAATGACATGCTGCAATTTTTTAATTGTTTAAAAGTGGTGAATTTTGTGATGGTTAATCAGGGGGAACAAGGAAAATGGGTTTGCCTGGTTCTTGCAAACAAAGACAAAGATTATTGAGTACATATCTAAGACATTCCTTCAAGCCTCACTTTGATCTAAATGGAGCCCACTGTGGTGGTTTTAAAACATGGCCACACTTTCTTTGACACCCTTTCCAGGGAGAGGTGAGGTCTATGTGCCCTTACCCCTTGGATCTGGGCAGGCTTACAACTGCTTTGACTAATAGTATATAGTAGAACTGACACCAAATGACTTCTCATGCTAAGTCATATAAGACTTGGAAGCTTCTGACTTATTCATAGAACACTTGCTTAGAACCCTGACCTACCTTGTAAAAAGTCCAATTACTCTGAGTCCACTATGCTGAAGAGACCACATGTAAGCACTCCTGTTGACAGCCCCAGCTGAGTCTAGCCTTCCAGCCAGTACTGCCAAGCATCAGAAATGTAAATAAATCTATCTTGGACCTTTCATATCAGCCCAGCTACCCGTTTAATACTATCTAATGGCACCATCAATGTCATGGAGCCAAGCCCAAATTCCTAATCCACAAAATCATGAGCAAAACAGAAAAGTTATTGTTATAAGTCACTAAGTTTTGGGATACTTATTGCACACAAGTAAGTAATGGGAACAATAATCAATAAGTAATGGACAGGAAGAATTACTTGTGAGTCTCCTAAGTTTTGGATTTCTTCGTGACTCTATGAATGAGTAAAGGTAGAAGTTCTGAGAGTCTTTTATCAGGCTGAAGAATAATGATGAATACATTTACAAGAAAGACCAGGAAGTGGGGGATGCATGTATACCTGGTTGTGTGTGACTGTATGTATGTGTGATTACATTTCTATAATTTGGAAAGTGACAGCCATAATATGTCATCAGTTCTCATTATTATAAGAAGGATATCTCTGCCTTATTTTTTATATGTGCTTTGGAAGAATTAATTAATTACATTTGTCAGTACCATCACATGGTACATCTGCTATGAAGACAGAGAAGGGTGTTAATATTTTTATAAAGCGTCACGCATCCTTTTTTTTTTTTTTTTTGCGGTATGCGGGCCTCTCACTGCCGTGGCCTCTCCCGCTGCGGAGCACAGGCTCCGGACGCGCAGGCTCAGCGGCCATGGCTCACGGGCCCAGCTGCTCCGCGGCATGCGGGATCCTCCCGGACCGGGGCACGAACCCGTGTCCCCTGCATCGGCAGGCGGACTCTCAACCACTGTGCCACCAGGGAAGCCCCGTCACGCATCCTTTGATCAAATAATTATTGTTGCTTCCATTGCATAACATTTCTTTATGCTGGCTGTTACTCATTCTTTAAGTCAAACCTAAATCGCATCTCCTCTGGGGGCCTTCCTTGGGTTGCCCTGAGACAGTTTTCTTCCTTCCATATCCTAATAACAGTTTGCTCACAAACTTGTTCTGAATCTATTCCTGAGTTTTATTGGAAACTGTTGAGTATACTAATTCCTTCTTCTTATATAATATTAAATCCTTGCATCAGGAAGACATTTCTATACATATTTTTATACATTAGCATCTTATAAGCTATAAAAACCACTGTGGGACTTCCCTGGTGGCACAGCGGTTAAGAATCCGCCTGCCAATGCAAGGGACACAGGTTCAATCCCTGGTCCGGAAGATCCCACATGCCATGGAGCAACTAAGCCTGTGAGCCACAACTACTGAGCCTGTGCACCAAAACTACTGAAGCCTGTGCACCTAGAGCCCATGCTCTGCAACAAGAGAAGCCACTGCAATGAGAAGCTCCCACACTGAAACAAAGAGTAGCCCCCCTCACCGCAACCAGAGAAAGCCCATGAGCAGTAATGAAGACCCAATGCAACCAGAAACAACAACAACAACAAAAAAAAAACCCACTGAGTTTTCCTTTTTTTCTTGACTGCCATGATGTTTACAACTTAGTTTTGTGTTAAATTCTAGTAACTATGCTTTGTATAGATGGTTTCAAAATTGGGAAATTTGAAAACTATGAAAAATAAATATTAGAGAATGAAATAAACAAATATGTTTCCATATAATAAGAATTCCATAGTTTAGATGACTACTAACATCTGAATGAATAAATTGAGAAATTAGTTTTTAAATTAAAAAACACCGACTCTTTATTCAGTTCCTGAATAGCTGCAATATGATCACATGACAAGATCTTAATCATAAAACATGATTAAACCAAATCTCAGTTGAGTAAGGTTAGATGTTTAGTTGTTGTCTTTCTGTATCCTACACTTGAGCAAAAAAAGGCAAAACAAAATGAAGAAATTTGGATTTTATGTATTTAAAGAAAAACTAGATGACATCCTGAATTTGGGATAAATACATCAAATCCGATAATCATAGTTGATTTAGTAAAGCTGTATTTGAATATGGAAATGTGTCCAATTACCAGAAAAATGAAATTGGCAACAATAAGTCATTAATTTGACATATTTAAACAAACTTTTATCTAGTTTTGTAAATTTTTAAATTTATAGAACTTTTAAATATAAGAGAAAATGTGCATATGTGCTTAAAATACAGGTACTAACAAACCATCTAAAATAATAAACATTAGCTCAGTTGAGTAATGTACAGGCATTTAGGTATATAAATCCTAAACTAACATTTTTATAAACCTACATGAAATGCAATGTCTAGCTGAAAGAGTAAAATAAGTAAACCTTCTATCTCATTACAACCTAAATTTTCTTGCCCTAAAATGAGCATATCCCACAATGGAGTAGGTCCACAATCTTTCTTCCTGTTGCCATTCATCTGTGAAAAGCACATTTGTACATTATTTATATTATTGAAATTTCCTAAAGAAGGTTTTCTCTTTTACATTTCAGTATGGTTCCTGATCTGCCCCACTCTTTTTTTTTTTTTTTTTTTTTGTGGTATGCGGGCCTCTCACTGTTGTGGCCTCTCGCGTTGCAGAGCACAGGCTCCGGACACGCAGGCTCAGTGGCCATGGCTCACGGGCCCAGCCGCTCCGCGGCATGTGGGATCTTCCCGGACCAGGGCACGAACCCGTGTCCCCTGTATCAGCAGGCGGACTCTCAACCACTGTGCCACCAGGGAAGCCCTGCCCCACTCTTATAGGAGTTTTTCTGAGCTGTGTGTTCTATTCTTATAAAGTATTTTTTAAGCAAGCATGTATTGTTGCATTATGTGATCCCATATTTTTAAGGGATTGTTTTTTTGACCCTAAATGAACATTATAGTGCAAGGTGTCTCTTTAAGACTGTAACTACTCAGAAAGGCTAACTTTCTGAGCATGTATAGCACCATTTGTAATTTGACTTATAATATTAAAAATTAGCATGTTTTCAGAGTACTTTGTACAGAGTACAAAGCTTTTGGAGGGAAGATAAAATACTCTGTATGATACTATAATGATGAATAATGCTGTTATACATTTGTCCAAACCCATAGAATGTACAACACCAAGAGTGAACCCGAATGTTGACTGTGGACTTTGGGTGATTATGATGTGGTTATGTGATTATGATGAACCTACCTACATTGGTAGGTTCACCAGTTGTAACAAATGCACCACTTTACTGGGGGATGTTGATAATAGGAGGGAAGTTATGAATGTGTGGAGTGGGGGACATATGGGAAAATCCCTCTATCTTCTGCTTAATTAATATAGGGAATATATATGGAATTTATGTCCCTTCCCAAAAGTTCTTCTTACTAGAGGTTCATCCTTGAGGTGACATGGTGAAATATGCTGCCTATTTTATTTCATTTCAATTTTGCCTCTTTTATAAAACTATTAACTTTATAAAAACATTCAGAGGTGACTTCACGTGGCAGAATAAACACTGGATCAGGATAAAGAAGACATAATTTCTAGTGTAGACTGTATCATTTATTAGGTATGGGATCTTGATTATGTCACCGGAAATTTTAAGCGCTTGGTTTCTTCACATATAAAATGAAGATGATGCTATCCTTGTATATTTTTATGGGGTCACCTGTGTATTATAGGAATTAAATTTTTAAAGCATAAAATAGTACATAAATGCTATGTTGTGGTGGCAGTAGTATTGTTAGCATTTTTATAAACAGATATTTTCATTTTGACCAAATTAGCTAAATACTGTTAATGAGCAAGAAACAAAAACAAAACAAAAAAAACACCATGCAATCTCTATTTAATTTAGTATCCCATTTAAAAAAAAATAAAATCAAACAAATGTTTGGAAAAGGGCTTATATTCTATATTCTTCACTAGATAGAAATTAAACTTGAGATTAAGTGATAATGCAACATATTTTTAATGAATAGAATTATTGTAATGAGTTATTAATATAGAAAAGCTATACCAAACCTCCACTAGAGTATGTTTACAAAGAGGAGAAGCAAAGTGCCCTAACTTAGTTTTAAAAGGAAAGTCCTGTGGTTTTGTTAAGTCCCTAACTCTGGAGATTGGGAGTCTGAGGTTTGGAGAATAATTCCAGAACGTATCACCTCTGTAACTTCCAGTGGGAATCATGTGATTGCATTTCAGATAGTTTGATAAATTTACTTTACAATTTTCTAACACCTGAATTCATTCTCTTTTATATACTTCAATTATAACTTCTCTTGCATTTCAAACTGAGCAATATGTTGTAAAGATGATACCATATGGAAATAGATTGTGTGGTGATGTGGTTTATACATGTGACACAAATGATTTTAGGAGGATAAAAAGTCACTACAGAAAAAGAAGACAATGTCAAGTCATCTATATTCCGCCCTCGATCCTGCATTGCACCTCAGCAGTATTTGCCCACCTATCTTTTATTTTATATACCTAACATGGAGACTTTTTGAATACATCTTATGGGATAAAAGGATCCAAATTGTAACTTTAAAAATGTTTAACATCATGTAAGAGTCTCCTAAAAAAGCAGGTTTTGTGAGTGCTTGATTGTGTATAGCCTTTCTATTTACCAGGGAAAGGCTTTCTAGAGCTTGCACCTACTAAATTTCTGTTACGTGAAAGTCATTATGCAAGGACCTGGGTGAACTACACTGAAATAATATGCAGTCTTTCAAGGACTAATTAAAGAATTGCATTTGGTTAGTGGCTTCTTTAGATTTAAGATCACCTCCGACTCATGATTATTAAGAGAATTTTTCTTTTTTTCATTTGGGCAGCACTAGACTAAATCACATAAATAACCATTTAGAAATATAAGCACAGTAAAATTTTAGTAAAATGTGCCCATCCTGAGTGACTATCCAGGTGCATTTTCCTGGAAGTCTAAAACGTGTCTTCTGCTTTCATATTTGATTCATACCTTCATACCCCTCCCCAAATGGCCCCTACATACCCTGACATAATGAAAAGCCTACCTATTTGGTCACTTTTAATATGTATTCAGATTTTTAATGAATTCATCTATTAAAATATGTTAATTCTATTGGTCTTTAAAACCAAGTTCAAGGTCAGATGAAGACATTTTTATACTTTTAAACTGCAGAGTGGACTGTTAAATATTGGAGTATTGTTGAGATTCTATGAATCCTAAGTATCTTGTGAATTGTATGAAAAAAATTAGGATAAACTTTACTTTCTCAGCTAAGTGAGAATGGATTGTAAGGTTGTTTCCAGTTTTCGTTGCACCTATGATCATATGCATGTATGATACCAAAGGACAAGGAGGTGGAGCAAGCCATTCTGGCCTCTATTCTCACCAGTCCCTCGTGTATATCTCAGCTTCTTCATTCTGAATATATTCAGGGATGTGCTCCCAAGGCTCTGGGGCATTTTATTACTGGTTTGTTTTCCCTTCCAATGCTTCTCTCCAAAATACAGTCTTTCTCTGCCATCCAGCCTCTCTTTTCTCTCCCTAACCCAAGTAACTCTTTCTAATTCCTTCTAACCAAACCCATTCCCCACTGCCCACTGTGAGTTGCTTTGTGCTATTGGCTCCAGTGTCACAGTGGGAAGTATAGTTTACAAATAAGTCTGCCTTGAGATGAGATTATGCATTTGTGTAGAGTTTAGGAAATTTAGGAAGATATTATAACTTACCAGTACTGTGATCGATTGTATAATCATGATTAAGTAATTATTAATGTTTCAGATGAATGTGGGGACAAAATTTAAAACACATTTGTGCCCTTAGAGTATATAGATACTGTATAACATTGTCAAACAAAAACAGTGGGCTTGAAGAAATTTTTGAATAAAACTTACAAATAAAAAAATATTTTAACAATCCATCAGATTGATAAATCTAATTAATAGTTCTTAGTCTTCATAAGAATTTGTCCAACTTCTAGTTCAATTTTGAGCTAACACGATCATAATGGCTCTCATTTGTATAATGCTTAAGAGTTTATCAGTACTTTCTACTCTGTTACTTATTTAAAGCCAGATAATCATTTGTTAAATTATATATTTTCTTTATTTTGTAAATAGAGACATCATGACTAAGAAAGATGAGGTAAATTGCCCAAGTCAAGCATAGATTCAAAATTTAATTAAGTTTTCTCTTGGCCCTTGAGTAGATATATTTTTCTACAGTGGCATAGGTGGCAACTGTAGATTTTATAATCTGACTCTACAAGAATACTTTTGAACCCCATGACAACCTTTAAAAATTCACTTGATTTGTACCCCTTTCTTCTAAGATAGATGCCATTTTTGCTAGGGAATTATAACGTCACTTAAAAGCAGCCTGTCTGTAGAAGATCTGTCTGCAGTTATCTCTCATAATTCTGTCTTTTGTAGAGGAAGGTGATCATTCCTATGGGGTAAGAATAAAGAGAGTTAATGGAAAGAAGGAGGTGAATTCTGCCTTTATCATTGAGTTCTGATACTGAATCATGTTATCATATATATATATGTCATTGGAGAAGTTACACAACCTTTTATTTCCAGTCTAATTTCCTCACCTATGAGAGTTTATTAAACATTTTTGCCTCAAAGACTATAAAAGACTATGATGATGATCATCTGAAACATGTGGAAAGGCCACACCCTGTACCTAGAATAGATTTTTAATAAATGTTATGTCTCACTTTCCTGTCCCCTTATTCATGATGATTCCACACTGTTCAGGCTTTTGTGTTAAAAAACTATTGGTGGCACACTTTAAGTAATTAAAACTCTCAAAATAATAGTGTATCAGTAATAATTAAACACAACCACCATTACTGTGTCTATATATAAAGTATATGAAATTATTACATCATTCATTATCTGTGTAGAACTGTTAACTCCGTAAACATATCTCTTACTCAGAATGTAAATTTGTGAATGTTCTTTCTTGTGGCCAGACTGACGCTGTATAATGTGTTATACTTCTAACTAGAAGGTGCTTAGCTCTAAAATGTCTGTAATCTACTCAGTTCAATGCTCAAATATCATCATCCCACTTATCATCATCACGGTTATTATCATCATTCTTCTCCTCCTTATCATCATTTCTAACATGTATTGAGTATTTACCATCTGCCAGCCCCTTTACTAAATGTCTTATATGAATTGCCTTATTAATTCCTCATCACCACCCTTATGAGGGTTCTATTATTAACTTCATATTATAAATAAGAATAACAAGTTTTAGTGTGGTTAGACAATGTGTCCAAGGTCACAAGCCAGTAAGTAGTGGAGCTAGGATTTGAATATAGGCAGTCTTACTTAGGAGACCATGATGATTTTATGTCTTCTTTAGGCCATGATGCTAAGAATTATATTTAGTGGTGGCAACAATATATTTTATGTATTGATCAAAATTTAGGAAAAGAAGTGTGAAAGTGTCAGGCTCAGTTATTTAATCCCCCCCAGATACAATAGTATGTCTGAGAGATGCATCTGGGGGGCAGGTAGATTAAGACAGATTAAAGTTCCCAATGCCAGAGAGCATTTTAGTAATACAGGACTGAGAGGGTTCAATAATTCTTTAGGATAAAACTTTAACTTGCCTTGAAGTAATATACTTGGTGAATATTTCAAATTTACTGTAACCCCCAGATCATGAAATGGAGAATTTCTTTTTGAACTGTCATAATCTCTATTTGTTTCATGTATATTAGTATTTATGTATTCTATTCTACTTAAAAGATTATAAGCTCTTCTAGGACAGGAACCAAGATTTCTGCTTTTTTTGAGTGTTACACAGCCTGTCACTATTATGTGTGAAGTATCTGCCCTGATGCAAAGGAAAGAACTTTTGAATTTTAAAACCGTGGGTTTTTTCCTACGTGTAGTCTTTCCCAGGACAAGCTACCTAACTGGCTGGGCCCAGCACAAAATGAAAATGCAGAGACCCTTGTTCACAAATTATGAAGAATTTCAAAATGGAGACAACAGAGTGTTAAAGTAAAAGTGGAGACCTTATGAGCTTGGTGCCTAGTACAATTGCACAGATCATATATTCATGAAGCCAGCTCCGGCCTTCCTCCACAGGGCTTGAAACCAAGTTGTTATATACCCAAGAATGCATGTCTTCTTTGATTGATAAATGTAATGAAAGTTCTCTCATGTAGGAGCCATATGCCATTTTCTCTACAGTGCAGTTTATTTGGCTCATATTTATGAGTCAAAAACTCCTTAGTAAAAAGATATGGGCTTCCCTGGTGGCGCGGTGGTTGAGAGTCCACCTGCCGGTGCAGGGGACACGGGTTCGTGCCCCGGTCTGGAAAGATCCCACATGCCGCGGAGCGGCTGGGCCTGTGAGCCATGGCCGCTGAGCCTGTGCATCCGGAGCCTGTGCTCCGCAACGGGAGAGGCCACAACAATGAGAGGCCCACGTACCACACACACAAAAAAATAAAAAATAAGGTTAAAAAAAAAGATATGATCATTCTATCATCATCATCATCATCAATTCCAACTCCGACATTATAATCCTATCCATTACTAATAATCATCATTTTCTGATTATATTCTATGGCTGGGAAGTATACTATTAGTTAAGAAATCACCATCTAATTTAATCCTAAGAAAAATATCTGTGAAGTTCAATGGCTAAGACATTTGCCAAATACCAAACATCTTGCAAATAATAGAGCATGGTTTTCAATCCAGATATCTTGGATTCCAGTGCCCAGTATCATTCCAGCAAAATATTATCTGCTGGAGGAAAATGTTAGTGAGAAATATTAGGAGACTTCATGTTCATAATCAGATTATCCAAACATTAAATTGTAAGCAATAGAAGCTTCATCCTCAGAAATGTGCTTCTTTCGTTTTTCTTATAGTTTTTTTTTTTTTATTTTTCCTCTCTTAAGGAACAGAACATTTTATCAAAAAGATTTAGGAGCAGACATAAGGTGTAGCAGGGCTTAAAATTCTACAAGATAATATCTGCTTTGTCATCCAATTGAATAGAGAAAGGAATTAAATGCACTTTGGGGGAGAAGGTTGATTTAAATGTTGTTTTTTGTTTGTTTTAGAGTACTATTCTTGAACTCGCCCCATGCTACATGCGTGTAGCAATTCAGATAATTTGGTTTAAAACACACACACATAGGTATTAGAATTTCTACTTTAAAGGGTATTTGCATATGAATTGTCATTTAACAATTATCAAAAAGATTCCTAATTTACATTTCTATAAAATAGATTTGATCAGAATATAAGGGTTAAATTTAAAGTTTATTATCTTTCATTCTTTAAGAAGATGGTCTAATGTATTTGACTTTATTAATTCTACATGAGTCAAAGAAGCACTGTTGAAATGTAAAAGTGTGATTTCCAAATTATCTTAGTAAAACATTATATAGAAATATAATTTTAATAACTTTCTAATTAAGTCTCTATAGAAGAAATATTCTTACTCCCTCATGTCTTCTCTAATTTGAAAAATACATGTGACAAAATTAAGTTTATTTCTGACTTAATAAGTTCAATTTAACACACACTTACACACACACACATAATAAGCAAATAACTAGGTTGTTTGGGTGGGGGGAAGAAAAGGATCTAAAAAGTATAGAAAACTGAAGGATGCTGGTTATGGGAATTTAATTTGTTTCAACAAACACTTGCAGATGAGCTACGGGGTGCCATGTATGGACAATACAGAAGTATCAAAGATGTGCAACCAAGCCTCTGTTTTTCTTTGCTGGTCACTTCTGTAGCACCTATTTTTCTTTCTAAGATATATTACTCTTATGATTATCTGTTCAATGTCTGTCTTCCCTGTAGAATGAAGGACTTATGTGCATCTGGGAAAAATTATAGTATTTTTGCATGTTTAAATATATATAATATTAAATATGTATTCTTGAATATATATTTAAACATGCAAATACTATAATTTTTACTGTGAACTGCATATATGTAAATATCTCATCTTTAAAATATTTGCTAATTTCTAATGAGGTTGAGCATTTCTTAATGTTCTTATTAAAAGTACAGTCTTTCCCTTTGATAAATTGCCTGTTTTTAGTTATTTGACTTTTTTTTTCTTCTTTTTCGGGCCTCTCACTGTTGTGGCCTCTCCCTTTGCGGAGCACAGGCTCCGGATGTGCAGGCTCAGCGGCCATGGCTCACGGGCCTAGCCGCTCCGCGGCATGTGGGATCTTCCCAGACTGGGGCACAAACCCGTGTCCCCTGCATTGGCAGGCGGACTCTCAACCACTGTGCCACCAGGGAAGCCCTATTTGACTATTTTTATATTGACTTTTCCTTCCTAATTTGCAGGTATTTCTTATATGTTCTAGATATTAATATATTTGGTTACTGAAAATACAGATATCAATTTACAATAAATAATCCATCTCTTTACTCTGTTTATTCCACTACATTTAATTCTATTAGATTTACATTTCATATGTGAATCCTTAATCGTCTGGAGTTAATTTGTGTGTATGGCAAGAGAAGGGGATCTAACTAATTTTTTCACCTGTAGAGGCAGAAAAGTGCAATGGATAAGAGAAAACTCTGTAGCTAAACCATTGAGTTTGTATCCTTACTCTGCTACCAAGTACAGAGGGAGTTTTGACAAGAAAAGCATAAATTTTATGTAGGGTGATTAGGGACCATGCCCCTGAGGAGATAACCCTTGGGGTGGTCTTGAGAGTACAAATAAAATTTCACTTCAACAGTTTTGAAAAGAGTTAGTCTTGGCAGTAACACTCTTAACAACTTATATTTATATGGCAGTTTCTCACTGACTGAGCAGCCTCATACACTTTGTTGTATTTAATTAGAACAATAAGTTTGCAAAGTTAAATAAGGGGATATTATTATTATTTTTTATTGAAGTATAGCTGTTTTACAGTGTTGTGTTAGTTTTAGGTATACAGCAACGTTATATATATATATATATATATATATATATATATAAAATTATATATATATTATCTTTCAGATTATTTTCCATAAATAAAACCCCAAAACTTTCTATGCCTCAATTTCCTCATCTGTAAAGTGCAAGTAATAATTATGCCTGTCTTAATGGACTGTTTTGTCAAAAAGCTTAGTACATTTAAAGTGTTTGGATCACTGCCTGACACATTTTGAGCACCATATAGTACTGTTATTGTTAATATCATCATCATCATCATTATTAAACAATGGACCAATATTTTCAACGCTTTTTACAAAATAACTCACTCTTTCCACATTAATACACTGATTTTTGATGTCAATCCATTATGAACTAAATTCCCAAATATACATAGGTCACTTGCTGGACCTATATTCTGACCCACTGGTTTATTTCTCTTTTGCTTCAGTGTATCAGATTATTTAATTTACTGTGGCTCTATATATCTTAATAGCTGATAAATGAGAGCCCTCAACTGATATTACTTTTCAAATTGTCTTAGCTATTGGAATATTGGAACACTATTATTCTTCCATAAAATTTAATTATCTTATTAATTTTAAAAAGTCATGTTGATATTTTATTAAATAAAATCATTTTGAAATTATCACTTAAAGAGAATTGAAAACTTTACAATACTAAGTTACTATACTTGTTGTGATATAATTCTCAGTAAGTTTGCATTTTGTATTATGTCCTTTATAGTGTCTCATAAATTCCTCCACAAAGGTCTTGTTAGATTAATTTCTAGACACTTTATAGTTTTGTTGTGAAAGTAAATGATCCTACTTTTACTTTCATTTTTAACTTGGATTTACTTATTAAAAGGAACCAGTAAATAATTTTTAAACATTAGTTTTATATCTGGCACCTTTCTGAAATTGTTTGATTTCTAATAATTGTTCTGTTATAGATGATCATGTATCTTCAAGTAATTATTGTGGTTCTTCTTCACTTTGCATCTATATTCTTTTTTCTTGTCTGGATGCACTAACTAGGGCTCTTTGTACAATTTTGAACAATAACAGTGATAGTAAACATTTTTACCTTGTTCCTGACCTGTAAAGAACAAATACTTTATACTCTAGAGTTCTGGCACATTGCTTACATTAACTTTATAATCAAAAATAATAAATGTTAATATGAAAATAAATTTAAAAAATTTAACAAACCCATGGTAGAAAAGGAATAAATATTTTATACCGAGAGCTTAAGTATGATTATAGTTCTCAACAATTTAATTTAGGAAAACATAGTGAAAATGTTATGTAAACCAAAATGCCATTTTACAATACTGTCTCAAAACAAGAAAAGTTTCACTCTGCATCTCACCAAGAATGGCCCTGAACCCTTTGCCTCTCCATCTTGGAATAGTTTCATTTTATACCAGCTCTATAATATTTTCATTAAAATATTTCAGGTCATGTGTTCTTTGTATCAAATATTTGAATCTGGAATAGATCTTTTGGTAACCTGGACCTTGGGCAAGCCACTTAACTTCTAATTTATGTTACCTCAGTTAGGATTATTAAAAATTAAATAAAATAATGAAAGTAAGGAACATGCACATAGTTTTTCTCCCTCTCTTTTCTCTCATTAGTAAAACCATCTCTGACTTTCTTTACTTACACATGACTATTAAAATTAAATAATATAAAAGCATTACATCAACAAAAGACATGGGTGTAGGGAAAACTTTATTTTCTTGTGCTTGTTTGTTGGTTTTAAGAAATTTTAAAAGTTTCAGCCATTAACTCTGTAACAGTAATTTCTGAAAATTATATGTAACACCTCTACATCTTTTTTTCCTATTTCCCTGATGAAATTAGAGGAAAGACCTAGTGAATCCGTTGTCTAAAATAGTTCATTGCCCTTTCTTACATAGCCCTTTGCTTTTCCTGACCATAAAATAAAATAAAACCTCAATACAACAAGTTTCTCAGTGCCAGGGTAAAGAGACATACAAAGTATTCTTTATATGTCTAATGAGATAGTGACAAGTAGAAATCTGAAAAATGATTTATAATAATCTGTGTATGTGAGTGTGCTGTGTTTGTGTGTGTATTTGTGTTTGTTTCTTATTACTAAGTTTTTATAAGTAGTAACCACCTGAAGTAGATGTACTTTCTAATGACCTCAGTCATCAAGTGCCTCAATTTCCAGGAAATAACATTTGACATAATTCAGAGAAAAAGATGTATGAATAGATTGTGTGGCTTGATTATAACCTTTTCATTCTATCTCCTATTGTACTTTGACATGTAATGCTAACATTATTCTGTTGCCTATAATTTGCATCCGTGTAAGTCATAATAAGAAGAAAGCATCTGTGCTCCGATGCTGTGCAAATCTGCTGAGGCATCACTGCAGATCAAGCATATGACACAAAATCAGAATTGAATCTGCCATGTTGTGCTGATCAGTATTTTGTTAAAAGCATTAATGCTAAGCAAAGTACCTTCACATCCATAGTCTCTGTTAATGCTCACAACAGACCCAGGCATAAGCAAGACAGAAATTATGAACTTCATTTGACATTGAGAAAAGTGAAGTTCACAAAAGTTATGTGTTCTGTTTGAGGTAACAAACTAGAAAGTAGTAGGATTGAGATCTACAACCAAATCTTCTCTATATGACTTTAATGTACTTTCCCCAAACCAAGAAAGGTATATCCATTGTTTCACTCCTTTCTTTAGCTTGGCACCATGTAAGTTTGGAGAACTGCGTTTAAAGCAAGGAACAAATGGTAACACCTCAAAATAATTTTTTAAAATCCTTCTAAAAATGGTTTAAATATTTATTTTAACTCACTTCTTTCCAAAATATAACACTGATTCCTGAAGAGCTACCTACATGTTCTTTGTATCAGGTATGAATTTGGATGTTTGAATCAGAGTTCAATGAGAGCAGAACCAGTAAGAGATGTACATAGACAGATTTTTGGAAGGAATTGGCTGATGTGATTGGAGAACCTTGCAAGCAAACCTGAAACCCTTAGAACAGGCTATTGGGAAGGGCAACCTGGAACTCGAGGGCATGAGTGGAAGCTGCTGTCCACAGGTGGGATTTCTTCCTCTTTCAGGGACAGTTCAGCTTTTAAGTCCTTTTAATTGGTTGAATCAAGCCCATCAAGATTACCAAGGATAATGTCCCTTATCTAAAGTCAACTGATTATGGAATTTAATTACATCTACAAAATAGCTTTATAGCTAACACCTACCTTCGTGTTGATTAATGCCTGGGAACCGTAGCCTGGCTAGGTTGACTCATCCAAAAGACCATCACAATGTTGAAGTGAAGTGGAATCTGCATAGACTTTAGAAGCAACACTGCCTTGGGGATCAAGGAAAATTTAGATGATCAGTTCTGACAGTTATTTCAAGCCTTCTCAGCCATCTTTCCTTATCTATCAAATGGGCATGATATTAAGCTATTTGACAATGTTACTAAGATTAAATGAGTCAATTATTCACCTGCAAAGCCTCCTCCAAAATTCTAACCTAATTAGATGCCCATGTTGTACTCTTACCTAGCCCCAGATATTTTTCTTCAGATCAATTAATTCAGTGTATAACTGTAAATATAATCATGTTTGTTCATTTATATTTGACTCTCTTCCTCAATTATAAGCTTCAGGATCATGAGTAGCACATTTCTCTTCGCTCACTGTTGCATCTCTGTAAGTTTTCTTCTAACTGTGTCAAGTGTTAAGGAATTTAAGAAAACAAGCTATCCCTAAAACAACAGATTCCTCTGACCTGAAGTTAATTGGCTTGGGTGGAATCCACTAAACATCACAAAATAAACTAAAATCTCTGTTTTGAGCTTTAGTAGTGTAGAATATGATAGTTTATCCAATTGGTACAAATGATAAATAAACTTAGAATAATTAAGCTCTGTTTCCATCTTCTCTGAACCATGAAATGCAATTTAGAATTTGCTCTTTTGAATTAAAATCAGGAAAAAATAAAAGGCAAAAAATGGAAGAAAACAAGGAAGGGGGAAGCTGTTCTCCAACCCTGAAGTCCAAAATCTAGGCCCTAGCAGAATCATCTGAGAGCTGTCATTGCCAATCAAATGCCCCGATGAGCAGAACCCTCTTCATTTCAGCAGTACCCACATGGTTCAGATAAGATTATGTCTGATAATAGAAATTCAAATAGTGACAACTTTGTTACCTCCTTTTCATCACTTCAACTGAGTGCCAAAAAAGGCTGGTCCCATCCTGAAGGTGGGATTTGGTGTATAGATATCAATCAGAAAAATGCCTCCTGACCCAAGTGTATTCACATCAAACCCCTCAACCTTCTCAAGCTCTGGAAGATTAAAAAAAAAAAAAACACCTCCGGGGAGATACAAAACATGATTGAATTTGCTCATGGTCATCTCACTAGTTGACATGGACATTGGCCCCACAACTCGGTTCCCAGTCTGCTGCACTAGTAATGACTGTATTCTTCATTCTGAATCAGAGTAGAATATCAAAAGCAGGGATGTACACTATGTCATTCTCTCTTTTGTTCAAATCATCAATGTTATTTTCTGGAAAAGAAGCAGAATTTTAAAATATGCTCATGATAGAAGAATAAGCATCATATGATTTCTGAGATGAGGAAATCAAGGAAAGATACAGAAAACAAAAACATGAAGGTACAAGTGAGAGGGCAACAGAGGGAGGGAAGAAAATGTTTTCCTGAATGGTGGGATACAAAAGCAGTATGAAAATAACACAAATCAAAGTTGCCTCTGCTTTTTAAAATGTGCAAGTTACGAGGTGCCTGTATTATAAACTTGACTAAAAAATTAATTTTAATTATATGATTTGCATAGCACAAGGAGGTCAGCTCGGGGCTTTGTGACCACCTAGAGGGGTGGCATAGGGAGGGTGGGAAGGAGGCACAAGAGGGAGGAGAATTGGGGATGTATGTATATGTATAGCTGATGCACTTTGTTATAAAGCAGAAATTAACACACCATTGTAAAGCAATTATACTCCAATAAAGATGTTAAAAAATTATTATGTTGCAGGTTTTATTTTAGGATATTTTAATTGTAAGATTTCTTAATGCATTTATAATGTAATATAATTTACAAAAAAAGAACACTGATTTATGTAGAAATGCTGAGAAACAAATCTCTTGTCTAAAGTAAGATGCACCAGGACATGCCTGAACATGTCCCAGAAAAATGATCAAAATCCAAAGACAGAGCCTGTCACTCCTGGCTATTTTTCTCATGTTTAATTCACCTTGGCTGCACTTACAGATGGTTGATTCCATCGTGGTATAATAGTTAGCACACTCTCCTAGGAGGTGGATGATTCACATATAATTCTAACTCCAGGGGTATGAATTTTAGCAAGTCAGACCCCTTTTCACAAGGTGTTTAATGGAGATCAGAATACAGGTTAAAGTTACCTTGTTCTGCAGTTTTCATACAGTGAATATAGATATGCTTTAAGAACTATATCTACTAGATGTTATTTATTACAATAATTAATTTTAATAAACCTTGGCTTAAGATTTGATTTTATTTTCTCCTTTGATAAAACATCAAATATTTCATTCTCTTGTTATTTGCTGCACTGTTCGTCTACTTCATGTCAAGTGGCCAATTCAGGTGTGAATCTGCGTGATTCCTTGCTAAGTCAACTTGTTCGTTTGCTTAACATGTTCTGTTTTTCTTTTCTGTGACCTCATGTTTATGCAGTTCAGCAGTGCTCTAAATTGAATGTCAGTCTCCAAACGCATTTTCTTAGATTCGCATGGAGAGAACCAATATTATCTCCCTCTTCAAACTCTGTATAAATTGCCTTTGTCTTCTTGATACCGTGCCATGTTGTAAAGTTACACTCAATTCGTGTGTTTAGAATGCCAGGTGAATCTGAGCTGGGAGATTATAGAGCTCTGGGCTCTAATCCTGACTTTGTAACTAATTCTCTTGCAACTTTGTGACTTGAGGAATATAACTCATTATTCATTCCTTTAGACAAATGTGTATTAAGTACCTCTGAAAAGAATGTAAAAATGAATAAATCATAGTTCCTATTCTCATTGAGTTCACAGTCTAATGGTAAAAATAAATGCAAATAAATCAGCAAAGTACACGGTGGTAAATGAAATCTCTGTAAAGCATGTGAGAGCACTGGATAGACCAAAATGAGTTCTCCCTACAGGTTTGTTGAAACAGTAGGTATTTTTTCAACTGGGTCTTAGAGGCTGAATTATATTGTCAGCAACAGAAAGGGAAGTGTACTTCAAGGAGGGGTACATGAAGATTTTGTGGAGCAAGAAGGAGAAAGTGTAGAGATAAGACTGGGAGGTGAACCTCTCTTTGTTCTGCAACATCAATTGTAGAACCCCTGTTTTTCTTATTATCATTAAGAAAAATTTATAATTATGTATTTATTTGTATGGCATTTGGGTTTTGTTGGTTTTTTTGCCAAAGTATATGTCTCTCTTTAAATATACCATGAGGTCAGAGATCATGTATTTTCATTATTGTATAACCAGCATCTTTCATACACATGATAGATATTATTTTGAAAGAATAAATAAATTGATACCTATAGAACAGGAGCACATGCAAGAGATGTGCATGATTCCATTTCTGTTATTTGTGCTTTGGAATGATCATAGCAATAGCAGTGTGAGAGGTAAAGTGAAGGGGAGAGACAAAAAGCATGACTAGCAAAATACAAAATCATTATTTAACTCATGTGTAAAATTAATAAACAATTATCTTTTCATAAAATGACTAATAAATATACATACTACTGAAAACGAGGCCAAAAATCAGGCAACTAGGAGTTTGGTTCTGTTTTCCCGCTTGGTGCTATGTCACCCTGAGCACCTTAATCTTTCTGATGCCAAGTTCTTCACCTATTAAATTAAGCAATTAAAATGCAATTATCTGTAAATCCCAGTGTAGTTTTTTGGGTTTTTTTTTGTTTGTTTTTGTTTTTTTGCGGTACGCGGGCCTCTCACTGTTGTGGCCTCTCCCTTTGCGGAGCACAGGCTCTGGAAGCTCAGGCTCAGCGGCCATGGCTCACGGGCCCAGCCGCTCTGCGGCATGTGAGATCTTCCCGGACCGGGGCACGAACCCGTGTCCCCTGCATCGGCAGGTGGACTCTCAACCACTGCACCACCAGGGAAGACCCCCCCAGTGTAGTTTTAACATTCCATGTGACAAACCAAGTAACATAAAGTACAACCAGGTAACATAAATTACATAGAAATGGAAACATATGTGAAAAAATTTCAGAAGTAATACATACCCTTATATAACAGCATGTATTTTTCAAATACGTAACTCGTGTTGATTGATCAGACTTATATTATCTTCCTTTCTTTCTAAAACCATGCTCTGTGTCTGGGCATGGTTTTTCCTCTGGAATATTAGATGTAAGTGTGCAAATGTCTTATGCTTTCTTACAGGTATGTCTGTTACTTCTGGGTGTTCAGGTTGTGTACTATACAAAGAAGGCACACTTCAAGGGAATTATATTCACATCTTACATGTGGAGATTCAGGGCTATCAGGCCAAGTAGTGGAGCAGCAAAGAGAACCTACCTTGCAGCCATTCATGTTCAGCCATGCTTTTGTCCCAACTGTGTTCCACTTGTACCTTGAGGTTGCTTTCTCTTACCTACACTTACTCTGAGTCCTGATTCTCTCCTTTCAATTCTGAATTTGACACAGTCATCTTACCTGAGTGGACGGATGACAGGGAACAGCATGTGTTCTGTAGTAATGGTATGTGTGTGCTTGTAATGTCTGGGGTGTGTGTGTGGAAAATGCTACATTTGGGGCATGTGTGCACAGACAGCCAGTGTGCTACTACCTGATTCTGAAAAGTTTTCTTGAGTAGAGCTGTGGAGGAACTGAAAAGTGCAATTTTAAAAAATTCACCTGATGAAAAGATGCCTTGTTCTAATTTGCTCAAAAGTATTTCATTGGATGAGAAGTAATCTTTGTCTTTTCTTAAATAAATGTTCTTTTTAGTATAGCCACAGGCCCTTGCTGTCATCTGAGCCACTCTGTTTCCCCATGACTGTTTTTGACCAATTGTGTGTAGCCATCACCACTGACTATTCACTCTCTCTTTACTACCAGGAAATCTGAATGGTTCAACTCTTCCCTGACTCATTCTAGAGTTTTGGTAGAGTTATGTACTATTTAGTGCTGCATATTGAGAACACTATTGAGCATAAGGCAAGCAGAGTTTTTTAAATTATAATGTATCAAATGAATATAGTAGTTTTTAGAGGAACATTGATTCTTCCAAAATAGACATTTAGAAACAATTTTTAGACAGATGTTGATATTTAGTTAAATTGCTGTCTCTGTCAATGACCACACAATCAACAGATGATTTGTAAAGAGAGCTGGGTTACCTCACTCATTCAGCATTAGGCAAGGCATCTCTTGAGAGCTTCTATATGTCAGGCAGCACTTCCAAATAGAATTTTTAAGTATATACAGTATGGATGAATGTATAAAAAATGTGGTGTATATAGATAATGGAATAATATCCACACATAAAAATATGAAATCCTGCCATCTGTGACAACATGGATGGACCTTGAGGGCTTTTTACTAAGTGAAATCAGTCAGACAGAGAAAGACAAATACTGTATGATCTCACTTATATGTGGAATGCCCCCCTCCCCCCAAAAAAGAAAGAAAGAAAACAAGGTCATAGTTACAGATAACAGAAAGCAGATTGATGGCTGTCAGTGGTGGGTGGTGGGGGTGGGTGAAATTGGTGAAGGGAGTGAAAAGGCACAAACTTCAAGTTATAAAATAAATAACTGATGGGGATGTAATACAGAGCATGATGACTATAGTTGTTAATACTGTACAGTCAGCCCTCCACATCTGTAAATGTGGAACCTACAGATACAGAAGGCTGACTCTACTACATCATTTTAAGTGAGGGACATGAGCATCCATGGATTTTGGTATTTGTTGGGGTGAGGGTCCTGGAACCCATCACTGGCAGATACTGAGGAATCACTGTATTGCATATTTGATAGTTTCTAAGAGAGTAGATCCTAAGAGTTCACATCACACACACAAAAAATAAATTCTGTAACTACATATGGGGCAGGTGTTAACTAGACTTATTGTGGTGATCATTTTATAATATCTAAACATATAAAATAATTATCTTATACACCTTAAAGTAATGTAATGTTATATGACAATTGTACCTCAATTAAAAATAAGTAAAATATATGCATTAATTCTAATTGTCTGATAAAAGACTCTTCCTGCTATTTAGGATCTGTATTTCATTTAAAGAACAAAAATACACTTATTCAGTTCCTCATACAATCCTAGAAGGATATTTAAAGTGTGGATTATGAGTAAGTTTTGAGTAAGCTCCCCTTAATTGAGGTTTCACTTTTCATAGTTTCAGTTACTCATGGTCAAACTTGTTACAAAATTTTAAATGGAAAATTCCAGAAATAAACAACTCATAAGTTTTAAATTACCTGCCCTCTGAGTAGCAAAATGAAATCTCTCAACATCCTGCTCAGGACATGAAGCATCCTTTTGTCCAGCTTATCACACCCATTAGTCACTTAGTAGCCATTTAGGTTATCAGATCGACTCTCACAGTATCAAAGTGCTTGTGTTCAAGTCATCCTTACTCTACTTAATAATGACCCCAAAGTACAAGAGTAATGATACTGGCAATTCAGATAAGCCAAAGAAAAGCTGTAAAGTGCTTCTTTTAAGTGAAAAGTTGGAAGTCCTCGACTTAAGGAAAGAAAAAAAATTGTATGTTGAAGTTGCAAAGAACTATGGTAGGAACAAATCTATCCATGAAATTGTGAAGAAAGAAAAATAAAAAGAAATTCATGTGAGTTTTGCTGTTGTACCTCAAACTGCAAAAGTTATAGCCATGGTGTGTGATAAGTGCTTAGTTAAGATTGGAAAGGCATTAAATTTTTACAATAAGATATTTTGAGAGAGAGAGAGAGAGAGCTCATTCACATAACTTTATTACATTATACTGTTATTAGCTATAATTGTTAATCTCATTACTGTGCCTAGTTTATAAATTAAACTTTATCATAGTCATGATAGGAAAAACATAGTATATATAGGATTCGGCACTATCCATGGTTGCAGGCATCCACTAGGCATCTTGGAAAGTGTTCCTGTAGGTAAGAGGAGACTGCTGTATTCAAATATAGGTATGCTCATAAAGCTCATCATCGAAAGGAAAAATGTTAGTGTAAATACGTCTTTTAAAATTTCTGAGCTGTGTTTCCTTAAACTAAATGTTGTTATCAACTGTTTCCTTCAAGTTCCCAAGGCTTGGTTTTCATTTGTTTACTCCACCAACAGAAACAGACAAATATAGTGATAGCATGAAAATCACGTAGTGTACTTAGGAAAATTATACTGAATCATTCATTTTTTTAATATTCAAAAAAGAAGATAATATTCATCATTTGTTGGGCACTAACACTATGCCAACATGAGCTAAGTGGGTCAACCCTTTACAAGAGTTCTGTGAGGTCAGAAATAATGATATCCTTGTTTCAAAAATTAGGAAATTGAGCATCACAGGAGTTAAGTCACTTACCTAAGGTAAATTAAATCACCCAGGATGATTGACTCCAAACTTCTTTCTCATGTGCTGCTGCTGACAATGCACTGTTTTTGAAGGAAAGAAAATATGTTTTTTGGGAAAATACAGTCTCTCAAGAGACTCTTGATCCTGGACAAGACTGTACACTCTGTGAGAAGCTTGGGAGAGGGCCACGATGAGAAAGATGTGTATCCTATTAGTCAAGCTGTGATTTGAGCAGATGGATAGTTCTTGCCCGTCAGGTCAGACCACCTGCAATACCCTAGCTATGTGGTGTCTAGGTCTGAAGGGAACAAATGGATCGGATGGGGAGGGATAGGTATTTGTTCTCCCACCCTCAGGTCCTAGAGGCTATCCTTTTAAAAGACAGGATCCATAAAACCAGAGGGGCACTTCTGGTATCACTGGTATCAGGGAACCCCAAATCCTACAAAAAGCCTACAAACCCTCCACCCCAACATTTTTTTCCATGCTGCTATGGAAACCTTGGGACCACTTTACACAGGCCTGGGTGTAGAACACATTCAAAGACATTCTACCTGTCTAGATTAACCAGTCCTGATATAGCAATGACCTAAAGTGATCAAACTGATCACTTGGATGAACAAGGTTACCATAAGTTGATCAGACATATTAAAAGGGATAAAAAGTATAAATCAGCCACTTGGGACCCAAAGAGAGCTCCAGAGTTTCTATTTCAGGCACATCAATCCAGACCCATTATCTTGGGCAGCCCTCTCTATTCTACCAGACTAACAGGCTCAAACACACTGACAGTCCCAATATACCAGGAATGCAGCCCCAGTCACCTAGGAAGGGAGATGAGCTCTATCACATGATCATCTTCCATCCTTTCTAATTAATTAATTTTTAAGACTTTTATTTTCTCAGGATAGTGGTGAACAGAGATGTCATATGATCACATTAGTCAATATCAAGCAAGTATGTGGCACGTAACAGAAAAAAAATTCAACACTGGTTAGCTGGTGAATATTTGAGTTCATATTTAGGAAGTGCTTAGACTGCATAGCAATATGATTGGAAATGGGAAAGGGGCTTGAAACAGCATTAGTGCAGTACTTCACAGAAAACAGAGAAAATGTTCACTGATCATATCACAAAAAAGAGCAGAGATGGAGGTTGGGGCCTGGGAATGTAGAAAATGGGTGACCAAACACCCCCGATGCATCTTGCCAATTCCCTTCTGGCATTGAATTTGTAAATGTTAAGCATTTTAACTTTAAAAAAATTTTAAGCAGTTTATGTGGTTCTGCAGCTATCATGGGGTCAGGTTTTAACAAAAACTTTATTTTTCATGGACTTGTACTTTCATAAATTTCATATTTGTCACTATATACACAAGCAATGAGATCAACAGCTCTCATTACAAAGAAATATAGAACACGTTTGAGATCCCATATCCAATCTAGCAATAAGTCCTTATCTCCACCTACAAAATATTCCCCATATCAGGGCACTCCTCACCACCCTATCTATAGTCCCAGTCCAAGCCACAATTCCAACTGTCCTCAACAAGACCAGTGTAGATTCATTACTGAACTCTTTCTTCCCCTCCTCCTCCAAAGAACAACCAGAAGGATCTATTAAAAATCACAAATTAAATCGTGTGCCTCACTCCTTAAAATTCTCCAGTGGATTCCCATAACATTTAGATTACAGTCCAGACAATTAAGTTGGAACCCTACTGTCTTCTGAATTTCCTCTCCTACTTTCCTATCTCTAGCTTACTACATTGGGTCACACGGACTCTTACACCTCCTGTTCCCACTGCCTGGTGTAGTCTTGTCCTGGATGTAGGCTTGGCTCATTCTTTGTCTTCACTGAAGTCTTTCTGCTCAGAAGAGCAACCTTTGAGTGGCCTTTCTGAAACATGTGCTCTTCATCCCTTTACCCTATTTGATTTTTCTTTGTAACATTTGTAATTACCTGTAATTGTTTGGTTTTTTGGTTTGTTAATTATTTACTATCTGTGTGCTTTATGAAGGAGAAAAAAAAGTTCAGTTTTAACCAAAGCTATTAATTTATTGTTGGATGAGTTAATAAACTAATTATGAAATGAAATACTATTTTAATGATGAGTTAAAATCTGCTACATTTTTCCATGTTATGCTGAGTACAAATACTAAAGGTCAGCAAAATGATGATAAGTTCATTAAGTAAAAAGAGTCAAACTACTTGGGGAAAGAATGAGGAACTTCATAGAAACCATGGTGATGATGACAGAGTTGACATTGATAATGATAGTTGTCATGTAGTTGACAGGTTCTATGTGCCAGGCACTGTACTAGGTGTCTTAACTACATGAGCTTATTTGACCTTCAAAATTCTATGAAATAGATAATATTATACCCATTTTACAAAGAAGGAAACTAAAGTTCAAGAGGTTAAATAATTTCCCAGTTAGGACTTGGTATTATCTGGCTTGAACGTTAAATCTGGGTCTATCTGAGTCTAAAGCCTGTGCTTTATACCGTTTGGCTGTATTTTATGAGTTATAGCTTGTTCTGGGAAAATCCTGCCATAAATGCAAACAGAGCAGTGTCTTGAGAATAGTGTGCTTTAGATTGCTAACTTCAGCTCTATTACTTTCTACTAACTAGACAGCAGATACGTAATTTATTTTCTGAGTCTCAATTTTCTCATGTATAAAGTAGAACAACTTGTCAACGTCTTGTGAATATTAAATTAAATAATCCATGTAAATCACTTAGTACAATGCCCATAACAAAGTGATCACTCCCTACAGGCTCCTTTACTCCCCTCAACCCAGCCCTAGAACTGTGAATCCAATTATGATACATATTTCTCATTGGACACCTAATGAACATTTATCAATGAAGGTCGTTTTCTCCTCAAATTCCATAATCCTTTAGACAAGTACAGTTCCTCAGGAGTTGAAATATAGATTAAAAACACATTTTTTTTTTTTTTTTTTTTTTTTTTTGCAGTACGCGGGCCTCTCACTGTTGTGGCCTCTCCCGTTGCAGAGCACAGGCTCCGATGCGCAGGCTCAGCAGCCATGGCTCACTGGCCCAGCTGCTCCGTGGCGTGTGGGATCTTCCCGGACCAGGGCACGAACCCGTGTCCCCTGCATCGGCAGGCAGACTCTCAACCACTGCACCACCAGGGAAGCCCTAAAAACACATTTTTAAAATATTTTTTTCTGGGGACTTCCCTGGTGGCGCAGTGGTTGAGAATCTACCTGCCAATTCAGGGGACACAGGTTTGAGCCCTTGTCCAGGAAAATCCCACATTCCTTGAAGCAACTGAGCCTGTGCTCTAGAGCCCGTGAGCCACAACTACTGAGCCCGTGTGCCACAACTACTGAAGCCCACGTGCCTAGAGCCCATGCTCCGCAACAAGAGAAACCACTGCAATAAGAAGCCTGCACACTGCAACGAAGAGTAGCCCCTGCTCGCTGCAACTAGAGAAAGCCCAGAGGCAGCAACAAAGACCCAACACAGCCAAAAATAAAATAAAATAAAATAAATCTTAAATATAATTAAATAAAATGTTAACTTATAAAAAATATTTTTCTAAATTCAAGAGCACATAAAGTAAGAATATATATTTTAATTTGGTTTAGTTGTTCAGATTTTAAAATAAAATCTGTTTCCAAAGACTACCTTAGCAATTATAGGTCCTTCATTATTTAAAGAGGTTAGCACTCCTTGATTGTCTCCTACTAAATAATGAATATAGAAGAAATGATGTCTATTAATAACATAGAAATAGTTTTTAGCTTTATATTATACTTTATATTTTTGTTGAAACCAGTTGTTTCTCAGTACATCAGTTCCCTTGATATGTTAATGATATATGAAATCCAAAATACAAAACAAAACAAAAAAATTGGTTCTGAAGAACTTAGGGGCAGGACAGGAATAAAGACACAGACATAGAGAATGAACTTCTTGAGGACACGGGGAGGGGGAAGGGTAAGCCTGGACAAAGTGAGAGAGTGGCATGGACATATATACACAACCAAATGTGAAATAGATAGCTAGTGGGAAGCAGCCACATAACACAGGGAGATCAGCTCGGTGCTTTGTGTCCACCCAGAGGGGTGGGATAGGGAGGGTGGCAGGGAGACTCAAGAGGGAGGGGATATGGGGATGTATGTATACGTATAGCTGATTCACTTTGTTATACAGCAGAAACTAACACACCAGTGTAAAGCAATTATACTGCAATAAAGATTTTAAAAACAAAAAACAAACAAACAGAAAACTCATCTGGCTCTCAGGAGAGGAAACCTTCAAATCTTTTGCCAAAATCAGTTTTCTCTTTTTTTTCATGCTGCTTTGAGCTTTTCCCCAGAAGAGCATGAGACTCTTATTTCTCTTAGTATGATTGTTGTTGATCTATACTTAATGTAGTCAATTTTTGTCATCCTTCCGTATTTCATGAAGTCATAAGATTCAAAACATCAAGATCTTGCATGATGAATTCTTTTTAAACCAATGCTAGACTTGTTATTTATACCCGTGCTCTAAAATATTGATACTTATTAGAAAACTATTTTAGAAATAAACATGAATATTTCTACTCTTTGTTTATTTTCATTATGTGTCATTTCCTGTTTTTATTATTGATTTTGGAACTATCAGAACTTCTACAATGATAAACTATAAAATATCACTCCTACTACCTCTTTCATTCCAATCTCTAAAGCACAATGTCACGTAAGCTTATTTTTACCCCACAGATTCAATTAAAATGCATTAATTGATATTAATCACAGAAATTCTAGGTTTGTTAAAAAGAATATGTCATTACCTTGTTTATTCAATTATATAGGCCAAGGGTCAGAAAGCTTTTCCTGTAAAGCACAAAAATAGTAAATATTTTAGACTTGTGAGTCATATGGCATTTGTTGGAACTAGTCAATTCTGCCCTTATAATGTGAAAGCAGCCGAAGACAATACATAAATGAGTTCATGTGAATTCAGTAAAATTTTATAAATAGACAAAAAATTTAATTTTGTGTCATATTTATTGTTTAAAAATATTATTCTTTTGACTCTTTTTTTCAATTTTTTAAAACTATAAAATTACCCCTAGCTCACAGGCTCCAAATGAGTCAGTGGGCTGTATTTGGCCCATAGGACTTTGTATGCTGTCCCTTGATACTGGCTCTCCTCTTTTTCAGAGGTTTAGCAATATCATAATTCTACATTCATGTAGAGAAGCTTGATTTGTATGTGAATTGTTGCTATATTTGGAGAAACCATAAATCAGAAAAAAGAAAAAAAAGAAAATAATGGGAAGAATGTAGAGAATACAGCCAGTGAACTAGTAAAGAAATTACAAAATTATCAGTCCTTTAATGAAGAGAAAAATAAACATAAATGTATAGGGAAATAAATAGAACAAAACCTATGGTTGTATTATGTTCTTTTAAAATATATTAAAATAATTTATCTAAAATTGTGCTTACAAGTACAGTAGACCAAGTTGATATAAAAAATCCCAATTTTACTCCAAGTAAATACATATTATGCTGAATAACAAATAGCTGTAAAAATTAAAATATAACTATGAGTTTAAACCAAATCAGGACAATGCCCAGAAGCAGTAAATATGAGTTGAATCTGAAGTAGAATCATTCAATTTCAGAACAGAACTGGACATAAGCCCTTCAAGAACTAGAAGCTGGAGTTGGAAAGCCCACATGGAGAGGCCACAGAAACTGAACTATTAGGATAAGGCTCAAATATAACTTATTTTTGAACTTGTCTAGTCCCTAAAATGAGAATATAAAACCTCTTCTCAGTAGCTATAGGTACCTTGATAGAAATTTTCCATTGCCACAAGACTTACAGCTAAGAAAAAAAATCTACACTATGCATATTCTATCCATGGTTATAATAGCCTCATTCTCAGTATTCTCGTGCATGAATAAAATGGCCATATATCCTAGTTGGTCCTGGACAATCCTGGTACACGTCTGGTATAAAGTTCCCATTCACTTTCATAAGTGTCCTGTTTGGATAATAAATTATAATATCATCCTATTTCTAGCTACAAATTGAGAAATTAATGCAGAAATTGATCAAGAACTGATGGAGACTTAGGGCCTGCACTGAAGCAAATCAGAAACTCTCCTTCGGTGACTCAAGATAGAGAGGATTCACATAACACACACATACACACACACACCAATAAAATAAAAATTCCTATAGTTGAGCCCACAGTCAAAAATTACAAACGTGACATGGGGAGAATCAGTCAATACTACACAATGGAAAATTTATGATATGAGTACAACTGATATAAGCACAACTGAAAAAGATATTTTTAAGTGAGTAAATAACGATAAAATAGAAATTTAAACAATAACAAAATATAATGGTAAAATCAGGGGATATGAAAGATAATCAAGTAGAACTTCTAGACCAAATATATACATAGCTATTGAAAAAAAATAGCAATAACCTAAACTGATGACTTAAAGGGTAGACCAGACATAAAATCCTATAGATACAACTCAAGAAATAGCTCAAGATGTAGTTCAGAGAAATAGAAAACAGAAAATATGAGTGAACTTATGAGACACTAAAGATCCAAAGAAAAATCCCGATATATTTGAACATATAATGACTAACAATTTCCCAGAATTGAAGAAAGATTTGACTCTTGATATAGAAGGAGAACAATGAATCCTGAGCAGGAAAAATAGATATTTACACCAGACACCTCATAATGAAAATGTATAACATCAGAACAAAAAACAAAGAAAATAATGTTAAATATTTTGAGACAAAGATTACTACAGAGTAATAACAAAGATATAATCAATTGAAGACAGACTTTTCTTCAGGAATAGTGAATAGCATAAGACCATTGATTGATATCTTCAAAGTACTGGAAGAAGATAATTATTAACCTAGAATTTGACACTAAGCTAAATTATTAGTAACTTAATACTTAAAGCCATTTTTGGACTAGCCAAGATTGAGAGAGTAAATTAATCCCGACTGACCTTAAAAATCCAAAGAATAATATTCTTAAGGAAAAAGAATATTGAACCAGAAGGAAGACGTTCAATAAAAAAAGCAATTGTTAGCAAAGATATTAGTGAACATATTAGTAAATAATATTTTTTTCTTAACTTCACATTCCTCTCCATTTGACTTGAAATACATTAAATTTATGTTTCAGATGCCCTTCGTTAAGCCATTGAGGGTTATTAGTTATGTAACTTAAAAGAAAGGCCATCATTGTACTCTTGATCCAGGTGTGACTGGGTCACATTTACACACACACACACTCACTACACATACAGTGTATATCATGAACTGTCAAAGGTTGTGTGGTATTAAGTAAATTAGTTGATATAAATTTGGGTCTATGAATAAATAATTTTTTTAAAGTTCTTTACTAATTTTTGAGTCTTAACTGATTATGCAACACCAAAATTTATCAAAGGCCTCGTGTGTTTCCTACTCTGTAATATTACAACCTGTGACTAATGTAGCATGTTCAACTACAATTGCATGTGTGGGAAGTATAAAATGTAGATAGAGCTTACACAATTTACCTCATAAAAATACAGACACAATGACCAATAATATTCTTTAGCATATTTGTCTAGAGACACACTAATAATACTTGGTGATAATGGAAATTTCTGTCAGCACTGACCTTTATGGTAGCCACTTACCACAAGTGATTGTTGAGCACTTGCAGTGTAGTTAATACAAATGAGATACTAAATTTTTACGTTTACTTACTGTCAATTTTTACACTTATGTTTAAATGACCAAATGTGCCTGGTGGCTATCATAGTGGATGGTACTGGTCTGGAAGTACAGTTTGCAAGTAGTAGGAACATAGAGGTTTCTAGTCAGGTAATTAAGGGTAATTAATTATTATAGTTAGATCGTTAGAATTCCTAACTTAATGGCAAACTCTTCCAATAGCTGCTTAAGGTTTTTATATTTTCCCACGGCCTTAGTCTGTTCATTTGTTTGCTATTTATACAACTATCTCTGTAAAAAAATATTTGTGATAACTTTCTCCTACATAAAGAAAAAAACATTATATAAGTTGGTAGACCTTATTTTGAGTCCAAAACTACATTAACTGCTAACACTGGACAATTTATTTAATTTATCTAAGCTTCAGTTTTTCTCATTTTTATAACAATAATAATAATAATAATAAAAATCACTTGTCCTCCTCAAAGATTAAGAGCACAGAAACCATTGGTAGAATTACAGAAATAATATTCATAAATGATACGTCATGGCGATTCGTTGTATAGATCAAAATACGTTGGTGTCAAAGGGTTATGCTTAAATTGTAAGTGGCTTCTATAATAAGAACTCATGGAAATAACCACTCCTTCTACATCCCTACTCACTCTCACCTTTACTTCTGTACTACCCAGTCCTGGGCCCATGAAAGTCATCGACAATCTTCCACACCATTCTTTCTCAGGCTGCATCTTACACAATCAAGTATTCTAGCCCCCTCTAAGTAATTAGGATTGACATACATAGTGCAAAATCATTTACTATCTCTTCTATCTGACTTTTCTTTGATGTGGGATGATTACCAACATATAAGGGCTTGAAAATTACCAGTAAGTTTCCAACATAAAAAATTCCAACATAGAATGTTAGAGCTGAAAAAATATTATTAAACTTCCTTATATTATCGTGAAGCTTGTGGTCTAGAGACAAAGTAATTTATCTAGACTGATTAACTTATTGCGAATAGCCCTCTGAAACTTGGTCTGTCTTTATGCCTCTTTCTGTAAGTGGCTATTTCTCTATTGCACTTAAGTATAAATTATGAGTAAATGCTCTCTTTCTTGATCAATTTGGTAAATTTATCTTTATAGTTCAAGTTACATGCCAATTTCCCTAAGAAGTGTTTTCTATCTTCTCCAAGCACGTTGAATTGTTGCCTTCTGCTTCTACAGATTACTTTGTCCCCTACTATAGTTTGTCCAGTTTATCATATTATATTGTAATTACTATAATTATGTATTTAGTTTCTCTCTTCTTCAAAATGGTATGAATAGCTCCAGTACTGAGGTTTAGAGAATTATTAGGACTGTTCATAAATACTCTGGCCCCTCCTTCCAAGCATGTGATAGGATTGTACCTCCTTACCTCTTTTCAAGTTAGGCATAGCCTTGTGATCTAGGCCATTTTTGTACCAAAACTTCAATAACCAGAGAGCCATGTGCTATATTCTCTTCCCCTGACACAAGGTTTATGATAAAATAAGTAAAAAATAAAGCAGTGGGGTTTTCTAGGTTACTATAGGAACACAACACACTTCTGCTCACCCAAAATGGGTCATGTAGTTTGAGAGAAATAAAATTTTAAGCCACAAAGATTTGAGATCATTTTTTATTATTTTATTAATCACAGCAAAATCTAGTCTATTCTGACTAATACATTGGTTGTGTCTTCTCAATTCTTATATCCCAGTACCTAAGGGATTGGTCCATAACAGTACTTTCTGAATTGATGTTAACTCATGGTAATTCATCTGTTTTACATGTTGTTCAGTGAAATACAGATGCATGTTATTTAATAAATAACAAATAAGATGTCATATAAAGCAAATGTCTATATATTCAAAAATATTTTTATTACATCCAAAATTGGAAGATTTCCCAAATGATTTACACAAGAGGAGGCAGCTAGCAGAATTGTTATTTTGAAAACATCCCTAGCCTAGAAACTGGGAAACCTGAATTTTATTCCTCTTTTTTAAAATTAATGACTATAGTCCCTTGGATAAGTTATATAAAATCCAAGGGTTTTTTTCCATATTCTAGATGAGAAAAATATAAGACCTTCCCATATTACATACTTGTTAAGTAAAAAGAGATAAAAGATGTTAAAGGATTTTTGAAAACTGAAAGGAGCTAAGTGTAAGGTGGTGGTACTGAGGTTCTACAGACTTTCTAACTATATAAATATTTTTCGGCATATAGGGTGACATGAGCTTTTAATGAATAAAAAGATTGGACTTTCTATCCAATGCAATAAACTAAGAAAACTATATAATGTGTATAAATTGTAAATTGGAATACAATAAATCTTTTTAGGTTATGTGATTTTCTTCCTGCAATGACCAAGAAATTCAACTAAAATGTTCTAAGAAACAAAAAGAAATACCTGGCAGGGCATACACATCTTAGCTGCAAATGCATAGGCCATATCCTTTCTGAAGTGATTTCCATGACTGGAAAAGCAAGATAAAATAATTTGTTTTTTGATGTTGGTTAAAAGTGAAAACAAAACATGTAAATAAAACTTTCCAAACATTTCTGAAAAAAATATGAAATGATAATAACTTGGAAAATAGTGAAGGAAAAATTATACATGAGAAATGGTTTTCTTTTTGTGTTGTAACTAGTTATTGCTTACATCAATATAAGAAAACATTTGTTTATGATAAAATTTATAAAATATCTATGACTAAACTTAAGAAATACATAGTGTGAATATCGAGTGCACCACAGAATATTATTGGAATATTTTATATATTAAGATATATACTATATATTGACATATATTAACTGAGAGATTTTGACATTTTTGAATTAGAAAACAACACTGAAAAGACTTCACATTTTATTATTAATTTAAAATTTAATGCCTGGCAATAATACTTAACACCATTTCAGAGTTAAAAGTACAGCTAGAAGAATAATTTTGAAAAAGTAAAAATGGCCAAGAAACATTTTATTAACATATTACCAGGTCTAAAACAATACAGGACATATTATTAGTTAAAAAAATATCCAGATAGAAAAAGATAATAAAAAGTATCATTTCAAATAACTGCAAAATTCTTGAATATTAAACTCATCAGCTAACCATTTGTGAAAAAAAAGACATATGTCTATGTTGCACCATAAACTTTGATTAAAATGATAAATAGAAATTGAATCATTGCAAGTTCTAGAAGAAAATATATAGTTGAATATTTAAATAGTCTTAGAATGGGAAAGAACTTTATAAACATGACTGCAAAAGAAGGAAGATTTATGAATATAGTTACATAAAAATGTATGCCTCCTGCATGGATGTGAAAGGGTGTGTATATAATCAAATTTCAAAAACAAATAAAATTATTATATAAAAATAACAGGTTGTTACCTTGAATATATAAACATATTTTGCAACTGAATAAAAGCAATGATAAAAAGATCTTTAGAAAACTGGCTAAAGGAGGGTAACTGAGAATTCATAAATGAAGAATTAGAAATGATACGTGGGCCTCCCTGGTGGCGCAGTGGTTGAGAGTCCGCCTGCCGATGCAGGGGATACGGGTTCGTGCCCCAGTCTGGGAGGATCCCATATGCCGCGGAGCGGCTGGGCCCGTGAGCCATGGCCGCTGAGCCTGCGCATCCGGAGCCTGTGCTCCGCAACGGGAGAGGCCACAACAGTGAGAGGCCCGCGTACGGAAAAAAAAAAAAAAAAAAAAGAGAAATGATACGTAAACCAATGTAAGAATGTTCTTCCACAGAGGAATGTGAATTAAAATAGCAGAGAGATAATTGTTTTACATCCATCATGCCAGAGAAGAGTAAATAATTCCAAGAACCAGGTTAGTGAAAACATAGAGAAATAGATACTTGCACACTTGCTGATGGGTATGTACATCACAACATTTTTGGGAAAGTGAGTTTTCCATTATGTATCAAAAGGCATAAAACTATAACACCATTAACTTAGAAATTCCAAAGAAATCAGAGTTCACAAAAAAATTTGTACAAAGAAATTACTGCACATTGTTTATGACAACATAAGAATGATGGTTAATAGTCACTGACCTCTTGTGATTTTTCATAAATTAGCTCATTTAATCCCTTATATAACCCTCTGAACAGGTACTATTATTATCTCCATTTGATAAATGAGAAAACTGAGGGCCAGAGAAGCCACAAAACCTGTTAAAGTTTACACATTGTTTGTAATAACAAAACAAAATATTAGATAAAACCTAACTATTTAATAATAGTGGTTTGGCTTATTATATTCCTGCAAAACATAAAAAGGTATTCATGTAGTCATTAAAATGATATTGTAGAATAGTTAATGACATGGAAAAATGTTCATGGTACACTGTTAACTGAAACAAGCTAGTTTCCCAATAGTATAAACTTTATGATCCCATAAAAAAAGAAACAAAAAATTTGTACATTTGCTTAGTACAAATACTAGCACCAAATGCCAACAGTGATTATTTCTGGGTGTTGTGACTCTGGGTCAGTTTTCATTTTACCCTTACAACCTCTATTTGTTTTTAAATTTTCTACAGTGAACATTAATCTTTTATAATGAAAACCTTTCTTTAAATCAAGATATATTTTGATAATTTGTATATAAGAATCAGGGTGGGAGGGTCTTCTAATTGTCACTATATGTGTAGCTTGATACTAGAGATTAGAAACAAAGGAAGGAATTTCCCAAAGTCAACTGTAGGTCATATTTATCACTTCAGGATTCTGCTATAAAACAAAATATTTTCTCCTTAACATCTGGCATACAGGTTTAATGTTACTGAAAATAGATTTATTATAAAGAAAGTGGAAATTTGACATCAATATCTTTTGGACCTTTCTACCTCCCACCTCCTGCCCTAATCTCATTGTTTATCCATCAATTGCATATCACGCCATTCTAAGTCTTCAGGGTTCCAAACATGACTCATAGGCCAATTGTAAATGGTGGGTTGGTACTTGAGGAGATAATCTCAGACTAACACCTACTAAATTCCAAACAGTGTGCTAAACCCTATGCATAGACACCCTTTTTTTCTCACACAGTTTGAGAGAGACAGTATAAGCATATGGAAGATTATTTAAGAATAAGTTTCTGTAAAAATAAATGCAAACCTAGGGGAGGCTTTAGGAAAAGTAAGTGATTTCCAGTGACCTAGATGTTCATTACTTACTTTAGAATGTAGTGTAGTCTCTGAGGATTAGAGTGCTTTTATAAGACTTCATGATTTAAGGGGCTTCCCTGGTGGCACAGTGGTTAAGAATCCGCCTGCCAATGCAGGGGGCACGGGTTCGAACCCTGGTCCAGGAAGATCCCACGTGCCGCAGAGCAACTAAGCCCATGCGCCACAACTACTGAGCATGTGCTCTACAGCCTGGAAGCCATAGCTACTGAGCCCATGCGCCACAACTACTGAAGCCCACACGCCTAGAGCCCGTGCTCTGCAACAAGAGAAGCCACCACAATGAGAAGCCCACGCACCACAACAAAGAGTAGCCCCCACTCGCCACAACTAGAGAAAGCCTGCGTGCAGCAAAAAAGACCCAGCACAGCCAAAAATAAATAAATAAGTAAATTTAAGACTTCATGATTTAAGAGGGATCTTAACTACCCCCAAAATGCCCCACCTTTGAACAGATGAAAGCACGAGTCAAGGTTAGCTATAGTGTAGTGGAAAGTGCACCAGACTGAAAGGCAAAACATGAGAAAGCCAGTGCTTGTTCTGCTGCCCGGAGGGATAAACACAAACAAGTAAATGACTTTACTGAGGTTCAATTTCTTATTTATAAAATGCAGGAAATATGTTACCCACTTCACAGGGTTATTGGAGAGCAATGAATGAGAGGAAGAGAGATAGGAAATCAAATGACAGAAGTAGTTTGGGATCAAATCATGTAGGTCATGATGTATTGAAAATATGGATTACATTTAACAAGGAAAATGATGCTTTTGGGTAGAACTGTAATGTCAGTTTTATATGGGAATGGCTGATGGCAGACTTGTCTTCATGACACAAATAGTTACTGAGTGCCGACTATGGGCCAAGTAGTGGGTTAAGTGATGGTGAGGAGGATCAAAGATGGATTAGACATTATTTCTGCTCTCAAGTAGCTCCTAGTTTGTGGAATAAAGATAATTAAGTTTAATAATTAAGTTTAGGGTCTGTCCACATTGCTATAGACATATACCAAAGTAACTATTTCCTCTGCCCTGAGACATGAAGAAAATTTCCCCTCCATCTGAGTCTTGTTGTACAATAATACTTAACCAGATGGAAAAAGTAAAGAGTAAACTTATTGTATGAGCAAGAGAGAGCAAGAGGTTTTTGGAGTCACATAGGTCATCAGAAATGACAAAGTGCTAGGTGCAGCTCTTGCAGCCTCATCTATGTCTTTGCTCCACTGTACTTGTATGTAGGAAGAGACAGGTAAAGAATTAACCTCTTAGGGTAGATTTCTAAAGGCCATAGATGTTACTCAACACGTGGCAAGTGCAGAAGGGATTGGTTTAACACCAGTATCAGTAAAGGCAAAGGGATGATAGAAGCTGGGAACATTGACTAGATGTCTCAACACCGCTGCTAAGCCCTTGACTCAAGGTGATTTACTCCTGGAGACCAACACACACAGAAACTCCTCCTCTGTGCCCATCAGCCTTCAAAGACCACCTTCAACCTCCAACAAATCACATTATGTTGGAAATGTTAACTTATATGTCTGTTTCTGGTCTATAGGAGGGATGTTCCTGAGGGTAGCAATCCCTTTTATCTCTAATCCTGTACTACACAGGATGTGGAGTACAAAAGGAATTTACAAGTCTCTTTCCCTTTCAATAATACGTCAATCAAGAATCATGTTTTCTTTCTGTCCCCAGCATCTAACCCAGTGTCTGGCACATTGCAGGGTACCAATAAATATTAAGTGAAGCAACAAATGGTAATATTCAGCCTCAGCATAGGTGTTAAATGACCAGAGGTGACATATTAACTGACTTGTCTTAGCTTCTGATCTAAAAGAGGAAAGCAAAACAAACATGTAGTCAAAAAACACCTGAGAATAGTTTATGTTTAATATACTATTTAATTAGATTTAGATGAATACAATGAGGGCAGGCCAGACAGATAAGTGCAAATAAGTGATCAAAATGAGAGACTGAAGTGAAAAGTCAAAGCAAGTTTCCAGCAAGCTATAAGGGTATGTGACTAAAAGGGGCTATTGACAAAGGGGATGCAATGTCTCCAACATTTGTGAATGAAATATTAGAAATGTGTGACTTGAATTGCCTATCCACACTGTCCACACTGAATGTGAATGTTACAGAGTCAATTTTTAACTTAATTGCTTCCATATGAGTAATGTGTCCCCACTCTTGCTCTCATTTGGATCTTCACCAAAAGACTGAAGTAAGACAAGGCATTATTATTCCTACTACTCAGAGGAGAAAGCTGAGGCATCAAGAGGTTACATTGCCCTGGGTGCTGAGGAGTCCAGCTCATGGCCTGTGGTCTTTTTACTAATTGAGTCATCTTTTTATCTATGGGCCTTGTGTCACTATCCTAAGACACATGACTCCAGGCTTATTTTCTTCCCCCTTTGTTTCAGTGTCCAGCTGCTCTGCTTCACTCAGAAAACTATAACTTTCCTGACAGGAGCCAACTTCATGAAGGGCGGTCTGTCAGTGGGCTTCACTATTAAAGGTGCCATTTCTGTATTTATCCTGGAGTTTGGGAAGGCTCAAAGGGAGCCCCTCCTCATTCCATTCTAATAAAGTCTCAGAGTCAGCACTTCAGGACTCAGTACAATATTTTAATGGAGAAGGGGCCCAGAAACCATTATCCAGAAGTTGCTAAATGTCAGGACCATGGAGCCAGGCTTTATGGATTTCTTTAAGGAGCTTCATTAACTTGACTAATTAGAAAGTGGAGATTTGCAGACTTGTCAGCTTGTAGAGGTGAGGAGACAAAGTCAATAGGATGTGTGCTCAGGACACATGGTACTGTGATAAGCCACTAACCACTCCTGGCAGATGAACAGTATGTTTGCATTTGGTCCACTGTAAACAAGGGTGATAACTGAGGCAGCAGCGTGTGACAGGAAGAGCCACAGATTTGGAGTTTACCTGAACTGGATTAGAATCCTCATTCAACCAATTATTAACCTTGAGAGTATGAAATGACTACTTAAATTCTCTGAGCTTAATTTTTGCCTCTGTAAAATAGGAGGTATTCTACTTTTACGTGGCCCTTGTGATAATTCATACTAATGGACTCTGGGTAGATATAGTGGCATGAAAACCACATTTATCTTTATTCCCTAAATGAAAATAAAGGATGTCCTAAATTATACAAACCCACAGAGGAAAAGGGAAAGGAGAAGAGATAAAAGCAATAAATGTTGGAAGCTGTGAAGTAGATAGACAACTGTTAAGTGAGCATATCCAAGGAAGCTCAACTCTAAATCGTAGCAAGAGAAACTAAAAAGCCATTGGGTATATAATGCATATTAAACCCTCTTAAAATAATTTTTAAAAAGGCAGGGGCTTCCCTGGTGGCACAGTGGTTGAGGGTCCGCCTGCCGATGCAGGGGACACGGGTTCATGCCCCGGTCCGGGAAGATCCCACATGCCACGGAACGGCTAGGCCTGTGGGCCATGGCTGCTGAGCCTGCATGTCCGGAGCCTGTGCTCCGCAACGGGAGAGGCCACCACAGTGAGATGTCCGCGTACTGAAAAAAAAAAAAAGGCAGGAATTTGGTGTCAGGTACTTCTGGGAATGGGGATAAAGGTGAACAAAAATAGGGACTGCAAGAAAGTTTGTATAAGAAGCAGTTGAATCCCCATATAACCTCCCCCACTCTTTCCTCCAACTATTAAAAGACTAAAAAGGATTAAATAGGGGTTTTTGATAAGTTATCAGTCATAGTTGTTGAAAAAGTACTTTACTGAAAATAGAGGGGTTAAGTGTTTCTTTACACACAAAGACTGAGACCCTCAGTACTCTTCCCTCCTGTGAAGGCTCCAGACAGGAGTTTTGAAATTCCCTAAAAGGGTAAACTGATTAACCCAAGAGGAAAGACATAAAGTAAACAAACCAGGCAGATAACCCTACAATTATACCCACAGCTACAAGTCACAAACATTGTCTTAAACTTCCAAATAGAATTTTAGCTCCCAGCTCTTAAATATAAGCAGACAACTAAAAGTCACAGACAACTGAAGAATGGCTCTAATATATATATATATATATATATATATATATATATATATAAAATGAACCAATAGAAAAAAAAGCAATTCTGAATAAATTAAAACTATAAAAATTAAACTTAAAAAAATGAGTTGACAGTCTCAGAGGACTAAGAATAGATATGTATTCTATTGATATTAAGAATAGGGTGCTATAGTAAGGTAAAAGAACTCTTAGTAATTATATGTAATTATTTTATATTCATATACTGATACATAATTTTGCTTTATATAAGAACATATGTAGATGTCAATTTTTCATATATGTATAACAGCAAAAATCAAAATTCAATAATATGCTTCAAATATAATGTTGAAGAAATAGTGCTGAAAGTGGAATAAAAAATATAAAGAGAAAGAAAATAAGAGTGAAAATGTATGAAAATTAGAAGATAATTATGGGAGGTCCAACATCAAAATAATAGGAGTTGTAAAACTACCATAACCAAAAAATAAAGATTAAAAAATGGTATAGGAAATTCTTAATAGGATACTCCAAGAAGTTTTTATGTTAGGAAAAATATTTGGTTCTTGATTGAAAGGGTTCACTAAATGTCCAGCAAAATCATTGTAGTAGTATTTACAATAGCCAGGACATGGAAGCAACCTAAATGTCCATCGACAGATGAATGTATAAAGAAGATGTGGTACATATATACAATGGAATATTACTTAGCCATAAAAAAACATGAAATAATGTCATTTGCAGCAACATGGATGGACCTAGAGATTATCATACTAAGTGAAGTAAGTCAGACAGAGAACGACAAATATCATATAATGTCACTTATATGTGGAATTGAATAAAAAATGATACAAAAAAAAAAGAAATGAAAATAGATCCACACTATTTAAAGAACATCACATCACTCTTTCCCCGTTCAGGTCCAAGGTATATTATATAATGACTAAGACACTGCAATAGCCTAATAAGCCTTTCTGTTCTTGTCCATCTCTAATCATATCTGTATCATAAATGACCAAAGCAGCAACTTTTAAGTTAATATTCTCCAAGGCTTCCCATCACACTTAGAATACATTCAAAATTCTATCTCTGACTTACAAGACTCCCCATAATTAACTCCCGAATCCTCTCATCTGCAATTCTCTCCATTCAGCTACCCTGGCTTCCTTGCTGATGCCTAGTAACACCAAGCTCAGACCTTGCCACTGGCTTTTTCCGTTGGCCTGGAATGATTTTTTTTCTTCTAGTATATATTTACATTTCTTGCTCATAATTTTTTTCTTCCGTCATAATTTTATTCAGGTTTTCATGCAATGCAATCTCTTCAGACTTCCACTGACATTAAAATCAATATTTTACTTCCATTGTTTTCTCTTCCTTTGCTTTCTATTACTTTTCCTCAAGGTACTTCTTGTTAATTGAATAAATGAATAAATAAATGAATTTTCTTATTCTCTTTGCTACAAAATATAAGCTCCACGCTGGCAGAAACATGGTTTATTTTTTTGCAAAACTAATATCTAGAACTGTGCTTGGCAAAGAGGAAGCACTTAATACACTTCTACTGAGTAAAATAAATAAATTTATAGATATGTTCCATCTGCTTTCACCTATACCTAGAACTTTGCTTCCCTAAATTCCATTAAAAACAAAGAAAACAAAAAAGCTTGGCCAGGGGTTTTCTTTAGTTTTTAAATAGGCTCCTGGAGGGGAGTCCAGTAGATTTTACCTAGCTTTACCAAAAGTGGGGAGGAAAGCTAGAGCAGATGTTCCCAACAAGGGAACCTGGTGGAACATGGTCTAAGGAGGTCTCCTAACTGTTTCCTTACAAGGATCTAGGAAGACAGGGGATCTCAGAGGGAAACAGCTGTGCGGTGTTTCTGGAAGACTAAATCCGGTAGTTTGCTTTGTTAATGACCCATCTTCAAATTTAGCTCACAATTTTTTACCTCCCTATCTTATGGACCTGGAAAGCAAAATGTTAGCAGTGGGCAATGTTCTGGAAGGTGTAGGATGCCAAGAACCTGTATTCAACACTGACGGGAGGGGAAGGAATTCCTGTAGGTCCTGTTGTAGAACTTGCTTCCATCTCAGTGGGATGATGCTTCAGAAAAAAAAAAAATTAAATTTGACTCAGAGAATTTCAAAACCCATGACTTTCTTACTCTTATCCAGGAAGTAAAGCTATTCTTCCTGTACATGGAATGTTTTACCCATTTCATATAACAGAAACAAAAATGGTCTTAGATCCACCAGAACTTTTGACTTTCACTTCAAAACAACTCAAAACAGTAAGTGTACACTGAGTATGCATGATCCAGATGCTATGGGGGCAATAATCAAATACAAGTCATAATCTACATGGGAATAAAACCTATATATCTGAAAAGATACTGTAATTTCTCCATTCTAAGAAGCCGTGCACATAAGATGGACAGTCAATTTAATAACGACTTTTCATTGGGAGAAAACAACCACTGTCATTATTTAGTTGAGCATACTAGTTCTAATACACATCCGGTCCTGAATATTATTTTGACAAACTGTGCCTTAGAATAAAGAAAATATAAGAATTGACAATGTGAGGGAAAGAATGATAAAAGCCATATGAGTGAATAAATGCTAAATGATTTATGAGACATGAAACAGAACCAGTGGGAAAAGTCTGTGTTTTCTAGAGTAAATGAATAGACCACTGGGTAAGCAAAGGCATGCTCTCTATACATAAACTAAATGTCTATGCATGTATCTGTGACCATGACCGGACAGATAGACCACACCAACATTCAGGCCTTATTTCCTCATTGTCGGATGTAAAAGTTTGGTTTTCCTTCAGTCCATCCTCTAAATTAAGAGATCATCAATAGGCCTAATTCTATACACAGAAGTACTTTCTTTGGTACCCAAATATCTTTGAAATAATAAAATTCAGTTGCTAACATTTTTTAAAAGTTATGAGAATTTGCACAGAGACCAGATCTGAACTCTGGCAACACTAGGTCTTCATTGTCACCTGGCAATAGTCAATGACACGTGAGTAATTTAGCCAATTCAGACTGGGCATGTGTTATCTAGTTAACATTCTCTCATTCAGGTTTCTAGCCTGGTCCCTATGGGTATGTTTATTTGCCCCTTGAACTCTAAATAAAGTCTCCATTATGCTCTCCCTCCTCTTGGGTTTGGAAGCTATCTGCCTGTGTTGGCATGCTGACTCCAGCACTTACTGTGTGCTTTCGGTCAAGTTACTTAACCTTCCTTTGCCTCGGTTACCTCCTCTATAAAATAGAATTATAAATAGTACTTACCTCATAGGATTCTAAAAAGATTCAATTATTTATTTCTGGCAAAACATTTGGAACTGTGCCTGGCAAATAGTAAGTTCTCCTTGCTACTATCATCATGATCATCATCACCCTTCAAGATCTAGTTAGAATGTGGCCTTCTAAGCAAAACCTTTCCTGACTATCCACACCTCAACATAGTTCATTCTCATTTGCCCAACTTTGTAACTAGTAAAAATCTCTACAGGCCCTAAAAATCTTGTATTAAAAATATTAGCATAAGTCACTCTCCTCTATCAAATCACAATCTCATGGATGACAAGGGCTATGTTTTATTCATCTCTGCATTCCCAGAGTCTGACAAAATAAGCATTACACAATAGAAAATGCATGCTTGATGGATCTTTTATTCACATGTTTTTATTTGGCATTGTATTATTGAACATTATATACAATTGAACATGAGTACTCCTAGTGACCAAATGGCAGAGGGCAAAAATCCATCAATATGTATTATTATTTACGTTAATAACAAAAAATATTTTATCTCCACACTCATCTGTTATTTTTATCTCTCAGTGATATTTTTCTCAGGGAAAGAATTAAATCTGAGCTATGTTTTTCAAACTCTAAAAAGTGTTTGCAGTGGATTCTACAATGTGTCTTCGTATCCACAGCCTGTATCACAGGGTCTGGCATATAGGAGGCACCTTCTAGAAGTCATTGAAGGAGTGAGTAACTGAATGAATAAATGTATGAATGAATGCCATTCTCCGTCTGGAGACTGACTCCTATTAAGATAGCAGGGACTCAGGTCTCAGAGGAAGAGCCCTGGAGCAATTCTTAACCCCCCTCTCTCTCTGCCTAACCACATCACAGTATCTAAGGACACTGCATTTCCCTATCTGCAAGTGAACTGGTAGTGCCTTTTTTACCCTCTTGGTTGCTCATACAAAACCATGGGAGGCAGTAAAGGGCTTGGAAGACATTTAAAGTAACTTTTAGGAGAAGGGTGGAAACAGTTCAAAATGACTTTCACCCACAATGACACCACTGTACGTTGAAGGAGAACATAGTAATAGTTCTTACTGAATGTGAAGAAATAACCTTTTACTTCCCTAATGAAGATGTGAAAAGGACATGTAGAAGCTATATACATGGTGGTAAAGAGGCAGAAATTCAAAATGGTTTTTTTGACACCTAATAAGAAAGTCTTCTATAGAACCAATACATTTTACTGAAAATAGTATCTTGCATTTTGAATGTAGTTAGCAATTACTCATATGTGTTCATCAATTTGATACTCAAGTCAGCTACGGGAGGTGAGACAGTATTAACCTAAATTGTCTGATGACGTAACTGAGGTTTAGGATTTTTAAGTCCCAAAGTTTTATACATATTAGACAAATTTCTGTGAAAAATATATATGCATCTCAAATTAAATAAGGTTGACTGACTAGCTTTCACTTGCTGCCCTCATATTAATGCCAAACATTTCACATACTGTGTTTATAAGGTAGAATATCCTGGATATCAATTTAAAGGATTTGGACTTTCACAACTATATCTAATTCCTATAATCATTACTTTAAAATTCTCTGACATGTCATACAAGGTGTAATTTCCAGTTTTCAGATCCTCGCTGTGGCTTCTCAGCTGTAGGCTGTGGAGTAACCTTCCTGAGCATCTCTGTCATTAACATTGACATTAACCTTCATCAATTCCCCTTTCAAAGACAGATTGCTTTTCAGTTCACATACCTCTGTCTTGATCTGAATAACCATTATTGGTACTTAGTTTACCTTTGGGGATTCATTCTTTGAAGATATTATTTTATTGCAACTTTGGAGAAACAAGGAAATATCCCCAACAGGGATGTCTGACATATGGGCAGGAGAAGAAAAAATCATCACTTCTTCCTTTAAAGGCTGGTGACTACTTATATTACCACCATTGGAGCACTATTCCTGTATCCCAGTATATCCTGTGGTGTAATATGGTCAATAAACGTGTAAAGTGTTATATGCCATAATAAATAACACCCTATCCTTCTCCATAATCATGCCCATCTCTCTTGTAAATACTTACTCAGTGTATGTTGAGCTCCTTGATAATAGAGATCATGGCTGCTTTGCTTACCACTCTCCCTCCCAATAACTGTCAGATACTGATATGTATCAAACACCCAATAAATATATAGTAACTACGTGACTGTGTCTCTATCCTCTATGGGCGACATAAAATTCACATTTAATTATAAAGAGCGCTGACAGTCCTCCAATGTAGAAACCTTTATCTTCAATGAATTTCTGCTGTACTCTGCATGCCTCCTCCTCCCCAAGACTTCTAATGAAAAATGTTAAGCACACAGAAAAGTGGAAGTAATTTTACAAAGAACCACCATCTAACCACGATCTATATTCTACAAATAACATTTTATTGTGCTTGCTTTATTAAATATCTAGCCATCCCTTTGTCCACCCATCATTCCATGGACTTTTTTTTTCTTTTCTTTTTCTTTTTTTTTTTTTTTACATCTTTATTGGAGTATACTTGCTTTCCAATGGTGTGTTAGTTTTTGCTTTATAACAAAGTGAATCAGTTATACATATACATATGTTCCCATTTCTCTTCACTCTGGCGTCTCCCTCCCTCCCACCATCCATATCCCACATCTCTAGGTGGTCACAAAGCACCGAGTTGATCTCCCTGTGCTATGTGGCTGCTTCCCACTAGCTATCTACTTTACATTTGATAGTGTATATATGTCCATGCCACTCTCCCGCTTTTGCACAGCTTATACTTCCCCCTCCCCATATCCTCAAGTCCATTCTCTAGTAGGTCTGTGTCTTTATTCCTGTCTTACCCCTAGGTTCTTCATGACATTATTTTTTTTTTCTTAGATTCCATATATATGTGTTAGCATACGGTATTTGTCTTTCTTTTTCTGACTTCACTCTGTATGACAGACTCTAGGTCCATCCATCTCACTACAAATAACACAATTTTGTTTCGTTTTATGGCTGAGTAATATTCCATTGTATATATGTGCCACATCTTCTTTATCCAGTCATCCAATGATGGACACTGAGGTTGTTCCATCTTCTGGCTATTGTAAATAGAGCTGCAATGAACATTTTGGTACATGACTCTTTTTGAATTATGGTTTTCTCAGGGTATATGCCCAGCAGTGGGAATGCTGGGTCATATGGTAGTTCTATTTGTAGTTTTTTAAGGAACCTCCATACTGTTCCCATAGTAGCTGTACCTATTCACATTCCCACCAACAGTGCAAGAGTGTTCCCTTTCTCCACACCCTCTCCAGCATTTATTGTTTCTAGATTTTTTTGGTGATGGCCACTCTGACTGGTGTGAGATGATATCTCATTGTACTTTTGATTTGCATTTCTCTAATGATTAATGATGTTGAGCATTTCTTTCATGTGTTTGTTGGCAGTCTGTGTATCTTGTTTGGAGAAATGTCTGTTTAGGTCTTCTGCCCATTTTTGGATTGGGTTGTTTGTTTTTTTGTTATTGAGCTGCATGACCTGCTTGTAAATTTTGGAGATTAATCCTTTGCCAGTTGCTTCATTTGCAAATATTTTCTCCCATTCTGAGGGTTGTCTTTTGGTCTTGTTTATGGTTTCCTTTGCTGTGCAAAAGCTTTGAAGTTTCATTAGGTTCCATTTGTTTATTTTTGTTTTTATTTCCATTTCTCTAGGAGGTGAGTCAAAAAGGATCTTGCTGTGATTTATGTCATAGAGTGTTCTGCCTATGTTTTCCTCTAAGAGTTTGATAGTTTCTGGCCTTACATTTAGGTCTTTAATCCATTTAGACCTTATTTTTGTGTATGGTGTTATGGATTGTTCTAATCTCATACTTTTACATGTACCTGTCCAGTTTTCCCAGCACCACTTATTAAAGAGGCTGTCCTTTCTCCACTGTACATTCCTGCCTCCTTTATCAAAGATTAGGTGACCATATGTGTGTGGGTTTATCTCTGGGCTTTTTATCCTGTTCCATTGACCTATTTTTCTGTTTTTGTGCAGTACCATAGTGTCTTGATTACTGTAGCTTTGTAGTATAGTCTGAAGTCAGGGAGCCTAATTCCTCCAGCTCCATTTTTTTGTTCTCAAGATTGATTTGGCTATTCGGGGTCTTTTGTGTTTCCATACAAATTGTGAAATTTTTTGTTCTAGTTCTGTGAAAAATGCCAGTGGTAGTTTGATAGGGATTGCATTGAATTTGTAGATTGCTTTGAGTAGTAGAGTCATTTTCACAATGTTGATTCTTCCAATCCAAGAACGTGGTATATCTCTCCATCTATTTGTATCATCTTCAATTTCTTTCATCAGTGTCTTACAATTTTCTGCATTCAGAACTTTGTCTCCTTAGGTAGGTTTATTCCTAGATATTTTATTCTTTTTGTTACAGTGGTAAATGGGAGTGTTTTCTTGATTTCACTTTCAGATTTTTCACCATTACTATATAGGAATGCCAGAGATTTCTGTGCATTAATTTTGTATCCTGCTACTTTACCAAATTCATTGATTAGCTCTAGTAGTTTTCTGGTAGCATCTTTAGGATTCTCTATGTATAGTATCATGTCATCTGCAAACAGTGATGGCTTTACTACTTCTTTTCCGATTTGGATTCCTTCTATTTCCTTTTCTACTCTGATTGCTGTGGCTAAAACTTCCAAAACTATGTTGAATAAGAGTGGTGAGAGTGGGCAGCCTCATCTTGTTCCTGATCTTAGTGGAAATCGTTTCAGTTTTTCATCATTGAGGACGATGTTGGCTGTGGGTTTTTCATATATGGCCTTTATTTTGTTGAGGAAAGTTCCCTCTATGCCTACTTTCTGAAGGCTTTTTTTAAACATAAATGGGTGTTGAATTTTGTCGAAAGCTTTCTCTGCATCTATTGTGATGACCATATGGTTTTTCTCCTTCAATTAGTTAATATGCTGCATCACATTGATTGATTTGTGTATATTGAAGAATCCTTGCATTCCTGGAATAAACCCCACCTGATCATGGTATATGATCCTCTTAATGTACTGTTGGATTCTGTTTCCTAGTATTTTCTTGAGGATTTTTGCATCTATGTTCATCAGTGATATTGGCCTGTAGTTTTCTTTCTTTGTGACATCCTTGTCTGCATTTTGTATCAGGGTGATGGTGGCCTCGTAGAATGAGTTTGGGAGTGTTCCTCCCTCTGCTATATTTTGGAAGAGTTTGAGAAGGATAGGTGTTAGCTCTTCTCTAAATGTTTGATAGAATTCGACTGTGAAGCCATCTGGTCCTGGGCTTTTGTTTGTTGTAAGATTTTTTATCACAATTTCAATTTCAGTGCTTGTGATTTGTCTGTTCATATTTTCTATTTCTTCCTGATTCAGTCTTGGCAGGTTGTGTATTTCTAAGAATTTGTCCATTTCTTCCAGGTTGTCCATTTTATTGGCATAGAGTTGCTTGTAGTAATCTCACATGATCTTTTGTATTTCTTCAATGTCAGGTGTTACTTCTCCTTTTTCATTTCTAATTCTATTGTTTTGAGTCTTCTCCCTTTTTTTCTTGATGAGTCTGGCTGATGGTTTATCAATTTTGTTTATCTTCTCAAAGAACCAGCTTTTAGTTTTATTGATCTTTGCTATTGTTTCCTTCATTTCATTTTCATTTATTTCTGAACTGATCTTTATGATTTCTTTCCTTCTGCTAACTTTGGGTTTTTTTTGTTCTTCTTTCTCTAATTGCTTCAGGTGCAAGGTTAGGTTGTTTATTCGAGATGTTTCCTGTTTCTTAAGGTAGAATTGTGTTGGTATAAACTTCCCTCTTAGAACTGCTTTTGCTGCATCCCATAGGTTTTGGGTTGTCGTGTCTCCATTGTCATTTGTTTCTAGGTATTTTTTGATTTCCTCTTTGATTTCTTCAGTGATCACTTCATTATTAAGTATTGTTTAGCCTCCATGTGTTTGTATTTTTTACAGATCTTTTCCTGTAATTGACATCTAGTCTCATAACACTGTGGTCGGAAAAGATACTTGATACAATTTCAGTTTTCTTTAATTTACCAAAGCTTGATTTGTGACCCAAGATATGATCTATCTTGGAGAATGTTCCATGAGCACTCGAGAAAAATGTGTATTCTGTTGTTTTTGGATGGAATGTCCTATAAATATCAATTAAGTCCATCTTGTTTAATGTATCATTTAAAGCTTGTGTTTCCTAATTTATTTTCATTTTGGATGATCTGTCCATTGGTGAAAGTGGGGTGTTAAAGTCCCCTACTATGATTGTGTTACTGTCAATTTCCCCTTTTATGGCTGTTAGTATTTGCTTTTTGTATTGAGGTGCTCCTATATTGGGTTCATAAATGTTTACAATTATTTTATCTTCTTCTTGGATCTATCCCTTGATCATTATGTCATGTCCTTCTTTAATAGTAATAGTCTTTATTTTAAAGTCTATTTTGTCTGATATGAGAATTGCTACTCCTGCTTTCTTTTGGTTTCCATTTGCATGGAATATCTTTTTCCATACTCTCACTTTCAGTCTGTATGTGTCTCTAGGTTTGAAGTGGGTCTCTTGTAGCCAGCATATATATGGGTCTTGTTTTTGTATCCATTCAGCCAGTCTGTGTCTTTTGGTGGGAGCATTAAATCCATTTACATTTAATTTCATTATTGATATGTATGTTCCTATTCCCATTTTCTTAATTGTTTTGGGTTTGTTATTGTAGGTCTTTTCCTTCTCTTGTGTTTCTTGCCTAGAGAAATTCCTTTAGCATTTGTTTTAAAGCTGGTTTGGTGGTGCTGTACTGTCGCAGCTTTTGCTTGTGTGTAAAGTTTTTAATTTCTCCATCAAATCTGAATGAGATCCTTGCTGGGTAGGGTAATCTTGGTTGTAAGTTTTTCTCCTTCATCACTTTAAATATGTCCTGCCAGTCCCTTTTGGCTTGTAGAGTTTCTGCTGAAAGTTTAGCTGTTAACCTTATGGGGATTCCCTTGTGTGTTACTTGTTGTTTTTCCCTTGCTGCTTTTAATATGTTTTCTTTTTCTTTAATTTTTGACAGTTTGATTAATATGTGTCTTAGCGTGTTTCTCCTTGGATTTACCCTGTATGGGACTCTCTGTGCTTCCTGGACTTGATTACCTATTTCCTTTCCCATATTAGGGAAATTTTCAACTATAATCTCTTCAACTATTTTCTCAGTCCCTTTCTTTTTCTCCTCTTCTTCTGGAACCCCTATGATTCGAATGTTGGTGTGTTTAATGTTGTCCAAGAGGTCTCTGAGACTATCCTCAGTTCTTTTCATTCTTTTTTACTTTATTCTGCTCTACAGTAGTTATTTCCACTATTTTATCTTCGAGGTCACTTATCCGTTCTTATGCCTCAGTTATTCTGCTATTGGTCCCTTCTAGAGTATTTTTAATTTCATCTATTTTGTTGTTCATCATTGCTTGTTTCCTCTTTTGTTCTTCTAGGTCCTTGTTAAATGTTTCTTGCATTTTCTCTATTCTATTTCCAAGATTTTGGATTATCTTTACTCTCATTATTCTGAATTCTTTTTCAGGTAGACTGCCTATTTCCTCTTCATTTGTTATTGGTGGGTTTTTGTCTTGCTCCTTCACCTACTGTATGTTTTTCTGTCTTCTTATTTTGCTTATCTTACTGTGTTTGGGGTCTCCTTTTTGCAGGCTGCTGGTTCATAGTTCTTGTTGTTTTCGTGTCTGTCCCCAGTTGCTAAAGTTGGTTCAGTGGGTTGTGTAGACTTCCTGGTGGAGGGGACTAGTGCCTGTGTTCTGGTGGATGAGGCTGGATCTTTTCTTTCTTGTGGGAAGGTCCACGTCTGGTGGTGTGTTTTGGGGTGTCTGTGGACTTATTACGATTTTAGGCAGCCTCTCTCCTAATGGGTGGGGTTGTGTTCCTGTCTTGCTAGTTGTTTGGCATAGGGTGTCCAGCTTGCTGGTTGTTGAGTGAAGCTGGGTGTTTTTGTTGAGATGGAAATCCCTGGGAGATTTTCGCCATTTGAAATTACGTGAAGCTGGGAGGTTTCTTGTGGACCAGTGTCTTGAATTTGGCTCTGCCACATCAGAGGCACAGCACTGACTCCTGGCTGCAGCACTAAGAGCCTTTCATCCACACGGATGCCCCCAAGAGCTCCATTCGGATCACGCTAGAATAAAATAGCAGAGGAAGCTCCATTGGCCATTAAGTCACGTCTCATCAGAACAGATCCTTCTTGGCCATGTGCTTGGGCAACTCTATAAACTCTCCTGAGCCTTGGCTTTATCATCTGCTAGTGTTGGAGGGTCTTCTGCGGAGGCAGGGGGTGCCTGTGGCTCACTGGGGGGACAAAGACACTGGCAGCAGTCATTCTGGGAAGTCCATGGACTTTTTTTTTCTTTTATATTTCTGATTAAATTGTAGACAGCCACGCATGTCTTCTGAAGTACTTGAGCATGCATATCAATAAGAGCACAATATTTTCCATGATTTTTTTTATCTTTTAGGTAAATTTTACATTTTAGGAATAAATAAATCTTAAGCATGCATTCAATGAATTAGACATGCATACTCCTCTATAACCCAATCCTCAATCAAAGAACAGAACATCACTTTAAAGATTCTCCTTATTACTCTTCCCAAAAGTCCACCCCCCCACCTCCCCCCAGCCCCCGCAAAACTGACATAACTATGGATCTGATTTTCCTTCCCATTTGTTTTTTATCTTTTTGTTTGTTTTGTTTTGTTTTTGTTTTTGCCTGTTCTAGCACATCAGAGTAACATATATTCTTTTGTGTAAGGCATTTTCATTTTTAGCATAATGTTTTTAAGAATCATTCATATCACTGTTTCCTTTATAGAGTTGATTAAAATTCAAATGCTTTACCAGTACTTTTTCATCTAGAATATATTCTGGTCCTGCCTAGTATGATTAAACACTTCAGGAATTTTGTACTCTAGGAGAAATCTTAAAATTCAAATGGGCTAATTCTGCCTCAAATATAAATAATCATAAAGGAATGAAGTCTATTATGGAAAATAATTTGTTAGAGTGGACAAGCTGTAAGCTGAGAGTAGAGATTTGGGTTCTTGTTCTAAATCTGGGAGACTTTACATATAATTTTTTCCCCTCTGAATAAGATTGTCCTCATGTGTAAACAAGAAAATTAGATTAATCCTCCAAGGATGGACTTTCAGACCTAAGAGTCTGTCATGTGCTCTCTCATGTCAATTTCTATTTCCTTTAGTCATTCTTCATCATTTATCAACTTGAATAAATTCCTAAGTTTAATATATTCTTTATTTTAAAAGTGTTTTTTCTGTTCCATCTTTCAATAGAAAGTTGTAATGTAGCTCATCTGTAGTTGACAATAAAGAATGGCTGTAGAAAAGCTGGATTTTTTGTTTTGTTTTTTAGGAAATATACAGAAAATCATGCATGGATGGTTGCTTTTGATTTCTTGGGTTATATGAATTAATTTAGGTAGAGATCTTATGGCAGTGAAAGGCATGTCATAAGCAATCAATATTAACTATCATTACTTTTAGTATTATTAGATTGAGTGCTAATTTATAATTTTTTGACAAAATTTAAACTGACATTTGCTATATGTTTTGATTACATACTTAAGGCATTTTAATTACAGGAAATTTGAAAAGAATAGGAATAAATAAAATGTCAAGAATTAAAAAAAACTATCTATATTCCTACTCCTCAGAGATAGCATCTATTAATATTTAGCTGTATACCATTCTATATTTTACTATGTACAAATACTCATACTCATATAGAGATATTTATATAAACTATTTTGAAACCTAAATAAGTTTTATGATAAGTAGTCCTTGTCATAGATATTATTTACTAGGCAATTTTTGGCTATATATTATGTTTGAGCAGCTATATCATAAATTGTTTTACTAGAATTTTATTATTAGACAATTACATTACTTCTAATTTTTCAGTTTGATTAATAATGCTGTAATGAACATGCTTTTGTGTGTGTGTGTGTGTGTGTGTGTGTGTGTACATATTCCTCTATCTCTCTATATATGTGTGTATGTATATATAGTGATTTCCTACAGGCAAAAACTTAGGAACAGAATTACAAAGTCAAAGGGAAGGCTTCCTAGTGAATGAAGTTTTTCTGTAATGAAATAATTTGAATGCTCACTCATTACATCCAAAATGGCAGAATTTTTTCCCTAACTCATCATCAGTTTTTCTTCCCAACTTATGTGTGAGAAAATAGGTGTATACATCTCAGTTCTAATGCAATTTATATACCAAAGAATGATCAGATATTTGAGGGATATGCAGAACAACATACAAGTTAAATGAGCAGTTATAGAAGAAAGGTTCTTGAAGTTAGGCCCGTAAAGCCCTGATACATAATGATAGAATAAATTTAGAGTAAGCCTAAATTTAAATAAAAAAGAAAACCAATTAAAATCAGCAATTAAGGCACTATCCATTAGCCTTAGAGAATATTTACTAGGTTTCTACAAAGAAGGAAAATAACCAAAGAAACATTCATTTTGTATAACACTTGGAATTAGATATAATTCTCAACTATCTTGTCTTATGAACTGAATTGTACACCCCACACATCATATGTTGAAGCCCTAATCCCTCAATCTGACTATATTTGGAGATAAGGGAGGTAATTAATGTTAAATGAGGTCATAAGGGTGGGCCCTATCCTGATAAGGCGATACTCTTATAAGAGGAGGAAGAGATAGCAGAGATGTCTTTATCTCTTCATGCATGCACAGAGGAAAGGCTATGTGAGAACACAGAAAGAAGGTAACCATCTGAAAGCCAGGAAGAGAGCCTTCATCAGAAATCAAATCTTGATCTAGGACTTCTAGCCCCCAAAACTATGAGAAAATACATTTTTTGTTTAAGCCACCCAGTCTGTTTTATGTTATTATGGTAGCCTGAACTGACTAATATACCATGTAAAGTCTGTCTGTAAGCTCATCTATAATAAAACCTAAAGCTCACAAAAAAATCCCTCTTTGTTCTACCTAAATTAAAACTGTAAACAGGATATAAGGTTCACAAATAAATGCAAGCAAACTCGAAATACTGTGTAGCCACTGTTCTTGTTCACAGGAAGAGATGGCTTCCTGTGGTTGGATATTGCTCAATTGGTAAAGACATCTTGGTAGGGGATTTTATCATTTAGACTCTGTGGTGGACACTATATCTTCCAGTACCACTCAGATGGTTCCTCTTCCATGAGGAACGTTTCCCCAGATGCTGATGTTGGGCAAAGTTATTAGAGCCTTCAGCTATCAGCTCCTTCAGAGATTGCCTTGGCTGCAGAGAGCTGCCATGCCCAAGGTCAAGCCCTTTCCTGTCATGGCCCACACTGAATGAATAATCAGTTGAGGAGTATAAAGCCCTGTACGTTACCCACCTTGGGACAATTCAGAGGGGCTAGTCTAGCTCCAGAACTCTCTGTGTAGGTGCAGAGGCTGTAGTTGGCCACGTGGCTGCTTGCCTTCTCCCTGTGTCAAATAACACTTCCTACCCATCCCTTCCACAGGTATTGCTCCCGAGGGCATATCTAAATAAACACCCTGCATGCTAAATTCCATTTCAGACTTTGCTTCCTTGGGAACCGAAATGGAGGTAGAGAGTGGGTAGAAAAGGTTACAATAACATTTGCAGATGCTATAATTGCATCACCGCCTGATTGATTTTCCTCAAAACAGCCCCGAGAGGGAACCCAGGTCCTCTATGCCAAGCTATTTGGCTCACAAAATCACAGCCCTAGCAATTGTAGAACAGGACCATATGAGGCTAATTTTTCCCACTCCAATTGTTTAAGGTATATAAGAATTAAGAATAAACACCTCTTAAAACAACTGTTTTATCATTAGCCTCATTATAGATCATTCTATTGAAAATGTAGACTAGGATCAAGACTAGATATACAGATAATCAAAGTATACTTAGAGATCCAATAATTTAAAATTCAAATTGCTGAGACTTTTTTCAAGAAGGTATACTATTCAAAAAGTACATCATCCCATTCACTTACACCTTCTGTTAGAATTCTTTCTTTTTTTAACATCTTTATTGGAGTATAATTGCTTTACAATGGTGTGTTAGTTTCTGCTTTATAACGAAGTGAATCAGCTATACATACACATATATCCCCATATCCCCTCCCTCTTGGGTCTCCCTTGCACCCTCCCTATCCCACCCCTCTAGGTGGTCACAAAGCACCCAGCTGATCTCCCTGTGCTATACGGCTGCTTCCCACTAGCTACCTATTTTATATTTGGTAGCATATATATTAGTCCATGCCACTCCCTCACTTCGTCTCAGCTTACCCTTCCCCCTCCCCGTGTCCTCAAGTCCATTCCCTACATCTGCATCTTTATTCCTGTCCTGCCCCTAGGTTCTTCATAACCATTTTCTGTTAGAATTCTTGAAACCACTTTTCTTTATTTCTCATTGTTCTCTTCTCCTTTCCCCTCCCAGTATCAGCCCCTCCACCCACCCCTTAAGGCAAAATACAAGTTCTTCCCATCTTAGCCATGTCTTCAAATTCATGTTCTGACACTTTCTTGCTATGTGGCCTTGATAAGGTCTCTTAATTTCTCTGAACCTTAGTTTTCTTTTTTGTAAGGCGAGGCAGGTGGAAAATACTTAACTACCATAGTTGTGGTGTACATTGAGTTCATGTATGAAAAATGAACACCATGGTACCTAGCACATACCAAGTACTAAGCAATTTTTTTTTCTCTGTTTCTTCCTGTGAGAAATACTGTGAAAGACTGTATGTTATAAAAGACCCTAAGACCCACTGCAAGCAAATGGTGGATGCATTGAAGTAGGGAGCAATCTTTTCCTATTTTGTAATTAAACTCCTATTTATTGGACACTTAAGTGCTAGGTATACAATTGTAGACAAGATAAAGGCTCTTGATTCAAAGAGCTTACCAAATAGTGAGGGAGTTATAGATAAGAAAATAACAATGTGGGAGAAGTGGAGTGTTGACTGCATATATAGAAAGAATGAGATGAGACCGTCTTTCTTTTTTCATAGCTGTGTTTCTTAAAAACAGCATTCAGAGGGAGAGCTAGGTTGCTGCCTTTGGATTAACATGAAGGCAGTGTTGACTGTAGACATGAGGGACTTGCTTCCAGAATAGGGATGCTATTTCCAACACAAATCCAAAGGCTCAGCAAAGGAGAATTACAAAATATCTCTAACCACCAAGCACATTCCCTAAGACACCTGGCCTTTCCAAGCCTGACACCTGTCTTTGTAGTGCTGCTAATAATGGATAAACAATTAAAAGAAAACATGGGTCTAAGTGGTGACTTTGATGAAATAGAGATTATTGTAAATTGAGGGGGGAAAAGGCATATCTTTATGAACTATTTCCCCAAACATAAGCAAAACTGTGTGTGACAAATGTAAACTTAACCCATTCCTTTTACTTCTCACCCCATCTCCATAACAAAGGACTTCACATTCTCAAGTGAGTATCATTGATTCAACACAGTTTTCTGGAAACCTTTTTGTCTTTGAAATGGACAAAAATGTCATTTTCTTTCATTATTCTCTTTTGGTGCTATGGAAAGCAATGTAATTATACAGCATGGTATACAGTATCATTTCAATAAGGAAGAGATTAGTCCTGGTTTATGACGGAATAACATTCTCTGGGATTCAATATATCATGAAGGTAATAAAAACGAGGTCTTTTTAAATTCATCACCAGGAATAAAAGAGAAAAGATACTAAACTAAAAAGGTGAAGGGAAAGTGGGTAGATGGCATTTTGTCAGAAGACTGAAAGCAGTACACATAGTCTAAGAAGATGAAATGGAAATGAATAAAGGAAGGAAAAGGGGAAGAAAGGGTGAAGTATTGAATATGTGCTTAGACCTTTATGTTTCTTCTCCTATTTACTCATTACAATATTTTATAGACAAAGAACTTGAAGCTCAGATAAATGGTTGAGTGCCCAAGCTGACCTAGCTGGTAAAGTTACAGGTTTGAGCCCAAATCAGGCGCAATCCAAAGACAGCTTATTCTTGTTATATGTCCCAGATTTCTGAACAATCTCTACTTGTTTATTAAGGAACTTGATAACAATCCTCCTAGTGATTATCCTGAAGCAAATCCATCCTATGCTGTAGCTTGAGCATTTGTGGCTTAAGTGTTTAAAATCTCTACCATGGGGTGAGAAGCATGACGGTGAAAGAAGGAAAGACATTTGATAAGCCCGGCTTGATGCTTTATTTCAAGTCAAAGGTGATCTTTCATAGACACAAAATCTTCCTATTTTCCCAGATTTTAATGTAAGAGGACTTCTATATAATGCTCTCTTAGGGCAAAAAGTAGAGCACAATATTCTTCCCTCAGTTTCCTAAACATAAGACCATTCCCAGGCTTTTGTTTGTGCTATTTCCTATGCCTGAAATATTTCTTCCTTCTAAGTACTCTCCTCTGCCAACACACACATTCCTGTGGATCCCAGCATTTTTTTTAGATTACCATTCTTTCAACACATCAGAAGGAAAGACAAGATCTGTTCTCTCTGTTCTAGGAAATTCAAAGTACTATAAAGCTCTTTTAATTTTTTAATCACATTGAACACAGTTGTAATTTTGCATTTATTTATGTAGAGTTTTATTTATGCCTGCTTCTCACAAACTCCACAAGAACAGAGGCTATATATTTGTGTTATTTTGATCCTTACCATTGCATCCCCAAGATGTAGCTTTACTAAAAGCTTAAGTGAATGAATAGTAGTTTCAATAAGTTTTTCTTCCTTTCCTAGAAAACACACTACCATGGGAAAGCTATGTTCCTTCTCTTTCTCTTAGTAACTGAATAACATTGTTATATATTGAAAAGGCCATGAGCTTCTGCATACTCTTGGGTCTGAATCCTAGCTTTGATACTCAACGTATGGCATTGTATAATTTATTTACTTCTTGAAGACTCTGATTACTCCTCTATTAAAGTGGATATAAGTTCATATCTTATAGGATTGTTCCAAATCTTAATGACATATTGATACATCATATGCAATTAGCAATTGTGAGTTTCCTAATTCTATACCTGTGTTTTTCTTCTTACAAATAAGGTTGATGGTTATGCAAGCTTTTGAGTTGTTGGTGCAGGTACTGCCACCAGATCATGAACTGGCTTCTGGATGTGCAATTTGACATAGGTTCATTAAGATAAAACATTTTACCTCCTCCTGGAAGTCATCCTTAGCTAAAATGTATTGCTAGTTTAATCACGGTCCATAGTCTCTTTTCTTCCTACCACATGGTATTTTTTTAAATTCTATTTTTCATTTTATCCTAATTGTTTTGAATATGTGTATTTTCCTTCTTTTGTTCAATTAACCAGGAACACCACTAGATTTTATGGGGTGATACAAAAGTGAGGTTGGCAAAAACTCTACCATTTATCTTGCAGTCTGTTGGCATAGGCAAAGGTTAAAATAACACAGTAACAGGGCAATATTAATAAGCAATTCTAGAAATCTTTTGTATGGTATGGTTACTATGTATCATACACTGTGTAAACATCAATGATGATAGCTTCTAGGAAAGAAAAATGTAAGTGCAAAGCCATGTTAATATGAAAGGAGTTGGTGGGTGTTGGAATGACTGCCAAGTCTAAGGGGTACTAGATATATGGAAGAGATGAGAAAGTTGAAACTGATTAGATGGAAAACTGAGCTAGATCATAGAGGCTTTGCCAGTCATTCCATAAAGTTTGTTTGTTTGTTTCCTGAAAGCAATATGATGTTAAAAGGCTTTTAACAGGAAAACAGCATGATGTCATGACTGTTTTAAAAAGGCAAATCTTGTCTCACTTAAAAATATTGTCTTTCTCTCAAAATCACATCTTCCATTAAGTCAGGGGCCGCATTTTCTCCTTTTGTGCATTTCCCTAAGCATTTAAAAATTAATAGGTGCAGAATAATCCTCAATGCATCATACATAAGTTGTATAGTATTCAAACTAACATTTGAATTCTCAATAAGACTTACAAGCTGTTACAAATAAGGGAACAAGGTATTAATTAATTTAAGTGTATATAAGTAGGGCTCTACAGGCTTGGAGAGCTTTTATATAGATGTGTTATTATGATGCGTTCTCATGATCTTCCTCTAGATGGGATGGGAAAGGAGAGAGCCAGATATTAAATACGTGCTTTGAAATCTTGATAGGGCTCACAGACATGGCTGATCTTGTAAGTACCTTTAAAATTTGGGCTATACGGAAACCAGAGGCCTCCAGGGAATCCTTGAGTCTTGTTCTGTCCAGTCATATTTTTATACTTTCATATCCACAATATCTTGTCAATAAGATGAATGCTGATGTACCAGCATCCTGAGCTAAAGGCAGAGCTCAAATATCCAAATAATTGATGCATTTTTATCAGACTAGACAATAGCCATAAAATAAAATCAGACAAGAGTCTGATAACAGTTTTTTGGTTTCTTTTTTACTATTTCTGTTACACAATCATTCAATGACTTTACCATTCTATTTTAAAGAAACTGAAGAAATGAAAGGGGGTTTGGAGACAAGATGCTCCTGTCATGAAATGTGCATCTTAAAATTAGAAAAGGACATTATGAAAACTTGTCATAGCGTGAAGAAAAAAGTTTTAGAGCAAGGAGAGTAAAATTCTCCTCCCACACTTTCCTTCCTATCTCTCTCTCCCTCCTTCTCTCTCCCTTTCCTCTCCTTTCTCTGTATCTTACTCTTTCTTATACTGTCTCACTACATTACATCATATACACATAATTTGATGTGGGGACCCTTCATATTCCTATTACAAGCAATTCTTAAGCACTTATTATATGATAGTCATTATGATCAAAACTAGGGATAAAAACGATAAATTAGACTGTGAGTTATGGAGAGAAACTGGGTGTAAATCTCCTTTGTACCCAAAGAAACTGGCAATGCTTAATTAAGTTTCATAAAATAAAACCAGTGAGTACTAAAAACAGTAGTAAGAATAAAATTAATAATTGAGTGTTTGCTGTATGCCATGGTTTTAAAATGTGGTCCCTAAACCAACAGCATCAGCATCAGCATCAGCTAAGCTACAATGAGGTTATCACCTCACACTGGTCAGAATGGCCATCATCAAAAAGTTTACAAATAATAAATGCTGGAGAGGATGTGGAGAAAAAAGAATGCTCCTACACTGTTAGTGAGAATGTAAATTGGTACAGCCATTATGGAGAACAGTATGGAGGTTCCTTAGAAAAATAAAAAAAGAGTTACCATATGATCCTGTTATCCCACTCCACGGCATATATCTGGAGAAAACTCTAATTCAAAAAGATACATGCACTCCAGTGTTCATTGCAGCACTATTTACAATAACCAAGACATGGAAGCAACCTAAATGTCCATCGAGAGATAAATGAATAAAGAAGCTGTCATATATATATATATCACATTATATATATATATATATATATATATATATATATATATACATATATATATAATGGAATGTTAGCCATAAAAAGGAATGAAATAACACCATTTGCAGCAACATGGCTGGACCCAGAGATTATCATACTAAGTGAAGTAAACCAGAAAGAGAAAGATAAATATCGTATGATATTGTTTATATGTGAAATCTAAAAAAAAAAAAAAAAAAAAGATACAAATGAACTAATGTACAAAACAGAAACAGACGCGCATACTTAGAGAACGAATTTATGGTTACCAGGGGGTAAGGGGGTGGGGAGGAATAGATAAGGGCTTTGGGAATGACATGTACACACTGCTATATTTAAAAATAGATAACCAACAATGACCTACTGTATAGCACAGTTAACGCGCTCAATATTATGTAACAACCTAAATGGGAAAGAATTTGAAAAAGAATAGATACATGTATATGTATAACTGAATAACTTTGCTATACACCTGAAACTAACATGACATTGTTAATCAACTGTGCTCCAATACAAAATAAAAAATTAAAAACAAACAAACAACAAACAAAAAATAAGCACTCAGGTTTCCCTCTAGACTGACTAAATCAGAAATTCTGGGGTGGGCCCTGGAATCTGTTTTGTAATAAGCCCCCAGGTGATAGAATTGGACACTAAAGTTTGAGAACCACTTCTCTATGTTCAGTAGTTTACATGAGTCATCTCGTGTAATCCTCATAAGCCTTACGAGTCAGATACTATTCTAGCTTTGCATTATATATTATATATTGCTGCCTAACCAGTCATCCCAAGATGTGGTGACTTAAAACGAAAACAATCGGGGACTTCCCTGGTGGTGCAGTGGTTAAGAATCCACCTGCCAGTGCAGGGGGCATGGGTTCGATCCCTGGTCTGAGAAGATCCCACATGTCACAGAGCAACTAAGCTTGTGCACCACAACTACTGAGCCTGCGCTATAGAGCCCATGAGCCACAACTACTGAACCCACGTGCCACAACTACTGAAACCCATGAGCCTAGAGCCTGTGCTCCACAACAAGAGAAGCCAACACAATAAGAAGTCCACACACCACAACGAAGAGTAGCCCCTGCTCACCGCAACTAGAGAAAGCCCACACAGCAACAAAGACCCAACACAGCCAAAAATAAATAAATAAAAATAATAAAGTTCCCTTTAAAAAAAAAAAAAGCACATGTATTAAAAAAAAAAAAAGAATCCACCTGCTAATGCAGGGGACATGGGTTCGATCCCTGGTCCAGGAAGATCCCACATGCCCCGGAACATCTAAGCCCATGTGCCACAATTACTGAGCCTGTGCTATAGACCCCACGAGCCACAACTACTGAGCCTGCGTGCCACAACTATTGAAGCCTGTGTGCCTAGAGCCTGTGTTCCTCAACAAGAAGCCACTGCAATGAGAAGCCTGTGCACCACAATGAAGAGTAACCCCTGTTCGCTGCAACTAGAGGAAGCCTGCACACAGCAACAAAGACCCAACACAGCCAAAAAATAAATAAATATTCCTTTAAATAACTAACTAACTAAATAAAAAACAACAGCAATCATTGTGTCATTCTCTCATGATTCTGAGGTTCAGTAACCTCACAGTATGCTTTCACTCATTCAGGGTCTCTCATATGATTGCAGTCAGATGATGGGGCTAGAATGATCTGAGGGCTCATTTGCACATATGTCTGCAGCCTGTGCCATGGAGACTTAGTGGCTGGGGAGCTGGAATAGCTGCAACTCTTGAGACATCTCTCTCTAATTCTCTCTAACCTCTTCATACTGATAGCTTCTGGGTAGCCAGACTTCTTAGAGGACAGCTTCAAAAGCAAAAATCCAAGGGGAAAGAGTGAGAGAGAGAAAGGGAAGCAGGAGCTGTATCACCTTTTATGAACGAGCCTGGCAAGTCACGTGACATCATTTCTCCATGCCTACTAGCCAGGCGGTCACAAAGGCCTACCCAGGTTGAAAGGGAGAAGCAGAGACTCCACTTCTTGATGAGGGAATTGACAAGTTTTGAGACGTGGTGTCAGACTGGAAATATTTTTCCACTGATCTTTATAGAATATAATCTGCTACAATCTCCATTTTTCATCTAAGAAAATAGAGATGGATGAAGGATAAATAACTTGCCTAAGATTTCTTAGTAGCAGTCTTTATCAGAATGCAATACTGGTTTCCATACAGTTTACTCTCAACCAAGTGTATATGGAATATTTTACATTGATTATTTATTTCTGTCATCAAGAACCCAGTGCAATCTATACCATTACTTTTGCTGTTTTGCAGATGGGACAACTAGGGGTTAGAGACATTAAATAGCTTTTCCAAATGTGCATGCCAGAATTTGAATACAGGTGGTATTTCTCCAAAACATGAATTCAAGCATAGCACTATGTTGCTGTTTTCTTTTATCAATTATGATCATTCATATCATGAATACATATGTATTTTTGTCATGTGTTTCAGTGTTTTTGTGTTCTTCTCTGCAATTCCTGCCTTTCTCAATTTATAAAATCATAATTGCTTCTTATTCCCATAATTTAAAATAAATTGCCCTACTTCCAGAAGTATACCTTTACCCTGAGTTAGATATAGTGCCACTTTCTCTAGAAACTACACTGAAAGATTAATGTGATGGCTTAGTCTAGGAAGAAGGTCAGAAAGATGTCAAAGACAATAGGGAAAAGTTGAGGAAACGTGGCATATTTTTGCTGAAAATAAGAGATTAATGGAGGATAAAATTGATGCCTGAAAATATGTAAATATTAGTCATGGGGAAGAATCTAAACTTATGTGTAGCTCTTATGACAGGAAAGATATAAAACTAATGGTTAGATATTTCAGGTAGGCAGGTTTCAATATAGAAGAACAAAGCCCTTTATAATGAGGACTGCGTGGCAATGAAATGGATTCCTAAGGGGTATATCTGTACTTGTGGTTGAAAAAATGTCAAAGAGATCAGCTGGCCAGTTATTGAAAATATTGCAGAAGAGCTTCCAACACTGGATAAATTGTCAAAGGGGATGACATGTAAGACTGCTTCTAGTCCTAAGATTCTAAGATCACTGAGCAATTTATTGAGGATGTCCCTTCTACTGAACAGCGCTAGAACACCCAGGCATTTTCTCAGGCTTAAGTGAGCATTAGACTCTTGAGACTACAAGGGGCCCCACTGGGAATTTACCAGGATGACAAGAAGAGAGGAGATGCAACTTGCCCAGAGGACATGTCAACTCTTCCTTTTGTGGCAGTCCAGGTAGCAGGTCACACAGCCATCTGAAAACTGTTTTCTTTCCAGACCAAAACTTCAGGTCCAAGGAGACAAGATTGGTGGGTTTAGGGCTGCTCTGGCTTAGAAGCTTCATATTCCGGAAGAGTCAATATCTGTCTTAACACCCCACATGAATAGCCTCCAGGGTGACCACCACATATTCATACAATACACATGTTACGCAACACCAGAGAATCCCAAAGCATGGTGTACTCATTATGTATTTATAGTTTGTTTATAGTTTTTCCCAATCTAGGTGTACTTTAACACTCAGGGTTTTTTTTTGTTTGTTTTTTTGTTTGTTTGTTTTTGCGGTACATGGGCCTCTCACTGTTGTGGCCTCTCCCGTTGCGGAGCACAGGCTCTGGACGCGCAGGCTCAGCGGCCATGGCCCATGGGCCCAGCCGCTCTGCGGCATGTGGGATCTTCCCAGACCGGGGCGCGAACCCGTGTCCCCTGCATCGGCAGGCAGACTCTCTACCACTGCGCCCCCAGGGAAGCCCCCAGGGTTATTTTTTAACATTAGCGATTTTGCCTAGAAACATGTTGACTTTCTTACTCTTACCAGCTTTTTCAGGGTAGCTGAGCTAGAGAATTAACTCAAGGTGGTTCTCATGCAGCAGGGATGGTATTTCGTTGACACTGCCTACAGTAGCATCAGAAATGTAATGAGATATTAACTCCATTCTGAAGCACTTGCTACAGTGTCAGGCCCTTTGCTAAATAGCTTAAATGCAAGATTTCATTTCATCTTCAAAGCATCCCTATGTCCTAGCTACTATTTGTAGCCCCATTTTATAGACAACAAATTAAGTATTGAGAGAATAAGGAATTTTTCAAGGTCATCCAGCTAGTGACAGTATCTAAATCTGGATCTGGTTTTGTCTGTCTCCACAGTCTGAGCTCTTAACAACTTGTTTACTCACTAACTGTGTATTGACCTTCAGCCCTGTATCAAGAACTTTGCTAGGAGCTAAGGGATAAAGAATTGAACAAGACACATATGGAACCTATATACTGCACGTAGCAACAACCTGTGCTAAATAATAACCATTACAGATTGAAAATGTCCAAGTACTAAATTATATTAAAGAAAAGTTTCACTGATGCCAGGGATGTGAGCAATAAACTATTAAGTTAACTAAGTAGCTTCCCAAATAAGATAACTTGGGATGACCAAGACCACCCAACAAACTCTGCTTCTTCCCTAGATTTGATCAAATAAAAGAGGCAAATAAAGACCTGAGATTCCTGTAATTTTGGAAGATTTTATGAAAGTCTTTATTGCTACCTCAATAGAAAAAAACAAAGATACCATTGTCAACTTTATTATATTCTTTTGAGGAATGAAAGTTAATTTAATAGTAGTGGCTACTTCAAGATAAATGAGTTTTACCTATACCTATATTGAATAGAAGAATAAAACAGGATTAAATTTCATTTACGTTTATCATGACTTTGACTGGGTGTCCCATGGATGGACTTGAGTCCCCCTTCTCAATCTTGGCACGGGAAGAGAAAGATTTATGGATTTGAAAGTGGCTTCAGGGTAGGGTTTCCAGATAAAATGCAGAGCACCCAGTTAAATTTGAATTTCTGATAAACAATAAACAAATTTCTACTCTAAGTATATCTCAAATATTGCACAGAACATACTTTTACTAAAAATGATTTGTTTTTTTGACTAAAGTTCAAATTTAGCTGGATGTCCTGTATTTTCATTTGCTAAATCTGGCAACTCTACTTCAGGGGTCCATGTGCTTATTAGCATTGCCAACTTGATTTTGCAGAGCTGGGACATACTCCACCCTCTGGGAATGCATTTATTTTTTCTTTAGCCAGTAAATGTTTACAGAGGGCCTACTGTCTGACAGGATCAGAGATGCATGTGCATATTGATATAGATGATTATAGTGCAAGGTGGAAAATATTGTGAAAGTCAAGAAATACATCAATTAAAATGACCACAAAATAACCAGTATTTATAAAAGTGTATTCTCAGTGTCTGCAAACACTGTGTTGAGCCCATAGATGTATTCGTTCACTAGATCTTTATATCAACCCCAAAAAGTAGGTGTATTTAATATAAGAAGGAACTGAGATGTGAGACTTGGAGATGGTAAGTCACTTACACTACTGCACATGGATGATACATGGCAGAGCCAGGATGGAGGCCTTGGGCTGCTTAATGCCAGAGCCTGAGCTTTGACCCATATACTACACTAAAATGGCATTGGATAAATACAGTTGGCTGAGAAAGGCTCACTATGAAAGTGCTTTGAATTAGATTTTGTAGTGGAATTAGGAATGGACCAAGTCAAAATAATGGATGATGGAAGTGAGGACAGTCTTCTTGAGAAAATACCATGCCTGAAGAGTAGAGCACATAAGGAGAAAGGCAGGAAGTGGGTAGGAAACCAGACAATGTTAGGTTTGGCATTCACCTCTTCAAGAAGTATTTCCTGATTACTCCATCTTGGTCAAATACTGGTAATTTCTATTTATGGAGAACCACAAGTTAGGATCACTTTATTTTAATGATGAGGATATGGTGCAATCAAATACTTAAAATTAATGTTGTTCCCGATGTGAATATAATAGCAAATAAATATAATAATGAACACAACGATAATACACAAGTATTCACTATGGGCCAGAAATGGTTCAATGTACTTTACATGTATTAACACATACAGTCCCACGCAACTCTATGAATTAGGTATGAATTTAGGTATGAATTTTTGTCTCATTTTAAAGGAGAAGAAATTGAGGAATAGCAAGTTAAAATAACTTGCCCAAGAGTGACACTTCTAAAAGTAAATGTTCAAGTTGCACTCTCCCACGTTCTAGCTATCCTTGTTTGTCAGCTGATTCATGGAAGTCTGATTCTGGACTAGGAAGGCTGGGTTATCAATGTGCAGTGTACAGTAATCCTAGCAGTCTGAAAGCTGAATGCACACAAGTAATTTTACATAATTAATTTAATTCAACATTTTTTTTTAAATTGAGTGCCAACGTCCCCGTGGGAAGACCTCTGGAATGCTTGCCTATGCAGATTTTCATAATTAGAAGGCAACAGGAGACAAGAAATAGCACAGGCTGCTGAAAATGAAGTTCTAGACATATTCAGATGATGGGGTAACTGGGGAGGCTGCTCAAGCAGGCAGGTCGTGAACAATAAATGAGATGTCAACAGGCAAATCCGAGGAGCTCAGTAAAATATTTCAGACACAGAATTGTGCTGACAGTTATATATGGGTGTGTGTTCAAGGAAACAATGGTGGAGTATGAGAAGTGATATAAGTAAAATATAAGGGTCGAATGTGTGCTAGGTGGCTTCTACTTGCACTAAATTATTTATTTTGCTGTCAGAACACACAAGTGGGCATTATTATACCCATTTTACAGCTAGAGACTGAGGCATAGAAAAGTTATATGTAGTGCCCAAGGACACAGAATTAGTAAGTAGAAAACAGTATTTCTTACTAATGGTCAATTCTCTTATTACGAAAACATATCTACTTTCCATCTATTCATTTATTCCCCAAATATTTAATCAGTTTCTGTGGAAGCATTTTTATTTTGTGGTAAACAAAACAGTCACAGTTCCTGAAAACATGGGGCTGTCAGTCTCTCATTCATACGGTCCCTGTCATCTGATCTTAATTGGTTGTTTCATTTTTTATTTTTGTAATTGTGAATACCTTGTTTCATTTAGCATAGATCACATCTGTTCTGGATTGAGGAAAGATGGAAGTATTGGCTGAGGTTTGAGCTAGGTAGGATCCAGGGCAGAAAGTTAAAAAAAAAAAAAATAGAAAGAAAGACTCAAGTTGGTGTGGCTGTCAATCTGGTACGTTGTCCAAATGCTAAACTGAAAAGCAAATCAATAGTTGTCTACCGTGGGACTTCCGGAAACAAGTCATTGTCTGTGCTTAATTAAAACGCCAGACTGACATCTGACACCACATCAGAAGTCTATGACAGCTTCAGATGGTTACATTATAGGAGAAGTTGCAATGATGGGGAAACAAAGAGAGAAGGTGAAATGATACCCAGAGCCCTGGCCTGCATTCAGGGTCAAAATCAGCCCATTCTCTAATCACCTGGGCATTGTTGGTACAACAGTACACTTGTATTTGTGAATATGCAGAAGTTCATATATTTCTCCTTCCAAAGTGCTGAAGGGGAGGGAGTACAACCCAGACTGCAAGGGTGAATTGTGACAGATCCTGGACTTTCTTCATCTATTAATTAAAGATGAAGACATTTTTGCAATTTAAATCCAAGGAAGGAAGGCCTGGGCCAAAATACCTTCAGGGAAAATTTTAATTTTTAAACTTCAGTGGATCACAAGTTTTCATGACCTACAAAGGCTTTCCATGATTTCATCACCTCCCCTTAAGCCCTGATCTCACCTTCCACCACTGCCTGCCTGCCTGCCATGCTCAGTTCTCCCATTCCTCTGGTTTGGTACTCAGGCCTTCAAAACGCTCTCCACCACAGGGCCTTTGGATCTTCTTTCCTTTCTGTCTCAAATTCCTTTCGCCAGATATCTGCCTCCTCAATGCTCAATGCCACTCTGACAGACACTCTTACTTCTAAATCACAGTTAAGAAACCCAGCCCTTTTATTTACTCTATTTATTTTATCCATAGTAATTATGGCTTTCAAAAATCTTCTATAATTTATGTATTCTATTTATTATTTATTCTCGGGATTTCCTAATAATACACAATCTCTACGTGGGCAGGGATTACTTTTCTGTTTTCACTAATGAGTCTCAAGTGTTTAGGAACACACCCTGCATGTCATAGCCTCTCAATAAGTGTTTGTTGAAAGAGTGACAACATTTTCTCATATGTAATATTCCACAAGTGCACACCTACATTCACATCATCCTGCCCAGATTTTAGGTTAATTCTAATTCACAGCTTTGCTCAAATGAAACATAAGTGCTTATAATCTAGCATAAAAAACTGATCTCAAGGTGGAGTCTGGTCTATCAGTGCCCTACAGGATGAGTTAGGTCTTAGTAAAGTATACATTCTTTAGAATGTAGAGTTGTTTGTTTTTTTAGTAGAGTTGTTTGTTTGTTTTTCTGGAAGGGAAGCCACAAATTGGAAATCTCTACCATGTTATCTAGTGTAAGAATTGTTTTTTCTTATAAAGTTAGAAATCAACAAGAAAATGCCCAGAAAAACAAAAGTCAATCAATTTTTACTTTTTCTTTCCAAACCCTTCACAATAATTGGGTACAAAACAAACTTTAAAAGAAAACCACAACTGAAATTACCAACTATTTAGAAATGAAAACCAATCAGTTCACTACACATGCTTTTGGTAACAGTCAAATATAAACATATAGACTTAAATGAAATTATTAGAAAGCAAAATGAGTAAGTTTTACCTAAGTTCCAAACTCAAAAGTATTAGAAAAAGAAAATAGAAGTGGATTTGATTTATAAAGTAATTTTTGAATGAGTGTTTTGAAATAAATGATGAAATAGAGAATCTTTGTTAAGTTAAATTATCAAGAGAAAAAGAGCAAGGAAGGGAAGGAGAGAGAAAGTGTATAAGAGAGCATACAAATAAATAAAATTGGGAATAAGGGGGAATAACTACAGATATAGAAAAAATTTAAATATTTTTGAAAGTTTAATGTATATAAAAATAGGTGTAAAAGGATTTTTATTGCATTATCCTGTGTAATACTGAGTGATTAGAGACAATCTTACTATCCAGCTAGGAAGAGAGTAGTTAAATAGCTTTTGGTATTTCACACTGTGAAATATTATACAAGAGTTAAAAAGGTTGAGATAGATATAAATATATACATTTCTATACATATATACATTTATATTACCTTCCAGAATACATAACACACAGACACACACACACACAAACACACACACATTATTAGATTAACTGAAAAAAGAAAATAGCAAAATAACATGATCTCCCATATTTGAAAACATTTAAAAAGAAAAATAAATCCCTAGTAAGCCAAATATATATATATTTTTTTTTGCTGTACGCGGGCCTCTCACTGCTGTGGCCTCTCCCGTTGCGGAGCACAGGCTCCGGACACACAGGCTCCGCGGCCATGGCTCGCGGGCCCAGCCGCTCCGCGGCATGTGGGATCTTCCGGGATCGGGGCACGAACCCGTGTCCCCTGCATCGGCAGGCGGACTCTCAACCACTGCGCCACCAGGGAAGCCCCCAAATATATTTTTATTATATATATTTACTCACATAAATTTTAAAAAATCTGGAAATATGTAAGGAAAACTCTTAATTCTTATTTCTTCTAAGAGTGGAATGATTGGCAAGGCTACAGGTAGCCTTTCACTCTTGGCTCTGTGCACTTTCTTGTTGTTTGCATTTTTAATAATGAAGATATACTCAAATATTACTTGTATAATAAAAATATATAAAGTACCCTTATCTATATAAGTAGTGTGTATTTATTATAATTGGAACTCTGGTGCCAGTATATTTTTCAGGTAAACAAATGTAGACTCAGATAAACATATATTACGTCAAGATAATTCCTTTCTTTGTGAATTTCAGGTTACCTAATCACTGCTAAATCTACTGTCATTAGCTACTGCACTTTGCTGTTTAAACACACATGCAACCATTTTTTTTTAAAATATACATACCTGTGTGTTAGGCTTCCTCCTAGACCTTAATATTACAGTAATTATGATGATGATGACAATGTGATCATCATCATAAACCCATAGAGCTTTGCCAATAGCCATCACAAGTGGTTTTGAGTTGATTCTGTATGTAATAAAATAATTTTTTTGAATGGAGAAGTAATGTGATTAGATTTAGACATGAGCTGATCTGTTGTCAGATTGGAGGGAGGACTATGATGGAACAGTTTGGAGGCAGAAAGACCAGTTATGACAGTGAATCTTCCTTGAGAACACCTCAGAAAAAGTGAGATAGAGGTAAAAGATTGATTACTAAGCCTCACCCCAGTAATCAGATTTTCTCAGAGAGACCAGGAATGATCTCTTTCTCTGTGTGTGTTTTGTGTATACACATGCACATGTAATAAGTATTTTTAAAATACCCACAAGACTCTGGTGATCAGCTAAGTGTGAGGATCTCTGAGCAAGGAAAATATGTACAATGATCCAAATAATCTTTAGAGAGCTCAAGAATAAAAAGAAAGGGGCAGAGTGAGAAATATATAATGGAGAGAAATTACATTAGGAGAGTCTTTTTAGAAAGAGAACCTTTTTTTTTTTTTTTTTTTTTTTTTTTTTGTACACGGGCCTCTCACTGTTGTGGCCTCTCCCGTTGCAGAGCACAGGCTCTGGACACACAGGCTCAGTGGCCATGGCTCACGGGCCTAGCCGCTCTGTGTCATGTGGGATCCTCCCGGACCAGGGCACGAACCCGTGTCCCCTGCATTGGCAGGCGGACTCTCAACCACTGCGCCACCAGGGAAGCCCTAGAGAACCTATTTTTAACTTTCTGAAAATCATACAGGTTTGGATGATACCTTTACTAATTCTTATTTCCTTGTTCACTTTTCTAGTCATCATTTCTGGAATGAGTATTTTCATTATAGTTCAGATTTATTTAGAATGTGTCTCTCTCTCTCTCTCTCTGAAGAGGTACAATTCTTTTTTTGTTTGTTTGTTTTACCTTATTTTATCGAAGTATAGTTGATTTACAATGCTGTGTTAATTTCTGCTATACAGCAAAGTGATTCTGTTACACATATGTATACATTCTTTTTTATATTCTTATCCATTATGGTTTATCACAGGATATTGGATATAATTCCCTGGTATACAGTAGGACCTTGTTGTTTATCCATTCTATATATAATTGTTTGCCTTTGCTAACCCTAAACTCCCAATCCATCCCTCCCCCTCCCCTCTCCCCCTTGGCAATCACAAGTCTGTTCTCTGTGTCTGTGATAGATAAGTTGATTTGTGTCATATTTTAGACCCACATATAAGTGATATCATATGGTATTTGTCTGTCTCTTTCTGACTTACTTCATTCAGTATGATAATCTCTAGGTCTATCCACGTTGCTGCAAATGGCATCATTTCATTCTTTTTTCATGGCCGAGTAGTATTCTTCTGTGTACATTACCACACTGAAGAGGTACAATTCTAATGAGAGGATGGAGAGACTGGTTGGGCTAAAGAAGAAAGTGGAATAATAGAGAAAGGATCTTTGGCAAAACAGAGCATCATATAAATGAACAAAATGTCCTACGTGACTACTACTTCTAGTTGTTTGCTTATTGTCCTCTGTATATAATACCCCAGTGACATACCACTGTCTAAAAGGTCTAATGGGATCTTGACCTGAAATCTGTCCAGCCTTCTCTTAGACTAGGCTCCCCCTTCCTTGCTCTGATACTGCCATGCAGACGTTCTGGCCTGAGAGTCTTTGCTCTTGTTCCCTTGTCTGATACCATCTCCCTGCTTCCACTCAAAGTTGCCACCTTCTCAGCCTATAGATTTCAGTTTAGGTGTCACACCCTCAGAAATACTGTTCTTGACCTTTCTACATAAAAGAAGTTTCCCTAGTTTTACTTTCATTTCTGCTTATTTCCTTTCTAGCTCTTATCACAGTGTGTGATGCATTTGTTGACTGATATATTTTCAGTCTTCAGCAGTAGGTTATGAGGCCATCATGGCAGGGACTGTGCCTCCTTGTCCATTGGGTATAGCCAGCCCCCATCAAAATGCCTGACAGACACTTAGTATTCAAATAATACTGTTAGAGAAGTGAAATTTGAAGAAAAGCAGAAACAATAATCATAAACTACAAGCAGCTAATTTTAAGAACCCAGAATTCAAAGACTATGTTCTCATATATGTTAGTATCAGAAGGCAAAATATACATATTCATGTATATGCTAGTCATGAAATTAAGCTGCTCAGGGATCCAGTCTCCATCATTTGAGGTTATTCATTTCTATTTTGGCTGTACCAGAGTTTGCTGCAAGATAGTTTGTCAAGATTTTTCCTTTTTTTAAAAGCTAATGGCCTTGTCATCCCCAGGAGGGGCCTGAGGCTGCGTGTGGAGGTGTACAGAGGTTTCCACTGGCTGCTACCTGCTAAACTGAATATACTTAACTACCTTGTCAAGTCCTAGAATTGTTTGATTTCCTGCAGGAAATGTTTGCCTTTGAAAACTCCAGTGGGGAAATAGCTTTTTCACCTCTGCTCAAGAGAATTAGTTTAACATTGTCTGAAGATGAGATTCATCCCCTGGAGGAGGTACCGAGCATCTAATGAGCTTAGGAACAAATCAGAAAAACAGCAGGGGGTGGATTCCAACCCCCACCCTCACCTTGGTTGCATAAAAAAGTCTGTTTTAGATGTTTGCATGAGTGAGCTACCCATTTAAACTGAGTTTTGTCTGTGTGTTATATTGGATATGTATAACTCTGATATGGAAACACGTCTAGCTACATTATGCATTCTGAAAGGTGTATGATTTTGCTCCTTGGAGTGCATTCTATTTAAATATTCATAAATACATTATCCACCAGGCATGTAGTTTTATCTCTTTTATGTCTAATATGAGTCCTGCTTCTGGCAGTTTCAGCCAGAGCAGCTTATACCCTCATAGTCATACACACGCACACACACACACAAGCATACATATAGTCACTGAAACAGTGACTGCCCAACAGTTATTCTCAACAACTGCTTCCATTACCTCAGATTGAGCTTGATTATTAGCTAGTACCTCCTCTTTCTTTCACTAGGATTTCCTCCCAACTCAATCTCTTCTCTGAAATTAAGCATCTGACATTGGCTCCTTGGACATTGTTTTTGTATTTGTTCATGCCGGCATTTGATCCTCAAGTCTCCTTAATGGATCGCCACTTGTCTCACTCTTCTGTTTTACTACAGTCCTTGCTACCTATGGAAGAAGTCCCTTTGCTATTTCCGCCCTCTTAGAACCCAAGTTGCAATAGTGACTCTTTGACTGGTGGTTTAACTCTACAAGATCAAAGGAATAGGTGAGTTTGAAAACAAATTGTTTTAATCTTTAATCATGTAGATTTAGAAAGAATATGTATACTCCAAATGGAAATTGTGTAGGAAAACTTTTAACAGAAAAACTTTACCCCTGGAGCAACACTGGTTTGATAGTGGAAAAGAGTACAAATGAGCCAATGAGAGAAGATACTATATGTAGTACTCTCTAGATGAACTTGTTTTTTTGTTGTTTTGTTTTGTTTTTAATTTTATACTTAAGTAGAGAATTAAAGCCTTCCAATTATAGAGGAACAAAAACATTTTTTTTCTTTGCCTTGTTTTCTTTGGAAGGGCATAGAATAGTGTTACACATACATCTCAAAAATTTTCTAAATATCTTAAAGCATGCCAATTCTCTTAACTAGTAAGTGACAGTTAAGTACCCTGGCCCTCGCCATCATTATGCATTTCCTGGGTTATTGCAGCGACCTCCTGACTTAGGCCCCTGCTTTTGCCCTTGACCTTCTTTAGTTTTTTCATGTGACTGAAGGTAAAATCAAAGTTCTTATTATAATCTTTAAATTTCTCCATGCTTTCACCCCAATTCAATCTCTTGATGCTCTCCTCTTTCACTTTCTCTTCCTTTCTTGTTCCTTAAACTTCTCAGGCACACACATACCTTAGATCCATTGCTATACCTTAGATCACATACCTTAGATCCATTGCTAATAGTACTAGTTTCTAGTACTATTCCCAGAAATCTCATTCTCCAGATATCTACATAGTTAGCTCCTACATTTCCTCCATGTCTTTACTCAAAAGATATAAAATAGACCCAAATAGAATTTCTAGTTACAGAAATGAAATATCCAAAGAGTTGGTGGGGGGAGAGGGAAGTGCTGCTGGGATTAATATCAAATTAGACACTGCAGAAGAAAGATCAGTAAACTTGAAGTCATAGCAATGGAAACTATCCAAATTTAAGCATATGTATGTGTGTGTGTGTGTGTGTGTGTGTGTATATATATATATATATAATTTTTTGTTTGTTTTCCCAATGTATACAAAAGTTATGTTGACACTATACTGTAGTCTAAGTATACAATAGCATTATGTCTAAAAAAACAATGTACATATCTTAATTAAAAATACTTTATTGCTGAAAAATGTTAACTACCATGTGAGCTTTCAGCCAGTTTTAATTTTTTGCTGGTGGAGGGTCATGCCTCAGTGTTGATGGCTGCTGACTGATCAGGGTAGTGGTTACTGAAGACTGGGATGACTGTGGCAATTTCTTAAAATAAGGTAACAGTGAAGTTTGCCACATCAATTGACTCTTCCTTTTATGAATGATTTCTCTGCAGCATGCAATGCTATTTGGTAGCATTTTACCCACAGTAGAACTTCTTGCAAAATTGAAGTCAATTCTCTCAAAACTTGCTACTGCTTTATCAACTAAGTTCATCCAATATTCTAAACCTTTTGTTGTCATTTCAACAGTCTTCACAACATCTTCACCAGGAGCTGTTTCCATCTCAGGATAACACTTTCTTTGCTCATCCCTAAGAATCAACTCCTGATCTGTTAAAGTTACATCATGACATTGCAGAAATTCAGTTACATCTTCAGGCTCCATTTCTAATTCTACTTATCTTGCTATTTCCACCATACCTGTAGTTACTTCCTCTACCTAAGTCTTGAACCCCTCAAAGTTATCCACGAGGGTTAGAATCAACTTTCCAAACTCCTGTTAATGTTGATATTTTGACTTCTCCCCATGAATCATTAATATTCCTAATATCTAGAATGGTGAAGCCAATTCAATGTACTTTGTCAAGATCCATCAGAGGAATCACAATCTCTGGCAGCTATAGCCTTATGAAATGTATTTCTTAAATAATAATACTTGAAAATAAAAATTACTCTTTAATCCACAGGTTACAGAATGATGTTGTATTAGCAGGCATGAAAATATGGTTAATTTATATCACCATCAGAGCTCTTGGGTGACTGTGTGCATTGTCAAGGAGCAGTAATATTTTGAAAGGGATCTTTTTGACTGAGCAGTAGGTCTCAACAATGGGCTTAAAAAAGTCAGTAAACCATGTTGTCAAAAGATGTGCTGTCATCCAGGCTTTGTTGTTCTATTTATTGAGAACAGGCAGAGTAAATTTAGCATAATTCTTAAGGGTCCAAGAATTTTCAAAATTGTAAAAGAGCATTGGCTTCAACTTAAAGTCACCAGCTGCATTCACCCACAACAAGAGAGTTACCCTATCCTTTGAAACTTTGAAGCCAGTCATTGTCTCCTCTCTAGCTATTAAAGACTTTTATGCAATCTTATTCCAATAGAAGGATGTTTTGTCTACATTGTTTTTTTTAATTTTTATTGAAGTATAGTTGTGTTACAATATTGTGTTAGTTTATACTGTGCAATGAAGTGAATCAGCTATACATATACACATGTCCCCTCTTTTTTGGATTTCCTTCTCATTTAGGTCACCACAGAGCACTGAGTAGAGTTCCCTGTGCTACACAGTAGGTTATCATTAGTTATCCATTTTGTACATAGTATCAATAGTGTATATATGTCAATCCCAGCATCCCAATTCATCCCATTCACCCTTCCCCCTTGGTATCCCTATGTTTGTTCTTTACATGTGTCTCTATTTCTACTTTGCAAATAAGATCATCTCTACCATTTTTTTAGATTCCACATGTATGCGTTAGCAAATGATAATTGTTTTTCTCTTTCTGACTTACTGCACTCTGTATGACAGTCTCTAGGTCCATCCATGTCTACAAATAACCCAATTTCATTCCTTTTTATGGTTGAGTAATATTCCATTGTATATATGTGCCACATCTTCCTTATCCATTCATCTGTCACTGGACACTTAGGTTGCTTTCATGTCCTGGCTATTTTAAATAGATCTGCAGTGAACATTGTGGTACATGACCCTTTTTGAATTATGGTTTTCTCAGGGTATATGCTCAGTACTGGGATTGCTGGGTCATATGGTTGTTGTATTTTCAGTTTTTAAAGGAACCGCCATACTGTGCTCCATAGTGGCTGTACCAGTTTACATTCCCACAAACAGTACAAGAGAGTTCCCTTTTCCCCACACCCTCTCCAGCATTTACTGTTTGTAGACTTTTTGATGATAGACATTCTGACTGCTGTGAGGTCCTACCTCATTGTAGTTTTGATTTGCATTACTCTAATGATTAGTGACATTGAGCATTCTTTCATGTGTTTGTTGGCAATCTGTATACCTTCTTTGGAGAAATGTCTATTTAGGTCTTCTGCCCATTTTTGGATTGCGTTGTTTTTTTTTGATATTGCACTGCATGAGCTGCTTATAAATTTTGGAGATTAATCCTTTGTCAGTTGCTTCATTTGCAAATATTTTCTCCCGTTCTGAGGGTTGTCTTTTTCTCTTGTTTATAGTTTCTTCTGCTGTGCAAGAACTTTTAAGTATCATTAGGTCCCATTTGTTTATTTTTGTTTTTATTTCCATTTCTCTAGGAGGTGAGTCAAAAAGGATCTTGCTGTGATTTATGTCATAGAGTGTTCTGCCTATGTTTTCCTCTAAGAGTCTTATAGTGTCTAACCTTACATTTAGGTCTTGCATCCATTTTGAGTTTATTTTTGTGTATGGTGTTAGGAAGTGTTCTAATTTCATTCTTTTACATGTAGCTGTCCAGTTTTCCCAGCACCACTTCTTGAAGAGGCTGTCTTTTCTCCACTGTATATTCTTGCCTCCTTTATCGAAGATAAGTTGACCATATATGGGTGGGTTGATCTCTGGACTTTCTATTCTGTTCCATTGAGTTATATTTCTGTTTTTATGCTATTACCATACTGTCTTGATTACTTTAGCTTGGTAGTATAGTCTGAAGTCAGGGAGTCTAATTCCTCCAGCTCCATTTCTTTCCTTCATGACTGCTTTGGCTATTCGGGGTCTTTTGTGCCTCCATGCAAATTTTAAGATTTTTTGTTCTAGTTCCATAAAAAATGTCATTGGTAATTTGATAGGGATTGCATTGAATCTGTAGATTGCTTTGGGTAGTATAGTCATGTTCACAATATTGATTCTTCCAATCCAAGAACATGGTGTGTCTCTCCATCTGTTCATATCATGTTTAATTTCCTTCATCAGTGTCTTAGAGTTTTCTTCATACAGGTCTTTTGTCTCCCTAGGTAGGTTTATTCCTAGGTATTTTATTATTTTTGTTGCAGTGGTAAATGGGAGTGTTTCCTTAATTTCTCTTTCAGATTTTTCATCATTAGTGTACAGGAATGCCAGAGATTTCTGTGCATTAATTTTGTATCCTGCAACTTTACCAAATTCATTGATTAGCTATAGTAGTTTTCTGGTGGCATCTTTAGGATTCTCTATGTATAGTATCAGGTCATCTGCAAACAGTGACAGTTTTACATCTTCTTTTCCAATTTGCATTCGTTTTGTTTCTTTTTCTTCTCCGATTGCCATGGCAAGGACTTCCAAAACTATGTAGAATAATAGTGGTGAGAGTGGACATTCTTCTCTTGTTCCTGATCTTAGAGGAAATGCTTTCAGTTTTTCACCATTGAGAATGATGTTTGCTATGGGTTTGTCATATACGGCCTTTATTATGTTGAGATAGGTTCCCTCTAGGCCCACTTTCTGGAGAGTTTTTATCATAAATGGGTGTTGAATTTTGTCAAAAGCTTTCTCTGCATCTATTGAGATGATCATATATTTTTTGTCCTTCAGGTTGTTAATATGATGTATCACACTGATAGATTTGAGTATATTGAAGAATCCTTGCCTTCCTGGGATAAACCCCAATTGATCATGGTGTATGATCCTTTTAATGTGTGGTTGGATTCTATTTGCTAGTATTTGGTTGAGGATTTTTGCATCTATATTCATTAGTGATATTGGTCTGTAATTTTTTGGAAGAGTTTGAGAAGGATGGGTATTAGCTCTTCTCTAAATGTTTGATAGAATTCACCTGTGAAGCCAGCTGGTCCTGGACTTTTATTTGTTGGAAGATTTTTAATCACAGTTTCTATTTCATTACTTGTGATTTGTCTGTTCATATTTTCTATTTCTTCCTGGTTCAGTCTTGGAAGGTTATACCTTTCTAAGAATTTGTCCATTTCTTCCAGGTTGCCCATTTTATTGGCATAGAGTTGCTTGTAGTAGTCTCTTAGGATGCTTTGTATTTCTGCAGTGTCTGTTGTAACTTCTCCTTTTTCCATTGATTTGAGTCCTCTCCCTATTTTTCTTGATGAGTCTGGCTAACAGATTACCAATTTTGTTTATCTTCTCAAAGAACCAGCTTTTAGTTTTATTGATCGTTGCTATTGTTTTCTTTGTTTCTATTTCATTTATTTCTGCTCAGATCTTTATGATTTCTTCCTTCTGCTAACTTTGTGTTTTGTTTCTTCTTCTTTCTCTAGTTCCTTTAGGTGTAAGGTTAGATTGTTTATTTGAGATTTTTCTTGTTTCTTGAGGTAGGCTTGTATAGCTATAAACTTCTCTCTTAGAACTGCTTTTGCTACATCCCATAGGTTGTTTTTTTTTTTTTTTTTTTTCACAGTACGTGGGCCTCTCACTGTTGTGGCCTCTCCCGTTGCAGAGCACAGGCTCCGGGCGTGCAGGCTCAGCAGCCATGGCTCACGGGCCCAGCTGCTCCGTGGCATGTGGGATCCTCCCGGACCGGGGCACGAACCTGCGTCCCCTGCATCGGCAGGTGGACTCTCAACCACTGCGCCACCAGGGAAGCCCTCCCATAGGTTTTGAATTGTCCTGTTTTCATTGTCATTTGTCTCTAGGTATGTTTGGATTTCCTCTTTGATTCCTTCAGTGATCTCTTGGTTATTTAGTAACGTATTGTTTAACCTCCATGTGTTTGTGATTTTTATGTTTTTTTCCCTGTAATTCATTTCTAATGTCATAGTGTTGTGGTCAGAAAAGATGCTTGATATGATTTCAGTTTTCTTAAATTTACTGAGGCTTGATTTTTGACCCAAGTTGTGATCTATCCTGGAGAATATTCCATGCGCACTTGAGAAGAAAGTATAACCTCCTATTTTTGGATGGAATGTCCTATAAATATCAATTAAATCTATCTGGTCTATTGTGTCATTTAAAGCTTGTGTTTCCTTATTAATTTTCTGTCTGTATGATCTGTCCACTGGTGTAAGTGAGGTGTTAAAGTCTCCCACTGTTATTGTGTTACTGTCGATTTCCTCTTTTATAGCTGTTAGCATTTGCCTTATGTATTGAGGTTCTCCTATCTTGGGTGCATATATATTTAGAATTATTATATCTTCTTCTTGGATTGATCCCTTGATCATTATGTAGTGTCCTTCCCTCTGTCTTGTAACATTCTTTATTGTAAAATCTATTTTATCTGATATGAGTATTGCTACTCCAGCTTTCTTTTGATTTCTGTTTGCATGGAATATCTTTTTTCATCCCCTCACTTTCAGTCTGTATGTGTCCTTAGGTCTGAAGGGGGTCTCTTGTAGACAGCACATATATGGGTGTTGTTTTTGTATCCATTCAGCAAGCCTGTGTCTTTTGGTTGGAGCATTTAATCCATTCACGTTTAAGGTAATTATCAGTATGTATGTTCCTATGACCATTTTTTAATTGTTTTGTGTTTGTTTTTGTAGGTGCTTTTCTTCTCTCGTGTTTCCCACTTAGAGAAGTTCCTTTAGCATTTGTTGTAGAGCTGGTTTGGTGGTGCTGAATTCTCTTAGCTTTTTTTTGTCTGTAAAGCTTTTGATTTTTCCATCAAAACTGAATGAGAACCTTGCCGGGTAGAGTACTCTTGGTTGTAGTTTCTTCCCTTTCATCACTTTAAGTATGCCATGTCCCTCCCTTCTGGCTTGTAGAGTTTCTGCTGAGAAATCAGCTGTTAACCTTAGGGGAGTTCCCTTGTATGTTATTTCTCATTTTTCCCTTGCTGCTTTCAATAATTTTTCTTTGTCTTTAATTTTTGCCAATTTGATTACTATGTGTCTTGGCGTGTTTCTCCTTGGGTTTATCCTATATGGGACTCGCTGCACTTCCTGCACTTGGGTGGCTATTTCCTTTCCCATGTTAGGGAAGTTTTCAATTATAATCTCTTCAAATATTTTCTCTGGTCCTTTCTCTCTCTGTTCACCTTCTGGGACCCCTATAATGCGAATGTTGTTGTGTTTTTGTTGTTCCAGAAGTCTCTTAGGCTGTCTTCATTTCTTTTCATTCTTTTTTCTTTATTGTGTTCCATGGCAGTGAATTCCACCATTCTGTCTTCCAGGCCACTTACTGTTCTTCTGCCTCAGTGATTCTGCTATTGATTCCTTCTAGTATATTTTTCATTTCAGTTATTGTATTGTTCATCTCTGTTTGTTTGTTCTTTAATTCCTCTAGGTCTTTGTTAAACATTTCTTGTATCTTCTCGATCTTTGCCTCCATTCTTCTTCCGAGGTCCTGGATCATTTTCACTATTATTATTCTGAATTCTTTTTCTGGAAGTTTGCCTATCTCCACTTCATTTAGTTGTTTTTCTGGGGTTTTATCTTGTTCCTTCATCTGGTACATAGCCCTCTGCCTTTTCATCTTGTCTATCTTTCTGTGAATCAAGAGGCCATAGTTATTCTAAATGTGTATGCCCCAAAAAACAAAATTCAAAATACATGGAAAAAACAAACACCTGAAAACAGGCACAGAGAAATCCATATTTATAGTTGGAGATGTTTTTACTCCTTTCACAGTAATTGAAAAAAAACAGTAGACAGAAAATATACAGGAGATTCCATGAATACTATCAACTAGTTCATCTTCATTATCATTTATTGAACATGCTACTCAACAACAAAATAATATACATTATTTTAAAGTACACACAGAATGTATATCAAAATAAGCCATACTTGGTCATAATTTTTTTAATGTATTTAAAGTATTAAAATTACAGTGGCCTTCAGTATCCATGGAGGAAATTTCAATCAGCAATTGGTTGAATCTTTGGATGTGAAAGTTGCAGATACAGAGGACCAACTCTATATAGATTTTGGTCTTTGATTACAACTAATTTAAATCAGCAATTAGTATTATAATCATGTCAGCATAATCCCAAATATTTGGAAATTAAACAAAATATGTATATTTAATGCATGGGTGAAAGAATGAATCATAAAGAAAAAATTTTTTTTAAACTAAATGAAAATGAAATCCAGCAATTCCACCCCTGGGTATATATCCAGAAAAAACAAACACACTAATTCAGAAAGATAGATGCACCCTAATGTTGATATTAGCACTGTTAGTGGGACACTGCATCTCCACTGCAACACGATTTTTAAGAGCTTGATGTATTCACTCTATCTGCCAAGTATTTGGAGACCCTTGGGATTTCTTTTAACTGTTTCATTATTTTGTTTCAAAAGATATATACATTTATATCCAACTTATGTCCATTTTATGAATTGCTAGACTTCCTTATATCTACAAATTCCTCAAATAATGAATGGCCCTTTCACTGTTCACCAAAGCACTATGTAGTAGAAAGATCTTGTTCTAAGCCAGAGACATGTCAGAATATTAGCTCTACCACCTCTCTTGAGAAATGTTAACAACATTCCTATGTATTGATTCTTCAGTTTACTCATCTGAGAAAAGAAGATACTAATATCAATTGTGGACTGCTTCATATATCCTTTGCAGAGGGAGGAAGGATGACTGGAACTTCTATTGTTTACTTCTCATGTATTTAGCTCGAGGCGACAGATTAGCCCAACTAAAATAAACAATTGTAAATTTATTAGCTCACATAACAAGGGGTAGATGGTAGGGATTGTTCATTGAGCAGATTCTCCCTGTCTTTCTGCATAGCATTGCTCAGTTTATTTTTCTAGTCCTTTCACTGTGGCTCTTCTCATGGTTCCAAAGTAGCTGTTCCCAACACAATAATCATGGGACATTGACCAGAGGTAGAAAATAAAAGTCTGTTTTGTGTACCTGTTGAGGAAAGAAGGCAGAACTTCCACAAAACCCCTACCAGACTTGCTCTCACAAAATCTGGCCAAAAGGGCCAGATTTGCATCTCACTGCCAGGTCTAAGGCAATCACTAGGCAAGGGGAATGGAGTTACTATGATTGATTTCACCTAATCAAGATTCACCATATGGACCTGGGGAGGCACCCATCATCCCTTTCAACACACACACCCTTACCAGAAAAATATCACGGTCCTCTTAGCAAGGATGAAGCAGGCCATTTGGTAGGAAACCAAGGAGACATTGACTTCTAGGGAATTTGTCATCATCTGAGGTCTGGTGACAGTGTTATTGCTGACCCAGAATTCAAACTGTTTGACACATTCATAGTATTTTCGTTTCTCTAGGAGATAGAGGTCTGTGAGGAGTGTGTATGTGTGTGAGAGAGAGAGAGAAAGAAAGAGAGAAGAGATAAATTATTAATTTGTGATGAAAATTGTAAACTGTCCTGTAGACAGAAATGCTGCTGTTTTGGGCATTGTTCTGACTCTGACCCAAGGATTTTATCATCAGAACGTTGCTTGGAAAACTAGAACTCAGGGCTCAGAAGTCTTATTTAACCTTAAGGAAATTTCTTCTTTTCTCCCCTGAAAGTGAGTTGAGGATAGCCTTGAGGATGCCTAAACCTTTGACAAGTAGACTTGTCATGGAAGCAGAGATGTTTGTATCCATATTCCTTGAATAGTGAAAGCCTTTGACACTTTTTTTTTTTTAAATCTCAAGTTCAGTGATTTTTACATCTGCTCTTGTAACTTACTGTCTGGAAGACATATCAGAATTTCTAAAACCATAGATCATTCTGCCAAATAGCAAAATTGAATCTGTTCTTTACATTTTGGTTCTACACTGGATTAACTAATTTGTGGTTGTTCATACAGATTTTATCTAGACAGGTAATACTGAAATTGATTTGGTTTCTACCTACTGAATTAAAACTGTCACTTATCTAGGTCTCAGAAATTATTCCTAAATTATTTTATTTGGAATTGTGTGACCCGTCTCCTCGTTTCTTTATGGAGAAAGTTAATTATGAAAAGCATGTGAATTTTACTAGATAATTTAAGTTGGTCGGTTTATTTCATTTAGCTTTATATTCCTCATGGACATTTGACTGTTGTTACCACCTGTTGGTAACAAATGATTATAAGGATTAACTGCTGTTGTGCATGAGAAGAATCTAGCATATTGACTGACGTGATTGGCCTGCACATAGTAGGCTCTCAATAAATGTCAGATGCTATTATTTTATTCTGGAAAATTAGAATTATGACACCTACCTCTTGGTGTTTTTACAGAATTGCAATGAACTAACATCCACATAGATGCCAAATACAGTACCTGGCTTCTCTACAGGAACTCAATAAATGTTCATTTTCATTCCTTTCCCTGCCTACTAAAGAAAGCATCCAGAGGAGTAATAATGCTGTCTTCATGATCCTATATCACCCCAGCAAAATAATTTCCTCTTCTTGGAGGAGAGAAACCAATAAAGTCTGGTTTGAATTTATTTAGAGTATTCTCTTTCTGACAGCATAAAATAAATCCCTGTTATGAAATAAACTTTGTGCTGATCTATGTATGATGGTAACTCAGTACCACCTAGTCCTTTTTGGATAAATAAATTAAAAATACTCTGTTTTGAGAATAAAACCAACATACCAGTCCTCTGAAGGAAATACCTAATACAGACTCAGCAGAGTTACTGTGGGGAGGAGCAGGTGATGGCGAGTGCAAGCTCTAGGCACTTATAACTGAGTGTTACTGCCTGCTTGGAAGAATTTGCTATTTACTTCCAACTCAGGACAATTAGACTTAAATTCCAAAGCCACACATTAGGTAAGTGAAAGAGGAGAGTAGAGGAGGACAGACTCTGGTAATTTAAGTAGCATGATTCTTTTTTTTTTTTAATAAGTTTATTTATTTATTTATTTATTTTTGGCTGTATTGAGTCTGCATTGTTGCGTGCGGGCTTTCTCTAGTTGCGGTGAACGGGGGCTACTCTTCGTTATGGTGCACAGTCTTCTCATTGTGGTGGCTTCTCTTGTTGCGGAGCATGGTCTGTAGGCGCACAGGCTTCAGTAGTTGTGGCACGCAGGCTCAGTAGTTGTGGCTCGTGGGCTCTAGAGTGCAGGCTCAGTAATTGTGGCTCACAGGCTTAGTTGCTCCACGGCATGTAGGATCTTCCCGGACCAGGGCTTGAACCCATGTCCCCTGCATTGGCAGGAAGATTCTTAACCACTGCCCCATGAGGGAAGTCCCGGTAGCATGATTCTTACCTACTGTGATTAGTCAGGTGAAGTATAAGGTATCAATAATGATGCTCTTTAATGCTGAATAATTGCATTCAGGACACTTGCCTTAGCTGTTCCAAGATCTCCCTCAGAGAGTAAGTTCCATAATGCTGCATAGAAGTACATTCCTGTGACTGATTATAATGAGACATTTCCTTTGCACACACAGAGGTAAAAACTCCAAAGCAATTTTCACAAATTGTAACATTCTAGAGTAGCTGATGTTTGAAGTACAATTTCCATGCAATTGAAGAATTATTTTCTGGCTAGAGAATTTTTGAGCTTCTGTTGTAGATGGGCATTGATTGTAGATTGTTGTAGATGGACAAGGAAATAAGCCAGAGAATTATCTGTGCTCTCACATACCGTTTTATTTCTAGGGAGCATGTTAATTGTTACATTAAATGTCACCAAGTTGTCTTCCCCAGATAAATGGTAGTTGTTACTTGTCTTTTCCCAGTGTTTATGAGAACAGTTGGCTTTAATTTGGCAGTTGTATAATAATACTTCAAGGTTTGGGGAGCATTAGTGATGGAAGTTTGGATTAAGTTATAGATTCATTTATGTATCCATTTCTGTGTGCTTATGCAAAAGTTTGTAAATTGTAAAAACTCTGTTGAATGTTTCTGATAGATGCTAAACCTCCCACTGCTCATATAAGTTATAGACATTTTGGCCAGATTATTGGGTAGGATTTTCAACTCATAATAAATGTTGACTCTTCCACTTGTTTTTTTTTTTTTTTTTTTTTTTTTTTTGCGGTACGCGGGCCTCTCACTGTTGTGGCACTCCTGTTGCGGAGCACAGGTTCCGGACTCGCAGGCTCAGCGGCCATGGCTCACGGGCCCAGCTGCTCCGTGGCATGTGGGATCCTCCTGGACCGGGGCACAAACCCGTGTCCCCTGCATCGGCAGGCGGACTCCCAACCACTGCGCCACTAGGGAAGCCCCTAGAATCTGTATTCTTGCTTCCATTATTATTATTAGTAGTAGTTTTAGTATTATTGCAACTATTCAAATTTTATTCATTGATTCCAGAAACATACACTAGGGCATATGATCTCTCTTATATCAAATTCTGCAGGTGATAAGTTTATCTTAGAATTAACATTAGGAAAACCATTTATTTTCTTGAAGCAAACACCCTCTTTACTGATAGAGATATGTATAATACTGTGTTTTTATTTTTGTCATTGCTGACAGGAAATGCAAACCAAAGTTTAATTTTAGCTCACAGCTCCAGTGATAATCCCAAAATGACTAAAATTGCTCTTTTAAAAAATCCTTAATTCTAACTTTTCTAATTATATCTGTTATGTTTCTTTTTGCTATTATGACTTTTGTAAATTACCTTAAATTCTTTTTGAAAAGACCTTTGGTTTAATTCAATGAAGGTGTTTACAACATGATTAAAATTGATGAGTACTGGCATCATTTATGCTTTGCTTTGTCTTCTGCAAAACTGACTTCATCCTTGCCCATAAAAACCCTTAAAAACAATTTTTAACATTATATTACAAACCATTTATATATTTTGGCCCATTTGTGTTAGCTGCGTTTGAACTCCATATTTTATGACACATTTAAAAGATTGAGAGAGAGATTTATGTGTCTTTATCTACATCAGATATAGACGTTTGTGACACAAAGCTATGAAGCTGTGTTTTATTCTATAATATTTCATTTTAGCTTTAGGATAAATTTTAATTTTCCTAAGGCAATTGAGTTCATTTATTGATTAGATAATTGAATGAGCAGTACTCCATTTTAAGATTAAACATTAGTTCAATTTTTACAGCTCATACTATCGCACCCATTTCTGCATCAAAGTGCTATTTAGAGCCAATCTACCACAAATATGAATACATGGATCCTCTGTTTTAAAAAAGAGTGTGACTATTGAAACTTCAGATTCTGGTTTTAGATTACTGATCACATCAGCACAATTGTTACAATACCATCATAATATATGGGATGAGCAACAGATAACCTGTCCCTCATTAACTCATCCACCAAGCATTGAGCACCTACTATGCATGAAGCATTTTGGTACAAAGGTTATTAATATATTTCCCTTGCTCTCTAAGAATTCTCAGATATAAGGGAAAGAAATGTCTGTAGATGAACAGTTGCAACACAACATGACAAATACCAAAATTAAGGTTTGCAGGAGTTCCAAAGCTGGCATAGAACAGGTAGTTCAAAAAAATAATTTTATAACAGATGATGTTTAAGTTGGTTCTTAAGAGGTACTTGGAATTTTCCACTTGGATAAGGTAGGAAAATGTATTCTAAACATGTGCAAAAATAATGAGGTGTTATTAACAGAACGTGATCAGGAAACTGTAAGTTGTTCAATATAGAAAACAGTCCTCAGCAGTTCATAGAACAGCGGAACCCAAAGGAGTCTGAAGAGACTGTGAAGCTTAGATAACTGATGTATTAGGGTTCCCTCTTCATCTTGGTAGTAATTATCAGCATTCGTTTATGTGTAGACTCTGATCTAGAGAAGATTCAGTGTCTTATTCATCTCCAAACCTTCAGTCAAGAAAATGTTGCTCATCCATTCACCCATTGATTTAAAATGATCAGTTGCAGTACTGGGCATGGGGAAATGGGTGAGCAAGGCAAACAAGATGTGTGCTCTTGCTCTCTGGTAGCCAAGAGACAGATACAGATACTAAACAAATAGAAAAATAACCCCATGAAGAAACAATGCAGGGTAACATGTTGGAGAGTGACTGGAGGTCAACCCTAGATTGAGTGGCTACTAAAAGTCTGTCTGAGGAGATGACTTCGAAGTTGACCTTGAATCGCAAGAAAGAACCATCTAAGCAAGGGCAAGCAGGGAGGCCACTCTAGGTTGTGGGAAGAGCAAGAAGAAATTCCTGAGGGAGGGAACAAGCTCAGCTTCTTCAAGAAACCATGAGAAAGTCAGTTAGACGAATGTAGAAGAGCAGAGGGAGGACAGATCCAAACCACCTCTGTCGTCTATTGCTTTGTAGATTGGAGGAAAACATTCAAATTTTATTATTAGTGCAATGGGAAGCTATTGGTGGTTTAAGCCGGAAACTAACATGATCTGATTTATGTTTAAAAAAAGAGTACTGAGTGAAGAATGTACTGTAATAGAGCAAGAAAGGTGACAACCTAGGAGGCTTTTGTGTAATCTCCATCACCTTAGATTAGGATCCTGGCAGTGGAGAAGGTGGGAAGGGGAGAGATTGAGGACATACTTTGGACACCGAATAACCGATTAATAACACTTGCTGTTGTATTAGGTCAGTGAGAGTGAGGGAAAGAGAGAAAGCAGGAATGACTTCTTGCAGACTTTCTGAAAGGGAATGGGTGGATATAAGGGACCCAATTTAAACAATAACAACAATTATAGTAGAGAGTCATTAGATAAATGCTTATCTGTGCCAAACACTACTCTAAGCAAAGTTATGTATATTAACTCATTTAATTATTATGATAAACCTATGACTTCATTTTTACTATCCTTCCCATTTTGCAGGTAGAGAAACTGAGGGAGAGATGTAAACTTGCCAAAGGTTATACAACAGGACACAGTTTCATCTTAAGACGTTTATATGACTAATTCCTTCACCTCCTTCTAGTCTTTGCTCATATGTCACCTTCCCTTTGAAGCCCACCGTAACCACTCTACTTAAAATTACAGCACTAGATACCCCATAGCATTCCCAGTTATGTGCTGCCCTCAGGTACCAAATAATCTTCTTATTTATGTTGTTTATCTACCCCTAGTAGAATATAAGCTTCATGAGAGCAGGGATTTTGTCACTGTTGTTCAGGGCGGTATTCCAAGTACTTGAACAATTCCTGGCACACAATGAACATTCAATAGATGATTCTTGATTAAATAATAAACATATGGATAGATGACTGGAGTAGTTGAGCTGGCATTCAAAGCCTGGTGGCCTGACTCTAGCATTTATATACCTACTAACTATACTATACCACGTTCCCTCTCAGGGTGGGATGGAAAAAGACTCCTGCTCCTCAGTCAGCAGGAGTACTGAGTTATACTAAGTTAATCCAGATCCAAAATTATGAAATGGAAGAGATGGTGGGTAACTTAGCCTGTCCTTATCTCTCCTGCCTTATCTCTTTCCACTCAACTCCTCTTCTGTGTGAAGCACTTTCTCCCTTCACCATTTTACTTGAATAATCACAGTATGTCTTTACAATTTCAACATAGATATCAGGTCTTCTGGAAAGGATGCATTTATTCAGCCACGACTGAGCCAGTTGCCTCTTTCATGTTGCTCATTAAATTCCGTGCTTTTCCTTTTATAAGTTGTCAGACTGTACTATAAGTATCTACTGAGCTGCAGTGTGTTTATCTGAGGGAATTACCCCCACTACCTGGCCGCAACTGGCACCTAGTAGGTGCTCAAAAAGTTGTTAAATTGAACTGAATGACTCTAGGATGCTCCCCCAAATATAAAACTGTATAAATAGATTGGACCCTGGTCTATAAAGAGTTAACACTAACCAGTTCAAATTGCTTAAAGGCTTTGTGAATCATTGTTACCAATAGTTCAGTTTGAATTATGCTGTCATCAAGGGGAGCCTCTGTTCTCTTATCCATTCCCATATCACTTAAAGAAGCTAACTGAGAAAGGGGAGTTCAAATTCTAAAATCCTCTGAACCACTGAAAGCATATATTTCAGACTAAAACCCTTTTTCAATTGGCTGAAGCCACCATAATTGGATCCAAATGAATTTGAACTTAAATGTGTCTGAGTTGTGATAATATAGTCAGGGCTGTGTTTACCACATATAAAATTTTAAGCAATATGGATTATTTGCTAAGGTAAAGAGCATCTTTAGAAAGCAATTTATATTCTGTAGATTGGAGGAAATAAAACCTTGAAAGAAGATCTAAGCACATTTTTGTATTGATAGTTTAGGAAAATTTGTAGTAGCAATATACTAGCACATAAACCCCACCAGTGAACTAATCTGAGGTTTAAATCAAAATAACTTGTATAGGTCTATTTTAGTTTCTGATGATTCTTTTTTTTTTCCCTGAGATGTGGAAGAACGGCAATATAATCTCTTTTATGTAACCAGCTTAATTTTTCATAAGCAGCCCTAAGGTTAAAAAAAAAATAACTTGAGAGCACAATATGTAATTGAATCATCTTGGAACAAGAACAGCGGAAGGTAATGAAGATTTAGGTAGGGAATGGATTTCGCACTGTACCTCCTACTTTTCTTTGCAGTCATATCAGTGAATCTGAGATTTCTGGGTAGAAAAGTCAATAGGAATTTACAGTGAACCTTGAAAGAGGGCATTCTGATGTGACTAAGGAACTCTGAAGACAATTGTTACTCAATGTTGAAGCAGCTCCTTTCTCTTGCTGGGGGAAGGGGTGAGTAGATGAGAAGCAAATTAAGTGATGTGAGGACGTTGGTTGACTGGTAATGGAGAAATTCTCATGGATGATTTTTTTTCCAATCAATCATTCCAGTCATTCATTCACCTACTGAATGAATGAATATTCATTCAACAAGTTTTGAGTGCCTGTGTGGATCGAGCTTTCTACAGGGCGTGTGTAATCAAGAAATAGATAAGATACGACGACGAGCCCCCAAGGATCTCACAGTGTAGAGGGGGAAACAGACAAAGAAAATAATCATTAAAATACACAGTGAGAATTGCCATGGTAGGGATGCTGTACATGAGGAGACTTGCCTGGCCTTTGGAATCTGGGAAGGAATCCTGGAGGAGGCACTACTCAGGCTGCATTTTGATGGAAAGTAGTTGAAAACGTCTATGAGAAATAGGTCCACGAAATAGCGTTTATGTAGCATTTTCATATGTGACAAGCTTGGCATTCTCAGGTAGGATTAAGTTTGCCTGTATGTATCAGGACAACATCAAATAGTAGTGGTTTAAGCAAGAGAGATGTTTATTTCTGTCTCAAATATAGTTCCAGTACTGGCACAGTCCTTGAGGATCCAGGCTTTTTCTAACTCACTTCTCTACTCTCTCTTGGTGTGACCCTCATCTCTTGGTCCAAGTTCACATCTTTATTTTGATAGCAGGATAAAGGAAAGAAGAAAAATATGGGGCAAAGGATGTGTCTGAACTCTCTCTTAAAGAAGTTTCTGGGGAATCACTCCATATCTAATTTCCCAAAACCTAGTGGCATCTAGCTGCAAAGGAGGTTGGGCTTTGTAGTGTATGTTCCTCAAGGCCATGTGTCAGGTAAAAATTACACTATTGTGGAAGAAGAGGAGATTGGATTTTGAGGAAAACAATAGCTTTGGCTGTAGGTGGAAAACAGTAAGATGTTCAAGGAATAACAAGTATTTCTTGGTGACTTAGACTGAAGGTGCTAGAAGTGGGGAGAGGAGAGAGATGATACTGAAAATGGTGTGACCTAAAGTTGGAGGCATAGTCATGGGCCACACATGAAGAGTCTTCAGTGAACAACAATAAATCTTTACTGTGCCTTTAAAAATGTGCCAGTTACAATTTATTTGTACTCTTATTCAATCTTCCAGATAATTCTATAAGGTGCAATTATTATTATTCCCATTTTAAGATAATAAAACTGGGGTTTAAAGATTAAGTAATGTGCCTACAATTATACCGCTAGTAAGTGAAGAGCTGAGAGTAGAGTTTAGATTGGCCTGACTCCTGAGGCAGAATACCAAGGAGCCTGCCATGCCAGGCCCAGGAGCTTGACCTTCACCCTTTCTTTTTGGCTCCACATCTCTGAGTTCTTTTTCTGTGTTCTCTTTCTGAGTGGGCTACCTGGGTGCAGTTAGCAAATCGTGTCCTGGTCAGAAGCAAAGTACCTGAGAGAAAGAGAGCAGTAAACTAAGCCTTAGCAGCTCATGAAGTGAAATAGGAAAGGAGTCTGCAAATTGACTCTTGGCATTTCACCTCACGTTTTCATTAAGTTTTAACTCTGTATATAAAAAGGTTAATTATACGGTGCTTTAATCCTATGTAAAAGGTCAACCAAGTCCTACATTATGTAAGGCATTAGGGCAATTCTTGAAGTAGAAAGACATTTGAACAGTTGATCAAGGTAAATCATGAGTTTCATGAAGCACTCTTGATAATAAGATTCAATTATTTCCAATGAGTATGTCTAAAACTGGTGAGTGGACTGCCTTGCCTATTATAAACCAAACTAATCTTACCAAGGACAGACTGTGATACTCATCCTTGTATTTAGGTTTATTTTTAGCAATGTGTATTTCCTATATGTGTGATTCTAAACATACATACTCATTCTAGAAAAAATTATTGAGCACAGAAGCTTATGAGGAAATTTAAAAAAATCATCACTCAGAGAACTACTACACAGAGAAATCCACTGCTGCAATGTTAATATATTTCCTTTTAAGTTTTAAAACCGTTTATGTTTATGCCTGGTTTTCATAGGCTGGAATCACACTATTTATAATTTTATTTCCATATTTTAAAAAGATTATATTGTAAATGTTTTCCACGTCTTGAAAATTTTTTGTAAATGAAATTTAGCAGGTCACATGATAGCTCATCCTTGGGCTACGGTCACTTAATTAGCCGGTCTTTAATTGGAAACACTGTGGTCTGTGCGTGTCTGGATGTGTGTATGACTAAGATGCCTGGAGGGCGAGGTAATTTTTTGGTTACCATGGTAACTGGCTTGTATGGACAAAGAGGCCTGGTTCCACAGAATTTTAGAGTACTCTGCACTTGACTGCCCTTATCCTTCCAAGGTTGAGAATGTCCTTTTCTCAAGTCTGTACCTCCTGGCCAAGTCTGAAAGCCATCCATCATGTTGGAGCTATTGTTTAGAGGGGTTACACTGACAGGATTCAAATATTAGCAATGTGAAATCACTATTTTCACCTCCATGTTCACTGTAGCATTATGCACCATAGCCATGGCATGCAAATAACCTGCCTATCAGTCAACAGATGAATGGATAACAAAAATGTGACATATATATATGATGTAAAATATAGTATCATTGGATCATAAAACAGAAGGGAATCCTGCCATTTGCAACAACATGGAGAACTTTGAGGGCATCATGCTAAGTGCAATAAGTCAGACAGAGGAAGACAAATACTATATTATCTCACTTACATGTGGAATCTAAAAAGCTAGACTCATAGAAACAGAGAGTAGAATGGTGGTTAGCAGGGGCTGGGGTGTGGGGGAAATGGGGAGATTGGTCAAAGAGTACAAAAGATCAGTTATGAGATGAATAAAAGTTCTGGAGATGTAATGTTATAGCATGGTGACTATAGTTAACAATAGTGTATTGTATACTTGAAAGTTGCTGAGAAAATAGATCTTAAACATTCTCACCACTCATGCACAAAAAAAGACTGGTAAAAAAAGATAACAATGTGGGTCCAGGGACCATATTTTTGATCACTCATCAATATATATTCTACCTTCTTTCTGTATGATTCAGAAATAAGGCATTCATTGTTCCCAAAAGCACTGTGTGTTTTTATACCCCCATGCCATTGCACATGCTGTGTCTTCTGCCATTTCCATATGGTACTAGCCATACTTCAAAGTCCAATCCAATATCACCTTCCTTTAGCTTTACCCCATCCACTCCTCTACCTTTTCCTACCCCAGCTGCAGGCAGAATAACTTGCTCTCTCTGCTCTGTCCCTCTACCACTTGATTCTTACCTCTGTTATAAATCTGAGCAAAAAACATTTTTTTTCTTACTCTATGAGGTACTCTCCCCACTGGACTGGAAGCTTCTGAAGGCAGAGCTCCGAGCTCAGTGTCATTCTTTTAATCTCACGTGTCGGGCACCTACCTTGTGGTGTTGCCCATCTCACTGTATTGAGTACCTGATAAGAAAGCTGGGCCTCAATTTCCTCATCTGTAAAGTGAGCAGTACAATGCCAGTCTTTCATAGAAATGTTTTAAGAATGTGTAGTGGTAGCAGTGTTATTTTAGGTGGGGCCTCTCAGTGGAGTTTGAAAAGTAATCCTTGTCTACAAGTTTCCAACAAGCCTGTGACTTGGACAACTCTTGCCTCCCCCAGCCCCCAGGGTATGACTAATTTAACTCTAGAGAGTTGCTTGTGAATGTACAGGGTTCTGGAGAATATTATAAGGGTAGGAGTATGTCACTGAACGGAAATAGATAAAATAGAAAAGGTTAGAACATTTCAACTACATTCTGACACGTTGATGAGACAACTCCCTTTTTAAAAGATTTCTGTCAATAAAAATCCCTATTAATACTTGCCCAATTGGGACTTAGGGAGAGCTAATGAAATATGTTTGTAAATCACATTAAATAAGATTAACAATTTCTACATTTAATGCTTCACAGGATAATTTCAGAGCACTTTCTGATACTAAAAATAACTGCCATTCCTGAGAGAGAAACTGACACTTAAGAAGAAGTGTGAATCTCCTCAGGCCACAAAATGTGATCCCTCCATTTCCAACATATTGCTTGTGTTTTCATTCCTCTCATTTTAAAATAAATGAAGGTATGTAAATCAACATTTATTGCATTGTACTAGGCATCCTCAGGAAAATAGAAGTAAATATGATGCTGGACTTGCTCTCCTGAAGTGAAAGCATTACACTTGATATCTTGTGCTAAGTGTATTTATAGAAGAAAACACAGAGACAGAAAGGGCTTTGGGGATGGATTATTTATGCCTTTCAGGATCAAGGAGTACAAGGTCCAAGTATATGGAGAAAGAATGATTTGAGCTGGATATTTCAGGAAATTGTAAATCTTCTAGGATCAGAGGCAGTTAAGGTGCACACATGGAAGCATTTGCAACGTGAAGCTTTCTGAGAACTGGAAGCAGCCTGAAATTGCTGGATGTTGTGGTATGAGTGTGGAGGATTCAGGCAATGAGGCTGGGGAAGGGTTAGCATGAATTGGGCAAGAGAATTTTAAAATCTCATGCTATGGAGTTTAGGCATTATACCATAGGTGATGGTGAAATGTTTCAAGGAGGGAGTAGCCTGAACAGTTTTGTGTTCTATAACACTGTTTTAGTCAGCTCAAACTAAGTTGTGCTGTGATAACAACATGAAAAATCTGAATGACTTAATATTTCAAAATATATTTCTAGTATATGTCATATGTTCATTATGGGCCACGTGCAGCCCTGTTCTATGCCATTCTTTCTCTGAATCCCAAACTCACATAACTGCCTCTATCTTGGGCAGTTTGGTGGCAGAGAGGGGAAAAGAGACATCAAAACCATGAGCTTGTACACAAAACTTCTCCTACCAATAGCATTTATAACAGTTATCCACATTTCATTGGCAAAGTAAATCACACAGCCACTCTTAGGTATATGAGAACACACACATAATCCTTCCTCAGGGAAAATAACCCTGGCCAGTGGAGTGGGGGAGGGGAGGACAGCAAATATTTTGAGCAGCGATTCAGTCCACTATGGAAGATGATATTTGAGCATTTTATTTTTTTTATTTTTTTTATTTTTATTTTTTTGAGCATTTTAGATGTGAGGAAACCTCACTAATAAATAATTAGGAGATAGGCTAGAATAAATTAGAGACAGCTTTGAATTAACAATATGCTGTAAATTACAGTTTTGATATTCTCAAGTAAATCCAGAAGCATTAAATAAGCAAAAAACATATGTCACAGCTAGATTTGTTTGATGAGAGATAATAATTTGTGATTATTATCATATTACTATTGCTGATAATCACAGCTGAGGCTGAGCATATTTTCATTTTACAATGCAGGTACATTTTCCCATTCGTTTTTCACAGCCATCCCATGAGGCATGCATAATCAGTAACATTATCCCCATTTTACAGAGAAGTAAGTTAATACTAAATTAAACCCACTAAGTCATCCCAAGTTACAATGACTAAGTGACAGACCTGAACTCAAACAGGAGGAGCTCTGCCCTCAAAACTAATACTATATCTAAGTGGACAAAACAAACTTTCACCTAAGGAATTTAATCACTGCTCTGACAATATAATCTATATGAAAACTTGCTTAATAGCCTTTTTTTCTAGGATAATTTAAGAGTAAACATCAAGTTTTCTCAATCATTCTAATCACAAATCCTGAATCAGTGAGGTCTAAGTTATTGATTTATATGCCATCATAGTATGAAAACGGGAACTCACACTATTTCAACTGCATACATATTTTAAGATCAGCTATGAAATTATTTTTTACCAACCAGTGAAGATTTCTAACATGCATTCATCAGAAGCTAATTCAGCCAATTCCTAAATATAACACTGCACTCTTCTTTATGCTCTTATAGGTTTTATTAGAAAACACTAGCTTTTCTTTGTCTGGAATCAGCGTTTTGTCAGGTACTTGGTCCATGTGCTTTGTCAGAAAATATGCTGTCAAAATGAATTTAAACATTCCCAGAACCCACTTCACCTAATAAAAGTTATCTGCAAAGGCTGCGGTTTCTTTATAAAGATTCCTTCAAAAAAAGTAAAAGGAGAAAATCAGTCATAGCAGCTCTTTATAAAAAACCATGCAGACCCTGATTCCTCATTTTCTGACATCTGAATACGAGAGAAGCATAATGAAGGGAGGCAGTGTAATGCAGCAGAGAAGACCCAGTGTTCAGAAGGCTAGAGATGAGCTTTCTAATTCTGGATCTACCTCTAAATTACTGTGTGAATGTGGGCCAATCAGACTCCCTGGACTGCAGGAACCCTATGTAGAAAAAGAAGGGTCAGATGGATGATGACAGACCTCTCTTACAGTTCTACTAGTCTGTTACTTAACAAAACAGAATCCATTCATTCATATAATGCTTAGTGTATCTACCAAATTAGTTTTGGATAAATGGCTACTCAGTTCCAGGCCCTATGCAGATGCCAAGAATAGAAAGCCGGAGAAGGCATGATCAGCCATAGTCCTTGCCCTCTGTGACCTCACAGACATGGCAGGGAGGCAGGCAAGGAAAGTAAGCTCTCAGCACAGTACAAGTGTGATGCTGGAGCACAAAGGAGAGGACAGAGAGGGACACACAGAGGGCCTTGTATCCACGTCAAAATTTGTTATAGCACAAGGTCTTCTGGAGAAAAGTTCTCCTCCATGCACCATCCTTGTCTTTAACCTGTCCCCATGAAAGCTAAACCTTCCCCACTATTCTTCACTCTTCCTGCATGCTTTGTACATATGTCACCTTGCTATTATTTCTATTTGCCTATGAGGAAACTGAAGCTCATAGACTGAGTTACCCAATGCCTCATGAAAGTAAATTAGGAAAGTGGCCTGTGAGACCCCATAGTCTGACCCCAAAGCCAATGCTTTTATCTCCCATGCAAGCTTTGTGAGTGTGTGCATTTTGAACACCTTATGAATTTGTTTTCTTCTGCATCATGGATTCCCTTGCATAATTTCTAAAGACTTCAATTGCAGTTTTGCCACTGACTGATGAGTTCAGCTCCCAGTCTTTTTGTTTTGTTTTGTGTTCTGGGTTTTCTTTTAAATTGTAAGATCAAGTCCCCTCCTTGTTAAGAACTTGACTCCATCAGCTTTGATGAGGACTTTGATTGGAAGAAGGAGGGGTTGATAACCCTCTGTGGAGTTACAGAGAGGCTGGCAGGAAGCACTTTGCTTTTGTGTTCAGACCACTGAAGGGAGTGTTCAAAATAGAAACAAGCGGTTCCCTTTTGGCATTTTCACTCCTGGATTAATTTTGCCAGGATGGATGCACAATCTCACTTCCAGGCCACTTCACAAAAGCCCCTTCAAGTGCAAAGGAAAATGATTGCTTGAGAAGCCAGAGAAAAAGAGTGTGAAAAAAAGCAGTTGAGTGTTAAAAGAGGTCTATCCCAGGAGCCTTCTTCAGATTCACTAGCTGAACTACTTGGAGCATGAAGCAGCATCTGTAGGGACTGTGGTCAGATGGAAATGCAATAAAATGTAAAGACAAATACAAATTTAACTCTCTAAAATCTATTTCAGCAGCTTACAGAAATCCTCCAAGGTCCCTGTACTGAGTTATTTCAGACAGACATAGGCAACCTTTTTCATTTCTTTTTTGATGCTCCTGGGTGTCTGTGTCAAGGACTTTTGATGATATTGAGGCGAGGAATTTCACTGTAATTTTCTCAAGCCACCAGATTCTTGCCTCCCCAATGATATAAATAGGAAGAGTGGAGTGTGAAAGGCCCTCCTCCCACTATGCCAGCCCCCAGCATCATACTTAAAGGCTCTCTGGAACACAGGAGATTCAAAGTTAAGTATGAAGTGTTTATAAAATGGCCCAGAGCTGCTTTTATTGACTGGAAGCAAAAGCTTCACTTAGCGCTTTTCTAAGCAACTAACTCCATATTTTTGCTTCTAAATTAAAAGATGTAAAGGATCGATAAGAATATTGCAAAATATAGTTGTAAAAAATTGCATCTACTATTTTTCAGTGCTTACTATATATAGCCTGGCACAGTATTATACACTTTACAGATATAGTTACCACAAAATCCTGAGAGCTGGCTGGTATATCTACCACATTTGTTTCTGTTTTTGTTTTTTATATAACTGAACCTTTTCTTTTTTAAGTTAACTAACTTTCCCAGGGTCACAGAGAAATAGCCAGGGTTTGAACTTGGCTTTCTAATTTAATTTTTTTTAATAATTAATTAATTTGTTTACTTTTGGCTGTGTTGGGTCTTCGTTGCTGCGCGTGGGCTTTCTCTAGTTGCGGCAAGCTGGGGCTGCCCTCCTTTGCAGTACACAGGTTTCTCATTGCGGTGGCTTCTCTTGTCATGGAGCACGGGCTCTAGGCGTGTGGACTTCAGTGGTTGTGGTATGTGGGCTCAGTAGTTGTGGCTCGCGAGCTCTAGAGTGCAGGCTCAGTAGTTGTGGTACATGGGTTTAGTTGCTCCATGGTATGTGGGATCTTCCCAGACCAGGGATCGAACCTGGGTCCCCTGCATTGGCAGGCAGATTCCTAACCACTGTGCCTCCAGGGAAGTCCTGAACTTGGCTTTCTAATTCAAACCTATTACACTATCCAATATGTCTGCCTTGGCCCAGATATTGACTGTCACATGACACATTCACAGAGTGATGTGTCTGTAAAGACCAACCCATTCACTTCATGGGTAAGGAAAGAAAAGCCCAGAAATAGTAAGAGACCTGATGAGAGAGAGCACTGAGTATGCTCTCAGTCATCTTGGTCTCCAGTCCTGATTCTAACACTTACTCCTTATGACCTTGGAAATGCTACTTAGTAACTCTGAACCTCAGTTTTCTAATTTGTGAGATAATGGTATTAGGGAACCAGTCTGCCTCAAGATGCCTTCACCCCACCCTGTTTCACCTTTAATCCCATGCTTTCCTCTTCAGTACCTGTATCAATAATAATTTAACTCTTAATAGATTTCCTTACAAAAGCTTCCCCTTCAGGATCTTAATACTTTTCTTATATAGAAATGAGTTTATCATCACCAATCCAACCCATTTGAGATGAAGGTTGTACTTTAAACATTTCTCCAGGGTTCAAACCCTTTCTTATGTATTTTCCTCCGTGGAAAGGGGACTAATATTTATAATATTATGAGTACATATGTGCTGTAGACAACTGTATTAGATTTGTTAGATTCAAAATCTAATCCTATTCAGTCTTTATTACATAAAGAGGTAACATTATCCCCACTTTAAAGCTAAGAAAGTTAAAGTTCAGAGTGTTGTCATAAAAGTATTAAACTTGCATAACTTCTAAGTGATAAAACTGGGATTCGGGAGCAGATATTTTTGGTTTACAAGCGTAAGCCCTTTTCCCTGCTCCCATTGTTGTAGGCCTATTCCTTACCATGATGAAAAGTTAAAAGTGACCACAAGGTGGACCCAAGTGGACCATGACTGGTCTCCACTCGATAACCGTACAATCAGAGATATCTTTGCACAACAATTTTCCAGAGTCAAAGTGCTTGCATAATGTTACCATTTTTCCCTACTCACCTTATTCTTATAGGGCTCAGAAAGGCAATGTAGTGACTCAGTTTCTGAGACAAGATTAATTTCATATGTTCTCGGCAAGTGAAGTCAGTGTTCCTTTGTACCATGTTCCTTTTATGGACATTAAAATGTAGCTTATCTTAAATACTGTGACTCACATAACAAAAGCTCTTCTTTAATGAAAGACAATCTTAAATTTAAACGTGTAAGAGCAGTCTTTACATATCCATAAATTGGTTAAGTGTCTTTTCATTACTATAAAATGAGAATAATACTACTAACACCTCACCATGGCATTAAACCATCCATCCATCCTCTCAATAAGATCATTTTATACATCACATGGCCCTGTCTGTTGTCCAGTACTGTTACGTGCTGATTGTGGAAGCACCTTGCCAAAGTTAATACTAATGTATATTGAATCTGCAGCATGTTTTATTATTGTCTCTTTAGTATTAGAGCACAGTGATATTTGAACTACAAACTCAAGTGTATTATCTTGATATTTTCATGAAAAATAATTGGCATTAATAGAAGTAATTAAGAAGTTAATGCCTAAAAACATTTGAAACAAACTTCAAAGTAGTCTCACTAAATGCTAGTAGAGGACACAAGTGATTGTTTAAATTGTACAGGTGTGTTATGTGCAGTGTAATAAACTCTGAAAAGTCTCAGGGCACATAATTAGATTTACTAAAATGTGTAAATCATTTGAAAAAAATCTATCAGAAAATCTCACACCAATATAAGAAAGATCTTAGTGGAAAACATAGTCACCTCTTAAGTGGAGAAAAAGGAAGTTTTTGCTTTCATAATAATAGAGGTTTCCACAAGAGACCTGTAAAGGGGGTTATAGTTAAATTAGACAAATACTTATTAATATTGACTACACGTAATTTTATTTTCTTTACAAGGTATTTTAAACTTGTTCATAATAAATCTAATATATTTTCAGATTTTAAAAAGCTTATTAAAATCCCCTGTGTCTGGGCTGGTGGTCTCAACAATGTGTTTGAGCCATCTCTAAACATCAGCATGTGTGTGTGTGTGTGTGTGTGTGTGTGTGTGTGGTATGGTCTGTTTACCCAAAAGGAAATCCTGCAGTCTCCTTCCTGAAATGATTGAACCCTGGTTTCCAATTCTCTCTGAGAGTCGATTTGCAGGTGGAGCTGACAGCAGGCTCAGTCCTTGAGTCCCACTGCTGTCTATGTTGCATCTCACTTGTGTCTTAGCTGAGACTCAGCTCTGGTACCCAGACTACAAGTCTCAGGCCTCAAAGGCCGAGTGAATAGACCATAATAATTAAATGATAATGTAATAAGAAGTAACATTATTTAGCAATGATGATGTCAGGCACCTTGCTAGACACGTTACACAGAGTACTGGTGGCAACACTGGTGGCAGCCATACCGTGTCAGTGTTATTATCTTCATATCTTAGACGAGGAAACAGAGGTTAGTGAGATTAACTAATTTGTCCCAAATAATAAATTTTATAAATAGTAGAGCCAGCAATTGCTCTCAAGCCTGTCTAACTCTGAAGCCCATGCTCTTTCTACTTGTAAGACAAGAATAAAATAAAAAGACACATACTTGCAGATTTTTTTTATTGATAATGGCAACCCCTGGTTCAGTCGATAATTCATGGTTTTTTGATCAAAATTATCTGGGTACTTATTACATGTGAACTTATTTTGTGCCCAAATTTACCACTACAAGCCCTACTTATCATTCAATCTCTTTGAAAATCCATATATGGCTGTTCAGTACCAAGCTACTTATTAGAAATGAGGGGAAGCTTGTTTTATGACATTGGCAGTGGTTATGAAACCAAAAGTTGAAAAGATAGTATAAATTAAACAAAAGAGGTGAGGAACATTATCACTGTGTGAATGGAACCAGCTTTGTTTTGTTGGTTGGCTCTCACGTTTACAGGAGCTTATGGGCCGATTGAAAAAGTACTGTGTTGAGGTTAATTGTTAACAATCCCAACTAATGTGATCGAGAAAAGGGGCATGACTTTGAAAATCAGCTTCCTCTACTCTTGAAACAAATAGGTATTAAAAATGGTCTATATGTTCAAAGACAAAGCATCACTTAAAGCAAACATTCTCATTGATAGCAAAACTTGAATTTTGATCTTAACATTAGGAAGATCTGAATAAATAAGACATATTTTTAAACATATGATAACAAAAAAGCAATTCTGTTGAGCAGAATTGAAGTAGACAAAACATAGCTGAAAGTAACTGTGAATTAAATAGCAAATCTTTGGTTTCAGATCAAACTTAGGTTAAAATCTGGGCATTGTGACTTTGTTTTGTTATTTTGGTTTATTTACACATCTCTCTAAGCTTCAGTTTTCTAACTATAAAGTGAATATAATATCTCACTGGGATATTACAAGTATTAAATTAGATAATGTAAGAAAAATACCCAGCATGGCGCTAAGGAAATAATAGGTCATCAATAATAGAATTGGCTCCTCTAAATAAATATGAAGAAAAATATATCCATTATCTAATCCACAGCCTACCACTCTTAACATATTAACATATCTTCTTCTGAATGTCTTTTATTCTCTTATATGCTTATATTTTATATTACTTAAATAATTCTGTGTTTTATTTTATTTTCTATTAAAGTATAAGTGCTGTACAATATTATATGTTACAGGTGTATGATATAGTGATTCACAATTTTTAAAGGTTATGCTCCACTTATAGTTATTATAAAATATTGGTTGTATTCTGCATGGTGTACGATATATCCTTGTACCTTATTTTATACCTAATAGTTTGTACCTCTGAATCCCTTACCCCTATATTGCCCCTCCCTCCCCCACTGGTAACTTACTAGTTCATTCTTTATATCTGTGAGTCTGCTGCTTTTTTGTTCTATTCACTTATTTGTTGTATTTTTTAGATTCCACATATACATGGTATAATACAGTATTTGTCTTTCTCTGTCTGACTTATTTCACTTAGCATAATGTCCTCCAAGTCCATCCATGTTGCTGCAAATGGCAAAAATTTCATTATTTCTTATGGCTAAATAGTATTCCATTGTATATATATCCTATTCCTTCTTTATCCACTTATCTGTTGATGGACACTTAGGTTGTTTCCATGTCTTGGCAATTATAAATAATGCTGCTGTGAGCATTGGGATTCATGTATCTTTTCAAAGTAGTATTTTTGTTTTTTTCGGATATATACCCTGGAGTTGAATGCTGGGTCATATGATAGGTTTACTTTTAGTTTTTTGAGAAGTCTCCATAGTGTTTTTTATACTGGTTTCACTAATTTACATTCCACTAACAGTGTAAGAAGGTTCCCTTTTCTCCTCAGCCTTGCCAACATTTGTTATTTGTGTTCTTTTTGATGATAGCCATTCTGACAGGTATGAGGTTAATATCTCATTGTGATTTTGATTTGCATTTCCCTGATGATTAGCAATGTTGAACATCGTTTCATGTACCTGTTAGCCATCTGCATTTCCTCTCTGGAAAAATGTCTATTAGGTTCACCTGCCCATGTTTAATCAAGTTTTTTATTTTTCTTTATGTTGAGTTGTATGAGCTGTTTATATATGTTGAGTATTAACCCCTTATTGGTCATATCATTTGCAAATGTATTCACCCATTCAGTAGGTTGTCTTTTCACTTTGTCAATGGTTTCCTTTACTGTACAAAAGCTTTTAAGTTTAATTGGGTCCTGTTTGTTTATTTTTGCTTTCATTTACTTTGTTTTAGGAGATGGATCCCCCAAAAAATGTTGATACGATTTATGTCAAAGAGTGTCTGTCTATGTTTTTCTCTAGGCATTTTATAATATCTAGTCTTACATTTAGGTCTTTAATCCATTTTGAGTTTATTTTTGTGTATGGTGTTAGAGAATGTTCTAATTTCATTCTTTTACATGTAGCTGTTCAGTTTTCCCAGCACCAATTATTGTAGAGACTGTCTTTTCTCCATTGTATATTCTTTCCTCTTTTGTTATTGATTAATTGACCACAAGTGCATGGGTTTATTTCTGGGCTCTCCATTGTGTTCCATTAATCTATGTGTCTGTTTTCATGCCAGTACCATACTATTTTGACTACTATAGCTTTGAAGTATAGTCTGAAGTCAGGGAGTGTGATTCCTTCAGCTCTGTTCTTCTTCTCAGGATTCTTTTGGCTAGTCAGGGTCTTTTTTGATTCTACACACTAACAACAAACTATCAGAAAGAGAAATGAAGGAAACAATCCCATTTACCTTCACATCAGAAAGAATAAAATACCTAGGAGTAAATCTGTCCTCTGTAAAAGACCTATCCTAGGAAAACTATAAGACCCTGATGAAAGAAGTTGAAGACAACACAAACAGATGGAAAGATATACCATGTTCTTAGATTGGAAATATTAATATTATTAAAATTACCATACTACCCAAGGCAATCTACATATTCAATGCAATCACTATCAAAATACCAATGGCATGTTTCACAGAACTAGAACAAATAATTTGAAATTTTGTATAGAAATGCAAATTTTATTTTTATCCTGATTTTGAATTGTAATGACACAATAATCATTTTCATTATTTTTTTATTGAGGTGAAATTCACATAACATAAAATTAACCATTTTAAAGTAAACAACTCAGTAACATTAAGTATATTCTCAATTCAGCCACCACCAAAACATTTGTCTTGTCCCAAAAGGAAACCTTCTACCCATTATGCAATTATCTCCCTTTTATCCCTCCCCAGCCTGTTTCAACGAAACACCAATCTGCTTTCTGTCTCTGTGGATTTACCTATTCTGGATGTTTCATTTTAATGGAATCACATGATATGTGACTTTTCATGTCTGGCTTCTTTCACTTAACATAATGTTTTTAGGGTTCATCTAGATTGCAGCATGTATCCTTTTTCAGCTAGATAATATTACATTGTATATAAATACTACAATTTGTTTATCCATTCATCTCTTTATGGACATTTGGTGCTTTTCACACTTTGGCTATTGTTAATGGAGCTGTTATAAACATGTATGTATGTATTTGTTTGAGTACTTGTTTTCAGTTATTTTGGATATATAGCTAAAACTGGAATTGGTATGGTAATCCTATGTTTAGCTTTTTAAGGAGCAGCCAAATTATTTTCTACAGTGGCTGAATCATTTTATATTCCCACAAGGACTGCATGAGGGTTCCAATTTCTCCCCCTCCTCACCAATACTTGTTATTTTTATCTTTTCTTCATTATAGTTGTCCTGGTGAATGTGAAATGGTGTCTTATGGTTTTGATTTCTATTTCTCTAATGACTGATGACGTTCAGCTTCTTATATTGGCCATTTGTATATCTTACTTGGAGAAATCTCTACCTTTGTCCATTTTTGAGTTTTTGTCTTTTTGTTGTTGAATTGTAAGACTAATTTATATGTTTCTGTTACTATATTCTTATCATAGGCAATATTTTCAAATATTTTCTTCCATTCTATAGGTTGTCTTTTCACTTTCTTGATAATGTTTCATTATTGTAAAATATTTATTTATATCTCTCAAATAAGACTTTTAAATTTTTAATGTATTCAGAACAGTCAAAATAATAAGTATGAAAAAGCATTATACACAAAGATGAAATACCTAAGTACCCAACCATAAAGAGATGTTTAATTAAATATAGTGAATCCATATTCAATATGAAATAGTGGTCTGCCACCCCATTAGACTGCCAAGATAAATTACTATGTTAAATAATATCAACCTGGAATTTTAAAATAGGATTTAAACAAATTTTTTTTAATTTAAAAAAACATTTAAAAAATAGGATTTTTAAAAATGTTATAAAAACAGATAAAAAATTAATGTTCCACATTTTTTAGTCAGTAAGCCACCCTCCTCATTACTCAACCTCACCCCAGTCACACCCAGTTAGTATCCAACATGACTTACTGGTAATCTAATACAAATACTTTGCATGCAGTGTATGTTTGTGGAATGGTTATTAACATGGACTCATAAAGCTCTCCTTAACACTACAGCATTTCCCTTTTCTATATACCAATGAAAGAACCACTGAGTAATTAAAAATACTTTCCAAGACATTTGTCATAGACATTCTACATTTGAGTTTTTCAATGACATTGCTCAGTCAAATTAGAAGTGCTTTCCTAATGCTATAACTTAACTTTCAAATAAATGTATTTGGACACATTTTCATTTTTTATACTGCCAAACATTTTTCACCAGAAAAACGAGGTAATTTTTATGTTTAGGTTAATATTTATTTTGTAGGGAAAGCATGGATAAGAAAATCTTACTGTTAATGAATTTACAATTCATTAATTTAACAAATATTTACTGAACCTCCAATGTATGCTAGAAACCATGTTATGTTATGAGAATTCAAAAATGAAATAACCATTATATACCCTCAAAAAACTTACATAAATGCACAGCTAATTGCAGCAGTATCACATTATTTCTACACATTCCAGTGAAAACACAGGGAAAGAAATTCCCAGAACTGACTGTGGAAGTCAGGAACTATTTCACAGTTTATGTAGCTTCAACTGAGCTTCAAAGAATAAATTGCAGGTTTGCCAGATGAATAAGCTGAGAATGGAGGTTGAGGATGTCCTAGGCAGAGGTAACAGCATGTACAGCATTCAAGGAAGTGTGAGAATTTATGAGAGAGAATTTGGTATTGCTGCAACATGAAATGGAAGAGGAGTGAAGGATGAGGCTGGGCAGGTGAAACAGATCATGATAATTTTTTAAGGTAGAAGATCAGCATAAACTGAGGCTCAGAGGCAGTGTATTTGATGTAGAAAAAATAAAAACACTTGCTAAAGATTGCAAATGCCCTCCCAGTGCAAAACGTATGTTCTTTTCCATCCTGTCCAATGACCTGTGAAAAACACAATCATTCTGGCTTGCCAAACTATGTACATATTTTCTAATATAAGCATTATTATATACTGATTATGAAGGAGAACAACTTTGTTTGACCTTTGCTCTAAAATGTTTTTTTGTAACTCTTGATGTCCAGTGCAGCAAACATTTGTTCAGTACTTTGCATGCATCAAACATGGAGTTAGGCAAAGAGGAAAGTTCCTTTTTCAACAAAATCCTTAGATTGCAAGTAAATGGATTCGTAAATGAGTATATGTAACAAGAATTTTATATTAGGTGCCATGGTGAGATAACGAAAGGAGTTATTATCTTTTCTCAGTTGCAGAGAAGTTGATGCTTGAGATAAATGTAGAAGGATATTATCCAAGTTCTAGCAAAAAGGAAAGACAGCCTATGAAATAAGTACAGGGAGATGTTTAAATAAATAAATATGTGAAACAATATATTCATTAAAAGGACTGTAAGAGAAACTTAGGTGCCAGGGGAAGAGTGATGTTACTTTAGAATAGAAAGGTAAGTAGGTGACAGATAGTGAAAAATTATAAGGAAAGGAGTTCAGAAAGCCAGGGAGTCCCCCAGATTCTACAGCTAGAAAGGGAAGAAAACAAAATTTAAATACAGATTAATCTGATTCTAAAGCTGGCATTTAAACCATATGACTTTCCTCTATGATATAATTATAAAAATGGTACAATATCCTAATAAAATTTTCGACATGTACATATAATTTTGAAATTCAAGTCAACAGTCATGCATAAGTAGCATTCCCTCTGGCCACCTCTGTCGTGGATTAGATCTGATAAGCTCTCTACAGAGAAGAATAGTATTTATGAGAAGAGAATGTCTGTATCATTACGTTGAGAATTCTGAGACTCTGTTCACTCTCAACAACACAGCTTGTAATACTCATCTATCAATGTCTGGTATGGCTGCTAAAATGATAAATGAAATCCTTTCTAATGCTTCAAGAGACCTTTATGACCGCAGTACCTAGCACAGAATTTAGACAATGACAGTGTTAACTATCTGAGTTAGTGAAACCCCCATTTAGAGCTCAGTAACTGCTAAAGGGGTGAGGGTGTAGTAAAGTAAACATTGTTCCAGAGATTAAATATGATCACTTGCTGTAAGTTATTTAACTCAATATCTGCTACAGTATAATAAATAAATATCATCCCTGTCTCCTAACATTGAAAATTAAGTATTTCTAGAGGTCAAATAAAATCCATTACTAATGTACCAGGAGGTACATATAAGCTGATTCTTTTAAAAAGAAATCATCTATGAGAAGTGGATAATGAGCTCAGCAAATCCTCTTTCCAGGAAAATACAAATTTAACTGGTGAAACTTTTATTTACATATATAAGTTTATACATATATATATATTGAATGAAAATGAAGACACATAATAACACAACCTATGACATGCAGCTAAATGCAATGGTTAGGGGAAAATTTATAGGGTCAAATGCCTAAAAAGAAAGATCTCAAATCAATATCCTGATTTTCCCCTTAAGACACTAGAAACTAAACTAAACTGAACAACAAACTAAACTGAAATCAAGCAGAATGGAGGATTTGAGTGCAAATAAATGAAACAGTGAAAGGAAAACAGTAACAAATAACAATAACAAATAAATAAAACAAAAAATTGGTTCCTTGAGATCAACAAAATTGACAAACCTTTAGCTAGGCTTCCCAAGAAGAAAAGAGAGAAGCCTCAAATTACTAAAATCAGGAATGAAATAGGATACATTACTACATACCATAGAAAAAATAAATATTTCTCTATTTAAGTTATAAGGAATACTATTCACAACAGGTCAACAAATTAGACAACTTAGATAAAAATGGAAAAATTCCTAGAAAGGCACAAACTACTGAAACAATATTAGCAGAAAATAGAAAATCCAAACAGACTTATAACAAGTAAAGATATTGAATTCTTAGGCAAAAAAAAAAAAAAAAAAAAAAAATCCCAAAAAGAAAATCCCAGGCCCAGATAGCTTCACTGGTAAAATTTACAGAACATTTAAAGAAGAGTTAATAACCAATCTTCAAAAAAACTTCAATATAAATATCAATTCTTCTACACCAATTTTTCAAATTATTCCATAGAGTAGAAGAGGAGGGAACACCTCCTAAATGGGTGGCTGTGAATCCGGTGTTACCTTGGCACCAGACAAAGACATCACAAGAAAAGAAAAATACAGACTAATATTCCCTATAAATACAGATGCAAAAAAGTCAATAAAGTGCTAGCAAAGAGAATCTAGCAATATCTAAGAATTGTATACCATTACCAAGTAAAATTTATTCCAATCTACAACATTGTTTTAACAACAAAAATCAATTAATGTAATACATCATATCAATACAGTAAGGGACAAAAATCATAATTATCTCCATAAACAAAGTAATATCATTTAACATAATTCAGTAGGAGTAGAAGAGAATTTCCTTAACTTGATAAAAGGCATCTACAACAAACACACAGTTAACATCTGATTTAGTGTTAAAAGACTACATACTTTCCTCTCTGACATTAGGAATAAAATTACAATGTCCATTCTGAGTATTTGTATTGACCATTTTAATGGAGATTGTAGCCAGGGGAAAAGAAAAGAAAAGAAAAGAGAAGAAGAGAAGAGAAGAGAAGAAAAAAGAAGAAAAGGAAAGAGAAGAAGGAGGGAGGAAGAGAAAGAGAGAAAGAAAGAGAGAGAAAGAAAAGAAAGAAAGAAAGAAATCCAGATTTCAAAGAAAGAAGTAAAATTATCTCTGTTTAAAGGTGACATGATTATAAACAGAGAAAATCCTAAGTAATTGACTACAAAATGATAAGAGCTATAAAACAATCTTAGCAAAGTTAGGGGATACAAGATCAACATACAGAAATAAATTGTATTTCTATACATTCGCAGTGAATATTTTGGAAATGAAATTAAGAAAAAATTTCACTTATAATTGTATCAAAAATAATAAAAATATTTATGTATAAATTTAACAAAATAAGCACAAAGACTTATATATCAAAAACTATAAAACATTTTTGAAAGAAAGTAAAGGAGATTGGAATAAATGAGAAAATACCCCATGTTCATGGATCAGGAGATTTAATATTGTTAAGGGGAAAATACTTCCCAAATTGAGTTACAGATTAATGCAATCCCTATTTGAATCCCAGCTGGCTTTTTTTTTTTTTTTTTTTTTTTTACAGAAAGTGACAATCCCCAAATTTATTTGGAAATGCAAAGGAGTCAAAATAGTCCAAACAATTTTGGCGAAGGAAAACAGAGCTGCCAGGCTCACACTTTCTGATTTCAACACTTATTACAAAGCTACAGGAATAATGATAGTGTGATACTGGTATAAAGGTAGATAGATAGACAAATAGAATGAAATTGAGAGTCTGTAATAAATCCATATACCTTTATTGTTTTGCAACAAGAGGGACAAGATTATTCAGTAGAGAAAGAATTATCTTTACAATAAATGATACAGAAACACCTGGATTGCCATATGCAAAAGAATGAAGTTAGGCTTATACTGCAAAGTCTTTACAAAAATTAACATTTTTTTCAAACATTTTTTCACACTTCCAAAAAATCTACAGAGTAATCTGTATAGTCAAAACAATTAATAATATAATTAAAATAATTTCTAATAGTCTATAGGAAGTAGGTTAGTTGTTGTTTAGGGTTGTAGAGGGAAGGAGGAAATGGGGAGTGACTGCTAATGGGCATGGGTTTATTTTAGGGGGAATAAAAACTTCTAAAATTAGATATTAGTGATGATTCCAACAACACTTGACTATGTTTTTGAAAACATTGAATTGTACATTTTAAATAGGTAAATTTTCTGGTATCCCATTATATCTCAGTAAACGTGGGCACAAAAACCAAGCACACACACATAAAATACCACCTGAGAAATCCTGTGCAAACTGAACATTGATACTCTTAATTGTCTGAATATTCTCTCTCTCTGCCCCTTTCCAAAACTGTCTTTTTTCTATGAGGTGTAATTATTTGGCATTACTTGATCCTTCTGAAACATTTATATTTTAAAATCTTAGTCACATAATTTGCACTTAGTTTCTTTCTGTTGATATTCCCCAGGGAAATGTAAGAATATGTATGTGAAAAAAATAATTATTTCGTTATGCAAAAATAAATGAAATTGCTGCTGTTGGCAACAGAATTTAAACAACAAATCTTGGTTGACTTCTTCCCAAAGGTTAGTTTTGAAGATATTTTTTAGATGAGTTAGTGATTTTAAGTGTCAGTACAATTATACACCTGTCAGGAACTAGGATTCTATTTATTCTACTTGATCTACAGTGAATTCTAAGCACTAGTCAGCCTGTACTATAAGATGTTAAGGAAAACACCAAAGAGAACTACTACAAAAGGCAAATGAAGCAGTGTAGCCTGGGAATTTGTTATCTGGGACCATGATTTGCCTCCAGTTTCAAAATGGCAGCTGCTATGGAGGAGCTTCTGCTGGCTGGTCTTCATAGTTGCTGTTGAACAAACATCAGCTTTTCTTGCTATTGAACCTGGATTTGACTAGTGGTTGAGAAGGGCAATGGATGGTGTTGGGGGAGGACTTTTCCTTTTTGATATGGAAAATTGTGCTGTCACTTTGAGATACTTCACCATGGAGGCCTTAACTTAAAGTAGTTAATTTATTAAAAGTATTATCTTCCCTTCAAGTAGCATATACTTAAGGTGAAAAATATTTGCCTAAAAACCAACAAACCTTTATAGTCTCCCTGCTTATGTGTACTGATGATAATTAACATTTCGATACATAGAGAAACACGTTGCGATTCAAAATAAAAAAAAAAAACAAGCATAACCATAAAGTGGAAATATTGAGGTGTATAGCACCAATCCAGAACTTCTCTATGTTCTTTGAAATGTATCTCCTCCAATGTGGCAGATACATTTTGAAATTTGCCCAACATCCAGTACTGGGGAAGTATATTACAACCATCTTCAAATATGCCACGTACTGTCTTACTGCACTGCCTTTAAAAGTGTTGTTTCCTTTACCTAAAATAACCTTTCTTCTCTTTACTGCCGGATGAAACTTCTGTTCATTCTTCAAAACCTTCAACAAACAGTACTGTGAAGTTCTCTGTAACCCCTCTGAAGCACTACAAAACACACTGGCAGTCAGTATAGACTCATCTCTATGGTGGCACTTTTCACACTATATTATGTGCTAAGGTTAATGTCATATTTCATATGTTTATCACAGTATTTAGCCTACTGTATTTTTTTTTATTACCTCATATAACTGAATAGCCTGGGCTAAGAACTTTGGCCCATTTTGATCTTGGGTTCCAATGATACAAGACTGGGTTTCTTTTTTCTGGCACTGTTGACAGTGATCATGATGATAAAGGTGATAGCAGCTAACACACGCAGCACTTCATTGTGCCAGGCACTCTTGTAAGCACTTTATACTTACTAATTCATTTAATCCTCATAATGAGTCTAGGAGGTAGGTGGTATTATTATTTCCATTTACAGCTGAGGCAAGTGAGGCCTAGAGAGATGAAGTAACTTGTTTAGGACTGAGCAAATAACAGAGCCAGGATTTGAGTCTATGTGCTATTTCTAGAACCCATGCATTAAACCAGGGGTTGGCAAACTCTGGCCTACAGGCCAAATTCCACCTCCACCCCCCTTTTTTTTTTTGAGGTACGTGGGCCTCTCACTGTTGTGGCCTCTCCCATTGTGGAGCACAGCCTACTGTATTTTAAACAAAAGAATTATCTTTTGCTTCCTCAAAATGAATTCAATATTTTTATATTCTATCTATACTCTGTATTCATTCACACTTTTATATTTTTTATTTATACTTTGCATCTCTGGATAAATTTTAAGTTTCGTGAAAACTAGAAATGTGTTTTCTATCACTATGATAGCTCTACAAGGACTCTCTGAGAAAAAAATAACCTTCCATTGGTATAGCATTTAATAGTTTAAATAGTATATTCATTTTTATTTTCTCTTAAATGTTTATAATAAGCCAGTGAAATGGTGGTGATATCTCCAGTTTGCTTGGGAGGAAGCAAAGAGAGCTTGGTTACTTATCCAGGGTTGTACTGCGGTCAAATTATAAAGTGGTCACAGTATTGGTAACTTGAGATTAGGTTTCCTGAAACCAGGTAAGGGCCTACCTCTTGTAAACAAATAATTGTTTGTTCAATAAGATACTTATTGAAAATGCCAGAAAGTCTATAACCAAATGTCTTTACATCTTTGAATAAATTTATTTCAATCACAGCATATTTTGTTGTTATTTTTAGGCAGATGCTTAATTGCAATATATTTTTTGAACCAGTGAAATACTTGATACAATTTAATTTCAAAATTCCAAAGAGTTTACATTTTAATTAAAAAATGTATCTTTAGGGGCCTCCCTGGTGGCGCAGTGGTTGAGAGTCCGCCTGCCGATGCAGGGGATACGGGTTCGTGCCCCGGTCTGGGAGGATCCCATATGCCGCGGAGCGGCTGGGCCCGTGAGCCATGGCCGCTGGGCCTGCGCATCCGGAGCCTGTGCTCCGCAACGGGAGAGGCCACAACAGTGAGAGGCCCACATACCGCAAAAAAAAAAAAAAAAAAAATGTATCTTTAGAAGTTAGATGCTATGCTTGTTTTTAGGAGAAAGTGGTGAATCACAATGTAATATCATAAAAAGATTAATTTCTGATATTTTTCAGATATAACATGATATGTGTTGACTGTAGAAAATTGAGAAACTATATAAAGATATATGATCCCATGAAATGGAGATTAATACTGTAAATGGTTTGGTATATTTTCTTTCAGAATTTTTATTTGTATGCATATCATTTTGTTAATGTAAGCTGTTTAACATCTTCTATAGCAGTTATAGGGGCCTAGGAAAGATGATCATTCAGAGGTACATTTTTAAGAATTACTAAAGGCTACTAAATTATGATTAGAAACCTAGCTGTCCATTGTTTTAAATTTATTTTTCCAACATTTAAGAAATTTATAATCTGGCATATTTTAAAAATTTATGTATAAAGTGTCTGGTAATATTTGAACCAGTTACAAAGATTCTCAAGGTCCTTCAATTATTCTGTACTGCAATTACAAATTATGCATTTGATTTCCATTTTGAAATGCTACCATTTTCTACATTAATAAAGAAAACTTCCAAAGTACTTATATGTACTAAGTTAAATTCACAAATATGAGAAATCTCATGTTCCAAGGTTTTATACAAACTTAGAAATATTTCCACTAAAAATCACAGCTAAGTTAATTATTTAATTATGTATGCTAATTTGGCTTCTAAACACTGATCATCTCAGACCAAATTCTCTTAAACATTACAAACGTTTAAAATGAAAAATAGCCATCTATTCTTTCTTAAACTCCAAATATTTAATGTATAGGTTTAATTTTCTTATTTAAAAAGTAATCTTTATTCACTTATAAAGCAATTATATTATCCTAGTTGATGGACAAACTTCTCAGCAGGTAGAGGTTGCATGAGGATCAAAGAATTAGGCTGAAACTCTGACTGAATTCATGCTGAAGCCTTGACTGAGTTACACTTAGCCCTATGTATAGTATGTGTCCAGGACTTCATGATAAAGAGGGATTAGCATTACAGTCCTCAGAATTTATGTAGTTCAAGACCCTAATCTACATAGGTACTTTTAGTTTTGTTTTGTTTTAACTGAAGTATAATTGACATCTAACGCTCCATTAGTTTCCAGTATACAATGATTTGATATTTGCATACATTGTGAAATGATCACTACAATAAGTCTAGTTACCATCTGTCACCATACAAAGTTCCAGAGTTCTTTTCTTGTGATGAGAGTAACTTTGAAATCTGTAATACAATATTATTGACTATAGTCCCATGACTTGTTCATGTTATATCTGAAAGTTTATACCTCTTGATCCCTTTCATCCATTTGGCCTACCTCCACAACTCCCCTCCCCTCTGGCAAACACAGATCCGTTCTCTGTATCTATAAGTTTGGTTGTGTTGTGTTTTATTGGTTCATTTTTTTGTTTTGTTTTTAGATTCAACATGTAAGTGAAATCATAAGGTGTTTGTCTTTCTCTGACTCATTTCATTTAGCATAATATCTACAAGATCCATCCATGTTGTCACAAATTGCAAGATTTCATGTTTTATGGCTGAGTAGTGTTCCATCATATGTATATGTGTGTGTGTGTGTGTATACACACACACACACACACACACACATATCTCATATCTTTATTCATCCACTGATGGACACTTAGGTTGTTTCCATGTCTTGGTTATTGTAAATAATGCTGCAGTGAACATAAGTGTGCTTATATCTTTTTGAATTAGTATTTTTATTTTTTGGAATAAATACCCAGAAGTGGAATTGCTGCATTATATGATAGTTTATTTTCAGTTTTTTGAGGAATCTCCATACTATTTTCCCTAGGTGGCTGCATCAGTTTTCATTCCTACCAAAAGGGAGAATAGTTGATGGATTTGTTGAAGCAAGTGCATTTTGATAACCCCTTAATATTGCTTTGGCTCATGTTCCTGTCATCATAAAGCCCCCTATTGTGTGAACTAATTGACACCTCACTAAATGGTGTCATTTTTATAGCTTTACTCCTGCCTGATTGTAAGCAACTCTAATTCCCAATATCAAGATCACATTTCACTTCACAGTTATATGGGTCATAACATGAAAATGATTAATTTCATGTTGATTACTCTCTGCTGCTATAACATGAAATGCACTTCATAGCAAGTGGACTTTTTGTATGTTTGCTTATCTGCCACGTTGGCAGTTGTTTTGTGTGTACTCTGAAGCATTCTAATGAACATTTATAAGAAATATCCTCTTACTTATGAAATGTAAGCCAATGATGCAAATGATCCTGAAAGCCCTATCTCATGAGATTGTATGTAGTTGTATGTGTGTGTGTGTGTGTGTGTGTGCGTGCACGCGTGCATGTTTACAAGATTAATTCAGTCAATTCCCTTGCAGGTTGCTTAAAACAATGTTTAGTGTATGGTGCATTCACACTACTCTTTTGAGGAATATACACATTTAGGAAAGAAAATTGCAGAGTGATAGCCTGGTGTAAGTAGTAAGACATCATACAATAAATTTCTTTTAAATATCCAAGAATCCCTATAACAAGAGGCTACAGGGATTCTTGGATATCTTAGGGAGCTTGTGCAATTTCTAGAATGTAATTTAGAAACCAGAAACATTCAAAGTATTTTATCATAACAGTGTTAAAATTGATCAACTTTGATTATTTTAAAGAAATTACAAGACATTATCAACCATACACACATAAGGCTTTCATTTAAAGGCAAAGGCTATGTATAGTAAGAGAAGAGAGTGGAGGAAGAGACGGCCAGACTTGTTTCCCGGGATTCTTAATCTCTCATGGAAACACTTTGTCTCTAGACTGAACCACCAAGAACTTTGATATGAATCTTGACTTCAAGGTAGAATTTCCAGCAGGGTCTTTTTTTCCCCTTCAGGTCACATAACCAAATCAGGATTTCTAGCCATTCGTGCCAAGTGAAGCCATCAGTAGACAGACTGACCCTGCTGGTCCCCAAGGAAGTTTCAAACTTTAACAAGCACATGATTTAATCTTAGTGCCCTTTATTTAGCCAATAGTCAAAACCAGGTATGCAGACATCCTCAGAGATAAGCCCCAGTCCAGCTATAAAATAACTCTGTTCTCTATAAATAATATCAGTAATGATAATAAGAAGTAGCTGTATTAATTCCCTATTGCTGCTGTAACTAGCTGTCACAAAGCTGATTAAAATACAACCAATGTATTACCTTATAGTTTCAGACATCAGAAATACAAAGTGGTTCCTAAACAATGTATGTAAAAGACCTAGCAGAGTGTTTGTTCTATATTTCACACTAAACAAATGAGAATTTTCCATATCATTTTTGTGATCATCAAATATAATATTCACCTGTTTAAAACAGTAATAAGTAGAAAGAACATTTATCAACAGATAAATGCCTTTTTAAAAATGTTTTAGGATGTACTTAACATGGATCTCTTTAGTCCTCCTGAGTATTTTAACTATTTGAAAAGTCAGCTATCATTACATTCGTATTAACTTCTATATGGGATAAGTGTACACACACACACACACAGGTGCACATACACACAGACACACACAAACACACAATGTATCTTTCCTCTTGGTCAATCCTTTTCTACACAACAACAACACAGCTTCCTTAACACTGAATAATTCAATAAAACTAAAAATAGAACTACCATATGACCCAGCAATCCCAGTACTAGGCATATACCCTGAGAAAACCATAATTCAGAAAGAGACATGTACCAAAATGTTCATAGCAGCTCTATTCACAATAGCCCGGAGATGGAAACAACCTAAGTGTCCATCATTGGATGAATGGATAAAGAAGATGTGGCACATATACAATGGAATATTACTCAGCCATAAAAAGAAACGAAACTGAGCTATTTGTAATGAGGTGGATAGACCTAGAGTCTGTCATACAGAGTGAAGTAAGTCAGAAAGAAAAAGACAAATACCGTATGCTAACACATATATATGGAATTTGAGGGAAAAAAGTGTCATGAAGAACCTAGGGGTAAAACAGGAATAAAGACACAGACCTACTTGAGAATGGACTTGAGGATATGGGGAGGAGGAAGGGTAAGCTGTGACAAAGCGAAAGAGAGGCATGGACATATATACAGTACCAAAGGTAAGGTAGATAGCTAGTGGGAAGCAGCCGCATAGCACAGGGAGATCGGCTCAGTGCTTTGTGACCACCTGGAGGGGTGGGATGGGGAGGGTGGGAGGGAGGGAGACGCAGGAGGGAAGGGATGTGGGAACAGATGTATATGTATGAGTGATTCACTTTGCTATAAAGCAGAAACTAATATAAAAAAAAAAACACCTAGAAGTTTTGAATCTGAAAAATACTCACAAACCATATTGACCTTAAAAAGTGTGTTGATATTTGTTGACCCTTTCTTAGTGAAATTCAATGCTAAATAGTTCCAAGTATTCCCCCCCTGAAAATATAGTAGATATTATTCTGTTTCACACTGAACAGGAATTTTTTCAAAGGTAAAAAGCGGTGAATACAAATTTTAGAAAACCTGTAGAAATTACCATCATTTTATAAATAGCAGATGGAATATATTCTCTCTTTAGAGCTTCGCACTGTTTATTTCCTCTTGTTCTAATGTCTTTATGGTCCTTGAGACATTGTGATTAATATGCCTATATGTACATTTCATCAGCTTTTTATGAATATGCCAATTTGTGCTTCTAATAAAATTGTAGGAAGTATTTACCCAACTATCTGCTGCTATGTTGTGTCAATCACCAGATTCTTTACATTTTTTTAAACTCAAAAGAAATCTTGTTTATCATTTGCTTCAAAAATTTTAAAGGGCTCAGCAGACAATTTGCATATGTCACCAGTTTAACTGAGCAAGGATTAGCAAATTAAATCTTAATTAGCTAATTTTTGCATAATTTTAGGGAAATTATATGCTTTGTGCAGATGACAGGTGGGAGGTAAGACATTTAACTTGAATTGAAGTTTTCCTTGACTTTATGAATTTTAATAGAAAAATAACATTTAGCAGTTAAAATATGTGTCAAACTAAATAGATCCTATCTGGAGCCACTAAAATAAGAAATTATTTTATGAAAGAAAACCAGCAACAGACATTGAAGTATTCCTACTAATACATAAGAATTATTTTGAAATTAAGGGGATTTTTTTCAAACAGGTTTTCTGGTTCATAGCATATGTTCTGGATTGTAATACAATGATAAGTTAATGGAATATGAATGTTAATTAACAATTCCCACATATATTTACAATAAAGTCACAGCTGGCATTAAGCCTTTATATGGGAGATTTGGTAGTGCTGTGCAATGGTAATTATAATTGTACTAACTCACATGCCAGGGGTGGTGGCGTGCATCAGCATTTGGATCCCTTGGCCTGATACCCTGAGCTATTTCTCATCTTTGTGTCGCTTCCACTTTCTGGACTTTCTCCTGCTACTCTTCATACTTCATCTTGGTATCAAACCATCCTTCAGAACTTGAGTTAAGCATCTGTATAGAGGACATCTTCCTTCAACCTACTCTATCTCGCTAATGATTTAGTTCTATTCTCCTTCCCAAGTTCCATGTGCATTTATTTTTTTATCATTACACTAACCACACTGTACTATAATTGCTAATTCTTTGCTGTTCTCTCTTTACTGCCACCTTGAAAGCAAGGACTCTATTTTATCTGTCTTTGTAAACTTTCAATAGAAGTTTGTTGAATAAATTAAGAAGGAATATTTCCATCATATATTCAGTTCAGCTCAAAAACGTTCTCAAGATAATCTGTGAATGAAAGCTAGGGTTTAATATTTTATTAGGAGGACAAGTTCCTGCTACTTAATATTGCATTTGTTTTCACTGGGCTCACTCTTTAAAGTGATGGCATGTTAGGTCTACTCAACATATAGCAAAGGTCACCATGATATTAGAGATTAATATTTCATTTTGTAAGATCATAGGAGTTCCTCGTAAATCTGACAAGAATAATTATTATCACTGAGTCAAGCTGGAAAATTCTTTATTTGGCCAACAGACCTTGCTTCTCCCTCAGGCCAACTCCTTGATCTGTGTACTGAATCTGACCTCCTCTCACCGATTCTCAGACTTCAATTCAGCAAGTGTTCCCTTTCTCTTCTATGTCATTAACATTCCTGTCTTTATTTGATCATTTCTATTACATACAAATGTGCTTTTCTGTTTCTCATCAAAAAAAACCAAAAACAAAACTCACATCCACGTTTCCTCTGCTATGACTTCACTTCCCTGCTCCACTTTACAACCAAACTCCTCACAGAGTGAGTCCCCTTATTTCCTATTTTCTCTGCCCAGTTTCTTCTGAGCGCATTTCAATGAGGCTTCCACACATGACTCTACTGAAGCACTTTTTATCATCATCACCAATGAGCTCTTTGATGCTCAATGCAATGGACAATGTTTGGTCTTCTTCTTTGCTTTTTTCAGGGTTTCATATAATTAACCAATCCTTCTTCTTTAGGTTATTTCTTCACTTGGCTTTGAGGCACCATTCTCTGTTGTCCCACTTCCTACCTGACTTGAAACTCCTTTACAGTGTACTTGGTTGGTTCTTCCTCATTGATTCCAACTAAACGTTAGAAAAACCTAGGGTTTTATTCTTGGATATATCTTCTCCATGTACATCATTCTCCAGGAAGTCTCATTTAGCATCATGTTTGTTTATTGTTTTAAATATCATTATATGGTAATGATTTCCCATTTATATCTACAGCCCAATGTCTCCCTTCATTCCAGAGACCTACATCTAATGACTTACCCAGATATCTCTATTTGAATATCTACTAGGGTCTCCAACTTTCAATAGCTCATCCCTTGATCCCCAAATATAAAACTCCTCTTACCACAGTATTCTCCACCCAGAAAATGTCATCTTTTCCTGACTACCACACCTTCACTTTAGTTTTTCAATTTTTGTTTATAATTTTATTCTAATAGCTAAATCTGTAAAGGACACTATACATTCCATTTCTGTAGTAGATTTTGCATTGTCTATGTTACCCAGACATTTTATTCATGTTTGCTAAACTTTTCTTGCTACTGTCATGTTTGGTAGGTTTGCAGCTATTTCTTCCATGTGCTTGCCTCTAATTGTGCATAAATAGTTTTGTCTTTTTTTCCCCTTGATGGAAGAAAACAAACCTTATTGCTTCTGGTATGGAATATGAATTTAATTTAAGTTATGTGTGGAAATAGCCCCGATATGCTGGTTTTAAAAATGCATGTCAACATTTGGCATTTGGGTATTCTATGTAAATGCAAGCTTTTAGCAGAATTCCAATTGAACAATTTATAGTTTCTGAATATAATTTATGGGAACTATGTAAATATCTACAACTTTATAGTCAGTGTTTCCTAAATTACTCATGAATCACTAATTGCCTTTTTCAGCTACAGGATATGCAAATATATGTTCACAGAGAAGAAATACTAAAAACTACAAGGGCCATTTGGTTAAAAATAAATAGACAATAACACTGAATGCTTTACCAACCAGGAGAGGGCACTATTTTTTCTTTGACCTGATAACTTGTTATAGATCTATCTTAGTTGGATGAAAACTGGAAATTTCAAGGAAATACCCTTGAATGCAAAACTGGTTTTAGACATGAGTAGAGTACATGGCCACCTTCATGAAAATCAGCTCAGCAGAAAGAACTTGAGTTTGAAACCAAGCAGATTTGGATTTGAATGTTGTTCCTGCCCCTAACCCATTCTAGAATGTTGGGCAAGTTGCTTAAATTCTCTAAGCCTCAGTTTACTCATCTGTAAAAACAATATAATAATACTAATATTGACTAATGAAATCATATGTTAGAATACTTATTCAATGTCATATACATAATGCTTTGTTTCTATGATGATCATGATGTTGGTGATGATGATTTGATTTGGCCTTAGTGAGACAATCTAATGAATTATTCTGTCATTATGTTTTTCCCCAGCTCTTTATTTTTGTAACATGTTAAAGCTTCCAAAAATTTGGAAGAACAAACACCTGCATACTCATTATTTAGAGTTAGCAGTAGCTAACATGTTGCCACATTTGCTTTACCTCTCACTTATGAGAGATGGAAAAGCTTGTCACTGTGATCTTCCCATGTAACCAAGAGAAGTTGTCTTGGTGGGGGGTGGGGCCTCTTGATCCACCCATTTGTTCCTTACTTCATCCCTTCAACAAATATTTATTGAACTACTACAATGATGGAGAACTAACTGTTCTTAGAATTGGGACACATTAGTGAACAAAACCAATCAAAATCTATGTACTTGTCATATTTTCTCTTTATATTTTTCTTAAGGTGACAAGGCCCATAGTCATAGAAGGTCCCATTTTTCTCATATGTTTTGTTGCTTGAATTCCTCCTCTGAGCCAAACAACCCAAATGGAAATATGGTGTGAAAGGTGAACTTGCCCTTTTTCTTATTCATATCCATTCTCAAAAGATACTATAAATGGTCCCAACAAATGTCTCCAGAAAGAAATTCAGTAACCTTCTAAAAACCACTATGCAAACAGTCATTTTCTTCAAGGAGAGAATAGAAGATTCCTTTGTAGAGAATTGCTGTGAGGACAAATTCAACTGTTGTTTCCTGCCCTTCAAGCCTCCGTTAGTCATTCGATCATTTAGATGTTTGCAAATGAGGACTCTCCTCACAGTAAAGTTTGTCGAAGTTATCTCTCAAGGTGACACTCAAGTGCTAAAACTTAATGAGAGTTTCCAGATGACTTGCAAGGAGACCTTCCAGCCCAGAGAGTAAAACTGTGTTTCTTGAACTAACCCATCTTAGTCAGTTCAGGCTTCCATAACAAAATACCATCAACTGGGTGGCTTAAGCAACAGAAATTTATTTCTCACAATTCTAGAGGCTAGAAAGTCCAAGATCAAGGTGCAAACAAGGTAGCTTTTATTCTGAAGTCTCTTCTTTTTGCTTTTAGACAGCCATCATCTCACTATGTGCTCATATGACCTTTTTGTGCACTCACTGGGAAAGAGAAGCCAAGCAAGCTCTTGTATCTCTTCTATTAAGGGCACTGATCCCATCATGAGGGCCCCACCCTCATGAACTCTCTAACCCTAATTACCAACTTGGTTCCATCTCCAAATACCATTATGTTAGGGGTTAGGGTGAACGTATGAATTTTGGGGGTCACAGACATTCATTCCAGCACATTGCCCAGGGATAAAAATATCTCCTTAGGGAGTTGGTTAACATACCAATTGTTAGACTCCCCATCAGCAATTTCTGATTCAGTTGGTCTGGGGGTAGAAAAGTAATGGAGTGGGGCTTTTCAGAGTCACTGGAAAGGGAAAAGTTGACAGTGAGAGGTTGTATCATCATCAGGATATAAGGGGATATTTTGGTATATAGGAAGGTAGATCCTTGAGAAAGTTAAATGGTCAGCTATCAGGAAGGAAGGAGAAAGCTTAAGAAAGTTCTGAGGAAAGAATAACCCTTGCTTTAGTAAACTTCCTGTCAGATGGCTCAAGTCTATTACTTTAGGTGGTCTTGACTACCATGCACTCTGAATTAATAGAAACTTCAGGCTTCATTACCTGGTGGTGTATCTTCCTCCTTTACTTCCACTATTGCTTTTTCTGTAACTTATTTTGCTTTTCTTTCCTCTGGTACTTTCACAGAAGGGTAAAGATAATTTTTACCTGTCTTGCTCTATCAGAATGATTCAGTTGTCATAAAGAGAAGCCTTAACAATTAGCAGCAGAAAATAATAATAAAAGTTGAGGACTTTCTTATAACCAGACCTTGTATTACTGTGGTTGTAGAGATACAAAGTCCAAGCTTTGTGACACAATGCTCTGAATTATCTGGATTAGAAAGAAAACTCTTACAAATACCATAGCTGCTAGGTTAGAGAAGAATTTTCTGTTCTTTTGAAATTCTACAAATAATAGCATTGGCCTCTGCTTGCACCTGGATATCTTTCTTGTCTAGTATTAGAGGTGACTTAACCAGGCATTTTAAAATTGATTTTTTAATTTAATATTGTGGTTGAATTATACAAATTGCCTCCACCTAACATCAATGTTTGCTTGACCTTGTAAATATTGAGTGAAATTCCAATTAATTCAATCACACCATGCAATAGAAGTCTTCTGTACATTTCTACTGGTGGCATGTGGAAACTAATTTTGTAGATAGATGAATAAGCAAGTTTCATTAGTTTAGGGATTGTGACTAAGCCATTAATGAGTGGCCATATTTCACAAATTACCTTTAATAATTCACTTCTGAGCCAGTTGTTTATCTAAGTATAAAAGTTATTTTCCCCCATTGGCATATAAACTAAAACTATTAACCAATATTTGTATTCATCCTCATTTATGTAATTGAAGAGACTTCCATTTATCTCTGTGTACTATAGAGCTTGCCACCCTGAGGTAAGTATTTGTTTATAACCTCCAACTCCAATGAGATCCTAAATTTATTGAGGGCAGAAATTTGTTTTATTCATCTTCATGTGCCTGCTGCCTCATACACTGCCTGGCTTATAGCAGGTGTTCATTAAATATCTGGCAAAATGAAAATACTTTGTGTTCATCTTGATGTATATGAAGGGTTAATAATCTGATGTGGTTAATAAATAATTTTGAGTGATTTTCACTCTTGTTCCAGTTGTTTCTCTCTCTATATCTATATCTATAGATATATAGATATCTATATGTATGTGTGTGTGTGTATATATATATATATATATATCCCATATTATCTTGGGCCTTATTAGCCTGTGAGTTAAAAGGCAGTCATCCTTTCATTTTTTACGCAAATTGTCACTATGATCTCACATTTATGCCTCATATAAGCTTTCAAACCCCTGCAAAGTTGCCCACTACCATTTATTTCTGTAAGATCCCAGTGGGTTTCTCACCAGATACTGCTCAATATTGTTGTCCTCATGTGCTAGACAACTGCTTGGCAGTTGCCACATTCACTCTTGCTGTTTTTGTTATTTTTTTTCTTGCAGAGGGTGGCTGCAGATACTGACTCTGTTCCCTTCTTTATTTCTAACTAGGTAGATGGTAGATATAGATAGATAGATAGGTAGGTAGCAGCTGACCCTCTGTACTGCTGAGTACTTAACATTTTAAGTTCTCAGTCCCTGAGTCTACTTTGTGTCCCACCACCATTCTGAGGCTCAGATTTCATTCATCGGCTGGGAAGGGCATCCAGATGCCATGTTTTCCCTTCCATTCTTTCTCTTCCAAATCTCTTCCAGGCTCCAGGCTTCAAAAACTCCCTTTTTGAAGATTTCCTCTGGCTGAGACATCCCTAATATGTAACACAATGTTTGCCAATAATTACCTATGGATTAGAAGCAGACCCAGGACTATAACTTAAGTTTGGTAGGGTCCACATCTCCTTTTCACTGATTCAATAAACGTAGGGTGTCTACTATGTGCCAGACACTGGAATACTCATGAGCAAAATTGTCAAACATCTTCACTTGTGAAGGTTGTATTCTTGTGAAGGGAGATAGATATTATGTAATAGATCATTATAGATATGAAATAATAGGTAAGTAAAATATGACATATTGGACATATAATATAAGGGGTTTGGTTAAAATAAATTTTAAAAAGGGGAGATAGTGTGTGGTAGTGAGAGTAATCAGGGACATTATCTTTCATAAGGTGACATTCAAGTAGAGACCTAAGGAGGGGAGGATGGGAACCAAGGGACAAAGGCCTGAATGGATTTAGACTAATATGACCAGACGTAGTTCATTATTAACCAGACTATTGCATGTCCTAGAGCAGTGATGTCCAAGCTGTGAAGTTAGCTGTATAGCTTCATGACATAAATCTTAGTATTTCAGACCCTCAATTGAATTATGAAACCCCTCAACATGTAAACTAATATTTAACTCTTCCCTTAACCAGTAGGATTCATTTTCATATGACTAAGCTTGAGATAAATCTTAATACATAGTAAGAGAGGTTTCAGTTTCAAAGTATAGAATCAAAATATGCCATGTCTACTTAGATGTAGAATAAGAATAATAAAATGGAAATAAATTCGGGGCAAAGTTTCACTTTCTCATTCTATTTGAGGAAATTTACAAATAAGAAAAGATAAGGCATTTTCTTAATAATATGTGGTAATTCTTTGAAAAACAGGTTGTAAAAAAACTTGGAAGTATGGCATATACTGAAGAAAAATATATGAAAATATCTTATTGAACTCTCAAACAGAGAATTGGAAAGATACTTAATGTTGAAAGTGTGTGTTTATTTTGAATCAGACCACAGAGTGTTATCATATGACTTTTATGAAGAATTTGTTACCTAATTCTCAGTTTGGGATTAGTAACATGCGTGAGGGCAGGAGAGTAATATCACCAAATTTACTTGTTAGAAAGAATATAACAGCATAATGACATATGCTTAATAGTAGATAAAATTATTTTTACTTAAAAAGTATAAATAATTTAAAAAGAGAAGGAATTCATAGAACCTATAGTCACCATGCTGTATATTAAATCCCCAGGACTTATTTAGTTTATAACTAGAAGTTTGTACCCTTGGACCCCTTTTACCCATTTTTCCGACCCCCTGCCTCCTACTTCTTGCAAATAAAAATCTGTTGTCTGTATCTATGAGTTTATTTATTTTGTTTTTGATGTTGTTTTAGATTCCTTCTATAGGTTAGATCATGCAGTATTTGTCTTTCTCTGTCTGACATTTCACTTAGCCTATGTCCTCAAGATCTATCCATCTTTGTGCAAATGGCAAGATTCCCTTCTTTTATTTTTTTTAACATCTTTATTGGAGTATATTTGCTTTACAATGGTCTGTTAGTTTCTGCTTTATAACAAAGTGAATCAGTCATACATATACATATATCTTCATATCTCCTCCCTCTTGTGTCTCCCTCTCACCCTCCCTATCCCACCCCTCTAGGTGGTCACAAAGCACTGAGCTGATCTCCCTGTGCTATGTGGCTGCTTCCCACTAGCTATCTACTTTACATTTGGTAGTGTATATATGTCCATGCCACTCCCTCACTTCGTCCCAGCTTACCCCTTCCCTTCCCTGTGTCCTCAAGTCCATTCTCTACATCTGCATCTTTATTCCTGTCCTGCCCCTAGGTTCTTCATAAACACTTTTTTTTTTTAGATTCCATATATATGTGTTAGCATACGGTATTTGTTTTTCTCTTTCTGACTTACTTCACTCTGTATGATAGACCCTAAGTCCATCCACCTCACTACAAATAACTCAGTTTCATTTCTTTTTATGGCTGAGTAATATTCTGGAGTGTGTGTGTGTGTGTGTGTAATCATATCTTCTTTATCCATTCATCTATTAATGGGCACTCAGGGTTGCTCCCATATCTTGGCTATTGTAAATAATGCTGAAGTGAACACAGGGATGCTTATATCTTTTTGAATTAGTGTTTCCATTTTCTTCAAATAAATACTGAGAAGTGGAATTGCTGGATCATGTGTTGGTGCTATTTTTAATTTTTTGAGGAACCTCCATAATGTTTTCCATAGTGGCTGCATCAATTTACATTCCCACTCACAGTGCACAAGGGTTCTCTTTTCTCTACATCCTTGCCAACATTTATTTCTTGTCTTTTTGAAGATAGCCATTCTGACAGGTGGGAGGTGATATCTCACTGTGGTTTTGATTTGCATTTTCCTGATGGTTAGTGATATTGAGCAGCTTTTCCTGTACCTGTTGGCTATCTGTATGTCTTCTTTGGAAAAAAATGTCTATTCAGAACCTCTGCCCATTTTTTAATTGGATTGTTTATTTATTAATTTTTTGCTATTGCTATATATTTTTCACTATATATTTTACATACTAACTCCTTATCAGACATATGATTTGCAAATATTTTCTTCCATTTGATACGTTGCCATTTTGTTGATGGTTTCTTTCACTGTGCAGGTAATTTTCTATTGTTTAGTATAATTACCTGGACAGATCAAACTCCAAAGCAGATTGCTTCTTTGAATTACCTATATTAAACCTCCATAATTCTGGTACTGTGCCATAATTGACTCAATCATTCCAGGTATTTTTAATGCATTTTTAAAATTTTACATTTTTTTATTTTCTTGAGACAGGCATTTAACAAGAAACTAAGGGATTGATGCCGCTCATTCTTATTATTTCAGTTGTTTTAGCAACACAATCCTATGTACCAGTACAAACAAAATAAAAGCATTAAACATTCATATCTAACAGGAAAGGGGGGCACCAACAGACCAAAAAATAGAGTTTTATACAAGAAGTTTAAAATCTTCTTAGGTAGATTAAATGTACATACAAATGATGCCTCCATTTCCACGAAAGAAATACTATAATTTGAAACTGTTATGATTGCCAGTTTGCCTCTTAAATATTTCTCAAATCTGCCTTGCCATCTCAAGCCCCACCTTCTCCTCACACTATCGTTGTTTTCCACCTGCTTTATCACAATAGCCTCCTTAAATAGTCTTTTCTGTCTCTGCGCCTTCGAGTTCCATCCATGTCTCTGTGAACACATTCCCGGAACCCCAGCACAGAGGACAGAGGCAGCGGCAGCTGTAGCCTGAGATGGGATGTACCAGGCCAACCCCTACTGAAAACAAGCTCCCAAGAAGCAGAAAACAGCCAGTCATGCAAAGACTCCCTCTAGCCTAAATTAAGATAGGATCAGGACTTCAAGTGAGAAAAAACTTTTACAAATGCAAATACAAGCACATTATGCTTCTGGGTAAAGAACATCCATGTTTCCGCATCACACACAAGGTGAAGAGCAAACTCAGCCCACGGGCTTCATTTCCTGCCTCCCAGTACATTCACTCAGCATCAGCCCCCACACACGGAGTTGCTGTCCTCTGGACACATAACCCGCACATCAGCAAACAAATTACTCACTCAAATTAAAAAGTAAATGCATAAGTAACAGAAAATAGAATTAAAACCTTCCATGAGATTATACATGGCAAGTCCTATTGTCAGAAAGTGTTTGCTTAAAAGACCCTACTGCTTTAAATATTTTAAACATTTATGGAAACTCTCCAAATGACTTTATTTGCATAAATTCCAAATGAATTTATTTGCCTATGTGCACATTAGCATACACACATGGATACACACATTTATACCCAGGTATTTTAGCTAACAAACCAATTATTCTACTGCATATACTTTTTAAAACTTAAGATAATGATACAAAATAATTTAGAAAAGAAATAACAGAAAATAAATGTGCATACGTCACCATTCTAGTTCAACCAATATCGATTTTTAGATTCTTACCCTCCAATCCACATTTGATATGTATTTCATATAGATTTCATATAGCTGTAATCAATGTTTCCACTCTTTCTGCATTCTGACTTCCTTAACTTTATATCATAGCTATTTTTATGATGTGGCATAGAGCAATATTTTTAATGCATTCATTACATTCCACAAAGTAGATATACTATAATTTACTTAACCATTGCCACATTGTTGAGCATTTAGTTAAAATTATCATAATGTCAAATATCATGATAAATGTCTATGATAAGCATAAATATATATTCATATGCATGTATTCATATACACTTTTTCATATTTGAATGCCTTGGGCTTACTGTACTAAATGATTTTAAAATTTTTATGACTAATAAATAATGATAAATTACTTATCTCAAATAATATACAATGTACTTGACCACCAATAATATGTGAATGTTTTACTGTTCATCTGTCCTGGTTCACATTTTAATTAACACTTTTATTTGTTTATTTAAATTCTTTAGTTGAATACATTGAATGCCTATTTCTTAAGCAAAGGATGTTGGACATAATATAACATTTTCATAATTACCCGAGTCATCATTTGAAATTTCAATATGCTATAGAGTAAGGCACTAAGCTCATTAAAATACCCAATCTATGCAAAGTATATCAACTGTATGCCAGACAGTCTGCTAGTCTCGTCTCTAATTTTTAAAATTTAATCTTTACTTGAAGAAAGTATTAATATACCTATTTTTAAAATGGTTTCAGTGGAACTAAATAGTATTGTATGTCGGAAGGATGAAGTACAGAGTATGAGATTTAATAAGTGAATTGTGTGATTTATTAAATCTATACACATTTCTTTTTTTTCTCACTCCTTACTTTTCTTTATGTTTTTTTCCCTCCCCAGCTTTCCTTTCTTTCTTCTTTCTCACTCCACCCATTTCCTACTCCTTTCCTTGTTTTTGCAGATTTGATTATCTTTCCCCAATACTAATATCTACTGATGATGCTAAGATACTCCAGTTAATTAAAAAATAGTACCCAAGTATGATTTAATTTCCCACCTACATTGTGATTTGTAAAGCCAGTTATAACTGTGTGTGTTTGTCTGCATGTCTCATTTCCCTTGAACTGATCACACCAAACTGGATTGGGAGGAACACCTATGCAATTTCTCTTTCCTTCCCTAAGCCAATGATAGACATTATACTGCAAAACTCAGACACCTCTTTTTTCTTTACCTACTTTATATTTCTGGACACCAGTGTTTTCAAATTTTTAAAAATTGATTTGAGGCCTGATTCTGAGGCATGTTAATTTATTGAGTCTTTAAGCTGGGACAAATATTTTAGTTTCACTCAGTACGTAGCTTTCTCATTTCCCTTCCAGGTCAGTAGATAAATCCTTCTCTTAATATATCATAAATGCCAGGAGTTAGTTAACAGTGCTGAGATAGCATTAAACTAATCTCTCTGGTTCTTGACACAGTCTTTATTTTATTCTTTACCCCAGAAGATGTCACATTTGCAGATCATATTTAAATTTCACCTGAAACACTGTGAGCTATAATTTCTTCAAAAATACAGTGTTTTGCAAAGAAGTTTTAACAGTTACTATGGGAAATTTTACATCCTTCAGAAAGCCAAATCTTTCGGAACTCATAAAATCACCTGATAACTAGAGAAGAGTGCTAAGAAGGAAGCCAATCAGCTAAGCTAAGTATTTCATTGGCTTTTAGGTTGACATTTTTTTCTTATTGAAGGTTAGTACTCTGACCTCCTCTATAATTAGGCAGTTAACAGAAGCAGAGCAACCTGTTGCAATTTTTTGTCTTAACTAAATGTGCCAGTGTGAATGCTGCATCAAGTCATCTGATTCTGGACATAGCACTATTTTTGTTATTCATTCATTTTCCATTTGAGTTCAAACTGTTGTTTTGCCTGGCATCCTGTAAACCTAGCCTTGGCTTTGAGGATTCCCCTCTTCCTTATTATTTTTTTACTATGTTTGTCACAGTTTAGTTTTTTACTGCAAACCTTTTTAAAGCATTGTCCTCGGCACTCACATCACTACTGTCATGGCAACCAGGCTGATATAACTGAACTTATGTGTATTCATTAGGGAAAAATGGGGCTACTCAAAATTTTTTGTTTGCATACTCTTTAGCCACATTTTTGATTCAGAAGACGGGACTCTGTACCTATGATGGAGGAACCTAAGAAAATGGTTCCTAGTTTCTAGTTTACAGTAGCTTTGGCTTCTGTGGGATAATTTCTATCAGACAACTGGATGCATTTGAAAATCTTTATATCTTAATATTAGAAGAGTCTTATTAGCTTAGCTTGTTTCTGTTTAGAATTAATGACCAGGAAACATAGTTCATCTTTTAAGATCATTCCAGACTTTTAGTAAACAAATAAGCAAACAAACATCAAATGAAATGAATTCATTAATTAATGCCAAAGTCTAGAAATGGAGGGAATGAAGGTAGGTTTTGTTCTATATTATACCTGGATGACAGAGTCTGAACCCCATTTTAAGGAGGTCAGTTTTTAGCATTCTACTCTCTCTCTTTCAATATAGATATGATACATGTAGATATAGATATACATTCATCCCTTGGTATCTGCAAGGAATTGGTTCCAGGAGCCCCCACCTATACCAAAATCTCAGGATATTCTAGTCCCATAGTCTGTCCCCTATATCCTTGTAGTTCCACATCCACAAATTCAGCCAACTGCAGATAGCTTAGTACTGTCCATATTTATTAGAAAAAAAATCCGCATAAAAGTGTGGATTCAAACCCATGTTGTTCAAGGAGGGCTGGCACACCAGAAAGGCAATTTGGAAGCTGGGCATTCAGTGGGAGCTGGGGTAGATAATCTCAATTTACCGGATCAGAGTGTTTGTGATGTTCCTAACATAACACAGGTGGCTAAGAAATATTCTCTTTGTTTTCCTTCCCTTTCCCATGACTCCAAATGCTTTCCACTTCCCACTACCAGAAAAACAGGAGTTATGTGAATTTTCTAATGGGTATTAGTAAATCATCCTTAATTTTGAAAGAAACGGCAGAATACTTGTGCACTCTCAGGGTGGAGACCATGTCCTCTACCTATTTTGACATTTTATTATGGCTGATGCTGTGCTCAACTCATCTTTGTTAATGAAAAACTCTTATTTAAAGTCTAAGAAAAGAGGCCTCAATTTCTAAATATTCTGTGAAAGTATATGATCCCCCAGTTTTCTAATTGATAGATCCATCAAAGCTGTTATTTTGCATTGTTCACTGCTGCACTACTATGTGCCATTTACTCTCAACATCAAAAATTTTTTTTTTCTGAAAACTAAGGTCAGTTCATGACTTCAATGCAATATAAAATTAGATAATGTAGGAGAAGACATCTTGGGTGACTTCTCTTAAATTAATATGTCAAAAAACAATTAAAAGGATAATATTCTTCAAGTTGATTGTCCTTGACACCCATTAATAATACGAGCCTACATTATTGCTATACACATTCATTAACTATCAGGATTTTAAAGTATTTATCAAAACTGAATCCTACTACAGCTATAAATTAAAGCAAAATTAGTATAATATTTACACCTGGCTTTAATAAACCTAAAATTGATTACTTTTCTTTGTCATCAAGTCAGTTCTCTAGAGCATGTGATATTTTAAAAGAGACCAAACCAAAAAACAGGAATTTTGAGTTGTAATTCCAGCTGTACCATTCACTGAGTGAGAGGCTTTAACAAGTCACTTAACCTCCCTAGACCTTCAACTGCTTAACTCTGAAAAGAGAAGTTTGGAGTAGATTAATATATATGCTTATTTTTAGCTTGAAAATTCTGCAATATATGAACATATAGTCTTGATTTTAAATTTCAGACACAAGGTGGCACTATTAGCAGTGATTTTCATTTAATCCACAGATAAAACCAGGGCAATTTTAAGATGTGTATATCCAAAAAAAAAAAATTGAAATACATCCACACACACACATACCCTCACACACACACACATGCTGTCTTTGGTTGATTACCATAACTTAACATCTGGATGAAAGCTGAACAATTCAGTCAACCAACTGCTCGATACTAAGATGATTGATTGATTTTTTTTTATTTTCATGAGAATATTTCAGTGTTGGGTAAGCAATAAAGACATATTTGCAAAAATGTGTGCAAGATGAAGATTGATAATGCTATGATTTCAATATAACTAGGAAATCTTGAACAAGATATATCAATTTTATAGGATGAGAGGGAAGGTGTTGAAACGTGGGCAAATTGCATAACTAAGAGTTTGCTATTAAATTTAAAAGAATACTTGCTAGTACACAATTTTCAAATAACAGTAAAGACACATTAGAAAATTGAAAAGTTGTAGCACACACAGAGATGAGAATTTAAATTCTAATCTAAATCATTTTTTTCTGAGAATTTCCAAACTCTTGCTGCCACTTCCCAAAAAACCCTCCACATGTTCTGAGGACCAAGCAACATTTTGTGGCTAAACCAATATTGTGATTTAATAGAATATTCTAGTAATAAACACATTTTTCCCTAAAAGCTGAATTTGTCCCTTCCTTGTTTGTTATGATGGTTTTCAAATTAATTCCTTCATGGTAAGTTCAAATGCAATTTTTCCTTTTTAGTGTTTTCCCAATCCAGGTAGAATTAGTCTCCCCTTAATAATTTATAAAATTTTTAGAGTCAAAAAATACTGGAGATCTTTGCAATCCCCTAGACCACTCCTTTCATTTTACTGATGAGAAAACTGAACTCCAGAGAGAAAGCAGGAGGGCAAGAAGCACCACATATGATCTATGATAAAGGCAGAAATACGGTTCTAGTGTTCTTTCTATCAGGTGCTGTTGTATGTCTCAGATGATAGACAGCCCTTTCTATCTAGAGTACAAATCTTATCTACCTTCCCAAACTATAAATTCCTTTTAGAAAAAAAAAAAAGTATTTTTTTTTCTCTCACACTGTCTAGCATAATATCTGGTAATATGGAGGTGCTCAAGGCATACATTTGAATAAATAAATGATTAAATCTAATGAACAATTATAATAAACTAACACTCACTTCTTCCATATTTATTTGTGCCCACTGCAAATCTTCACTCCAGATAATTACATATTATAATGTCTTTTCATACCTCTACAAAACCATCTGTAGTGAGAAGTGGGAACTTTTAAAACTTGTTTTATTGTAAACTACTCTGAAATTGGTTGTAATCATAAGTTCTTTCCTATTATTCAGTGGATATCACTCAACTGATCTCAATTTAAATTGTTGCAGCTGAACAAGTAATAAATCTATGGCTCACACCATCCTTGGTTCAACAGACATTGGCTCAACAATTCTGAGAAAAGACTGTACCGTTTTTGAGTTATGTGACTTCAGTCAGTGAGCTAATCTCCTTCAGTCTCAATTTCTTACCCTGTAGCGGGGATAGTGATAATTATGATCATTTTTGCACAGAGCTGTTTTCCCGAGTAAGTACACAAGTCCCAGGAACATGTGAGTCTGGCACATATGTTATTTGGAAAAAGTTGTAATTCTCTCATTATATTGGAGAAGACACAGGGGATAAATAAGTATACAAGAGTAACTAAGATGAAGTTGCCCTGTTTTCCCAAGTGTTGGTCTAGTGTTGATAATAAGCAAATGCATATGTGATGGCCTCACTGATCTTTGGAAACAAAGTAGGGACACATAAATTGTAATGACCCATATAATTCTAGGTCTCACTCCAACTTATGAATGTAGAACTTTTTCAAAACTAAAGCTTTACCCAAGTATTTGCAGGTGTTCTGGGAAGAAGTTTCATGTCTCATGTTCTTCTGCCCCTCTCTTCTGTGGTATTCTACTTCTGAAGGTCTGTGGGAAGGTTTCAGATGCCCGGGCTAACCTTCCACTGCCCTTGGCTACCAATGTCCAGTACGTCGGGGCAGGTGTCTATGCCGCAGTCAGTGCTGTCCCTTACTGCTTCTCCAGGGCAGAACCCAGTGCTTGGCATGAAGCCGGCGCTTAAAAACATGTATGCAAAGAATGAATAAGAGGTACCAAAGGCTTTCCTGGAAATCTGAACGTACTGGAGCCACATTGTGGTCAGTGTAGAAGGACGGAGGTTGCCTCTGTTCTCCCTTCACTGTCTCACCTTCAGAACTCTGGCTGGCTTTTGCTACCGTGTCAGGGAGAGAGCCCCTTGTGAAAACAGCACCCTCAGCTTCTGCAGGCAAATCTCTTTTCAAGAAGACTGAAGGCAAATATCCTATTCCTTTCAGTGGGCTTTAGGCCAATGTCTGAGAAAAGCATTGCAATTCTTTCCTTTCACCTTCCATTCTGGAACTGCTGCTTTCTCTCTCCCAACACCACTGAAATTCTCCGTATGTAGAGAAAAAGGAGAGAATTTAGTCATATTGCTCTTACTAGTTTAGTAGATATGCCTAGACATATCTAATTTCCTAACTAAATTCAAATGTTCACTGTTTATTCAGATAGATATTTCAAAAGGGAAATCAAAATTTTAAATATATTTAGAAATGAACAGAAATAAGAAAAGTTTAAAAAATTATGGAATACAACAATAACTGTACTCAGAGTAAAATGTATAGTTTTATGTGCCTTTTTATATGCTTTAATAAAATTATTACAAATAAACTAAAATTCAACTTGAGAAACTAGGAAACAAACAAAATAAACCAAGAAAGAAAAGGAAAAGTGTTAACAAAGGTAAAAAATTAATATATTTAAAACTAAAATGAAAAGAATGATAAAAGTAAAATATATTTCTATTTAAAAAAACAGAAAAATAAAGAAGCACTCAGTAAGTCTGACATAGAAAATTTTAACAAGCAAAAATATACAATATTAGGAATAAAAATTGTGATATGTAACTATAGATACAAGTGATATTAAACAAAATTATAAGAGAATTTTATTTCTATAAATATGCAAATAAATTTGAAGTATATAAAATGGATATTTTTCTAGCAAAACAAATTATTGAAATTCGTCCAATTGCATAAAACATAAGTATCAAGAGTATTATATTTAAAAAATACAGGGCTGTAAAAGTAGTTTTAAAAAATCCACAAAGCTGGGCTTCCCTGGTGGCATAGTGGTTGAGAGTCCGCCTGCCAATGCAGGGGAGGTGGGTTTGTGCCCCGGTCCGGGAGGATCCCACATGCCGCGGAGCGGCTGGGCCCGTGAGCCATGGCCGCTGAGCCTGCGTGTCCAGAGCCTGTGCTCCACAACAGGAGAGGCCACAGCAGTGAGAGGCCCACATTTAGCTATATGTATAGTAATAAGCAAATTTAAACATAAAACACTTATCTGTGGCTAAACACCATACATAAAGTTAAGGGATAATGATATGCTATGGAGAAAATGGAGCACATATAATAGACATAGGACTTTACCACATGTATTTTCTACAAATAAATTTTTTAGAAAGGTAAACAGCCAAATAGAAAACTGGATAGCATATATGAACCAGTAATTCAAAAAAGGAAAAAAAAATACACATGACATGAAAAGATCCTTAAATTCAGGGAAATACATGCATATTTTGTCCATAAAATGTACAAACATTTAAAATGTTGATAATATCAGTGTTGACAGGGATCTAGCAAATGGTCATGATCAGATGGTATTAGTGAAAAGTATAGATTGGTAAGAATATTTTGGAGGATACTTTGTAGCCTCAATTGAAATTTGAGACATCATCCCCATTCTTAGGAATTTACCACAATGATATTTTGGGCTTAAAAATATATACTGGTAAGAGAGTCATTGTAGCATTATGGTAATGTTGAAAACAGTGGGAAACTTAAATGCCAATCAGTTGACAAATGGCAATGGGTACATGTATATGCACTAAACTCAAAAGATATATATTATGTTTTGTCATGAAAAAAATCAAGGTGGTATATGACAAAATTCCCATATGTGTATGAAATTTTGTCTATATAACACACATAGGCTAATATATGTTTAAGTCATCAAAGCTGCAAGTTCATGTATCAAACTGCTAACAATAACTATTTCTGAAGGTTGTGATAGGAGAGATGGGTGGGGGGGTGGATTTTTCACTTTGGACTTTATATATTTCCCAAAAAAGTGATGGAATAGCACGTGGTTTTTAAAATACTTCTTTCTCGTGATTTTCTACAGTTTTCAAATTAGATGAAACATTTTCAAAAGTCATGGAGCTTAAGTGTTATAAGAAAGAGATGAGACCCAAGCTGTGAGGGGCAGTTAGAGGAGATGCAATGAATACAGTCTGTTCAAGGGAGACATATGTCTTCAAGTAGAACTCTGGATATTGTGTTTCTTATGAGGCAATACAAGTCTGCTCCTTTAAATATTGTCCTGGTAGGGCTTAAGCTGCATTTGGAAGCTTCATCTCTTTTAAGGTTCATTTCCCTATTGTCCAATTCACCTCTGTGTCATTCCCATGTATAAACTTGTTGCCTTTGTATGATGCATGAGGAGACCTTGTCTAATATGTTGTCTTTCACACTATGAGTTGTGACATATTCCTGAGTCGTAGAATCAGTGTAGTGGGTCTTGTCCAGCATGTCTTAGAAAATAAAACTAGGATGGAACAGAGAGTATCATATATAATAAGATGCCTTATTATTTCATGGAACCTTGGCTTTAGGTGTGTGTATGTGCGCTAGATTGAGATGTAAAATGTATTTCTCATTGTGAGTCAATGACAAAATGCTTAAAAGCCACTGGTCTGAACACAAGTCTAGAAATAACCAATAGTATCATCTTGTGGATGCCTCTGCAGCTCCTGTGATCTGTCAGTTTCTTTGAGAGATGTCCAAGTCAGGACTTCATGCCAGCAAATAGCAAATTGCATTATTTAGATTTCTACCATTATAGCTAAGTGATTTCAGATATTGAAGGCTTTCCTTCTTTTTTCCATCTTGTGATGACTACTTTAAAACTGCATAGATTTTTTGAAAGGATTTACACTTTGATGTTGTGCCTGTCAAAATAAGGTACATGACAGTGTGTTAGGTAGTCCTCAAAACCATGGAAAAAACAAATTTTAAGTAAAACAAGCATAGTCACATTATGAAAGACTACAAAAGTCATATGGATTTGTAAGATAATATACAAGACTTCAAAGTTCTTTCTCCCCTGCAGTAATCACTGTGGGTGATCTGCCCTGAAATGCCAAGGGCACCCATTCAACTCTCCTGCCCTCAACACTTCAGTGGCAAAGCCTGCTGTAAGCCATTGTGAGCCAGACCCATAATTAGCAAGTGACACCTCTGCAGAAATTCATCGACACTTAATTGAGAAAAGAAAGAGGTCGTGGAATAGGAGTTGTGAAAGTAATAACTTCTGGCTACACTGGGCAATTTTGTTTTCAAGGAACAGAGATTCACTCAGATCATCTCAATTACTAGAGATTTATTATAGAGATAAACAGAATTAACAATAAAAATAATAACAACAGCAACAGGAATACCCTGGGGAAGCAAGAATAGCCTTGTACCTTAAAATGGAGCCTCACTGCCACTTAAACTGTCATTTTGGATCCAGGAAGCAAGTGATCAGGTATTTATTGTGGCCTCTACAGAAAAGGTGACAAAGTTCTGTGTCTCTGCTTCTCTGAGCTGCCAACCAACTACCTGATCTCAGGTTGTATTTTTTTGGTTTGTGCTTTGTTGTGTCTTCTTTACCAAATGTATCTCATAGTATCTACTGTTTCTGTCTCTGATGCCTGCCTATTTCTAACAATGACTGACTTTCTGTCTGCTCAGTTCATATTCCCAGAGAGAGTTTCTGAGTGGTCTAGCTAATAAGGATACTTCCTGCCACCAGCTGAGCATGTACAGACTCTGGAGCCAGATAGCCTGTTTCAAAGCCCAGCTTTACTGAGTACTGGACATTTGACCTTGGGCAACTGATTTAAATTTCTGTTCCTCAGCTTCCTTACCTATATAATGGTGTCTGTCCCATAGAATGGTTGAAGAGTCGATGTGTGATAAGTACTTCTAGCTCTCATTAAGTACTGGTACTTAAGTAGAGCTTTTGCAGCAACTTTCCTCAGTTCATGAGATAACCTATAGGAATGGCCAGTATGCTGGGGCCATAATATACAGACATGATTTCCTAACTTCATATGAATAAGTATCTACTGTATGCCAAGCCCAGCGATGACGCTTTCATGCTTGTAGGGAAACACAATGAAGAAAAGAGCGGGGGGGGGGGCATGGGTACTTGAGCAATGGCAGTGATAGAATCTCATTGAGGGTATAGCACTTGAGCTGTGACCCAAGTGACAGAGGAACTTGTATCAGACAGTTCTCTCTGCCAAGTTTTGTTCATCTCTCCGGTTGGCCTTCTTAGATAAGTCTAAGAGCATCCTACTCTAGCTCTCTCTTGTGTGCCTAAGGCTGCTTCACGGAAACTCACATTCTTTGCACTGTTGTGGCCCAGGCCAACCACAGTGCAGCACAACTCTTCTGTGCTTTACTGCCGAAGCAGCAAGCCAGACCACCCCTTGCTGCTTCATGATTCACCCAGAAGTCAGATGCCAGTGATATGTACACTACACTCCCAAAGGCCTCCGCAGTTGTCATTTTGCTTGTTTGTTTTGAATGTGCTATAGTAGAGGAAAGATTGATGTCTAGATTTTCACAAGCACTGCCAATTAGTAGGGATTCATGTTTTTCTTTCCCATTAATAACAGCTGTTGATAACCACTATTTTAAAAAGCACAGTGAGTGAGCCTCACTAGCAAATTCATAAATACATCTGTCTCCAATCTCAAAAATTAAGAGCCACAAAACTGACTTGGCAAAGCAGAGGGGTCTGTTTCACTACTTGTTAATCCTTTCAGTCATAGATTGGTATGAATCAATTCTATATATTATTACCTAAGAAGGTGAAGGAAATAAAAACAGAGGAACCAAGAAGAGGACTAATATTGAGGGCCTTATATGTAATTTTTTATATGTATTATCAGCTCTAATTCTCAAAACTATTCAATGAAATGTATATTATTACGCCCACTTTTACAGAGGAAGATAGAGGTACTTATACATGGAGATATACAACTATAAGATGGTCAGATATGTTTTCCCCTCTAGGGAGAAGTAAGGACAAGTCTTGCTAATCAGATAACTGATCACATCATAACTCCTTTCAAGGCAAACAAGAGTCTGTTCTTGGTAGCGTGGAGGGAGGGCACATTCCTTTGTATGCTTGTCTTTTCCCTTTCATCTTTTAATTTAATTTTTTGAAACCAATCCTTCAACTTGGAAAGAAAAAAGTGTCCCTTCCTGTTGAAATAAATAACAAATCTGGGGTTTTAGCTACCTGATGTTCTTTGAAATGTCAATTTCAAGGGAGAAAATTAGTGTTGGAAAGCCTGGGACTAAATTTCAACTGTGCCTTTCTAAATTGCGCATGCAAATGGACAATTAGACCTGCGATGGGTAATTGCATGCCTAAGTGAACCCTTCCACAAATAGTTTAGAAGCCGATTTTGAAGGTTGAATTTGTAGCAGTCCTTATAAATTTCCTCTCCTGCTGGAAAAACCTATGGAAGCTCATCCTTAACTATAATAAGGGAACACCTCTCTATTCCAGACACTTCTCAGCAAAAAAAAAAAAAAAGTCATTTGAGGAGGTGAGAATAGAGTCATTAGTATTAGTAAACCATTTATCCATCCAGAAATAATACTGTTAGTATTTTATCCTTATCTTTCTCAACTTATTAATATATTCCTAAAATAGTCATATATTTAATACTGTAATATACTTTTTCACATTTAATAATGTATTCCATAATGCCTATTCTTCCATAATCTTTTTATCACCTTCATGTTTTTCCATTTTAACATATCACAATGTATGGAACTGGCATTCAAGTATTTAATGTTAGGTTATTTCTTAACTTGCTGTATTATAAAATACATTATTATAAAAATGCAGTGGTAAACATTAAGGCCCATTGTTTTTTACATAATTCACTAATTATTTCTTCAAATCGCTTCCCCTCATGCAATTCTGAATAGTATCATTCTTCTTGACTCTTGTCATAATAGGTGGAAACTAACTCTTTTTTTCCTTATTGTTTTCATTCATATTTTAGGTTGTCGTCAACAGCTTGCAAAGGCCAGTCTTTCTTCCCCAGCTCAGGACTTCTCTGAATGATCTTCCTGTCCTTTAAAGATCCCTTTCCCTCTTTTTTCCAGCAAGATCCATTAACTCCCTGTAAAATTACTATGCCATGGAACACAGTAGAAAATACTAATCTTCCTCATTCTCTGCCAAATAAAGCAGTGTGATATAACATACATTCAATAATTTATTTAATTATGTATGCTTTCCTTCATGTGTTCATACCTACTTAAATCAAAAAACATGAATTAAATTTCCTTGGAGATTCAGGTAAAATCAAGAAGTAGTAGTCTTTGAAGAAAGTATCTTCCTAACTTCGTACCTTCCTTTCTCCCTTCCTTCATTCCTTCCTTCCTTCCATCCATATCCTTCATTATAGATATTCATACATCCTCTCAAGTAGGATACATGCTTCAATATACTCAGTGAAATAACTACACATGTTTAGTTTATAGAAGTTTTAATGTCAGTGATGAAAATTGTAATAGTAGTTTAATTTCACAAAGAGCTGTGGTCATAGGCTAGATGATATGAGTGTCACAGGAAGGTGTCTTGATACACATGGGCTTAAAAAAATATGGATGCAAAGAGTTAATATCCCACATGTTTAGAAACAAGACTAATATATCCACTTTGAAAGATATTTAACCTGGCTGAAATGTATTAGCACATGAAAAAATTAAAATTGAAAAAAATTTAAGACAACAGTCTTAACACTGAAAGTGACAGGATAAACACAACTATTTTATGAGAATTCCAGTGAAAAAGAAATGGCCTATTATGATCATTTTGGTGGAAGCAGCAGGAATCAAAGCTCATCAACTCTGGAATTTTAAATGAAAATGATTGTTTCATGATACGATAACCCTGTCCATATATATTAATGTTTTGTAGACCACCAGAGGATTATGTGCTTTGAAAAGCTATATTGATAGTGAATTAATTTACCTCAATGATGGAAAATTAATGAGTATTGGCAAGACACTCCTTAAATTGAGTTACCCTATTACATAAAATACTATATAAATGTTTTGTCAGGTTGTTGGGTGGCTTATTTGTTTTGTTTTGATTTTTAACCTTTCAAGAGTTTTACATTTACCATAGGAATATCTCATTTAACTAATGACATATAAATATATACCTTAAAAACTAACTGCTACTGATTTTGAACAAATATATTTGAGAATTATACCTCTCAGATTGTTGTATAAAATTCATTTCATCCATCCATTATTTATTTATTTATTTTTATTTTTTACAATCACCTTTAATAAGCATTTTCTATGCAGAGGAGAAGTATGTTACAAAGTATACCGTGTTCTTTAAATATAAGTAATAAGTATCCCATATCACTCTCTTTCTGAATTACCACTCTCGAGCTATACCAGAATTCTTTCAATTCTTTACTTGTGCCAAGTTCACTCACACTTCAGGAACTTTTACCCACCCTTCCTTCTGCCACCATTCTTTACTAGATTATTTTTTTTAATTCGTTATTTTTCCAGAAGACCCTGAGGTCCTAGTCTAAGTTTGGTTTTCCACTTGTGAACTTCCATACGTGCTGTATCTTCTGTACTATAGTATTTAGCATTCTGTATTACTCACTGCTCAACTGTGAGATTCCTGAAAACAAGGGTATTGTCTCTCTTGTTTGTCCTTGCATCTTCAGTCTCAAGAAGTGTCTGGCAGAAAGAAAGGAATAAACAAATATTTAACAGATAGTCAGATTGATGAATGGATGGATAGGTGAAACAGTGACATGAGAAAACGGGCACATTTGGGAATTCTTAGGGGACAGTGAAAAACATGTTGTAAGTGCAGTTGATTCTCATCAGTTGCAGTGTTTTTGTTTTGAGAAGTTGCCGCACACACTGAATTAGTGAATACAGAATCATTGCTCCTAGGAGAAACATAAGGATAGGTTCCTATGAGCATGTGGTCACCACATTTTTGTCCACTGATCAATATATAACTTTATATTATGCGTGTCTCTGTTTAAAGACACCTTATTAAGCATATGTTGTTGATTTATTAACATCAAGCTCATGGCTAACAACACTATAACTAATGCCTGAGTGAAACTTACCTACAACATGTATTTTCTCCATAAGGCACATAACAGCCTTCTTGCACTTAGGAACACTAAAGAACACTTCAGCACTATGCTTGGGAGCCATTTTAAACAACAAATTCACCCAAAAAAAACACAACAATGCAAGAAAGGTGGCACTAAATAGCCTGCAAAATAATCACTTTTTTCCAATATGAGAGCTGAAACAGGAAAGTAAAGGATTGCCTTATTCCACCTTGGCTGGCAACATGTGCATCAGGCAACCCAATTTTTTTGTTGTCCTGCACATGTGCATGTCCCTGAATGCCTGTGAAAGTGCTATGAGTATTGGTTTTGAAGTTACAAATTAATTTGAAAATGTGGAATATGCAAATAATGAAGCTTGACTGTGTTTGGTGGTAGTGAAAAAATATGGCTTCTGTTATCCAAGAAGATAGGAAACAATCAAATAACTATAAAACAAAGCAAACATAAAGATGCACAAAGAAAGTGTTCAAGGAGTTTGGAATAATTTGGCATAACTGTAATTAGATGAGACTTCATAGTGAAAGTGGCCTTTAATCTATACATAGAGGATAAGTAGAATTTTAAAAGAAGGATATAAAGTAAAGAAAAATCTGGATGAAAAGACATGGCTTTGGGAAATGAATGAATGTTTGATAATGCTTAGAAAAGCCAGTTTAAAAAAATGATTGTAATAGGCCATCAGGTGGATAGACTAAACCAATAATAGTAAGTGTAAAAAATTCTAAGATAGAGATAAAAGTAAAATAACAACAGAATAAGCTAATGAAATGGATCTAGGAATGTTATCCATGATTGTATCAGTTTTCTACTGCTGCGCAAGAAATTACCACAGATTGAGCAATTTAAAAACAGCATACATTTATTATCCCACAGTTTCCATGGGTCAGGAGCCCAGGCAGAGATTGAGGCTGAGTCCTAGGGCCAGGATCTCACTAGGCTGCAAACAAGGTTTGGCTGGGTTGCATTCCTCTCTGGAGCTCAGAGTTCCCTTCCAAGATCATGTGGCTGTTGGCAACTTTAGCTGCTTGAGTTTGTAGGACTGAGGAACCCATTTTCTTGCTTGCTGTCAGCCTGGGGCTGCTCTCAGTCCCAACATCCGGGCCACACACCTCAAGAGAAGCTCACTTCTTCAAGTCAAACAGGAAGATCTCTCTTGTTTAAAATTTCTCCCTTCATACAAGGCCTAAATTCTCTATTACACAGTTCACCTGATTAGGTCAGGCCCACCCAGGATAATCTCCTTTTGATTAACTCAAACGACTGTAATTACATCTGCAAAATCCCTTCACTTTTGCCATATAATGTAACCTAATCACAAAAGGGACCTCCCATCATAATCACAAATCCCATCCATACTCAAGGGCAGAGAATTATATAGGGTACAGGATTCTTGGGGGCAAACTTATAATGCTGCCAAGCATAAGGATACATTGAGTTCATGCATGTATGATCCCTCCTCCATTTTTAAAATTACTCTTACTAGTCAATCACAACTTGCCCAGATCTAACAGTTCCATTTTTGAACTTACTAAAACAGGGGAATCCCAAAGAAGAACCTTTGCATCCCTGGGTTCAAACTTGGTTGAAGCTCAGTTTGGGATCTCAATTAGGACCAAAGTGATCTGCGTAAGAAAGAGAGAGAAGGCCCTAAGGAGAGGTCCAAGGACAGGGAGAGGAAGAAAACATTTCTGCAGTGCTGTGAGCAGGGGCAAGATCGAGAGGTATGCCCAGAGACAGAGAGAAAGGGAACACGTGAGACAGCCTTGGAGGATGAGAAGCTTTGGAAGAGTTGGCATGTTGAAAGAAGATTTTCAAAGCTGCTTGGATTTTGTGTTTCAAAAAGTAGCTACTCCGGCTTCTCTGCCTCCCAGTGCCTTCAGTAAAATTTTGCTCTGTTTGTCCTTGTTTTAGAATTGGACTAATGTCCAGGGTTTATTTGTTGTTATTTTGCTTTGATTTTTGAGAAAATGTTTAAAATTTGCTAAAAGTTTGACACTGTAAAAGATATATTATGACAGGCCAAGAGGCTGTACACTGTGTATAAAATAGATAACCAATAAGAACCTGCTGTATAGCACAGGAAACTACTTCATTTCACTGTACAGTAGAAACTAACACAACATTGTAAGACAACTATACCCCAGTTTAAAAAAAAAAAGAAAAAGAGGTTGTTGGATACCCTGTGCTCTCTCTCTCTCTTTCACTTTCTCTCATCTTCCTCTTCTTGCTGCCCAGGAACTGCTCCTTCAGGCTTTCTTTCCCTTTTTTATGTATATCTAAATCTGATTAGGATAGTTCTTCCAGCTAAGATCTTCCATAAGATCAGCACATAAAATGAAATCCAAACTCTTGCCTTGGATTAGAAACACCTGGATTCTGAAGAGTGGTATTTGGCCACCAATTTGACATTATCTGGTACTATCCTCCCTTCTCTGTTCACTCTGCTTGACCTCTCCCTGTTTCTTGAACATGCCAAACTTATTCCTGCTCTATCAGCTCCATACTAGTTTCTTCTGCATGGCTAACTTCATCATGTAGTTCGGATCACAGATTAAATATGATCTCCCCAGAGAGGCCTTTCTTAAAATCCCTATCTAACAGAGCCAACTTTCTACTAAAGCATTCTATTTTAATCGTCTAACTAGAACTTACCACCATCTGATATTGTCTTATTTGTTTATTATCTGTCTTCTGTCCTCTCACTCCTGCCCTGGGACAGGCCGTGGGTTCTGCAAGGTCAGGCAATGTCTCCACTGATATCCAGTCTATCGCCAGTAATTAGAATGTGCCTGACACATAGCAGATGCTTTATAATTACTTGTTACTAAATGAATTCATAAGAGATTAGAACGTATTGGGGGTTATCTGTCAACATTTAACACAGTGCATTCAGGAAATAATTAGAGAAAGTTGAGTCCAATTGACACTTGGTAAAGAGAAAATAGCACTGGGCTGATCTTTGAGATATGGGGCTTTTAATCTTGTGTCTGCCACTAACTTGCTGTTTGATCTTGGACAAGGGCAAGGGAGGCCTTTCAGAATTTGGAGTAAAAAAGACAAGAATACTTATGGAAATTTCTGTATACCAAATCTGTTATATATTAGTAACACACTTTTATGGATGAGGAAACTGAGGCTTTGTGAGATGAAATAATCTATGATCAGTATGTGGTAGAGTTAGGATTTGAAATCACCTGTGTTTGGAGTATAGTTCTCTTCCAGCTCTGATATTCGGGAATCTTGAAACTCCATTCTTTTCTACTTCCTCTATAGGACGACTTCCTCCTAATCAGGCATCTGTCATTTCTTTTTTATCCTGAACAGCTTTTCTAATTTGTAGAATGGAGGAAATAAAAATGCACTCTGAGTGGAGACTGAATACAAGGGCTTTGGGCTGCATGCTCATTTTAACTAGTTTTTGTGGTTTTTTTAAGAACTAAAAAAAAGAATAACAAGCAGAGGTAATATCTACAGAATTGTCTTTTCCATTATGTCTACGGATTTATACTCTTTTAAAAATCACCTAGTTTGTCTTCATCTAAGCATTTTATTTTTTCAATCTCCAATTGTTTTTTTGTGTTAAATGTTTTCTAAATGATTTGTAAGGTTAATATTTAAACAAATCTTACACTGCCTAATCACATAGTTCAATCTTTTGAAATGTCACCATTTTTTCTACTTCCAATATCTTTATTTAGATGTCAAATTGTGCTAGCATTGCCAATGTTAATTCTGCAGCAAGCAGTGATTATGTCACATATACCTGTTTTATTCTTCTGCAGTCCAATTCAGTTAAAAATTGCTTCTCACTTATTTCACATGCTTTTTTTTTTTTCCTTTTTGGTTGTTGTTCTTTTAAGTTCAGGCGTGAGTTTGATTTGCTTGAAATTTCAAAAAGTAAAGATGTTTCCTAGATATATAAGAGTCACTGTGACATTAACAAACACTGTTTTGGGCTAGGGATGAGTAATTGCTTAGTGATGCCCTGTTTGACTGAGAGTTTTGTTCTTTTAAAGGAAGTGGTATTATCTGCGAGACAGATCCTTATCACTTCAAGGAACTTTTGAAGAATGTGTGTACCTTCTCTGATATCTTAATGACTTAATGCCACAAATTACCTGCCTAGTAATGATAACAATAATAACACAGTAGCCATAGCTAGTTTTATGAGTACTGTTATTATCCTTAGTTTATGGATGAGGAAATGAAATTCCGAGAGGTACAGGAACCTCAGCTAATGAGTTGACTCGGCTCTAGCAACAAAATTTGGGCTTTTTGACTAAAATAATCTGAATTTTGAACCACTATGTTTTACATACCCAGGACTTAGTTGTACTTTCTTGTCTGGCCCTGGTCTGGTGTGCCCAATATTTTTTTTCTTTCATTCAGGAAACATTAACTAGGCATCTAGAGCAAAGCAATAGAGTTAGAACAATAAATAAAGCTATCTATTTTTAAGCTGCTCAAAGGTTAGCAGAGACAGTAGTGAAAAACAAACATGTAAACAAATGGGTAGACTAGAAAGCTACAATTACAGTTGGGCAGTTTCAGAGATTATTTCCAGAGTCTGCCCAGGTTTTAGTCCATGAATTGAATTAATATGTGCTGACAAGGGGAAGAAGGAGAACAGTTATTGAGTGCATACTCTGTGCTGAGAATTGTGCTAAGAACTTATACTAATTAAGGTAATGCAGGCTTAATAAAAAGGATGTCTGTTTCTTGCTCAGGGAAGGGGGTGTTCTTAGTTGGGCAGTTCTCCTCCAAGCAGTATCAGGGGACCTAGACTCCTAGCACCTTGGGTCTCTGTCATCTTCAATTTGTGATTCCCAAGATTCCCCTGGAAGCCTCTGTTTCAGTCAGCAAAAAATTGGGAAAAGAGCAGGAGGATTATATATGAGACACTATTATGGACCAGGCTTGAGAGGAACCTTGCATTTCACTGGCTAGAACTTATTTACATGGAAATACCTAATTGCAAGGGAAGCTGGAAAACGTAGTCCAGCAATGAACCCAGGTAAGACTATGAACAAACAAACAAACAAAAAATTGGAAGTATGGATGCCATGAAGCTACCTATTTAATGTCAATAAAATTACCCTCTCTAGAAGAAGGTCAAAAAAAGTAATACTTGTTACTTTTGTAATAAGCAATCTTCTATTAGGGCTATCTTCACAGAGCATTCAGAACAAGAAAGGAAAATACCCTTAGGAAATATTTTTAAGATGATAATTAACTTACCTACAAAAGCCTTTCAGCTAAAAAACTACATGTCTGTGTGTGTATGTGTGTACATGTGTCACAAAGATAGTAATTAATAATGTCTGATTGAAAACCAGATCATTCTGTGTAAAGTTTATGTCCTTTCTATCATACCAAGCAGATTCTATGAAAAGCCTTAAAGAAAATAAATTAATTTACAGCAGAAACGATATCAGAATGCTTTGGTATCTGGGTATTTAACACCTGTTTGACCTTAACTACTTAAGCAAACTCTTACATCTTGCATTAGACCCTCAAACAACATATATACAAAAACGCCCATTTATTAAAAGTATAATAGCACAAGGACTTATGGTGTAACTGTCCTTAAGGACTCAACTTAGAATGAGAACCTTAAATTTTCTGTAAATAGAGTCAAGGAAACTTCAGATCATCATTATCCTCTCTATCTCCCTGTACCTCCATAGTCATGTTTGCTAAGTCTCCTTATTTGAAACATGGAAAAATTAAAGAAAACCTAATGCTATATATTAAAGGAAAGAGAATATAAACTTGAATATTAAGAAGTATCTTGAATCTCCATAAGCTTTTTTATTTAAATATTCAAAGACTTATAGACCACAGAAGGCAGAGTTGGAACTGATAATCGTTACCAATTCTGAATAACATCTTTCAAAATAAAGCATATATGGAATAGAGCATTTATTAGAAATCCGTGATACAGCCACGAAACTCCTAAAGAGTTAATCATAGGCTGTTAATTTTTTTTATTTGATTTGCTATTTGGTAACAGAATATATAGTATAGTATTATATTTGACTCTACCCACTGTACATTTGCCAGTTGAGTAAACACTCCTCGGGGCTGAGAGGTAAATTAATAGGCACAGCTCTCTGTATTTCCTTGGTTGACCAGGTCCTTCTTTGATGCAACCACTATTCTGAGACAGAATTGTCCCCTACCTTTATTGCTGAGTTTCCTAAGATCCAGGATAATGAGGGGTTAGTACAGGAATAAATAGCTCCTGTTGCCAGGATATATTTCTACAAACAGTAGTCATATTTCCACCCCACCTAGTTCTTATTTGAGGAAATATATATGAGAAATATGCCTGTAATCATCCAATGAAATACCATCATTTTCTCCCAAACTCCCTTCCCCTTCTCTTCACATAATTGCCCTCATTTTTTACCTATTTTTCTGAGATGCTCTTGCCAAGTGAATATAGCATTTGTCTTTTGTTTGCTTGCTTGTTTCTTTTAAAGCTGGACTCATCCTACTTCAGGTATCAAATGAAACAGAAGAGATCAATATCTGCTTACTTTCTGAGGGCAAGTCTTAGTAGGTTACTACTTATATTTCATAATCTAAACCACTCAGCCTGGAAATTAGTGGAAATCTCTCCCGATTTATCTGTTGGTTTCAGTTTTCATATTATTGTAAACTTTTTTTTTCCTCTGCAAATTCATAAATTAATAGTTTGATGAGACAGGATGTTGCCAGGGGCTGGCTATTTCTTAGGCATTATTTAAAGCTGTATTGTTGATGATTGCTAAATGAGTGAATGAATAAATAAATGGACAAATGAGTGAATAAAGTTAACTAGGGCCACCAAAAAAATACTAAAGAACCTCACCTCACTTGGTGATGACACAGAGGAGAGGGCCAATTCTGTGTGCAGTCACTGAGAAAAATGCTGCAGTTCTCCAATATAAGCCTTCTCCAGGCTTAGAAAGACAGGCTCATTCCTGAGCAGAATAATAATATAAATGCCAACATCTTCCAGAACAAAAGACACCATTACAGTTTCTATTGTAAACACATTGTTTATCTCAAAATACTCCTGTTGATAGCTTGCCATTGGGAATAATCATTGCATAACAATGCTCTCACACTGCAAGAGAATGAATACAAAGAATGAATGTTTCATAGATGATAAACATAAATGCAGGCAGCACTTAATTTTTTAATTAAAAAACCCTTTTCTTTTTTGAATTCAAACCTCTAGAAGATTGCTTAGAGATACTCTTTTCGCTGGAAATGCAAGACCCAAAATTCACCAAGTAGCACTGCCCTTTCAGTAAGAGTTATAAAAAGGAGCAAATGTAGCGAGAGAATCCAAACTAATAGAAGACAAAGGCAGTTTGAAGCATATAAACGTAGCCCAATGATGGCTTTGATGAGCCTTTGTCTCTCGGCTCTTTGTGCACAGTAAAATATGAGGAATTAAAAAAAGAGAGAGCAAAATAGTCAAAGACTTATCTGTATGTGTCACTAATGAGTGATGAGAACTGGAAAGACAAAGAATGAATTTCAACGGTTTTGATGGGCCTTTATCAGATATGTCTGTGTGAGTTCCAAAATTGCGACATGACAAAGAGAGAGTGGAGAAAAAGGGAAGAGATAAGTTTGATATGTGAAGAGTAATACATTAAAGTTTTTTGTGAGGGGAATGTGAGTTGTTGGGGAGATGACTCTCCAGTGGTTTTCACAAAAATAATCAGCCAAATGATTATCTGTCATGAATGTCTTGGTGAAATCTGTGCAGTGTTGAACATATGTGAAAGCCAGGCAAAGTCTTCTATAGAGAGGAATCCTGAGTACAGCTCCTCAGGGAAATGATCAAGTAATTTACTCAACCAGAGTAAAGGAAGTACAGACTGTTTGCACACATGGCCATTTCACTTAGCTTGACTAGATTGAATGGAGCCATAAGTCAAACTGGTCTTCAATTCAGTTAATTTTTCTTTTCAATCTGACCAATTTTTAAACTAAATTGACAATCCTTTCAGTCAAACTACCTGTATGTGTGGACATAGCCACATAAAAGTATATGTTTTGTCTATAAAAACACTAACCTGAGTTCTAACACTGGTTGTCCCACTTGTTTGCTGTGTTTTTAAGCCACTTCAACATTTGGGGCTCCATAGTCTTTAATTTTCAACTAAATATAATAGTACCTATTGCATAAGAGTTTATAAAAATGGAAAGAAAAATATATGTAAATACAGAACATTATGCTATTACTTGGAGTAGAATTGGGGGTAGTATTGAATTGCTCTGCATAATAATGGGATAAACATTTGAAATTGTTGCATAGAAGAGGAGGAACTTACTTTTGGGAAGAAATGCAAATGTCTTGTGGTACCAAGAAAGGACTCAAGAAATAACGCATCTGGGCCTCCCTGGTGGCGCAGTGGTTGAGAGTCCGCCTGCCGATGCAGGGGATACGGGTTCGTGCCCCGGTCTGGGAGGATCCCATGTGCCGCGGAGCGGCTGGGCCCGTGAGCCATGGCCGCTGGGCCTGCGCGTCCGGAGCCTGTGCTCCGCAATGGGAGAGGCCACAACAGTGAGAGGCCCGCATACAGCAAAAAGAAAAAAAAAAAAAAAAAAAAAAAAAAGAAATAACGCATCTATTAAGGAGATTTAAGGTGTTTGCTTGAGTGAGGGAAGTGATGTGATAACACAGTTTTCATGACTCACCCTATTAGTTTGCTAAGGCTGCTGTAACAAGGTGCCACAAACTAGGTGAACAACACAAATTTATTGACTCACAGTTCTGAAGACTAGAAATCCTACATCAAGTTGTCTAGGGACAAACTTTTTCTGAAGGTTCTAGGGAAGAATCTGTTCCAGAACTCTCTCCTGGTTTCTGATGGTTCCTTGGCTTGTGGCAGCACAATTCCAATCCTGACATGGAGTTCTCCGTGTGTGTGTGCCTGTGTCCACATTTCCCCTTTGTCTAAGGACACTAGTTATTTCATCTAGTTAGGGCCCATTCAATTCCAGTATGACTTCATCTTAACTAATTATATCCATAATGACTCCATTTCCAAAGAAGAGTATATTCTGACATTAACATATAAATTTTGGTGGACATAATTCAGTTTGTAATACTCACTAGTGGTTTATTGGTGGTGGATTTTTTTTTCCAGAAAAAAAAAAAAGTTCTCTGGTCTCCACGTTGATGGAGAAAAATAGGGACTGCCCTGATGTGGAAAAGAGCCTGGAGGGAGAGCTGACATGTGGATTATGAGTATGAAAAGGCTTCAGTGAGTTGATTATAGCAGTAAACAGTCATTGAGAAGCTAATTTATACTAGGCATTGACAACTGCAAGAAGATAGACCTGGCATTTTGAGGATCTCAGGGTGTAGTGATGGAGATTCACCAAGAGATAATGACAAACTACAGGCCAAAATACAGTGATTTCCCAGTAAAGTCATTCACATAGTCATTAGAAATTTATGAAATAATAGTTTATCACCATAGGTATTTCATGTTAAGGATATCTTCCTAAAATTATCTTTCTATTAAAAATCTATAAAGTTGACATAAATGTCTGTGCCTGCATGATCACTAAATGGTGTAACTGGATGTGTTTTTAGGTCTATGTGACTTTCTATTCTATGCCATTGTCAAGGCTCCCACCCACAAAGAATGTAAACACAAGTTTTTGTAATATGTGAGTGAAATTCAGATCAGTTACACAAGATAACCTTTAATTCTGGTGTTAGAATCTATTTCAATATGATACTTCATGGTGAATATCATATCTAATGATTTTGATACATTTGTGGAAATAATTTACACATATATTTATGTTTATTTATTTATTTATGTATATATAGAGACATATATTTTTGTATATATTTAGAGTACTTTTGGGTTCACAGTGAAGTTTAGATAAAGGTGCAGCAATTTCCCATATTTGCCTAACTCCTACACATGCATATCCACCATTACCAATATCCCCCACCAGAATAGTACAGTTTTTACAACTGATGAACCTACATTGAAACATCATTAATACCCAAAGTCCATTGTTTACATTATAGTTCTCTCGGTGTTGTACATTCTATGGGTTTGGACAAATTTGTAATAATATGTATCCCTCATTATAGTATTATACAGAGTATTTTCACTGTTTTAAAAATTCTCTGTTCTTTGCCTATGCTTTCCTCTTTCTCACCCTACCAACAACTGGCAACCACTGATCTTTGTACTGTTTCCATAGTTTACCTTTTCCATAATGCCATATGCTTAGAATGATGCAGCATGTAGCTTTTTCATGTTAGCTTCACTTACTAATATGAATTTAAAGTTCTTTCATGTCTTTTCATGGCTTGATAGCTCTTTTTTTTTCTTTAAAGCACTGAATAATATTCCATTGTCTGAATGCACCACAGTTTATTCATTCACCTACAGGGAGAGATCTTGGTTAATTCCACATTTTAGCAGTTATGAATATAGCTGCTATAAACATTCTGGTGTAGGTTTTTATGTGCACATAAGTTTTCAACTTCCTTGGCTAAGCACCAAGGAGTACGATTCCTGGATCATATGGTAAGACTAGGTTTAGTTTCATAAGAAACTGCCAAACTGTCTTCCAAAGTGGCTATACAATTTTGCATTCCTACCAGCAACGCATGAGGTTTCCTCTTGCTCCACATTCTCACCAGTATTTAGTGTTGTTGATGTTTTGGAGTTTGACCATTCTGGTAGTTATGAAGTGGTATCTTGTAGTTGTTTTAATCTGCATTTCCCTGGTGACACATGATGTGGAGTATCTTTTCATATGCTTATTTGTCATCTTCTTTGGTGAGCTACCTGTTAAAGTCTTTGGACTAATTTTTAAATCAGGTTGTTTTGTTACTGTTGAGTTGTAAGTGTTATTTGGATAATTTGAAAGCAGTCCTTTATCAGATGTGTCTTTTGCCAGTATTTTCTCCCTGTCAGTGACGTGTCTTTTCATTCTCTTGGCATTGTCTTTCACAGAGCAGACATTTTTTTTTTTTTTTTTTTTTTTTTTTTTGCGGTACACGGGCCTCTCACTGCTGTGGCCTCTCCCATTGCGGAGCACAGGCTCCGGACGTGTAGGCTCAGCAGCCATGGCTCATGGGCCCAGCCGCTCTGCAGCATGCAGGATCTTCCCAGACCAGGGCACGAACTCGTGTCCCCTGCATCGGCAGGCGGACTCTCAACCACTGCACCACCAGGGAAGCCCCATTTTTAAAAAAATTTAATGAAGTCTAGCTTATTAATTATTTCTTTCATGAACCTTATCTTCGGTGATGTATCTAAAATAACATCACCATACTCGAGGACATATAGGTTTCCTCCTATACCATCTTCTAAGTGTTTTATAGGTTTGCATTTTACTTTTAAATCTATGATCCATCTTGAGTTAATTTTTGTGAAGGGTATAAAGTGTGTGTCCAGGTTTATTTTTTTACATGTGGATGTCCAGTTGCTCCAGCACCATTTGTTGGAAAAACTATCTTCACTCCATTGTGTTGCCTTCTTTCCCTTGTCAAATATCAGTTGACCTTATTTATTGGGGGGAGGGGGCTATCTCTGGATTCTCTATTCTCTTCCTTTAATTTATTTGTGTACTCTTTCTCCAATATCAAATTTTCTTGATTACTATAGCTTTATAGTAAGTCTTGAAGTTGAGTAGTGTTAGTCCTCCAACTTTATTCTTCTTCTTCAATATTGTATTGCTTTTTCTGGATCTTTTGCCTTTCCATATAAACTCAGAATCAGTTTGTTCCTGTCTACAATATAACTTGCTGGAATTTTGATTGGGATTACACTGAAAATATAGATCAATTTAGAAAAAACTGACATCTTGACAATTTGAGTCTTTCTGTCCATGGATATGGAATCTCTCCATTTATTTAGTTCTTTTTTCATTCATCAAACTTCTGTAGTTTCCTCACATAGATCTTATACATATTTTGTTAGATTCATACCTATGTATTTTATTTTGGGGGGAGCTAATGCAAATGGTATTGTATTTTTAATTTTAAGTTCCCCTTGCTCATTTCTGATATTCATATAAAATGATTGACTTTTGTGCTTGAGGTATTTTGCAATCTTTCTGTATTGTTTTTATTATTGTTTTGGTCAATCTGTCAGATTTTTTACATGACAATCATATCATTTATAAACAAGACAGTTTTACTACTTTTTTTCCCAAAACTGTATACATATTATTTCCTTTACTTCTCTTATTGCATTAGCCAGTACTTCCATTACAATGTTGAAAAATAGTGGTGAGAGGGGACATCTTGTCTTGTTCCTGATCTTAGTGGGAAACTGAGTTTCCCACCATTAAGTGTGATGCTAGTTATAGGTTTCTGTAGATATTCTTTATGAAGCTAAAGAAATTCTCCTCTAGTCCAAGTTCAGTGAGAGTTTTTATCATTAATGGGTAATGGATTCTGTTAAACGCTTTTTTCCATCCATTGATATAATCATACGATTTTTCTTTCTTAGCTTGTTGATATGATGAATTACATTAATTAAATTTCGAATCTTGCAAACCCAGGATAAATCCTGCAGGGTTGTGGCATATAGTTATTTTTATCTATTAATGGATTGGATTTGCTATAATTTTATTGAGGATTTTTACATCTATATTCATGAAAGATAGAGGCCTTTTGTTCCTGTTTCTGGTGATGTTTTTGTCTGGTTTTGGCATTAGGGTAATTCTTGCTTCATAGGATGAGTTAGGAAGTATTCCCTCTGCTTCTGTGCCCTGAAAGAGAATGTCAAGAACTGAAATGTCTTCTATAATATTTGGTAGAATTCACCAGTAAACCTACCTAGATCTGGTGCTCTCTGTTTTGGAAATTTATTAATTTTTAATTAAATTTCCTATATAAATATAGACCTATTCAGGTAGTCTATTCCTTCTTTGTAAGATATGGCAAATTGTGTCTTTCAAGAAATAGGTCCATTTAACTTGTCAAGTTTGTGGACATAGAGTTGTTCATAATATTCCTTTATTATCCTTTTAATATAATATTCATTGTACTTATAGTAATGCCCCTTCTTTCATTTCTGATATTAGTAATATGTGTCTCCTTTCCCTTTCTCTCTCTCTCTCTAAGTTAACCTGGCATGAGAATGATTAATTTCATTGATTTTTTTCAAAGAACCAGCCCTTGGATTTGTTGATGTTTCCTATTGACTTCCTGTTTACAATTTCATCAATTTCAGCTCTAATTCTTATATTTATTTTCTTCTCCATAATTTCAATTTAATTTGCTATTCTTTTTCTAATTTCCTAAGATGGAAACTTATATAAGTTATTTTAGATTTTTCCTCTTTGCTAATATATAGATTCAATACTATAAATTCCCCTCCAAGCACTGTGTTTGTTGTATCCCAGAAATTCTCATATACTGTGTTTTCTTTTTTATTAAGTTCAAAATATTTTTAAATTTCTCTTGAGATTTCTTCTTTGACTCATGTATTGTTTAAAAGTGTGTTGTTATAGAGTGTTCTGCCTATGTTTTTCTCTAAGAGTTTGATAGTGTCAAACTCTTAGAACACTCTATGACATAAATCACAGCAAGATTCTTTTTGACCCACCTCCTAGAGAAATGGAAATAAAGACAAAAATAAACACATGGGACCTAATGAAACTTAAAAGCTTTTGCACAGATAAGGAAACCATAAACAAGACCAAAAGACAGCCCTCAGAATGGGAGAAAATATTTGCAAATGAAGCAACTGACAGAGGATTAATCTCCAAAATTTATAAGCAGTTCATGCAGCTCAATAACAAAAAAACAAACAACCCAATCCAAAAATGGGCAGAAGGCCTAAATAGACATTTCTCCACAGAAGATATACAGACTGCCAACAAACACATGAAAGGATGCTCAACATCTTTACTCATTAGAGAAATGCAAATCAAAACTACAATGAGATATCATCTCACACCAGTCAGAATGGCCATCATCAAAAAATCTAGAAACAATAAATGCTGGAGAGGGTGTGGAAAAAAGGGAACCCTCTTGCACTGCTGGTGGGAATGTGAATTTGTACAGCCACTATGGAGAATGGTATGGAGGTTCCTTAAAAAACTAAAAATAGAACTACCATATGACCCAGCATTCCCACTACTGGGCATATACTCTGAGAAAACCATAATTCAAAAAGAGTCATGTACCAAAATGTTCATAGCAGCCCTATTTACAATAGCCCAGAGATGGAAACAACCTAGGTGTCCATCATTGGATGAATGGATAAAGAAGATGTGGCACATATATAAAATGGAATATTACTCAGCCATAAAAAGAAACGAAATTGAGCTATTTGTAATGAGGTGGATGGACCTAGAGTCTGTCATACAGAGTGAAGTAAGTCAGAAAGAGAAAGACAAATACTGTATGCTGACACATATATATGGAATTTAAGAAACAAAAATGTCATGAAGAACATAGGGGTAAGACAGGAATAAAGACAGAGACCTACTAGAGAATGGACTTGAGGATATGGGGAGGGGGAAGAGTAAGCTGTGACAAAGCAAAAGAGTGGCATGGACATATATACACTACCAAACGAAAGGTAGATAGCTAGTAGGAAGCAGCCGCATAGCACAGGGAGATCAGCTCGGTGCCTTGTGACCGCCTGGAGGGGTGGGATAGGGATGGTGGGAGGGAGACGCAAAAGGGAGGGGATATGGGAACATATGTATATGTATAACTGATTAAATTTGTTATAAAGCAGAAAAAAACATATATACAGCTTGTTAATCAACTATACTTGAAGAAAAAATAAATTTGAAAAAAAAAAAGAAAAGTGTGTTGTTTAATCTATATGCATTTTAGAATTTTCCAGTTCTCTTTATGTTATTGATTTCTAGTTAAATTTTATTGTGATCTGGCAGGAGACATTGTATGCTTTCTATTCTTTTAAACATGTCAAGATGTGTTTTATAACCCAGAATAAGATATTTCCTGGTGAATGTTCCATATAAGCTTGAGGAAAACCATGTATTCTCCTGTTGCTGGATTATGTAGTCTATAGATGTCAAGTACATCCAATTGATTGATGGTAGTGTTCAACTGTGCACTGATAGATTTTTAGCCTTATGGATCTGTCCATTTCTGATTATAGGGGCATTGAAGTCTCCAAGTATATAGTGGATCCATCTACTTTTCCTTGCAAATCTATCATTTTCACTTCATGTAGTTTTATACTCTGTTTTTAGTGAACACACATTAAAAACTATTTATTCTTGAAGAATTTACCACTTTATTACTATGTTTTAATGCCTACTTTATCATGAATAAATTTCCATGATTTAAAGTAGGCCCAATCTGAACTCCTGGCGCAGGATCTCTTCCCTCCATCATCACTGAGCTGCCCTGGAGCCCAAGGGGACAGTGGCCTCACTGAGACTGCTGGTGCTGGAGGGGCCCCAATGGCAGAAGCTGTAACAGTCCTTAGGACCATGGGCCAGATGCTTGTCAGTTTTTAATGTTAATAACATCGAATTTGCGGGAGATTGGTTCAAGATGGGGGAATAGAAGGGAGTGTTCTCACTCCTTCTTGCACCAGAATCACACTAACTGCCGCACAATCATCGACAGGAAGACACTGGAATTCACCAAAAAAGATACCCCGCATCCAAAGACAAAGGAAAAGCCACAATGAGATAGGAGGGGCACAATCACATTAAAATCAAATCCCATAACTCCTGAGGGGGTGACTCAGAAACTGGACAACAATTATACAACAGAAGTCCACCCACTGGAGTAAAGGTTCTGAGCCACACATCAGGCTTCCCAGCCTGGGGGTTCAGTAGTGGGAGGAGGAATTCCCAGAGAATCAGACTCTGAAGGCTAGTGGGATTTGATTGCAGGACTTCAACAGGACTGGGGGAAACAGAGACTCCACTCTTGGAGGGCATACACAAAGTAGTGCACACACAAAGTAGTGCACATATGAGGACCCAGGGGCAGGAGCAGTGACCCCATAGGAGACTGAACCAGACTTACCTGCTAGTGTTGGAGGGTCTCCTGAAGAGGCAGGGGCAGCTGTGGCTCACCATGGGGACAAGGACACTGTTGGCAGAAGCTCTGGGAAGCACTCCTTTGGCGTGAGCCCTCCTGGAGTTCACCATTAGCCCAGCCAAAGAGCCTGCAGCCTCCAGTGCTGGCTCTCCTCAGGCCAAAAAACTAACAGGGAGAGAACTCAACCCAACCAATCAGCAGGCAAGCGGATTAAAGTTTTACTGAGCTCTGCCCAACAGAGCAACACCGAGCTCTGCCCACCACTAGTGCCTCACATCAGGAGCTTCTACAAGCCTCGTAGATCACCTCATCCACCAGAGGGCAGACAGCACAAGCAAGAAGAACTACAATCCTGCAGCCTGTAGAAGGAAAACCACATTCACAGAAAGGTAGACAAAATGAAAAGGCAGAGGACTATGTACCAGATGAAGGAACAAGATAAAACCCCTGAAACACAACTAAATGAAGTGGAGATAGGCACCCTTCCAGAAAAAGAATTCAGAATAATGATAGTGAAGGTGATCCAGGACTTCAGAAAAAGAATGGAGGCAAAGATCGAGAGGATACAAAAAATGTTTAACAAAGACTTGGAAGAATTAAAGAACAAAGACCTAAAAGAATTAAAGGACAAACAAACAGAGATGAACAATAAAATAACTGAAATGAAAAATAAAAATATACTGGAAGGAATCAATAGCAGAATAACTGAGGCAGAAGAACGGATAAGTGACCTGGAAGACAGAAAGGGGGAATTCTTGCCACAGAACAGAATAAAGAAAAAAGAATGAAAAGAAATGAAGACATCCTAAGAGACATCTGGAAAACATTATACACACCACCATTCGCATTATAGGGGTCCCAGAAGGAAAAGAGAAAGAGAAAGGACCTGAGAAAATATTTGAAGTGATTATAGTCGAAAATTTCCCTAACATGGGAAAACAAATAACCACCCAAGTCCAGGAAGCACAGAGAGTCCCACGCAGGATAAACCCAAAGAGAAACAAACCGAGACACATAGTAATTAAACTCACAAAAATTAAGCACAAAGAAAAACTATTAAAAATAGCAAGGGAAAAATGACAAATAACATACAAGGGAACTCCCATAAGGTTAACAGCTGATTTCTCAGTAGAAACTCATCAGAAGGGATTGGCACAATATTTTTAAAGTGATGAAGGGAAGAAACTGCAACCAAGATTACTCTATCCAGCAAGGATCTCCTTTGGATTCAACAGAGAAATCAAAAGCATAACAGACAAACAAAAGCTAAGTGAATTCAACACCACCAAACCAGGTCTACAACAAATGCTAAAGGAACTTCTCTAAGTGAGCAACACAAGAGAAGAAAAGGACCTACAAAAACAAACCCAAAACAATTAAGAAAATGGTAATAGGAACATACACATCGATAATTACCTTAAATGTGAATGGATTAAATGCTCCAACCAAAAGACACAGGCTTGCTGAATGGATACAAAAACACGACCCATATATGTGCTGTCTACAAGAGACCCACTTCAGACCTAGGGACACATACAGACTGAAAGTGAGGAGATGGAAAAAGATACCCCATGCAAATAGAAATCAAAAGAAAGCCTGGAGTAGAAATACTCATATCAGATAAAATAGACTTTAAAATAAAGAATGTTGCAAGAGACAAGGAAGGACACTACATAATGATCAAGGGATCAATCCAGGAAGAAGATATAATAATTCTAAATATATATGTATCCAAGATAGGAGAACCTCAATACATAAGGCAAATGCTAACAGCTATAAAAGAGGAAGCTGACAGTAACACAAAAATAATGGGGGATTTTTAACACCTCACTTACACCAATGGACAGATCATACAGACAGAAAATTAAATAAGGAAACACAAGCTTTAAATGACACAATAGACCAGATAGATTTAATTGATATTTATAAGACATTCCATACAAAAACAGCACAATACACTTTCTTTTCAAGTGCACGTGGAACCTTCTCTAGGAGAGATTACATCTAGGGTCACAAATCAAACCTTGGTATATTTAACAAAACTGAAATCATTTCAAGCATCGTTTCTGACCACAACACTATGAGATTAGAAATCAAATGCAGGGAAGAAACTGGAGAAAAACACAAACACATGGAGGCTAAACAATGCATTACTAAATAACCAAGAGATCACTGAAGAAATCAAAGAAGAAATCAAAAAATACCTAGGGATAAATGACAATGAAAACAGGATGATCCAAAACCTATGGGATGCAGCAAAAGCAGTTCTAAGAGGGAAGTTTATAGCAATACAATCCTACCTCAAGAAACAAGAAAAATCTCAAATAAACAATCTAACCTTACAGCTAAAGGAACTAGAGAAAGAAGAACAAAAACACCTCAAATTTAGCAGAAGGAAAGAAATCATAAAGATCAGATCAGAAATAAATGAAAAAGAAATGAAGGAAACAATAGCAAAGATCAATAAAACTAAAAACTGGTTCTTTGAGAAGATAAACAAAATTGATAAACCATTAGCCAGACTCATCAAGAAAAAAAGGGAGAAGACTCAAATCAATAGAATTAGAAATGAAAAAGGAGAAGTAACAACTGACACTGCAGAAATACAAAAGATCATGAGAGATTACTACAAGAAACTCTATGCCAAGAAAATGGACAACCTGGAAGAAATGGACAAATTCTTAGAAATGCACAACCTGCCAAGACTGACTCAGGAAGAAATAGAAAATATGAATAGACCAATCACAAGTACTGAAATTGAAACTGTGATTAAAAATCTTCCAACAAACAAAAGCCCAGGACCAGATGGCTTCACAGGCGAATTCTATCAAACATTTAGAGAAGAGCTAACACCCATCCTTCTCAAACTCTTCCAAAATATAGCAGAGGGAGGAGAACTCCCAAACTCATTCTACGAGGCCACCATCACCTTGATACCAAAACCAGGCAAGGATGTCACAAAGAAAGAAAACTACAGGCCAATATCACTGATGAACATAGATGCAAAAATCCTCAACAAAATACTAGCCAACAGAATCCAACAGCACATTAAAAGGATCATACACCATGATCAAGTGGGGTTTATTCCAGGAATGCAAGGATTCTTCAATATATGCAAAGCAATCAATGTGATACACCATATTAAAAAATTGAAGGAGAAAAACCATATGATCATATCAATAGATGCAGAGAAAGCTTTTGACAAAATTCATCACACATTTATGGTAAAAACCTGGCAGAAAGTTAAGCATAGAGGGAACTTTCCTCAACATAATAAAGGCCATATATGACAAACCCATAGCCAACATCATCCTCAATGGTGAAATACTGAAACCATTTCCACTAAGATCAGGAAGAAGACAAGGTTGCCCACTCTCACCACTCTTATTCAACATAGTTTTGGAAGTTTTAGCCAGAGGAATCAGAGAAGAAAAGGAAATAAAAGCTATCCAAAATTGGAAAAGAAGAAGTAAAGCTGTCACTGTTTGCAGATGACATGATACTCTACATAGAGAATCCTAAAGATGCTACCAGAAAACTACTAGAGCTAATCAATGAATTTGGTAAAGTAGCAGGATACAAAATTAATGCACAGAAATCTCTTGCATTCCTATACAGTAATGATGAAAAATCTGAAAGTGAAATTAAGAAAACACTCCCATTTACCATTGCAACAAAAAGAATAAAATATCTGTCAATAAACTTACCTCAGGAGACAAAAGACCTGTATGCAGAAAATTATAAGACACTGATGAAAGAAATTAAAGATGATACAAGTAGATGGAGAGATATACCATGTTCTTGGATTGGAAGAATCAACATTGTGAAAATGACTCTACTACCCAAAGCAATCTACAGATTCAATGCAATCCCTATCAAACTACCACTGGCATTTTTCACAGAACTAGAACAAAAAATTTCAAAATTTTTATGGAAACACAGAAGACCACGAATAGCCAAAGCAATCTTGAAAACGAAAAATGGAGCTGGAGGAATCAGGCTTCCTGACTTCACACTATACTACAAAGCTACAGTAATCAAGACAGTATGGTACTGGCACAAAAACAGAAATATAGATGATTGGAACAGGATAGAAAGCCCAGAGATAAACCCATGCACATATGGTCACCTTATCTTTGATAAAGGAGGCAAGAATGTACAGTGGAGAAAGGACAGCCTCTTCAATAAGTGGTGCTGTGAAAACTGGACAGCTACATGTAATAGTATGAGATTAGAACACTCCCTAACACCATACACAAAAATAGGCTCAAAATGGATTAAAGATGTAAATGTAAGGCCAGAAACTATCAAACTCTTAGAGGAAAACATAGGCAGAACACTCTATGACATAAATTACAGGAAGATCCTTTTTGACCCACCTCCCAGAGAAATGGAAATAAAAACAAAAATAAACAAATGGGACCCAATGAAACTTCAAAGCTTTTGCACAGCAAAGGAAACCATAAGCAAGACCAAAAGACAACCCTCAGAATAGGAGAAAATATTTGCAAATGAGGCAACTGACAAAGGATTAATCTCCAAAATTTACAAGCAGCTCATGCAGCTCAATACTAAAAAAACAAACAACCCAATCCAAAAATGAGCAGAAGACCTAAATAGACATTTTTCCAAAGAAGATATACAGATTGCCAACAAACACATGAAAGAATGCTCAACATCATTAATCATTAGAGAAACGCAAATCAAAAGTACAATGAGATATCATCTCACACCGGTCAGAGTGGCCATCATCTAAAAACCTAGAAACAATAAATGCTGGAGAGGGTGTGGAGAAAAGGGAACCCTCTTGCACCATTGGTGGGACTGTAAACTGATACAGCCACTGTGGATAACAGTATGGAGGTTCATTAAAAAACTAAAAATAGAATTACCATATGACCCAGCAATACCCCTACTGGACATATACCCAGAGAAAACCATAATTCAAAAAAAAATGCACCCCAAAATGTTTATTGCAGCACTATTTACAGTAGCCAGGTCATAGAAGCAACCTCAATGCCCATTGACAGACAAATGGATAAAAGCGATGTGGTACATATATACAATGCAATATTACTCAACCATAAAATTGAATGAAATTGTGTCATTTGTAGAGTCATGCATGGGCCTAGAGACTGTCATCCAGAGTGAAGTAAGTCAGAAAGAGAAAAACAAATATTATATGTTAATGCATATATGTGGAATCTAGAAAAATGGTTCAGATGAACCGGTTTTCAAGGCAGAAATAGAGACATAGATATAGAGAACAGAAGTATGGACGCCAAGGGGGAAAAGCGGGGGTGGGGGTGGTTGTGGTGTGATGAATTGGGAGATTGGGATTGTCATATATACACTAATATGTATAAAATAGATAACTGATAAGAACCTGCTGTATAAAAATGTAAATAAAATAAAATTTAAAAAAATATATAACTAAAATTGGGCTTCCCTGGTGGCGCAGTGGTTGAGAGTCCGCCTGCCGATGCAGGGGACACGGGTTCGTGCCCCGATCCCGGAAGATCCCACATGCCGCGGAGCGGCTGGGCCCGCGAGCCATGGCCGCGGAGCCTGTGTGTCCGGAGCCTGTGCTCCGCAACGGGAGAGGCCGCAACAGTGAGAGGCCCGCGTACAGAAAAAAAAAAAATATATATATATATATAACTAAAATTAAACAAAAACAAAAAGAAAAATAAAGTAGGCCCTATCTGCAATTAACATAGCTATTCCTGCTTTCTTTTGATTAGTGTTAGCATGCTATAATTTTCTCCATCGATTGGCTTTTAATATATATGTTTATATTTAAAATGGGTTTCTTGTAGACAACATATAATTGGGTCTTATTTTTTGATCCACATTTTCTTTTAATTGGTATATTTAGACTTTTAATATTCAAAATGATTATTGATATAGTTGGAATAACAGCTACTAAATTTGTTACTCTTTTCTGTTTGTTGTCCTTGTTCTTTGTTTCTATTTTTTTACTCCCACTCTTTTTTTGCCTTTTGTGATTTTAATTGAACATTTTATATGATTTCATTTTCTCCCATTTCTTAGCATAGCATAGCAGCTAAAATTCTTTGTTTTTTTACTTTTATTAGTGGATGTCCTAGAATTTGCAATATACAATTACAACTAATCCAAGTCCATTTTCAAATAATACTATTATAGGTGGATCTCAGGAAAATGATGGAACAGGAGTTTAATATCTTCTTTCCAAAGAACAGTGATTTTGACAATCACCCATGAACAAGAATGTCTTTGTACAATTCTGGTAGATTAGCAAAAATTTCTAGCACACCATTGGAATAAAAGGAAGAAAGATAGAAACAAAGAAAGAAAAAGAAGGAAGGAAGGAAGGAAGGAAGGAAGGAAGGAAGGAAGGAAGGAATGAAGGAAGACAAAAACCAAAAACCAAAACCTGATGTTGAACTCACTGAAGAGGGAAACAGAAAATGTTACTTTACCTGCAACACCCCTTCCCCAAGATGGCACAGTTTTATCTCCTTGGCCTGCAGTTTCCCCAAAGGGAGATACTGAAAGTTTGAGTAAGTGCCTGGATTCCCCAGCTATGCAAGACAGAACCAAAGAGGCTCACTTCTTTCTCACCGCATTCACAGTACTGGAGTGTGCTATAAAACTGAGGGGCAGTGAAGGATCAACAGAACAGCAGCCAGGACTCTGAAGTTATCACAAGAATGTGAACCTTACTAACTGCCTTATGTACTCAGTCAGGAAGTCCAACCACAAGCCTCTGGGGACACCTCATCTGAAGATCCCCACACTGGCCATAGACACCACCAGTGTTCTGCATGCCATACACACACCAACCCCATAGCCAGCTTCCTATGTACACACCTGTGGGCAGTTTGAGTTTTTTTAGATGACTAGTGAGCACACTCAGAAAGCTAGCTCAAGTCTCCAAGAATGGGAGAAACCACACAAACTTGAGCATTTAGCACTACCCTAGGGAAAACAAACAGGACATTGTCAGCACCTGCCCTAGCTTTGTAGCATCAAGAGAAGACATACAATCTTAAGAACTTCCCCAAGGATGGAACAAGAAGTATGGAGCAAGTGTGCCCATAGAAAAGGTCTGAGAAAGCCTCAGAGTCCCTAACAAGGGCGACAGAAGGATTTCTCTCCTGAATTCAGTAAAGACTAGATGATGTGGCTCCTTCTTTAAATTCAAAGACAGCAGCAGAAGACTTTAAGGAACATGAAAAATCAAGGAAACATGACAACACCAAAGGAGCACAATAATTTCCCAGTAACTGACCCCGGAGAAATAGAGACCTTGGGCTTCCCTGGTGGTGCAGTGGTTGAGAGTCCACCTGCCGATTCAGGGGCCATGGGATCGTGCCCCAGTCTGGGAAGATCCCACATGCCGCAGAGCACCTAGGCCCATGAGCCATGGCTGCTGAGCCTGTGTGTCCAGAAACTGTGCTCCGCAACAGGAGAGGCCACAACAGTGAGAGGCCCGCGTACCGCAAAAAAAAAAAAAAAAGAAATAGAGACCTTTATTTTACCTGATAAAGAATTTAAAATAGTTGTTTTCTCAGGGATCAGGTGAGAATCAGCCAGGAAGAAGATGGAGGGGCCACATGGGTGCTTCTGCCAGATGAAATGCCCTCCATATTGTACATCTTCTCTTTGCTGTTTCTTAAAATTGTCTCTTATTGATAGCAAATCAAGGGTGATTTCATTTAACATGGATCCTGAAATAGCTCTGTGCTGGTCATAAAGCGGTGATATGTAGATCCTCTCCTGAAAAGGGAGATGCTCTTGGAGGAACTCAGCATTCAAGGATTAATTTGAATGCATTTGCTTTCTCCTCTGTCTGCACGTCTTGGATGTGTTGTCTCTGAAGTGTCCATAAGCAAGTGGAGAAATTGTTGAGAAGGAACTGAATGCAATCAGTGTTTGGGAGAGCTGGGAGCCTGATCTTTCCAACCCCTAACATCTCTACTCATTGTCACATTCTCTGAGCTTGACCATTTGACCATTTGACCATTCTGGGGTGAACTCTTCCCTCTCTGCTGGTAACCTGGTTTGCTTATGGTTACCCCCATAACCACGGTCTGGTGGGTAATACTGATCAGAAGGAAATTTTACTGTATCAGGATTTAGATAAGTTGATAGGTGTAGGAATTGTATCTTATAGGTGGTTCTATTTGTTAAAGTCACATTTACTGCTTACAAATACTTGGAAATACTTTGGTAGAAGAGATGACTTAGCTGGCAAGATGCTAAGAGATGCAGAACTGATAACTGGAAGATGGTACAGTCAGTTCTGCTGTCACATGACATGTGTGCTCCTAAAGTCACTGTGCTGCACAGAATTGCATAGTAGAACTGTGTTGGAGCACATTGTTCAAAAACTTTATCAGTGAGACATTAAAAAAATTGGAAACCTAATAAAAGCAGTAGCACAGTTTTATACATGTTAAATGGTTAAGAAGTTCACATAGACTACAATAAATATCACACTTTACCTTGAAAAAAAAATAGTTGTTTTAAGGAAGCTAAGTGAACTACGAGAAAAAAGGGAAAAACAATCCAATGAAATCAGGAAAACACTACATGAACAAAACTAGTGTAACAGAAAAATAGAAATAATAATAGCAAACCAAATAGAATTTTGGAGCTTTAGAGTACAATGAATTAAATGAAAAATGCAATAGATAACATTAACAGCAGACTTGATCAAACAGAACAAAGAATCTGTGAAGTCTAAGCCATATCATTTAAATTTTCCAGTCAAAGGAGAACAGAGAAAAATGAATGAAAACGAGTGAAGAAAGCCTACAGGAATTATGGGATACCACAAAGTGAAACAATCTACACATTATTGCAGTCCCAGGGGAGAATATAAGAGGTAGAGAGCTTATTTAAAGAAATAATGGCTGAGAACATCCCAAAGCTGGGGAGGGATTTGGACATCCAAGTTTATGAAGCTCATAGGTCCCCTAAAATATTCAACTCAAAGAGATCTTCTCCAAGACACATTGTAATAGAACAATAAAATCAAAACAAAGAGAAAATTAAACATGTAAGAGAAAAGAAAAAAAAAACCCTCCTCATATACAGGAGGATTCCTACAAGAATATTAGCAGATTTCTTAGCAGGAACCTTGCAGACTAGGAGACAGTAGGATGGTATATTCAGGGTGTTGAAATAAAAGAAGTACGAACAAAGAATACTTTACCTGGCAAAGTTGTCCTTCAGAAATGAAGGAGAGATAGAACCTCTCTCAGACAAACAAAAGGTAAGAAAATTTATCACCACTAGACCTGACTTCCTGGAAATGCTTAAATTAAACTATGCTAATTATAAATATATTTTGAAGGCAGAGTCAAGAGGATGTCCTGTTAGATTCAATGTTGGGCCAACAGTGATTGTTTCACTTTATTTAAAGATGGAAATATATTAGTCTAAATACCTAAGATTATATTATTATAGGGTTTTGAGAAGGAAGGACATTTTTAACTTTCACAGTATAAGTACCTGAGAGATAAAGTAGTATTTGCATTTCCCACAGTATCTACATCATGGCTTTAACATTTTATGTGCTTGATAAATATATTTTTTAAAGTAACATGTAATGCTTCACAAGTAGTCTAAATACTTTATAATAATAAAGTAATCCCAATTCCCCCCTCATCCCATGTATCATTGCTGTCATTTATTTCACATGTATATATACATGTTTTATATACATATATAACATTATTGAATACATTATTATTTTGAACAGACTTATCTGTTAGATCAATTAAGAATAAGAAGAAATTATTTATTTTACTTTTATTTATTCCTTCATTGATTTTCTTCCTTTCTTTATGTTGATCCAAGTTTGTGACTTATATTATTCCTTCTCTCTAAAGAACTACTTTTAACATTTCTTGCAAGGTAGATCTACTGGTAACAAATTCCCTTTTGTTTTTCTGAGAAAGTCTTTATTTATCCTTTACATTTGAAAGATAATTTTTCAGCCTACAGTATTCTAGGTTTGTGCTTGTTTTCTTTTAATGCTTTAAATATTGCATTCCACTCTCATCTTGCTTGTGTGTTTTCTGAGAAGAAACTGGATGTAATTCTTATCTTTGTTCCTTTCTATGTATTTTTTCCTTATGGATTCTTTCACAATTTTTTATCTTTGATTTTCTGTAGTTTGAAACAATATGTCTAGATGTAGGATTTTTTTCGTTGTTCTTTGTGTTTTAGCATTTTTCCTGTTTGGTGTTCTCTGAGCTTTTTAAATCTGTGTCTGCTTTTAACTTGGGAGAAATTCTCAATCACTATTGTTTCAAATATTTCTTCTGCTCCTTTCTTTCTTCTCTTTATGGTATTCTATGCATATTTTATGCTCTTTGTTGACATCACAAAGGCCTTGAATATTCTGTTCTCTTTTTCTTATTTTGTGTTCTCTTTTTCTTATTTTTTGTTCTCTTTGCTTTTCATTTTTTGTTGTTTCTCTTCATATATTTTCAAGTTGAGAGATTCTTTCCACATTGTGTATAGCCTACTAATAAGCTCACAAAAAACATTCTTTATTTCTATTACAGCGTTCTGATCTCTAGCATTTCTTTTTTGTTACCTCTTAGGATTTCTGTCTCTCTGCTTATATTGCCTATCTGTTTTTTGTTTGTTTGTTTGTTTTTGATGTAGACCATTTTTAAAGTCTTTATTGAATTTGCTTCAATATTGCTTCTGTTTTATGTTTTGGCTTTTTGGCCACGTGGCTTCCCAACCAGGGATTGAACCCTCACCCCCCTGCATTGGAAGGCAAAGTCTTAACCACTGGACCTCCAGGGAAGTCCCTGTCCATCTGTTCTTGAATGATGTCTACCTTATCCATTAGAGCTTTTAGCACATTAACCATGGCTGTTTGAAATCACTAGTGTGATGATTCCATCATCTATAGTATTTCTGGTTCTGATGATTGCTCTATCTCTTCCAGCGTGTGTGTGTGTGTGTGTGCGCGCGCACGCATGTGTGTGTTTCCTTTTAGTATGCCTTACATTTTTTTTTATAGCCATACATGATATATCAGGTAAAAGGAACTCCTGTAAATAGGTCTTTGGTAATGTGGTGGCAAGGTGTGAAGGAGGGGAAACACTCTATAGTCCTATCATAAGGTATCAGTTTTTTAATGAGCCTATGTCTATGGACTCTGAATTTCACAAGTGTTTCTCAGTTTGTTTGTTTTTCCTTCTTCCCCTACAAGTGGGAAAGAATTACTATTAGAGTCTCTCTTCACCCAGCTCAGTGAGACTCTGATAGTCCTTTAGCAGGTAAGCCTCTAGTTGACTAGTTTCTTCTGAGGGCAGGATTTGTCAAGAAGAACAGTACACTGGTATATTCTACAATGGTTCCTTTCCCCCTCTGCCTTCTAGAAGTATGCCAGGATTTTTCTTTGATATTTAGTGTGGGAACTTGGTCAAGCTCCTGGAGGTAAAACTCACAATAGTGTATAGCCTCTCTTATAACTGGGTCCCCCTGACATTTTTAATTCTCAGACTTGTCCATACTGGATCTTCAGCAGCTCATCAATTACAGTTTAGGCTTTTCTACCTGGGCATGTGTTCTCAAGTTGTTTTCCACTCATGAGTCCCTGCTCTCAACTCTTTGTATTCACCTGTCTTTCTCTCCAATCATGGGGGCAGCAAATTGTCTTATGTCCTCACCTCTCTTACAGATCCAAAAAGAGTTGTGATTTTTCAGTCTGTTTAGTGTTTTACTTGTTATGATGGATTGGTGACTTTCAAGTTCCTTCCTTATTTGCAGAACTGGAAACAAAACCAAAAAAATTATGTAATTTTAAAATTAACTTTCTTGTGTGAAATGAAGACAGACTGTTTCGACCAAATTTATATGGTGCTTGAAATATAAGGCAACCTGGTAGAGAGGAAAGAAAAAGGCCTTTAGTGTTGCATATTTATATGTGGTTTTGAATATCCTGCTTCTTCATGGTCAAACCATGTGTGATTTATACAAATTTTAGCACTACCTTCTAAGCTTTAGTTTCTTCCTTGGAAGAATGGAGGAAGTAATGCACACCTCATACTTTTATTATCACAGTACAAAGTAAGTGAAGTCTTTTTAAGTGCTTCACATCTGGCACGCAATTTTTATTTATTAGTCTTTTGCTACTCTTCCCCCTCTCCCCAATACAAACACCCCTGTAAACACATACACTGAGAACTTTCTTTGCCTCATTGTTAGGAAGTTTCAGTTGTGATTTTGTGCTAGATTGAAACATTTTTGTTCACCATAAAAATATTTTGGAAGCAAGATGTAATTACCCAGGCTGCCCTTTGGGCTAATGAAGCTGAAAGGCTAGCACTGAACCACCATATGGGCTGTGCATGGCGGGGCCTGTTGGAACCATGCATTTAAATCCATTTCTTCCTGAGAACAATTAGATAAAACCATCCAATTCTTCCAGGAGCTTTGAAATGATCACCTGTTGGACCCAGACTCTGGGTAAATTGCTTTCATTTGAATACGATTTGGAATTTGTTCAACTAATCACAGTCTGTTAATTGCATTTTGGAGGAAGAAAGAAATTGAATGAAGTGACTGGTTTTTGTTAGATTCATGCAAGCCATGGGATTCAGTGTGTGGCTACAGCATTCTACCCTGTTAATCTCAACAAAAGGAGGACTTTGCAAGCTGTAATAATTAAATCACCCTTTAGAAGACAAAATAAGTTCTACATGGGAACATGTTATGCTACACTACATTATATCTTACATATTATATATTCCTACTTACATTGACCATCTTCTTTATCCAAAAATACAAGATACCAATAATCTAATGTACCTTGATTATCCAGGGCCAATTATCCATGGTGATTTTTCACCTTGGCAAGAGAGGGCATTTTGAATATAATGATGACACCATGCTCCATTGTTCTCCTAATAAATATTTTTTCTGTAGTCTGAGGCAGTGGAAAGCACATGAACTTCTAGTTATTTCAAGCAGAGTTTGAATAGCAAAATTGTGCCAACTAGTTGAGTAAACATGGTAAAAATATACCACTTCTCTAAGCCTCTGTTTGAAACAACCAGTTCTTATTTTCAGATATCATAGGATAAAACTAGAAAACTTCATATATCACATTTAACAAAGCGTTTATGCCACAGTGAGCAGCTGCAGTGCAGTTCTATCAAGCAGAAGCAGTAGTAGTAATAAAGGTATGGTTATATCACATTATTATTTGGGTAAATAAAATTCCATCCCAAGTCCGATTTTCTTCTTCCCTCTCAAAGATCAGTACTGAGTAATCTATTTACTTTTCTGGACCTTTTTCTAAATAAATAAAATGATTTTATTCAGTACCCATGATTTATATAAAAAATACAAATGATTATTGCCCTTGAATAGATTATAATGTACTTTACGTGATGTGAATAATGTACCTTGGTACCAACAAAATGGAATTACTTAGTAGTTCTTATTTTGTCCTTATAAAGACCAAATCACTAGAAAACTTGTAAGATAAAATATCAAAAATAAAGCAGAAATAATCTGCAGTTCTAAAATTGTGAAGGCATTTTGCAAAGTTGGAAGACATTTTCCCTTATTTTTAAGAAATACCCCAAAGCTGAGTACTATAAGTGTTAAATGCTCACATATCCTAAAAAGAGGAGCTGGATTCATCAGTACAGTTCAGGATGATAGGTGATAAACACCCGCATATTCTGAGAAGTGCTTGCTATATCTCCTCTAAACTTGCTGAGTGGTGACCAAAATCATTCCAGAATCTCTAGCTAGCCCATCCATAACATATTTCCAAGCTACATACAAAATGACTGAAGTTTCATTGTAATGAAGAAGAGAAGAGGATGTCTTGAATGGATTTCATAGGAGTAGAAGGCACTGTAATGTTTCTCCAAACCCAGCCATTGTGAACTAGACTTCTCAATTCCTGAAAATAAGAGTATTCTAATGACCGGACAGCTATGTTACATGCCAAAGATGCTATCCAGTTGGTGTGGAAAAAAGGGGTGACATAGCAAATTGAATGTAGTGTTAGGGGAAAGTAAAGCCCTTTTAAATTCAGCCTTAAGGAGTCTAACTCATTAATAACCTGGTTTTATAATCAATAACACACACATACACCACATAACTCAAATTGCTGTTTTCACATAACATCAGAAGCATTTTCTCTCACTAAATATTCTTTGTTTTTAAAATCAGTTCCACTCCTGTTGCACACTGAAATTTTTACAATTTTTTGCTATTAAAAATTAAGGTATGCTTGAACAACTTCATGCATAACAATTATTCAGCATCTCTGGTTATATCCTTTGCATGAATTAGTAGACCCAAAGCTGTGACCATTGTTAAAGATCTAGGTACATACTGACAACCCGCTCTCTGTAAAGGTTATAATAATTAGAGGTCTCATTAAGTTATAGTAATAGGAGGTTCAAGCAGCCATATATAAGAGAGCCACCACATCATGGAAAGCACTCTGTAATAAGTGAAAACAAAACAAAACAAAAAACTCATTTTTTAAAATTAAAAAGGTTGACCTTTTTCATATATTTATTTGACATTTAGTTTTTCTCTTGACAATTACCTTCTTGGGTTCTTTGCCCATTTTTCTATGGAAACCTTAGTGGGTTGTTAAATTGATTTCTAAGAGCTTTTTGTATATCAAGAATTATAAACCTTGTCTACTATATTTATAGCAAAGATTTTCTCCCCTTTGTCTTGTGCTTTTTAAGTATGTTTATTTGATATTTTTCCATAAATTTGACTAAATTTTAAAAAAATATGAATTCAGTACAAGAACAGGACAATGAGTATACTAATTCACATTCATTATTTAGTTTGTTCACAAAACACACACACACACACAAAGAGCCAGTTATTTTTTTAAAGTACGTTAATTTGGGAAGAGTAGAGAATTGCAGTTCAGGACAGGCAAACTAAGGCAGATCATAGGCAAGTCTGGAGAACATGGGAGAGGGGCTTGCTTTTATAAAGAGAAAAAGAAAGTTGTGAGGGGCTGTTTCCAAGAGTCCAGGATGGTGACATTGTCTCATTGGCTGTACTGTTGCTGGGCAAGGAGAAATTCTTCCTTCCTACTACTGGGGTCTTGAGTGGTGGTGCATGAAAACTCCCCCTTCAGGGCTTCCAAACTCCATTTTAAATTAACTTTCCTTTATTTTCACATTTTCCTCTTTTGATCAAGATGTTTTTCTCAGTAGCATGGCTGATCAAGAGTCAGGTTTCTCAGATTTAATGGTTTCATCCTTTGATGCCAGAAGGAAACTTTTCTGGTTTTCATGTCTCGCATCCGCACATCTGAGGGAAAGTGCACAGACTTGAAACCTGTGAGGCCATATTTGCATAACAAGAAGGGGTAGGAGGGAGAACTCTCAGTCATTTTCCATCTGAGATAAGCATTGGAGATTATCATTCCTTTGAGCATATTACCTGTGCAAAGATTTGAAAGCCAACAGGCACGAAGTTTAGCAGAATAATGACCCTAGTTTTTATAACAGAAAAAACGGGAGCCAAACCTGAAGGCAACCAGCTAAAGAGGTCAAAGGACCATGAACTGTCAGGTAATGATTGGCAAATGTGTAACAACATATGAGAATACCTCTTCATATCAGCCTAATCTGTTAGGTAACATCCATAGGCTTGAGAGTTAGCATTTGGGGTCAAAGAAAAGACCAAGGGATCTCTGACATCATGAACAGACTGACATTTTGGCAACAGCTCCAACAGTCAGAAAGATTTTCCCCTTTTTCAATAGATTGGACCAAGAAAGAGAGGGAGGAGATGACAGCAAGATAAAGGTATGCAAACCTGGTTTGGTCATCTTGGGAAAGCTGTCTGTTGGATGCTGTCTGCTTAAATTCCTGGAATCTTTCTTTCAGGTTGCCAGATAGTGTGTGAGCCCAGTCAGGACTTGTTTTCTTAGATGTGATATATGAATACAGGAGTCTATTCCTTGAAGTATTGTAGCACAAGAGTTAGTTAATTGTACCTGATAGAGCCCTTTCCAATGAGGTTGAAGAGTGTCTTTCTGGAAATATCTTTTCCAATAGCTGAAATCTCCCAGGTTTCAAGGTGTGATGTTTAAGGTCTTCATCTCCCAGGAGTGCACAGTGAAAAGATTGCTCTATTAAAGCATGCTTATTTTCAACAGAAGCAATTAGGCCTCTACAATATTGAAGTATATCTCCTTTTATCATCTGTGGATCAAAAGAGGAAGGAACTAGATGCATAGGGCATCCTGTGATTATCTCAAAATTGGGGAGCTTATGAGTTCTAAAAGGAGTAGACCTGAGATTTAGAAGGACTAATGGCAGTAACTTTGGACAGAGTATTTGAAGGGTTCCTACAGTTTTGCCAATTGAAATTTAATGATAGCGTTAGTGCTTTCAATTAGCCCTGAGGACTGAAGGTGGTAAGCATAGTGAAAGTGTTGAAAAACCAGCCAAACAGCACAGATTTGTGGAATCACTTGACTGCTGAAGTGAATTCCCCAGTCAGTATGAAGTTTAAGGGGGGTTTCCCAGGTATAGGCAACATTTTCTAGTAGGATTTTAGCCACAGTAGTATCAGTAGCCTGTCCACAAGGAAAGACTTCAGTCCAGTGAGAAAATATGTAAATCATTACCAAGATATATTTATATGAGTGAGATGGGGGTAGCTATATAAAATCCATCTGCCAAATCTCAAATGGTCCATTCCTGAATTGTACTTCAGGAAGGTAGGGCAAACAAACTAGGCACTCTTTGTGACCTTGTTAACATCTACACACCAGTATTGAAGACCAGTGGTTTAATGTACAGTAGTCAATCGTGAAAATTTTAGTCTCTGGCAAGACTGGATTGTTATTTGGCTCACGCCAGAGTTTGTTTTATCAAAACAATAGTTATTAGTTTTCCAGTATTGTTTTTCCTTTTCTGGGGCCAACTGCTGGACATCTTTAGTTCTAAATTATCATTTGGGGGAACATCACTTTGGATCATAACAGAGGTTGAATTGTTGGTTCCTTAAGAATAGCATTTGGCAGAAATATTAGTGAGATAATTTCCTTTAGCCTGTAGGGAATCAAGTTTGGAATTCCCAGGAACCTTGATAATGGCCACAACAGCTGGCAAGAGTATAGAATCTAATAATTCCTGGACATAATGTTTTCCACAGGAAGTGAGGAAGCCTCACTGTTTCCATAGCATTCCAAAGTCATGAGCTACTCCAAGGGCATAACTACTGTTAGTACAGATATTTGCAGTTTTGCCTTTGGCTAAAATGTAGGCCTGAATAAGAGTGTCCTGTTGAACTGAGGTAGCTGAGATCAAAGGTATTGCCTTATTGACTTCAAAAGGAGTTGCAATAGCATATCCAGCCTAATATCTCCCATTTTTATCTTTTAAGTAAGAACAATCAGTAAACAACAATAAAATCAGCATTATTCAAAGGCGTTTGCTGTAAGTCACCAGTGACTCAGGAGGTGATCTGTAGACAACTGGCTGAAAGGGTTGAGTGTGATAGAATTCAGCAGGGCTTCTACTGCGTGAGGTACAAAGATAGAGGGAATCTCATGACTTTCTTCCATGGCCTTGGCTAAAAAGGCAGTGGCAGGAATGGCTCTGAGGGAAGGAGGTTATCCTTGTGCCACAGGATCTAGCCATTGGTTATAATACTCAATGGTGGTTGCCATGCTTTTGGATGAGTACATCAAGGGCATTTCCTTCCTTTTCAAACATAAAGAGGAAAGTTGACAACTGAGATGTTAAGGGCAGAAAAATTTATCAAGTTTTCCATCAGGGTTTGAACAGCTAAGTCATCCTGATCTTCCCACATAATAGGGTCAGGTCTGTTGGTTTTAGTAAAGCACATAGAACTTGGGTCATAAGAAAGAAATTTGAAATCCAATTTTGGCAGCAGCCAGCTGGCCTAAGAAAACTCTAATTGATGCTTAATTTGGGGTTTGGAGAAGATCAGAATGCCATGAAGCCTATTTGGATCTAAATGTAGCCTTTGTTCTGAGATCAGGTGTCCCAAATATCAAACCTGAGTGAGAAAACTGAAATTTTTCTTGGAAACTTTGTGTCCTTTCAAGGCTAAAAGTTTTGGGGTTTTTTTCCTTGTCACTTAGAATATTTTTAATTAAAATTTTATGTTTTAACTGGTCGATTCTGTCTCCCCAGTAAGAGGCCTGGGGGAGCAAAGAAGCAAGTCATAAGATGGTCTCCTCACAGGCAAAATAGGAATATTGCAAGGACTAGTACAGGGGATAAGGAGGCTCTAAGCTTTATAATCTTCTATTATGAGCTTGATGGCTTGCAGCTGATCCAATAAGGACAAATGGTTAACATCCTTAAAATTAGCTCTAGTGTTGCCACAGAAGAAGCAAATAAAGGACACTGAAGGGTCATTTGATTCACTTTGTTGGGTATTTTGGTTACTGCTATGAAATTCTAGAATTATCTCCCCCTTTTAGGAGAAAAATTCCAGCATGATATTTCTCTAAGAAATCTCAGCCCAATAAATAAATAGGGGCAGAGGAATTAAGGAGAAAAGGATGAGTATCTCTTAGAGGGCCTAAACAAAAGGGAATAGGTTTAGAGATAGGAACCTGTTGAGGCTTCTTAGAGACCTCTACTACTTGAACCATTTTAGTACTTACAGGCACTGGCTGTTTAATAACAGTTAGTTTGAGCACTGAGAGGGTAGCTACAGTGTCTATAAGGACAGAGTCATTCCAAATCTGAAGAGCTATTTCTCCAAGCTGGTTAAGAGGAAGGATTGCAAAAAGCCACTGCAATTCCTGAGTCCCATAATTGGGAGTTAGTAGGGCTTTGGAAAGGCTAGTTAGAGAACTGACTGTGCCTGGAGCACTAAAGTTTATAACATTCTTTCTTCCAATGTCCTGGCTTTTGCAATAATGACAATACCAGGAGGGAGTCGGTTCTGTTTAGGGATCTCAATTTGTTGGAGCTACAAATTAAGGATTTCAGTGGTCTTCCTTTTATTAAATCATCTAGGATGTGGGCAAGCTGATTTACTAAATTAACTAAAGCTGGAGTGGACATGGTTTCCCATTCCTTCCTGGTCCTTTTATCTAGAAGAGAAAGATCCTGGTTCAGCCCAACAATAAACACGGAGTTAAAGGCTACCCAAGTAGATTCAACATCTATAGGAAGATCCGGATTTTCCTTAAAAATAATTTGGAGCGGCCTATAATAATTATTCACAGGCTCACTGAACTCTTGGGTACAAGCCTGAATTTCATGTCAATCAATAGGTTTGGGGAAAGCAGGGCTTTCTAGCCGAAGTTATTTAGCAGTTGCCCAGCCGGATCGTATAACAACTCAGGGGGTTGGTTTCCTATTTGCAGTCCTAGATATTTTTTAGGATCATCCCAATTAGCTGTTTTCATCCATTGTTGGGCTTGGCCTTCACCAATAAGCATGTGAACTGGCTGTTATAAATCTGAGAAAGATGGTTGGTAAGTCTGGAAGACTATATTAAATTCCTCAGCAAATCTATGAGGGTCTTCAGTAGCTTTAGGAAAATCTTTGACTATGATTCATAGTTTGGCCTTAGTTCAGGGAACATGAGAAATTAGGAGCTTAGCATCAGAATCCTCAGAGGGTCTGGTTTTAAAAGGGCAGTTTCTGTCAGGTTTGAAAAAGGAAGAAGTAAGGAGAAGCTCAGTGAGAGGGTTGGAATAAAGAAGTAGAGGGTACAAAGAGGTGCAGTAGGAGAAGAGGAAGTTAGTGCAGAGGGTGAAAGGCATGAAGAAGCCTCCAGTGCTCTCAAATGCTTATTAACCTTGGTCAATTCAGAAATGGTATTTTGGAAAGAGGCAATTTTAGAGGCAATTGGAAGCCTCAAGATACCACTTGAAATAGGCATCCCATTCAATTTGTTTCATATTAGAGCACTGGTACTCTAAATTGGTTCTAAGAAAAGCAAGTCTGAGGAGATTGAAAGTTCCCCATATGGTCACTGGAGTTCTAAATGATTTTTAGTTAAGTTGGTCGAATTAGTTAAAAATGGGCATGAGGAGGGACCATTGTTTTTAAACATGAAAGCGAGCCAGAGTTCCAGAAGGAGGAATGTCTTGAGAGATTTTAGCAGAGTGAGATCCCGTTACAAGAGAATAGCTGAGTACTCACCAGGAAGGACAATACCATCATTAAAAAAAAAAAAAAAAAAAAAAGCCCGTGATTTTACCAGCAAAATAAATTTATTCAGAAAAGCAGAGAACTGCAATTCAGGACAGGCAAACTATGGGAACCATAGGTAAGTTCAAAGAACAGAGAGAAGGGCTTGCTTTTATAGAGGAAAAAAGGAAGTTGGGGGGGGCGCTTTGAAGAGTCCAGGGTGGTGACAGCTTCTCATTGGCTCGGCTGTTGCTGGGCAAGGAGAAATTCTTCCTTCCCACTACTGGGGTCTGAGTGGTGGTGTGTGAGGGCTCTCCCTTCAGGGCTTCCTGACTCCATTTTAAATGAGGTTTCCTTGTTGTATTTTCACAAATTCAAACATCATGAATAACCTCTGTGGTAGGTATTTTCAACATTAAAAATAGAAACTGAGGGCTTCCCTGGTGGCGCAGTAGTTGAGAGTCCGCCTGCCGATGCAGGGGACACGGGTTTGTGCCCTGGTCTGGGAAGATCCCACATGCCGCAGAGCGGCTGGGCCCATGAGCCATGGCTGCTGAGCCTGTGCATCCGGAGCCTGTGCTCCGCAACGGGAGAGGCCACAACAGTGAGAGGCCTGCATACCACAAAAAAACAAAAAACAAACAAACAAAAAAAACAAAAACAAAAAATAGAAACTGAGATTCTGGTAAGTTTAGTGATTTATGTAGGGCCATATGTAGAATTTGAAAAGTTGAAATTCCAAATTCTCTCTAGGTAATTTACAGTGATTTTTCCACAGTACTTTGATTTAGTACTAAATAAGTATTAAAATGCCCTATCTATTTTACATGAACTAATTCAGGTAATTTGTTAGCTACTCTAGTGGGTAGTTAGTACTCTTATGGTCATTTTACAGATCAAAAAACTGTGGCTCAGAGACATGAGGTTCTTTGCCAAAGTAAGGTAGAAGCCAGATTTGAACTCAGGGAGTCTGACTGAAGAGACAGTTTTGTAGCATCTGCACTTGATGTAAACAAGTTAAAAACCAGGCCATGATAACCACAAATATGAAAATATTATAACTGCAAATTCACAGTGAGGCAACATTTACCGTTCTGTAAATCATGGTCATTTGATCAAAACTAAGTAATATATCAAGATGTCTCTAACCTTTCAAAGCCACTGTTAGAAAATTTTTTTTTAAATAGTGATTTTATATATAATTTGCTCTTATTTACTGTGAACAAACACTATCTGCACCCTAAATGTTTTATTTGGAGAAAAGTGTTAACAAATAGCACCCTGGTACCAATCTTATTTTGCCATTTAGAAACAAAGCAGGAGAATGATCAAAATTACATCTGATTTTTAAAATCACAAATTTCAAAGATTTCAAACTTTAGATGAGACAAAAGTAACTAAAATATATCATCTTTAAAAGTTGTTGGCAAACCAGTCTTTTTTAACATCTCATTTAAATTTTATTAAAATGTATTTATTATTAACTGGGCGAAAGCCAAACATTAGAAACATTCCTGGGCTTCCCTGGTGGCGCAGTGGTTGAGAGTCCACCTGCCAATGCAGGGGACACGGGTTCGTGCCCCGGTCCGGGAAGATCCCACATGCCGCAGAGCGGCTGGGCCCGTGAGCCATGGCCACTGAGCCTGCGCGTCCGGAGCCTGTGCTCCGCAACGGGAGAGGCCGCAACAGTGAAAGGCCCGCGTACCGCAAAAAAAAAAAAGAAACATTCCTAGCTATTACGTATTCCTAAGAAATGTGTATCATGATGCACTTTGTTCAAGGTGACATTATGGTCTTCCTGGCTCCTTTTGCATTGTCTAACACGTGGTAGATAAATATCTGTCAAGCAAATGAATGAATGAAATCTTCCATGATGTTCATCCCATGATGTTTTTACACATGTTGTTTGCATTTAGTCTTCTTTCTTTGTAAGAAAAATTAGTGTTCCCGTTTCGGGGCATTAGTAACTTGCATGTAATATGTTTATGAGTCAGTGTTCCCTGATAGACAGTAGCCTGAAGTCAGGCCTGGGCATTCCATTCTCTGTGGTATCCATATAGCTTCACATACTGTGTCATAAAATTCAGAAGCTCACTATATATTTGCTTAATGAATTAATGAAAGTCTTGAGATCCAGGGAAGATAGGAATTATGAAATTAATGATATGACTTGAGGTTTCATTAGAGAATATGGAGGTATTTGGGACCTAAGAGATAAAGAGTTAGACATTTGTATTTTTAATAGCATTATTTTTTCTAACTTCTGTCTGTTCTTATACTCTGTTCTATTTTTTTTTCTAAACCGTTAAAATCCTTTTGAAAATGGAAATATCTGTCTTTTCTCCTTTCTCCTACTTAGCACCTGCCAATTCCAAAGGCTTCAATTTTAATGTTCAAGTCCCTTTTCAAAGTAAAATTGAAAATATCACCCTTGGTTGAGTGTTTGTGTCTTGAAGAAGAAAAGCTTAGAATATCTTTCAGTACTAGTACTTTTTAAAAAGCTAAGTGGCTTAAAAAAATAAAACTTTGACATTGGATACTCAACCATAAGAAAAGAAAAACTAGCAAAAAATACAGAAAAAAAAATTCAGAAGCTGAATGGTCTTGACAACTGCCTTGAAAAATGCACTATTCTGCAGGGAAAGCCATGAATAATGAACTCTCTGGAACGATTAGAAAGGTGAAGGCCAGTGCCTTGGAAATTATTCCAAGTGTTTTTATCAGGCTCAAATGTTTCTGTTTCTTATCTACTGCCCCTTTTGCTACAATGAAAATAATGTTAATAATGACAGTGACATTAAAGGACTGGGATGATTTGGAAGTTGGGGGCTTGTGATTTCCCTGTCGCTACCTTATTCATCATGACAGTGCAGATTAGGCCTCATAACTTCCAGGACATCTTTTGTGGCTGAATCAATATTATTTCATTGGCCTCACATTATTGATACTTCCAACCAGAGTGATTAGAGGCAGTCCTGGAGAAGCCAGTCAGGAGGCAGTGAAATCATAGACAGCTTTTCAAGGAGAAAGAGGGAAAGGAATGAGCATTTTTGTTGTTTTGATTTGACCATTTGCCAATTATATATATATCTCATTTAATGCTTACTTCTGTCCTTTAAGATATATATTATTATCACCCCGTTCCTACAAATGGGGAAACAAAGCTCAGAAAGGTTAATTTGGCCAGCAGCATTAAATATGAAAAAATGCCTTTAATTTATTAATTAGTTCATTTGATTAGCAATTATATTTACTGAGCATCTACACGTGCAAGTATTTTCCTAAAACAGGGGTTAGCAAACATTTTTCCATTAAGGGTTGGATAGTAAATATTTTTAGTTTGAGAGTTTGTCACATTGGCTCAACTCAGCCAAAGTAGCTACAGATAATACGAACAGGAATTGTGTTCCAATAAAACTTTATTACACATACAAGAGGTGGAATGTATTTGGCAAATTCCTGTTCTAGACACTGAGGACACAGTAGTAATGAAATAAAGTTCCTCATTTTATGAGCTTGTATTCTACCATAAGCAGGAAGATGACAAATAGCACAAGTTATATTTTAGGTGATAATAAATACATGAAAGCAAAACAAGTCAGAGTAAGAGGGTAGAGAATGACTCTTCTTTTATGATATCAACGATACTCCATTCATATTGCTTAGAAGTACACCCTGGATTTTCCTTTATTGATGTACTTAAACATTCTCTCAACTCAAATGTCCCTTAGCTATTCTGAAATAACCCTAAAACTTCAAAATTTCCAAATGGTTGTTAGATCAGGACTCCTAGTTGATACATCCAATGGACATCTTACCTAAATTTAATATATTACATTTTCTCCTTTTTGAAACTCTTTCTTTTCTTACCTTCTTTTATATTTATGTCTTGGTTCTTCTCTTCTCTAGATGGCCATTATCAAAATCTTTTTTTTAGACTCGTTTTTCCACTCAATTCCATAAAGCTAAACTTTAGCACTCTCCTCAGTTTATATATTCTCCTTCAGGGACCTCTTTGACTACCAGGACTTTAGCTACCACCTTTACAGAACATTCCCCAAATCTCCATCTCTGGCATACATTTACCTCCTGAATTTTGAATTCATATTTTCAGCTCCTATGGAAAATCTCCTTTTGCACATCCTACAGATGCCTCAAACTCAACAATCTGAACACCTAATATACCTGAACACTGTTTCTCTTCTTCTATTTTCTTTCCCAGTGAACAGTCACCAGTCACCCAGTCCTGAGATTTATCTGCTAACATCAGCAGAGTTGGATCTAAGTTAACCATAATTAAGTAAGACTAATAGTGGTAAAAACTTACATGCTCAACATTATCTTGTAGAAAAAGGATGGATTATACAGTTGTCAAAAGCAGATTCCCATCCCAGTTCTACGATGTACTAAGTGAACTACAATTACATAACTGTGCAGAACTTTTGTCCTCTTACTGCTGTAACTGCCTTCTTCAAAATGACAACATAAATGTGAATTGATAGATGGATCTAAAATTCTGTTAGCACTGTATATGTTCACAAAGAAATAGGTTATCCCTCATATCTCCCCCCTTTCTCTTCTATAATTTTTTTAAAAAAATCATCTTATTTGATCTTGTAATAAGGAAGAAAAATGTAGACATATGGAGATGAATATAACTAGGTCCTTGGTTTAGCAACTCAGTGTTAAGTGTGTGTATATGTGTGGAAGGGAGAAGCATAAAAATAAATAATCAAATACAAAGCAACACAAAACTTTATGTGTTAGTTCTGTTTCCTACACACTCATGGTCTCCTGAGCCTTGTAATTAACTCAGGGTGTTAAAAAGCAGACATTCAAAAAGTGTTAACACTTTGAGGTCATTCTTTTGATTGTTTTCTTTATAAACTATGACGCATTCACTTATCAAACTCTGCCACATCAGAGTAATTAAATGAATAAATGACATGAAACATGTTGTTTTGAACTGACTTATTATGTTCACTGAGTTTTGTGACCATAGGCAAATTATCTAAATTCTCTAATCCCCATGGAAATAATAGCACCTACTTCAGAGAACCATTTTAAGAAATTAAATCAGATGATACATGTTATCAGTATTTCTTAGCATGGTGAATGGCACACAAACACTTAATAGAGGATAGTCATTATTGTTGTTATCATTAGATTGACAAAATTAATTTCTGTTATTCTCAGCCTGAGATGGACTATCCTTAGTGTGTGGGTATGTATGTATGATTTATTTATAAAATTCATTCAACTTTTCTTGGTTTCTTCCATAAGATGAAGCTGATGTACTCTTCTGCCTCACAGCGAAGTAAATGCACCCAAAGCTTCCTACAGGAGCAGTGAGGGGATCTTGAGATGCGATTTTAGAAGTACTGAAAGGAAACTGCCTGTCTCTGGCTTGTGATGATAGGAACACTTCAGTTTGTTGTTATTACCACATTGTGACTTAGCCTTTCTTTTTATCCACTGTCAAGTGCATAAAAAAACAATGAAAATGACACCATGGGGGAATAAAATATATACCTCTTTAGTTCCCCTCTCTGGTTCCCAGTCAGCGCCTCATTTTTATTTGACAAGGAAGGACACTTATCCTTCCCTCTAATCTCTGTAGCTTGTGCTGCTTATTTACTATTTTAATTGGCAGTGAATCCTGGGGATAAAGCATAGCTCAGGCAATCAGACGTTACCTTATATGGCACTCGGCAGGCATACGATGTTGTGACAAATGGTGGGCTGGTTTCATTAATAACCATAAAATCTACTCCTGCAACCCCTTACAGCTAAATATCCCCCCCCCCCAGATGTTTTGCAATCACTGTGTTAACGGACCTCTGCTAAAGCAGTGTGGGCAAACTAGCCGTAAGAATGGTAGAGAGGCATTTTAGGGAAATGCCTACAAATGTCTTCATTTTCAGCTTCATCAACCAATAAGATCTCCCAAAGGAAAATATGAAACTCTCCAGCTGTTGCTGCTGTATTTGAATCCATCATTGTGTCCTGGACAGCAGGAATAGCTGGAAGACATGGACCAATTTGGAAGATTTTTCAAAAGAGAAACAAAAATTGAACAGCCCAGAGAAAGAAGGGATTAGTTAAACCAAAAGCAAACTGGGAATCCATTCCCCTAGGGTTAGGCAACTTGGGAAAGTATCTTTCTGCCTAATTCTCAAAGCAAATGTAGAGTGTATCAATGTTTCTGTCCATGAGAAGCGAGGGCCTAGAAGAGAGAATTCATCTTCAAGAAGTGGCTCTCATCACCCAGATTCATGCTTCTCAAACTAGAGCAGACCTGCTCCTGGGAACCAAAGCAGAGAGCTAGAGGTATATTATGCACAAGAACAACAACAACAAAAAGTGGGTGGAGGGTTATACCTAAAAAAATACGACATTTATTGAGCATACATTGTAACGTTACACACAATAATAATTCTCACATTAAACCCATGAGGTAGGATTTTTTGTTGTTTTTTCATGTTTTTCTACTGATGAGGAAAGTGAACCTCAAAGTAGTGTAAACAACTTGTCCAAGGACACGCAGCAGTAAATGGACACTTGGGATTCAAACCCAGACTGCTTAATTATAAAGCCTGATTTCTTCTCTCTCCTGCCGAATCTTTTTTTTTTTTGGCGTTACGCGGGCCTCTCACTGTTGTGTCCTCTCCCATTGCGGAGCACAGGCTCCGGACATGCAGGCTCAGTGGCCATGGCTCACGGGCTCAGCCACTCCATGGCATGTGGGATCCTCCCAGACCGGGGTACGAACCCATGTACCCTGCATCGGCAGGCGGACTCTCAACGACTGCGCCACCAGGGAAGCCCCTGAATCAATTTTAATCAGTAATAAGTAAATTAAAATATAGTTTATTAAAATGAATTGGCTATATCTTGTAGTCACATAATTGTCATTTTTTTGTTGTTGTTGAGGCTGTTTTCTGTTTTCAAAGTCAAATTTTAATCCAAACTGAACAAACAAGTGGAAAAGTGAGGGAGCTACCTGTATTAGCAGACAAAGATGTACCAAATTTAAAGCAGTGGGTTATTAACAGAACTATATACATGCATATTTACAAGCAGTCCTTTTGTCCATTAAGCTTTACTTTAGTTAGTTGGAAAAAGATTTTTGACATTAGTTAAAGCACAGAGTTTAGGCTGTAGAAAATAAGTGTATGAAGAGCACAAGCAGTCTGTAGTATATTAGGGGTATTGATAGTATTTGACTAAGATGTAGTAATATTGCCCTGCCTGTTGACCTCCCTGAAAAATATCCCTGAAAGGAGCTGGGCATACATGGAAAAGCAGCTAAGTGGGAAAAAAACAAAACAAAAAACAAAAAACAAAAAAACAAGTCCCGCATGATAACCTATTAAGCTAGTTCCCAATACCTTCCTGTAAAACTCTGGTGAAGCTGCGTGGAAATATGTGACTTAGGATCTAAGGTCTAAGTGGAACCTCTTAACTCCTGTTAAAGAAGAAAAGGACTGGGTCTGGTCTTCTTTTACCTATTTGGTTTAGGATCCCAGAGCAATGACCAGCACACTTAGACTTGTATAATGAGGGAGGAGAGGTCTTGGACCTGCTTATCAACTTAGGTACACAATGAGTACAGGAAATGGAACAGAGCTAAAGTCACCCATAGACTGATGCATGACCTTTTTTTTTTTTTTCCTCCTTTGCAGTACATGGGCCTCTCACTGCTGTGGCCTCTCCCGTTGCGGAGCACAGGCTCCGGACGCGCAGGCTCAGCGGCCATGGCTCACGGGCCCAGCCACTCCGCGGAATGTGGGATCTTCCCAGACCGGGGCAGGAACCCATGTGCCCTGCATCGGCAGGCGGACTCTCAACCACTGCGCCACCAGGGAAGCCCTGCATGACCTTTTAAACTACATTGACCCAGTGACTCCAAGTCAATACGCTGGACTCTCTTGTGTCAGGTTAGCAACTTCTCCCTTCCTGGAGAAGATTAAGGAGTGAAAGAGCAAAGAGGCAGCACACAGAGTGTGGGCAAAACCCTACTGCCTCTCTTCCCCCCATGTGCTTAGTCTGTTAACCCAGCTCAGTGTGGCAGTGACTGACACATCACTTAGAGATAGTGCTGTTTTCCCCAGATGTGGATACTGTTGGAGTTTCCAGGAAAACCTGTCCGCATATCCACGTGACTACCTACAAGGTCTAGTCATTGTCCCCCACCTTTCCTTGATAGTGTGATAGAGAGTTTCACAAAAGATCTCAGAAATCCCTTTAATGAGCCAAGACAATAATTAACTTCAGGGCTTCCCTGGTGGTACAGTGGTTGAGAGTCCACCTGCCGATGCAGGGGACACGGGTTCATGCCCTGGTCTGAGAAGATCCCACATGCCGCGGAGCGGCTGGGCCCATGAGCCATGGCCGCTGAGCCTGCGCATCCAGAGCCTGTGCTCCGCAATGGGAGAGGCCACAACAGTGAGAGGCCCGCATACTCGCAAAAAAAAAAAAAAAAAAAAATTAACTTCAAAGCCACATTACAAATTAAGCTAAAACTTCACATCCCCTCCTTCTAAATCTACTTCTTAAATTACGTCTTGCCATATTCTCTAGACTAGTTTGCCCGAACAGCCTCAATATTACAATGCTCTCTAATATAAACTATCCTTGGCCTCCTGTAATAAATTATCAAAAAGAAGTAATATAGATAATAAAATTCACCTTACCCCTCACCCCTGAGGTATTTAAGCTTCAAATTTTCTCTTTGATTACTCTCCTTATTTTCTCTAGAAGCCCTTTTATTTCTGGCCAGCCTGGGCTGTGTCTTCAGTAGCTGCTCATCAAGTGTTATTTTCCCCTAAAACAAGCATACTTCTGCACACTCTAATATTGAATAACAAAAACCCCTAGTTTCTCATGTGTTCATTTTTCCAAAGTTTAGTAGTTCAACAATAAGCGTAGAGCAACACCAGCCTCTTAACCCCCAAATTTAGTAAGATACGTAGCTCCTGAAGCAATAGACATTCCTAAGCAAAGGTAATGTTTCCTTCTTGTTTTTAATCTAAAGTTTTAGTTATCTAGCAAAGTTAAAAAAGAGAAAGCAAGAGGAAAAAGATAGTTATTTTTGGTTTTGCTTTACCTAGATGTCACTGAATACATGGAGATTTTCAGAGGCTACAGTGTTGCACAATCTTCCATTGCAATGACACATGCTTCTCTTAAATAGTTCGGAAGCCCCTCTAAGCCCTATAGTATTTCTATAAGTCTTTACCTTCAGAGATTCTATAATGAACATGTTATTTGCTGCACGTTCCCACCCCCCAAATCCTTGCTGCTTATTAGTTTATGTTTTTGTTTAATACCCCCTAACCTTTATACTTCAATAGTAGCACAAAAAATTGTGTGATTTCTGTTAATCTTGGGTCCTACTTGCCCTAGACAATTCCTGTCTCCATCAATTCCAGTTGAGAAACAAGATGGAAGGGGGATGGAGTGAGAGAAATCCTGAAAGGAAAACAAGCAAGAAAACAAAAATACCCACAACGAGCAATCAGTCTGTGGAACCTCCCCTTGTCCAGCAGAAACAACCCATGGGCCATAATTCTCACATACCTAGTAGTTTGCTGCTGTATATAGCCTCAAGGCCTAGCCTGCATCACTGGACTGGAAACAGGATAGAGAAGGGAATGACCATCTGGGGTAATAAAATCCTTCCAAGAATCAGTGTTTGACAAGTCTGTGACCAATGCTTCTATATGAGATGTCTGTTTTCTCCGTTGACATCTAATTTACCTCTGCAACAAGGACAGCTGCTCTTGGTCCAAAGTCTGTAAGGGAACCTGCTTTTTTTCCCCTTGTTCCTCTGACTACCAATTCTGTCCAAGTTTGCTAAATATAGCAAGCTAGTTTCTCAGTGCCATAGATTTTTTTCTGAATGCCTCTGGAAGCTATACCTGTATTTTAGGTATGTATCGGTAAGCTTCTGTCTACTCCACCTTCCCACACATCAAGACCACTGAAATGGGAGGAAGGACCTCTGGTCATAGAAAGAGATGAATAGTAAGGAAGGGTATGTTTGTCTTTCATGCTTAGGGGTGAACTGGCATGGGATATGATCCCACATCAGGCCAGTAGCTTAAGGCAAGCAAGGCTACTTAGTAGTTTAAGAAAAAAAAGATAGGAAAAGAAAGCAGGAGAGCTGGAAAAATCTCTGCCTGCCCTTAGGGGCAGGCTCTTAATCAATTTGTACATCCGTCCATCTGCTCAGGGAGGAAGAGAGAATCAGGAAAGAGATATGACAATGTGCAATATGGTCACAGTTTGCTGGGATAGATTAACCCTAGGAAGACAGGAAGTATGGAGGAACTTTGAATGTGTGCTTGATCACACCTGATAATGAAGTTCACCCAGTTAATGCCCTGGACTCTGAAAATTGAGTTTGGAATTTCCTTTTACTTTGAGGAGAAGCGGAGTGTGGGTGCAGATGTAGGCAGAAGAGCTGAAGCTTTTTCTAGTTCAACAGGTAAACAAATGGGAGATAAAGGATGTGAGAATTCTGAGTTTTATTGGATGTACCTGGTGACTAATACGTAGAGGGAAAAGCAATAGCTCTTAGCCGTGGAAGGAATGAACCACCCACTGGCTTACAAGTCCCCTGTTACAATATCAAACTCATTAAAGTTATGACCATTTGAACCAGCTCACCAGTTAGTGGGAGTAACACATGTATTCAAGCTGGACTAAAGAAACCCATAGCTGATTTCAGTCATATTAAATAATAATAAATTGATAATTTATTGACTGAATGCTTACATGTGCCAGATAATATATTTGCATGTATTATCTAATTAATTAACTTAAGGATCACAATAATTCTAGGCATTATATCTGTTTTATAGAGAAGTGCATTAAGGGTTTGAGACATTGAGAAACTTGTGGAAGAACACTGAGTTTATTAAAAAAAAACCTACATATCCATGAATGTCCACATCTGACTGACCACAAAGCCTGTTTGGGGGGATGTGTATCTAGGTTTTCTGACTTTTAAGATCAATTGGAAATTAAGATTTTTAATTTCTCTGTGTTTAAATATTGGCTCCATTTCCTCCCAAGCACTGAATGTGGGAGCAAACAAACATTTTGTGGGCAGCATTTAGCCTGCATGCTGGCTGTTTGCAACTTCTGCTGAGTCTAATAGCTTACAGTTTACACTAAGAGCATAAATGTGTAAGTTCAGCAAGCAGGTTAAGAATATAGAGATAGAGCCTGGTTTCATGTTTTATGTAATCCCATATGGCATTCTCTTGTAGTTCATTATAAATATTCATTGTATGCATTTTATGTGACTGGCACAATGCTGGATACTGAGGATTCAGTGATAAATAAGAGATACAATCTCTTTTCCTCATAAGAATGAGACAAAATAAGAGGCAATAATATTTTGTACAGTTTGGATTCTATAATAAAGGGAGGGCAAGGTTCTAAGGGAGGGCAAAGGAGTAACCAAGTCTTAAAGGGTCATTCTTACAGGTATAATTGATATCCAATTTGAAATAGAAGAGAGTTCAGTTTACACAGACTCACCAAGACTTGAGAGACCATCATCCCTTCTGGAAACTGGACATTGTGAAAATTTGGTTCAATAATATAAAGGGATAAATGACAAGGGCCATTGTTGGAGAGCTAGGAAGATCAAGTCATGAGGGGCTTTGGAAACCATGCTGAGGCCATATTGAGTATAGACTGCTTCCTGACAAGAGGGAGGAACAATCAGATTTTGGAGGGAGCACCACAGTTAAATGTTCATGTTAGAATCATCTGCCTAGCCACAATGTGGAAACATAGATTGGAAAGATCAAGGCTGAAGTCAAGGAGAACAGATAAAAGGCTATCACTAGAAGGAGGCAGAAGATGATGTGCCTCATATAGCTTTACTAATGGTGAGCCTAAGTGGACAGGGAAGAAAAAATTAAGGAGGCAGAATCAACAGGTTCCCCTGGTGGAAGGGGCTAAGAAAGATTTCTACTTTAAGGTGTCAAGTGATTTGGGGAGACAGGTATGCTGGAAGGAAATACTGAGGGAGGGACAGGTACATCATGTCTTGAAGGACTTGTATTTGTCTTCAAAAAATTCTCATTAGTCCAGAGAAAGAGAAGCCAGGCAGCTGGATTGATTGAGGTTTCATTATTGCTTCTGTGAAGGTGGGGGCATGGCGAGTGGGTCAGGGGACAAAATAGCCATTTCAAATATGCCCAGAGTATTCTATATGCCTAGAATTGGGGTTTCATTATGCAGGTGAGTGATTGAAATGGAATCCCATGAAGTCTAAGAGAAGTTGAATAGGAAACAAACATGGCGGCTGCTAGAAACTAGATAGCAGACTTTTGGGTTCCACTGGGCATGTGATGAGTTTGGAGCTTGGAAGTTAATATTCCTGCAGTCCACACAACTGAAAAGAAGCCTAACAAACTGAAAATCAGCCACTCTTATTAGGTCTATCAGAGAAGTGAGGTCACAGGGCAAATGGTTGCCCCCCAAAGGGAGAGACAGGTGAATACAGAGAAATACAGATTACCAGAACAGCACTTGGGGATTGGAAACCTCCACAGTACCTGGTAAAACAACTTGGACTGTGAGGGGTGAATTGCTGGAGATTCCCTGTGGACAAGTTTCATAGTTAAAAACTCCAGGGGGCCTGGACATAGAGGGACCTCCACACTCTAGTGAGTTTTACTTCCAGTTGCCCTACCACGTTCTCAGTGATGATCCAACAGAAATTCCCTGGAGCTTCTGTCAAGGTGGGGGGCTGGGTGGGTGGGTCAGGGGACAGAATAGCCATTTCAAATATGCCTGGAGTATTCTATTCATAACAAGCCTTGCCCCCAAGGGAAACTATTTTATCAGAGTCTAACTGACCTGAGGGAAGGGAAACGCCCAGCTCTAGTTTGCTCTAGCCATCCTGTCTAGCGCCTAAGGGGGAAACAATACAAAACAAAACTAAGAAGTACACTGAGACCTAATCCTAAAATGGTAGAGACCAGATGTCTAAACACAATTGATGATCTAGAGACCTGGAAGAAGTTAGTGAGAAAGGGGAAGTCTTATCAGTTTGTGGTCAAAGAGAAGGATACTCGAATTTAAAATTTCAGAGGCAGAACAATTGGTGTGGGCTGCTGCCTTATCCAGGTTGCAGAATCTGTCAGAAGAATCTAAAAAACAAAGCAGATTCAGAAAAGGAATGAAAGAGTTGGCCTGAAACAGGTATGAGGGGGTCAGAATGGTTTATTGGTCAAATAAAATCTGTAAGTATTTAAAGGTAACATTGTAAAATAAATAAGATTACTGAGTATCTATTAGCCTGTTCATGCCAGACATTCAGAAACTTTCTCTTATGATTATCATATTCGTAAAGGTCATGTCGTATATTCAGGCATCAACATAGCAAAAATCAGAGATAAAATTGTTTTTTAGGTAGTTCAGGTTTATGAGAAATCTCTGAGGTTTTATTATCTTGGGGACCAGAATTAATCAGTTTGATGCTGTTATTTTTGGTTTATCTCAGGGTGCAAAGTGTTATTTTGTCTGTCTGTTGTTGCTGTTTTTTATGCCCTGACTGTGGTATGTGAAATACTTAGTTTTGTTGGCAGCAGGTTAAAGTGCCATTTTTTTTATTCTGTAAGTCTTCTAGTACAAAACTGGCCCAAAATCATGACAATTATCAATCCTTCCCTTAGTAACTAATCCAAATAAGCTCACAGTTATCTGCACACTACCTTATTCTGCTCAAAAAAAAAAAAAAAAAAATGACAAGCAACTGCACATGTCAATGGCTCTCTTCTTCTATACCATAAAGATTTGGAAATAAGCATTACTGTTTTTTGCCTAGGAAATAGCTTCCTAAAATAAATATGTCCATTCTAATACTCTGAATATAACTTATGCCATTTTGTAATAACACCCTGAAGCACTTTTGAGATTTTGCTGTAGAAAATAACAACAAAACCAGACTATCAAACAAATAAACAATAAAAATCACAGATCTATAATTTATAATGAGTATATTTCATATTCACTTATTTGAAAGAAGATCATTTCCTACTGTGGAAGAATGTGCATGGGTTTTTGTGACAGTTATCTGCTACTTCCAAGTTGGGCTTTTCTTGCTGACAAAATAATGACCTTATAATGAAGGTTGAGCTTGGTTTTATATATATATACACACACAAACATATATATAACACACATAATGGTATTATATGTATTATGTATATGTAATATATGTATATGCATGGAAATAATTTATACATGTATGTATATATACATATAACCTATACATATAACATGTGTATGTATATATATGCATATATACATATACACACATATAACTTATGGAGGGCCTGGAACAAAATGTGCAGTCAATAAATATCAGCTATTAAAATATGTGCCATCTACTATGATGTTTATAAAACAGAAGATGCTTAGAATATACTCACCTCTGACATTTCAGAAGAGATTTTGTTTACTGTCCTCTAAATTCATTTATACACATTATGGAATTAAAACCTAAATGTAATAAAAATGAGTCCTAAGGGTCAAATGTGACACAAATTATAAGTGCTGGGAATGAAGGAGATATAATCACTTACAGTGTTAGAGAAGAGAAAGAAGAATAAAAGTTAGAATAAAAGGATGATGATTTTTCATTTCTTCAGTTAAAGCTGGCAGTGACACAGAGAAAAAGATAATGGAGACAGCTGGAGATAAGCAAGTACAGAAGAGAGGGAAGGATGCAGGTGGAGAGTTCCACTTGCAGGTTATTAATGTAGATGGAGATGAAGGTAAAGGCAGAATTTAGATTGTCTTGGTAGGACCAAAAAGAGAGAATAAAGACAGGAAAATTAAAAAGAGGTTCTTAAAAAGATACAACGATGTGAGAAGGAGCAGTGAATACTCATTAAAAGAAGGTTGGGGCTTCCCTGGTGGCACAGTGGTTGAGAGTCCGCCTGCCGATACAGGGGACACGGGTTCGTGCCCCGGTCCGGGAGGATCCCACATGCCGTGGAGTGGCTGGGCCTGTGAGCCATGGATGCTGAGCCTGTGCGTCTGGAGCCTGTGCTCCGCAATGGGAGAGGCCACAACAATGAGAGGCCTGCGTACCGCAAAAAATAAATAAATAAATAAAATAAAATAATAATAATAATAAATAAATAAAAATAAAAGAAGGTTGAAGGATCAATTGAAAGATTGAAGAATCAGACATATAAATAAGTCAGAATTATTCAATTCTGGAAAGAGGAGAAGAGCAATATGCAAGTTAGTAAAGCAGCCCCCTCCTCTCTCTTTTTCATCCTATCAGTAAAAGTTTATCATGAGGTTATGATCATCTTGCACCAGTAACTGTATTTCACCAGTAACTGAATTTAACCACAAACTGTAATTCTTTCTACCTGGAGAATGATTTCTCTGTCCTACCATAATCATTGTTGGGGATAAGCTCAAACATATTTCTCTCATGTCAACTTCTTTAGAATTCATTCCCCTCCCCATACTCTCACTGTGCTAGTCCTTACTTTAATCAGCATTACCATCAGCCATGGATTATAAATATTTCATTCATGTATACCTCAAGCATTATTGAGCACCCACCATAAGTTTGACATTTTGTTGAGTTCTAGGGGTGCAAAAGTGCCCTCAAGGATTTTGTAATGCAATGGTGACATGCTGAGATACTGGTAAATAAATATAATAAATGATTGAATATATCATGGCCATCTATTGAGTAAAAAGACATATAAAGGAGAGAATGACAAAATCTACTTGAAGATTATCAAGACAAAGCATCAGAAGGAAGGTGATGCTCCCTATGTTATTGAGAAAAACAGATTGAACTAATGGAGTGAGTGAAGTACAAAACCATAGCAGAGAGCCATGGTGAGCAGAGCTTAGGAGGTCTGCTGAGAGCATGTGTCTCTCTGTCTTTTTTAATATTTTGAAGATCAGTTGAAAGCTAAACATAAAACACACACACACAGGGCTTCCCTGGTGGCACAGTGGTTGAGAGTCCACCTGCCGATGCAGGGGACACGGGTTTGTGCCCCGGTTTGGGAAGATCCCACATGCCACGGAGCAGCTGGGCCCGTGAGCCATGGTCGCTGAGCCTGCACGTCCGGAGCCTGTGCTCCGCAACGGGAGAGGCCACAGCAGTGAGAGGCCCGCGTACCACAAAAAAAAAAAACAAAAAACAAAACACACACACACACACACACAAATATATCTCCAAACAATTATTTCAACTAAACTCCCCCGCGTTAATCCCAACCCTCAGTTCAATGTCTTTCACAGAGTAGTCACCTGACTGCTATTTATTAGAAGAATGTACAAATGACAATACAGTTTTTCCAGCTGCTGCATATAGTAAAAATAATAAACGAACTTTCTTCTAAATGAACAGTAGCTGCCAAATTCTCTCCTTGCTGTATGTTTGTTAAGCTTCAATAATAGCTAGGAACTCCTGCCAGCACCAATATATCATGCAAATCAATGCTCAAAAGCAATATTATTGTACACCATCTTGCTTTTTGGCTTTTATTTCAGGGCTCCTGAAGTCTGGTTACAAATAGGTCATTTATATTCACACATTTATTTTTTATAGTTTTCATAATGAAAACTAGGTCCCTACCATCGCTATACATGTACTCAGTTTTTATAAGCAAGACTCTGGAGAAGATGAGTTGCTCAAAGTTGTAATGCAAATTGCTTAGTGCACTAAAAAGGCATTGCTTTCCCCCATGTACATGTTTTATTTGCATTTTAAGACCCTAGTAAAACTCTATTAACCATCATTCTCCTACTTTAGTAATTTTCTCATCTTGGAATTTTGGGGGGACAAAGTAGAAACACATTTCTTTAGTATTATTAATATTTACAACAAATTTTATGGAGAACCATCTAATAAACAATATTGTTGCATGGGTAACAGAAAATAGGAGAAAAAATAAAGGAGGAAGCAGGGAAAATCCAGAATTCTACTCCTCTAATAAACCAACTGTTTTCATTCACAATGGTTATGTTTAGACTTCAAATGCACTCGTTGTTAAAGAACAACTGTGGAATTAATTTTATGTGAGCATAACAGGCAGCTTTATCTTTTCTACAATAAAACTATCTTCTCGGGGATGAGAGAGTAGAGCTCAGATGGCTCCCAAAGTTCATCTGCTGTGAATTTCCTCCCTTCCAGCCCTCAGGCTGCTCTCAGAGGCCTGGTTTAGAGGACACATTGTGAATGACTGCATTAGCCAACAACCTCGAGTACAGCAGCAGCATGTTACATTTGAGGGCAGCCACATAGAAACAAGGTTTATTAGAGATGAAGAGAGAAGGGCTACTATTTCAAGAGAGAGTCCTGGTTATGAGAGAAGGTCCTTCAGTCTCACTACCTGGATTGATTGTAGAGCCCACCACCCACATGTTGTGAGGCTTGGGCAAGTTACTTAACTTTGCTGATCCTTGCTTCTTTCTATCTGTAAAATATATACAATGATTGTACTGATGTTATAGGGGGTTGAGGAGCTGCAGGTGATTTAACATGTGTAAAGTGCTAGGCTAGGCACATAATAAACAATAAATGTTAGCTCAGTTGTTCTCTAAATCTAAACCTTATTCCCCCTCTCCTACCTACCACCAATTGTGCCGACTTAATGTGTAAAGAGGGCTATCAGCCAGGTATGGAATGCTACACAGACATTAAAAACAGGAAATCTGGGGGAGCCGGCCAATGAAAATATCCTCAGGTAAGAATGGATTCCTTCTGGTTTGTAACCTTCTTCCACATAGCCATAAATAATTCCATTTGGTCTGAGCTGTGCTGGAGTCTGGTTGAACCTCTTTCTATATTCAAAGTATACAAAATTCTCAAATTATTATGAAATCCTTTCTTCAAAGTATCAAGAAAGTAACTATGGCATAGCGGAATAAGTGCTTGAGTTCGAGTCCTGGCCTCCTGTCTCACTAGCTCTGTGACTAAAATATTGTTTCCCCTTTCTGGACCTTATTTCAATAATATAATATGTTATCTTAGATAATCTATCGGGTTCCTGGAAGCTCTAAATTTTTATGTGGATTAATCCAGGCCTGTCATTCCAGGAATCAAACCAAATGAGAGCCAAATATAAATGCTGCTGTGTTTCTGTGGTCTTTAGTATGCTATAACCATTTATCAAGTAGGAAAGTTAGAAGATTTTAATGAATAAGACTATTTTCTGATCCTGAAATTTGCTTATTTTTATACTAATTTATTTATTCATTCATTCAGTAAGAATTTACTAAATGTCTTCTATAAGTCAAACTGTTTACTGGATTCTGGGAATACAGACATAAGGTTAGGATTCCTGGCCATTAGAATATGGGGATCCCAATAGGAAACATACATATGTAAGCAAATAATTGCAGTATGGTATGATGAAAGCTATGTATAATATGTGCAAAAAGAGTCATGAACACAGAGAAGTAAAAATTTTAAATGAAATGGAGAAACAGAAAAAGAATGGGCTTTGAAGTCAGGTAGAATTTCCATTCAGCCATCTACAAAGTAGGTGACTGTACAACTTGTTTAGTTCCTTTAAGTCTCAGTTGGTTGTCTGAAATATGATGATGGTAATACCTATTTTAAAGTGTGGTTATGACTAACCACGCTTTAAAAAAGGTTTGCTACCTTCTCAGAAAAGGGGGCATTTGCTCTGGGTCTTAGAAGAAAGAGTAGGAATTTGCTTGGTGGATGCAGTGAAATGGGTGTGTGAAAGGGTGGGATATATATTGAACAATACATTTGAAGACTTATTCTTCATCCTAGATAGTGGTTCCCTGTTACTGGAGGAGAGCATCCATAGAAAGAATATGGTAAATGAGTGTGTAAAGAGGATTTGTTCTCAGATAGGCAAGGGTTTTGCCTGTCATGCTGTCTTATAGGCAGGCATTGCAAGATGATTAGTATTCCTCTTAAATACATGTTTCTAAGATTATCTTGGTATTAATATGGTCATGGAAGTTACTCCTAGCTATTTCAGTATTGTGGGAAGAAAATAAATATAGAAATAATATGAGTAAAGAAAGATATATATTAACAAAGTAATATCCTCAGAAGGACTGTAGGATTTAGCAGAAGTTTGGGGTTATACTTTTAATGCAGCAAAACTTGACAGATTCATGCCTTTATTTACATTTTAAAATAGTGTTTTGGGGTTAGAGAAAGGAAATCAAACAATATGCTTAAAAGTAGAAGACTTGGTTTAGTGAATAAGATGCAAAGAATCAAGTTAGCATTTTCAGTGATTTTAAATGATTTTAAAATACCTTGATTTCTCATTATACTTTATTGATCTTTCAACATTGTTTCAAGCACTAGTTGAAAATTATTTTTCCTAAAAATATTAACGACATCGACCCCCATTGTTTTCTGACTTCTCATGTCACTAATTAGAAGCTGATGAGTGTCTATTCTCCTTCCTTTCAATGTCACTTTCTTTCCTCTCTCTAGAAGTGTTTAGTATCTCAGTTTTGAAATTCACAAGGATGCAATTAGTTTTTTTTTTCCCCGTTATTTTTATTATCCATGCACAGGATACTTAGGAGTTCTATCAGTCTGATAACTTATGTCTTTCTTCAGTCACAGGGAAATACTTGTTCTATACTTGTTTGGTGATTTCTCCTCTAGTTATATTGTTACTTCATTCAAGGAATCCTCCTGGTAGTGTTTTGGATCTTTGGGTTTGAGCCTCGTTGTCTCTTCCCTTTCCTCTTACTTTGTTTCTATCTATTTTTATTGCTATTATTAAATATTCTGAGGTGTTTCTTCATCTTTATATTTTAGACCTTCTATTGATATTTTTTAAATGCCTGTAACCATATCTTTAAACTCTAAGAATGATTTCTTATACTTTTTTTCTCTCCATCATAGCAGTCCTCACTTTATGGGTAAAATATCTTCTCAAATCCCTGTGGATATGTTAATTAGAGAGCTCTTTTAAGTTCTTTTATGTTGTCTGAATTATCTATTTTTTTTTCTCAGGGTAAATATTTCTGTTTTAGACTTTTTGGTCATTTTCTATGGTACTAAATATTCTCATAAACATTCAGATTTGTGGTACTCTATTCACATTTAATTGCGTGGGTTTCCATTACTGTTAGATGGTTAAGGCTATTTTCCAGCTACACTGATCTTTTAAGACTCAATTTGTTTATGACTTCCACAGACATATTTTTTTAATTAATTAATTTATTTTTGGCTGAGTTGGGTCTTTGTTGCTGCGCGCAGGCTTTCTCTAGTTGTGGAGAGCAGGGGCTGTTCTTCACTGCAGTGCATGAGCTTCTCATTGTGGTGGTTTCTCTTATTGCGGAGCACGGGCTCTAGGCATGTGGGCTTCAATAGTTGAGGCTCATAGGCTCTAGAGTGCAGGCTTAGTAGTTTTGGCACATGGGCTTAGTTGCTCCATGGCATGAGGGATCTTCCTGGACCAGGGCTCGAACCCATGTCCCCTGCATTGGCAGGGGGATTCTTAACAGCTGTGCCACGAGGGAAGCCCCAGGCATATTTTTAAAAGTAACAGTTCATTGTCAGGTAACTACTAGGTTAGTCAACTGGAAATTCTGAAAGAAAAATTTGTAGTCAAGATTATTCCTGGTTTTCCAGCTTTAAGACTCAGTCTTTTTAAAGAGTACTGCCACAGACCTCATACTTGGAAATATTCTGTAGGCTTGTAGCTCTGCTGACTGACCTAGAGAAGCTATATTAAGTAGGAGATAATAGGTGAAAATGTTAAATAATAACAACAGGACAGTACTAATTTTATAAATCATGTGCATCTACAATGGTAAGGAAGTAACTGGAGTCAATAGTCTTGTTATTAAAAATTATATTGGAAAAGTTGTGATAGCAGAGTGGCTCTCTTTTGCATCCACAATATCTTATGAATGTTGCTATTATTGCCCCCACACTTTTACATTATAATTATTGATTGAATTATTTATATCTCCTTTTCCTACTAATACCTTGATCCACTGCATTGTGTTCATTCTTGAATCAGTAGTGCTTATCACACTTCAGGGTGGGTGGCAGATAATGTTTGTTGGCTAAATGACTGAATGAATAAGGTAATGAATGAATAGAGATTCTTGAGTTTCTCACTTGTTTCTTTTACCTTGGTCAAGGCATTTCACTTGTCTATCAGCTTCCTCATTGTAATATAAGGGTAATGTGTATCCACTTTTATTTCTTTTCAGAGGTTTCATAAAAACCCAAGTACTATAAGATATACTAGTGCATTATAAAAAATTCTTCTGTGCTATGTATACATGACTTTTATTATTATCATTATCATTGTCATCACCATAATCTTGTCACCTTCATTGTCATCATCATCATCATTTTCATCATTCTAAATCAAGCAAGAACCCTTTTCTATTTATTCAAATCTACCTATTTGATAATACTTTCTAGGTTTATCTGATTGATGTGGGTGTTTTTATTTTCTACCTTTTAATCACTAATTATGCAGAAAATGCTTATTAGAATTTCTAAAGAAAATATAAATTCACTGGAATAAAATAATGGCCTAATGTCTTCAGAGACTTTCTAGATGACTAATGTGAATGCTACATTCAGAAGATTTTACAAATAGTAAGGATGATGAACACAAATAGTAAAAATTTCTATAGTTTTTTATACTTTTCAAAATACCTTCACAGAAATTTATACATTTAGTTGTTATTATTGCTTTATGATATAGTTAAGTGATGTGCTATTATTCCAATGTGAGTGATGAGGAAGTGGAAAATGTGAAAGTTTAAGTAATTTGTCCAAGGTCAAAGTTAATCAATAACAGAAGTGATAACAGAGCTCACGTACAATCCCCTAATTTAGTGTTATTTTATTATATGACATCAACATATACATCCAAATTCTAACTTGATCACTGCATTTACAACAATAAAATTTCATCTTTTTTTTTTCTTTTTCATAATGGGAAAGGCAGGGTGTAGAGAAAATCAAATGCATTTGGCTTATTTCATCTTATCCACCAGCTGTTCTTAGTTGTCATTTATAAAACTGTGTTAACTGGACCCCCAAATAATGAGGCCTCATTTATAAAACTGTGTTAATGGGACCCCCAAATAATGAGGCTTTAATGACAGAACAGAACCACTAATTCTTTTTCCTTAGCCAGTTTTTCCTTGACCAATGAACTAATTATTGAAGAGAACTTTATTATATTTTTCCCAGTTCACTTTTAGACAATAATCAAAGAAGCGGGAAGAAACGTGATAGTGTCTAGGAACAATTATTGCAACTATTTTGCTTGCAATTTAAAAGACATTAAAAAAAAAAGGCAAAGTGGTGGGAAATGGGTGTTACTTTCTACAGTTAGTGCATTGCCTGACTCATATGGCCAAAGAGCAAAGTCATTTATGGGGAATCATTGTCTCCAGCAAGATCATTAAAGAAAATAAATGCTTCTAGACCAGATGGAAATATAAGAGAGTTAGACCTAAATTAGGGAAACCATTGGCCACATGTGAATCCCAAGCTATATGCGTAAGCCTGATCTGATTAACTGTTTTGAAAATTGCCTTTGCAGTGAAATTTAGAGCACACAAGAAGAAGGATGGCTTTTCGAGGATACTAAGAGCTTGGCTCTAAGGGTGGAAATTTGAGATTTGTATTAGACCACCCAACTCAACCAGCTCTCTCCCTTCATTTAAAGAATAATAATTACATTCGTTGAAAGATTTTTATGTTCTAGGAACTATTGGATGCTTTGCATATATTATATCAAATCTTGCCAACAATCTTAGAAGATGAGATGAGGAAGCTCTGAGTCAGAGGAAGCTCTGAATAATAATAGTGATGTTGATAATGGAAATAGTTATTATGTATTGAAAACTTATTAAGTAGTGACCATGTTTTTTTAACCCTCAAAACACTCCGATTGCTGCAGGTGCTATTCTTTTTGATTCCCATTTATAGATAAGGAAACTTATGCCAAAGATATTAAGCAACTCGCCCAAGGTTATACTTGCCAAAGAGCCAGAATTTGAACACAGCAATCTATTTCTAGAGCCTGTATCCCTGATTACAATGCTAGACTGATAAGAACTAAAGAGTATGGATCACCTTATTCACCACATGGTAGAAACTTGATAATCACTTGTACATAAATTAAATGAAGAAACTAAGTTTCAGTGAGAAGGAAGGAAGGAAGGAAGGAAAGGTTTGCCAAAGTTACTGTGTCTCTCTGACTGCAAGCTGAAGTCAGATTTTCCTCAGCAAACATATCACAAAGCCAAGTCTGTCCTTATTAATCAGGCTATGACCATTCTGAATGCTGGTATTAAAGATGGTCTCTAGAGCATGCAGGCCAAAAGGGGGCTGGAAGGAAAGGATCCTTCTTGGGGTGCTATGCATTCAGGTATGGCTGGGTTAGCCCTGGAAGGCAAGTTGCATCTTCATAGCTGGAAAACATACTTGCCAACTCTTCTCTGAATGTATTTTTTTTCTTTGTTATCCCAAAGCCTTGGTAAATCACATATTTTACATTTCATTTGGAAGTAACTTCATATTTACATAAAGGTTTAAAGAATAAAAATAATACAAAGAACACCCAATACCCTTTACCTGGAGTAACCTTTTGTTGATATTTTACTCTATTTGCTTTAATAGTTTGCACTGTCTCTCTCACACACATATTTTCTGTCTATCTATGTATCTATCTATGTATCTATCTACCTACCCACCTATCTATCCATCTATTTATCTATATGTTTTTGTTGTTGTTCTTGTTTACTTTTACTTTCTGAATCATTTGATAGTAAATTACCTGTATCCAGGCTCTTTACTTCAAAATTCTTCAGTGTATCTTTCCTAAGAACTGGGATATTATTTTATGTAGCCCAAAACAGTTGTCAATTACACTAAATGTGATACAACACTTTTACCTAATCTACGATTCATATTCCAGTGTTGTCAATTAACCCAATAATATCCTTTTTGACTTTTTTCACCTCTCGTACAGGATCAAGTCCAAGATTAGTATTGTATTTAATTATCATGCCTCTTTAGTCTTTAATATGGACAATTTTCATAGTTTTTTTTATTGGCCTTTTATGTCAATTAAAAAAATAATAGCATCTTTCTCTTTTATAAGTAGAACATTCCTCATTTCTTTGTTTTTTTCTGATATTTCTTCCTGATTAGATTCAGGTTGTGCATTCCCAACTGGAATACTATATAGGTGATATTGTGAACTTCTGAGAGTATCACATCTGGAGGTGTATTCATATGCTACATTGATCAATCCATCAAGGCATTGATTTCTCCATGATATAGCTTCTATTTTTCCCCTTTATTACCAATAAGCAGTAATTGGGGAAATACTTTGACTATGTTGTAAATAGCCTGCTCCTAATCCAAATTTCCTTCTAAATTTAGCATCAATTAATGTTTTGTGCCTGGTCCAATGGTTACTGTGGTTGTTATAAATGATTTTCCCTCTCCAGCCATGTAGCCTGAGATCTAGTTTGTGCTACATGCCATACACAGCACAGGGCCGGCTGTGTTAGTCAAGTTCTCCAAGAAGCAGGTGCTACAGCAGGATTAAATATGGGAAGATAGTACTAAGGGAAATGATTGTATAATTGGAGATAGGGAGAAATTTGGAAGAAGCTGGATGTACCATCAAATGAGATGCAAATCTGACGTTGAGTGAGGGAGAGAGGGAGTGAGGGTTGGGTGAAAGTGTTTTAGACTGCAATACAGACTAAAGGAGGGTCAGCAAAGCTATTGGATAGTCCTTGAGCCAAAGGTGGCTATCAGATGGGACCTGTATTTCCCAGAAATAGATCTGCCATAGTAGCTCTGCTGTATTCCCATTCCTTGACTGGGGACAGCATGAGGGCTATGGCAATGAAACTCCCTATAGTACAAAGTCTTCTGGGCACATTTAACTACTGCTTCAGCAGCATCCTTTTTGAACGTCATGTTACCACCATCAAACAAATCTAATCACACTGCCCTTTTCTTCTCATAGGTATATTTGAGAAATACAATCATGTAGATGAAAGCACTTTGTAAATATCAAAACTCTATACCAGTCTAACAGGATTGCTGTTCCTACTACTGTTTTTTTAAATTTATTTTTATTTTTTATTGAAGTATAGTTGATTTATAGCAATGTTTCAGGTATACAGCAAAGTGATTCATATATATGTATATATCACTCATAATGAAAGGGACTGAGAATAAAGCAATCTCCACAGTATAGCATCTACATTTAGGCATTTATCTGCATGTAAGGCTAACAGGAGGACTTTTTACAGAACTTACCTCTGAATCCTTTTTGCCTATTTCTTTCAAGGTAGTTTACTCTAGAATATAAGTCTTGAGGAAGAAAATACTCCTTCACAGAGCAAGAATGAAAGGGTAAAAATAATTATGCTTAAGAGGGGCCTATAGATAAGTACTGCTATGTCTCATAACTATCTTATTATCTAATATAAAATATTTCCCCCCCAAAAAACAGTTAAAAATCTCTATGTGCTTCACATGAAGTTAGTTTTGTTTGTTTTAACTGAGGTTGAAAAATGTGCTAGAATACTATCTTCTTAGAGGTGTTGTGGTAAAATGAGAGCAAGCACAGGCTTTGTTGCTGAGGACTCGCAGACTGTGGAGAGTTTCACCTACTTAAATTTCAATTTTCTCATATCTAAAATGAATAATAATAACATGTTCACTCCATGATTGATGGAAGCAGTAGATATAACAAGTGTCAGGTGTCCAACTTAGCCCCTGGCAAACAATAGATACAATAAATTGTGGTCATTGTTATTAAATCAAGAAATGTCTATTAAGCACCTATTATGTGTTAGTCACTATGCTAGATGCTGAGCCATATAATAATAAATAGATAGAGAGACAATCCCTACCTTCTAGAAGCTTACAGTGTAATGGGGAATATAGACAAAGAGGCAATACCTACAGTGAACAAAGGCTTTGACAGGGTAAAAACAAGGTGCTTTGGGAATATACAGAAGGGTCATTGAACCTAGAATTGGGAAATCAGGGAAGTCTTACTGGGGAAAAAATGTTTAAGACCCAAGCACAAGTAGAATTCAGTCAGTCAAAAGGTGAAAGTAAGAGTAAAGGAGAATTCTTAGTAGAAGAATCAGCATATATAAAGTACTGGAGGCAAGAATAAGCATTCCATGTTCAGGAAACTGGAAGAAATCATGGTGGGGATTAAAGGTGGTGGTAGAGTGGTGGGGAAACAAAGTCTGTGAGATGAAAAGGGCCTTGAAATCAGTGTTAATGACTTTATATCATTAGCCAATACCTAAATACTGACACATAGCAGATACTGAGTAATTGTTGAATATAGGGGGTTATTTTTATCATGCAATTTTTTTGAGATACCCATACTTTTCTGCTGAAATGTTCTTTGGAAAGAAAAGTATGTGCCATATAGAAGCACTCCTGGGTTCTCCCTGAAAGGTAATATTGCATATGAAAATCTCCCAAGTAGCATAGATGTCACAAAATCTTTAAAGTTAGAATCATAACATGGGATTAATATTTACCTCCAACAAATTGAACTGCTTCTCTAAACTAGAGAGTTCTAGTTTTCCTATGGGTGTGTCAATTTCATTTCCTTTAATTAAGAGAGTCTGTGAAAAGAGTCCAAGATCCTGTCTAGTCTAACCAAGGGGAACCTACATGATCAGAGATTGGAGCACACAGAAACACACACATTAACTCTTTCCAAAGCAATTGTTTGAAGTGGTCCAAAAACATCCACAAGCTGCAGCTTTGATCAAAGAAAAATAAGAGGTAATCCCCAAGTCAAACTGAATTCTCCATGGGTATTTGTGGCAATTTGACTGAAAATTGTATACTATCAAATCCCCATGAGTATGTTTGAGGTTTGGAAAGACATGAATATTTGAGGACAACGGAAATTTGTGAAGTCCAAAGATGTTTATTGACAGGACTTATTTCACTTTTCCCAGGCCAGAGGGATAAAAAGGTTTTCTCTGTTTTTCTTTAAATACTTCATCCATTCCAAAGAGGATAGCTGGGTAATACCCAGACAGGAAGAGTTACTGACTTACCACAAATACATAGACGTGGGACAGCAGTATGGTCCCAAGTGCTAGCATTGTGAATGGTTACTATATCTGGCCATCACTGTCCCCATTTGCAAAATATGCCAGGTGGTCTTTTGTATTAATTGATTCCCCATGTTCCATCTTCCCTGATTCACATCTGTTCTAATGAAGAGAGTGTATAAAGGACTATCTAAAACTTGTGCCATATAAGACTATCAAATGAGAGTTTTTAAGTCCAGTCAATTGCCTATATGTTGAGTCATTCTTTTCAAGCATATGTTTTCATTTAGCTAAACAGAGCCAGACCTGACCATGGGGTACAGTGGGACAGGCAGCTGTATGCATAGAAGCATTGCCCAACAATGAAGTCAAGGTGCCAAACAGAAAGAGAAGTGACGACAGTCCAATATTGGGGCCACTCAGCAGAGTCACTCATGAAGTGACTGGTGACCAGAAATAAGCCTTGATCAGGGCGCACTCTGACAGGGCTGTGCTCACGAGGCAGCCAGAAAAACCTGAGGCTGGAATTCAGCTTTGCCACTTACTAGTTGTACAGCCGTAGGCAAGCTGGTTACTTACTTAGTCTAAGCTGTGGTGGCTTCACCTTTGAAACTGGGAGAAAGGTACCTAATTTAAGACTTATTTGAGAGTTCAACAAAATGACATGTAAAATACTTAGTATGCTAGGTATTCATCACATGGTGACTGTTATAGTTTATTATTATATTTGTTGTCATATTGTTATTAATAATATTAGTAAGAGCAGAACATCATTATCAGCATCACTTGATATATCTTCCTTTTATAGCTAACAGTTGACTTACTTAGTTTAGTTAATTTGCCATAAAATTACCTAACTGTTTAACTCGAACCATGATGTAAACACTTCCAGGTTATTGGTAGGAAACATGTATAGATATAGATATGTATATATATTATATAAGAGTGTAATGATCAAATAAGGTAGATAAATAAATTACAGTACAATGAAATATAGATATGTGAATGACACTTAGGATATCATAGATACTGGAGTAATTAACTTTCCCTAATGAAAGATTAAAATGAGACCCAAGGTGTAGCAATGATAAACTCAGGTCTGTATTTGTAGCCTTTTTTTTTTTAATCATGTGAAATAATGTTTATTGCTACCAGTTATATAATCACTACACGTTTCTTGAAGAAATTTAGAAAATATTCACATACATGAAAATAAAATGATCCCAAATCCCAGCAACCAGAGAGACTAACAGTTAACATTTTATTTAACAGATAACTATATTTTAGATCAATTACAGTATTATGTAGATAAACTCTTAATAAGAATCTAATTCTCTGAACTTATTCTGTGCCTTCTATCCAACTACTTCCAGACTTCTGTTCATGCCATTCTCTCCTCAAAGAATGAACCCAATCTCAATCTACTCACCTTTAAGACTGAGTTATTTAACATCCCTTAGCATCTGTTTTATGATAAGATTTTTGTGGGGATTTAGTAATGCACATTAAGAACCTAGTACAGAAGGTGCTATACAAATGGTAGTCATTGTTACAGCTAAAAAGTCCCCTCTTTAGTGGAACTTTCACAGTTTACTTCAGTCCTTCTCTGACGCTATTTGTATGTCACTTACATTGGAATGCCTCATCATGAGCCAATACGTGTCTTATCTCCCTCACTAGGATCTGAGTTGATTTTGGGCAGGTCTTGTATTTGTAGCCTTTTGATTGTATGTTAGATATAGTTTAAATATAATCCTTTTTTTTTCTTGTGTCATTTCAAACACAGTCAACCGAACATGAAAAGTCTTATATGTAGTTATCAATTTAAATGAGGTCTTTCCCTAATTGTATAAAGAAAGGAAAAAAGAAAAGCAAAGAAAAACAATTTAGATTGCTTTCCTCCTGGATTTTTTCTTTTTGATAATCCTCATTATAGATTTTTGAAAAGAGTGAATTTGGGGAGACTGGTCGTTTATTTTTCTCTTTGCTGGTACTAGGTCTAAATTTATCTTTTAATTTACTTTATTCATTACACAAAACTACACACAGTCATTACCTGGAGGTTTTAAAAAGGAGTATAATAATGTGGACAAAGGATTATCTAACAGTAGCATTCTATAGCAAAGTGATCAAATTAAATACTTAGGGAACTGAAAATTTCTAATGGCCTGGCTGCTACATTAAAAATGTATCGTTTATTTCTCATTGCATGAGGACATTTCCCTAAATTATAATGTTAATTTAACACTGTAATATAGATATCCCTCTCTATAAATATATGATTAGTTTGACTGATTTAGTTGATTTCTCTTTTTTTCTTTTTTTTTAAAACATCTTTATTGGAGTATAATTGCTTTACAACTGTGTGTTAGTTTCTGCTTTATAACAAAGTGAATCAGTTATACATATACATATGTCCCCATATCTCTTCCCTCTTTCATCTCCCTCCCTCCCATCCTCCCTATCCCACCCCTCTAGGTGGTCACAAAGCTGATTTGGTGGATTTCTTTGTCTTAAGTTTGCACACGAGGTTGCATAAATTTCACAGTATACTCTTAACATGGAATGATGAGAACAATAAGGCAGAAATGCCCAAGGAACATAAAACATATTGGGAACTGATTTCCTGTAGGGGATACCAATACAACTTAAACACTTGTGGAATGTTTGCAATGTCTATAATAAAAAGAGTGCATGATCACTGTACTTTGTAACTACAAAGACTGAGCACAGCTCCTTGTAACCAATTATCTTAGCCAAGTCATATTAGCAAGTATTTATTGAATGCCTAAATTATAATAATTTTCTGAGAACCATGAAGACTATAAATGCATAAGGAAATGGATTTCTCTTCTTTAAGATGTTTTACATTTAAATCAAAAGGAATATCTTCTCTCTAGGCATTGTTAGAAAACAATATGCAATCTGGTGTTAGAATTTTATGTTCAAGGTCATACAGATTTGTGAAACACTATTGTAGACTGCAGTAGGTGGGGCTGAATTCAGAGAGGAGGACTATAGAAGTAGAATAGGATGTAAGTAGGGATGTATAAGACAAAAGGACCCTTAGACAGTGGCACAATATGAACAGAAGCAAGGAGTTAAGAAATAACATGTTAGATACTAATATTATATGGGGACTTCATGATATAGCATACATTTTATTTTAGGAGATATAAATGAGGCTTGACTCATTACTTCCTGCTTTAAACTCTACCAATGGAAACTTTGTCTAGAGATCATTCATATCATCAATTTGTCCATAAGATTTATAGTTCCTTGTGATTAGAGTCTATGGAGATATCCTTATTTCTGCTCTCCCATAACCCCAAATATATTATGGTCACATAATGGGCCTTCAACAAAAATGCATTCATCAAAATAGAAGTGACCATTCTTACTTACAAGTTGCCTACTAAGTCAAGAGTGTAAAATTTCATTAAGCTAAATATTTCATTTGTCTCAAAAGATCTGTTTATACCTGGAGGGATAGAAATCTTTGGTAGGTTTTGACTCTTGGTGGTTTTATGTTTTATTGAAAGCATTTAACTATATTTCAGCAAGGTAAACATAAAAGAAGGTTAAAAGGAATAGTCTTTTACATAGCTAGGTAGCTAGTGTTTGACAGCATAAATTGAATCTGTCCCTTATCTTGTAAAGGCAGAAGACACTGAGAATGAGTGAAGAAAATTGGACTTCTAAAATGATAAAATATTCAATAACTCTACTGGAACAAAATCTTGTTTCTCATAACTTTATTTCTAACCAAATTTATGTTATATGGAAAAAAAGCCCCAAAACACTGCATAGAAAGCACTTCAGTCTCCTACTTCATTTTAAAACATAACAAAAACAATGGTGATATAACAACTGGAACCACTAATTGGGTTTCTACACGGTGCCTACTTTGTTCTAAGTGCTTTGCATGTTTCCTTGCTTATCTTTACAATGCCCTGGTCTCACACACAATGAAAGTGAAGCAGACAAAGGTCAGCAAATGCCCAAGGTTCTCAGCAGGTATGAAGCAGCCCTACCTGAAATCCAAGGTTTCTCTGATGTGAAAAGCTCATGTTCATTGCCTATGTCAGTATTTCCCAAGCTGTAATTATTTATCATCTGAATGACTTTTAAGATATCTGAATATTACCTGGACTCTTTTTTATTGTGGTAAAATACATGTGACATAGAATTTACCATTTTAACCTTTTAAGTATTCAGTTTGGTGGTGTTAAGTATACCACACTGTTGTGTCACCATCACCGCCATCCATCTCCAGAACTTTTTCATCATTCCAAACTTAAACTTCGTACCTGTTAAACACTAACTCCCCTCCCCTCAGCCCCTGGGAACCACTATTGTATTTTCTGTCACTATGAATTTGACTGATCTAGCTAACTCATATAAGTGAAATCACATAATATGATTTGTCCTTTTGTGACTGGCTTATTTCACTTAGCATGATGTTTTCAAGGTTCATCCATGTTGTAGCTTGTATCAAAATTTTATTCTTTTTCCCCCCCCTCTGGCTTTATTAAGGTATACTTTCCAGTCAAATGTTGTATATGTTTAAGGTATACAAACTGATGACCTGATATAGGTAGATATTGTGAAATATTTACCAAAACCAAGCCAATCAACATAAGTTTAATAATATTCCATTGTAATTTTGTTTGTCCATTCAGCTGTTGATGGACATATGTTACCACCTTTTGGCAATTGTGAATAAGGTTTTACAAATATTTGTTCAAGTCCCTGATTTCATTTATTTTGGGTATATAACTAGAAGCAGAATTTCCAGATCATGTACTTAATTGAACTGTTATATTATTTCTTTAAGATTATAATGAAAAATATTTATATAACTATTCAAAATAATTTTTTGCTACCTAAAATCATTTCAACCAGAAGTGTGTGTGCTGCCTTTAGTGAAATATTATTTTATGCTTGAGAAAAGTAGTCCACTTAATGAGACTAGACTTTTATTCTAGTTATCTCAAACTAAACAAACACAATATTTTCAATAATTGATAAAAGAATAATGAAACTTGAAGAGGAATTATTGTTCAGAAGAAAAAAATGGTTCATTTGCTCATAAATTTACATATATATTTATTGGCGGCTAAGTACTACTCTTAAGAACTCTGAAAATGGAATAGTGAACAAGATACAAATGGGTCATGCCTTCAAGGAATTTAACTGTTTAGAAAGAAACACTAAAATGTATTAAAACATAAAATGTATTAACGTTAGAAATATCACATATAGTAATGCCGATAAAGGACATTTTAAAGCATGTAACCGGGTACACCTCAAGTAACATGAGTAGAGTTAAAGAAAGGTTTTTATGTGGATGTAAAATTTTCAATAATAAAGATGTGTAGGAGCCAGGAAGATGGGGGAGGCAATTTTTTTTAGGCAGAGGAAATATCATACTGAAATTCTTGAGAATGGGAAGAGCAAGGCAAATTCAAAAGTATTCAACAAATCCAATATTTTTCAGTATAGGAAACAAGAAAGTGTAAATCATAAAAGAGGGATGGCCCTGTACAACACATGTTTTCAGACTGAGCACAAATTATTTATGTTATGGAAGGCAGGGTTTCTTGTCTCCATTTTGTAAGCAATTACATGGAGTCTAACTGAGGTTAAATATCAAAGCCTGCATTTGAACCTCCATTAGCAATGCTTTTCCACCTCCACAGTTGCCATCTAAATTGAATATCATAGCAGGGTCTGTTTTCTTTTAAGAAAGATTATAGGAAAGTAAAACATAGGTTATACAAGTTAATAATTGTGAAAGGTTGGAGGAGAACTTTCAAAAGAGCTCATACAACAATGTACGAATTAGAATATGGCCAAGTATAAGAATTTAAAATTGCTTAACTTCTATAATTGTGAAAAACATAAAATAATGAGAGGATTTACCCTTTCCAGTTGGCAGGTTTTATTGTTGTTGGTGGTGTTTTGCTTTTTTGGCCACCCAAACACTGACATTTTAAACACTGAGAAGAATGTAAGTTAGCACGGTCTTTTTATATTGCTGTATGGATCAAGAGTCATATAGTTCATCTCAATCATTCACCAAGTAATCTGTTCCCAGAAATTTAATCTAAATAGTGAGCCATATATACAAAAAATTAGATTATATATATAAAAATATCTGCATATGCATACATTGATGTCTATATGTCTAGATATATTTATGGGTATAGAAATATCCCAACATTCTTTTTTTTTTTTTTTAAAGTTTTAAAAGTAATTTTTTAAAAATTTTTTTTATTTTTTGCTTTATAACAAATTTAATCAGTTATACATATACATATGTTCCCATATCCCCTCCCTTTTGCGTCTCCCTCCCACCCTCCCTATCCCACCCCTCCAGGCGGTCACAAAGTACTGAGCTGATCTCCCTGTGCTATGCGGCTGCTTCCCACTAGCTATCTACCTTACGTTTGGTAGTGTATATATGTCCATGCCGCTCTTTCACTTTGTCACAGCTTACCCTTCCCCCTCCCCATATCCTCAAGTCCATTCTCTAGTAGGTCTGTGTCTTTATTCCTGTTTTACCCCTATGTTCTTCTAGTGACAGATTGGAGTAATCAAATGTTTTTTGTTCAGAAATTTATGAAATGCCATATAGCCATTATAAAATATTCCATAAAGGAATATCTATAATAAAGAGAAAATGATAAAAAATAATTTACAAAAAGCACTTAAAATAGTATATAGAGTTTAAGGTCACGTGTATGAATAGGTTTGTGTGTAGAGTTAAATTTGAAGGCTATACACCAAAAGTGTTTACTTTGGTTGTTGCTGGGTGGCATATTGTTTGCTTTTGACTTGCTTCTTTAGACTCCCCCACCCCCAATTTTCTGCACATCACATTCATTTTTTTTTATTATCAATACAAAATGAAAACTACAATAGTTCTTGGTTAGAAATCATGCCTAGTACAGAGGGGCTAGATGGAAACTGATAAAGTAATTATATGGTATATAGTCTAAAAAATGTTTTAATGAAATTTGAATAGGAATATTAAAATCTTGGAGTAAATTCAGAGCACAGTAATGTCTTTTAAAACAATTTCCATCTTGTTTACATATAACTCTGCATACACGTGTTATACTTCATTCCTTTTCTGAACAGTCTTTTCCTTTTTGCTCTACCCTCTCTAATAGGATCTATTCATGATTCCATCTTACACAGCTTGTTTCCATAGTCCTCTGGACTGCAATTTAATGACACCTCCTCCAAATACACAACGGGGCTGGAGAAAGCACCTGAAATGAGTTCAGCCTGCCAGGTTCTCTTTCCTACTAATTGGGTCTCCAGTCTGTGTGTGATGGATTGAACAGGAAGCCATGTGAAGCCAGAGCTATGGTGGAGGCGCACATGCCAAAGAGGAGGGGTGTGCAGCTAGAGAGAGAGAGTTTGATTGAAATGCTTGGGGAGAAGCAGAGATGATACACAGCAGGGGTAACCTCAGCCCTTGTTTTCCAGTTCCTGATACCAGGCTTTGTGAACCTTTCCCATGACATATCTGTATCTTTTCAATCAATTCCCCTTTTCTCTGAAACTAGTTTGAGTGAGTTCTATTTTTAGTGCATTTGAAAGATTCCAGGTTAAGACAATATCTAATAGTCACTAAATAATCTGTACTTGATTTATATACGACTCACATTTTGGATTCATAATTACAGAGAAAGACTGAACTTGAAGGTCAGGGAACATTTTAGGAGATTTTGAGGCCAATTTTTTCTTCTTAAAAGGTTTAGCATAACAGTATTACTAATTTTCATTCATTTTCTTTTTGCTCACCTCCAGCAAACAGGGTATTTCTCATATGATGGCTCTTTGCATTTTAGTTTTTATTCTTTTTTTCTTTTTTCTATTAAGTCTTCCCTTTCCTAGGATAACACTGGCTAATTAGTCAATAATTTCAGATCTGATTTTCATTTTTTTTCTGACTCTCCATTTTCTTGCAAACCCATCCACAATAAGGCATTACCGTCTTTAAAATGTATTTTCCTTCACACTCATGATTTTTTTTTTGACAATTGTCATCTTTCCCTTACACATGCAAGCACAGCTTCTGTATGATGGAGTTCTAGGCCATGGTAGGTCACATAATATATTGTGATAGAATATGAACTTTGGAGCCACACAGAATTACCTGACTTACAAATGATATGATCCTAAGAAAATTTCCTAACTGCTCAACCTTTGGCAAAATGGAGTTATAGCCTGTAATGCACAGAGCTGTTATCTCTATGCTTCTGATTAAGGGTAAAAATAAACTGATAATAGAAAACAGATAATTTAAAAATCACTAAGTCATAGGCCAAAGGATACTGCTTCTTAAATATCTCCTTTCTGCAATAGATACCTACATATTAGATGAAACACAGAATAACTGATATTTTAGGATTGATATTTATATAATCTTAATATTGAAAGATATATTTTTCTGAGCTCTTACTATGTGTCACGCATAGTACTAGGTGGACATTATTAATTTCATATTTACTGGTCAAGAAACTAAGGAAAGGTGAAATAATTTACCCAAAGTCACATAGAGAGTTAGTGTGAAGTCAAAGTCAATATTTGAACTGGATTTACCCAACACCGAAACTATTGTTTTCCACTACAGTGCATTTCCTCTGAGAAGAAATACAGCTTAACAATTTAAGAAAGGAATGCCATTTCATGTTGATTGAACCCAATTCATTTTGACTTTTTTGTTTTATTTGCCACATATATAGTCAGAAAAATTCAGACTCCTACTTCATCAGTGACTTGCCTTGTGATTATGCTTTAGATGAAAATCAGAGTAGAAACATACCCTTCAAATTATCTTTGTACTCCCAGGATGCTAATTATCTTCTGTTTGCCCCTCTAGATCCACTCTCTACCCTGCTCCACCCTGCTTTCTGTGGGGAGAGGCTGACCTGCAAGGGTATACCAAGAGACTGTCTTGCCTTCTGGCTTTTCATTGGATTCAACTAATGGGGAGCCCTGGCAGGAGATTGGGGCTGGGGGAAGAGAGTGAATGAATGTGGAGTACTCTCTCATTTTCTTATTCCTTCAATCCTGGAAATTGTAACAGGTCCTTTCTTACTAGCCCCCAGGGTGTTGTGGAGCGGAATCTACACTATCCCTAGAGTTTTTCTCCACCCTGTCCCCACCTTGTAAATAGTCTCTTTATTAAACTCTTCTTGAGATATGAAAATCCGATTTCCTTCTAAGAACCTGTCATTTATTTTATTGGGGGATCCTTCCTCATACATCTGCTGTCTAACAAAGAACTTGGCATACTAAATGTGTTATAAGAATGGACAAATAAATAGAGGAAAATAGTGATATTTACTTTATCTTTATGGAAGATAAAGCTGGCTAAGGGAACCACTGTATGTGTCTGATCATCTCAAAATAGTTTCCTGTTCAATGGGGCCAGTATACCAAATAGAAAAGTAAATTTCTATCCAGACTTTCTTTTATGAACAAAACAGTCTTGAAGCCCCATGAAATCTGAGAAGATTTGGCCGTACAGCCAAGCTCCTGCTGTCTGGAAAATGTGATAGTAATCCACAAAAGGATTTCAGAGGGCTCGTCTAGAAGCTCTGTGATCACTCTGGTCTGGCAAAGAATGAAAGCCCCGTGGTTAGGTTGAGAGCTTAGAATTGCACTCCCAAGCCAGTGGTATTTTGCTTAAAGTGTAAAGTGTTAGCCAAGTGGACCAGGATGTCTCAAATTTAATTTAAAGACTAAGATTCATCCCTAATCAAGCGATACCTCTTTCCTCTCATGTAACACTTCCATTTAGTTGATTGAGGGCATCCGAACAATCAACATTTGGTTTATCTGCCTCTCAGAAATGTTATTCAATGGTTAGTGATTAATTTCATTTCACTGTGGATACAATGATCTCTTCTGGTGGTTGAGAAAAGAAAGGGGTGGTATTTGTTACTCTTAAGCATCCTGAAATTGTCTATCTGAGGATTTGTATTCACAAAAACAACTTCTATTTTTTAAAGAAGGCATAAAGTACAGTAAATCCCCTACATACAAACGTTCAAATTGCAAACTTTCAAAGATGCGAACATGCATTTGCATGTCCAATCACGTAAGTTAGTTCACGAGTCTGGTGTACATTGTCACATGCGTGCATCCTCTACAAGTGGTTGTGCTTTTGTGTATTTTACTGTACAGTACTGTATACAGTACAGTAGTACAGTGTCTTTATTTCAAGCCCAGGATGTCTGGAAGCAAGTGTAAAAGCAGTGGTGATGTATCTGGTACTGCTAAGAAGCGCCAATCGATAATGATGGAAAGAAACAGAAGTGAAAATAATTGACAGTGTGGAGCAAGGCGAAAATATGGTAGACGTCACTTGTTCTTATAACATGAATTATCCAACCATCAGCACGATTCTAAAGAACAAGGACAAGATCATGGATCATGTGAAGTCTGCTGTGCCGATGATATCGACAATAATGTCGAAAAACATGGAAAAGTGATGGAGGAGATGGAAAAACTTCTCAGTGTGTGGATGCAGGATCAACCTCAGCGCTGAGTCCTGCTCAGCTTAATGTTGATTCAAGAGAAAGCTAAAAGCCTTTATAAAGACTTGAAGAAGAAACACGGCAAATAATCAGAGGGTGCGTTTTTAATACCAGCCATGGCTGGTTTCATCGGTTCAAGGCTAGAGCCAACCTTCACACCATAAAAGTAAGTGGTGAGGCAGCGAGTGCAGATATGGTGGCTGCCCAGGAATTTCCTGCAACACTTCAAGGAATCATTGATGAAGGTGTGTATTTACCCGAGCAGGGTTTTGGGTTTTTTTTTTTTGTTTGTTTGTTTGTTTGTTTTTTGTGGTACACGGGCCTCTCCCGTTGCAGACCACAGGCTCTGGACACGCAGGCTCAGCAGCCATGGCTCACGGGCCCAGCCGCTCTGTGGCATGTGGGGTCTTCCCAGACCAGGGCACGAACCCGCGTCCCCTGCTTCAGCAGGTGGACTCTCAACCACTGTGCCACCAGGGAAGACCCTGAGCAGGTTTTTAATGTGGATGAGAGAGGACTGTACTGGAAGAGGATGCCAGATTGAAGTTACATCAGTAAGGAGGAAAAGTTGATGTCAGGCTATAAGGCAGCAAAGGATAGCCTAACTCTGCCATTTGGTAGCAATGCTTCTGGCGATATGAAGCTGAAACCTCTTTTAGTTTATCATTCAGAGAACCCAAGAGCCCTTAAAAACATAGTCAAGGGCTCTCTTCCTGTTGTGTGGAAGAATAATCCCAAAGCCTGGGTTACACAAGCCATTTTCTGGGATTGGTTTTTCCATCACTTTATCCCGGAGGTAGAGAAGTATTGCTTGGAGAAGGATGTCCCATTCAATATTCTTTTGCTGCTTGACAGTGCTCCGGGCCACACCCCATTCATGGATGACTTTCATCCCAACACCAAAATAGTGTATCTGCCACTGAATACTCATCCAACCTGTGAACTGGGGAGTTACAATGACTTTCAAGAAATATTATTTATGTCACACTTTTTGTCAGGCAGTAAAGGCAAATGACAAATCAGGAACAACCTTGTGACAATTTTGGAAGGACTATGACATCTACAATGCCATAAAAAACATGGACTTTGCTTGGCGTGAGATTATGGCTGTCATGATGAATGGGGTTTGGAAAAACATTTTCCTGCAGTTTGTTCATGATATTCATGAATTTGAGAAGGTGGATGAGGAGTCCAAAGAGGTCTTCAGCAACTTAATTACCCTCAGCGAGAAGCTGGTGCTAGATCTACAAGAGGACGACTTCACTGAACTCCTTGCTGTGCAACACGAGGAGCTTACTACTGAAGACCTGATGGCATTGGAGGCCCATTTTTTCAAGAGGGTAGATAGAATTGAATCCAGCAAGGAACCAGAACCTGTGCCATCAATATTGGGCATGAGTGAAATTGCAGCCTGGCCTCCATCTCCTATTGCTGGTGGTCCTTCAGTTCTGCCATCGCCCACCTCCTCTCCCTCCTCCAGTCAGTAACTTCTTGCCTGTTCACTTGATGCCAACCCCTGTATGCCAGCTGTTGCACTGTACTACTGTACTTTCCAAGGTATTGTACTGTAAGATTAAAAACGTTTTCTATATTTTTTGTATTTGTTTGTTTTTTATATATTTTTGTGTGAAAAGTATTGTAAACCTATTACAGTACAGTACTATATAGCTGATTGTGTTAGTTGAGTACCTAGGCTAACTTTGTTGGACTTACGGGCAAGTTGGACTTATGAACGTGCTCTTGGAATGGGACTCGTTCATATGTAGAGGACTTACTGTATTCCTAAACCATTTACTAAAGCCATGGTCACTTTAGATCATTCAACACTATTTGTCATGTGCAGCTATTGTATCAGACACTGAATGTAAAAGACATTTGATAAATTGCAACTATGGTGCAAATATTAAGCAGAGTATTACAGGGTATAGGCTACATGTTCCCTCTCTAGGTCTTCCATAGGGAATATGCCCATATTCCATCTTATAAGTGAGGAGACTGAAACTCAGAGGAATGAGAGCACTTGCTTAAAGTTTCACAGTGTGGGAAGAAGTGGAATGAGAACGCTGATCTCCTTACTTCTCCTCACACAACAATTTCACCAAAAAAAGTCAGCTTCTCATCTTCCCCAAGCTCTACCAGAGTTCACAGAGGTGCACCCAAGAACACTGTTGATTAGAACCACTGGTAATCACGGTGAACTGTTAGATTGGCTAAGGATGCAGCATGAGGGGCAGAGGAGCATCATCTGGTTTTGTTCTGTTTCCATCCTTCCTTCCTTTAAGTCACTGAGTCGTAGGCCAAAGGATACTACTTCTTAAATAGCTCCTTTCCTAATAGAGACACCTGCATTTCCTAAATGTAGGACTTTTTTGTTTGTCTGTTTTGTTTTTATTTTTGCAAAACTCCTATGATGGGGAGCTTACTATTTTGCCAGGCAATCCTTTTCATATTTAGACTGCATTTTTTTCCATTTTATTGATTCAAAATTGTCTGTAGCTTAGAATCACTGGATTTGAAAGTTTTAAATAATTAAATTGATTGTTTTGGCTAATGGGTATAAGCTTTTATGACCTGAAGAATCCTTTTTTTAAATAAAATTGTTTTGGAAAATGCAAACAACAGGTACAGGCTTACTCTGGTTGAAGCTGGTGGTGAGATCTGAGCCTCATCATCTAAGCCCCTTAGTGGGCCTCATGGAGTACAGTTTGAATATCAGTGACCTAGTCTGACCCTATCACTTATCAGAAACATCAAAAGATGGAAATCTAGTGAGGCAAAGAAAAATCTTAGGGCACACACCTGATCAAATGAGAAGCAAGAATTAAAACTCAGGTTATTGAATTCCTACCCAAGGCTTTTCTCATGCTAACACAAAGCCACCTTACCCATGCTCTGAGATGTATGTTCAGGGGCAACACAGAATTGTACAGCCAGCTCCTTCCTGCCATTAACGTCTCAGCTCAGATGTTGCCTCCTCTGAGATGTCTTCCTTGACTACAAAATTTTAACACCCAATATCCTACTACTGTATTTTATCTTCTTCCTAGCCCTAATTGTCAGTATCTGATTATTATTTTGTTAATATATTTGGTCCCTTAGTTCTTATCTATCTCCTGCTAGAATGGAAGCTCTGTGAGTCTTTCTTATGGACTGAATTTCCAGGACTAGAAAAGCACACAATACATATAGAGGAGAATTTGATAAATATTTGTTATATGAGTGCATACTAGGCAGAGCTGCATGCCTGGGCTGCCTGTTCCCTGTGGTCGTAGTGACTTGCTTGCTAGGCAGAAGTTAAATGATCATTCATCTAGAATGCTAGAGAAAAGGCTGCAGAGGCTATGTCAGACCCTCTGACTTCCCTTCTAGCCCTGGTTTTCCATGATCCAAAGAAATTGGGGTTGTTTCTATATGCAAGAAATACCCTTTCTTTCCTATCTGGAAGAAACCTTTAATCCTGATGCAGCCCAGTACATAGTATTGTAGCAATAATTATCCTGTTTACAAGGATTAAAAGATATGTATTTCAGATTTTTTTAAACCACCATAAGACAATAAATTAAAAAAAAAAATTTCCCATATCATATACAATAGTTGTAGCTAGGGATATTTTACAAATGAATTTTATTCCTTTTCACCATTCCCAGAGCTACCACATTATTGTAGGCTCCCCTGATGATTCACCAGCATTAATATCATCATCTCCCAACAGGTTTCCTGTCCTGCTCCTGCAGTTCCCTCCCCAGGCTTCCTTACTAATTCCAGACTTCTCCTGTTACAAATAAATAATTTTCTAACTTTCCCTGATTCAAGCTGTATTAGTTTCCTGTGGCTGCTGTAGCAAAGTACCACAAACCCAGTGGCTTAAAACAATAGATTGATTCTGTTACAGTTCTGGAGACCAGGAGTCCTAAATCAGTATCACTGGGCTGATACACTGATACAGCAGGGCCACATAACTTCCTGAGGCTCTACAGGGGAACTGTGCTTTGCCTCTTCCAATTTGTGGTGGTTACTAGCGTTCCTTGGCTTGTAGTCACATCACACCAATTTTCAAGGCAAGCATCTTCAAATCATTTTCTGCTCTGTTTTCACATCACCATCTCTCCTGTGTGTGTCTACCTGGATGATCCAGGATAATTTCTTTTTCTAAAGATCCATAATCACATCTGCAAAAACTCTTTCTCTTATAAAGTAACATTTTCAGGTTCTGGGTATTAGGACCTGATGTCATTTGGGGGCTGTTATCAGTCTGCCACAGAACTTTCATTGGTTTGCCATTGCCTGTAAAATAAGGTACACATTTATTACCAGGAAATACCAGCCCCTAAGATTCTGACCTCTATTTTCTTTTCTGTTCAGATCTTCCATGATGGTTTTCTGTATTCCCAATAATGTTTTGTTTTCAAATACACCTTTTTCTCCCATTTCCTGAAAGAAGGCCACTCTTTTATACTTCGTCCTCTTTTGTAACATGCTGTCCTCATCTACAATATGTTTTCCTCTTTTATCTTAGAAAGCCTTTATTTATTTAACATATATGGAGTGACTACAAAGTATTAGCAATTGTGCTGAATTAATAAGACTTTGGTCCTTAGCTAAAGGACTTGAGCACTTAGTGGAGAGGGCAAAGGAATAGAGAATAGAATATGATAAATGATACAGTAGAGAGATAAATACATATGATGCTATAAGAACACAAAGGAAGGCCATGGAGAGGGCAGGCAAACAGAGACCTTATCCTCTTAAGATACCTTAAGGCAATCCTGGATCAATCTTAAGCAATACAAGTCATAGGCAACAAGTTAACCAGATGTAGGAGTAGGTGATAGTGATGGATAGTGGAGGCTGATATGGAGGGCTTCAAAATTATGTGGTTCTGTTTATTTTTTTCCAGTTTTATTACGATATAATTTACATATAACATTTTATAAGTTTAAGGTGTACAACATGATGATTTGATACACATTTCTGTACACTAACAACAAAATATCTGAATTAAAAATGAAGAAAACAATCATATTTACAGTAACATCAAAAACAATAAAATACTTAAGAATAAATTTAACCAAGATGATAAAAGATCTGTATACTGTTGAAATAAATTGAAGAAGACATATATTACATGAGAAGATATCTCATGTTTGTGCATCAGAAGAATTGGTATTGTTAAAATGTCCATATTACCCAAAGCCTTCAATAGATTCAATGCAATTGCTATCAAAATTTTTCAAATAAATAGAAAAAACAATCCTAAAATTTGTATGAAACCATGAAAAACCCCAAATAACCAAAGCAATCTTGAGAAAGAAGAACAAATCTGGAGGCATCTTGATTTCAAACTATTCTAGAAAACTGCAGTAATCAAAACAGTATGGTACTGGCATAAAACAGACACATAGATCAATGGAATAGAACAGAGAGCTCAGAAATGAACCCCTCTACACAAGGTCAACTAATATTTGAGAAGGAAGTCAAGAGTACCCAATGGGGAAATCCTTTCAATAAATGGTATTGGTAAAACTGGATATTCACATGCAAAAGAATGAACCTGGACCCCTATCTTATACCATTCACAAAAAATAACTTGAAATAGATTAGAGACTTAAATGTAAGAGTCATAACTGTAAAACTCCTATGGGAAAAAAAAAGAAAAAAAAAACAGGGAAAAAGCTCTTGACACTGGTCTTTCCAGTGATTTTTTTGGATATGATACCAAAAGCACAAGCAACAAAAGCAAGGATAAGTAGAACACCAAATTAAAAAGCTTCTACACAACAAAACAAACCATGAACAGAATGAAGAGATGACTTACAAAATGAGAGAAAATATTTGCAAACCATATATCAGATAAGGGGTTAGTATCCAAAATATATAAGGAACACATATAGCTCAATAGCAAAAGAACAAATAGTCTGATTAAAAAATGGGCAGATGACCTTAATAGATGTTTTTCCAAAAAAGACATACAGATATCTGTTATCTTAAGGAAACTTGGCTTCTATACTTTAAATATGTGATTTGCTAACAGTAGAATGAACTTTCCTTTTATATTTTGGACTCATGAGAAACTCCAATATAAGAAAAAAAAAAAACAATTTAAAGGGCATTTTACCTACTCATTCTCAATGTTCAGTTCTTAGTTTAAGCAATATTTTTTCAGAGAGACCTTCCATACCTCATCAGTCATATATTCTCTTAAATAACCCTGTGACATCTAGTACTTTTTCTATTATAACTCTCATTTTTACTATAATTAATTATTTAATATGTCTTGCCTGGATATATAAATTAACTTTTATAAATTAAAGGACATTTTAGAAGTACAAGTTTCTGAAGTGGCAAGGATCATGTTCATGTTTTATATCTGAGACCCAGTACAGTGCCTGATGCATAATAGGTTTTTAACAAATGATTTTGGAATGTATTAGTATAAGAATAAGACAAAAAGGACTTAAAACGCCCATTGATTTCCACGAATACCAACACTCTGACATCTCACACTGTAATGTTTTAGGAGTTTACTTGCTCTTGCACACAACTCATTGTAGCAGTATATAAAAGACATGCACCAAGCAGATGTACCTGGACTTGGTGTCATCTTAATTAAGCATGACACCTCTGATGTACTGGTTTATAGAGGTTTCTCTTTGTTTTGATTTTAGCAGACATGCATAGGTCTGAATTTAAAAATAAATCAGAGAAGAACCTAGCTTATCAATAATATATTCCCAAAGATTCAATACATGTCCAGATATGGAAGGAGAAACTATATTTTGATCACTTTAGAGAAATATTTTGTTTGGCAGCAAATTTTGGTGTATTAATCATCTTCAATGTGTTAAAAACATTATTTGACATATTTAAGTAAATGAGTTGCTTTTAATTCAAGATTTTAACTGACAAAATATATTTTAAATTGGTCATTTTAAGTCCTCATGAATCACTTATGTGGAGACATAAGGTTCTGTAGAACTGTTTGGAAACCACAGTCATAGACAATCCAGAGCAACAGGGGAGTTCTAACTATAAAAACACACAAGTGCTAGAAGAAGGAGAAAACATCAGTGAATTCTTCCATAAATATAGGTATAGGAAAATCTTATTAACTCTGAGTGAAAACCCATATGCAATTTTAAAAATCAATAAATATGTCTACATAAAAAAATTAAATAGCAAAAATTCAAAATAAGAATGACCAAGTGGGAGTAAAATTGGCAAAGCATATCAGAGAGAAAAGGCTAATATCCTTAATTATTAATGGACTTTAAAAATGAAAGAGAAAATTTGTTTTATAGAATATTGGGAAAAAGCCATTAGCAGACACTTCACAAAAAAGTGAAATAAAAGTAGACCTTAAACAGATGAAAATGTGCTCAACTTCACTGAGGATAAAAACAATAAAAGTTAATACTAGACCAAGGAACTGTTTAGCATGCAGTATGTTGTCAAAAATTGAAAAAACTTGATAATACAGTGTATTGGGGACACTATGGGGAAATAGACACTTGCATACATTGCTGGTGAGAATACTAAATAGTATAACCCTTATGAAGGTTCTACATGTATTCTTACCTTTTGACCCACAACACTCACTTCTAGGGCTTTACCATAATGATATACCACCAAGAATATAAAATTGCATATGCACAAATATATGTATTATACCATTATACTGTAAAATATTGAAAACTACTCAAATCTCTCACCAAAGAGGTTTTGTTAAATAAACTATGGTAGATATACATGACTGAGTACTATGAAACTGTACAAAAGCATGAGAAAGACCTCTGAACTGATATGGAGTGATTTACGGAGACAGCATAAGTGAAAAAAAAAAAGAGTAAATAAAATCACATATGGCATGCTACATTTTGCATAAGAAGGAAGTGAAAAGAAGAAAACATAAATATATATTTGTTAAGTGCAAAAAGAAACATAAGAAGGATAAGCCAGAAAATAATGAGGATTGGTTATCTCTAAGGGATAAGATGGACAGAAAATGGGGTGGAAGGGATACAGCAAGAAATGACAATTCTTTGAGCATACCTTTTTGTACAGTTTTAGTCTGTGAAAATATGTTAATGTTCTACATTTTCAAAAAATAAAATTAATGAGTGAGAAAATAAAAACTGAAGGAAAAGGAAGGAAGGATTAATCCAAGGTAACATTTTCATAGTATTGGACTATGTACCCTCAGTCGCAGGCAATGTGAGGAGGAGGAAGAAATGCCAACAAACACCAAACTCTTTTTAGTAGATTTGAGTTTTTCTTTTATTTTTTCTTGTCTGTAGCATGGGTAAAGTGATTCTGAAATTCTTTTAGGTGTATTATAGGATTGAGCTAATGAATAAATATGTTGATATTAAAGGAAGATAGGGTTTTCACTGTGAAAACCCTATGAAAACCTGTGAAAGATAGGTAAAGTGATTTTGAAATTCTTTTAGGTGTATTATAGAATTGAGCTAATGAATAAATATGTTGATATTAAATGAAGATAGGGTTTTCACTGTGAAAACCCAATGGCTCACAATATGTGAGCCATTCCTCACTATCATGAAGCAGAGATTCTCAGCAAAGTGACTGATTTTGGGACTGGGCAGGGTAGGTACAAGATGAGCCTGAAAAAAAATCTTGTTATGCTAGGAAGCCAGGGAGTGCTTTAAAAAAAAAGTGGGAGCGTGTCACAAGAACACAGAAAATAGCATGATGGGGCTTCCCTTTGACAAATCTGGAACAATTTGAACATGAAAAGAAGTAAGTACAATAAGGAACTATAAAGCATTGAAAAGATAGAAATTTTGTATTAATTTGACAATAATAAATAGATCAAATCAATCAATCAATTAATAGAGGAGAAAGGAGGGCTCTTGCTTACAATAAAAGGCTAAGGGCTCATTGTCTAATGTGAAAGAAATGTATAAGTTGGAAAATTAATATTTTGCATCACTAAAGACTGGATCAGAAAAGAATCATCAGTTAACGCTAATCCAGGGAGAAATTTTGGAGAGGTATAGGACATCTGCACAGTTTGCTTATCTCTCTCTCTCTCTCTCTCACACACACACACACACACACAAACACAAACACATACCCCTAGAAAGGCCTAATACATGTAGATGCTGTTTGAGTGATTGCCATTATGACATAACTATTACGATAATTAATGTGTTATTATGATAGCTCCTTGTGTCTGACAGTCTAGACCTTGGCCTAGATCAGGTCCTCCAGAATCTTCTCTAACCTGTCTAGCAGCCACTTGCTCCCACTCTCTATCAGCAGTGCCCAGCAAGCGTTGAGCTCGGGCCAGAGTGGTTGTAACAGCTACCATTACGGTTATGAGTGCTGAGATTTAAGAAAGCTGAATCTAGCCACATTTTCTGGCAGTGAAACCCGCAGAGCAAATGCATCTGAAAGGCAAAAACTGTTTGATTTGTGTACCAAGAGGTAGAGCATAATATGAAAGCAGCTCAACCTTTTTTGTAATGACTCCAAATGGCTCTTTCCCACACACTCAGTGCCAAATAAATCAATTCCTTGACTCTGATTTGCTCTTGACACTGCCTTTAATCTGTGAACTAGGAAATGCAAGGAAATCTTGTGAGCACTCCTCTCCCCCATCTGCATGTGTCTGTCAGGCAAGCAGTCAACAGCACTCCGTAACAGAAGTTAATTGGAAGGAGCTGGAGACATCCAGCTCCTTTGATAATTATCGAAGGCACTCTCCCGGCGGGGAAGAGAGCCTCTTGCCTCCACACTGTTTGATAAAGAGACTCCTTTTCCTCCTTCTATAGTCACAGAAGCAAAACAGAGCCAAACAAAACGAAGCACTTTCTGTTTGTTTGATAAACCTCAGAATTACTTTAAGGTTGGATACACTAAGCTTTAGGTTCTATTCAGTTTGTTTCAGATACATTTCAAAACCTTTGAGAAGACGTGTCTAATTCAAAACTTTGTCCCCAGTGCTCAGCCTTGTACCTGACAGATAATAACTGCTCAGTAAGTGTTAGGGATTTTCATTATGAATATTATTAACATTCATCTAGTTCCTATTATGTATGAGTCTCTGAAATGAGCATTTAAAGAAGAAAAAGTTTAACTCTCAAGTTGCACACACTTGGGTAGAAATGTTAGCTTTTGTACTAACAGCTATGGTATCATAGGCAAACTGTTTCATCTCACCAAACATGTTTCCTCACCAATACTATGTGAATTATATATAACTCATAAGGTTGTACTGATTAAATGATTAAAACTATTAAAGAACCTGGTATTCTGACTGGCATACACTAAATGCTTAAAAAATGATAGTCTTCTTCCCTTGCTGCTTAGTGTGTATAGAGACTATAGGAACTACCTGGTCCACTCATGACTAGCTTCCAATCTTTAACCTTAACATTATTAATTTAGGATGGGACAAGTCCTATTTTCTCTCTTTTTTCCCTCTATGACTCTCAACTCCATTATCTCTTCCATTTGTTTCATTTTAGCTAAAGGACATCTTTAAATAGGGATTCAAGAGCACAAACAAAATTTGTATTATATCTTACTTATGAAGCAAGTACTATAACATGCATTGGAGATACAGAAATGAGTACAGTATGATGACCCCTTCCCTCAGGGAATTTGAAGCCTTGTCAGGGAGACAGAGATTTACATGTGAAACTCAAACACAGCACAAGAAATTGTGGATGAGAGAAATTCTTAATGTCAAAGTACTGTATGGGCACCGAGGATGGAGTAGTCAACTCCCCATGTTAAGAAGCAGATGAGTTGTGTTAATGAAGGATTCAGATAAGCAGTGTTCTTTTCACTGGGTTTTTTTTTCTTTTTTAATTGAAGTGTAGTTGATTTACAATGTTGTGTTAATTCCTGCTGCACAGCAAAGTGATTCAGTTATACATATATATACATATTATTTTTCATATTCTTTTCCATTATGTCTTATCAAAGGATATTAAATATAGTTCCCTGTGCTATACAGCAGGACCTTGTTGTTTATCCATCCTATATATAATAATTTGCATCTGCTAATCCCAAACTCCCACTCCATCCCTCCACCACCTCCCCTTTCCCTTGGCAACCACCAGTCTGTTCTCTCTGTCTGTGAGTTCCCGTGGACTCTGAAGTATGATCAAGAGTTTCCTCGGCAGGGACAGTCAAAAGATTAACCTACAGAGAAGGGACAGCATGTGAAAATCCATAGAGTGATACATGTGATAGGAGATGAAAATAGGTATTGGCTGCCACATGGTAACATACTACATTATGCAGTGGAATAGCATCATTAGCGAGCTATGTGACAGAGTCATCTATTTTCAGAAAGATAACTGGTGATGCTGTGGAAGGTAGATTGCAAATACTCCATTCCACTTCTGAGGATGGTGTAGGGTGTAGCTGTCTCAGTTAAACTTCAGAAGTTGAAGGTTCATCAGGCTTAATGGTTACCTGCAGAGCTGTAAGACTTTGAGGCTTATTGACAGTCTATACCCAGGGGTCACAGAAGGGCCAACTTGAATTCTATCTACAAAAGGCAAATACCCAGAGTGAGTATTTGTTAATCACTGATCATGTGATTCATAGACAGGCAGGAGGAAGAGAGGCTGAAGGGACTGAGTATGAGCCTAGGATAACTGCCCAGATGACAAGTTCCTTTACTAGGACAGCAATACTGATCATGGAAGTGGGGTATGCATGTTTTAGAAACATTTGAAAGCAGCTTCAGGAACTTGGTGGACATTGAATACACAGGAAGTGGATGAAGCAGATAATTTGTATACTTTAGTGACAGATGGCATGATAAAGTGGAATCAAAAGGAACTGTTATTTGAGTTTCTTAACTTAGCCCTAACTTATTCAATAAGAATAGGATTTTGTATTTAAACAGATGATTAGACTCGTCAGTAGAAATGTAAACAGCAACATGATTCATGAAGCTATTTTTTCTATTCTCTATACTTCAGTCCTACTTTTAAAAAATATAACTAGAACTTAAATTTAATAATTTGATAAATTCAAAAATGCAGTCATAGTCAATAATGATTTTACATGTAGCATGATAAAAGATCACAGCTGCCTTCTAAATCATATCTGCACTGAAGTGTAAAAACTGAAAAAAATCACAAAAAAATATGATTTATAATGCTGATTAAATGTCTCTCACTTTTCATAAAATTTATTTGGCATTATTTTCTCATAAATGTTAATAAATTCAAATAGTGGTGCTTATTGAATCTCTGCTGTGATTTCCAGCTGTTGCCAAACTACATAAATTGACCATAAATGTCCATCTTTATAACCTTACTCAGGAGAAGGCATTTGGCTGAGTAGAGTTAAATGAACAAAGTACTGGACCTGAGGCTGCAAGGTGGTGAAAGAGAAAATCATTGCAAGGCAGGAGCCACATACATAGTAGACTTGGAGCTTTAAAGATCCAAATCTATGTACACACTTACTATTCTGTAAGTTGTTTCCAAAGTGCTTTCTTAAACCAATCAACAAATATCTGTTTTGTACTTGCTGCTTACAGGGACTTTTGATAACTTAAAATGCATACTTCTGTGGTAGGCTTTTCAACAAGAGTACAAAGCCATCTCTTCATAGCAGTTATGTCATTTATAGTATACCAAAGTAACTATCACAAAAATATGACTGAAGCAGGAATCCTCATTTTATTTTTATTTCCATTTTATAGATGAGGAAAAAAAAAACCCTGAATCTTTGAGAGGTTAAGTGAATTAATTGACCAAGGTCACCAGGATTTGAACTTAGGCTGATAAGACACTATGTTCTTTTCCCTTTCCATTATATTACTGTCTCATTCCTTTGCTTATCACAGAGTGAACAATTTTGTTTTTTCTTTTAAACAGAGCTGTTTGATACAACCTGTATCTTTCTCTTCTTAATTCTTTTCTGTATAACTGGTTTTATCCCAAACAGTGTTTTAAACATTAAAGAATAAAGAAATGCTATAAAGTCATAATGTTGAAAGGTTTTAAATATGGGATTGCATAAAAATAATTGGGTTGAATAACAGTGGGTATGCATTTTATGGGAAACAAATATTTATTTTTAATGTATCCAAGCTAGTAGCCTTTCTTCTTTGTTCTCATAGCTAGATGCATCTTTCTGAGCCTACATTCCTTGTATAAAGACTGCTATTGAAGCTTTTATAGCATTACAGTAGAGGTCATTGTGCTTACTTTGTATTCCATTTTTACTGGGGCTGTCTGTGCCCTTTTATGATTATGGTACTACAGATAGATAAAGACAGGAAACGATGTACTGAAGAAAGTTAAATTTTACTAAATGTGTGATTTTTTTGCAAGTTAGTTAACCTTTCTGAGCTTTGGTTTCCTCTTTCATAAAATGGGGATAATAGTCCAATATCATAGGGTTGTGATGAAGATTAAATGAGTCAATGATTTAGATAGATAGATAGATAGAACTGTAAGCAATACTAAGTAAAATGTAATTCTAAGGAAAATACAGATGTGTATTTAATAAAGTTAACATTTATTAAGCAATTCTTATATGCAGGGCCTATTCCAAGTGCTTTATCTATATTATTTTATATTAATGTTCATAATCCTATGAGACATGAATCTTATTATCTCTACTGAGGATAGAACTGAGATTTATTTTTTATTTTTTTATTTTTTGGGGGTATGCGGGCCTCTCACTGCTGTGGCCTCTCCCGTTGTGGAGCACAGGCTCCAGAGGCGCAGGCTCAGCGGCCATGGCTCATGGGCCCAGCCGCTCCGCGGCATGTGGGATCCTCCCAGACCGGGGCATGAACCCGCGTCCCCTGCATCGGCAGGCAGACTCTCAACCACTGCGCCACCAGGGAAGCCCTAGAAATGAGATTTAGATTAAATAGGTATTTTGACAGAAGTCCCACAACTATCAGTGAATGGAGACAAGATTTAGATCCATGACTTTCTGACTTTTCAAAACCATAACTGTAACCTATACTTTATATTGTATTTCTTAATTTACCCTTATTTGTTAAGTGAGATGTATAACCTAGTATTTGCTATATGGGTGCTGGTTTACAGGGAAAGAACACATAGACTAAAGTGGTATAATTAGATATTAATGTATCAGGAAACTAGAAGTAGCTACAAAATTAACATTCTAATATACACTATTATAGTGATATTAATCAAATATCATAAAATAAGCTGCCAAGGGCCATATTCTGCCTCTGTTGATGATACCTCTAAATGGTTAGTATAGGATGCAGTTGCTGTAGTTTCAGTGTAGAACCAAGCTAAGAATGAGAAAGGTACAGGAATTTCTCTAGCCTAAATAAGCTTTAGGTCAAGGTTGAGTATTTGTAGCATATCTGATCATCCTGTTCCCAAAATGTTGGGAGCATCATAAGCTCAATGAAGCTACCAAGTTTTGTGAGACAAGTTAGTCTCTATCTTTTGTTTGTTTGTTTGTTTCCTGTCTTGTATCTACAGATACCACAGCTAGTTAGTGCTAACGAATTATAAATCAGGGCTAGCCGGCGAGTGATGTCTGTCAATTTTGTGGTATTAAATGATGGCATGTAGAATTAAAATTGAGTAGTGAAAAGAATAATAGGGTTAATGTCTCTGCTTTATCACATAGTATTTTTATGATTCCAGACAAGTTGCTTTCTCACTTTGTCTCAGCTTCCATGAGCTGTAAGATCAGAAAGCCCCAGATTCAAATCTTGACTCTGTTCCTTTATAGCTTCTTGACCTTAGGTAAGACATATTATTTGCTCTGTCCGTTATATCTTTAGTAAAAAAAGTTAGTATGAGTACTTGCTTCATAGTGTTGTGAGGATTAAACTAGGATAATATATGTAAAGCATTTGGATGTGTGCATTGAACATGACAAGCACTTAATAAATGTTAGCTTTACTGATCACACATAGTGTGTTTTTCCTATCACTTATATTTTTCTCACTCTGTATCAGGCACTATTCTAGTGCCTGAATGTAAGATTTATATAATTGAAGACCGACCATGGTGAGGATTAAATTAAATAGTGCATATAGAATGAGGAACACAGACCTAGCATTTAGTAGGTGCTCAATAAATTTTAGACCATGCAATACAGTGATACAGAAGTAAGCCAAATACCCACACATAATTTGGGTTAATAGTGAAGAGTGGAGAGAGACATCTTCTATTAATTCACTCTTTTTTTATTATCTATTTTATACATATTAGTGTATATATGTCTATCCCAATTAATTCACTCTTTAATTCATTTATTCCATTCAACAAGCTTTATTTATCACCAGTTCTGTGCCTGGCAAGGATTCTATACACCAAAGGGAAAGCAAAGATTAATAAGACTGGGTTTCTTCCCTGTAGATTGTCTTTATTCTGAGATCCAAGTGTCTGTGGGTAACTTTCAAGGTCCACAAATTCCCTGAAAGAATAGGCACAAATGAGTATATTTATTTTCCAGGCATAGCATCTGTCACTTTTACCAGCCTCTTGAGAGCACACTTAGGAGACCTCAATACAGAGAAATGGGTGGACTCTGATTCTTATTTATTGCTTTCGAAACACTACCGATCCTCAGCTGGCTGGACCTTGAACTTGGATATAACTGGGTTCAAATTCCAGATGCTTTCCCTGGGTGCTTTGTGACTTAACTTACACCTCAAATTATACATGTCTAAAGATACCCACCTCTCAGGCTTGTCTCAATAATGCAAACCAAAAAACATCTCACAGTATCTGACACTTTATAGATATTCAAAATTAGAGCTTCTCCCCACTTCAGTGGCTGCCTCAGAGACCAGCAGAATGCCTTCCTCATCAAAGAAGCTCAATCACAGCTTTTTGATTTATTGTCTGTGATCAGAATCCTGTGCTTTCAAAGATTAGTCTAAATAAAATGATATAAAGGGTCAAAACACGAACACAATTAGTGATCATCAAAGCAGAAAACTTTGGCACATGTCATAATCCATATGTGTCAGCTCACACATCTCATATTGTACCTGTGGTGACCTCCAGGAGCTTTAGACATAATCCCTGTCACAATTTAATTGTGTAACATTGTGATTCAGATCTCCCCAGGCATTATAGGAACTAGCTTCCCATGTGCATGAGATGTTAGATGGAACACAAGTACACATTTATCTCTCAGATGTTTCTCACAACAAGAGGAGCCTGCAGAGCTTCGAGTTACACAGCAGCACAAACTCATAATACATTGTGGGAAGAACAGAGTCTTCTGAGAGCCACAGAATGGTATACAAATGCTGATATGTAAAAACAATGTGGTAAGGGTGTTTTATAGAATAACTGAATGTCACTGCAACACAATAGAGTAATCACTTGAGAAAATATTAAGTCATTTTTTTTTTTTGGTTTGTCTTTTAGTATTTTTTTACAATGCAGGATCCTAGACTGGACCCTAGACTAAATTTATTTATTTATTTATTTTATAATACAGCAGTTTCTTATGTTATCTATTTTATACATATTAGTGTATATATGTCAATCCCAACCTCCCCACCCTGCTTTCCCCCCTTGGTGTCCATACGTTTGTTCTCTACAACTGTGTCTCTCTTTCTGCCTTTCAAATCAGTTCACTGTACCATTTTTCTAGATTCCACATATATGTGTAAATATACGATATTTGTTTTCCTCTTTCTGACTTACTTCATTCTGTATGACAGTCTCTAGATCCATCCATGTCTCTACAAATGACACAGTTTCATTCATTTTTAAGTCTGAGTAATATTACATTGTATATATGTACCAAATCGTCTTTATCCATTTATCTGTCGATGGGCATTTAGGTTGCTTCCATGGCCTGGCTATTGCAAACAGTGCTTCAATGAATATTGGAGTGCATGCATCTTTTTGAATTATGGTTCTCTGGGTATATGCCCAGTAGTGGGATTGCTGGGTCATATGGTAGTTCTATTTTTAGTTTTTTAAGGAACCTCTATACTGTTTTCCATAGTGGCTGTATCAATTTACATTCACACCAACAGTGAAAGAGGGTTCCCTTTTCTCCACACTCTCTCCAGCATTTGTTGTTTGTAGGTTTTCTGATGATGCCCATTCTGACTGGTGTGAAGTGATACCTCATTGTAGTTTTGATTTGTATTTCTCTAATAATTAGTGATGTTGAGCAGCTTTTCATGTGCCTCTTGGCCATCTGTATGTCTTCTTTAGAGAAATTTCTATTTAGGCCTTCTGCCCATATTTGGATTTTTTTTTTTTAATATTGAGCTGCATGGCTGTTTATATATTTTGTAGATTAATCCTTTGTCCATTGATTTGTTTGCAAATATTTTCTCACATCCTGAGGGCTGTCTTTTCGTCTTGTTTATAGTTTCCTTTGCTGTGCAAAAGCTTTTAAGTTTCATTAGGTCCCATTTGTTTATTTTTGGTTTTTTTTGTTTGTTTGTTTTTAAATTTATTTATTTATTTATTTATTTATGGCTGTGTTGGGTCTTCGTTTCTGCGTGAGGGCTTTCTCTAGTTGCGGCAAGCGGGGGCCACTCTTCATCACGGTGCACGGGCCTCTCATTATCGCAGCCTCTCCCGTTGCGGAGCACAGGCTCCAGACGCGCAGGCTCAGCAATTGTGGCTCACGGGGCCAGCCGCTCCGCGGCACGTGGGATCCTCCCAGACCAGGGCTCGAACCCATGTCCCCTGCATTGGCAGGTAGACTCCCAACCACTGCACCACCAGGGAAGCCCTACTTTTGTTTTTATTTCCATTACTCTAGGAGGTGGATCAAAAAAGATCTTGCTGTGATTTATGTCAAAGAGTGTTCTTCCTATGTTTTCCTCTAAGAGTTTTATAGTGTCTTGTCTTACATTTAGGTCTTTAATCCATTTTGAGTTTATTTTTGTGTATGGTGTTAGGGAGTATTCTAATTTCATTCTTTTATGTGTAGCTGTCCAGTTTTCCCAGCACCACTTACTGAAGAGACTGTCTTTTCTCCATTGTATATCCTTACCTCCCTTGTTGTAGATTAGTTGACCATAGGTACATGGGTTTATCTCTGGGCTTTCTATACAGTTCCATTGATCTATATTTCTGTTTTTGTGCCAGTACCATACTGTCTTGATTACTGTAGCTTTGAAGTATAGTCTGAAGTCAGCAAGTCTGATTCCTCCAGCACCGTTTTTTCCCCTCAAGATTGCTTTGTCTATTTGGGGTCCTTTGTGTCTCCATACAAATTTTAAGATTTTTTATTCTAGTTCTGTAAAACATGCCATTGGTAATTTGATAGGGATTGTACTGAATCTATAGATTACTTTGGGTAGTATAGTCATTTTCACAATATTGATTCTTCCAATCCAAGGAAATGGTATATCTCTCTATCTGTCTGTGTCATCTTTGATTTCTTTCATCAGTGTCTTATAGTTTTGTGAGTACAGGTTTTTTGCCTCCTTAGGTAGGTTGGTTCCTAGTTATTATATTATTTTTGTTGCAGTGGTGAATGGAATTGTTTCCTTAATTTCTCTTTCTGATCTTTCATTGTTATTGTATAGGAACGCAAGATATTTCTGTGCATTAATTTTGTATCCTGCTAGTTTACCAAATTCATTGATTAGGTCTAGTAGTTTTCTGGTGGCATCTTTAGGATTCTCTATGTATAGTATCGTGTCATCTGCAGTGACAGTTTTACTTATTCTTTCCAATTTGTATTCCTTTTATTTCTTTTTCTTCTCTGACTGCCGAGGCTAGGATTTCCAAAACTATGTTGAATGACAATGGTGAGAGTCGACGTCCTTGCTTGTTCCTGATCTTAGAGGAAATGCTTTCAGTTTTTCACCATTGAGAATGATGTTTCCTGTGGGTTTGTTGTATATGACCTTTATCATGTTGATGTAGGTTCCCTCTATGCCCACTTTCTGGAGAGTATTTATCATAAATGGGTGTTGAATTTTGTCAAAAGCTTTTTCTGCATCTATTGATTTGATCATATGGTTTTTAATTTTCAGTTTGTTAGTATGGTATATCACATTGATTGGTTTGTGCATATTGAAGAATTCTTGCATCCCTGGGATAAATCACACTTGTTCATGGTGTATGATCCTTTTAATGTGCTGTTGGAATCTATCTGCTAGTATTTGGTTGAGGATTTTTGCACCTATATTCATCAGTGATGTTGGTCTGTAATTTTCTTTTTTTGTAGTATCTTTGTCTGGTATTGGTATCAGGGTGGCAGTGGCCTTGTAGAATGAGTTTGGGAGTGTTCCATCCTCTGCAGTTTTTTGGAAGAGATTAAGAAGAATGTGTGTTAGCTCTTCTCTGAATGATAGACCACCTGTGAAGCCATCTGGTCCTGGACTTCTGTTTTGTTGGAAGATTTTTAATCACAGTTTCAATTTCATTACTTGTGATTGGTCTGTTCATATTTTCTATTTCTTCCTGGTTCAGTCTTGGAAGGTTATACCTTTGTAAGAATTTGTCCATTTCTTCCAGGTTATCCATTTCTTTGGCATAGGGTTGCTTGTAGTAGTCTTTTATGATGCTTTGTATTTCTGTGGTGTCCATTGTAACTTCTCCTTTTACATTCCTAATTTTATTGATTTGTGTCCTCTCCCTCATTTTCTTGATGAGTCTGGCTAAATATTTATCAATTTTGTTTATCTTCTCAAAGAACAGCTTTTAGTTTTATTGATCTTTGCCATTTTTTTCCTTGTTTTTATTTCACTTATTTCTGATTTGATCTTTATGATTTCTTTCCTTCTACTGACTTTGGGTTTTGTTTGTTCTTCTTTCAGTAGTTCCTTTAGGTGTCAGGTTAGATTGTTCATTTGAAAATTTTCTTGTTTCCTGAGGTAGGCTTGTAATGCTATAAACTTCCCTCTTAGAACTGCTTTTGCTGCATCCCATAGGTTTTGGATTGACATGTTTTTGTTGTCATTTGTCTCTAGGTATTTTTTTATTTCTTCAGTGATCTCTTGGTTATTTAGTAATTTGTTGTTTAGCCTCCATGTGTTTGTGTTTTTTACATTTTTCCCCTGTATTTAATTTCTAATCCCATAGCGTTGTGGTCAGAAAAGATGCTTGATATGATTTCAGTTTTCTTAAATTCACTCAGGCTTGATTTGTGACCCAAGATGTGATGTATCCTGGAGAATGTTCCATGTGCACTTGAAAACAAAGTTTATTCTGCTGTTTTTGAATGGAATGTCCTATAAATATCAATTAAATCTATCTGGTCTATTGTGTCATTTAAATCCTGTGTTTCCTTACCAATTTTATGTCTGTATGATCTGTCCATTGGTGTAAGTGAGGTGTTAAAATCCCCCACTATTATTGTGTTACTGTCGATTTCCTCTTTTATAACTGTTGGCATTTGCCTTATGTACTGAGGTTCTCCTATCTTGGATCCATATATATTTAGAATTATTATGTCTTCTTCTTGGATTGATCCCTTGATCATTATGTAGTGTCCTTCCCTGTCTCTTGTAATATTCTTTATTTTAAAGTCTATTTTATCTGATATGAGTATTGCTACTGCATGTTTCTTTGGATTTCCATTTGCATGGAATATCTTTTTCCATGCCCTCACTTTCAGTCTGTATGTGTCCCTAGGTCTGAAGTGGGTCTGTTGTACACAGCACATATATAGGTCTTGTTTTTGTGTACATTCAGTGAGCCTGTGTTTTTTGGTTGGAGCATTTAACCCATTTACATTTAAGGTAATTATTGATATGTATGTTCCTATTACCGTTTTCTTAATTGTTTGCAGTTTGTTTTTGTAGGTTCTTTTCTTCTCTTGTGTTTCCACCAGGAGAAGTTCCTTTAGCATTTGTTGTAATCTGGTTTCATGGTGCTGAATTCTCTTAGCTTTTGCTTGTCTGTAAAGCTTTTGATTTCTCCATCGAACCTGAAGGAGATCCTTGCTGGATAGAGTAATCTTGGTTGTAAGTTCTTCCCTTTCATCACTTTAAATATATCATGTCACTTCCTTCTGGCTTGTAGAGTTTCTGATGAGAGATCAGCTGTTTACCTTATGGGAGTTCCCTTGTATGTTATTTGTCATTTGTCCCTTGTTGATTTTAATAGTTTTTCTTTGTCTTTAATTTTTGTCAGTTGTATTACTATGTGTCTTGGCATGTTTGCCCTTGTGTTTATCCTGCCTGGGACTCTCTGTACTTTTTGGAGTTGGGTGGCTATATCCTTTCCGATGTTAGGGAAATCGTCAACTATAATCTCTTCAAATATTTTCTCGGGTCCTTTATCTCTCTCTTCTCCTTCTGGGACCACTATAATGTGAATGTTGGTGTGTTTAATGTTGTCCCAGAGGTCTCTTAGGCTGCTCTTCATGTCTTTTCATTCTTTTTTCTTTTTTCTGTTCCACAGCAATGAATTTCACCATTCTGTCTTCCAGATCACTTATCCATTCTTCTGCCTCAGTTATTCTGCTATTGTTTCCTTTTAGTGTATTTTTCATTTCGGTTATTGTATTGTTCATCTCTGCTTGTTTGTTCTTTAATTCTTCTAGGTTTTTGTTAAACATTTCTTGCATTTTCTCGATCTTTGCCTGCATTCTTTTTCCAAGGTCCTGGATCATCTTCACTGTCATTGTTCTGAATTCTTTTTCTCAAATGTTTCCCATCTGCACTTCATTTAGTTGTTTTTCTGGGGTTTTATCTTGTTCCTTCATCTGGTACATAGTCCTCTGCCTTTTCATTTTGTCTGTCTGTGAATGCAATTTTCATTCCTTAGGCTGCAGGATTGTAGTTCTTCTTGTTTCTGCTGTCTGCCCTCTGGTGGATGAGGCTATCTAAGAGGCTTGTGGAAGTTTCCTGATGGGAGGGACTGGTGGTGGGTGCTGCTCTGGTGGGAAGAGCTCAGTAAAACTTTAATTCGCTTGTCTGCTGATGGATGCAGCTGAGTTCCCTCCCTGTTGGTTGTTTAGCCTGAGGCGACCCAGCACTGGCGGCTACAGTCTCCTTGTTGGTGCTAATGGTGAACTCCGGGAGGGTCATGCCAAGGAGTACTTCCCACAACTTCTGCTGCCAGTTTCCTTGTCCCTGTGGTGAGCCACAGGCACACCCTGCCTCTGCAGGATACCCTCCAACACCAGCAGGAGGTGTGTCTGGTTCATTCTCCTTTGGTGTCACTGCTCCTTCCCCCTTGGTCCTGATGTGCATACTACTTTCTGCGTGCCCTCCAAGAGTGGAGTCTCTGTTTCTCCCAGTCCCCTCGAAGCCCTGCAATGAAATCCCACTACCCTTCAAAGTCTGATTCTCTGGGAATCAGATTCTCTGGGAATTCCTCCTCCCATTTCCAGGCCCCCTGTTTGGGAAGCCTGATGTGGGGCTCAGAACATTCACTCCAGTGGGTGGACTTCTGTGGTATAATTTTTCTGCAGTTTGTGAGTCACTCCCCCATCAGTTATGGGATTTGATTTTATTGTGATTGTGCCCTGCCCACCATCTCATTTTGGCTTCTCCTTTGTCTTTGGATGTGAGGTATCTTTTTTGGTGAGTTTCAGTGTCTTCCTTTCAGTGTTGTTCAGCAGTTAGTTGTGATTCTGGTGCTCTCACAGGAGGGAGTGAGAGCACGTCCTTCTACTCTGCCATCTTGAATCAATCTCCCCTAGACTAAATTTAAAAATCTGATCTTTTGAACTCTCATTCAGTCTATGCAATCAGACTGAAATGAACTGTCTTCTTCAAGGGTCTAGTTGACATCTGTTGTTCATACCTGCCTAGCATTCATCTCATCTTCTCTTACAGAATCCTGACTTTCCTCTAGAGAACTCCACCTCCATTCTCCATCCACATAGTTTGGATGAAGCTGACAGGCCCATAGTAGTGCCATTTAAAGGGATGGGCACAGGTCCCAAGCCTAGCCAATCAGAGCCTTACCCCACCCCTGACCAATGTGATTGGTTCAGGAATAGACACATGTTCCAAGCCTGGCCAATCAGAGCCTCATCCCATCCCTGACCACCTGTGATTGGTTCAGGTATGGGCACATGACCCAATTTGGACCAGTAAGAGCCAATCCTGTGACTGGAGGAGCTTTTGGGAATGAGCAGCCCTTTGGGACTAAGGGGGTCTGAGTCATACTACACTATTGCAAAATACATGATATAATATTGCTATTAATATTGCAGATTATTCCAATCATGTTGCACATCTTGGCTCCTTTCAGTGAAAATCTGTACACCTTCCCACACTCAAACCATAGAGCCAATGTCATGAAAACCTGCAGCATCAGGTCTGCCTATGAATCTAATATGGTCAGTGAAGAATACTAGGCTGAAGACCTGAGTTCTCTACATGACCAAAACCCAGCCTCTCAATGCCAGAACATGGCATATATATCCCATGAGTATTAAATGGAAATTTTTTATGAATATATCACCTTTCTTTATAAGCAAAATATTTTTAATAGAAGTTGGCAGTTTCCAGTTTGTTTTAAATTATCAGTGATGATATTTTTCAATAAGTGATATTCCCATTTATCACTGGATAGGGTCCAAATTCCTTACCACTGTACATATACATATGCATATAAACATATTTATATTATGGACTAATAAGTATGTGGAGACACAATAATGAACAAACATGTCCTGGGCACTGCCTTCAGTGAGCTTCTACTCTACTGAAGTAGAATTACATTTGGGATGGTGGTGGGAGTGATAAATTTATGATTGGGGAAAACCCATGATAATGTGAGATCATATAGTAGGGATATCAAACCAAGATTCAGAGATCAGGAAAGATTTTTCAAAAGTAGTGACACCCGTGACACCCAGACCGATGTTAAGGATAAGTAAAAGTTAGCCAGATGTACAGTGGGGGTTGGAGTATATATTCCAAGGACTAGAGACAGTGAGACATACGATGTACTCTGAAAAGTGGAAGGAATTCAGTACAATTGGGACATAAATTAACAAGTGGATGAAAAATTACAAAGAAATAATGACAGAGAAAGGAACAGATCCCAGAGTAGCTTTGCATGAAAAAAGACATAGAACTGTACACCTGGCTACTCTGTGAAAACTTCTTTCACCTTTGTGATAAACACTCACTTGTTCCTTTATTCTGCACGGGTCCAGAGACCCAAGAGAAGACTTGGATTGATGCACCTAGAAGAACACAATTACGACCTGTTTTTTGCGTAGTAGGACTGGGATGTCTTTAGCCATTTTTCACAAACCATCAAAGTGAAGAAATCTTCAAAAGCCTTTGTATAAAGAGGTTAAAAGACATTGACAAAAATTTTTCCACCATGAAACTTCCATTCTAGTGGAGAAGATAATCAGTAAATAGACAAATACATATAAAATATAGTGTTAGATATCAATAAATATGAAGAAAATTAATGCTTGTTAACTTAAATGGAAATGATTTAAAATGAATCCTTAGAATAAAAGTTATCCACAATTACTCTGACTTACTTTAAACCAGGAAGATTTCTACATAGAATACTAGAATCATTCTAACTGGATCCAGCAAAGCCTAGACAATTACCTGCTAATGATACATATATATATATTTGTTTTACTCTCCACTATCCTAATTCATGTTGCAGAGTAGATCATATTCCATCTCCCTGACACCATGCAGATTATAAATTACTTGGATTTAAGAGGTTGAGAGTGAGAAAGAAAACACACAGCTCTTCTTTGAGTCATTTGTATTTTTCTAAGAAACACTTCCCATTTTACATGAATTTATTGTGCATTAGTTATATAAGTGTATAAAATATGTGTCATATCCCAATGTAATGTGGCATGTTGCTGTATTATAATTAAAAACAGAAATTTCTAAAATAAGAACTATGACAAATAGAGAGCATATAAGCAAAACTAAATATTAACTTTTCTTTCATTCTTTTTCCTTTTTTTTTTCTAAAGGCAAATTAAATAATGAGGAATAAGTCTGATCAAAATGAAACTCCACTATTCACTCACTTGTTCACTAAAGAGATACCCATTTTCCTCAATCTTCAATCGTTTCCTCTGTTTTTAATGTTACTAAAAGATAATAATTTAATCCATCTCTTGGGTTTCAAAATAAGTTACCTTCACTAGTATTGTTTCAAGGTTTAGATGCATGTGTTTTTATCCAACACTTGCACATTAAAATTTAATGATAGAATTATTGCTTATGATTCTTTACATTTCACTCTAGCTATTATAGAATATGATGCATACATACATTTAGAAAACTTTGTGATATAATTCAGTTACAGAAACTAAACACAGAATGTGTTGTCCCTTGACCATTTATTCTACCTCAAGCCTGGGACACAGACTTTTTAATTTTATATTTGTTCCTCAACAGCATGTATAAAAAATGCACTAGTAGCTGCCACTTTCTCCACAACATCATGGTCACAATTAAATATTTAATGCCACCAAGCACAAGCAGGGCATGCAGTGAGCATGAACGTGATGATAAAACCACTGTAATGGGTTTAGATCCCTTGGGTCCCCAGTGTGCTGTGTACCGATACAGTAAAAAGAGGGAAAAGTCTCATCAAGGTGCAAGTTTAAATACGAATCTGTCCTGCTGCACCTGCTGACAAGATTAATTATAGACCTCTGAACCTGATGTGTTTTCTTAATATCTTGCATCAATTTACTAGTCTGCAGTCGAGCAGAGATATTAGGTGTGGCTTTGTATAATTCTCAATTCCAGAGTGACACCTTGCAGTATGTTTTTCTCTTGATAACTTAACAGTTTTCATTAGTGATTTGCCATTATTCCTTGCATTTGTCCATTGAAATCAGTATAATCCCTTAGCCTTAGTAACAAATCTCTGAAGGAATGCAAGAGCCCCCTCCATGAGAAAGTGTAGCCATTTTCTCTAGGGTGTATATCTTCAAATAAAAGGACAAGGCAGTAAAGACAGTAAAAATTATTACAAGATATTTTGCCTAGTGAATCACATAGTCTTCCAAGAAAGAAAAGAAAAGAAGAGAGAGAAGAGGAAAAAAAAACAAACCCAAATAAATTTTTTTTAAGTTGAAATGATGTCTTTATCAAACCCAACACATTATTTGTATTAAAAAAAGAGGGTATATCTCAAAGAAGTTTAAAGCACAAGTTTATAGTGAGACAAACTTAAAATTGAATAGGATATCAATTGGGTAAAGTTATTTTTTAAATTTTTTTCATCTTTAGTTTCCTCATTTATACAATGGAAAAAAATAATTCTAACTTTATAGATTTGTTATCATGTTTACAATATGATAATAGAAGGTGATTGTCACAATGCTGGGCTCATCACAATCACTAAATATCAGCTTAAAAATAAGTATAGAGGGAGCGGCTTCAAGATGGCGGAATAGTAAGAAGCGGAGATCTCCTTCCTCCCCACAAATACATCAGAAATACATCTACATGTGGAACAACTCCTACAGAACACCTACTGAACGCTGGTAGAAGACCTCAGACCTCCCAAAAGGCAAGAAACTCCCCCATGTACCTGGATAGGGCAAAAGAAAAAAGAAAAAACAGACAAAAGGATAGGGACGGGACCTGCACCAGTGGGAGGGAGCTGTGAAGGAGGAAAGGTTTCCACACGATAGGAAGGCCCTTCGCCGGCGGAGACTGCGGGTGGCAGAGGGGGGAAGCTTCAGAGCCACGGAGGAGAGCGCAGCAAAAGGGGTGTGGAGGGCAAAGCGGAGAGATTTCCTCACAGAGGATCGGTGCCGACCAGCACTCACCAGCCCGAGAGGCTTGTCTCCTCACCTGCCGGGGTGGGCGGGGCTGGGAGCTGAGGCTCCGGCTTCGGAGGTCAGATCCCAGGGAGAGGACTGGGTTTGGTCGCGTGAACACAGCCTGAAGGGGGCTAGTGCACCACGGCTAGCCGGGAGGGAGTCCGGGAAAAAGTCTGGAGCTGCCGAAGAGGCAAGAGACTTTTTCTTGCCTCTTTGTTTCCTGGTGCGTGAGAGACACGGGGGCGAGCCGCAGCTATCAGCGCGGAACCCAGAGACGGGCATGAGACGCTAAGGCTGCTGCTGCAGCACCAAGAAGCCTGTGTGCAAGCACAGGTAGCTAACCACACCTCCCCTCCTGGGAGCCTGTGCAGCCCACCACTGTCAGGGTGCTATGATCCAAGGACAACTTCCCCGGGAGAACGCTGGTGCAACATCCTGTTGGCCTCTGCCGCCACAGGCTCGCGCCGCATTCCATACCCCTCCCTTCCCCCGGCCTGAGTGAGCCAGAGCCCCCGAACCAGCTTCTACTTTAACCCCGTCCTGTCTGAGCGAAGAACAGATGCCCTCTGGCGACCTACACGCAGAGGTTGGTCCAAAGCCAAAGCTGAACCCCAGGAGCTGTGCGAACAAAGAAGAGAAAGGGAAATCTCTCCCAGCAGCCTCAGGAGCAGCATATTAAATCTGCACACTCAACTTGATGTACGCTGCATCTGTGGAATACCTGAATATACAATGAATCATCCCAAAATGAAGAGGTGGACTTTGGGAGCAAATATATATATATATTCTTTTTTTCCCCATTTTCTCTTTTTGTGAGTGTGTATGTGTATGCTTCTGTGTGTGATTCTGTCTGTATAGCTTTGTTTTTACCATTTGTCCTAGCGTTCTCTCTGTCCCTTTTTTTTTCCTTTTTTTACTTAAAAAGTTTTTTTCTTAATAATTATTTTTTATTTTAATAACTTTATTTGAATTTATTTTACTTTTATTTTATTTTATTTTAGCTTCTTTCTTTCTTTCTTTCTTTCTTTCTTTCTTTCTTTCTTTCTTTCTTTTTTTTCTTCCTTTTATTCTGAGCCGTGTGGAGGACAGGCTCTTGGTACTCCAGGCAGGCGTCAGCACTGTGCCACTGAGGTGGGAGACCAAGTTATGGACACTAGTCCACAAAAGACCTCCCAGCTCCATGTAATATCAAACGGCGAAAATCTTCCAGAGATCTTCATCTCAACACCAACACCCAGCTTCACTCAATGACCACCAAGCTACAGTGCAGGACACCCTATGCCAAACAACTAGGAAGACAGGAACACAACCCCACCCATTAGCAGAGAGGCTGCCTAAAATCATAATAAGGCCACAGACACCCCAAAACACACCACCAGACGTGGACCTGCCCAACAGAAAGACAAAATCCAGCCTCATCCACCAGAACACAGGCACTAGTTCCCTCCACCAGGAAACCTACACAACCCACTGAACCAACCTTAGCCACTGGGGACAGACACCAAAAACAATGGAAACTACGAACCTGCAGCCTGAAAAAAAAGGAGACCCCAAACAAAGTTAAGCAAAATGAGAAGACACAGAAACACACAGCAGATGAAGGAGCAAGGCAAAAACCCACCAGACCTAACAAATAAAGAGGAAAGAGGCAGCCTACCTGAAAAAGAATTGAGAATAATGATAGTAAAAATGATCAAAAATCTTGTGAATATAATGGAGAAGATATAGGAAACGTTTAACAAGGACCTAGAAGAACTAAAGAGCAATCAAACAGTGATGAACAACACAATAAATTAAATTAAAAATTCTCTAGAAGGCATGAATAGCAGAATAACTGAGGCAGAAGAACGGATAAGTGACCTGGAAGATAAAATAGTGGAAATAACTACTGCAGAGCAGAATAAAGAAGAAAGAATGAAAATAATTGAGGACAGTCTCAGAGACCTCTGGGACAACATTAAATGCACCAACATTCGAATTATGCGAGTCCCAGAAGAAGAAGAGTAAAAGAAAGGGACTGAGAAAATATTTGAAGAGAGTACAGTTGAAAACTTCCCTAATATAGGAAAGGAAATAGATAATCAAGTCCAGGAAGCACAGAGAGTCCCATACAGGATAAATCCAAGGAGAAACACACCAAGACACATATTAATCAAACTATCAAAAATTAAATACAAAGACAAATATTAAAAGCAACAAGGGAAAAACAGCAAAGAACACATAAGGGAATCCCCATAAGGTTAAGAGCTGATCTTTCAGCGGAAATTCTGCAAGACAGAAGGGAGTGGCAGGACATATTTAAAGTGATGAAGGAGAGAAACCTACAACCAAGATTACCCAGTAAGAACTCATTCAGTTTGACGGGGAAACTAAAAGCTTTACAGACAAGCAAAAGCTAACAGAATTCAGCACCACCAAACCACCTTTACAACAAATGCTAAACAACTTCTTTAGGTAGGAAACACAAGAGAAGGAAAACACCTACAATAATAAACCCAAAACAATTAAGAAAATGGTAATAGGAACATACCTATCAATAATGACCTTAAATGTAACTGGATTAAATACTCCAACCAAAAGACATAGACTGGCTGAATGGATACAAAAATAAGTCCTGTATATATGCTGTATACAAGAGACCCACTTCAGACCTAGGGACACATACAGACTGAAAGTGAGGGGATAGAAAAATATATTCCATGCAAATGGAAATCAAAAGAAATCTGGAGTAGCAATTCTCATATCAGACAAAATAGACTTTAAAATAAAGACTATTACAAGAGACAAAGAAGGACACTACATAATGATCAAGGGATCGATCCAAGAAGAACATAACAATTGTAAATATTTATGCACCCAACATAGGAGCACCTCAATACATAAGGAAAATACTAACAGCCATAAAAGGGGAAATCGACAGTAACACAATCCTAGTAGGGGACTTTAACACCCCACTTTCACCAATGGACAGATCATCCAAAATGAAAATAAATATGGAAACACAAGCTGTAAATGATACATTAAACAAGATGGACTTAATTGATATTTATAGGACATTCCATCCAAAAACAACAGAATACACATTCTTCTCAAGTGCTCATGGAACATTCTCCAGGATAGATCATATCTTGGTTCACAAATCAAGCCTTGGTAAATTTAAGAAAATTGAAATTGTATCAAGTATCTTTTCCGACCACAACACTATGAGAATAGATATCAATTACAGGGAAAAAATCTGTAAGAAATAAAAACCCATGGAGGCTAAACAACACACGACTTAATAACCAAGGGATCACTGAAGAAATCAAAGAGGAAATCAAAAAATACCTACAAAAAAATGACAATGAAAACACAATGATGAAATACCTATGGGATGCAGCAGAAGCACTTCTAAGAGGGAAGTTTATAGCTATACAAGCCTACCTTAAGAAACAAGAAACATCTCAAATAAACAACTGAAACTTACACCTAAAGCAATTAGAGAAAGAAGAACAAAGAATCCCAAAAGTTAGCAGAGGGAAAGAAATCATAAGGATCAGATCAGAAATAAATGAAAAAGAAATGAAGGAAACGATAGCAAAGGTAAGTAAAACTAAAAGCTGGTTCTTTGAGAAGATAAACAAAATTGATAATCCATTAGCCAGACTCATCAAGAAAAAAAGAGAGAAGACTCAAATCAATAGAATTAGAAATGAAAAAAAAGTAAGAACTGACACTGCAGAAATACAAAGGATCACGAGAGATTACTACAAGCAAATATATGCCATTAAACTGGGCAACCTGGAAGAAATGGGCAAATTCTTAGAAATGCACAACCTTCCAAGACTGAACCAGGAAGAAATTGAAAATATGAACAGACCAATCAGAAGCACTGAAATTGAAACTGTGATTTAAAATTTTCCAACAAACAAAAGCCCAGGACCAGATGGCTTCACAGGCGAATTATATCAAACATTTAGAGAAGAGCTAACACCTATCCTTCTCAAACTCTTCCAAAATATAGCAGAGGCAGGAATACTCCCAAACTCACTATACAAGGCCACCATCACCCTGATCCCAAAACCAGACAAAGATGTCACAAAGAAAGAAAACTACAGGCCAATGTCACTGATGAACCTAGATGCAAAAATCCTTAACAAAATACTAGCAAACAGAATCCAACAGCACATTAAAAGGATCATACACTACGATCAAGTGGGGTTTATCCCAGGAATGCAAGGATTCTTTAATATATGCAAGTCAATCAATGTGATACACCATATTAACAAATTGAAGGAGAAAACCATATGATCATCCCAATAGATGCAGAGAAGGCTTTTGACAAACTTCAACACACATTTATGATAAAAACCCTACAGAAAGTAGGCATAGAGGGAACTTTCCTCAAAACAGTAAAGGCCATGTATGGCAAACCCACAGCCAACCTCATCCTTAATGGTGAAAAACTGAAACCATTTCCACTAAGATCAGCAACAAGACAAGGTTGCCCCAGCTCACCACTATTATTCAACATAGTTTTGGAAGTTTTAGCCACAGTAATCAGGGAAGAAAAAGAAACAAAAGGAATCCAAATTAGAAAAGAAGAAGTAAAGCTGTCACTGTCTGCCAATGACATGATACTATACATAGAGAATCCTAAAGATGCTACCAGAAAACTACTAGAGTTAATCAATGAATTTGGTAAAGTAGCAGGATACAAAATTAATGCACAGAAATCTCTTGCATTCCTATACACTAATGATGAAACATCTGAAAGTGAAATTAAGAAAACACTCCCATTTACCATTGCAAAAAAATGAATAAAATATCTAGGAATAAACCTACCTAAGGAGACAAAAGACCTGTATGCAGAAAATTATAAGACACTGATGAAGGAAATTAAAGATGATACAAATAGGTGGAGAGATATACCATGTTCTTGTATTAGAAGAATCAACATTGTGAAAATAACTCTACTACCCAAAACAATCTACATATTCAATGCAATCCCTATCAAACTACCACTGGCATTTTTCACAGAACTAAAACAAAAAAATTCACAATTTTTATGGAAACACAGAAGACCCTGAATAGCCAAAGCAATCTTGAGAACGAAAAACGGAGCTGGAGGAATCAGGCTCCCTGACTTCAGACTATACTTCAAAGCTATAGTAATCAAGACAGTATGGTACTGGCACAAAAACAGAAATATAGATCAATGGAACAAGGTAGAGAGCCCAGAGATAAACCCATGCACATATGGTCACCTTATCTTTAATAAAGGAAGCCAGAATATACAATGGAGAAAAGACAGCCTCTTCAATAAGTGGTTCTGGGAAAACTGGACAGGTACATGTAAAAGAATGAAATTAGAATGCTCCCTAACACCATACACAAAAATAAACTCAAAATGGATTAAAGACCTAAATGTAAGGCCAGACACCGTCAACCTGTTAGAGCAAAACATAGGCAGAACACTCTATGACATACATCACAGCAAGATCCTTTTTGACCCACCTCCTAGAGAAATTGAAATAAAATCAAAAATAAACACATGGGACCTAATGAAACTTAAAATCTTTTGCACAGCAAAGGAAACCATAAACAAGACCAAAAGACAACCCTCAGAATGGGAGAAAATATTTGCAAATGAAGCAACTGACAAATGATTAATCTCCAAAACACAAGCAGCTCATGCAGCTCAATATCAAATAAAACAAACAACCCAACCCAAAAATGGGCAGAAGACCTAAATAGACATTTCTCCAAAGAAGATATACAGATTGCCAACAAACACATGAAAGAATGCTCAACATCATTAATCATTAGAGAAATGCAAATCAAAACTACAATGAGATATCATCTCACACCAGTCAGAATGGCCATCATCAAACAATTCACAAAGAATAAATGCTGGAGAGGGTGTGGAGAAAAGGGAACACTCTTGCACTGTTGGTGGGAATGTAAATTGATACAGCCACTATGGAGAACATTATGGAGGTTCCTTAAAAAACTAAAACTAGAACTACCATACAACCCAGCAATCTGACTACTGGGCATATACCCTGAGAAAACCATAATTCAAAAAGAGTCATATACCAAATGTTCATTGCAGCTCTATTTTAATAGCCAGGTCATGGAAGCAACCTAAGTGTCCATCAGCAGATGAATGGATATAGAAGATGTGGCACATATATACAATGGAATATTACTCAGCCATAAAAGGAATGAAACTGAGTTATTTGTAGTTTGGTGGATGGACCTAGAGACTGTCATACAGAGTGAAGTAAGTCAGAAAGAGAAAAAGAAATACCATATGCTAACACATATATATGGAATCTAAAAAAAAGTTAAAAAGTATATGGTCTGAAGAACCTAGGGGCAAGATGGCAATAAAGATGCAGACCTAATAGAGAATGGACTTGAGGATACGGGGAGAGTGAAGGGTAAGCTTGGACAAAGTAAGAGAGTGGCATGGACATATATACACTACCAAACATAAAATAGATAGCTAGTGGGAAGCAGGCGCATAGCACAGGGAGATGACCTCAGTGCTTTGTGACCACCTAGAGGAGTGGGATAGGGAGGGTATGAGAGAGGGAGATGCAAGAGGGAAGATATATAGGGACATATGTATATGTATAACTGATTCAGTTTGTTATGAAGCAGAAGCTAACACACCATTATAAAGCAATTATACTCTAATAAAGATGTTAAAAAATAAGTATAATCTTCACAGCTTTTGTTTCATTGTGATGCATCCTATTAATGGATGCATTGGTGACTATTTGTTGATATACTGCTTTCAGTATTATTAAACAAGAAATTACTGTGTTCAACCGGGTTTTATTTTTCATCTTCTCTAAGAGTTGGGACAATAGTCTTATCTGTAGGACATAGCAAGGTCTATCTGCATTTTCTGGACCATCTTCATTAGCTCTCTTTCTCTAAATCTGAGTTCCCATCTCCCCATCATATGAACCATCACATGCAGAAGCAGATACTATCAAAGTCCTGCTCTGAATGCGGGGGTGGTCTGGTCAGCCATATCTCCATATAGAGAAAGACAAAGTCCAGGGCCTGGATCCCTCCTGGAAGGCAGATCACTGGGTCACTTTGGAACAGAGGTGAAAGCATTATTCAGGGTAGTTGATAAAAAAAAAAATCTGGAGCTGAATTTTATGTGCATAGAAATCAGTCAGAAAGTGTACAGTTTACAAAATGTAAGTAAAGGGAGGATCTTATTTTTGTTTTAGTTATTAATTGTATTTTTTTAGGGTGGGAACAGAGTTAGGCTGAACAATAAGCAGCCTGGTTGTTGTCTTCATCAAAATTGTTTTAATCATTATCACCACCATCATTATCATCATCATTATCAATTATGTTTTCAGAAAAATAAAGTAGGTCAGGGTTACATTTAAACAGTCAAACAATAGTTTAAAGCAAAATTTTGTTATTAGTGTATAATCTTTATTCAGTCAGTTATTGATTGATTTTTGTTGAGATATAATTCATATAACATAACATTTCACATAACATAAAATTTACCATTTCAAAGTGTACAGTTCAGTGATTTTTATCCTCCCATCCACACCATGCCTTAGCAATCTGATTGTTTTCTTAATATTTGGTCAAGTCTTGAAAAGTTGTAGATCTGACTCTTAGTTTATCAAGATTCACCAATCTGAGCATGTTAGTTTCTTACTGTTGGTGCAACAAATTACAACAAATTTAGTGGTTTAAAAGAATAAACATTTAGTATTTGCAGTTTTGGAAGTCTTACTAAGCTAAACTCAAAGTGTTAGCAGGGCTGCATTTCTTCTGGAGGCTTTAGGAATAGTCGATTTCTTTGCCTTTTCCAATTTCTACTGGTCACTTGCATCCTTTGCTCATGGCCCTTTTCTTTATCTTCAAAGCCAGAAACATAGCATCTTCCAATCTCTCTTTGACTCTGTTCCTCTTGCCTCCATCTTTCACTTATAAAGATCCTTATGGTTACATTTGGGGTCACCCAGATAATCTAACTAACCTCTTAATGTCAAGATCCTTAACTTAATCACATCTACAAAGTCCCTTCTACCATGTACAGGAACATTTATGGGTTCTGGGGATTAGAATGTGGACATATTTAGGGGAGGGTGTTGTCATTCAGCCTGCCACACTGAGATTCGTATTAATATGTTATATTACATGAATAATACCCTTGTAGTGTATTTTATGTTCAATGAGGCCCTTCACCTCTAGAAAATATTCTTGAACACTTCTCTGGATTTCACAGCCTAAGAAATTTAAAAGCCCTCTTTAAGGTGTATGCTAAGTTACAGGGAGTTTATACTCTCCTACTCTGTGTCAATCCCATCTGAAATGAATTTCTTTTACTGATTTCCACAAAATATATCCATCACATTTGTTGGAAGTTTGCCTATTTTGCAAAAATTTGGAAGTTTGTGGGGATGAGCATTTATCTTATTGATCCCTTCTTTCCTTTTTTCACACTTACCTTCCCCATCTCTCTTCTTGTCCCTCTACCACTCAGATATCCTGGGATCTCTAAATTCTTCTCTTTATTCAGAACAGGCCATTTTTTAACAACTTCAGTTATCACACTTGAAAAACTACACCAAAGCACTTCAGAGCAAGGGGCCTTCACTGAAGAAGTTTCTGTGTCTGTTGAAATGGCTGTAGCTATAGTTAACAAAGTGATGTTTCCTCCAATTATAATGCTACAACTTCCCAAGTAATTTATAAACACATCCAAAGAAAGGATTAGTTTTCTTTTCTTGTTTGTTTTTCCATTTTCATTTGCTCATCCATTCGTTTTAGTCTCTCTTTTGCACTTCCAGGCCAGGCCCACACATAACTGGGCTTAATACACAGTGCATCCACTGTAACTGTTGTTGATTGAGAAACATCCGTTAATGATGCTGTCATTATTGAAGTTTTGCAGGTTTCTTTTCCTAATTTCAAAATGCTTTTTTCATTTTAGATCACCCCAGGTAGCTGTCTCACAGTGTCCATCTATCGATTCTCCCCACACAAGGTGAAGAAGAAACCACCGGCTAAGGTATGGCTTCCAGTACCAAGACGCACCCACTCAAAATTAAATACATCTAATACAGATAGAGTGAAACTTTAAAAATACTCTTACAATAGAACTTGAGGCAATTGATTTTGGAAATTGCTAGAAGAGACCGTTTTTTTTTTTCTCTACTACAAGATCTCTTTTGTGGAAAAGAAACTATTTATACAAGTACTTGTTAGAGCTTCTACATTGCAATTTACTCCACCTAATAATTACTCTATCAACACACATTCTGTCTAAATGTCTTTAGTCACAGTCCTTCTAATGTAATCTGGGTGTTCATTGTTCTTCTGTTTGATATGCACTGGAAGCTTGCAGCATCTTATTCTAATCAGTATTTGAATTGCATTGTCTGTTGAAATGAAAGTAACAATGGTTAGTAGGACAGGTGTTTCACTTGAATGTGAAAATGTAGGGGTTAAAACCACAAATTAAACTGACTATGCACAGTCTTTGCATGTTTCAAGACGGTGGGAAACAAATTGTTTGTGAAGTGGAAATCAGGTACTAGTCAAAGTTGTAACGATTTGTGACCTGAAAAATAAATGACATTTGGAAATACCTATACTCTCCGTTCTGGAGAATAGGCACCAAACTGCAGGGTGTTGCTAAAATGAAATATCATTTGCCTTTATGGATGGTGATTTTGACAAAGAGAATAGGAGAGCCAGAAAGAGGAAAAAGAACAATCAAAGTTTCATGCCATGTGCATCAGTGTATCAGTAAATTAACAGAAGGATTGGAAGAGCCTATGAATGGATTATTATTATTAATTAGTGGATTACCTTTCTTATTAATATTAGACACTTCTCTGCTCATTGGCTGAAAATGCTATAAAAATCCGTTTATGACATTTAGTTGTCAAAATAGAAATATTTTATAATAGCTAACTGATTTGTCTCATATTGATCATATTTATCTCTTGTTTCTACATATATACCTTAGTTATTATTTTTCATTGGAATTTCTAATTGATAAGGTTATGAGAATATTTTAAAAATATAACATATGTGTCAATGAAGTATTAACTTCATAGTTGAGGAAATAATTGAAGCCAAAGTGATTTTCTTATTTTGTTCGTTTGTTTGTAAAAACAGTATTGTAATTCATACCTTTTATTTAAAGAAATTTTTTTAGCAATTCCTTCGTTTCAACCTTCACAAACAACTTGCTGAATAGGTAATGAATAAAGCTGAAGAATACAGATGAGCCGGCCAGACTGGGATGTGTGCCTAGTTAGCCAATGTCCCAAGGAAGAACAACAGGTTCAATCTTAAAACCCCAATTTACAATGCAAGTTACTATCACCTCAGGAGTGATATCATATGATTTTCCAGCTACAAGTGTCACAGTTCTCAGGCTGATTTGTGGTGGCTCCTTGTTTTGTTTTTATCTAAATTGCTTAAGCAGTTTTAAGAAGATGAATAAGTGTCTGGGTTAGAATGATTCCTCTGGCTACTGACCTGCTCAAGGTTCATACAAAATCATTGTCTATGTTTCTTCAGATCATGGGCCATGGGTCTAATCTACACCATTAAAGCTTCACTCACATAGAATTAAGAGGTTCCAAATGAAGCATCATTGGAGTGAATTCCTATGGTTAAGAGGCTATTAGTCTTTGTGGTCAAGAAGGTGGCACTACGGTGGGTTTTCTGTCTTTCATGATGCCTTCCTTACTTCATATCTTATGCCCCCATACACACACACTGGTTAATTTTTTGGCCATGGCCTTTTGTAATATATGCCTTGGTTTTAACTTCATTAACTTAGTCTAAAGCTCTTCAGCCAAGCTCACGTTTGAAAAATCAAATAAATAATAAAATAAGTAGTACTGTTTCATACTTCATAAGACTGCCTCCATGATTCTGGGCAAATCATTTAAACCCTCCTCCTTTCTACTCACTTGATGAAAGGCCTCTGCTGGAGGAAGTCTAACTCCTCTCATTATAGGGATATAATATCTTTGTTCTTTCCTTTTAAATTAATCTTTTTTTTCGGTATCAGACAAAGAGATCTATCTGAACATATTTTGGTTGTCCCATTTGAAAACTACCTGATCATTTGATCTTTTAAAAGCATAAATAGAATATAAACTTTAGAGATAAGCATACAGGATCATGTTCCACCCTCATCTTTCACTTGCTGTGACTCATGAAAAAGTAAGTTAACCTCTCTTTGCTACAGTTGCTACATGTTAGGTGGGGAGCAATGATATTATCCAAAAGGGTTTTTCCGAGGATTGAGGGAGGTAATACATTTCAAGCTCTCAGTATACTGGGTAGCACACAGCAAGCACTCAAAAATGCTAACTGTATCATGGAATGTGAGTGGTAAATATATAGATTAATAGAATAATCATAAGGAACAAAGTGTATCTGTTTTCAAACAATTAGAATACAAGAAAATCTTCACATCAAAAGTATACTGAAGATAGCTTGGAGTTTGAGATTTACAGTGCCTTGGGTTGTTATCACTATTGATTATCATTGTAAGCACAGAAAGCTGGGAGTACAGAATGTTCTGTATGTGTGGAGTTCAGTATCTGAGAAACCCAGTGTGAAAGTGATGATGGATATCCTCTAGCCCGAAGATTTTTTCAGACTAGATTTTTTGTTTAGATTTGTTTTGTTTGATTTGGTTTGGTTCCTTGTGTGGAACTTCACTATATGTAAAAGTTATACAAGGAGAGCTGATCTCTCTGGGAATTGAAGAGGTTCAGATTTTTGTCTGTTCAACTCCACCACCAGCATCATCCCTGAGTTTGCTCTGAAGACCCCCTAATGCTTAGAGTACACAATTTAAAAGAGACTGATCTACTCTAGTCCTTTAAATTTTAGGATGGAGAAACTGAAGCCAAAAATAGTGAAGTCACATGCCTCAGGTAGCACACTAAGGGAGACAGCAGTTTGGGTATGCTGACTTTCCTCTACTGGATCATGTTGGCTCTTCTGCAGAATGTATTTAAAGCTTAGGACAGCAAATATGGCTGTGAGAAATGTGACCTTCTCTTTCCTTTTGCCAATCATATTGTTTTGGTGGTTGCATATATATGACAGAAGCAGTTCTCAAAGTGTGGGCACCGATCAGCAGCATTAGCATAGCTTTTCTAGAAATATAAATTCCTGGACCCATGTAGCCTTCCTGAATCAAAAACTTTGGTGGTGTGGCCCAGCAATTTAAGTATTACCAAACTCACTAGGGGATTCTGATATTCATTAAAGCTTAAAAACCTCTGTATTAAATAATTTCTTTGGAAATTAGCTCTATCTGCAAAATAATTTTAATTACATGGCTTACGTACCAATGGCAAAAACCACTATGAAGATATGCAAAATTCTGTAAAGAAAACGATTGAGAGGGAATAATGTAACTAAAATTTACTGATCACCTGCCATATACCATAATACCAGTCTTTGATTTTTAGTAGTTATCTTGTTTGTTCCCTATAGCAACACTATGAAGTATATCTTATTATCTGAATTTTGATGGGAAAATTCAACTCAGAAAAACTAAATAACTTGTCTAAGATCATTCAGCTGGAAGTTGCAGAGCTAGGATTTAAACCCAGATGTAGTTGAGTCCAAAGCTTTAAATCTTCCTATTGTGAATTGAAACATACTGGGTTTCACACACACCTGGCATGGACTATCTACAACTACAACTCCAGGGGAAAATTTATGCTTTAGATTTTCCTTGTAATTACGGAGTGCTTTGATGTCGATTATTCTTGGGGTATAATATTTCTTTCTCCTGATGTTACCTGGAAATAATGACTTATCACTCTGATATAAATATGCCTTTTCTATTCTTTTTCATTCTATTGATACTTACATCTTTTTCAATATCACACCCCAAATTTCTATATACCTGCCTATGACAAGCTAATATATATATATATACTAATTTTTTTCTTTAGCATTTAATATAAGAAATAAATATAGCCTCATTGTGCCCTGTTTTGGGGCAACTAAAAAGTTTCTGAAATATGAATCATAACCTTAGATATTATGTAAATAAAATCACATAAGTATTATGTAAATGTAATTACATATAGAAGTAATTACAGGGATATGCATTGCAAACTTCAGAGCTGTAATATAGGAAATTATAGGAGAGGGTAATTATATATCATGTACTCTGAAGCTTCAACATCTAGGAAGAAATTCATCAATTTTTATATCTGAAAGAGACGTTAAATATCTCATTGTGTTCTGCAGAGTGTGTGGTGAATGGGTGGTCTGATTAGAGAAATGGAGAATGAGGATGTATTGTGAACTTGGAGGATGTTTCTATTGTGGAAGCATCTCAGTTCCAGAGCTGTTAAAATTATGTGTCAATTATAGGCCTTACTGATCTCTATTTGAGATTGGTTTTCAATGTCCAGGAAGAAAAATTCCCCTTGCTCACTCCACATTCTAGGGTGCTGCCTGTACAAATGTCAGCCACATATTTTAGTACCTGGTAAAGCTCTGGAAGATTGAACTTGATTGGACAAGTTGTACCAATGACTGTCAGAAGGAAAATAATCTAAGGAGATAAATGCATAGAACTGTGAATTGGATGAAAGTGAAAATACAACGTATCAAAATTTGTGGGATTTTGGCAAAACTTAAAGAAAATTTTATAGGACTAAGTGCATATTTTAGAAAATATAAAAAGTTAAATGAATGACTTCAGCTTCCACCTTAAGAAACTAATAAAAAAAAGAGTAAATTAAATGCACTTTAAGCAAGACAGGAAATATTAAAGATTCAACACAATCTCCCTCAATGAAATAGAAGACAGAAAAACAATTGAGAAAATTAATGAAACCAAAAGCTTATTTTTTGTAAAGATAAATAAAATTGATAAACTTCTAGCCAGACTGATCTAGAATAAACACAGAATAGACACACATTACCAATATCAAGAATTGTGAGATATATATTATGAATAACTTCATACCAATAAATTTGATGACTTAGATGAAATGGACAAATTTCTTGAAAGACACTAAGTACCAAAACTCACTATAGTGGGTTAAATAATGTCCTTCAAATCAGAATCTTTGGATATGTAATTAGTTAAAGATCTTGAGACAAAATCTTCCTTGATTTAGGCTGGACCCTAAATCTAATGACTGGTGTCTTTACAAGAGAAAGAGAGAGATTTACACACAGAGAGACACAGGGAAGAAGGCCATGTGAAGTCTGAGGCAGAGATTAGAGAGATGCTGCCACAAGCCAAGGAACACCTGGAGCCACAGAAGTTGCAAGAGACAAGGAAGTTTACTCTCTAGAGCTCTCAGGTACAGTTTGGCTCTACTGAAATCTTGATTTCAGACTTTTGGCCACCAGAAGTATGAGAAGATAAATGTCTATTGTTTTAAGCCACCCAGTTTGTGGCAGTTTTGTTACAGTAGCCCTAGGAAACTAATATTCTCACTCAACAAAAAATAGATGAGATGCTATAACTATTAAGGAAATAGAATTTGTAGTTAATAACCTTCCCACAAAGAAATTTCCAGGCTGAGACAGCTTTACTTGTAAATTCCACCAAACACTTAAGGAGAAATAGTATCAATTCTATACAAATTTTTACAGAAAATTTAAGAACTATGTTCCTCAAGTAATTATTTGAGGCCCACATTACCTTAATACCTAAACCATACAAGAACACTACTACAGACTAACATCCCTTGTGAACATAGATGCAAAAATACTTAACAAAATTTTAGCAAATGTAATTTAAAAATATATAAAATAGATAATACATGCTATATACTTGGGGTTCATTACAGGAATGCAAGTTTGACCTAATAGTAGACCACAGGATCATCTCAATTGAGTCAGAAAAAGCATTTTAAAAACTTCAACATACACTTCTAATAAAAACTCTTATTAAACTCAGACTAGAACAGAACTTCCTCAGCCTGTTAAGGGGCAGAGATGGTGAAAGACTGAATGTTTCCCCCTAAGATTAGGAACAAGGTGATAATGCCTGCCCTCATCACTTGTAGTCAACATATTGCAGAAGGTTTTAGGGTATGCAGTGAGAAAAGGAAGGAAGGAAGAAAGGAAGGAAGGAAGGGAGGGAGGAAGGAAGGAAGGAAAGAAGGGGGAGGGAGGGAGGGGGAGGAAGGAAAGAAAGGAAGAAAGAATGAAAGAAAAAGGAAAGAAGGAAAGGAAAGAGAGAAAGAAAGATCCTAATTGGAATGAAAAAATTAAAACTATTTGTAGATGACATGGTTGTCTATGTGGAGAATCTAATGGAAGCTACAAACAAAGTTACTAAACTTAAGTAAGTTTATCAAAGCTGCAGGATACAATTGAAAATTGAAATTTAATTTTTAGCAGACTGTTAAAACAGTATCAAAAATGTGACATGCTTAAGGATAAATCTGACAGAACATATATAAAACTTCTATCCTGAAAGAAAAAAAACAAAACAACAACAACAAAAATACATTGCTGAAAGTTTTAAATAAGTTTTAAATAAGTGGAGAGATAATCTGTATTTATAAATTAAAAGACTCTATATTGAGATTTTAATTCTCCCTAAATTGGTCTATAGATTCAATGTAATGCCAATAACAATCCCATTGGATGTTCTTGGTAAAAGCTGATTATAAAATACATATGACAATACTAAGTACCTAGAATAGCCTAAAAAACATTGAAAACTAAGTGTGAACTTGGAGAAATTACACTACCTCACTTCAAGATTTATTATAATGCTACAGGAACAAGACAATGTGGTAGGGGCATAAAGATAGGCATATGGATCAATGGAATAGAATGGAGACCCACAGAAATAGATCCATACATTCATGAACAATTGATTTTGGACAAAAACGATTCAGTAGGGAAAAGCTAGTCTTTTCAACAAATGGTTTTGGAACAATTGGATATTCACATGCAAACATGTGAACTTGTATTCATACCTCTTATTGTATACAAATACTAACATAATGGGTCATAGATCTAAATTTAAAATATGAAACTATAAAACTTCTAGAAAAAAAACAGGAAAAAATCATTGTGGCCTTGGTTAGGCAGTTTTCTTAAATCCACCACTGAAAGCAAGATCTATGAAAGGAAATATTCATAAATTGGATTTCATCCCAATTAAATATTTTTCTCTTTGAAAGATACTACTAAGAGAATATCTAAAAAGACACAGACTTAGAAAAAGCGTTTGCAAATCAAATATCTTATTTTATTCCAGGATATATTAAGAACTCTCCAAATGTCATTATAAGTCAAACAAACCAATTATAAACAAACAAAAAAAATTATAGATACTTCACCAAAGAAAACATATGGATTGGAAATAAGCATTTGTCATTAACCATTAAAGAAATGTAAATTAAGGGCTTCCCTGGTGGTGCAGTGGTTGAGAGTCCTCCTGCTGATGCAGGGGACATGGGTTCGTGCTCCGGTCTGGGAGGATCCCACATGCCACGGAGCAGCTGGGCCCGTGAGCCATGGCCGCCGAGCCTGCACTTCCAGAGCCTGTGCTCCACAACGAGAGAAGCCACAACAGTGAGAGGCCCGCGTACCACAAAAAAATCAAATAAAATAAAATTAAAACCACAAACCGTGCCACTACACACTTATTATTAGAATGTCTAAAATTAAAAACAGTGATGACACTATTTGTTGACAAGGATGTGGAGCAATTGCAAATCTCATGTACTTCAAGTTGGCATGTAAAATGGCACAAGCCTTTGGGAAAACATTTTGCCTATTCAAAGTTAAACACACCTCCCACTGACACAGCCATTACATTTTAGGTATTTACCCAAGAAAAATAAAAGTATATACCTCTATGAAGACTTATAGATGAATGTTTATAGCAACATTATTTGTAATACCCCCAAACTGGAAATAACCCAAATATCTATCAACAGATGAATGGATATATCATCTATTGTATGGCTATACAATAGAAACATACAATGAGAGACAATGAAAAGGAATGAACCTCTGACACATGCAGCAATGTGAAAGAATCTCATAATATGATTCAGAGATACAGAAGCCAGATTTTAAAAAAAAGAGCACATACTGTTTGATCTACATTTATATAAAATTCTAGAAAGTGCAAACGAATCGATAGCAACAGAAAGTGAATCAGTATATACCTGGGGATTGGAAAATGGGCAGGAACAGGGAATTAAAAGGGGCAAGAGGAAATTTTGTGGTGATGGATATATTCATTACCTTAATACTGGTGATAGTTTCAGGAGTATATACATATGTCAAGGATTATCCGGTTGTACACTTAAAGCACGTAGGTTTGAAAGAACTGAAAAACAGAGATTGAGACAGAGCAAGGGTGGTAGACACAGATTTTATCCCCATTCTGCTCAAGACCTTGGACCATATTCTCCAGGCAGTGTAGAGCCCTCAAAGGCTTTAGTGGGGCAATGACATGATTTGCCTTTTAGCAACATGACTGTAAGAGTGAAGAGAGAGGACTGGCAACACACATCGTTTTTTTTTTTTTAGCACGGTAATAGAATTGCAACAAATGTTCCAAATAATCTCTGCAGGATTTCCAGTGAAATCAATTAGCATACATTTGAAAAAGTGCTGGTGGGGTTTGGGATTTATTCTGTAGCCATTAAAACAAATTAGTCCACACGGGCATACAAGCTAATACATGGCTGAGCAATGACTTCAAACCAAGCCTAACTGATTTCAATGCCAATTTCTCTTTCTGCTACACACGATCTCCCCCACCTGCTTGCAAATCTCATTCCAAAACCTAGTGATGATGAAGTGTCATGCAATCAAATGAGAATTTTCAGGGTTTCCCTCAAATCAGAATGTGGACCAGACATTACTTAATGCCAGGGCCTAGTTCTTAATGGGAGCTGAACAGGCTGTACTTTGATACCTCTAAAGCATGCTGTATTCCTTATGGGTTACATCTATACCCCTATTTTGAGAGTATGAGTCACATTCCAAGGTCATCCCCCAAGCTGCACAGATTAAAAGTGATTAAAATGGCAATTCACTGTCTTGCTTAAGGGCAATGAATTCAGTGGATCTCGATGCTACATGTGGGCACAGTGCTCCATATTGGTTCAAGAACAGCATCTCTAATCTAGTCCAGATAAGATTGTTTCTCAGGAAAGCTCTAAATAAAGAGAGTAGAAAGCAAGAATGTCAAACTTCAATTAATTTGGCAAAGGAGAGGTTACATTTAAGATTATCAGTCTCTCTGGAAACACGAGAGGCAGTTACCCCATTCCATTTTGTTTGGAAGTCTTTGAAGGTATTCGACATTTTGACAATCTGAAGTGTCAGTCACTCATTCTGTGGCAAGTGCATAGAAACCTACATGAAATTTGCCTATTCGTTTTTTTCAAAACTGTTGAACAGAAACTCTCTTTGGACCTTGGCTAATAGTACTAATCAAAATTTTAATAATAGGCTTGTCATTTATCCTTTTCATTATAAGTTGGGTGGGTCTGGAGACTGTACAGTTTTCACACAAAAGAATGAACAATGTGTGTTTCAGGTTTGTTACAAAGTCATTTTTCCAGGCAAGAAAGAAAACGGAATAAAATTGGGTCTAATGGATCAAGGAATTCCTCCCTAATTTGGCTAAATTTTCTTTAGTCCTAGAGAGAGGAAAATGAGATTAGTTCTCATTCTGTTACTTATTGACCCTAATGTGCATCACCATGCATTAAGCAGAATAATAAAGATAGTGGGGACAGTTTAGACTCTGTGTTTGTGGAGCTCATAGTGGAAATTAGTAGAAGGATTAAATGCATGTCTTGGCTTTTGACAAGACTAGGTTCAAATTCTGACTTTCCCCACACTGTCTCTGATAAAGTTCTTTACATTTCTAAGTCTTTTATTCTTATTTGTAATTAACTCTAACAGTGATGCACACCTCTGAGGGTTTCAGTGAGGATCCCATGACATTGTGAATCCAAACCACTTTGAACTCAGCAATCTGTACTATGTGTATTATCATTATACATTACAGATTATCGTGGTGTTCTTGGACCTATCATTGCAGAGCAGTGGGATTAACTGTGGATCACATACTTTGCATGTGCTTCATAAAAAACCTCTATTATTTTCATTTTACCAATAAGGAGACTGAGAAACAGAACATTTTGAAACTTCCTTAAAATGTTCGGTTAATAGTGGCAGAGTCAAAACTTAAGTCAAGTTCTTCCAGTTGTCAAACCTGTGTTCTATTCTGCAGTACTGCTGCTTTCTAAGTTAAAATAAAAAAGAAAAGAGTAATACAAGAAATATTCATTTATTAGTGAAAAATCCTTTGGTACAGTTTTATTACTAACCAAATCTGCATATTTATATCAGTATCCACATGTACAATTGAATTGTAAAAGCAAATGTAAATTTTCTTATTGAATGACATGCTTTCTGAAAGGAATTCCCCAATGAATATGCCCTCTCTTCTCATAAGTTTTTATTTAGATGAGTTTTGGTTCAATTTTACAGCCATGTTTATGGTGATTGCACATGCTGAACCAAAATTTAAGAGAGTGTTCTGAATACAAGTATCACTTCTTAAAATTGCATGTAAATCTGTATATATTAAGCACAAATAGTTATTATCCCTTTTATAAGTCTATGGAGCAGTATAGTTTGAGAAGACCGACTCTATTACAGGCCATATTGTATGGTGGTTAAGTGAGGTTGGATAAACGAGGCTAATGGAGGTCAGAGAGATTAGCATTCAGAGCTCCATCTCAGTCAGTCTAGCTGCATGGCCTTGGGCAAGTTCATCTTTCAAGTTCAGTTTCCTCAATTGTAGAGTAGAAATAATAGTGATAGAAAATAGTGCCTATGCATGGTGGTGTTTTGAGAATTAAATGAGATCATGGTGCAGATTAATTAATTAGCCCAGTGCCTGAGAAGGAGCACTGAATAAACTGATGGGGTTGTAGGATGTGGTTGTGTAGGTCTCCACAATCAGTTCTTTTCAACTTCAAGGGAAGCATTCTTACAGATAGGAAATCCACAAGGATAGATAAATCTCTAAGATGATGTTTTGATGGAAAATTTTCCCTAGAAAGCTCTCCATTTTCAATTCTCTTTCAATTCTTCCTATTGCTATAGAGAAGTCTTCAATTAAGAGTTAGTGCACACATGAAAACACCTAGCACTCTTCATTTGTACAAAGAGGGCTTAGTGTGAAGAACTAACATATAGCTAGTATTTCTCAGCCCACAGCTACTGCAGGAGTGAGAGGTGGGATTTGAAAGGTACAGGCCTTCGGGGTACCAGAAAGCTCAAACTGAAATGTTGAATTCATTAAATTGTACAGTAGTCTGTACATTTATAGTGGAGGACAGAACTCTTCCATCGAAAGACCATATGACCCAGAGCCTAGCTATTGGTTTTTAATACTATTCTCCAACGGAAGGTACCCAACCCCTTGGATAAATGACTGATTTTAGAGCTGAGGCATGGAATATACAAGATAAACCTAGAGTATCTCATAGTGCCAGAAACTAAGGAATTCTCAAAACAAAATGAGGAGGGTATGCCAAAAAACAGAGAAGCCGGCTGAAAGAGCTCCCAATGGCCAAAGCTGGAACAATTTGAATAACAAAATTAATAGTGTAGTATATAGACCTATACCCCTGAGTACAAAATGAAGTCCTCACCGATATAAATAATTGATAGAATGAAAAATGAAAAGGCGGGGATGGAGGGGAGATGGGTAGATAAATCTCCATAAGAAGAATTTCATGTAATTTATGAAATACTTGATTTTCTACTCCTTAATTATGGACTATGCTTAGTGACTTGCATATAAAGAGTAGAGTGTGGAAGAGGAGTGGTAAATAACTTTACAGTGGGGAATCCTGACAAATACTCCCTTAACTAGTAGAATAAGTTTAACATCATCAGTGATAAGTCATATATTGATCACCTGTACCCTTGGTAAGTGCTGATAATGGCACTTTACCTGTAGAGGTCTTCCTTCCCCAAACCCATAACCCGAGTCTAACTAGAAGAAAATACATCACACAAACCTAAGCTGAGGAACATTCTATAAAATACCTGACCAGTAGTCTTCAAAACTGTCATGGTTATCAAGGAAAATGAGAAACTGTCACAGCCCAGAGGAGCCTAAGGAGACATGACAACTAAATGTAATGTGGTGTCCTGAATGCAACAGAAAAGGGACATTAAGAAAACCTAAACCTAATAAACTATGAATAAAGTATGAAGTTTAGTTAATAAGAATGTGTCAGTATTGGTTCATTGATTGGGACAAATGAGCCATATTAATATAAGATATTAACAATAGGAGAAACTAGGTGCAGGGTATACAGAAACTGTTCTGTCTTTCCAACTTTTCTATAAACCTAAAACTAGTCTAAAATAAAGCAGATAATATGAAAGATAGTCCTACTCAACTTTTAATGCTTTCTTTTAAAATTATTCTTACTGTCCAATATGGTAGCTGTTAGCTGCTTGGGCACTTGAAATGTGGCTAGTCTAAAATGAGATGTGCTTTCACTACTAGATGTAAAATAGATAAACAACAAAGACCTGTTGTATAGGACAGGGAACTATACTCAATATTTTTTAATAACCTCTAATGGAAAATAATCTGAAAAAGAATATATATGTGTGTGTGTGTGTGTGTGTGTGTGTATATATATATATATATATATATACAGTACACCTGAAACTAATATAACATTGTAAATTAACTATACTTCAATAAAAAATATTATAATTCATAAATAACTAAGAATAAAATGAGATGTGCTTTAAGTGTAAAATACACACCTGATTTGAAAGACTTAGTCTGTACAGAAAAAGAATGCAAAATGCCCTTATTAATACTTTTTCTTATCTATTACATATTGAAATGATATTTTGGGTATATTGGGTTAAATAAAGTATATTATTTAATTTCATCCATTTATATTTACTTTTCTTAATGTGACTACTAAAACATTTAAAATTTATTTTGTAACACATTGTTTCTGTTGGACAGCACTATTCTAAACTATTAACAAGGGCATGTTTGGGTGTTTTAGGAGAACAGGGTATGTGTTCTGTGTGTTTACTTAACTGTTTGTATATATGTGGATTTTCCATATAATTTTATTTTTGTTGTTACTGTAATTTTTTAATGGATGATAACCCAAGCACTTGAGGAAGAAATTCAAATTAAAATTTTCAGCCTTTGGGGCAGATTTTTACATATAGTTATTCATTTATCTGAACAGTACCTAAGACTAGACTAGATCCTATGCAGGTTGATGGGTGGTCTTGTAGTCGACCTTCTCACCTCGGATGTTGCCTACAGGTCGCATCTGCTGTGCATTTGGGATTGCTTTGTGCATTATTTTCCCCCAAGGATTCTATGAGATACTGCATGATCAGTATACAGCAAAGGCAAAGTAGAGACACATTCTTTCCCCCATTTTATCTAAAACTATAGGTGCCCTTCCCATGAAAAATGGGTGACTATATCCCAAACTTACAAACCCCCATTGCCTGAAATAAATAAACGGTGCTTTATGTGAGTAAAAGAGCACTGATTTTATTCATGCTGACTTCTGAGTGATACCTGGTAATTAAAAAAAAAAAAAAAAAGGACAAACTTCCATTTTCTACCTGGAGAAGTCCTCATTCTTTAGGAGCTAGCTTCAGGCACCTCTTATTGTCAAGATTTTCCTCATCCCATCTTTAAATATCTCTGTGGTCCCAGAACACTGGCTGGAAAACACTGTCCCCAACAATATTGCAACATACTCTTGTTAGTATGGTAGCGGTATGTCTTGCTCACTCAGTTTTGAGGTCCTATGTCTTTTCTATGGTAGCAAGATGTGAGAAATACTTTTTGAGACTGACCTAGGTGCCAATCCTTGCTTTAACCAAACACAAATCCAATGTGGAGTCAAATAAAGACAGGAAAAACTCTCAGGACAATATAAAAAAGTAGGTAGTTAACAAATGACTGACTGAATGACCACAATAATGTCATCCCTTACATATGTGTAGGTTAAGTTCCAATTACATCTCTTGCCAAATATCACTGCTCACCCTACAATATGCCTGGTTATTTGCCCTACACTCTTCCTAAATTATTAAACAGTGTTATTTTGCCCTTCTAATGCTGATGACTTTATTATAAATGTTAATGGCTAGAACTCATTTTGACAAAATGAGAAAATAAGAGAAGCCTTAGGCAACCTGAAGAAAAGACAAATCAGCTCAGACCTTCCTTCAGTAAATCTAAGGGGAGCACAGGCCTGGGATGGATGGTTGAAGTTACTCTGGGTAACTATATTATTTGAACTTTGTTGCACTCCTACTATTTAGATAGTAAGAGGAGGTTGCTTTTAATAGAACTAATAGAAATAATATGTTTCTAAATTTGATAAAAATCACAATATATTATAAATTAAGAACATTTATTTATCAGCAGAATAAAAAAGGAAACTCACAGTGAAAAACATGTTTGCAGTACATATATCTGACAAACCACCTGTACCCAGAATATATCAAGAACTTACCTAAATCAACAGGAAAATGTGGACAACCCAATGGAAAAGTGGGCAAAGGAGTGGGTACTTCACAAAAGTTGGTATCCAAATGGCTATTGAAATATATGAAAAAATGCTCAATTTCATTAGTCATCGGGGAATGTAAATTAAAAACATAGTACTATATTACTACATACACACCAAAATAGCTGAGGTGAACAAGAGGGAAAATATCCAAGATTAGCAAGGATGTGGATGAACCAGGACTCTCCTACATTGCTGGTGGGAGTGTAATTCAATACAGCCTTTTGGAAACTATTTGACATTGCATAGTGAAACTGAACATATGTATAACCTTGGCAGTCCACTCCCATGTCTACTCAACAGAAAGCATACATGTTTACCAAAATCCACATATTAGAATGTTTATCACAACTCTGTTCATAACAGCCTCTAATTGGAAACCACACAAATGTCAGTCAACAGTAAAAAGGAAAAATTAGTTGTGGTATACTCACTCAATGGAATGATATAAAGCAATGAGAATTGAGTGATATAAAACTGGTACATTCACAAATATAGATGCCTCTCACAAACTTAACACTGAGGGGAAATTGACACAAAATAGAGTATACATGGTAATAATTCATTTTACAATAAATTCAAAGCAGACAAACTTAATATATGTTGTTGGAATTCAGAAATGAAGTTAACCAGGGGTGAGGAGCAGAATAATGAGTGGCTGGGCACACAAGGAGTGTCTGGGGTGCTGGTAATGTTCTGTGCCTTGATTTAAGTGCTAATTACATGTGTGTGTTTAGTTATAAAAATGTATAAGACTGTACACTTGTGATATATAAGCAAATAATTCCAATTAAAACATTTATCCAAAAAAAGGCTGCCATACCAATTCTTTTCCATTTTAGGTACAGGCTGAGGTGTAGAGTATTGCATAATCCAGGGAGCACCTGTATGAGGTTGCATAAAAATAAAGTCTTTATCCAGGTGTGCTTGGGCTACTCTGTAGTTAACATTAAGGGGAGGTATTCCAGACACTGTCCTGAGAATCTGTCATGCATTATGTCATTTAATCTGCACAACAATATCAAGAGGTAGAAATTATTACCTACATTTTACAGAAAGGAAATGTACTTGATTTGCCTAAAGGAGCAGTCAACTCAGACTCATACATTTGTCAGCCTGACTTCAGAACTTGGCCTGTTAGCTATCATGCTGTAGTCTTTATTTTTTGACTTTCTTTATTAAATTGAATTCCTTTCTCTACAGGAGAATATTTTAAAGGGCAAATATTGGCTGGCAGTGACCTATGGGCCTCTCTGCACAACTTAGCCGCCCCTCAATCCGGAATTCCAAAAGGGAATTTGTGAACCATGTTACTCTGTGTGCCTAGAATACAAATATGCTCATAACACCTATACACCCTATGCAGAGCAGCTAGGAATGAATGCCTTGTGGGATATGTATTTAGGGAGGAGCCACTGATGAGGCTGGCAATAGGTGAGCCTCAACTTGATGAGAGGAGACTTAAATCTAGTTCCATTTTGTCAACATCAAGTTGTGTAATGCTGGACATGATATTTGCACGTTCTGAGCCTCAGGTTTTGCAGTTGTAAAAGTGGGAAAAATGATTACTTCTCTGATTCCCAAAGTGTAGTGGTATTCTCTCCTTTCCTTATTTTTTTTTTCTTTTGGTTTTGCTTCTTTTTCTTTTCTTTCTTTCTTTCTTTCTTTCTTTTTTTTTGGTAAATACTCTGTACTATGTACTCTTTAGCCACTCATACATATGCTATGTTAGTTTTATCCTCAAAGTAAACATTATCTGTTTCTATCCCCACTTTTCTAAGGGGAAATTAAGGCTCGGAGAGATTAAGTAGTTTGTTTAAGTTCATATACCTATGTCATTTTTCCTCCATTACTTTAATGTCTCTGAGCCTCAGCTATAAAATGGAAATAATTGTAATGTTTTATCCGGCATATAGGGTGGTTTTTATCTGTTTGTCATGGTTGTACTTTTGTTTAATTTTAATATTTACTGGGGACCCAATATATGCCAGGCCATCCACTAACCACTTTCAAATACATCATCTCACAAATCATCCTCATAACAACCCAAGATTGAAATTAAATCCATTTTACAGATGAGGAAACTAAGTTTCAAACAGACTCAGTAATTTTCTCAAACCTATCCAGCTAGAATCCAAGCCCAGTTTTATCTTACTGCATCAAGTAGAATCTACTCACTAAGCTCAGGGACCTCACATTTTATAGTTCAGAGAATAAAAATATGTTAAGGTAAAATGTAATCATTTAAACAATAGTATAAAGGAGAAATTTAATTTTGAACAAAATTAAATGCTTTGTGACAAAAAACCAATGTCATTAACTTCTTTATTTCTTTTTCTTTTTTATCATAACTTGAAATTAAACCATTCACTTCAATCACTTATTCTTTATTTATTCAAAGAAATATCAGTTAACTTCCTAATGGGACTGAGCACTAAGGAACTAGGAAGGGAAACCTACTATTCCCTCCTTAAGGACAAGCTTGGGTTAGGGGGAGAGTCAAGGTTGAACTGGTGGAAGTGGGGAGACAGCATAGAAAAGGAAATATAGTTAAAGACTATGTGGTGTGACAGGGATAAGCACTAAAGTGGGGCCCCCAAACCAGGTAGGAGGTGAATCCCCATTTGTTGATTCTTGAAGATGTTAGGAGACAGCCAAGCAGAGAAGGGAATTAGGGTGTCTAGGGGGTGGAAATAACTTATGTAAAAACTGAAAACCTGACAAATCCTGGTGAGTTCTAAGACAGGCAACTGTTCCAAGTATTTGTACTGATATGGTGGTGAGTGGCAGAGGCAGTGGCCATGTGTTTTGAGACCTGAAGCTTACACAAGTGAGGAGCACTCCTTCAGGAAAACACACACATCAGGTTAACATAGTGCATATTTCTTTAGAATGAGAAAAGAAATCACAGAAAAACAACTGGATCTTTGGAGATTCAGGCCCCTTTCTTCCTGAATCAGAAATGCTTATATATGTGCCACATCTTCTTTATCCATTCGTCTGTTAATGGGCACCTAGGTTGCTTCCGTGTCCTGCCTATTGTAAATAGAGCTGCAGTGAACATTGTGGTACATGACTGTTTTGAATGATGGTTTTCTCAGGATGTATGCCCAGGAATGAGATTGCTGGGTCATATGGTAGTTCTATTTTTAGTTTTTTAAGGAACCTCCATACTGTTCTTTGCCACAAAAGAAATGAAATTGAGTTATTTGTAGTGAGGTAGATGCACCTAGATTCTGTCACACAGAGTGAAGTAAGTCAGAAAGAGAAAAACAAATACCGTATGCTAACACATATATATGGAATCTAAAAAAAAAAAAAGGTTCTGATGAACCTAGGGGCAGGACCGGAATAAAGACACAGATGTAGAGAATGGGGTTGAGGACAAGGCGAGGGGGAAGGGTAAGCTGGCACGAAGTGAGAGAGTGGCATGGACATATATACACTACCAAGTGTAAAATAGCTAGTGGGAAGCAGCTGCATCTCACCGGAGATCAGCTCAGTGCTTTGTGACCACATAGAGGGGTGGGATAGAGAGGGTGAGAGGGAGACACAAGAGGGAGGGGATATGGGGATTTATGTATACATATAACTGCTTCACTTTGTTATAAAGCAGAAACTAACACAACATTGTAAAGAAATTATACTCCAATAAAGATGTTAAAAAAAGACATCTACATAAAAAATTATATGTACAGAATACGAACATTGTACTTTAATGCCTAAATGATGAGACAAGATAAAATAAGAATTATATTCCTGTTAAAAAAAAAAGAAACGTTTATATAGCCTGACTTAATCAGAGGAACACTTAAAAGAGGTATGGAAAAGGTTTCCCTTCCATCTGGCCTTGAAGAAGTCAGCTGCCACATACTGTGAGAGGACCATATAGCAAGGAACTATGAATGGCTTCTAGGAATTCAGAGCTGACAGCCACCATAAAAATGGGGACCTCGGCCATACAATGGCAAGATGTTGGATTTTTCCAACAACTATGTGAGCTTGGAATGGGACTTCAAGCTCCAGAAAGGAGCAGAGCCTGGCTGACATCTTTGTTGTAGTTTTGTGAGACCCTGCACAAAGGTCCCAGAGAAGCCATGCCTGAACTCCTGGCCCATAGAAACTTTGAAATAATAAATATATATTATTTTAAGCTGTTAGGTTTGTGATAATTTGTTATGCATCGATAGAAAACTAAATACCTCAAGAAAACCAAAACAAAAAGAGTTAGGTATGCCACACTTTGAAATTCATAGCACTGTGATGATTGATGGATATAATAAAATGATTACAACCAAAAATGGCTTGACCTACAAGTCTGTGACACTTTTAATTGTCTCTGTGGGATATAATGTCAGGGCAACTGTTCTAATTTCAAATACTGGTGCCAGTTTACTGGGTTACCCTGGGTTCATCACTCTCATCTATGGGTTTCAGTGTTCTTGTCTTCACAGTGAGAGGATGGGATAACTTGATCTCCAAGGATTTTCCAGCTCTGACAATTTTATGAAATTCTCAGATGTCCTATCAGATGACAATCTCCATGAAAGTCAGTGGCCCCTCTGTATTTGTACATAGGTTCCATAAGTTTAGACACCCAGTTTTCTTTCCATTTCAAAGTGGACTGGATTCTGTATTGAAATTCCTCCCTTTCCACAAAATATAATTGTAGATGAGCACAGATGATTCATTCTCAGAAACAGTCTGTTCACTTAGATTAACCACACCTAAAACCAAAATCTTCTTGACCCAAGAGTTTTCATTTAGAACTTGCTGATTCAATAGAAAGATATCAAATTATATCCCCTGTTAATTTTAAATTAACTCAAAGTGTTTAATTAACACCTCTTCAAACAGAAAAAAAATAATAAGGATAGTTTCCACTGAAGGCAGTGAAGATCACTTAAGAGATTTTTATAAATCAAATTTAAACCCCATATCCATTCAGACTCTTTCACAATTAAGAATATTCATGGTATAGATTCACATAAAGCAATTAGCAGCTCTGGGGAATGAATGGGGTGGGAGGGATACTAAGAAAGACTTGATTAAATGTTGAAGTGAAGTGAAGCTGAGGCTTTCCATAATTATAGAAGAGGAACCTGGTCCCTCAGGTATATTTTAAAGCAAGAAGGAAAACTATAAAACCTGTGAGCTCACTACAGACCATTCAATCTGACGGTGCACATGAGAAGCCTGCTCAGATATTAGGTTCTGAGATCTGTAATGGGAAAAAAAAAACATGGGGCTGAGTCAGTGGACCCAGCAGCTTTATCATTAGCCTGCTAGATGACCCGGGCTAGGTCACTTGACTTCTTTGGGCTTCATTTTCCTTATTTTAACCAAAAATACGTTATTTATATTTACTCAGCATTTCCCAAAATGTATTACAAGGACTACTTGTTTGTTGGGCTCTTGATCTGTGTTAAAATACAGAGACCATTTTTTTTTTTTTTTTTTTTTTTTTTTTTTGCAGTACACGGGCCTCTCACTGCTGTGGCCTCTCCTGTTGCGGAGCACAGGCTCCAGACGCGCAGGCTCAGTGGCCATGGCTCATGGGCCCAGCCGCTCTGCGGCATGTGGGATCTTCCTGGACCAGGGCCTGAACCCGTGTCCCCTGCATCGGCAGGCGGACTCTCAACCACTGCACCACCAGGGAAGCCCCGGAGACCATTTTTAATAGTTCTGTTTTAGGAAAGTCTGGGAATCAAATGGATTTAATTTTTTATCTTCTAGTTGTAGAATTTCTTGGAGTCTTTTCCAGGCTGATGGGTCATGTGAATCTCCCAGGTAATTACCCTATCAACTCGTTTGATAAAAGGATCCACTGTTCTTAGAAAATATCTGGGAACTGTGTTAGACAGAACCCATGTTGGAAAACAGCAGATGAGGAGATCTCTAAAGACCTTGACAGCTCAACATCCTTTGACTCTTGATCATCTTGTCTGCACTTTAGCTCCAGGTACATTCACAAACCGGAAAGGATGTTAACAGACATAGCACTTTTGACAGTCATTTACTAAGTCTCCTTGATGAAGTCAAACATTTAATTAAATATTCATTAGTTTCAAACCTGAGCCTTGTTAACCATGAATTTATTTCAAGCATGTATTGAGGGACCTTCCCTTTTTACAATCTCTTTATAGTTTCAGATGTACACACTCACTTATACCCCAAAAGTTTAACTTATTAAATCAGAAAACAAATGCCTTCCAGGACGTTTTGGTTCCATTGGTTCTTTCTCTGTCCTTACCTACTTCAGGTAGCCCCAAAGTAGATTGCCAAGTTGAGGCAGAGTTAAACTCCACACAGTTAATAGTAGCACACTATGTAGAAAGGGAAGACCCCGATGCACCAGTAATAGTTGGAGATAAAGATCAGGCTTAGAGGTGAACTTTGTGATGAGAAAGGGCTTTGGAATGAAATGAGGTGGAAGTTCATCACTTAGCTTCATCACAGTACCTGTGTGATCTTGGGCAGTTTACTCAAACAAACACTTTAGGGTAGTATGACAACTTAAGCTTGTTAATTAAACATACCCAAGTCTCTTGAGGTTTAAAGAGTCTCTTCATTTTAAAAAGTCGCTTTCACTTTTTGTAAAAGCCCAGTCTTTTAGAGTTCTGTCTCTCTTTTTCCCTCCTCTACAATGGCACTGAAGTTCTTGACAAGGTTCTATAAGTAGTACTTTTCTTCACCCCTCAGTGTTTGAACCAGTTGAAAAATAAAGCAAAGGAGTAAATAATGGCCAAAATACCACACTTTTTTTAATCCAAGGAAATGTACCATTATTTTAAGACATATTATTATTTTTATATATTTTAGAAAGATAAAGACACTGCTAATTAATATTCGATTATATACTTTATTATTCATTATAATTTCTATTTTACACAGAGAGAAAGAAACTTAGACTTAATTGATCATATATTTTTATCATGCATCAGTCTTTTGCAAACATAAAAAGGAAAATGTGGACCAACCAAATTGGTAAAGCTTTTCCTAATGCTTCTTTGTATTCTAAGAGTGATTTTTTTTCACTCACATGCGTCAATTTGTGAATATTTTACACACAATATTGCCCTATGTCCTATCAGAGGTCTTGGTGATACTGCGTTCTTAAAATAGTCCAATAAAAAATATCTGGAAGCTATTGCTGCTGGCTTTTTAATTTGGCTTCTCAGTGAAGTAGAATTAGCCTAATTTTGACTCCTGCTTTTTTCCTAAACATATCTGATCTAACTCCTTACTATTTGTTTTCTAAGGCTTAAAAACAATCTTCAGGATTTTCTTCAGTGTTTCTGATACCATTCAGCAAGCTTTGACATTGGCACATTTGATATTATCAAGTGTGTAGGCAATGACCACTGTCGTGACTGCCACCTGGCCAACAGTGACCATCGAATGCTATTGATTGTAAGATGCACTCCAGTTTCAGAAATGTTAAAGTGCAGAAAAAAATATGAATCTTAGAATCACTGAAATATAGTATTGTCTTTATTACTGATAAAGTGGATTTTTTAAGAATGTGATTAATATCTATACACAAGTGATCTTTGTAATACTCAAAAGAGATGAACTGACCTATTCATACAGAAGCTCTGGTCGGGCCATGAATGCTCACAATGAGTAGCTCACTGCTAATAAAAAGAGGAAAGTGCAGTGGTACACAAACCAGTTTCTTCTTTCAAATCAGTTAAACCACAATAAGTCTAATTGAGGGTGTGGTTAGAGTCAGGAATATTAAAATAACACAGCTCCATCAAACATGGAAGAATATCCATCCAACAGGAATAGGGAAGAATCATTGCCCCACAATAATGGTATATGGATAGTGAGACATATTTAATATTGTTCTTGGTGGGGTAGGGGAAAAGAGATCCCTGACTCTACTTTAATTTTCTGCATCCTCCTTGGTCTCTGCTACGGAGTGGCTTATCTGGCCTGATGATGTGATGATCCCACTGCTGTAGTGGGAGCCTGTGAAGTCCCCCTGTTCCTACAGGAACCTTCATAGGTCTATCAGCATTCTGGTATCCCCATACCAGGGCATGTAAGGATGCCATTTTTCTGCACACTTCACTCCATGCTGTGGGATTCAATAGGGCTGCAACAGCCCATATATCTAGACGCACCTCACATTGCTGTTGTTTCATGCTTTGGCCTTCTGCCATCTTGATGATGCCAAGCACAAAGCTTCTTCTAGAGACTTGAATCCAAGAAACTTGATGTTATAAGCTATCTAGGGAAGTGGGTCTCTGTACTTCTGATATTCTCAGGCATCTTCAGACCCCATGCCCCTCTGGATATTTCCATTACTCTCTGCTCCCCTATGTTCCACACTGAGAGGGAGAAAGTAAGGATGCACTCTTCTTTGACCTTCTACTGTCTTTTTTCTTACGTATACTTTCCCACCATTTGAAGAGGTTATATCTCAACCTTTTCTTCCTTTTGTGTTGGAATATCCCTCTTCCTTTGTATCCGCACTTTTCTCCAGATCTATGATGGCCAGGGCACATGATTTAAAGGTGAGGTAACAATATGATTTGTTGTTCAAATTAGGATAATTTTGAGGATGAAAGGGGGCACTATTAATTACATTGGGAAACAGGCATTAACCAGGCACAATCAAGGAAATCTTCTGAGATGAGATAAGAACAGATCTTGGTTCTGATGAAAATTTAAGACTCTTCCAAGACCTCCAAAGTGTGGAGAGAATTTTAAGGCAGAAGAAACAACTCATGCAAATGCATAGTATAGAATTCAGAGTGTGCAGTAATCCACAAGTAATTTTGTAAGTCAGGGGTATACTGTTTGTGCATGGGAGAGGTAATGGAAAGGGCTGGAAGAGGTAGTAAGAATAATTAACCTTTACTTATTAACACCTACTATAAACAGACCAGTGTTTCAAGCATATTGCTTATACTGTTATTAGATTTTCACAACAGCTATGAGTTAGGAGCTGTGATTATCCCCATTTTACAGGTCTTGAAATGGAAGCACCAAAAGATGGAGTAACTTGTCCAAGGTCACATTTAGAACAAATAACTAAGCCAGAAATTTAACCCAGGCAGTTTGGCCCCATATGCCATGTTCTAATCCCATGCTCTCCTGTCTCATTATTTTGAAGATGCTATAATGCCATTGGGAATCATAATTCATATTGGATGCAAATTGATGATAAAATCTAAATTATTTAATCATATGAGATCCATGGATGGAGAAGTTCTCAGAGGTTGGTTTGTGAACAGAAATGTCATAGGGAAGAATGATAAATTCAACACAACTTAAATCCAGGCATTTATAGTGTCCATCAGCAGGAATGCAAGGTTGTATTCTATAAAATTTGTAGATGAACAGTTTCATAAATACAGACTTTGGAGGATGAATGTTGAAGACTGATTTTATTTCAAATTATAATGACCATATTAGATAGACAATTTCAAATCATGAAAAAAAAATATATATATGTATATTCTCCTTGAAGGGCTTTTGTGTTTGTTTCTTTTTTTCATTTAATGTAAGTTTTATTTCAATATACTTCACATACCATAAAATTCATCCTTTTTAATTCATACGATTGATAGTGTTAATATATTCACAGAACTGTGTAACCATTCCCATAATCTAAGTTTAGAATTTTTTCATTACACCAATTAGAAACCCTACATTCATTAGCATTCATTCCCCATTTCCCCTGCCCTATTCCCTGGCAAGCCCTAATCCACATTTCTGTCTATAGATTTTTCTATTCTGGACACTTCATATAAATGTAATATGTGGTCTTTGGACTGACTTCTTTCATTTAGTACAGTATTTTTAAGGTTCATACATGTTCTAGCATACCTCAGTATTTCACTACTTTTTATTGTAGAATAAGATTTCATTGTATAAATTGTGCCACATTTAATTTATCCATTAATCCGTTGATGAACATTTTGGTTGTTTCCACTTTTTGGTCATTATGAATAATGCTACTGTGAATATTCACATACCAGCTTTTGTATGATTGTGTTTTTATTTCTTTTGGATATAAAACTAGGATGAAATTGCTGTGGTGACTGTGTTTAATGATTTCAGAAATTGCTAAACTGTTTTCCAAAGTAAATTTTGTGATGATTAAATAAATTAATTTAGTAAAATTCCTGAAACACTGAAGGCTCTTGATAAGTGCTAGTCACCTTTTCTTGTAACCCTGCAGAATGCTTTTACTCATAAATATCTTTATGTATCTAAGGATTAAAATGCTAATGACTAGCGAGCTCCAGCTTTCTTCTGAGGGATATATTTTTCCTTTTGTGATGCACATCAAAAAATATCCCTTCCATTGCAGTCATTTTGTTTAAAACTCAGTAATTTTGACCTTACAAAGTCGATATTGTTGAGTTTGGTAGAAAACGAGGTCCCAAGCACTGAAGCAATTTTTTTCCTGTCTCCCTTGATCTATTTTTCCTGCCTTGAAGAAATGTTTCATGTATTTGACTCCTCTATTTATATCTCAATTCACAGTTGTTACCAGATTTACATGTTCACATTCACATTTTCATTTGTAAGATTTATACAGAGCATGTCCTTTGCCTAAGTGTGCAACACAAAATGCAGACTTTTTTTTTAACATCTTCATTGGAGTATAATTGCTTTACAATGGCGTGTTAGTTTCTGCTGTATAACAAAGTGAATCAGCTATACATATACATATATCCCCATATCTCCTCCCTCTTGCGCCTCCCTCCCACCCTCCCTATCCCAGTCTTCTAGGTGGTCACAAAGCAGACTTAAATAAAGAATAAAATGCATTTCTTCTCTAGGAATATATGAGCCCTGAACATAAATCCAATAATGACACTCCACTGGGAAAACATTTCCAAATGGTTAGAAACCACATGAGGAACTGAAAAACTGAAATTTTCCTTGTAAAAAGAGCAGTGGATCAAGTGTTTCAGGGAAGGTCAGAGTGAAGGCCACCCAGAAAGAGCTACAGTCAGGAAAAGAACAAGATGGTGATGCTAGGCAAGCCAAAAGAAGGGATGACTAGCAGAGGCAAGTTCTGCAGAGTGGTTAAGCAGTGGGCAGCTTAATAAATATTATTTGTTTTACCATTTAGACTGGCACAGTGAAAGTACAGAGAGTACAGTCATCAGGTTGTTGGAGATGGAAGCCTGAAGTATCCCATGTAGAGGAGGATAACTAGGCAGGTATGTCCCGGTTCCCATTCATATCTGCCATATGTCCATGAACATAGTGTCTATTCTTTATGAATCTCTTTCCCTAACTATAAAATAGCTAAGATAATGCTTACCTTGTGGAAATGTTTTGACTGTTACTGTAATGTATGTAATGTATGTAACATTTTTTTATGACATAAAAGGTTCTCAAAAGATGGTAGGTATTATTCTTGTTGGGGTCAACATTTTTAGTCTGTATTTAAGATAGTGAGAAAGAGAAAGAGAAAAAATGAGATAGAGACAGAGACAGAGAGGTTCAACTGTATAGTTCACTTTGACTTCTTAAGTCTTACTTAAAATCTGTCCTTTTTTATGCTGCTGAAGACACCATAGTCTCATTATGGTGTAGCATCCTTTCCTTTTGACATTCTACTTAATCTCTAACCCCTAAAACAGACTCTACTTCTGCTTTCTGTCTTCAAGCTCTTTGAAAAGTAGTGGCTTTCTTTTTAATGGTTCTGTGAAGCAGTAGCCAAAGGAAGAGTCATTTAGCATTTGGAAGTAATACTTCTTTCTTTGAACTGTTGACCAGAGTTAGTTACATTTTTTTTTCTAAAAGAGAAATGGAATTTGTGATATAATATTTTGCTCTTCTACAGGATTGGCTTGACCCATACAGATTCAAATGACCACATTATTGGAAATATTATGCATATCTCATAACCATATATGTTATCACTAACTACTCTAAGAGATAAACTCCCAAATCTCAATGGCCTGACATTATAGTATTATTTTTCATTCACCTAGAGATCAGTCAGCAGAAGGTAGGCATAGAGGAGGGTTACTGTGCTTCAGAGACCCAGCTGATAGAGATTATGCCCCTTCAACATTTGGCTTCAAAGATCACCCTGGATTTTGACAGTCAGCTGGCACAAAGAAAAGAGAAACATCACTCAGGAGGTTTCTTATGGACTATGCCTAGAAGTGTTGTACATCTCTTCCATCCATATTATGTGGTCAGAACCCAGACACGCTATTCTACCTAGATTCAAGGGAGCTCGCAAATATACTCTGTGGCTGACTAACAACTCCACACCATGAAAAGGAAGCATAAATTTCTGGTGATCAGATTGCCATTGATACCACAAAACATATTTTAGATTTTAATCTGCTGAACGTCCAGTGAAGAGCTCTGTTTAGCTAGAGGTGAATGCACTCCTTTACTATACTGAAGTTTGCTCTGATCTTCTGAAACATTTAAAAGTGGCAGTGAGGAATTAAGCCTGCCTTTGCTATCAAAGGACTTGGGTTTGAGTCCTAGCTCTGGTCCTTAATAGCTGAGTATCTTGATTTTCTGAGCTCTGGTTTCCTTATCTGTGAAATTGTGAGCATGCAAAAGACCACGCCAATGTCTATATGAGATCTGGTGGTAAAATATGGTAAAATATGTAAATTAGTTTTCAGAGTGTTTAGAACAAAAAGGGTACTTAATAATTGTTAGCTGTTGTTATTGCAGTCATTATTTGCATTAATTATTTGCATTAATACCAAGAAAGTAGTGATTTGCAAAGACCGAATCATGAATAACATTCTTCATGTTCATAAGATAGCCCATGTACCTTAACATCACCTTTAAATCATTGGGGACACATTGATGAAGGGTCTGTCATAGGCCTGTTAAATATTGGTGGCCTTCCATGTTCAAGCTTATATAGATGATGGTCTATTTCTTCACTCAGCAGTAGTTTTAACTAAACTATGTTAAAACTATGTTGACAACCAATCAAGCTGAATTATCATTGTTGCTTATGGTATCTAAGTATTACCAAATAAATTATTCAATAAATCATCTTCAGTTTCTCTGAAAAACAAAATATCTTTGATCATGTTTCTAGTACACATGGACCTGAAGAGTACCTCGTACATTCTCAGATATTTGTTTTATTTTTCTTATATTTAAGATCATTGGAAAGAAGTCCTCTTTACAGGATTCTTTTGTTTATTTGGCATATCCAGTCATTGCTCAATATTTGAACATAAGAAAGTATGTGAAATGTGTATTATGACTATGTGCTAAAACTGTATCTCCCAGTAGTAGAAATAACTTCTGGAATGCATAATGGTAATTTTAACCTTTATGCTTATTTCCTAAAGAGTTAAGTTAGTAATTAAGCCCTCATTATGGAAAGCATGCAAACCTAGTTGAAATTTCTCCAAGCTCTATTTCAACTCCAACCTTAGGAAAATAATTTAACCTCTACTAGTCTAAGGTACTCTGTCTATAAAATTAAATTTATAATATCCACCACACAGAGAGTGAAACCATTCAGAATACTACAAGGACAAACTGGTTGCTTCATATATGTTAGTTCTATTTAAATCTAAGTCTGAAAATTCTACAATTTGGTAATAGTATTAGAATTTTTGTCTCAGAAAGTTTTGGAAAGTGGTACATACACTCTATAAAAGCCACTAAATCTGGAATTCAAATAGAACACACTCTAAAGGAGACCATAAATGCCTTGTTTGTTTGGTACTATTTACACATGTTTTCCAACACAGTTTACTGGGGAATGAGATGAGATAAGTGGAGATGTTTGTTATTAAATTCTGTTCCTTGCATTTTAGCTACATCAGTGAAAGCAGGTTCCTGGATTCTAAGTACTAGAAAATAAATTATTGAAGTGTGAAAGTGGAACTGTGTATTGAAAATTGCAAAACACACAGCAGCTGGCTGGTCTGCCTTATCAAAAAGCTGGTTTTGTTAGAACTTCAGTGGTTAAACCTTAAAGGTACCTCTACCTCCTATTAGAAGCAAATGCTCTAACTCTTCTTGCCTGCCTCTTTCCCCTAGAAAAAAATCACATAGCTAATATGTCGTAAATGTTAATGAATTCAGTAGCAATTCTTGCACCATCTCCTGCATTTTAATTGCTATATAGTTTAAAGTGGTGACTATATTTCCCAAACCCTAAACTGGGACATATTGCCTGACACATGGTTTCACCCTGGGCTATAAACTGTGCCAGGAGAAATAGGCAGGCAGAGTCACAGACTAAAACCACAGCCTGTGACAACCACTAAATAGCCCTATGACATCAACTGAGCCTCTTCATTTCTTGGGCAATATGTTCATCTAGAAAATCAGGAAAATAGATATAAAATATGCAAATTTCATAAGTTTTTTATTCACTTGTGGATGTGCAAGACATTCTGAGAGACATCAACTGTAGGAGAAATACTGGAATTTCTGGAGTATAATATGTATAATTAGAACAGTACTGAATTTCTGAGCTATTACTAAGTAAGGTGCTCTAGAACTTATATTGAGGGAAAGGAAAAGAAGAGGGGAGGCTGAAATAAAAAATGATTAAACACTTACTTGGTGTCAGCTATTGAGAAAAAGTCTGTATTTACAGTAACTAATTTAATCTTTTTAACAATCTTATTATGAATGTTTTAGTTTTAGTTTTATGGATGGGAAACAGAAGCTCCAAAAAATTAAGTAACTTGTAAGGTCACACAAATTTTAAATGGCAGAATCAGAATTTGAGCCAGGTCATGGCCCTTTGGTAAAACCAAGCTAAACTCCTAGTACTACTCTATGTTTTTTCCAAACAATTCAGATATATCATTCCAACACTGACCAATTCTCCCATTTTCCAACATCAACTGATTGTCCTACAATTCAGCTTAATTCTGACACTAACGATGCAGAGTTAGTACAGACACCATCGGTTAAGGGCTCAGTCCCACAAAGCTGCCTCAACTTTAGATGTCAGCAGAAAATGAAGTTTCTAAGCTACCCACACTCTACCTGACTGACTTCAAATTAAGGGGTTCCCACAATCCGCCCTCAGATTGGATAATTTTCTAGTATGACTCACAGAACTTAGGAAAGTGCTATTTTAACTATTACAGTTTTTTTTTAATAAAGGATGCAAATCAGTCCAGCCAAATGGAAGAGATGCATAGGGCATGATCTCGTGAGAGTTGGGAGGGTGGGTTATTGTGTACAGATCTTCCAAAGCCTCTCTGGGCACACCATTCACTCAGCACATCTATATGTTCATCAACTTGTTAGCTCCCTCAAACCTCTTTGCTTCAGAGATTTTTATCAAAATTTTATTACATAGCCATTGTTGATTAAATCACTGACTATTGATAATTGAATTCAATCTCCAGCCCCTCTTACCTCCCCATAGGTCAAGGAGGTTGAGCTGTTAGTTCTGACCCTATATTACGTGATTTGTACCTCTCTAACCACCCCCATGTTGAAGCTATCTAGGGTCCCACCAAGAGTCACCTCAATAACAAACTCAGATATGGTCAAAAGGAGAAAACCATAATTTGAAAAGATACATGCACCCCAGTGTTCACTGCAGCACTATTTATAATAGCCAAGACATGGAAGCCACCTAAACGTCCATCAACAGATGAATGGATAAAGAAGATGTGGTACATGTATACAGTGGAATATTACTCGGCCATAAAAAATGAAATATTGCCATTTGCAGCAACATGGATGGACCAAGAGATTATCATACTAAGTGAAGTAAGTCAGACAGAGAAAGACAAATATCATATGATATCACTTACATGTGGAATCTAAAAAATATGATACAAATGAACTTATTTACAAAATAGAAACAGACTCACAGACTTAGAAAACAAACTTACGGTTGCCAAAGGGGAAAGGTGGGGAAGGAGAGATAAATTAGGAGCTTGGGATTAACTTATATACACTACTGTATAAAATAGATAATCAACAAGGACCTACTGTATAGCACAGGGAACTTTACTCAATATTCTTTAATAACCTACATGGGAAAAGAATCTGAAAAAGAATAGATATATGTATATATATAACTAAATCACTTGGTTGTACACCTGAAACTAACAGAACATTGTAAATCAACTATACTCCAATATAAAATAAAATTTTTTTTAAAGGTTAGGGGCTTGTTATGAATAGTAAAAGGCACTCATCACTCATGAAATTCCAAGGAGTTTAGGAACTCTGTACCAGGAACCAGGGACAAAGACCAAAGAAATATTTTTTATTATACCACAACCACCCATTCTTTCTGTATGGGTCATATTTTTCCACTAATATGTTTAAATTTATCAAGCAGGGCCTCTTGGTTCATAGAAAAGAAATTATGTAAAACTAAGTTAAGGTGCTCCAAGGTTGAAATGTATCAGTCTAATACATGACCCAGTTCTTGTACTAGCAAAAACATCCATTCATTCCTGACAAGTACCTGTGGGACACCAACTTAAGGGCCATTTAGCTGCTTGAGAGAATACATATGCAATGGCTCTGTATTTTTAGCCTATGAATTTCCATGGTATTTAAAATTAATGCAATCATGAAAATCCAAATTATTGGCTGGAAATATCAGAACTAAGTAAGATATTAGTTGTGATAAATGACTTCTTGAACATAAAGAGGATAAAAGTCTTCCACCCACCCCATGGCCATAAAGTACCCATCAGAAAGGAGACAATTTCTCTGTATGTTTAGAATGTAACAAGAACGTTCTGAGCTTAGCTATCAGTTTAAACATCTAAAGAAAACTCATAAGAATCATAATTAATTAATCATATATTTTTATACTTAACATCTTTCTTTTACTGCTAGGAAAAGTATCTGCAAGTGTGAGCACTGTGTCTGTATTTACCACTGTATTCCCAATAACTAGCAGAACATCTGACACATAATAACAATGTAATAAATATTTGTCGAATGATTTAGAGAGACCTAGTCTTGAATCTTGTCCTTCAACATCTAATGTGACCTTGATAATTACTTAATCTCTCCAAGCCTCACTTTCCTAAATATTTGAGTGATAGTACTGGCTTTTTATTTATTTATTCAGAGATTTTAGTGAGATAACACATGGAGGGTACTTATCATGCAGCATGACAAATAGTATGCATTCAATAAAATTTCTCTATGATTATTATGTTTACCAAAGTTTAAAGGACACAGAGGGAAAAATAGGAATAAAGTTGATGATATTAGGAAGTATGACCCACATTTCCATAAGCCATTCGTGCTGTTATTTCATGGAAGTTCCTGGATTAAAATGACCCTACTTTAATGAGTATCTTGAACTTAGTGGATATTCATGCTAATTAAATGAAGGTATGAATGCATAAATAGGAATGTAGCATTAAATTTCAGCAAACAGGTGGCTGAGTACATAAAATGTGATAAATGAACAAAATACAATCTCTGCATTAAGGCTATTACAGTATATGGAGAAAATATCTGAATAGATTATTGTGATGATGTATGATAAATACTGTGTTTGAAATATCTAAAAATCAATAAACACACATGTACATACACACAGCCATAGATATAGTGAGCATGGCAGTTGATAGTTCAGAAAGCTTTTTCACATCCTTATCCTTTTTATCACTTGCGAGGAATATTATTCACCTTTTGGATCCATTTCTCAGATGCAGAAATTGAGGCTAATAGAATTACAGTGATTTGTCCAAGATTATACAGCCCCCAAATGACGTGCATGCATTTAGAGATCTCATCTGGTGTCTCTGACTGGTACACAGCACTCCCCTTCATTTCAGTCCTTTAGTAACTAACAATAGTAATTTTTTCTCCTAAATGTATATGGCTCTAATTCTACCCTACATATATAGTTCTCATTCCATTAGTCTTTCTTCTTTAATCCATTTCATGTCTTTATGAATTTACAATTTAACAAGTCCTTTTAGGTACTCTTATAAAGTGATAAATGGGCCGGGGGAGGTTTAAATGGAAGTTACAGTGAGGATTTTGATTCTTAGAGTAATAAAACCGGGTAAGTATCATCTTTTGTAGAATGAGGACTTAGCATCAGTAAAATGGGGCTAATGGTACTTATTTCAGAGAGCTACAGAAGGTTAAAAAAGATAAAACATATGTAAAGCCCAGAATACAGTGTCCAGTACATGCTGGGTGTGCTGTATGGGGTGGGTCTCCTCCCCTTTCCCTGTCAGGCTCTGCTACACTTGACAATCACCCACTGTCTGCTCTACAACTCCACATATGACTTAAATGTCCATGAAAATGGCTGTAGAACTCCAAAGATAATGTTGTTTGGAAATAACATTATAGAAAACACACACATGGCAGGACTGAAGACATACTGCATTTTACTTATATAAGAAAGCTAATGGCTTCCATTATGTCTATATCAGCCCCTTCCCCTCACTCCTAGATGGCAGTCCAGGCTGTATTACCAGGCAGAGAGTGCACAATTTTGGAGACTTTTCTAACTGTTACAAATTAGAATCCACGAGGGAAAGGCTCCCTAGAAGACATCACAGGCGAGGTTATCATTTTTTCCGTTTGATGTTGGGGCTTATATCTTTTTCTCATTACAGTCATTACTTTGAAATATGATTTTTTAAACAGTAATTTTCTAGAACAAAAGGGATAATACCATATTTCAAAAGCTTTACTGTGAAATTAAACCTTTGAACTACTGTGAAAGAAATTATTCCCTCAAGGCTGCAAGGCTTAAAGGTTATTAAAAATTTAATTTTAAAGAAGGCATCCAGGAAAAACAAAGTGTATAAATGCTACGTAGAACTCAGATTGCCCAACTTAATAACTCCCATTGCTCCTTATTTTTAAATAATCTGGAAATGTGAACAAATGCACTCCATTTTTTTTCAGTGGCAAATCAGTATGTCAACAGATGGCTGGCACTGCTCCGTGACATCATTTATTTTCAGCTGGAAGCCCATCCACTGCAGTGGTTCAGCTGGTGTCTTCTGCCTGCCCCATTTAAGAGAGATGATTGCCCAGTGTAGAAGTAGTATCATACAGAGGATGTGTGGAACCCAAAGGATCCCCCAAACTCCAGATATTATTGTAATAAAGAGCAAGTATCTAAACTACAGTATAAGTGGTCCACACTTAAAGGACTGATGTGATTGAAAGAGTTTCAATTTTCTCATCTATAAAATGAAGATAGTTTTCTTCTTCCAGTGATATGGAGACACTATTAACATTTTCATTAAACAGACAGTGTGACCTTAAGTTGCTTACCTTCTTTGTGCCCCAGTTTTCTCATCTGTAAAATGACGATAATAATAGCACTATCTTACCTACCTCACATAGCTGTCATGGAAATTAAATCAATTCATGCATATACAGTGCCGGTGATAGTGCTTGCATACAGTTAAACACGATGTGTTATTATTGTCATTATTAATTTTAATCCTACCATGTCCAAGTAACGTAATGCATTCTAAGGAGACAAGGGTGAATAGATAAGCCCATGCCCTTAAGGAGCTCACAAGCAAGTAGGAGAGAGAGACAAATAAGCAACAGTGATTAAAAAAAAAAAGTGCAGCACAATAGGATGACAAATCAGAGGTGTGTTAAAGGTTTGTGACTTGGATCTGCCTGGGTGGTGACAGGGTGAGAGGGGGATGTGATAGGGAAGATTTCCCCAGGAGGTGCCTCAGGAAACACATTCTACACATAGAGGAAACACATTCTACACATAGAAGCTCATGGAGTATTACTAAAGCCTATTTCCCTGGGACACTGTGGAAAAACAAATTACATAAAACCATGCTTCTCAATTCTGACTTCAGTTGAATATCATCCATGAATCTGCTTAAAAATACCATCCCAGATCTACTGAATCAGGATCTGCTGGTCTGAGATCTAGGTATTGGCATGCAACCTAGAGACATAATTCTGAGTCACAGCCAGTGCTGAGATCCACTAAGAAATGTACGTTGAAAGCATAACAGCAAATCTCAGTACAAATACTAGATATTGTTATTACTGCTTAATAAGTACTTAAATACAATGATCTCAAAACTGCTTAATTTTTCTTTCTTTCTTTCTTTTTTTTTTTTGGCCTGGTATCATGACCCACAAGTGGTAGAAATGGCAAACAAGACCATTGAGGACAAGCACAAGAAGTTGGACTTATAATAAAGCCTTTGACAAGTTAGGAAAATGACTAGACCTTGTGTTTAAAATAGATGTTATCTCTCTGTTCTTCTGTGTCTTATGGAAGAACCTATATTAGCACAAAGACCTTCATAAACCTAAAACTGGGACCTAGTTTACTCAGAAAGAACTAGATTCATCTCTTTTTGACAACATTCACTTGCTGTAGTCTTGTCTCCAGAGCTTCTCATCTAGGAACATAACCTTGAACCTACAAGAAGGGCAAGCTCTTCCCACTAGACTGTGCACTACTTGAGGCTAGTGATAGCAGATCTGCCTTTCACTATTGTTTCTCTCACACCTTGAAGAGTGCTTTTCATATAGAAGGTGCTGACAAATATTGATTTAGTAAATGCTAGTTTGTTAAATGTTTCTTCCCCATGGGCCTCACTTGAGTGCTACTTGGCTCTCTATTCACTGCCTTTAGGGAAAGAGATGCTTTTTGATATTCTGAGTTGATAGCTCATTTTAAAAGGACATTTTATGAGAACAAGTGACATTTTCCTGGTATGATTATAAACATTTATTTTTATAATAAAGTACACAACTAATTCAATTTTGCTGTGTGCTTCTGCACCAGGCAGGAAGTAAGGTCCATATTTGCCCACCTGGGCTATTACCTTGAACTTCTACCGCCCACATTAAGTTATTAAGACACCCTGTTTCTCCTTAAAAGTTCTAGGTGCTGCCCTTTCTTTCTCTTCTTATCTAGATTTCAGCAAAGCAAGCCATTTCTTACATATACATTTTTAAGAAAAAATTCCAAGACTATGCAGTATCTGCAACATGCAATTCCTTATTAGTGTGACTGTTTCTCTCCTAAATACCTCGTATGTCACTGAAAATGAATTTTCTCATTAACCTTAAGCATGCTAACTTGTCAAATTATGATGAACCAAACAAGACTGCACCCAGAAATTGAGCTGCCATCATTGCATTTATAAGGCTTTGCCATTTAGTCTATAAATAACACATTTTTCACACACTTTAGAGTTCTGAAAAACTAAACCACTTCTGAATGTTCTTAAATACAAGAATAGAAGAAAAGACTACCCAAAGAAAGTAAAAGAAAATGATTTGTTCTTGTTAGAGGAGATGAAAATTATTTAGAGGAACAATGGATCAGATGATCATATAGATATTTAAAAAATATTTATTGGGGTCTGATCTGTGGGTATGATTTCTTGGATGTAGAAGTTGTGACTTACTAAACAAGTCACTAGGATTTTTTCTTCAGTAGAAAATTATTATTTAGCAAATATTTATTACACCTATATGCATTATTCAGGATATCAGCAATGGAGTACAGAGATTAATAAGACAAATTAATGTCTTTATGGAATTCATACTTGATAGAGAAGTCAGATAAGTAAATATTTAGGAAAGGAATTGGAGAGGCAACAGCAGTGGCTTGCATACCTATACAGAGGCAGAATGGTAACAGTTAAGGTTAAAAAGATAGTTAAATGCCAGAAGAGAAATGACTTGTAAACTAGGATATAGTTTGACATAATTCTGAAGTTCAGGACATGTCTAAAGAATGAAGATGACTTAGGGGGATAATGATTTGTGTTTGCTTGAATCATAGTTTTTGAGTTCTCTCCAGCATACTTTTTTTTTTAACATCTTTATTGGAGTATAATTGCTTGACAATGGTGTGTTAATTTCTGCTTTATAACAAAGTGAATCAGTTATACATACACATATGTTCCATTATCTCTTCCCTCTTGTGTCTCCCTCCCTCCCACCCTCCCTATCCCACCCATCTAGGTGGTCACAAAGCACCGAGCTGATCTCCCTGTGCTGTGCAGCTGCTTCCCACTAGCTATTTTACGTTTGGTAGTGTATATATGTCCATGCCACTCTCTCGCTTTGTCACAGCTTACCCTTCCGCCTCCCCATATCCTCAAGTCCATGCTGTAGTAGGTCTATGTCTTTATTCCCGTCTTACCCCTAGGATCTTAATGACTTTTTTTTGTCTTAGATTCCATATATATGTGTTAGCATATGGTATTTGTTTTTCTCTTTCTGACTTACTTCACTCTGTATGACAGATTCTCGGTCCATCCACCTCACTACAAATAACTCAATTTCGTTTCTTTTTATGGCTGAATAATATTGCATTGTATATATGTGCCACATCTTCTTTATCCATTCATCTGTTGATGGACACTTAGTTTGCTTTCATGTCCTGGCTATTGTAAATAGAGCTGCAATGAACATTTTGGTAAATGACTCTTTTTGAATTATGGTTTTCTCAGGGTATATGCCCAGTAGTGGGATTGCTTCTCCAGCATACGTTTATTTAGAGGAAGCTCTGTGGATGGCATGAGGGACCAGCAGGGAACATCGATGGTGATGCTTAGTCTTTTATCAGTTATGGAGAGCAACCCATTTTTGGTTCCATCAGCCCCATTCTGTATGACAAAGACAAACATAGGTGAACGTTAACAGGATCCATCTTCTCTTGAAGGCATTTTAAAAGAAAGTCTTATGACTCAGGCATCTCAGAGAGGATTCTCAAATGTCATGCCCAGCAGCTATATAAACTAATTTTTCCAAGATTTTTTTTTTCTTCTCCCTTAAAAAAGTTGTGTTAAGTATGGTCTTTTCCATCAACTTTTATTTGCAGTGATGTTTTAGTGCCCTATGATAGTCTAATATCCTTTATATACTCAGCTGATTTACCCTTCAATGTGGATCTGCAAAGAAGCACTGAAATAGGAAAGTGATATAACCAGTCTTGCAGTTTAGAGCAGTTTTTAAATGAGTTCATACCTGCAACGTGTATAGAACAATGCCTGGCATACAGTGTCAATTAAGGTGAACCATTGCTATAACGCAGCTACTACTACATCACTACTAACCAGTAAGTGAAACAAGGTACAGATACACACATTCCACTCCCACCCTTAAGTGCTATAGACAAGGTCTGTCTCCTCTGCTAATGTGACCCCACGAGAACAGAAAGCACATCTCTTATTGATTGATTTATATCCAGTACTTAGCATTGCTCAGTAAAGTCGTGTGGAGTAAATCAAGAATTGTCTGTCTTAATCCTCATGAAGTTCTTTGTTGAGTTGGTATAGTGGACTAATGTCATTTCCACACCCCCTCCCCAGAGAGAAGTTGATACCCATTCAACTCAAATGCTATACTGATTCCTTTCAAGACTGTAGATTCTCATCACAAGTAGGAAATGAAAGAGAAACGTAATTAGGGGGGAAAAGAGAAGTATCTTCTAATTAATTAAGAAATGATTCAACTTCCGACCTCTTTAGTGTTTTTTTTTTTTACATCTTCATTGGAGTAGAATTGCTTTACAGTAGTGTGTTATTTCTGCTTTATAACAAAGTGAATCAGTTATACACATACATATGTTCCCATATCTCTTCCCTCTTGCGTCTCCCTCCCTCCCACCCTCCTTTATCCCACCACTCTAGGTGGTCACAAAGCACCGAGTTGAACTCCCTGTGCTATGTGGCTGCTTCCCACTAGCTATCTATTTTACGTTTGGTAGTATATATATGTCCATGCCACTCTCTCACTTTGTCACAGCTTACACTTCCCCCTCCCCATATCCTCAAGTCCATTCTCTAGTAGGTCTGTGTCTTTATTCCCGTCTTACCCCTAGGTTCTTCATGACATTTTTTTTTTCTTAGAATCCCTATGTATGTGTTAGCATATGGTATTTGTTTTTCTCTTTCTGACTTACTTCACTCTGTATGACACACTCTCGGTCCATCCACCTCACTACAAATAACTCAATTTCGTATCTTTTTATGGCTGAGTAATATTCCATCATATATATGTGCCACATCTTCTTTACCCATTCATCTGATGATGGACACTTAAGTTGTTTCCATTTCCTGGTGATTGTAAATAGAGCTGCAACGAATATTTTGGTACATGACTCTTTTAATTATGGTTTTCTCAGGGTATATGCCCAGTAGTGGGATTGCTAGGTCATATGGTAGTTCTATTTGTAGTTTTTTAAGGAACCTCCATACTGTTCTCCATAGTGGCTATACCAATTCACATTCCCAACAGCAGTGCAAGAGTGTTCCCTTTTCTCCACACCCTCTCCAGCATTTATTGTTTCTAGATTTCATGATGATAGCCATTCTGACTGGTGTGAGATGATATCTCATTGTAGTTTTGATTTGCATTTCTCTAATGATTAATGATGTTGAGCATCCTTTCATGTGTTTGTTGGCAGTGTGTATATCTTCTTTGGAGAAATGTCTATTTAGGTCTTCTGCCCATTTTTGGATTGGGTTATTTGTTTTTTTTGTTATTGAGCTGCATGAGCTGCTTATAAATTTTGGAGATTAATCCTTTGTCAGTTGCTTCATTTGCAAATATTTTCTCCCATTCTGAGGGTTGTCTTTTGGTCTTGTTTATGGTTTCCTTTGCTGTGCAAAAGCTTTTAAGTTTCATTAGGTCCCATTTGTTTATTTTTGTTTTTATTTCCATTTCTCTAGGAGGTGGGTCAAAAAGGATCTTCCTGTGATTTATGTCATAGAGTATTCTGCTATGTTTTCCTCTAAGAGTTTGATAGTGTCTGGCCTTACATTTAGATCTTTAGTCCATTTTGAGCTTATTTTTGTGTATGGTGTTAGGGAGTGTTCTAATCTCATACTTTTACACGTACCTGTCCAGTTTTCCCAGCACCACTTATTGAAGAGACTGTCCTTTCTCCACTGTACATTCCTGCCTCCTTTATCAAAGATAAGGTGACCATATGTGCATGGGTTTATCTCTGGGCTTTCTATCCTGTTCCATTGATCTATCTTTCTGTTTTTGTGCCAGTACCATACTGTCTTGATTACTGTAGCTTTGTAGTATAGTCCGAAGTCAGGGAGCCTGATTCCTCCAGCTCCATTTTTCGTTCTCAAGATTACTTTGGCTATTCGGGGTCTTTTGTATTTCCATACAAAATGGGAAATTTTTTGTTTTAGTTCTGTGAAAAGTGCCAGTGGTAGTTTGATAGGGATTGCATTGAATCTGTAGATTGCGTTGGATAGTAGAGTCGTTTTCACAATGTTGATTCTTCCAATACAAGAACATGGTATTTCTCTCCACCTATTTGTATCATCTTTAATTTCTTTCATCAGTGTCTTATAATTTTCTGCATACAGGTCTTTTGTCTCCTTAGGTAGGTTTATTCCTAGATATTTTATTCTTTTTGTTGCAATGGTAAATGGGAATGTTTTCTTGATTTCACTCTCAGATTTTTCATCATTAGTGTATAGGAATGCCAGAGATTTCTGTGCATTTATTTTCTTTCCTTCTACTTTACCAAATTCATTGATTACCTCTAGTAGTTTTCTGGTAGCATCTTTAGGATTCTCTATGTATAGTATCATGTCATCTACAAACAGAGACAGCTTTACTTCTTCTTTTCCTATTTGGATTACATTTAGTTCCTTTTCTTCTTCGATTGCTGTGGCTAAAACTTCCAAAACTGTGTTGAATAAGAGTGGTGAGAGTGGGCAACCTTGTCTTGTTCCTGATCTTAGTGGAAATAGTTTCAGTTTTTACCATTGAGGATGGTGTTGGCTGTGGGTTTGTCATATATGACCTTTATTATGTTGAGGATATTTCCTCTATGCCTACTTTCTGGAGCATTTTTATCATAAATGGGTGTTGAATTTTGTCGAAAGCTTTCTCTGCATCTATTGAGATGACCATATGGTTCTTCTCATTCAATTTTTTAATAGGGTGTATCACGTTGATTGATTTGTGTATATTGAAGAATCCTTGCATTCCTGGAATAAACCCCAGTTGATCATGGTGTATGATCCTCTTAATGTGCTGTTGGATTCTGTTTGCTAGTATTTTGTTGAGGAGTTTTGCATCTATGTTCATCAGTGATATTGGCCTGTAGTTCTCTTTCTTTGTAACATTGTTGTCTGGTTTTGGTATCAGGGTGATGGTGGCCTCATAGAATGAGTTTGGGAGTGTTCCTCTCACTGCTATATTTTAGAAGATTTGTGAAGGATACGTGTTAGCTCTTCTCTAAATGTTTGATAGAATTCGCCTGTGAAGCCATCTGGTCATGGGCTTTTGTTTGTTGGAAGATTTTTAATCACAGTTTCAATTTCAGTGCTTCTGATTGGTCTGTTCATATTTTCTATTTCATCCTGATTCAGTCTTGGCAGGTTGTGCATTTCTAAGAATTTGTCCATTTCTTCCAGGTTGTCCATTTTATTGGCATAGAGTTGCTTGTAGTAATCTCTCATGATCTTTTGTATTTCTGCAGTGTCAGTTGTTACTTCTCCTTTTTCATTTCTAATTCTATTGATTTGAGTCTTCTCCCTTTTTTTCTTGATGAGTCTGGCTAATGGTTTATCAATTTTGTTTATCTTCTCAAAGAACCAGCTTTTAGTTTTTTCGATCTTTGCTATAGTTTCATTTCTTTTTCATTTATTTCTGACCTGATCTTTATGATTTCTTTCCTTCTGCTAAATTTGGGGGTTTTGTGTTCTTCTTTCTCTAATTGCTCTAGGTGCATGTTTAGGTTGTTTATTCGAGAAGTTTCCTGTTTCTTAAGGTAGGATTGTATTGCTATAAACTTCCCTCTTAGAACTGCTTTTGCTGCAACCCACAGGTTTTGGGTCTTCATGTCTCCATTATCGTTTTTTTCGAGGTATTTTTTGATTTCTTCTTTGATTTCTTCAGTGATCACTTCATTATTAAGTAGTGTATTGTTTAGCTTCCATGTGTTTGTATTATTTACAGATCTTTTCCTGTAATTGATATCTAGTCTTATAGCGTGGCAGTCAGAAAAGATACTTGATACAATTTCAATTTTCTTAAATTTACCAAGGCTTGATTTGTGACCCATGATATGATCTATCCTGTAGAGTGTTCCATGTGCACTTGAGAAAAATGTGTATTCTGTTGTTTTTGGATGGAATGTCCTATAAATATCAATTAACTCCATCGTGTTTAATGTATCGTTTACAGCTTGTGTTTCCTTATTTATTTTCATTTTGGATATTCTGTCCACTGGTGAAAGTGGGGTGTTAAAGTCCCGTACTAGGAATGTGTTACTGTTGATTTCCCCTTTTATGGCTGTTAGTATTTGCCTTATGTATTGAGGTGCTCCTATGTTGGGTGCATAAATATTTACAATTGTTATATCTTATTCTTGGATCGATCCCTTGATCATTATGTAGTGTCCTTCTTTGTCTCTTCAAATAGTCTTTATTTTAAAGTCTATTTTGTCTGATATGAGAATTGCTACTCCAGCTTTCTTTTGGTTTCCATTTGCATGGAACATCTTTTTCTGTCCCCTCACTTTCAGTCTGTATGTGTCTCTAGGTCTGAAGTGGGTCTCTTGTATACAGCATATATATGGGTCCTGTTTTTGTATCCATTCATCCAGTCTGTGTCTTTTGGTGGGAGCATTTAATCCATTTACATTTAAGATAATTATCGATATGTATGCTCCTATTCCCATTTTCTTAATTGTTTTGGGTTTGTTATTGTAGGTCTTTTCCTTCTCTTGTGTTTCTTGCCTAGAGAAGGTCCTTTAGCATTTATTGTAAAACTGGTTTGGTGGTGCTGAACTCTCTCAACTTTTGTTTGTTTGTAAAGGTTTTAATTTCTCCATCAAATCTGGATGAGCTCCTTGCTGGGTAGAGTAATCATGGTTGTAGGTTTTTCTCCTTTATCACTTTAAATATGTCCTGCCAGTCCCCTCTGGATTGCAGAGTTTATGCTGAAAGATCAGCTGTTTACCTTATGGGGATTCACTTGTGTATTATTTGTTATTTTTCCCTTGCTGCTTTTAATATGTTTTCTTTGTATTTAATTTTTGCCAGTTTGATTAATATATGTCTTGGCGTGTTTGTCCTTGGATTTATGCTGTATGGGACTCTCTGTGCTTCTTGGGCTTGATTAACTATCTCCTTTCCCATATTAGGGAAGTTTTCAACTATAATTTCTTCAAATATTTTCTCAGTCCCTTTCTTTTTCTCTTCTTCTTCTGGAACCCCTATAATTAGACTGTTGGTGCGTTTAATGGTGTCCCAGAAGTCTCTGAGACTGTCATCAGTTCTTTCATTCTTTTTTCTTTATTCTGCTCTGCAGTAGTTATTTCCACTATTTTATTTTCCAGGTCACTTATCCGTTCTTCTGCCTCAGTTATTCTGCTATTGATCCCTTCTAGAGTATTTTTAATTTCACTTATTGTGTTGTTCATTGTTGCTTGTTTCATCTTTAGTTCTTCTAGGTCTTTTTTAAATGTTTCTTGCATTTTCTCTATTGTATTTCCAAGATTTTGGATCATCTTTACTATCATTATTCTGAATTTTTTTTCAGGTAGACTGCCTATTTCCTCTTTTGTGAGGTCTGGTGGGTTTTTATCTTGCTCCTTCATCTGCTGTGTGTTTCTCTGTCTTCTCATTTTGCTTATCTTACTGTGTTTGGGGTCCCAAAATTGCAGGCTGCAGGTTCGTGGTTCACGTTGTTTTGGGTATCTGTCCCCAGTGGCTAAAGTTGGTTCAGTGGGTTGTGTAGGCTTCCTGCTGGAGGGGACGAGTGCCTGTGTTCTGGTGGATGAGGCTGTATCTTGTCTTTCTGGTGGGAAGGTCCACCTCTGGTGGTGTGTTTTGGGGTATCTGTGGAGTAATTATGATTTTAGGCAGCCTCTCTGCTAATGGGTGGGGTTGTGTTCCTGTCTTGCTAGTTTTTTGGCATAGGGTGTCGAGCACTGTAGCTTGCTGGTCGTTGAGTGAAGCTGGGTCTTGGTGTTGAGATGGAGATCTCTGGAAGATTTTCACCATTTGATATTACATGGAGCTGGGAGGTCTCTTATGAACCAGTGTCCTGAAGTTGGCTCTCCTATGTCAGAGGCACAGCACTGACTCCTGGCTGCAGCACCAAGAGTCTTTCATCCACGCAGCTCAGAATAAAAGGGAGAAAAATTAGAAAGAAAGAGGATAAAATAAAATAAAATGAAGTAATATAAAATAAAGTTATTAAAATAAAAAATAATTATTAAGAAAAAAAATGTTTTTAAAGTAAAAAAAAAAAAAAGTACGGATAGAACCCTAGAACAAATGGTGAAAGCAAAGCTATACAGCCAAAATCTCACACAGAAGCATACACATACACACTCACAAAAAGAGGAAAAGGGGAAAACATAATAAATCTTGCTCTCAAAGTCCACCTCCTCAATTTGGGATGATCTGTTGTCTATTCAGTTATTCCACAGATGCAGGGTACATCAAGTTGATTGTGGAGATTTAATCCGCTGTTTCTGAGGCTGCTGGGAGAGATTTCCCTTTCTCTTCTTTGCTCGCACAGCTCCCGGGGTTCAGCTTTGGATTTGGCCCTGCCTCTGCATGTAGGTCACCTGAGGGCATCTGTTCTTCGCTCAGACAGGACAGGGTTAAATGAGCCACTGATTCAGGGGCTCTGGCTCACTCACGCCGGGGGGAGGGAGGGGCATGATGCGGGGCGGGCCTGCGGCGGCAGAGGCCGACGTGACGTTGTACCAGCTGAGGCGCGCCTTGTGTTCTCCCGGGGAAGTTTTCCCTGGATCCTGGGACCCTGGCAGTGACGGGCTGCACAGGCTCCCCGGAAGGGAGGTGAGGAGAGTGACCTGGCTTCACACACAGGCTTCTTGGTGGCGGCAGTAGCAGCCTTAGCGTCTCATGCCCGTCTCTGGGGTCCGTGCTGTTAGCCGCGGCTCGCGCCCATCTCTGGGGCTCTTTTAAGCGGCGCTCTTAATCCCCTCTCCTCGCGTACCAGGAAACAGAGAGGGAAGAAAAAGTCTCTTGCCTCTTCGGCAGGTCCAGACTTTTTCCTGGACTCCCTTCCAGCTAGCCGTGGCGCACTAACCCCTTCAGGCTGTGTTCAAGACGCCAGTCCTCTCCCTGCGCTCCGACTGAAGCCCGAGCCTCAGCTCCCAGCGCCGCCTGCCCCGGAAGGTGAGCAGACAAGCCTCTCCGGCTGGTGAGTGCCGGTCGGCACCAGTCCTCTGTGCGGGAATCTCCCTGTTTTTCCCTCTGCATCCCTGTTGCTGTGCTCTCTTCCGCGGCCCTGAAGCTTCCCCCTACACCACCCGCAGTCTCCGCCCGCGAAGGGGCCTCTAGTGTGTGGAAACCTTTCCTCCTTCACAGCTCTCTCCCACTGGTGCAGGTCCCATCCCTATTCTTTTGTCTCTGTTTTTTCTTTTTTCTCTTGCCCTACTCATGTACGTGGGGAGTTTCTTGCCTTTTGGGAGGTCTGAGGTCTTCTGCCAGCATTCAGTAGGTGTTCTGTAGGAGTTGTTCCACTTGTAGATGTATTTGTGGGGAGGAATGTGATCTCCGCGTCTTACTCTTCTGCCATCTTCCCCCTCTCCTGCCTTTAGTGTTTTAATGGAAACATTATATCCCTTATCATTCTGATGAGGAAAGTTGTGGGGATGAGATGAAGATTTTGGGAGCATAAAGAGGGAAAGGAGCTTAAACAAGTGGAGTCTGCAAGTGTAGACAGTACATCTGGAAAGCCTGGCAGGTAAAGGAAAGGGTGGGCATAGAATGACTGCTTCATTTCCTTGCTAGCAATCAAGTACGAGCCTTTGAAAATTTTATGTTCTCTTACATTTGGAATTGGTAATAATAATAAACGATAAATGACTTTCCAGGGCATTCTTTGGTTAAAAAGTAATCGATACATACAGCATCATAGCTAATGATTTCACAGCTTGGTTTCTCCTATGTAAAATGGGAATATAAATAGTCTGTCTCACATGAGGGGTTGAGACTTAAATCAAGTATTAAGGGTTCACGTATGTGAATGTTTGTCATTGATATATCTTTATTAATCACTTCACCCCAGTCCTGTGAGGGGAACACACATTATTCTCATTTTACATGGGAGAAAACATTAGCTGGGAGAAATGAATTGGACTGCCCTGCCCACTCGGTCTCTTAACTAGAAAATGGAAGAGTTAGGCCTCTAATTCAAGGCTTTCATGAAAAACATTCCTTCTTTCGACATAAATTTAGGTAACTTTTTTTTTCAACCATAGAGATTTTTTTTTCATTTGCCAGTCTTGATAATGTACTCTTTTTCTTGTCTTGCAATGCATATTTTTAGAGCTTGTCAAGCTTTAAGCTTTATTTAAAAATGAACATATTTGGTGGTCAAACAGAAATCACCTCACCTTATAAGTTAGTGGTAATTATTTCTGTTGGAGCATCTTCAGGTTCCAAAAACTAAAAGGCCACAGAGTTTGAAAACCGGATGCAGAGAAACATGCGCCTGCATCCATAGAGAAGTGGAAGAGCCAGGGTGAGGGGAAGATGAACAATACTGGAGGAGAAGAGACATCCCAAAATCTGGGTTTCTAGACAGCTAAATATCTGGGAAGGAGCTGAATCAAAGACACATTTCAGAAGTTACGTATGAAAGGAGAGATCCAGTCCTCTCAGCATGGACAGTGAAAGGACAAAGCATAGAAATAAGCAAAGGAACTAACCGGTGCAAAAGGAATGCCTTAAAAATTCTATTATTATTATTATTATTATTATTATTATTATTATTATTATTATGCCAGTGATGTATTATTACCCTATTTTCCTCCTCAGATTAACATAGCCACTATGAGCACAGTGTCCCGCGATCCTGTATTTTTCTGGTTACTCCATTTGTCCAGACAAGTACTGAGTCGGCTATTCATAAAAACTGGCGTTTGGCTTTATCTATAAGAGGCACTGAAAAGTATGGGTAGTTGGAGATGAACAACTTTTCTCAAATGGCATCTATTTTATGTTGTTCTGAGAGGCAACAACACACATCAAAGATTTGGAGATGTGCTTGTAGCCCTAACCCTGGACAACTCTAACTTGGACACTCACAAGGTCACCCCCATGAGAACAGGAGGCAAGAGAGCGCAGATAATGCCCCCAAACCTTTCCAGATCAACTCTGTAAATCCATGCCATGATTATCACAGTGTCCTGAAGAAAAACGTTCCCATAGGCCCCAGAACAGGAAAGTCTTTTCTGCTTTGACAAAGGTGAGCTGATCCGGCCTCAGGTGTGATTTTTCCAGGCTGCTAATTACAGTCCGGGGTCCCCAGTGCTTGACCAGCTGATCATAGGGGCTGATAAGAGTGCCTGTGGTTCTATTGTTTACTAGATGCTCCATGCTTGAACAAGGGTTAAAGTGGGCCTGCAGTGGTGCCACTTTTCATCTCCAGATTCCCCACCTCCTACTCAAATCCCCTGGCTGGGTACACACAGCAGGAAGACAGGCCCTTAGGGTTTGCCCAGAGCAGCTTCATTGAAAAATGCCTCAGGTTCCCCTTACTGCAGAAAGGAAGGGGAGGAAAGCTCCCATCTGCACGGTCTTCCAGGAGCATGGCACCAAAAACATCCAGGTTCACGATAATACTTCTCCAATGGATACCTGCCACAGATGGGTATAATTTTCAAGAAGAAAGTTTAAACTGCTCTGAAAACTTCAGACTGTCAATGAGTCTAGGGAAAGGCTGCTGTCGAGTGGAGTGGAATCATGAAGCCACTGTCTTATTTGTTTGAAATCATCTTTATTATTATTTATATTTTCTCTAAGGTCTAGGATTAGTACAAAGCTCCATCAATTTTCTCTTCCAAAAAATGCCCACTGAGGTTCCAAAGAGATGTACTAATTCCTTGAACACAATAAGCAGTAGCTCTCAGAGATCTTCAAATATTTATATCAGTGATGATGTCACTTGAGCAAAGTAATGTTTGTTTTAATAAATTTGATTAAGCAGGTGAGTTGGTCATTCCCTGCTTGAAATCAAGCATGATTCATTATTTGGCAAATTTTTATTAATTTGTTATTCATCGGTACTTAATGAACACAAAAATATAATTTTTCTTTATATGCCATATTATAATATTGTCTATATTCTCAGGAATATTTCTGACATGGTATTTGTTATGATACATCCTTCTAAATAATTTTTCCTTTGCTTTTTCTATATTCTAATCCTGATTGTGCCAATTATTAACTTGGCAACACTGGATAGGTTAATTCACTTATTAAAATTTAAGTTCTCTCAAATTTTAAAATGGAGTATTATTTGAATAGAATGAGATAAATATACAATTTTCTTTTAATTCAACTGTATTCAATACACACTTATTGTACACCTATTTGCCAAAAACTCTGTCTGTTATTTTATTTCATTCTTATTAATCACCATATGAAGTAGGTATTATCCAGTCATACAGAGGAGGAAACTAGAACTCAGAGAGTTAATACTTAAACAATTTTCACAACCAGTGAATGACAATCAGAATTTGAACCCAAGTCCGTGAGATTCCAGAGCCCGAGCTGCCTCCCCAAGAATGAGTCGTTGTTTTCATAGATTATTTTATTACTCATTTCAACTGTGGTCTTTCTTTAGTAAAATACATCTCCTCTTACATCTCCTGTTTTACAAGGTCATTTGCTGTGGAATTAACCTCATATGCTAAATGTCAAATAAGAATGTGAACAGGTAGAGGGACAGATAGATGGTGTTCAAAATCTAGGAGAGAAAATGGAAAAGACAGAAGTAAAATATAAGATGAACAGTTTATCTGCCAGAGAAATTCATACCTAGAATATAAGCTCAGGTTGGGAACACTTGCACAATACTGAAAAATATATACTCCTATCTCAAATTTTCACTTCCTTTTTCATTCCTTTAATAATTTACGCTCACTCCTCAAAACGTCCTTTCATTCTTGTACGATTCTGCCTTTGCTTCAGTAAAATGTATTTTTCTCAGGAGTTCTGTGTTTTCAGCTTTCAAGCAATTAAACTCCATCAGCATCAGTCATTGTCATCCTCAGAACATGGTTCTGTGGTAGGACCACCGGTAAAGAAGGTTTAGGTAAATTCCATGAGAAATGAGGTTCTATTGATCATAATAATGATTAACCTAGTAATAGCACTATGTTCCAAGTATTCCAATAGTTTCCAGGAATATGAAGACAGATTTAGAAACAGATTCCTTCCTCCAAGGCACAGCATTTAAAGATGTAATATCAGTGAAAGATGATAATAATAGAATTCCAGTGTAGAAACACGTGTAGAGAAGCAACTACCATGGGGAGGTCACTACATGTTTACGGATGTTTCAGTGACAGAAAAATTCTAGAATGGAGACCAGGAGTTTACCTCGTAGAAAAGCAGAACCTGGGCAATGTAAACCAAGGAAACTGTGAGCAAACGCAGTTTGGTATAAACAAATCCTAACATGTTTCCACCTGACACAGGAGTTAAAAGTGGGAAAATACCAAATTAGTTTTGCTATGAGGTTTTATCTTATCCTTAAATATCAAACAAAACAATAATAACAGCAAAATTTGATTTTGGATTAGATGAAATATATGATTTATTGATATATATTAAAATATCAGTAGATTCATCCATTTATTCATTCAAGATTACCTATTGTTTGACTATTCTGCCAAACACTTAACTAGGTGTTTAATGGTGAATAAAGTAGACACAGTCCCTGCACTCAGAAAGTTTATTGTCTAATGGAGAAACAAGCATTATGTAACAACAACAAAATCAAATAAATCATGTATGGTCTCTAATGCAATAAGTAGTTTGAAAATATCTAATACAATGAGTGAAAGAGAGATGTTTCAGCCTATTTGGTGGGATTGGTGAACAAGGCCATGAAAAATAAAATCAACCAAGGAATGAATACATACAAAAATCAGCACAGAAGATAAAGGTAGAAACATAAGTATTAATTTCAAATAAAGACAGACATCTGCTTTAGCAGCAAGCTATAAGAAAATCTTTGAAACATTATATTTGGCCCAAAGTATAAACAGGACTACCCAAGTTGATTTTGCTATTTGTTTTAAATTAACTCAGTGGCTTCACTAAAATAACAAAGACCTAAATTATGAGTATGATATTCCTACTCATTTTCCTGTTTTACAGATATATCCGATACATGCAATTTCGCTTCTAAACATTATATTTTAAGAACATTAACAAACTAAAATATTCACAAAGAAGTACAACCAAGACCTACAAATCATATCCTGTGTAGCAATCGGTAACAAAAGAAAAATGGTTCCAAGCCTGGAGGTGGCATAGAATTGTTGTCTGTAGTAGAACAGACAGACGTATATTATGCTCAATTCAGCCCTTCCCAGTTACTGGCTATAACCCACTGAGCAATTTATTTAATCTCTCTAAGCCTTAATTTTCTAATCTTTATTAGAGATAAAAATATAACCTATTTTGTATGATTATTGTGAAGATTAAATAACACATGTAATATGTTCAGAATAATACCCTTAATATAGTAGATGTTCAACAAGTGTTAGCTGGTATATCTGATATCTACTAGTTATGACTACTCAATATGTTTTCCTAAGCTTCTAGTTATAGCACTCCTCTGCCTCTTTCTTTGTGAATTCTCATGTAATTCTGTAATTCTGATGGAGCTCCCAACCAAAGTACACATCCTCTAGACCATAGAGGTAGGCATGTAACCCAAGCCTGGGTAATAATAATGTTTCATCACCCTGACCAATGATTGGTCTGGGGTGGTCGTATGAACCTAGCTGGCCATTTAGAATCCTTCCCTGGTGTTTTTACATGCTGAGCTGCAGGGAGCTTTTTTTCCTTTCAGATTGTAGTGATGTGGCTTCAGAGCTATAGGATCCGTGTGTATCTAACATGGTAGAGCCTAAGTAAATGAAGACAACTCCCTAATGGAAATGGGAGAGGGAGAGAGAGAGTCCTGGTGAGAAAAAGCGAGTCCAATCTCTTAAACCTCCAAAGCTGCTCTGGCTTCTGCAGCCCTTCCCTCACTTTTGGGAAACATCTCCAGTGCCCTGCCAGTAAATCGCTTGTGCTACTTAAGTTTGTTTGGATTCGGTTTCTCCTACTTGCAATTAAAATTGCTCTATTACTGTTGTTATTATGGCCATTAACAAATGGTCACTAAGCATTTAGTTCTCACTAAATATTTTTGAATGATTTGAATGAATGAAGTTCTCATATTGATGAGTCTGAACATGTTTTCTGAATTTACTATATGATTTTGAAGGCTGCTATAAAGTAGATATATTCAGAATTGAAGAAAGTACAGGATCAGAGTCTGTTGGAAGAGATGGCATAGAAGAAATAGTCAAGTCTTTCAAGTAAGGTAGACTGAAATTCAAATCCTGACTTTATCATTTATTAGTTGGGTGGCTTTATTTGGGAAAAGCCCTTACTTTTTCTGAGGTAAATTTTCCCTGTAAAATAAAAATAAGTACCCTCATATGATGTTATTATAAGTATTAGCATAAACATTTAGTATCCTTGTACCTTCTTTAACCCTTAGAGTCTAGGTTTTTTGATTGACCATTTTTACACAAGACACAAAATACTAATATTACAAAGCTGCATTATGTAAAAAAATGAAGTTAATATAAAGACCATGTATTAGATTCTAATTATACTTTTATTTCAAAATTTTCTAGAGAAAATTTAATTTTATGTGTCATATTTTAGTTTCTTTTAAATAATGATTTTCCATGAATAGAATGCTATTTAAATATATTTAAATATATAAACATTCTTTTGGAAAAATTTCAATAAATACCTTTGCAAGCTTTAATTATTGATTGACCACATTAACTTTTCTGTTAATGACTCACTACCCAATGAGTCACTTCTATACCCAAATTTTTAAATGTGTTCCATTGATAAAAATTTTCTTTGTATATTTTATAATCTCATAATGAAATTGTTTGTACAGCCAGTAGTCAGGATCATGAGGCTTGGATCACAGAATCACTTCAGCCCTTGCCTCCTTTTGAATGCTTATCTTTCCTGATAATCTAGGGTATTATTTCCAATAGACAGCCTCATGCTTCTAAGACATATTAGAAACTGTCTTTAACCATCATTTTCCATTAACAAGGGAGTTTGGGATAATGGAATGTGTAGTCACTTTCAATTTGTGTCAGATTTTCTGATGCTGTTATACCACCAACATTTTATCAGCTTGTCACTAGAACAAATGAAGTTGCAAATTCCATTGACTTATTTTCCATGAAATTTTTGAAACTGTTTATTTTTAACATGACTTCTTTCCTTTTTATTTCTATAGTGTTAGCAGGCTTGATTTTCAACTTTCAGGGTCTCTGTCACTTAGTGAGTATGGCATTTGGGCACAACAAATTCCTGGGGCCTTGAAGGTTTTGAGAGAAAGGATTCAGGCATACGCGGCATATTGAAGATGAATGCAGATTGAAGCAATAAGCATGGAGCAATTTGAGGAACTACCTTGAGGCAGGAGTGGAGAATTTCTGATACATCAGGAAAGCCATTATGCTCCTGTTATGTTCAATAGCCTGGTTGGCCTAAAGGTTATGGGTGATGTATGTTTTCATTATCTCCTATGGACTTGATGCCTCCGAAGACCCCAGATGGTTTATTCTGGCTGCAGTTCCCTTCATTTGCACTATAGCGCGGTCTGTCAGATCAAGCCAATATGTTTACAAGGGTCAGTTTGCTTTGAGGAATATTGTTCCATGATCTCTGTAATATCCTTATGCCTGAAAATCTACAAGGCACTACCACCTGGGGAGTTAATGAAAGCTCTTCAAAAACACATTTTGATTTCCTTATAATCAACTGTTACTGTGGAAGTAATAACAGCAACAAAACAGCATCAACAACATTAGTTATCATTTACTGAACATGCATTAGGTACTAGCCATGCCTTACATATACAATTTTATGATATCGTTTTTACCATATCCTGGTAAGCCAGATATCATGGTTTCTATTTTATACAATATATGAAAAAACCAAGATCACACTAAGAGATTAAGTAACTTGCCCAAAACCAGATTCCTAGATGTGTTAGAGGCAGCATTCAAACTCTGGTCTGCCTGACTCCAGGAAATCCCAAACAACTGCAAATCATCTTTAAAAGTCCAACATGTAGGAATCCATGGTCTAGATGGGGAGAAAACATATATGTAAAGGATGCTTATTATACAATAATGTTTTTCATTAAAAAACGTGTATTTCCAAGGCAAGAGAAGCAGTATGCACTAAGACCTATTTATACCTATCTTTGGGGAAAGTAATGAAATCTACAGAGGAGGGGTCAGAAAATCCATAGAGAAGAGGTAATTTATCTGTGGAAGCACAATGCTACAATACGTAGGACCACTGTTTAAGCAGAGGTTCAGAGTGAGCCTCAAAAATACACAGTGTGTTAGGGAACCGTTAAAAAGTCAAGGGTGGCATAAAAGTTGAAACGTTCCGGTGTCTAAACCTGTCTGTATAAGCCTAAGAAAAAATAAAGGTATGGAAGCACCAGGCTGTGGCTATAAGAGGGAGATGCAACAGGAGAGACTGAAGAGCTTTTTACTTAATCTAAATTGAAGATTGTGAAAATGTAGTGAATTTGTGAGAGACTTTTATCTTTAAAATAAAATGCAAAGGCATACCTGTCTTACCCAACACCTGGGATCATTGTAACACTGAGATAAGCTTATACAGATGAAACCGTTATTAGAATAAACAACTTGACTTAGATGTGACTGTCTTTCTGTCATCCTGAAATTTTATTTAAACTCCTTTATTCAAAAGAAAATTAGTTAAAAGAAACCAAGCTGCTTATGTACTAATATTCCACATGGAGTAAAAATGAGGCAAAGGAAACCCCAGTATCTGGTGCAGATTATCTACATAAAAGCCCTCTCCAAACATTAAGTAGTGAAGTCAATTTTGCTGAGCTTTCCAATGCAAATATCCTGGTATTTAATAAGTAGCTGAAATGTCCTTTAGACTAATCCAATAGTAAGTTTGATCTTCCTCTGAAAAAGCAAGTATTCCTTCACTTAAAATGACCTTGTGTCATATGTGTCAAAAGGTTGATCTAATACAATGGGACTTCATCCCATCAATTTGTCTTAGAATGCTGTGCATTTGTTTTAGAATAAGGATTGCTCTTTCATTACATAGGCTATTATTTGCTTTGTCAAATCCTTCTTGGCCTTGAGTACACTGCAGAAAAAAGGGATTCTTTAGAAATGCTGATAAGGATGTTCTACTAAATATTACCCTTTATAAATCTTTGAGGAAGTTCAGGAGTTGGCATAGCACTGCAAGGATTTACATAAGCAGATGTACAAATCTGGGTGAATGAGGACACATCTGGGATGTATATGGCTCCACCCTGTCAAGGACCTGTGCTATATAATGCTGATATATTTGTTTTATTTTGGTAATGCAACCATAAATGCATGCTCCTTTGATGTTTTTAACACCTCTATTTGCATTTAACTAATATACAATAAACTGTACCTATGTAAAGTGTGTAATATGATAGTTTTGACATAGATATATACCCATGAAACCATCGCTACAATTAAGATTCTGAACACACCCATCACCTCCCAAAGTTCCCTGTTGTCCCTTTGTCATCTCTTCTTTCCATCCTTTGGTGCCCCCTCCTCACAACTCCTGATCTGCTTTGTCATAAATTTTTTGCATTTTCTTTAATTTTATATAAAGAGAATCATATAGCCTGTTGTCTGGCTTACTTCACTCACCATAATTATTTGAAGATTCGTTTGTATTGTCACATACTTCAGTAGTTTATTCCTTTTTATTTCTGGAGTATTCATTGCCTCGTCTGGATATATCACAGCTTGTTATCTATTCTCCTTTTGGTAGGCATAGGTCCCTCAAACTTAATTTACCTTTCATGACCTTTTGTCTCATGTCTCTGATAATTAATAAATTCTTTGTAAAAAAAAAAAAGTATTTCAAAACCTAAGTTCTCTCATCTCTTAATCATAGAGAGGAAAGCAGTACCTTAAGAATACCTAGTGGTAGAATTACTATATTTATGACAATAATGCTACTGGCATTCCTTTTTTATTGCACTTTGCTTTATTGCACTTTGCAGAAATTGCCTGTTTTACAGATTGAAAACATGTGGCAACCCTGCTTAAGGCAAGTCTTTCCAATAGCATTTGCTCACTTCATGTCTCTGTGTCACATTTTAATAATTTTCACAATATTCTAAGCTTTTCATTACTATCATATATGTTATGGCGATCTGTGATCAGTAATCTTTGATGTTACTATTGTAATTGATTTTTGTTTTGTTTTATTTTGCATTTTTAAATTAAGGTATGTACATTGTATTTAGGCATAATGCTATTGCACACTTAATAGACTACAGTATAAACATAACTTTTATGCTCTGGGAAGCCAATAAATTCATGTGGCTCACTTTATTGCGATATTTGCTTTATTGTGGTAGTCTGGAAGCAAACCCACAGTATCTCCGAGGTATGCCTGTTATATGCTGATGACACGTGTAACACCAGATGAAGTTTGTTACTTTTTAAGCTGGACATAACTTAATTAATAATGTGGGCTTGTTCCCTGCTTCCAACTTAATTAATAATGTGGGCTTGTTCCCTGCTTCCACCTCACAATTTTATTTTTAAGTATTTCATAAAGCAATTCATGGATTATGAAGATGGGACTAAGAATTAATATGACTGAATTTAAATCATTCATTTAATATGTTTGGAGAGCCTCCTGCATGTCAGGCATAGGACTAGGAATAGGGATTCAAAAGTGAAAAAGATACAATACTTGTGCTTTCATATCCAAATGTGAATTTATTGTAAGCTAATAGGAAGATTAAACATCTTCACAGGCCCTTCCAAGGCCCTGGCTTTAGCAATTTAGTCATGTAGTTGCATATTTTGTCAAATTTGCAAAACTAATATATTTTAAGTTCATGATAATAACCTGTGTCCCTTTACACTCTAGGTTTCCTACTACACACCTTTTCCCAAGAAGAGTGGCACTGAAGTTGTCAGGGACATTTTGGAGATCCAGTTAAGGGAAGCTGGTGTCAGAGAGAGAGAGGGAGATATGAGAGGGAGAGAGAGAGAAGATACATACATACATACTACATATTTGGATTTAGGAGGACAGATGTATGTGGTGCACAGTCACTTCTGTGTGTATTAACCTAGGACTCGCCACTCCAGGTTGGAAATGATATCTAGAAGTCCTACTGCTCACTGTACCAATTCACTAGGCTACGTGATCTGAAGGTGTGCGTCCATTAGTGTTATCCAATAGAAATATTTCCATTAGTGCTGGCCACTGGAAGGATGTGGATGGTGGAGGAAAAACTAGGTTTGAAATGGTCAGACTGAGGAGTTTGTCTATAGGAAGGTATATAGAGGCATGTTAGGTGATTAATTAGTACAATTATCATGTTATTTTTCTATGTATGGGATATTTATAATATTTATCAACTTTTAAAATTTCCAATTGTATGTGATTTATTTTCTCATACTAAATATTCACATGTGCACCTAATTTTCCATTTGTAATTTTGAATTATTTTGATTAAAGACCTCTTCCCCATGTCTACATACTTGAGTCTCCATATAACTAGGACTTATTACTGTTTACACATTACAGTTCAGTGGAGAAGACAGGCCAGGAAACATATAATTCAGATACAAGGTTATAAAGGCTAACTAAGAGAACCTCAAGGAGTGTATAGGACAGGAACCTAATTCTTACTTGGGAGGCTAGAATAGACTTCTTGGAGGAAGTGCTGTTAAAGCTGAGATGTAGTGGATAGGTAGGGGGTGCTGGCCAAGCAAAGATGTATATGCCTATGCATCTGAGTGTCTGTGCATCTGTGTGTGGGGTTAGGGGAGAAAGACAGGAAGGTGATCAAGGGGGTTTGACTTTACCCTTTGACATACAGAGTTTTAAAATAGGTGTGTGGTTGGCACAAGATCAGATTTGCATGCACTTTACAGTTATTCCTCAGGTGCCTAAGTGAGGAAATCCCAAGACCTTAGGCAGAGACCATATTTGATTATGTGTCTTCCAGAACTGTGTTTCTTTCCTCTGAGGCAGATGTCCTTAGTTCTCAAGAGGCAGTTTTCAAGGAGCAGTTTTAGAATGCAGGGGCACTTAGTGAAGGAAGACTCCTCACTGTGGGAAATGGTATCTGAGATTCCATTCTAAATACCAACACAACCTAGGCCACTTACAGTTCCTTCTGCATTTAGTCACTGCTAACTTAATGTTTGTTATATTGAGAGAGTCAGAAATCACAGGCCAGTGTATACATTTCCTACTATTTTATTTGCTCTGTGAGCTTGACAAATCATTTCTATCCCCTAAGCTTCAGTTTACTTATGTTTACAATGGGGATACAAATTCCTTCTTTACAGGGTGGTTTAAGAACAGGAGGATCCGCTAAAATACTCTAGGATAGAAGTGCCCAGCATAAAGTAGGTGTTCAATGTTTCAACCTGATACACATTTTAAAAATTCCACTATCTTATAATGAGTTACTGTCTGATGTTCTCAATGAGGCAATCTTTGGAGAATGACCCTCAGAGGATTTTTGTTTTCCTAAATGTGGAATGTCTCTTTGAATTAATTTACTTAATAAAAAATTGAATAATGCTTGGAATTCTATTAAAAGAGTAATTTTAACAGGTCACTGAAAGCTTATTTTATATCCCTTCTTAGAATACTCCAATATTTACTTAGTATTCTAAGGTGATCCACCTCTTTTAAAAAAGATTAGGATCTTAACTTCTGCAAGGTGCTATTCATAGGGAGCTTCATCTTGGTGTTTTTGAGAAATTCATTGCATATGAACACTCCATATCACCCTGGTCTTCATATTGACCTGTCAAGGCCAAAAGTGAATTCCCAGAATACCCAATTTTATTTTATTTTTAAAGGTACAACAATGGAATATGGAACTGTGGATGTGGTTTGAGATTAATATCTGTCTCACCAGCTCCTATTCCTTGTGATAGTGTGAACTAAAAATGGTGCCTACCATGTCAGGAAACAAAGGATGTTGCAGCTGTCAGCCACTACAGTCACCACGCCCCCTGCCATGGTGAGCCCTGAAGGGAACTCAGACACTGCGGCCACTCCCCAGACCATGCACCCTGAGGAAACTCAGGATGAGCAAACACAGAGTAATGGCCCCAGATAGCTGAGGTGCTTATCAAAGGAATGATTTCAGTGAGCCCAGACTCCTCTTACATCTTCCCATACATAGGAAAGCACTAAATTCCTTAACTTGAGATATCTTCTTTTTTTTTTTTAATTAACAGTAGTCTTTTCATATTCCAACTACCTGGTCTTTGTTGCAAAACCCCCTATATATTCTGGCTCTCCCCCTTACCTCTTAGGAGCAGCCTCTGGGATGCTGTGTCCCAGGCTTAAGTCCTCAGTTTTGTCTGCTGAATAACTCTCAACTTTCAGGTTGTGCTTTTTTTTTTTTTTTTTTTCAGTCGACAGTAGTCTTGCTTTAAACATTACTGCTTCAGTAATTATTTTCCTGGCCCTAAGGACAGATCCCTTTCTTATATTCCCTTAGTTCCCAATGTCTTCTCATTCATTGTCTGTTGTTTTATCTTTGTTACACATTGAACATGTGTCTGTCTCTCTAATATGTAAGCTCTGAAAGTACAGGTACTGAGTCTGATTTATTAAATGCTATATCCTCTTCATTTCAGGCAGTTCCTGGCATATAATGGGTATCCAGTAAATATTTATCAAGTGAATGAATGAATGATTACATGTATGAACATTTAGTTAAGAACCAAGCTCACAACCAGAAGGAAGTCATAGACTTTCTATGATAACTTTAGAAATAAAAAAAAATTCTTCAAATTCTAAAACTGAGCAAGCTTTGGAAGATGTTGCAATGAAGGAAATGAAGAGAGAAATGAATAAAAAAGCAACATTTTTTTTTCAGGCTTGTGCTATTTTAAAAACAAGAAATACCATGCGTAACTTAGTTTGCTCATAAAATTTTACCATTTGGTTCACTAAATTGAAAAACAGAGTTTACATAGACAACTAAATATTTACAAATTGAATTTACTTGGAGATATTTTTCATCTTTGATGCAAATTCATCCCCAAGCTGCTGACCTTAAAAAAAACAATATTCTTATCATTTTGAGGGTTGATCAGATACAGGAGAAAATTTGAGATTAGGGAGAAAAAAGTCGATGGTGCAAAAAAAAAAAAAAAATAGCATTATTAAGGTGACTTGTCTGGTGCCCTTTAGTGACAGACACGGAAAGGGAAAAAAGGAACAGAGGAGGCACATTTACATTTGTTGAGCATTTATCAGGAACAGGTCCCTGAGCTGGGTACTTTGCATGAATTATCTCATTTAATTTCCATAACAATTATTTGGGGTTGATATTACTATTCTCATTTTTCAAATGAAATACTGAAGCATGGAGATGACAGCTAACTTTTTAAAAGGATTCTTAGTTAGGACGAAGGGGAATGGAATTGTAACTAGGTTTTTCCCAGCCCCAAAGCCCAGGGTGATGGCTTTACCATGGCTCAGGAAATAAAGAAAACACAAGCACGGCAACAGCCATATCCTAAAAAAAAAAGGCATCTTCAAAGGCAAAAATCATCTATCTCTATTCTTTCAGGACCTAGACCAGTGCTTCCAATTAGGTGACCCATGTATGTAAAAATTTTTTCTAGTAGTTATATTTTTAAAAAGTAAAAAGAAATAGGTAAAATTAATTCTAGTAACATATTTTAACTCAATAAATATATCCACAATATTATCATTTCAACATATAAACAATATAAAAATTATTAACATACATTGTTTCATAGTAAATGTTCAGAATCTGATACACATTTTGTACTTGTAGCATATATGGACTCACTACATTTCAAGTGATCAGAGCCATTGGGGTGCTGGAAACAACCTTATAGGACAGCACAGATCTGGAGAATTCTAGTTAGGACTAATGATAAACTATCCCAGACAGGGAAACTTTAGGCCTTATCCATTAAAGATATAAACATGTCCACTGTCATTTCTTCCGTACAGGGGTCGTATTCTCTGTGACTCAGGACTTCATGGGAATCAATAATTTCAGTTTTAGAGTGAGCATTCCATAAAACTCTGCTTTGCCACTTACTAGTTATGAGTCCTTGAATAAGTTACTTAATATGGTATGGTCTCATACATGTTGATATATGTTGATATATTGGTGTTTCCTGCAGACTGAGCTCTGTGGGCTAACTGGAATAATTGATAACCTTTTAGATTTCCTATTAGCTCACTTACAGATGAATTTAGCACTTGGTAGCATTGAGTTCTTAAAAAAAAAAAACAGGGAAGACCCATATACTATCAACTAGAATAAAAGGAAACTATAGGCCTGCCACCCACTGTGTTCCTTCTCCTTTGGTGGAAAGGATTTTTTACAAATCCTCTCATACTTTGTCCTGGTCTTAGGCTAATTGCATGAGTCATCTTACTCCAATTCCAGAAATTGCTGGAGACTCATGGAAACTTCTGGAAGTTTCCTTCTGAACAGTATGTGTCTCATGCCTACTGAAGCAGCAGCTCTGTGTTCAAAACTTAGGATAGTCTTTATAGTATCTCCCATTTCTACTTATCTGAGAAGGACCACCTATTTACTACCTCCCTCCCCAAAGCTGTTATGTTAGAATCAGGTCTTTATCCCCAAACAACTTATTCCCACTCAGAGATGGCATGAAGAATTCCAAATAGAATTATCTCAACAATGTTCCTTTCTTAAAGAGGCATAAAAAGCAATCAGAAAATTATCCTCAATGGGTAGTATGACAGATGCAAAACTACTGTTCTATTTATTGTAGCTATGGATCCAAAGCATAGCAGTATTTACATTCTGCCTTTGATTTCCCAAAGGGAAAACCAAATCAGAGTAAGATTTTCATACACTGCCTGAATCTTCTCTCAAAAGTTAGTTAATAACTAAAATTTATGAAATGGTCACTAAAATGTTATTAATTGTAACTTTAATGATGCATTTGAATATAAATTTGGGAAAACATGGTGTTTATATATTTTATAAACAGAAACACTAACAAGTGTAGTGTGTGTTTGTGTGTGTGTATGCAACTTATGTGCTAGTCTACTAAAGTTTGGGCAGAAAACAAAAGAAACAGGAGTATAAATAAGCCATATAAATATGATCATTTGAAATTCATCAAATATTTTGTCACTATTTTTCATTCTTAATGTTATGTTGTGAACACAAACGCTTCATAGTCTCTCTCTTTACAGATGAGAAAGCTAAGGTCTTGCGCATTGATGTGGTTTTCTTGGTGATAAGTTTTGGGCAAGCAAAGAATGCCACTTCTCCTATATCTATCACATCTGTTGAAAAACTTATTGATGAATTAATCAACAGTTGACTTGGCCAAGCACCATTTTGTAGATATTCACAAGATTTACTTTGCTAAACAAAAACGTTTTGTTCTTTGATTAGTCTGTTTTATAAATGCATATGCATTTTGAGGCTATAAACATCAGCTTTATCTCTTAAAGAGGCGGTATTTGTTGTGCTGGAAAGCATCACTTGATGTTAAGTCCTCATTCTCTAATCATGGCTGTACCACTAATTGTCTGCGTCACATTGGAAACTCCCCTTAGTGTCTCTGACCCTCATTGTCCTTCTCTAAAAAAAAGGGATTCTTCATTCCCTAACTACTTTATTCCCTAACTACTTCCTGACAGGGTTGTAAAGCACAAATAAACATGGTACATGAATGTTTGCTGACAATATTCAGACAACAGATAGGACACAAGGCGTCCTTAGCACTCCTTTGTTTCACCGAGCTCAGTAACTCACTGTTGCCTAGTGAAGTTAACATAGGCCTTAGAAATAGATCATCCTGGGTTAGAATTCTTGCTTTGACATTGACTAGATCTGTGTCCTTGGGAAGACATTTCATTTTCTAAGCCTCATTTACTTCATCTGTGAAATGGCTACTTTGACCTGACAGGACCATTGTGAGAATGATGCCTGGTGAGAAATAGGTTCCAATCCCCTGAGGTTGATTAACATGGTGACTGAAAGAAAATCTCTCTGTAAGTTACCCAAAGGCAAACTACTGTCACTTCTTCTCTTTCATTCTATTTTTTTCAAGCAGAAGCAAAGCATATCCAGTCTTCGGCTTACAGCAATAACCGACCTCAAGAGATTTAAGTATATTTCTCACTTTGTGAAGTAGGCAAATTGTCCTTTGAAAGCAAAGACCAATTCACCAGGTACTGGCTTCTCAATTGACATCATGACCTTACTGCCTTTCCCAAACCATTGCTCGTTAGCATTTAGTAATAACCTTTGAGAGAATCATTACACCACCCATCATTGTGGGGGAAAGTGTATAAAATTAAAGGGGATATAGTCAAAGACTCAAACTGTTGTCTTCTGTGAACACCTCAGGTCACTGCATTAGACACAGATGGACAAATTGATTGCCAATTAGAGTATCTGTAAGTGAACAAACAAACTGCCATCCCCACCACTAACAACAGCAAATAATTCCTGTATCATCTGCCATGACAATCTCATATCTCTCACTGAATATTTGATTTAAACAGTTAGCAGAATTAATTTGCATTACTCACATGGAATCAAAGAGGCTGAGTTGTATTATTTACATGTCAGGTACCCTCATTTGCTATTTAAAGTTATAAATTATTCTTAGAGGAACATAAATGAGAACTGCCTTAGAAAAAAGTCACTACCTTGTGCGTGTGTAACTCCATCTTAAAGGTGAACATTTCCCGGAGCCCTTCAAGATATGAAAGATGTAACAGTTGTGTGAAAATACTTTAGCTAAGGTACAGCATGAGAAACGTCTCTCTGATGGGAAAAGAAACGATAAACTAGTGTATCTCAAAGAGAGCACTATTGACATTCTGGAGGTGAGACAATCCTTTGTTGAAGGACATCCCAGCACACTAAAGGATGTTTAGCATACCTGCGTTTGATGCTTTGGGACAACTATAAAATATCCCCTGCATTTCTAAATGCTACATAGGGGTTGTTAAGGTCCTTGTTGAGAACTACTGGATAAAACAAATAGGGGGTTAATTGGACACTTAGAGCCAGTCTTTGGAATCTGAAGGATCTGGATTTGACCCTTGGCCACATGCAATAATTAGCTCCATAATCTTGGTCATTTAACCTCTCTGAGCCTCAGTTTTATCTGCAAGATGGGGATAATAATGTCTTCTTGGAGGTTAATAAATTAAGGTTGCTAAAGATTTGATAATGTTTGGTATGGAAGAAATGCTCATTTAAAGAGTAGCTAATTTGTACAGACTTGGACAAATGTGTGTTAGTAAAAATTCATATTGGTGTGAAGGGAAAAAAAGGGTAGCTAGTGCAGTCAATAGTGATGATTGTAGTAATCATGAAAAAAGCAGTGCTGGTGATGGTTGTGATACACGTAGGAGAAGCAGCAAGTTAGGTGTTTAAGATGCTACCAATAGTGCCAGGTATACTGCCTGAGCTGGAATCCAATGCCACCATGTCCTAGCTATGTTATTTGGGCCAATTCTTTATCCTCCCTATGCTTCAGTTTTCCTATGTAAAATGAAGACGGTAATAGTGCATACCTTAATAGTTTGTTGTAAAAAGTAGATATAAATGCCCAGAGTGAATCAGGTTTAGAGAGGCCTGGGAATTCAGTGGAGAAAGGATAGGAAAGGACCACTTGACTCTCACTTCTAAAATTTTGAGCCATTTTAGTTTCAGTTGCTTTTGTCCTGCTGGCTCCACAGTAAAGCAGCTAACCAGTCACTTTCTCACCAAAGGTATGTTAGGATAGCTCAACTGAAGGTGCAGTTGTTCTCTGGTAATTAGATCTGGCTCAGATAGTCTTTACTTGAAGGAAAGTTTAGTATTTCTTATTCTAGCCAAGGTAATTAGTTCTCAGTACACCAAATAGCCATGATGATAAAAAGATCTCCTCTAAAATGTGGTCCAACAACAGGAGGCCTACAGAGAGTTTGTGTGAACTCCTAAAAGGGGAATAACAAAGCTATTAATAGTTTAGCTTCAACACATCCACAGGTACCTGTGTCACCATCCCTAAAGAAAATAAATTGTCAGAATGTTTGTAATGTTAACCACCTCCGGACTAGTAAAGTATGTAAATCACTTTGATGAATGGTAGTTATTTGCTAATTTTGTCTCGTGAGCATAAAGGGTTGTGTGTTTTGGTTTGATTTTCTATGTAATCCTCAAACTTTGTATTCCAATATGAATTTTTTTTTTTTTTTTTTTTTTGTGGTACACGGGCCTCTCACTGTTGTGGTCTCTCCCGTTGTGGAGCACAGGCTCCGGACGCGCAGGCTCAGTGGCCATGGCTCACGGGCCCAGCCGCTCCATGGCATGTGGGATCTTTCCGAACCGGGGCATGAACCTGTGTCCCCTGCATCAGCAGGCGGACTCTCAACCACTGCGCCACCAGGGAAGCCCTGGTCGACAATTTTTATGCTTTGTATTTTATCATAAATATACTGTTTCTCCACTTTTAAATTATTGTTTATTATGTTTTGCTTGTTTGAAATGCATGTACTTTCTTATTTCTATTGAAATCCGAAGTCTTAAAATGTTACCTCCTCTTCAATGCCTTTCCGATTTCTTTCAAATGTATGTATGTAATACGATCACTTGGGACTATGTTCCATTTTTTCTTTCCCAAACAGTATCTATCGAGGACCAGGTAGGTCTTATTACTCAGTGTAGTGCGTCAATACAAAATACTAGTTGGAAAATGGACCCTCAATACTAATTTGTTGGAATAAATTAAGGGTTAGGCAGACAGTTACTGAGTTTTGTTCATTCAAATTTTGCACATTCTGCATTTTCATGCATTATACATCAAGACCCTCTAAACCATCAGTTTAGGAAGAATACTTCAATCCATTCAGCAACCACCTCTACTTGTAAAGCAATATCCATTTGTGGAAATATTTTAACATTTTATTCACTCTGCCTTTACTATTTTGCACAAATGGGTGGAACAGATAAAAATAAAATTTCTGAATCTGGTGAGGGGAGGCATAGGTTTCATAAACTCAATACAATTAAGGCAAGATGGAGATAATTAGGCTTGCCTCAACTTTCGTTTCTATCAGGAGCTCACTGGCCTTAAGCCTAATCAACTCTGTGTTCAATTATAAAGGAAGTGGATTAAAGTGCAAAGTGTTAGAAATATAATATTAAACAACATTCCTAAAAGATGAGCTGCCACTTGGGATTTTGTAATTGGTTTTAGCAAATTGGGAATGGAACACCTATTAGAATCTATAAATCTTTTGTTTGGCTTGTGAACATTTATCATAATATGAAAGTTGAAGATTGCCTAGTATTTTATTCCTTTTTATAAAACAGCAAATTGAATTGCTGTAAATTTTAAATTGCCAGTATTTAAAGGTATAAAGAATACCTTGAATCTTCAAATTTTACTCCCCCTCATATTATTATTCTAACACCAAGTGTCAGCTTTACCAATTCTATACAGAAATTTTTAGAGTTAGTAAAATTGTTTCATAAACCATTTTCCTCTGTTCTAAGTGTATCTTTGTTATGGATAGAAAAATAAAACCCAGAAAATTTAATTTAACAGAGATTATAATCCTTAACTCAAATATCATTTGCCTTTTAAGATATATGATTATTATCAATGAATTCAGTATCTATGTATTTCTGCAGCATCATTTTTTACTAATATGCATATCCTAACAAAGAATTCTAGACAGTCTTTGGAAGGGAAGACTTTGGATTTCATTTATAAATTTTGCCATTCAAAAGCACATATTATCTAAATTTGTAAGATGGGAGATAGCTGTTTTATGGTACAGTAGTGTTTTACATATTTTAATGTGAATCACCTAGGAATTTTTTTAAGCTTTTTATTTTATATTGTAGTATAGCTGATTAACAATGTTGTGATAGTTTCAGGTGCACAGCAAAGCGGATCAGCCATACGTGTATATGTATCCATTCTACCCCAAATTCCTCTCCCATCCAGGCTGCCACATAACATTGAGCAGAGTTCTCTACAGTAGTTCCTTGTTGGTTATCTATTTTAAATATAGCAGTGGGAATCATTTTTGAGTACAGATTCTGATTTATTAGGTCTGAGGTGAAGCCTGAGAGTCTGCATTTCTAGCAAGTTCTCAGGTGCTGTTGCTGTTGCTGGCAATGAGGTGGACTATACCGTAATAGCAACTCACTAGGGCCTCAAATAGACAGTCAGAAAATTGGCTTCAAACAATACATCTATAATTTTCTAGCTTTAGAAACTAAGATGTCACAACCACCCAATTTCCTACTCTGTTGTTTTTACTCTAGTCCAAGACGCCATCATTTCTCAACTTCTGTATAACCTCTTCATTGTTTTCTCAGCATCTGAACTTGCCTCTCTCCAATCCACTCACCACATTACAATGAAAATAGCTTTATTTAAATTTTTTTTCTATTTATTTTTTATTGAAGTACCATTGACATATTTATATACATTACACATTGATCACCACAATAAGTCTCATAACCTTCTGTCACCATACAAATTAGTTACAATATTATTTACTATATTCCTATGCTGTACTTTATATTCCCATAACTTATATATTTTATAACTGGAAGTTTGTACCTCTTGATCCACTTCATCTATTTCACCCAACCTCCTACTCCTCTCCCCTCTAGAGACCACTGAGTTGTTCTCTGTATCTATAAATCTGTTTTTATTTTGTTTTGAATGTTTGTTTGTTAGATTACACATATAAGTAAATTTTTTGAAAAATCTCCACATTATTTTCCATAGCGGCTGTACCAATTTACATTCCCACCAACAGTGCATGAGTGTTCCCTTTTCTCTACATATTCATCAACACTTGTTATATGTTGTCTTTTTTATGATAGCCATTCTGACAGATGTAGAGTGATATCCTATGGTTTTGATTTGCACTTCCCTGATAATTAGTGATGTTGATCACCTTTTTCTATGTCTGTTCACCATCTCTATGTTTTCCTTGTAAGAATGTCTATTCAGGTCCTCTGCCCATTTTTAATTGAATTGTTTGTAGTTTTTCTTGTTTTTTTTTAAAATATTGACTTGTGTTGCCATTCAGCAGGTTGTCTTTTCTTTTTGTTGATGATTTTCTTTGGTGTGTGAAAAATTTTCAGTTTGATGTGGTCCATTTGTTTATTTTTGCTTTTGTCACCCTCATCTGAGGAAACAGACCAAAAAATATTGCTAAGACAATGTCAAAGAGCCTACTGCTTATGTTTTCTTCTAGAAGTTTTATGGTTTCAGGTCTTACATGTATGTATTTAATTCATTTTGAGTTTATTTTTTATATGGTATAAGAACATGGTCCACTTTCATCCTTTTTCATGTACCTATCCAGTTTTCTCAACACCATTTATTGAAGAGACAGTCATCCCACTGTATATTCTTAGCTCCTTTGTTATAAATTAATTCACTATAAAGTGTGGGTTTATTTCTGGCCTCTATTCTGTTTCATTGATCTATTTGTCTGCTTTTGTGCCAATACTATATAGTTTTGATTACTGTAGCTTTCTACTATAGTTTGAAATCAGGGAGCATCACACCACCAGCTTTGTTTATCTTTCTTAATATTGCTATGGATGTTCATGTTTTGTTCTGGTTGCAAACAAATCTTAGAATTACTTGTTTCAGTTCTGTGAAAAATGTCACTGGTATTTGATAACATTGCATTGAATCTTTAGATTGTTTTGGTTAATATGGGCATTTTAACAATATTAATTCTTCTTATCCATTAGCACAGTTTATCTTTCCACTTATTTGTGTCATCTTCAGTTTTTTTCATCAATGTCTTATTGTTTTCAGAGTACACATCTTTTACTTCCTTTGTTAAATTTATTGCAAGGTATTTTATTCTTTTTGATGCAGTTGTCAATGTTCTTAATTTCATTTTTTGATAGTTCTTTGTTACTATATAAAAGCACAGGGGCTTCCCTGGTGGCGCAGTGGTTGAGAGTCCGCCTGCCGATGCAGGGGACACAGGTTCGTGCCCTGGTCCGGGAAGATCCCACATTCCGGGGAGCGGCTGAGCCCATGAGCCATAGCTGCTGAGCCTGTGGGTCCCGAGCCTGTGCGTCCCGAGCCTGCGCTCCGCAATGGGAGAGGCCACAACAGTGAGAGGCCCGCATACCGCAAAAAAAAAACAACAACAGGGCTTCCCTGGTGGCGCAGTGGTTGAGAGTCTGCCTGCCAGTGCAGGGGACATGGGTTCGAGCCCTGGTCTGGGAGGATCCCACGTGCCGCGGAGCGGCTGGCCCCGTGAGCCACAATTACTGAGCCTGCGCGTCTGGAGCCTGTGCTCTGCAACAGGAGAGGCCGCGATAGTGAGAGGCCTGCGCACCGCGATGAGGAGTGGCCCCCGCTTGCCGCAACTAGAGAAAGCCCTCGCACAGAAACGAAGAGCCAACACAGCCATAAATAAAAAAAAAAAAAAAAAAAAAAACAACAAAAAACAACACAACCTATTTCTGTACACTAATTTTCTATCCTGAAACTTTACTGAATTTATTAATGCTAATAGTTATTTGGGGAAACTCTTTGTCTCTCCAGTTCTGAATGATAACCTTTCTGGGCAGAGTATCCTGATTGTAAGTTTTGTTTGTTTGTTTTTCCTTTCAGCACTTTGAACATAGGTGTGCCACTTCCTTCTGGACTATAAAGTTTCTGTTGAGTAATCAGCTTATAGTTTTATGTGGTTCCCTGGTACATAACTGGTTTTTCTCTTGCTGCTTTTAAGATGCTCTCTTTCTCTTTCATTTTTGATGTTTTAATCTTAATGCATCTTGCTGTGGGTCTCTTTAGGTTCATCTTCTTTGGAATTCTTTGTGCTTCCTAGACTTGGATGTATTTTTCCTTCCCCAGGTTATGGAAGTTTTCAGACATTATTTCTTCAAATAGGTTTTCTGTCCCTTTTATTCTTTCTTCTCTTTTAGGGACCCATATAATGTGAATGTTAGTGAGCTTGGTATTGTTCCAGAGGTCCCTAAAACTATCTTCATTTTTAAAAATTCTTATTTCTTTTTGCCATTCCACTTGGGTGATTTCCACTGCCCTGCCTTTCAGGTTGCTGATCCATTCTTCTGCATCCTCTAATTTGCTGTCTGCTGTTGATTGCCTCTAGTGTAGTCTTCATTTCTCTTACAATCTGATTGGTTCTTATTTTCTATTTCATTTTTTGTAGTTCTCACTTCGGTCATTCTTTCTTCTCCTCAGTTTGGTGAGCATCTTTATGGCTATCACTTTGAACTCTTTACAGAATAAATTGTTTATTTCCATTTTGTTTTGTCCTTTTCCTTAGTTTTTGTCTTGTTCTTTAGTTCAGAAGGTATTCCTTTGTCTCCTCATTTTGCCTAATTCTCTGTCTTTATTTCTATGTATTAAGTATTGGTTTGGCCAAAAACTTCCTTCGAGCTTTTCTGTTAGATGTTACAGAAAAACCTGAAGGAACTTTTTGACCAATCCAACATATCAGCTATGTTTTCTGGTCTTGAAACTATGGCCTTCTGTAGAAGGTGTCCTTTTGAGCCCAGTATGGCAGTGCTCCCTAGTCCCCAGAGCCAGATGCTCCAGGGCTGTCTCCTGTGTGGGTTGCATTTGCCCTCCTGTTGTGGCTGGGCCTTGATCGCTGAATGGGTGGGTCAAGTTTGCCCCCAGGACAGCTGGCTGCGAGGCCCAGCCACCACTGCTTCAGATACACTGGCACACAGGTTTGGTTCCTCTGAGGGGGACCCTCTTTGGAGGGGCACTGTTATTGTCTGGTGTCATCTGCATAGAGCAGGGTGGGAGCCACTTCTTAGGGGCCAGCCAGTAGGGGCAGGTTGGGCCGGAAAGTTCCTCAGGGGAATTCTGGGTTGGGACACATGATTTTAGCTACTTTGATGGAGAGTGACAGAAATGGCATCTGCCAGCACTGAACCAGCTAGTTAAAATGGTGCCCACCAGCACTTCTCTCCCAGGAGAAAGTTCCACCAGACCCTTGCCTCTCTGGCACACACTCTCAAGTTAGACAGTGGATCTTCTTGTATAACTCAGGCACTTTTCAAGCTGCTGCCTCTGTGCTGGGACTGGAAACGAGTGAGTTTGTGCATGAATCCTTCAAGATCAGTCTCAGTTTCCCACAGCCCTCCACCTCTCCCAGGCATAAGACCTTCTGGTTTTCAAAGCCACACATTATTATGGGGGCTTATCTGCCTGGTGCAGTTCCCCTGGGCTTGTTAGCCCAACATAGGGTTTGAACTCCTTGATCCTCAGCAGGGACCTCTGTTGTTATTGTGATATTCCTCCTGCTGGTGGGTCTCCACACTGTGGGTGTGGGTTCTGACTAGAATGCATCTCTGCCCCTCCTACCTGTCATAATGTGGCCTTTACTTTATATTTTTAATTGTGGAAAATCTGTTCTGCTAGTCAGCAGGTCATTCTCAGAGATAGTTGTTCTATGTATATTTGTAGTTTGGATGTGTCAGTGGGAGGAGGTGAGCTTAGGATCTTCCTACTCCACCATCTTGATTGGGACTCCAAAGTAATATTTTTAAAAAACACTAATCTCTCTTATCATCATTACCTAAAACTCCCTTAACAGCTTTCAATGGCTGTCCTCAGAGATAAAATACCAAATTATTAATATAACCCTTTAAACACCTGGGGAGATCCTGCCTATCTCTCTCACTTCATCTACTTCTCCATTCCCATTGTTCATTAGGCTTTATTTACATGGGATTTTCCTTTGGCTAAGTGTGATCCCCAGGCCAGCAGAAATGTATCACATGGAGATTGGTTAGAAATACAAATTCTCAGATCCCACTACTGAAACTCTCTCCTATAGGACAGAGACTCTCCTATAAAGGCAGGAACTATCAGTTTTGTTTCTGATTCTCCAACAAACAAAACACTGCCTGGCACACTGTAGGTTCCCAATGAAAAAGTTTTAAATGAATGAAAGAATAAATCATTGTAAATCCTATATTATCCATTTCTTTATTTGTAAAAGAGACAAAATACTACCTCTCTCTCAGGTTACTTCACATTCCTCAATATATATAAAAGTAGAAATCAGAATGCCTACTTTAAAGATATTCATATTTTGAAAGCACTTTTCATTATTTTCTCAATTATGTCTAAACTATTTCTTTTTACTAAAATAGACAATTACTATTCACAACAGTATTCATTAATTCATATGAAGTCACTCATAATATTGAATATTTGCTAACACTATTGCTTCTACTTGGAATACTTTCCCCTCCATCTGTAGTACTCGCTGGTGCACATTCTTCTAGCCTTTACTGATTACATCTGACAGTTTTCTCCTTCTAGCTTCTGGTTTACCTTAAACTTTTCTCTTTCAAAGCACTTACAACATTGAAAAATAATAAGTGCTTTTTTTAATTTCAAAAGTAACATAGGTTCATTATAGAAAAATTTTAAAAATACTTTTAAGTGAAATGAAAACCTTAGTTCCTACTGTAATCATTAGTTTTCATGATTACATAACCTTTCAAACTCTTACATATCCTTTAAATTTCAAAAATTGCTGTAGTTTAGATAAATTTATCTGGCAGTTCCAAATTATGTAGGCAAGACTGTTTTTTATCATATTAGCCAGTTGATATTGTGTCCTATTAACATAAATTTTCCTAAAGTATTAAAAAAGAGTGTATTTAACTAAATGCATTGTGTAAGTATTTTTTTAAAGAAGTAATAAAACAGCATAAGTCATTTGGATGTAAAATTTTATTGAAATTAGGTAACACAGTAAGGGCTGAGTTCTATAAGAACATTTGATCTACAGGAGATTTCCTGTGTATTCTCTGAGCCACTTTCAGCTATGCTCCCAAGGGGACATCTAACTACACGCGGCTACTTCCTCTTGCTATTGTAGAACCAATTAAATTAATTTGTTGGAAATAACATTGTCTACTGCTTGCACTGCACACTAGATGAGATTTTCTCTGATTCTTCCTAGGTTTCACTCTTCAATGTGTATAGCATTTTTAATTTTAGTGGTGAGAACTGCAGTTTTTCTTTGCTTATATAAAAAATGGGTAGTGAGTACTCCCAAGAAACAGAGCTTTCTCAGAAACCTGCATTCACTTTAGGAGGCTGCTGCATATATTTCCTGACACTTTAGTATCATTTAGGATAGGAACAAATTGAAAATATATAGAGATTATTTTTCATTAGATGTATATCTCTAACATAGAGAATTTTTCCGGGGTCTCTCAGGGAGAAGAAATTTCTATGTAGAGACAAGATGGTACATAATGGGAAATGGCATTGTAGTTGGATGGAAGAACTTAACTGAATTTTGTGTACTGTGTGTCATAATGCCAAATTCATCAGTTCACTGAGTGAACATTTATCAGCACTACTCTAAAACAGGTCTTATAGAAGATAAATAGGTTTCCTAGAATATACACGTATTTTAAAAGAAATATGTATTTCTTTATAAGAATATAAATATATTTATATATGTTAATTATAAATATACAATTTAATATATGTAGATTCTAAAATATATATATATATATATATTTAAATAAATAAGACAATATAAATCATTTGAATGTAAAAGTACAATTTCTGGGTTCAGTGTGTATGTGTATGGATGAGGATAAAAAATGAAAGAAGAATGGCAGTTAGGGGTTGAGTTGAATAATTCTGCTACCAGAATATTTATTTTGAGATGAAGAGCCACAGTAGTATATGGCTGAAAGGTAAGCCTTTCAGATAGTTAAGAGCTTTCTAACACATAATATGGGGTTTCGATATTTCACTATAGGCAAGAGTGAAGTATTGTAGACTTTGTCATCTAGGATGCTGTCATTGAATAGTTTGGCTGTATCAAAGTAGTACTTTGCAGAGTAAAACCAGGTCTCTTTCAACTTCATAGATTTTGCATGCCTGGGTTTCTGTTGTTTTTTTTTTTTCTTTTTCTGTAATTGACAAAGGGGACTCTATCTTGCATTATTGTGGAAGGATTATGGGAATGGGAAATAAAAGGACTGAATTTGAACACTGACATAGCCATTAACCAGCTATGTAGCTTAAACCATATCACTTCTCTTAGGTTTCAGCCTCCTTATCTGCAATGCAGGAGGGGAAACACTGCTGGAATAAATAACATTAAATCTCCTTACACTGTTCACTTTCTATGATTCTTTGTGATTACCACTGACAACTCTTGCCTGTTGTCTTTTAGAAGATAATCCAGCCTAACACTAATCCCAAGTAATAAAAAACCCAAACTGTAGTTAAACAAGATTTTGAAGTGTGCTTTCACTTGGAAACGGTTCAAGAAAAAAAAAATGTTATATGCTTCTACTACAAGCTAAACGACTTTAAAATGTAGACAGTTTTGAAGATCACTGCCCTAATTGTAGTTGTCTATAAAGCTTTTAGTACTATTTAAAATGAAAAAAGTCAATGCCTGTTTAGCATTTATAATGGTGCTTGGTACATAGTACGATCCAAATAAAAAAATTATCTTCTTGATAGGGTTGTAGATGAGATATGAATAAGCTAAATTTAGTATATAAACTACATAATGCTAGTTTTTATTCACCTTATGGGGTCCTTATCAACCTCCAGAGATTCCTGCCATTTTTTGGCTATGCTTTGTGGATAGTCTCCTATAGGACTAATACATTTTACTCCACAAGTGGCTGAGCTTCAGTAATGGGCAGATGAATCAGTCTGAAGATGGAATATTATGTTAAGCACTGAGGGGAAAAAAAGCTCAATAGAAGAAGATAGAAATAGCAAACTATACTTGATAACATATATATATATATTCACACACACACATACACACATTTAGGTTGCTTCTATGTCTTGGCTATTGTAAATAATTCTGCATGAACATTGGGGTGCATGTATCTTGTCAAATTAGAGTTTCTCCAGATATATGCCCAGGAGTGGGATTGCAGGATTATATGGCAACTCTATTTTTAGTTTTTTAAGAAGCCTCCATAATGTTTTCCATAGTGGCTGTACCAATTTACATTCTTACCAACAGTGTAGGTGGGTTCCCTTTTCTCCACACCCTCTCCAGAATTTATTATTTGTAGACGTTTTAATGATGGTCATTCTGATTGGTGCGAGGTGATACCTCATTGTAGTTTTGATTTGCATTTCTCTAATAATTAGTAATGTTAAACATTTTTTCATGTGCCTATTGGCCACCTGTATGTCTCCTTTGGAGAAATCTCTGTTTAGATCTTCTGCCCATTCTTTGATCGGGTTTTTTGTTGTTGTTGTTGTTGTTGTTATTTAATTGTATGAGCTTTTTGTATATTTTGGAAATTTAGCCCTTGCCAGTGCATCATGTGCAAATATTTTCTCTCAGTCTGTAGGTTGACTTTTCATTTTGTTTATGGTTTCCTTTGCTGTGCAAAAACTTATAAGTTTGATTAGATCCCATTTCTTTATTTTTGCTTTTATTTGGGAGACTGACATAAAAAAAAAGCATTACTATGATTTATGTCAGAGAATGTTTTGCCTGTATCCTTTTCTAGGAGTTTTATGGTGTCATGTCTTATATTTAAGCGTTTAAGCCATCTTGAGTTCATTTCCATCTGTGGTGTGAGGCAGTGTACTAACTTTGTTGATTTCCATGCAGCTGTCCAGCTTTCTCAACATCACTCACTGAAGAGACTGCATTTTCTCCATTGTACGTTCTTGCCACCTTTGTCAAAAATTAATTGACTGTAGGTGTGTGTGTTTATTTTCGGGATCTCTATTCTGTTCCATTGATCCATATGTCTGTTTTTGTGCCAATACCATACTGTTTTGATTACTGTAGCTTTGTAATATTGTCTGATGTCTGGGAGTGTTATGCCTGTAGCTTTGTTCTTTTTCCTCAGGATTGCTTTGGCAATTCTGGGTCTTTTATGGTTCCATATAACTTTTAGGATTATTTTGGTTTAGTTCTGTGAAAAATGTTGTGGGTAATTTGATAGGGATCATATTAAATCTGTAGATTGCTCTGGGTAGTATAGCCATTTTAACAGTATTAATTCTTCCAATCCAAGAGCATGGTATATCTTTCTATTTATTTGAATCATCTTCAGTTTCCTTTATTAATGTTTTATAGCTCTCAGCATATAAGCCTTTCACCTTGATCAGGTTTATTCCTAAGTATTTCACTCTTTGATGTAATTTTAAAAGGGATTATTGTTTACTTCCCCTTTCTAATATTTAATTACTAGTGTAAAGAAATGCAACAGATTTATGTATGCTAATCTTCTGACCTGCTACCTTGCTGAATTCATTTATCAGTTCTAGTAGTTTTTGTGTGGAATCTTTAGGATTTTCCATATATAATATTATGTCATCTGTGTAGAAAAAAAATTTACCTCATCCCTTCCAATATGGATACAATTTGTTTCTTTTTCTTCTCTGATTGCTGTGGCTGGAAATTCCAATATTGTGTTGAATAGAAGTAGTGAGAGTGGGCAATCTTGTCTTGTTCCAGATCTTAGTGGGATGTCTTTGAGTATTATTTTGGCTGTGGGTCTGTCATAAATAGCTTTTATTATGTTGAGATATAGCCCTCTATACCACTTTGATTGTTCTGTTCAAATTATCCATGTCTTTTAATTCAGTTTTGGTGAGCTGTATGTTTCTAGAGACTTGTCCATTTCTTCTAGTTTGTCCAATTTGTTGGCATATAATTGTTCATAGTATTCTGTTATGGTTTTTCTTGTATTTCTGCAGTATCGATTGATATTTCTCCTCTTTCATTTCTTATTTTGTTTATTTGGGTCCTCTCTCTTTTCTTCTTGGTGAGCCTGGCCAGAGGTCTGTCAATTTTGTTTAACTTTTCAAATAACCCTCTCTTGGATTTATTGATTATTTTTCTATTTTTTTTAATCTCTATTTTATTTATTTCCTCTCTTTTCTTTATTATGTCCTTACTTCTGCTGACTTTAGATTTTATTTGTTCTTCTTTTTATAATTCTTTTAGGTGGTAGGTTAGTTTGTTAGTTGTGAATTTTCTTATTTTTTGAAGAAGGCCTGTATCACTATGATCTTCCCTCTTATGACTACTTTTGCTGTATCCCATAGATTTTTATATAGTTGTGTTTTCACTGTCATTTGTCTCAAGGTCTTTTAAAATGTCCCTTGGTTTCATCATTGACCCATTGTTTTTTCTCATTAGCATGTTGTTTAGTCTCCATGTAATCATTTTTTCTCATTTCTGTTTCTGTGGTTGATTTCTAGTTTCATGCCATTGTGGTCAGAAAAGATGCTTGAAATAATTTCTATCCTCTTAAATTTGATAGCATAAATATTCTTGACAGAACTCTCTCTCTGGTCAATGAATGAGGAGGGCAGAAAGATGGGTGTTAAGATACCTGAGTTGAAGATGCTTCTTTTACTTTATTTCCAGTCACTGCACAATATTGTGAGCCAATATAGTAGTAGATTTTATTCCAATGGCCAGAGCCCTAGCTAGATGTGGATGAAACCTCAACACAAAAGAAGGAAGGAAACCTTCTTGGAAGAGAAAAAATATTTACCTTAGTAATAGGAAAAATACATTTCAAAATTGGATAATGAAATGTTGTTTATATTAATATACATGGTCATTTAAGAATTTTGGAAAAGATATGACCTAAACTGTGCTTATTGCCAGCTCTGAAAAACCCTTGATTAATTTGATCAATACTATTGGCTCTGCTTTCACCTAAGTGAAAGTATGAATCTGGGGCATTCTCTTACTCACTAACTGTACAATTTGAAGAAAACTAATTAACACTGCTGAATCTATCAGGTGAAGATACAAATTCCCACTTTTACAGTCATGCTGAAGATTAAATGAAATAACAACTATGACCTTGCCTAACACAATACCTGTTGTTTAGTTGGAAATATTTCAATATTAATTGAATTTAATATTAGAACATCTATTCCTTGGACAATTCCATTTCACTCTTCAATTCTCAGGTTTTCCACATCTAAAATGAGCTTTGGGGTGAGATTATTTTTAAAATTTATTACAGTTCTTGCATTCTACTATTTCCTTGAATATTTGCAGACTAAGAGGGACTACCACTGTTCTTATTTTTTAAGAAATGTGGAATTGTGAAAATTTCTGATTCCCTACAGGTGAATGGCAAGAGATCTGAAGTCCATTAGGACATTGACAAGCAGCTCTTAAGATTACCTAATTTTCCTTACCTATCATTTGCACTGTCTTTGTGTCTCTAACCAAGGTGGAACTGTAGGCAAGGGCCAGATCACAGAGAAAGTTGTGTGCCATGATAAACACTGAGAAGTGATTAATTGCTTTTGCTGTTAATTCTCCATTCTACTTGAATTTGTTATAAGGCATTCAAGCTATGCTCAGCTCCAGCCAAAGATGTTCACATTAAAGAACAAATAATGGAGTAGAATATTCCCCATTATAAACATATGGTCTCTAGAGTAGACAATTTTCATTAGAATTTTAGAGTTATAAGGCCAGGGTCACATCACAGGGCCCTAGAAGGCCCTGTCTCCATGTTGCTCCTTGAGAGTTATGTACCAAAAATATATAGGCAGCTTTTTTACAATTGAGTAAAATGCCATGTGAATCCATTCTGTAAAACTAAAATCTCTGAGACAGAATTATGCCAGTCACTAATTCAGGTCTTGATGTAGATCATTTAGGCATAATTTGTAGGAAATATAACCAAATCTGTAGGAGAGATACTCAAATAAAAGGATACTGGGTCAAAACCGGCATGATTATGTAAAATAAAAAGTTAAACTATGGATGCTTGCAACCTGAAACAGAGAAATATAAAACATTTAATTTTAGTTTCAAACCTTGTGTTAATAACTGACCTCTGCAACTTATTGTGTGGACTTGGGCCAGTCATATAGTTTAACCTGGCCATAATATGTGGACTTACTGCCATTTGGTTTATCTCCCTCACAGTTGTTTTTTTTTTAAGTGAGAATCCAATGACATATATAATAAAGCCCCTCATAAACACTAAAATGCTATTTAAATGCATTCTTTAATTTTTAGCTATGTTTTTCTATAACACCAAAATATGATTCAGTTCATATAAATTTATTTATTATACAAACTATTTCTTCAGAGCACATTTGTTGTGGTAAATAAGGTACTAGAATACAGAGCTAGACAGTGTTGTTATGCATAGCTATGAGTTCTTTGAATCACATATGATTTTTACCTGCTATGAGTTTATAGTGTGCTGGCATTTTTGACTATAACCCTTCTGTTTACATTTCATAAGTAGTATATATTCTGTCTTGTCATTGAGGAATTGCCATGACCCTAATAGTTCTGATTAAGTATCCTTTCCAAATCTCTACAAAAGAGCCCCTAGACTTATTTTCCCATTCCCTACTCAAGCATAAGGGGAAAAAAAGTGACCCATTTAAGATTGGGATAATACTATATTCACCCCAACTCACAGATGAATAGATCTGTAATGAAGTACAATTTTCCTCAGAAAATAAACTCCAACAAATGGAAAATTGGGGTTACAGTGCATCTATTGCAATGTAATAGTCACTTAAGTATTGAATACAGCCAAAGGACAATTTGAAAAGATGAAGGACATTCAAACAAGAAACTAGAAATCTGCCAACGGTGAATGGGGGTCCACTGGAAGCTTTATTGAACAGTGATTGCAAGTGTAACAGCAAAATAATGATTCGGTTCTGCAGGATGGAAGGAGTTGAAAGGGCAAAGTACATCCTGGTTCGTGTCTAGACAACAGTTATGTATAGTCCATGGTCCGATGGGTGACCTCACAGGAGTTAAAAAAAAAAAAAGAATTGATGAAAATAGACAAAAAAGTTTTAAAATTAACAACCCAGAACATAAAAGTAAAGATCAAACAAATGCAACTTCCAGGTGTACATATCCATGGCATTCCAATACTCTGAAAACACTTTATTTTCAGATCATTTATTCACATAACCAACATTTATTAAATACTTACCATGCACCAGGCATAGGAACTCTTTAGCGACAGCAGGAAGGAAAATGAGTGAGGTATCTTCTTTGCTCATGAAGTTTCAAATTAATGATTCACCTGATTGCAATGAAATACACCATACATTGTTATTGAAATTACCAGTAGGTTGACCTATAATAACTGCCATTTTGTAGGTCAAAAACATTTAAGTATTGGCAATTTTAAAAGTCTCAGCCCATTATTATCATATAACCTTTGTTTGAATGGTGGAAGACTTTTAAATAAATGCTTTTTGCCCTAATAATATATTTTTTTATTTCCCATAACCAGCATTTACTTCTCCTTTGATTTAAAAGTAAAATCCTCCCCTTTGCAATTCCCCCAAAGCTCACATAAAATCTCCAAATTAAATAGTTTTGTGTTATATAGGATGCAACAATATACTAAAGGATCAGTATGGTGCAGGACAGACTTCCAATTAATAACTCTATCAATATTCCTCATCAGGCACATTTTATAGAGTCTGGGGTATACCTTAAATTCAGAGTAGCACCCTCATTCTTACACGGTTTTACTCTGAGGCAATTCTGTAGATTACATTCTTTCACTGCAATTCTGTAAATTATATTCTGAAGTCATTCCACCTTCCTTTGTCTGAGACTAAGACATTCAGTCTCCAACCCCTGGGGTATATCTCTTATCTGTTCCGCAGCCTGTGATTGGGTTGCCCCTCACTGAGCTATTTCTCTAATACCATGGTATGTCCCAGACCAGTAGCATTAGCACCACAGGTGTATTCTTAAGAAATGCAAACAGTAAGTCTCACCCCCAGACCTACCAAATGAGAAATTCTGATGGTAGGGCCCCATCATACTGTTTAGTACATCCTCCAGGTAATTCCCATGTAGCATTTGTTTGGGAACCAATGATCTACAGCAGTAGTTCTCATTCTTGACTACATACTGGAATCAACTGGAGAATATAAATAAAGTATTGATGCCTGGATTCTGGCCCTAGAGTTCCTGATCTTATTGGTGGGGGTATAGGATTTCTTTTTGTTTTGTTTTAAACAAGATCACTTAGTGTGAACAGCTAAGGTTGAAAAGCACTGCTCTACCAAAGTTAATAATTTTTCCCACAGTTTCTATGATTGCTACCTATGAAGCCAGGCACTAGGCTTCTTATCTTGGGAGGTGGGGTTAGGAGGTACAGAAATGGGTCAGGGATTTTAGATAAACTGATTAACTGATCAGTTTATCTTCATAGTCACTGATGTTGAATAGATGTTGGATGCCTGCTGGTGACTAGGAAATACAGTATAGTCATCACCAGCAAATACAGCCCTGGAAACTCCCAAATAAGGTAAACTAGCTAATTAGGTAGCTAGCTATCATATATTTAGCTATGCAGAGGAGATATGGGCAGAGTTGGAGGGAAGGGAATATGAAAAATGTCATGCAAAGAGCACATGTCCAGCTAACTCAAGTCTGTAAAGCAGCTGCCAAAGTGGGGCTTAATTTCTCAGCTTTTCAGAGACTTGCCATGTGACCCCACACTACTCCCTTCCCTCATGAAGACCTGGATCATTTTAACTGCTCTCTTTCCTCCACTCTCTGGTCAACTCCAAGTTTTTAATTTCCCTTTGACCTCCCCTTCCTTTTGCATCTTGTAAATCCTCAGGTCTCTAGAATAGACCATTGCTATGGGTCACAACTATATTCTCCTTTAACTGCTTAAGTTCCTTGGAAAACAAAGGGAGAAACTTTGATCTTAAGACTGGAAGGTGTAACAAGGACCTAATAGTGGTCTTGGCTCTGGATCGAAGTAAGGTAGCATTGAATAGTTGAGCACTTCCAATAGATCTGGGTCAGGTGGGAGATGAAATCCAACCTAGCTCTGTGAACCAGATGATACGCCAAGGTAGTAGAGGTGCATTGTTAGAGGTGCATTGTGAAGTGATGAGGTGAGGGGTACATGTGAGGAATTCCTTTCCCTGTTTAATCAGGAAATATTGGGGTTGGCAGGGGAAAGGAGGATTTTTCTTAGCAAAAGGGCATCATTAGGTCAGGGAGGCCTTGGTGGGAAGTCATTTAGTGTTCTTCTTTCTGAATTTTGTGTTCTTTCTCAGAGACGATAGATAGATAATTAATTGTGCAAAGATAAACCAACTACAAATAAGCAGGCCTATCTGTGTATAGTACTTTATATTCCCCCTGCAGACAAAACTTTTAGATATTATTTTACCAAAGAATGTCTCTCTCCTTAAATCTATTCTACTACCATATTTATGATGTATTATGGGACAGTTTTCCCTTTTCCAATGTCTAAATTATCTTTTTCCTTGTAATGCATTGGATAAGGGTGGGGGGTGTCTTTGGGTCATGAAGGGTTAGAGTCTGCAGGAAGCCTTCCCTATGAAGAGAAGTCAGATTCTGTAGGAGAGAAGAGAAGGAAGGCTCTAGCTTAGAGTTATGCTAGGGTTATTGAACTATCGATGAGTCAGAATCCTGGATTCCTGAACATTGCTTAGTTCAGTCTTTTTGAATGGTTTGGGTTGGGATGGGGACAAGGAGCAGAGTGGGGAGAGCAGGTGAGAACACATGAATATATATGAAATGCAAGTTTGAGGCCATTTGTGTAGCATCTAATAAATTAACACTTCCATCAAAGTAGACTGGAAATACACGTGTCTTTTCCCAATGTGAAATGTGTAAGTTTCTCTCAAGGCTGGTATGTTTAACATGGATAAAATAACATTTTCTCTTTGCTTTCTTAGGTCCTTTACTTTAACCTCATGAAAAGCCTTTTCTCAGGGAACACTTTTCAGCCTGAATTTCATTATCAGAATAGATGGGGGAGAAGAGACTCTAAATGTTCTTCCTTTTTTCTTTACCCTTTCAAAAACACAAGTGTCCCAGCCTATAAAAATTAAGCAGCCAGGGCTTCCCTGGTGGTGCAGTGGTTGAGAGTCCGCCTGCCGATGCAGGGGACGTAGGTTCGTGTCCCGGTCTGGGAAGATCCCCTATGCCACGGAGCAGCTGGGCCCGTGAGCCATGGCCGCTGAGCCTGCACGTCCAGAGCCTGTGCTCTGCAAGGGGAGAGGCCACAACAGTGAGAGGCCTGTGTACAGCAAAAAAAAAAAAAAAAGTAAGCAGCCAAGACTATTTGATGCCTCATTTTGAAATGTCAGACCTTACATAAACCTTTCCCAAAGTAACTGTAGATTTTTGCCCTAGACAAATTCATAGAATTTTTATTACTGAAAAGTGAAAACTCTCTCTTTTCAGTGAAGCTACATCCTCTAACTACCACCTAATTCTGCATAATTTTCCATCTTTACCCTGGGGATAACAAACTCTGAAGAATGGAAAGGTATCAAGGGTCAGGGTAAATGTTTACAGGAAATTTCAAAAAGACTGTTGCCAAATAGCTAAAGTCTTGGAAGCTGTGATTTATCAACTCCCTCTAGGGAATGTTTTAAGCACTGATGCCTTAAATAGAAGCAGTTCCTACTGAGTCAAGAGAATTCTCGATAGTAGGCAAGCTTGGCTTTACATCCTTCCATAGGTGAAACAAATGAAATGCTTTGGCACTGATGGGGATGCTGAGCTCTCAAATTTCTCTGTGTTGTGTTGTTTTTATTGTCCTCATTAAACACGTTATTAGTAGACGGCTTTTATATTTATATTTGCCAAGGACTACAAATTGGCATTTATACATGTAAGACACTTGATAGGCCTTTATTAGGGAGTCTTCATATCTATTACTGTAACATTTATGTAAGGTTCTCTGAGTCCTTGTACTTTAAGCAAGTATTATCCAGAATTTTTTTGGATTCATTAACAGTAATAGCTCATAATAATGGCAGTGAAGTGCCAGACATAAGACCCTGCATTTTTGCTGTGTTATTTCTAATCCTTACAATAATCCTGAAAGCTAGGTGTTATGATTTCCATTTTAGGATGAGGAAGCTGAATATGAGAAGTAACTTGACCAATATCAAAGACATGCCAGGTGGGAAAAGAAGGGTGGAGACAGGCTTGGGTCTATGTACTGACAAATCTCTGCTTTTATATCTGCATCATAATTCTTCTTAAACATCAGTGAAAGAAGTTAAACTTCATTGAGGTCCAGTTTCATTTTGCCACTTGCCAAGCCTATGGCGGTTAGACCGTGAGCTCCATTAAAGCAGGGATATGACTATATTGCCCTTCAATATATTTCTTTTATTCAGCACCATGCCTGGATCCCAGTGACTATACAGTGCACATTTATTTTTTGAATGAGTGAATAAATAAAGGAATAAATTAGCTTGCCATATCTGTTGATCGAGAAGGTGTAGGATTGAACCTGGGCCAGATTCCCAATTCTGCTCCATAGCTTCTTAACTGAATGAACTTGGAAAAGACACTCAACTCTACTCAATCCCAGTTGTCTCATCAGCATAAAGGGAATGGTTTAGATGATCAATTGAAAGATGAATGTAAAAACAGTAAACTCAGTATAAATATTAATTGCTAGAGTTGTAATTTGCAAAGCCCTGGAAAAAAATGGTTTCTTATCTAAATCTGAGATTAAATCCTTCCATCTGCTCCTTGGTGCCTAAAATCTGGCAATAATTTTCATGTGACTTTTTGTCTCGCCCCACTTTAAGAAATATATTTTATGTCAAATTTCAGTCCATACATATATGAGATTATAATTAAAATGGAAGCAAAATTGCCATGAAACTATTTAAATTATATTAGGCATGTCTGTGTTCTCTGTGCTCTTCCGTTTTATCCTATTCAAATAAAATAATCTTTACAATTCACTAAATTGATTTTGGGATCCAGTTTATATTTGAAAGCCACTTTTTGAAAAATACTGTGTTGGGCGAAAGTATCACTCTGACTTGAACTCCTTTATGCTGTAAGATTCTTTGACTAAAAGGATGTTGTCAGGGTCTGAAGGTGAGGCCGAAGCACATGTCTCTATGTGTGCTTGCGGTTGGGGGTGACAATGACGTAGAAGCAGAACTAATTCGATACTCTATCTATCATCTATGTATGTATCTTAGTTTGTCCAGGCTGCTATAACAGAAAACCATAGAATGAGGGGCTTAAGTAACAAACATTTATTTCTTACAGTTCTGTAGGCTGGGAAGGTCAAGATGAAGGCACCAGAAGTTTTAGTGTCTGGTGAGGGTTCACTTCCTGGTTGATAGGCTGCCATCCTCTCAAAGTCTCCTCAAATGGCAGAAGGGGTGAGAAAGCTCTCTAGGGTCTCCTTTATAAGGATACTAATTAATTCCATTCATGAGGGTGCTACCTTTATGACCTTATCACCTCTGAAAGACCCCACTTCCCAATACCATTGTATTGTGGCTTAGGATCTCAACATAAGAATTTTAGGGGGGATGCAAACATTTCATTTATAACTCTGAATGTCTGCCTGTCTGTATATCCACCTACCCCTCAATCTGTCCATCCACCTCCATTTAACTAAATCTACCTACCTACCTACTACTTATCTACAAATAACTCTATAAATAAATGAGTATAATGCTCATGTATGTTTCTTTAAGATTCATCTTAGAATGGTTTCCCTGAGTTCCCTGCAGTCACTGGCCATCAGAGTTCTAATGAGAAGAAAAGCTCATCTGTTAATATATAAATGCTGACAGTGACAGTAAGTGAATAGTGGCAATCTATATGTCACTATTAAAAAAATTTGAGTTTTTAATCTTCTACAATCTGTTAGATTAATTGTGTCACCTATTTTCAATTGAATAAAACAGAGTAAAATGTTTATGAGTTTTATATGTTACTGATCATTTAACTTAAATAACTTCATAAATATTGGGGATTTATTTCTTAATCAAACATACAAAAATGTGAAGATATGTAAAAAGAGCTAAAATATGTATTAAACTCAACATAGAAGAGAAACATTTTATGAAAGTACTGTAATTTATATAAAGAGCCTTCTGTTGATGGACATTTAGGTTTCTCCAATCTTTTTTATGTTATAAATCATACTGCAATGAATAACTTTATATATCAGTTATTTCAGTTTCATGTAAGTAATGTGTATTCTTTTGTTAAATATTTCATGTAAGTAATGTGCATTGTTTTTGCTAAATGTTGACAAATTGTCCTCTATAGAGGTTGTGTGAATTTTATTCTCACCAGCAGTAAGAATGCCTGCTTCCCTATTTGCTGCTCAGCACTGTGAATTATCAAATTTTTCTATTTTGGGCAACTGAATAGTTCAAAAAGTGGCATATCGATGTAATTAAATTTGATATTTTTCTGTTTTTGAATGAGACTGAACATCTTTCCATATCCTTAAGAATCATTGGCATTTTTTTGTCTGTGTGAACTCTCTTACTATGCTTTCCCACTAAGCTATTGGCTTTTGGTATTTTTTACTTATTTTTTATTGAAAATAAATTAAAACCTTACTGAAGCCAATTTTTCTATTTTTTTTCTGTGATGAGTTGAAAATATTTTTCTATTCATTTATTTATTTTGCTTATGGTTATTTTTACCATACAGCTGTGTTTGAATTGAACATTGTTTTAATGACTTCTGTGTCTTACTTATTCTTAAAAATGCCTTTTCCAACTTGATATATTTATTTTTTTTCCTGAACTTTTTAATTTATTATGATACATCAGTCATTTTCATTATCACTTCTTGTCTCATGCACTGTTTGCTGACTTGTGCTGAAAATAAAAATAACTGAGAGGGGTGGGGGCTGATACACAGAAGAACAGTGATGATAACATGAAGGGGGGAAATATAGAAAATCTTCTTTTTTTTTAGTTTGAAAAACATATGCCTCATATATTATTTCAGAAAATCAATACAAGCTGTGTAAAGAAAAACTTATTTTTCTACCCAAATAGCAATTGAGATTGATGTATTTTCACAGTAGCTTGTTTACCTCTGTGAGCAAAGTGAGCATAAAGTGAACCTAAGAAGTTACTTATTAAGTAGTTAACTTGTCTTCCAATCTTTTTGTATTTTTACACAGCAGGTTCTTCTTACTTATCTATTTTATACATATTAGTATATATATGTCAACCCCAATCTCCCACTCATCCCACCACCCCTCACCCTGCTTTCCCCCCTTGGTGTCCATACATTTGTTCTCTACACTATGTCTCTATTTCTGCCTTGCAGACTGGTTCATCTGTAACATTTTTCTAGACTCCACATATATGCGTTAATATACGATATTTGTTTTACTCTTTCTGACTTATTTCATTCACTCTGTATGACAGTCTCTAGGTCCATCCATAACTCTACAAATGACCCAGTTTCGTTCCTTTTTATGGCTAATATTCGACTGTATGTAGGTACCACATCTTCTTTATCCATTCATCTGTCGATGGGCATTTAGATTGCTTCCATGACCTGGCTATTAGAAATAGTGCTGCAGTGAACATTGGCGTACATGTGTCCTTTTGAATTATGGTTGTCTCTGGGTATATGCCCAGTAGCAGGGTTGCTGGGACATATGGCAATTCCATTTTTAGTTTTCTAAGGAACCTCCATACTGTCCTCCATAGCGGCTGTTTCAATTTACATTCCCACCAACTGTGCAAGAGGGTTCCCTTCTCTCCACACCCTCTCCAGCATTTGTTGTTTGTAGATTTTCTGATGATGCCAAAGGTGATACCTCACTGTAGTTTTGATTTGTATTTCTCTAATAGTTAGTGATGTTGAGCAGCTTTTCTTGTGCCTCTTAGCCATCTGTATGTCTTCTTTGGAGAGATGTCTATTAGGTCTTCGGCCCATTTTTGGATTGGGTTGTTTGTTTTTTTAATGTTGAGCTACATGTGCTGTATTTATATTTTGGAGATTAATCTTTTGTCCATTGATTCGTTTGCAAATATTTTCTCCCATTCTGAGGGTTGTCTTTTCATGTTGTTTATACTTTCCTTTGCTGTGCAAAAGCTTTTAAGTTTCATTAGGTCTCATTTGTTTATTTTTGTTTTTATTTCTGTTACTCTAAGAGGTGGGTCAAAAAAGATCTTGCTGTGATTTATGTTAAAGAATGTTCTTCCTATGTGTGCCTCTAAGAGTTGTAGAGTGTCCAGTCATACATTTAGGTCTTTAATCCATTTTGAGTTTATTTTTGTGTATGGTGTTAGGGAGTGTTCTAATTTCATTCTTTTACATGTAGCTGTCCAGTTTTCCCAGCACCGCTTACTGAAGAGACTGTGTTTTCTCCAATGTATATCCTTACCTCCTTTGTCATAGATTAGTTGACCATATGTGCATGGGTTTATCTCTGGGCTTTCTATCCTGTTCCATTGATCTGTATTACTGTTTTTGTGTCAGTACCATATTGTCTTGATTACTGTAGCTTTGTAGTATAGTCTGAAGTCAGGGAGCCTGATTCCTCCAGCTCTGTTTCATTCCCTCAAGATTGCTTTGGCCATTTGGGGTCTGTTGTGTCTCCATACAAACTTTAAGATTTTTTTGTTCTAGTTCTGTAAAATATGCCATTAGTAGTTTGATAGGGATTGCATTGAATCTGTAGATTGCTTTGGGTAGTATAGTCATTTTCACAATGTTGATTCTTCCAATCCCAAAACATGGTATATCTCTCCATCTGTTGGTATCATCTTTAATTTTTTTCATCAGTGTCTTATAGTTTTCTGCATACAGGTCTTTTGTCTCCTTAGGTAGGTTTATTCCTAGGTATTTTATTCTTTTTGTTGCAGTGGTGAATGGCATTTTTTCCTTAGTTTCTCTTTCTGATCTTTTGTTGTTAGTGTATAGGAATGCAAGAGATTTCTGTGCATTAATTTTGTATCCTGCAACTTTATGAAATTCATTGATTAGATCTAGAAGTTTTCTGGTGGCATCTTTAGTATTATCTATGTATAGTATTTTGTCATCTGAAAACAGTGACAGCTTTACTTCTTCTTTTCCGATTTGGATTCCTTTTATTTCTTTTTCTCTGATAGCCGTGGCTAGGGCTTCCAAACCTATGTTGAATAATAGTGGTGAGAGTGGACATCCCTGTCTTCTTCCTGATCTTAGAGGAAATGATTTCAGTTTTTCAACATTGAGAATGATGTTTTCTCTGGGTTTGTCACATATGGTCCTTATTATGTTGAGGTAGGTTTTCTCTATGCCCACTTGCTGGAGAATTTTTGTCATAAGTGGTGTTGAATTTTGTCAAAAGCTTTTTCTGCATCTATTGAGATGATCATATGGTTTTTTTTCCTTCAATTTGTTAATATGGTGTATCACATTGATTGATTTGCATATATTCAAGAATCCTTTCATGCCTGAGATAAACCCCACTTGATAATGGCATATAATCCTTTTAATGTGTTGTTGGATTCTGTTTGCTAGTATTTTCTTGAGGATTTTTGCATCTATATTCGTCAGTGATATTCTGTAATTTTCTTTTTTTGTAGTATCTTTGTCTGGTATTGGTATCAGGGTGGAGGTGGCCTCATAGAATGAGCTTGGGAGTGTTCCTTGCTCTGCAAATTTTTGGAAGAGTTTGAGAAAGATGGTGTTAGCTCTTCTCTAAATGTTTGATAGAATTCACCTGTGAAGCCATCTTATCCTGGACTTCTGTTTGTCGGAAGATTTTTAACCACAGTTTCAATTTGATTACTTGTGATTGGTCTGTTCATGTTTTCTATTTCTTCCTGGTTAGTCTTGGAAGCTTATACCTTTCTAAGAATTTGTCCTTTCCTCCAGGTTGTCCATTTTATTGGCATAGAGTTGCCAATAATGCAAATGTTGTTGTGTTTAATGTTGTCAAAGAGGTCTTTTAAGCTGTCTTTATTTCTTTTCATTCTTTTTTCTTTATTTTGTTCCATGGCAGTGAATTACACCATTATGTCTTTCAGGTCACTTATCCATTATTTTACCTCAGCTATTCTGCTATTGATTCCTTCTAGTGTATTTTTCATTTCAGTTATTTTATTTTTCATCTGTTTGTTTGTTCTTTAATTCTTCTAGGTCTTTATTAAACATTTCTTGCATTTTCTCGATCTTTGCCTGCATTCTTTTTCCGAGGTCCTAGATCATCTTTACTATCATTATTCTGAATTCTTTTTCTGGAAGGTTTCCTATATCCACTTCATGTAGTTGTTTTTCTGGGGTTTTATCTTGTTCCTTCATCTGGTACTCTGCTTTTTCATTTTGTCTGTCTTTCTGTGAATGTGGTTTTTGTTCCACTGTCTGCAGGATTGTAGTTCTTCTTGCTTCTGCTGTCTGCCACCTGGTGGATGAGGCTCCAACCTGATATATTTAAACGTCCAAGTTTTCTATCAACGCTTTTGTGGTTTCATTCTCAAAAAAATATTTTAAATATGTGATACTTTTGGAATTTGTTCTGGTATTATGAGTGAGGCATAGATATAACAATATCCTTCAATGGATTATCACAATGTTACAGCATTTTTTGCTCTAAAATTCATCTTTTCTTTACTTATTTGTAATGTTATCTTTTTCATACCCTAGACTCCAACACATATTTGAGTCTATTTCTAGATTTTCTAGTCTGGGTCATTGACTTTCTGACTTTCTGTTTATTTGCAAGTATCACACTGCTTCATTTTTTGAAGCTATGGAATATGTTTTACTATTTGGTAGCATTATTAAACAGCTAAACGTCAATCTATTTTTTCAATTTTCCAAGTGATTCTTGCTTATTTCTTTTTTCATATAAATGTGTAATCAGATTGTTTACTTCCCACTCGAGAAAAAGTTGGGTTTGTATGGGATTTATCTCATGATGAATTGATGGAGTAATTTACTGAGAGCAGGCATCATTATGATATAGAATATTCCCATCCAACCTCTTTGCGTGCCTTTTTATCTGTTCTGATCATCTTTGGGTACCTCAGGAGCATTAAATTTTTTTTTTTTGTATGGATCTTTACACTTCTTGTTAGATTTATTCCTAAGTATTTTATCTATTTTTTACTGTTGTAAATTGAGTTTTTTTCTTTTTTTTTTTGCATTGTACAAATATACTAGTACTTTTAATGCAGTGTAAGCTTACAGATAATATTTCTGCTGTGTAAAAGTCAGCAATTTTTAGACATTGGTTATTTATGGATTATAAATCTTCTCTTTAGTAGATCTGCAGTGGCTTTATTCAGGACTTGTTTTGATGAACTTTTTTTTTTTTTTTTTACAACTTGTATGGAGTATAATTGCTTCACAATTGTGTGTTAGTTTCTGCTTTATAACAAAGTGAATCAGTTATACATATACATCTGTTCCCATATCCCTTCCCTCTTGCATTGCCCTCCTTCCCACCCTCCCTATCTCAGCCCTCCAGGTGGTCACAAAGCACCGAGCTGATCTCCCTGTGCTATGCAGCTGCTTCCCACTAACTATCTACCTTACGTTTGGTAGTGTATATATGTCCATGACTCTCTCTCACTTTGTCACAGCTTACATTTAGGTCTTCAATCCATTTTGAGCTTATTTTTGTGTATGGTGTTAGGGAATGATCTAATCTCATACTTTTACATGTCCCTGTCCAGTTTTCCCAGCACCACTTATTGAAGAGGCTGTCCTTTCTCCACTGTACATTCCTTCCTCCTTTATCAAAGATAAGGTGACCATATGTGCATGGGTTTATCTCTGGGCTTTCTATCCTGTTCCATTGATCTATCTTTCTGTTTTTGTGCCAGTACCATACTATCTTGATTACTGTAGCTTTGTAATATAGTCTGAAGTCAGGGAGCCTGATTCCTCCAGCTCCATTTTTCATTCTCACGATTGCTTTGGCTATTTGGGGTCTTTCGTGTTTCCATACAAATTTTTTTTCCATTTTTTTTATGTCCTTTAACTGAATGCTGTTTGTATGTATGAAAACTGTTATTTTATGTATAAAATTTTTGTGCTTAGACCCTTACAAAAGTTCTCTTATTATTGGTAATAGTCTTTCAAGATTATTTTCTAAATTTCCAAGTTTACAACCATATTTATTATTAGCTCCTTCCAAATTTTCCATTATAGATCATTTTTTTTTAGTTCTCTTATTTGTTGGCTGATATATCCAAAAATACTAAATAGTAATTGTGTTTATCTATATCATTGTTTGACTCTTAGGATTATTCATCTAATTTTTTTATGTATAATATTCTTTGAATATAGGTATGCTTTATAAAGTCAGCAAAATTTTTGTATTTCTTACTATTTTTAATTTTAAAACTTCAAGTCCTTTTTTAGAATTGAGTGAAATGTCCACATATTGTTTTTCTCTTTATTTGATTAATGTAAATTACATATTTCTTAGTATTGACACATACCTATATTTCTGGAATAAAATCCCTTAAGCCAGTCATTGTTGGGTTTGGTTTGGGGCATTTCCTTCTTTTACCATTTTTTAAAACTGTTTAAATGTCTTTGGAATGATTGTGTAAAGGTAGTGAACCCTTTGCTTACTACCAGCATCCTTTAGAATGGTCAGGAGTCCTTCCTAACTAATTTCTGCCTATGTGGTTAGATTTTTTTTTAATTGATGTAAAATTGAACTACAAAACTGCATTAGTTTCAAGTGCACAACACAGTGACTTGATGTTTATGTATGTTATGACATGATCACTGCAATAAATCAAGTTATCAATTGTCACCATACAAAGTTAATAAATAAATAATCATTGGCTATATTCTACATGCTGTACATTACATCCCATTGACTTATTTTTTAACTAAAAGTTTGTACTTTTGATCCCCTTCACCTATTTCTCCCCTCCCCCCCAAACACCTCTCTTTTTGCAACTACCAGTTTATACCCTGTAAGTATGAATCTGGATTTGTTTTGTTTGTTTGTACATTTGTTTTGTTTTTCAGATTCCACATGTAAGTGAAATTGTATGGTATTTGTCTTTGTCTAATTTATTTCACTTAGCATAACTCCTGCAAGGTCTACCTATGTTGTCACAAAAGGCAAGATTTCATTCTTTTTATGGCTGAGTAATATTCCATTGTGTATATATACCACTAATTCTTTGTCCATTCATTTATCATAAACACTTAGTTTGCTTCCATTATCTTTGTTGATGTAAATAATGTTGCAAGAATCATAGAAGTGCATATATAATTTTCATAGTGTTTTTGTTTTCTTCAGATAAATACCTAGAAGTGAAATTGCTGGATTATAATGGTAGTTCTATTTTTAATTTTTTGAAGAGCCCCCCATATCATTTTCCATAGTGGCTGCACCAGTTTACATTTCTACCAATAGTTCACGAAGCTTCTCTTTTATCTAAATCCTCACCACTGCTTCTTATTTCTTGTCTTTTTGATAATCATTCTGACAGATGTTTGGTGATATCTCATTGTGATTTTGAGTAGAATTTCCATGATAATTAGTGATATTGAGAATCTTTTCATGTATCTATTGGCTATCTGTATGTCTTCTTTGGAAAAATGTCTATTCAGGTCCTCTGCCCATTTTTTAGTCATATTGTTTTTTTTGATATTGAGTTGTATGTGTTCTTTGTATATTTTTAATATTAATCTGATATCAGATATATGATTTGCAAATACCTTCTTATAATCAGTAGTTTACTCTTTCATTTTGTTGATGACTGTATTCACTGTGCAAAAGCCTCCTGGTTTCATATAGTCCTATTTGTTTATTTTTGCTTTTGTCACCATTGACTAAGGAGACATGTCCAAGAAACATTGCTAAGACCAATTTCAGAGCTTACTGCCTATGTGTTCTTCTAGGAGTTTTGTGCTTTCAGAACTTCTATTTAAGTCTTTAATCCATTTTGACTTCAGTTTTGTATGTGGTGTAAGAAAGTGGTTCAGTTTCATTCTTTTGCATGTAGCTGTCCAGTTTTTCCAACACAATTTATTAAAGATCCTGTCATTCCCCCTTTGTATATTCTTGTCTCCTTTGTCAAAGATTATTGACCATATATATGTGTGTTTATTTCTGGACTCTCTATTTCTGTTCCGTTGATCTATGTGTCTGTTTTTGTGCCAGTACCATACTGTTTTGATTACTATAACTTCATAGTCTAGTGTGAAATCAGGGCACATGATACCTCCAGCTTCATTATTCTTTCTTAAGATTTTTTGGCTGTTTAGGGTCATTTGTGTTTCCATATTATTAGTATTGGGGTTCTTTTAGTATTGTTTGTTTTCTATTTCTGTGAAAAATATCTTGGTATTTTCATACGGATTACATTGACTCTGTAGATTGCTTTGGGTAGTATGAACACTTTAACAATATAATTTTCCCAATCTATGAACACAGTATATCTTCCTATTTATTTCTGTTGTCTTCAATTTCTCTCACCAATGTCTTATTTCTTATAGTTTTCAGAGTACAGAACTTTCACTTTCTTAGCTAAGTTTATTCTAGAAATTTATCCTTTTTGATGCAATCATAAATAGGACTTTTTAAAAAATTTGTTTCTGATAGTTTTTTTCTAAATTAGTTTATAGAAGTACAACAGATTTCAGTACATTACTTTTCTATCCTGCATTTTACAGTATTCATTTAATCTAACAGTTTTTGGATGGAATTATAAAGGTTTTATATACATAATATCATCTGCAAATAGTGATAGTTTTATTTCTTCATTTCCAATTTGGATGCTTTTTATTTCTTTTTCTTGCCTGATTACTCTAGTTAACACTTCCAATACTATGCTGAATAAGAGTAGCAAGAGTGGACATCCTTGTCCTCTTCCTGATCTTAGAGGAAAAGCTTTAAGCTTTTCACCATTGAGTATGATATTAGCTGTAGGTTTGTCATATATGGTCTTTATTATGTTGAGGTACAAAGTATGTATAATTTAAGGCCAGTACTTCCTTATTGGTATTCTGTCTAGATAATCTATCCTTAATGTAAGTGAGGTATTAAAGTCCCTTACTATTATTGTGTTGCTGTCAATTTCTCCCTTTCTGTCTGTTAATAGTTGTTTTATGTATTTGGGTGCCCCTATGTTAGGTGCATAAATATTTACAAATGTTATATCTTTTTGTTGACTTGACCCCTTTATTTTGTAATGTCCTTCTTAGTCTTTTGTTATAGTTTTTGTTTTAAAGTCTGTTTTGTCTAATATAAGTGTCACTGTCTTATTATTCTTTCTTTTCATTTCCAGCTTTCTTTTCATTTCCATTAGCATGGAATATCTTTTCCAAACTTTCACTTTGAGTCTGTGTGTGTCTTTAGATCTGAAGTGAGTCTCGTAGACAGCATATGGATGAGTCCTGTATTTTTATGCAATTAACCACCCTATGTCTTTTGATTAGAGAATGTAGTCTATTTACATTTAAAATAATTACTGATAGGTATGTATTTTTTACCATTTTATTAATTGTGTTCTATGGGGGTTTGTTGCAGTTCCTTTTTTTCATTTTTTTTATTAGTTTCTGCTTTATAACAAAGTGAATCAGTCATACATATATATCTGTTCCCACATCCCTTCCCTCATGCATCTCCCTCCCTCCCACCCTCCCCATCCCACCCCTCCAGGCAGTCACAAAGCACCGAGCTGATCTCCCTGTGCTCTGCGGCTGCTTCCCACTATCTATCTACCTTACGTTTGGTACTGTATATATATCCATGCCTCTCTTTCGCTTTGTCACAGCTTACCCTTCCCCCTCCCCATATCCTCAAGTCCATTCTCAAGTAGGTCTGTGTCTTTATTCCCGTTTTACCCCTAGGTTCTTCATGACATTTTTTTTTAATTCCATATATATGTGTTAGCATACGGTATTTGTCTTTCTCTTTCTGACTTACTTCACTCTGTATGACAGACTCTAGGTCTATCCACCTCATTACAAATAGCCCAGTTTCGTTTTTTTTTATGGCTGAGTAATATTCTATTGTATATATGTGCCACATCTTCTTTATCTATTCAACCGATGATGGACACTTAGGTTGTTTCCAGCTCTGGGCTATTGTGAATAGAGCTGCAATGAACATTTTGGTACATGTCTCTTTTTGAATTATGGTTTTCTCAGGTTATATGCCTAGTAGTGGGATTGCTGGGTCATATGGTAGTTCTATTTGTAGTTTTTTAAGGAACCTCCATACTGTTCTCCATAGTGGCTGTACCAATTCACATTCCCACCAGCAGTGCAAGAGTGTTCCCTTTTCTCCACACCCTCTCCAGCATTTATTGTTTCTAGATTTCTTGATGATGGCCATTCTGACTGGTGTGAGATGATATCTCATTGTAGTTTTGATTTGCATTTCTCTAATGAGTAAAGATGTTGAGCATCCTTTCATGTGTTTGTTGGCAGTCTGTATATCTTCTTTGGAGAAATGCCTATTTAAGTCTTCTGCCCATTTTTGGATTAGGTTGTTTGTTTTTTTGCTATTGAGCTGCATGAGCTGCTTATAAATTTTGGAGATTAATCCTTTGTCAGTTGCTTCATTTGCAAATATTTTCTCCCATTCTGAGGGTTGTCTTTTGGTCTTGTTTATGGTTTCCTTTGCTGTGGAAAAGCTTTGAAGTTTCATTAGGTCCCATTTGTTTATCTTTGTTTTTATTTCCATTTCTCTAGGAGGTGGGTCCAAAAGGATCTTGCTGTGATTTATGTCATAGAGTGTTCTGCCTATGTTTTCCTCTAAGAGTTTGATAGTTTCTGGCCTTACATTTAGGTCTTTAATCCATTTTGAGCTTATTTTTTGTGTATGGTGTTAGGGAATGATCTAATCTCATACTTTTACATGTCCCTGTCCAGTTTTCCCAGCACCACTTATTGAAGAGGCTGTCCTTTCTCCACTGTACATTCCTGCCTCCTTTATCAAAGATAAGTTGACCATATGTGTGTGGGTTTATCTCTGGGCTTTCTATCCTGTTCCATTGATCTATCTTTCTGTTTTTGTGCCAGTACCACACTGTCTTGCTTACTGTAGCTTTGTAGTATAGTCTGAAGTCAGGGAGCCTGATTCCTCCAGCTCCGTTTTTCGTTCTCAAGATTGATTTGGCTATTTGGGGTCTTTTGTTTCTCCAAACAAATTTTGAAATTTTTTGTTCTAGTTCTGTGAAAAATGCCAGTGGTAGTTTGATAGGGATTGCATTGAATCTGTAGATTGCTTTGGGCAGTAGAGTCATTTTCACAATATTGATTCTTCCAATCCAGGAGCATGGTATATCTCTCTGTCTATTTGTATCATCTTTACTTTCTTTCATCAGTGTCTTATAATTTTCTGCATACAGGTCTTTTGTCTCCTTAGGTAGGTTTATTCCTAGATATTTTATTCTTTTTGTTGCAATGGTAAATGGGAGTGTTTTCTTGGTTTCATTTTCAGATTTTTCATCATTAGTGTACAGGAATGCCAGAGATATCTGTGCATTAATTTTGTATCCTGCTACTTTACCAAATTCATTGATTAGTTCTAGTAGTTTTCTGGTAGCATCTTTAGGATTCTCTATGTATAGTATCATGTCATCTGCAAACAGTGACAGCTTTACTTCTTCTTTTCCGATTTGGATTCCTTTTATTTCCTTTTCTTCTCTGATTGCTGTGGCTAAAACTTCCAAAACTAGGTTGAGTAAGAGTGGTGAGAGTGGGCAGCCTTGTCTTGTTCCTGATCTTAGTGGAAATGGTTTCAGTTTTTCACCATTGAGGACAATGTTGGCTGTGGGTTTGTCATATATGGCCTTTATTATGTTGAGGAAAGTTCCCTCTATGCCTACTTTCTGCAGGGTTTTTATCATGAATGGGTGTTGAATTTTGTCGAAAGCTTTCTCTGCATCTATTGAGATGATCATATGGTTTTTCTCCTTCAATTTGTTAATATGGTGTATCGCGTTGATTGATTTGTGTATATTGAAGAATCCTTGCATTCCTGGAATAAACCCCACTTGATCATGGTGTATGATCCTTTTAATGTGCTGTTGGATTCTGTTTGCTAGTATTTTGTTGAGGATTTTTGCATCTATGTTCATCAGTGATATTGGCCTGTAGTTTTCTTTCTTTGTGACATCCTTGTCTGGTTTTGGTATCAAGGTGATGGTGGCCTCGTAGAATGAGTTTGGGAGTGTTCCTTCCTCTGAAATTGTTTGGAAGAGTTTGAGAAGGATGGGTGTTAGCTCTTCTCTAAATGTTAGAATTCGCCTGTGAAGCCATCTGGTTCTGAGCTTTTGTTTGTTGGAAGATTTTTAATCACAGTTTCAATTTCAGTGCTTGTGATTGGTCTATTCATATTTTCTATTTCTTCCTGATTCAGTCTTGGCAGGTTGTGCATTTCTAAGAATTTGTCCATTTCTTCCAGATTGTCCATTTTATTGGCATAGAGTTGCTTGTAGTAATCTCTCATGATCTTTTGTATTTCTGCAGTGTCAGTTGTTACTTCTCCTTTTTCATTTCTAATTCTATTGATTTGAGTCTTTTCCCTTTTTTTCTTGATGAGTCTGGCTAATGGTTTGTCTATTTTGTTTATCTTCTCAAAGAACAAGCTTTTAGTTTTATTGATCTTTGCTATCATTTCCTTCATTTCTTTTTCATTTATTTCTGCTCTGATCTTTATGATTTCTTTCCTTCTGCTAGCTTTAGGGGTTTTTTGTTCTTCTTTCTCTAATTGCTTTAGGTGCAGGGTCAGGTTGTTTCCTCGAGATGTTTCCTGTTTCTTAAGGTGGGATTGTATTGCTATAAACTTCCCCTTTAGAACTGCTTTTGCTGCGTCCCATAGGTTTTGGGTCATCGTGTCTCCATTGTCATTTGTTTCTAGGTATTTGTTTATTTCCTCTTTGATTTCTTCAGTGATCACTTCGTTATTGAGTAGTGTATTGTTTAGCCTCCATGTGTTTGTATTTTTTACAGATCTTTTCCTGTAATTGATGTCTAGTCTCATAGCATTGTGGTCGGAAAAGATACTTGATACAATTTCAATTTTCTTAAATTTACCAAGGCTTGATTTGTGACCCATGATATGATCTATCCTGGAGAACGTTCCATGAGCACTTGAGAAAAATGTGTATTCTGCTGTTTTTGGATGGAATGTCCTATAAATATCAATTAACTCCATCGTGTTTAATGTATCATTTACAGCTTGTGTTTCCTTATTTATTTTCATTTTGGATGATCTGTCCATTGGTGAAAGTGGGGTGTTAAAGTCCCCTACTATGATTGTGTTACTGTCGATTTCCCCTTTTATGGCTGTTAGTATTTGCCTTATGTATTGAGGTGCTCCTATGTTGGGTGCATAAATATTTACAATTGTTATATCTTCTTCTTGGATCGATCCCTTGATCATTATGTAGTGTCCTTCTTTGTCTCTTCTAATAGTCTTTATTTTAAGGTCTATTTTGTCTGATATAAGAATTGCTACTCCAGCTTTCTTTTGATTTCCATTTGCATGGAATATCTTTTTCCATCCCCTTATTTTCAATCTGTATGTGTCTCTAGGTCTGAAGTGGGTCTCTTGTAGACAGCATATATATGGGTCTTGTTTTTGTATCCATTCAGCCACTCTGTGTCTTTTGGTGGGAGCATTTAGCCCATTTACATTTAAGGTAATTATTGATATGTATGTTCCTATTCCCATTTCCTTAATTGCTTTGGGTTCGTTATTGTAGGTCTTTTACTTCTGTTGTGTTTCTTGCCTAGAGAAGTTCCTTTAGCATTTGTTGTAAAGCTGGTTTGGTGGTGCTGAACTCTCTCAGCTTTTGCTTGTCTCTAAAGGTTTTAATTTCTCCATCAAATCTGAATGGGATCCTTGCTGGGTAGAGTAATCTTGGTTGCAGGTTTCTCTCCTTCATCACTTTAATTATGTCCTGCCACTCCCTTCTGGCTTGTAGAGTTTCTGCTGAGAGATCAGCTGTTAACCTGATGGGGATTCCCTTGTGTGTTATTTGTTGTTTTTCCCTTGCTGCTTTTAATATGACTTCTTTGTGTTTAATTTTTGACAGTTTGATTAATATGTGTCTTGGCGTATTTCTCCTTGGATTTATTCTGTATGGGACTCTCTGTGTCTCCTGGACTTGATTAACTATTTCCTTTCCCATATTAGGGAAGTTTTCAGCTATAATCTCTTCAAATATTTTCTCAGTCCCTTTCTCTTTCTCTTCTTCTTCTGGAACCCCTATAATTCAAATGTTGGTGCGTTTAATGTTTTCCCAGAGGTCTCTGAGACTGTCCTCTGTTCTTTTCATTCTTTTTTCTTTATTTTGCTCTGCAGCAGTTATTTCCACTATTTTATCTTCCACCTCACTTATCCGTTCTTCTGCCTCAGTTATTCTGCTATTGATCCCATCTAGAGTATTTTTCATTTCATTTATTGTGTTTTTAATCGATGCTTGATTCATCTTTACTTCTTCTAGGTCCTTGTTAACTGTTTCTTGCATTTTGTCTATTCTATTTCCAAGATTTTCGATCTTCAAAATAGAATCTTGGATCATCTTTACTATCATTATTCTGAATTCTTTTTCAGGTAGACTGCCTATTACCTCTTCATTTGTTAGATCTGGTGGGTTTTTATCTTGCTCCTTCTCCTGCTGTGTGTTTTTCTGTCTTCTCATTTTGCTTATGTTACTGTGTTTGGGGTCTCCTTTTTGCAGGCTGCAGATTCGTAGTTCCCATTGTTTTTGGTTTCTGTCCCCAGTGGCTAAGGTTGTTTCAGTAGGTTGTGTAGGCTTCCTGGTGGGGGGGACTAATGCCTGTGTTCTGGTGGTTGAGGCTTGATCTTGTCTTTCTGGTGGACAGGTCCACGTCTGGTGGTGTGTTTTGGGGTGCCTGTGCCCTTATTATGTTTTTAGGCATCCTCTCTGCTAATGGGTGGGTTTGTGTTCCTGCCTTGCTAGTTGCTTGGCATAGGGTGACCAGCACTGTAGCTTGCTGGTCGTTGACTGAAGTTGGGTGCTGGTGTTGAGATGGAGATCTCTGGGAGATTTTCACTGCTTGATATTATGTGGCGCTGGGAGGTCTCTTGTGGACCCGTGTCCTGAAGTTGGCTCTCCCACTTCTGAGGCACAGCACTGACTCCTGGCTGCAGCACCAAGAGCCGTTCATCTACCCGGCTCAGAATAAAAGGGAGAAAAAGTAGAAAGAAAGAATTAGTAGAAGAAGGAAAGAGAGAGAGAAAGAAAGAAATGAAGGAAAGAAAGGAAGGAAGGAAGGAAGAGAGAAAGAAAGGAGGGAGGGAGGGAGGAAGGATGGAAAGAGAGAAAGAAAGGAGGGAGGGAGGAAGGAAAGAAAAAGAAAGTGAAAGGAAGAAGGGAGGGAGGAAGGAAAGAAAGAAAGAAGGAAAGGAGGGGCGGAGGGAGGGTGGGTGGAAGGAATGAAAAAGAAAGTGAAAAGAAGAAGGGTGGGAGGGAGGGAGGAAAGAAAGAAAGACAGCAGGGAGGGAGGGAGGGAGGAAGGAAAGAAAAAGAAAGAGTGAAAGGACGAAGGGAGGGTGGGAGGGAGTAAGGAAAGAAAGAGAGAAAGAAGGAAAGGAGGGACGGAGGTAGGGAGGGGGAAGGGACGGTAGGAAAAATAGAAAGAGCAGGTAAAGTAAAATAGAATAAAGTATGAAATATAGTAGCGTTATTAAAATTAAAAAGTAATTATTGAAAAAAAACGGACATATAGAACCCTGGGACATATGGTGGAAGCAAAGCTATACAGAGAGAATCTTACACAGAAGAATACACATACACATTCACAAAAAGAGAGCAGGGGGAAAAATCAAAAATCTTGCTCTCCAAGTCCACCTCCTCAATTTGGGATAATTCATTGTAAAAAGAGGAAAAGGGTGAGAAGTCTGAAATCTTGCTCTCTAAGTCCACCTCCTTAATTTGGGATAATTCGTTGTAAAAAGAGGAAAAGGGGGGAAAGTCTTAAATCTTGTCCTCAAAGTCCACTTCCTCAATTTGGGATGGTTCGCTGTCCATTCATGCACTCCACAGATGCAGGGCACATCAAGTGGACCGTGGAGCTTTAATCCACTGCCTCCGAGGCTGCACATAGAGATTTCCCTGTCTCTTCTCTGCTCTCACAGCTCCCGGGTCTCAGCCTTGGACCTGGCCCTGCCTCTGCGCGTAGGTCGCCGGAGGGCGTCCGTTCTTCGCTCAGACAGGACAGGTTTAAAGGAGCCGCTGATTTGGGGGCTCTGGCTCACTCAGGAAGAGGTGAGGGAGGGGCGCGCAGTGTGGGGCGGGCCTGCGGCGGCAGAGGCCGGCATGATATTGTACCAGACCGAGGCGCTCCGTGTGCTTTCCCGGGAAAGCCGTCCCCGGGTCCCGGGACCCCGGCAGTGGCGGGGTTCACAGGCCCCCCGGAAGGCGGGGCGGACAGTGACCCGCACTCACACACAGGCCCCGAGGCGGCGGCAGCAGCAGCCCCAGCGTCCCACGCCCGTCTCCGGGGTCCGCGCCTTTAGCCGCGACTCGTGCCCGTCTCCGGCGCTTCCCCAAGCAGCCCTCTTAATGCCCTCTCCTCGCGCACCAGGAAACAAAGGGGAAGAAAAAGTCTCTTGCCTCTTCGGCAGCTCCAGACCCTTTCCCCAGACTCGCTCCGGGCTAGCCGTGGTGGACTAACCCCTTCAGGCTCTCTTCCTGCCGCCAGCCCCAGTCCTCTGCAGTTCATTTCATTCCTTCTTTTCTGGTCTTCTCCCTTGTGGTTTTATTACTCTCTTTAATGTTTTTTAGATTCCTTTCTCATTATTTTTTGTATATCTATTACAGGTTTTTGGTGTGTGCTTACCATGAGGTTCATAATAACAAACCTATATAGTAGCAGTCTATTTTAAGTTAAAAGTAACTTAATTTCAATAACATTCACTTCCTTCCCCCATATTTTATGTCTTTTTATACTTCATATTTTGCATCTTTTTATTTTATGTATTTTTGAAATAATTATTGAAGTTATAGTTGATTTTCCTACTTTTGTCTTTTAACCTTTTTACCAACTTTATAAGTAGTTGATTCATTACCTTTACTACATATTTTCCCTTACCAGTGAAATTTTATTTATTTTTTTTCTTTTACAGTTTTCCTTTTTTTCTAGTTATGGCCTTTTTTTTTCAGGTTTAAGAAGTTCCTTTAACATTTCTTGTAAGGCCAGTTTAGTGGTGATGAACTACTTAACATTTTCTTGTCTGATAAACAACCTTTGCTTCAATCTGAATAACCTTGCTGGGTAGAGTATTCTTGATTGGGAATTTTTGTTTGTTTGTTTGTTTTTCTTTTAGCACTTTGAATATATCATGACAGTCCCTTATTGCCTGCAAAGTTCCTGCTGAAAAATCAGCTGATATTTTTATGGGGGTTCCCTTGTATGTAACTAGTTTACTTTTGCTGCTTTAAGTTTCTTTATTTTTCCTCATGATATTTTAATTACAATGTGTCTTGCAGTAGATCTCTTTGGGTTCATCTTGATTGAGACTCTCTTCGCTGCCTGGACCTGGATGTCACTTTTCTCCCATAGGTTAGGGAAGATTTTTATCCATCAATTCTTCAAATAAGTTTTATACCTCTTTTTTTGCTTTTCTCTCCTTCTTGTACCCTTATAATATAGAGAGAAGTACACTTGATGTTGTCTCACCGGTCCCTTAAGCTATTCTCATTTTTTAAATTTCTTTTTATTTTTGCTGTTCTATTGTGTGATTTCTGCTACCCTGTCTTTCAGGTCACCAATTCATTCTTCCGTGTCATCTAATTTGCTGTTTCTTCCTGCTAGTATATTTTTCAGTTAAGTTATTGTATTTTCAGATGAGTGAGTTGTGTTTAGTACTTTTCATATTTTAAGTCTCTTTTTTGAAGTTCTTACTGTGTTCATTGATTCTTCTTTTGAGTTCAGTGAGCATCTTTAGGACCATTTCTTTGAACTCTTTATCAGGTAAGATACTATCTCCATTTCTTTAAGATTTTTTTCTGTTTCTTTATTTGGAAAATTGTTCTCTGTTTCATCATTTTAGTTGATGCTCAGTGTTTGTGTGTGTGTGTGTGTGTGTGTATTTTATATGAAACAGCTATCTCTCCCTTTCTTGAATGAGTGGGTCTGTGTAGGAATTGAACCTTATCATTTAATCTTGCCCTAGTTCTTCTTGTTCATCTCTGATTGTTTAAGATGGATGTGGTCCTGAAATGCAACCCCCTCTAGTGACTTGAGCCTAGTGCTCTATGGGCATCCCCTATGTAGGCTACACATGCCTATTGGCCTTGGACAAAGGGGGTTGAGACAGTGGCTTGGGGCTTGTGGGGCTGACTGAGTGGCATGGAGGGTTGGGGCTGCTTGCTTGCTGCTGTTAGCAGGTTATATTGAGACTGCAAAAATGGTACTTTCTAGCACTGCCACCAGCAATGTAGAGGGACCCTGTGAAAATGGCATCCACAAGTGTTCCATCCCCAGAGAGAGACCCAAAAGACTTCTGCCCCTCTGGCAGATGCTTTAAGATTAGCAGTGAATCTCCTTCACATATGGTCCAGGCTTTTATTCAAACTGCAGCTTTTTTTTACTAGGTCCTGGAACAAGTATGTCTGTGTGTGAGCCTTTAAGAGTGGAATATTTTTTTCCCTATAACCCTATGTTTCTCCTAAACATAAAGCCTGTTAATTTTCAAAGCCAGGCATTTTTGGTGCTCTTTTCTCTGGTTCAGGCCCCCAAATTTGGTGTACCTAGTGTGGGGTATAAACATCTTGCTTCTCAGGGAAAAGCTCCATTTATGTATGAGATTGATAGATATATCATACATATATATGTTGATACATATATTATATATATATGTATATATATATATTTATATTTATATATATATATATATATATATATATATATATATATATATATATTTTAAATCCCTCTTCTTTGTGGGTCACTATGCTGCATGTGGGTTTTTTGGCAAAAGCATGTTTCTGCCTTTCCTACCCATCTCAGTGCAGCCCTTTTAACTTTTATTGTGGAGCAAGTCTTCATCTAGTTTCTCAGGTTTGTTTCAGAGGAAATTGTTCCACATTTAGTTGTATATTTTTTGTGTCTTTGGGAAGAGATGAGTTCAGGATCTTTCTACACCACCATCTTCTGTGGTTAGATATTTTAATGATTATCCCATCCACCATCTCCATAAAGCTGTACTAAGAAGAATTTTGGGAAGGACCCAGGAGTATAGGCCAGAATCTGAGAGTTTCAGGGGGGCATTTTTGGTGGAGAATTGCTTCACTCCTCAGAGTGGCACCCAAAAAAATGAGGAGCTTGGAATAGGCCTCTTATAGTTCATTTCCCCTGATAAAATAATACTAATATAATGGTCAGTATAATGTCTACTGGTGACTGGAAGGAATTTCTGTAGGTTCTAAAGTTTTCCCCATGCAAAATCTGAGCTAAAATGAATTTTCTAAAGTTTCCAGTCTTATCTGGGAACCTTACATATATATTTGGATACAATTTTAAATTATACCAATTCTCTTCTACATGATGTGAGTTAATGTCTATAAAGCAACTGGCACAGTACTTGACACTGGTAAGTGCTCAATAAATGTTGACCATTAGTATTAGGTCATTTGATTTTCACTGAACTCCCTGTAAATAAAATTGAGGAAATGATGACTCACAGTTATTAAAAGGACTTGCCTGGATCACACATTTAGAATGTGGCAGCATTAGATTACCAGCTCATGTTTTTTTCACTCTGATATCAAAGTTTTTCCCACTACTAGATGTTTATAAGTTGAGGGCTATATATGTGAAAGGAGAAATTCATTCATCTCTAATTGAATTTAAGCATTTCCTTGATTTATGAATATGGGCAACAAATCATTAGTGTTAGCTATTCCTCTGAATTTATCACCAATATAAATAAAAATAATTTTATATCATATTAAAGTTTTAACATATACCTTGAGATGTCATTTATGCTCACTACCAGTTTCAAATTGCACTAGTTAACAGACCTGCTGCTTGGACTTATTATTAAAACATTAATAAATATTTATAATTTTGTTTCAATATAATTAGTTTTTTGCAACCGTATGTATTTATCTTATGCACTTAAAGTATTATTTTGAGCAAGGAGTCCATGGACTTTACCAGACAGTCAAAGAAGCTAATGGTACAAACAGTAAAGAACCCTGATAAATTAATCTGTGATTGTATGACACTCTTATCCTATTCTATATTTTTAACTACATTTCCAAGGGACATATCATTGGGGGATGAATGTTCTCAACATCTCATTCAAAGGAAATTTGAGACATCCACACCTGATAGTAGCTGGCACTGAATTCAGTGAATTCTTCAGCTGACAGAATAACCAGATGTATCTTAATTGCCCAGTGAAGGCATAATTTTTCCCAAGAAATCCCACACATGCCAGTGCAGTTGTATGAGCTAGTCACAAGGCCTCCTCCTTTGCCAACCTTTTCAGCCTGCTGCACACGGTGCTTTTGAAAGAGATCCTGTGACAGCATCAAGAGAAATTTAGTAAATGTCTTTGCTTGATTGGGGTAAAAGTGAAATAAATAGCCAGTGCTCTAGAGAAAAGCCACAGACAATGCTCTTCCACTGCTCAGTGTGCTTATCAGTGCACACACAGCCCTTCAGCAGAATGGATTGCGCTACATCTAATCCGATGCCTCCCCCTGGGGAGATGGGGAGAATGTGGAGATGGTCAGAGGGTTAATGGATTGGGATATATTCCATCTTCCTTTAGAATGACAACATTTCCCTTCAACATAGCCCTGGTATGCTTTACGTTCCTTGCACTTGGAATGATTTTTGATGTCCTGATAATGAAAACCTTGCTTTTCAGATTCTTTAAACTTTAGGATACGTGAAGAGAAATGATACATAGAAAATGTTTATAAACATTGAATCACATCATTATCAAACAAGGACCAATAGCAGTCATTTTTTTCATCCTCCAAGGCTTAATTTTATCTTCTGGACCACTCATTATTTCTGTTTTGCCCATGAAGAAATTGAGTCCCAGAATGGTTAAATCACTTAATCAAGGCCACACAGCTATTAAGAAATAGAGTTGTGCCTTCAACTCAGTTATTCACTTAATTTTCATCTTTCCATTATTTACTTTTACAGATTATACCTACACTAGGTTTTCAGAAAGGGGAAACACATATATTTTAGATGCAATCTTGAGATGTTCCTTGAACTAGATCTTAAAGGAGTCAGAGTTGCATCAGTACAAGTGAAGAAAATAGGTTTTTAAAAAGAGAACAATATTCCTAGAAGCATTTCTTAGCAATCACGATACAAAGAAAAGTTTCCCATTTTAACCTTAAAGCAAGTATTCTACTTTGCTTGTAAGTTTCTGTTCATACCTCAGTCAAATTAAATTGGTTTTTCCACATAGCAATTTGGAGAAATATCAGGTCCATTGGGATCAAGTTAAAAACAGATGTGATATAATATGAATTTTTCATGTGCCCCCAAGTGTTGTGACATTTCCAATTTTGTGACACTCTAGGGTAAGGAAAACATATCTCTTAGCATGAAACTGAAGCTCTCAGTCCCACAATTTGGTTGCTGGAGTGAGCTTACTTAGGTAGGTGGAGAACTTCAGTGAATATCTTGTGTAGAAATTTGCAAAGCTTGGACCTTTTTCTACAATTGATCATTTATGACAACCTGTTTGGGGAACAGCTGGATTTTCCTCCTTGGGGAACAGCTGGATTTTCAAAATACTGCAATATTAACTCACTTACTTACCCATAGCTACCAGTATAAATAATGTTATGCTGTCAGAGAGTTTGGTGTAACAAATCCTATTTCAGCTTTTCCTCAGATATAGGTATTAGTAAAACAAAATGGCACTAAGATATCCAGATCGTCTCTCCCACAGGCCTGGTATAAGATTAATTTAGTCACTCATTAAAAAGAATATTACTGTATATTAAGTCACCCCTGAATATGGTACCTAGACATTTTGAAGGACAGAGGGAGGTTTTGATAAAGCTTTTAATGTAAACTATTAATCTTTTAGCTTTGTGTTTGCTGTGCTATGTGTGTTTTATTTGCTTGCTTTAACCAAATAGTAAACAGCAGACATACTAACCCCATACTGACCCCTTGTCCTTTGGGGGACTCCCTGCAGTTTAGATACTAATTAACATTGAGATGCAGCTGTGGGTCAGAAATGAAGAGCAGGGTGTTTAAAACAATTATATATATTTGTTTTATATAAAGGATTATATATATATCCTTTCACTACTTACACTGATGATAATGGAAGTAATAATTATTTTTTGTAATTAATATTGTCCCTGGTTCCTGTTAGGAAGTATACTCTCCTTCCCCAGCCAAATGCCAGAATAACCATAGCATCTATTCTCCAGGAGCGATAAACCATATATAAGTGGCACAGTATTTGGTCCCAGAGGAGTTTAAGGAAATGCCATTTGGATTTACCTCTAGACAGATAATTCTATGACTCAGTGACAGAACCAAGTGTGAAACTGTGTAATTATTTAAAAGTGACCTTGGGAAGAAGCCAGGCTATCAAGCAAGGATTGAAGAACTCTTTTTTTTTTTTTTTCAGTAGAAAAGAAATAAGTGGACAGAGATTGCCCTTCTATTCCATCTGGGCATCTGAACCTACCTTGGGAGGAAACTAAGTGTCCCGTGTATCCAGTACATTGTAATAGCTCTGCATTTGTTTCACAACTATCTTACTAAGCTCTCTGAAATATGTCAGAACTGACCACTTTTTATAAATTCACACAAAAAATTAAATTTCTATAATTGAATCCTTTCTACTTATCACTTTATGTGTGCCAGGTAATATGAAATATTGGTACTTAGTATAAATTACCTAATTTAATTCTCCTAATAATACCAGCAAAGAGCTATCAATTTGATTTTGATCTTATGAATGAAGAAGGTAATGCTTATTGAAGTCATATGACTTATTCAAAGATATTAACTCCAAAGTTTTGGTGGTCCTTATACTAATATTAATAGAATCGTAATACAACCCTTATTGAAGAAATGTCTCCTAAATGTAGGAAATATTTCATGTTGGATCTTCTCTCCTTAGCCTGTAAGCCTCTTGTGATTATCACAGGGTCCCTGTAATCTCTGCATCCCAGTCTCCTAGCAGTTCTAACCACTTTTGATTGTTTCACTTCAGATATAGTCGCAGGTTGACTACTCAAGTCCCAGCTCCTACATCTGGCAAATGTTCTGTCTCATTTTCAAGGGATAGCTTGAAATTCAAATGCTTAGAAGAATTTAAAAGAGCCTTCTTTGCCCTTTGTTTAGAACAGGAGTCAGGAAATATTTTCTTTAAAGAGCCAGATAATAAATACTTTAAGATTTGCCTGCCAGTTATTCTTTTGTTGTTGTTGTTTTACAATCCTTATAAAAATGTACAAATCTATTCTAAGATCATGGGTCATATAAAACTGAGTCATAGTTTGGCAAATGCTGGTCTAGAACTTAATATTCTTAAATGCATTTAAACCTACTTGTGCAAGAATTTTAAGTTGTTTATCTACCTTAGCCCAAATAAAGTCACAAGTTTAATCTCAAGGCAACATTTATTGAAACAGTTCAAACAGCTCTAACAATAATGATGACAATAACAGAATTTCACTTGTTGTGATTATCACCTCTTTTAGTAGATTATAAAGGAGGTTTAAGCCATAACCCCAGATGTCTCCGCCTTTTTAAACCTCTTGTATTCAGCAAGCACCATTTGGAGCCTCATTTGACATCTCTCCATCCCTGCCCTCCACCACCAAAAGTCTATCTTCTATCTGTCAAAAAGCATCTCATAGCTTCTTCTCTTCCCCTCTCTCCAGATTCTTATAGATTGGGTAATTATGTCCCTTCATATTTCTTTTCACCTCTGTTTCTCAGAGTCCGTCCTTCCAAATCCATTGTGTAAATGCACATCATGGACTTCCCCAAGAACCTGGCAGAAAGAGAAACGTTCTTCTCAGCGTAGTGGGAAAGGCTAAATCAGGGATCGCAGTGTGCCTGGTAAGGCAAGAGAGGGAATGGGGCAGGAGACATGAAAAGTGTGGTGAATACATAACACTGTTGAATTTTATTTTGCCACAAAAATTATGAAGTATTTTATCTGTACCTATCTATATACATCTATATACCTCTCTCTCTCTCTCTCTACTTTTAAAATATGGAGACCCTACAACATAGAAGAGACAAAAAACTAGATGAAATCTTGTCCAGATAAAGCTCTTAGAGGGCTGATACAGTGGACAGGGGGTCTGAGAGACTGAGGAGATCTAGATTTGAGTTCTGGCTTATCCCCTGAACAGCCAGCTCAGCTTGGATAGGTTGTTTTCTTCCCTGGACTTCACCTACCCCATCTGTAAAACAATAATGTTGGACTAAATGAACTTTTAGTTCCTCCACAGTCTTGTTATTCTGTCAAATCAAAGAAATACCTTCTTTCCTTGTCATCTAGAATATTGGAAATCCACTTTAAAAAATAATCTTAATTTTATCAATAAATGTGCATCAGCAAGTTGTTGCTGAACTTCCATATACACACATGATATTTTGTTTCAGTTGCTAAAAAAATTACAATTGTTAATGGAACAACTTGTGATGGGAGGTGAGGGATTCGATATTATTGGAGTTATTCAAGGCAAGTCTAGACATGGCTATAATATAGACTGTAGAATTATGTGAACTCATCTCTGAGAGCTCCATGTGGGATGGGTAAGATACTCTGAGGCATGTCTGCCTGTCTGCCTTTCATATCTAAGTGCACATTACAGTCTTCAGATGGGTGATTATCTCTCCTTCAAGTAGTTTGGCCTGGAGATGGCATTGACTTCCTTTGCTATTTGGCTTCTGAAAATACTGGCCAAATCGAATAAAAACTAATTAAATTGGTTTTTAAAAAATGAGAGTAAATTCTCTTGATGGTTGATACCATATCCATTTATTTAATATGATAATTTACCTGTTTATTCATTTAACAAATATATCTTGGTACTTTATCTGTCTCACAATAACAAAGATGAATGAAACCATCACTAGCCTATCATGCCAAGAAAGGTAGGACTTTTAACTGTCTAGTTACTCTATCTCCCCATTACAATAACTGGTATATTATACTCAGAACAATCTTTTGATTTTGCTTGCCTTGAAAAGTTATAAGATGGAAAAATTAGACAAATAATTACAAATAATTTGAATGCCATGGGTTACTGTGAGATATGGGCAAGGAGAAAATTACATTCAGGATATAGAAATAGTTCAGAGGAAGAGATGGCTAATTCAGTCTGGACAAAAGGCAATAGTGAAAACTTCAAAGATAACGTAATGATCAGAGGACTTTGAACACTCAGTAGGTGTTTTTATGATGAACAAGCAGAGGAGATTATTCTACCCACATGAAGGAGCAGTGAGGTCGGTTAACACGTTATCGGATGGGATTTGGCAGAGCGTGAGCATGGGTGGTGGAGGAGGAGCAGTGTAAGAGGCAAGAGACACAGACGGGTAAGCGCCAGGCCTTAGGCTAATAGCCAGGAGAGGGAGGGGAAGGGCATGATCAATTTTTCTACTAAAAAGATCCTGCTGGCTATAGAGTGAGAGGTGGACTGGAGCTAGAACAGTAAGATCCAGGTAAGTGAGTTAGGATGGTCCTGAAAGAACCCAAGTGAGGTATGATAAGGTCCCAAATGAAGACAATGGAAGTGGTAATAGAGACAGGAGAGAAAAGTGAGATATTTAGAATCAACACAATTTCTGTGTTTCTAGAATTATTTGATAGATTATATACAGATGTGAGGAAAAATATAGATTCATATCTTGATGAATTTTTTTTAAAGTTTCACCCTCAGATTTCCTGTGTGGAATTTTGTTGACCATTTGCTGGGAGGTTTGGGGATCATGGAGTGTGCTGTAAGCATCTGGTTATCTCAGTAACGGGGAACCATGAGAGGTTTGGGAGCACGTAAGTATTGGGATCAGAACTGTATTTTCAAAAGAGAAATTAATAACAGCATTAAAATCAGATGGGGAAATGGTATTGGAGTTAGCCTCCTCAACTCTGTCTCCATCAAGTTAGACCAGGTTAATGGAAACCCATAAATATTTAATGCAAGGTAAAATTCAAGTATATGCTATCTAGCTAATCACTTATTCAGTCATGACATATTTAGAGAATCTCTAGCCTAAAAATAGGAAGCCCCAGGGCTCACTCTGCAGGGGAATTTCTTTCTCTTCCACAGATACCTAGTGGCAATACACTAAAAGTGCAGGAGTGCTAGTGTGGAAAGGACTGCTTTCTGCAGATTCATGCAGGATTGATGAAAGAAGAGAGGAAGTTAATTTTAAACTCATGGCAAAGGATACATTACTGTGTAAATAAGGAAAGAACAGGAACAAAGAGAGGCAGAAACAGATTTGAACCTGTCTGCTAAATGTAGTTGGGGTTAATGATATTTTCTTCTCTGGCGTGATAAACAAGAAAAAAGCAAAAGAGGAAAACTCATCATGCCAATTACTACTACATTCATTCAGCTCATTGATATGTATTTAAACATAGAGGAGTTAAAAGGTAATTACCTAACTTATAAAAAGTATTGCACTAGGAAAGTAGTAAAGTTTAAAATCTTTCAGAAAAGTTAAGGAAAACTTTAGGACTGATTGCTAATTCTTTCTGTAAAACATCGACATCTATTCTAAGATTATGTATTCTCTGTCAGTTACACAGTGGTACCATTCAGTCCAGAGAAATGTATTTATAATAAAAATATATTGCATCAATTTTAATACAAATTCCTTTGATACTGAGCTAACTGTTCACCATCTGTGAGTCTCGTAGGTTTTCATTTGATGAATTTGTTGTCAGAAGTAGAAGCGTTTCAAAATGAAACACACCTAAAATTCAAATGATGAACTGGGAGTTTTGAGTCTTTAGGCTGCCTATATACTTTGGACTCAAATGCTCTTAATTAAAAATTAAGACTCAAGAGGGGGGGATATGGGGATATAAGTATACATATAGCTGATTCACTTTGTTTTACAGCAGAAACTAAGACAACAATGTAAAGCAATTATACTCCAATAAAGATGTTAAAAAACAATTTAAAAGAAAAAAAATTAGTAGAAATGCCTACTTTGGAGTTTTTGAGGATAAAACAGGATAATATGTGGAAAAGTTACCCCAATATTGAATAAATATTATAAGAATAGTGGTCATAATGCTTTAGATATAAAAATTAACTAAATTCAGTGAACAAAAGAAATGCAGTTATAAAATTGATGACTACACTACCAAGAAAATTATTGTACTCCAAACAAATGTGAACATATGGTTTTAGAACTATTATTCACAATTGAAAATAGAACTACTTGTAAATATAACCCAAGAGTTTAATCAGCATCAAGATAGTCTATCATTTTTAGAGGCAAGTTGGTAATTGATGGAAAAGGAGTTATGGAAAATACTTAACACTACTAAACTGCATGCATTTCTTCTAAAAAGTCTTCTCTGATTAAGTTAAAAGATGATTCTGATTCATATAGGTCTCTCCTATTTAAATTGTAAAAGTTTGTCACTTTCCCCACTCTTTTAGCACAGGTCTCTTCAATTCACGGGCCTTATCTTCTCAGATGTAATTGTCTCCCTTATGTCTTCTAGTAAATGATAAAACACAACACAATGTAGTAAATACTAATCCACTGTCCTCCAGAAGCACAAAAACATAATTTACTTTTCCACCTTGGGAAATATGGAGAGGTTGAGTTATCCAATGAGCAGTTTTTAAACACACACACATACACCACTTATGCAGCTAAAAATATTTTTTAAAACCACTACATTAAGGCTTTAAAATATTTTAAATTTATACATCTATTTTCTAATTGTTTCAATAAAAATTTGTTGAATGTCAAATATGTCAGACCTTGTATTTAACTATACAAATAATAAAAATTACACACTCTTCTGATTTAATTGTAAACAACAAAGTCCATAACTATTATTGCTGCTGTTACAACTACTATTTGTATTACCAAGATTTTTTATCATTATATTATTTAATCTTCCCAGTGGTCCCATATATTGCTGAAGCAGATAAATATATGTTAAATCAGCAAAGGGAAAATGAAAGAAACATTTTGTGTATGACTTAGCATGGGCTTTAGATTTAAAAAATAATTAATTCCCATGAGAAACTGTGATCTGATTCAGTTTTAGTGTTCAAATTTACACTCCTTCTGAAACCCCCAAATTATAAGCTGGCTAGTCAAATAAGAGCTGTCCATACTGGAAGCATATGAGGGCAATTGATGAATCAAAAGTAAAATTTACCCAGAGGGAAATAATTTTCTTATTATTTCTACAGATTTGTTTTACAAATGAAACACAGATGTCAATATAAACTCACAATACAAATTACAGAACACACTGGAAATTTAAAAAAAAACAAACTGTGAACAAAAGTCAGCATAAATAGTAAACAGAAGAGATCACCCAGTTGAATGGATGGGTAAAATAACAGAACAGAAAAGACTAACCTGAGAATTAAGAAATATAGAAGATTGAGACTTCCCTGGCAGTCCAGTGGTTAAGACTTCACTTTCCAATGCAGAGGGTGCAAGTTCAAACCCTGGTTGGGGAGCTAAGTCCCACATGCCTCACGGGCAAAAATCCAAAACATAAAACAGAAGTACTATTGTAACAAATTTAATAAAGACTTTAAAAATGGTCCACATCAAAAAAAAAAACAAAAAAAATGAAATATAGAAGATAGATTGAAAAGAACTACACAGAATGCAACACAGTGAGCAAATGTATAGAAACTAAGAAAGAATGATTAAGAGATGTGGAGGACAAGCAAAGGTCCAATATATTTTGTTGTAGTTCTAGAAGTCAAGGATAGACAGAATAGGGGAAAGGCAATAACTAAAATGATAATGGTGGATCATTTTTTCTATAGATTAAAGACATGAATTCTGACTTCCAGGAAACCCAGTAAGTCACAAGCAGAACCAAAAGAAATGCACAATAAGCAGATCTTAGGAAAACTGCAGTATACCAAACATAAATAGAATATCTGAAAAGTACTCAAGAGAAAAGTCAAATAACTTAGGATAAAATGATAGTCTTAAATTTGACTTCTCATTAACAACCAAGGAAGCTAAAACAAGACAGTGGGATCTCTAAAGTGCTCCAAGAAAATACGTTCTCGAGCTAAACTATTATTCAAGAATAAGAGTAAAATCAAAATAATTTTTGACAAACAGAATATGTCCCACCTACAGCACTTCAATAAATGCATTTCTAAAGGATGTATTTTTAAACGTGATTTACTGAAAGAATTCTAGGTGAATAATCCCAGGAAAAGATATGAGGTGCAGGTAGAAGTAGTGATCAAAGAAAGTAGATAAGTGAGTTAATTGAAATTAACTGATTATATAAAATTATTAAAAAATATTTCATTGGATGGTAACAAAAAGTTAGAACAAACATACAGGAAGTGAAGAATATCTGAAATGGGGGATGTAGTGATAATTAGATTGAAGTATTATAACTTCCTTCAATGTTTCCAGGGGATTGCAGCTACCAATTTTAAAGTTCAGAAATGCATATTAAAACATATATAAGTTAACCTCAGAATAGAAATAAAATTTATAGTTTCCCAACTAAAAGGGAGAAATGGTGTTTTATAAACAGAATAGGTTCAAAGAAAGCATCAAAAGAGAAAAAGGAAACATAAAGAAGGCAGAATTAATTTAAAAATATATAACATGGGAAATATAATTCCATATACACAAATAAACAGAAGTGAGAACATAAAAAGTCTTGTGTCCTTAGCTAAGGAGTTTTCTATGGAAAGTAGGGAGTTAGTGAAACCTGCAATTTTATCTCTATCTCCCTGTATGACCGTAATTTATTTTATAGGCAATTCTTTCTGATGCCTCTATGTATCAACATGGGCAACCTGTGGTGATGTGCCTCAGTGCTCCTAGAGACTTAAAATTAAATGGGTCTTTGAATGATCAAGATGATTAATCAGATTGGCAGCTTCTTGACAGCAAATGCAATCTTTCTTTTGGTCCTTAGTTTTGAAACTGCCATGTAACTAGTAAATATTTGTAAAAGAGTGATCTCATCTCTTTTCTAAAATTGTGTTTATTTTATCCTACTGAGTTAATAAGAATTTGTAATGAACTTGTACCAAGATTTCATGACCATAACTGTTATGGATGTCATACTAAAAATGAGAGTAATACAATATAAATAAAATTAACCTTTATTGAGTGTTTACTATATCTAAGACCCTGTATTAAACATACAGTATCTTTCTGAATCCTGCTTCATATGTAATATATATTTATTAATTCCATTTTGTAGATGAGGGACTACAGACCTTGAGAGATTGAATGCCTTCTTAAGATTACACCTAAGCAGTGGCTAAGTAGAAATTCAAACTCAATCATTTTGCCTTCAGAGTTTATCCATTATGCTATACTGTTTCTCAGGCCTTCCCAAGCGTATCCTTCAAGTTCAGTGAAAGTCCATTTGGCTTGTTTTTATGTTGATGAATAAAAGAACATTCAGACAATCAAAGAGAAATGACATTTTATTTGCATAGTCGATGAGAACAGCAACAACAAAATTCTAAGATCTGTTTGTTTAAAATGTACATATTCTGTTGTTTACTTTAGATAGATTCTTGATTGTCATCAGAAGACTGCTCCCTTTTTTTCTTTTCAGTCTTCTATTCTCTTTGAATCTGACTCTTTGCTAGGAGATAAAAGCAACCTTAAAAAAATCTCATTATGAAAGATCAAGACTGTCATTTAATCATTTAATCAGCAATTATTTATTAGCAACCTCTCCTGTGTATATAATTGTATAGGCTCTGGGAAAAGGAATGAAAAAGTTTCTCTCCTGAAGGGCTGTATTGACTAGTAGAGGAGGAAGAAGAAAGCAAGCAAGTTTACTGTCTGGCATATAGTCAGCATTTACTAAAATTTGCTGGCTGAATGAAAGAGGAAGAAAGTGTTAGGGGGTATATGGGTTTCTTAGGGCTGTCTTATCAAAGTACCACAAACTGGTTAACTTAAAACAATAGACATTTATTTTCTCCAGTTCTGGAGGCTAGAATCTTGAAATCAAGGTGCAGGCAAGGCTGTGGTCCATCTGAAGGCTCTATCTGAGTATCGTTCCTTGCCTCATTCTAGGTTCTGGTAGTTGCCAGTAGTCCTTGGTGTTCGCTGGAATGTAGATGCAGCACTTCTGCCTCTTCCTCTGTTATCATGTAGTAAGCCCCCTGTGTCTAAGTGGACACTAGTCATCGGATTAGGGCACATTCTAATCAGTATGGCTTCCTCTTAACTTCATTATATCTGCAAAGACTCTATTTCCAAATGAGGTCACATTCACAGATACCAGGCTTTAGGACTTGAACATATCTTGGGGGGAGCAGATGATTCAATCCATAACAGGAGGTTATGACAAAGTGGCATAGAGGACAAGAGCTCACAGTGTGTGTGTGTGTGTGTGTGTGTGTGTGTAAGTAAGTGTGGATAGGGGAGGGCGAGGGATGACTTCCTAGAAAAGATGAAGCTTAGGTGACATTTGAAAAAATAAGGTTTTCCCAGGAAATGGTGGGAGATGAGGCAGGCATTGCAGATAGAGAAAATCACCTAAGAAGCTATAAGTATCTGAAAACATAATTGTAGATCCTGAGCCTCAGCCCAGGAAGTCATCACTGTGTGAAAATGTGTAAGCTATACTTTGCTTTTATTCTTTATTGTTTCAGCTGATCTTCTTATCCATAATTATATATATATATATATGTATATTTTTCACATATATATGTATATTTTTTCATATCTAGCAATCTGTATGTAAGCTTTATGGTAATGCTTTGGCATCAACTTTCAAAAACCTCCTGTCCCAGTGAGAAGCCCTTTGTACTGTCTCAAGTTCTGAGAATCAGAAATGGTAATGTTTGCACCACGCTAATAATGAAGAAGCTTTCCATGTTGAAAGTACCGACATCATTTGCACTTTCACTGTTATTGATAGCTGTGCCAAGCTAAAATGCATTGTCTTTTGGTAGTTTTAAGTGAGAAAACACTAAAATGAATCACAAGTACAAAAATTACAGGATAAAGTGCAAAATACTGCAACATCACCAAAGCAGTTAAGCTCTTAAAATAGCTCATAATTATTGTGATTTTGAGCAACTATTGAGCCTTTATATATGGACTTCAAACATCTTTGATGTGAATATCATGCCCTTGGTTAATAAAAGAGGTTATAAATGTTGCCATAAAATACACATTTAAAATATATCTGTTATCTGTCCAACAACATGGATTTGGAATTGGTCAAATATATTATGAATAAAGCTATATTATGGAAGGTCAAATAAATTAAGAATAAATCTATATTATGGTCCTCCATTAAAGCATGTTTTAAAGGCATATTTAATAACATAAGAAACCTTCCATGATACATTGTTGAAATTCAAAACTCTATTCACAGTTCATCTTAATTTTGAAGTAATTTGTGTGTAAAAGGAAACACCCCAAATACTGAACTATTACAAATAAATTTTATTGTGCTTTCACTGTTCCATATTTTTCAAATTCACTGCAAGAATGAGTAATGAAAAAGTGAAACAATGAAGACGTTTGTGGGAACTTCATTCATTTATTGGTAACAGTGAGGAACTTCTTTGCTAATTTAATAATAAATTTCAAATACTGGAAGAATATTTCCTCCATTTATTTGTGCTCTTCATGACGTAAGGGCTACAGACATGATACAGTTTTAAATTTAATCTGCTTTATTAACATTTTCTTCAGCACTTTCTTAAATCTGTACAATTATCAAAATAATAAACCACACCCTGATTTCTAGACTTTGCTCATGTCCTTGGTGAAAATATTCCCATTGGTTTTCAAGCTACTACTGCAATAATACCAAACTTGTAATTAGGAAAAGGTGCAGATATATAGATATGATAGATGTAAATAACCTCCAGGGTATAGATAATAGTGAATTGCAGTCAAATTCTTATAAAATGATGAGTTTTGAGTACTTATCGTATTTAATTTGAAGTGCATATACTCAATGTTGAATAATAGCTAACAATTAAAAAAAAAACCTGACTCTCACAACTTGGTACTAGCTAGCTCCAGCACACTATTATCCAGGAGAAAAAATATATATAAGCATAGGAGACAGAAATTAGGCAAATTTTGCAACTAGTCTGCATTTTAGTTTCCTTGGTTATATGAATGTTGTGAAAACCAGAGATATTCAAACAATTAGTGTATATACATATGGTAGAAGATAACCTAAGTACATTAATCTATCACCAACTCTGAACTCTGCTCATATAAAATTCAAACACACACACATATACATACATAAATATAATGTATGTTTGTGTGTATATACATATACACACAGACCTTTATACATATACAGGTAAGTATGTTTCTAAAATTTTACAAAGTTATTTATGAATATAGTTAAATATCCTCCATTGTGGATAGTTAGAACCATATGGAAATTGAGGCTAGAAATAGAAAGTAAAGGTAAAATGAAGAGCAGACCAGGATATGGTTTCTTATACTTTCTCAGTGTCTCCATTTCCTTATCTGTAAAATGGGCTGATAATAATAGGACTTACTTCACAGGCTGGCGGAAATGAATGAATGGGTCTGTATAGGTAAAGTGCTAAGGATGGTGCATGACACAAAGAATGTTAGAAGGAAATTAGTATTTGTGGTGATTACTATAATTTTGATTATTTTCTTAGAAAAAAATCCCAGAATGAAATTGCTGTATTTTGTATTTTCTATATATTTTAACAACATTCTTTCCAGAAAGGTTGTATTAATTTGAACTTCCATTAGGTGCATTTGAGACTGTTTAATAAGTGACAGTCTCTTTAATATCCTATATTGTCTTTTTATCTCAACTTTATAAATGAAAATCATAATTATTTTAAACTACAGTTTTTTATTGTTTATCAAGTTGATATATTTAATGTATTGGCCAGTAATAAAATGATTTTTCATTTATAAATTGCTGTTCCATGTCTGCCCATTTTTCTATGGGAGTATAAAGATTTTCCAAAGATTTTCCTCTGTTATTCACATCAACAGTTTAATTATTATGTATGATGAGATGTTTCCATTTTTGAGTTTCAGTTTTATTTATAGAAATTTTGAACGTGAAAAAAGTATACATATTAAACAGTCAGGTCAACCAGTATTTCCTTTATTGTTTCTTCCTTTGGTATGATCTTTATAACTGACCTTCTCACTCTTCATATTATAGAACTATAACTTCTTTATATTCTAAAGTATTTGAGGGCTTTATTTTTCACGTATTTTTATCCAAAAATTTTTATGATGTATGAAATTCAACTTTCGATTTTCTTTCAAATTTTTATAAATCCATATATTGACAATTCTATTCTTTCCTGCTTGATTTAAAATGTTACCTTTATCACATATTAGACCTCTAAATATAATTTTCTTTTTAACTTTCTGTTGAGTTTTATTACTATGCCAGTGCAATCCTTGTTCTCCTTACCTTTGGTCTGTTTTCAAAGCTCTTGTAACTTAAGTACAGAGCGGTATGTGCTAACTCTAAAGGCTGAAGTGCAATGACTGGCTAACATGGTCTCACTGTAACTATTAAAAGTGCTTCACTTAATTGTGAGGAGACATATGTGTTTTGTTTTTTGTTTTTATCATTTTATTTATTTATTATTTATTTATTTATTTATTTTTGGCTGTGTTGGGTCTTTGTTTCTGTGCGTGGGCTTTCTCTAGTTGTGGCGAGCGGGGGCCACTCTTAATCTCGGTGTGCGGGCCTCTCACTGTCATGGCCTCTCTTGTTGTGGAGCACAGGCTCCAGACGCGCAGGCTCAGTAGTTGTGGCTCACGGGCCTAGTTGCTCCACGGCATGTGGGATCTTCCCAGACCAGGGCTCGAACCCATGTCCCCTGCATTGGCAGGCAGATTCTCAACCACTGCGCCACCATGGAAGCCCGGCATATGGTTTTTTATTTTTGCCATTGCTTTGATTTTGGTCTTATTTTTTCCCCCTGAAAATAAATATCCATCTAAGTTAGCAAATAATGATTGAGTTTTGGAAAATAGGGGCATTGACTCACAACATCTGTGATGATATGCTTCTAACTTATGTTATTCATATATTTAATGTTTTAATTGCATGGTAGAATATTTTCTGTGTAAAGTAGATATTTCATCTTAATAGAGTTTTCTTTTTTTTCTTCCCTCAGTAGATATTTTAAGCTAAAAAGATATTTCATATTTGGCTAAAGAGAGATAATTAAAACTTTCTTTAAAAAAGCAATATGTTAAAAAGAATTCTATTTTATAGACTCACAGATTATCATTTCTTATCTCTGTGAATTAGTCTTAGAAGCTTCTAATTTAATTAATCCTTAACCAACTATAATACCACAAGGTGATATTTTGTGTATCTGCCAGTGTGCATGGATTTAATTATGGATTTGCAAACAGATTTAGATACATCATCTCCAGCTGACCTATCCCTATTTTAGGTTTAAGGTAAATGACATTTTAGTTAATTTAAATGTCTTATATTGATCTGCATTTGTTTGTGTAGTGTAGTGTGTCTGTGTTCATGTATGTGTTTTTGCACACTTATTTATTCTTTGTTTCAAGTTACCTAGAGCACCTGAAATATTTTTTGGGATGGGGTAAATAAATCTGTGTGAGGTAATAGAAAGAGATTGGGTCTGGAAATTGAGACCTGTTCTCCATTTTATCTACTCTCTCTTTCTGGGATTCATTTTCTTGAAATGTAGATATATTAGATACCTAGGACCACTTCAAATTCTAATATACTATAATTCTAAATTTAATAACGGTGAAATTTATTTCAGAAGGAAAATTATTGTTACATTATTGACTATTTATGTCTTCCATATCTAGATCTGAGTTTTAGAACTCTTGAACAAACTTTATCTTGGTCATTTGCCTTTCCAGTCACTACAAACTCTAGAAATGTGAGTTGGGACTTTTGATGATGAGTAGGTACAAAATATTAGGGAACCCTGGGAAAAAAAATATATATATATATCTCCAAAATGTATGTGCAACACATTATATGGCTAAAAGGAACATTTTCAAAATTGGAAAAAGAAGATACATTTATTATTGTTACAAGCTATATACGTAATAAATTATAAAAAAAAATTAATGAAGGCTAAAGTTTTAAAATACAGTTACTATCACCAATTAATTGGGGAAATTCTTTTTGTTTAGATTGTTCTGCTCTAAATTAAGAAAGAAAATATCTTCTACATGAAATGATTGTAGGGGTTGAATGAAACAGCACATATAAACCTCCAAGCATGGGTTTTGGCACAGAAGAATGGTACTTCTTACTTTTTTCTTTATCTCTGCAACTTTTTATTAAGGAACATTTCAAAAGTATACAAAAGAGACCTAAGAGAATAATGACCCCCATGTATCCATCATCCAGCTTCAACAAGAGTCAAGTCATTTTGTCCCCTACTCATTTAGCATTATTTTGAAGCAAATGCCAAATGTCATAACAATTTATCTGTAAATCTTTAAGTATGTCTCTGAACAATGTCTTCTTTATGTAAAAACAACCCAAATAATATTATCACATCCAATTAGTAATGATTTATTGGCAGTTGATCCAATCAGATGCAAACCCAGTTCTGCACACTAGAGGAGAAAGTAAGAGCAGAAGATGATCATAAGTAATAAATATTTTCTCTTTTTTTTAACATCTTTATTGGAGTATAATTGCTTAAATATCTATTTTCTTATAATGTGTATATATATATATATTTTTTTCTTTCTGTTTTATAATTTTAAAAAATGGGACATGGTACCTGAATCCCAGAGCAGTCAAATGGTTAGGTCAGTTATGAGCCTACAGCAAAAGTACTCACTTTGTGACACTCAGGTCAGTCCCTTCCCTATTTCACTCTAACACTTACATTTTAGGAACTGATCAATTTCCCACTGTACAGTGGAAAACACACTATTTGTAATAGTTACATTTTGTAAAGTAGCCATGAACACTGAATTAGTGAACACTGAACCATTGTTCCTAAAGGAAATACAGGATTAAGTTCCTGCAAGCCTCTGATCACAAAATTTTTGCTAAGTGATCAATATCTAACCTTGTTTTATGTGTGTTTCTGTTTAAAGACATCTTATCTGATATACATTGTTGATTAACTAACACTTACCTCATGGCCAGGAGCACTATATTTCATGCCTGAACAAAGCTTCTCTGCTACATGTATTTTCTCCACAAGGCACGTCTCAGCTTTCTTGCCCTTAGGGACACTAGATAGCACTTCAGCACTGCCCTCGGGACCCATTTTAGACAGTGAAATCACCTACAGAAAAGCACATAAAGATAAAAACTGTAGCACTAAATGTGCCAGGCAAAGGACACTTGTGTACAGTGCGAGAGCTGAAATGAGAAGGAAGAGCACCACCTTGTTTGACCTTAGCTGGGAACCCACGTGTCATACAACTCAAATGTTACACTGTTCCGCATGTGTACGTGAAAGCCCAAAATTATTGATTTTGGGGTTGCAAATACACTTTAGTAAGCAGGCAAATTTGCAAAAATGGAATCCTTGAATAATGAAGATTGATTTTACATACATTTATATATAGATATACATTTAGAACTTAAAAATTAACCTTAGAGAATAATAATATATAATAGATTAAGGAACTTAGGGGGCAAAGTAGGGGAAAAGTATATGGCAGAATGACAATAGATAATCTTTCAAAACTGAGCACTGAGGGAAATAAAGTAGGTTGAGATAAACACATCCAGAATTTTTAAGTGGCATCTCTGAGTCTGTTGATGAGGAAGGAGCTGGGATGTCTGGAGCGTGATGTGATGGAAGAGAGCACAGAAATCTGCTATGTGGCTATGTCCTGACCTGCCCTCACATGTATTCATCACAGCAGAGCTATTACTGTGTATGCCTGTGGCTTGCACTCTGAAATTGCTCCTTCAGTTCTGCCAAACTAGAATTTCCTAAAGACTGTTCAAAGCTTTCACCAATTTGACTGTCTAAGATTTTATTTCGCGGATCAGAGTGAACAAGTAATTTTCAATGGGACCAAGAGAATTTACATGATAATTCAGAAATTGCTTAGCAGTCAATAAACAGTAGGGAATAAAACAGCTAGTCACTGAAGTAAGGATTTTTTTTCATGAAGACATTATATTTTTAGGTATGTAATTGAGGATTAAAATGAAACAACCCTTAAATAGGACAGACTAACTCCTGTCAGATAATGCCTGGACCACTGTGGAAAAGCCAAACCCACAGTAACTGTAGCCTTTGAAGATAAGGACCACGGATATAATCCACTTGACTTATAATGATCTTACAAAGCCATTGGGCCTCATTTTATCTTTAATGTTATTAGGAGAGAGAGCAGTGGCCATACAAACTGCCCCAGCCCTTAAAACTAACTTTTGAACAGAGCAAAATTTTGAGGCTGAGGACAGGAAACATGGAGGGGATGATCATTAGACTGATGAATTCCAAAGGATCTAGCCCTGAAGCTTCTGTTTCATGGAGTGACGACTCGAAAATGTTGAGGATGTCTTTCCTGGAGATCTTCAAAGGCTCTTTCCTTCATTAATCTAATTCTTTGGTCGAGCCACTAATTTTGCTGATAAGAATAAGGGGTGTTTTATCTCATAAGAAACTCCACAATCATGAAGCAGCAACTTGATGCGATTAAAACAAGGTCTTTCCATGATAGACTCAGATGAGGAATTTGGATAAATGCTAATTCTGTGATTTTCATATTTCAGTGATTTGGCTCTCTTATCAGTTCCCGTTATGCTGACTTTGTTCATGGAATTGAAAAGAAAATGAGGGATTGCAGTTCAAGTTTCCTCTGAATGTGATGGCTGCCTTCTGTGAGAGTCATCAGGAAATCATCTCACTCAAATTTTGAAAACTGACTAGAATCCATAATTATTCATGTCCGAGGCCCATGCTCTTCTGAGGACCCGTGCATGCTCCTTGCCTTTCACTTAGTCAGAGGGAGTCCGTGCTTCTTTTCTTCTATCTCTAAACATTCCCAATAGAGGGAGCTAGTGAACTGCCCAGGTTATTTATGCTTGTTTCTAGAGTATTCTGAGCATGTAGGAGGACTGGAACCATCCCAATGTGATGATATTAGGAGGTGGGACCTTTGAGAGGTAATTAGGTCTAGCTGAGGTCATGAAGTTAGAGTCCCCATGATGAGATTAGCTCCCTTATGAAAAAAGGAAGAGACGCCAAAGCTTTCTATCTGTCATATGTGGACATGGCAGGAAGGCAGACATCTGAAAGTCAAGAAGAGTGCCGTAAGCCAGAACCAAATCTGCTGACACCTTGAGCCCTCACCAAGAATCCCCAGCCTCCAGAACTGTGAGAAATAAATGTCTGTTGTTTAAGCCACCCAGTCTATGGTACTGTGTTATAGCAGCCCAAGATGACTAAGACAAACAGCATTAATAACAACAAAATCACAATAATAATAACTCTAATGTATCTCATATACCATTTAGGAGACTTCTTTCTCTGTGACCCCACCATCCAAGTTACTATTGATTTGAACCTCTTTGCATTCCATAGGCTGTACAAAACTAAGTACTCTCTCCCAAAGTTTTTTCAAATTCTGTGTTCTTTTATCCTCATGACCTTTCTGCTTCCTGGCCTCCCATTTCTACACACCATCTCTGCGACACTATCCCTTGCCCTGGAGATGCAACTTAGCATATCTACTTGAATAAAACATTTGTAGACACAATTGACTTTGCAGATTTTTTTTCTTTTTGAGGAAGAGGAATGCTAAAATGACACTGATGGTGAAACAATGTAAATGATGTTAGAATCCATATTAAACCTCTTATTTTCTAAAATGTTTTTGTGAAACACCAAGGAGTTTCACTGGTGGTATTAGTTTTCTGTGGCTGTTATAACAAAATGCCACAAACTTAATGGCTTAAAACAACAAATCCAAAAATCAGTATCACTGGGCCAAAATCAGGGTCACGTTTCCTCAGTAAGTTCTAAGGGGATCCATTCCTTGTATCTTCCAGCTTCTGGTGGCCGCTGACATTCCTTTGTTTATGGTTTCATCATTCCAGTCCCTGCTCCCATCTTTGCATCACCTTCCCATCTGTGTGAGTTTAATCTCTCTCTGCCTCTCTCTAATAAAGACACTAGTGATAATATTAGGACCCATTCATATAATCCAGGATAGTCACTCCATGCCAAGATCCTTAATCACAATGTGTAGAAAGACCTTTTTTCTTATAAGGTAATTTATAGGTTCCAGGGATTTGGACCGGATATTTTCGAGTGGCCATCATTCAGGCTATTGTACTGTTCTCACTTAATTCCAGCCTATCTCTATTTTGTTGGCTGCCTTTGTCTCTTTTCCCTCCACTTCTCTCTTCTTAGCAACCTCTTCCAAGGACTGTCTGAGGAAAGCTGAATTCTTCTCCTTCTGTTATAGAAAACAAGTGAACTCTCCTCTATCCTTAGTGTGAAAAACCCATCTGTTGAATACTTATCAAAAAGTTCATATGAAAACAAAACAAAACAAGAATAATAAACAAAAACCTATTTAACAGAAACCATGATCTCCACCATATTTTTCTATTATGACAAAAGAATTGTATTATTTTACTTATATTATCTCTTAGAAACTCATGACAATTGAAAAATAATTGCAGTATCTTAATATTCTCATGACAATTCTGAATGAAGTATGTTAGTTTCACTATTTTAAAGATGAGGTAACTGGCCTCAAAAAGATCAGGCGACTGTGCAAGGTGGTACAGCTAGGAAAGGTCAGACCTAGACTTCTAAAGCATTGCTACCTGACTCCAAGACCTTGTTTTATAACTAAGCTTTACTATCCCTTGTGATTTAGTTTGCTACTCTGTTACAAGAGACAAACTTATTGTTAACCATATATTACTTGCAATGTTAAATGAAGTAAGTCAGATAAAAGGACTCTTTAGCATAAATTATAAAACTTTTTGCTAAAGTGACCATGATTACCTTCATGATCACCACCAATGCCACCATCACTGCTACCACCACCACTATCATTAGTAACACTTCCTTATCATCATCACTACCATCACCATTGTCACTATCATCACCATCATCGCTATCATCACCATCATCTCCACAATGACTATTACCACCATTACCACCAGCTCCATCATCACACTCACCACTGCTATCATTATCGTGACCACTACTAGTAACACTGCTGGTACCATGAGTACTAGTACTACTAATGGTACTACTACCATTATCTCTAGTGGTATGTTGGAACTGGCTCATACCAGCTCATGAAGTATGACTTGAAATATGATTGTTATTCTCTCTTCTTAACTCTGCATTCACTGATATCACAGTGGTAGCTCAAAATAGACCATGGTAGGGGTATTTATCCCATGAAATTTAGTGAATACTGCAAACCAGTGATGTTTGTCTTCTAGCACACCAAGAATCCCCACAACCACCACTACTACTATCACCAATACCACCATCATTACTGCCACCACCATCACCCCCCCACCCTAACTACCACCATCATCTCATTCTCAGTGCCATCTATGCATTGTTAATATCACCATCTAAAAGATTAAATTTTTAAAACATATATTTTGCAAATGAATCAGCATGTGATTGTGGTAATCATTTAGGTGCTTATGCATAAGGAAATAATGTAAATGTTGGCCTTGATTCATAAGCCCCGTGTGAGAGCATTATGGAACATGGGATGGGGGGAGGGGCTGACGGGACAAGTTTCAAGCTTAGCATCCTTCTTGGCTATAAAACATGCTGTGAGGTTTGCTGGATTTATAAAACAGGCAAAGTCTATCCACACCAAATCCATTAAAACAATCCTGCTGGCACTCTATTATTTTCACATGAGTTAAGCTGCAGATTGCTTGAAATACATTCATCTCTGGGAATAGGAGAGAACGATGAGTAAAGCTGACAAGTCTACATGCCAGGGGAGGGTTGAGGCGTGAGTAAGAAAACTCCTCTTTTCTTACAGTATTGGACTGGGCTAAGAAGTGAGTTGATTATGGCTTTAGGATGCTGCAAATCAAAATTCTGCAGTCTTTCCTTAGAGAGAAAAGGGAATAGAAAGCAAACAAGCGGATACATAATATTTGCTAAACACTTATGAACTCTGTCTTTATAACAAATCTGTATGAATGATATTATTTACATCTTACTAATAAATGGACTGAAGCTAAGAGAAGTAAAGTTATTATACTTGGCGTGGTGCGGTTTTCTGATTGAAACTCTGCTTTCCTACTGCATCTTACTACCTCATAGACAAGAGGAATGAGGATATCCAGTAAGACTTAACAGGTACAAAAAACAGTGTGATCTTTTCATTTGTATCTCTTTATATTATCAAAGCAAACTTGTAAATTATGCATTATCTTTATTTTACAGTTCAGAAAATGGAGATTTAAAGAAATTAAGTTACTTATCCAAAGAAAATCAGCTTATAAGAGCCAGAATCAGGATTCAAATTCATAGTGCAGTATTCTAAGCCTCTTCTTCTTACCCCAGACTTTGGGGACAATAGTACATGTGCATTTAGGAAGAATTTAATCATACTCTTTTATGAGATGATGTAAAATGTCCATTTCTCAGCAGCCACCTAATGCTTCTATTTTCATGTTATTGACAATTTTCTTTGTTTAGGTTTGTTTTGTTTGTTTGTTTCTTTCATTAGTTGCTTGAGCTAATATCAATTTCTGTTGTGAGAGTGCCTTTCAGGTTGCTTATTTAATAACACCCTCCTTGCAGATTGCCTGTACTTAATCCAATCTATTTGAAATCTGGAGCTTTATTCATTATTGTGCACATTAAGATAAATTAATTAGTTGACCTTTTGGGGTTCTTTTTAGACAATGTCATTTATTGTCCTAATTATTTAGGTCTTCCTAACCCTCTTTTAATGCCACGTATTGATTCTAATTACTGTTCCTTATGTGACTATTGTCTAATGTCTTGATAAAGGCAATCTCATGATCATTTATCTTGAATTTTCTGTATTTACGTTAAGCAAGATTTTTTAAGTGACTCATCTTCCCTTTAATCAGCTGTCACCTTTTGCATAATGCCAGTAGGAGAAATAAACTGACAGTAATCTCATGGTGAGAGGCACTAGAAACAATTTAATCCTAGACTAAGGAATTCCCAGCTGCTTCTAATGTGCATGCAAGATGAGGTTTAACAAGAATTCTCTTTTTCCTATACCCTCCGTATTTCTTCAGTTTACTCCTTTTCCTCTACTTTTACTGCACCTGACTTTAAGAGACTCTTACTTTCCTTCACGTGGAGTCCACATTATTACTTAATAGGGTCTTCATATGCATTTGTATTCGGTCAGATTTACAGCATGACCAAGCTGGATGTTCAGTCTTGAGCCTTCTCTGTGAAAGAGAAGGAAATGGTGATGTAACTGGAATGAATGCTTGTGTTACTTCTTCCTGTACCATTTACAGTTACTTAGATGCCAACTGTTCTGACTTAGGCACTGTCCTTTGTGCAGAAGAAACAGAGAATGCTATCACAGATAATATTACAGATACATAAACAGTACTTCATTACAGTGTAACCAGCACTAAAACCATTCAAATTAGTTGTTTTATAAAGACAGATGGCAAGTGAGGGCTAATTTACTTTGTCAGTTTATGGAGTGTGATGCATATGGGAGGGTTTAGGAGGCCAATAAGCCAAATTTTTAGATCCTTTCTGATTCTTAAAGGATACAGCCATTAACCAGGTAGAAAAGGGCAAGAGAGGAAGGAAAATTAATTCTAGAGCATTTTATATATGTGATATTATTTAATTTTCACACTGACCCTATTAAATAGACATCAGTTATTACAACTTGAAACCAAAAATCAAGGGTCAAAGAAGCTAAATAATTTGCCCACAGTTGTCAGTTAATAAATGGTCAAGCAATAATTTAATTCTGTATTGGTTTCTTAAAAACAAGATAATAGGCCCAATTTGCAGCAACATGGATGGACCTGGAGATTACCATACTAAGTGAAGTAAGTCAGAGAAAGACAAATATCATACAATATTGCTTATATGCAGAATCTAAAAAAATGATACAAATGAACTTATTTACAAAACAGAAACAGAAACACAGATTGAGAGAACGAATTTATGATTACCAGCAGGGAAGGGTGGGGAGCAGGGAAAGATTGGGACTGACATGTACACACTGCTATATTTAAAATAGATAACAAGGACCTACTGTATAGCACAGGGAACTCTGCTCATACTCTGTAATAACCTAAATGGGAAAAGAATTTGAAAAAGAATAGATACATGTATAGTTATAACTGAATCATAACACAACATTGTTAATCAACTATACTCCAATATGAAATGAAAATTTTAAAACAAGACAATAGGCCCAAAATAGAGTTGCCTATGCTAAGCTCCATGTCACCAACCTGAGACTTGACTTAATTACAGTTTTGTCTCTCCCATAAATGCAACCTTTAACCAGTCAATCAAGAATCATCTGATCAGCATTAGTTAGGTAATCTGCCTGGTAGACCTCTGCCATCCTCTAAAGGAAAGTAACCTTGCAGTAATCAACCTTCTTTTTGCCCCATGTAGCTTCCTTGTTCCTGCTTCCATCTGCCCTATAAACATCTTTCATTTTGTACAGCTCCTTGGGGTTCCTTTCTGTCCAATAGATTGGATGCTGTCCAATTTATGGCTTATTGAAAAAGCCAATAAGCACTTTAAAGTTTACTCAGCTGAATTTGGTTAACATGTTTGATTCTCAAGCTCACTTTTTTTTAATGGACATTTATCATAGGACTTCCAACATTATATTTTAAAAAGTAATGATGTTTTTAAAATATCTATTATCTATTAAAAATCCACTTAATAAAAAGGACTTTGAATAAAAAATTAGCACAAACATACATAGAGAACAAAAATATAGTCCTTTCCAAGAAAGTAGAGTTGGAAATCTCTATCTCACATATATATATACATACACAGACACATTATATTATTGTAAAATTTATTTTCTTCAGATTTTTGAAAACTTATTTGTGGATCAGCATTTGGAAACCACTACAGTAGACTAATAATTGACTTGGGACAATTAGCCAGGTACTATGCTATTCAATATACATCCTTTCTTATGGGGAGAGCCACCACTCAGAGGGTGCCCATGTGCTAGCACAAATGGCTGACTCCTGGGGTTGGGGGCTGTGTTGTGATGCTCTGTGCTTGTTTACATATAGGCCAACTCTATTTCTAACTAGTGTTTATTTCTTGTGGGGGTGGGAGTGTGGAGCCAGACTTCTTTTCTTTAAGAATGGATGGTCCGGGTGAGAGAGTGGAGCTCCTACAATTAGAATTAGAAATGCCAGCTTTCCCCTCTGGTTTATTGGGAGGAGGAAATAAAACTTGCCAAGTGCCCCACCAAGCCTCCCAATATAAAGTCCTATTTCAAATACTTATTGCCTGCTGTGGTCTGAATTTCCATTTAAATATAATTATCAAAACCATATGGGTTAAAGGGTTGAAGGGAGTCTCAAAATGGAAATATGTAAATTGCAACAACTTTGGCCTTTTGCATTTGGCTGAGTCTCCCCCAAGCTTCCCTCTGTGCCTTTTACAGTGTGCTTTCCCATGCTGCTGCCCCCACCAGGACATAGGCCAGCCCCATCCCTCCCTGCAATCCTGCACTCCAGCTCTGAGCAGTAGAATAGAGTGAACTTAGTTCTCTAGGTCCTAGTGGCTCTCCACTCATGCCTTAGAATCATTTTAAGCTCTTCTCCTTAATGAGAAGTCTTTTCTAGTTTCTTTCCCCACCACCAGGTAAAATAACCACTGACTCCTGTGTGTCCCCAACGTGTCCTGTGCTAACGTCAGTCAAAAACAAGCTCTCTCACATCCCAAATCCATTTAGTTATTTGCTCTACTAGATTATGACCTACTTGAAGGCAAGGAATAATTACTCATCTGACATATTCAGAACATGGCTATTGAATCACCAGATGCTAACAGAAACTTGATTTAAGCTATAGTGTTAAGTTATGCAATAATTAACTGGCTTTCTAACATAGACTAAAAAGGGTTTATTAGGAGTCCTCAATCCCACTATTAGAAATCATGTGTAGGAGCTTTCTTACAGGCCATTCAAATTTATGTAAGATAGTTAATTGAGACTGTTCCTAACTAGAGTCATATATGCCATGAAATTGTCTTCCTGAGTTAGGATTACATGAATAAAACAAACAAACAAAATCCCACAAAACAGGAGAAACGATAATATTGAGTACTAACTAGATGCTTGTTCCATAATGGTACTAACGTCTTAATGTTTCGGCATGGTGAAGGCACAGCTTTTGGTGTCAAGGACTACTTTTGGAGACTCTAAAATAACGCTAGCACTTTTATATATATAGAAATGGTAATGTGAATTTTTAATATAAATTTCTGACTGTTTTTCATATGAAATTCTATCACAATTTAGCTCTTGGAACTTTATTTTTATATAATGTCATAGACATAGATAATATGTAAATCTGAGCTGTCCAATATAGGTCCATGTATATCAATATGTGGTTACTAATGGCTTGAAATGTAGTCTGAACTAAGAAGTGTTGTAAGGATGAGCTATATACAAGATTTTGAAGACTTGGTACAAAAAATGTAAAGTACATATTATCTTTGTTTATTGATTATATGTTAAATGATAATATTTAGGGCATATTGGGTTAAATTAAAATTAAATTCACTGTTTTATTAACTTGACTACTAGAATATTTAAAATTACATGCATGCCTCACAGGTGTGACTTATATTTCTCTTGGACAGGGTTGTTCTAGATAGACTATGTATATGAACCAAGTTATGACTCCATGTTGAATTGAAACTTGAGTGCAAGCACAGAGGGTGACAGTATTTAACATCACTAACACACGTTTATTTAGAACCCTCCATACACCAAACACTGTGAAAAGCATTGGAAATGTAGGTTTGAAGTAGGCAGTCATGGTCCCTGCTGTCATAATATATAACTTGGTGAAGAAGACACATATCAATCAAAGAATTATTTGAATACCTAATATACCAATGTGGCACTTGTTACAGTGAGGGGCATGAAGAAGTATATAAGTCAAAGCATCCAGCTTCAAAGAATTTTCAAAGTAGTCAAATCCATTTCCTAACAAAAAGTGAAAACATTTGTAACACAGTGTATTTTTTCTCATTCGCAATTTTTCTCCTTGAATATTTAAAATGATTTGTATTTAACCACAGCTCTTTGAGAAATGATACATTCTAAGTATTCTAGAAATCTTAGCCTTTACTTAATCTCTGTGTGACCTTGGTATGTCAGCTTGTTGCATTGGAAAGATCACTAGATTGGACATGCAGAATCCTGAACTCTAGACTTAACTTCATCATGAGTCAGCTATGCCACTTTGGACAACTGTGTTCTTTCTTTCAGCTTAATCACCTATCTCTAGCAAAAGGGAGTTGGTCTAGGTGATGTCTATAGCTTTTAGAATGTTTGTTGTTACAAGTGGAATCCTCAACTTGGTTAAATACTGGGGATTAATTATGGACACAAGGACTTGAAAAGTTCAGAATCCCTCCAACCTCCCAAAATCTACAAGGATTGGTCCAGCAGCTTAACCAAGGATCCCACTTGCCTCCATCTTTCTATCTGCTCACTTCACTTTGAAGCTAATTGATCCTAAAATGGCTGCCAGCATCATTCCATTCATACAACCAACATGAGAGAGTGATGTTTGCCTCAACATTCTCAGCACAAGTTCTTATAGTAGATTCTCTGGTTGGAGGAGCTTAGATGGCATTCCCGTCCCTAAACCAAACTCTGTGGGTAACATAACACCCTAATGGACTTAGTTTAGTTTATGTTTCACCTATGAAGGCAGGAATGAATTGAGGTTTTTTTTTTTTTTTTTTCCTGAAACCACGTCAATTACTAAATAGAAATTGTAACTATTATGAGAGGGAGAGGGAGAAGTGTTTGATGTGAAGACAATTCATAATTGCTCCACCTGGCACCTGCATAATCTTGATCAAATTGTTCTAACTCTGTTATTGCAATATCTCATCTGCAAGATAACAAGAATAACATTGTAATCAATGTACAGGCTTATTGTGAGTTAGAAACAAAAAACCAAGAGCAAAAGTTCCTAGCACAGTTACCACAGGCATCTCTATAAAACTTTTCAGGCACACTTTCTTCTAGTCGATGAGTGTCAAAGTCCCACATTTCCCCATTCCTTACTATATCTATCTATACAATGTAAGTATGAAATCTTATCTTATTCTGAGAACTCTTATGAGAATTCACAGGTAACAAATATGAATTATGTGAAACTTTTTATACATTAACATAATTTCATTTTTTTTCTCTCAGAAGCTTAACTGCATTGGCCTGGATGTTTGTTTCAGTGTGACTTAATGTCTAAAGATGTATCAGTTTCCCTACATTGACTAATTGCCATTTCCAGCGACACATCCTGAGAAAAATGTTTTCACACTATTCTGCAAACATGTACTGATTTATCCTTCTGAACTTCCTTGTAAACAACTTATCAAGCCTTTCAAATTCAGACTGTCATTAATAGAGTACAAACAGCATAGTAATTTTTAAAACTGCTGATGTAGGGTAAACACCGAACAAAAACATGCACGCCTTTCCCTGTATCTGCAAACACACAGTTGGTACACAAACATGTGATCCAAATTACATTGTTACAAAAATACCCAGAAAATGCAGGTCAGTTTTCTCTGAATTCTGTAAATGAGCTTCAATTACATGTATTACTACCCATGGTGAGTCTATTTCAAAATATCTTTGAATTCATCTACACTGAGATGACCCAAGAACTCTTCAACTAAATATGTGCAAAAGAAAAATCAAGTTTGTGCTTCTGCTACCTGATTTTTCTTTCACATTGCTTATTTCTGTTAATGAAACCTCTATTCTAGGTTTGAAGGTCCCAGAATTATCATTAACACTTTTCTTTTTCTTATAATAATATCTTATCACCTTAACCACTACACTATATATGAAAAAGCTATTTCCATTTCCTCATCATGAGTGCTACTTTCCTGGCATGTATATTGACCATGGATCCAGGTTTATCAAATGCCTCTGAGTCTAATGTCTCTTTGCTGATCTCTCTCCCTGACTCATCTCTTTGAAAACTGTGCCTGACTCAGCTTTATGTCCCCAGCTTTTAGCAGACTTTCAAACACAGAGTATATGCTCATTAAATATTTGTTAAACTGAAACATCTGATTTATCCAAGTGCCCCAGTCTCTCCCCATTAAAAAATCAAACTAGATCTTGTTGTTTGATTAATTTCATCAAAGAACATCTTATTCATGTTATTCTTTTTTTTTAAACATCTTTATTGGAGTATAATTGCTTTACAATGGTGTGTTAGTCTCTGTTTTATAACAAAGTGAAGCAGCTATACATATATCCCCATATCTTCTCCCTGTTGCCTCTCTCTCCCAACCTCCCTATCCCACCCATCTAGGTGGTCACAAAGCACTGAGCTGATCTCCCTGTTCTATGCAGCTGCTTCTCAATAGCTATCTATTTTATATTTGGTAGTGTATATATGTCCATGCCACTCTCTCATTTCATCCCAGCTTACCCTTCCCCCTCCCCATGTCCTCAGGTCCATTCTTTACATCTGCATCTTTAGTCCTGTCCTGCCCCTAGGTTCTTCAGAACATTTTTTTTCCTTTTTTAGATTCCATATATATGTGTTCACATACGGTATTTGTTTTTCTCTTTCTGACTTACTTCACTCTGTATGACAGACTCTAGGTCCATCCACCTCATTCCAAATAACTCAATTTTTTTCTTTTTATGGCTGAGTAATATTCCATTGTATATATGTGCCACATCTTCTTTATCCATTCATCTGTCGATGGACACTTAGGTTGCTTCCATGTCTGGGCTATTGTAAATAGACCTGCAATGAACATTGTGGTACATGATTCTTTTTGACTTATGCTTTTCTCAGGGTATATGCCCAGTAGTGGGATTGCTATGTCATATGGTAGTTCTATTTTTAGTTTTTTAAGGAACCTCCATACTGTTCTCCATCGTGGCTGTATCAATTTATATTCCCTCCAACAGTGCAAGAGGGTTCCCTTTTCTCCACACCCTCTCCAGCATTTATTGTTTGTAGATTTATTGATGGTGGCCATTCTGACTGGTGTGAGGAGATACCTCATTGTACTTTTGATTTGCATTTCTCTAATGATGAGTGATGTTCAGCATCCTTTCATATGTTTGTTGGCAATCTGTATATCTTCTTTGCAGGAATGTCTGTTTAGGTCTTCTGACCATTTTTGGATTGGGTTGTTTGTTTTTTGATATTGAGCTGCATGAGCTGCTTGTAAATTTTGGAGATTGATCCTTTGTCAGTTGCTTCATTTGCAAATGTTTTCTCCCATTCTGAGGGTTGTCTTTTCATCTTGTTTATGTTTCCATTGCTGTGCAAAAGCATTTAATTTTCATTAGATCCCATTTGTTTATTTTTGTTTTAATTTCCATTTCTCTAGGAGGTGGATCAAAAAAGATCTTGCTGTGATTTATGTCATAGAGTGTTTTACCTATGTTTTCCTCTAAGAGTTTTATAGTGTCTGGCCTTATATTTAGTTCTTTAATCCATTTTAGTTTATTTTTGTGTATGGTGTTAGGGAGTGTTCTAACTTCATTCTTTTACATGTAGCGGTCCAGTTTTCCCAGCACCACTTAGTGAAGAGGCTGTCTTTTCTCCATTGTATATTCTTGCCTCCTTTATCAAAAATAAGGTGACCATATGTGCATGGGGTTATCTCTGGGCTTTCTATCCTGTTCCATTAATCTATATTTCTAATTTTGTTCCAGTAGCTTGCTGTCTTGATTACTGTAGAGTTGTAGTATAGTCTGAAGTCTGGGAGCCTGACAGCTCCAGCTCCATTTTTCTTTCTCAACATTGCTTTGGTTATTCAGTGTCTTTTGTGTTTCCATACAAATTGTGAATTTTTTTGCTCTACTTCTGTGAAAAATGCCACTGGTAGTTAGATAGGGATTGCATTGAATCTGTAGATTGCTTTGGGTCATATACTCATTTTCACAATGTTGATTCTTCCAATCCAAAAACATGGTATATGTCTCCATCTGTTTGTATCATCTTTAATTTTTTCATCAGTGTCTTATAGGTTTCTGCAAAAAGGTATTTGGTCTCCTTAGGTAGGTTTATTCCTAGGTATTTTATTCTTTTTGTTGCAGTGGTAAATGGGAGTGTTTCCTTAATTTCTCTTTCAGAATTTTCATCATTAGTGTATAGGAATACAGGAGATTTCTGTACATTATTTTTGTATCCTGCTACTTTGCCAGATTCATTGATTACCTCTAGTACTTTTCTGGTAGCATCTTTAGGATTCTCTATGTATAGTATCATGTCATCTGCAAACAGTGACAGCTTTACTTCTTCTTTTCCGATTTGGATTCCTTTTATTTATTTTTCTTCTCTGATTGCTGTGGTGAAAACTTCCAAAACTATGTTGAATAATAGTGGTGAAATTGGACAACCTTGTCTTGTTCCTGATTTTAGAGGAAATGGTTTCAATTTTTCACCATTGAGAAGAATGTTGGCTGTGGTTTGTCATGTATGGCTTTTATTATGTTGAGGTAAGTTCCCCCTAAAACCCTCTGGAGGGTTTTTATCATAAATGGATGTTGAATTTTTTGAAAGCTTTTTCTGCATCTATTGAGATGATCATATGGTTTTTCTCCTTCAGTTTGTGAATATATTTTATCACATTGATTGATTTGTATATATTGAAGTATCCTTGCATCCCTGGAATAAACCTCACTTTATCATGGTGTATGATCCTTTTAATGTGCTGTTGGATTCTTTTTGCTAGTATTTTGTTGAGGAGTTTTGCATCTATGTTCATCAGTGATATTGGCATGTAGTTTTCTTTGTTTGCAACATCTTTGTCTGGTTTTGGTATCAGGGTGATGGTGGCCTCGTAGAATGAGTTTGGGAGTGTTCCTCCCTCTGCTATATTTTGGAAGAGTTTGAGAAGGATAGGTGTTAGCTGTTCTCTAAATGTTCGATAGAATTCACCTGTGAAGCCATCTGGTCCTGGGCTTTTGTTTGTCGGAAGATTTTTAATCACAGTCTCAATTTCAGTGCTTGTGATTGGTCTGTTCATATTTTCTATTTCTTCCTGATTCAGTCTTGGCACATTGTGCATTTCTAAGAATTTGTCCATTTCTTCCAGGTTGTCCATTTTATTGGCATAGAGTTGCTTGTAGTAATCTCTCATGATCCTTTGTATTTCTGCAGTGTCAGTTGTTACTTCTCCTTTTTCATTTCTAATTCTGTTGATATAAGTCTTTTCCCTTTTTTTCTCAATGAGTCTGGCTAATTGTTTATCAATTTTGTTTATTTTCTCAAAGGACCAACTTTTAGTTTTATTGATCTTTGCTATTGTCTCCTTCATTTCTTTTTCATTTATTTCTGATCTAATTTTCATGATCTCTTTCCTTCTTTTAATTTTGAGGTTTTTTTATTCTTCTTTCTCTAATTGCTTTAGGTGTAAGTTTAAGTTGTTTATTTGAGATTTTTCTTGTTTCTTGAGGTAGGATTGTATTGCTATAAAATTCCCTCTTAGAACTGCTTTTGCTACATCCCATAGGATTTGGGTCATCGTGTTTTCATTGTCATTTGTTTCTAGGTATTTTTTGATTTCCTCTTTGATTTCTTCAGTGGTCCCCTGGTTATTTAATAGTCTAATTTTTAGCCCACATGTATCTCTTTTTTTTACAGTTTTTTCCCTGTGATTGATATCTAGCCTCATAACATTGTGGTTGGAAAAGATACTTGATACAATTTAAATTTTCTTAAATTTACCAAGGCTTGATTTGTGACCCAAGATATGATCTATCCTGGAGAATGTTCCATGAGCATTTGAGAAAAAACTGTATTCTGTTGTTTTTAGATGGAATGTCCTATACATATCAATTAAGTCCATCTTATTTAATTTATCATTTACAGCTTGTGTTTCCTTATTTATTTTCATTTTGGATGGTCTGTCCATTAGTGAAAGTGGGGTGTTATAGTCCCCTACTATTATTGTATCGACTGTAGAATTCCCATTTTATGGCTGTTCGCATTTGCCTTATGTATTGAAGTGCTCCTATGTTCAGTGTATAAATATTTACAATTGTTTTATCTTCTCTTGGATCAATCCCTTGATCATTATGTAGTATCCCTCTTTGTCTCTTGTAATAGTCTTTATTTTAAAGTCAATTTTGTCTGACTTAAGAATTGCTACTCCAGCTTTCTTTTGATTTCCATTTGCATGGAATATCTTTTTCCCTCTTCTCACTTTCAGTCTGTATGTGTCCCTAGATCTGAAGTGGGTCTCTTGTATACAGCATATATATGGGTCTTATTCTGTGTCCATTCAGCCAGTCTTTGTCTTTTGGTTGGAGCATTTAATCCATTTACATTTAAGGTAGTTATCAGTATGTGTGTTCCTATTACCATTTTCTTAATTGTTTTGGGTTTGTTATTGTAGGTCTATTCATTCTATTGTGTTTCCTGCCTAGAGAAATTCCATTAGCATTTTTAGTAAAGCTGGCCTGGTGGTACTGAATTCTCTTAGCTTTTGCTTGTCTGTTAAAGTTTTAATTTCTCCATCATATCTGAATGAGATCCTTGTTGGGTAGAGTAATTGTGGTTGTAGGGTTTTCCCTTTCATCACTTTAAATATGTCCTGTCACTCCCTTCTGGCTTGCAGAATTTCTGCTGAAAGATCAGCTGTTAACCTTATGGGGATTCCCTTGTATGTTTTTTGTTGTTTTTCCCTCGCTGCTTTTAATATTTTTTCTTTGTATTTAATTTTTGATAGTTTGATTAATATGCGTCTTGGCGTGTTTCTCTTTGGATTTATCCTGTATGGGACTCTCTGTGCTTCCTGGACTTGATTGACTATTTCCTTTCCCATATTAGGGAAGTTTTCAACTATAATCTCTTCAAATGTTTTCTCAGTTCCTTTCTTTTTCCCTTCTTCTGAGACCCCTATAGTTCAAATGTTAGTGTGTTTAATTTTGTCCCAGAAGTCTCTGAGACTGTCCTCTGTTCTTTTCATTCTTTTCCCTTTATTCTGACCTTCAATATTTATTTCCACTATTTTATCCTCCAGGCCACTTATCCATTCTTCTACCTCAGGTATTCTGCTGTTGATTCCTTCTAGAGAATTTTTAATTTCATTTATTGTGTTGTTCATCATTGTTTGTTTGCTCTTTAATAGTTCTAGGTCCTTGTTAAGAATTTCTTGTAGTTTCTCCTTTCTATTTCCAAGATTTTGGATCATCTTTACTAACATTATACTGAATTCTTTTTTAGGTAGACTATTTCCTCTTCATTTGTTTGGTCTGGTGGGTTTTTACCTTGCTCCTTCGTCTGCTGTGTCTTTCTCTGTCTTCTCCTTTTGCTTAACTTACTGTTTTGGGGATCTCCTGTTTGCAGACTGCAGGTTCATAGTTCCTGTTCTTTGTGGTGTCAGCCCCAGTGGCTAAGGTTGGTTTAGTGGGTTTGTAGGCTTCCTGGTGGAGGGGACTGGTGCCTTTGTTCTGGTGGAAGTGTCTGGATCTTGTCTTTCTGGTTGGCAGGACCACATCCATTGGTGTGTTTTAGGGTGTCTGTGACCTTATTATGATCTTAGGCAGCCTCTCTGCTAATGGGTGTGGTTGTGTTCCTGTCTTGCTAGTTGTTTGCATAGGGTATCTAGCACTGTAGCTTGCTGGTCGTTGGGTGGAGCTGTGTCTTAGCATTGAGATGGAGATCTCTGGGAGAGCTTTCACCATTTGATTTTACATGGAGCGGTGAGATCTCTGGTGGACCAGTATTCTGAACACGGCTCTCACACTTCAGAGGCAGAGGCCTGACTCCCGGCCAGAGCATGAAGACCCTGTCAGCCACACGGTCAGCAGAAAAGGGAGAAGGAAGGGAGGGAGGGAGGGGTTAAGGAAGGAAGGAAGGAAGGAAGAAAAACAGGAATGAAAAGTTATTAAGATAAAAAATTAAAAAAATATTAAAAATGAAAAATTAAAAGTAATAAAAAAAGAAAAGAAAAAGAAGAATGAAAGAAAGATGAGAGCAACCAAACCAAAAAACAAATCCACCAATGATAACAAGCACTAAAAACTATACTAAAAAAAAAAAAATGAAAAATAACAGACAGAACCCTAGGACAAATGGTAAAAGCAAAGCTATACAGACAAAATCACACAAAGAAGTGTACACATACACACTCACAGAAAGAGAAAAAGGAAAAAAAAAAAAATATATATATATATAAATGGAAGAGAGAAACCAAATCAATAAACAAATCTACCAATGATAATAAACTGTAAAGACTAAACTAAGATAAACATAAGACCAGAAACAAATTTGATGCAGAAAGCAAACCCCAAGTCTACAGTTGCTCCCAAAGTCTACCACCTGAATTTTGGGATGATTCATTTTCTGTTCAGGTATTCCAGAGATGCAGTGTACATCAAGTTGACTGTGGAGATTTAATCGCTGCTCCTGTGGCTGCTGGGAGAAATTTCCCTTTCTCTTTGTTCACATAGTTCCTGGCATTCAGCTTTGGATTTGGCCCTGCCTCTGTGTGTAGGTCGCCTGAGGGCATCTCTTCTTTGCTCAGACAAAATGGGGTTAAAGTAACAGCTGATTAGGGGCCTCTGGCTCACTCAGGCTGAGAAGAGGGGGTGGTACGTAATGCGGGGCAAGCCTGTGGTGGGAGAGGCTGGTGTGACATTGCAGCAGCCTGAGATGTGTGGTGTGTTCTCCTGGGGAAGTTGTCCCTGAATCACAGGACCCTGGCACTGGTGGGCTGCACAGGCTCCTAGGAAGGGAGGTGTGGAGAGTGACCCGTGCTTGCACACAGGCTTCTTGGTGGCTGCAGCAGCAGCCTTAGCGTTTCATGCCCATCACTGGTGTCCGCACTGATAACCGCGGCTCACACCCATCTGGGGAACTCGTTTAGGTGGTGCTCGGAATCCCCTCTCCTCTCACACCCAGAAATAATGGTCTCTTGCCTCTTAGGCAGATCGAGACTTTTTCCTGGACTCCCTCCCAGCTAGCTGTGGTGCACTAGCCCCTTCAGGCTGTGTTTACGCAGCCCACCCCAGTCCTCTCCCTGGGATCTGACCTCCGAAGCCCGAGCCTCAGCTCCCAGCCCCCACTCCCCCAGGTGGGCGAGTAGACAAGCCTCTCAGGCTGGTGAATGCTGATCAGCACCAATCCTCTCTGTGGGAATCTCTCTGCTTTGCCCTCTGCACCCCTGTTGCTTCACTCTCCTCTGTGGCTCCAAAACTTCCCCCCTGCCACCCCCAATCTCCGCCAGTGAAGGGGCTTCCTAGTGTGTGGAACCTTTTCCTCCTTCACAGCTCCATCCCAGAGGTGCAAGTCCGTCCTTATTCTTTTGTCTCTGCTTTTCCTTTTTGCTTTTGCCCTACCCAGGTACGCAGGAAGTTTCTTGCCTTTTGGGAAGTCTGAGGTCTTCTGCCAGCTTTCAGTAGGTGTTCTGTAGGAGTTGTTCCACGTGTAGGTGTACTTCTGATGTATTTGTGGGGAGGAAGATGATCTCCACGTCTTACTCCTCTGCCATCTTGAAGGTCTCTCCATGTTATTCTTTTGATAAACACAGTAAAAGCTATGCTTTGTTTAATGTCTACTATGTTTCATGGTTATTTTTCCCAATAACCCCACAGCAAAATGGAAGACATTATACCCCACAAAGTAGTATTTCCATTTTCATTGATGAGGAAATTAAGGTGCATGAGGGGAGGACATGGGCTGAGCTCACATAACTGTCAAGGTGTAGGTCTGTGTATCAATTCACATCTGTCTGATTCTGAGGCTGTGGTTTCCACTAGGCTACTTGCCATTCTCTGCACAAACATTTCTGTAATGCTTATCTAAAACTACATGTGCTTCTAGGACAGGAACTAATCCTTAACTATCTAGGCTGTGAGCATCTGGTGAGGTCTTGTTATTAGGAGTGAAGTGGGTAGAGCAACAACATACCATTCCTTAGAGCTTGTTAGCTATGCTGAATCCCAGGCTCCAACTGAAACCTACTGACTCAGAATCTACATTTTAACAAGATCCCTCAAGTGATTTGTAAACACATTGAAGGTTCAGACTCATACATCAGAGAAACACTGATCACTAGGCACCAGCATTGATTTACCAAGAACAACAGGTCACATTACTCTACCCTCAGCTCCTTCTTTTATGGGATTATCAAAGACATTGTTTAAGGAGGCAAAGGAGATTCTAGTGTTGAATTGTATACATATGTCATGACATACTCTAATAATTCAAGGCATTTTTATTCAAAGCAATCATCACAGCTTGTAATCACATGTTTTGAGAATGATTACTTGTTTACTACTAGGTGGCTGAACTAGGCTGAATATTCTAACAGGCAGGATCCCTGTGTGCCCTCTTCACCATTGTCTCCCCAGCACCAAGCCCAGGATGTAATAGAGATTCAATATACATATGCTAAATAAATGAATGCATTACTGAATAATGACCCTGGGAACAAAAGTTGGTCAAAATATGGAGGTTACTGATAAGAATATTTTAATTAAGGGATGAGAATTCAAAACAGGGATTCTAGTGCTGTGTTATAGGCCTCTGTCTATGTTTATGTGATCACTTCATTGAAGACATTGCAATCATGTTTTCTTTAAGTTTGTGGATAAGTCTAACCTGGGGAAAGGTTGAACATGTTGGATGACAGAATAAATACCCAATAAGATATTTTAAAAAGAATAAAATACATGGGAACAAACCTTCCTAAGGAGGCAAAAAACTTGTACTCTGAAAACAGTAAGATGCCGATGAAAGAAATTGAAGATGACACAAACAGACGGGAAGATACACCATGTTCTTGGATTGGGAGAATCAATATTGTCAAAATGGCTGTAGTACCCAAGGCAATCTACAGATTCAATCCAATCCCTATCAAATTACCAGTGCCATTTTTTTGGTATAATTTCTTAACAATGGTGTGTTAGTTTCTGCTTTATAACAAATTTAATCAGTTATACATATACATATGTTCCCACATCCCCTCCCTTACCAGTGCCATTTTTAACAGAACTAGAACAAAAAGTTTCAAAATTTGTATGGAAAAAAAAGACCCTGAATAGGCAAAGCAATCCTGAGAAAGAAAAACAGAGCTGGAGGAAACATGCTCCCTGACTTCAGACTATACTACAAAGCTACAGTAATCAAAACAGTATGGTACTGGCACAAAAACAGAAATACAGATCAATGAAACAGGTTAGAAAGCCTGGAAATAAGCCCACACACCTATGGTTAATTAATCTATGACCAAGGAGCCAAGAATATACAATGGAGAAAATGCAGTCTCTTCAATATGTGGTGCTGGAAAAACTGGACAACTACATGTAAAAGAATGAAAACTAGAATATTCTCTAACACCATACCCAAAAATAAACCCAAAATGGATTAAAGACCTAAATGTAGGACCAGATACTGTAAAACTCATAGAGGAAAACATAGGCAGAACAGTCTTTGACATAAATTACAGCAATATCTTTTTGGATCCACCTCCTAGAGTAATGAAAATAAAAACAAAAATAAACAAATGGGACCTAATGAAACTTAAAAGTTTTTGCACAGCAAGGAAACTATAAACAAAACAAAAAGACAACATGCAGAATGGGAGAAAATATTTGCAAATGAAGCAAATGATAAGGTATTAAACTCCAAAATATACAAACAGCTCTTGCAGCTCAATATCAAAAAAACAAACAACCCAATCCAATCAAAAAAAAAAAAAGGGCAGAAGATCTAAATAGACATTTTTCCAAAGAAGACATACAGATGGCCAAAAAGCACATGAAAAGATGCTCAACATCACTAATTATTAGATAAATGCAAATCAAAATTACAATGAGGTATCACGTCACACCAGTCAGAATGGCCATCATCAAAAGTCTTCAAACAATAAATGTTGGAGAGGGTGTAGAGAAAAGCAAACCCTCCTACACTGTTGTTGGGAATGTAAATTGGTACAACCACTATGGAGAACATTATGGAGGTTTCTTTAAAAAATAAAAGTAAAACTACCATATGATCCAGCAATCCCAATCCCGGGCATATATCCACAGAAAACCATACTTCAAAAAGATACATGCACCCCGATGTTCATTGTAGCACTATTTACAATGGCCAAGACATGGAAGCAGCCTAAATGTCCATCGACAGAGGAATGGATTAAAAAGGAGGTGAGGTATATATACAATGGAATATTACTCAGCCATAAAAAAGAATGAAGTAATGTCTTTTGCAGCAACATGGATGGACCTAGAGATTATCATTCTAAGTGAAGTAAATTAGACAGAAAAAGACAAATATCATATGATATCACTTACATGTGAAATCTAAAAAATGATACAAATGAACTTATTTACAAAACAGAAGCACACTCACAGACTTCGAAAACAAATTCTTGGTTACCAAAGGGGAAAGGTACAGGGGAGAAATAAATTAGGAGTTTGGGATTAACATATACACACTACTACATATAAAACAGATAATCAACAAAGACCAACTGAATAGCACGGGGAACTCTAGACAATATTGTGTAATAACGCATATGGGAAAATAATCTGAAAAAGAATGGATAAGTGTGTATGTATAACTGAATCAATTTGCTGTACACCTGAAATTAATACAACATTGTAAATCAACTATACAAAATATAAAATTAAAATTAAATTTTAAAAAGCCCAGAATGTGCTTTGAGTATCATAAAATAAAATTTAATGAAACTAAATATAATAACATGTCTTTGGGTTCAAAAGGTCAGTGAAAGAAATGGAGTTGTGGCTTAAGGAAAATAAATGAAAAGACATTTATACTTGGTTCAATATCATTCAAAAGAGTGATATTACTACCCATAAAATTATAGAAGTTAAGGGTGAAATAGAGAATAGGAACATCCAAGATGAAGAAGGTTGTAGTTGCCTTATTTCAAGGCTCAGTAAACTTTTCTGAAAAGAGCCAGATAGTAAATATTCTCAGCTTTGTGGGCCATAAACTCTGTTACAACTACTTAATTCTGCCATTGTAGCAAAATAGTTGTCATAAGGAATATTTTTAAAAATGAGTGACTATGTTCTAATAAACATTTTTATAGACACTGAAATTTTAATTTCATATAATTTTCATAAAATATTATTTTCTTGATTTTTTTTCAACCACTGAGAATGTAAAAACCATTCTTGATCATGAGCCGTACACAAAGAAGTGGTTGGCCAAAGCTGGTTCGCAGGCAAAAGTTTGGCGAACCCTGCTCTATTCTATTGTTGTCCCACCCCACTAAGAGGTTAGTTCTGGTACCTCCCTTTTAGACAGAGGTGGATACATTGTTAGGCCTTCTAATGGGAATGAGTACCATGCAGATAAGACTGAAAATCATTGTTGCATGAAGAAAAGCAAAATGAAAATTGGATGCTTAGTCTGGAAAAGGGCATTGGACAGCATGGTTGCCACCTTCCAATATTTGGAAGTAAATTATAGAAAAATATGAAATGGATTTAGAGAGATAGTATATCATTGCATCTTGAGGTATGGATTTGAGATTCATAAAGGCTTAGATTCAAGTTCTAGCTCTGCCATATTACATGTATGCTATTTTTGAACAATATCATAAATAATGCCCTGTCTCATTTGCCTATTTATAAAATAAATTATAATACCTATTGACTGAATTAGAACTTGTTATGTTAAAACTACTCCAAAACTTGGTGGCTTCAAACTGCAATATTTTATTATTCCTCTAAAGTCTGTGGGTAAACCTGGCAATCCCTCTGCTGGTTTTTCCTGGGCTCATTCACAAGGCTGCATTTAGCCAAAGCATCAGCTGGTCTGGAAGGTCTCAAATGGACTCACTGTCTGATAATTGGTGCTGATGATCAGCTGAGGTGCCTGGGATCTTCATATGGCCTCTCATCCTCCAGGAAATCTAGATTGGCTTCCTTGTTTGATAGCCTCAGGGCAACATTCCAAGAGAACAAAGGAAGATCCTTCAGGGATTTTTGAGACCTATAATACAAAACATCCACAGTGTCACTCCCACTGCGTTATATATTTCAGTGTGAGATATGAGACTATTCCAGATTTAAGACGGTGAGGAAAAAGTCTCCACCTCTGCATGGAAAGGACAGAAAAGTCAAATTGCAAGGGGTGTGGTCATAGGGATTTGTTATTAAATGTGGCCATTGAACAATCTACCATGCCTACTTAAGGGGGTATTGTGAGGGGTAAACAAAGTAACATTTGTAAAGCACTAAGCATAGCCCCCAACCCATAGTAATTGCTTAATAAATGGTAGCTTTATCATTCTGGATCAGATAGATCTTTAGATGAAGAGGGGAAGGAAGAACACAGAGTCAGAGGTGTCTCAGGTCAAAATGAGCTACCTCAGGGTGGAGTGACTTTGCCATCATGGCAAGTATTGAAACTGGATGGATTAAAGACAGAACAATACTGGATGTGTAGCTAGATGAGGGGGCACCCAAGATTCATTCAATCTTTGAAATTCTTAATTGAATTTCTCTTCCATTCATTGTATGATCAATATCAGTGGGGTACAGTTTAAGGCGAACTCCATGATGTGTATGAAGAAATACATATCAATTGTGTTGCTGGTTTTTAAATTAAGTTTATAATATGATCATGGGGAACAATTATGAACTTAATCTGAAGCTAATTGTGTGACATTCGGCCTTTAAAAATAATAAAGTGTTGTGCTGAGTTCCTTTGGTTTGTATTACCTATTTCAAATTTCCAGAGAGTATAAGAGAGGATACTCTCTGTACAGTTTGTTCCACCGTCATTTGGATTAAAAGATAAAGCAGAGAAACGTTTTGGAAAATATCTGGTACTTGAGAGACCAACTTTATCTAAAATGTGAGAAAGAAAAATAAAGCAAAAAAAAAGCCCTCCTCTTCATCCTCTCTAGAGACAGCTCCCCACTGCTGAGATGAGAAGAGGAAGATTTCTCTGACAAACAAGGCAATTACAAAGAAACATCTGAATCATTCAACCCCATAATGAATATGGAAGAATGCAGAAAACAGGGCCAGATGGATGTCTTATTAGCATGGCCATGCCTACTTTAAGGCGTTTGGGTGAATAGATTCCTTAGCTTTTTTTACTGTTTTTTACATTTGCTTTTGAAAGCCTGAGTCCACACAGGAAAACATTATTAAATAACAGGCAGATGTCAACTTCAGCCTTTTACTACAGAAATAAGTAAAATAAATAAAATTGTGTTATTTTCGGTGTAAAAACTTTGCATAATATACTGGATATTTTTGTTTGTTTCTTTACGTCTGTTCTCTACCTTTTTTTTGCAGAAGGAAGGTAGTCCGTACAAACTATAACAATAAATTCCCTTTTCCTCTGGCTTCCAGGTAGGCTTAGCCAGAGGAAGACAAGCAGGAAACTGAAGGGAGGGAGGAGAGTGACTGTCCCTGCTTCCACTCCCCCTGCGGATACTAACCTGGAGGCCCTCCAGTATCTCTTGTGATTTCCCAATACCTGTCTCACACCTTGGCAAATCATTTCTTACTAAACATTCTTCAAATTACTTAATTTTAACATGCCATCTCTTTTCTGCTTATATGCATAGAGATCCTAAAATATCTTATGGTCTATCCAAAACTAAAAATAATTTGTGGCAACAGACAGAAACTATAAGGGAATCATCTGCTTTAGCTAATATTGAACCCTACAAACATTCCATTGAAATATTTTCTCTTATTTCTTAAAAAAATATTGATTGAGTGCCTCCTCACTGCTCAAAAGACTGAGCCAAAATAGAGTCTGTGCAAGCATTTCATCATCTAGATGTGTAGGTAGTCATCAATCAATTAACCACACAAAAGTATATAATTTAAACTGTGGTAAATGCCATGTGGAAAAGGAATGCTGTAGTATGAAAATGTGTAAGAGAGGTTCCTGGTACTCTCTGAGTGAGGGAAGTTTAGCCTGCACAAATCTTATTTTTATGGAGATACAATGGGACTGTAGATATTAACTAGGTGTGGAGGTCTGGGAAGAAAATATCTGGCAGGGAAAAGATGTGCAAAGCTCTTATAACAGAGGGTAATAGGACACAGCCTAAGGACTAAGGCTAGTGAAGCCAGAGTTATGAAGGCAAGTGAGATCATTCCTTGTGTTGAAGATTAATAGAGTAGTTAGGGACAAGCCATAGAGGACCTCGGGAATCATATTGAGGATTTTGGTTTATATCCAGAGAACAATGGAAAGCCATGTTTAAATATGTCTTGAAAAGATCTCTGGATAAAATGTGGAGAGCAACTGGAATTAGGAACCTAATGCAACAGTCCAGGTGAGAAATGATGACAGCTTAAACAAGAAAAAAAAAAGATGAAAAAGATAAAGAGCAAAATGAAAATGATAGATTTGAGAGGTATTTAGAAGTAAAGCTGGTAAGTAGTAATGAAGGATTGGATCTGGAACAGTAAGAAAAAGGTAGGTGCCCAAAAATGTCCTTAAGTGCCTGGTTGGCTGATCCAAAAGTATGGTTGTGTCAAGAAGGACCACTAGAACAGCCTGGGTTTAGAGGAGGTCAGATGTTGACTTTTAGATATTGTTGAATTTGAAGTGCTTTTGAAATATCCAAGTGAGATGATAGGAAGTTAGTCCTGGATAGAGACCTGAAGCTCAAATGAGAGCTTTGGTTGGATATAAAAGCTCAGAATCCATCTGTATGCAGGAAGTCATCAAATCCAGGTGCATAACTTAGATACTCTAGGACAAAATTAGAGAGTGAGACAAGGACAAAACCCTGAGGAGTTCCAACATAAGGTGGCTGAGTAAATGAATAAAGCATGGAAATAAGACTAAAAAGGGGAATTCGGAGGTGTAGCAGAAAAACCGGCAGTAGCATCATCGAGGCAAAGAAAAGAGAATTGTCAACAGTGATTAGTGTGGACCAGAGCCAAGCAAAAAGATAAATAAATAAACAAATAAATAAATTCTATTTAACAATATTATGTAATTGATAATGGGACAGAAATCAACTTGAAATGAATGAAAGGTGAGAGTATGTAGACTATAAATACAGGAAATATGTTTAATGGCTTTGGCTATAAAAGGAAGAAATCAGGATTGGATGAAGAGTGTGGTTGAGGGAGAATTATTTTTGAAGATGAAAAAAACTTTAGCATCTTTAAATGTGAATGAGAAGAACATAGGGAAAGAGAAAAGGGTTGAATATACAGAAAAATTGGTAACATAAAATTCATAGAAGGCAAATATGACAATATCTGAAATAGAAGTATCATCAGATATATAATATAATAAAGAAGTAAACTCTATGTCAGAATATGTTTTAGACATAAAAATAGGTAGTGACGGAACAAAAACAAATGGAGATCTTGGAAATGAAAAACATCGCAGCTATAAAATAATAAGTGTCTGAAAAGTGGACTTGATTCAGCTAAGTAGTGAATTAATGGTCTGAAAGATGGAGTTAAGGATTCTCCCAGAAAGCAGTACAAAGGAAAAAAGTGGAAAGTATGGAAGAAAAGTTAGGAGCTATGGAGGATAGATCCAGAATTTCTTTGCATCTATTTGGAGTTCCAAATATAGAGTATAGAAAAAATGGAGGGGAATCAATATTTGAAGAAACAATGGCTGGGAATTTTCAAGAACTTATGAAAGACACGAGTCTATGGACTGAAAGATCCCAGTATTTCAAATAGTGCTGAACAAGCACACCCACACTTCACAATGAAATTTTGAAATATTAAGGGCACTTAGTAAATTCTAAAAAATCTACCAGAGAGATTATCAACAAAAGAATACAAATTATAGTCATCTATCCCTAAGCTTGATTCTGAGAAAAAGAAGGAAGCAAACGAAGCTCCTGTCCTCTTAGCCTTTACCAGATATAGGAGATACTGACAAATTCATAAAAAAGAATAATGCATTAATCTGTGATAAGTTATTGGCCAAAAGATACAAGCCAAGGATATGGAAATATAATTTATACAGTGCTCTAAATTGTAGAAAGTTGTTTTCACACATTCATAAATGGTTACTGAGGGCTTCTCATGTTCAAAGTACTGCATGTGACCCTCCAGGGTAAATGACAAGAATGAAGAATGATGCTTTCTGCCCTCATGAAAATATAGCCTAGCATGTTTTTATTGTACAGTACCCGGCAAGCTATAGGATCTCTGTAAAAACATAGTTAATGACTTTGATGTGTAGAAAATTAAGCCACCATTCAATGTTTATAAGCCAGGTAAAGGAGAAAATGGGAAAATGACTCAGCTTGGATCACTGCCATCTTTCAACACTTAGACTTGGAGATTGGTCAACTGCATTGCATTCTAAGCATCCTTGATTCACTTTCCTGAAAACTTATGTGAAAGTCACCCTCCCAGATGTGGTGTGGCCATCTCAGTGGTTGTGCCAGTTGTGTGCAATATTTACATGAGCCTACCACAATACATTACCCCCAAATTATTCAGTAAGTAGTTTTCAGCTCAAATTACATAACTGAAAACACAGATGCATTGAGTTGTTCATTTATGTTGTTTCTTTCAAAGAACTTTGACATTACAGAAGTTTACCTTCTAGACAACAAAAGGCATACATCTGTTTATACTGGTGTTGATCTTTCATAAATATAACAAATACTATTTTTGAGCTTCTGTTGCATACAAATAACACCATCTGTACATCATATGTATTGAGTTATATGCATATGTGTCATATTGCATATTATATGCATTAATATGTGATTCAATCATCACTACTCAATTTTGGCAGAGCTAGAATCCAATCCAACTTGGTCATCAAGATTCCTGTTTTTATATACATTCTACTGTGTTCCCAACTTTGCACTTTTTGAAGATCTTTTACACTCGATGTCTAATAATATGCATGAAAATGTTATTAATTTCATTTTACCAAAGTAATAAAGTTGAGAACTAGCCTTTAATACCAGTTGTTTACTATTTTGATTTTTTCTTTTGTTTTTGTTTGATTTTTTTCAAGGCCATTTACTTACTTTAGTTCTTGTACTCTTCACTTTCTTAGGTATTATGGTATTATGGAGATAAAAATAAAAGGTATTATGGAGATAAAAATTAGATAATGTTCCCATTCGTAATTATTTAAATAAGTATTATATTAAGTATGCAAATTATAAATAAATATCTTATACCTATTTGTTTGAGAAAAGATGGAAACACCTATCTATCTATCTACGTAGCCATCCAGATCTATCTGTTGTATATATGCTGTTCAGTATCTCTGGGGTCGCCCAAAAATATGCATTCTTTGAGAAAAAGAATGAGTTTGCAAGTCAACTGTTTTCACTGTGGCTTGCGATGATATAAGCAGTTACAAAAGAAATTAAAGACTGGGCTCTGAGAGGGCTTAAACATGGCTCAAAACTGTTAGTTTCCTTCCAGGTATCTTTAAAAGGGCAATAACATCATCGTGTTTCATGCAATGACATTTAGGTCCTTTTCTCCATCTGGAAGAGATTCTGTCCTAAGGCTTGGAAAACAGCAACATGGAAAAGGATGCATAGCCACTCTTTTTACTGCCCACTATGGACAGGCACTGTACTTTTCCTATTCTCTCCAGAAGGGCTTCCTCCTTCTCTCCCTTTGACAGTGATTGACAGCTACAACAAATTGTTGTGTCAAAGTTCTTGCAAGTCAATTATGAAAATGATGTGCACTTGCTTAAAGATGATTGTAAATTGCTTCTGGCTGATCAGAATAATGAGTTGTGGTGATACTAATCAACATTCAGCATATATAGTACCTTGTTCCTGCCATCGTGTTTACAGCTGCAGCTAGTTCAATCAAATGAGAGTGTTTTCATATTTCTCATGTTTTGAGTCAGGATGCTCACAACGGAGACATTATTGAAGGAGGGAAGGGTTGGCCTCAAGGAGAGACTGAAACAAAGCAACACTCGTTTTACGTCAGTCATATAGGTCATTATGTTTACCAGTCCCTTATGACTTGATTGAGGGAAGCAAAGAGGAAGCCAACATTAGCTAGAGCTGGATCCTTTTCATATGTGTAGAGCATTTTATTACTGCATTTTCATGGAAGGACTGTGAAGGGGCTGTTGTTAGCCCCATGTAATAGATGAACACACTGACACTAGGAAATTACCCAGCATTGCACAGGCAGTGGTAGGATTCTAATTTTGCTTAATTAATCTTAAAGGTTAGTCTGTACCAGTGTTGCCAAAATATTGTCTACAGACCTCCTGCTTTAGGCCTTCCTTTGTGTACCTGTTTACGGCTCAGCTTCCCAGGCACCCCCCCACACACATACTCAGTAAGAATCCCTGGTGGGTGAGATAGGTCCCAAGGATGTACAGTTTTAACAATCAATTCCAGGTTGTATTCATGCACACAGAAGTTTGATAGCAACTGCACCTCACCTTGACTATTCCTTCTTTCTCTTGAAATTCTATAAGACACACTGCAGGTGTTTAAATTCATCACAAAGACTTACTAATTTGGCTTTTATTCACTGTATCTCAGAAGTTCTGTTTTGCTTTTCCTTCAGAAATGAGAGAACTACCATTTCAGTTTATTGATTCATAACTTAGAATTTCCCTAGCCTGTCCTCTCTCCTGCATAATTGCTCTGTATATCAGACTGACTCCTTTTATTCAAATAGTTTAGGTGAGGCTCAGGACAAGGAGAAGATGAAATGACATAAGCCACAATATCATATAGTGCAGTGTACCTTGTCCAGAAAGGTATGGGGGAAGAATGTAGGACTAGAGGTCACAGAATGGATTCTAACTTTGGACATTTTTTTCTCACTAACTCACTCTAAGACTTTGCTGTCACTCTATCCCTTTGAATCATTTTTTCCCTAATAATAATAGGAAATATAATTAACTAAGATCACAAAACTAACTTCTTTTCCTATCGAAAATAAGGTATTGGCTTGCAAAAGCCAATTCAAAACTAGTTTTGCTGTTCCTCAAAATGTTAAACATAGAGTTACTAGGCAATTAAACTCCGAGGTATGTACCCAAGAGAAATAAAAAAAACATATGTCCGCTCAAAAGCTTGGACACATGATTAATTATATCCAAAAAAAAAAAAAAAAGGAAACAACCCCAAATGTCCATCAGCTGATTAAGGGATAAATGAAATGTGGTCTATCCATACAGTGGGAATACTTGGCAACAAAAAATAATATAGTATGGGTACATGATACAAAAGGGATGCACCTTGACAATATTATGCTAAGTGAAATAAGTCACTTAAAAAACACCATATATTATATGATTTCATTTATATGAAAAGTCCAGTTCATAGACAGAAAGTAGATTAGTCATTGTCTAGTGGGTAGTTGGAAGGTAGAATAACTGCTAATGGGCATGTGTTTTCTTCCTTTGCGGGGGAGGGTGATGTAAATGTTCTAAAGTTGACGGTCGTGATGGTTGAACAACTCTGTGAATATACTAACACTATTTAATTGCACTCTTTAAGGGAGTGAGTTGTTTAACATGTTAACTGTACCCCAGTGAAGCCACTACAAAAAATGAGGTATTAGAAAGTAATAAATTATGCAGGGATTGTTTCCAAGTTGTGTTTACTCACAGCAGTTGCTCACAGTATTAGTAAGCTCTTTTATTATTTTTAGAATAGAAATTATTTAGTACTGGAGCAACTTTCAGTCTTTCTGAATGCTGAGGTAATTGAGAAGTTTGGGGATTAAGATGTGTGCTAATAAAAAGATTAGAGCCATTAGATGGGGTGTTAGAATCTAGATCCACCCACCAGTACTGATCTAATGGAAATCAGTTCTTGAACGTCACAGTAAAGGAAAATGAAGAAGGGAAATCTGGCAAGGTACACACTGGATGGATTGAAGAAGCAGGGTCTTAGCATCAAGGAGAAAGCTTCCACATCAGTTGCAGTGACCCAGTCATTGAATGAGAAGTTTCTGTCCATGTCCCTGAAATGAATTTTCTCCCAGAAATCTATTCTTGGATTTGGAACAAACCAGACATCACAATAATCTCATCTTCAGTGCAAGTATAGAGTTTCAGTACAAAGGGAGAGGGCTAAATACCATCTTTGATTTAATTCCAGGTTTTAGACTCTAATTCTATGGCATTGATATCTCACGAATTCTCTATTCCTCTGCCAAGCTCAACAGGAATGAGCAGCTTTACTCTGGGAATATGAGTTTGATGGCTGGGTTGCATGAACCCTGCAAGCCTGGAATGTTTTGTCTCTTTCTGTTTGCAAGCTCTTTAATGTCTTCTGACTCTGTGACACTGCCCAAATCCACATGGCAGAACTAAAATCATTTCTCGTAAATCTCGTCAACTTCTGGGACACCCCTGCAAATTTCCTTACATTTAATCTCTAGCATTAAACTTAAGAAATATTTTTTATCCAGCCTCTACTCTTGTTATAAAATGATGCTGTTGTTGAAAGCTATAAGAAATGTTAGAGATTAAGATAGCACAGTACTAGACATTTCTTTGCTATTTCATTGAATGCCTTCAGTATAAGTACATGGTAGGTATTATACCACCTATTTTCAAGATAAGGAAGCTAAACTTTTTTTTTTTTTTTTTTTTTTTTTTTTGGCTGTGTTGGGTCTTCGATGCTGCACACAGGCTTTCTCTAGTTGCGGCGAACAGGGGCTACTCTTCATTGCAGTACGCAGGCTTCTCATTGCGGTGGCTTCTCTTGTGGAACATGGGCTCTAAGGAGCATGGGCTCAGTAGTTGTGGCACACGGGCTCAGTAGTTGTGGCTTGTGAACTCTAGAGCACAGAGTCAGTAGTTGTGGCGCATGGGCTTAGTTGCACCGCGGCATGTGGGATCTTCCTGGACCAGGGCTTGAACCCGTGTCCCCTGCATGGGCAGGTGGATTCTTAACCACTGTGCCACCAGGGAAGCCCTTTTGAAAGATTAAAAAGCTTGTTTATAGTCACATAGTTAAGAAATGGAGAGGGGGCAGAGTTCTAATCTAGATTTGTCTGATTGTGAATCCTGTTTTTTCCTACTATTTCACATTATTTGGCTTTACTGGCAAGCTCTATAGACAAGCTCCTAACATTCTTAATTTCTGTAAGAGACCTTAGCAAATTGAGGTTCAGATAGTAGAAAAAGCATAAATGAAAATTTTAGCATTGAAAGGAAAACTGACATTGATTAAGCAGTGATTAGGTGCCTGGAAACTTCACATACATAACAATAACTGTGGATGTTATTCCTTTCTTTAGGTTACAGATGGGGGAAATGAGGCACAAGATATCAAGCTAACTGATAGTGTTTACTTTGCTGCTAAATGGTAATTTGTCTGTCCCTAGAATCTATGTTCTTTCTAATATTCTTGTGACATATTTAGAAAAAGAATGAAAAGAAAGAATCTTGAGCTGGAAAAGAAGGAATTAACAGGTCTAAGTAAGGCCATGACAATAGATAGAGTCCATATTTCCAAGGTCTTAAAAGCTAATTTTAAGAACTTGAATATAAATTTGTAAATATGTTTTTCAAGAAATAGAGAGTTTTTGTTTGCTGGAGTAGTGGATCGTGAGTGAACTTGTGTTGAACTCACTGCATCCAGAAAGTCTATGAATTTTGTGATGCTATGCTCCTTGTATCTTGCATAGATTTTTTTAATAGCAGATACTGGAATACTACAGAGCTGAATGTCACATTCAGAGATGTGTAACATTCAGAACTATATACCATAGTACCATAGAGAGAAGAGATGAAAATCTCACCCAGTCTGAAAGGTAGTATGTTTCTGGAGGGCTTCTTGGTGCAGATCATGCCTTGGCTATATCCTCCAGCTTCAGGACAAGACAGGCTTAGACAGCACCCGAGGTGCTGAGATGGATATGCCAGTGTCACAATTATTGCAGAACTTAGTGTGGTTGGTAGAAAAGTGTAGTTGTAGAAAAGACACTCAGATAATTAAAATGTGCTTTAATCAAGAACAGTGAGAACACCAGATTCCATGACTCTACGGTGTCATTTCCAAAGATTGAGAAGTACCAGCTCACAGAAAGGGTGGCAGGAATCTCTGGTCCATTCCTCCCCAATAGTCTCTTTCTTCTAACCCAGCCACATTTTTTTTTTTTTTTTGCTCACTTAGATTGGATGGCATTAAAAATAAGACTTTATGCCAGGGAGATGCCTTTGAATGTTATTAATTATTTATGCTTTATGTTTTTGAAAAAAAGGGAGTTTGATACAATAAAGAGAAATAATGATGGCTTTATATAGACAATAAACATTTTTACAGTATTACACACTAAAATCAATATTTTATCTTTCTTATGTGTTGGTTACTAGCTTGAGAATTAGGATGTTCTAGTCTATATGGTATTTGACCATGGAAAACTATTATCTGTTTAATTACTATTTATTGGTTCTCTGGTTTCTTCTAATTTCTCAGATTTGTTCTTTGATTTGTTTTTTCTTTTGTTCACCTTCATGCTTTCAACTAAAAGTCACTGAATTAGCAGACAATCTTCCAAGGACATACTAAGCACATTTCCAATTCTATTAGAGCTCATGTGATGATACTACAATGTGGACAAAAGCTCTTTCAAACCAGAGGACACACTTTTTTTTTTTTTTGGTGTTTGAATATGTTCCAGGAGCTACTACAAGAATCCTGCATCTATATACAAACCATTATCAATGATAAGTACCTCTTAGATTCCTGCCTACATATTTTCATTTTTCTGTGTTTAGTTACCATAGTTTCCTTTTTAATGAAGATCACTTCACCTTGGAAGCTTTCCTGAGACAAATACACTAGAGACTGAAATCCATTCATTCTGTTTGTTGACTTGGAGAGAGACCAAGTTCTTGGCCATAGTTGGAGCATTGAAAGTGCATCATATTTGATGGGATAGGTAAAAGTGGGAATTACTGTGGCTTCATGAAGTTGTGAGACTAAAAAACCAAATTATTTCATAACTATTCTAGTACAGTCAGAAACTAAAAATATCTCTCCCTTCCTTGCCTTAATTGATCAGATAGGCAGTGACATTTTTACTAATGCATCTTTGTGTGATGGCTTTACATTTACTTGTGTCAGTCTTGGAAACTAAAAAAGAGGATCAGCAGATTTCTGTATTTTCTCTAAGTCTGTCAACTTTTAAGCCTCCTTTTATAGCCATAAAGTTTAAGAATTTTAGAATTCATATGCTTCAACCTCCTTATTTTCCCTACTCATCACCAAGACAGAATCCAAAACCTTTAGTTTGGCATCCCAGCTTATTTGTAGCCCCTCTCCCACTCTCAATCTCTCTGTCTATCCCACACTAGAGACAAATGGAATTCTCCATATTGTCAATGCACACCTTTCAGGATAGCGTGCCTTACCATCTCTGATATTTTTGTCTGATGTACATTCTCTTTCCTTCTGCCTGACAAAATCCTACTAAACTGTCACAATTGAACTTTTGTGTAAAGTCTTCTTCGAGTCATGTCCAAGTGAACTCAATTGTTGCATCTTCTATTTCATTTTCATTTCATTGCAATACATCTTTTTACAAATCAGACTCTTCAACTAGGACTGTGTTTTATTTAAACATAAAGATCATGTCTTGTTCATTTTTCATCATCAGTACTTAGCTCTAGGGTAGAAATCAAATAGTCCCAGATTTAAATCCCATTCTAATACTTACTCTATGTGATTTTGGAAAAGCCTACAGAACCTGTCTTCTCACCTATAAAACTGAGATAACATTCAACTTGCCTGGGTTTTGTTAGAATTCATCATAATATTTGTAAAAGAACTTAGTGCAATGTCCGAAACATAGTAAACATCCAATTAACTCTTGCTAAATAATTGTGGGTAAATGAATTAGATGTTCATTTTAACTCACTGACAGTATTTTGTTTGCTTATTATTTTCCCCAGAGCAGCTTCATTTCCGTTTGAAGTCTACACTGAATATTTATCTGTATTTGGTTTGATTCATTGTGTATGAATCAAGGAGTTGTGTATGAAAGGAGTTGTGTATGAACTCCTTTGTATGCCATGTGTATATATATATATATATATATATATATATATATCACATCTGTCTAGAGAGAAGTAGTTCTGAATGGCTAAAATTGTCACAGTACGTACCCTTTAGAAAAGCAGAATTTCTAGTTTTTTCAGATTAAGGGAGCCTGACCATGGCCTTCATAAGTGTATCATTTGATGTATAAACCTGGCTTTCCCAGTGTTTGAGAAGACAGGCCCAACCAGGTTGATACCATACTTCCCATCCTAATGTGGGGACGTCAAGCATTTTTTATTCTATAATCTTCTCTTGTTTTATGATCCACAACTTTACAAATGCTTCTCTCCTAGTTCAGATCCTTGAAGAGCCAAGTCATAACTATTTGGGGACTCAATTGTTGAAAAGATGAACTGATCCTCACATGGATTAGATGGGGAAATGTGGGCTGTTCAGTAGCGATTAATCTCTATTATCAGCAAAACTCCCACTAGTAAAACAGTAACTAAACATTCTTACACCAATTTACAGTTTACTAAGGGCATCACTATGCATCCTTATCTAGTTTGTTACTTACCATGACACGCTAAGCTGGTTACAGCAGATGCCATTTATTCAGACTGACTGTTTTGGAGACAGTATTGTGTAGCAGATAAAATCATGGGTGTTGAAATGAGGCCCAGGCTTGAATTCTTGCTTGTTCACAGAGTAGCTTCATGACTCAGGAGAGGTTACTTAAACTTCCATAACCTCGATTTTCTCACTTGGAAGATGAAAATTATAATTATGTTCATGTCAGTGCGTGCGGTGAGGATTGTTTAAGAAAGCCTAAGTATAGAATTTAGACCAGTGTGAGCACTCACTTCGCTGTTAGAATTGCTCTAGTGATTATCAATGTGGTCTACTTCCTTCCCTCAGTCCACATTCATCAACTAAGGTTTCCTTTGCCCCAAACTGAAGATATTCTTTTTGAAAACCTTCACCTCTTTTTTGGTTTATTTTTCTCTTTTTCCGTGAAGGGCATTATCAAGCTCTCTGTTACACAGGTGGCGAAAGCATGAATGAGACTATATTTAAACTCATCCCTTCCAGACCATAGCTTAGTAGTTTGCCAAGATCTGCTGCCTGCCTTGGGCCAGCTCACCTCCAGCCTAGGTGTGCTATTCCCATATCAGGTCTGCCTTGTCACTCCTCACTTGGATTCTTCTCATATCACCAACCTGAGACTCAGAATCATAACCCCTTCCTTTCTGATCAGTTTGCATCCTCTTGTCAGTTACATTCTTTTCTACAGATGTATCCCTCCCATATTTTCTCCCCCTCTGTGTATTTACTCATCTTATCCCTGGAGACTTAAGTTCTGTCTTCTCATCCTATATGCTGTTTATCCAAAATACTAATTCTTTTGTTTCAAATTTTAATCTTTATTGACTGCTTATACTATTGAGGGCACACAGGAGGTGTGCTAGATACTTTGATATATGCTATCTAGAATATCTGCTTCTCTCAATGACAGAACCCTCCTATTAGGTGGAAGTGTTATTATCCCCTCCTGAAGATGAGGAAACCAAGGCTGCCAGTGGTCCAGCACTTTGCCGATGGTCATCATATCATTGTGTTTGTTGGTAGAACTAAGATTTGAATCTAGGACGCTTCTAATTCAAGAGCTCTGTCTCTTAAACTCTAAGGTAAACTGCCTGTTTTTGAATGCCCTGCCCAAATTATCTTTCTTCCTCATCCTCCCTGTAAAAATTTTTCTCTCTCTTCTATTTTTGTCACCAATTATCTATGCCTGTTTTACAGGATCTGTCCTATCTTATTGTGTAGTGAAGGTCTTTGTGTATATATTTAATCTCCTCTACCATCTTCTCAATTCAATAAGAACTTAAACCATTTCCTTTTCAACTTTTCTTTCTAATGGTGCCTTACACAGAGTCTTATGCGAATGTAGAACTGAACTAAAATGAATTAAATCAATTGCATTGACCCATTGCCCTCAGGGATCCAACAGCAGAACCTGGAGTTGGACTCAGGTTTTTCTTTAAACCATACTGTCCTTAAAACCTCATAGGGTTAAAGAAAATAGACACTCAGAAAACAGATGTGGATTTTGATTCTATCTTTCAGACACTTAGCAGGACTGTGTCTTTGTGGTAAGTTACTTCAACTACCTGACTCACCTTACACATAAAATGAGGAAAAATACCTATATAGTAGATATGTTATGAGAATTAAAATGGAGACCATTTGTAAAGCATTTAGCACATGTTTGGCCCCTTATATGCTAGTAATAAATGAAAGTTTTATTCAGTAGGGCCCTTTCTATTATACAAAAATATAAGAAATAGGAACCACAAGCTGTTACCAGTGATTTTTTTTTTCAAGTAGGCATTGAAATGAGAGTGAGAAACTACGAGTGAATAAACAGAATTGCTCCTAACTAGAGTAACTGTCAAGTCTTCTGTGAGGCTTCAGCAACCTTAGAAAGCACTCTGAGCATATTGGAAGGAGAGTGAGCCAGTTTTAGGATAGAGCCAAGGCTAAAAATCCCTACTTCATTTTCATTCCAATTAGACTTTAGCTATTTGGTAGATGGAGTATAGGTGAGAAAATAAAGTCAAAAAAGCTTCACCTAGAACAGAATGTAAGAGTGGAGCCCATGTGAATTGTTTTTTGGATGCATGTAGTTAGTTACCTGTTAAGTGGTCAGCTTACGAAGAAAAAACTGCAGAGACTGTCACCATCAAAAACAATGCAGCAACTAGAACAGAAAACAATATTCAGAATAGGCCATCACAGAGAAGCCATCCACTCTGAGTCTTATCTTGGCACTTGACTGATTTTGGTATAGTCTATGAAAGCAGGAATTCCTGTATTCTGCCTCCCAAATTTCAAAAGCAGGATAACCGAGCCCAGGAAGACAATAGAATGGTAAATTTATCTAATCTTTGCTAATAGGAAATTTGTTAGATGATTTCTGATGGGGCAGTAATAAGTTTACTTTTTTTTTTTTTAATGAAGGGTATGCTGTGGAACAGAATAATATAAATTGTATTTCAGAGGTGACTTAGAAATCTATTAAGGATTCATTTATTCAACATATATTTGCTGAATATATACTATGTATCAAGAATAACGCTATAAATTTAGATATAGCTTTAAAAAAGACTTATCCTTTTCTCAAATATCTCTTAGTCTGTGGGAAAGATGAATAAACAATTACAGTTTGATGCTAGAAGTCCTATGCTAGTGAGTTATATTTTTTAACTCATTTACTTTTCTCCAAAAGTTTATCGGATAGGTATTATTGTTAGCCCTAGTTTATTAGATGTGAAGCTCAAACAGAGGGGAGCTAGCTTTTTTATAATGACATAAACAAGGAGAACAATCTCACGTTCGTACTAAAAATTCCAACTAGATTCACAGGAATCCAGTCTTTATTTGTAATGGAAAGTCCCAGCCTCCCATCCCTGTCCAGTGCACGTCCACGTCCACACCCGCACGCATGCGCTCACACTCAGGCTGCACCAGGACATCCACTTCAGGGGGCTCCTGGACCAACTGTCCTGCCTGTGGAACTGAGGTAAACTAGCTGTGAGTACTAAGCTGAGAGGGGCTACCTTACATAAGGTATAGGTAGAAGCTTGATTTCTAGACCCATGCCCCGCCCCCTCTGCCAATCCTAGCAGGTATTTGAGGCTCAGGTCCCTCCTCAGCTCCACACACAACAGTTAAGTATTAACAGAGCTCTCCTTGGGGGTGGGGAGGCACAGTCCCCTGCCACAAAACATTCACCCTCATTCACATAGGGAAGGGGGACTAGTTACCTCTACATCACATTACTTATAAAATAAGAATTACATTTTGTGTTTCCAGAAGGAGCTCTAGTCCCACAGGAAAGCTGCCTGGGAAAGCATTTGAGCCTCTTCTTCACACAGGCGTAACTTAACTCTACGGCTAAATTTCTAGTCAATAGCATTTATACTTAACCACTTCAATGAACCAAGCTTGAAGGAATTTAAAAGACAATTTAGCTTAAATACAAAATTAAATTTTTATTCTGTTAAAAAAAAAATCTCCTGTCAGAGCTGGGATTTGACCCTGGCTTCAAAGTTGGTACTTTAAAATTTTAAATGTGCCACAATCCTAAAATGTTGTTAGAAATAAGGTTGCCATATAAAATACAGGATATCCAATTAAATTTGACCTCAGATAAGTCATACATAATTTTTAGCATAAAGGTGTCCAATGCAATATTTGGTAGATATACTAAAAAATATTCATTATTTATCAGAAATTTAAATTTAACTGGACACCCTGCATTTTTATTTGCTAAATCTGGGAACTCTAGTTGGAGTACAAAACAGTGTTACCTAGTCTTGCTTTGGCATAAGAGGTCAAAGACACAGATGATAAATTATTTAAACCACTTTATTTGAATTGAAAGTCATATTTTCTCCTATCCTCATTTTCCTGTTGTACTTTTTCTATTTTTTTAATTGAACTATAGTTGATTTATAATATTATATTAACTTCAGGTGCACAACATAGTGATTCAATATTTTTATAGGTTATACTCCATTCAAAGTTATTATAAACCATTGGGCATAATCCCTGTGTTGCACAATACACCCCTGAAGTTTATTTTATGCAGAGTAGTTTGTACCTCCTAATCCCCTACCCCTGTTATGCCCCTCCTCCCCCCATTGGTAACTCTAGTTTATTCTCTATATCTGTGAGTCTTTTTCTATTTTGTTGTATTTCTTTGTTTTATTTTTTAGATTCTACATATAAGTGATAACATACAGTATTTGTCTTTCTCTGTCTGACTTATTTCATGAACTGTAATACGCTCTAGGTCAATCCATATTGTTGCAAACGGCAAAATTTCATTTTTTTAATGGTTGAGTAATAGTCCATTATATATACCTAATGGAATATATATATATATATATATATATATATATATACCACATCTTCTTTATCTATCCATCTGTTGATGGACACTTAGGTTGCTTCCTTATCTCAGCAATTGTAAATAATGCAGCTATGAACATTGGGTGCATGTGTCTTTTTGAATTAGTGTTTTCATTCTTCAGATATATATTCCCCAGGGTGGAATTTCTGGATCATTTGGTAAATCTATTTTTAATTTTTTGAGGAAACTCCGTAAGTTTTTCCATAGTGGCTGCACCAATTTACATTTCCACCAACAGTGTACTAAGGTTCCCTTTTCTCCAAATCCTTGCCAACATTTATTTGGAGACTTTTTTTTTTTTTTTTTTTTTTTTTTTTTGTGGTACACAGGCCTCTCACTGTTGTGGCCTCTCCCGTTGCAGAGCACAGGTTCCAGACACGCAGGCTCAGCGGCCATGGTTCACGAGCCCAGCCGCTCCGTGGCATGTGGGATCTTTCCAAACCTGGGCACAAACCCGTGTCCCCTGCAACGGCAGGCGGACTCTCAACCACTGCGCCACCAGGGAAGCCCCAACACTGCTTTCTAATCACAAGCCAGAGAATACATGAGAGCAAAGAAGGAGAATGATGGGGGGCACGGACAGAGGGTGACTGAGGGTAGAGAGGAGGAATGAGTATTATAGATGCAGGGGAAACAGAGTCTCCTTCTGATCCTGACCCCTTAGAGGACTGTGTTTTCATCACCCTTTTAGTTCAGAGGCTTCTGAACTATGGTTATTTCCTATATCTTACCTTGGGGGTACTTATCAGGGAGAGCAGCCCAGGCCAAGTCAAGGGCTGGCTCTACCACCTACCCATGAGTGCCCTGTGGTGACCATGTCCCCTTCAGTAACATGAGGCCAGGAAAGCAGTATTGCAGCCTTCCCCACATTATCCTCCCTCTGAGTTCATATATTACTGCCTGCATCAATTATTTGACTCTTGGCTTGTGCTGCCTTAGATTGCTATACCCCAGTACCCAAGTCTCCCTCTGTTCTCCCTTCCCCTCAGGAGAGCAATTATGACAGAATCCTTCTGTGCATCCCTGTGGCTCCCAGTTTACCTATCCCACAGAGTAAATGTTCCCTGGATGGGACTGTGTGAAGCACTGCACGATCAAGAAAGTTTTTGGAGACCTTTGAGGCTTCCCCATCTCACTATTCTGTCAGGATCAAAATGTGTGGATTTACATCATGTTTTAAAGTTTACAAGTGATTTCACTTCAATAATTTTCTTCGATCTTCACAACAACCCTGTGAGGCAAGCCATAATGATTATATCTAAATTACACAGAGAGGAAACTGAATCTTAGTGTGGTTGATTAACTGGGCCAAGGTCCCATAGCTAGCTTATACAATGTTTCTTGAATGAAAGAAGCAAGGAAAGAATGAGGTACAATTAAGACTTGAGACCAAGTCTCTATAACTGCATAATCAGTGCTCTTTTCAATATACTGTTCTGTCACTCCACAGACATCTTGCTTAAATTAATTCCGCAGAAGATGTTATTGTTTAAAATGATTTCAAATGGTACAACTCAGTGGACGGGGGGGAGGAACAAAGAAAAGAAAATATAGTGCTTTTTAAAATTTTTTGTAGGAGATAATATCTCTCAGGGAGCCTAGATCGGGCAAGCTGGAATGGGGCATATATATGGCAACTGGAAAATATATGCTGTCACATCCTCAAAAGTAACACAGCATATTTTGCCACATCTTCCACTTTTTAAGTCAGCCTTTGTAGAACAAAATTTCCCATTTTCCCCACATTAAAGGCCTTGAAGAGGATAAGGTGAAAAGTGCCTATAAACCATTTCTGATCTTTCTCTCCATCTCAGCTCTATGAATAGAATTGTCTTTTCCCTAAGCTGTAATCAGTGTCTCACTGAGTAAGTAGTGGTAATCAAACAGATTTTTAATACTTTAACCCACTATATTTAATTGGGCCCTTTAAGTTACAGGAATAAATAGAAATGGATGAACCTTTAAATGCCCTGGCACTAAATGCTGTTTACCCGATTCACTTCAGTGAATCAACCTCCCCATCTAACTACCCCCTCCCCTCAAAAAAAAAAACAACCCTGCAATTAAATGTATGGTGCTGGATCATTTCTTGCTAGGAATAATTATATGGGAGAATTTAGGATCTCATCAGAAGGTCTAATTTGGAGTAATAAACCTTCTAGCTAATCTTACACCTAAAGTCAACTGTCCCCCTCTAACGATGATGATAATGTGGAAGCCTAAAATAACAGACTGAATGAAAGATAACCGTCACTTTAAATTATTTCTGGGCATGAGTCTAACACACATTTATGAAGAAGACTCTCTGTTCAGGGTTGGGGAAAGAGAATTTGTTTTATGTTTCGGATGTTAGAAATATCAGTCAAGGCACCAGAGCAACCTGGAAGAGCTAGGATTTGAGCTGAGGTAAATGATAGAACTTTAGCAGGCTGAGACTCATGGCATTCCACGTAGAAGAGACAGAAGAAGCCAAGTCAATCAAGGAAACCACCTGGGAATAGCAATGAGTTCTATGTGATTCAAATATTTGAAGTGGATATCGATGGAAGAGAAGGCAAGCCTTCTCACTCTCTACTTTTAACAGATTGCCTGAGGTAAGTCACAGATTTGGCTCCAGGGCTGAAATGCCTTGCATTGTATTCCTTTCTTTCTTTCCCTTTCTTTATTTCTTTCTTTCCTTCTTTCTTTTCCTTCCTTCCTTCCTTCCTTCCTTCCTTCCTTCCTTCCTTCCTTTCTTTCTTCCTTCCTTCCTTCCTTCCTTCCTTCACAGGAATAATTAAAAGTGGCCCAAGTGAATAATGGCATGAATAGATCTGTGCTTTATACAGAGCCACTGTAGCTATAGAATGTAACATGAGCTGGCGGAGATAGAGATTGAAAGCAGTGAGGAAACTTGCAATTATCGAAGAGAGGGGAAATGAGGCTGGAGTGAGGCAGTGGTCTTTCAAGTAAGGATGTGGTAGAGTTTCTACTGTAGTGTAAAGTTAAAATTCCAAGAATTATAGAGTTAAAAAGTATTTGGAACAATAAAATGATTCAAATTTCAAACAGGAAGATAATGGCATTTCTTATACATACAGGAGAACAAATTGGAAAAGATGGGCAGAAAGAGGATCTATGTTAGCCACTGTGATACAGGAGAATGTTCTAGCCCCAATATACAGATGTCCTACTGGCAGCTGGGCAGGTAGTGCTAGGGCTAGTTGTCAGTGACTATTAGGGGATTAGAACAAAGCTGTGAAACCAAGACTATGTAGAGTCATGAGAAGAGAAGGGAGGGAAAAGGATGCTGCTTTAAGAAGTGTGTATATTTAAGGGATGGACAGAAGAGGAGGGAACACTAAGCTTCCAGTTTTTCAAGAACTAGAAAGAGACCAGGAGGATAAAGTGCCTTAAAAAATAAAATTTAAATAAAAAGAGAGAAAGTTCTTGCTAAGACTTCTGATAAGAGGTGAATGGATTAGGACATTAGGAGACCTGTCATAATTTAAAAAAAAAAATTCTAAGTAGAATTTTGGAGATAAAGACCTGAAGGATAAGATTTGAAGTGTGGCATTTAAGAAGTTCATCATGAACTTAACTTATTTTTACCAGATGTTCAACAGTGAAATGTTGAAGAGTGATAAACCAAGGTGGCTGAAGCTTGAGGGAGAAGCAGGGTAGCAAAGTGGGCTTGACTGCTGTTTTTATTGCTTCCTCAGTTCTATTGTTTGGTAGGATATTTGGGCTTTATACATGAGAGTAAAAGAATGAAAAAAAAAAAAGGATGGAAGTAACATGTATTAACCATTAAACATGTTTTATAGGCTAGTCATTTGCATTAAGACTCTCACATAAACTATCCCATTTAATCTTGTTAGTATCAAGAGGAGGTTAGCACATTTTACAGTTGAAAATGAAGCTCAGAGATGTTAAGTCACTTTCCTGAGGTTCTACAGCTAATTTTTGCCAAATTGTAATGATCGGAGGGCAGTAACCACTTCTTCCTTTTCTTCATTCAATCCACAAATATTCAATGAGTACAGATTTTGAAACAGATAGTGTACTGGGTGCTGAAGGGAGGAACCATCTTTGCCCTCACAATACTTGCTTGGGGGACAGCTAGAAGGGAAAAGCTGCTTCTTGATTATACTGAGGAGAGAAACTCAAAAGACAGGTTGAAACTTGAGATATGTGACAGAAATATTGCAGTGGAAGACTATGTTTTCCAAGAACCCTATTTCTAAATGAAACATTATTTACAGCTGTGGTTTTGCAGCCTCTGAACTGGAAACATTGCCCATCTTGTTCCACCTTCACTTTCAATTTTAATTTTCTGAACCCTTCTCCCCTTCACCTCTCCCTTCCCCTCCTACTCCCATCAAACCTGCACTGGAATACCTCTGTGCTCTGTGCCTTTGCAGATGTTTTCTTTGCCTGGGATGCCCTTTTCCCAGCTGTAAATCTGGCAAACTCCTACTCATCCCTTCAGCCTCACCTGAGACCTCACCTAACATCACCAGGCAAATGTAGATGGGTCCTGTGAGCATAGCTTGCCCTCTGTGCAGAACCCCAATTAAAAATTAGTCCCATGATAGAGTGTTTACTTTTCTTCCCTTAACCAGAGTCTTGAAGCCAGGAACCATGCATCTCCACCCTTGTATCACAATGCCTAGCACACTGGAAGCCCTGGGAAATATATGTGGAATAAATGGCTGGACATGTTGATAAAGAAGCTTATCTTTTTAATATCCACAGAGGTACAAATCTTTCCTTGGTAGCATTGTGAGAAAGTTTTTCCATGTGTCATGACCACATTTATTTTGCATTTTAGCCCATTACCATAATAATATCTCTCTATTTGCAGATTATGAATTTGAAAATAAATTGCCTTACCTAGGAGATAGGGGGAGGGAATGCTATTAAGTGACCATAATTGTTATTACTTTAATAAACCCCTGTATATTATAAAATCTGAACAGAAAAATTCAACTAAAAGAGCCAAAATGCTTGGTCCTTTATTGAGTAGGCTTCTTTGGTGGAATGATATTTTTACAGAAAATATTTCCCTATTCCACTCAGTTATATTTTATTTAACAAGAACATGAATGTTTCCTGAGTTGGGCTTGAAAAGTAGCAGAGCTAGTCAAATGCCAAAAAATGCTCCCGGCTCTGGAGCTAAAACTACACAAAGAATAGAGGAATGGCATTGGGGACAAGGGCTGAATATGGCTGTGAGTTCTCTTTTGTACACATCTGCACATAAAAGAGTTCAGCATGTCAAAGATGCCCTCCTTTCCTCCAAAATCTTGGCTAACTGCCATCTCACTTATTCCTCAGGGCACACCTTCTCTGTGAAGTTTCCCTTCTATTCTCAGACAGTACTTCTGCTATTTTTGCACCCATCTCATTTTACTATAATTACTTACAGGTCTATAATTTTTATTAATTGATTAACCTTTCCAAATCAATGACATTGTCTTCTCCATCCTTGTATTCCCCAGTGCCTGGTACATTGCCTGTTCCATAGAAAGTACTCAATAAATATTAAAGTGACATATCCCAACCATGGTTCTAATGATTGGAAGTAACTCAACAGTTATAAGGTTTCTGATCTTATACTAGATTATATATTTGGTTAGTTATAAGGAAACAAGATATAATAAATTTTAAATTCCTTGGAAATAGGGACCATACTATATTCAGCAGTATACTGATATTATTACTTTTGTAAGAAAAAGATGGCGCTCCTAGTGATATATACCACTAAAAAAAACTATAAAATACTGTCAATACTGTAAAATAACTTTGTTTCCTCCCATTTTCTGAACATTCTGCTTCTCCATTTATTTGGTAAGTGGATTTTATTCTCACCTAATATATGCCAGGAAAGATAGTTTTGTTTTCTTCTTTATTTTTTAGCAGTTAAGAATTATTGTCTTTTTTTTATTAATTTATTTATTTTTGCTGTGTTGGGTCTTCGTTTCTCTGCGAGGGCTTTCTCCAGTTGTGGCAAGCGGGGGCCACTCTTCATCGCGGTGCGTGGGCCTCCCACTATGGCGGCCTCCCGTTGTGGGGCACAGGCTCCAGACGCGCAGGCTCAGCAGCTGTGGCTCACGGGCCCAGTTGCTCCGCGGCATGTGGGATCCTCCCAGACCAGGGCTCGAACCCGTGTCCCCTGCACTAGCTGGCAGATTCTCAACCACTGTGCCACCAGGGAAACCCAGGGTATACATATTACAGTGCATACCTACTATACACTGGAAATTTTGCATAAATTATTTCTACTTTTCAAAACAACACTACAAGGCATGGGAATTATGGAATAGCATGAGAGTAAAACAGAAGATGAAGTTAGATTATAAAGGAACTTTTAAGCCCTTTGCATGGCCAAAGATATTGGGCTGTATCTTGATGATGGTAAAAAGATAGTAAAGGATTTTAGGTAGAAAAGTAACAAAATATGGTTTTCAAAACTAAAACTACACAAGAAGAAACTGGTGTATCTATTCCATAAAGGTCATTTTTCTCCATTAATAGATAAAAAGGCATTTTTGTGGTGTTACATAATTATTTTTTTTGTATTTTTAACATTCGTGTTAAAAAATTCATTTATATTAATATTTAGGAATCAAAAGAGAGTTACACAAATATCCCACCCAGAAGAATTCCAATTATTTTATGTAGATACTCTGTGCTCAAGGAAGTAGTACATGATTCCCCAACCCTGAAGTGTAGCCTATGCAGAGTGACGTCTTTCTAATGATTACAGTGTTGGGCAGAAGAAAACTTTCCTCAGCCCTTCTGGGTTCTGGCTGGTCTAAGAATTAAATTGACATGACACAGATTAACAGGAGAAAATCAAAGTTAATTCTGTGTATACTGGATCCCCACATACATGAGAGGTTCAGAGACAGAAAGGTAAAATAAGGGTATATATGTCATCCTGAGCTAAGGAGTAAGATAAGGGCCTGGGGCTTCCACGGACAGGAGGGTCATTCACAGGATGATAATAAGAAGAGCAGATGTTTGATTATTATTTTTTGAGCATGATAATTTTTATTTTATGTATTTTTTATTAAAGTATAGTTGATTTATAATGTGTTAGTTTCAGGTGTACAGCAAAGTGATTCAGTTATGTGTATATATATATATATATATATACTTTTTAAGATTCTTTTTCCTTATTGGTTATTACAAAATATTGAGTAGAGTTCTCTGTTTTATACAGTAGGTCCTTGTTGGTTATGTACTTTATATAGAGTACTGGGTATATGTTAATCCCAAACTCCTAATTTATCCCTCCCCCGCTTTTCCCTTTGGTAACCATAACTATGTTTCTCTGTCTGTGGGTCTATTTCTGTTTTGTAAACAAGTGCATTTGTACCCTTCTTTTTAGATTCGACATATAAGCAATAGGTATTTGATTATTAGATGTTTACCTTGCCAAATAGATGGGGCCACTTAGATAAAATTTATCTCCAGTAATAACTCTTTTTTGGGAAAAATCCACAATATAAATTATTCTAGGTAGTTAGGGAGGAGTAGTCGTTTCTATTGAACCCACAGGGTCTCGATTACCTTTAGCTCAAAATAATCCTCATGCAACAGTGACATGTATTGGGGAGTCTAGTTCAGTACCTCTGCAATAGTATGGGAATTATAGCATGAAGGGAAGCGTTATTTTGCAGTGGAAAAAGCTGTGGCAAAACTACCTCAGCAGGGTGATCAAGGTTAACATCAACAGTGATGAACTGTGTTGATAAGCATGTACCTTTGATATAATGTGGTGAGAATGGCACTTTACCTCTGTGGTCTTCCTTCACCAAACCCATAATTCATGCCTACCTGTGAAAACAGCAGAAAAATCCAAATCAAAGGACCTTCTATAAAGTAACTGACAGTACTCCTTAAAAATGTCCAGGTCATCAAAAACTAGGAGACACTGAGAAATTGACATGACCAAGAGGAACCTAAGGAGAAATGACAATTAAATGTAATTTGGTGTTCTGGATGAGATCCTGGAACAGAAAAAAACAAAAACAAAACAAAACATCCAAAAAACAAGCAAACAAAGCAAAAAACATTGGGTAAAAATTAAGGAACTCTGAATAAAATATAGATTTTTAGCTATTATTAATGTATAAATATTGGTCCATTCATTGTAGGAAATGTACCATACTGATCTAAAATTTTAATAACAAGGGAGACTGTGTGGTGGGGTATATAGGAAGATTCTGTACTGTCTTTGCATCTTTTCTTTAAATCTAAAGCAATTCTAAAACTAAATCTAATTTTTAAAAGAGAGTTACAGTGGGAATAATTGTATTGAAACAAACAGTAAATACTATTTAGTAATTCATTAATGGTTGACAGAAGGAAAATTACTACTAGGCAAAACAAAATTAGCTTTCTGAAGTTGGGCTACAGAATATGGTATTGGAATATTTATTTCCTGAAATGAATTCAACTTTTCTTGATGCTAGAGGCTTTTCTTAGGGAGAACACTTTGGCTTTGGGAAAAGAGCACTAGGCCAGGAGTCCCTTCTCTTCCACTGTGTGACTTTGAGAACGTTGAGTTTACAGTTTATCTGTAAAATAGAGATGGCAAAATCTCTGTCTATTTGAAAGTGATATGTCAAAAAGTAGATGTGAGAAGCACCATGCCTATTTTGAAAGAGGATTTGAGGCAAATAATTTGAAAACATATGTAAGGAGTTTCAAACTGTACAACCCCATAGAGATTTAAAAGGAGAGCTTCTAGACTTTACCATCTATATGTCTCACAGACACTTAATGAAGCATTTTGAATACTAAACCCATAATTGTCTTTCTAAATATCCTTCTTTTTGGACTCAAACTACCTTATATCTCTCATTTTCCTCATGTCAATTGCACACATCAGAATTTATTAAATTGTCAGAGAAAATATCATATTTAATTCAAATTTAAGAAGACCATAGAGTCTACTAGAAATTAGACCCTCTCCCCTCCAGGGTATTTCCCAGTTATTTCTGAAAGGCACCCCTTGGGTCTTACATGTACTTAAAACCTCTTCACAGTTGAACTCATCATGTAGTGTTGCAACTATCTGCATATTTTCTCAAGTAGACTGTGAACTCCTTGAATGGGACTGTGTTTTATAAATCATGTAGCACCTGTGGCAGTGCTTAACACACAATAAGTATATAGTAGGTGCTTGGTGGGGTGATAACATTGCATTCCCTTAATGCTTCATTCAACACACAAGTAATGAACATCAACTCATTGCTGGGCAGCATGATAAGTACAGGAGAAAAAGCAGCTCATCAATGACCTGGCCTTAACAGTCACAATGCTCCTTCAGTCACATCAACCGAAGATGAGCAGATAGGTATTGCCCCCCTCTTCTGTAGATGTGTTTGCTCATAGAGTTAGAATTGTTGTAGATATCACAATCCAGTCTATGTGGCATAAAGGACAGAGCTATGAAATTAGAACCAGGTGATTAGTTTATCTGTTCTAGCTCGATTACTAATTTTTCTCAATTCTAGTCTCTTCTTATTCAACCAAAGAAATGACCATATTTTTGGTCATTCCTTTGTAGACATTCTATATTATACAGTAAAGGTAGACATTATTATGAGGTCAAGTTCTTGAGCAATTACACATGTCACCTGACTGAGGGTCTGAATGCTAAATACACAATTGCAGAGAGATTCTTATAATAGACTAGTGCCCAGTAGGACACAGGTTTTGTTATTTATTTAATTGAAGTCATTTCACAATTTTAATGCACTCATTTGTTTCATGCCTGAGTGATTTATAATAACTCTATTCGGTATTCCCAAAATAGGAACAAAAAAAAAAAGAGAAACAAACAAAATTTCCTCCTCTGCTCATCCTATTGAACAATATGCTCCTATTATATACCAGAAAGGATCAAAGTCTATTATTTTTAAGCTGCAGCCACAAATTTTGTGATGCAGTTTTGCACAAAATGCCTATAATCTTTAAGGTGGAGCCGTGTAACCCTGACTCCAAAATTTTCTTCATCAGATCCTCTAAATTTGGCCTGGTTTCCCTCCTTCAGATCACCAGGGCCAGGTGTTTTGGAAGTCCTAGAGGGGCTCCGTTCTGAACTAGCAAAACCCCTGCTGTGTTGCTGGCTGGTCTCAAAAGAGGTTCTGACGGGAGACATGCTGTATGAAACAGCATGGCGTTAGGCAAAAAGCATGGGTTCTGAGGTTGGGGAGTTATGGTTTCAACTCTTAAAGAAGAAAGAGAAGTAAAAATACTTATGTTCTGAGAATATGAAGCAAGATTTTAGGCAGACAAGAATATTAGCACTTAGGAAGTTTTACAAAGAATTCAACACCTGGTATTTCCATCCTGCCCCCATCTTATTCTCCATATAGCAGGTTGACCCCAAAAGGCCATAGAAAAAAATCACTTGTCTGTGGTCTAGAGTCATTTTTTTAAAAAAAAGAATCTTTACCTTTTAATTTGGAAATAACTTTAAACTTATAGAAATGTGGCAAAAAAAATAGCACAACACTCAATAATCTAGGTTTACCTATTTTTAACATTTTACTCTAATTTATAATTTCTGCACATTTTCTGGGTCATTTAAGGATAAATTAGATAATTTATGGACATTTAAATGTAATGACATCATATTTCCTAAAAATAGGAAGATTCTCTGAGATAACTGAAGTACACTTAATAATGGTACAATATTTTATTCAATCTACTATCTGTTCTCCAACTTTGTCAGTTGACCCAAATGTGTCCTTGATAGTGTTTTCCCCCCTCAATGCAATAGTCAGTTGAGTTGGTATTATATTTAATTATCAAGCCTCTTTAGCTTACTTTAATCTAGAATATTTCTACTATAATCTTGTTTTCTTTTTTGACATTTACATTTTTAAAAATACACCCCCCCTTTTAAGAAAAATAGAGTGTTCCCTATTTATGCTTTATTTGATGTTTCCTCATGATTAGATTCAGGTTGTCCGATGTTTTGTTCTTCTCAGAGTATCACATCTTGAGGCTTACTTCTTACTGGTGATATTAATTTTGATCACTTCCTCCAGGTGTTGTTGAATTTCCCCCATTGTTGATTACTATTTTTTTCTCTTGCAACTCATACATGGTCTATGGGGAGATTTCTTAAGACCACGAAAATCCCTTGCTCCTCATCAGAATTTTCCCCTAGATTTAGCATCCTTTGATGAGTCTTTCTGGATGAAGCAGGAAATAGATGGGCCCCTGGAGCAAGCGATTTGAGTTCGTTCCTGTGGACTGATACTCCCAGACAAGAATAACAGGACAATTGAGAGAGTAGGCCAGGCCCTGCCCAGGTAGAAGATAAAAGACCACATATTCCTCATTCTCAAAGTCAGGAGACCTCCCCAACTACACATGCACAGAAGGGCTCCTTGGTGGTCAAAAGGGGAGTGATGGTAACTGATGCCAACTGATGCTCACTACCCACAGGCCTCTTCGGTAGAATCCATCTTGGCTAAGAGATGCGCGTGCACACATGGGAAAATCCTGAGATATACCAAATACGGACTTTGAACCAGGCAAATCAAAATGATTGGCCAAAGGAAACCCGGAAGAAATGCCCCATATAAGTGATTTAAACTGCCACGAGGGCGCGACTCTCTTTCTGAGCCCGCCTGTGTGTCTATCCACACGTACTCTACTTCTTTTTTCTCCTAATAAATACTTTGTTTCACTACTTTCCGTCTTTGTGGGAATTCTTTTTCTGCAAAGCCATAGGGCCAGGGCCTTGTCATTGACCACTGGTCTAGTGGCTAGGATTCAGTGCTCTTACCACTGCGACCTGACCTCAGTCACTGGCCGGAAACTGAAACTCTGCTTCAAGGAGCTGCAGGCCAAGGCCACCTGAGATCATGAGAGAGAGAGACAGAGAGAGAGAGAGAGAGAGATTTTTTTTTCCTATGATGGATACAAAATGCTGATTTTCTAACTCCAGCATTCCACCTGCATTTACCTGTCGGCATTCCGCATTCCACTGGGAGCAAAAGTCTTCCCTTCTACCTTTATCTACCTCTTCACCTCTCTATCATCTATCTACAAGCTAGCTATCTAAAATGGATATGAAATTAAGAGCTATCTCCTTCCAAAGTCTATATTATATTTTTCATTTATACCAAGTTGCTGATTTATTTTTGAAAAAGGACAGAGCTTCTTTTCCCTTTACAAGAAAGACCTGATCAGGGAATTCTCTGGTGGTCCAGTTGTTAGGACTCCACACTCCCACTGTAGGGTGCCCAGGTTTGATCCCTGGTCAGGGAGCTAGGATCCCATAGGCTGTGCAGAGTGGCCAAAAATAAATAAATAAAACAAAAGCTAACTTCCAACCTTTAAAAAAAAAAAGACCTGATCAATTCATAAGCTAATTTCTTCATTCACCTGTTAATAAGCTCAGTATTATGTTAATCCATGTGTAATATGTGTCAGGAAGTGATTTTGTGCTGGAGATTGTGCTTTCAAAGATTTCATATTCTAGGGAAGTACACATATAAGAGTTCTAGAAAATAATGTACGGTTATACTGTATTTTTATTAAAGATCAATTAAAATATATGACCTTTAGACTGTTATGGCTAACTTAATATGATACTATTGATATTTAAATATGGGTTGAGGATCACATCTATAATCTCAATAGATAAATAGCAAAATAACAATCACATATGTCTTTCAGCTCATTTCTCCATGAAGATGAGTTATGTTTGGTACTAAAAAGTTAAGAATAAAACTGTAGCTTAAATATAAAGCACAAGCCTCCCCATTTGGAAGCGCAGTATTTTCTATTTTAATCCTTCCTTCAAAAGCCTAATATGGGGCTTCCCTGGTGGCACAGTGGTTGAGAGTCTGCCTGCCGATGCAGGGGACACGGGTTCGTGCCCCAGTCCAGGAAGATCCCACATGCCGCAGAGCAGCTAGGCCCATGAGCCATGGCCGCTGAGCCTGCGCATCCAGAGCCTGTGCTCCGCAACGGGAGAGGCCACAACAGTGAGAGGCCCGCGTACCGCAAAAAAAAAAAAAAAAAAAAAAAAAAAAGCCTAATATGAGCAAGGTGCTAGGGAAGAGACAAAGCTCAGGGATGTCTTCCTGTCTCTCTCTTGAAATGCATTCAGAAAGAAGAAGAGTCCTGAATAAGATACATGGATGGGGGCTTCCTTGGTGGCGCAGTGGGTGGGAATCTGCCTGCCAGTGCAGGGGGCATGGGTTCGATCCCTGCCCTGGGAAGATTCCCACAGGCCATGGAGCAACTAAGCCTGTGTGCCACAACTACTGAGCCTACGTTCTAGAGCCCATGCTCTGCAACAAGAGAAGCCACGGCAATGAGAAGCCCGCGCACCACTTGCTGCAACTAGAGAAAGCTGGCACACAGAACAAAGACCCAACATAGCCAAAAATAAAAACAAATAAGTAAATAAATTTATAAAGAAAAAAAAGATACATGGATAGTAAAACAGGTGTGCTTTAGTAGGCTTTATTCTGATACATCAATAGCAACCTCATATTTATTTTGATACTTTGCATGTTAAGAATTCTTTTTATGAAAGGGGTAAATGAGCAAAGAATAGGATACATACATTTTATGGACACTCTTTCTAAAAAGTTGTAGTAGGAGGTCTCTAAGCTTTTACAGCTGTGACCTTTATTACTGCTCTGATCCCACTTGCCTGAAATTATCTAAGGGCTTAGAACACTGGCAGAATAGGGTAGGATTTGTGGAATTGAGGAGCATATACTGAACAGTTTTTAAACACCAGACTTAAATGTGGTTTCTTCTATAACTGTGTGAGGTAGACCTTTTTACCCATTATGTAGACGAGGAATCTGATGTTCAGAGAAAAAAGTGATTTGGCAAAGATTATAGAGTGGTAATTGACTTTTCTGAGGTCAGACTCAGCTCCTGCTAGAACTCTGACTCTTTTTACTACTGAGGTGTCTGCTGCCTGGTGCATAAATCCAGGGTAACTTATCATGAACTTTTGCTAAGACTCCACGACCATCTGCAAAAAATAGCCTATATCTTGATGAAAACTGTCAAGGGCACCTGTACAATCCCAGAGAAGGGCCTAATCCAAGGTTTCAAAATTACAGTGTGCACTGTGCATTATTCTTTTCAGACTGTCTTTGTGTCTTTTATCTAATGTGATCAGCAATAGATTTCATTAAAAAGAAAATGTTGTATTAAATAATTAACTTAATTTGCTTTCATTAAACTAATGGACAGGAATAGAGTATAGGGAGCATTGTATATCACCAGGCCAAAGCCCTAGCAGGCTAATTCATTCTGTTGCTTTTAAACTCCCTTTGAGTTCCCTCAAAGCAATCATAAAGTTGGGCTGTGTGATGTGTGGAGTCATTCCACCCCTGTTGCCAGTCCAGGTGCCTCCTGCACTTGGTAATTGGGCGAGGGTTTGACAGATTCATCTCATAACACTGTGACCCTTAATCTCAATGAACAAATAGACTGGCAACCAGTTTAGATATCCAAGGGCCAATCTCTTTTTGGTAGCAGCTGCTTGGTAGCGCCTGTCAGGAAGTAGATGGCCTTGGCATTTGGAAGTTGAGTCACCTTCTGGAGAAGTGACTGTATTTTCTCCAAATATGTCCGTAAAATACTGGCATACAGGAATGGTTTAAAGACTCCACTTACTTAATTTTTTTGCAGATGATATTCGTGATTTAGCCAACTTTTTCTTTTCTGAAATAGAGAGTAAAAAGAAAATGAAAAGGGAATGTGGATGCTCTCTGTGGCTAGATATTTATTTTGGATACTTTACCCACATACCAAATGTCATAAAATCTGTTTTAAAATGTCCATTTAAAAGCCATTTTTAAAAATATTTTATTTTATATTGGACTATAGTTGATTTAAAATATTGTGTTAGTTTCAGGTGTACAGCAAAGTGATTCAGTTATACATATACATATATTTATTCTTTTTCAAATTCTTTTCCCTTTTAGGTTATTACAGAATATTCAGCAGAGTTCCCTATGCTATTGGTTGGTTATCTGTTTTAAATATAGTAGTATGTATATGTCAATCCCAAACTCCCAATCTATCCCTCCCTCTGCCACCTTTCCCCTTTGGTCATTTGGTTTTAAGATGATATTTCATAAAAAAAAGATAGTAATGTCACAGCAGAAGATTGGCTAAGTGTTCTAACATGGATTTTATGATAGGTGGGCTCAATACAGTACAAGCCTGATGGAGGCAACATGATTTTGAGGCAAGATTCAACTTTGTGGAATCAGAGACTTGGCCAGTATATCCAATGATGATTAAAGTCATGAATATTTAAGTCACAGTAACCAAGTTTATTTTTGATAATGAAAAATTCATGTTTGCCAGCTGTACCTGGATCCACATAGAGATCACCTGCAAAGTGACCAGAATACCTGTGCTAGTTTGTCAGGGCACTGAAATTTCCTCTGAATAATGTTGGAGATGTGCTGGCAATTTTTTTTTTTTTAAGTATTTGGCTTTCCTTTTAGTAATTTCTTGGTAGAACACTTTTGTTACATTTTTTTTTCCCAATCGAGTAGAGTTGTAGTCTATTCCATCTACTGGCTGTGGAGTCAGAGAATATCTGAATTGTAGTCCCTGTTCTGACAGTTATTAGTTGTTTGACTCCCAGCAAGTCATTTAAGCTCCCTGAGCTTCAGTTTCCATAGAACGGGCATCTCCTATATAGGCATTGTCAAAACTTAGAGATAATGTGTATAAAATATTTACTACATAGCCTAGCACATAATAGGTATTCAATAAATGATGGCTATCACCACCTTTGTCGTCATCATGATCATCATGTAAAAGCTTTACTCTAATTTTAGACATATCTTTATTAAATTTCCAAGTTCTGCTTTTCTGATTTAATTTGGGTGGAATTCTGTCCCTTGGGCAACTTCTGCTAATCTAAAATATTACGTATAGGTTTTACAGACCTAAGTCTCAGAGAGAAATACATCATCTAATTATAGGAAAAAAACTATATGTGTGTGTGTGTGTGTGTGTGTGTGTGTGTATACATACATATATATATATGTATGGCCAAAGACAGAAAGAAAAGTAGAGCTCCCCAGTGTGAACTTATGCTGTATATTGATGTTCTTTTATAGTGTATCAAACTTGACCAGAATCTAGAGATTCACTTTGGAAAAAAGTAGAATAGCTACCATTTATGAACACCTCCTGCCTACTAAGCGTGCCACCTCATTTTAATCTTCTCAATAGCCCTGAAAATTAGATTGTTATTTCAATTTTACAGATTAAAGAATGAAATTAAGTGAAGTTACAGAATTTTTTAACTTCACACAATCAGAGAGTATTTGATCTGGGATTCAAACCCTAGGACAGTTGAATTGTAATGCCTGGGAACATTTACGATACTCCACCTCTTAGAAAACACAAACCATTAAGTGTTGAGGTCCTCAGTTTGAACACTGTAGTCCAAAGAGGCTTCATTTCTGTTTGATATTAAGATATGCTGAACCTTCACACATTTTGCATGTAACCTCCCTGTGGAATAGAAGACTCTGGGCTAAATCATGAACTCAGAGCAGAGATCCAGCTCTACAGGATTTACAACATAAGCTCTACTCGGAGACTAACCAAACTAATAGCCTTCATACTATATTATTAATCAACTAATGGCAACAGATAGGGGGAACTATAATCCTTGGGAAATAATCATTGGGTATGACTTTCTTGCAAAAGAGCTGAGATTTCAGTTAACATAATGGCAACTCCTTCTATTTCTTATACTTACTCTTCTCATGCCAAAGAGCAAGATTTACAGAGGATCTTTTTATTTACCTGTGGCCTGGCAAACCAGTATTATTTCACAAGTGGGATTTTTCTTTTTCAGTCTTAAAATAAAAAAGAATTTTATAAATATAGCACCATTTTAATAATAAATCCAGACTCTGAGGTGGATAGTCTAGTTTCTCAAACAGAATAGTTTGTAAAGTTACCGAATGCAAGATTTAAAATAAATATGGCAGTTCCCTCTGGGACAACTAATAATGGTGTTTCTCTGAACTCACTAAGATTGAGCCACAAAACATGTCTAGACAAATTTCATAAAAATCATGTAATATTTTCAACCTGCAAGGCACTGTGCTAGGGACTGGAGATTCAAAAGATGAATAAAATGCAGCCCTTAATATTAAAGAAGTCAGAGTGCAATGAGAGTAAAGATTAACTACAATAAGTATAATAATTGATTTGACAAAGATGTCTCAAGCTGTAGTGGGAGAAGGCAGGGGAAAATCATGAGTTTGGAATTAGATATACAGTCTTTGGCATGAGGCCCTTTTGAAATATACAAGTACATGAAACAGCTAACTGTTGACCATAAGAACATAGGCATAAGCAATACTTCAAGACTTTTTTGGGGTATTATTTATATTGAATAGTGTGTTGAGAAATAAACTATTTATTTGGAGTAGCACCTAGCATTTGTTGAGCAATTAACAGGGACTATGTCAAGTGCTTTATGCACACAGTATTAAGACTCGGTAGCAGTCTTTTGGTGTAGGGGTTGTAGGGCAGTAAAATTTTCCACCTCAAAATGTCTCTGGGGGGGCTTCCCTGGTGGCACACTGGTTAAGAATCCGCCTGCCAATGCAGGGGACACGGGTTTGAGCCCTGGTCCGGCTAGATCCCACATGCCGCAGAGCAACAAAGCCTGTGCGCCAGAACTACTGAGCCTGTGCGCTAGAGCCCGCGAGTCATAACTACTGAGACTTCGTGCTGCAACTACTGAAGCCCATGCGCCTAGAGCCCGTGCTCCGCAGCAAGAGAAGCCACCGCGATGAGAAGCCCACGCACGGCAACCAAAAGTAGCCCCCACTCGCCGCAACTAGAGAAAGACAGCACGCAGTAATGAAGACCCAATGCAGCCAAAAATAAATAAATAAATTTATTTAAAAAAAAATGTCTCTGCTATGAGGATTATTTTGAGCTGAAAACAACCAAGGCCAAAAAGACTCAGGAAGTCTTTCTTTTCACCTCCCTTTAGATAAAGGACCTGTTCCAGGAATACAGCTATCACTAGAGACTTTTGCAAAGAATAATGGCCAGGTGTGGTGGGCAAACTCAGCAAGGCCTAGAGATCAGAGTCCACTCTGTGTCCCATGGTCTCTGCATGGCCCCACAAACATTTGTTTAGTACATATTTGCTTTTCGATCTTCATGTGAATTGCCTTCTCCCCCTTTAAGGTCCCAAACCACTGGCCCCAACATCCTCTTTTGTCTTTAGCTGAAGGTGGTATTGAAAGTGAGAGTTTGGGCCATTTTGGTGAGTTACTCAGTTCTCCTGGGTCTCTCCCAAGTATACACATTATTAGACTTTTGTTTGATTCTGTCCTTTTAATCTGTCTCATGTTAATTTAATTCTTAGAAGAACCTAAAAGGTAGAGGAAAAAATTTTCCTCCTGAACAGTGTTATTTCTGTTTAGGTAAATGAATGCTAGGTGATTCCCAGTGTTGCATAGAAATGAAGAAGGGAAGATGGAATTTTAACCCATTTCTGCCTAAATTCAAAGACTGAACATGAAGAAAGTTGTGTTCCAAGACTTCAGATAGAGGTAAAAGTGTGTCTATAATTGTGCTAGAAGGGAGTTTTGGAGACTTGATAGCAAGTTTACCAAAGTAGGGCTTGATGAGCTGGCTACCAGCTTCCTATAAAAACTGGCTTTGAAGTAGAGTCATCAAGTCAAGTTCAAACTTTGCCACTTGCTCATTGTGTTGGCTACATTATTTATCATCTTTGAGCATCAACAAAAAGAATGATAACAACACAAACTTTACAAAACTTCGGGGGGGATTTAAGAAAATTTCATATCAAAACATCAATTCTGAGCTTGGTACATAATAGGTGATCTGTAAACATCTGTTTCCTTCTTCTTCATCACATGCCTTTTCCTAAAGAGGGTCCAGAAAAAAGGGCTTGCTGCCTGCTCCATTTAGTGTGCCCAAGGATGTAGAGCAGGTCTTCTCAAATGCAGTATGTGTAGGAATCACCTGAGGATTTGGTTAAAATGCAGATTCTGACTCTGTAGGTCTGGGATGGGACCTGAGGTTTTGCCTGTCTCATAAGATCCCAGGAGATGTTAATGCCATTCTTCTATAATCACTTTTTTGTCAGCAAGTTTTATATTGCTTGAATTTTTATTCTTCTGTGGTGTGTTAAATGCCTTCAAGTTGATTTCTTCCTACTTCGCTTTTGTAGCAAACAAAGAGCAGCTGTTTTCATAGTCACAGGTTTGGCGATATTGGACACCTTCCTAACAGAGTGCTTATTATTTGGAAGAATAATTGAACAGGAGCAAAAATCTATATGAGCAACTACACTAAGACTTGTGAGCATTCTTATACTGCTTTAGAGTTTACAGTGTGCTATCTGGATTTTTCTCAGTTGATTAAGCTGTTCTACAGGTATCCTTTGAGAGTCTACTGTGTCCAAGGCAATGAGGGAACAGAAAAGACTAATTTAGAACTTCATGGTGCTCATAGATTAGCAGGAAAGAAAGGCAGAAAATTTGGTGACAACAGGATCATGTAAGTAATAAGATCCACAGTGGAGTATGTTCAAAGTCGTATAGTGACATCAAGGAGGGCATTCCTATCTCCAGGGATCAGGAAAGGGGAAGGGAAGGCTTCCCAAAGCATATTACATCTTCACCACCTTAGGCATCATTATTATCACTGCCATTGTCTCTAGAGCACTGTTGCCATCATCATTACAACCATCAAATAGCGTTGATTGCAAACTTGCTGCTTACCAGGTACTATGCAAGGCACATAATATGCATTCTCTCAAACTATCCCCATAACTTCCTCATAAGTTGGGTACTATTATTACCCCATTTTACAGGTAAGGGAATGATTCTTAAAGAAATGAAATAGCTTGCTTAGTATTAAATAGCAGGGCCTGAATTCAAATGTGGGTACTTATCCCAAAGCTCATGTTCTTAGCCATTATGCCACTACTATCTCAATTCACTTTATTTAAGATAAAGGATCAGAACAATCTTTATAGATACATAAGATAAGTTAATTGTTTCAGTTTTAAGGTTGAGGACCCCGAGGTTCATATAAAATATTTTCCCAAATAATGGGATAAGAGGGGAGGACAAGGCTCAAGTGAAGTTTCCAGGTTCCACATCTTTCTACCCCATTTTGCAGGTGCTGAGATAGAGGTAGGGTAGGCAAATTATTCAATCCATGTGCATCTACATTCATATTATACATCTGCACACCATGGAAAAAACTCTCTTCATTTCCCAGCCTGCAGGTCTATATATATTCTGCTTTTGCTTCAAAGTCCTTGTGTTAGTAATATAATCTGCTTTTCATCTTTGGTTCTATTTTCCATTTGAGTTTTATTTCTCCTGCTTTTCTTGATTATTAACTATGCAGCTTTTAGTCGCCCTTTGAAGAAGCCCTAATGTGTAATAATCTTCTTTCACCTTCTGGAGGCTGAATATTTTAATATTCTTAAAAGTATTATTGTCTGGGAAGGGATGCTTAGCTCAGGTAAGCATTATCTTCTATATCTCTTAGTTCCTTTTTCTTCCTTCCCTCACTCCTTCTGCTTGTTCTCATTCTCGTTCCTTCTACATTTTACTCTGTGTCTCTTTTATCCTTCCCTCCTGACTTCTTCCCTTCTCTCTCCCTACCCTCTCTCTATCTCTCTTGAATTTCAGAGGTGAACAGTGCATTCCCATTTAACACTTGGTGATGAATTTTCTGCATTTATAATTCCAATGTGAGCACAAGATGTCATATGAAGAACTGGACTTTGCAACGGAAAGGAACCAGCTAATATTTCACCTTTACGCGTTTTTGACTTTGTGGTCCCAGGAAAATTAAACTAACTTTGCTTTATTTGCTCATCTCTAAATAGAGATAATAATACCTTTGTCACAATATAAATGCAAACAAAATATTGCCTGAAACAGAATGAAAAGTGCAAGAAAATATAAAGAAATTTAGGGTGAGGCCTGGAGTTAGGCATTCGCTTTTGCATTTATCTTCATAGATTGGCATGGCTCTATCTTGCACAAGATTGTACAATTTCATTGGAAAAGATTGCTTCTCACTTATATTTTTATCCTAATTGCCCAGCCCATGCATTATATGAAAGGTTCTCAGTAAGTAGGATCCTTATTGAATGGAGCCAGGAGAGAAGCTGGATCAATCCAGGGATGAAACCTTTATTGTCAGACAGTCCTGGTGTTCTCTTTCCCACTTTGCTCCCAAAGCAGCCTCTCCTAAAAGGAGAACATTCAGGTCAGTCCCTCTGCCAGCAAGACATTGTTGGCAGCATTTCCCTCTAAACTGGAGAGTAGAAGAAAAGGCTGCTCCACCAGCTGCCACCAATATCTTCAAAAACTTGGATGTTTAGGCCATTATAGGTTTCCCATGGTGTTCTCCAGTGCTCTTTTCAAGTATTCTTTTTCTTTTTAATCATCTGAACAAAAGCCTCATAAAAATAGCACAGTATAGCATCTCCACCTCTCCAAAATGCAGGAGACCATAGTATGTATTTTCTTTCGGAAATCTTCTTCTATATTTTGCCTTTGAGACACTACTGCTCATTCCTGAACATGCTGATGTTCTCCAGGTTCCTACCTTGTCCACCCAGAGCCTTGTGGCTCTACAGCTGCTTCTTGGGCAAATCTATCACTTTTCTGCACTTCAAAAGTCATCCATATCTGATGGCTCTCAAATCTCTATGCCTCTGATCTGGCTGTTCAGCTCTGCCCCACATACCCACTATCTTTAAGTATTTCATGACTATCCCACAGGCATCAGAGCTTATCACAAGAATGAGTTTCTATTCCCCACCTGAACTTGTTTTCCTTCTATACTGACAACCACGGCAATGGCATAAACAGCCAGTTAATTCTCACCACTGCCTTGTAAGTAAATATTATTGCCCGTATTGGGCTGATGAGAAAACTAAATTTGAAGAAATCATGTAGCTGGAAAGTGAAAGAGCTGGCCTGCAATCCCAGATCATCTACTCCAAAGACTGTGTCTCTTCTGATAAGTTTTACAAGAATTTTCAAGAATATTTTATAAGAATAGGGAGGAAGAAGCAAAAAGTATTGACTTATTAAATAATAAGGAAATTATAATAGACTCCAACTATTGCCACAAATACTAATCAAATGAACATAATCTTGCTTCCTTAGACCACCCACCCTGCTTAGTAAAAAATCATACATTAAATAACTTAATGGAATTTTTTCAAAAGTTGAATTTATTTTACGAAATGACCCCATAATGTTATGTATGTAATCTCTCCCTTGGCCATTGCAGCAACAAAAGATTCTTATTGTCAGAAAATAATTGAATAAGTCGGGGATAGTGTCATTCAAATTACTTTTTATGAGCAAAACACTATTCTTGGCTCGTATTCAAGACATAGATAAAATAGCTAAGAGATTTTAATGTTGTTTATAAAGATCAGGCACTAAAATATATACAGTACTCCCATTATTGTCTTTTTGTCATTGCCTAGATCCCAAATGCTTTCAAGGCTCAATGTTCTAGAGTCAGCTTGATATGGTACACATACAAAGAAGGGAAAAAAAATGTTAGGAGCAGTTTTAGGGCTTGATTTTGGTTAAGGAGTTTGTCCACTGAAAGAGATTATCTTGCCTTGTTGAGGTGGTGATTAACATTTAGGGAATTTCTCTAATGTCAGGACTACTATAATAATATTCATTTAAAACTCCAAGTATATCTGTTTTTTTATTTGTATTGAAAAAGAGTCTTATGAAAATAACTCTCAAAGGTCCAAATGGGCTTTATGTAATACAGGAAGTATTTCTGGGCAATACTTGTCCTGTGTGATCTGTCATAAGTAGAATGATGCCTGTTAAGAAGAGAAGAGCCACCAGGCAGCCAGATGGTTCTTCTTATAGACAGAACTATAAATGGATGTCCATTGCTAGAAAGTTGTTCTTAGTTTTACAGACTCAAAAACATAGATCAATGATGCTATGGGCTGAATGTGTCTGTGTCTGTGTCTCCCACAGATTCATATTTGAAACTCAACCCCAATGTTAAGATATTTGGAAGTAAGGCCTATAGGAGGTAATTAAGGATTAGTGACCCTATAAAAAAGACTCCAGAGAGATCCTTTACCCATTTCCTACATGTGAGGACACAGTAAAAAGAAGACTGTCTATGAACCAGGAAGTCGTTCCTCAGCAGACACAAAATTTGTTGATTTTGATCTTAGACTACCCAGCTTCCAGAACTATGAGAAATAAATTTCTGTTTTGATAAGTCACCTAGTCCATGGTATTCTGTGATAGCTACCCACTAAGAGAAATGGAAAATGGATGGGATTGGAAATCAGGTAGATTTGGGTTTGAATGCCAGTCTGCATCCCTTCTTAACTGCTGACCTTGGGCAAATCTAATCATTTCTATATTTTAGTTGCTACATGTTAAAAAATGATATGAAAATATCTCTGTGGTAGAGTTACTGGGGCTTAAATACTTGTCATTGCTATTGTTACAACTGTAGCTCAGTGCTTAATACATGGAAGAAACTTAGCTGAGCATAGCTTTTATATTGCTATTTCTCTGTCAAGTCCATATTGACCAAACTTGAGAGATTGCTTTATGTTTAAAAGCAACTGAAATATTAAAGAGGGGTTTATCCCATTTCAGTAATCAACATTTATTTCCTTTTGTGCAAAGCACTTTACTCCCCAATATGGAATCATAAAGGAAGTCAGATTAACAAACACGTATAAATTAGCCAGCAACAATACAAAGCAAGGCTGGTACTGCCGTCCTATTCCTAGGTACTTACCTAAGAGAAATTAAGACATATGTCCACGCAAAGACTTACACTCAAGTGTTCAGGGCAGATATATTCATATTAGTCAAAACCAAAATAACACAAATTTTCATCAACTTGTGAATAGTGTTCATAAATATAATAAATATCTCTACAATAGAATAAGCAAAAAAAGGATGAACTATTGATATGCACAAAACATAGACAAATCTCAAAAGCATTTTGCCAAGTTAAAGAGGCCAGACATAAAAACAAACTTTATGATTTTATTAATATGACATTCTAGAAAAGGAAAAGCCATAGTGACAGGAATCAGATCAATAGTTGTCAGGGATCAGAGGTGGAAGGGTAGGTACTGACTGCAAAAGAGCATGAGGGAAGATTTGGGTTAATTGAAATAGGTGTAAATATTTTCTATTATGACTGCTGTAATACTGCTATATATATTTGTCAAAATGTATCAAATTGCATGCTTAAAATTGGTAAATTTTATTGTATATAAATTATATCTTAATATAGTTGATGAAAGGGAAAAAAATCAAGAAGAAAAAACAAAAGATTGGAAATTTCAAGTGATTCTTTTCAATCAAAACCAAGGACATTATTCCCCACTTTTCTAGTGACCAGATTGTTCTAACATGAGCCGATGTGTCCAAAACACAGAATCACCCAACATCAGATCTCATCCCAGATTGGCCTTCCATCAGCCTAGACATTATCCTCATTTTGCTGATGAGGAAACTAAAACTTGATGAGGTTATGTAGCTGAAAAGCAAAAGAGCTGGCTTTCAATCTCAGATCATCTCACTCTAAAACTTGTGTCTTTTCTAATAAGTTTTATCAGAGAGGAAAGAACAGGGTGATAAAGGGGAAAATGCTGGAACAGCAACAGACCTACCACACACACACACACACACACACACACACACACATACACACACAAGAAACAATTTAGGAGTAACTGAGAAAATTATGTACTCAGCCCCAGTTTAGTCCTTCTGTGATCTTAGCTGTTCCGCGAGGAGAAATCCTTTTGCCTAGTTGTCAGTGAAAGGTGTTGGCAAAATCTTTTCTCCTCTTCTCCCTGGGCATAGAGCCAGACTACATTTCCCATTGTCCTTTGCAGTTAGATTGGTCACGTGACTGAGTTATAGCTAATTAGACTATGAATGAAAGTAATATGTACCAATTATAACCATAATTATAAAATCCTTCCACATGTTCCTTTATGAGTTATTTTTCCTTTCAACCTGGGGAAGAAGACAGTTCCAAGGGCAATGTTGGGAGCTATGAATTAAAGATGTCAGAGCCGCCATAGTCTTGGTTCATGAATGACTATGTAGGGAAGAGACCACACACTGCCACCATATACAGACACTACCACAACCTGCTTCTACCAAACTGTAAACAGTCTTTACTGTAATATGAGCAACAAACATCTGTTTTGTTGAGCTAACGACAGCTATAGGTTTATTTGTCACCATAATCTTGTCACCCTAGTTAATGTAATAGGCTAGCAGCAATGTAAAGCCTAGCATCAAAGTAGGTAGAGTAGTCTATTCTGGACTTTCAATTAAATCTCTACCAAATCTCAGGTCATATTACTTCAATTTCAAAGTACAGATAATTTTGGATATACTATCCATAGTGAAGGAGACAGTTTTTCCTAAAGCCTAGAGATAGCTGGATTTTGGTGCCCATTGAGGTAAATCAGTAGTCCCATGACTCAGGACTGTCTTGCTAGCTTTTTACAAAGAAAACTATTTCAAAGAAGTATAGAAGAGGCATTTACCCTGGTAAAGACTTATTCTTAAACCAAAACTCTATCTCCTAGAAAATCTGGTCAAATCAGTCTTCAAACTTGACCACTCTTAGTAATAATCCTCTTACTAGGAAGGGGCATATCTAACAAGAGGGTCTTGGACTGCAGAGGAGCACTGAGTTTCCCTGAGACAAGACTCACATGATCCAGATTCAATTTTTCTTTCCTTGGACACTGTCCAGATACACACCACTAACATTGGTTTTCCTCTCTCTGCATTTTTCTGAGCTGCCATTGCTGACAACTTATTTTCTCTTGACATTTTTTTTTCTTCTTTAGCTTAGCTAATACCAATGAGTCAAGTCTTGTTCTAGCTTAGGAACAATTCATTCTCCTTTACAAGGCTATTTATATTTCTAAACCCATCCATTATATGTTGACTTTATCAGTCAAACATTCAGAGTTCTCTGGAGACACTCAGGCATTACTCAGCCACTGATTCATTCCAGCTTACCAATACATAGAGAAAAAAAACAAAACCAACAACTTAAAAAACAAAAGCCTTCCCTCATTTAGAGTCTGTGTGACAGAAGTAATCAGCAAAATGATTTGCTTATGTTTTGTTTTGTTAGATAATGTGTTGTACAAGAAAGAGCCAGTTAGATCTAGGTTCAAAAACACTGCACAAAACCTACCGAGATGTGCAACTTGCATCAATTTGTTTCGACTCTGTTAATGTATAAAATTAGAAAATCAATACCGTATGGTTTTGGTATATGTATTAAATTTCCTCTCTTCCCAATCCAACAGAGGGTGGTCAAAATCAGGGTTTCCATCCCTGTGGGTACATTCTATAGTGTAGATATTTACATTCACTTGTAAGGCATTTCTAGAAACTTCTCAAGAATCAGATGGGATGTCTGATGAAATGACCTATTAAAATCACTTGCAAGCTCAAGGGCCTAATTGGCCCTTAATTAGCCCATAAAAATATGCTAAGTATGAGAGCAACATGTGGGGCTGAACTTGCCAGAGTTTTCACATTGTGAAAAACACTACTGTCATATACCTATGACTGAAGAGCCAGTGGGTTAGGGCCATGACACATTATGGCCTGGTTCAAGTCCACAATGCAAACAAAAATAGTTACCTTCTTTCTTAGTGTATTTAATACTGTAGTGCTTTAATTCTCCTCATAGAATGATAGACTGTCTATGGAAGGGGGAATCTTTGGAAAAAATCATTGAATCTAACTAACATGAAGCTGAAATTTTAATTAGCAATAAAGAAACTGCTGATCAGATTATCTGACAATTAATCAGACTAAGTACACAGAAAGTTTTCTAATCCTGGAAATATATAAGTAGAGGTAGGATGATAATCTCTCAGTGTAAAAATGTAGACATCTTGGTTAGAAAGCAGAACATTGACTTTTAGCAAGACTGAAACATACTAGTTCTATGACATTGTGAAAGTCACTTAATCAGTTTGAGTTTTAGGTTTGTTATAAATGAGGCTGACTCATAACACCTCCCATAGAGGATTATTATAAGGAATAGAAACATCTGTGAGGTACTTAGGCAATGAGTGACACATTGTGGAGAGAGTAAGATATAGTGATGGTAGTTGTTATTTAAAAAGAAATTTCTACACTGAGTTGGGCCATTCGGAAAATCACTAACTCTGGGATCATCTTGTCTGAAATCAAAATATAAATAATATTTGTAATATAAATAGTAGTAATAGTAGTAGTATTCCTTTAAAATCTATATTTGTAACCCTGAATATTAGGGAAACAGACAAATAAACAAAGAATCATTGAGTCAAGGGTGAAAATGAGTAATTTTTTTTTCTCCAAGATTAGCCTTCTTTTATAAAGAATCATTTGTACTAAATATTAATTTACTTAAAACAACAACAAGGACAACAACGTTATAGGCTTCTCTCACTCCAGTTCTCGAGTATTTTCTGCTCCAATCATCATGGTCATGTTAGGTGGGTATTCATCATATATTGAAAAAGTCTTCATTCAATAATCATATTACACTTCTCTTATAACTCATGTAATCAGTCCTCCTTTCACTGTCAATGCCTAGCATATATATTTAATAGCCAACTCAGGCTCCACCCTGACCCAATTTAGCTATTCTCCTGTTCTAGACTTTGGCAGTTTATTCATAAATTTTAATTTTTTTTTAGCATTTGTTTTTCATCCGTGTTTGAAGCTTATGTCTAATGTCTTATCTCCTGTTTATCAGAATCACTGTTTCCTTATATGGAGACAATATTCTCCATGTGGTCTCCTTGAAGCCTTAGGAGATACTATGAATACATTCAGTAGCAGTCAGTTTTATTTCCTATGGCATCTAGTGTATGTTCTATTCCCCAAAGCTTTAAAAAGTGAATATTATAATAATGGGAATAATGGGAAAAAAACACAACTTATTTGTGTTAAGAGTCTCAATACCTGGGCCCTATTATATTAGTTAAGCAACCAACTTATCAAATGAGTATTATAAAAAGAAATTTGGAACAACCTTGCCCAGACTTCAGAGACCTCTTTCAATGAAGGACTGTTCTACAGATTCTCACTGACCCATAGTCATCTTTGCCATTTTTATCCCACAAGGGGTAAGTAATCTTAAAAGAGCCAAACAGCTATATGAAAAATTAAAAGAAAAAAATCCCTTGAGCTTAAGGAATTATTCTGAATACTGTGAAATATGAAGTCTTCTCAAATGAGGAATTCACATCTTTGCATTTAAAAAAGGAGGAGGAAGAGGACTCAGCAGAGGCAAATTCTCCAGAGATTAAAGTTTTTAAGACCAAAGCTGAATTGCTATCTCCCTCTTTTTCTCCAAAGGAAAGGCTCCAAATATGACCTCCTCATGGCTTCTGAATCCCTTCACTACTAGAAATCTCAGGTGTGAAGAGTCACTATTCCCTTGGGTATAATGAAAACAGAACAGAAAGCCATGGACACTTGCTATTGTATCTCTGCATGAACTGTTCTTTTAAGCAAAGTTAGGCTGTAGAGCTTTTCTGCCCCATTATCTAAAGTAAAACAAGATGACAGTCTGTCAAGCAGTGTATCATTCATTAATCCATTCACCCATTCTGTCACCACACATTTATTGGGAATAGTGTATACCAGGCATTATAGATTATGGGGATAAAGAGATACAGAAAGTATAGTCAAAAACATAATGGTGAGGCAACACAAAAAGAAGCTAAACATGTGTATGTAGACCTGGTCATAAGAAACTTATACCAAACAGAATTAAGTAGGTTTCTGTATGGCTCAGTTTTTCAATGCTTTTGACATACCAATTTTTAAAAGAGATAAACCTACAGCATTTCCAAATTTATTGGACAATGGAAACCTGCTTTGTTTTGAGTTTACTTTTTTTGTTGTAGAGCAGTGACTAGTATTTCATGGGACATGCTTTGGAAATTAAACATCAGATGATGGAAAGTTGTTTAATGATTATAAACTGGGGTAGTTTGTGAACAGATTTAACTTAAAAATAGTTTACATCATTAGCAGAATAATTGTATGAAAAAAATGTGTGGGTTGGAGAGAAGTAGAAGAATCTGTATATTAGTCCAGATAAAGTTCAAGGAAGTCCTGCACTAAAGTAGTGGTGGTTGGAAGAAAGGATAATACGTAAAGAGGCTCTTGATTTCTAGAAGGTCTGGTAGGATTAGACTATATATTAGAAACTATAGAAGGACCAGATGGAAAATTGGGGGTAGGGGGAATGTGTGCATTTGGACACATTGGATTTGAGGAGCCTTGGGTATGAATGTGTAGTAGGTTATCCTGTCACTGTGCCTATGGACTCTTCCAAGTGAAAAATATGGCAATAGATGATACTTTCCAGAGCTATAAAGGCAAGAAACCAAGCTACTTTATGATTTTGCAAAAAGTGAGTTCTGCTTAAGGGTCTACCTTGTTACATGTTGGGCATTCAGGACATACATAGTGTCTCCAGCTGGTCCTTGGTACATGCACTTTATCAAACTCACCTACCTCTCGTTCCAAAGACTCAAAAGGAAAAAGAGTTATTACATCACCTAACTCCTCACTCAAAAAAGAAAAAAGAGAAAAAATTCAATGGAAAAATCCTTTTATGAGGTTTAAAACATTTCATGCCTAAGGGTTCAGATTCTACTAAAATGTTTCTTATGAAACCATCTTAGAAATAATTTATGCAATCTATAAAGTTTAGGAAAGAAACAAAAATAAGAAAAATATGTCTACTGGCCAAGGCTCCTTAGAGGCTTATTTTTTCATTGACATATAAAACCTGTTTTGTAAACGTCATATTTTGCTGTGAATTCAGATTTCAAACAACTGTTTTTTTCTTTTTTTTTTTTTTTTTCTTTTTTTCTTTTTGCGGTATGCGGGCCTCTCACTGTTGTGGCCTCTCCCGTTGCGGAGCACAGGCTCCGGATGCGCAGGCCCAGCGGCCATGGCTCACGGGCCCAGCCGCTCCGCGGCATATGGGATCCTCCCAGACCGGGGCACGAACCTGTATCCCCTGCATCGGCAGGCGGACTCTCAACCACTGCGCCACCAGGGAGGCCCCAAACAACTGTTTTATGTTAACTATAAAGTTTTTTTTTTCCTTAATCTTTCACTTACGGAGTGAGTTAAGTAAAACTGGGCATCAAAAAGTAACAGGGAAGACTTCCGGGTAAGATGGCGGAAGAGTAAGACGCGGAGATCACCTTCCTCCCCACGGATACACCAGAAATACAGCTACACGTGGAACAACTCCTACAGAACACCTACTGAACGCTGGCAGAAGACCCCAGACCTCCCAAAAGGCAAGAAACTCCCCACATACCTGGGTAGGGCAAAGCGGAGAGATCCCCACACAGAGGATCGGTGCCGAGCGGCACTCACCAGCCCGAGAGGCTTGTCTGCTCGCCCGCCGGGGCGCGCAGCGCTGGAAGCTGAGGCTCGGGCTTTGGTCAGAGCACAGAGAGAGGACTGGGGCTGGCGGCGAGAACTCAGCGTGAAGGGGGCTAATGTGCCACAGCTAGCCGGCAGGGAGTCCGGGAAAACTCTGGAGCTGCCGAAGAGGCAAGAGACTTTTCCTTCCCTCTTGGTTTCCTGGTGCGCGAGGAGAGGGGATTAAGAGCGCTGCTTAAAGGGGCTCCACAGATGGGCGCGAGTCGCGACTGAAAGCGCGGAGTCCAGTGACGGGCGTGGGACGCTGGGGCTGCTGCTGCTGCCGCCAAGAAGCCTGTGTGCGAGCGCAGGTCACTGCCCACACCGCCCATCCGGGAGCCTGTGCAGCCCGCCACTGCCGGGGTCCCGGGATCCAGGGGCGGCTTCCCTGGGAGAACGCACGGCGCGCCTTGGGCTGGTGCAACGTCACGCCGACCTCTGCCGCTGCAGGCTCGCCCCGCACTCCGTGCCCCTCCCTCCCGCCCGGCCTGAGTGAGCAAGAGTCCCCGAAGTGGCTGCTCCTTTAACCCTGTCCTGTCTGAGTGAAGAACAGACGCCCTCCGGCGACCTACACGCAGAGGCGGGGCCAAATCCAAAGCTGAGACCCAGGAGCTGTGAGAACAAAGAAGAGAAAGGGAAACCTCTCCCAGCAGCCTCAGAAGCAGCGGATTAAAGCTCCACAATCAACTTGATGTACTCTGCATCTGTGGAATACATGAATAGACAACACATCATCCCAAATTGAGGAGCCAGGAGTCAGTGCTGTGCCTCTGAGGTGGGAGAGCCAACTTCAGGACACTGGTCCACAAGAGACCTCCCAGCTCCACATAATATCAAACGGCAAAAATCTTCCAGAGATCTCCATCTCAACACCAGCACCCAGCTTCACTCAACGACCAGCAAGCTACAGTGCTGGACACCCTATGCCAAACAACTAGCAAGACAGGAACACAACGCCACCCATTAGCAGAGAGGTGGCCTAAAATCATAAAAAGTCCGCAGACACCCCAAAACACACCACCAGACGTGGACCTGCCCACCAGAAAGACAAGATCCAGCCTCATCCACCAGAACACAGGCACTAGTCCCCTCCACCAGGAAGCCTACACAACCCACTAAACCAACCTTAGCCACTGGGGACAGACACCAAAAACAACGGGAACTATGAACCGGCAGCCTGCAAAAAGGAGACCCCAAACACAGTAACATAAGCAAAATGAGAAGACAGAAAAACACACAGCAGGAGAAGGAGCAAGATAAAAACCCACCAGATCTAACAAATGAAGAGGTAATAGGCAGTCTACCTGAAAAAGAATTCAGAATAATGATGGTAAAGATGATCCAAGATTCTATTTCCAAGATCCAAAATCTTGGAAATAGAATAGACAAAATGCAAGAAACAGTTAACAAGGACCTAGAAGAACTAAAGATGAATCAAGCATCGATTAAAAACACAATACATGAAATAAAAAATACTCTAGACGGGATCAATAGCAGAATAACTGAGGCAGAAGAACGGATAAGTGAGGTGGAAGATAAAATAGTGGAAATAACTGCTGCAGAGCAAAATAAAGAAAAAAGAATGAAAAGAACAGAGGACAGTCTCAGAGACCTCTGGGACAACATTAAACGCACCAACATTCGAATTATAGGGGTTCCAGAAGAAGAAGAGAAAAAGAAAGGGACTGAGAAAATATTTGAAGAGATTATAGTTGAAAACTTCCCTAATATGGGAAAGGAAATAGTTAATCAAGTCCAGGAGGCACAGAGAGTCCCATACAGAATAAATCCAAGGAGAAATACGCCAAGACACATATTAATCAAACTGTCAAAAATTAAACACAAAGAAATCATATTAAAAGCAGCAAGGCAAAAACAACAAATAACACACAAGGGAATCCCCATCAGGTTAACAGCTGATCTCTCAGCAGAAACTCTACAAGCCAGAAGGGAGTGGCAGGACATAATTAAAGTGATGAAGGAGAAAAACCTTCAACCAAGATTACTCTACCCAGCAAGGATCTCATTCAGATTTGATGGAGAAATTAAAACGTTTACAGACAAGCAAAAGCTGAGAGAGTTCAGCACCACCAAACCAGCTTTACAACAAATGCTAAAGGAACTTCTCTAGGCAAGAAACACAACAGAAGGAAAAGACCTACAATAATGAACCCAAAACAATTAAGAAAATGGGAATAGGAACATACATATCGATAATTACCTTAAATGTAAATGGACTAAGTGCTCCCACCAAAAGACACAGATTGGCTGAATGGATACAAAAACAAGACCCATATATATGCTGTCTACAAGAGACCCACTTCAGACCTAGAGACACATACAGACTGAAAGTAAGGGGATGGAAAAAGATATTCCATCCAAATGGAAATCAAAAGAAAGCTGGAGTAGCAATTCTCATATCAGACAAAATAGACTTTAAAATAAAGACTACTAGAAGAGACAAAGAAGGACACTACCTAATGATCAAGGGATCAATCCAAGAAGAAGATATAACAATTGTAAATATTTATGCACCCAACATAGGAGCACCTCAATACATAAGGCAAATACTAACAGCCATAAAAGGAGAAATCGACAGTAACACAATCATAGTAGGGGACTTTAACACCCCACTTTCACCAATGGACAGATCATCCAAAATGAAAATAAATAAGGAAACACAAGCTTTAAATGATACATTAAACAAGATGGACATAATTGATATTTATAGGACATTCCATCCAAAAACAACAGAATACACATTTTTCTCAAGTGGTCATGGAACATTCTCCAGGATAGATCATATCTTGGGTCACAAATCAAGCCTTGGTAAATTTAAGAAAATTGAAATTGTATCAAGTATCTTTTCCGACCACAATGCTATGAGACTAGATATCAATTACAGGAAAAGAGCTGTAAAAAATACAAACACATGGAGACTAAACAATACACTACTGAATAATGAAGTGATCACTGAAGAAATCAAAGAGGAAATTAAAAAATACCTAGAAACAAATGACAATGGAGACACGACGACCCAAAACCTATGGGATGCAGCAAAAGCAGTTCTAAGAGGGAAGTTTATAGCAATACAATCCCACCTTAAGAAACAGGAAACATCTCAAATAAACAACCTAACCTTGCACCTAAAGCAATTAGAGAAAGAAGAACAAAAACATCCCAAAGTTAGCAGAAGGAAAGAAATCATAAAAATCAGATCAGAAATAAATGAAAAAGAAATGAAGGAAACAATAGCAAAGATCAATAAAACTAAAAGCTGGTTCTTTGAGAAGATAAACAAAATTGGTAAACCATTAGCCAGACTCATCAAGAAAAAAAGGGAGAAGACTCAAATCAATAGAATTAGAAATGAAAAAGGAGAAGTAACAACTGACACTGCAGAAATACAAAAGATCATGAGAGATTACTATAAGCAACTCTATGCCAATAAAATGGACAACCTGGAAGAAATGGACAAATTCTTAGAAATGCACAGCCTGCCAAGACTGAACCAGGAAGAAATAGAAAATATGAACAGACCAATCAGAAGCACTGAAATTGAAACTGTGATAAAAAATCTTCCAACAAACAAAAGCCCAGGACCAGATGGCTTCACAGGCGAATTCTATCAAGCATTTAGAGAAGAGCTAACACCTATCCTTCTGAAACTCTTCCAAAATATAGCAGAGGGAGGAACACTCCCAAACTCATTCTACGAGGCCACCATCACCTTGATACCAAAACCAGACAAGGATGTCACAAAGAAAGAAAACTACAGGCCAATATCCCTGATGAACATAGATGCAAAAATCCTCAACAAAATACTAGCAAACAGAATCCAACAGCACGTTAAAAGGATCATACACCATGATCAAGTGGGGTTTATTCCAGGAATGCAAGGATTCTTCAATATACGCAAATCAATCAACGTGATACACCATATTAACAAATTGAAGGAGAAAAACCATATGATCATCTCAATAGATGCAGAGAAAGCTTTCGACAAAATTCAACACCCATTTATGATAAAAATCCTGCAGAAAGTAGGCATAGAGGGAACTTTCCTCAACATAATAAAGGCCATATATGACAAACCCACAGCCAGCATCGTCCTCAATGGTGAAAAACTGAAACCATTTCCACTAAGATCAGGAACAAGACAAGGTTGCCCACTCTCACCACTCTTATTCAACCTAGTTTTGGAAGTTTTAGCCACAGCACTCAGAGAAGAAAAGGAAATAAAAGGAATCCAAATTGGAAAAGAAGAAGTAAAGCTGTCACTGTTTGCAGATGACATGATACTATACATAGAGAATCCTAAAGATGCTACCAGAAAACTACTAGAACTAATCAATGAATTTGGTAAAGTTGCAGGATACAAAATTAATGCACAGAAATCTCTGGCATTCCTATATACTAATGATGAAAAATCTGAAAGTGAAATCAAGGAAACACTCCCATTTACCATTGCAACAAAAAGAATAAAATATCTAGGAATAAACCTACCTAAGGAGACAAAAGACCTGTATGCAGAAAATTATAAGACACTGATGAAAGAAATTAAAGATGATACAAATAGATGGAGAGATGTACCATGTTCTTGGTTTGGAAGAATCAACATTGTGAACATGACTCTACTACCCAAAGCAATCTACAGATTCAATGCAATCCCTATCAAACTACCACTGGCATTTTTCACAGAACTAGAACAAAAAATTTCACAATTTGTATGGAAACACAAAAGACCCCGAATAGCCAAAGCAATCTTGAGAACGAAAAATGGAGCTGGAGGAATCAGGCTCCCTGACTTCAGACTATACTACAAAGCTACAGTAATCAAGACAGTATGGTACTGGCACAAAAACAGAAAGATAGATCAATGGAACAGGATAGAAAGCCCAGAGATAAACCCACGGACATATGGTCACCTTATCTTTGATAAAGGAGGCAAGAATGTACAGTGGAGAAAGGACAGTCTCTTCATTAAGTGGTGCTGGGAAAACTGGATAGGGACATGTAAAAGTATGAGATTAGATCACTCCCTAACACCATACACAAAAATAAGCTCAAAATGGATTAAAGACCTAAATGTAAGGCCAGACACTATCAAACTCTTAGAGGAAAACATAGGCAGAACACTCTATGACATAAATCACAGCAAGATCCTTTTTGACCCACCTCCTAGAGAAATGGAAATAAAGACAAAAATAAACACATGGGACCTAATGAAACTTAAAAGCTTTTGCACAGCAAAGGAAACCATAAACAAGACCAAAAGACAACCCTCAGAATGGGAGAAAATATTTGCAAATGAAGCAACTGACAAAGGATTAATCTCCAAAATTTATAAGCAGCTCATGCAGCTCAATAACAAAAAAACAAACAACCCAATCCAAAAATGGGCAGAAGACCTAAATAGACATTTCTCCAAAGAAGATATACACACTGCCAACAAGCACATGAAAGGATGCTCAACATCTTTACTCATTAGAGAAATGCAAATCAAAACTACAATGAGATATCATCTCCCACCAGTCAGAATGGCCATCATCAAAAAATCTAGAAACAATAAATGCTGGAGAGGGTGTGGAGAAAAGGGAACACTCTTGCACTGCTGGTGGGAATGTGAATTGGTACAGCCGCTATGGAGAACAGTATGGAGGTTCCTTAAAATACTACAAATAGAACTACCATATGACCCAGCAATCCCACTACTAGGCATATACCCTGAGAAAACCATAATTCAAAAAGAGACATGTACCAAAATGTTTATAGCAGCCCTATTTACAATAGCCTGGAGATGGAAACAACCTAAGTGTCCATCATCGGATGAATGGATAAAGAAGATGTGGCACATATATACAATGGAATATTACTCAGCCATAAAAAGAAATGAAATTGAGCTATTTGTAATGAGGTGGATAGACCTAGAGTCTGTCATACAGAGTGAAGTAAGTCAGAAAGAGAAAGACAAATACCGTATGCTAACACATATATATGGAATTTAAGAAAAAAAAATGTCATGAAGAACATAGGGGTAAGACAGGAATAAAGACACAGACCTACTAGAGAATGGACTTGAGGATATGGGGAGGGGGAAGGGTAAGCTGTGACAAAGTGAAAGAGCGGCATGGACATATATACACTACCAAACGTAAGGTAGATAGCTAGTGGGTAGCAGCCGCATAGCACAGGGAGATCAGCTCGGTGCTTTGTGACCGCCTGGAGGGGTGGGATAGGGAGGGTGGGAGGGAGACGCAAAAGGGAGGGGATATGGAAACATATGTATATGTATAACTGATTAAATTTGTTATAAAGCAAAAAGAAAAAAAAAGTTTATTAAAAAAAAAAAGTAACAGGAATATTTGACTTTTAATTTAGCTTCCTTACTCTTATTTTTCAGTGAATACATCCTACTGCAATTTATTGTGGTGATTGAGGAAGGAGGAGGAAGGGGTATATATCACAGGAGCAGGCGGGATGAGTAGACAAAAGAGCATTCCAAGCCTTTAATGTCTTTTTGCGGTAATGAAATTAGGTCCATTTCTCTTCTGGTTTTGCCACCAACTGTCTCCATGACCTTAGTAATGTTACCTCATTTCTCTAAATCTCACTTCCCTTATCTGTAAAATTAAAAAATATCCTTTCAGGTTTATGCTATATAATTTTAATTTATCATATTTTACTTGAGGCTTACACAAATATCTCAGAAAGTTGGTTTAGAAAAGAATCTGATAAAAAAGAACACACTTAACATTAAGGAGACAAAAAAAAAAAAAAACACCTTCCTAATTTCTAACATTTTTCAATCAAAACACAGAGCTTTTCCCTACTTGAAACTATAGATTGCATATTTTTTTCATAATAGTAATACTATTAATCCAAAGTGGTAGTGACATTCAAAATATTCATCCCATTTGTATTTATCCTTAAATGTCAATTAGCGTATTTCTGATAATAATTATTGAATGGTATCTTTCTAAAGCCAGAGTATAGGGATCTTTATTCCCAAGCCCCTACTTATTTTTTCGACCTCTGTCATTAATTCTAATTCTAGTTAAATTAAAACAAACTGACTTACTGTCAATTCCTAAATCTTACTGTCAGATTCCTAATTCTTATCTTAAAATTGCCTTGGTTTAGCTTTTGATAGCATCAGAAATCACACTGTGGCCTTAGAAAGTACTACAGAACCCCTCCAAGATTTTCTTTCCTTCTTTTCTGTCCTCTCTTGAGTGCATGCTTATTATTTATGGCAGAATAGAAGGTTCACAGTGAGATTCTTGATAGTATTGTATCAATATGTAAGGGCAGTTGAAAATTTGAATGTTCTTAAAATCCTTTGGAATTATATCTGTCACATCAAAGGAGAATTACTTGAGAAGACTTGATAGTAGCTATAAATAAGCACCAACATTCAATCCCCTTCTAAGAATTTTACTTCAAAATTTCCAAGCAAAACTTGTTCTGCTTTTAATGCCAGAACATAACTACTGAGTCAGGATAGTAGAGGAGGAATAAAATCACTGGAGAGTAGGAGGAGAGAGAGTAGAAAGATAAAATGTCTTATAAGTTCTGATTGGCATTATAACCAGCAAAACAGGTAAAAGTTGGGGAATTGTGGGAGTGCGTATTGAGAGAAATGACCGTTCTCTTTTCCAAGAACCCTGACCAACTAGGTAATAAATGAATCATAGCTAGTGGCTGGAAGGAATATTCTCATATATATTTTACTGAGAGTTCTGTCTATATGAGAGAGCATATATTATTGAAAATAATATTTTTATAAAATCTGCAGCTCCCCCCATCAAAGCTAAGTGGGGATTAAAAAAAGAAGTCAGTCTTAATCCTGGGAAAAGACAGACAAAATAAGAAAAAATTAAGTTTGAAAAAATAATAACTGTCTCTCAGATCACAGTACTTTCATGTTTTTCAAATGCAGCTTTTACTTGATGTTAATGGAATTTATTCATGCTCTCTGGTCTGAAAATACTCCTTCCACACAGGCTGAATTTCTCGGTGGTGCTGAACTGCATCCAATATTTAGTCTGAATTCAACCACTATTAAGTATCCTCTAGCAACAGGTTTTCTGGATGCATTAATGGAGGTTGCACACCCAGTGGAGATTTTGTAAGAAACTCTTATTCTGGATTTTTATTCTATTTTGGTACCTAATGCTCTGTGATTATTTATCTCCTTTTAGTTGGTTGTGCAATGTCTCAGGGTGGGGCCCTTTTTTCAGCTGTTCCTTTGTCTCCGAGGTTAACCACAGTGCCTGGCACCTAGGAAGGACGCACTAAGCATTAGCCCTAACCATGAAATCCAAGAATACTGTACCCAACAGCTGTATTTCTACCCCTTCCTGTCATAGGTAGAAAAAAATTATTTCCTTGGAATTGGTGACCAAAAATCTGTAAGATTTTCCCCAGGAGGGTGAAAGAAAACAGAAACAGAAACATACTGAGTACCTACTGTCTGTTAGATTGCACCAGGGGTTATCAAATAAATAGTTTTTAAAAATCTTCACAGCAACCTTGATAGAAAGGTACTATCACCCCCTTTTATAAGTGAGAAAAAATAAGGGCTCAAAAGATGGGGTTAACTTGCTGTTGGTATTTTAAGTTTATAAAGTTTGTAAATGTAGAATTAAGATACAAATCACAAGTTCTTTTCAGACTTTGCTAAAACATTTATAGATGCAACGTAAAGTGAATGTTTATATGTGTGTCTGTGTATATGCAGAGAGAGAGAGGAAGTACAGCTATCCTTTGTGAAGATCCTTTACGTGATTCTGTTCCCCTGGGAGCCGGTCACCCAGTACATCCCATTACTAATACTGATCCACTGGGCTAGAAGAGAAATGAAACCTTCATCATATCTGTCTTTCTGAATATTCTTTGAAGTAATCTCCCTCTGCTCAACTTTTGTAATACCAGGGAGGAAAGAATCAGATGCTACATAGCAGTAAAGTCATTCCTATAATAATGTCTTACCTCCCAATTAGACTGTAAGCTGCTCAGCAACAGGATCATGGCTGACCTGTCTGAATGAAATAATCGTCTTTCTGTTTTTTCCTCTGCATTTTCTTGGACTCATAGCGCTCGTTATTGTCCCTTTTAATTAGATTCCTAACTGGCCTCTGACCTCTCTTCCAACCCATTCACCCAAATACAGGTCTGATCATAGCAATATTTTGATTAAAACCCACCTAACATAACATTTAGGACATTCTCAATCCTGCTGTCTTCCTCTGCTGTCACATATGCTACTTCCTACATGCACGCTCTACATTCCAAACATAGAGGGCCCCTTACTCAAAACACCCAGCTCTCTTTATTTATGAGGTTCACTCAGCCTAGAATGTGTCTCTTTCCCCCTCCAATTGGAAAAACGCCAACTTATCCTTCAAAACCTGTCTTAAATAGAACCTTCTCCATGATGCCGTCTCTAACACTCATATAGGGTGTTGTTTCCTCAAGTCGTCATTGTATCACTGTTTAAATTCTCTGAGAATATTTCCTTCTTCATCCCTCTTACTACATGATATCCTCGTTTGAAGTCTGAGAATATTTTTTTTCTCCTTAGTAATGTTTATTTTTTCAAAAAGGAAAGGACTGGCTAGGTTCTGGAACAGATAAGGAACGGTGGGTTGTCAGCATTTCATCACCTTTGTCCTCAGGCATGATTAATTCTTTTTTTTTTAAACATCTTTATTGGAGTATAATTGCTTTACAATGGTGTGTCAGTTTCTGCTTTATAAAAAAGCAAATCAGCTATACACACACGTTCCCATATCTACTCCCTCTTGCATCTCCCTCCCTCCCACCCTCCCTATCCCATCCCTCTAGGTGGTCACAGACCACCAATCTGATCTCCCTGTGCTATGCAGCTGCTTCCCACTAGCTATCTATTTTACGTTTGCTAGTATATATATGTCCATGCCACTCTCTCACTTTGTCACAGCTTACCCTTCCCCCTCCCCATATCCTCAAGTCCATTCTCTAGTAGGTCTATGTCTTTATTCCCGTCTTACCCCTAGGTTCTTAATGACTTTTTTTTCATTAGATTCCATATATATGTATTAGCATACGGTATTTGTTTTTCTCTTTCTGACTTACTTCACTCTGTATGACAGACTCTAGGTCCATCCACCTCACTACAAATAACTCAGTTTCGTTTCTTTTTATGGCTGAGTAATATTCCATTGTATATATGTGCCACATCTTCTTTATCCATTCATCTGTTGATGGACACTTAGGTTGCTTCCATGTCCTGGCTATTGTAAATAGTGCTGCAATGAACATTGTGGTACATGACTCTTTTTGAATTATGATTTCCTCAGGGTATATGCCCAGTAGTAGGATTGCTGAGTCGTATGGTAGTTCTATTTTTAGTTTTTTAAGGACCCTACATACTGTTCTCCATAGTGGCTGTATTAATTTACATTCCCACCAACAGTGCAAGAGTGTTCCCTTTTCTCCACACCCTCTCCAGCATTTATTGTTTCTAGATTTCTTGATGATGGCCATTCTGACCGGTGTGAGAAGATAACTCATTGTAGTTTTAATTTGCATTTCTCTAATGATTAATGATGTTGAGCATTCTTTCATGTGTTTGTTGGCAATCTGTATATCTTCTTTGGAGCAGTGTCTATTTAGGTCTTCTGCCCATTTTTGGATTGGGTTGTTTGTTTTTTTGTTATTGAGCTGCATGAGCTGCTTGTAAATTTTGGAGATTAATCCTTTGTCAGTTGCTTCATTTGCAAGTATTTTCTCCCATTCTGAGGGTTGTCTTTTGGTCTTGTTTATGGTTTCCTTTGCTGTGCAAAAGCTTTGAAGTTTCATTAGGTCCCATTTGTTTATTTTTGTTTTTATTTCCATTTCTCTAGGAGGTGGGTCAAAAAGGATCTTTCTGTTATTTATATCATAGAGTGTTCTGCCTATGTTTTCCTCTAAGAGTTTGATAGTTTCTGGCCTTACATTTACGTCTTTAGTCCATTTTGAGCTTATTTTTGTGTATGGTGTTAGGGAGTGTTCTAATCTCATACTTTTACATGTGGCTGTCCAGTTTTCCCAGCACCACTTATTGAAGAGGCTGTCTTTTCTCCACTGTATATTCTTGCCTCCTTTATCATAGGTAAGGTGACCATATGTGCGTGGGTTTATCTCTGGGCTTTCTATCCTGTTCCATTGATCTATATTTCTGTTTTTGTGCCACAGTTAAGTTTAGGATTGTTCCAGAAAAGCTCAAGGGAAAGGGTGAAAGGTTCTGTACTAGGAGCTTCAAAATTCACTTATCCAATGTCACTGTCGTGATAATAACATTCAAAGTATTATGATACTTATTTTCCAGAATAAGGATCTGAGATCAGAGTTCATAGAACATGCCCAAAGTGCATCCGAGATGAAGGTGATTTTCTCTGACTAATTGGTACTTAGTGCCATAGAAGCAATAATGAGATGAGAGAGTGTATCATTCATTGTTACAGTGCACCTGTACTGAACTAACAAGTGAATATTTGGGGTCTAGAATTTGGACTCCTATGTCTGAAGAGATTACATTTTATCTAGGGTTTCTCAAGTTTTAAGGACAAGGCTGAGTGGGACTAAGGCAAAATCGTTGGGCAGCCCCAATAATGCCATTACTTTATAATGTATGAGGAATGAAAAAAAGCCACATGCGTTTTATATAATCCTATCCATTACACATAAGTTATGCAAAGTGCCATAGGTTTTTTTTCTCAGATAAGCAATGCTACTCTGTCAATTTTTCAAGGACATGGTAAGATGTATGTATCTGTGTGTGTTTGTGTTTAACACTGATAGACATTCTTGCTGTGCATTAGATGCCCGGCATTTGGCTTTGTGTGGAATTTACAAAACTCAGATAAATAGTGGATGGGTGGCAAAAATAAATAAAGTGCTGCTTTGTCAAGAGAAAAAAAAGAATGTTCTGAAACTCAGGATATAGATAATAACATATGTCACTATAGACTGCACATTCTGTTTGACTAGTTGATTTGAGGAGTCATAAGATATTTTTAGACCTAGAAATAACATAAGATGTGTTCTATTGTGTTTAGTGTTTACCATCAACAGAGTACTCTACTCTGTAAAGAACATAATATTGGAACAAACTGTCCAGGTTTACACAAAAAAATGTGGAAGCCAAGAATAAGCAATTATTCTAGGCATTTTGACTGTGTAAATAGGTCAGTGATGTGGTGTCCAAATGTATTATTTCCTTTACCTATGTATTACACAGGCTATGTCCACAAAAAGATTGAAAGTGGCTTGTATATGGTGCATGTACTATTTAAAACAATGGTCACTCTCTGTTACTTCCTTTGTCTAGGGCATTTAACTTGGTGTTGTCACGTGTATTATCTCATTTGATGCTCATATTAACTGTATGAAGTGATCTTTGTTACCCTCACATTACCAAAGTGATTAACTTACTCTTCCAATACATTGTAGCAGAGTTAGAATGGGAACCAGTTCTATCAAAGACCAGTCTTCTGCACTGCACTTTCAGATGCCATTCAAAACAGTCCTCACTGCCACATAAATGAACACTGATATGAAATGTTCATGAAGTATTCGAAATCATGGAAGGTTAGACCTTTTCAGATGAAAATGTACTATTAGTTGCAATTGGTTACATTAGTATTAGTAGGTCTGATGTTTTATCTGGCTCCAAATTACTGGGAAAAAAATCAGCATGACCCACATACACTACTGTGTAGAAATGAATTATAAATAATTTTGTACAAGTTTCCATAGAATCTAGCATACATTGAATCATTTCAGTGTGTGAAGTGGTCTAAGAGTGTACTCAGGACCATAAAACATTTTCTTTAATATACTTTATTAAAAGTTACCCAAGATCCAGGAAGTTTTTAAAAATTCCATTAGATTTTCCATTAAAATCTAACTGATGAGGCTAATTAAAAGGTACCATTTATTAAACATTTAAATGTATTAAATAATACTATAGTAGATGGATGAGATATGTAATTTTATAAATCTTCATTCTCACTGTTTAATGTAGTATGTATTATTCCCATTTTGTAGCTGAGAAACTGATGTTCAGAGACATTAAGTACCTTTTTCCAAGGAGACATACTCCTAAATGGCATAGCATGGATCAGACTCAGGTTTTTCAGTTCCAAAGACTCATCCGCACTACATCAAGATTTGTAATATCTTCCTTTACAATAACAAAATTTGAACTTGATGAAAACAGTCCAAAATGACCAATTGAAGGCATTTCTCTCACATAAGGTGTGTGTGTGTTGGGAGCTGGGGGAGCAGGGTTAGATGTCACTTCAGTTTCCTTAACGATCTTTTAAATCTCTCACTTCAAATTGATCATATGGTCACTACTCTCATGTGATCCTGTCAGAAAGTGATTGAAGCCTGATATACATCCATAAACAGAAAGAAAACCTGCTTCTTAGTTGGATGATCCATTATCACAAGTAACTTTCACTAAGACATAAACTTAGTGTAAGGATAAACTTAGGTGTAGGATAGAACGCAGATCTTGGTTTTCTTAAACTAATATTTTTGGTACAGAACTTCCCAGCAACGCATTTTAAATTTGGTTAAGCAACCACTTAACTATATATACTTTTCAATATCACTAACTTACTTGATGAGTATTGCTGATCAACAGAACAGATCTTACTTACCCAGGTGTCAGAGGCAACTTGCAAGGACTTTAACATTCCTAGATTCCCAGAAGCCCAGAGCTGAAAGCAAAATTATGACTTTGTCCAATCAGCACATTTGACAGATGAGGAAACTGAAGCACACTCTTTCAGGACAAGCTTTAGACATTTCAATATTTCACTCATGACCTGACTCTGCCTACAGTTCTAGTGTCATCTCCCCATGTTCTCATTCCTACCATTTAACTCTTCTGAAATATTAAGCTGCATAAAGTCCTCTTTCCACATAGCCTTTTTCACCAGGCTGATTCTTTCTCCACTTTCCCAGAACTCAGTCTAGTTTTCTTTCTTTTGAGGCTTTCCTTGTCTGCCCCAGGACCCCATGTCCATCCACCTCCCAGGGTGCTGTATTTCCCCATAACACCTTGTATTGGCCACCAGCATAACAATTTTCAGGCTGTTTTTAGTTTCTAATTGCATGGCTCAATTCCTAATGCATATATGTGTCTATCTTTTTAACCATTGTTATCCCAACCCAAATACAGTGTAGTTATGCATCTAAGATACATGTCTAGCTCTATCATAGCATACAGAAATGAAATAATAAAAGTACAGGGAAGGTGTATGTTTCCTCTAGGGCTTCTGTAACAAAATAACACAAATTCCATGGCTTAAAACAACAGGTATTTATTTTCTCATAGTTCAGGAAACCAGAAGCCTGAAATCAAGGTGTCAACAAGGTTCTTTTCTTCTGGTGGCTCTAAAAGAGAAACTGTCCCATACCTCTTTCTTAATTTCTGGTGGTTACCAGCAATCTTTGGTATCCTTGACTTCTACGTGCAAAACTCCAATTTCTGCCTCTGTATTTATATGGCCTTCTTCTCTCAGGGTCTCTCTGTGTCCCCTCCTCTTCTTATAAGAATACCAGTAATTGGATGTATGGTCCACCCTGAATCTAGGATGACTTCTTCTCAAGATCCTTAACTAAGTACATCAGCAAAGACCTTATTTCCAAATGAGATCATATCCTGAGGTTCTGTGTATATGTGAAGTTTGGGGGACACTATTAAACCCATTACAGAGGGTTAAACATTTTCTCTAGTCACTTGTTTTTTGATGGTAGAGCTGAGACTAGACATTTCTATTTCCATAGAGCACACTATCTTGTAAATGATTCACTAATTTGATTTTGTAACTGAAAACCCCCACCTCTTCACTTTGCTGTAGGAATTTGAAAGACAGAAACGCTCTTCAACAAATGTTCTATTCTCTAAAAGAAAATAATGAAAATTAATTTCCCATACCTCTACCTGTGTTCACTTCACAGTGCTTTTTCTAGGATAGGAAAGTTTGTAATTAACCAGGTTTTTCTAGTCTAGGAAAGTTCGTAATTAACCAGGCATGTAATTAACCAGGCATGCAAGCCAGAAGTTTGTAATTAACCAGGCATAACCAAGATGGATGGAGTTAGAGAAGACTCATACCCTGTAGGTTTGTGTATGGCTGTATATACATCTTAATGCTTTTAATTCTCTAGGGTTGTAATTATTTAAAGATAGGCAAAATTATTTTTAGGAAACTTTTTTTTTTCTTTTCTACTGGGAGAAACTCTTCCTTCCTTGGGCTGTTTGCTAAGGCACAAGACTTGATATCAGCCTGGGATCTCTCCTCTCCTCTCCTCTCTTCTCCCCTTCTCTCTCATTAAATAGAAGTATAGGAATTGAGTCAATCTTAAAGTTTTTCTTTCTATCCTGAAGGAAAAATTCTCAAAAAAATCAAGCCAACAGACCAAATAAACCACCTCAAGTGAAAATACTTCCAAATGTTAACACTTGATTCATTTGTTTTCTGTGATGGAATTTCTTCTCCCAATTTTCTGGTCACTTTGATTTTTATTTACATTAGCTTTGTCCCACATCAGCAACATATATATTATCATGCCCATTTTACAGATGAGGAAAGTGAGATTCAGAGAGCTGCTGTGTCTGTTCAAAATCCCATAGCTAGCAAGTAGCAGTGTTGGGTTTCCAACAAGTTCCTCTCATTCTCAGTTCCAAGCTCTCCCCTGACCCCCTGTCTATGTTGAGCTCATCTCATTTAGAAGCCTTGATCTTTCTAAATTTTTATATTATTACAAGCTAAGACAAGAGTGAGGAGGCCAGATTTGGTCTTGGGATATCCCTGCTGCTCTACTCATGGACCTTAGACTTTTCTTTAACGTGACATAAGGATGGTTAATAATGGAAATTAAATGACCATTGGCCAAGAATGTTCAAAGGGGGTATTTTTTTTTCCTCAGGGAGAGGCCAGAGGGAGATTCCTTGATTTCCTGGGCCAAATCGGTCATTGCAAAAGAATTTATATCACTCACTTGCACTTGATTAAAAATTTAAGCAGCATACATCCTTGAATTTTTATAAAGGTATTTTCACTTGAAATAAACTTCCTAATGTTCAGATAAAAGTTTCTGTGTTCTGTTATATGAATTTGATTCATTGGTGAGCACCTGTAGGAAGAATTTTGTTTATTGTGATTGGCCCTAAAATGATAAGAAATTATGGCTGCTTACATAACCTGTCTATCATTGTGGCTTCTGGTTATATTGGTAGTATACATTTTTTTTAAAGGAGAGAAAAGGAAAGGAAAGCAATGAAAAGGAAGGGAGGGGCTTCCCTGGTGGTGCAGTGGTTGAGAGTCCGCCTGCCGATGCAGGGGACACGGGTTCGTGCCCTGGTCTGGGAAGATCCCACATGCCGTGGAGCGGCTAGGCCCGTGAGCCATGGCCGCTGAGGCTGCGCGTCCGGTGCCTGTGCTCCACAAAGGGAGAGGCCACAACAGTGAGAGGTCCGCGTACCGCAAAAAAATAAATAAATAAAAAGGAAGGGAGGAAGAAAGGAAGAAAAGGAAGGAAAATTAACCAATACATTGGACAACATAGATTCACCAAATAAGTTGTTCATGTGACAATTGTTTATCACTTGTTACTATATATCAGATACTGGGCTAGAAACTTGTGAACAAACAACTTATTATAATACTGTATGTTAAAGGATGACAAAGTCAATATATGGACTAGTGGAAATCCTTAACTGGATATTCAACACCAACTTGAGAAGTAAGGTGTCACCCCTCCTTTTACAGGTAAGGAAACTGGGCTTTAGAGGACACAGTTAGTGAGCTTACCAATAGCATAAGATGTCTAGTATTTATTTTACTCAACTGTGAGCTATGTAGATGTTAATACTGGGAACTAGGATTTTCACTTTTTTCTCTGGTGCCTGAAAGATCAGGTCTTGCTTTATAAACATAGGGAATTATCTAAAATTTCTTATAAATCCCGTTAGAAGAGCTTTATAACTATATGCATCATTCTCTAAATTCTGTTCCTGGTTAAATAAATGCAGAAAATAGTCAGTGGAAAAAGCCAGATTTCAATCCTAGGTCTTTTTTCTCCCAGTACACTGCTTTATTATTTTTTTAACATCTTTATTGGATTATAATTGCTTTACAATGTAGTGTTAGTTTCTGCTGTACAACACAGTGAATCAGCTATATGTATACATGTAACCTCTCCCTCTTGAGCCTCCCTCCCACCCTCCCCATCCCACCACTCTAGGTCATCACAGAGTACCGAGCTGATCTTCCTGTTCTATACAGCAGCTTCCCACTAGCTATCTATTTTACACATGGTAGTGTATATACGTCAATGCTACTCTCTCATTTTGTCCCAGCCTCCCCTTCCCTCCCATGTCCACAAGTCCATTCTCTACATCTGAGTCTCTATTCCTGCCCTGCCAATAAGTTCGTCAGTAACATTTTTCTAGATTCCATATATATACGTTAATATATGGTATTTGTTTTTTTCTTCCTGACTTACTTCACTCTCTATGACAGACTCCAGGTCCATCCACATCACTACAAATGGCTCAATTTCGCTCCTTTTTATGGCTGAGGATATATTCCATTGTGTATATGTACCACATCTTCTTTATCCATTCATCTGTCGATGGACATTTTGGTTACTTCCATGTCCTGGCTATTGTAAGTAGTGCTGCAATGAACTTTGGGGTGCATGTTGAAAAGATGCTCAACATCACTAATCATTAGAGAAATGCAAATCAAAACCACTGGTTTCACCTCACACCGGTCAGAATGGCCATCATCAAAAAACCTACAAACAAATCCTGGAGAGGGTGTGGAGAAGAGGGAACCCTCCTTCACTGTTGGTGGGAATGTACATTGATACAGCCACTATGGAGAACAGTATGGAGGTTCCTTAAAAAACTAAAAACAGAAATACCATATGACCCAGTGCTCTTTTAATTCTACTATTTCTTCTAACTCGGTGACCCTCAACTGTAGGTAATTTTGCCCTTTAAGGAAATTTGGCAATGTCTGGTGACATCTTTTGATTGTCATGACATGGCTGGTGGTGCCATTGGTACATAGGGAACAGAAGCTAGGGATGCCACCAAATATGCTGCAATGCACAGAACAGCCCTGACAATAAAGATTTATCAGCCCAAAATATGTGGTTAGTGAAAAGCAAGTTCTATCTTGTTAATGTATAATTTATGATAACTAGAACATTATACCAATTTTCAAATCAGCACATCTGCTGGAAGATTTAGGAGGAAAAATATATATATATATATTATATATAATAGATAAATTCTGTTTTAGTTTGTTTTATTTGTTGGATTATTTTTCTCATAATATGTATATCCAAGTGCCTAGCATAGTGCCCACCGAACACATATAAGGCCCTCAATAAATATTTTTTAAATTTTAAAAAAATATTTATTAAATTATTACTAATGATTATTGAGTGCTGTCTTTTGGTCGATTTCTACACATACCCTCTAATTTTAAAAATAATCCTCAAAGAAGGTGTTAACATCTCCACTATTTAAATTTAGTTTCAAATCTCTAAAAATGACTAAGTTGTACTTGGAATCCCTCCAAAACTTTAGGAGCTGACAAAAGAGTCCCTGCTGCTTTCCTGGAAGCTTATTTTGTATATATTAGCAATTATAAAATGTTTTTGTGCCCACAAAATATAGAAAGTTGTACAATATTGCTGTCTTTTCTTAAAATATATGAGTTTGCTACCGCATAAATATTTGTAACTTTTGAAATTTACATAAAATTGGACTTTTATCACACTTACTGTAGTTTGGAGAACATCCCCATTGTGATTTGGGCTCAGGGGCTGCCCCAACGAGGGCAGCTAAAAACACAACACAAACAGACAAATAAACAAAGCTTCCTCAATTTCCCACACACTTCTTTTTTTTTTTTTTTTTACTTTTCTTGAAATATTGATTAACAATGCTGTGTTAGTGTGTTAGTTTCAGGTGTACAGTAAAGTGCTTAAGATATATATATATATATATATATATATATATATATATATATATATATATATATATTCTTTTTTTACATTCTCTTCCATTATAGGTTATCACAAGATATTGAGTATAGTTCTCTGTGCTATATAGTAGGTCCTTGTTGGTTACCTATTTTATATATAGTAGTGTGTCTTTGGAATAAATTCCTCATTAGCCAGGTCATTTAATTCTAGGCTCTTTCTCTTTGTTAAGTTTGAATGCAAACATGAATATAATACGACAATTTAAATTCAGCTTTTTACAGAAATGCCTTCAGTGAATTAGGTGAGTATGCATGTGTGTGAGAGTGTATATACATGTGTGCTAAAGAAGCATTTATTTGAACAATATGAACAATATTTTGGTATGTTTTAAAAACCTTAGAGGAAATTGTTACTTGTCATTTTATCAAGTAGCTCTTAGCTGTATAAAGGGTGAAGGCTAAGGGTGGTTATTGATAAATGTTAAATACCAGCTCTGTACCAGGACTTTTGCTGGGTATTTTGGTATGTATCTCTTTTATCATTTTAATAAATATGTATAAAATATTTCACTGAGCTTTAAAGATAAAGTTAAGAGAGCTGACTAGGCAATAAACATATAAAAATATACTCAACTTCACTAGAAATAAAATGAAATCGCATTACCATGACAATGAGATAACATAATATCTCATCCACCAGATTTGGAGAAATTAAAACATCTAACTATTGGCTGTAATGTGAAGCAACAGGTTCTGCTAGTAAGAATGTAACCACTCTGGAAAACAATTTGAAATTAACTAAATAAGTAAAAAATGTGAATGCTTGCATGGAACTTTTTTTATTAGTGTTTCAGTAATCAAGTATTGTGATTAATCAAATATGAGCACCTGATGCCCATTAGGCCAGAATGGTGGTGATAGGCTCTATATCCTTTTGACCAGTAATGAAAATCACTGAACTACAGCTAAATTTATCCAAAGAGATGAATCTCAAACATACATTTCGGTGAAAACAGCAATTTGCGGAAAAAATCATTCACTATCATTACATGTATATGAATTTCAAAAACACAAACAATTAAACAATATCTTGTTTAGAGATACACAGACATAAGGGAAGAACTTTAAAGTACCCTAAGGGATTGGCTACTCTAAAAATTCATGAGCTTGATTATTTCTGAGAGTGGGTGGAGAGAAAGGGATGGGTCCCGGAAGGGCCATCCAGGGATCTTCAGAGGTATTGGTCATACTTTGTTCCTAAACATGGGTATACATAGATTTCATTTGTCATTTTTCTTTTTCAATTCAAATGAGTATATATATATATATATATATATATATATATATATATATATATATATATATATATGTTTGAATTAATTAAATGTTAAACATAAATTATGTTTACTGAGGTAAATCTTAGAAGGGTTAGTTAACCTATCCAAGTTTGTGCACAGAGAAGTCCCCATTGAGGACTGTGTAATCAAGAGTCCATGCTCACACGTTTCAGTTTTGGCTCTGCTCAAGGTGAAATCCTCCTAGTGCAGTGCCCAGGAAAAAATTGCCTCTTCTGATAATCATCTTATTTTCTCGTATCCGTGAATGCTATGAACCACCAAGTGTCTTCCTTCATTAACTTAGCTGCCAGAAAGTTGACTCTAATGTACATGTTCAACTACAGTAATTAACTTATCATAAACACTTAGTCCATATATTTTTTCTTGTAATGATTTCTGATTTCTCACTCACCTTTAAAATTAATTCATTGCAGCAATCCTATTTCATATAGTCTCATATTATAAATAATCTAAAAGCTTTTCTTATGGGTAGTGAATAAGTAGCTTTTCATAAGAAAATATATAATTTAGAAACATTACATTTTCTTTAAAGATCTAAATTATTGCCTTTAAGGCAGAATCCATTAGTTGTTGTTTTTTATTTTTTTCTTCTTTTTTCTCATTTCCTAACCCTTTGAGGTTATCATGGTCCTAAAACTGATGAGTTCTCATGTAAAGGAAACAATCAACAGATTGAAGAGAAAACCTATGAAATGGGAGAAAATATTTGTAAATGATACATCTATTAAGGGATTAATATTCAAAATATATAAGGAACTCAAATAACTCAATAGCATAAAAAGCCAAATAACCCAATTAAGAAATAGGCAAAGGACTTGAATAGACATTTCTCCAAAGCAGACATACAAATGGTTGACAGGTATATGAAAGATATTCAACATCACTAATCATCAGAGAAATGAAAATTGAAAATACAATGAGATAGCATCTTACATCTATTAAAATGGCTATTATCAACAGGACAAAAGATAACAAGTGTTGATGAGGATATAGAGAAAAGGAAATCCTTGTACACTCTTGGTGGAAATGTAAATTGGTACAGTCATTATAGAAAACAGTTCATCGAAAAGTTTGAAATAGAACTACCATATGATCCAGTAATCCCACTTCTGGGTATATATCCAAAAGGAAGTAGAATCAGTATCTTGAAGAGATATCTACATCTCCAAGTTCACTGCAGCATTATTCACAATAGCCAAGATATGGAAACAACCTACATATCTGTTGATGGATGAATGGATAAAGAAAATATGGTATACATATACAATGAAAACATATACAATAGAATATTTTTGAGTCAAAAAGAAAATCATATCATTCGTGACAACATGGATGAAACTGAAGAACATTATGCTAAGTGAAATAAACCCAACACAGAAAGACACATACTGTATGATCTCACTTACATATGGAATCTAAAATAGTTGAACTCATAAAAGCAGTTGGAAGAGTGATTGCTAGAGACCAAGGGTTGAGAGAAGTGGGGAGATGTTGGTCAAGAGGTATAAAGTTTCAGTTATTCAGGATGAAGAGTTCTGGAGGTCTAGTTTACAGCATGGTGACTATAGTTAATAATATTGTATATTGGAAATTTGCTAAAAGAGTATATCTGTATAACTGATTCACTTTGTTATAAAGCAGAAACTAACACACCATTGTAAAGCAATTATACTCCAATAAAGATGTTTAAAAAAAACAAAGAAAAAAAGCAGTAGATCAGAAAAAGATCCCCAGACTACTATCTGGTAAGGGGGAATACAACAAGAAATCAGGAAAAGTTTATTAAGTTTATATTTTTTCCAAGTATATCAAAAAAGCCATTCCTATTTGCCTTTAGTGCATTTTCTGACAGCCTTTGTAAGGTTTTACTTCAGCTGATACTAACAATCACACCAACTGTAATTGTAGTGGTGCCCCAAAATGTGGGTACATTCTTGGTAGCATGAGTAAACTGGCTTCCTTAAACATCTCTGGGACTGCCTTCTCTTAACAAAATAAAATAAAACAAAAATAAAGTCTATTGAATTTGTAAAAAAAAAAAAAAAAAAAAAAGTATATCTGAAATGTTCTCACCACAAAAATATCCAAATGGTAACTATGGGAAGTGACATATATATTAATTAATTTAATTGTGGTAATAATATCACAACATATACATCTATCAAAACATCATGCTGTACACCTAAACATATACATTTTTTTTTTTTTTTTTTTTCCCGTACGCGGTCCTCTCACTGTTGTGGCCTCTCCCGTTGAGGAGCACAGGCTCCGGATGCGCAGGCTCCGTGACCATGGCTCACGGGCCCAGCCGCTCCGGGGCACGTGGGATCTTCTCAGACCAGGGCACAAACCCGTATCCCCTGCATCGGCAGGCGGGCTCTCAACAACTGCTCCACCAGGGAAGCCCCATATACAATTTTTATTTGTGAATTATAATTCAGTAAAGCTGGAAAAAATATTAGCTATTAAAAGAAAAAATAAAATAAAATCAATGAGTTCTCAGTTTGAGATAAAACAGGTGTATAGCATTGCCCTGGGAAAATGTATGTACCCCAGGTGCAGTTTTATTTTGGAGAATATGCCAAGTCAGTAATCACAAGAAAGCTTCTCCAGAATGAATCACCTTTTGAAAAATACGTTGAGCTATAAAAGGCCTTACATAAATACATGATTATCTTTCTATGTATGGAGAAGGCAGGGGGAGGAAAGGATCAGAAGATAGATCGTACTGAGTTATTTAGGGGAAGTACTAGGCTCTCTTTTACACAGCTCCTCAGAAGGCAGCTGAGGCCAATGTGATGAAGAATGTTATCTGTAATTGAGTATTCAGCTTTTCTCATAGTTTTAATTATCTTTTTCAGGATGAAGGTTGGTAACTATAGTAATATATCTGACCAGTAAACCTCAGTGTCATTAGGAAAGTGGGTATAATTGTTTTAAACATTGTGAACCAAATTTATATAACTTTCAAAGGCATTCTATAGCCCACGTACAAAGAAAAGTGCAGGCAATAAAGAATCAGAATGATATGATTTGAATCTGAGTTCTGCTACTTCATACGTGCTTGGCTTCTTAATGCATCAAATGTAAGGTCTCTGAGCCTTTACAGATATCTGAGATGGGAATGAAAACATATTTTACACGGCTATTATGAGGATTATATGATTCAGTATGCGTAAGAGCTTACCATCGCAGAGTCACAGAATACCTGTCACAGAGTCATATTTGGGTAGTAACTGTCAGGTCTCTTGGCCACAGTGTGAAATTAACATGAGTTTGTAGCTTAATCCAGTTTCTATATTCAAGCATTGATGAGGCGCTTGATTGATTGATTGATTCCTTAATGCATTCATTTTGATTAATTTATTCATATAAAAAGCATTTATTAGTCACATACTCAATGGTGAATAAAACCTATTTTTTGCAAAATATTACTTCAGAAAATATTACATGCATTATCTTGAAGAATGCATGAGAAATTAAAGCACTACTCAAATATCAGCAATATATTCTATAAGCACTCCCAGAAATGAAAATTAGTATATATTAACAACAGTAGGTGAAAAATAGTCAGGATATATTAGCATTCATGAATGGTTGTATAGGCAGATAAGCCAGGGCAGAGGCTGGGGAAGCAGACACAAGAAGAAAATCTTATCACAATGTCAGACCAAAAGCCAACCCGCAGGCATTCAATCTTTTCATTTTTCTCAGGCATTCATTCAGTCATTTGTCTATCCTCCAGTCTGCATATTCTTTCTTTCTTCCATCTCTCTCTATCCACCAACTGATCAATCCATCCCATAAATACTTATTAAACCCCTAGTTCTGGGCATTAAAAATGTAATGATAGGTCCATTTCCTCAAAGACCTAAGTATGTAGCTGCAGAATGAGCATAGAATAGGTAATTATAAAGCACTGAATTTTAATAGCATTTTATATAGACTGATGGCTATGAACTCAGGATTTGGAGTCATGAAGACCTATATTTGAATCCCAGCTCCTCTACATAGTAAATTTAAGCAAACGAACTAACCTTTGTTAGCCACCATTTGTTTAGCCATTAGCTTGTGATTGTAACAGTGCATATTTCGCAGGACCATTGTGCAGGTGAAATGAAATAATGTGTGAAAAGTTTGATTCAATATTTGAAATGTCATCATGATATTAGATGATGTAGAGAAACTAAATTGATCTTGGTGTGGAGATGCCAGAGATATTCTCCAGAATGACCCTTTAGAGCTGTGTCCTGGAAGGGAGTAGACTTTTCCAGGTAACTAACCACAGTATAGGAAGAGATCGTTGTGAGCAGATAGAATGGCATTTGCAAAGCATTGTTGAGACTAAAGTGTTGGGTGTAAAATTCTGTTGCCACTTTAGCCCTTCATTTTTCAAAGCCATCTGTGGGAAAGCAAGTGAAGGAAGAAAGGATCTAAAATAAAGAAAGTACAGTCCAGAGAGAGAGGGAGAGGAGAATGTTAGTGTGCCCTAGAGAGAGCTTAGAAATAGAGACTTAACAGAGTTCTTCTGGCTGAGTCTGTGTAGTATTTAGGAGCTTCACAGTTTTAAAAGCTAACACATAAGATTAATGGCAATTATTAATAAAAGGAGAATAAACTTTTATTTCAAGCAATGAATTATCTGATTTGCTAAATGGAGTAAGAAAACATTAGATCTAATTAAAAGTTTTAGTAGGTTTAATTTTTTGCCCAAGTACATCAGTACTTTTCTTCAAATATCTGATTAAATATAGGGTTTCTGATATTTAGTGAACTGCAAAAAAAAATATGTTAGCTCTTCTCTGTGGGATATATTGCACAGAATATATTGTACACAGACAAGCAGAATATATCATTTGCTATTAAAGTGAGGTTATTTTGATGGATCATAAAAATATATTTAAAATGTAGTTAAAGGAGAAGGATGACATCAAACACTTGTAAGTTCCTTGAGACCAAATGTCTAATCCTGAATATTTACTATCAAATCTCTACCATAGGGCAGTGAAGTCTATAAATATTCACCAAGTGCTTAACTGTTCTGTTGAATTAAGATTTTAGAGGGTGGGAATATATTTTGATTTTTATAGTGTCTGGAATTGTAATAGAAATTTATGAAGTTATATTTTATAATTATAAGGTTTCTTACTTCTGAGGATATTAACAGTGATTCATGGTCACAGAGTCCAATTTGAAGAACAATTCAAGTTAACCCTTTATAGTATCAGGCTTACTGGTTCTTTCAATTTCTTGTAGATTTATTTAGAGATTTTCATGTAGCAAACATTTGAGGTTCTATTATACATCAAGGTAACATACTAGGCACTAAAAAGGTAAGACACAAATGAAGATATGGGCCCAACTTGCTCAGGGAATATATAAAACAGGAATACCAAAGAACTCTATCACAAGGTGAAAAGTGGTAAGTCCTATGGTAGGTCCAGATAAAATACGGGGCAGTTCATGTATTTCCTGAGCACAGGTATTCTCCACTCTTTTAGAAATCTGGACCCTCAATATTTTTTTTTCTTTTTTTAATTAGGGGAGAAAATAAGATCTAAAGGAATGAAGTCATGTTGGTTAATCAAGGTCTCTTGACATAGGTAGACAAATCGGTCAGCTCAGTTAACACTGAGATCCTTTTATGTGCCAGCTATCTTTTTAATCACTTCACATGAATTGGCACAGCTAACCTATAAAGTAGTTATTTTGATGATTCCCATTTATAGATAAGGACACTGAGGCACAGGGAAGTGGAGTAATTTCCATAAGTCCTCTCAGATAGTAAAAGGTAGAGCCAGGACTGGTTCCTGCATCAACATTCTTACTTATTATGTAACACTATCACTAAAAACAAACAAACAAAAGGCATGTTTCTTCCACTAGAAGACAGACAATTTATGTACAATGTGGAAATGCCATCATAGACACATGTACAAGGTGCTATAGATGATCTGAGAAGGGAAACCTGTTCCAGAATGTGTGTGGTCATGGGAGAGAAGGTATGATCACACCTAAGTTAACCTCCAAGGACAAGTAGGAGTTAGAGAAGAACAAAAATAAATATACTGTATGCCCAAAGGGAGGCAGCAGCATAAACAAAGCCAGAGTTACAAAAAAAAAAAAACAAAAACCTCATGTCTTTAGGAAGCAACAAATATAGCAGACTCCATCCCCACCACTCTGCAAAACTTCATAGTTACAATCCTGAAAAACCTCCAAGGTTGGAGGATTTGCATCTGGGAAAATCTAGAATGGAGGGAGACCACTGTGATATGCAAATATATAAAGGTCCTTATAAATACTTTTTCTATGTTTGTTTGAGTAAGTGAATAATAACAGCATACCAAATAAAGACTATGATAAAAAAATTTAAAGTCTTTGAGAATAATAATAAGTGAATAATTGATACTTATTTACCATCCCTTCTTGGAACTTGCTAAAACATAAATAGGATATCTGATTCTCTCTCTCTTTCTCTCTCTCTCTCTCCCCCCACCTCAATTCTCTCCAGCCTATAGAATTTGAGAGTGTTGTTCAAAGATTTTCCACTGCTTTCTTTATCTTTCTTTAGACTTCATTTAAATCCTCCTCCTACACTGTCATGATTTTGTCTCATATTCCTATTTCAAATATTGTTTTCTCTCTTTTTAAAAACTTCCTGAAAGAAATAGAAATGCCTTAGTTTCTTTGTTGTGGAATAAAAATACTCAGCTACTAAAGCTCTGTTTTAGAAGAAAATGCACTTGTGCTCCCAGTATAAATGAGGAAGCTCATGAATGGAGAGAAAATGGAGATTGGAGTCACAAAACCATACTGAGTGAAGCAGGAGTGGCTCCAGAGAGAAAGATATTGATCTTGAACCCCTAGCTTCACCACTTAGTAATACTGTAACTTTGGTAAAACTACCCTCTCTGAACCTCAGTTTCTAATCTATAAAATATGGATCATAGTAGCACTCACAGGAGATTGTGCTGAGTTTTAAAGGTATAATTCACATTAAAGACTTAGTGCAGTGCCAGGCACATTAAAAATGGTTACAAAATGTTAGTCTGGACAGTTGGAGAAAAGCCAGGTCATAGCCGATCTTGGATAACTTGCCAAGAATTTGTGGTTCATTCTGTGAGCTGCATGACTCCATCTAAAGGGACTGAAGCAGTGGAAAGACTGGGTCAGATATTTATTTAAGATGGATTACTCTGCCAACTAAGCTGAAGATGTTTCGGAAGTGTGCAAACCAGAAGCAAAAATTGAGAGAAAAACATGGATGCAGCCATACAGTGCATTTGTTCCAAATGCATATCCTCTGGCTTACCACCTAAGGAATGCCAGTTTATGGCAAAGACAATGGAAATTCTAAAATGTCAGGGCCCCGTCTTAATAAAGTGTTGCTTTTAGCAGTTACTCTGAAAGACAGGTTTTAGTAATTCCATGGCTTCCCTTAGGACCATAGGTATGATGAAGTCTTTTACTTGTAAATGTACAAGATGTAGTTTTTAACTGAAGTGAATATAAAATTTTGCATGTCACTGCAGGCCAAGCTATTACTCTCTAAGGCCACATAGAGACTCTGCCAGGAATTGATACCCTTTTCCCATCCAAGCCATCTGTGCAGGGATGCACCACCAGTACTTTACTCTTGGGATATGAATTCAAGAGGTATATATCGATGTGATTTTCTCCACATTAGCCAACATGCTTGGAGCATAGCCTTCATCACAAGTCCTTATGGTAAAAATTCAATGAAATGTGTGTACCTTTTACTCTTCAGAGCAGAGGAATTGTAGGTCACAAATGCCATGGATAGCTGAGACACAAAAATGTATTATTCACATTCTAATGCATTTTGAGGTCAATGGACACAATGCCATTTAATTCTGGCTTTTCCAATGCACATGTAGCTTTTTTTTTTTTTTTTGCAGTATGTGGGCCTCTCACTGTTGTGGCCTTTCCCGTTGCGGAGCACAGGGTCCGGACGTGCAGGCTCAGTGGCCATGGCTCACAGGCCTAGCTGCTCCACGGCATGTGGGATCTTCCTGGACTGGGGCACCAACCTGTGTCCCCTGAATGGGCAGGTGGACTCTCAACCACTGCGCCACCAGGGAAGTCCCACATGTAGCTTTTTTTTTAATTGAAGTGTAATTGACATACAATATCAGTTTCAGTTATACATCATATGATTCAATATATTCTGAAGGACAATAAGTCTAGTTACCTTGTTACCCCACAAAGTAATTACAATATTATTGACTATATTCCCTGTGCAGTACAGGACCACTTGCACTTGCCAGTCCCAGCCAAGGAGTCAGGTGCTGTAACCGCGGGAGCTCTTTGGCTTCAGCAACGTAGGAGTGTGCCACTATCACTTGCCCCATGTTCAAGCTCACCAGCCTGTGCTGGCAGGTTAGGCTGGGAATGCAACATTGGCATCTGCCAGTGCCTCCATCTCTGGGGAATCTTTCCACCATCTCCTGCCCCTCTAGCCAATGCTTTTCAACTTGCAAATTTCTAACTGCTGTTATTTCACTAGGTCTCAAGGAGACTGAGACCACATATGAGCCCTTTAAGAGGGAAGTCTTTGTTTCCTATAGCGCTGTGGGATCCTTGGATCTCAGCCTCATTGGTTTTCTAAGCTGACATTTTGGGGACTCATCTTTCTGGTGTAGATCCTACGGGCCGGGGTGCCTAATGTGAAGTGGCAACCCCTTGCTCCCCTGGGAGAAATGCCTGTCTGGTGAGATCCCTCTCTATTATGTGCTGGCATTCTGGGTCGGGGCATTTCTCTGCCTCTCCTATTCATCTTCATGTGGTCCTTTTTATCCTATGTCATGAAGCAGGTGTTCAGTTTGTTCTCTGGTTCTTTTCAGAGGGAATTGATCCATAGGCAGCTATATATTTGTTGTGTCAGTGGGAGGAGGTAAGTTCAGGCTGTTTTCATGCTGCCATCTTGAACCACTCTCTCAGATGTGTATCTTTATCTTAACTATTAAGTACTTTCCGCTTTGTACCACATGATCTAACAATCGCAGTAAGTATATTAGTAGAACTATGATTATATCTCAAGAATCTTCTAATGTCAACAGAAGTTGTTTATGTCCCATGTATAAATTCTTTCAATAGAGCTCTACTCTATTTGACAGGGAGGGTAAAAAATTACATGTATTATATAGATAAATATAATAAACCTGTTATACAGATTTTTTTAATTGGGAGTTTTGGTAAAGTCATCTTGAAGCTAGTAAAAGACACCATGTCTAGGGCTCATTCTAATGCATTGTGATTTAAGTTTTATTTATTTATTTTTAACCTTTAAAGTTTAAATATTTAAAGATGTGTCTCCCCATACTCCGTATTGCTGCTTAGAAGGAACCACTTTAACTCTATTAATTTATCTTATTATTTACTGTGGTCATTAATTTCATATTGCCAAATGAAATAATTACACTGCTAATTCTTGAGTTATAAGTTTTTGACATTATTTATTGACAGATGAGGACTTATCACACTTATACCATCCCCATATCTCAAGATTAAGGAGGTTCCCATGTGGAATAATGTGGTACAGGTCTCATTCTGTGTCTTTTAACCCTACTTGGTTACTTTCTCATTTTGAATTCTTAATCAAGTTATTAATTTTTCTGATTCTCTCTTTTCTTATCAATAAAATGGGGCTAACAATACACTAAACTCTACTTCTCAGTACTTCAATTCTCTTAAACTTATGATTTTTTTTTTTTCCCGGTACGCGGGCCTCTCACTGTTGTGGCCTCTCCCGTTGTGGAGCACAGGCTCCGTACATGCAGGCTCAGTGGCCATGGCTCTCGGACCCAGCCGCTCCGCGGCATGTGGGATCTTCCCGGACCGGGGCACGAACCCGTGTCCCCTGCATCGGCAGGCGGACTCTCAACCACTGTGCCACCAGGGAAGCCCCTATAGGTTATTTTTATATTCATTTTTATTTCCCAAGCCTCTCTATTCCCCCTAATCAGAATGAACTGCTTCTTTACTCTTTTGACATTTTTAAGCCAATCTGGATGGTTTCATGTCTTAAGTTTTACACTTTGATCTCTCCCCTGCTAGACTCAACTACTTGAGAGAAAAATTATCTCATGCATTTTTGCCACCTACCAATTTGCTTACAGTGGGACACAGGAATTATACATTTTGTTAAACTAGGAACTCAAAAGAAGGGATGACATCACTAATGATCTCTGACTGAGTCCTCCACTCCATTCCTTTATATACCATTCTATCGTAATCCTTTATCTCTTGGCTTTTGCAATCATAACTCTTCTAAATCTACTCTTTATAAAATTGCTAGTGATCTCATAGTAAGCATGTTGTATTATTTTGGACTGAAGCTGTAACAAATTGTCACACGTTTTAGTAGCTTGAAAACAAAAAATTATCATCTTACCCTTTTGGAGTTCAGAAATCCAAAACTAGTCTCACTGAGTTCAAGTCAATGTGTTAGCTGGATTGGTTTCTTCTGGAGACTCTCAGGAGATTCTGTTTCCTTGCCTTTTCCAGCTTCTAGAAGCTACCTATATTCCTTGATTCATGGCTCCATATTATATCACCTCTTCTTCTTTTGCTTCCCTTATCACATTAACTTCTTCTCTGATGTTGAAGCTCTTGCCTGTCTCTTATAAGCACCCTGTGATTAAATTGGACTCACACAGATAATCAGGATAATCTCCCCATCTCAAGATTCTTAGTTAATTCATATTTGCAAAGACATGTTTACCATGTAAGGTAGCATATTTACAGGTTCCAGAGATTAGGATGTAGACATCGTTGAAGAGTCATTAATTAGCCCACCACATGTGTCTCATGGTGTATCATCAGTCTGATCTCATTGAAATATTTAATCAGAAAGAAATACTCCCTACTTTGTGAGAGTCACTCTCCTGCTGGCCTTTGTGACATAGCCCAGATAGTCTTAATAGACTGTTTCTTTCCACTCCTTTGCAAGTGTCTGTGCATACTTTAGCATGGTAAAAGTCAATCTTCATCAAATATTCTCTACCAATTGCTTACATAAAGAAAATTCCAATAAATACTTGATAATTAAGTAAAGATAATAATACCTAACCCTTACTGAGTGCTTAATGAGGGTCTAAATGTTTCACATATATAATTGCATTGAATTAATGCAATAATCCTATGAGCTAGGTTCTTTCGTTAATTGCATTTGTGACAAAGGTGAACAAATGGAGGCTTGGTTTCCTATGATGCCTTGTATGAGGTATAGAGGAGGGTCTGAGAGCTTTAGTGACCCCTATGGGAACACAAAATATGTAGTTTTCAGGCCCTCCTCAAACTCAAAGTTGTAAAGCTACACATTATCCCCTAAACAGAATATAAGTTCTTTTTTCTTTAATCCCTCACTGTACTTTCTTTCTTGTAGTTCTTATGGCCAAGACATGACCCTCCTTCCTGAGAGAGAAAAAAGAAACTGAGAGTTGTATGGTAGCCCAAAGCACAGTGTCTAAAGAGGGGAGGATAATGCAGACACACTTTAGGGAGGTATTAAAACCTGGAGAACCCTTTCCTAGTGATTGGAAACAGATTTGGTCTTGCCACCATGAGGTGATTGAACTTTGGTAGGCAGGGGTGTTCTGGTTCTGGATCATCTATCTGTCACTAAGAATATCATTAGATTTGTCACCGATATGTTGTAAAAACTTTCAAGGTCCCAGTTAAACAAGTCTGAGTATTGCTCCAAGAATATAAGGAAACCAGGGAATTAGTGACTTCAAGTACTAAACAAGACTGGAATACAAAGAGGTGATTTTAATTTAATCGGGGTTCAGGTACCCAAGTCTCATACTAAAAACTAGGCAATGTATCTTTGGTGGTAAAATTAATATTAGGTCCTATCTTTTGCTGATATAAGCATGCAATCCGCAAGTGTTAGTTAAAAGTTTAGTTAAACAATGAACAAATGTTGAATAGACATTTCATCAAAGTAGATATAAATGGCCCATAAGCATATGAAAAAATCTCAACATCATTAGTAATCAGGGAAATTCAAATCAAACCACAATAATATAGCACTTAATACCCACTAAGATGGCTATAATCAAAAAGTCAAATAATTACAAGTGTTAGCAAGGATGTGGAGAAAGTGGTACCCTCCTACATTGCTGGTGGAAATGTAAATGCTGCGGCTGCTTTGGAATCTTTGGCAGTGTCTTTAAAATTTCAAATATAAATTTACCATATCATCCTGCAATTCCACTCCTAGAAACCTACCCAAGAGAAATGAAAACATGTACACACAAACACTTGTATATGAATGTTCATAGAAGTATCATTCATAATAATCAAAAATTTAAAATATCCCAAATACCCATCAGCTGGTAAATAGGTAAACAAAATGTATTATATCATACAATAGAATATTATTCATCAAAAAAAGGAAATAGTGGCACATGCTAAAACATGGGTGAACCTCAAAAGAAGCTAGGCACACAAGACCACAAACTGCATGATTCCATTTATATGGAAGATCCGAAGCCATCAAATTTATAAAGATCGAAAGTAGATTAGTGGTTGCCTGAGGCTGGAGATGGGAACCAAGAGTGGCTGCAAAGTGCAAGAGAGATTTTTTTTGGAGTAATTGAAATGTTCTAAAATTAGATTATGCTGATGGTTGCAAAATTGAATTTACTGAACAATCGTTTAATTGTATGGTTAAAGTGGTAAATTTTATTGAATGCAAATTATGCAATTATTTCTCAATAGACTATATATGTGTATAAATATATATGTATATATATTTTTCAATAGTCTAAATTTTACAGACAATCAGTGGCAGGATAAAGGCTCACACTCAGTGTGCTGGATGCAAATTCCAGATTCTATAAATAGGAGTGGAATCCCATTAGTATATGCATTGTTAATGCAAAATCATGTCAAATGCAAGAAAGTAAACAGCAACAAACATACAAGTAAAACAGAGGGAGTGATAAAATTTCTTGGCTTACTTTATCACTCTTCTAGACCTTGGCTCTCACCGTACTGTTTGGGGGCAGGGGGGTGGTTTGAACTGCAGCCAGAATGCAAGAAAAAGCAACATAAATTAAACTATTTTTAAGAATAACTTTGATTATGCAGTATTTTCACTTTTTGTATGAATTTAGAACTTAACCCCCATATAGATGTGATTGTGTTGTACTAAAAATTCTTCAAACCTTAGGACAAGCTTGTGACAACTATAAATATTCACCTTTAAGATAAAAGCAAAAGTTTTCTATCTAACAAGTGATAGAATACATATGTGGAGGTATATTAGATATAGTTACCTAAAACTATTTCTACCACTGTAGAGAAAAGAAGTGTGCTTTTAAATGTTGTTTATACCTGTGGTAGATGAAATAATGGTCCCCCAAAGATGTCCACACCCTAATCCTCAGAACCTGTTTACATATTACCTTATAAAAAGGGCTTTTCAGATGTGATTATGCTAAGGGTCTTGAAATGGGCAGATTAAAAGGACAAGGGTCTTTATAAAAGAAAGAGGGGGGCAGGAGATTCCGAGACAGGAAAGGAGATGTGATGATGTAAGCAGAGGTCAGAGAGAGTGAGAGAGAGAGGTTTGAAATTGAAGATGCTTCAATGCTGGCCTTGGAGATGGAGGATGTGGTCACAAGCCAAGGAATGCAGGTGTCCTCCAGAAGCTGTAAAAGGCAAGGAAACAAGATTCTCCCTAGAGCCTCAAGAAGGAACACAACTCTTCTGACCCCTTGATTTTAGCCCATTTCAGACTTGCCTCCAGAACCCTGAAATAATAAATTTGCATTATTTTAAGCCACTAAATTTGTGGCAATTTGTTACAGCAACAATAGGAAGCTAATACAACACCTAATCTGGTTTTCCTCACAAGCCCCCACCAAATATTTAGTAAGGAGAAAAATGAAATAAAACAAAACAAAAAAGAAACTAAGAAATTCTAATTCAGATTAAAATTCATCTCACCTGGTAAATTAAAAAGAGATTTCAGGTCATGCTAAAAGATGCTCTCCAGGAAAAAAAAAAATGCTGAGTCTCTCAAGTTCATCTCCTCTCACCTGCTCTTCTGCTTAATACAGCATCCACAGGTTTGTCTTAGTATGTCTTCAGCTCCAAGCGTTCAATTGGCATAGAATTAAATATTAAGCAAGGAGTTAGTCTGTCTTTTGATAAGTCTCTAACTAATGTCAGTATCTCTGAATTTCTTTTGCTCCTGGGTTCATGGTCACAGGATGGCTGGGCACATTTTCAAAATAGGAAGAATGAAGATGGGGATGAGTTGGAGGCATAAGCATCTGTCTCTTGTATCAAGAAACACAAAAGCTTTTCTAGAAAATACCATCATGGGCCATTACTTGGAGTTGTGTCCATTTATATTTGGAAAAAAGGAAAAAAAGAAAATGGGGGGAGGGCATAAATAACAGGAGGGAAAAGATGCAAGGCTTATGTGAAATAATGGCAGAGGGGAACTTCAGGCTCCCTAGGTGAAAGCCTGCTGGCCTCTGGCAAGGTATGCATAGTCCACTTGTTGCTTGCCTTGCTGACTGGCCTTTAACATTGAAACCGGGGCTGGTGCACCTCATTGTTTGGTCTCTTCTCTGTCCAGACCATACCAGGGCCCACATCGGCAGCTCTTCAATTGAAAACCACCCTTGGAATACTAGAGTGTCTTTGCCACCAGTCACAGAAATGGAAGCCCCTGAGAGTGTCCTGGGTGGCTCACAGCTAAAGATTGACAATTTCAGGAGTAAGAAAACCCATTACTCACCTTGGCACTGGGTGACAGAATAATTTATACTCTAGAATTTCTCTGTGGGCTCCAGCTGAAGCACCCTGCTGTTGTAAGGAATAATTATGTCACTTAATTTTTTTTTTTTTTTTTTTATGATCAGTCAGGTGTGGACATGGAATAGGACCATGGAGAGGTGTACGAAATTGAAAGACATTTGTTATACAAGTCGTGGAAGAGGGAGATAGGGCATGCCAAGTTGGGGATCACATGGGAGGAGAGCCAAGAAATGTGGGAAGCTGGGAGAGGATGAGGACTAGTGGGCAGGTGCTTTTATTAAGGGTCAGGGTGAGAAACACAAACAAGAGGTGTGAAGAGATTTTATTGGTATGTTTGAATGTCATTAGGCCACACTCAGGAGGGGGCAAGAAGGGGTACTCACAGACTGTTTGTGGGGAGCTTGAAGCATCAGAAAATAAGAAGTTTTAAAAACTTACAATTTACACCCCCTGTAGAACTTTGTCTGAAATCCCACCTTTGCTCTACTTCTTTTCCTCCCTTTTGGTGCTTCCCTGCCCCCTTACTGGTTTCTCCTAGGAGTGCTTCTTAAATACATCATTTCCCCAAGAATCCATGTGTTTGAATCTACTAGGAGCACAATGATTTCAAATATTGCTGTTTTAGAAAGATCTGCCATGTTGACCTGTATTCCTCTTTACCACTCTTTTGGTCATGTTGTCAAGTCTGTGAAAGAGAGAACCCCGGATATCTACGCAGTTACCCAAATTGTATTATCAGTGTGAACAATCTGAAAATATTTGTTAGAAAAATGTCAAAAATATAATTTTGTAGATGTTGTTAAAAACCTAGGTTTTCCCAAATATGAAGCATCTTTTTTCAAGTAACTGTATCTACAGACAAGGATATTTATGGACAAAGTAAAGTTATTAAATTATCCCTTTATTTACAGTGGAATTGAAAAATGAGTCAGCATGAATTAAAGCCAGTTGTATGATATATTTTGGTAGGGTTTTTTTTTTGTTTGTTTTCCTTCAGAGGGGAATAAAAGACAACAAAACTTGTCTTTGTCAAAGCCTGTCCCTAAAACATCTCATTTTTATGCTTAGAGTAAAGGTTACACAAAAGTGCAAAGGTGTTTCTCCTTGTTCATTCCCTTATCCTCAAAGCCAACTTGGGAACTATCAGAAGTGTGAAAAGTTCACGCTTATCAAAGAACATTCATGACAATTACTGAAAAATTATTTTTTGAGAAATTAAAACAAAATGGTTTTTCTTCCCCTCTTCTCCCTCAACTGACAATCATAGGTGACAGTTACCCATGTCAAAAAAATATTTTCTTACTGGAAAGAAAACTGGTAAGGAGGGCCTGTCATTTTCTCTTTGTTCACTGTTTACAGTTAGGAGAAAAAATGATTTATGATTACTGTAATTATATCTCTCTTTAGGAAAGCTGTACTAATTACATAATTTTTTTAGCCATTTTTCTTTCTACAAGCTCTTTGTTAACCTAAGAAGTGTATTAACAATTTTGTATCTCATTACATTTCAAACCTCTGTGTGGGTCACAAATTGAATGGTCCAGGATCACTTAATGAGTCAAGTCTGTTCAATGTGTTCATGATGATTGTGGGCTGACATATTCACAACTGTGATATAGACTTTCCCTCCATAGATAGTATCTTCATAGATGTTTTGAAGGAGTTTACAGGAAATGAGTTTTGGGCAAAATATTTTGTAATCTGTAGTTTCACCGTAATGACAATGAACCTTAGGAGTCAGCCTGAGATGTGTTTCTGAGCTAATATTACCAGCTACCTATCCCTTTCATTTTATAACTTTATATCACATGTATAACTCTGGTTTTCTCTATTGTCATTTGTGATTCATCCCTTTTTTTTTTTTTTTTTTTTTTTTAATGGTTCCATTCTGCTGTTGGCTCCTCTCCTGAAAAACTGCTTTGGGCCATAGAGATAATAGAATATTGTTTTGAATTAACATTTCCTTGAAATGAAACTTCTGTGTGTTTACAGAATATTTTTTAAGTACTACTTTTCTAAGATAGTTTTATTTAGGTAGCATCAAAGCAGTTGCATCTAAAAATTTTTTATTTTTAGTGTAGTAGATAATATTGGGTTAGGAAATAAAATGCCATCCCCTCATACACCTCCAAAGATAAGAAATAGCCCTTATTGAAGAAATTGTGTTTATGTTTTCTAAATGCTGCCATTTACTTAGTATTTAAATGATCTGATATTCTTGGAAAACATTAAAGTGTCTTCTTTGTCATCTAACTCAATCGTCCCAACTCTGAAGTGGGTACTGTTATTTTTCACTTTAAGTATGAGGAAGCTGAGACTCAGAGAAGTCAATGGTCTTCCCAGGAGCCAAACGGCTATAAAGTGGAAGAAGCATTTCAATTGACATCTTCTTGCCTCTGTAATACTCAAGTTCTTCCCTTTAATCCTCCTAAGATCCATATGAAGTTGGTATTATTCCCCATTTACAAATTAGAAAACTAGGTATGAGAGATTAAGTTAAATGCCAGTAAACAACAGAACCAATACATGTAATCTCCTTTTTCCAATAAATGATAGGAACCATCATTAATATATACCTGAAAGAAAATGCTCATATGTGTTCTGAATTTAAAAACTAGTAATAAACCCATGTGAAAAATTTTAAAGAGCTCTATCCCATGCAGAGTCTCAGGATTGTATCTAATTTAATGCATGGTAAAAAAAAAAAAAAAAAAAAGAGGGGAGGGAGAGGACAGCATGAATTATCTCCAATAAATGAATTGTTTAGTTTGCTCAAAGTAAATGAAGACAAACAAGCAAACAAGGGGATAGGCCCACAGCTAGGTCCCACTGTTGTCAAATCAAACAATAACAGCCAAAGTGAGGTTGTTTCGTCGTGTTGTCTAAAATAAGTTACCATGTCACCTTGAGTGACTCATTTGAGAATAACAAAATCACATGCTCATGAATATATTCATCCAAATGAATTAAATGTTGAAAAGTATGAAGGCTATCACAATATTTCATGCTAAGAAACAATGAGAAAATCCGCATTTTTTCTTTTTTCTGGTTTTTACATTACCTTTCTGTGTTTTTATTTGTATTGGCTTATGACCTTGTGACCCCCCACCAAATGAATGGATTGAAATACTATTGTAACTTTTCTTTAAGATTGGGAGGATGGCAGAAACAAGACCAGTGGAGTATTTTATGTCCATCATTACATAGAAAGAGCTTTATACACAGTAGCTATTTCTTACATTTTTCTTATACACAAAAGTTATCTCAAAGAAATATAAGAAACTTAACAGAAGGCAATTTATTTAGGGCAGTTTTCATTGCAAATAAATAACAATTTTGACTATTCATGTTGGAAAAGGGTAAAAGGACATTTAGCATGTATAAAAAGAAATTCAAAAAATAAATAGGAAAATGGGTTAACAAATAGAAAAGAATTCTAAAACTTGTGGAAAAAAAATATTCCTATCCATATGTGTTAACAGAGTTATTTAAAACACTGAATTTAGGAAAGTAGTAATCCAATTCCATTTCACAAAAAATGAGCTCCCCAAATAGGTAAAGCTTTATTATAGGTATTAGTAAAATGCTCTGCAGAAAGGGTTAAAAAAGGAAGAAGAAGCCTGAGAAAGACATGGTACTCATTCTCAAGTCATTTACAATCTAAGGAGGAAACAATAATACTCTTCAGAATAATTCAAATACATACATCACTTAACCTTTCAAAATTACTTTCTCATATGTCATGTCATACTGCCCTCTCAACAACCCCGAATAATAGGCCAGAAACTTGCTATTTCCCCTGATTTACATACAAAAAGGGAGGGGCAAAGGTGGGAGAAATTAAATGACTTGCTTAAGTCACTTAGTAGAACCACATGATAGAACAAAGACTGACGTTAATTGTTCTCGTTGCAAAGGTTATAGAATGGTGAAGAGGAACTCAGCACATGTGGATGGCTCACAGCCTCAGACCCTCCTTTCCATCTTATAATAAAAATCTCTCATCTTTATTCTCTCTCCTGGCGTGCATGACCTTCAAGAAACATAAATACAGCTGGGTCAGAGTGATAATAATTTTCTTTGATGAAAAGAATGAAAACCCTGAGAGATGAGTAAAAAGAGAAAATGTAATTATTGACCAAGTCAACACCATCAGGGAGATGACTTATTGGAATCTGCAGTGTGTCTTAAGTAGAAGGAGCTGCTCTGTTGGGAAGTTGGCTGGGGATACACATGATAAGTGGGACAGTGGGTTGAATAGCATCCCTCCACAATGCATATCCAACTGGAAACATTTAATGGGGCCTTATTTAGAAATAGAATCTTTGCAGATGTAACTAGTTAAGTCATTTTGGATTCTAATGATCCCCAAATTGAATGTCTGTTGTCCTTATAAGAAGGAAGGAGTACATATAGAGATACATAGGGATAAAGGCCATGTGAAGATAGAGAGAGAGATAGGAGCCAACCAGCTACCAGATGAAGAATGCAAAGAATTGCTAGGAGCCCCTAGAAACTAGGTAAAGGCAAAAAAGGATCCTTGCCTAGAATTTTCAGAGGGGGCCTGGCCCTCAACATTTTCATTTCAGGTTTCTAGCCTCTAGAACAATGAGAAGATACATATCTGTTGTTTTCAGCCAGCCAGTTTGTGGCATCTTGTGGTAGCCCTGGGAAGCTAATGCACATGAAGGCCTAGAAAGAAGAAAAGCAGCAATATCCTCTCCCAGAAATTCAGAAAGTGTACTTTCCTTGGGAAAAGTGTTGGTGGAAGGAGGGAGTATGGAAGGAGCAGGTGAGGAAGCTGTTGGTAGAGAGGGTTGTCAAGGAGAGAAATTGTCCTTATCAGGTGACTGTAATATTCTAAGCTGTGTATCTGTAATTTTACATGTGTTTTCTCTCTTCCTTCTCACCACAGTCCTGTGAGATAAATTTGACATCACTCTTTAAAGTGAGGCTTAGATAGCCTAGGTTCCTAGCTCAAAGTCACAAAATAATAAATGACAAAATCAGGAACCAAATCCATTCTTCCTGATTCCTAAGCAGGTGTTCCTTAAGCCTGTAATTAAATAGCCCTCCAATAATATAGTAAATATTTCTTTCCTGGAGACTTTTAAAACTAGTCAGGACACAGCAATAAGGAACTCTCAGGAGAAATAGTCCTCTTGGGGCAGAGGGATGAAATTGGATATCCTAATAGTTCTTTTCCAAGTCTAATTATTCTCAATCTGTGTAAGGCATTGACTAAATGCAAGTTCATTATCATTTTTTTCTACGTTAACTGAAAAACAAGATTGATTGACATTTTGGAGGTATTCAACATTTATATGCAGGAAATTTAGGAGACTTTAAACATTCAAAAAAGCTTTTCTTAAGATAGCTCGTACTGTTGTTTGTTTTGTTTTTGTTTTTTACAGTGAAACACTCTGCACAAAAACAGATGCTTTCTAAAATTTCTTACTGCTGTTCTTCCCAAGCTGATGACCTTGGTGTACTCAGGACCTTGTAGGCAGTATGCAGTCTTCCTCAGCTGGAAAAGAAAATAAATACTGTGCTTCTTACCTAAATTCCTCTGTGTTCACACACAAATTCTGGCTTACTCTCTTTGCCTCTCAAATGTACTGATTCTGACCTTTATTCACAACAGATAATAAGAATATTATAAATTATGATTATATTTAAAAGTGTCTTCATATATTTTGTTTCATCCAATGCACACTACAATATGTAGTACTCATGTTTCAAAAAAGAAAGAACATCTGACAATGAAAGTGACGTTGCATAAAAGCACAGGTGATGAGTGTCAGTGTTGAACTCATAGCTTGGTAATATTACTTTAATCTTTAAAAAAATCATCTCTCAATTTTAACCAGAATAAGTTTGATGTTTACATTGGCCATTTCTATGCTAAAAAGAAAAAAGAAAAGAAAAACAAAATAAAATAAAACAAAACAACTTAGTAAAATTATGAAGGCTACCATTTGTGTTTCTTATCCCACTTTGGTATCCTAAGCATGCTGATCTCTTATAAAAGAAAACACATCTCAAGAAGAATAGATTATTTTAAGACTTATCTCTCTAAAAGAGAGGTGTATCTCTCACCTGTTCATCCAGGATAATGATGTTTTGCAAAAATAAGTTTTGTTCACTTAGATTAAATGTCTCCTTAACCAATATAATTAATTCCTAAATAATACCTAAAGTACATTTTCTTCTTGGGACTTTTTAGAGTTGATAAAATAATTAATTATGAAATTGACATCCTTCCCCACCTCTCATCTTGATATGTTAAAAAACTTTAAATTAATATGTAGGGGGGCTTCCCTGGTGGCGCAGTGGTTGAGGGTCCGCCTGCCGATGCAGGGGACACGGGTTCATGCCCTGGTCTGGGAGGATCCTGCGTGCCGCGGAGTGGCTGGGCCCGTGAGCCATGGCCGCTGGGCCTGCGCGTCCGGAGTCTGTGCTCTGCAGCGGGAGAGGCCACAGCGGTGGGAGGCCCGCGTACCGCAAAAAAAAAAAAAAAATGTAGGTATACTTCGAGTATGCTTTGAACACTAACTTCTGATTCCTATCCACTAGAACATGGAGACCTTACCTAAGAGTGAGTGGGACATGTACTGTGCTGACCCAACCAATCTTCTTAAGACAAGGGCAGATCAAGTCAATATCCCTGGAACCATCCTTGTTTTCTCTCATCTGCCTTCTAACACCAAATCAATCAGTCCTAGCTTTTCTACTGCATTGATATAAGTCAAATATGCTAATTCTATCCATCTCCTCTGTCGCCACCCTCATCTGCCACTATCTCTCACTTGGACCACAGAAACTTGTCTCTAACCCTCTTGTTTGTCACCTGTCCTCCACAGTCAGGAAAGTCTCTCTAAAGCTCAAATATGATCGCATCACTCAGGTGGCTAAAGCCCTTCAATTGCTTCCAAGTGCTCTCAGGATAAAGCCCATGCTCTCTAATGTGATGCATGGATCCTGTCACAATCTGGACCCATCCTACCTCCCTACTTTCCATCCTCCCTTACCTTTCTCTCCCTCTCCCCCCACATATATCCCCTTCCACCTGTTGCTCTAACAATGGTGAACTATTTTCAGCTTAAAGAAGGCTCTGGGCTCTCACATCTCTAGACTTTTCTACATAACGATTCCTTTGCCTGAAATATTTGTTTAGCTATAAAATTTCTACTCTTTATTCATGTTTTGGAAAAAGACCATTTCTTCTATGCAGCATTCTCTGAATCCTGACTCAACCCTGACTACATCATGAAGCACTAGTTGACTGTCCTCCTATGCTATCCCACACTACCTTAGTTACTAACAGTGACCAGTTCTTATCTCAATTATGGATTGGAATATAATAATCTAAATTCTAGAGATGTGTCTTGCTCTCACATTCATTGTAGCTTCAAGATACTCAGTTAATATTTCATATACATAGGTATGAATGAATGAATGAAAGGATATATAGCATATCTCAGACACAAACTGTTTGACATACAAGACATAAAACATATAACATATGTATGTTTATAAGACATATAAATTTACGATATAAGGCATCCACCTTAATATGAATATAATTCTGTACTCTAGACAGAAAAATCTTCTCCTACACTATGTTCTTTTAACTAGGTCTCCCTAACTATTCTTCATTGATTCCTCCTTCACAATTCCACCCAACCACCCTAGTAACACTTGTTCAGTCTCTGTACAATTATGAAAAATGTCCTCTGAAGCTGGGGTATGGTATTTGAATAGATGAGGCTGTCATTACAAAGACGCAGTTAGATTCATTGAGAGGAGCCATTGGCTCATCCTGAATCAAGATGCTGCCAAAGTTTGACAGATGCGGTCAAAGGACTACCTGGCACTTTAAAAGGTCAGAGAAGTTAGGCATGACCGACTTCTTCACAGATGGCTGAGGCTGTCAACTCTACTTGAAATAATCTATCCTGAAGGTGATGGAGATGAGTTGGCCTTTGTTAGCCCCGAGGAGTTCTGTATTTCTAATGACTTGTGTGTCACTCCCTGCCTCTGCTTGCCCCGGACATCTCTCTGTGAAGACACCCACATGGTCACTTGGGGCCCCACCTAGACCTTTTCAGGAAACTTATGAGACAAGCCTAGCTTTGAAACTCAATTTCCCAGTGTAAGGAAAGGTCATGAGAAAAGAAGTCTTTCAGTGTTTAAAATCTTGTTTCTACACACCTTCTCTTTAAACTGAGGAGGGAAGAAATGAGCACAAAAGAAGCTATGACTTGATTTGACTGAATTTAAACATTAATGAAAAAGCTCTTTGCACTATTTCATAACTTCATTCAACATGTATGTACTAATCACCTACTCCGTCCTAGATTCTGGGCTAGATTCTAGGATTACAGAAAAGTATGACACATATCCTTTGAGGATCTCACAGTCTGGGTGGGGATGAGGTAGACAGGAAGTCATGGAAAACTAAATATTAAACAGCATGATAAGTGACTGCAATTATTGGACCTAATTTATTCATTTAATCAATAAGCATTTCCTCGGCATCAATAATGGGTTGGGCTCCACGCTGGATAGTGGTATATAGAAGTTGTAAAGAAAACATTTGTGCCCTCAAAGGACTTTCAACTCTCAGTGAAAAAAAAGAAAAAAAAAGGCAATAAGATAATGATATTATGAAGAGAAATATACTATGAAGGGAGGGATTCTAGGGTGCCCATTTCTGATTCTTCTTATCTCTGGGATAATCATTTCCCTATACACATTAAAATAACTTGATGACATCCCTCATTGGCAGGTCATGTTTTGCTCATATCAGTGACTCAAGGCAAAGGGAAAAAAGAAAAGGTAAAAATATGGACTGGATTTCAGGAGTACTGGATGCCCTCCATTCGTTTCCTGAACAACTTTGTGGCTTTGGAAAGCACCTATCATGGAGAGCACTTTATTGTCTTTGGGGCTGGCATTCAGGGTCAGAATGTCATTCCCTGAAGGGAACTGATAAGAATAAGCCAAACTCTTTGCCTTGTCAGAACTATGTTATGAATGCAACTTTACCTACCCCAGTGGGTCTGAGACCCAGCTGCAAATCAGTATCACTAGAGAGCTACTGAGTACACCTCAGGAATACTGACCCAGTGCCTGTGGTGAGACCGGGAATCTGTATTGAATATATTTCCCAGGTAATTCTGATGTACGGCTTGTTTGGAATCACCAACCTCAGTTTTAACACCAAACTTGGGCATGGCATTAAATACCCTTCCCAATCTGGCCCCAGCCTATCTCCCTAGAGAGATCTCTTGTTATGGCCATGCTATCATCCCATCCCAGTGTCAGAAACAGCCTGTACTCCAGGCTCACCTTTGTTTCCCACTGCGTTTATACATGCTGTGCTTACTCTATTTTCCCTTTAAGACACATCAAACTATGGCTCCTCCTTTAAAGGCACAACCCAAGTTTCTCTTGCCTGAAAAGTCATTCCTGACTTTCCGAGCCAGCCTAAGCTGCTTCCTTCTCTATGTTCCCAGAGAACACACTCTATTTAAACCTGGATTGTAAACACATATTTCTCCCAACTGGATCATAAGCACCATGGGTATTTCCATGCCCTTGTATTAAAATGCCTAATAATTATTCTGGCAATATAGTAGATAGTTAATAAATGATTATTAGGTGAATGATTAGGACTTAGGAGCAGGTGAGCCGTTATCAAAATCAGGGCATAATATCACAATAGGAATTTGGTCACAAGACTGATTTAGTACCAATGTTGGAGAAACTGGGGAGTTGGACAGCTTATTAAGAGAAGAAAGAACCAGTTATAAACTGAGTCTCTTAACATGTGGGTCAAAAAGATTTAATAAAATGTTAGATCTGATGTTGAGCTATCCCAAGCCAACTAATGCTTTGCACATATAACCTATTCTATGTAGGATTGTTCTAGATTCTGGGGTAGTCTAGGTGCAAATGTAGCAGTAAGATGGCCCCAGAATGTGAAAAAAAAAATCAGACAAGTCATGAAGCAAGTAAAGCACCAAGCACAGTTCCTGGCACAAAGTGGAGCTCAGCCAATGCCAGCTGCGGGGGGTTGGGAGGGCAGCAGCAAGCAAAAACAATAATACCAGTGGGAGGATGGCCTTGGCTACAGCAGCAGATGTGGCAGCAACTTTCTTCTTCTCTATGTTTGTTCAGATGCTGCCTTTATAATGGTAATGGATTACTTTAAAATGCAGAGTCCATTCTAGTGATAAAGAAAAATGATAGTGGGTTTCCCTATAATTAATGGCACTTTTTAGCATTTCAGTCTGATTATAAATAGAATATAAGATGCCTTCTTTGGTGAGTACATGTCTCTCTAGTTTTCTAGATTCATGAATTTAGCCCATATCAAATTAATTATTGTGGGTGTATTACATGGATGTGAAATATCTGGAATAATAGGACTTTACTGCTAATAGACCTCTCAGGAGCTCATGACAGACGTCCTTATAATAGCAACACATGCCTGAGTTTAATGAGAACCATCACTGACAATTAATGGTTCTTGTGCTTTCAGTAAATTACACAATTTCAAATTTTATATTTATTTTCATCTTTATGGTTTCAGTTTGTGACTTGTGTGAAATTTATGCCAGATCTCCTTACAGAGGAAGAAAATGTTTATGGAATGTGTACTATGTGCCAAGCTTAGTGTTATATATTTTACATATGTGAGTATATATGAACATGTAAGTACATTTGAACCACAAAGCAATTAGACATCCCTTTATGTACAAACAGGAAAACTGAGACAGGGTGAGATTCATGACTTATAAATGTGAATGTCCATGCTAGAATTAAAAGTTGAGTTTGGTCTTTCATTCAATAGAAGAGAAATTAGACTATTGCAAAAAGATTCCCTTTTTGTCAACCAAATTTCTGCTTGCAGTAGACTCTTCAGCTTTACATATAGTAACCTTCTAGTGATCCCTGGGTCATATTGGTCTTAAGCTATGTGCATAAGGAATTGATTAAAAAATCTGTGAATTTAATGTTTTGACATATTTTGGAACCTAATCTGTGTGTACTGCAAGGTCAAAAGCTGTGGATATATCTAGAAGAAGAATATACTATTGTTCCTTGTTCTCTTAGTGCAGGAAAAGGAATTTTTATTGAGGACAAGGTACAAAAAGCTATATCTTGGCATTGGATAACCTGATGCTTTAAGTGGAAGATTCTTCCTGGACCCCAAATATCACTCTGCTGCTCTTTCCCCATTTGTTCATTTCAGCTATTATATAATTTTCAGATACATTGCTGATGAAAAGGAAACATCATGAACATGTTTTAGACAAATAATATGGACTTTTTTAAAAAAACAACAGAAAGAGAATGTGATATAGCAGCCAAACCAGAAAATGTGATCAGGCAAAGGAAAATAAATGGTAGAACTATCATAGTTAGAAAGAAGAACTAGCCTCCTTCATGTTTTATTAATCTGGATTTAGTCATAATTGCCTTTGTATTGATATAGAGGCAAAATTCTTACCACAGTATCCAATTTTATTATCTCCAGGGCATGCATATTATTTGAAATTTTCCTGTTTAACTGTTTGAATCTTGATTATGACTTCCTCCCCTCATAAGAATGTAAGTCCCATGAGAGTAGATACCTTTTCTGCTTTGTTTTCTGTTATAGATCCAAAGGCTAATATAATGCAGGCATATAGTTGGCACTCAACAAATATTTACTGAATGAATGAATGACTACCTTTCAAACTTATATATTCATTCACTATGCCATCATTTAAGGAGTGTATACTGTGTGCCAGAGTGGGTATATCTACATAATACATGCACATATGTATGCAAAAATGAGAGGCAAAATTGCATAACAGGTAAATTTGTAAACTCAAAGTAGTGTCTGGGCCACTTGTCACATAAACTCAGAAAGTTCCACGACTTTTCTGAGCCTCCTTTATTTCATCTGTAAAGCACAGATAATATATGCCAGCTCCATCCTGCCCCAATAGCAACATGCATTCTACTGTTTCTGCCCTGACGCATCCTTGGGCTTCTGGGAATCTGACCTGGTAGAAGAAGAGAGGATTCTCTCTTACTATAACAAGGCATCTAGATATAGTCTGTGGATTACACACCACATGCTCATGTGCATGGTTAAGAGAAAAACTGGGCATTTTTGGAGCCCTAGGACATGGCAGTTATCTGTTCACTACCCAAGTGACAGTTCTTACAGCATACGGGCTGCTGTAAGAGTCTCAGGTTCTGCCTCCAGTCCCCACTGGGAAAGGACCCTGGTACTAAGGACACAGGCCTGTGATGGGCCTGGAACCCTCACCTTGGTGCTGCCAACCCCTTCCCTGGAGTCTGGGTACCACTTTCCGCTTTCTAGATATAATCTCAGGATCTTCTGATCGTATGTCTTGGACAAATCTCAGATGCCCTCAACTGCCATCATCTGACACCTTACATCTGATGCCTTAGATGTCAATATCTCAAGTCAAAGTAAAGTTTATTCCTCAACTCTTCTCAGTCTACCAAACTGAATAGCTGGGCCCTCTGTAGCCAACTAATCCAGTGAACTTCCCTCAGTTTCCATACTGTACTTGCTACTGATTCAGTGTTATGAGAAGAGGAAAATATGGATGTAAAAGTGTGTAACTTTGTGCTTGTGTGTATTCAAATCAAATCTAACATGAGCCATTGAACACCCTTGAAAAATAAATCCCTCTTGACATGTGAAGAGTGTAATTTTCAAGGTCAATTGCAAACAATCTCCACAAATCATGAAATATAAGGCGCATTCACACCTCAAGTGACTATTTTCTGCTTTTTTAACCTAAGCTAAATACAATAAGCTTTAGAGAGATCCTCACTAATGATAGAAATTATCTGATACTGAACTTGAGCTCAAGATAGTTCTGCATATCCAGTTCTGCATATCCAGGAGCTACATTAGAAATTTGGTCTCGATTCCATATTATGAAGTCCAGAGACTCCTTAAGATTTGGGATGATAAAGATGCTCAGTGTAATATAAAGTTTCCTAAATCTGTTTTCACTTTATTGACCGCTTCCCAAAAAGAAGAGAATAAGACTATTAAAATGAATAGATTATATTCAGCTTGCTATTTATGGAATGAATAAATCATTGATAAATCCCTACAGCCCAGCAACATACCTAGCATCTGCCAGTACTCGGTAAATGTTTGTCGAATGAAAGAATGTCAGTCACTGACCTTTTTCCTTATGGGTCATGGGAGCTGAGAAAGACCAAAGTCAGAGATAATGAGACTTCACAACCTCATGGCCATGGTGAGAATTATGAAAGTGCTTTATAAGTGAGTTATTTGAAGCTCAGTAGGGAAAGATTCTTCATCCTCCCGGATCTCTGCTGTCACTTTACAAAGAGAAATAAAGACTCATCTTGATGACAAGGGACATTTGGGGATAAAGAGGCTGAATATGGTCTGAGTCTGGACCTCTCAGAGGGCAGTGGGTGAAGCAGTTTGAATAACAGAAGAGTCAATCCTTAGAATCCTCCACAGAGGCTCAGATAGATGTGTAAAGCACTTGGGATTTGATTTTACTTTTCAGAATTTTCTATTTTGTTCTTGTATTTGCTGTCACTGAGTGGAACAGAAAGCAAACCCAGTAGAGTGTTCAGGTTGTATAGTTTTGCCTTTTTTCTTTTCTTTTCTTTTCTTTTTTTTAAGGGGAAAGGAAAAAGGTCATAGAAAGCCTTGTGAGGAAGATGCCTTTTTTTCTGATACAAATATCTGTACAACATTTTGAAATGGAATTTAGAACCTTCTCATCTTCCTTGGGAAATTTTTAATGTACAAAGAATCTGAAGACTTTCTTTGAGTATCTGAGGAAGGAAGGAAGGAACTCAACCAATTTTGTAATCTATGAAAATTCTTCATCTTCTTATTCCCTATATCCTTAAAATAAGTAACCCATAAAAAATGATTAATGACACAGCCTTTGCCCTCTAAAGGAAATGGAAAAAAAGGCAATATTTATCATGTGTCTACCACCTGTCCGAGTTTATGATAAACATAGTCCTACCTCACTTAGTATTCATAACAATCTTATGAGGCAGATGTAATTATCCTAATTGTACAAATCGTGAAATTGACACTCAGAAGGTTGAAGATGCTTGTCTTTTGCCTCTGTCAATCCCTTATCACATACTATGAGCACTGACTCTCCTGGAAGTTTCCCCCGCCCTTACCTGAGAGAGCTAACCCTTCCCTCCTCTCTGCCATTTATGTACTTTGAACATGCTTTTAACGTTATATCTCTGCATTTGAATTAATTTCTTTTCAAGTTTTGTTCCCCTTTACTAGAGGATATGTCTCTAGATAGTCAGGATTGGGGTTTTCATCTATATATTCTTTGTACCAACCACAGAAATGTTTCATTTTTGAAGTAAATTCCACATAACCAGTTAGGTATGGAGTCAGAATTTAAATTTAACATCTTTTTGATTCTGAAAGCTCATGCGTTTTTCATTATACTGTGATGTCAAAACTTGAAGTCAAGACAGAAAGATTAACGCAATTGTGTTGTCACGCACTTAAGTAATACTATTATATCCCATTTACATATTTAATATAAATATAGCAGGGTTAAGGAATAGGTAGACGATTCATAGGTAATGCAAATTCAGAAAATGTGAAGCCCAGGGAGAATGTAGAGCTCATATGATAAGTCTAAGAATTTTCATTTTGCTTCACCAATTAATTATTATTATGATACAACTCTAACATAATAGGCCCTATAGGAGGTAGAAAGGTAAGGTGAAAAGAGCAGGAATCCTGCCCTTCCTACGTTGTCAGGTAGAATTCACATACTGCAACGTATTCTGTGGTGAGTTATTTATCTCTCTGAGCTGTACTTTTTGATCATCTAAATTGGTGCTAATTGTACCACTCAGGATCATTATAAAAATTAAAACAGATAGCGTATGCTATTGGCCTAGTGCCTAACATAGATGAAGATAAATTTATCAATACTCTTTCTCAGCTTAAATGTAGGTATGAATATGGATATGGATAAAGACTTAAATCAGAGGTTCCAATGGGGGAGATAGGGACATTTGTTTCTCCAGGGAGCATCCGGCAATTTCTAGAGCTATTTTTGGTTGTCACAACTGGGAGTGTGCTACTGACATCTACTGAATAAAAGCCAAGGATGTTGTTAAACATCCACTAACGCACAGGGAAGTCAGTCCCCCAACAGAGAATTATAGAATTATCTGGCCCAAGATGTCATGGGATATAAATGTGGATACAGATATAGATGCAGATATAAAAAGTGCTAAGAGTCACAAGTTATCAGGTCTATATTTGTGAGGGTGTAGATGTGGAAGAGAGATGACCACTGGCTCCAAATCTGAGGAGAATTTATGGAAGAGTCAGGACTTATCTGAGCTTTGGGGTGTAGCCAGGTAGAGAGAGAGAGAGCACATTGGATTTTACAAGGAGCTTGATTAATGGTGAAAAGAGTCTTTTGGGGATTAGAGTCAACAAAAGGATTTTCCAATCATCCAGTGAAATCTGGAATAATAAGTGCAGGACTTAGCAGGGCTATATAATAGGAATGATGGCATAGGAGGCAAAATGCGTGGAGTAATACAACATGAGGACCATGGTAGAGAAAAAGGACAAGGATCATAGCCAAGGAGTACATAAAGAGCGCACACTGTAATCCTTCATTTACTGAAAAAGAGAAAAAGACACTTAAAAATATCAAATGTCCCATGGATACCAGGGACAATGAAAATAAAAACATAAATAAAGCACAGCTCCTAAATTCATAAAAGAAAACCTGAAAATTTTGGCAATTAAATGTATAGATTGAATAAAAAGCAAGTTGGAGATTAAGGATGAAAAAGAATTCATCTTTGATATTAGAGAAAATTATGGTTTGATTAATCCGTAATTGCTACATTCAAACCTGGATTTTGGATGCTGGATTGCTACATCCAAACTAGGTCACTAATTTGCTATGTGAACCTGGGCAACGTCCTTAACCTCTCAAATTCTCACTTGGTTGTTTGTGAAATGTAGATACCAATACCTCCTACGAGTAGAGCCATGCTATTACTTTATACTCAATAAGTATAAATGCATACATATACATAAAATGAATCATTATTTTTGCTCATATTCTAAATTGATAGCCACATTTATACATTATTTCAATGACATCTTTTAATGACTTAGTTGTTTTGAATCCATAGCTAAAATATTGATTTTTTCCAACCTTTTACCGATGTCAAAAGTTAAACTGAAGCTAGATTAATATGATTTTAATATCCATATTTAGTCATTATCTATTCATATAGTTTACTAAGTAGCAATTAGCTTTGCAGTACCTCAGAAACCAGAGGCTGAGGAGATAAAAATCTAATCTTTGGCCTGCAGGAGATTATAGTTTAAAATATTAAAAGGGAGATCCCTTCGACAAATGTATAACTTAGAATACCTAGGATGTAAGTAATAACTTATCTGTGATATATCTAATACTTTTTAATATTTTATCTCATTTGCTAATTACAACCATCCTGTGAGGAAGGCCTTATATTATTACAATTATTTTTATTATTACTATTCCCATTTTATGGTTGAAGAAACAGGGGATCAAAAACTATCCTGGTTTCTGAGTAAACAAAATTGAGTAAGACAAGATCATTGTTTTTAGCAGTTTCTAATCTATCAGGGAGGCAAAATTCCCAAAAGCCAGAAAAAAAATTCTGTTATAAACAACTTTACAATGGAAGTAATATCAGGTTTGTAATAATCAATGTTAATTGTGGTTGGCACAATCATGACCGTGGAGAAGCTGAATTCTGGAATTGCTGGTACATCAGCTGTGTGACCTAATAGCTTTTTTTGCATATAAACTTGAATATTCCGTAGTGTTTTACATACAAAATCAACAAGTGATAAATATGAAAAAAGACCCCAGAGGTCATATAATTCAACAGTCTCCATTTTGTGGAGACTCTCAGAGGGAGGTTACATGATTTATGTGGGAGCTGATCTTGTGACCAGGCATGTGGTGACACAAGATAACCCCAGTTGACCATATTCTTGAGGGGAGTAGCATTCTTTTCTCTCTGACAACATCCTGAGCAGTTACTTCCACATCTTCTCAGTGTTGGGAAGAGACCTACTCAAACAGTGAGGGCATATTTTACTTCATGAGGTTTACACCATGAGGTGGCAGAAACAATATCACTCGTGGCAAAAAACCGGCAGCCCAATAACAAATGATTCTGCTTCTCCAGATATCCTTCCACAATGTGTTGGAAATAGGACTGGCCCCACTGGAATTTATAAAGCCCCTACTTTCTTAGATAACTTAAGGTAGGAGTGGTCCTCTAAGCCTACGGGAGCTTGAATAATTAATTTGAATAATAAGAATAAATGTTAAGTTATTTATATTCTAAGCAGATGAGAATAAGTGTCAGTGGACTAAATAATAATAATAACTACAATTTCCTGAGCCTCTACTACGTTGCTAGGAGACTTCTAAGAAATGTTTTATAGATTTTTCTCATTTAACCCTCAGAATAGACACAAAATGCAGGTATTTTTATCTTCATTATACATAAAGAAAGAGAGGTTGAGGGGGTGAAATGATTAGCCTTAGGACACACAGCTATTAAGTGGCACATTCTGTTTTTTAATGCTGTCTTCTAATGCACAGTCCTGTGCCTTCATGCATCATTGAACAGTTTCCTCCTACTTTCCTTTCCTGGATTTCTTGGCAGAGGAGGCTTCTGGCCATGGTGGAGGTACAGAAATATTGTGACTGGAGTTAACTCATTTAACAGTATTAGTCATTAGGTAAAGTGAGTGAGAAGGAGACAGTGGTAGTACACAAAAGTGACTATAGCACGAGGACCGTAGATGTGACCATAGTTTGACATTATTATTTTTGAAAGAGTGTGTGATTTGTATTAAAGGAGACTGACATTCATTGAGGACCCAGTATATTTTAAGGCATGTTCTTGGGTGGCTGTTTTACTTCATTTATAGATGAGAAAACTGAGGCTGTGGGATTCCAAGAGGGTTGGCTAAGGTCACTCATGGAGCAGGGATTTAAACAAGCCTAGCTTCGAAGTCTTCACTGTTTTCTTTATACTGCATTACCTTCTGGAGAAAAAAAAAATCAACATAGCAATGGAAAATTCAGGACAGTTATATTTTGCTTGAATGGAAGGGAGAATTTTGGCCAGTTGGAATCATTCAATAATGGAAGGACCACCTTTGACACTATGAGCTCTGTGTCCTTGGAAACATGCAAGTTGAAACTGAGAGATTATGTATGATGGTGGTGCTATAGAAACAACTCTCACCCTTGGTGGTCTGTTGGGGTAAGAAATTTCACATTCCCTTTCAATGTCATAGGGCTATTCTAGGAACCTATGAAAACTCTGGATGGGTGGTAATACCAAGGAGTTTCCAAGGAAAATTGCATTTCCATTTCTGTTTTTAAGAGGCTTTATACACTGGGAATGAAGGGTCATTGATGTTGAGTTGTTATGAATCTTTGGAACTGTATCTGTGATACTAGTTTTGCACATTCTACACTATTAAGCAGGACAAACAGATAAGGGTACTATACTTCAAAGGACAGATTGGTCAGAGATTCCTTCTATCTGCTGGTCCTATCACTGGAGTAGCAAAACTATAAATAGGACTGGTCTAAAGTCACACATAGAGAAAGATGTATAGATGGTATGTCAAAATGTATTATGTGGGGCAATATCAGGTTTGGAAGGAGACTGGAATCAGGAGTCAAATAAAAACAGGAGATGTCAGATAGCCCAGAATCCAAGCAATGATCAGAAGTCAGAATAGACATGAATTGATGTGTCCAACTCAATTTAACAAATATGTATTGATTGCATCTGATGTGTTGAACATCATGCTAGGTGCTGGGGAAAGATGGAGATTACAAAGATGAATTTCATATGGATTTATTCTCAAAGAACTAGTAGTCCAGCAGGAAGATACACATGTAAAAATAATTAAAATAGATTGCAATGAACCCCATCCTATATGTCGTCTGTTACTGCTTGCTTTTTCATTCAACATTTTGTTGCTAAAATTCATCCATGGTGTTGTGTGTAGACTTTACTCATTTTCACTACTAAATAATTACACATCATATGATTATGTTATGTGTTCAAATATAAAAATTCATGCAAACGAATGGTATATTGCTAAAGAATAAAAGAACATATACTTATTATGGTAACAAAATGAAGATGACTATAAACACAATTTCAGGCTAGTGATACCTCTGGGATAAAATGAAAAAATAGTCCAGGAATTAAGCACATAGGTAGATGTAGTTCTTAAGTATGGTTGATTCACAGCTATTTATCATAATGCTTCAGAATATATACTTTATATATATGTATATACACACACCACATATATATACATTCATATAAGTGTATGTATACACACACATATATCCATAGATACAATGCATTATTTATATTTGTGATATATAAAAACATTGATATATAAAAAACATTTTAAATTAAAAAACTTTTGAAATATGTAGTATAGTATAGAGACATACAGACATGGAATGCAATGACCCAAGAAAAGAAAGAGAAATCACTTATCTTGGCTGGGTGTATGACAGATGAGATTTTTAAAAAGGAAGACTTATAGAGTATACTATATATGGTTTACTGAGGTTTGTGGTTTACTGAGGAATGTATAAGTATTTACCTGATTCAGAGAGAAAGGGCATGCCAGGCAGAAGAAAAGGTTTGCCTGCCCTGGAAACCTCTTTGTACAGTTCTGTATCATATTTATTATACTATTCCCTGTGTCCCTAACCCCACAATATATGTTTGTTACAATATATAAATGTTAAATAAATGAACACATTCAGGATAGAGTGTAGTATATGAATGTGGTTGCATGTATGGAACATGTAGGGAAGAAAAAATTAGACAAGCAGAAAGGAACTGGCTCAAGTTTTGATTGCCATGCAAAGGATTTTAGGAAAGTAATATGGTGTTTAAGTAGGGGAGTAATAAATTTTGATTTGAATTGTAGATCAAATGATCCTACAATGAGAAAAATTGCTTGAAGGTGGGGATGAGCCCCTATATAAGAAACAAGGGGGCCCGTTAGGAGGTGGCGATCTAGTACCATCTAGAAGTGACAGAGTAGAGCTGGGAGAACAACCACAGGAATGGCGGGGAGGGAATTTTCAGATGGTTAATGAGGTGCCAGGCAAGGAGGCAGTTTCATTGCCATGAGTCTAGAAAAAAATTGCCAGTATCTGTAGCATGTTTCTTTTGGTTTTAAAGTGATGTATATCTTGCCCCAATTTTTCACAAAGACTTTATTGTCCTTTCTTTCAACTTCTTGGATTTTAGCTTTAGGTGGATGTACAATAGTTGTTTGGACAGCATATTTTAGAAGGATTTGTAAAATTATAAATCATTTTCTGGTGATGACTTATAGTGTGTTTGATTTTTTAAGGCTAAAATTCAGGGGTTGGTTTGTTTTTTGCATATGGCATAAGACAGCAGTCCCCCAAAATGACTCTGAAGGCATGAATTGAACTTATCTACAGTTATTCATTTGTACCATAAGTATTTGGCACTTGCTCTGGTAGGTGCTGTGGCAGACTGCCCATTTCCTCCCATCCTGATAAAGGCACTCATCCCCCCAAGTTCTGGAAATGGTGGCAGCTGATGGCTCTCAACTGAATCCCTCTCTGGAAATTGCCTTCAGCTGAAGAAGGTTGCTTTGCTCAGCTCACGTCCACTCCCAGAGAAGAGCTTACACTATTGACTGGCCAATGAGTCAGTTAAAATCTATTCATTTGCCTCAATGTGGGACAACTCTGAAGGACTATTCCAATTCGAGAATTCCCCATGTAATGGAAGGAAGCCTTTAGTACAACTGCATCACAATTCAACTCCTTTTTCAGCTCTATCCTACTTTCTTTACTTGCCCACAGGTACTGATCACTTATAAGTTTCCTGCACATGAATTCTCATCTCAGAGTCTGTTTCTCATGGAGCTCAAATGAAGTTTCCTGTCAAGTGCCTGGCACAGAGGATATCATAATTTTGCAGTCACTGAATAGGTACAAAAATAAAAGTTAAAGCAAGAGTGACATTTAGGGGTGTGTGAGGGTAGTTGATCATGCTGTGCATGCTGTGTGCACTGTTTGAATGGTAGATTGGCATCCTTGAGAAGCAGTTTGGTAACATCCAAGAAGTTGCATGAAGGCGTAACAATATTTTGAAACCACTGGAGTAGGACACTGTTAACTCTTAAAGAACAACAGAGATATGTTATGGGGATTGGCAACATTTTCTGTCCGTAGACATGGATGAAGACTTAGTTATGACTCTATGGAGGATTTACTCTGCCTTAAAGCTTTAGAGAACACTGATTTACTCTTCAAAAAATTTAGGGGCTTCTGCTGACATCCGGGCTGAGGGGAGTTTAACTTTGTATGAAGACATTTTGCCTTTTCTGCCTATATACAAGGCAGTGAAGGGAATACATTAAAGTATGTCCGAGTTCAGTGTTACAAGGTATAAAGGTCACTTGTTTTCATATCATAGGCCACAAAACAAAATTAAATAAAGAATCCTGTTAGTTGGCCAAACTGTGTGGACTTTGGCAGCCTAAATCAGGAGGACAGCACTCTTTCACAGAGAAGTCTGGATTGAAGCTTAAATGACAACACCAATCAGTTGCTGATTAAAATTTTTAAAATAAATGCAATATTTGCAACTGCCCTGCCCCAGCAACATAAGCACACCCACTAATATTTGGATATAAAAAAAAGAAGAGTTTTTCTAGTTTCCCTTCTGTTCATGATTATTTTAAAGTGTCAAAGGAGTAAACGAAGCTCACCTCTTAAAAATGAGAACGGTTATATAGCTGAACAACAAGGGATGCTATTTTTTTGGAATAAATGAAAAAGAAAAACAATACAAAATATATGAAATCATGTACTTCATTAAATACAGACTTGGGTTTCTACTACCCTTCTCCATTTACTAGATGAATGTACTTGGTTAAATTGCTCAACTTAATCTCAGTTTTCTCATCTGTAAAATGTGAATAGTAAAATATTTCTACTGGGTTGTGTGATAATCATGTAAGTTAATGTATGTGAAGTTTGTAGAAGGGCACATAGTAGGTTCTCAAGTGTAATTATCTTAAGTAGGTTCTTAAGGTACCTTTAAGTCTATGCATAGAATAAATTCAAGATCAGATATGCACATAAGAATTTCTGGCAAATTTCTTAAATCGTAAGCTCTAGGGAAAGATCTGTGGCTTCTACTTTTTAATTGGTTCTTAAACTTTTGCCACCATTAGAGCTGTAACATTTGATCTAAGTCCTTGGCCCTTATGAAAGTAGAGCTGTATTGGGAAAGGAGAAATGTGGTGTGAAAGATGAGCACTATGTGGATAGTAATGAACTCAGAGTGGTTATTCTAGTTTTTCCATCAGTTGGCTTTCAGATCTTGAGGACATTATCATATCTCTGTGAGCTGTGGTTTACTTACCTGTAAAACTGAAATACTAATTCGATTTTTGTTTTCAATACTCTAAGTTCAACATACATGTATCCTCTAAGTGGATATTTTCATTGATATATTCTGGGAACTTGGAAACAGACACACATCGTCAATTTCTTCATGGAACTTAAAGTCTAGGGATACTAGGAAGAGACATAGAAAGAAAGCTCCAAACACTTAAAGGAAAGTGCAATAAGTACTTCAGTGTACAGGGAGAAACACCTAACCTGTTTGAGGGCTATCAAGGAAGACTTCCTTTTAAAGGTAGAGGAAAGGAGAGAAGCAGAGATGTCTAAGAGTACACATAGACCTAGAAATGAGACCGAATATAACATATGCTAGAAGCTGAAACAAGTTTAGTTTTACTAGAACAGATTGTACAAACAAGAAAAGAGGAATTGTATGTAGAGAATAAGGACTGATGAAATAATACATGTTCTCATTCATCTGTGTACTCATGGTATTAAGACTCCCTCATAAATATGAAAATAGATTAATCAACTGGAAAATATCTTTGAATAGGTTAGGTGAGAGCCATGACCACCATTCTGCCTTGCCCTCCCCTTGCATAGAAATGTAGTGACATGGTCTGACCATGCTGTAAGTGCAAACAGCAATTATTCAAGTGTCTTAAACATTATGGCAAGAAGCACCCCAGTCTTCACGTCTGAAAATAGCCATGCCCTTTATGGTCTCCTGGTCAGCTCCAGGTTCCATCCATTTTAGTTTATATGCCCCAGAAAAGGACAGGAGACAGACCTGGGACAGGAGAAGAACATGGGGTAATAGCTGCCTGCCAGTACAGACTAGAACTAGGAGTCCTCTGGTCCTGTCTGGGGAAGTCTGGGTAGGGGCCAGAGCTCCTTGCTGGATTTCAGAGGCTTGGTATCAGCTGTTTGCCTTAACTAGGAAGGCCTCTCACTGCTGCCTCACCTCATACTCAGCCACTGGGCACTGGGAACCCCAAAGTTGAGCCTGGTTTGGCTTAGCCTGCCTGCTCTTTGGGCCCCAGGGAAGAGTCAAGAAATGATTATTAGACCTAGAGATTATCATACTAAGTGAAGTAAGTCAGACAAAGACAAATACCATATGATATCACTTATATGTAGAATCTGAATAAATGATATAAATGAACTTATTTATAAAACAGAAATAGACTCACAGGCGTAGAAAACAACCTTATGGTTACTAAAGAGGAAAAATGGGGAGAGATAAATTGGGAGTTTAGGATTAGCAGATACAAACTACTATACATAAAATAGATAACAGAAAGGTCCTACTGGATAGGACAGGGAACTATATTCAATATCTTGTAATAACCTATAACGGAAAATAATCTGAAAAAGAATAGGTATAGATATATACATACAACTGAATCACTTTGCTGTACACCTGAAACATTGTAAATCAAGTATACTTCATTAAAAATTAAAAAAATAATAATTTTAAAAAATTTTAAAAATGATTATTAGATCTTCAAATACATGAGATAAATTAAAGGTGTTATTACACCTTTCTTTCTCATTGTGAATTAAAACTCTGAGAGCAAGTTTCTATAAAGGATTATTGTGGAGACTAGAAATCACCTGAGAGATTAAGTTGAGGTTGGAAGGTACAACACCTTGAGGGAAAAGGCATCTATGATTAGAGAAATCTGTGAAGTGATACTTATTTCTTGATTCACTGAACATATGCTTATTGATCAACTAATCACATGCCAACTACTGCTCTAGCTCCTGGGAATATGGTAGTGAACAAGACATCCAAGTCTCTTTGAGTATGGAGTTATCATGAACTATACATCTTGCATATGGAACATCTCACATGCCACTCATGGAAAGCAATTCAGTATAAAGAGTTATCTCAGGATGGGCTGATCTCTGCAAAGTGGAATGCATCTCTGCAAAATGGAAATCCAACCTGTTTTAAAATCAGTGCCAAGCATTCTGTTTATTTATGGCTATGTGAAGGATAATTAGATATCCTGGTTTCACTCAGATCATGTGACAGCATTGTCATTAGTTTGCCATATTAACAGGGAAAACAAAAACCTTTCAATATATGCTCATGTTAACATGGCATTAGTATTATTTTTAGAAATGTTACCTAATCATTCAAATTATAGAAAAGTGTGGCATATCATTTTTAATAGTAGAGTCATTTTTCATTCCTTGGGCCACTATTTGTAGGTTAAAATGAAAAGATCTCATAATATGAAGAAAGTACTGGTGTGCTCACTCCCTCTTGCAAGAGCACTGGAATCACAACTAATTGCTGAACAATCATGGACAAGAAGACACTGGAACTCACAAAAAAGTTACCCCACATCCAAAGACAAAGGAGAAGCTGCAATGAAACAGTAGGAGAGGTGCAATCACAATAAAATCAAATACCATAACCACTGGATGGGTGACTCACAAACTGGAAAACAGTTTTACCATAGAAGTCCACCCATGGGAGGGAAGGTTCTGAGCCCCACCTCAGGCTTCTCAACCTGAGAGTCCAGCAACAGGAGGAGGAATTCCCAGAGAATCAGACTTTGAAGGCTAGCGGGATTTGATCACAGTACTTTGACAGGACTGGGGGAAAACAGAGACTCCACTCTTGGAGAGCACACACAAAGTAGTGTGCACATCAGGACCCAGGGGAAGGAGCAGTGACCCCACAGGAGACTGAACCAGACTTACCTGCTAGTGTTGAAGGGTCTCCTGCAGAGGCGGGGTGCGGCTGTGGCTAACTGTGGGGACAAGCACACTGGCAACAGAAGTTCTGGGAAGTACTCCTTGGGGTGAGCCCTCCCATAGTCCACCATTAGCACAACCAAAAAGGCTCCATTGCTGGATCGCCTCAGGGCAAACAACCAACAGGGAGGGAACTCAGCCCCACCCATCAGCAGACAAGCAGTTTAAACTTTTACTGAGCTCTGCCCACCAGAGCAACACCCAGCTCTACCCATCATCAGTCCCTCCCATCAGGAAGCTTGCACAAGCCTCTGAGATAGCCTCATTCAGAAGAAGTCAGACAGCAGAAGCAAGAAGAACTACAATCCTGCATCCTGTAGAACGAAAACTACATTCACAGAAAGATAGACAAGATGAAAAGGCAGAGGACTATGTACCAGATGAAGGAACAAGATAAAACCCCTGAAACACAACTAAATGAAGTGGAGATAGGCACCCTTCCAGAAAAAGAATTCAGAATAATGATAGTGAAGGTGATCCAGGACTTCAGAAAAAGAATGGAGGCAAAGATTGAGAAGATGCAAGAACTGTTAAAAAAAGACCTAGAACAAGCAAAGAACAAAAAAACAAAGATGAACAATACAATAACTGAAATGAAAAATACACTAGAAGGAACCAATAGTAGAATAATTGAGGCAAAATAATACATAAGTGACCTGGAAGACAGAATGGTGGAAATCACTGCCCTGGAACAGAGTAAAGAAAAAAGGATGAAAAGAAATGAAGACAGCCTAAGAGAGCTCTGGGACAACATTAAACACACCAACATTCACATTATAGGGGTCCCAGAAGGAGAAGAGAGAGAGAATGGACCAGAGAAAATATGTGAAGAGATTATAGTCAAAAAATTCCCTAACATGGGAAAGGAAATAGCCACCCAAGTCCAGGAAGCACAGAGAGTCCCAGGCAGGAGAAACCCAAGGAGAAACATGCTGAGACACATAGTAATCAAACTGACAAAAATTGAAGACAAAAGAAAAATGATTAAAAGCAACAAGGGAAAAATGACAAATAACATACAAGGGAACTCCCATAAGGTTAACAGTTGATTTCTCAGGAGAAACTCTACAGGCCAGAAGGGAGTGGCACAATATATTTAAGGTGATGAAAGGGAAGAACCTACAACCAAGATTACTCTACCCATCAAGGATCTCATTCGGATTCGACAGAGAAATCAAAAGCTTTACAGACAAGCAAAAGCGAAGAGAATTCAGCACAACCAAACCAGCTCTACAAAAAATGCTAAAGGAACTTCTCTAAGTGGGAAACACAAGAAAAGAAAGGACCCACAAAAGCAAACCCAAGGGGACTTCCCTGGAGGCGCACTGGCTAAGAATCTCCCTGCCAATGCAGGGGACACAGGTTCATGCCCTGGTTCAGGGAGATCCCACATGCTGCGGAGGAACTAAGCCTGTGAATTATGACTACTGAGCCTATGCTCTAGAGCCCACGAGCCACAGCTACTGAGCTTGCATGCCATAACTACGGAAGCCCACAGACCAAGAGCCTGTGCTCCACAATGAAGAGAAGCTCCTGCTTGCTGCAACTAGAGAAAACCCGTGCACAGCAATGAAGACACAACACAGCCAAAAATAAATTAAAAAATAAATAAATTTATTAAAAAAACAAAACAATTAAGAAAATGGTAATAAGAACATACATATCAATAATTACCTTAAAGGTGAATGGATTAAATGCTCCAACCAAAAGACAGAGTCTTGCTGAATGGATACACAAACAAGACCTGTATATATGCTATCTACAAGAGACCCATTTCAGACCTAGGGATACATACAGACTGAAAGTGAGGGAATAGAAAAAGATATTCCATGCAAATGGAAATCAAAAGAAAGCTGGAGTAGCAATACTCATATCAGATAAAATAGACTGTAAAATAAAGAATGTTACAAGAGACAAGGAAGGACACTACATAATGATCAAGGGATCAATCCAAGAAGAAGATATAACAATTATAAATATATATGCACTCAACATAGGAGCACCTCAATACATAAGGCAAATGCTAACAAACAGCTATAAAAGAGGAAATTGACAGTAACACAATAATAGTGGGGGATTTTAACACCTCACTTACACCAATGGACAGATCATCCAGACAGAAAAGTAATAAGGAAACACAAGCTTTAAATGACACAACAGACCAGACAGATTTCATTGATATTTATAGGACATTCCATCAGAAAACAACAGATTACATTTTTTTCTCAAGTGCACATGGACCATTCTTCAGGATAGATCACATCTTGGGTCACAACTCAAGCCTCAGCAAATTTAAGAAAATTGAAATCATATCAAGCATCTTTTCTGACGACAATGCTATGAGATTAGAAATCAAATACAGGGAAAAAAACATAAAAAACACAAACACATGGAGGCTAAAGTATACGTTACTAAACAGCCAAAAAATCACTGAAGAAATCAAAGAGGAAATCAAAAAACACCTAGAGACAAATGACAATGAAAACACGATGATGCAAAACTTATGGGATGCAGCAAAAGCAGTTCTAAGAGGGAAGTTTATAGCAATACAATCCTACCTCAAGAAACAAGAAAAATCTCAAAAAATCTAACCTTACACCTAAAAGAACTAGAGAAAGAATAATAAACAGAACCCATAGTTAGCAGAAGGAAAGAAATCATAAAGATTGGAGCAGAAATAAATGAAATAGAAACAAAAGAAACAATAGCAAAGATCAATAAAACTAAAAGCTGGTTCTTTGAGAAGATAAACAAAATTGATAAACCATTAGCCAGCCTCATCAAGAAAAACAGGGAGAGGACTCAAGTCAATAAAACTAGATATGAAAAAGGAGAAGTTACAATGGACACTGCAGAAATACAAAGCATCATAAGAGACAACTACAAAGCAACTCTATGCCAATAAAATGGACAACCTGGCAGAAATGGACAAATTCTTAGAAAGCACAACCTTCCAAGACTGAACCAGGAAGAAATAGAAAATATGAACAGACCAATCACAAGTAATGAAACTGTGATTAAAAGTCTTCCAACAAACAAAAGTCCAGGACCAGATGGCTTCACAGGTGAACTCTACCAAATATTTAGAGAAGAGCTACCCATTCTTCTCAAACTCTTCCAAAAAAGTTTAGGGGAAGGAACACTCCCAAACTCATTTTACAATGCCACCATTACCCTGATACCAAAACCAGGCAAAGATACTACAAAAAAAAGAAAATTAGAGACCAGTATCACTGATGAATATAGATGCAAAAATCCTCAAGAAAAAAACTAGGAAACAGAATCCAACATCACATTAAAAGGATCATACACCATGATCAAATGGGATTTATCCCAGGGATGCAAGGATTCTTCAATATACAAAAGTCAATCAATGTGATACCCCCTATTAACAAATTGAGGAATAAAAACCATATGATCATCTCAATAGATGCAGAAAAAAATTTTGACAAAATTCAACACCCATTTATGTTAAAAACTCTTCAGAAAGTGGCCATAGAGGGAACCTACCTCAACATAATGAAGGCCATATATGACAAACCCACAGCAAACATCGTTCTCAATGGTGAAAAACTGAAAGAATTTCCTCTAAGATCAGGAACAAGACAAGAATGTCCACTCTCACCACTATTATTCAACATAGTTTTGGAAGTCCTAACCACAGCCATCAGAGAAGAAAAGGAAAGAAAAGGAATCCAACTTGGAAAAGAAGAAGTAAAACTGTCACTGTTTGGAAATGACTTGATACTATACATAGATAATCCTAAAGATGCCACCAGAAAACTACTAGAGCTGATCAATGAATTTGGTTAAGTTGCAGGAAACAAAATTAATGCACGGAAATCTCTTGCATCCCTATATACTAACAATGAATGATCAGAAAGAGAAATTAAGGAAACAATCACATTGACCACTGCAACAAAAAGAATAAAATACCTAGAAATAAACCTACCTAAGGAGGTAAAATGCCTGTACTCAGAAAACTATAAGACACTGATGAAAGAAATCAAAGATGACACCAAAATATGGAGAGATACACTATTTTCTTGGATTGGAAGAATCAGTATTGTGAAAATGACTATTCTTCCCAAAGCAGTTTACAGATTCAATGCAATCCCTATCAAATTACCAATGGCATTTTTTTTACAGAACCAGAACAAAAAATCTTAAAATTTGTATGGAAATACAAAAGATCCCAAATAACCAAAGCAATCTTGAGGGAAAAAAACAGAGCTGGAGGAGTCAGACTTCCTGACTTCAGACTATACTATGAAGTTACAGTAATCAAGAAAATATGGTACTGGCACAAAAACAGAAATATAGATCAATGGAACAGGATAGAAAGCCCAGAGATAAACCCACACACCTATGGTCAACTAATCTATGACAAAGGAGACAAGGATATACAATGGAGAAAAGACAGTCTCTTCAATAAGTGGTGCTGGGAAAACTGGACAGCTACATGTAAGAGAATGAAATTAGAACACTCCCTAACACCATACTTAAAAATAACTCAAAATGGATTAAAGACCTAAAGGTAAGACCAGACACTATAAAAGTCTCAGAGGAAAATATGGGAAGGACACTCTTTGACATAAATCACAGCAAGATCTTTTTTGATCCACCTCCTAGAGCGATGGAAATAAAAACAAAAATAAACAAATGGGACCTAATGAAACTTAAAAGCTTTTACACAGGAAAGGATACTACAAACAAGATGAAAAGACAACCCTCAGAATGAGAGAAAATATTTGCAAACGAATCAACGGACAAAGGATTACTCTCCAAAATATCTAAACAGCTCATGCAGCTCAGTATTAAAAAAAACAAACAACCCAATCCAAAAATGGGCAGAAGACCTAAATAGACATTTCTCCAAAGAAGACGTACAGATGGCCAAGAAGCACATGAAAATCTGCTCAACATCACTAATTATTAGAGAAATGCAAATCAAAACTACAATGACATATCACCTCACACTGGTTAGAATGGGCTTCGTCAGAAAACCGACAAACAGCAAATGCTGGAGAGGGTGTGGAGGAAAGGGAACCCTCTTGCACTGTTGGTGGAAATGTAAATTGATACAGCCACTATGGAGCACAGTATGGAGGTTCCTTAAAAAACTAAAAATAGAATTATCATATGACTCAGCAATCGCACTACTGGGCATATACCCAGAGAAAACCATAATTCAAAAAGACACATGCACCCCAATGTTCATTGCAGCACTATTTACAATAGCCAGGTCATGGGAACAGCCTAAATGCCCATCAACAGATGAATGGATAAAGAAGATGTGGTATATATATACAATGGAATATTACTCAGCCATAAAAAGGAATGAAATTGGGTCATTTGTAGAGATGCGGATGGACCTAGAGACTGTCATACAGAGTGAAGTGAGTCAGAAACAGAAAAGCAAATATCATATATTAACACATATATGTGAAATCTAGAAAAATGGTACAGATGAATTGTTTTGCAAGGCAGAAATAGAGACACAGATGTGGAGAACAAACGTATGGACACCAAGGGGGGAAAGTGGGGGATGGGTGGTTGTGGGATGAATTGGGAGATTGGGATTGACATATATACACTAATATGTATAAAATAACTAATCAGAACCTGCTGTGTAAAAAAAATAAATAAATAAATGAAAACTTGAGGGATCCTGGTACTCACAGAAGTGATGGAAGTGCTTTGTATCTTGACTGTATCAATGTCAATATCCTGGTTGTGATTTTGTCCTATGATTTTGTAAGATATTGGCATTGGGAAGAAACTGAGTAAAGCATTTTTCTAGCAAAAAAGAAAAATATGAGGAAAGTAACAAATTTGGGTTGTAGTGCTACAATATATGTTCATTTTAATTGCAATTTTAGCCAGTATTATTAAAGATAGCACCCAGGAAGAAATTTGATTTAATGCTTTGAAAATAATTGAGCAAGGTCCAATTTTAAAGTTCAAGAGACCAGATATGCAGGGAAGAATCCTGAGCTGAGAGCCAGGGTTTGATTCTCATTCCAGTACTGAGACTAACTCAGTCTGTGTGATGTTAAGAAAGTGATTCAGACAGGCAACGATGGCCTCCAGTAGAAGAAATCATATATTTTCGGATCATATATTAGAAAAACTTGCAAGTGAACTGTACAGGTCCTGTAGAGTAGAACAGACAACAGCCAGGATTATCACTATAGGGAAAGAAATCTATGATCACTATTACAAGTACTATTACTGCTACTACTGTTACTACCACTACTATTAATAGCCAAACCTTATTAATTTATTACTTTATTATTATGGTAAAGAGTATTTATACTTATATGTGTATATATATATGTATATATATTAGCCTTTATTGAGCACTTATCATATAGCATACAGTGTTTTAAGTGCTATTCATATATTTAATTATTTGGCCCCAAAACAATACTATAAGTTAAATACTATTATTATTTCTATTTCACTAGTGAGGAAACTGAAACATAAAAAGCTCAAGCAATTTTGCCTGAAATAACATAATTAGTAATTGATGAGGCCAGTATGTAATCCCAGACAGTCTGACAGCAGAATACACACTAAGGAAAAAAATATATATATATATATCAGTCAGATATAACCAAAGATTGAAGAAGCAGAGGGAGTTCTCTGTCCCTAAACATTTTCAGGTGAAGCTAGAATGAATGCTTCTAGCTGCCTGCCAGGGAATGCAGATACTAGATGACTATTTGAGAAAGATCACTCCTAGGGCTCTTTCTGATCCTGAGATGTTTCCATTCAGTATAAGTTGCTCTAAGAGCAAACCAAGTTTGCCAAATTAGATGTTCAAAAATAATATTTAACTGAGTCAGAGTCAAGCTCTTTCATTTTTACTAAATGTGTATTTGGATGTTCTTAGACACAACTGTCTTCATCATACCTATAGGGTCTAATAAAGAACCTCTACATAGCGTAGGTGCTAAAAATGTGTTTATTTATCATTGTCTTCCTGCCACTACCACCACCAGTAAAACAACCATTATCAGACAACACAGTAAATTGGAAAGAGCACTAGAACTGGAGTCCAGAGTCCTTATTTGTAGTTTGAATACATCAGGTACTAGGGATATGACCGTGGCCAAGTAATACAAAGTCCTTTGGCTTAATTTTAATTACTTGTAAATGGGGTAACAATGATATCTGCCTGAACATACTGAAGATAGGATTTTAGGGTCTATAATTTCATTCTTTGAAATTCTTACCACTACAAAGAAAATTCAGTTGAGTTTTAAAGATTATCCCTTAACACCAAATACAACTAGCAACTACAAGTATCCCAACATTAGCCTTTTGAAGCCTTAAGATTGTTTCATCACCCTTTGTTAATCACAGTCCAACCACTTTTTGTCTATTTCTTTAGAAACAGAAGAGAACAGATATTGGAAAATCTAACTAAACTCAACTTCCAACATAAATTTTGGGTTTTGACTTATAAAATGAAAACAACTTTCTATTCTCTTCCTCCACCATCTTTCTTTTAGTGGAAGTATAACATGATATATTTGCAGTTAAGAGAGATTTCCTTCTCCACTGCCAAGGGGAACCCAGAGCTGAAAGTGAATGACAACACAACTAAAACTTTGAGCCCCAATAAAATAAATCATGGTGCACCACTTGCTAACAAGCTGAAATGAGGAGATAAAGGTGACAGTAAACAGACACCAGGAAATACATATTGCTTCTGGGGAAAGGTTGTACTAGTCCATATATCCACAATGCTTTGTTTGATGTGTATTTTGTTTTGTTTTGTTTTCCCCTAAATCAATTTTTGAAACATGGGTTCAAAGCTGGCCTTCCGAAAATGGGTATAGTAGCGTTAAGAACACATGTGGTGATTCTGTTTCCTCTTCTGTTTGCTGAAAACAAACAAAAAAATAAAGTAGAAGAGATATGTCTGCTATCTAAAAGGAGATCTGTCTTAGTTCTGGCTGCCATAACAAAATAACATAGACTGGGTGGCTTAAACAACAAAAAATTATTTTCTCACATTCTGGAGAAATATCAAGGTGCCAACATAGTTGCTTTCTGGTGAAAGCTCTCTTCCTGACTTGCAGGTTACTACCTTGCCTTTTTGCTGTTTCCTCATATGGTGAGGAAAGAGCAAGAGAGGGAAAGCTCTCTGGTATCTCTTTTATAAGGGCACTAATCTCATTGTAAGGACATCACCTTCATGACTTCATCTAAACCTAATTATTTCCCAAAGGCTCCATCTCTAAATACCATCCCATTAGAGGGTAGAGCTTCAACATATGAATTTGGAGGAGACATAATTCAGTCCAGAGCAGCAGCATCGCTGAATCTGAAGCTGGTACAACTGATGGTTTCATTCTCTTTATATATGACAAGGAGATAAGATACACAAAAGTTTCTATCTTCCATATATTTTATTTTATGTTGTACATCAAATTTTGGCTGATGTTTTATCTGTCTTCATGACTCACTAGGTTATAAGATTCCTGTTAGAAAACAAAAACAAAAAGCCTTTAACTAATGATATCAGTCAAATCTGAGAGGTTCAGTGGTTGAAGTCCCAGTGTCCTGGATTTAGAAGCCAATATATGATTTCTGGAGAAGGAACGGATTTTTCTCCCCAAAGGATATTTTATTTTGGTTTGTTTCTCCAATAGTTTATGGATAATCTAGGAATAAACAACAGCTAATATCTTTGAAAAAGAGCATGATATTTTAAAACTAATATGGATTTTAGAGGCATACAGAATTTGTTTTGAATTGTACCTTTGTTGCTTTCTAAGTGTATGGCTTTAAATGCATTTCTTGACCTCTCTGTACTCATCTATAATATGGGCTAATGATACCATCTTTGAGTATCATCATGTAGATTTAATAAGTGTACAAATACAGAGGACCAAATGGAATCTTTGAAATGCAGTAGTAGATGATCAAAAATCTTATTTCTCTTCTTCATTATTTTCCTTCAAGATGTTGGCTAAGGGTACAAATTTTCGGTTATACGATGAAGAAGTTGTAAGGATCTTATGTACAGCATGGCAATTATAGTTAATAGTACTGTATTTTTTTTGGAATATTCTTCAGATATTATTTTATTTTATTATTTTTTTTTTTTTGGCGGTATGCAGGCCTCTCACTGTTGTGGCCTCTCCCGTTGCGGAGCACAGGCTCCGGACGCGCAGGCTCAGCGGCCATGGCTCATGGCCCAGCTGCTCCACGGCATGTGGGATCCTCCCAGACCGGGGCATGAATCCGTGTCCCCTGCATCGGCAGGCGGACTCTCAACCACTGTGCCACCAGGGAAGCCCAATAGTACTGTATTTTATACTTGAAATTTGCTGAGTAGATCTTAAGCATTCTTACCACACACACACACACACACACACACACACACACATTAACTATGTGAGGTGATGGATGTGTTAACTTGATTGTGGCAGTCATCTCACAATATATAAATATATCAAAGCATGACATTGTACACTTTAAATATACACAATTATGTTTGTCAATTATTACTTATTAAAGCTGGAAAAATAAAATAAAATATGATTTTTTAAAAATGCCTGCTAGAATAAGATTTCCTTGTTAATGACAACTAGCATTGTCACTGGCCACCACAAGGTTTCTCAATGAAATTGTTCTTGACAGTTGTAAATCCAGCTAATTTCATGACTGATGATCTTGCCACTAAGATTGTAGAAACAATAAAGTATGTTTTTGGCTGAAAGTAATAGATATTCAAAGTAACAAAGGCTTAAACAAGCAGGGGTTTTTCTTTTTTAATATAACAAGTAATCTGGGTATAGAGAGTCTAGGGCTGGGACAGGGGTTCCATTAAATGCCCACATTCCTTTTTTCTTTCTATTCCATTATTTATAACATATTAGCTAATTGTCTCACATTCTCAAACTAGTTTCCCCAGCAACAGATATCATTTCTGTGTTGAAGGCAAGAAGGTAAGAAGGGACACTTCCAGCTAAGTCTGTCCCTGTTAACAGATAAACAGAAGATTCCCAGAAACTCCCCAATCCAACATTACTTATGTGTCATTAACCAAGTTGTGTCACATGGCCCACCGTCGCTACAGGAGATGTTGGTAATCTTTTACCATTCTCTAGGACAGTGAGGTTAGCCAATGAGTAGTGTCAGTTATATTTGGGAAATACTACTTATTCAGTTGAGTTTAATCAAAATTAACTGAGGATCTACTCAGTGTCAGACACTGTGCTAGATTTTGAGGAAGCTGAAAATGAAACCAAGACAAAATAGAGTCCCTCTTCTTAAGGAACTCAGTCACAAGAGAAAGACAGAGAAATAACCAAATATTTAAACTCTCATTAAATAAACATTTGTAGAGTCACGATTCCAATTTCTAGATGAGCCACTTTCAAATGTCATTCTGGTGTAAAAAAGGGTATCCAACACTCTCCATCTTTATCATATTGCTAGGCCTTTCCATGTGTGAGCAGGACAGTGAAAAATCTATATTTATCATTATGACCTTGAAATGTTCTCTAAAGAGTCAAGGATTCAGTTCTGTTTCAGAGTTGAGGTGTTTTGGGGTGTTTTGTTTAATTATATTCCATGTCTTTGAAGATTCTTAAATTAGGTTTAAGGGTTATAGTAAGTCAATTGCCTAGAGCAAAAAAATTGAAAATAAGTAAAAAGAGCTCACATTGTTTTAATAAATATATTGAGTTCCTAATGTCTCAGAAACTTAACAGAAATAGTTGTATTAGCAGGTCACAGTTGGATGCACCCTGATAATTTGGATCCTATATGTTCTCTTTACCATAATGCAGGATTTCACCAATTTTGTCTGTAAAAGGACAGCTAATTTGGCTTTCCAAGCCATATGGACTCCGTGACAATTACTCAACTCGGCCACTGTAGTGCAAAAGATGTCACAGACAATAGTAAATAAACATTACTGTGTTCCAACAAAACCTTATTTATAAGAACAGCTGGCAAGCTAAATTTATCCCATGGACCATAGTTTGCTGATTTCTGCCATAATGGTACCAAAATTCTTGACCTTCTTTTGATAGTGTAATAGTAGATGTAGTTGTCAACTATAGCAACATATTCAAAGGGGGTTCAACCAGTTGAAAACTTTTGCCATTGTTTAAGTTAAATTTTTTCATTCCCTCTCTATGGAAGAGTGGAGGAGATATTAACAATAATAATTCATATATGCGAAGGAGATTTCTCTATAAATGGGCTCAGACATACATAGCTCTGTCCTCTTCAGTTATTTTAATAGAAAGTATATAGCTTATATGTTTTATGTTCAGAGTAAGATGTCTTCATTAGTTCTGGTGGCTTCAGCTGTCTCGTATGTGTTGATCTCATGTGACACATAGGAGATGATATAGTCTAGCTTTCAGCACTGATATAGAGATAATAGCTTTGAAAATTATAGAAACTCAGTATAATCCAAAGACAAGAGGATAATATAGACAGGGGCTTGAGCAGTAGGAATCCTCAAGCCTTTGTGTGAAAATCAGAATGAGAGGAAAAGAGTTGATGGAATTGATGTAGAAGCAAGGTCCAGCACAGGCACATTTATTCAGGACATACATTCAAAGTTATATAACTGTCTTGGCAGGTCTCACCTGAAGGGCTGAAGAGCTACTACCTAAGAAGGGATGGTGGCAGAGGTTCTTCTAAGCTTAAAGAAAGGAGCTCTGGAGCCAGCCTCTGAAGTGTGGCAATGAGAGAGATGGGTTATGTGACCTCAAAATTGTCTTTCAAAGCTAACATTCTGTAAAGTCTGCAGCTGTAGTGGCTATCCTGCGTCACCATCTCAGGAGGAAGCCTGATGCTTCACAGCCTCTGTGGTCTGAGTAAACATGGTCAGCTCCATGCCTCCGTGAGCTGCCTTTTGGTCCATGAACTCCATCTGTGGCCACTGTCATTATGCTCCAAGGGGAGTACAAATCAACCCTGGGGCCTGACCCTGAATTGCCAGCCTGAAGGACTTGCCTGTTTCTTAGGGGCTGGGAAGGTTATCCTGCTTCCTGACCTCTTTCCTCCTCTAATCCTTAGAACTAAAGATATAGCCATGTCCCTTCCCTCTGCCCGCATTGAACTCCCAGTGTATTAAAAAAAAAAAGGGCCTGAAAGGGGATAAAATATTACAAAACAATCTACCTAGAAAGTGCCAGTTAATGATCCTAAAAGCCCTGTGAGGAGCTTTTAAAATACCCAAGTTAAAGATGAGAAAGCTGAGGCTCAAGAGAAGGTAAATTACAAAGTCCCACAGCAGTAAAGTCTGCACCCAAATTCATGGCCTTTCATGCTAGCAAAACAGTGTTTTTCTTTTTTCATTTTTGTTTGTTTGTTTGTTCTTGTTTTTTTTTTACACTATTCCATTGGGATGGTTTTCTCAATTCCATAAAATAAAATTTAAAACTATATTTTGAGTAACTGAATAAATAATTGAAAAATTGATAAATATCTAAGGGATATAACTGAATATGTTTCAATAATTTTAAATCTTTTTGGATAACCCTTCATTTTTGATAAAAGGGGATTTCCTTTTTGCCTATCAGATCATTCACTCATCACAACTGCATTAGGTATTATTATTGTTATCATTGGACAAAAAAAGGAAACTGACATTTCAAGAGCCTGAGTTACCAAAGGTCACAGAGCTGGTAAGAGAGGAAGCATTCTTGCCTTATTCAGTGGACCTATATCATTGCTCCTTTCAGTATCTGCCTTGGGAAATAATTCCATACACCTTGCAAAACCTTTCTATCTTCTGTATAAAATTTATTTCTGAATCCTCAGTGAACTGAGTTTAATGCACATAAGTGCAACAAAACTGGGAAGAAAGTAGTTATTTGCAGATGTTGAAGCCATGGCTAGCCTTCACTCTCTAAGACTGCCCAAGCCTCTCTCCCTTTTTTTGCGGTACACGGGCCTCTCACTGTTGTGGCCTCTCCCGTTGCAGAGCACAGGCTCCAGACGCTCAGGCTCAGCGGCCATGGCTCACGGGCCCAGCCGCTCCGCGGCATGTGGGATCTTCCCGGACCGGGGCACGAATCCATGTCCCCTGCATCGGCAGGCGGACCCTCAACCACTGCGCCACCAGGGAAGCCCAAACCTCCCTCTCTTGACTGAAAGTTAACAGTAACGGGAAGCACTATATTGTGTTGTAGGAAGCCTGCAAGCATGGAATAATTCACACAGTTGTGTGTGTATATGTATATACACATATACACATATAAATCCAGAGCAAGGCCTACAGAGATAAAGGGATCTCTCCTATTCCAACCTCATGTCATTGAGGAGGAAGCCTCCTTCTAAGTTTAGGTTATTTACTTGTATTGTATCCTGAAGTCAGGAGCTCTGCCAGATCGTAGCATCTGATCCATTGCTAACATTAATCTGGAGGAGACAGATTGTTCTGTAGTGATAACAGCGAGATATGGAGTCTTGTGTAAATAAACCACCTACTTGAAGCTAAACCGTTCACCATCATCTAACCTTTGCTGTTCTTCTTTCCTAATAAATGGCTTCCCTAAGGTAAGTCAAATTCCAGAAAATTCTATGAAGTGCTTACTTTACATAAATAAAACCTAGGCCACATAATGGGTGCTGGCATCACATTCCATGGGGATTATGTGTATCTAAAATGCACTGGGAGGTATTGAAGCATACTAAGAGAAAAGGCAGACCCTAAGATCCAGTGTTATTTAAGTTTGAATCTCAGTCCAACCATTTATTTCTTCTATGACTGTGAGAAAATCATCCTTTCTTTGTAATCTTAAGAAATTCTATTAAATGGGAGTAATATACTCAGTCCTAAAGGATTGTTGTAAGGCTTCATAAAGTAAAATCATGTAAAGCACCACCTAGAGTAGTACTTAGAACATAAATATTTTCCAACAAGTGGGAAAGAGTGTTATGCCAACAACAAATGGGCTTTCTCATACGATGCCAGTGGAAGGAGAGCATTTCATTGTGGAAAATGTTTTTCCAATGTATTTCAAGAGCCTGAAAGGCATTATCTTTGTCCTGGTAAGTTGGCTTCTGGGAGTATTACCTTACAGAAATCTCACAATATCACTTCTTGTCGAAAATCCCTCAATAGTTCCACATTGCCCTCAGGGTGAAGGTCAATATCTCAAACAAAATCTTAAACTTGTTATCATCTTGTGCTTGTTAATTCTTTAGCCTCATCAGTCTCATTTCTCACCTTGATTTCTAGGTTCCAGACTTAATAAATATCCTTCAAATCCCCAAAGGAGCCATGCACACACCATTTTCGATCTCTAAACTAGGCTTTTCTTTCTCTGTTTACTTATAATCTTCCTTTTTTTTTTTAAATTGAAGTATAGTTGATTTATAATGCTGTGTTAGTTTCAAGTGTACAGCAAAGTGATTCAGTTATACATATATGTGTACATATATATACAAACACATGTATGTGTATATATATATATTATATATACCCACACACATAAATATTCTTTTTCAGGTTCTTTTCCATTATAGGTTATTACTAGATATTGAGTATAGGTCCTTGTTGGTTATCTATTTTACATATAGCAGTGTGTCTGTTAATCCCAAACTCCCAATTTATTCCCCCTTCCCCCTACCCCCATCACCCACTATCCTGTATGTTCTTCATGTCTTTCAATGCCACTTACTCCAGGAAGCCTTATCATTAACTTCACTTCTGAGTTAGTTTCCTGTCTTTGCATTCCTGAAGAATCCTCTACATTTCTATTCCGACACTTTTATACTACAGTCTGTTCACTGGTTGATATTTGCCGCAGAATGTGTAAGCTCCATATAACATGTCTTTTTGCTTCTCATTGTGTTTCCCATGCCTAACATAGCCCTGCTTATGATAGATGTTCCATATTTGTTTGTTGAAGGAATGCAGGGCATAAATCCAGAACAAAGGGAAAAAATCTCTGGACACTAAGACACTCATCACTGTATGAAATAAAAGTAAAAAATGAAAAGAAAATACCAATACATTTTCCAAATAGAAAATAAGTTAAACAGTGATTTCTCACATTATGGGATATAAAGCCAGTGCATTTTATATAAAAAAGTTTGCAATCGCAAATGAAAATGTTATTATTTATTATTAAGTAAAAGAAAAGCAAGATACAAACTCATGCATTCAATGATCTCAATTATAAAAATAATTATTCTCAAATATTAATGGATCTTATTTCTGAGAAGCAAAATTATGAAAGATTTAAATTTTTTTCTTTATATTTTTTTACATTTTCCAGATGTTCTAAGTGAATGTGTAATTGAAAGTTTTTGTTGTTTTATAATACATATTAACATTTTCTTTAAAAGAATAAAAGCTATTCAACATGCAGCAACGGGAAAGTTTCCTAAGGCTGATGGGCGAGGAACTTAAATCATGAGCTGGCAGCAAAGACTGGTCAGCAGCCACCCCAATTAGGGTTTTTATTTATAAAGCTGAAATTTCCCCAAGCAAGACGGGCACATCCAGTGCTGATTTATACACCTTGTCAGGAGAAGCCAAAGCACGATAATTCTCTGGTGCTAAGCTTTCTTTTGGGATGATGTTTAGTCACTTCACCCCCCAAATACTTGATCAATTATATAGTTCTTATTGACACCCTAGGACACATTTAAAATGAATATCTTTCATGCAGGAAAACTCCGCAAGTCCAGTGATAGATACACTTTCTCTCCAGGTTCACAGTAGCCTTCACTCTGGCTTTGAATCAAAGTGCTTTCTTAGTGAATCAAGGAGTTGGAAGATCTCCGAGATCTCTGAGTCCTGAGAAGCACCAAGATCTTGCAGGCTGTTTGCCTCATGTGATAATGGGCAGGACATGTATTCTGTCTCAGCCTCAGATTGTTTAACTGTGAGATGAGAATAAGTCATTTATTACATTATGTAGCAGCTTATTATATAACCCAGATGTGATACTGGCCATTATAACACTTTTTAAAGTGTGAATTATTACAAAAATAATCTACCTTCTGAGAGATTCTTTCTCTTCTTTGTGTCTGGCGCTTATTAAACTAATGCATGAAGACTTGGGGAAAAAGGCACCAATCTTCTACTGCTTTGTTTCTGGAGTGCCTAACACAGTGTGTGATGCATGGATAGTTTAAAAAAAAAAAGCTTATTAAATTGGCTCTACTTTGCTGTCAACCAATCAACAGGACACAATCACCAAATGGTTAAGTCTCATAATAAACTAGTCATTGTACTGATTCCAAGGTGACTACGAATAGGTTCTGTCCTCAGAGCCTATAGATCATTGATGAAATCTATAATTAACAAGTAAATACAAATGAAATTGTGTTACATGCAGCATTACAGGGACATTTACTTTAGACTTGGCTGGAGGGAGTCAGGCAATGCTTTCCTTTCCTATGGAGATGATTTTTAAATTGAGTCCTTAAAGATGAAAAGGAATTCACCAGAGGAGAAGTTAAGTGTGAACATCACTTTGGGGCAGAAGGAATGGTACGTTTGAGAGCCCTGTTATGAAGCTTCATCACTAGTCTTCCAGAAGGAGTCCTTTAGATGGAGAGCTTCTCAACCTCAGAGACTGTATCCTCTTTGTCTTTGTGTTTCTAATATGTGCCTAGGGGGAATGGGACAGTTGACAAAGCAAAGCAGAAGTTTTATGACTATGTATTGAATGTGTCAGTGATCTCAGAAGTACACTAGAAAAGCCTCCCAGTCTTCAAATACCTAATTAGGAAGATGGGTATCTGGATCCAGATATCTCACCAGATAGCAACATTGACCATTCTTCTTTGCTAAAATCCTGATTGAAACTACAAATATGTGATTAAGTAGCCAAGGGACATGCAGTTCACCCCTCCCTCTATGTGTTGTTCTGTGCTTAAATTAAGTTACCAGAAAACAACCTACCTGGGTTGTTTGTCACCCATAAAGCCCTCTCTCTGAGAAATTGTTTAGTGTTATGCTTTTGGCTTTTGTCAAAAAATCATTATAATAATCAGCCTGATGACAAAATTTAAGCATCTTTACGAAACCACTGCTGACCACAGGGCTCATTTTGCTGCTTAATATTCTTTGAACAAATTATTTTGGAGCTAAATTATGAACTCACATTTGCTTAACAGAGTGTTTCTCAACTTTTTATTTCCACTGTCACTTTCCCCCACAGGAGCCTTTTTAGGCACTATTTTTTCTAATAACCCCTGCCCCTACCATGACATTTATATACCAGATATACTGTACATCTATTTATGTATTTAAAGCCTGTGCCACAAACCATTGTGTTATATAAAATGTTTTTGATCCTCTCAAAATGGTTGTTTGCCATTAGGAGACATACCATGCCCATCAGAAATGGATGCTAATACTATACCATTACCAAATTAGTCACCAAGACCTTCTCCAGGGTCCTAGCCCAGGTCAAAGCCACCCATCTGGCTGGAAGTTTCTTTTTCCAATCAGGCTTGCACAGCCAGTAATGAAACCCATGCTGAGACTGAAACAGCAAAAGCCTTATCCAATGGCCAGAGAATGGAGAAACGGGAACTTACTTCACAAATCAACTTCTCACGGTGGGTGATCAAGGCAAGATTTTAAAGGCAAAGTTAATGAGGGGGAGGCATAAGTATTGGTTTTCTGAGAAAAGTGGTGTTCTTCCTGAGACTGGGGTGCCACCTCTCTTCTGCCCTCCTATGGTCCTTTAGCATCTGAGTCGGAAGTGGATTTAACCATCGTGGCACAAACAAGCAGAGATCTTACTACTGTAATGAGGAGGTTATGAGCTGCAGGGCACACTTTGTCCCACTCTTGGAGCTGAACAAGTTTGCACCTGTTTTCCTATGGTTAGATTCTCTTGTTCTTGTGAGGTGAGCATAGCTAGAGGGTATGGTTAGTTGAGGTTTTCTGCAAGTTCACCTGCAGGGAGGGACAGGGGTATGGTTCTGAGGCAACAGCCTTGGTAACAACACCAAATCACACTATTCCTGTTGCACCCCATTTTTGACTGAGATTTGGGCTTTCCCTGGTGAGACAATAGGATGGTGTTTACCATTTACAATAATGGCATATAGATTCAGAGAGACCTGAAATTAAGCCCTGATTCTGAACTCTTTTTACTTTGGGCAAATTATTCCACCTCCCTCAGTTTCTTCAGTTTCCTCATTTGACACATGGAGATAATGATATCTGACAGAAAGGACTGTTGTGAGCTTTAGATAATGCATGTAAATTGCTCCATGTAGTAAATTCACAGAAAACTTGTAGCAGTTTGTTGTTGTCATCAGGATAGCATTCTAAGTGGAGAAATAAATAAACGACAACCTGGAGAGATTTGGGAATGAGTTTGGAGTGACCCGTTAAGCTGAGGAGGCCGACTCATGGAGAGAAGTGAAAGGAAAAAGGTCAGGGAATCTCAGCTTACAGTGGGCCTTAAAAATCAGAGGTGGAACTTGGTATAGAAGGATGTCTACTATTCTACCATACTAGCTCTAAAATTTACTAGCAGTGTGACCTGGGAAATTTTCTTACATTAGAAAATATTGGTTGTCACATCTATACCAGGATTACAGGTTAGTGGTGCATTCTACTGTTCTAGTAATAATTCTAGAAAATGAATTATTTTAGAACAAGCCTCAACTTTGGAGCCAGAAGATGGGAGTAGGTCTGTATCTGAGTCTGTATCCATGAGAAAGTGACCTAACCTTTCCAAATCATAGTTTTCTCATCCATTAAATAGGGATGATAATATCTACTGTGAAAGATTATTGTCAGGATATAGTGAGATAATAGAGAGAAGGCCCCTAGTAAAATTATTGACATGAAAAATCTCTCTAAATATCATTCCACTAATAGATATTATCCCATCCACTGATAAATGCATATAATATTTCAAAATATGAGGTCTTATGAGGAGAGCCAAGATAAAGGATCCTTTGTGCTGAAAAGAAAAACAGATTGTTGTTACACATAGCAATCAGGAGACTGGCGTCCTAAGAAGGAAAAGAGGAGGCTGGTGACTTGTGCCCTAAAGGTAGCTGTCTGGAGGGAGAGGGAAGGTCTTTTTTTTTTTTTTTTTTTTTTTTTTTGTGGTACGCGGGCCTCTCACTGTTGTGGCCTCTCCCGTTGCGGAGCACAGGCTCCGGACGCGCAGGCTCAGCGGCCATGTCTCACGGGCCTAGCCGCTCCGTGGCATGTGGGATCTTCCCAGACCGGGGCACGAACCCGTGTCCCCTCCATCGGCAGGCGGACTCTCAACTACTGCGCCACCAGGGAAGCCCGAGGGAAGGTCTTTTATGAGAAGGATTTCGATGGAAGTAATATCTGATATTATTAGTGTCATTTTACCTTGACAGGACTGGGGCTGAGCTGTAGTTTGAACCCAGATATATCTGACCCCAAAATTTCTACCAGGAAATCTCAAGAGCTTCTCCTCTGTTCTCTAAGAGAACATGAGAAATATATTTCATGTAAGTTTAGATCTTACACAATACCTCCCAAGAAAGCTTTACTGACATCCTTATATATGGTGATTGTTCAAATGATCTTTGTTGAATGACTGACTGGCTGGGGGATGAACGAAGGCCTGGATGAATGGGAGGATGGATGAACAGCTGGCTGGTTAGCTGGCTGGCTGAATATGGCAAGAAATGGCGGATTACTTCATGTAACATGTGTGGTTAGGCACAAAATCTATTTGAAAGGAAATAAATTTCATGGGTCTTGTTACTGAGGAATAGCAAAAGACTTGGACAACTAGAACGGCTCTAGAAAGACCCAGTCATTGTAGGAGTCGGGCACAGATGGTAGCATCATTGATTCCGACATGGTTAATCCTAGAAGGGTCCTCAGAAATGCAGTGGTCCAGCCCTCTGGACTTAGAGATGAAGATAAGAAAGTGGCAGTGCCTTGGTGAGAACTGCCCAGCTAATATGTAACAGAACTGTACTTTAAACCTAGTTCTCATAACAACTGTCCATCTAGTGCACTTTCTTATAAAGTCAGTGCACTATCTTATAAAGTAATTACAAACAGTAGGATGATTATTATTGTTGTTTTTTCTCTTGCAGCTTCCTAAAGAAACAAAGTATTATTAGCTAAGGAAGGGAAGAGGTTTGGGTTTTCTAAAGAGGAAACTCCTTCTGGATCGGTGTGTCACATTCCCAGGCAAGATTCAGACCTATAAGCTGAAGGAGCTTAAAGAAATATTCTCACTGTTTGTATTTATAAAGTCACACTTCTACCAAACCAGAGTAGGAAATATATTTATTACGTATAAATCTTTCCTGTTAAATGGAAGAAGTAGACTAGGATTTATAAGCATTCTTTAGGGATCAGAGCTAGTCACAATTTTTGAAAGTACATGATTGATTATAAAACATACATGAAAATCCTGAAACATCCAAAATTTATGTGCATTGCATAGGAAAAAATATATGTGTATAAGCAGAGGAACAAGTTTACCAATCATGCAGTAAATCCAAAATAAAGGGATATGACTTTGCCAATCTCATTTTGCACTTGAGATGTAAATGATTTCTGTTGTAAATCAGAAGTCTAACATCCCACCATCATAATAAAGTTTACAAATCCCAACCCTTCAATTTGACTTACGGCTCTAGTTAGAAATTCTATCTTTTATAATTTCAGTTCTTTCTCAAAATAAATTTAGGTTATGAAGTTTCAACTCACAAGTGAAACTATGCACAGTAAGGTATATTTGTTTCTCTTTCTCCACTTAAACGTAACAGAACTGTTCGTAGACACAGTTGCTCAGTTAACTGTCATTATCATGGTTGTTGTTTCATAAGCATCTATTATGAGCTAGGAAATATCTGATATTTTTATACATATGTCTTTTGACCCTCCTAACAATGCCATGGATTAGGCTGCAGATCAGGAAACTGGATTTCTGAAAATGTGCATGTCTTCCCCAAGTTCACATAACTAATCTCCTGTGAAAAGAAGAGGTTTTCGGGGCTGGGTCAGAATGTCTCCTGGCATTGTGTTCTCTCAAGGGCTTGGATTAGAGTTCATAAACCCAAATGCTTACTGGGGCCAGGTGTGTTGCATAATTGAGTGATGCCTGCCAGGTGCATATTGTAGAAAGCTCTAGAAAGCTCTGATGATGCTCTACATCAGCCAATTGTTACCTGTGATAACAGAAGTTCAGAAGCTCTAGAAGAGATGTTTCAAGAGAGAACTAGGTTTAGACCTAGTCTTTGACATGAAAACTCCTGATTTGTAAGTAATTACTCTTACTTTGGGGGTTTTAATTTTTCTTAAACACAGTGCTGACCACAGGATACATCCAAAGACCAGATATGACACAAAATCTGGCAGTTTAAGACTTCTGCTACAGGTATCACAAAATTTAGAATGTCCTCTTCATGTCCAGATATTTTATTTAATTAATTTCTTGGAGGGTTTATGTGGGATCATTTTTTTCATCTGGTGGGGGGGATTTTTCTATGGTCTGCTATATGAAATTAATCTAATCGGTGTAACTCAGAAATTTATAACATATCCCAATGTTGTTCATGTTATTTCCAATGGGATCAATTAATTTTTTTTCTGCTTTCTCATCCCTATCCAATCTTATTGATGTTTTCATCTATCATTGTGAGTTTTCTCTGTGGACATTATTTCTATCATGTACAGTTCTTCTGGGTCAAATTTGGTAAGTCTAAACCTTACCTGTACATTTTTATCAAATGCCAGATTCCCTTTATATGAATTATTTTTTCTAGTAATATTCTTAATTAATTTATTAATTGAATAAAGCCTGTTCATTTGCATTTTTGTCTTAGCAAACCCTTGAGGACATGATGATTGACTCCCCTTGAATAATTCAGGGTTGCTTCATCTTCTAAGAATTTTATAAAGGATTTCTGATAATTTTGCCTATCTTGTCCTGGACATCCAACTAAGGGTGTATGGGATTTATTAGAGGAAGGAGGGCTCAAAGTTGGTGGAAACGACCTTATTTACGTAGGTTTGAACACTCAAGTATTCTATTTCATTGTGCTCCCTGAGTAATTTAATAAAAGTGTGACATTGTAAAGTAATGCTCATTTAAGGAGCCTGGAGATAGATAGATTGGTAGATAGGTAGGTAGATAGATATAGAGATACTTTTTTTTTTTTTTTTTTTTGCACTTGTCCTGAAGAAACTTCATTTTGGGGGGGAGAAGAAGTCAACATTTGCCAAGCTTTTTTTCCTATGTACCAGGTCCTTTGATGTGCTCTGGAGACACCTGGGTATTTAGTATGTAAATTATACTAACAGTTAACATTCATTGAGCAATCTACTACCTGTCAGCCACTGTTTTGAGTGCTTTATATGCATTATTAAGCCATCAAACCCTCACAATAACCCTATGAAGTAGTTACTCTAATTATCCTCCTTTTCAGATGGGGAAACTGAGGCATAGAGAATTTAAGTAGTATCTTGCTGAAGTGGGTAGAGCTAGGAATTGAACCTAGAGCATCTGACCACATAGCCCAGGTTGTTAAACACTACACTCCATCACATCTCCATATTATGGTTTCTACCCTCAAAGAGCTCATGTACTATCGAAGGAGACAAATCTACAAAAAAATAATTATTATGTCCTGCCACAAGTGTATTAACATTGATTTACACAGAGCATTAAGGAATAGTAAAGGAGAGACTCCTAACAGAACCTGGCAGATGTTTGTTGTAGTGAACAGGGGAGAGGAGTGGCCAAGGAAGCCTTCTAAGAGAAGGCCTTAAAATAGGAAAAAAACAGAGGGATGAGCCCTCGAGGCCAAGGCATCCACGGTGTGAAAAATGTTTGTGAAATTTTCTTTTAACTCTAGAGTTTTAAATTATCTAATATTTATTTGTTCCATTGTTGATCATACCTTGTATTTGAACTGTGCTTCACACCTGTTCTCTCTCTTGTTCAGGTAGGCAAGGCAAAAAAAAAAAAAAAAAATCTTTACTTCTTGAGAGATGATGAAATTGTGTTAGAAATGGTCCTGCTGTTGCTACATAGGCAAGTTAGTGGTAGAGCCAAGGTTCTGAGATCTCAGTTCTACGATCTTTCAATTAGATTTTGTCTCCTGCCAGGTAATCGAGTTCAAAGTCACCAAGTCCTTAAGTCTTTCTAAATAACAGTGATGATTACTAATTACTCAATGCTTATAAAAGAGAAGGTATAGTGTTAAGCACTTAATATGCATGATCTTTTAAAATTTTTAGAAATCTCTATGTTTGTAAAGATTTACAAAGGAAAACTAAAATTTGGAGAGGTTCTATAATTTTCCTAATAACATTACTTTACAGGACTGGTAAGGAACAAAGTCAAGACATACTCTAAAGAATTCAATTAGCAAACAGTTGTATTTAGTGGACAAATCCAAATCAGCATTTAGATGCTTGTGCTAATACATAGTCATTAGTAATATTTGTACTTGACTATCTCACTTGGCAGTTCTGTAATATTTTTCCTTTCTTGAAATCTGTATTTTGCCTCAGTTCCTGGCTCCATAACAAAGAAACCCTCAATACTCCATCTTCTCCAATGTACCATCACTGGTTTTCACAGTGGACTTTGAGATCAAAGATTCACTATAGGATGATATTTCTGACAGGTATTCTATTTTCTGATTTCTATTTTATTCTGGGAGCAATAGATGGGCAACTTATTAGGTGGTAGTAAAAAAGGAGACTGGAGTTATTCTACCAAACCAAGATTCTCTAATATTTAACCTACCTTTCTTGGAGCCAGAACACACAACTTAACTCTTGTTAAGTGCATATCACATTCCATGAATCCATATTGTCTTCAGAACACCAAATGATGCCAAGTATTTTCAACTCTATTTCACAGAAGAGGAAACTGAGGCTCAGAGCAGCTAAGAGAATGTTGTAAAATGGCATGGTATGAGGCAGAGGCAGGATTCAAAGAGAAGTTTTCTCATTTACACCTTACTACCCTGTCCTATTATGCCCTTTATCACATTCCCATCATTGTCATTTTCTTTGCCATCCCATTGGGATATTCTTGATACCTTTGTTCTCTTCATTGCTGATGTTTAATTTTTCAGGAGCTAATTATCTTCTTTTAAAACATTTTTTTTAATGACTAGGGACTTTTCCTTGCTACAATCATTTCTTCAGCAATTAAGTAAGAGTCAGGAGGCCTAAATACTAGTTTTAGACATATTGTCTACTTTATAGTACATGGCTTCTCTGAGTTTCAGTAGCCTCATCTATAAAAAGGAAGGTTTAGGCTCCATCTGTGTATCTGAAACTTGGCTGTACACTAGAATCACCTGGTCACTATTGTTAGTTTTGTGAGATGATACATAGCGTAATGATTATATCTTAAAAGTTCCTTGTCAGTTAGAGATTTGTACTAAAATATTCATGGATAAAATTATATTATCCCTTGGATTTTCTTTAAAATAATCTAGCAAAAAAAAATTTGAGTAGTAATGATAGATTAAACAAGACTGGTAAAATGTCAACAACTGGTAAATTAAGCGATACATTATACGATTATCTCAACTTTTGTATATGGCTGAAAAGTTCATGTAAAAAGTTAAAAAAAATACTTAGGCATGTATTGAATTTACCTACACCTAAGCCTTACCCTCAGAGATTCTAATTCATTTCTTGTAGTGTGAGGTTTATGACTTTTCAAAAGTTACCCAGGTGATTCTAACAGGTATTCAAATTTGAAAATTTGCCTAGAACTCTAGATAATTTCTAAAGTTCCTTCTAGGTCTAACACCATCTAATTATACGTATTCCCACACTTTCAGAAAGAGATACTTTATCCTAGTTTGGCTTTATTCTGTGGCATCATAAACATGTTACACACTTGAAGGTGTTGATCTTTGAATCCAGCGCTGTCTCTGCCACAAACTCTTCATAAAGGACGCACAGCACCTTCCTAACCTCCAGTTCCTTTCCCACGAGATAGAAGAGATGGACTCAGTCAAACTACAGTCACTAGAGCTTTAACCTATTGAGGGGAAGATCAGAGAAGATAGCTGGTACATCAGGCTACACTCAATTATAGGTGGGATGTATCTGTCCATGCTCTCTCTGTCCTTTGCCCAGGGTTGAAAAACAAAGACATCTTGGCATTAGGTTTTCCATCACCCCTCTCACTTCATGAAATGACCTGCATAGTCTTACTAGGATGATACTCTTGGACTACCACATATGTAAATGCATCTTTTCATTCACTCATTCATCTAATGATTTATACAACTTTGAGCAGTTACTATAAATTAGGATTTTGTCAATTTGTGTAGAAGGAACAAAATAGTGATAGAAACTAATATGTCTAAAGTACACTGCATTAAGCATTACAAATATACCATGATTTTTAACATCAACAAAAATGTAATAAAATGCTATAGCTATATCCAGTCTTCAGATGGAAACCAAAGATCAGAGAGCTTGGGTAATTTTTCCAAAGTAACAGAAGCAGCTAAGGGGAAAGCTGAGATGGAACCGAAATCTACCTTATTCTTTAGAGGTGGTATATCAACATCTCTACAGTCACAGAGGAATAGTCTTTATACATTCTTCCTTTCTTCCTTCTCTCCATCCTTCTTTCCTTTCTTCTTCCCTTGTGCCCTCCCTCCCTCTCTCCCTATTATTCTCTAAAACCTTCATCCATTCTCTAAGCCCTATTTACTCTGAAACCTTTCACTTATGAACCCCATCTATTGATGTTTCTTCAAACTCTTTCTCTCCACAGGCTCTCTTTTTGATGCTAGTCCTTAATAGCTACCATCTCAGAATCCTACCTGTTTCTGCTTCCAGATTGTTTCAATAAGAAATACAAGGGTGTTGGAAGATCAGACTGGGCAAATTCAAGGGAGAAAGGGGCAGTTTGAAATGGAACTTAACATGAGTTTTGAGTGCTCAGTAGAAGGATGAGTCCTGCACTTCTGAATGAGAGATATATTTCTTTCCTTGACCCTACAAAGCAATGTTAGAAAAGTCATTCAATTAGTAGTGAAACTCACCCCCAGTCTGTAATCTCGAGCTTCATTTCTTGCACAGCCCTAGGTCCTATGAGAAAAATGTTCAACTGCTGTGCTACAAATAACTCACAGGTGGTCTAAGACATTGGCCTTCTGAGTAATTGGAAAACCTGGAGTAAGTGGAACTCCAGACCATAATTTTATCTATTTACCCTGGCATATTTCATAAATGTTATTCTGTGCTCTAAGACGTAAACATGGTTAGAAACATCTTCCAAAATTTGTTCACTTTTGTGTTTTGGTTTTTGTTTTATTTCTCATACTCTCTGTCCTCTCTGAAATTTTTAAAGTGACTCTCCACACACTATCTGGAAATTTTTGTTTGTTTTTGATTTTCTTCATTTTTTAACACTTTTAGTGTAAAATGTATCACAGATATAGAAAACAATAAACCCAATATACAGCTTAATAAGCTATTACAAGGTGAGCATGCTTGTAACCATGACTCTGGTCAAGAAATAGACCTTTTCTAGCCACTCCCAGGTCTCTCAAAGGGTAGCAGATAGGTAAATTGTTTATATGGTTCTGCTACTGCTTTGTGGGTGGAGACAACATTGTAACCCAGGATCAGATTTGTTCTGTTACACATCAGCTTCTGATCTGTTGCTTCTGCAAATTCACCAAAACTATCATCTAATGAGTAACTCTGGAAGGGTGCATTTTTGTGAGAATTTTAGCATTTAAGCTCAGTGAAATTTGAGATTATGGCTGGCTGGTTCCCAGTTGTATCCCCAAAGTTTAACACAGGGTCTGGTGTATTATACACAGTCATTAAATTGTCTGGTCGTATGCTGGAAACAATCTTCTACCCTTAAATATTTATTCATGTCCAAGGTATTTATTGGTGAGATCTACTCTGTGCCTGACCCTGTCCTATCTTTCAGGGGTACAAACATACATAAGACATTATCTCTGCCCCAAGGAGTCCACTCTCCTTGGAGCAATAAATGTGTAAACAAACAATCACATTGGAGTACTCTTAAATACTGTATCTATGATATATAACAAATGAGATAGTCATATAAAGAAAGTATTGATGGATTCTCCTGGGAAAGTTAAATGAGTGGCATTTAAGATATGTCCTGCAAGATAAATAATAGTATACACAATTGAGCAAGATTACCTATATATCCCAGGCAAATTGGAGTATGGCCAAGTCATGAAGATATGAAATTACCTCACATGTCCTGGGAACACAGAGTTGGATGCTGCTGGAGTGTTGAATATTAAGGGTAGAAGTGTGAGACAGGCAGGAAAAAGTATGTTGAGACAAAACCTAGAGTCTTCTTTTGCCTTCCTAAGGAATTTGCTTTACATCATTTCCACAACTGGACCTCCTCAAGGCTTGCAAGTAAATCAGTGACATGGTCAGTTTTGTCTTTGAGAAAAATTACCTGTGTTTCAGTGGCAAAAGGACTAAATGGGCTCCAGTGAGAGGCAAGCAGAGGAGTTACATAGTAGTTATAATTTATTTGGAGGATTAAATAATTACTGTGGATGTGAGAAGAAGGGCTTGGATTCTGGAGAGGTTTAGAACAGAGAAGTAGCAGCTTTTGAGATGGATTGGGTAAGTAGAGAAAGAGGGAGGATTTTTGGATGGCACTGTCATCTAACACAATTTGGCCCCTGGATCTTCCCACCATATCTTTTCTTTCTTCTGTGTTGTTTCAATACAGATAAAAAATAATATGGCCATAGGGAAATCCTTTTCATTGAAAAAGAGAATTTCACATAAAGTAAATAAAATATATTCAAGTGCTTATTTTGCCATAATTGGGATGATCTGTGTCAAAGCTTCTACTTTCCAACTAACTTTTTTTTTTTTTTTTCGTGGTACGCGGGCCTCTCACTGTTGTGGCCTCTCCCGTTGCGGAGCACAGGCTCCGGACACACAGGCTCAGCGGCCATGGCTCACGGGCCCAGCCGCTCCGCGGCATGTGGGATTCCCCCAGACTGGGGCACGAACCCATGTCCCCTGCATCGGCAGGTGGACTCCCAACCACTGCGCCACCAGGGAAGCCCCCAATTAACTTCTTGTCCTCAATTATGAAAGCAGTGTCAGCAGTGGGTTTGTTTGTTTGTATGTCTTCTGAATTCACTAACTACAGGCCATAACTATGGGATTATAAATACGTAGTCACTCCATCACTTACCAGGGGGCCGTGCTCAGCGTGGGGACCAGTGGAGGGAGGCAGCACCTTTGCTTTCACTCAGAGGCCCCCTCTGCAAAGGGAAGTAGCATTCAGAACCTGGACTGCAGAATCACTAAAAAAGGCTTGGGTTCAAATCCTGACTGTACTGCTTAGAACTGTCCCTTAACTACTCTGAACCTCTGCTGCCTCATTTATACAACAGATGGTAAAATCCATCACCCAGAGTGTTTGTGACAGTATTGTGAGGGCTGTATGAAATATATATAGGATGCCATGACTAGTACTATGGTGGATAATATTCTCACATCTAACTCTCTCAAGAATAGTTTGAGGTATTAATATTCCCATTTTACGGATGTGGAAACTGATAAACCAAAGTATATTTGTTTACTTAAGATCACACAGGAGGAAACAGAGGAACGAAGATTTGAACTAAAAATAGAACTACCGTGTGCCCCAGCAATCCCATTACTGGGCATATACCCTGAGAAAACCATAATTCAAAAAGAGACATGTACCACAGTTTTCATTGCAGCACTATTTACAATAGGCAGAACATGGAACCAACCTAAATGTCCAGTGACAGATGAATGGATAAAGAAGATGTGGCACATATATACAATGGAATATTACTCAGCCATAAAAAGAAATGAAACTGAGTTATTTGTAGTGAGGTGGTGGACCTAGAGTCTGTGATACAGAGTGAAGTAAGTCAGAAAGAGAAAAACAAATATCATATGCTAACGCATATATATGGAATCTAAAAAAAAAAAAAGGTACTGATGAACCTAGTTGCAGGGCAGGAATAAAGATGTAGACATAGAGAATGGACTTGAGGACTTGGGTGGGAGGGGGAAGCTGGGGCGAAGTGAGAATAGCATTGACACATATATACTACCAAATGTAAAATAGATAGCTAGTGGGAAGCAGCAGCATAGCACAGGGAGATCAGCTCAGTGCTTTGCAATGACCTAGAGGGGTGGGATAGGGAGGATGGGAGGGAGTCTTAAGAAGGAGGGGATATGGGGACATATGTATGCATATGGCCGATTCACTTTTGTGTACAACAGAAACTAACACAGTATTTTGAAGCAATTTTACTCCAATAAAGATCTATTTTTTAAAAAAAATATGGCTGGCAATCCCCATCTTGAAAAGAGTAGTAGCTCCTAGCATCTTCAATCTTGAATCTTGTTCTTGGCACAGTGAACATGGTGATGCTATTCTCATTTGGGAAGTATAAATATGCACGTTGCTGAATGGAATCACAGGCATGATTTATATAATGTAACATTGCAGTTACAAAAAAAGAAAGAAAGAGGTAAAAGAAAGGAGGAAAGGAAAGGAAGAAGGGAAAGAAAGAGAAAGAAAGAAAGAAAGAAAGAAAGAAGGAAAGAAGGAAAAAAAGAAAGAAGGAAAGAAAGAAAGAGAAAAAGAAAGGAAGGAAGGAAGGAAGGAAGGAAGGAAGGAAGGAAGGAAGGAGAGGGAGGGAAGGAGGGAGGAAGGAAGGAAAGAAGGAAGGAGGGGAAAGGGGATAGAGAGAGATAGAGGAAGAGAAAAGAGAAAAAAAGAAGGAATAAAGAAAAGAAAGCCTTGCAGAGAAATGAGAGTTGAATTGCTGTTGCATTTATGAATTTCTTTAAATTGCTCATAGATCAATGTCAGCTGCAGGATTTGCTGGAGGAAGGGTTTGCAGTCTTTGATGATGATGGTTCTTACTGAGAAATGTTTATTACCCTATAGGGAATGTCCAGTTCCTTGAGGGACTATCACCCCTGGCTGCTGTTACAGGGAAGCAGATTGTGGGTCAGTTGTCAGAGATAGCTCTTTAGAAGAAAGCTAGAAAAGTGATGGTGTTGATGTTGATGCTGATTTTTCTTGGTGATGTTGATCTGCTTGTTTGTTAAAAAAATCATATCCGGGCTTCCCTGGTGGTGCAGTGGTTGAGAGTCCGCCTGCCGATGCAGGGGACACGGGTTCGTGCCCCAGTCTGGGAAGATCCCACATGCCACGGAGTGGCTGAGCCCATGAGCCATGGCCGCTGAGCCTGCGTGCCCGGATCCTGTGCTCCACAACGGGAGAGGCCACAACAGTGAGAGGCCCACGTACCGCAAAAAAAAAAAAAAAAAAAAAAACATATCCATCATTCCACTGGATGTGAGTAGTTTGTTTATTAATTCGTTCAACACATATTCAGAGGTCTTCACATGGCAAATATTTATAGAGGCACTGCTCTAAGTTCTGGGGATTATAGAGGAATTGTTCTAGATTCTTGTTAAACAAGAATGAAGACAAGGTCACGCATCCTTGGATATTACAAGGCAGAGGAGGACAACAGCACATAAAAGATAAAAAATATCATTTACAGAGAAACAATATAATGGAATAAAGAAAAGGATGATTGTGTTTGAGAATTGCTACCTGAGATGGAGTAGTCAAGGGAAGCCTCTCGAAGAAGGTTAATTTTAAACAAGACCTGAACTAAAGAAAGAGCCAGCCACATAAAGGTCTGTGGGAAGAGAATTCTAGGTAAGGTAAACAAGATCAGAGTAAATTGGAGTATTTGGGAAGTATGAAGCTGATGCTGCTGAAATATAGAGAGTGAAGAGTGGTGTGAGAGGAGTTTAAAGAGATAGAGGGACCTTCATAAAGGCTGATGTAGGGACTTTATTTAAATTTGATTTATTTTTAAGTGTAATGGAAACATTTTGTTTATATGTGAAACATATAGTGTTATAAACCAATGTTACCTCAATGAAATATTAATTTAAAAAAGAGCTTATATGGGTATCTTGGAACTAGACTCTTGCCAAAACCCTTATCAGAAAGCAGACTCACAAAACTAAATTGAAAGATGGACTAATAAATACTTAGATATGAAGCCAGACAATGAGTTAGCTTCAGGATGGCAAAATGGTGTAGAAAATAAATGAGGCAAAAACAGAGGAAATCAAGAGTTTATAATATATAGTGTCATGGTTAATAGCACAGGGTGTAGAGTCAAATGCACTTGGGTTCAAAACTGAGCTCTTTGTTATCTTATTTCCAACATGAGAAGAAAATTAAGGGTTTCATCATGATGTCAGGATATTTGAATGAAGAAATATATGGGCAGGAGCTTTCATGTGTTATGCCTTTTAATGATTTCCCCACTTAATTTTTAATTGAATAATTAATGGATGATATATACATTAGGATTATATGTGTAAATATGTATGAGAGTGTATATACATATATAAGTATATATATATATGTACATACACATATATATGTATAAACACATGCACACATGTAAGCTGTGTGACTTAGACAATTACATACGAGTTCTCTGGTCCCCCTGCTCTCTGTACTCTCCATGACTCTGTTCTACTTCCCATATTTTTAAACATTTAATCAATATTTCTGGTAATTACTATTCTAAGTCCAAATAATACAACTAGACAAGTTTTTCTTGATTCAATACATCTATTGATTTCTTATGTGGAAAGTTTATCTACATTTCCATAACTCCATTACCTCAGCCTAATTTTTACAGCTAATTGTTCAACGTCTCAGTTGTGTTCACTTAAGTCAAATAGTTTGACCTTTCTTCTTTCATTTACTTCAGATAGTCTCTCAAGAACCCCCTCACCTCTCCCAACGTTGTGTGCCTCCTGCTTCCTTCTCACCTTCTTGTTCCCATCTTCTGGGATGACTTCTTTTCTTTCATCCCACCAAAGCTGATGACATCTGTATTTTGGTAACCATATTCACACTTTCTATATTGTGTCTTTAGACTGACATGAAAAGTAAAATCCAATATACATGTATTATTTGACAACATAAATGTCCCTCACTGCCAAGTGTTTGTGTTTTGATAGTATTTTCTTTTTGGGTCAACTATCACTCCACCTGTGCCACTTGAAAAAGTTCCTTCCATGCAGGTCAAAGGTCTATCTTTTACTATCTTCCACCAACAGCTAAAAATCATGACATGCCACATGGGCTCTGTCTGTAGAAACCAGTCATGTCCTCTGTGGAAGGAATTCAATACTGGAATGAAGAGCATGGGCTACAGGGTAGATTACACAGGTTCGTGTCCTGAGTCTGATGCCAGCTCTGGGTCCTTGGGCAGCTTGGCTCTCTATGCTTCACCCTCTTCATCTGGTAAATGTGCATGAAAACGGTACCAAGTATGTAGTATGGTGAGAATTCAGTGAGATGCATGCACAGGACTTAGCACAGTGCCTGACGCATAGGAAACATTGCATAAATGTGTGGGGTTTTGTTATAATATTTTATAGGAGTTTCTAATTGTCTTAATTTTTAGTGAGAGAAGGAGCATTGGCCAGATGTACCACTTCACTAATATCATCTAGCTCTTGAGTCATTCTGTCTGTTGGTTGAACTCCTTTCTTTCATCTTGAAACATCTTTTTTGGATTTCTAACTCTGATTTGGACTACTACTGTTTAGGCGTGTTTTACAACTGTTTTCGTGAGCTCTTCCAGGGAAACTAGTCTCTCCTCCACAGATGCCTGGTCCTCATACTTCATTCTCCTCCCTGGTCTGTTTCATTTACCAACAGACTTTCACCTATGCTCCATCATCCTGCAACTTGTTAGCATCTCCTGACTATTGATGATCTCTTCCAATATCATCACTGTTGCTGGTTTATTTTCTTTCATTTGACTGGGTTCTCTGGACCACTTGTACTCATTGCATCATTCACATATTGACACTTTCATTTAATCTTCACAAAAAATCTATTATGCAAGTGTGATGATTTCCACTTTAAAGATGGAAAAACTGAAGAACATAGGGGCTAAGACACTTGCCCAGGTCACCCAATGGCAAGTAGCAGAATCCTGGTTATGTTTTATGTTCTTCAGACATCAAAACCCTTCTTGGAAAGGACAGCAGTGCTTTTTGCTTACTTCAGAGGGATCTGGAAACTTTCAAAGGCTTACTCAGGAGCAAAGAAGGCAGGGAGGATTGCAAAGTGACAGTGCCAGGTTCAAGTGTGTACCTTGCTAGGTAAGCATATTTGAAAGAATAGATGCAGAGGCAACTGCCCACAGGCTGGGGAATAAAGGAAGGAGCAGCCAAAAGAGAACCAAAAACAAAAAGACATTTTTGTTGCAAATCCTTGCTTTTGTGATGAAAGCAAGTGCCTGAATTCCAGCTGTGATTGTATATTTTTTCAGAGAACAAAGCTTTATAATAGTATCCTTGTCCCAACTAGACTGACAAATTAACACTTACTGATGGTGGTCCACACCTCTCTCCCACATGGGGATTAGCAGCTGTTGCCAGCAAGCATACTAAGAGAGAGTTGCTGTAGATTTCTTAACCTGAGGACTCTCTCTTATATCCTCTATGTGTAGTCATTAAAAAGACAAATAAATGTATGTGTATATAAAAATATACTTATATTGGACAATGCAGTTACAAATTTGCTCATTGATTCAGTGGAAGTTTTTCGGTAAAAAAATGCTAGGTCTGTGAATAAAGGATGCACTTTGAAAATAGAAAGAGATGTTTATTCTATATACATTTATAGATATACATTCATACAATTATATATACTCACAATATGTTCATATTCAATAGGTAAGTGTTTATGGTGTATGTATATTCATTCCTATAAATATTATATATGACATATGTGCCTTTGTCTCTCTTTGGCTTGCTCTATATATCCATCTGTCTGCAACTGTGTGTGTATGAATCTATCCATGGACTGTTACTAGAAGGAACACAGGCTTTAGAGTCAAAAGATAGGTCTAGATGTGAAATTCAACTCTTCCATTCAATAAGCATAAAACTACAGATGATTTACTTCACCACTTGAGTCTAGCTTTCCTTCTTTGCAAACATGGGATAATGACAGTATCTACCTTAGAATCACTATTGTGATAATGAAATGAGAATTCATGTGAAACACAAAACAAAGAGTTTGGCACATAGTAAATGATCAGTAAATGCTAGCTGTGATAGTGATGATAATTAAGATATACTCATAGACTCAATTCAGCATATAGGTACCAAGCTTGTATCTTATTTTATCTTAGAATATATATATGAGATATATACATACAAGATGTATGTTTGTTTACATATATGTTTAGCATCTATCAAGTATAATTTGCCTACTTATTTGGACTTTTATGCAGTAAATGTATATAAATATATTTAATTCAACATACATTAATTGAGAATTTTTTTGAACTAGCCTCCATGTTAGTCCCTGGTGTGTTTAAATAAACTCTATGCACTCCTTTTATACAGTACTCTTGTATTCAGGAAGAAGGATACACAGAGAAATTATTAGAGAACTGTATAAAATACAATAGCACGGTATGTAGAAGGAGTGTGAAAGAATCAATTCCTTCTGCCTTGAAGGACTGAGGAAGGGATTCACAGAAGAAGAGACAATTAAAAGGGGCCTTAGAGGATGAAAAGGAGCTCATTAGGGGTGGAATAGCAGGGAGGGGCAGCACCTAGTGCCAAGGCATGGTAGCAAACGAGTCTGAAAAGAAAATATGAGCTTAGTTTGTGAGTGGCTTTTTCTGTTTCATTACAAAGTTTGAACTTCATAGGTGATGGTTCTCATAAGCCATCAAATATTTTTAACTAAGAGGGTAACCTGGGTGTGTCTATGCTATTGAAGGTTGTTTGGTACATAAGTTTGGTTAAGGAGAGTGGGGAAAGGAAGACTATTTAGGAGGTTATTGAAAAGTTATCAGAGAATTTAATTTGTATAATCTCTGTATTTTACAAAAAAAAATATTCATTTTTGTAACTGCTTCTCATGCAACTCTATAAGGCTTATCTGTATCCTCCAATGGGATTGAGTTTCCCTGTTTCTAACTCCCTAGTCCTTTCTAGAGGGCCAGGAGAGAATAAATGTCGAATAAATATGTTTAAATGCAGGATAAATAAAAGAATGATTTTTTTCCAGTTTAGGGCTGAAAATGGATATTCAGGGGACTGAGGCCAGTCAGCAGCCACATCTGCCTCTTTATATTACAAATCTCCCACTACCGAAGTATCTAGATATCACCATGTCTGATGCTTATAATATTATTGTGAAAAACCAAAAAAATATTGTTGGCCTACAAGCAAAGCAATCTTTATCACCTAGCTGTTCCTTCAAGAACAAAGTATATTGTATGTATGTACATGAGCTGATTAATATCTTTTCTCTTACAAACATATTTTCAAAGTCATTTCAATACATGCATGATGAAAAGTACTAAAAATGTGGCACAGAAACGGGGAGAGCTAGAGGTCCAATCCAGATCTTCTGACAGCAAATGAGTATCTGTAAGTCTTGGGCAAGTGACTCATCATATGGATGACTCTACATTTTTAGTCAAGGGATCATTTGCTGTTTGCTTATGTAGGGAGGATTTCTGGACTTAACAAAGTAAAATATAGAACATACTTAAAATTCAGATAAACATCAGATAATATTTTTAGTATAAGTATGTCTCATGTGATACTGGTGACCTTTGCCTCACATTTCTAAATTCATCCTCTGTGTGCTCTATTTTAAACCCTTTGAAATCCCATTTATTCTCCTGTATCAAATCCTATGTTGACATTCATGACTTCTCAATTTTATCTCTAGAATGTACCTCTCGAGCTCTGATCAAAGAGCTCATACTCTCTTTTGAAATGTCCCTCGATTTCCTTACACTAAATGAGAATAATAACTGTGCCAATCTCATGGGGTTACTGTGAAGATTTAATGAATGCTTATTTTTTAAAGCACAAAGAATAATTCCTGGAATATATTGTCTTCAACTATATGAAATTGCCATTATTTGTAGGTCAAATACTGATGAGTTCTAACACTACGAACTGTAGGGCTGTTTGCCATGATTATCAGCAGTATTATTATCTTACTTCCATCAGCACCTAAAGTATTTTATTGCCTCATGCATGTGTCAGCACCATAACTTTCTGCATGAATGACTTTATATGGCTGTGTCCAGTGTCCTGGCTCAGCCCCTGAAATATGGCAGGGACTCAATTCCACTTTTTAGGCTTCCTTGCAATGTATGCAAATAACCACCAAATTGCAAATAACCACCAAAATAATCTTCCTAAAGCTCAGGCTCTCAAACGTCATCTGTGGCCTTATTTCTGACTGTTGTAAAATGGAAACAACCCTGATCTGCTACCGACTAGCTGCATGACCTTAGATAAGTCATTTCACTACCCTCTTACGATGCCTTGTGGTTCCCTGTCTCTGCCTCTTTGCTCACACTCTGTCCCCATCTGGAACAATCTGTTAGCACTCCCATTCTGCTCCATAACTCACCTATCAAAATCCCCTCATTCTTCAATTGCAAGCTTAAAGACTCTTTCGCACATTCAGTTTTTTTTTTTTTTTTTTTTTTTTAATTCACGTGAAACTCTGTTAAACATCACTCATATTCCAGACATGGATATAAAGCTCAGGGCATGTAGCATACAGTGCAAGTGCTGGAATATCAGTGCATTTCTGCTAGATTCTTCCACATGAATTGTTGCATTTTAGCTATACTATAATATACTCCTATGCAGTAACTGATGCCATGTCCCATCTTTTCAGCTGAGGAAACTGACCTTCATAAAAGCTAAATATTGTTTTCCCAGGAACTCACCATTACTGATAAAATTAAGATTCTGACCCTGTTGTGACCTCTTTCCATGGTGACAGAAGCAATATGCTCTCAAAATAATTTTCATATTCAGTGTGAACCTCAAAATGTGCTTTATAAATTGCTCTGTAATCTGTTCTTTATTTATTGGTTTTATTTCCTGGATTAGATTAGGAGCTTCTTGAGGCTAAGATTTACATCTGATTTCATTCGTCCTTGTATGCCTTGCTTCACACAGCTTAATAATAATAAAAATGACAGTTACTGAATAGCTACAAAGTATCAATACCGTTCCATCAACTTTTTATTGTCTTAATTCTTTAAAATGAAATAAATCAAAACAACAAGCAGAAATCAGATCTATCATCATTTAACTTATAATTGTTAACTAGTGGTAACTGTTTTATACGTGAGGAATCTGAGTGAGAAAGCCATTTAGCTACAGAGCGAGGCGCTCAGGAATTTAGATAAACCTACTCTAAAGCTCAACACTTTTTACTCAGCTTTGCTGCCCTGTTTACTTACACAACCCTGACTGAGTGCTGCCTTATATGCCCCACAGGTGTTCAGCGTTAAGATCAAAGGGATAATAAATTGCCCATTTGCTTTGCCTTTGGAATTTTGGAAATATGCAATGTAAAATTTGTTTGTTTAAAATAGCCAACCATTTTTTCATTCTGACTTTCTCTGGACACATTGATTTCTTTCATCCATTTCTGTTTTCAACAAATATTTATTGAGATTCTAGTGTGCCTCAGACACTGTGCTAAAGGCTAAAAATATGTTTAACAAGCTGAACCTGTCCCTACTCAGCCAGAGCTCACAGTTCAGAGGGAAAGACAATCAAGAACCAAGTGATTCTAGGTGTGAGCTGGGCGAGTAAAGGGAAAAGGCAGAGATGCATGGCGATGGCGTCAGCCTGAAAAGATATGCCCACGATGGCTCCAGGCAGGACTGTGGAAGCCTCTGAGATCCTGACTATATGGGAGTATCAAGAAGAGCATGGAAGACAGAAGAGAAAGAAGGTACAAAGCCACTGAGGTAGGAGGGAGAATATCACACTGCCTTATAGGAAAGAAAGAGTATTTTAAAGTATCCGGTGTGAGCAGATGGGGCTAGAGAGGTGGGCAGATAACAAAGCACAAGGGTACGGCCGCCACGTTAGGCAGTTTGGACTTGACTGAGAGGCAATAGAGAAGCTCTGATGGAAATACATGTCTTGAGTCACCCTAACCTTTCAGAGCCCACATAACCATTGAAAAAAAACCAACTATACGTATGTGTATATAGATATAGATACATACATTTATACATTTATGTATGTAGAAATATGTAAAAGATTCAGGACTCTCTGATCAGGTTTGCAAGATTTTAGTACAGATTTAAGAGAGAGCAACAAGAGCCTTCATTTCTCAGCGCAGGGTGAATTTTCAGTTTCGTTCAAAGAACAAATCACCTCCTCCTTTGTGCTCTGAGTACATTTCCTGGCCAAGTTATGTGAGAGAATGGGAATGGAGACTTACAGTGCTATCTTCACAATTGTTTTTCTGATTATAATCACACCACAAGATGTCATTCCAGAAATTAATGATTTTACTGCTACTTTGTCATTTTCAAAGTGATAGCAAATACAAAAAAAAAAAAAAACCACCGCAACAAAAAGGGCTCACGTGAGCATGAAGTTGGTTTCACAGAGACCAAAGGGGTAGGTGTCTGATATTTTTTCTCTTTATGCAATCAATGTTTCCTTTAGTTAGAGAGGGGCTCCAATCTATCAGCCTGCTGAGCGTGCCCCTTTGAAATGTTCAAGGTGATAATTTAACTGAAATAGAAATGGAGAGAAGGAAAAGGTCACATCCTTGGAAATCTTTTGTGATAAAGGGTTTTCCTAGCTGCTTAATAAGATGGCACAGAGGGGATCAGCATTACAATTAAGTTTGCAATCTTGTACCTAGTGACTCCTTTTAAATATTAGTTTCCTTGTAACAATAAGGGTGATAAATTCCTCCGACACTCCTCACCTTGTAAGAAGGCTTATTTAGCCCTGAAGTTCCCAACTGTCTCTAAAGGAAATATTGTTTCCTTATTTGACTCTTCTCTTTTAGATTCAAGTCTCTAATTGTGCAAGATTTACAAATTGCTTTCAAAATTCATTAAGATTCTTCAAATTCCCTTGGATCATACTACCTTTTCTGGGTGGAGAATAGAGTGCGAAAAACACAGATTTTAGACAGGTGGTCTTAAATTTGATTTGTAATGCTGCCACTATTTAACTGTAAGTCAATAAACCCCTCAGTCTCCATTTCCTCATGTCAGCTTATTAGTTTCATGTTAGATAACATATGTAACCTGCTGGTAAGCACCTCTATGTAGGGTTTAATCAGTATATAGAATTGCCTTCCCCCCCCTCTAGTTCTCACTTTTTTCGGGAACACCTTCCTTTTTTTCTCCAAATTCTAGTCAGCCTTTATGCTTAATTTAAGCCCTACACATGATACAGAGAATCTCTGTTAGTGTGAAGCATAAAACATGAATAAGGCATTTTCTGACCTTCAAAGATCTCTCCATTTAGGAAAAAGAATAAGTATATGTACAACTAAAGCAAGCACAGTACTGAAAATGTCATGAGCTGTTAGAGGAACTGGGGCTGGTGGGAGTAGAGAACTGGGAGATGAATTTCTGCTGCAAGAAACAGGGTATGAACACTGGGGTGCATGTGTTTTTTTTGCATTATGGATTTATTTGGGTATATGCTCAGTAGTGAGATTGCTGAGTCATGTTGTAGTTCAATTTTTAGTTTTTTGAGGAACCTGCATACTATTCTCCACAGTGACTGTATTAGTTTACATTCCCACCAACAGTGTAAGAGGGTTCCCTTTTCTCCACGCCCTCTCCAGCATTTATTGTTTGTAGATGTTTTGAGGATGGCCATTCTGACCAGTGTGAGGTGACACCTCATTGTAGTTTTGATATGCATTTCTCTAATAATTAGTGATGTTGAGCATCTTTTCATGTGTTTGTTGGCCATCTGTACGTCTTCTTTGGAGAAATGTCTATTTAGGCCTTCTGCCCATTTTTTGATTGGGTTGTTTGTTTTTTTGATATTGAGCTGCATGAGCTGCTTATATATTTTGGAGATTAATCCTTTCAACAGAGGAATGGATAAAGAAGATGTGGTACATATATACAATGGAATATTACTCAGCCTTAAAAAGTAATGAAATTGGATCATTTGTGAGATGTGGATGGATCTAGAGAGTGTCAAACAGAGCACAGTAAGTCAGAGAAAAACAAATATTAACACATATATGTGGAATCTAGAAAAATGGTATAGATGACCTCATTTGCAAAGCAGAAATAGAGACACAGACGTAGAGAACAAATGTATGGATACCAACGGGGAAAGGGGTGGGATGGAAGGAATTGGGAGATTGGGATTGACACATATACACTATTGATACTATGTATAAAATAGACAACTGAGGGGAACATACTGTATAGCACAGGGAACTCTACTTAATGCACTGTGGTGTCCTAAATGGGAGGGAAATCCAAAAGGGAGGTTATATATGTATATGTATGGCTGATTCATTTTGCTGTGCAGTAGATGGTAACACAACATTGTAAAGCAACTATACTCCAATAAAAATTAATTAGGAAAAAAAAAGAAAAGAAACAGGGTAACCTTTCCGGGAAGATGCTCTAAGGTCTTAACCTTGAGATATGGGTAATATTAAGACCAAAAAAGACCATGAGGTAAGGAGACTACAGGCCCACAATACTTTTTCTGCAATTCCAAAGACAAACGTTCTCTGAAAGTGAAAAGTTTTTTTGGTTTTTTTTTTTGGTAGCTCAAATGGTAGCCAAACCTAAAATAAACTGATATGCTAGAACCTTCATTAATCTCTTAGTGTGAATATTTCTATGTTGTGCTGCAGAAATATTCATATATTTTGATTACAGTATGTCCCAGGCCCTATTGACAGTGTTATATAATATGCAGTTGCACTGGTTTATCTTTATAAAATACTCCTCCCCAGCCCCTCCCTCCCACCCACCCACCAACCAACCAATTCTATGATACATTTGACTGCATAGGTTTTAGATAAGGGATTGTATCATAGTATTTTATTATAGGCAGAGAGAAAAATATAGTGGTGTTGATATAAGAAACTGTAGATTGAGTGAAGAGAATATCAAGTCATCCAATGTTGCTGGAAAGTTTAATGAGTAGACAGGTAGGCTGGCAAAGATCATGAAAGGATTCCATTCATTCAGTCAATGATATGTATTGAGCACCTACTGTATTTTGGACATGATCCTAGGTCTTGAGGTTATAGCCCTGAGCATACCAAACCAATAAGGTATGGGTGGCTTTCTAAATCCTCAGTTGTTCCAGAATGATGGCAGTCTATCAGCAGTCTAACTGGTAGTGCTAAGATCAATTTGTAACTGAGGCACAGAGGGGTGAAGTACCTTGCTCAAGCTTTAGCGCCTGGTTTAAGTGTCATAGTCAAGAAATGGACTGGCCTAAGAGTGCATGCTCATAATTCTACTCCATTGTTCCTCTTGTATTTAATTAAAAACATGCAGGAGAGTCAACTTTCTCTGTGGAACTTGATGATAGTGTTACCACAGCCTTGTCATAAATTGGATCATGAGAGATCATTGAAATGTGTTGTATTAGGGAACAGGATCAGGTTACTAGATTGAGATTAGCTCTTCTAGGCGGGCATAGACAACACAGTGGCTGAGAGCATGGCCTTCAAAAGCCCAAGCCTAGTTTCTACTCCTGATTTGGCCACTTAATTAGTGGGTGATCTCGGGCATACTACTTCCCTCTCTTGGTCTCATTTTTCTCACCCCCAAAAGGGGAGGAATACTAGTACTCACCCTGTGAGGATAAAATCAATTGCCAAGATACGTCAAGGTCTTGGGGCAGTGCCTGATGCATATGACTGTGACAAAGATAGACAAAGGCCTTGTTCTCATGGTTGCTATTTGTGTTGCTTCTAAATAGTATTTTCTATAATTTTAATTTTTCAATTATTTGTATTTGCTTAATGTCTGCCTCCTCTCTCCTCTGGGGATTGTAAACACTGTGAAGCAGGACCTTGACCTGTTTTGTTCATCACTATCTCTAATACGAGTGTCTCATACACTGTAGGTCTCAACAAATATATGCAAAAAGATGGATACAGAAATGCATGAATGGTATAAACAAACAGATAATTAATCACTGTATATCCTTGGCTCTAACAAATCACTTAACTTTTCTTCTTTGTCATCATCCTATTCTTTGTTTGTTTGTTTTGGAAACCTGGGGCACTAAATGACTTAAATTAAAAAAAAAAGGTTCTACACATAGTGGTCTACTTTTGAGCTGAGCTCCTGCATAGACTTAATAAGAAATGTTTCCTGATATAGACATTCAAGACTAATTGCATTGTCTAGGCACATTAGTTAAGGATTTAATTTCACACATCACAAACGATCAGCATCAAATTGTCAGAGTCGTATTTCATAACTTTTTCATGGAGATCTTTAATCTTCTTAGCCCACTTTCACTGTTTCACAGTCCACTACTCTGAAACAAGTCTCAGTTAGAGCTTAATGGGTAAAAAAGAAAGGTAAAATGACAAAAGAGAAAGTAAATGGTCACTCCCTCCACTGATTTCAGGAAGTCATCTGTGTCCCCAAAAGATACTATAACTTTGGACCCAGTCAAGCAGTGTCCCAGGAAACCACCCTTGGGTCTGTGCAGCTTCTAGCACCTGCCTTGATTTTATCTACAAAAAAGTCTAAATGCGGGCTACACAACAGACCTAAACCCATTCACCAGTGTCTACTGGGATCCCATGTTCTTTACTTTTTTTGTATGTGTGTGTGGTACGCGGGCCTCTCACTGCTGTGGCCTCTCCTGTTGTGGAGCACAGGCTCCAGACACACAGGCTCAGCGGCCATGGCTTACGGGCCTAGCCGCGGAGCGGTATGTGGGATCTTCCCGGGCACAAACCCGTGTCCCCTGCATCGGCAGGTGGACTCTCAACCACTGCGCCACCAGGGAAGCCCCTGTTCTTTACTTTTTAAAAGCTGACTTTCTTTAGAAGTTCAGGGGCTAAATCCTTTCATTAAAATGACACAGTGGATTTCTAAGAAGCAGTTGCAGCAAGGGAACTATCAGTTCTGCAATATGCTACCTTTCTGCTGGGTACTTCTGCACTACAAACAAAAGCAACAATTCCATCCATAGATTGTACTTCCTGATATTTCTCAAACCCATCTCTTAATCTTCATCCCCATTGACTTTTTCTCTTAGTGAGATCCTCATTATCTTTTAGATGAATGATTCCTAGAATAGGCTTCAGTAAACCTCCCTCATTCTTCTCTCTCACAATATAGCCTCCACCTCATCACCAGAGTATTCTTTGTAAAGTGCAAATCTATTTTGTCAAACCACCCCTCCTCCACATAGTACATGTTTTAGCATGTCAGAAAATGTCCTTAAATTTAAAAACCTACCGCATTTCCAACATTTTCCATCCTCTGGACTCAGTTCTAATAGGGTCACATTGATATATCTCCTGCGATTCTCCAGGATGCCAATGACTTCTCTCTCCTCTGTGTCCCGTTACAGTTTATATTTTGCCTCCATTGCATAAGCCATTTCTGTGACCTAATCAATTTATTTGTTATCCTGGTTGTGTTTCCAAACTGTGATCCCCTTGAGATGTGTGACACATTTTGCTCATGAGTCTATGGATCAATTTTTTTTTCTGGAATCGGCTAAGCTCACCCACTCATCTGCAGTCAGAGGTGAGTTGAGTAGGGGGCCATGCTGATCTAAACTGGACTTTCAGATGTCTGGGGTTTAGCTGGCTCTAGCTAGTCGAGAAGTTGGCTGGTACAAGTGGGCTGTCTTCCAATTGGATTCCCATCCTCCAGTAGGCCAGTCCAAACCTATTCTCATGGCAGTGGCAGAGTTCCAAAAGAATAGATATATTCAAGGTTTCTTGAGGTCTAGGCTCAGCATTGGCCAACCATCACATCATTTCCATCACAATTTACTAATGATTAGTTCAGAAGGTCAGCCCAGATAAAAGAGTTGGGGAAATATATCTCCTTTTTGTTGTTTTTTAAATTTATTTATTTTTTATTTTTGGCTGTGTTGGGTCTTTGTTGCTGCGCGTGGGCTTTCTCTAGTTGCAGTGAGCAGGGGCTACTCTTTGTTGTGGTGCGTGGGCTTCTCATTGTGGTGGCTTCTTGCTGCAGAGCTCGGGCTCTAGGTGCGTGGGCTTCAGTAGTCATGGTCCACGGGCTCAGTACTTGTGGCTCGCGGGCTCTAGAGCGCAGGCTTAGTAGTTGTGGTACATGGACTTAGTTGCTCTGTGGCATGTGGGATCTTCCTGGACCAGGGCTCGAACCCGCGTCCCCTGCATTGGCAGGTGGATTCTTAACCACTGCGCCACCAGGGAAGCTCCCAATATATTTCTTAATAGGAAGAGCTACAGAGTCATATAGCAAAGAGAATGGCTACAGAGAGGAGTGGAAAATTGGGGCTACTTTTGTAATTGGTCTGATATACCTTGTAAGTAAACCAAAACATTTTTAAATATTGTAATGTTTCTCCCCTGGGTTTTTAGGACAGTACTTGGCTCAGAGCAATAAACTACATATTATTGTTTGTTCAGTTTGGATGATTTATAGTAATTATTAGAATTTGATTGGTAATTGCTAAAACATCCCTAAAAACAGATGAAAGATTTGCCGGGATGCTTACAGTCAGCTAGTCAGCAGTTTTATAGAAGAGCTGAGTGAGAAGAGATGTCCTAAATGACCAAAAAATATTTAATAGCTACTACTTCATGGATTATATACCATGGATTGTAGATACTTTGGTTCCTATTTTGCTTATGAGGAAAGGGAGGCTCTGAGAGTTTAAAGAGAGGCACAAGGTCATGCACGTAGTCCCTGGGAGAACCCAGGACTCAAAACAGATCTTTTTATTTTACTCTAAGTGCTGAGCTTTTCCCCTGTATCCCTTTGGTATTTAAGAGGCTATTTACAGTGACAACATCTAACCATCACCAACATGTTGGCCATTATCTTATTGCTAAAGGTTTTTGGGTTAAGAGCGTCTATGTAAGAGATCTTGTTTGTGTGAAAATCTTTTCCAATTTATTCATCCTTGCAAGGACAAAACCCAATGTCTTTCACAGCCATAATTACTGTTTATACTTTCAATAAATTTCATGTTCTTCATGCAGTTGATCAGATGCTGCTTTAGGCAGGAATGCTAATCAAAAGTCTGAAAAGTTTATTCCTCTGAATAAACACTATCTGAAAAGTGGGGAGGGGAAACTTCTTATTCTTAACATTTTCAGCTCTTTGTTAATCCAAAGAACTGAAAGTATTTCAAGTCAAACATGGCCACCTACCATCTGGCTGAGTTAGAAATTTATTTTGTAATCTTATCAGCCAAATAGCTGGAAGTCTAGATAAGTCCTATGTGTAAGAAGCCAGTGTCAACTTGTTTCCAGATAATAACAGTGGGGAAAAAATATATTAGAAAAGGAGTCATCAGTAGGAATTAATTTGGGAGTTTTACTGCCATGTACTGAACTCTCAGTACTGGTGAGTTCATCAACCATTGGACCAACTGCAGAATTGAAGTCTACTTTGTGTGTGTCATCTACAAGGATGCATTATTTCAGTGTGTGGTTTTCAAAGTGTTTTCTGCCCAGGAGTTTGTTTGAATCTCTAAAAAGTGATACTACCATATTTTGCTTTATGCAATAGATGTGTCACTGCAAACCTGCACACAGATTGATTCTTTTCTTTGTAAATGGAAACCTAATTGAAATACACTAGGGGGGAATTTTCTAGTTAAAGAAATCCTTGTGTAGTGGGAAAATTGCTTTTGCTCTTGAAAATAGGTACTCTTTGCTATACCTATTTTGTGAATTTAAATTTTTAAGCAATGAGTTTCATATAGTTGAGCTCATCCCTGTACCTTAGGGTACCTGGAAAAAATACATTAACATCAATTTAGTAATAAGCCTTTTCTGAATACCTCCTACACCCCCAAACCATGTGAGAATTTTGCAACTTGAAAACATCACACTTATCATTTAAGTGATTAAATGTACACCTAAACCATAGCTAGTTGAGAGTCAACCCCCCTCCAATCCATCCTCTGTATTTCTGTATAAGGTGGGAAGTCATGTTCAAAGCCGAAAAAAATGGTATAGTAAATTGATATATTAAAAACCAGCTCCACATGGTCATTCAGATATTTCCTATACTCAGATGTGGAAGGCAGTTCAGCATAAGAAAATGAGTTTTGAAGTTGTATAACCAGTGACAAGTCACATCACTTCTTTGTGCACCAGTTAGCTCATGTGTAAGTGGCTTTGCACAGACCTTGGGGCATAGTATGTATCCAATAGGCAGGTTGTTCTTGTCACTTTGTCTGGTGTCATTGTTTGTGCTCGTACTCTCAGAGAACCCTACATTCATTCCCTGTATGAGTCAGAGGGCAACCCCAGGCAGGTGGCAATGAAGGCAGGCTCTACAGCACCTTACAGCTTCCTCTACCTGGAGTAGTCATTTCTTCTTGATCCTTAAGATGTCTGATTTTATTCTCTGGCTTAATTTCATCATAGCAGTAGTGTTTTCCTATTGTCTTGGGGTATAAGGTCACTTATCATAAAACAGACAGATGACCTCCTCTTCTTTAGGCCAGTGATATTGGTTCCATTCCTTTTTGCATTTACATGCTCAGCCTTTGAAGTAATACACTGTTTCATTTACTAATTGTATGATTTGTGGTGAGTTATTTAGCACCTTTTAATTTTCAGATTTCTCATCTCTAAAAGGGAAATTCACACAATCTACTCTTAAAGTTGTTGGAAAGAGTAATCAAAGCAGTCAATATAGGGCTTCCCTGGTGGCGCAGTGGTTGAGAGTCTGCCTGCCGATGCAGGGGACACGGGTTCATGCCCTGGTCCGGGAAGATCCCACATGCTGCAGACCGGCTGGGCCCATGAGCCATGGCCTCTGGGCCTGTGCGTCCGGAGCCTGTGCTCCGCAACGGGAGAGGCCACAACAGTGAGAGGCCCGCGTACTGCAAAAAACAAAACAAAACAGTCAGTATAAAATGTTTAGCAGAGTGCATAATACATAGGCAGCACATGATAAATGATTATGGTGGTGGTTACTGTATTCAGGAGGGACTGCTTATCATACCCCAGACCCAGATTTTTAGTCCCTCATTTATCTGGTGACTATTTCCTTAAAGAGATTCTGAGATTCCTTTATTTTTATGTCACATTTTCACCTTCAGGCATCTATAATGACATACATACATTAGCATTCACATTTGCAGTGATTTTTTTATTGAAGTATAGATGATTTACACTATTACATTAGTTTTAGGTGTACAACATAGTGATGCAAAATTTTTATAGATTATAGTCCATTTAATATTATTACAAAACAATAGCTACATTTCCCTGCGTTGTACAATATATCCTTGTTGCTTATCTATTTTATATGTAGTGGATTGAATCTCTTAATCCCATACCCCTATGTTGCCCCTCCCCAATCCTCTCTCCCCACTGGTAACCATTTGTTTGTTCTCTGTATCTGTGAATCTGATTCTGTTTTGTTATATACATGTGTTTGTTTTACTTTTTAGATTCCACATATAAGTTATACCCTAGAGTATTTGCTGTTCTCTGTCTGACTTATTTCACTAAGCATAATGCTCCCTAGGTCCATCCACATTGTTGCAAATGGAAGAATTTTATTATTTTTATGGTTGAGTAATATTCCATTGTATATGTATGTATATGTGTGTTTGTATGTATATGTATACACACACACCCCATATCTTCTTTATCCATTTGTCTGTTGATGGACACTGAGACTGGTTCCATATCTTGGCTATTGTAAATAATACTGATATGAACAGTGGTATAAATGTATCTTTTTGAATTAAGCTTTTGTTTTCTTAGGATATATACCCAGGAATTTCTGGATTATATAGTAGTTCTATTTTTAGTTTTTTGAAAAACTTCCATACTGTTTTCCATAGTGACTGCACCAATTTACATTCCCACCAACAGTGTAGGAGGGTTTCCTGTCTCCACATGCTCACCCACATTTGTTATTTATAGACATTTTGATGATGGCTGTTCTGACAGGTAAGGTGAGATCTCATTGAGGCTTTGATTTGAGTTTATCTCACTGTGGCTTTGATTTGCATTTCTCTAATGATTAGCCATGTTGAGCATCTTTTCATGTGCCTTTTAGCCATTTGTATGTCTTCTTTGAAAAAAATATCTATTCAGGTATTCTGAGCATTTTTGAATCAGGTTGTTTTTTGATATTGAGTTGTATGTGTTGTTTATATATTTTGGATATGAACTCCTTATCAGTCACATCATTTGCAAATATTTACTTACATTCAGTAGGTTGTCTTTGCATTTTGTCAAAGGTTTCCCTTGCTGTGCAAAAGCTTTTACATTTAATTACATCCTGTTTATTTTTGCTTTCATTTCTTTTTCCTTAGGAAACAGATCCAAAAATTATTGCTATGATTTATGAAAATCAGTGTTGTACCTATATTCTCTTGTAGGAGTTTTATGGTTTCTGGTCTTAAATTTGGTCCCTTAATCCATTTTGAGTTTATTTTTGTATATGATGTGAGGAAATGTTCTAACTTCATTCTTTTACATGTATATCTCCAGTATTTCCAAGATCACTTATTGTCTTTTCCCCACTGTATATTCTTATCTCCTTTCTCACAGATTAATTGACCAGAGGTGTATGGGTTTTTTTCTGAGCTCTCTATTCTGTTCCATTGATCTATGTGTCTGCTTTTATGTCAGTACCATATTGTCTTGATTACTGTAGCTTTTTAGTATAGTATGAAGTCAGGGAACATAACACCTTCGCCTTTGTTTTTTTTCTCAAGATTGCTTTGGCAATTCATGGTCTTTTGTGGGTCCATATACATTTTAGGATTATTTGTTCTAATTCTGTGAATAATGTAATGGCTAATTTGTTATTGATTGCATTACTTTTGTAGATTGCTTTGGGTACTATGGACATTTAAACAATATTAACTCTTCCAGTCCAAGAACACAAGGTATCTTTCCATTTCTTTGTATCATTTTCAAATTCCTTTATCAGTGTTTTATAGTTTTTAGAATATAGGTCTTTCACCACTTGGTTAAGTTTATTCCTAGATATTTTATCCTTTTTGATGTGATTTTAAATGGAATTGTTTTCATGCTTTCTCTTTCTGATAGTTCATTATTGGTGTATAGAAAAGCAACAGATTTCTGTATATTAATCTTGAATCCTGAAACTTTAGTGAATTCATTTATTACTTCAAATAGCCTTTTGGTGACATCTTTAGAGGTTTCTATATATAGTATCATGTCATCTAAAATAATGACAGTTTTACTTTTTCCTTCAAGTTTGGGTGCCTTTTATTTATCTTGTCTGATGGCTGTTGCTAGAACTTTCAATACGATGGTAAATAGAAGTGGTGAGAGTGGACATCTTTGTCTTGTTCCTGATTTTAGAGGAAATAATTTCAGTTTTTCACCATTGAGTATGACGTTAGCTGTGGGTTTGTCATAAATAGCCTTATATGTTGAGATATGTTCCCTCTTTACCAGCTTTGATGAGAGTTTTTATCATGAGTGGATGTTGAATTTTGTCAAATGGTTTTTCTGCTTCTATTGAGATGATCATGTGATTTTTTATCCTTCCTTTTATTAATGTGGTGTATCACATTGATTGATTTGGAATAATGAACCATCTTTTTATCCCTGGAATAAATCCAACTTGATCATGGTGTATGATCCTTTTTATATGTTGTTGGATTTGGTTTGTTGATATTTTATTGAGGATTTTTGCATGTATACTCATCAGAGGTGTTGGCTTGTAATTTTCTCTTTTTTGTAGTGTCTTTTTCTGATTTTGGTATAAAGGTAATTGTGGCCTTATAGAATAAATTTGGGAGTTGTTCTTTATATGGTTGGTAGAATTACCCTGTGTAGCTGTCCAGTCCTGGACTTTTGTTTGCTGGGACTTTTTTTTTTTTTAATTATAACTTCAATTTCACTTTTAGTGTTGGGCTGTTCAGTTTGTCTGTTTCTTCCTGATTCAGTTTTGGAAGGTTGCATGTTTATAGAAATGTGTTCATTTCTTTTAGGTTTTCCAATTTATTTGCATATAACTGTCTGTAGTATTCTCTTATGATCTTTCATACCTCTGTGGTATCAGTTGTTATTTCTCTTCTTTAATTTCTTATTTTATTTATTTGAGTCTTTTCTCTTTTTTACTTGATGAACCTGACTAAAGATTTATCAAATTTATATTATCAAAGACCAGCTCTTGGGCTTCCCTGGTGGCGCAGTTGTTGAGAGTCCACCTGCCGATGCAGGGGACATGGGTTCATGCCCTAGTCCGGGAAGATCCCACATGCCACAGAGCGGCTGGGCCCATGAGCCATGGCTGCTGAGGCTGTGCGTCCAGAGCCTGTGCTCCGCAATGGGAGAGGCCACAACAGTGAGAGGCCCACGTACTGCAAAAAAAAAAAAAAAAAAAAAAAAAGACCAGCTCTTAGTTTCATTGATATTATCTTTTTTTTTTTTTTTGGTCTCTATTTTATTTATTTTCTCTCTGATCTTTGTTATTTCCTTACTTCTGCTGACTTCAGGCTTTGTTTGTTCTTTTTCTAATTGCTTTTGATGGTAGGTTAGGTGGTTTGTTTGAAATTTTTCTCATTTCTTGAGGAAGTTCTATACCACTATAAACTAACCTCTTAGAACTGCTTTTGCTTCACACCATAGATTTTGGAAAACTGTTTCCATTTTCATTTGTCTTGAGGTATTTTCTGATCTCCTATTTGATTTCTTCATTAACCTATTGGTTTTTTAGTAGCATGTCTTTTAGCCACCACATGTTGGTTCTTCTCCCATATTTTTTTTTCCTGTAATTGATTTCTAGTTTCACACTGTTGCTATCAAAACATAGTTCTTGATACAATTTCTATCCTCTTAAATTTGTTGAGACTTGTTTTGTGGCCTAACATGATTTATCATGGAGACTGTTCCATGTGCACTTGAAGACTATTGAATTCTGTTGTTTTTGTCTGGAATGTCCTATAGATATCTGTAAGTCCAACTGGTCTATTGTATCATTTAAAACCAGTTTTACCTTACTGAATTTCTGTCTGAATGATTTGTCCATTGATGTGAGTGGGGTGTTAAAGCCCCCTACTATTATTGTATTATTGTCAGTTTCTCCCTTTATGTCTGTTAATATGTTATATATTTAGGTGCTCCTATTTTGGGTGCATATATGTTAACAAGTGTAATGTCTTCTTCTTCTATGGATTCCTTTATTATTATATAATACCCTTCCTTGTCTTTTGTTATAGACTTTATTTTCTAAAGTTTATTTTGTTTGATATGACTATTGCTAACCCCACTTTCTTATCATTTCCATTTATATAAAATATATTTTTCCTTCCCCTCACTTTCAGTCTGTGAATGTCTTTAGGTCTGAGGTGAGTCTCTTGTAAGCAGCATATGGCTGGGTCTTGTTTTTGTTTTTGCTTTCCAGTCAGCTCCCCTATGTCTTTTGATTAGAGCATTCAGGCCATTGACATTTAAAATAATTATTGATAGGTATGCACTTATTGCCATTTTATTACTTTTTTTGTAATTTATTACTTGTTTTTCTTCTCTGTTAATTTCTTCTATTTGTTTATTCCCTTCTGGTTTGATGATTTTCTTTAGTAGTATGCTTGTTTTCCTTTCTCTCTAATTTGTGTATCTGTTGTAGGTTTTTGATTTGAGGTTGCCATGGGGTTCTTAAATGTTGACCTATTACTATATCTACTTATTTTAAACTGGTAGTCATTTAAATTCAAGCACATTCTAAAGATCTACATTTTTTTTACTCCCCTCCTCCACATTTTGTGTTTTTGATGTCATATTTTCATCTTCATGTTTATCACTTCAGTATTTATTGAGTTATAGTTTCTTTTAAAATTTTTTGTCTTTTATCTTCATACTATCTTATTTAAGTGGTTGGTCCTCATCCTTTACTATATATTTTCCTTTACCAGTGGGATTTTCTGTTCCTATAGAGCCTTATTCTTGTTATATTCTATTCTTTTCCACATAGATAAGACAATTTAACATTTCTTCTTGGATAGGTTGAGTATTGATGAACGTAATTATTATTTTTTTTGATGAACCTTATTTTTTGCTTGTCTGAGTTATTTTTCTTTCCTTATATTCTAAATGATAATCTTGCTGGGTAGAGTATCCTACAGGTAGTTTTTTTTTTTCCTTTCAGAACTTTGACAATATCATACCACTCATTTCTAGCCTCCAAAGTTTCTGCAGAAAAATCAGCTGATAGCCTTATGGGAGTTCCCTTGTATATGACTCTTTGTCTTTTCTCTTTCTGTCTTTTGAATTCTCTCTTTAAGTTTTAACATTTTAATTATGATAAGCCTTGGTGTGGAACTGTTTGGGTTTAGCCTGTTTGGGACCCTCCATGCATCCTCTCCCTGGATATCTGTTTCCTTCTTCAGGTTAGGGGAGTTTTCAGTCATAATTTTATTAAATACCTTTTTTTTCCCTCCTTCTCTCCCTCTTCTCCTTCTGAGACACCTGAAGTCCAAATGTTGGTACACTTCATGTTATGCCAGAGAACTCATAAACTGTTCTCATTTTTTTTTTAGTTTGTTTTGCTTTTTGCTGTTCCGATTTGGTGATTTTTCATTATTCTATCTTCCAGATCACTTATGTGTTCTTCTGTATCATCTAGTCTGCTATTAATTCATCCTAGTGTGTTTTTCATTTCAGTTATTGTATTCTTCAGTTCTCACTTTTACGTGTATATATTTTCTATATCCTTGTTAAAATTCTCATTGTGTTCATCTATTCTTTTCCTTAATTCAGCTCATGTTTTTATTACTACTGCTTTGAATTCTTTGTCTAGGAAAATGTTTATTTCTGTTTCATTATTTGTTTTTTTCAGGGATTTTCTCTTGCTCTTTCAATTGAGACCAATTGCTTTGGCTTCTCATTTTGCTTAACTTTCTCTATTGCTATGAAATTAGGTTAAACAGTTACTTATTTCAGTTCTGAAGGGGTGTCCCTATGTGGGAGCATCCCTCTACAATCTGAGTGTGCCCAGTGGTTTTTGTGGGTGAGCTGGATTTGATGTGAACACAAGTTATGCATTTCCTCAGGGTCTGCTGGCAGCTATCACCTTGGTAGGAGGTGGGACTGGGGATGAAGGGGCTAGGGCCAGAGCCAAGTGTGAGCATGGGCTTTCCCTCTGCTAAGTGGTCATCACCAACCTATTAGGGGTGGGATCAGGCCCCAAGTGCTGGAGATAAAGCCCCGAAGTTCAGGTCTGAGCTGGCTCTGTTCCCTTTAAGTGTGAGTGAATCCTCCTCCCACCACCAGCAAATTTGCCCCAGTGAGGAGCAGTGCTGGAGGAAGATAGACCATGTGGGTTCTCAGCATGTGATAGGGTAAGGGCTGCAGCAGTCCAGCCACAGACAGAGTTCAGGGATGCTTCTGATTCACTGCCTATACAAGTGCCATTAATGTCTGCCCTTTCCTCACTCAGATGCTGCTTTAGGTCTGAGTCTCCTTTTTCCTTCATGGCCAATCTGGTCCCTTGGCCTCTGCCACCCAGACCCTGCTGGAGCTGTGCCACAGTACAAGCATCGCCTGTGTGAGCTCCTCATGTGTTTTGGGGTGTGGGCTGTGGTGGTCCAGCTGCAGACAGAGGCTGGGGGTTCTTCCCATGTGCTGCCTGTGTAAGCACCAGTAATGGCTGCTCCCACCCTGTTCACACACCATTTCAAGTCTGAGCCACCTAGGTGTCTCACAGCTGAGTTCTTTCCTCAGTCGTGGTAGTCCTTGCTCCAGTATAGAGCTGCAGAGAACCTGGAGGAAGCGGGGCTGGAGTGTTTGTGGGGCTTAAGCTGTGGTGCACACTGGGACAGTCATGGGAAGCAAGTCAGCCACATATGCAGTTTTCATCTGCTGTCTCTGCCATGGTTTGGGAGCAATCAAACACACATTCCTCCTGGGCAGAGTCCAGGCTTCCCCTCAGTCCTCCTGTTAGTCCCACTGGCCCACCAACCAGCCAAGGGGGCTCATCTTGTCTGTGTGGAGCACCGGGACTGGGACTCCCTATATGTGCCTTGAGCTTCTTACTCCTCAGGGAGGACCTCCACATGTGTAATCTCCCTTTTGCTCCATGTCTCCTCCCGGGGCACAGGTCCTAACCTGATTGTTTCTCTTCCCTTCTTACCTGATTCAGTGTGGATCTTTCTTTCAGCCTGGGCTGTCATGGAGTCTTTCTGCCAGTTTCCAGTTAGTTTTCAGTGAGAATTGTTCCCTGTGTGGATGTATTTTTGATGTGTTCGTAGGTGGAAGTGATTTCCATGTCCTCCTACTCTGCCATCTTGATCTCCTCCTGCAGTGATTTTTGAATAGTATTTTATACATCTTATGGTTCTCTTGAAATAGAAACCTGTTTAATCTTCTCATAGAAATATATTTAAAGTAGAAAATGAATATGCTTTTCCTCTGTTCAAACCTTCCTCTGATCTGGGGGCTATTTTTGATCAGTTTCTTCTTGTCTGTCTAGCCTCCTTGCTTGCACGTTATGTACCCTTGCTCCAACCTCATTGAATGATGTATATTTCTCCAAATGTGTCTTCCTCTTTCAGACTTCAATGTTATGCATAGTTTGCTTTGAATGTATTTTCTCCTCTCATTCTCTCAGCAACCTTCTTTAAATCTCATTTTTTTTGTGGACCCCTGTTTACTGTGAAAAGCTTGGTCTTCCTCCTGGAGCTCTTCCTGCACCATTTTCTGTCTACTTTACAACACTCTTCTAGTGACATTGAACTTGACAGTCTACTTCATTACACTCTCATCTTATAATGCAGGGACTATCCTTTATTAGATTTTATATTGTCAGTGACTAGCACAGTGCTTGGCCATACTAGATTCTCACTCTCTCACTGTCTTTTTTTTTTCCTGTTCCCTTTTCTTTCTATGTGTGTATGCATATGTGTGTGTGTATACACACACACATATAGTTTGAATAAAGAAGTTGTTCAATGCCATGTTGACTTCTTTTTTTCCCTCTAACATTCACCATACTCCAGGGTAAATACCACATAATGTAAACAAATTAGAGCAGTTCTCACCTTACTATTTAGTTTGTGGACACATATTCCCAGGAAATACACAGATACTGGAAGAGACATTTTATCTAAATAGTACAATATGCATTCAGAGCTGAGAAATCAATACACCACTTACTGAAAGAGAGTTAGCTTCATCTGTTGTGTGTGCTATCTTACAAATGACTTTACACATACGTGATTGAGCCCGACCTTCCAATTTGTGAATATTGTTCAGTAAAATTTTCTCATTCATACTAAGGAATACAATCTCAATAAACAGCATAATCTTGAGATTTATTTCAAGAAAGCCTCTTTAATGAAATGCCTTTGTTGAGATTCTTGGGAATTTCAGGCAGTCATCCATGCATTGAAGGTGAGCATATGCTAAAGTGTTTAAATGAATAATTACTGCTAGAAATACCATTGAAAACTAATAGGTTCAAAATCTTTGTAAGAGTTTTTTTATTATAGTTCTTAGTTTGGCTTGCAGTAGGCTATTATTATTTTTAAAATTTTAAACAAGGTATGGATTAATATAAAATATTCCCATAAATTAGCCTTCACTAATAAATAATTAGAAAACATTTTGAACATTAACTTCCCTAATGACATTTTAATCTAAAAGATATATGAAACAATAGATATACATTGTATATGTATAAGTGAATCACTTTTCTGTACACCTGAAACTAACAAACATTGAAAATCAACTATATTTCAATTAAAAAAAATTTTTAAAGATATCAGTGACAACCAGGGAAGCTTTATAATACACACAGTAACTCTGTGTGTGTGTGTGTGTGTGTGTGTGTTGTATCAACAGTAAACTCTTCATCATGCTACAATTCATTTAATAGTTTTGCACTGTTCCCTCCAACTTTTGCCTATAAGCATGTTTTATGCATACTTACACTCTTACTGCCTCTAGAATTTGCAACTGAGTTTTAAATTCTTTTCATGTTAAAGGTATTTCATAGATACAGAGGGATTTTTCTGTCATTCTATCACTACCTTAATAAATAGAACATTAACAGTACTATTGAACTTTATTTCTAAATTATCTTTTACCTGCTAATTTAGATTTACTATATATGTATGCATTTTTAGGAAATTTATATAAATGTCCCATACTGGCAATATTTTTCTCTACTTGCTTTTTCATCCAGCACTAGCTTTATAGATGTTGAAACATGTTCATTCATTATCAACTCTGTACAGTAAATGTGAAACTTGACATTTACATGAAAATGGAAAATTGTTTTTAAAATAGTTATACTAAATATACCTCTGCCAGCATAACATAATTTACTGTGGCTCTGTAATCTTGCTAATGCTGAGTATTATCAGATGTACTATATGAAAATGAATGGTATATACTTGTGCTTTTGATTTTTACTTTCCTTTTTATTAATGAAGGTGAATACTTATATATTTAATGATTATTCTAGCTTCTTATTTTATACAATATCTGTTCATGTATTTTGCCCATTCTTCCATGGTTTGGTTATCTTTTTCTGACATTGCTAGTAGTACTTTATATTTTATGAATATTAACCTCTTAACCTCTTCTAGTTTTAGGCTTGCATTTTCATTCTCATAATGGTAACTTTAGAAGTACACACATTTTTAATTTTAATATAGTTGAATTTATCATATTTTTTATAAATCATGTTTTGTGTGTCTTATCTTAATAAGTACTTTTCTATACCAAGGAGCAAAAGATATTTGCCTATATTTTCTTTCATAATATTAAAATTTTACTTTTCTTTTTCTTTAATTATTCAGAAAAAAATGTTTTATTATAAATTGAAAAATTTTACTTTTCAAATTTTAATTTTGTGATCTATATGGAGTTGCTTGTTTGATATATGGTAGGGATTATATTTTTTTCATAGTAACCAAATTTACTTGAACCATTGCTGCATTTACTAAACAATATATTATTTCCTCAAATGCTTGTTTCTCTATTTCTACATCAGTGCCTCTTCCAATCAGCCTGTGTATCTATTAAGGTTTTAGAATAAGGCTTGATACGTGAATGGGGAATATCCATCTATCTTATTTTGCTTCAGAGGTGTGCAGGTCATTCTAGGCCTTTGCTGTTTTATATAATTACTTTGGGCATTGTTGATAAAATCTATATGGATTTTAATAGGGATTGTATTATATCCATTGATGGATTTGTAGAGAACTACTGATTCTTTATGAATATGGCACACCTTTCCATTTACTTAGATATTTTGTAGTCTACTTTTATTTATATTGAGGTATAATTGGTATTCAATAAATTACATGTACCAAAAGTGTGCAATTAGATAAAATTGGACATACACATCATGAAACCACTACCACAACCAAAATAATGAACATATCCATCATCCTCAGAAGTTTCATCATACCACTTTGTATCCCTCCCTTCCATCTTTAATAAGTTTTTAACTTTCTCCATATTGGTTCCATGCTGTTACTATAAAATGTTTTAGTATTTTCTTGGTTTACTTTTTATTAACTCTATAATTTAGACATACTAGTGCCTATTATCACCATTATTATTAAAATGTTTAATAATAATGTTTAGATTTTACTTCCATGTATGTTTGTTTCAGTTTTCTTTTGCTCCTTTATCCTTTTTTATCATAGCCCTTCCTTCAATTTTTTCCTCATTACCTCATTTTAGAGATTTCTTCAGTGAAATCCTGTTGAGTTTCCTCTGAAAATATTTTTACTTTGTCCTTGTCCTTAATGATAGTTTTTGCTGTGTTCAATTCTTAAAAATTTAATATCTATTTCTCTCACCATGTTCAACATATTATTCCACTTTCTCTGATTTACATTATTGCTGTGGAGAAGTTTACTCTTACTACAATTGTTTTTCATTGATGACCTGTCTCTCTCTTGACTTTTAGTCTATTTGTCCTTAGTGGTTTACAGTTTTATGTGTATAGACATGGATTTCTTTTTATTTACTCTGAGATAGTTTTTTTTTTTTATTTTTATTTTTTTGGCTGTGTTGTGTCTTCATTGCTGCACGTGGGCTTTCTCTAGTTGCAGTGAGTGGAGGTTACTCTTTTGTTGTGGTGTGCGGGCTTCTCATCGCAGAGGCTTCTCTTGTTGTGGAGCATGGGCTCTAGGCGCACTGGCTTCAGTATTTGTGGCACGCAGGCTCAGTAGTTGTGGCTTGCTGGCTCTAGAGCACAGACTCAGTAGTTGTGGCGCACTTTGTGGCGCTTTGTTGCTCCGTGGCATGTGGGATCTTCCCTGACCAAGGCTCAAACCTCTGTCCCCTGCATGGCAGGTGGATTCTTAATCACTGAGCCACCAGGGAAGCCTGAGATAGTTTTTACTGAATCTAATAATGTGTATTTTAATAAATTTTGGAGTGTTTTCAGATTTTGATTCTATAAATTCTCCTGTGTTTTTTCTATTGTCATATTCTAGAGTGCCAAATAATGTGTACCTCTTAATTTTATGCTGTGTACCCCATAATGAATTTTATAAAATATCTTTTATCTCTGAGACTCATTGAACTGAACTTTTTTATTTTTTATAGTTTAGTTTTCAGTTTGTTAACATTCTCTTCAACTATGTTTAATCTACCTTTTAATCCCCTTAGTATTTAAAAATTCAATGTATATAATCAAATCTAAGCTCTATTTACTTCTTTAATAAATTAGCCTATCTATCTTAATAGTCTACTGTCTCTTTTGAAACCATATTTTATATGTTTAAATATTTTATCAGTAGTTATTTTATTTTCCATATCTAATATTTCTAACATCTGAAATGCTTAGTGTCCACTCACTATTGCTTAGTGTTTCCACTCATAGTTGTTTACAAAGGCTATTTATTTTCTCATATATTTGATGATTTAATACTTTGAGCTCATCTTTGACTGGTCTAATATGTACAAATCCTGAGGGTCCTCATGTGAGTTTTCTTTCCTTCAAAGAGGATTTACATTAGTTTTTGCTATTATGCATAAATTGTAACTTCCAGGAACACTGCCATTTAATTTTCTCACTTGGTCTTTCTCAGACCATGAAGCCATTATAAATCCTACCCCAAGCCCCATGCACAGTTAGGCCTATAGATATAAACTCTCAGAGGACACCACTAGTGTGGGTGTTCTAGTGGTTATTTTCTACTTAGCACTAAGAAATTACAGACACCGTTTGGCTCCCTGTAGTATCCACAATAGATCTTTTCCTCCTACCATATTGTTTTGCTAAAGGTAAGACATTTATGGCCTGATTTATGTGGGGATTAGGGGTAGGATGTGGATGTATGCCCCTTTCCTTGCTGCCATCCTAAAATCTCAGGGGTCTAGTCATTCACTTCCAATGCGGTATTTGTTCACAAAATCTTGGATGTTCTGGTATTGACATAAGTCTCAGGGTAGCCTACACTGCTAAATTTGCTTACTCTGTTGCTTTCAGCCCCTGCTCCTCTTCATCCTCATTTTCCTTTTTTTCCTTCTTCTTTCTCTCTTCCTGGATCTTGGGGACGTTTCTTACCTTTTTTTCTGTGAGTTCAACAATACAGTTAAAAGTCTGTTTAAATGTCTAACATCTAGATGTTCTAAAGCCAAAGGACTTTTCAAAAATATGTTTTCTTCAATGCTTCCTAGATATATACAGTTTCAAATTATTAATATTAAACCATTAGTATGTTATATTTTATAATTACTATATTTAATAGCTTAAAATATATATTCAATTGACCAAATTATTTTCAAATATCTATTAATATATTTAACATCTATATTGTGTGTAATATAATTGCTATTCCTTATGTAGTTTACATTTTATCATAATTTCATCTGTCTTATGTTATCCTATTTTATCCTCTTTTTTTGCTTCCCAGTATAAAAATATCAGTTTCTGTCAATTGTGAGAATATTGTGACCCATTTTTAAAAAAATTTTTATTAGAACATATTTGATTTACAATGTTGTGTTAGTTTCAGGTGTACAGCAAAGTGATTCAGTTATATATATATATATATATATATATATATATATATATATATATATATATATATATATATATATATATATTCTTTTTCAGATTCTTTTCCATGATAGATTATTACAAGATACTGAATATATTTCCCTGTGCTATACAGTAGGTCCTTGTTCATTATCTATTTTATATATAGTAGTTTATATTTTAATCCCAAAGTGATCCCCTTTAAAATTTCTCCATTGTGTTCATAACATTGAACTATCAAGGATAGTTTCCTGGTCTTTGGCCTTACTTACTAATGAGTCAGGTGGGAGGATGAAGAAGCATTGATTTAATAGCTCCATAATGCTATTTTATGAACTGCTTCTTGGAATCAGTTTTATCAAATATATCATTCACCCTATCACTTCCTTGTCAGTTGGGGAACTCTTACATATTCTTTAATCTGCTTATTTCATTGTCATCTACTTAATACTTCTCTACATATTTCAATCTGTTTAATTCAGTGACTAACATCACTGGGCAATTACCAGTGTCTTAAGACCTTATTGAGCTAGGTGGGTGCCTTTGTAGCCACCACCTGATTTGCATTGGCAGTCAGGAAAAATTCCACCACACATCACAGCATGGGATGAGAAACAGACTTTTTTCAGAACACTTAAAAGGCAAGGTTCACCAAGAAGATAAGACATGGGTCCCAAATCTATCTTTATCCTCATGAAAAGATACATTGGGGGCCTCCCTGGTGGCGCAGTGGTTGAGAGTCCGCCTGCCGATGCAGGGGATACGGGTTCGTGCCCCGGTCTGGGAGGATCCCATATGCCGCGGAGCGGCTGGGCCCGTGAGCCATGGCCGCTGAGCCTGTGCGTCCGGAGCCTGTGCTCCGCAACGGGAGAGGCCACAACAGTGAGAGGCCCGCGTACAGCAAAAAAAAAAAAAACAAAAAACAAAAAAAAAAAGATACATTGGGATAAAAGGCTTCTCCTGAACATGGTATATGTATACCTCCCAGGAGAGGGACCTAGATTCCCTCCAACTATAACTTTTTATACTACAAATATGAGAAAGTAGCCTCATCAATGGGTAAAATAAATAGAATACTGGGGAGCCAAGCAGTCTGAGTTAATATACCATCTCTTTAGAGTTGTCTGAGAGCACCAGCTGCCCAGTCCTAGAAATGTTATAAAGCCTCCTGCCAGAGAAAGGAAGTCACCGATCTTTCACAGATTTATGTTGTATACTTAGGATGTTATATTTCACTATTTATCACTAAAAAGAACAATAGTGAAATATCATATCCTAAGTATATAATATAAAACTTGTTGGGAAATTTGAACTTATATTTGTTAACACAACTTTTTAACTGAAGTATAGTTGATATAAAATACTCTATGTTACAGGTATACAATATAGCAATTGACAATTTTTTGAGGTTATATTCCATTTATAGTTATTGCAAAATATTTGCTATATTCCCCTTGTTGTACAATATACACTGGTAACTTATTTTATACCTAACAGCTTGTAACTCTTAATCCACCACCCCTCCCCCCTTCCCTCTCCTCATTGGTAACCACTAGTTTCTTCTCTATATATGTGGGTCTGCTTCTTTTTTGTTATAGTTTGTTGTACATTTCAGATTCCATATATAAATGATATCATACAGTATTTTCTTTCTCTGTATGACTTTTCACTTAGTATAATACCCTCCAAGTCCATCCATGTTGCTGCAAATGGCAAAATTTTCTTCTGTTTATGGCTGAGTAGTATTCCGTTTTGTGTGTGTGTGTGTGTGTGTGTGTGTGTATAAACACACATATATTCTTTGTCCATTCATTTGTTAATGGACACTTATGTTGCTTTCATATCTTGGAGATTACAAATAATGTTGCTATGAACATTGGGGTGCATGTGTCTTTTCAAATTAGTGTTTTTGTTTTTTTCAGATATACACCCAGGAGTGGAGTTGCTGGGTCATACGATAGTTCTAGCTTTAGTTTTTGAGGAACCTTCATACTTTTCTCCACAGTGGCTGCACCAATTTACATTCCCACCAACAATGTATGAGGGTTCCCTTTTCTTCACATCCTCACCAACATTTGTTATCTATGTTCTTTTCGATGATAGCCATTCTGACAGGTGTGAGGTGATCCCTCACTGTGGTTTTGATTTGTGTTTCCCTGATGATTCGTGATATTGAGCACCATTCATGTGCCTGTTTGCCATTTGCATTTCCTCAGTGGAAAATGTCTATTCAGTTCTTCTGCCAATTTTTTAATTGGGTTGTGTGTTATTTTGGTATTGAATTGTATTTAGAAAATGTGTATCAATACAACTCACCTCTGTACCTCATTTTGAATATTTCAAAGAACTGCATAGTAGCTATCTCATTTGATTTCACCATGACTATCTAAGGGGTCATGTATTTTCTCCACTAGGTAGAAGTGAAAAATAAAGGTTAAGGAAACAACACACTCCAAAGCTAAGTGAGCAAAAGCTAAACTATATATACAGCCCCGTGATTAAGGAAGAATTAATTTCATTTTTAATATGTGGGTGAAATTAATTGACAGTCATGAAATGGCTCTGTCATGCATAGGTCATGGTGGATAGGACATGCTTCAGGGCCATTCCTTTCTCCCAGAGTCTGATAAAGTTTCTCTTTGTGTTTCTCCAAATTCTTGTCAAATTTCTGAAAAAATATGTGCCATATCCCACATAGACAGCCCAGTTCCCATCATAAAGTCTCTGTAAACTGTTTATTGTTTTGAATTTTAAATAAATGTACATCAGAACTATCCACTGTTCATCATATTCCAGCCCAAAGCCTGACTCTAAAACTGTAGTGCAAATGGTTATTTTATAAGAATTCATTCCTCAAGAGGCTTCCAGCTTTAACCTTATATAAAGTCAGACCATGAGAACGCTACATGTCTGGGTCACATCATCCTCTCCATCCTCACAAAATTGCCTTAAATAACTTCATTTTCCACTCTACTCTTGTATTTTACTATGGGCCTGTGATTTAAGAACTAGTGATATAGGAAGGCCTTCACCTTTCATGTAAAACTGTCATCCAGGACACTGGCTGTTACTTTGCTGAGTGCTATTCATCCAACAATGCTCAGCCAGTGCTTCTCAGGGCTCTAAGCGAGGAAGAGGTTTGTCTTCTTTGACACACAGGTCTCCCTCCCTTGATTAGACAATTAAAGCAGTGTGTGATAGGAAAAAATATATATTGGCTTGGGAGGGGATGTGTATGTGTTTTCATCCGGGTCTGTATGACCTTAACCAAAAATTATTAACACTTCCTAAGCCTCAGGGTCCTCTTCCATAAAATGCAGGTTATGAGTGCTAAACTGCAGGATTATTCTGAGGAATAAATATCACATGGGATAACCACAGAGTTTTACAACAGCTGTTAGCTTTATGAAGTCTCTGCTGTGTAGGGCACTGTGCCATTTCCCTTGCATATGTGACCTCTAAATTTCTCAGTATCACAAAGTAGTTTCGTTATCTCTATTTCATAGATTACTCAGCTAAGATTCAGAGAATAGAAGTAAGCTGTCTGAAGTCACACAGCTGGTTGGTGGCTGAGCTACAATTCAAAATGAGGACTGATTCCTACATGGGCCACTCACCATTTCCCTGGACCTTTCACATTTTTTCCTTTATCCTATCTGCTATGAAATTTTCAGTTGAGTTATATATTTAGGAACTGAAATTTTTCTTAGCCGGATTTGTAGTATACAGTCTCATTCCTCTCCACGAGAAGAGGAGTAGGTCAGGAGAGGGCTTTTAGAGGAAAAAAAAAATTTTTTTAAAGCATAGTGCTTTCAGAGGAGTTAGGAGTAGCAAGTAAGACTAACATAGGTTTAAATCCTGGTTCCACCATATTTATTTGTGTGGACAAGGCAGTTCAATTTTTTAAGTCTCAATTTTTCATATGTAAATATCCCTTGCCTCATAGATTAGGACAAATGTGATAAGCTATCACAGACAGCCAGCACATAATAAGCATTCAATAAATATCAGAAAGTGTTATTTCATTATGTCAAATGTCTTTGGCCTCTTTCCCTTGTGCTTTTACAATAAACTACCTCAAATCTTATCTGGAATTAATTAAGACCATGTTTAAAATACATAAATTAAATAATTATAAAATAAACTCATTTAATCTGAAAATTGGGGGGATTTGGAAGGTAGCAGGAGCACTTTGGGGCTCTCCTGGGAACTAGAAGTCTCCATAGGCAATTAATTGCTTGAAATGGCATATTTAAAAGAAAAGGAAAGCAACCTTTCCCAAATGTGTCATCTGGGCAGATGGACAAAATTCTTGAACAGCACTGCCTCAGTGTTACTGTGATCTGTCCAGAAAGGTCTTGTGGTTCTGGCAGCCCAAGATTCAGCGCAAAAGCAGCCCCATGCTTCCAGATTCTTGGGCTTCAGCCAAGGCCACATTCATCTAATCAGACCCCATTTCTCTCTGGCAAGCAGTTTTTAGACAGTAGACTGTCTCCAGTGATCTGTGCCTATTTCATGTCAGCAACCAGCAGCAAGACCCAACACAAGCACCCAGGCTAGTGCTGAAGGGGTCTGAGCTCCCATTTCATTTTTCCCCTAACCCTCAATGTGACTTCCACTAAATCACTTCTGTGCTTCAGGACCTCAGTAGTAAAATGAAGGTCATTTCTCACAGGTTTTTATGGAGATTAAATTAGGTAATAGGTGTGTTATTAAATCTAGTTGATCAACAAGGCTTGAGAGTGATCATTTCTCCTATGGAATTGGGAACTTGTTTTTTGCCAAGACATAAGATACCAAATAGCTTGGGCCTGTACCTTAAAGTTCAACCATGTGATGAATATTCGAGGCATCATTTTCATAAAATGAAAGGTGATGTTTGTTACAGTTTAAACAAACACATAAGTTACTGGGGTTCTAGTACTGATAGCTCCCAAAATAATCTTATCAGAAATTGCCTCACATTGATCTGAGCTTTTTGATGATGAGGGGCATTATGGGGGGCAAAGGAAAGACTTGGGGTAACTTTTCCTGAATTTTCAATTTTATTCAAATATTTAAGCATAAATAATTCCATGTAAAACAAGCAAATATATGTCATGAAGTATAAAGCAATATTTGTAGGAATTTTTGACAGATAACATACACCAGCAAAAGAATGAGATTGTGGTGAGCTACTTTGTGCTACCCTTAAAGTTCTCCTGAGGTTCTTGATTCCACCTCCTCTGTCCTGAGAGCTCTCACTGTGAAGACAGTGCATTCGTGTTGTAGGTAAAGAGAATCAGGTTAGGGGTAATGTTGGCCAGGTTCAAGTCTTAGCTTCACTACTCACTACCTTTTTTGACTTCAAGTAAATGATATAATCTGTTTCTATTGCCTCAAATGCAAAATCAGGATAATAACAATTTTCATAGAGAAGTTACGAAGATTTAATTAGAGTTATAAAGTGCTTGCCACCACCAGGCTTGCTACACAATAAAAGTGTGAAAGCTTTAAAATTTTATCTTTATTGTCATTATCAGGGAGAAAATTTTTGAGTAGAAATTCCAGAGCACTATTTTTCTTCCAGTATTCCTGAAATAAAAGATGAAAGTTGTGTGATTTTTTTAAGGAATCATCAGGTGTTAGATAAAAGCAGATGGTTCACCTGTTAGTGGAAGGGTCAGTGGAAGACACTTCAATGAAGAGGCTATTTACAGACAGCTGAGGAGGGTTAAGAGGACCAACAGGGGGTGGGAAGCCATTGCCACCCATAGGCCTGAAGGGGCAGAGGAAGAAAGAGGATTCCCAGAAACCAGTGATCTCTGTAACCCTGTAAGAAGACCACCCAATAAAAACTGACCAGAGCAGTGGGGATGGGAATAAATGCTCCAACCTTTTCTCCTCCCGACCACTGATCTCTTGCAAGTGTCACCCATTGGCCGAACCCAATGGGAAAACAGGAGGAAGAGGATCAAAGGAACCTGGGGAGTGTAATCATCATTGATAGAGGTCAGCCTCCCAGGATACAGTCATAGTGGAGAAGGATCAGAGAGACCAAAGGAGTAGAACTGATACAGTCAAGTATCAGGAAAAACACCAATGATTGGAGATAGTCAAGTACTAATTTAAAAGTAAAACTTATATTGAATCCACTCTCAACTACTTACCAATTAGGTAAGATTAGATAATTTACTTAAATATTTGAAATCTCTGTTTCATCAGCATTAAAAAGGGATAATTATAAATCCTCAGGCTCTTCTAAGAAAAGACAAATGTATAAATAGTTCAGTACAATATTAGAAATAAAGAGGTTTGATAAAAACTGGTAATGATAATGGTATTTGTTATTAAGGCTCTAGAGGCTTTTATAGTGCTGGCATCTAATTTAAAGAGCCCTCTAAACTAGTGTACTCATTTGTTAAACAAATAAGTATCAAGTGCCTATCATGGGTAAGATGCTCCCGGATACCTAGAATATAACAGTGAACCGAGGCAACCTGGACTCTGCCATCAAAAGTTTATAGTTTACTAGACTTAAGCACATAAATAAATCAAATTGTGAAACATACTATGAAAGAACCATGTTATACTGGAGTGTACCAAGAGAGCTCTAATTTAGACCAGATGATCACAAAAGACTTCTCTATGGAGGGACCATTTAAGCCGATCATCACAGAATGGTAAATTTGACAGGTCGGGTTGAATAGGGAAACGCTAAGACTGGAGAGAGTTCAATGCAAAGACAGACATACGTACCAAGGTCCTGAGGCTAGGATGTGTTTGGTTAGCATGAGGAACTAAAAGAAGACCAGCATGAATGCAGCATGCAGGATGAAGAGGTGGGTGGGAAAGAGATGAGTATGAAGAGGTAGACAAGGACCCTGTCATGCAGTACTACACTGTAAGCCACTGAAAGAGAGCTGGGAATCCAGTCTAAGTGAAAAGAGTAATCACTGAAGCATGTCAGGCTTGGGAGTGGTGTGGCTCCTTTTACATTTCTAAAAGGTTACCCTGGCTTTCAAGTACAGAATAGGTTGGAAAGAGACAAAAAATTTTTTAATGGAGACCCATTAGGAAGCTATCTGAGTGGATAAGACGAGAGACGATGAGTTTCATCAGGTCGGTGGTAATGAAGTTGTCTTGCATCTGTTATCATAGCTAATCTGATCAACTAGATGAAAACCTATTTTCTAAAAATAAAGTAACATAACTGTGTCATGGGTTGTTGTGAAGATTGCATAGGATGTATGTAAATATATGCCAAAGCCCCACGTATACAGTAAGTACTTAAAAAAATACCAGATCCCTGCCTTCATGTATCCCAGACTGTTGACTTCTTGAGTGTAGATATTTGAATTATTCTTGTTTGTACCCACTCAGACTCCTAGTATAGTGCTTTTAGAATGACTGACTATCACATGGTGGCAAAATATTAAACCTTTTGGAAAGAACATTAGGAATCAGAGAGAAAAAGCCTAGCAGACATTTTAACATCTAGAATCTCAATTGGAATTTCTCCTGTTTCCTCTTTAGACTTAGATAACATAACTCTAAGGGGTCCATAGAGGCTGCTTTGTGCCTTGCTAAAGGGCACCCAAAATCCAATTTGTTGTTGTTGTTGTTTTGGGGATGAAACATCATCCTGCGCTTGCAGAATTATCCTTTAAGAAGTGCAAAGTGCTTTTCAAATGACGATTCATCCTCCTTATGAACTAGAAGGGGAAATGAAGGAACTGGATGATTTCTATGTCTGCCTGCAGTGGGAGAGTGAATTGGCAAGATACGAAAGGATGAAATACCAGAGTCTCCGCCCCATCCTACAATCTTTCTCTGTTGTAAAAGTTAATTTTCTTTTCCTGCAGAATTTCTTGGAATGTCAGGGGAAAAAAATGCAGCTGGATCCCTGGCTTTAGGGCACTTGCATCACAAGGCTGTAAGGCAGCCCTAAATCTGAGAGTCTATACCCCATGTTGTCCTTTTGAAAGGCATTGACACTGAAAGGCAGCTGGAGGTGTTTTCTTTAATGAAGAATCTTGAATCTACCCTGTAAACTATTTCATCAAACTGTGAATTTTAAACCAATTGACAATCCTAAAAAAGCATTTCCTTAAGTAACACGTTTTAATAATTGTTGTGTCAGACAAGAAAATAAGTCCCATGATGAATCAGACCGGTAACAAAGTCAGAAAAATACTCTGATGGGGAGATGAAAGGATTTTTCTGAATAGATATAATACAGTGGAATTAGTTGTTATATTGTGGTATGATGCTAAAGTCAATATGATATGTCAGATTTCGGTATAATCAAGTCTCTTGTTGAAAACAATTGTCCATGAAGCCCTGTATGCAAGGCTTAGCTATGAACCCTGAGCAGAACAAATAAAAGCTTACATGCCGATTTTTGGTACTGTCCTTTCAAGCTATATAAATAGAAGACCAGTCGGGAATTCTTCAGTAGTCCTGGTTGCCTGCAGGGTTTGTATACTCCTTGATAATGTTAGTCCTCTATAAAAAAAAATTACAACGTTCATATCAGTTTGTTATTGTGAGGATTGGACAAGAGTAGAAAACAATCTTTGGCTGAGGTCTAGTTCAAAGGCAGCACAAGGTATGCAAATTATGACAGTAGTCTTTTCCTGTCCCGTTATTCTCAAGACATGGAGATACACCGTATAATTCAGTTAATTAATCAGCAAATAATGATTTATTTGGTGTCAGTGTTATGCTTACTCCCATTTTAGGTGCAATGAAGTTGACTGAAAAAAAAACAAACCTCTAAAAATAGTAGTTGGCCCATGATTAGTATTTACCAAATTTGCTGAATTTATGAATGAATAAGTGAAGGAAGTACCTTATAAAACCATTGCCTCAGAAAATATTTTATGCATTTTCAGAAACGTCTTTTTAGGCTCTCCTTTCTCTGTAAAATCTTTGCTGTACTACTGCCATGCCAGACATCTTAGACTTGCTGTACCGGATGACCTTAGCAAATCATGCCTACTTAAAAAAAAATTCTTTCTACACATCATATTTTGTTGTAATTAACTGTATGTATGTCTGTTTCCCCTACCAGTTTGTAAGAACCTCACTGGCAGAAACCACTTCTCATTCAGGACTTGACACAATAATTAGAACTTATTAAGTGCTTCATAAACATATTAATTCATTCATAAATTTGTACATTCATGTATTGAGACACTTCTATATATGGGTCACTATGCTATTGAGAAAGTACCTATCACAGACCCTAACACTCTATAACTACTAAAGGTAACCTTCCAGTGTTAATGCACTGAAGAATACACTTAGGTACTTATTCTGTCAATCCACTAGAAAAAAATAAACTATATGTGTACCACTGGTAGCTTGCTGGGGCAGAAGTGAGATACCTTAAGACAAATGATAAAGAGAAATTGCTCATTTATCCTTGTCCTTTTGTGGTATTAATGTCTTAACTTTTTCATACAGATATTGTCTATGTATCTGGCTAGCCAGCTAACTAATAATGATCAAGTAAGTCTTTTTATCTTGGAAATTTATGAAAAGGATCATAATACAGATTGAAAACCAGTTCTCAACAATGAGAATCATTGTCATTCTAGCATGTTGTCATCGGTACTGGGAGGCGGTATGCCAAGTGTTGGAAGTAAGGAATCAACACATAGCAAGCACTCAATAATGTAATGTAGTAATGTAGTAATGTAGCTATCATTATTACCTATGCATTTTTAACAATGATTTATAAAGGACCAAGAAGATTCTGATACTTCTGGAGTTTCTTCTTGTGATAAATAAGGTGCTCTTATAATTTATTAACCATACTGCGATACTTTCCTATTTAACTAAAAATTTAATTTGGAGGTAATTGTGAATTCACACATGACTGTAAGAAATCATACAGAGAGTTAACTTGTACCCATTACCTATTGTCCTTGACCTATTTTCTCTTTTCTATTATTATAATTTCCTATATGATCTTGCAAAAATATAGTAAAATATCATAACTACAACATAGATACAGTTGAGATACAGTTCCATCATCACAAAGATCCCTATGTTGTCCTTTATAGACACATCCCCTCCCTACCCCACACCGTCTGTCCACCCCAATCCCTGTCAACCACTAATCTATTATCCATTTCTATAATTTTGTCAGTTTAAGCATACTGTGTAAATGGAATCATACAATATGTGATCTTTGGGATTGACTTTTTTCACTCAGCACAATTCCCTGAAAATTCTCCAAATCTTTATTGCATGACAATAATCAGTTTCTCTTTATTGCCAAGTAGTATTCCATGGCATGGATATACTATGGGTTGTTTAAACACTCATCCTTAAATGTTTGTGTTCCCACATGGTGGCTATTAAAAATAAAGCTTCTGGCGAGTAACTTCAAGATTAAATCTCCACAGTCAACTTGATATACTCTACATCTGTGGAATACCTGAATAGACAACAAATCATCCCAAATTGAGGAAGTGCACTTTAGGAACAATGGTATATGTATTTTTTTTCACTTTTTCTCTTTTTGTGTTTGTGTATGTGTGTGTATGCTTCTGTGTGTGATGTTTTCTGTATAGCTTTGTTTTTACAATTTGTCCTAGGGTTCTGTCTATCCATTTTTTGTTTGTTTGTTTTTTAGTATAGTTTTTAGTGCTTGATATCATTGGTGGATTTTTTTTTGGTTTGGTTGCTCTCTTCTTTCTTTCTCTTTTTATTACTTAAAAAATTTATTTTAATAATTAGTTTTTATTTTAATAACTTCATTTTATTTTATTTTGTTTTATCTTCTTCTTTCTTTCTTTCCTTTTTATCTCCTTTTTATTCTGAGCTGTGTGGATGACAGGCTCTTGGTGCTCCAGCCAGGCATCAGGGCTGTGCCTCTGAGGTGGGAGAGCCAAGTTCAGGACACTGGTCCACAAGAGACATCCCAGATCTAAGTAATATAAAACAGTGAAAATCTCCCAGAGATCTTCATTTCAACGCAAAGACCTAGCTCCACTCAAGGACAAGCAAGGTACAGTGCTGGGCACCCTATGGCAAACAACTAGCAAGACAGGAACACAACCCCACCTATTAGCAGAGGGGCTGCCTAAAATCATAATAAGGCCACAGACACCCTAAAATAAACCACCAGAGGTGGACCTGCCCACCAGAAAGACAGGATCCAGCCCCATCCACCAGAACACAGGCACTACTCCCCTCCACTGGAAGCCTACACAGCCCACTGAACCAACCTTAGCCAATGGGGACAGACACCAAAAAAAACCGGGAACTACGAACCTGCAGCCTGTGAAAAGGAGACACCAAACACTAAGTTAAGCAAAATGAGAAGACAAAGCAAAACACAGCAGATGAAGGAACAAGGCAAAAACCCACCAGACCTAACAAATGAAGAAGAAATAGGCAGTCTACCTGAAAAAGAATTCAGAGTAATGATAGTAAAGATGATCCAAAATCTTGGAAATAGATTAGAGAAAATACAAGAAACGTTTAACAAGGACCTAGAAGAAAATAAAGACCAAACAAACAGTGATGAAAAACACAATAAATGAAAATAAAAATTCGCTAGAAGGGATCAGTAGCAGAATAACTGAGGCAGAAGAATGGATAAGTGACCTGGAAGATAAAATAGTGGAAGTAACTACTGCAGAGCAGAATAAAGAAAAAAGAATGAAAAGAATTGAAGACAGTCTCAGAGACCTCTGGGACAACATTAAATGCACCAACATTTGAATTATAGGGATCCCAGAAGAAGAAGAGATAAAGAAAGGGACTGAGAAAATATTTGAAGAGAGTATAGTTGAAAACTTCCCTAATATGGGAAAGGAAATACTTAATCAAGTCCAGGAAGCACAGAGAGTCCCATACAGGATAAATCCAAGGAGAAACACGCCAAGACATATTAATCAAACTTTCAAAAATTAAATACAAAGAAAACATATTAAAACCAGCAAGGGAAAAACGACAAATAACACACAAGGGAATCCCCATAAAGTTAACAGCTGATCTTTCAGCAGAAACTCTGCAAGCCAGAAGGGACTGGCAGGACATATTTAAAGTGATGAGGGAGAAAAACCTACAACCAATATTACTCTACCCAGCAAGCATCTCATTCAGATTTGATGGAGAAATTAAAACACTTACAAACAAGGAAAAGCTGAGAAAGTTCAGCACCACCAAAGCAGCTTTACAACAAATGCTAAAGGAACTTCTCTAGACAAGAAACCCAAGAGGAGGAAAAGACCAACAATAACAAACCCAAAACAATTAAGAAAATGGGAATAGGAACATACATATCAATAATTACCTTAAATGTAAACGGATTAAGTGCTCCCACCAAAAGACACAGACAGGCTGAATGGGTACAAAAACAAGACCCATATATATGCTGTCTACAAGAGACCCACTTCAGACCTAGGGACACATACAGACTGAAACTGAGGGGATGGAAAACGATATTCCATGCAAATGGCAATCAAAAGAAAGCTGGAGTAGCAATTCTCATATCAGACAAAATAGACTTTAAAACAAAGACTATTACAAGAGACAAAGAAGGACACTACATAATGATCAAGGGACCGATCCAAGAAGAAGTTATAAAAATTATAAATATTTATGCACCCAACATAGGAGCACCTCAATACATAAGGCAAATACTAACAGCCATAAAAGGGGAAATCGACAGTAACACAATCATAGTAGGGGACTATAACACCCCACTTTCACCAATGGACAGATCATCGAAAATGAAAATAAATAAGGAAACACAAGCTTTAAATGATATATTAAACAAGATGGACTTAATTGATATTTACAGGACATTCCATCCAAAAACAATATAATACACATTTTCTCAAGTGCTCATGGAACATTCTCCAGGATAGATCATATTGTGGGTCACAAATCAAGCCTTAGTAAATTTAAGAAAATTGATATTGTATCAAGTAAGTTTTCTGACCACAACGCTATGAGACTACATATCAATTACAGGAAAAAATCTGTAAAGAATAGAAACACATGGAGGCTAAATGATACACTACTTAATAACTGAGAGATTACTGAAGAAATCAAAGAGGAAATCAAAAAAAACCTAGAAACAAATGACAATGAAAACACGGTGACCCAAAACCTATGGAATGCAGCAAAAGCAGTTCTAACAGGGAAGTTTATAGCAATACACTCCTACCACAAGAAACAAGAAACATTTCAAATAAACAACCTAACTTTACACCTAAAGAAATTAGAGAAACAAGAACAAAAAACCCCCAAAGTTATCAGAAGGAAAGAAATAATAATGATCAGATCCGAAATAAATGAAAAAGAAATGAAGGAAATGATAGCAAAAATCAATCAAACTAAAAGCTGATTCTCTGAGAAGATAAACAAAATTGATAAACCATTAGCCAGACTCATCAAGAAAAAAAGGGAGAAGACTCAAGTCAATAGAATTAGAAATGAAAAGGAGAAGTAACAACTGACACTGCAAAAATACAAAGGATTATAAGAGATTACTACAAGCAACTACATGCCAATAAAATGGACAACCTGGAAGAAATGGACAAATTCTTAGAAATGCACAACCTTCTGAGACTGAACCAGGAAGAAATAGAAAATATGAATAGACAAATCACAAGCACTGACATTGAAACTGTGATTAAAAATCTTCCAACAAACAAAAGCCCAGGACCAGATGGCTTCACAGGCGAATTCTGTCAAACATTTAGAGAAGAGCTAACATCTATCCTTCTCAAACTCTTCCAAAATATAACAGAGGGACTAACACTCCCAAACTCATTCTATGAGGCCATCATCACCCTGATACCGAAACCAGACAAAGATGTCACAAAGAAAGAAAACTACAGACCAATATCACTGATGAACATAGATGCAAAAATCCTCAACAAAATACTAGCCAACAGAATCCAACAGCACATTAAAAGGATCATACACCATGACCAAGTGGGGTTTATCCCAGTAATGCAAGGATTCTTCAATATATGGAAATCAATCAATGTGATACACCATATTAACAAATTGAAGAAGAAAAAACATATGATCATCTCAATAGATGCAGAGAAAACTTTTGACAAAATTCAACACCCACTTATGATAAAAACCCTCCAGAAAGTAGGCATAGAGGGAACTTTCCTCAACATAATAAAGGCCATATATTGACAAACCCACAGCCAACATCGTCCTCAATGGTGAAAAACTGAAACCATTTCCACTAAGATCAGGAACAAGACAAGGTTGCCCACTCTCACCACTATTATTCAACATAGTTTTGGAATTTGTAGCCACAGCAGTCAGAGAAGAAAAAGAAATAAAAGGAATCCAAATCAGAAAAGAAAAAGTAAAGCTGTCACTGTTTGCAGATGACATGATACTATACATAGAGAATCCTAAAGATGCTATCAGAAAACTACTAGAGCTAATCAATGAATTTGGTAAAGTAGCAGGATAAAAAATTAATGCACAGAAATCTCTTGCACTTCTATACAGTAATGATGAAAAATCTAAAAGTGAAATTAAGAAAACACTCCCATTTACCACTGCAAGAAAAAGAAGAAAATATCTAGGAATAAACCTACCTAGGGAAACAAAAGACCTTTATGCAGAAAATTATGAGACACTGATGAAAGAAATTAAAGATGATATGAATAGATGGAGAAATACACCGTTTTCTTAGATTGGAAGAATCAACATTGTGAAAATGACTCTACTACCCAAAGCAATCTATAGATTCAGTGCAATCCCTCTCAAACTACCACTGTCATTTTTCACAGAACTAGAACAAAAAATTTCACAATTTGTAATGGAAACACAAAAGACCCCGAATAGCCAAAGCAATCTTGGGAAAGAAAAACGGAGCTGTAGGAATCAGGATCCCTGACTTCAGACTATACTACAAAGCTACAGTAATCAAGACAGTATGGTACTGCTACAAAGACAGAAAGATAGGTCAGTGGAACAGGATAGAAAGCCCAGAGGTAAACCCATGCACATATGGTCACCTTATCTTTGATAAAGGAGGAAAGGGTATACAGTGGAGAAAAGACAGACTCTTCAATAAGTGGTGCTAGGAAAACTGGAAAGCTACATGTAATGTAAAAGAATGAAATTAGAACACTCCCTAACACCATTCACAAAAATAAACTCAAAATGGATTAAAGACGTAAATGTAAGGCCAGAAACTATCAAACTCTTAGAGGATAACATAGGCTGAACACTCTATGACATAAATCACAGCAAGATGCTTTTTGACCCACCTCCTAGGGAAATGGAAATAAACAATAAACAAATGGGACCTAATGAAACTTAAAAGCTTTTGCATAGCAAAGGGAACCATAAACAAGACGAAAAGACAACCCTCAGATTGGGAGAAAATATTTGCAAATGAAGGAACTGACAAAGGATTAATCTCCAAAATTTACAAGCAGCTCATGCAGCTCAATATCAAAAAGACAAAAAACCCAATCCAAAAATGGGCAGAAGACCTAAATAGACATTTCTCCAAAGAAGATATACAGATTGCCAACAAACACATGAAAGAATGCTCAACATCATTAATCATTAGAGAAATGCAAATCAAAACTACAGTGTGATATCATCTCACACCATTCAGAATAGCCATCATCAAAAAATCTACAAACAATAAATTCTGGAGAGGTTGTGAAGAAAATGAACCCTCTTGCAGTGTTGGTGGGAATGTAAATTGATACAACCACTATGGAGAACAGTATGGAGGTTCCTTAAAAAACTGAAAATCGAACTACCATATGACCCAGCAATCCCAGTACTGGGCATATACCCTGAGAAAACCATAATTCAAAATGAGTCATGTATCAAAATGTTCATTGCAGCTCTATTTACAATAGCCAGGACATGGAAGCAACCTAAGTGTCCATCAACAGATGAATGGATAAAGATGTGGCATGTATATATAATGGAATATTACTCAGCCATGAAAAGAAACGAAATTGAGTTATTTGTAGTGAGGTGGATGTACCTAGAGTCTGTCATACAGAGTGAAGTAAGTCAGCAAGAGAAAAATAATGTATGCTAACACATATATATGGAATCTTAAAAAAAATGTCATGAAGAACCTAGGGACAAGATGGGAATAAAGACATAGACCTCATAGAGAATGGACTTTAGGATACGGGGAGGGTGAAGGGTCAGCTGTGACAAAGTGAGAGAGTACCCTGGACATATATACACTACCAATCGTAAAATAGATAGCTAGTGGGAAGCAGCCGCATAGCACAGGGAGATCCGCTCGGTGGTTTGTTACCACCTAGAGGGGTGGGAGCGAGGGAGACACAAGAGAGAAGAGATATGCTGACATATGTATATGTGTAACTGATTTACTTTGTTATAAAGCAGAAACTAACACACCATTGTAAAGCAATTATACTCCAATAAAGATTTTTTAAGTAAAAAATGAAAAATAAAAAAAAGCTTCTATGAATATTTGTGTACAAGGCTGTGTGAACAGAAGTTTTCACTTTGGGGGGAGAGTGTCCAAAAGTGCATTCACAGGGTCTTATGATAGTTGCTTGTTTAGTTGTATAACAAATTTTCAAACTGTTTTCCAAAGTGGCCATACCATTTCATACTCTTCCCAGTAATGTATGAATGATCCATTATTCCCACATCTTGGCCAGCATTTGTTGCTATTACTGTTTTTTTTATTTTAGTTGTTCTGGTAGGTATGTATTTAGTAGTATCTCATTATGGTTTTAATTATCATTTCCCTAATGGCTAAGGATATGGAGCATCTTTTCATGTGCTTATTTGTCATTTGTATATCCTCTTCAGTGAAATGTCTGATCGTGTCTTTTGCACATTTTCTAATTGGATAGATTGGTTTTTTTACTGATAAGTTTTGATATTCTACATATGAATCTTTGTTGCATATGTGGTTTGCAAACATTTTTTTCCAGTCTGTAGCTTGTCTTTTTATCCTTTTAACAGGGTTTTCTTCAAACAAAACCTTTTCTTCTTTTGATGAGATCCAGTTTGTCAGTTTTTTTTCTCTAGTGTCAACTCTAAGAACTCTATGCTTAATCCTAGATAGTGTAAATTTTCTACTATTTTATTTCTAAAATTTTAGTTTATGTTTTATATATGTCAATGATCTATTTTGAGTTAATTTTTATGTAAGGTATGATATAGTTTAAGGTTTACATTTTTAACAATGGATGTTCAATTCCCCACCACCATTTGTTAAAAAGGTTAGCCTTCCTCTATTGAATTGCTTTTGCATCTCTGTCAGAAACAGTTGGGCATATTATTGTTAGTCTATTTGTGTTCTTTGTTCTGTTCTATTTATCCATATGTCTATCCCTTCTCCATAACCACATTATTTAATAACTGTAGCAATATAGAATGATTCTTCCCATTATATATTCTCTTTAAAGACTATTTTAGGTAATTTAGGGCCCATGTGTTTCCATATGAATTTTATAATACACTACCTATGTCTATAGAAACAAAACAAAACAAAAATACATCTTGGTAGGAATTGTATTAAACCTATAGATTATTTGTGGAGAATTAGCATATTTACTGTGTTGAGTCTTCCAATTCATGAATGCTGTATGTTTCTTCCCTGATTTCTTTCATTACCATTTTCAATTTTTCAGCATACAGATACCATGTTAAGATTCTACCTAAGTTTTTAATATTCTTTGGAGTGACTGTAAATGGTATTGATTGCGCTTTCCACACATTCATTCTTAGTGTATGGAAATGCAACTTATTTTGTATGTGTGTGTTTATCTTGTATCCTGAAATTTTTTTGAACTTATTTTTTATTATTGGAATATTTTTGTAGATCCCGTGGGTTTTCTCTGTAGATAGTTGTGTCATCTGTAAGCAGGGGATATTTTATTTCTTCCTTTCCAATCTGTGTGCTTTTTATTTATTTATTTGTTTTTGCCTTATTGCACTGCTATAATTTCCAGCACTATGTAGGAGTGGTGAGAGTGAATATCCTTGTCTTGTTCCCAATCTTAGAGAAAAGGCATTCAGTTTTTCCACATTAAGTATGGTATTAGCTGTAGGGTTTTGTGGATGTTCTTTATCAATTTTAGGAAGTCTCTATTTCTAGTTTTCTGATAATTTTTAACAATAAATGGATGTTTGGATTTTGTCAGCTGTGTTTTCCATGTCAATTGATACAATCATACAAGTTTTCATCTTTAATATTTTGATATGGTGAGTTATGTTGATTGATATTTGAATGTTGTATGAGCCTTGCAAACCTACCATAAATCTCTCTTACCCATGGTGTGTAATTTGTGTACTTTATTGGATTTGATTGGCTAATATGTTTTTGAGGGATTTTGCATCTAAGTTCATGAAACATATTGTTCTGCAGCTTTGCTTTTCTGTATTGTCTTTATTTACTTATTTGTTTGTTTCAGTCAAGGTAACAGTGGCCTTTTAAAATGAGTTGAAAAGTGTTCTTTCTCTTTAGATTTCTGGGACAGACTGAGAAAATTGGTATTAGTTCTTTAAACGTTTGGTAAAATTTAGAGTGATGCTGTTTTAGCCTGGAGATTTGGGGGGGGTGCTTTTTAATTACATATTTGAGTTATTTGTCATAGTACCCTTAGGAGAAGGTTATCTATTTTGATTTGTTTGAATTTTGATAGTTTGTGTTTTGGGAAATTGGTCATTTTTTTCTAAATTGTTGAATTTACAAGCACCAATTTACTCAAAGTGGCTGTAGGATCTATATCCTGTGTTTCATTCCTGATATTAGTGGTTTGTGCTTTCTGTCTTCTTTCAGTCTTGCTAGAGGTTTGTCAATTTCATTGATTTTTTTTCCAAAGAAATATTTTGGTTTTGTTGATTTTTCTCTATTGTTTTCCTACTTTCAATTTCATTGATTCTGCTCTTAATTTTACTATTTCCTTCCTTCTCTTCACCTTGGGTTTATTTCGCTCTTCCTTTTCTATGTTCTTGAATTAGCCAGGACATTTTTGAGAGTGAAAGTGTTGCTATCATAATTTCACTCTGAGAGCAGGTGTAACCTGGGATTTCCTGGGCAAATTAGGAATTGTCCCTCTAGTGATAACCCTTAACCAGTGAGGCTGTAGGAACTACATCCATGACCTCTTCATGTGCATCACAAAGATTCTGTCCTATGATGTCTGGGTTGCACTGGGATTGTCACCTTTTGCTTTGGGTTACTCATCACTAGTTGCAAGAGTACAAAATATATTCCTGTCAAGTTCTGTAGTCTTGTCACTGTAATATGTGCAAGCTGGGTCTGCATTGTTTCCTCTGGTACCAGAAGCCACGTGCTAACTCTTACAATAAGTTTTCAGAGATAATAGCTCACTTTTATGGTATGCTTTTGTGTGCCAGACCCTATTATTGGGCATGTTCAAATCTATCATTTACTCCTCCTAACAATATTAGGAGGTAGGTACCTAAATTTATGTTTTTTAGAAAAGGAAATTGAGGCTTGGAGAGGTTAAGTCACTTTCCTGGGACGTGTGTACTAAGTGGAAGAGACAGGAGTTGAGATGAGCCTGACCCTATGGTACTGTATAGCTCTCCAGCTTAAGCTGTTTGTAGCAACACCTGATGATGGTCTTTACTGATGGGGGGGAGAGGGGGATGGGGAGTGCTCTGTTAACGTAATCATATCTGTGGTTGTAGGAGGCCCCTGTGTGTATTTGATTATGAATGAGGTATGGTGTTGTCAGAGTAATATATGTGATTGTTTTGATGAAGGAAAATAATAAACACTTTTGAATTGTTTTAGGAAAAGATGAGATTTGTTAAATGTCTTTTGTGCAGCCATAAGACAAAGATCCAATGAAGTAATATTCAAGCTACATTACCTCAGGAGAGGGAATTGACAGTGTCCTAAACTATTCATTTCTTAAGTGGAAAATATCACCAGCATATATTTACTGTCTTTAATCAAGTATTATATGTACACAGGGCTGTAGGTAATGGGCATGATCAATGGGATATATGGGCAAAATTGGGGGATTGAAATATGATGGAGATAACCAGCAAAGTTGGTTATTTCAGTAGAAACTGAAATGAAGGCTTTTCATGTGTGATTATATGCGGGCTCTTACCAAATTTATTTGCTGCACTTTATCTGCCTTAAAAAGAAACAAGTTATTTATTTTCTTTTCTTCCATTCAAGCTAAAATGTAAAGGAAACAAATTCATGTATTCATTCATGAAAACATATACCACATCTTTTACAAAGAAAGAGCTATCTGTTGGTTGGTCTTTGTTAAATATGCAGAACTTTTATATCTCAACAATAAAAAGGCAAATAGCTTAATTTAAAAAGTAGCAAAGGGCTTGAAGAGATATTTCTGGAAAGAAGATGGTCAATAGCACATGAGAAGATGCTTACCTCACTAATCATTAAAGAAATGCAAGTCAAAACCACAAGATACCACTTTACACCACTAAGATGACTATAGTTAAAAACAAAATAAAAGAAAACAAAACCAGAAAGTTACAAGTGTTGGTGGGAATATGGAGAAACTGGAACCTTTGTGCACTGCTGCTGGGAATGAAAAATAATGCAGCTACTATGGAAAATAATATGACAGTTCCTTACAAAATTAAACATAGAACTAACATATGATCCAGTAATTCAACTACTGAGTATATACCTAAAAGAACTGGAAACAGTGATTCAAACACATATTTGTACACCAAAGTTGATAGTGGAATTATTCACAATAGCCAAAAAAATAGGAAAAAATTAAATGTCCATCAACAGATGAATGGATAAACAAAAAATATGTGTACGTGCACACCATACAGAGGAATATTACTGTTTTAAAAAGAAATGAAATTCCGACACATGCTGCAAAATGGACAAAACTTGAAGTCATTAAGTGAAATAAGCCAGTCACAAAAGAACAAATATTTTATGATAACGCTTACCTAGAGTAATCAAATTCACAGAGACAGAAAATAGAATGGTGGTTGCCAGGGGCTGAAGGGAGGGGAAATAGGGAGTTATTGTTTAATATTTGGGAGTTGCAGTTTGGAAAGATGAGAATTTCTGGAGGTGAATAGTGTTAATAGTTGCACAGCAATGTGAATGCACTTAATGCCACTGAACTGTATACCTAAAAATGGTTTGAATGGTAAGTTTTATGTATATTTTGCCACAATAAAAAAATTTAGCAGTTTGGGCTGTGTAGCACCCTTTCCTAATTCTACATAGCACAGATTATTTACTCATCAAAGCAACTCAATAAATTAATATTTCAGAAATTTCCTGAAAATAGTCTAAAATTATCATTAGTTTTTTTTTTTGAAGAGTATGTTAGTTTGTAGCCTTGCTTCCCTCCATTAAAAATAGTAATAATAATTCTATAAATTATTATTGAATGAGATAAAATGAGGTACAGATACAAAAAGTAGTTTACATGTATTGAGCTCTTACTACAAACCAAGTACTATACTGTTTTACGCAGATTAGCTAATTTAGTCCTCACTACAATTTTAGGTATCATCGTTTTTGTCATTGTACCAATAAGCAACTAAGGCACTAAAGGTTGTAATAAATCATCTGAAGACACAAAACCAGTATATGGTGTCAGGGAGTGTCCAGGATTTGAAACTAGGTAGTGTAACTCCAAAAACATGCCATTTATTTATTAATTATTTGGTTAGTTAGCTGGTGACATTGGACATTACTCTTGATCTTTTGGGTTTTTTCCATTGGTGATTTTGTAAAATCATTTGTACCCTTAATCACATCCCAGCCCTATGATAAGCACTTTGATTCTTACTTTGAGCTTCGGACATGCAAATTCCATGAACTTGGAAACTTTGCCCTGTCTGCTTCCCTATTTCCAGTGTTTAGAACAATGTCTGAAGCATGGTATGTGTTAAATAAATTTAAATAAATGAATGATACAGAGAAAACACATGATAAGTAAAGAATGGAATTATTTCCAGTTCTGTGCCTGAAACCATTCTTCAGTCTCTCCCTCATATATGTAGGAGGCACTGGAGCACAGGGCTGTCAAGTTGCTACTCAGTCAAACTGCAAATAAATAAATATTAACTCTGTGTTTCCCCAAGTTTCCAATTTTCTGATGATACTTCATTGATGTTAACACCAAAATGGGCCTGCCTCACATGAAGATGGCGTGTCAGGGAAACTGTGTACTGATCTAAGATAGAAGCCTGATGAAAACAAGGTTCCATTTTATGTTATGCAGGGAGATGCCATATAAAACTGAATACACAAGCATACCTCTAAATATGATTTGAATGTTCAATTTTAAATTAGTGTTGTATTTCTACCTCTGAAATAAAACTCATAGAAGCCTGCTTAATTCTGAGAAAAACGTTCTGAAACTTTCTTCTGACATATTTGTCAATAATAACATAACATGGGGAGGTGCTATTAAAAAAATAATAATTCATGGATCAAACAGAAACATCATGGATATTGGCCCTGGTCTTGGTGTAGTTTCTGCTATGGGTTAAGGGAGGACCATCTTCACATTTACTCAAGAAAAAGAATGAGTTATTGTATTCTTGACGGTAAGGCTAATGAAAATTAAGTGGAAAAATAAGACAATTTTGCCTTACTTCACGCCAGAGAAAAGAAAAGCACACACAGATAATCAAACCAAAAATAAATGTTGTATTTTAAGTAACCAGATACTTGAGGCAAAAGCAATTCTTTATACTTTCCTCTTTGTTAAATTATCCATCCCATTTAGGTAGAATTGGTTTTGTTACCATTATCAAGATACTTAAGAAACAATGGTTTATATTTTCAGGAGAAGAGTGGGTTTGTTCCTATTTATTTGTTGCTGAGTTTGGTTGGTTTGTTGGTTGTTATGAAGGAGCAGGTGTGAAGGCTGGCTAGATAATTGTCCCAAGCAATTACTTTTCTCCAGTGTGTAGAGTTGCTCTAAATAAGGCTAGTAGAGTGGCAAGTGACCAGAGTTGCCTGCTTTCTAGATAATAACAAACTTCAAATCTGACAAATAACTAAATAGCCAGGGGCATCTAGCTAGCCATAACTCTACCAAAATGGATGGTGTTCGTCTAGTTGATTAAATGTTCCACATTTACAAATGAGACAGAATTTGAGTATAATTCTGAATTATTAAAACGGGGAAGATTTCTTTCCATATGCTGTATAAACAGGTATACTAACAGGGTGCATTCTGAAACATGCAATAAACAGACTTGAACATAGCAGAGTGATCATGCCACTGGTCAAGAGAAACTTTGTTTTTATTGTATTTTCCTAATTTGTATGAAAATGTAATGCATATGTTAGTTGTATTGATTAGAATGAATGTTTTATTCTTTATTTTTGGGGGGTACATCGGGTCTTGGTTGTGACACACAGACTCTTCGTTGTGATGCACGGGCTTCTCTCTAGCTGTGGTGTGCTGGTTTTCTCTTCTCTAGTTGTGGCACACAGGCTCCAGGGCAGGTGGGCTCTGTAGTTTGCAGCACATGGGTTCTCTCATTGAGGTGTGTGAGCTCAGTAGTTGTGGTGCACAGGCTTATTTGCCCTGCAGCATGTGGGATCTTAGTTCCCCAACCAGGGATTGAGCCCTCGTCCCCTGCATTGGAAGGTGATTCTTAACCACTGGACCACCAGGGAGGTCCCTAGAATTAATTTTAAATAATTAATAAGATTATACACACTATATGATTATACATTTAGATATTTGCACATATATGCATGTGTATAAGAAAAAAATTCTAGAGGTAAATACATACATCTTACCAGTGCTAATTTCTGGGTTGTGGAATTATGAGTATTTTTTTCTTTTTACACTTCAAATTTCCAAAATATTCTATATGGAGAAAGATCACTTTTACAGTTAAGACTGTAAGTTTGTTTGAGAGGCAGGCTCATTTCCCCCATATGGCAAATGAACGGGCCTTGAGCTAAGTGCAGAGCTAAGTGAAGTTAGCTCAACCAGAGCTAAGTGCAGTTTTAGCTTTGAAGTGACATCAGTCTATTTATTTCATTTATGTGAAAAGTACTTGGTATGGCCCAGGTTCTCAAAAAGTGACTAGGATCACTATTTTTTAGACACCTTAGTTTTAATTCAATAAAGAGAAGATTTTTATTGTGAAAGACATGGATATTTATTCCATAAAAGTTTATTGAGAACCCATCATGTGCCAGAAATTACTCTAGGTACAGGAATGAATCCATTGGTGAACCAAACAGACAAAAATAACTTTCTTCAAGGGACTTACGTTCTCATGGGAGGAGGAGACATGCGAATATTAGTTATACTCTATGTTAGAAGGTAATAAGTGCTATTGAGATTGCAAAAAATTGAGCTGGGTAAGGGGAATGGAGAGTGTCAGGAAAGGAGTGAAATTACAAAATGTCTAGTCACTGTTAACCTTATTGAGAGGGCATTTGAGCAAAAACTTGAAGGAGGTGAAAGTAGAAGATATGTAGATATCTGGGGGAAAAGTGTTCCAAGCAGAGGGAACAGCCTATGCAAGGACTCTGAGGCAAGAATGTGCCTGTCATGTGTAAGCAGCAAGGAGGCCAGTGTTCCTAAAGCAGAGTGAGAGAGGGGGAAAGTAAAAGGTGATGAGGTCAGAGGTAACCAAGGACCAGACACTATGGCCTTGAAGGTTATAGTAAGACATTGGACTTTTGGTCAAAGTGATGAGCCCCAACTCAACATTTTTAATTATTCTGGTTGCTGTGTGAAGAATACATTGTATCAGGATAAAGACAGAAGCAGGGAGATCAGTTAGAAATTTAATGCAATAATCCAAGTAAGAGCTGCTGATGGCTCAAACAAGGATGCTAGAAGTGGAAGCAGAGAGAAGCAGTAAGATTCTGGATATATTTCTGAGGGTAGAGTCAAAAGCATTTCTGCTCTCTGGAGGGAGAGACCTTAAGGATGACTCCAAAGTTTTTGACCTGATCACCTGGAGGGATGGATTTTCCATCACCTGAGATGGAGAAGATTATGTGTGGAATGTTCATAGAGACTGGAAGTTCTGGTTTGGACTTGTTCTGATTGACTTTTAGCTATTGCATTGAAAATATTAAGTCAGTAGTGGCTACACTACTTTTCAGAAAAGAGGCTAAGATTGAAAATATCACTTTGGAAATTGTTGACATAAACTACTTTAAAACTTTGTGGACAGGTCTGAGGAGTGAGCCGTGAAGCATACCAACTTTTCAAGTTCAGGAAGATGCAGAAGAATCAACAAAGGGACTAAGAATGAGTAGTCAAAAGGGTAGTAAGACAACTAGAAATAAAAGTCACTCAAGGAGGAGGGAATGATCAAATGTGCCGAATACTGGGCTAGGTAGACTAAGAGGACTCAGAATTAACCATTGATTTTAGCAACATGGAAGCCATCCATGACCTTGACATTCAATGAATTGACAGGAATGAAAATCTGATTGGAGACTATTACTTAGGAAATAAAAATGGCTATTAGAGATAACTAGTAGAGGCAACTTCTTCAAAGAATTTTGTTTAAATAAAAGGTGAGTAATGTTCCAATAAGTAGAGTAGTAAGTGTAATCAAGGGAAGAAGGTTTTTTGTTTACTTATTTGGAGGTGAGAGAAATAACATTTATTTGCCTTGGGAATGATCCAATAGACAGGTAAAATAAATAGTAAAAGAGAAAGAGAGAAGAAAGCACGGGCAAGTTCTTAAGTGAATGCCGCATGCTCAATTAAGGATAGGCTGAGTGTGAGAGCAAAGATTCATGTAGCTTTTTTTTTTTTTTTTTGCGGTACACGGGCCTCTCCCTGTTGTGGCCTCTCCTGTTGCGGAGCACAGGCTCCGGATGCGCAGGCTCAGCGGCCATGGCTCACGGGCCCAGCCGCTCCACGGCATGTGGGATCTTCCTGGACCCGGACACGAATCCGTGTCCCCTGCATCGGCAGGTGGACTCTCAACCACTGTGCCACCAGGGAAGCCCCATGTAGCTTTTAGAGACGACGCTAGAGCAGGTGGAAATTTTCTTCTGAGCACTTCAATATTTTCAGCAAAGTAGAAGACTAGATTTCAGACTGCATACACATTTGTACAGTTAACACAATGAGCATACTTTGTACTCCAGATAATGTGTTAGGCCCTGAAATAAACATAATATGTATTCCCTTGCCTTCACAGAATTTGTACTCTAGTAGAGATACACAATTAAATTTAAAAAGTTATGAATTGATGTTATGAGAAATACATGATTTCTATGAAACTACACAACACAAGAAGGAGAATCACAAGGTGGGATTTGAGGGTAGGGTACAACAGAGGAAACGTCCCTCAGAAAGTAATCTTTAAATTGAAATGTGAATGTTAATGGGGCTTGCAAAAAGCATTTTGGGCAGAAGGAACAGTGTGGAAAGGCTGGAACATGAGAGTTAATCTGGCAAGGAAATGGCTGTGATGGTGGGAGAGAGGATGAGATTTAAAATGTTATCATCAGGCTTATGTATCCACATTGAGGAGTTTAAAAAAGTTTAAATTCTGAACATCTGGAAGGGATTTAAAGAGAGGATGATATGGACAGATTTGCATTTACTCTCTAGAAAGATCATTGGCTGAAAGGTGAAGAATGGATGAGAAGTCAGTTGGAGACTGTTCAATCCATTGAGGTGGGTGGGGGAGGGGGCAGACTATTATAGCTGCAGTGGTTTTGGAGGGCAGTGGATCCACGTGTGAATTCTCAAGAGGAGCCAACTGAGTTGGAGTAGTAATTGAATGTGGATGGTTGGTGAGAAGGAAATAAAGTGTCAGTGATAGGGTACAGTTTGGTGGTAACTTTATTATTTATTTATCGATCGATCGATCTATTTATTTATTTATTTATTTGTCTTAACTTTAAATGACATACAAATGAAGGAGGCTCTAGGAGCAAAATGTCAAGTTCAACTTTTGGCAATGCTTTGTGACACCCTAGAGGAATTCTGAAGAAAACAGGAATGAGTCTGAAATTCAAGGAAAGATGTTTGATTGAAATGATAAATTTGAAAGTCATCAGCATAGAGATAATTCAGCTTGCAACCAACTACAAAAAAAACCCAAAAAAACCTCCAAAGAACAAATGGAGGCCAACAATTTGGCATTAAGGTCACACTAACCCTGAAAGCCATTGTCCTTTTCTTTTGTTCTTTAGAGGGTCAATTGCTATGTTCCTTTAATGTTTCCATACAAAATTCTCATGTGAAAGTATATAAATGTCATATAATTAGACTTGGACACTTTTAATTTCTTTAAATAAAGAGTGTATCACTGTAGAGCATTTATACCTAAATTTATTTTTTGGTCATATTCTCCAGCTACTAATTTTCCATAAAAGTGTATATAGGAGGAAAAGAAAAGAAAAAAATATTAGAATTTGGGCTAAACTGAGCTAGATTGTCCACAGCACAACAAATCATTGACTGTTGATATGATCTCTGTTGTTCATGGTATTTCCCCACAAATTCAGCGAGTTCTGTGAAAGGTTAAAGCCACAGTTTAGCAGCCAATGCCTCCAAAGGGTAGTGTGAATTAGCACATTGTCTTTAAAAAAAATTTAGTTATCATATGTGTTCTTCTCGAGAGTTTGTCATTTTAAAATCCAAACTCCAAATATTCCAGCATAAAATTACAAAAATTTGTTACATGCTGTGCATTATGCTAGACTTTTATATTTCTAAACTCATTTAAGTTTCTCAATCCTACTTACTGTCCAATTGGTGTTATCATTTCTAATGTCGATGAAAAAAATGGGTGCCTGAGGTTAGGTCACTTTCCAGAACTGGCAGGTAAAAGAAGTCAGATTTGATATCCATGTGTTTTCTATCACAGTGTTCTACTTCCCCAGGTCCAAAAAGCAAACAAAAATGTAAGACATTATGCATAAATAATACTCTAAAGAGGTTTGGGATTCATCACTGTGCAAGTGAGGGACATGGAGAACTGGCGTCAAGGAAGTATTTGTCTTTTGTATGGAAAGAATCCCGTGAATTCTTCTTCTTGTCGTTTTGTATGTTATTACTGTGTGCATTTCCCTGATGCTTTGGGAAGAATTTGGAGTCTTTACAATGAAAGATGAAACCTTTATTGTGACAGGACAGCAATCTAATTTATCTCTGACAAGATTTCCCCTTCACCCAGAATAAATTGAGTTCCAGCTTAATGATGTCATTCCCTATAATGTAGAAAATAAAACAAGAAGAAGTCATTTGGGGCCTGCTCTGGGAAGAACAATGATCAGTGTCTTTTAGTTTTCCGTGAGTACCACTCTGAAGGTTCCTAGATGTATCCCTAGAGTTTCTAAGAGGTAGAGATTGGGTATTGAATGGAACTACTGGCACTCATCTCCCAGGATCGTCCCAAAGATAAAATGAGATGATTTGAGTAATGAGATCTAGCATAGTGGCCAGTGCTCAACACATTTCCATTTTATTTTCTTTTCCCTTCTTTCTGTTTCTAAGGTTAATTACTTCAGATTTTGCAAGGAAAACTCTCTGTCTGTTTTTGCACTTTATTCTTAAAGTTGGGTTCTCTAAACTAAAAGGAAAAATATCACACAATTTTCTTGTTTCCGTGTTCTAAATGTTAACATCTATTTTCATCCAGGCGTGGAGGAAATAAAATATCTTACAGTTCTGCTGAGGTTAATATTGAAGTATTTATCCTATAAGTATATAAACAACAACAGCAACAACCAGAATATTCCAATGTCATGACCATAAAAATAAACTTAATGTAAAAAGGGAACAGAGAGAAGGGAATAATCTAGCAGAAGGCCTTTCTAAGCTTTACAACCATGATACCAGATTTGAATAATTTTTGGAATTTTCAAGAATATATGTATATGTATGTATATATATAAATGTATTATATATATAAATATGTGAGATATATATATATATATATATATATATATATATATATATACACACACACACATATGTATATGTAAATCTAGGAAAGGGAGAGAAAAGCATAGGAAGATATACAAGGCAAAGCAAGCAGTATGGCCTGTTTGAAGAACATCACAGAACTTGACATCAGTGAATTAAAAAGGGCAAAAAATGCAGAGCAGAGGTTGGGTCTAGATTATGGCCACCTTCTGTGCTAAGGATCTGGACTTCATCCCTGAAACAAAGGAAAGCCACTGCAGAGTTGTAGTCATAGAAATGCCAAGATCCGACCTGGGCCTAAGAAATAATTCTGGCATCAGTTGTGGAATTCCTCAAATTACAAGCCAAGTTTCATCCTTTACTCCTTCCTACATCTCACACCCTCCCCATGTCCAATGAACACAAAAGTCTGTTCATTTTGTCCCTTAATTATCTCTCTAACCTGTCTGCTGCTCTGAATCCCATCTGACACACTCCTGATTTGAGCCACCATTACATCTCAGCTGGATTATTTAATGGGTTTCCTCACTGGCATCCCAACAAACGCTTTTTCCTCAGGTCCAATCCATCAACACCCAGGCATCCTTTCCAACTACAAATGGGATCATGTCACACCTCTGCTGGAAACCATTTGGTGTCTTCTCGCAACATGTAAAAGTACATAAAATAACCTATAAGGCCCTGAAAAACCTGGACACCTTCCACCTCTTCAGTTCTATTCCCTGCCCTACAGGAGCTCAGTCCTTGGCCCAGACCATACTGATTCAGCCTTTGGCTTCCCCCAGTGCCCTTCCTCCTAGGTGGAGCACTCATCCCTGACATCACCTAGCAACATCAGCCTCTCCTTCCCTTCAACTGCAGACTTCTCTCCAGTACCACTCATCATGCCTGCAGTTACCTGTGCAGGGCTTGTCTTCCTGGCTAGATGGGGAGGATGCAGGTCCACCACATCCTTATTCACTGGTGAAACCCTGATGCCTAGCATATCACCTGTCACGTTGCAGATATTTAATGAGCTTTTGGCAAATCAACTTGTTGAATAAATGAATAAAATGAGGGGCTCTCACTGTGTTAAGTGTAATTGCTACAAAGACACATAAAGCACGATCCCTTATGCTCAACACACGGTCTGTTAGGTGAGAGGGAATAATGAACAAAATACAATAGTCTACACTTCATCCTACTGCATAGGGACAACTGGGGCTATGATAACACGGTGAATGAAGAAAAGTGTCCATGGTAGGGGTGACATCAGAAGTAGCTCTCAGGGAAAGGGAAGAGAAGGCGAGCATGCATGCTATATCAAATAGATAGTGGATCATTGTTGTCCATGCATCCAATAACCACAGGTTTGAGTATTTGATAGTAACCCTATAGATACAGTAATAGATTTCATTTCCCCGAGACAGAAATATGAATTGTTTGAGCTGTAAGGCTAATGTACAGGGCTGAGCTACTTTGCTAATAAGTGAGCCCAGCTGCCCATTCAACATCCTTATTGCTTAATAGCTTCGTGGTTTTAAAATGTATTGCCGGACACACAGTAATAGTTCAAGTTACTATACTTTATAGGTTATATATGCTGCATAGGCACCCTTCAGGATTCTTGAACATCTTGAGACAAATTTGAAGAAACCTAATATTATGAGCATTAAAGTATAGAGAATGGATACCTAATATACATGTACATACCTATATATGTATAGACATGCATGCATAGAATATATAGTGATTAAATAAAAATAGCTATTAGTTAAGTTCCACACTGAATATTTTTTACATGTTATCTAATTTTATCCTCACAGTAGTCCCCCAAAGATGCATATTAATATACCATTATACAGATTAGGAACCTGAAGACTTGCTGGGTTAAGTAACTTGCCCTTTATCTTAGGGTAAGAACAAGGATTTGAACTCAGGTTTTCTGGATCTCAGAGCTCATTCCCTAAACTAGTATGATACACCGCTAAAATAGGTATACAGACTGTCCCTGACTGTCAGTTGTTCAACTTAAAATGTTTTGACTTCACAATGGTGTGAAAGCATTATGCATCCAGTAGAAAGTGTACTTTGAATTTTGGTCTTTTCCCAGGCTAGCAATATGCTATGTAATACTCTTGTCATTCTGGGCAATGGAAGCGGCAGTCTCAGGTCCTAGTCAGCCACGGGAATAAATTCACGAGGGTAAATGACCAATACACTCACAAACATTCTGTACCCACGCACCATTCTGTTTTTCACTTCCAGTTCAGAATTCCATAAATTACATGAAATATTCGACACTTTATTATAGAACAAGCTTTGTGTTAGATGATTTTGCCCACCTGTAGGCTAATGTAAGTTTTCTGAGCCTGTTTAAGGTAAGCGACTCTGAACTATAACGTTTGGTAGGCTAGGTGCATTAAATGCATTTTCAACTTATGGTATTTCCAGCTTACAATAGGTTTATCAGGATGTAACCCCATCAAAAACCAAGGAGGACCTAGAATTGATATTTAATTAAACCCTAGAAATGAGGAAAAATATTAAGGTCCTTTAATGTAATAAATGAGCGAGACCATTATTATGGCTTTGTTTGAAAGTAATCCTTGAGCTTCAAAGGCAACACCCTGCGTGTGTTTTGAGTTTGTTGATTTTGCTTTCAGCAGCAAGATGTGCAGCCTGCATGACTAAGCTTTTCCACTGCTGTGGGATTAATTTCAGGTATCAGACGTGTATTGGTGTACACTGCCAGCTGGGTCTACAGCTTCTGGAGGCACACCTCATCCCTCAGCCACGATAAGCCTTCTCCGTTGCTCTCCCATGTGTAAAATAGATTAAGCTTCCTTGGCATTGTCTTATAAAACATGTTCCAGAAGACTTAAAGTGGAATTGCTTTGTTTTACGGAGTAAAGGGAAAGGGAGCCAGATGAGTCTGAGCACAGATTTGCATATCCTTTCAATGTTTGAGAGTTATCTATCATTTTATTTTATCTAAAAAACTTTGAGTCCGCCCCACTGTAGGCTCTTTATGTAAATTGACACATCCTTGTAGATCAGAGGGGCAGGTGACAGGAACATAAACACAGGAGTCTTTAGGATTTTGCCCAATAATTTCCCTGCTCTCTTCTTTATGCTTCTTGCTCCGTATTATTCTATGTATCCAGTTCCCCGGGCCCACTTCTATTTAGCTCATTAGGCATCCCACTGGACCTGTGATCTGGTTGGTCCCCTTAGTTAGGTACACTGTAAGTTTTAGGTAGGGGATCCCCCGTGGAGCTCTCCCAGACTTCATCAGTCTGCCCCTCCTGACGCCACCCCGCTCAGGGTAGACAGAACAAACACGGCCATTCAGCTGTAGCAATACTTGGTGCTGGGTACTGTGGAAATCCATTAGAACTACCTAAGTTTGAACAAGCAGTGCTTGCTTAGTTGCCTATTTATTCAGAACTTTCTAGAGCAAAAGAGTCAGCTTTCATCCCTCGTGTTTGGCAGAAAACCAAAGTCAGGCAAGGAGTGGGAAAACTTTATAATTAAAAAAAATAAGCTTCAGGTCTGCTCTGATTGGAGGCTATTGGGATGGGGAAGCTAAAGACAAGCTAACTAGAAGTGGGGCAGCTTATGTGATTGATTTGGGGCGCGTGATTTGGCTTTCTCTGATTGGTCCTGAGTTCAAAGCAAAGATAAAGGAAGTTGACTGTTTGGGGCCAGTTGCTGCAGATGCCATGGGTCAGAGGTCTGGTTATCATCCATTTGTATATTCAGTCTTTCAGGATGCACACCTGGATAAGATTCCCTCCTTGTCTTTTATCAGTCTAGCAAAGGAAACACAATTGTACACAGTGTATTACAGGAAAAGGTATAATATGCAATAATAGATATATGTGCAAGGTGCAGAGGTGATATTGGTTGAGGGAGAAGGATTTTTATGGGAAGGATAAAGCCTATGCCAGTAGAATTAGTAGATTAGTAGAATTTTGTCCAATATCCAAAGGAGAAAATGGCATCACAGGAAGAGTCAACAGCATATGTAAAGGCAGAGAAACGAGGTATGTGAAGTTCCTATTTATCTTGGAGTTGTGAAGCAATATACTATGCTAAGTTGTAAGGATATGACTACAGCTAAATCCCATAGAGCCTTATATGCAGGGCTAAGGAGTTTAATTACTCTGAAGGATAGGGATCGAAGAGGGATTCTCTGCCCAAGAGAGGTGGTGTTCAGTTCGCTAATGATAAAATATACTGGGCAGCAGGGGAAGATATTTATGAAGAAAGCCTTGGGATGTCCTGGACTCAAAGACTAGAGAAACAGTGAAGCCAATGTCAGCCAAGGATGTTGGGAAGATGGTCTTGAATGGGTAAGGATAGAAGAGAAGTATTGGAAACAGACTCCAAATTCAGGGTCTGGATAAGGCAAGAAGGTAGCAGCACACAGGAACAAGAGCTGGAAAGGCAGGGCAGCCTAGTTCACTTCCAAAAGCCATCATCTTGCCCACTTGAGGCTGTCTTAAAATAACTGGCTGTTAAGCTTCCTGATCATACTGGTCAACATCGTGAAATGATGCCTAGCATCTGGCACATAAAGACTAAAATGGATGCACATTTTGAATATGCAAATATTTTTGTAAATATGATTATGATTGCTCTGATTCTATTGTTAGCATTTATAATGAAAAATCAAGTAATCAGTGTCCAGGGACAAATGACAGAGAAAAAAACAGAAATATTTAATGTAGTGACTTTATATTAGAATTTCTTTCAGCTAATGATCCCAAGTGTTATGCTTTGGGACAGGGGTTGGCAAATTATGACCCATGGGCCAAATCCAACCTGTACCATTTTTGTAAAAGTCTTATTAGAGCAAAGCCATTCCCATTCATTTATGTGTGGTCCATGGCTGCTTTCACACTACAACTGCAGAATGAATGGTTGCAACAGAGATCACGTGGTCCACAAAGACTAAAATGATTGCTATACATCCTTTATAGGAAAAAGTTTCCCAGCCCCTGCTTTAGAACCTAGGGACAAATGGAACAAAATGTATTCTAATTACTTGAAAATTAATGCAAGAAATTAACCCTGTCTTATATGCCAGTGCTTCACAGGAAGTAGTATCAGTCCCATGGTATAGGTGAGGGAAGTGAGTCTCAGAGAGGTTTAGTTAATGTTTTGAATAGCATATAACTAGTCAATATCCATAATATGACTTTGACTCACATCTGACTGGTTTCAAAGCCTGTTTTCTTTCTACTATGTCAGATTTTCTGAGCTGTAACTTGCTATTCAGTTCAACAAACATTGAATATCTACCCTCCAGAACCTAGTAGGTCATTGTGCTAGGTTCTGTAGTGGTACACTAATAAAAGAGGCATGGTAAGTAAAATCTAGTGAAAGAACCAGAATGTGACAAAGCATGAAAAAAGGCATGCCATGTGGTGATCATTTTGTCATGGATAGAAATATCAAACCACTCTGTTGTGCACCTGGAACTAACATAGTGCTGTAGGTCAATTACACTTCTTAACAAAATAAATAAAATCTTACCACCAATCTTGTCTTCAACAGCTCAAGCTGAGTGGCTTCATGTTCAATATCAGTTAATCAATCAATTTGTAGAGTAGCAACTACATGTGGATGATGCCTTCTTGGAAAGTTGGGCATTTATTTCTTCCTGTTTCTTTAATTGACCTGGGTAATCCCAGCTCATCGTTTCCATTCTATTCCTCTTTCAGACCCAGCAGACGGAGTATGTACCTTGGAATTGTCACTTTACTTCTATTAATATGTACTGGCCAGGACTACTTTGTCTGATATATTTTCATTACAAGCTGATCTTTGGATTATCACACTGAAATGATTCTATCACAAAGAGGATATTTACTTTTTTAATTAATAATAATTTAATTAATAAATCTTAAAAAGACATATCATGTAACACCTATATATATGTACATTGTATTTATGTATATGTGTGCGTGTGTGTATATAGACACACATACACACACACACACACACACACCATAATGCAGCGTAATGTAGAATTGAAGAACACAACTTCCAAAGCCAGACTGCTAGGGTTTGAATCCTGGCTCCACTACAGGTGAGCTATGCAACTAAGGGCTAGCTACAGAACATACAGTTTCCACATCCATAAAGTAGAGATAGTAGTCACTTACCTTACAGGGGTGTGAGGATTCATGCATTATTTCATTCAATGCATACTACTGAGAACCTACTGGGTACCAATATTGGTTGAGGCATTTGAGAAACCTCATTGAACAAAACAACACTCCTTACTTTGTGGAGGTTACTATCTGCCAGGGAAAGACAGACAGTACACAGTAAGATTGTCAGTGAGTTAATTGCATATAATGCTAGAAGAAATGCATACTACCAAAATAAAGAAAGAGGAGAGGACGGGGATCAGCACAGCAGCATAGGTGGTAGGGAAGGGGGATTGCAAATTAAATGGAGTGGGAGAGCCCCACTGAGAAGGTGAGGTTGGAGGGAAGATTTGGAAGGGGCGAATGGTTGGCCATGTGGAGATCTGGCTGAGGGCACACCCGGCATGGGGGTCACTAGAGCCCAGGCCCCGTCTGAGGTAGTGCCCACGGTGTCTGAGGAGTGACATGTGGGCCAGAGTGCCTGAGAGAGAATGAGCAAGAGGAAATCAGCAGAGGGGGGTCAGAGGGAGTCTGGTTCATGCTGGGCTTTGGGGTCTTGTGAGGACTCTTGCTTGTACTCTATATAAATGCCCTTCCATGAGTTTGAGCAGAAAAGATTATTACACATTAAATATTTAGAATAGTGCTTTCCTTGACTTATAAGAACTCTATACATATGAATTGTAATTATTATTACTATTATAATTATGGTGTTTCAGGGAATGAACTTCACATCTATAAAGGAGGTCTGTAACATGAGACTGGAGAACTAAATTGTTACCAGACATAATTAATATCACACCAGAGCGTTTGTATTTTATTGTGAAGATAGTGAGGAACTGAAACCATTTGAGAACCATCATCACAGAAGGATTATGAGATCAATTTTGAGCTAAAACAGTTTGATCCATTAGTATCGTATCATGGTTTCAGGTCAGTCATTTGCCATATTCACACTATGCAGGCAATAAAAGTAGATAATGTTAATAAGTACTTGACATGAGCACCAAAATGTTCTAAGGGCTTTACATGTATTAGCCCCCAAACTCTGTGGTATAGATTCTATTATCTCCATTTTATAGATCAATAAACAGAGATCCAGAAAGATTAAATGTTTTGTCCAAGATCACACAGTATGTTAGTTTGGGTTCTCTGCCAAATAAGGGAATGCTTACAAGCTAAGGCTTTTGAGCAACGTGCAATCCCAGGGCAAGAAGAATGGTACAGAGGGTGGTGAAGCAAGAGAAGAAAATGTAAGGTCATGCAATGCCAGGCTGACCACAGCTTGAAAAAAACAATAGCCAGCTGAATAGCTTTCAGAAAGAACTCATGGATCCACGATGCCTGGAAGGGGAGAAAAGGAAGGAGGTTTACTTGATGGCTCCTTCTGATCTCCCTTTCTCTGGTTGATCCCAGCTAACCCACAGGTTGTGAACTCCCTTGTACTTCTGGGTGTATTACGTGACAGACTTGGGGAGAGCCAGATCCCTCACCTCCTGGCAGGGTGCTCCCCTTGTGTCCCAAAGTGGTGGGAGAGTGAGAGTCTCAGGGATCTTGTCTGCTTCGCCCTAGATACCAGAGTTGCTGGGCTCCTGAATGCAGGCATGCTGATGTTGGCCCCCTGCTGAAGAAGAGGGAACTGGCCTTCACTCCCGGGAGGCTGAGATAACTAAAGTGTTAGAAGAGGGGGCTTCATGGCATCATGGCAGTTGATGCTCTCCCTTTGAGCTTGTGGGGCTCAGTGGGGGTATGGGGATGACAGATTCCTGACCAGTGCAGAAGCTGGGTTGGACATGGCTAGGAAATACATTCTCCAGGAAGAATAGATTGAACTCAGTAAGTTTGACTGCAGGAACCCCCCAGATATGTTCTTAACTACTTTTGCAGATTGCCTGCCCAGCCTGCTACATCTAACTACTATTTCTATGTAACCAGTTAAAGTCTTAGTCTTTTTCTTATGACATTTCTTAATATTATGAATAGTATTTATCCAGCTGCTCAAGGTAGAAATTTCAGTATCAACTTTGACTCCAACTTCGTCCTGTCTTCCCCTTTAAACCTACCATAAATCCCTATCAAATACATATCCTATACTCCTTCAACATGTTTCTGGCCCTCTACCACTCTTCAAAGTCACTGTTGTCGCTCAGCTGGATCAGTATAGCAGGCTCGTGGCTGACATTCCTGACTCTTCTTGGCTTTCCTTTCAAGCTGATGATGTAACTTTCCAATTCAATTGTTTACATTGTTCCTCATGGGTCTTTTATGATATATACATGCCTCAACATGATCTAGAACCTCCTGAAAGACCTGACCTTTTTTTTTTTTTTTTTTTTTTTTTTTTGCGGTACGCAGGCCTCTCACTGTTGTGGCCTCTCCCGTTGCGGAGCACAGGCTCCGGACACGCAGGCTCAGCGGCCATGGCTCACGGGCCCAGCCACTCCGCGGCATATGGGATCCTCCCGGACCGGGGCATGAACCCGTATCCCCTGCATCGTCAGGCGGACTCTCAACCACTGCGCCACCAGGGAGGCCCCTGACCTATGTTTTGCACCTAGCTTTGTCTCCCCTTTGTCCTCCTTGCCTCCTCAACCTGTCCCATCCCTAGTCTGCACTACATGACCTAGCCATTGTATCTCTGTAAAAGGCTCCCCTTACCTCTAACTCTCACTAGAGGCTCACTCTTCTTCCTGGAACAACCTTTCTCTCTCCCAAGCAATGCTCAGTCCTGTACCACTTATGAACCTGGCTGACTCCTACACATTCTTTAGGTTTCTTCTTAGATGCCACATTCATTGGGCATCCTTCTTGAGGACAGTCCATTTCCCAACTTCAGGCTGGATATATTCTTCTGATTTTCTTTGATATTCTATAGCATCCCAACTTTATTGATGTCTCTGTCAAATTTCTCACTCAACTCTAGGCTTTGAGAAGACAACCTATATCTATTCTTAGTGCCCAGCCCAGTGCCTCTCATGTAGTAAATACTCAATAAATATATGTTGAATGAATGAGCCAATACAACATTTTAAATTCCCTACTGTGTGTCAGGTATATACATCATATCTAAGCCTTACAACTGGGCAAGGTAGATAGTGATGGTTTTATATAGAGAGGAGGAAGCTGAGACCAGTGACTCTCCTGTGTTCTCTTAGGTGAAAACAGCTGCATAAATCATGTTGCCTTCTACTTTCTACCAGTGCCATTAATGTTCTACAGCCTAAATGCAAGATGTTGCAGTAATCCTTGATAAATTAAATCCTGTGTGTTTCAGTTTAATTTTCTGTTTCTAGACATTTTTGAATCCTGATTGTTATATCCAATAGCTTTGCATAAAGCACATACTTAATAACTCTTCAGTGTCTTCATAAAAGGAAATTACTGATTTAAAAAAAGAAAAAAAATTTGATGAGTAAAGGGAAGTCTTTAGAGAGCTAACTATGAGAAATATTAAAGATTTAATCAGAAACTTGGGACCATAATTATTTTATAAACTGAAAATCCCAACTGATCATTTCTTCTTGTCCATTCTGATGTGAATGAGAAATATATTGTAGTGGAAATCAAAATAATATTATGATAACACAATTAAACTTATAGAAAGTTTAATACCTTTGACAGGGAAACCCACATATTAATTTGACAGGATTTTCTTTCTTTTCTTTTCTTTTAGGCCAAAACATGCTTGTGCCTAATTATCACCTTTTCTTTATACATAAGAAGCAAACTCTGAATAAACCAATACTTTCATGTTTCTTCTCTGCCCTATATATAATAATTTACAATGGCTTTAGAGAGGCTATTAAAATTTTACAAATCTATTCAAACAAAAGAATTAAGTATGGGGGCTTCCCTGGTGGCGCAGTGGTTGAGAGTCCGCCTGCCGATACAGGGGACATGGGTTCATGCCCCGGTCCGGGAAGATCCCACATGCCGTGGAGCGGCTGGGCCCGTGAGCCATGGCCACTGAGCCTGTGCATCCGGAGCCTGTGCTCCGCAACGGGAGAGGCCACAACAGTGAGAGGCCCGCGTACCGCAAAAAAAAAAAAAAAAGAGTTAAGTATGCACTATCTGGTTTTCTTTACTTAAAATGATTCTTTTTTTTGCCACCATTTTTGTCCCCCTTGGAGTGGTATTTATCTGTAGTAGGTGCTGCTGGTGGTATGCCCATATATTCTGCATCCCTTATCTTTGCTATGTGTGATGAAAACTTCTTACTGCAAGCACTACATCTCTTTCCCCAAGGGCTTTCTCTGGCCATGGGCACGTGCTCCACTTGCTGCAAGGGAAGCCAGTGCTATTAGTTGGCTCCTTGTTGGTTATCTGTTTTATAAACAGCAGTATGTACATGTTAACCCCAACCTCCTAAGATAACCTGCTTATTAATGCACCTTTATTGCTTCCCTTCCCTTCCTTGTCTAGCTTCTCTGGCTTGGGATCACTTCCTAAATAAATATCTAGTTTCAATGTTGGCTACTAGAAGAGCCCAATATAAGACTTTACCAATCACATCAGATGAAGATTACAAATTCCAAGTTTCTACTCTATAATTCTAGTACTTTCCACCATAATCCCCTCCTCTTACTTGAAGGAGAGAGACAGAGAGAGAGAAGCAGGGAAGAGGAGGAGGAGGAAGAGGAGGAAGAGGGGGAAGAGAGGAAGGATTGTGAGCAAGAGCTCTGTGCATCCCCCCCCCACCTTTTTCCCCTAAGGTTATGATTTGAGCTTTCATATACGGAAAAATCCTACTAGGCTACTAGTCACTGCATGTATTTGCAAACTCTGATTGTTGATATACACCAACTTCTAGGAAAGCTGCAAGCTTGGTGTGACCCCCACTCCTATAACAACAGGATTGAATAAGAGAACCTGCAAGCAACACAGTAAAATACATAAATGGTCTCAAGAAAATGTTTACAGCCTTCTGAAGTTATTCACCCGGCAAAGTCCCTTTGCTGTACCTGATTCTTGATTAAACCAGGGTGCTGGTAACAAAGATAAATGATGCCATGACCATTGACAGTACAAGCAGGCTGACATGTCAGAGAAAAAAGGCCGTCAGTCCTGACTGTTTGCCAGCAGTTTATTTCTCTCCCTCATGAGACCAAAAGTGGCAGCTATAGTGGGTGCGTGATTTATACAACCCAGCAGTGCACCTTGCACAGATCCTTCTTGTGAAGGAAAATGATGAGCAGCACCTGTGACAGATTCCCTCCACTCAAACATCAACATCATCTGATGATTTAAAGAAGAAGGTAAAGGGGAGTGCCTGGGCTCTTGTATTGGAGACATTATGTACTCTACAATGGTGGTAATGAGCCCTGTTCAAGCTTTTGGTAGAAGAGAAGGAAGCCTCATTGGTACTGGGGAGGATAGGGTCATCGTTTCTTGTTTCTATTGAGCTCTGTGGTAAGTAGAATGATGACATGGAAAGAACATGGTCTTTGCAAGTAGACCTGGGCTAGAATACCAACTTTGCTACTCTCTGGGTTGGCAAGTTATTTTACCTTATAAGCCCCAGTTTTCTTAATTGTAAAGAGCAATATTAGTAGCTGTCATACCAACTGACTGTATGAGTTAAATTTAGGATTATAGAATATTTACAGGCACACAGATGAATGCGAGTTAATCATGTTGCAAGAACACAGGAATTTCTGGTGAATTATTTTCACATTGGCCTCAATAACTGACTGAGAACCTCCCACATGCCAGGGCTGTGTTGGCAATGGAAAAATCAAAGGCAGGTAGAACATGAGCCCTGCACCAAAAGAGCTGCCGGTCAAGTTTGGGAGGAGAAACCAATTTAGCACAGGAGTGCATATATCTTTTCTGATAAATACATGTCCTTTTTTTTGTTTGTTTTTTAACAGAGGATTATTACTCAGCTTTTATCAACAATTAGTTGAGGGTCTTTTGATTTGCCTTCCATGCCACATAATGAAACATGTTTGCATGTATCTCGAATAATATATAACATATTAACCAAAAACCTGTCTTGATGGTGATGATAAGGAAAGGTGATCATTTTTAATCTTTCATCAGATAAAAAATGTACTTTCTTTGAGGAACAACAGTCCGATAACACATAACCTGTAATGTAGTGTCATCTAATCTTATGACCCGATGTCTTAATTTTGTCTTCTGTAACTGAAGCAGAACTCTCAGGCATACTGGAATGTAAGTGCAACAAGCAGAAGAAAAGAAGCTATGATGGGGATTAAAAAAAAAAAAAAAAGGCAGATGGGAGCATTTCAGTAATGGTGCTGGTTCCTAAGGAGGAATCAGTGGGTTTGGTTCCTTTGGGTTTGATTCATACCAGAGCCAGTAAGTAAGGTCTGTAATCCTCTGGATGAGGCAGGGTGATAGGGTCCACATGCCATGGTAAGACTCACAGTCAGCAGGGTGACAAATTTATGTTAGCAAAAAATTTGTCAAATTTAGAGAAGAAATCTAATCTCTGAGTGAATATATGCAGGAAATTGTCCGTATTCTCTGGGGTGGAATTGAAAAATGTTGGTGCAGTTGTTCTTTCTTTCTTTTTTTAAATTTATTTATTTATTTATTTATTTATTTTTGGCTGTGTTGGGTCTTCATTTCTGTGCGAGGGCTTTCTCTAGTTGCAGCAAGTGGGGGCCACTCTTCATCATGGTGCGTGGGCCTCTCACTGTCGCAGCCTCTCTTGTTGTGGAGCCCAGGCTTCAGATGCGCAGGCACAGCAGTTGTGGCTCATGGGCTTAGTTGTTCCGCGGCATGTGGGATCTTCCTAGACCAGGGCTCAAACCTGTGTCCCCTGCATCGGCAAGCAGATTCTCAACCACTGTGCCACCAGGGAAGCCTGGTGCAGTTGTTCTTTAATCTGACTACTATCCATTAAAATAACCTGGAAAGCTTTTTCAAAACAAAGCAAGATAAAACAAAAACAACGTCTAGATCCTACTCCCAAACCAATTAAATCACAATCTCAGGGTAGAGTCATTTTATTATAAAAAGCTTTAAACATACAAAAATTGAAAGAAGTCTGCATAACATCTATGTATTTTTCATTTGGATTATACATTTAAAAGTTCTCTATACTTGCTTTATCAAATATCTATCTGAATATCCATCTAGTAATCTATTCTATTGGTACATTTTGACATACATTGCCGATATTAGCACACATTTCCCTGAATATGTCAACTTGCATGTCATTAACAAGAATACAGTACTGTTTACAACTTTTTTCTTCTGATGTAAAATTTACGTACAATGAAATACACATATCTTAAGAGTCCAATTGCTGAATTTTAATAAATGCGTGAACCCCTGTAACCCAAAATTCTATCAAGGTATAGAATATTCCGTGACTCCAGAAAATTTCCTCAAGCCCTTTCCCAGTCAGTTCCTTGCCCCTAGTCCCCAGAGGCAATCATTATTCTGATTTTTTTTTTCATCACAGATTGCCACCTTTTTGAGAATTTCGCACAAATGGAATCACATGTTACATACTTGTGTAAGGCACTGTTTGCTCTGACTTTACATAATGCGTTTGAGGTTTATCTAGGCCACTGTCTCTAATAGTATTTTTTCTTATTGCTGAGTAGTAGCGTAGTGTTACATAAATATACTGCAATCTGTTTATCCATTCTTCTTTTAATGGGCACTTTGGCTGCTTGCAGTTTTTAGCTATTATTAAGTAAACCTACTATGGGCATTCTTTCACAAGTCCTTTTGTAAACATACGTTTTCATTTTTGTAGGAGGGGGATCACTAGGCCATAGGGCAAGTTTAATTCCATTTTACAAGAAACTGCCTAAACTCTTTTTCTAGGTGATTGCACCATTTTGCATTCCCACCAACAATTTATGATAGAATCCTAGTTTGCTCTGCAACTTCACCAGCATTTGGCAACATCAATCTTTTTTTTTCCCCAAAGAGAAAAAATGCTTAATTTTATTTTCTTTTTCTTCCAATATTACTGAGATAAAATTGACATACAGCACTGTATAAATTTAAGGTATATAGCATAGTGCTTTACATCCCTCACGAAGTGATTATCACAATAAATTTGATGATCAATCTTTTTAATTATAGTCATTCTGGCAGACATATATTGGTATCTCATTGTACTGACAAATGATATTGACCACTTTTTCATATACACACTGACCATTTATATATCTTATTTTGTGAAGTGACTTTTAAGTTGTTTGGCTACTCTTTTTTTTTTTTTTTTTTTTTTTGTGGTATGCGGGCCTCTCACTGCTGTGGCCTCTCCCGTTACGGAGCATAGGCTCCGGATGCTCAGGCTCAGCGGCCATGGTTCACGGGCCCAGCCACTCCGCGGCATGTGGGATCCTCCGGGACCGGGGCACGAACCCGTGTCCCCTGCATCGGCAGGCGGACTCTCAACCACTGCGCCACCAGGGAAGCCCTGTTTGGCTACTCTTATTGGGTTCTTATCTTTTTACTATTAAGTTGTAAGAGGTTTCTGTTTGTTTGTTTGTTTTTATATACCCTAGATACCAATCCTTTGTCAGATATACATTTTGTGAAACATTTTCTCTCAATCTGTGTCTTGATAATTCATTTTATTTATGATATTGTTTAATAAGAGAAGATGTACATTTTGCTAAAGTCTAATTCTTGTATGGTCACTGCTTTTTTAGACTAGTCTAAGAAAAATTCCCTTTTCAAACGTTTTCAGGTGATTCTAACTTATAGCCAAAATTGAGACCATCTGGATTATAGGGATCAGTAAAGTTCTCTGGCAAGCTATAGAGCTAATCAGGACACGAAAACATTTAGTTTTGGGGAAATTAACATATTTGGGAGAAAAGTTATCTTGAGAGACTCGAGTACCCAGGCTTCGTACCAGGGCACTGAGGTGGCTGGTTAATTTCAGACTCTCTCAGAGTTCTTAACATGCTTCATGACTAGATCACGATGATTTTCGACACTGGGCAAGATAGAAGTTATAAGATTGGGGGCATCAATGACTATAGCTGAATAGGAAAAAGGGGAATCAGGAGTCAAAATTCTCAAAACCTGAATCTTCAGCATTCTATCCTTACCAGGAATAGATTCAGTATACTGGGTCATATAATTTTCCTATACTACTTGTATGGAAGAAGTTATGGAAAAAACAGAAACTAAGCCTTCTATTATTGGCAAATATTGTATTAGTTTCAGCTTAATTTGGATCAAGACCACAAAATCAAAATGCTTGGTAAGAAAAGACAGATTAGCTCATGGTAGTACTGGTTCCCATTTATTTAGTGCTTAGTACACATCAGGAGTTGGCAAACAGGCCAACAGCCAAACCTGCCTCACTGTTTCTGTAACAAAATTATATTAAAACATAGCCACCTCCTTCATTTACTTATTGTCTAGGGCTATTTTCACACTACAGTAGTTGTTGAGTAGCTTTGGTAGGTGGTATGGCCCACAGAGTCAAAAATACTTCCTATTTGTCCCTTTATTGAAAAGTTTGTTGACACTTGATACTCATTATTTTTAAGCTGTATAGTATGTCTATAGGGAAGATGTTTTGTGTCCATTTCAAAGATGGAGAAACTGAAACTCAGTGAGTTTATATGACTCGTCCAAGATGGTGAAAGAAAGAACTATAATTTAAACTGATGTTATGAATGACTTCAGTGCATATACTCATTCTGTTGTACCATCTTCTCTCCCTCAGTTATAGAGAAGAACTTAAATAAAACAAATCCAATAATTATGGTTATTGAAAGGACTTGCCATGCATTAGATACTGGAAAACAAAACTGGTTAATAGGATGAATAATTGGTATTGAAAAATTACCAGGAAATATGGACACTTAATGAGTAATATACAAGATTAATTTATATATCATGAGAAGATTCTGAACTACATTTTGTAGTCATCTGGTTAATATCGATTCCTTCTTTGGGACAAAACATTAGGACACATATAAGTCACTGTAATGAAAGACCAAAATGCATCAGCATCAAAAGCTATATTCAGAGTGGGGAGAATCTGTGGGTAGAAAGGCACACGTGGTGAGAGAAATAACATTTTAACTAGCCCTTAACAAACAGGAGGGATTTAGACTTGCAACATTGCAGGAGAGGAAAATAGTACATGTGTAAAGAGCCGGCTCTATGTCGCTTTTTCTAGAAAGTAGACTGAAGGAAGCATTGCTAAAAATAAGACAGAAAAGAAGATCAATGTTAGATTATAGAAAGTCTTAAATGCCTGGTTAAAATACTGCACGTAAATGAAGCAGCTTTACACCTAAGATGACCAACCTAATTTGCCCAGAATGAAAGAGATTCCTGGGATATAGGACTTCTAATGCTAAAACCAGGATGGTCTTGAGTGAATTGGGATGGCTGAGCTCTGCATTTACACACATACACACACAATCCTAGAGTAGCATATATTCCTGCACAAATAATACAGAATCATAATCCTTCCTAACTTTTATTTAATATTTAATAAAAAATCATCTAAGGGATTGCAAGGAAAGAAGGGATGAATTGAATCAACTGGAATTCACCTGAGAATAATGTGAGAATTGGCTGCTGAATTCATTATCAATTATATTTCATTTTAGCAGATCCCAGCATTACTGATATGTAGTATGATAACTATAGAAAAGGGTTACAGACTAGAGAGGCTAATGAATAAAACGTCCTTTTAAAGAAAAAAGTAAAGTGACAAATAATCAGGCAATCTCCTTTGTGAACTTGTTTTAAGATAGTTTTTTTTTTTAAATTCAAAATCATCTTATTTTTTTGTTCTATGTTAATAAAGAGTTTTAAATTATGCCTAACATATTGGGCATTACAAACTTTGATTATTTAAGGGCACTTGATACAAAATAACATTTGATTTATTCATTTTTTGCTCATGTATTCAATCATTCAAGGAAGAATTTTTGAGAGCCACTAAACGTGGGGAAAATGAAGATAAGACAAATACCCCGTCCTTAAGTAGCTCAGGATCCCCTTAGGAAAAGGGATATATAAACAAATATTAACAAAGCAAAGAGGTAAAAAAAAAAAAAAGTAACGATTTGTGGAAGAAAGGGATTATTTCCACTTTAGATAAGGTAGTTAAAGAATACTTCACAGAAGAAATGATATGTGAGAGAAGCCTAGGCAGATATTTGGACATGGGCTAGTGTCCACATTTTGCTTACAGGGGAATGAATGAATAAAAATGAGGGATATGATATGACAGTCTGTACTGAACTAGCAGACAGGCAGCCTGGGCCTGACAGAACTGGTGGAAAATTTATTGAGAAAACAGAGAAGGTGGTGGCAAAATCAGTGTAACTGGGGGATGGGTAGGGACCATGGAGAAAGGAATGTGAATTGCAGAGCTGGAGGTCTACCACTACAGAGCGAGTCTCAGGACTAAGGCAGAGTCAAAAAGATCACAAGTGCTCTGAAGCTGGATCTGAAGACTAAGAAGAAATGGCAAAAGGGAATAGAGATAAACGGGCAAAAATTATAATGCCATAAATCTCAGGTAGAGATGTAAACATGCTTTGCTTTGTTGTGGAGATGGTAGACCATTGTAGGAGTTCTTGAGAGCAAGCTGAGAACTTTTACTCTTTAGGAAAAGTAAGGGTTTTCTCACATATGACCTAGCAATTCTAGTTCTGGGTATATATGTCAAAGAAAGTGTTGTCTGGCCTGGATTCCTTGCTTGGCTCCGTGCAATAAACACTGCACTTTCCTTCATCACACACACACAAAAAGAAAGTGTTGTCTGGATCTGTAAGGGTTTTTTCCAACGTTGTTTATTTTAACATCATTTATAGTAGCAAAAATTTAAGGACAACGTATGTGGGTGCTCACCCATGGGAGAATAGATGGATAAAATGTGGAGGAGTGGTATGCAGTAATTAGAAACCATACAGAGCAACACTGAAGTATCTGAAAGCATAGTGCTCAGAACAACGACAAAGAAAATAGAAGGAAGCAGAATGACATTTATAACATGATATGGGTTTCATAAATTAAATATACCTGTTCCCAAAACAACAAAACAGTCAGTTTTTCATAATACAACATATTCTTTCCTAAAAATCACCTTGCTATACAAAATCTTACAATAAAAAATACAGTGCCTTAAAAGAAATACAATTCTTGTGAGAAAAATATCAATAGGTTTGGAGAGAACGTGAAAAGCTTTGTCAGTAACGCTAAAAAGATCAGAACTTAAAACTTCAGCACAGTTAAGCACATGTTAAACAGTTAAAATCATACATGCTGCAATGTGTACATACTCCAACTTTTACCTTAAAAAAGATGAAAGCTTTTCTTGTGAACATGGGCGTGGGAAAGGTTGCAGTTTGTGAGTTATTGTGAGGTGGTGGAATGAGGTTTATCGGAAGTTAGAAAGTTGTAATGCCGATGTGGATGTGCATGGCTCAGAACATATGTGGTGACTTGAGGTAGTTGGCAGATGTTTGAGGACTGTGTATGGTGTATTCCTATCGGGCTCCAATCAGCAGGGTGCAGTTTTCTGCACTCACCTAGTGTTTCTCCCGGATGGAATTACACATAATGTGAAGTTTGCTCAATTGTTCTCTATATCCTTGGCAATGAAAAAATTCACTATTACAAAACAAGTATTACAGCAGAAACGGCTGTATGAACGCATGCAAACAAATGCTCATAAGACAGTGTGAAAAGAGAAAACACATAAGTATATAAAATAAAGGAGAAGACTTTGATGAGCCAATGATGGTAATTGATAATGTTCCTGGACTTGGGAGTATGATTAATCAATTCTTTTCTGACTTTCATTCAGAAAAAAGAAAAGTGCGGGCCAGAGAGAGATGCTATATGTTCAGGGTGAATATTTCAGGAAAGAGTCTGTAAGAAATTCCGGGGTGCCTGGGAATTGTTTTTATGTGTAGTGGGAACTAACTAAATGAGTTTATAAAAAAAGAGGAGGGAGCTGGAGAGGACTTTAAGTCCAGGTGTTGACAGTGAAGGAAGGCATTAGAGATGGAGGAATAGTATTGCAAGGCACAGGAAACTCAGCCACACGATCATGTGGAACTAGAGACAGAAAGACAAAGAGGATTGAAAGAAAAAAAAATCAACACAGATAATAGTTGATAATAAACAGGAAGTTGATCTCTAAGTCAGCCAGACGCTAGTCTGAGTAATCTCCCTCCCATTTTGAGCTTCGCGAGCAGTCGTACCCATATGTCCTTCCCAATATATGGCTCACTGAAAAGAACAAGCAGATTATGTAGCCGAAAATCATCAATGCTGGGAAGCTGCAGAGAATACCCAATAATTTAGTGACTGCCACTCGGCTTGATCACGGAACACGGAGGGATGGTTTTGGAGGAACACAGAAACTGTAAAAGGAGATGTGAAAAGCAGTCTGCAGAGGAAATAAAAACTGTGGATTCAAGGACAAAAATGAGAAACCAGCCCCTGGATGGTAATGAACAATAAGACAGTTGATGGTAAAAATGAAAGGTGATAATGAATCACTTTTACACAGATGAATATTCACTGGGATGATGTGGCTTGAAAAAGAAAAAAAAGTGTGTGTTCTGAAGATTGAAAGATATACTGTAGTTGGAACAGACAAGCTAGTATTTCCCCTTTGGAATGATGTGGGCCGGAGTATGATGTAGACATATGCACTCCAAAGTAAAACTAGAGCATTTTTATTCAAGGCTACATATAATACCAACAGGATGCAAAGAATGGAGGGAGAGAATGAAGGAGGGGGACCACCTACTAAGAGTCGGGTAATGTGATGCAGAGATGGAGTCATTTACTGGCCACATTAATATGATTATCCTTGGGTAACCTGGCTCTCAGCTGGGATCCTTTTTACTTCTCAAAGTCTACCTAACATTGAGTTTAGCTCTCCTCACTAATCCCCTGGGGCTGTGAACATGCAGTGCTTCCCACAATATATGCAAAGTTCTGTTTGCATGGCCACCTAAGTGTCTGGGTACCTTCTCTGTCCTGGGTCATCTTTGTTGACCGACACTTGGAACTCTGGCTTGTCCCTTTTTCTAAAATCAACACTCCTAATAAATTTGTCTGAGTCTATTATTAGACTGTCCTTAAGACGTAGTGTAAAACAGAGAAGGGTTTACATCATGGCCATGCAAACAACTTAAAATGGAAAATCAGGAAAGCTTACTCTTACAGTGCCCTTTAGCTACTGCACCACTGCAGAATTTCATAAATCTTTTACCCCAGTGGACTTTTGAAACTCCCCACGGGGTCTTTTATGGCCACTCCTTCCCTGCTCCTCCATTCTTTTTTCTCCTCTGTTTCAAGTTGAGCTCTCCTATACAACTTATCCCTCTTCTCCAATGGTGGGGTGCCCATCAGCTAATGCCAGAGCTTATCAAGGTGTTTTTTAATTTTTTTATGTAAAACAGTTTCCTTCCTCATAGAAATTCTACTTGTCAGAATGATAAATTCTTTCCCTTCTTTACTTTCATTTTTATGGATGATGGTGGAGGTTCAGCCAGTTTAAACGACATATGCAAGATCACAGAACTACTGAGGAAGACGAGCCAGAGCTCAAAAGCTGTTTTTCTGAGTAAAAATAGAGAAATTTGTTTTGAGTGTTCCCAACGCAGGTGGCGTCATGCCATGGGCACCCCCCAGTTGACGACAGAACTACCTGTGAGGTCCCACTAATCCATCACATTTTACACATAAGGAGACTGAGATTCCAAGAGTGTGAGACACTTTTTCAAGGTCTGTTTTCTGTGCAATAGAGGAAAAGAAGAAGGAAGGAAAGGACAGATATTTGAAAAGGAGAGTCTGGGGTAGATAACGGGTGATTGAAGGGCCCTGGGGACTTCCTTTTAGTGCGATAGTTTGCTCTGAGAGTACGGCGCAGAGCCCTGTCTGCATTTCTGATGTTTTGTGGTCCATGAAACGGATGCATTTTTTCTCTTTCCCACTCTCTGTTCTTCAGGTTTTCTGACTACTGGGAGGTCCAGTTATTTTTGGCTTATGGATAGTAACAAAACAGAGGAGATCCTCTCCCTGGTTTGACCAACTGTGCTCTCATTTCCTCTGAAAGGCTGGCAGTGTGAGGGCGGTTTTGGATTTGGCTGTCAGAGATGGGGTTTTTTTCATCAGTTGCCCTCTGCATGAGGAGGAGAAGTATGGCGAGAGAAACTGCTATCTGCAAAAATTGCTTTTAATGTGGGGAAAGATTATTTACATGTTTCCTTCCTTAGAGACACACTCACAGAGGTCTATGATAGGCCTGGGTCAGACTGAAAGGTTGAATAGGAATTAGGCTCTCACAGCATCCTGGCAGGAAGCTCAGGCAGGCCTTTCTCCTGCCCCAGGCCATATTTCTGGCCCAGCAGTATCTCAGTGCCCTCCTTTTCTTCCAAGCCAAGGCCACAGGGTAAATATTGTACTTTCCCAGCACAGCAGGATATGATGTGGTCGTCAAGGCTTCCCTTTTCACCCCACCCCTGCAGACCAGCTCCAGGATCTTTTGAGGGAGACTGATTGTAGCAATAGAAGCACAGCCTCTGGGTTCACATCCCAGGCCTGTCATTTCCTAGTTGTATGACCTTGGGCAGGTTTCTCTAACTACCTGTGTATCCGTTTCCTTGGGCATCAAGTGGGGCTGATGTTGGTAGAATCTTCCTCATAGGGTCAATATGAAGATAAAAGTAGTTAATGTTGGGATTTCCCTGGCGGTCCAGTGGTTAAGACTCTGCACCTCCACGGCAGGGGTCGCAGTTTCAATCCCTGGTCGGGGAACGGAGATTCCACGTGCCACGCAACACACTGTCCCCAAAAAAGTAGTTAATGTTGATAAAGCACTTATAAGAGTGCATGGTATTTATCAGGTGTTACATAAGTGTCTTTTAGGCCAAAAATATAACATGTAATCTCTGAGGATGAGTAGATGTAGGTATCAAAGTTCGGACTTTGCCCAGCCCCACAGGTCTGGGTTATGTTCCTTCTCAGCTCTGCCTAACACTTCCTTTCCTGTTATCTATGCCACTTTATTGAAATGACCTCTATTCATGACTGATTTCAGGCTTCATGAGTGAAGAGTAAAGAGTTTATCCTATTTATTATTTCATCCCCACTGCCTACTACTGCACAGTTAATCGAAACCCTTACAGTTTCAGTCTCCCGTCTACACTGAAAATTTGCTTTGGGGAAAGTAAATGAAAGAGAGATGGAGAGTCTGACCCCTGCTTTTTAAATTTTTTACCTCTTCTAATAGAAAGCCAGGGGGAGACCTCTTCTCAGCAGAACCCCCTCCCCATCGTGAGTGATACAGCCATCCAGTAAGAAAAATGGAAGACATGTGGTCCTACGTACCGGGCCTGTGTCAGTTTCCAGAGGAGCTGTCCTGATTGGGAATCATCCTCCGCTCTCAGCTTTTCCTTCTGTCCCCTGTGGTGATTTCAAATTAGGGTGGATCAAGGTCATTCAAAAACCTTCCACAACTCATCCAGGGACCAGTGAGGTGGAACTGAAGACTTTGGAAATGGTCCAGGTTATTTTGAGGAAACTTGAGGCTAAAAGATCTGGAGCTGCTTAGAGCTGCCTAATTTCCCCAGGGAAACTTTCTGGCATGTGTTACACCATTGGTAAGACCAAAGAGCTGAGGCAATTTGGCATGGCCAAGGAGAAATGTCCTTAACAGGAGATAAACTCATTGCCAGAACCCTCCACATTGGGAAAAATATAATAGAAATTTACAGCAAGCTACTTTGCATATAACTGCTCATGGTGTAAATGCAGAGAGGGAAGCTTCACAAAAGGAAGTGAAAAATAATTCTCATTAACAGTAATAATGAATAATAATGTTAAAAGCTAAGTGCAGAACTTCACAGATTAAGTGCAGAATTTTGCACTTAGAGATACTTGAGAAATGTGTGTATGTGTGTATATATATTTGTATTTCCATTTATAGAAAAATGTGAGTTTTTTTGTTTTGTTTTGTTTTGTTTTTTGCGGTACGCGGGCCTCTCACTGTTGTGGCCTCTCCCATTGCGGAGCACAGCCTCCGGACACGCAGGCTCAGCAGCTCACGGGCCCAGCCGCTCCGCGGCATGTGGGATCTTCCCGGACCGGGGCACAAACCCGTGTCCCCTGCATCGGCAGGCGGACTCTCAACCACTGAGCCACCAGGGAAGCCCTGAAAAATGTGTTTTTATAGTACAAGTTTCACCTCAAACAAAGGCAAATTATTGCATTCAGTGATGGACTCTTTCTAAGTTCCTCATACCCATTTGTCCCAAGACTAGAGACACGCATGGCCCTCATCACACTTTGACTCCAGAACATTCCAAAAGTGCTGCAGAAAGAGTATAGGCTTTGCAGTCATGTAGACTTGCACTCACATTCCAGCTCTGCCATTTCCTGGATGTGTGATCTGAGACAAGTTAATCAGTATCTAACTACCTCAGGTTTTCAGCTGTAATAACTAGGGGATAATTAAAATATCAAGCTCTCAGAGTAGATGGAGAATCAAATGAGAAAATATTGCTTAAATCATGTACCTCAATGCTTATCAGTTAGTAATATCCTCTAAATATTTACTGGATCCTCTAATGGTGATGGAGCAGACATCCTAGAACAGTGACAGTAGCCTGTGTGCTCTTGGTAAGAATGAGGACCTGGAATGGTCCGCTTTCATTATCATGTATGATACATTCCATTAGACTTTTTATAACACAAAGAGCATAGTACCCCCAAGACAAATAGACTTCCTTAAGGGCTGCTACCAGAGTTACTTTATATTTTATCTTAAAAAAAAGACCTTTCATATAGTAGAAGCCAACAAATATTTGTAGAATGAATTAACTAAAAACTAACAAGACTGAATCCTCAATTAACAAGGTGTTGTTATTGTATTTTCCTACACTCCACTGAGGAGGAAAAAACCCCAAACAAACAAATAATGACAAGCTAATATTGGAAATTAAGGGAATTTAATTGTGCTTGAGCTTGTGTGTTAAGTCCTTAGGTATGTTCTGGGTTAAAGATTTAATAGGATTCAAATTTCCTATTTATTCTGCATCTATATCTTCTACCCTAGATTATGAGAATCCATTTTCAGGCAGGATATTTGGTTACTATAAATACATAAATGCATACATTTATTGGTGTTGGAGGCCATTGTCAAGGGGAAGATAGGAGAAGGAACACTGGATTTGTACTTAGACATCTGAGTTCTGGTCTACCAGTTAGCTGTGTGAATTTGGGTAAGTTGTTTCCCCTCTCTGAACCAGTTTTCTCCTTGGTAAAATGAGAAGATTGAATTTTATTGTCTTTAAAGTATTTTCCACCTCTAAAATCTTTATAAGTATGTGGCTAGAAATTTCCTTGTGATTCTTTAGAAACACTTGTGAATTCCTCTGTTAGAGTACTTGACAATGTCTGTGTGTTTTACTAAACTGTGAACTTCTTTAGGGTCTGGCTTAGAGCCTACACTAGAGTAAATTTTAAAGATTAATTGATTTTCATTAATTATACTAATCAAATATAGGAAGAAATTTCCAATTTTCAAATTTGAATTGTGATTTATCTTTTAAAAGATGACAGCTAATGACAATTTTCAAATATCCTTAGATCCTATTACTTTAAATGCACTTCAGGTAAATATAGTGACCCAGAGGGTTAAAATAAAATAATTAAAAATAGTTCAGCATGACATTTTTCAAAGAGCATAGATGTACACTGCTAAAAGCAGCCCTTTTCTTCCTCACATTGGTTGATGCACAGCACATGCACCTCTGCCTTTGAATTTGCTGCAGTAGACATTTTTATCTGTGGCTTTGCTGAAGGTACAGTAGACAGCTCATCAAATGCAAGGGTGACAGGAATCTGGGAAGGAAAGTGTGTGCAGTTTCTGACCGAATCATGATCCAAAGAGATAGTAACAGGCTACAATGATAAGAATTTAATTCTCACAAAATACAGTTTAACAAGGATGAATGTTCTACCCAGAGATCTAAAAAACCAAATGTGTTTGGACAGGATCAGGGAGATACAGCTTAGTGGTTGCAAATATAAAATATCTTCAGGAGTCTAAAATAAATATAGTGATAATAATAACAATAGTAGCCATCATTTGCAGGATACTTATTATGTGCCAGAAACGTTGCAGATGTTTCAACTCTGAGTTCCAAGACCAACACCTTTCCAATACGCCATGTTGGAAGTTCATTGAAGACAACTAGGGACAGGATTCCTACAAGGCCACCTGATCTTAGAATGAATTAAAATGGTTAGGCAGGTAGAGTCCCTTGTTCTGTGCTCATCAAACCTGGTAGGAATTTGTGTTCACGTTTAGATTTCACCACTTCCTAAGTCTATAGAGAGCATGTTCTAGAAGAAAGTGAGGGGTCTGGTAACCTTATTTTCTGAGGATTAGTTGGAAAAATGAAGAGAAAAATCTGGAGAAGTGGAAAGGAGAGATGATAAATGTTATTAAATGCTGAAAAGGTTACCATGCGAATGTTGGGTAAAGCCACTTTTATCTGAATCCTGAAGAAAGAAGCAGAATGAAGAGTGAAAAAAATAGAAAATTAGATTTGTCTTCACAGAGAAAAAAGTATTAATACTGATTTCTGTACTAATACAGAATTGTTACTGCTAAGCGAATGAGGGGTATAGTGTTAAAAGTGTGAAGAGATAGATTGAATATTCATTGATGAGAAGGGAAGACTAGACTTGGATTGATAATAGAATATATGTTTCAAGTCAATTTCCAGCCAGCGATTTAATTATTTTATCATTATATATCAGTGGAGCGTGCCTCATAGTTTGCAATCAAAAACTCTTATTATTTATCTAAAACTATTCCATATAAAACTCTGCTAGACATTGTATAAATACATGTATAATCCCTGACCCCTAAAATATCAATAATATAATTAAGACTTCTGTATTGTTTTCAATCTTTTTAATTTACTTATCATAATAATCCTAACATGCAGGTAGTTATTTTACCCATTATCAAAGGATAAAACTGACACTCAGAGAAGTAAGCATGGCCAACATACTGTTAATTAGCAGTAGGTACACAGTTCACAAATGAATGATTAACAGTTCTAAATGATCCCTCTTCCTCAATATTTTCCTAAAGATACCTCAAATTAGAGCTATTTTTAAAAGATTTTCAGCTTTGGATCTTTTTAACAATAAAAGTCGAACATATTTATTGCAGAAAATTTGGAAAATTATGTAAAAATAATTTTAAAAAGTAGAATAACACTGTCCATAACCGCATCATCAGTAAGATTACTCTTAATATTGTAGTGCATAATTCTGTGATATTTTATACATCTATTTCATAAATTACATACATATATAATTAAAATAAATATTATATATAAATATTACACACACATACAAATACATATACTATTTAAGATGAAATGAGACCCACGGCCCTATGGTGTTCTTTGCCTTTGTCAGGAAAGAAAATATTGTGAGCATAGCTAATATCACTAAATATTCTTCTAACACATAAATTTGATTTGCTTCAGCCTAAAGAGATATTGAAAAGACATAAAAATCTGTTGTTATTAACATGCTAGTAGAATCATTCCCTTGCACAGTGGAGACTCATGAGCAGTCACTTTAGAGAGTGAAGGGCCTCTTGCTCCCTCTGCCCTCAGGCCTGGAGCTGGATTAGGAGCAGCTCAAAGCAGTCCCTTGTTTCCCTTTATTCCCGGGCTGCATGATCGAGCCCCTGTCCAACACTAACCTCCTCTCTCTGCTCGAAGCACTGTGGTCCCTTTCTCTCCCCTGAAATTGCCAAATGCATTCCAGCCTCAGATCCTGTGTCCTGGACCTTCTCATGGTCTGGAAAACTTTCCTTAGAAATTCACTGATGGGCTTCCCTGGTGGCGCAGTGGTTGGGAGTCCACCTGCCGATGAGGGGGACGCGGGTTCGTGCCCTGGTCCGGGAGGATCCCACGTGCCGTGGAGCGCCTGGGCCCGTGAGCCATGGCCGCTGGGCCTGTGCGTCCGGAGCCTGTGCTCCGCAACGGGAGAGGCCACAGCAGTGAGAGGCCCGCGTACCGCAAAAAAAAAAAAAAAAAAAAAAAAAAAAAAAAGAAATTCACTGATACTTCTGCTCCACCATTGCCTCCTCAGGAGTCTTTCCTGACTGGCTTATCTCTGGCAGCCCTGTCCTTTCTTTCCACTTGCCCATCGCCTACTTTTACCCTGCTTTAGTTTCTGTATCCTACTTCTTTACTCCCCACAATCGTATCACATGTGTATTTGCTCCTTGCTAGTATTCTTCTCCTTTATTAAGTATGGGGAGTTTTAGACCTTGTATCTTGTCAACAGTAACTAGAAGGGTGTCTGGCACAGAGTGGGCACCCGACATATGCTAAAGTGCATGAATGAACGAGTGAGTGCCTTGTACAGCATAGCTGGCAACGAGATTCTATTTTGTGTGGAGCACGTTAGGAAGCCAGGGAAGGGTTTTGAGTGGCCTCCTAATATTTCTTCTAAGAGAGATCATTTAAGACACCTGGAGTTTAGCACAAAGGTGGATTTGTTCATTTCTATTGGCGTTTTTGTGGAAAGAAGACAAACCAGAAATTATCCTGCAGAATGGCCAGGAAGGACAGGACAGTGTGCCACTAGGAAGGGTCTAGACAGAGAATGGGAAAATGGGACAGAGCCAGATGAAGAGTCACTTCACAGTGGCACCTAATAGATAAATCTGGGAAATCTCACAAGACCAGGTACACGTGCTACCATTGTCTTTCACGCTTGCAAGGAGGATATATTTAAAGAAACCAGAATAAGCAGGAACTCTTGTTTTTATCAGAAGAATAATGGTAAGCTCATTCACTGTCTGTGTGGTTAGGTGATACGAGCCTCAGAAGTTTTTTATTTGCTTGCATTTTTAAGATCCCATGAAAGAAAATGCACTCAAATTGTGATTTTTGAGAAGAGAGTTATCCATCAGCATTAGAGTCGTGATGAGGCTACATAGATTTCCTAAGAAAGACACTTCTGCAAAGGTGATAACATAGTTATCTTCCTGTCAGGTAGTATAATTGATAACACCATTCAAAATTAATGGACTTTGGTGTGTAGTAGATTAATGCACAGTATGCTCAGAGCAGAAACCGACTACTTCTGACATCTCAACCCACACCCAGAATTAGACGAAAGTGAAAAGGGAGGGATGGGGGAGACCTCATGGCTGAGGATACAGTAAAGACAGAGAAGTTTTACAAAAGGACACTGGTCATAAAATTAGGCTTCACAATTCCATAGTCCTGAAAGTGAGACAGGAAGGTGTACAAAGAAAGCCTGCACTTCTTATGGGAATCATCTCTCATATTTATTTCATTACTCTGAGCTTGTAGTTCCCATTAGTGGCTCTGCTTGAGCCCTTGTAAACCTGTTAACATACAGTACTTAAGAAATAATACATTAATAGGGGATTTCTATTGGTCTTCTATGACCTAGATTAATTAGTATCAGGATAGTTTAATAGGCACAGGGGAGCAAGCTTAATAAGAACACACTTACTAGCATATATAGTCAAAAGGAATGATTTTCTGGCTGGATTGTGGGGGAAGTAAGGGTAAAAGACAGAGAGTCAAATCAGGGAGAAACAGAAAGATGGAAGGAAATGGGCCCACAGAGTCTGCCACTCATTGAGAAGCTGATATAGAAGCTATGGGTTGTCTTGTTCCATTTGAAGACTGGACTAGGAGCAGAAAGTACCTTTCTGGGATGCTGGAGGGAAGCTCAGCAAATGGACGAAATAAGATTTGTTTCCTTATTTCTGATTCCCTAGTAGAGAGAGCAAGAATTTTTGGAGCCATCGAATTCTTGGTTCAGATCTTGGCTCTTTTATCTGTTCTGTATATCATTTTTGGACAGTTATTTAAACTCCTGGGATATAAGTCATTTTATCCATGCAACAAAGGCAAGCAAACCAATTTGTAGACCATTGTGAGGAATAAGTCAGATACAGTGTGTCTAAGACCTAGCACGATGCCTAGAACAGGACTGTCATTGATAGTGCTCCCTCCTGCACTAAAGGGCACCATTGATGTGTATATATGTGTAGGACAAAATGTCAGTGCCCCTCTGTGACACACACATTGTCTCCCTTGAGCACAGAGTAGCAGCTTTGTAAGACGTGATCTATTTAACATCATCTCTCAACGTGTCCACTTTGAGAGTGCAAAATCAAGATAATCTGACATTAGTTTCTCACATTCTAGTGAAAGTAAGGGTGAGAAAGATGGGTTGGGAGCATCTTCTGGGTCAATTGTGTGTTCCATTCCCTCCATCTAAAATATGACTCTTCTCTCATAAAGTCAGACTTTATTTGTGACTTGTTGGGAAGTGTTCCATGATCCCTTATATGCCTTTTCACTCCAAGCTGAATTATATACCTATCTCATGGGTTACCATAGCCCTCATCATGGTGCCCACAGGATAAATCTCTCAGGAAAACCTTTACATTGTATCTTCTGTGTTATTTTCCATGACTCTACCACCAGACTATGAATTCCTTAAAGTTCTTATTTATTCTTATATGTTTAGGTCCTAGTACATTGTCTGGAACATTTACAGTTCATCATGTACTTGTTACATGAATGAATACACAGAATATTATATGCAAACCTATTATAGACTGACCTTGAGGAAATGACTAACCCCTCTGACCCTCAGCTTCCTCATGTTTGTAATGGGAGAAAACATACCTAGCAGGTATAGTGAGCCATGTAAAACACCTGAGCCAGACTACACACTCAATAAGTGAAACACTGGTTCATTATCTTTGTATTATATTAATCATCATATTCAGATACAATCCAAATTACATGATTGAACAATTTTTAAACACTTAGGGTAAAAAAATGCATGTCATGGAGCCCCTTAATTCTTGAGATTTCTGTCTCTCTGCAAGATGCCATTTGCCCTTTTCACCACATGGATCCATTCCTATTTTCTCTTTGCTCTCACTCATAAGTTCTTACATTTATTCTGTCTGACACACTCAAATCCATTAAGTCTAATGAACATCCATTCTGACATTACGCTGCTTAAATATGGCTAGAGTACCTAATGATTTTTGCTTTTCACAGTGACTCTGTGTATTCTGTTTTTCTAAAATTTATCAGAGCGGAACATCACTTTAATATTCCTGAAATCCAGAGAGTAACAGTTAAATCTCTACCAACGCTTTTGCGAGTCAATCATATAAAATATGCAGCACTAGTTACAACAAGGGGATATAAACGTGAGCATTGCCCTGCCTCTAACTTTGAAGTTCAAGGCCTTAGATCAAATAGTCTCCCATTAATTATGCAGAGAAGAGCCCTCATGTGATGTTCTCCACCACTGTGAATCAGATCTGCTGAGTAAAGCAAATGTTGACTGGGCAACTTCTCACGTGCCAGATTAGGGGCCACATGCTTGGAAAATGGAGCAGAATAAAACATAGACTTTGTCCTTATGCAGCAGGTACTTTAGTGATTGAGAGAGAGAGGAGAACAAAAACATAGTATTTCAATACAATAGTCTAAATGTTTTATTTGAAGTCAGCACAAGGAGTGTTGGCGCTAATAAGAGAAGAAATGAACTGGACTAGAGATTAAGGAAAACCTTGAGGGAAAAATGACCTGAACAAGGCTTGGTAAAAAGACTGCTAATGGAAGTGTCCACATTTTGATCCTTGTGAGAATCAAAAGGAACTTTGAACTCAATGTTTAACAGAGAGGAAGTAATCAATGTCAGATTATATGATTATAAAATAACATTTATAACAATTATCACTACTGAGGAATACTTTTCTAAGTGGAAATAACTGAGGAGAAGAGGGCATTTCAGGCAGAAAGAAAACAGGAGGTTTTTGAAAAAGTGTTACTACAAACTGTTACATTAAAAGCCTAGAGATAGGGTGAAGATTGATGGGAAATGAGTAGAGGCAGGTGTGTCATGCCAGACAATCCTACACGAGGAGGTATGGTTTTGAGGAAATAAGTGACTCAGTCAGATTTATTTTTAGAAAGACTACTCAGCAATCACATGGAAGGTTGATTTTACAAGTTTAAGACAAAAGACAAGAAGAATAGTTAGGGGTCTGTTGTGGTGGGACAGGTGAGAAGTGATGAAGGCCTGAACTTTGGGCAGAACCAGAAGGACAGAAGAGGAAGGGTCCCAGTGGAGATGATGGAGAGATGGCACAGGTAATTTCTTTGATGATTCACTCGATGAAGATAAAAGGGAGATGGAAGGATCAATAAGAATATCAGGGTTTCTGTCTGGATGGGTGGTGGCATGGTGGAGGCTGCCCTGCCATGTTTGTTTGGGACGTGTTGATGCTAAGGTGTCAAGTGGAGAGATCCAACAGGCATTTTCAGACAGGAATCTGAGGCTCAGGTAAAGCATCACTGTTGAAAAGAGTGGTTTGGGAGTCTTCTGCAAATAGAAGGAATAACGAGCTTAACAGTGAATGAAATTGATTGAGCAGGACATCTAGACAAGTAGAAGAAGAGGGCCAAGTACAAAACTCAGTAGAGGTTTGGAATATATTTAGGTATAGAATGGCTTTGAGTAAAAAAGTGGCAAGATCAGAATGGTCCTGAGGAACCTAAAGCTGACAGCTGTCTACAGCAGTTACCAAACAATAATGTGCATAATGGACAACTGGGGATCCCATGAAATGAAGATTTCCTGGACCCACTAAGGGAATTGGATTGAGTATACCTAGTATAGGGCCTAGGAAATTGTACTTCCCAACAAGTATCCAGATAATCAGATGCAAGAGGTTTGTGGATCATGCTTTGAGAAACACAAATGATATTACTGTGTGAGTGGGAGAAGACTGGATGAACCCAGGCAACTAGATCATCAAAGTCCTATGCTTATGGAACTAGATATGAGTCTCCTCTAGATTTGATTGGCAGGTAACCAACAAAAGGAAATTCTTCTTACCAATCTTCAGTTATTTGCTGAGCCAAAAATATCTTCCAAACTCATGTCAAAACTTCACCCACCCAGAGCAGAGTTTGCAGACACAAATAAAAGTCAGGCTGGGAAAATGAAGGAAATCCAATGCAATGTATTTGTATTCTGTCACTGAGGCAGTGTCTAATGTTGCTGTAACTATGATGTATAGGTCTATCAAAGCATGTGTTACCATGGTCTGAATTTCCTGACTGGAGAAAAATGATTAATGTAGAGATTTGCATTCGATGTGGGCTTGGACATCAATATTTCAGCTTAGGTAAACACGGGCTTTACCTAATTTATTGGCTCTCATTATGGATGGCTTGTAGAAGCCAAATTCTCCCTCTGCCTCCAAAATGACCTTTTATGCTCTACAAATCAATCGAGAAGAAGTGAAGCAAGTTGGTTAATATTTTAGTGAGAAAAAAAATGACTTCTCATGTCAGAGACTTAATTGTTGTGATTTTGACCCATTTTGAAATTAGTTAACATTTGCTTCGGGCCTCTGACTTCATACATTATTTATTTTCATCTTGGCCTTGCTTAAGTCTCTCCGTGTGCAGTATGCCCATAACATGTAAGAAGCTTTTTCTAAATACTGCACTTGAATAATAACATTATGAGGCAGAAAACGTGAAGACCAAAAAGTGTCCCCTCTGCATACATGCATGCGTATGCACACATATGCACGTGGACACACACATACACGCACAAACATATTATTTCAAGCCGAGCTGCCTTTGTATATATTTTAGCTCTCATTGGCAAAGTTTCTAGATGTTACAGTCAGCATTATAGAACAATTTCCCTGTAAGAATTTTACGTCGCAAAGTGTGTCAGAAGTTAATCAAAGGGTAACAGTGCAAAAGCTCATGTATGCACTTCCTGGAGGCCAGGGCCAGCCCATGCTGTCAGTCACTGTCAAAACTATAGCACGCAGGGGTGTAGTATGTCTTTTTCTCCCCTGTGAGAAAATGTTCCTGCCCACAGATGTCAATGACTTTATGGCATCAGTCTATTAGCCTATTGTTATGGTATGAATCCCAAGGAGAGGCATCTCGTCAGCTGTCTGGCTCAGATGCATGGTCTCTACAGCTTTCTACAGCAAGGGGCCAAGCCTTACATCTTGCCTCTGACTGGCAGCATCAGCTTTGATCTATCCTGTCATAACCTCTGCATCCTGGTGAGTAATCACTTAGACCTGACTATCCATGACTTGTTCTGTGCAATCATTGGAGAAGAGTGCTTTTGGAATCATTAAATAAGCTACTCCTTCCAGCCAGCCTAGGTGCCCTCAGAGCTTGGATGTAAAAAAGGTAATCCAGGAGAATGTTCTATCATGCCAGCTCTGTGAAAGGAGGTCCATTTAGAAGCTCCCACAGGGAAAAAAATTGCCCAGAAGCTCCTGTGTATTTCTGAGACGTTTACCACCTTCTAATCACCTACATTCCTTTCAGTCTTGACACTGATTCGGAGTTAAACAAAGACCAGTGTAAAAATGAGGCTCGACAGCTGTTTCCCAGATGTACAAAAATAACCATTGCAGCTGTCTGAAACTAGGGCGTTTGCATTTGCATCGGTTTGGATTAAATCTTTCATTGATTTGGGTCATCATTTATGTAACAAGTTCATAGAACAAAGGATGTGGCTGTCCAAAGCAGCCATTTTAAATCTTCAAGCAAGAATACAGAAATTCTGGGGATTACATTTGCCTGGTAAAAATGCCATCTTAATTCAAGATGATTTTCATTAAGAATCTAATTTGTTCACAGTACATTTTCTCCATGTGCTAAAACTGCACGCGTTTGTCCAACTTCATTGTCACCTTTTCCTGGAAGCTGTTTCTAGTTCCTGGAGTTAAAATTAATTGATATCTTCTCTCTGGATTTTTGGAAACACACTTATCTAGACTTGAATATTATGCGCTCATTTCCTAGCAGTGTTCATTGAAGTAAACGCTCAATAAATGCTTATGGTATCCGAAAGCCATGGAAGGCTTTCGGATACCATAAGATGGAAGGAAGGAAGGAGGGGAGGGAGGGAGGAAGGAGGGAAGGGAGAGAGGGAAGTAGGAAAGAAGGAAGGAAGGGAGGAAGGAAGGAAGATTTCTATTAACTCAAAACTTTTAGTTTTATGGCAAATATATGCATATATAATCATTTAGAATTCAGAAGCACTTTCACTCTGTTACTTCTGAAAATGTCATTTTAATATTCTCATGTGTTCTTTAGTGTGGAGCTTAACAATATCCCCTGATAATTTTCATATGCAGGAAATTGAAGTCTTGTAAATCAAAACCGTAAATTCTCTTTCACACACTGATTTTTTTTTAAGGAGGACACATGCTTCATTTTTCTTGAACTTCTTTTCTCTTCAATTCAGACTCCCAGATCCCCTCAGTATCTTGGTTTTCATCTTAGTTACAGGACCCCTCCTTTGCAATTTTTTTCTTCCTTTCTCTTCAACACTGTTCCACCCTCCCTCCCCGACCGGGTTTTTACATTGCCTTTCTTTCCTTGTCTTGGTCCATAAGAGCGATGCTCATTATATCAACAAAGCCAGGATATCTTCTTAGTGCAAGAAATACTGTTGATGGCTAAAAGTCCTAGATGTCTTACAAATATTTCAAATGCAATATGTCCAAGACTGAATGTACTGTCTTTCCTGACAGAACTGCTCTCCCCACATATCCCATCTTGTTTAATGGAGCGACCATCATCCACCGACTCTCGGAAACCATAAACCTCCACGTATTGGTCAGTTTCTCCCTTGCCCTCACCCTTCAAATCCAGTCAGTCAGCACATCCTGTCAATCCAGACTCTAAAAATGTCTTTCAAATCTAAGCTCTCCTCTAGTGCCTTTGCCATCTTTCCCAAGGACTACTGCTCAGCACCTGCCCTGGTTTCATTTTCACCATCTTTGCCTGCTACAGGCTCATCTTTCTGCAATGCTACAGGCATCCTCTACCTTAAGACAAACAAATAAATAAGTGTGAGCTTGTACGTGTCTGTGTGTCTATATAACTTATTCCCTTCTCATCTTCAGGAAAAGTCCTTTCTTAATTAATCACGGCATTTATTTATTCATGACATTCCTCATCTGAGCCAGACCTCTATCCTCATCCTCCACCATCTCAAGCCCCTCACTTCACACTCCCCCATGAAAAACACCATATTTTCTAAACATATAGCCCTTTTGAGATTTTCAAAAATAACTTGCCTATCAATACCCCCAAACTCTTACATATGCAGCTTTTGTTTGTTTGTTTTGTTTTGTTTTCTGCCAGGCATGCCTTTCTCTCTGCTTTGTGAACGACTGCCCATCCTTGAAATGTGAGTTTTGTGAAGACAGTCCTGACCCTTAGAAGGCTCTTCCATCTGCACCTCTGTAGAACCTGGGCTTCCCTCTACTAAGAACAGTGTGATTGCTTTTTGGGTCCCTTTTTCTCATCTACCAGCCTGCAAGCCTCCTCAGGACACAGTGTCTTTTAATAATCAGTACCTGACAATTTGCCTTCAACTTAATTTTTATTAAATAAATGAAACTTTCATTTTGTTTAACTGGAAATTTCACTCTTTTTTTCTGCTTCCATTCTGTTATAAGACATATTTTTTTCCTTTAATTATCCTTTTTAGCACAGTTTTTATTCTTGATTAAAGAAAGATGAACGAGGTTACTAGGCATACATGATGGGGTATCAAATCTTTTACATATACATTACATTCTCACTTTTAATTTTTTTTCATTAGTGGAAAAATTAACCATACACAGTTTTACTTATTCAGGCATTCTTTTCATTCAGTGAACTCTTATCAGAAATATAATTTGTACTGTGCAGAGGCTGTGAAAGGGAATTAGGGTGCATAAGTGATTGTTATATCATTAAATATAAAGACCCATTGATTCAGTCCAGGGTGTTTTGCTATTGAAGAAGCCCATTAATGTCCAAATAGAGTTCAGTCATTCTTCATCTTTCTCAAAGACCAGTGAAGAGGGTTGGAGGACCTGGTCCCGAAACTTCTTAAAGTTCTCTTCTATCCTGTTCTTTCGCACCACTTATCCCTGCAGTCTCTTACTCACCAACCCAGAAACTAACCAACTGAGTACTTAATTAGCACTCTCTCCTCCTCTCCTTCTCTGTCTCTCATTTACCCTTTTCTGACCTTCTGTCACTGCTGCCCCCTAGATTCCCTGCACTGGCCCCCCATGCTGTATAACCTCCACCTTAACAATGCATGTCCTGTTCTCTCTGTTTTTCTCCTAAGAATCAGTTCTCTTGGCCCTATCCTTCCTAAGCCCATCTCCTTTCATTCCAGCTTTCCAGTTCTGTGTTCTCATCAGTTATTCCAATGCTCCATCACAAAAGTCCAAAAACTTGTCTGGAAATGAAAGAATTATTTCAAATGAAGGGGTAGTCATATAGGAAGGGTGAGGAGCAATCCAAGTGGCAAAGCCTGGGGTTTTGTTTGTTTGCTTGTTTGAGCAGAATTGTGAACACACCTGTTAATTATTTTATCTCATCGTGATTAACATATGGTCACCTCCTTTACACACTGAAGTATGGTGGGGAAGGAAAACATACTAAACCATCAACCATCATATTATGTGAAACCCAATGTGATAGAATTATATGAAGGGCATTCTGAGGACATCTCTGAAAGCACTTACTTTAGCCCTAGTTTGGGAGAAACAGGAATAAGAGTATTGGAAAATGATTACTGGTTGTGATGTATAATTTTAAAATGATATATTTAAGTTTGTTTGGTGATTGCCTGTAAATATGAGTTGGAACCTGGAAGAGAAATTAGATGATAGGTTTAATAAGTTTAGGACTCAGCATAAAACATATTGATCAGTTAACTTTAGTTAAGATTTAGTTAAGATTCTTATATTGGGTGTGTTGGGAAGATGCCAAACTAGATGAATTATAACTAGCACAGTGTCCTTTGCAAATCCAAGAAACTATTGTCCCTTTCTAGTGGAACTTGCTGTGCCAAACTGTCTTCTTACATGATTAATGAAGATTAATTTCTAATACTGCCATTTCATAGGTCTTATAACTAGTAAAGCATAAAATGTCTGCTTTTGAAATGTTACATAGAGCTTGGTAGAACAGTGGTACTGAAGACAAATGTAATCTTAAGACCGTGTATTTGAGTAAAAACGTTTACACTGATAATTTGAACACATAAATGAAGACTTTTCACCTTGGCCCCTGTGAGGTGAATTTGTATTTTAATGTCTGACATTATTGGGATATTAAAATAAAAAGGTCATGATCTTAAGTCATGATAGTTAAAATTATTTGAAGAGGTAGAGTTCTAGAATATTATAGGAATCATAGGGTTTCTGCTGAAATTACTTATACTCTTAATCCCTTCATTAAAAATAATAAGAAAGTGTATCAATCATGATGAATTATGCATTTCTTTGAAATGTTAATAAACATAGTCAAAGGGAAGCCTTCTCTATTACATTTTTAAAATATATGAATCCTATTGCATCAGGATGTTTTCAGTATTCTTTCATGCTGAGGAAAGTGCTCATGCCCACGTGTATGATTGCAGATTTAGGATTAGACCCATCACTTCCATGCCAGGGTGAATTAAAGTTGCTTATCAACATGTAGGGGATACCTTTGGAGAAGTCAAATCATAGAAGAACACAGACGTGTTGCACTTACCGTCTCAAAGGCATTTTGTAATTAGACTGGATTCATTCATGAGGCCCCTCTCTGAGCTGACAGGGTGGGATACCTCTGTATCCCACCTCTGTATGATATCCTATACATCTGGTGGGATACTGCTCTTTGCAGTCACAAAATTGAAGTTAGAGAGATTAAACGACTCTACAATGACTCTTGTTTCATCTTGCCAGGTCATTTCTGAAGGCTAGACTCAACATGGGTCTAAATTCTCTAGGTGGTATTTGAGTGACTTGGTAGGAACATTGTTCTCTTATTGCATTTTTGTTCTTTTCCTGAATTATGGAGTGAGATTCTGTTGTTTGTACTGAAAAAAATTGAACTTATATGGATGCTTTATATTACATATCCTGTTTTCAATTGTATGTCCTACTCATTCCGCTTCTATTTTTCTCCTTTCCTAGATGAATCATATTTTCACTGGACTCATTGGACTGAAAGACAAGGTTGAATAGGTAAGCCATTTGGAGAGCTGCTATTAACACTCACATATTGTAACCAGCAATCCTGTGTTGAACCTCAGTTTAACCAATCTGGCTCCACAGTGTGGTAAGATCTGACTCTTCTGCCCTCTTTGGTCAGACCCCCATAAAGGACTGAGTTCATAAAAGCAAACACTACAGATTAGTAAAGCAATTACTGTTGAGGTCTGTTGGCCTCAAATTGGTCAACACAGTGTGACAGTGTGTACACATTCAGAAAATACATAGACAATTTATTTGGGTTGGCTGGAAATTCTTAAGTAAAGGTAAAATTATGAGAAAATATAACTAGACTAGAATTATCACCTAGGAATTTGTCCACTGTCCTGAGAAGAAACTCATGAGGCTGAGGTGTCGCAGGATGCTTCCTACCCATTTGTGGGGACAGATGACACGGTGTCCTTCTAAGTCTGCAGAGTAGAAACAGTCTATAGATGATACATACTTTGAAATCGATTCTGGATCAAGGGGAGTAAGAATGGGTTGGGCAGTGCCAGAATAAGGTATAGATCCAGTGAGCGCTGACTTCCTTCACTGGTAGAATCTAGATTCTGGGAAGAGCATTTAAGTACTGGCTGTTTGGTCTTACTGCCTCTGGTTTTAAAAGTGCTTTTCTAGTATAAATAAAATGACTTTTCTTTGAAGCACTATATAGGTAAAGTTTTTGGGAAATATATAGGTAAAGTCTTAAAAATATTTATGTCTATTGATCTTCTAATTCAATATGGAAGAATCCCTTTTGAGGAAATCTTTAAACACAAGTACTAACATTCATATTCAATTTTTTTTTACTGTGACACTCTTTATAATAGCCTCATGATGGAGTATTATGTAGATGTTAAAATTATGATTTTGAAAAATTTTAATCCCAATAGAAAGTGTTGAAGCAAGTGAAAAAGCAGCATACAAAAATATCTATATTGGGGCATGACCTCAATTTATACATAGCAATTAGATGGGAAGAAAATACTGCATTGGGGATGCAGATGTACTCCCGTTTTAACGTCTCTGAAATCAGCACGTGTCCTACAATTAATGGAACCTTCTAGTTATAATTGGAAACATTTTTTTTCTATTTTAGTGGTACATAAACTAATATTGCATCTCTCTATTGATGACAGGCATCTTAGATTTGGGAAAAAAAATCAGTATGCTAATATAGTAAGGTCAAATGTCACTGAGGAGTATAACTGTGCACTTTTTTTCACAATGAGTATTTATTATATGTACATTTAGAGAAGAAGCAACTCTATTTCAATCCACTTATATGTGATATTCTTCATATCCTGACCCAGCAAAATTTTATTTTATCTAGAGTTGTTTATTCAACACCCTATGCAATTTTCTAGGATCTACCTGGGGTGAAAAAATTCATGGGACACAAAATTAATTTTTACCAGATTTCTGTTTGGAAATCCAAAATACCTAGGTCTATCTATATACTTCACCTTCCAACACCATGGGTCCCTTACTCATCCCAGATCACTCAGAGAGCCCTTGGTCAGTGTGTGACTTCTCCATCAATTTCTCCTCAAATTAGAGTCCCTTTCTCCTGGCCCATTCAGTCTCTTTTTCTCTACTGCTATCCTTCACTGACATACCTAAAATATGCTAACAAACTCTCAAGTAGAGTGGCTGGGGGCTAAAAGAGAAGGGTGTGGCTTGGAATTTGTAGAGTCTTCATTTGAAAACCTGTTTCTACCACCCCTCACTGATGAAGTGACCTTGGGCAAGTCACTAACCTCCCTGCAACCTAGTTTTGTCTTCTGTCAAATAGAGATGATAATATGTGTCTTATAGGGATGTTGTACAGATTTCATGAGCTGCGTGTAAAGCAATGGGCACGTGTTCATATGTCTGAAAAATGTTCATTTCACTCATTCTTTTGCTATTGATATGTGGTTTTCCCAAATAGACACCACCCCCTACACAGTCCTCAAAAAAGATGCTCATCAACTCATACTTGGTTCATTTCAAGCCCAGGACACCATCCTCCCCACCATGATCTTTGCTACCCAGGAAACCTTCCCAACTACACTTCTTCCACTTTCATATAAAAACTTCAGAGGCCAGTAATTTCCAGCATATACCTCACAGTCTCCATTCCTCAATCCTATTATCCTTATATAAGCAAATTAATGTCCTTGGATTCTTGGCTGACTTCAGCTCTGTTGAGCAATTATCTTCTCTCTACTGACTCTGCTAGGATTGAGTCGGGTGGAAAGCATGGGCAGGTAGCCAGAGAAATGTGTGAAATTAGGAATAAGTTCCTGTAATAAGAAGCTAAATCCACGGGTAGACAAGATGGACCAAGGGAAAGTGGGTTCTCCCTATGTGGCTCCAGTAGAGTTTGTGGGCCTCAGAGGTCCGGGGCCTCCTCATGATAACAACTATCACTTCTCTATATCACTACCTGAACCAGAACTGGCATCAATAATGACCTGCAATTATTACCTGTCTGAGAATTCATTTACTGACCAACTCCCTAGCCTTTCGGATCTCTAATTTTCTAATTTTATTAGAACCTCAGCATTCTCCCCAACTGTCAGTCTTCTTATCTGCCAGCTTTCACCTTATTTCATGTTCTTTCATACCTATGTTGACTTTAATGATTTACATTCTAACCCTACTTTCTCTCTGATTCAAATTACAAATTACCTTGTAATTTGCTCAAAGGTTATTCCTCATATTCAGCCTCTAAAAAATTTCAGTTTGATCTTCAGATCCCCTTACTATGATATTAGGCCTGACTTTGTTCTCTCTTTCTCTAAAATTTGTCCTCAGTCTCCTGTTGCACCAGAGGTGCAAACTTACCAACTTAGGAATCAGGAGAGCACAGCTCTACCTCTCTCCAGAAGGAACTGGACAACTCAAATGGTGTCAAAGTTTGAAAAATTAAATCCTAATGTTCTGAGTTACACCTCTTCAGAAAGGCTGAATGGTCGTCTACCAGGAGTGTCACAGTTCTGTCCAACAGGGAATTCCATTTTCAAATCAAGCTCTCTTCTGCCAAGGGGGATTTATAACCCTTTACCTTTACTGAAAAATGCTGACACTGCAGGGCGAACCAGACTCCATGAAAAGCATCACAAATGACTTCTTAATTATTAATGGCTAACAGTCTACAAAAGCAGAAAAACGTGAGAGCTTAGGAATAAGTCCCCCTAGTAAGAAGCAAACACCCTGGGGAGAGAAGCAGGGAAAGTGAAAAGTGGGCTATAAAGGGAAGCCATTTCTGGACAGAGAAGATTTACTCTCATAACCACAGACAGTTCAGGATCGCTAAGTTCTTCAACGAGAAGGAATTGGAATTTAGGAACAAAGCCTGTTGGATAGACTTCAAAGTAACTTCACATTTTACTTTCAGCCCATTCTAGGGAGCCAACATTCTTTAAGGAAGATGAGCAGATGAAAAAGATATAAGCAATATAAGGCCATGAAAATAACATTCTCTACTATGGATTCATCACTGTCAAGTAGTACATTGAGCACATGGATTCTTTCATTTAATTCTGTAGCCAGCTCTGCAGCAGACACTATTATTCCCATTTGTTTTTTCAGTCTGGAAAGCCCGAGGCTCAGAGAGGTAAATTATCTAGCCCAAAGCCCTTACACTAGGAGCTAATAACTTCTGGATGTGAATGCAGTGCCATTTAACTCTACATACTGAGCTCTTAACCAAGAGGTCACATTGCCTTGCATGTGGATGAGATGTGAAGAATGAAGGTAGCATTTACTTGAGCTGGTTAGGGGAGGTAAAGAGGCACTGAAAGGCCTGTAAAGGTGGGATGTGTCAAAGAGCTTAGGAAGATGTAGGAAGCAGAAGCAATTCCTGCTACCCCATCCCTGAATCTTTATAGTTTTGTTCATCTCTGCCTCCCCCTAATCGTATCTTCTTACCCTCAATATTGGTCCCAAGTAGGCCATACCCATCTCTCCTACTATCCTGCTGAGTGACATGTTTGTATTTTTGTTAGGTAGTAAATAAGTCCTCACCAGAAGTCTCCCAACACTCCCCCCACCCTTAAGAAAAGCAACAATGTCTTGTTGGCAGCTTGAAATGTATGAAATGTAATTGCGTTTACTTTTGGGGGTTGAAACCAATCACATACAAAAGTACCTTTTTAGGGGAGAAAGACGTCAACTCTGCCTTGCATTCAAATACTAATCTTTTCTAACTCACATTGAACAACCTTGAGCAAATCACTCCCTGTTTTGTTTTGTTTTGTTTTGTTTTGTTTTGTTTTCTGTTCTGCTTATGCTGTACTGCAGCAGCAAAAAAGGCAGCTCCAAATGTGGTGCAATCACTCAGATATTAAAGCTTTTTACACTCTTTTCTTCTGCTCATTCTTTCTTTCCTTTTGATCTAAAAAAACATCTTAAATTATAAATTAGATAATTGGAGGGTCTTTTATTTTGTTTTGTTTTTTGGTCCCAACATAAGGGGAAAATATCTGACTTCAAAAACTGTTAGTAGTATAGTACAGCAGACCATGTAAATATTTTCATTTGGCATGTGGCATGTGATACCTTGAGAAAGATGCCACGTTTAGGATGATTTCTTAAGGAGAAATTCACTGTTTTGAATGTGGTGGAAAAAAAGCGAGTTATTTTACTTGGAAGATGAAATACGGTGGCCCATCCCTTTACAACAGCTTTTAAAATCTATAATCAGACATTTTATAAAATCCAAATCTTAGTTTTGCCTTTTGAAATTTTTCTAACAGATCAGCAGTAAATAAATACTTTTCATTGAAACAAATGCAAGAAAATTAGTATTAAGTCAATCAAGGTATAATACAATGGGGAAGATAAAGAAGGAATTGTTTTCCAGAATATTGTTTTCAGGAATACAACCAGCTAGTCATTTTGAGAATTTGTCTTGTTAGTTATCTTTTTTTTTTTAATTTTCTGATACTTAGATGTATAAGTTCCTTCAGAAAGTATTTATTTATTTACTTACTTATTATTTATTTGTTTTTTGCCTCCTCGGTCTAAATGGCCATCATCTGAGCTGTGCACACTTACATCCAAGGATTCATCGCACTGAATTGTAAATAAGCCTTTGTCTTCCAGACTAACCACTGAAGTCTTGAGAGCAGGGAGCCCTGCCCTTCTCCTCTTTATCTCCTAACACAGTGTGAGGCAAAGCTGATACTCAGTACATGGTTTTAAAAATGAATTGAATATGGCTGTGCTTTAATGGAAATATGATTAATGTTGGGGACACTTGTCCAGAATATTTTCCTTCCATTCAATGAGATAAAAAGTTTAGAGGCAAATTCCAACATACAAATAAAATGACAGACCTGAACACAAGACCCCAAGTATTGCCCTGAGCCAAGAAGCAGTGCCAAAATCTCATAAGAATAAGTTGGCCCAAAATATGTTTATGTATGAACAAGTCAGAAATATAGTGAGGTTGGATTTTTTTCTCACTGTATCCTCCCTGATCCAGAATGAAGAAAATAATACAAACTTGTATTTTATTGGAGTTAACAACTTTCAGGGGAAAAAAACAGCAATCAAATAACAACCACCACCAAAAACACCCTTAGACGGTCTTTGCATGATAATCTCAAGCATCCTGATTTATCCTCTGTTTTTGCATTTTTTTTTTTTTTGCTTTAAAAATGTTGTGATACGGTTCACATTCGTGGCCAAACAGCTCATCCATGATTTGCAAACACCATGAGCCATCAAGATAAAACATGATAGCAGCAATGGTGCTTCTCTATACTAGGATAGCAATTTATAGTTTACAAACATTTTCACCTATAATATGCGAATCCAACCTCATCGAAATCTTGTATAGTATAAAGACCACATCCTGTATCTTATCCCCATCTTACAGATGGCAAAGTAAATACCAAGTAACTCCCCCAGGATTGTAAAACTGTAAAGATCAGCTATAGCCCTCAACAACAGGTATATGAAAGTCCACTGTGAGAGAATCCACTGTCTTCAGGCTGGACCTTGCTGTCTCAGTCATTCAGTCCAACATCAGGGCTATCCACAATGTGTCCTTGACTTATATCATCTAAGACAAACAGCTGAATGCCTGAAATTCTACAATACTTACTGAGCACTTTCTATGAGGAAGGGTCACATCATAAATGTGTAAAGCACCATATAAATATGATTTACTGATTTTTAAATATAATTTCAAGCACTGAAAGAAAAGTTTTAATTTGAACTTCTCATGAAACTCTATGGAGTCAGCATTATTCTGTTCATTTTCTACAATATGCCCAAGGTAACAAAGCTAAAAAGTGTCAAGAGCTGGAATTTGAAACTGGTTCTGCCTGACTCCAAAGCCCATTTCATGACATCATCCTACCTCCCTGAGCATGCAGCAGGGGATGTTTCTTATTAACAAGACTCTTGGAGAATTTGAGTAGGTCTTCGAGGCAAAATATGGTTGAAAATAAAACGCTTTTTCCAAGTAATAGTCATTATCAGCTCGTAATTGAAAGCAAGCTTGAAGAATTGCTGCAAACCGGTGTCTTCTGACACAAAAGCAGTCTGCAGACATGGGATTGTGGTTCCAATTCTCACTTTGTAAACAGTCAGGCTAACCTGATTTGTTTCTTCCTTGCTTTTGTTTCTTTGAAATTGATGTCAGCTTCATTCATGGTAGGAAATTGGTTGTTCCATGGTATAAAATCACGTTTGTCTCACCTGTTCAACTGAATTTAGAATGGCAAGAGTTGCCTTGTGGCAATTTTATATATGATTTAGATAAATCATGTCTATTTGAAGATAGATTAATTTGGTCTAAAGTCATTAGAATGACAGCATTCCTGCATGCCAAGTTCAGGATATGATAATGGAAAGAAAATGAGGGGACTTCCCTGGTGGCGCAGTGGTTAAGAATCCGCCTGCCAGGTGGGATAGGGAGGGTGGGAGGGAGACGCAAAAGGGAGGGGATATGGGAACATATGTATATGTATAACTGATTAAATTTGTAAAAAAAAAAAAAAAAGAATCCGCCTGCCAATGCAGGGGACACGGGTTCGATCCCAGGTCCGGAAAGATCCCACATGCCGGAAAGATCCCACATGCCGAGGAGCAGCTAAGCCCGCACGCCACAACTACTGAGCCTGCGTGCCACAGCTACTGAAGCCCCGCGTGCCTAGAGACCATGCTCCACAATGAGAGAAGCCACCACAATGAGAAGCCTGTGCACTGCAACAAACAGTAGCCACCGCTTGCCGCAACTAGAGAAAGCCCATGAGCAGCAACGAAGACCTAACGCAGCCAAAAGTAAAATAAATAAATAAATTTATAAAAAAGAAAGAAAAAAAAGAAAGAATATGGGGCTTCAGGATCCAGCTGTGCTCTTTTTTTAAGCTGAGTGAACTTGAAAAAGTCATTCCTTTACTCTGAACCTTGGTTTGTTTTCATGTTGTTACAAAGATCAAATGAGAGCTAAAGGACCATAAATATAAATTTGTTGTCATTCTTTTTATTAACAAAATAATATTAGGAAAAAATCTTTCAATGAAAGAAAAATAATGCTCTCACTTAAAATTTTTATGAACATTTAAATCAACTTATCCAAAGGGGGAAAAAAAAATAGGAACAACATTCAGCAAAATGGAGAAACTTGCAGAAGATTTGTGCAGGGCCATAAGTCTCCACTTCCTCTCTCCTCCCTGTTTCTCATTACTTAAGGGTCACCTCTTCCTTTTCCCTTTCCTTTCCTCTCTAATCCCTTTACCCCAGCAGAAGAGCAGAGGATAAAATGATTAGTCTTTTGTACTCATTGCTGTTTTGTAGGGTTATCCTGTGGTAGAATAAGGGATGGCAGCTGAGTGAAGCTAGAACTTAATGAGCCATTGACAAAGGCTCTCAGGATAGACCCAGAGATCAGAAGGGAGAAAGTGGGGCAGATGCACTGTAAAGGCCAGGGACAGCAGATCTTAAAGAAAGATCACAGGACTGCAAGTGTGGTGAGAGTGCTCCTTTCACAAGCAGAGAGAATGGAAGCTTTTCAGCCATCACAATTCTCATTTAAACAGGGGATGTACCTCTTCATCTCATAGGGTAAATTTGGGGATTACATGAAATAGTGTATATGTTTTGAAACTATACAGTTCTGTACAAATATTATTAATGCTCTTATCCTCTTTACCCTCATCCTTACTTTTTCAAATAGGGCTTGCTGAAGCATGGACTGATCATAAGGTTTAGCCTTTTCAGGTGTATTTCACCTTATGGCCCAAGAATTAGTTTCATCATTACCTTTTAGCAAACTCTTTGCAGATCATTAACATGCTATTCTACACTCCTTGTTAAGTAGGTCTTTTTTTCCTATTCTAAAAAGTCAGGTGCCATATCAAAAGAATTTTATTAGTTATCTGTTCTTTGTCTTTTATCCATGCAAATATAGACTGAAAGCCTACTACATGCTAGGTATTATGCTGAGTACTACAGATAACGGAACTGCCATTGGCAATAGCCAGCAAGGGATATCAAGGAATACTGACTTCACATGATCCTGTTATTACACATATAAAAAAAATTTTTTTTCTTTTTTTCTCTCTTTCTCCTTCTCTCTCTCTCTTTCTTTCTTTCATGGACAAATCATCTCTAAAATTGGGAAGATGTATCTGCCTCCTGAAGGTAGTGAGGATTACTTGAGATGCTGTAAGAGAAGTTCTTTAAGCAGTCATGGCTAGAAATAATTGACAATAAGTGGAAGTAATTATGGTACAAAGGGAGTGAATTAAAGGGATTTGAAGGCATTACACAATGCCAGGCCTCTTCCAAAACACTGTGTGCATCTTTTATTATTAAATCCAAAAATACCATGAAATATGTTATCATTCATCATCTTCATCTCTGTTCCCATTCTCATCATTCTCCCTATATAATGCCTACATTTTATGATGAACCTGAAAAGCAAGGAGATTTAACTTATTCAGGGTTGCTTGGGTCCTTCATGGCAGGCCTAGGATATAATTCCACATCTATCTGTTTCTAATTCCAATTCTTTTCCTCCTTCAGGAGAAATTGTCTGATAACAACATCCCATAGAGTTGTACCTCTTTTTCTCCGAATGTTTTTGTCATGTTCTTAATGTGATATTAAGTCCTAAATGATAATAAGAGTTATATATTTTTATTAAATTCATATGGGTTTGAGGTCAAACTTTCTGCTTATGGTCTTATCCCCCGAATTGGATTTCAAGCATCTTTTGGTCAAGACTTTTGCCTTATTCTTAAGGATATGTCCTACACTCTCTGTGTGTCTAGCTGTGTATGAGGATATGTCAGTGACACAGAATCAGAATACTTGTTGAATAAGTGGCTTTCCAGGTGAGCATTGCTGTGTGGTCCTAGTATATAATCTCTGCTTGTAAACTATAGATCTTTGGAACTCAACCTTTTACAAGTATTAGACACCCAGAGGACAGTTTGCTGGGCTCTGCCTCCAGAATTTCTGATTCAGTTAAGCCTGAAACAAATTTGCACTTCTAAAAAGAGCCTGGGGATACTGATGCTAGTGATTGGGGGCTTTGGAGAACCACTGCTAAGGACCATTGCTGTAAATAATGCATTTGTAATATATAAGGTGCTCTTCCTAAGTCATAAATTTCATTAATTAATGAGCTTCTGGGAAGACTTTTTTTAACCTTGTTAAAATACTAGAGTCTGAAATGTTACAGTACTTACTAGATCCTACATTTGCTCGTCCACTGTTGAAGACTGTTTTCTTGTTGAAGCTAATGATGAGAGACCTAGAACTGAAGTCGGAAATGGATCTTGCCTGCATTTTGCCAGTTTAATTTCTAACCTATCTAAAAATCAAAGGTAAAAATTGATTATTTCAGCCTCTGACCCTGTCTGGCTACAGTAAGAGAGAGTGTCAGACAAGTCTAGGTTGACTTCCTGGTCCCACTACCTACTAGTGACTTCACCTCTCTGAGCCTCAGTGTGCTCATCAGTGTTGGAAAACTGGGCCCATAACATTGGCCTGAATAGCATTGTGAACGTTAAAGGAAATGATGAATATGAGCATGAGCAACACATGGCTTGTGCTCAGGAAATGTTCAAACCAATGAAAATCCACTCAGTATCAACATCTTTTCAGATTAAAGAACCACATTCTTTTTAATTCCTTCACTTGTTCAACTTCTACTCACTAATAGGGTGAATTTGAAAATTAAAAGAAGTCATTTGAAAAGTTTAGGGTTCTGGCTATCTTAATTTTGTTGAATCTGCCTTTAAAAGTTCTTGAGTGGCAAAGAAAATGAGAAGATAGTAGGTCCCATGAAATTTAAGGAATTAGTAGATATTTTTCCAAGTTATTTCCTTGCTTTTATATATTTCACTCTTGTCTCTGATATTTAAGTCTTAGGGATTAATAGAAAAACACAAATATTTTCCCTTTAATTATGCTTAACTTCTAAAGAGGAAGAAGACTTCCTCATTAGAATGAACCATTCTCATATAATAAAAGAATTGCTTATAAAATAATAAAATATTAAGACTAGTGAAATAATAATGATTATAAACAAAGTGATAGGTAATATACTTTTCAAATATAAATATAGCAACAGCAGTACCATTTATTAGAATATTTAAGTAGCATGTTTTGCCTCCAAAATATCTTCACATGTATCATACCAAATAATAATCTTAAGACATAAGCAAAGCAAGTATAATTTTACCCATTTTACAAATGAGGAAACCAAGGCTCAGAAACACAGATATTGCTAAATTCAGGAGGCTGGGCATGGATTCTGGTCAACAAATCTGTTGTCTTTTTTATTAAAAACATAATCGTGTAAATAATCACAATATTTTAATTCTACCTCTCTTCTTCATTCCCCATATGCAATGCAGAATCAACTCAGAATAGGTACAAGTTTTCAGAGAAATGAATTATAGAACAATTTTACATAGAAACCATTGTAGGATTTGTTTTCAAAAAAAAAAAAATTGAGTGTTATTTGTGATGCCAGTCCTCCGTGAACCCTAAATAAAGACACAACAGGTTAGATAACTGATAGTAATGAGTTCGTAGTCTGTGCTAGCTAGCCACTACATCTGTAGGCTTTTTTTGTTTAATCCATGTACAGGGTTATCATATATTATCCTGATTTTACAGTTGGGGAAACTCAGGTACGGAGGGCAAACTGTCTTGCCCCAGTAGACCCATGGATAAGAAGATGTAAGTCTTAACCTGGAAAGGTACTGGAAAGATACTTTTCTCTGTGAAGCCTCCTGCTTCCCAAGAGGAAGACAAATGATCTGTCCGGCTGCTGTTCCCTCTTCACATACTCCTTTCCTTGTGTGGTGAGGAGACTCAGTCACTTCCAGGTACAGGGTGGAAGTTGTGATGTTTTTATCAAAAAATAGGCTTCACTGCACCCTTTTCTTTCTCATGAAAAATAACATATTGTTTGAAATACATGCCAGCCCGAGGGTATTAGGTGTAATAAGAAAAAGAGAGAGAGAACTGGGTCCAAAAAGAAAATCAGTCAGATTACAGAGAGCAGCCTTAGCTATGGGTGCATTCAATGAAAACTGGTTAGAATTCCTTGCCTTCCAGGAAGGCAGAGGACTCTTTCCAGATGTAAATATTTAGTTAAATCTAGGAAGGGCTTCTCTGAAGAAAGAGCCATCACTTTTAAAATAATTGATTCTCTTGCTAACCCTCAATGGAAGGACATTCTCAATTTTACAACCTCCAGAGATCTTTGAGCCACTGTGCAAACCAAGACCTGAATGGCATGGAGAGAGAGTACATAGATGGAAATTGAGGACAAGGAAACTGACTACTGGGAGCACTGTGCAGCCATTACCCGAGCCTGTGAAAACTCAAACTGAACAAGAGAACTTTTCCACATTACACATGAACCACCAAGCCTTTTCCAAACTTTTGGGATTGCTTTGGAATTAGTTTAAGATTTTATTCTGCCCTGAAAGTGTGGAATAGTGAGAGAGGCATAGCTTTGGGGTCAGACATACAAATATTCAAATCTTTCTTTGCCACTTACCAGCCAGAAACCAAAATTCAAACCCACACTTAATTGGTGCCAAAGTCCTCATTCTTTCTTTGAATCACAGTCCCTCCAAAAACAGACACTTCTCAGCAGCCTGTTGTGATAACTGGTATACCATCACTGGAAATAGTTTATAGTTTAAAAAGTACTGTTTATTGAATGCCTATGTGCCCATCACTCTGCTAGACACTTTCACATATATATCTTATATAATTGTGTGTATATATATATATATATACATATACACACATATATATAGTCACACATATACATGTACATACACATATATAAATACATACACACACATGTAAGTATCTTATATAACTGAGGTAATAATTCTGCAAGTGAGGTTCAGAGGAATTAAAATTAGAGAGTTAATGAGTTGCTACTGGAATTTGGCTTGAGAAAGCCTTGATAATAAAGTTTGTTTTAACATAATATGTGGCCTTAGGATCAATCTTCCTCTCAAGTAAAAGAAAAAGAAAAAAATAACTGTTTTAGTATAGAAAAATCTAGAGCAATAAATGTATGAATGGTCTCTAGTGATATCTGTAAGCTCTTTGAAGGTAGGGAGAGCTCTTCATTATATACTGCACTGCACTTGTGCTATGAGTATCCAAAAAATGTCTAACGATAGCATTCATTTAGAATTTGCTACCCTCTGGGGTTTGTCTGAACAGTACATATCTATACTTATAATATTTTACAGTTGAAAGGTTATGAATTTTGCTATTAAATATCTATTAATATCTCTATCTATCTATCTGTCTATGTATCTAGATATCCATATGAATGTCTGGATAGACAGACAGATACTTGACTCTGGTTTTGCTGCTTCTCAGTTGCTTTTAATTTTCTCCAACAGTGGGACTTTTCTTTTTATTTTTAATGAGACTTTTAGCAAAAATGTCAATCAATATTAATAATACTTAGCAATTTTCCATCCCCAGTTATAAATCCTACACCCTCCTCCCCCTTTGTACTTATACGTCCCAGTGCATCGATGAGGAAGATATAAATCCCAAGTTGTGTATAAAGGAAATCCTTCGTAATACAGATGGGGTAGAGATGAACTTAAGGCTAGAGACCAAGCTTTTGACTTTCTGATCTAAATAGTTGGCTGTTGCTAATTTTGCCAATTATACTATTTTCTTCTTTTTTTAAGTGTATATGTAAAAGGGGAGAGTGTATTGACAATCTAGAGAAATAAGATGGGATTTAGAGGTTCAAAAAGAATTAGCCACTCTGCAGGATACAGAGGATAAAATGGTAGGTGTAAAGTCTGATATGATATCGGTTATAGCAATCTTTTCTTTGTTTTTACTTATAATCATTATAAAAGTATGCAGGTTTTATAGTAGTGTAAAACAGAACAACATTCCTGGCATATATATCACATATTGTAGTTTAATGTCTTGGGATGTACATGTATCTATCTATGTTCTATCATAGTTCTGATAATTGCCATGTTGTTTAGCCCCTCTTTTACATCAAAATGATATGTTAAGTGAGACAGGAGGGTGACTAACCAGTGGAGAAGAGGTCAAGTTGTGAAACGTAGTGCACATGATCCACCCAAAATTATGATAAACCATGTATTTTGGATGAAAACAACATTCAAATTCAAAAGTTTGAAGTTCTTTATTCCTAAGGGTAGATACAGAGTTCAACTAGTTATTGACTCTTAAAAACTCTTCCTGATGAAAGCCATCCATCACAGAAAATAAAAATTATTCAAAGCATATCTATGCAGGAAGAGAGAAAGGATGTGGACAAGGAGGAAGCATAAATAAGAAAATGAAGGAAAAAATTGGGAGGGAAGGATGAGATAGATGGGAAGGGCCACTGGGAGGTACTTGCGAGTAGGGTTGGAGAGTTAAACTAGAAGTCCCATTTTGGAGGAGAATGCCAAAGAAATGCAAATTAGTTACTCCAAACGTGTGTGTCAGTCCTGAGAAAGACAAGTGCATGTCTTGCTTCACAAAGTGTAACTGTGAGAGTTGCAATTCAGATCATCTGTCAGCCTCTGGGGCTCTTGAGCTTCTTACTCCATTGCTCTTCAAGGATTTCTAGTTCTTCCGTCTGTGAGCTTGGCACTGGAAAGGCAATCAGTCAGTATCTACTGAAGAGAGAGGAGGAGGAAGGAAGAATGAAGAGAGGGAGGGATGGAGGACAGAGTCAAACAGGAGAATTAAAGGACCAATAAGAAATACCATCCATGGAGAATTCATTACATACATTTTCCATTCCATGGACTATAACACAACCATAAAAATAGTGCTGAATATACACTATGGTTTGGAATCAAGAGATGTTCATAATATAACACATGAAAAAAGGCAAGTGAAGAACAGTATTCTGTTAGCATATTTGTTGTTTGTTTAAAATATGTATAGAAGATGATGGGGAGAGGGGGAAGATGGCGGAAGAGTAAGACGCGGAGATCACCTTCCTCCGCACAGATACATCAGAAATACATCTACACGTGGAACAACTGCTACAGAACACCCACTGAATGCTGGCAGAAGACCTCAGACCTCCCAAAAGGCAAGAAACTCCCCACGTACCTGGGTAGGGCAAAAGAAACAAGAATAAACAGAGACAAAAGAGTAAGGACAGGACCCGCACCAGTGTGAGGGAGCCATGAAGGAGGAAAGGTTTCCACATACTAGGAAGCCCCTTCGCGGGCAGAGACTGTGGGTGGCGGAGGGGGGGAGCTTCGGAGGCGCGGAGGAGAGCGCAGCAACAGGGGTGCGGAGGGCAAAGCGGAGAGATTCCCGCACAGAGGATCGGTGAAGCCCGGCACTCACCAGCCCCGAGAGGTTTGTCTACTCACCCGCCGGGGCTGGCGAGGGCTGGGAGCTGAGGCTCGGGCTTCGGTCAGATCCCAGGGAGAAGACTGGCGGCGTGAACACAGCCTGTAGGGGTTAGTGCGCCACGACTAGCCGAGAGGGAGTCTGGGAAAAAGTCTGGACCTGCTGAAGAGGCAAGAGACTTTTTCTTCCCTCTTTGTTTCCTGGTGTGCGAGGAGAGGGGATTAAGAGTGCTGCTTAAAGGAGCTCCAGAGACGGGTGCGAAGCATGGCTATCAGTGCGGACACCAGAGCCGGGCATGAAACGCTAAGGCCGCTGCTGCCGCCACCAAGAAGCCTGTGTGCGAGCAAAGGTCACTATCCACACCTCCCCTCCCTGGAGCCTGTGCAGCCCGCCACTGCCTGGGTCCCTGGATCCCCGACAACTTCCCCGGGAGAACGCACAACGCGCCTCAGGCTGGTGCAACGTCACGCTGGCCTCTGCCGACGCAGGATTGCCCCACACTCCGTGCCCCTCCCTCCCCCTGGCCTGAGTGAGCCAGAGCCCCCGAATCAGCTGCTCCTTTAACCCCGTCCTGTCTGAGCGAAGAACAGACGCCCTCAGGCGACCCACACGCAGAGGCGGGGCCAAATCCAAAGTTGAACCCTCGGGAGCTGTGCAAACAAAGAAAAGAAAGGGAAATCTCTCCCAGCAGCCTCAGAAGCAGCGGATTAAAGCTCCACAACCAACTTGATGTACCCTGCATCTGTGGAATACCTGAATAGACAACGAATCATCCCAAATTGAGGAGGTGAACTTTGAGAGCAAGATATATTATTTTTTCCCCTTTTCCTCTTTTTGTGAGTGTGTATGTGTATGCTTCTGTGTGAGATTTTGTCTGTATGCTTTGCTTTCACCATTTGTCCTAGGGTTCTGTCCATCCGGTTTTTTTTTTTGTTGTTGTTGTTGTTTTGCTTTTGTTTTTTTTCTTAATAATTATTTCTTATCTTTTATTTCAATAACTTTATTTTACTTTATCTTTCTTTTCTTTTCTTTTCTTTCTTCCTTCCTTCCTTCCATCCTTCCTTCCTTCCTTTCCTTCTTTCTTTCTTTCCTTTCTTTCTTTCTTTTCTTTCTTTATTTCTTTCTTTCTTTCTTTCTTTCTTTCTTTCTTTCTTTCACTTTTTCTCCCTTTTATTCTGAGCCGTGTGGATGAAACGCTTTTGGTGCTGCAGCCAGGAGTCAGTGCTGTGCCTGTGAGGTGGGAGAGCCAACATCAAGACACTGGTCCACAAGAGACCTCCCAGCTCCACGTAATATCAAATGGTGAAAATCTCCCAGAGAATTCCATCTCAACACCAACACCCAGCTTCTCTCACTGACCAGCAAGCAAGAGGGCTGGACACCCTATGCCAAACAACTAGCAAGACAGGAACACAACCCCACCCATTAGCAGAGAGGCTGCCTAAAATCATAAGGCCACAGACACACAAAAACACACCACCAGACGTGGATCTGCCCACCAGAAAGACAAGAAACAGCCTCATCCATCAGAACACAGGCACTAGTCCCCTCCACCAGGAAGCCTACACAACCCACTGAACCAACTTTAGCCACTGGGGACAGACACCAAAAACAACAGGAACTACAAACCTGCAGCCTGCAAAAAGGAGACACCAAACACAGTAAGATAAGCAAAATGAGAAGACAGAAAAACACAACAGCAGATGAAGGAGCAAGATAAAAACCCACCAGACCAAACAAATGAAGAGGAAATAGGCAGTCTATCTGAAAGAGAATTCAGAATAATAATAGTAAAGATGATCCAAAATCTTGGAACTAGAATAGAGAAAATGCAAGAAACATTTAACAAGGACCTAGAAGAACTAAAGAGGAAACAAGCAATGATGAACAACACAATAAATGAAATTAAAAATACTCTAGAGGGATCAATAGCAGAATAACTGAGGCAGAAGAATGGATAAGTGACCTGGAAGATAAAATAGTGGAAACAAGTACTGCAGAGCAGAATAAAGAAAAAAGAAGGAAAAGAACTGAGGACAGTCTCAGAGACTTCTGGGACAACATTAAACACACCAACCTTTGAATTATAGGGGTCCCAGAAGAAGAAGAGAAAAAGAACGGGACTGAGAAAATATTTGAAGAGATTTTAATTGAAAACTTCCCTAATATGGGAAAGGAAATAGTTAATCAAATCCAGGAAGCACAGAGAGTCCCATACAGGATAAATCCAAGGAGAAACACGCCAAGACATATTAATCAAACTTTCAAAAATTAAATACAAAGAAAACATATTAAAACCAGCAAGGGAAAAACGACAAATAACACACAAGGGAATCCCCATAAAGTTAACAGCTGATCTTTCAGCAGAAACTCTGCAAGCCAGAAGGGACTGGCAGGACATATTTAAAGTGATGAGGGAGAAAAACCTACAACCAATATTACTCTACCCAGCAAGTATCTCATTCAGATTTGATGGAGAAATTAAAACACTTACAAACAAGGAAAAGCTGAGAAAGTTCAGCACCACCAAAGCAGCTTTACAACAAATGCTAAAGGAACTTCTCTAGGCAAGAAACCCAAGAGGAGGAAAAGACCAACAATAACAAACCCAAAACAATTAAGAAAATGGGAATAGGAACATACATATCAATAATTACCTTAAATGTAAACGGATTAAGTGCTCCCACCAAAAGACACAGACAGGCTGAATGGGTACAAAAACAAGACCCATATATATGCTGTGTACAAGAGACCCACTTCAGACCTAGGGACACATACAGACTGAAACTGAGGGGATGGAAAACGATATTCCATGCAAATGGCAATCAAAAGAAAGCTGGAGTAGCAATTCTCATATCAGACAAAATAGACTTTAAAATAAAGACTATTAGAAGAGACAAAGACGGACACTACATAATGATCAAGGGATCGATCCAAGAAGAAGATATAAGAATTGTAAATATTTATGCACCCAACATAGGAGCACCTCAATACATAAGGCAAATACTAACAACCATAAAAGGGGAGATCGACAGTAACACATTCATAGTAAGGGACTTTAACACCCCACTTTTACCAATGGACAGATCATCCAAAATGAAAATAAATAAGGAAACAAGCTTTAAATGATACATTAAACAAGATGGACTTACTTGATATTTATAGGACATTCCATCCAAAAACAACAGAATACACATTTTTCTCAAGTGCTCATGGAACATTCTCCAGGATAGATCATATCTTAGGTCACAGATCAAGCCTTGGTAAATTTAAGAAAATTGAAATCGTGTCAAGTTTCTTTTCTGACCACAATGCTATGAGACTAGATATCAATTACAGGAAAAGATCTGTAAAAAATACAAACACATGGAGGCTAAACAATACACTACTTAATAACGAAGTGATCACTGAAGAAATCAAAGAGGAAATTTAAAAAACCTAGAAACAAATGCCAATGGAGACACGATGACCCAAAACCTGTGGGTTGCAGCAAAAGCAGTTCTAAGAGGGAAGTTTATAGCAATACAATCCTACCTTAAGAAACAGGAAACATCTCTAATAAACAACCTAACCTTGCACCTAAAGCAATTAGAGAAAGAAGAACAAAAAAACCCTAAAGTTAACAGAAGGAAAGAAATCATAAAGATCAGATCAGAAATAAATGAAAAAGAAATGAAGAAAACGATAGTAAAGATCAATCAAACTAAAAGTTGGTTCTTTGAGAAGATATACAAAACTGATAAGCCATTATTAGCCAGACTCATCAAGAAAAAAAGGGAGAAGACTCAAATCAATGGAATTAGAAATGAAAAAGGAGAAGTAACAACTGACACTGCAGAAATACAAAAGATCACGAGAGATTACTATAAGCAACTCTATGCCAATAAAATGGACAACCTGGAAGAAATGGACAAATTCTTAGAAATGCACAACCTGCCAAGACTGAACCAGGAAGAAATAGAAAATATGAACAGACCAATCACAAACACTGAAATTGAAACTGTGAATTTCAGTGCTTGTGAAATATTGTTGAATTTGGTTTGCTAATATTTGGTTGAGGATTTTTGCATCTGTGTAATCAGGGATATGAAAATTACAGGCCTGTAATTTTCTTTTTTGTTTTTGTGTTTGTCTGGTTTTTGTATTACTGTAAGTCTGGCCTCATAGAGTTAGTTTTGAAGTCCTTCCTTCTCTTAATTTTTTGGGAATAGTTTGAGGATAGGTATTAACCCTTTAAATATTTGGTAGAATTCCCTTTTGAAGCCATCCAGTCCTGGACTTGTGTTTGTTGGAATGTTTTAAATTACTGATTCAGTTTCAATACAAGATTATGTATTATTTTCTGATTCAGTCTTGGAAGATTATGTTTCTAAGAATTTATCCATTTTTTTCTATGTTGCCCAATTTCTCGGCATATAACTGTTCATAGTATTTTCTTGTGATTGTATTTCTGTGAAATAGGTTGTAACTCCTCTTTAATTTCTTAATTTATTTATTTGAGTCCTCTCTCTTTCCTTCTTGGTGAGCCTGGGTAGAGGTTTATCAATTCTGTTTGTCTTTTCAAAAAACCAGCTCACAGTTTTATTGCTTTTTTTTTTTTTTTGGTCTCTCTTTTTTTTTTTTTTTTCAGCTCTGATTTCTATTATTTCTTTCCTTTGTTGATGGTTGTTTATTTCACATTTTCTTATTTTCTGAGGTAAGCCTGTATTTCTAAACACTTCACCCTTAGAACTGTTAGAACTGTTTTTGCTGCAACTCATAGATTTTTGGAAAGTTGAGTTTTTATTTTCATTTGTCTCAAGGTATTTTCTGATTTCTTCTTTTGTTTCTTTTTTGACCCATTGGAATTTGAGTACCAAGTATTTTAGTCTCCATGTGTTTGTGTTTTTCCATTTTTCTTTCTGTAATTGATTTCTAGTTTTATACTGTCGTGGTCAGAAAAGAAGTTTGGTATAATTTCAGTCTTCTTAAATTTATGGAGACTTATTTTGTGGCCTAGCATGTGATCTATGCTGAAGAAAGTTCCATGTGCTTTTATAAAGAATGTGTATTTTGCTCTTTTTGGATGTAATGTTCTAAACATCTATTAAGTTCATCTGGTTTAGTGTTTCATTTAAGGCCACTGTTTTGTTATTGATTTTCTGTCTGGATGATCTATCCATTAATGTAAGTGGGGTGATAACATCCCCTACCATTATTGTATTACTGTCAATTTCTCCCATTATGTCTGTTAATATTTGTTTTATATATTTAGGTATACCTACATTGGTTGCATATATGTTTATGAATGTTGAATTTGCTTCTTGGTTTGATCCCTTTATCATTATATAATGTCATCCTTTGTCTTTCGTTGTAGACTTTGTCTTAAAGTCTACTTTGTCTGATATGAGTATTGCTATTCCAGCTCTCTTTTTGTTTCAGTTTGTGTGGAATATTTATTTTCCATCCCCTCACTTTCTATATGCAGCTGTCTTTAGGTCTGAAGTGAGTCTCTTATAGGCAACATATAGATGGGTCATTTTTTTTTTTATCCAGTCAACCACCCTATGTCTTTTGATTGGAGCATTTAGTCCTTTAAAATTTAAAGTGATTATTTATTAGTATGTTGCCATTTTGTTATTTGTTTTCTGGTTATTTTTGTAGTTCTTCTATTATTTTTTTCTTCTTTTAGTTTCTTCCCTCGTGGTTTGATGACTTTTTTAGTATTATGTTTGGGTATCTTTCTCTTTATTATATATTATTTTTTGTATTTATTGTAGGTTTTGATTTTTGGTTACCATGAAGTTCATATATGTCAAACTATAAATATATATTTAGATGTTTTGAACTGGTAGTCATGTAAGTTCAAACACATTCTAAAAGATTTACATTTTTTACTCCCTTCCCCCAGATTTTGTGTTTTTGATGTCATATTTCACATTTTAATGTCTACCTTTAGCTATTCATTGTAATTACAGTTGATTTTACAATTTTTCTCTTTTAACCTTTGGAGTAGCTTAAGTAGTTGATCTATTGTCTTTACTATTTGTTTGCCTTTACCACTGAGATTTTTTTCCTTCCTATATTTTCTTACTTCTTGTTATAGCATTTTCTTTTGCACTTAAAGAAGACCCTTTAACATTCTTATAAGTTTAATTTAGTAGTGATGATCTCTTAGTTTTTTCTTGTCTAAGAAACTATTATATTTCTCTCTCCTTCAGTTGTGAGCAATAACCTTGCTGGGTAGATTATCCTAGGTTGTAGATTGTATTTTTTATTTGTTTGTTTATTTTCTTTCAGTACTTTAAATATATTATACCACTCCCTTATGACCTTCAAAGCCTCTACTGGAAAAATCAGCTGATAGCTGTATGGGGGTTCCGTTGTATGTGGCTCTTTGCTTCTCTTGGTGCCTTTAAAATTATTTCTCTATCTTTAATTTTTGCCATTTTAATTATGATATATCTTGGTGTGAGTCTCTGGGTTCATGTTGTTTGGGAATTTCTGTGTGTCCTGGACCTGGATTTTTGTTTCCTTTTTCAGGTTAGTGAGGTATTCATCTATTATATCTTCAAATATGTTCTCTGTCCCTTCCTTTCTTCTCCTCCTGGAACCCCTATAATGCAAATATTTGTATACTTGATGTTGTCCTAGAAGTCCCTTAAACTATCCTTATTTTTTTAATTTCTTTTTTCTTTTTGTTGTGCTGATTGAGTGATTTCCACTATTCTATCTTCCTGGTCACTTATGCATTCTTCTCTATCATCTCATCTGCTGTTAATTCTTCCTAGCCTATTTTTTATTTCTGTTACTGTATTCTTCAGCTCTGATTTTTAAAAATGTATTTTCTAGTACTTTGTTGATGTTCTCACTATGTTCTTCTCTTCTTTTCCCAAGTTCATTTAGCATTTTTATTACTGTTGCTTTGAACTCTTTATCAGATAAATTATTATCTCTGTTTCAGTGGGATATATTTTTCTGATATTTTATCTTGTTCTCTCATTTGAAACTTAGTCCTCTCTCCTCTCATTTTTTTTGACTTTCTCTCTTTGTCAATATGAAATTAAGCAAAACAGTTAGTTATCCTGGTCTTGAGAGTGTGTCCTTGTTTGGGAGCATCCCTATGCAGTCTGCATATACCCAGTGGCTTTGGTGGGAGAGCTAGATCTGAAATGAGCTTGGGCTGCATCTTCTCCTGGGTGTGTTGGTGGTTGCCAACTTTGTGGTAGGGATAGAGTCAGAGGAGCTAGAGCTGGAGCTAGGTATGAGCCACGGATCCGCCTAGGTTCAGTGGTGTTTGCTGCCTTATTGGGGATTAGGAGTGGGGCCTGAAGTGCTAGAGCAGGAGCCCTGAGGGAGTTGGGCTTCTCCCAGGTGTGATGGCAGTCTTCCCTTTGGTTGGGGATGTGGCTGGTGCCTGAGGGTTTTGAGCTATACTTCTGAGCTAGCTCTGGGTTCCCACTCTGGTTAGAGGCAGGGCCAGGTCCTGAGCTGGTTTTGCTCCTTCCCCTGTGCATGGCATATATGTGATGGCAAAGGCAGTCTCTGCCCTCGCTAGAGGCAGGACCAGGACCCAAGCTGGCCCTACTCCTTCTCCAGTCCTCACACACGACTTGGTAATGGCAGTCTCTGTCTTAGCAGGAGCAGTGCCAGAGCAGGAGGGGCTAGAGGGGGAGCCCAGCATGGGCTCAGAACCATGTCACGTGCATACTTCTAAACCAATCCCTTTCAGTGACAATACCATAAAGTAAATCAATCCAAAATTTGGCTGCCTAAAAGATAAGGCAGGAATATTGCTCAATAAAATCAGATAAGGTACCAAAGGAAAAATGGATGCTGGCTAGTGTCACCTACAAGGTGCCTTGTGTTTTTTTAGTTTTAAAAAAGCTGCTTTTCTACATCATCTTAAAATTATTATTTTAATGACAAAACAATATAATTTCATGTTGATATACTATAATTTACTAGTATTTTCCCTAATTACTTCATTTTCATAGGCTTATAAAAAGTGAGTTGCTGATATTTTTTAACCTCCTCAATTTATGCATAAGTGATTGCTAGGGAAGAAGTGAGGATGAGGTTATTCTATGAGGCTGGTTTCAGCTGTACTAGAATAATATGTTTTATACAAATTGAATATTCAGGAGATGGTTCTATTATTTTTTTACATCTTTATTGGAGTATAATTGCTTTACAGTGTTGTGTTTCTGCTGTACAACAAAGTGAATCAGCTATATATATACACATATCCCCATATCTCCTCCCTCTTGAGTGTCCCTCCCACCCTCCCTATCCCACCCCTCTAGGTGATCACCCTGTGATGTGATCTCCCTGTGCTATGCAGCTGCTTACCACTAGCTATCTATTTTACATTTGGTAGTGTATATATGTCAATGCTACTCTCTCACTTTGCCCCAGCTTCCCCTCCCACACTGTGTTCTCAAGTCCGTTCTCTATGTCTGTCTTTATTCTTGCCCTGCCCCTAGGTTCTTTTTGTTTTGTTTTGTTTTGTTTGTTTGTTTTTCCCTTTACCCCTAGGTTCTTCAGTACCATTTTTTTAGATTCCATATATATGCATTAGCATACAGTATTTGTTTTTCTCTTTCTGAATTACTTTACTCTGTATCATCTTGGAATTTTAGTTAATCCCGCAAAAAAGGAGAAAGATTATTCATCTGAGATTTAAACATACACAACACCTTCAAAGTCCATTATAAGTTAATCTTTTTGCAATTAACCTCTGGTAGTATTTAGTTTATTTATGTTAACTTAGGCTTCCAAGCTTCAAAGCACATTTCCTCTGGGAAAATCCCAAAGTTTTTTTTTTTTTTTCTTTTTTTGCGGTATGCGGGCCTCTCACTGTTGTGGCCTCTCCCATTGTGGAGCACAGGCTCCAGACATGCAGGCTCAGCGGCCATGGCTCACGGGCCCAGCCACTTTGCGGCATGTGGGATCCTCCGGACCGGGGCACGAACCCATGTCCCCTGCATGGGCAGGCGGACTCTCAACCACTGCACCACCAGGGAAGCCCTTTTTTTCATTATTTTTAACATGAACAACAGCAAGACAATTTCTTCCATTTTTTGATTGCCTATTATTTTCTATATTATCTCATTATTCTAATTATCCCTGTGAAATCAATATTATTATCTCCATTTTACAGAAATTAGCTTTAAGTGGATTACAAAAGAAGACTTTCTAGAAAATGGTGCAAATGGAAATCTAATCTAAGTTTTCTAACTCAAATATCCATGGCATACCACCGAGCTAAATTGCCCAGAATAGTAGCTACTCAATTAAGAGTTGTTGAATCAGGGGATGAACAAATTTTAAGCTCAAATGAGTGTTTTTGCTCCCCTGGGTCATTAAAATGCCATTTGAAAATCACACCATACATTCTCTACCAATTAATGTACATTTAGTAAAGTATGGTCTGTTCGGTTTAAACTGATTCACTTGATTGGATTTGGTTTGTTGTAATAGGCCATAGTATGGTCCTCCCTAGAGCTTTAAATAATGTTCCTAGTTCCCCCCAACCACCCTACCTAAAGTGCAGCTAATTAAGTAGGAAAAAAGGGAAAAGAACTTTCTCCACAGGAAAGCCATTTTGTCAGGCTGGCTATTTTTGATGGCATTTATTAGCAGAGTGGAGCCAGTAATGAAAGGATGGCTAAAATGGGTGAACTTTCTCATTAGTCACAAAGACTGAATGTGTGGAATTGATGAGAAGCCTTTCCATCCTTCCAACTTTGTTGTAAAGAATTGGGGATTCAATCCATAAACTCAGGAAACCATCATCTTAAAGTAGAAAACTGTCAGTTCCTTTTAGAAGCAGGTGAACAACAGAAAGCCAGCTTCTGTTTCACATGTTCACTGACACAAATGCTGTTAGGATCTGGAGTGTGGTATGTATTTGTGTGCATGCGTGTGCCTCTCACACACTAATAGTATTATAATGATCCAGTGGAATTCTTGCAGTCCCTATACTCATCTGAGAACTGTTGTCAGCAGATGCTAAAATGGTTGATCCTTCCTAATTTTGGTCTCTTTCTCTCTTAAGCCACCAAGTATCTACCATTGTGTCACTCACTTCCACTTCTACTTAAGGGGTTAGGAACAAACAAGAGAGTTGAAAAGCATAAAGAAAGTATACTTGTCAAACTTCTGTTCTTTGTTCTTCTCTTTATAAAGTACTTTGTGTACATCACCTTACTTAATCCTCCAAAAATTCCTTATGTAGGTATTATTTCAGTTTTACAGATGGAAAATTAGGGCCTTAGAAGCTAAGTATCATATCTGGGATTACAAATCTAGTAAAGCTGCAATTTCAACTCAGGACTTGGGTAGGGGAAAAAAAAATCTAGAGATTTTTGTAAAGTAAAAACAAATGGGCCATGTGATACAACCACTCAGGAAATTAATAGAACTGTTATTTTAATAGGTGTATAGCATCTAGATGACAGATTATTATGTATCATATCCTCACTTGCAGTGAGCAAATGTAACATCTGAAATGTTACATTTAATTCAGATAGCCATGTTTATGAAACATTTACAGACTTCTGAGTATACAAAGATGCTCAATAAATAAAGAGTTCTGAAATCATATGACAAGATACAGTTTTTATAGATGACAATCATGAAATACCTTAATCCAACTCTCTCGTTAGAGAATTGGATGCTAAAGGCCAGAAGAGTTAATTCCTTTGCTAAAGATCACTGACCTTTATGCTACTTCAATGAAAATAATTAAACAGTCTTAGGGAGAGTTTTCTCACAAGAGCTGAAATCTCAGGCTGATTTGAAGTCAAAAGTCTTACTGCCAGGATTCAAGTAATATATTCCCCTAGGGTAGAAGAAGAGGTATCTGGAGAAAACAGCCACAGTCTATGAATTCCCAGGAACAGGACATGAGGATCAGTGAGAAGGTATTGCAGGGAGGCCAATTATAGATTCATAGCTGGTAGAATTTTATAAAAACTCTGAATGTCTGACAACAAAAGGGAAAAGACAGAAAACTAATATTGTCTTTCTTAAAACAAATTATTCTACCAAAACAGTGTTGTGGAATTAAACTATGTTTTAACCATCTTGAAAAAAGAAACTAATACACAGGTTGCTTAGATTACAAATAATGAGTGTCAGAGATTAACATTAACACAAGTCTGTTTGGCTCCAAGCCTGTATTTTTGATTTCCCAGCATTGGCTCCCAGAAGGCATGTAGGTAGAAATTATTCAGTTGCCTGTCAGGGGTGTGTTGAAAGGAATCTCACACTGGGAAGCAGGCTGATCTTCATGACCTCTTAGATCTCTCAAATGTCTCAGCTTCTTTGATTTTATGATGCAGCTGGATGACATACGTGTAATGTAGCCTCCCAGGTAAGGCTAAAGATGGAAATTGGTGCTTAAAATAGAGCTTTGGAGACTTTCGCTTACCTTGATCTTCTCTGCATCACTCCATGGATGACTGGCATTCGGTTCCATTAAAGTTCATACACCATGGGCAAAATGTTAGAAATTGCTCTCTCCAACCTTATTATAACATGGTTCTTGGCAGGTAGGCCACTTGCCTACTCCAGAGTGGTTTGCTTGGTGTGAAGGTGATTACTCTAGGGTTAATTACAGAGTCCTTCCAACTTTATTACATGGGACCCTCAGAGCTAGAGCCTATTTTTTTGGATGAAGTATGCAAGACTGACTACATATAAATGTGCATCATCATTTGCAGGCATGAACCTTTATAACTGAATAAACTTCCAAGGAACTGAATGGTGAGGTTTACTTGATACTTCCATTCCTACCTCACATCCCTTCCCTTAATACTCTGGGCATTCAATGATATGTGTTAGACATTTCCTAGATTCACCCTGGCCTGGCTGGCCAAACAATTTAGAGATCCGAAGTTTATATCTGTATCATGAGATTTTTCAAAATTATAATTCTTTTTTCTAAAACATCGCATACTGTTGAACATTCCCATTATAAAACCCTTTCCTGTGTTGCCTCCAAAGAAATAACAATTACATTTACTTTTTTTTTTTTTTGCTTCAAGTAACAGACAACTTAGTGACTTAAGTAATGTGGTTATTTTTTTGTCATCTAATTTGCAAATTATAAGAGGTATAGAGGTATGAACACAACCAGTGGTGAGTATAACAGGTGTCTGGCTCTGCTTCCTTGGATTCTCTTTGTTCTGTCCTTCTCATTGTCAAGTTTGTCTTCAGGGTGACTCATCATGGCCTCATGTGTCTACTAATCTCAACAAACAAAAGTTTCCATATCTACATCCAGTACAGACAGGGAGGCAAATTCCAGTGTATGCAGTGTAAGTCCTTTTTAGTTTTTATGGGGCCAACCTACATTGCTGGACCAATAAGAGTATACAGAGAGATGATTCTGTCCATTTGGAATGATTTAGAATGATTGGAATTTATTTATAAAGCTAGTGATGGGATCAATTTCCCCTATGTCATGTGAGAAGGGCAGAGTAGATACCTGAATATCCTCAGTGTCCTGTTGGGAAGCAAGAAGATACAACAGGTACTGCACAGGCAGAACCAAATTTCCTTTACTCTTCTAGAACCTTCTCAGTCTTCTATGGGCTTTTCTCCTGTCACAGATACTTCGTGCTAATGCTCACCTTGTTCTGTCTTTGGACTTGTCTTTTCACTCTAGAGATCATTTGTGGGTTATTTTCATATATAGTAGACACATTCTGTCATAGATGTGTGTGTTGTACAGTGATTAAGGGAACAGACTGGAGACAGGCAACCTAAATCTGAATTCCAATTTGATCATTTAGCAATTTTTAAATTCTCTGTGATTCATTTTCTTCAAATGCAAAATTGGGATAACAACAGTTACCTGTCCATTAAGGCAAAAATTCTTATACGGATTAAATAACAAAATACGGAAAGTGCTTAGAACAGTATCTGGCCTTTTTTTAGAAAAAGCCTGCTTATGGTACTTCAATCTCAAGAAAGGTGGATATGAGCAAAAAGAGGAGAAAGAGAAAAGAAAAAGCATTTCCCTTATTATCCATTATCCTATTTCATGTTCAAAAGGATAACAATAATAAATGTCTTAATCAAGAAAAAAACTGTGTTCCTTATGCTCATTTCTTTGAAAGAAGGGATCAATATTTATTATGCTCTTAGTGTATGCTAGGTACTGATATGAGTGTTTTAAACCTACCTTCACCTGTAGTTTCTCCCAAACCAGATGAAGAAGAATTATTGCCATTCTTTTACAAAGGAAGTTCTCAGGCTCAGAATACATGAGTATGTTGCCAAGGTCAGTAAATGGTGAAATTAGGATTTGAAATCAGATTAGTCTAACTTTCCTTGCTTACTTTTACCCATTCCCTTGAATTTAATATAATAATCATTTCCTCTTTAAAGCCTTTTTTTTTTTTAACTACTCAGGCGGGTTCTGTGATCCATGTCTTTGTTTGCAGAAGACCCTATGCTTGCTGCTATGGTATCATTGATCATATCATAATGCCATTGTCTGATATTGTCACATTACTTGCGCATGTCCCCTTATAGACTTTTACCTCCTTTTATAGTCTCAGCAGACAGCAGCAACCTCAGTGAGTGTTTGTTAAATAAATAATAAATTAATGAGCAGACATGAGAGTCTTCAAACCCCATGATGTTCTTTCTTCTATAACACTCAGAACTTCAGTCTTCTCTTTAGGGAAATATACCAAATTGGGAGGGAGGGAGGGGTGGACAGATGGATGGATGGATGGATAGATTGATAGATATGGATATATATTCTGTAAATATAGATAGATTCTATAGATATAGGTTCTATAGAAATAAATATAGAAGTAGATAGATAGATGTACTCTATAGATATATTTATATATTCTGGAGATGACTCTAGTAAGCTAAAGCTCCAAAGGACCTTAGCACCTTAACCTTTACCCACCCATGCCCAGGATTTTATAGATGGGCCTGTTTTACATATGGGCCAGAGAGGAGTGAGTGGTCAAGGTCCCTTGATGAATCCTTGGAGGAAATGAGTCATATATCCATTCTTATGGATAGAACTTGGCACTCAAACCAAGATTTCTCTTTTAAACATTTCTGCAGGGCAGACACATCTGTTCATATCACTTTGTCAGGTCACTTGGCTTTCCTTTGCTAAGCAGAAGAAAATCTTGAGAAAACTTCAAATTGTAATGAAAGAACAAAATGTATACGTATGTATATGTCTGTTAACATTGAATACAAATCTTGTAGTTTCTTATTGCCCCTTTAGCATTTTTTTTCCTTTTTCAGAATTGTTCTCCCTTTCTTTGCTACTTTTATTAAACAACATTTTTTGAGGGACATGTATATTATGCAGAGTTAGAGAACTGGTTTAAAATAGGGCCAGAAGGGCTTCCATGGTGGTGCAGTGGTTGGGAGTCCACCTGCTGATGCAGGGGACACGGGTTCGTGCCCCGGTCCGGGAGGATCCCGCATGCTGTGCAGTGGCTGGGCCCGTGAGCCATGGCTGCTGGGCCTGCGTGTCCGGAGCCTGTGCTCTGCAGCGGGAGAGGCCACAGCAGTGAGAGGCCAGCATACCGCAAAAGGAAAAAAAAAACCAAAATAGGGCCAGAAGTTAAGATATTTTATGGGACTGGAGAGATGGGCTTCAATGTAAGGTGGTTAGTTTTTAAATCAATGTAAAAATATATAGAAAAATTGAAAAAAACAAAGCATTTTTGATTTTCACAGTAAGAAAATAAACACTGACCTCACTTTAAATAGCTCTGCAGCTTTCTTTGGAAGGTGGGTAAGGAACACTTCATAAAAGCAAAAGTTTATGAATGTCATTCATTGCTTACACATTCCATTACTCATATATCTATTAGAGAAACTCAGATGATTAATCTTATTTCTATAGCAACTATTTACTTAACATCGTGTAAGCATTAAGTGTTGTGCTGGGTTACCACATGAGTCTTGGTCATTATTCCCAAGGAGTTTGCCATTTAGTAACACCATCCCTATGAATTACACACTAGTTTATGAAAGTTGTTTTTATTGTTGCTTTTATATGCATTAACACATGCTGATATTTTATGATAGGTACGTAGGTAGGTAGGTATTGTTATTTTCTTTTCATTTTACAAATAAGAAAATGGAGGTTTAAGGATGTTAAGTGATGTGGCTCAAAATTTGTACCTAGAGCACCTAACTTCATGCCCAATGGAATTACCACCATACCAGGCCTCAGGTATCAGTAGTGACAGAATTTGCATCACTTCTCCATTTCCCATTTTATAAAACTGAAACCTCAATCTATTTTTTTAGTATAAATTCTCTAAAACTAAATTTTAGTAAAATTTTAGTAAAAATTTTAGTAAAAATTTAGTAAAATTCTATCACTGGATAGTTAATTTTGCTAATAAAGCACATTATTTATTATAGTATTGAAGCCCCTTTTGTACATATCAGTTCCTACCCAGGATTATATGTTTAGGTTTCACTTTTTTAGTATTTTTACCCACCCCAAAACAAACAATAAAACAAATGGAAATTAACTCCTGATGTTTTTACACATGATGCTTACTCAATAACAATGAGTTAAGTTGAATTATATTCAACCTACCTATAAGAGGAAGTTTATTGTACTGGTTAGGAAAACAAGCTCTGGTGTCAGAAAACCTGAGTTTAAATCCTGCTTCTACCACTGGTAAACTTCATGTCCTTTGGCAAATCTCTTGGTCTCTCTGTAACTCAGTTTCCTCAATAGAAGTGGGGGTGAGTGTAATTATTTCACAGTGATAGGGTGCTGATTACATGATAAGCTGTTCTTAGCACACTGGTACCCTAGCTTCAGTTAGAACTGAATTCCTTTTACTTCCTTCCATTTCTTTCTCATGTTACTGATGATCCCCAATTTTATTATATACAAAATTCCCCTGAGAACCTGGGTAAAATGTAGATTCCTTGGCCTGACCCCAGGTACCTGCACCCACTAGGTTGATGTGGGCTCAAGAATTTTCATTTCTTTACATGCATTCCTGGGTGACTTTGCTACAGGTGGTCCACCATTCACATTTTCAGGAACTCAGCCTTGGGGCATTTGTATGAATTTACTTTTTGCAATCTATGCACCACTCCCACTTCCTGTCGCCATGACCTGGTCAGGACCCAACTCTGAATGTTTCTATAATTCCTGGCACTGCTACTTACAGGATGACAGGGACCTTCCAATCATCTAGTCATATCCACATTTCAACCCTGACCTGCACCTTCACTAAATTGTTAAGTCCCTAAAAGCTAGAGGAAACTAAGCTTTTCCCCCTAAACCACAAATCTCTCTAACTTTTCTAACTTCTTGGAAGCTGCCTTGAAAGGTCCAAGGGAACCTCCAAAGCAACATTCTGAGCATAACTCTTAGTAGGAAGACTTACATGCCATTTTCTGCTAGCTAGATGCTCATGACAGTTCCTTCTTTAGAAAAAAAAAAAAAAGGAAATGTAGCAAAGGAGCAAGAAAAGTTATGAAGTTCATATTAAGATTATGCAACTGGAAATTAAAGCATGGAAGCATGGCACTCATATGCCAGAAATTCCTCCTAGAAAGCCCAAGGGTAAATGGCAGTTTGGGCTTCAGGGAAGAAAGTAAAGAAATAACTAAGTAAACCAGCTTCTTGACTAGAAGGATGTAAATAACGAACACAGTCACTGCTTATCCAGTTCTCAGTGCCAGGCACCGTGGCAAGTGTCTCCTGACCATTTTTCATTGTCAAAGGTTATATACCTAGATACAGTGAGGTAGAGGTCAGCCATTTCTCCCAGCTCTAGTAAAAGAACACCCTCAATGTCATCTCAGCTTCTTTCTTCTCCCCACCCTTTCTGGGCAGGTTCTCTCAGCCAGAAAGCCCCCTGGACTTCAGTGCTGCCAACTCGAAGAATGCACCAACATGAAGAGAAAAAGTAATTAGTAAAGAGGATAAATTGACCTATGTAATTAAACCCCCCTCACCCAGGTGGGGGAAAGGGGTTTTGAAAAAGGAAGAAAACAAAGCTCAAGTATGGTGAGCAGAGAGAGACATTTTTACTACTTTTCTTTGTGATTTTTTTTTTTTTTTTTTTTTTTGGTGGCAGAGACAGTCGGGAGGCACACTCCGTATTTTCACATACAAAGAGGAGATATAGCACCCTACCCTGGTGTCTGGGAGCACAGACTTGGGGCCAGAGTTCCTTGGTCTAAATCGCAGCTGCCTCCCTTTACTAATCTTGTGGCCTTTGGAGTTATTTAAACTCTATGTGTCTCTTTTTCTCTCTTAATTTTTGCCTCTATCATGAGGATAGTAGTGTCATTAACTCCTTGGACTGACATTAAGTAAATGATTTTAATGTAGGAAAGTGCTTAGAATTTAGCACATAATGACCACTGTTGAAATGTTTGCTGTCATTTTCACATCTGTATCCTTTTTTAGGTTGTGTGTTTCATGAGTGCTGGGGCCACATTTAATTGTTTCCTGGGCCTTCAGTTTCCAGCATAGGACGTGGTTGTAAGTTGAATTAGCCAGTCAGATGAACAATGTTCTGTATTGTATGCTTTCTCACCAGACCCATTCCACTCATAAGCATGATGGAAGTAATTCCTAAGTAGTTCTAGGTCATGCCAGAGAACCCAGAGGCTTATGTGCTTCTCCTTTCAGGAATTAGAGAGGAGGATTTTTTTTTCTGTTTAGCCACATCCAGAGCATAAACTAAGTCCAAAGAAAGAAATGGCAATAAAGATGGATAGAAGGAGAAGATGGTAAGAGGTAAGACAGGGAGGGATGTCAAGGTAGAAACTATTTATTACAAGTCACTGTCTTCTGCCCTGCTGCAGATGGTATCTTCTTTAATATAGAGTTTTTTGGCTCCTTCAAGTGTTTACTTCATTTGAAGTATTCTGTTTACTGTTTTGAGTAATGAAAGCAGTCACGTTCCTGTGAGTGCACAGAAACCGATTACACGTGCATACACACACACACACACACACACACACAGCTTAAGAAGAAAGGAGAAACTTCATTTGACATTTTTAGAGGTCAATAGAGGTGTTATGTAATAGTAGCTACCTTAATGTAGTATTTCTGTTCTTGCAAAGAACAGAATGAATGTGCTTAATAGGAAGCCCTTGCAACTCACATTCTCTGACCCAAATGCAATTGCCTTTTCAACTTTCTAAAATTTTCCTTTTTTCCCATTTATAATTAATAGACTGACAACTGTATGTATGATTCCTAACTGGTTTATGAATGAATGAATGAATAAATAAATGAATGAGTGAATGAATGGATGAATTTTTCCAGTGCATTTAATGCACTCGAACTCAAATTTCTAGAGCATTGCAGGCGAGGGGAATTAATGAACTCTGCTTTCTGAAATCAGAGAAGAAGGAAGTTTGTTTCAATTTTACCACATCCAAGAGTTGAAGCAGATGATGTATTAAAGAAGGTGGTTAAATCCCACCGTTGAATCCTATATCATGATCCTCAGTGGCACACTTTACAAAGAAAACTCTCCGATCGTTCTTTCTGGGTGAACATTTGCTAAGGAAAATCTATAACAAGGTCTGATTATTGGAAGCTTAAAGTTTCTTCTCTGGCATACATTTTAAAAATAATGAAGGCTCGAAACCACTTTGACAATAGTTCTGATTTGACCCAAGTGATTAAAAGGGTCAACGGGAGTTCATTTATTTCCCACTTAGGAAAAATTTAAGAAAAATAAGCCCTCTGTGAGTATCTTAGGATATCTTTGTGATTAGAAGACTCTCAATTCAGCAATAGCTGAGTGGTCCTTTAGTGAAAAAACCAACACTGCCAAACTCTAGAGCTTAATAATAATTCCCCCTTGATACTAAAATGCACCTCTCCAGTGTATGCTCTGATGGAAGGTCTTCTTGCTATTTCTCTAACTGATACAGACTCATAAAATGTAATCATATGATGTGCTGCATTTTTATGGAGATAGAAATGTGACCAATAAATTCCACATCAGATCTGAAAAGATTGCCCCTCGTACAACTTTGTTTTGGGAAATGAATGCATGCATGTCTGTGTGAGTGCAAGGAAACCTATGTGCACACATGTACATGCACACAGAGCTTGAGGGAAAAGAAGTAACCTTTGTTTCGGTATTTTTAGATATCAGTAGAGGTTGTTCTGGAAGAGCATAACCTTACATGGCTACCTGCTATGTATTTCTAGTCTTCTGAGATCAGGTGGGAAGCCTTTTCTGCCGTATTTATGTTATCTGCCTAAGTTATCTTTATGGAAGGAAGAATTTTATGATGTTATTAAGTGTAGTTGGGAAAGTCTTCCATTGCTGAGCATTTGACTAGGGTTAGCCTCAGATAAAACACACACACACACACACACACACACACACACAGACCTAGATTAGGTTTTGAACAAGGGGTTTGCATCCAGAGTGCCTTGAAGTGAGTGATGATTCTGCTACTTACTGCTATGTGATCTTGGCTGAACTCTATGACTACTTGAGGTTTTAATTTTCTCACTTGTATAGTGAGGTTAGTGCTAATACATAGCTCAGATACTCATATATGGAAGGTGATGTTTGTCATTATTATTATTGCTGTTGTAACTATTTGATGCTTCTACTTACTAGGCCTAGTGTCTATTTCTAACCCCATCTACTATGTCAAGTATTCTATTCCTGCCCCAAAAGATGAGCAGATAGATCCCAGTTTATAAATATGCTATTTACTTGAAGCCCATTGATGAGTCAGCTGCCTGAACATTGAGATGATTTTCCTCCCCATGTTAATAGCGGCCAACTCACATCAAAATCCTATCCTTTGCCAGAGCTTATGTAAATACCTTACATGTATCATGCCATTAATCTCTATAGACAGTCCACAAAAGTTTCCAAAAGGAACAACCAAGATTCAGCAAGGTTATTTTCCAAACTTGGTCACACAAAGTAGTTTATGACAGCACCAAGCCCAGCACAGATTTTTGTCATTCAAAACTCCTGTCCTTTCTTTATTGAACCACTTTGCCCTTCCATAGTAAGAAAAGTAAAAGAAAAGTTAGGATCACGTAAAGGATGGCTCAAACATGGTGCTGTCTTGCAAAAGCTCACCAATTCAGAATGCAGCTACTATCTAACCTGTTGTCTCTTTGTGTTTGTGTATCTCTTAGAATGCCTTCACTTACAAGTAACAGGAAAACCTTACTCAGACAAGCTTGGAAGACAGGGAAATGAATCACCTCAACCACTGCAAGGGCAGGGGTAAAAGGAGTGCTAATCTTAACACAATGCACAGTGCAACCATACTTTCAAGTTCCAAGGTTCTTTCCACCTCCCCTTTCTGGCCGTTTATTATGAGTTTCATGTTCACTATACTAAGATGATGGACACATGTCCAGATATCATATATGAATGCCTCTTCCTGTATCTCTTTCTTAGGAATAATGATTCCTTTTCCAGAAGCCATAGTAGACTCTTAAAATATCTTATACCAGGATTGGGATATATGCCAATTTCTAAATAATCACTGGCAAGGAGTTTGGACCTTACTTTGACAATTAGTCAAAATGTTTGGAGTGGAATGGATGCTGGCAAGATAACTAATAATACTCTCAAATTGTGTGTGTGTGTGTGTGTGTGTGTGTGTGTGTGTGTGTGTAGCCACATGGAGGGATTTTACAGTATATTTCTGTACATGGTGGATAATATCCCAACTTCTTTGCCGATACAGTAACTTCCTATTCTTCCTTGTGGTGTCCACTCCTACTTGGAAATAGGGGATAAACGACTAACTCTTATGGAATTAAGAATGTTTCTTCCAGCTTTTTGTGTGTATTATAGAGTCCATTAAAAGTCAGGTGTCTAAAAAGCCAGGAGCGCCTTGATTGTAGCCAATTTCTTGGCACTTTCTGACTTGTAATTAACAGGAGTGGTGATTGAATAATTAGATAAACCCATTCAGGGAAATCACTTGAATAGGATGCATCTACAGCCATCATGCCAAAGTCTTTTTCAGAAGAGAGTCATTCAATGATGCATTTTAAGAACTGTAACAGAGCTGATTTGTGTTGCATGGAAGTATCAGAGAGCTTTCATATTTGTCTCAGTCAATATCTTCATTTCTTTTGGTTAAATATTTAGTATTGCTATTTCAGGAGCACAGGGCTAAATATATCTTCCACACTGATGTAACTTTCACACTGTTACCAGCAAACTAGAAAAATGTTTTCTGAACATTTGGTGTTGCTTTACTTAAAAAAACAAAATGTTACCATTCTAACAGGTGTGTAATGGAATCTCATTTTGGTTTTCATTTGCATTTCCTTAAAGATTAGTGATGTTTCGTACTTCTTCCTGTGTTTATTGGCCATTTCTATGCATTATTGACCTGTACAAATGTTTTGTCCATTTTTAATTGGATTGTTTGACTTTTTCATAAGTTCGTTATAGGAGTTCTTTATATATTGTAGATACAAGTCCTTTATAAAATATGTTCTGTGAATATTTTCTCAGTCTATGAGTTACCTACTGATTTTCTTTACAGTGCCTTATGATGAAAGTTTTAATTTTGATAGTCTAATATATAAATTTATTTTTTAATGGTTAGTGTTTTTATGTTTAAATCTAAATTATTTGCATACCCCTAGGTCGCAGGGATATTTCCTATATATTTTCTAGAAATTTTAGCATTTATGTTTAAGTATATGATTAATCTCAGAATATTTTTGTGTATGCTGTGGGGTAAATGTCAAGGTTATCCCTGTTCACCTTCTATGGATGCCCATTTCGAGTACTGGCACCATTTGTTGAAAATATTTTCCTTACCTCGTTGGTTTGCTTTGGTAACTTTGTCGAAGATGAATTACCTGTATAAGTGTTGGTTATCTATGATCTTTATTTAGTTCCACTGATTGATTTGTATCTCTCTCTGCCAGTCCTTCACTGTCTTGATGGTTATAATATTTGGAAGTTAGTATTATTAGTTCTCTTTTTTTAAACATTTAAATATATATATATATATATATATATATATATATATATACATAAATATGATTTTTTAGATCCTTTGCATATAAATTTTAGAATCCATTGTTGATTTTTACAAGAGTCCCGGCTGGGATTTTGATTGATATTACATAAATAGAGACAAAGATATAGATATAGTTCAAGTTAGAAATAAATGGTATCATCATCATAATATAATCTTAGTAGTATAATTTATAAACATGATATACTCATGATATATTTGGGTCTTTTAAAATTTCTCTGAAAAGAACATTGTAGTTTTTGTTGTAAAGTTTTCAGGTATTTTGGTAAATAGATTTCTAAGTAGTTTTTGATTGATAATGCTGTTTTAAAAGGATAATTATTTTCAATTTTGCTCTCCATTTGCTTATAGGTATGCAACTGATTTTTATAAATTAATCTAGTATCCTATTATATTGCTAAATTTACATACTACTTCTCATAGGGGTATTTTTGGTAGATTTCTTATCAATTTCTATTTACCTAGTCGTATCATATGTGGGTATTTAAATTTTCTCATGCCTTTATTTTTCTTACTTTATATGACTGGCTTGAAATAAGTATGATTTTAAATAGAAATGAGGATAAGAAAACTTAAGGGAAAGCATTCATACTGTCACTATTACATATAATGTTATTTGTAGGATTATTATATATGCCTCTTATCAGGTTGAGGATTTTTATTTCAAATTCTAGTTTGTCAATAATTTTACAGTGAATAAAAGTTGAATTTTAACAATTCTTTTTCTGTCCACACCCTCTTTCCTTCCCTTCTGAGACCCCATTTATATGAGTTTAGTCACTTAATATTGTCCCACAATTCACTCTGTTAACTTTACTTCAGTGATTTTTTTTCTTCATTTTGTGCTTCAATGTAGAACATTTCTATTGCTATGTCATTGGGTTTTTTTCTGCTTTATTAGATTGGCAGTTCATGCCATCCATTGAATTTTCCATTTGAGATGCTGGATTTTTCATTTCTAGAAATTTTAAGTCCTTCTTTAATATCTTGCCTTTCTCTCACCATGCTCTAGCTTCCTCTACCTTCTTGGACATTTGTATTAAAGTAGCTGTTTTTATTATCCATGTCTATTAATTCTATGATCTGGATTTGATATGTTAATATTTTTTCAAACACTTTTTTCACCTACGTTTATGATGGTTATTGTTCTTTGGACATCCATCTATCTATCTTTTTCAAATGTTCATATCAGTGTAATACTGGACTCATAGATTGAGTTGACAAGTTCTTCCTCTATTTTCTGGAATATTTGAGGAAGATTGTTGATATTTTTTCTTTAAATGTATGATAAAATCCACGATTGAAGCTACTTGTAGTTTTCTTTCTGGAAAATAGTTTAATTATAAATTGATTTTTTAAAAATTTAATTTAAGGTCATGCTACTTTAGTTTACTATTTGTTTACATGTCAATTCTTGCAAGTTGTATCTTTCAAGAAAACTGATTATTTCTTCTAAGATTTTTTAAAATTATTTTAATAAATTTATAACAATACCTTAATATCTCTGTAAATCTACTAGTGATGTCTTTCTTTCATTCCTAATAGTGGTAAGTTGTATTTTCTCTATTTTTATTGACCACTTTAATTGTTTTTTTTTTCAAGTTATAGATATTTTCCAAATATAGCCTTTAATTTTGTTGTTTTTCTCTTGTGTTTCTATTATCTATTTATTGACTTCTGGATATTTATTTTACTTATTTATACTTATTTTGGGTTTAATTCACTCTGTTCTTTTATATTTTCCATAGAAGTTTATTCCTTTGATTTGAGACCTTTCTGTATTTTTAGTAGAAGCAACTTTTCAAATAAATCTTGCTTTTCTTGGATTCCACAAATTTTATAGGTTATGTTTCATTTCCATTCCATTCAAAATATTTTCTAATTTACACTGTGATTTCTTCCTTGTTCCATGGGATATTTAGAATTGTGTTGCATTATTTTCAAATAGTTATAGTTTTTTAAAGTCTTTTGGTCTTAATCTTTAATTTTGTTGTGATCAGAGAATATACTCTATGTCAACTCAATCCTTTAAAATTTATTAAGTAAGCTGTTTGTTGACATATAGAATATGGCCTCTCTTGGCTAATCATTCATATGTTCTTGGAAAAAAGCATAGCACATATTTGCTGCTATTGAAGAAAATGTTCTATAAATATAAATATCACCAAACACTGTTTGATGATGGTGTTTTGGTTCAAATCTTCTCTAAACGTACTGAATTTTGAAGGCTACCAGTTATATCAGTTACTAAAAGAGGATTCTTAAAGTCTCCAAGTATAATTATGTGTATTTATGCATTTTTTTCAGATTTCTCTACTGCTTTATTAGTTTTGAAGTTCCATTTTTAGGTTCATACACATTTTTGCATGTTCCTTGATGAGTTGACTTTTTTATCATTAACTGTGTTTTTCTTAATGCTGATGTTATTTCTTGCTTAGAAGTCTACTTTGTTTGAAATTAAAGCAGCTACTCCATCTTTCTTTTGATTAACATTAGCATAGTATATTGTTCTCCATTCTTTTACTTTTAACCAATTTGTGTCTTTATATTTGTTTTACTTGTTCTTTTTTCCTGTCTTTTTAAATGTTGTTTGAATAAATTATATTATTCCATTTTATTTATTATATTGGCTTTTTTTTTTTTTTTTTTTTTTGCGGTACGCGGGCCTCTCACTGTTGTGGCCTCTCCCGTTGCGGAGCACAGGCTCCGGATGCGCAGGCTCAGCGGCCATGGCTCACGGGCCCAGCTGCTCCGTGGCATGTGGGATCTTCCCAGACCGGGGCACGAACCCGTGTCCCCTGCATCGGCAGGCGGACTCTCAACCACTGCGCCACCAGGGAAGCCCTATTATATTGGCTTTTAAGTATACTTCTATATTTTTATGTTTCTAATGGTTACTCTAGATTTTACAATATGCATCTTTAACTTATTATAATTAACCATATATTAGTATTACACCATTTCATATATAGCATATGAAACTTATAACATCATACTTTAATTTACTCCTTATCCTTTGTTCTCTTGATATTATACTTAATTTTATATATATATATATATATATATATATATATATATATATATATATATATATATATTACAACTTTATTGGAGTATAATTGCTTCACAATGGTGTGTTAGTTTCTGCTTTATAACAAAGTGAATCAGTTATACATATACATCTGTTCCCATATCCCTTCCCTCTTGCATCTCCCTCCCTCCCACCCTCCCTATCCCACCCCTCCAGACAGTCACAAAACACCTATCTGATCTCCCTGTGCTATGCGGCTGCTTCCCACTAGCTATCTACCTTACGTTTGGTACTGTATATATGTCCATGCCTCTCTCTCACTTTGTCACAGCTTACCCTTCCCCCTCCCCATATCCTCAAGTCCATTCTCAAGTAGGTCTGTGTCTTTATTCCTGTTTTACCCCTAGGTTCTTCATAACATTTTTTTTTCTTAAATTCCATATATATGTGTTAGCATACGGTATTTGTCTTTCTCTTTCTGACTTACTTCACTCTGTATGACAGACTCTAGGTCTATTCACCTCATTACAAATAGCTCAATTTCATTTCTTTTTATGGCTGAGTAATATTCCATTGTATATATGTGCCACATCTTCTTTATCTATTCATCCGATGATGGACACTTAGGTTGTTTCCATCTCCGGGCTATTGTAAATAGAGCTGCAATGAACATTTTGGTACATGTCTCTTTTTGAATTATGGTTTTCTCAGAGTATATGCCCAGTAGTGGGATTGCTTGGTCATATGGTCTATATATGTTTTAAACCCCAAAATACATTGTTATTTATATCCTAGTCAATTACTTTTTAAAGAAATTTAAAAATATGTATATATGTATGTGTACATGAATATGTGTGTGTGTGTGTGTGTGTATCCATTTATGTATCATTTTTGGTGATCTTTATTGAGCTTCCACCTGGTATTGTTTTTCTTCAGCTGTAAGAATTTTCTTTCACATTCCTTGCAGTGCAGTTCTGTGAGTTCTTCAGCTTTTGTTTGTCTGAAAAAAATGTAATGTTTTATTTATTTTGTAAGGGTTTTGTGATGGTTATATAATTCTAGATTGATTTTTCTTCTCTTGATCAGCACTTAAGAACTTGTTCCATAATTTTCTGGCTTGCATCATTTCTGATGAGAAATCAGTATAATTTCTTACTGTTATTTGTGGATATGTAGTATGTTTCTTCTTACTTTATCACTAATTTTTAGCAATTTGTTTTTGAGATTTGGTGCATAGAGAGTTGCTGAGCTTCTTGAATCTGTTAATATTTTTCATCAAATTAGTTTATAATATATTTTTATTATTTCTTTAACCTTTTTCTGGCTTTCAGTCTCTTCTGGTACTCCCATTACAAATTTTTACTGCCTTGTATTTTCAAACAGACTGAGAATCTATTTCCCCACCTTTACTCCCAGTCTTTTTTACTCTTTATGCTTCAGTCTATAGAATTTCTATTGCCATATTTTCACGTTTATTTATATTTTCTTTTGAAGTGTCCAATCTAATGTTAAGCCCATACTGTAGATATTTTTTCAGATGTTATGTGTTTCAGTTTTATGGTTTCATTTTTCTCTTTTTTAAGTTGTTCCATTTCTCTTCTGATATTCTTTCATTCACTGGTTTAGAGTCTTTTTCTGCTAAATTTAAAATCTCTGGATCTGTTTATGTTTATTTTTTTAAATACATATAGGTCACATTTTCCTGCTTTTTCACATGTCTGATATTGTGTTATTTTATTTGGCCATGTTGGATATTACATTTATGAGATTCTAAGTTTTGCTGTCTTCCTTTAGAAATTTTTGAATTTTATTCTGGAGAATCAGCTTGACTCATTCAAAATCTGTTTTAAACTTTGTGAAGATTGTTTTAATGTAGTCCTTATTATATGACTAGAGTTGCTCTATTTCTAAAATGTGGTCTTTTTGAGGAGGCTTCAATTCAATACCCAGGTTATTAAGCAAGGTCACTCCTCCCTGACTGTTCAGAGTGCCCATGTCTCCTTATTATATGATCTTGGGGATTTCCACTTAGCTCACAACTTCCAGTAGCTGTTCTCTTCCTGAACTTGAAGAATCTTACTATATACATGTGTAGCTTGGTATTCAGCCAAAACATAAAGGCACCCCTATTCTTACTTTTGGTGCTGCTTCTCCATGTTTCTCTCTTTACTCTGGTACTTTGCCTTGCAAATTCTGCTGCTTCAGCAGCCCCAAACTCCAACTGTTACTCCCTTGCTCAGCAAGACCACCATCATCAGCTTGAGTCCACCACCATGCATCATGCTCATGAATGTGTCTACAGGCAGAGTGTTGGGGGATAAAGTGCCATGTCTCAAGTACTCCCCTTTTCTGAATACACACAGTCCTGAGATGCCTATAGTCTACCAGCTGAAAATAGGGTTCTTGACATAGTATTTCCAGTTTTGTAGTCATGTAGGGTGAGGGGACTAGTCCAGTATCGAGTTCTCTGTTATGACTAGACACAGAAGTTACTTAGTGACATTTTGAAAAATACTGATGAAGAATCCCAGCTCATTTCTCCTAGACTGTAATTTCTTTGACTTTTGAAAGTCCACAGTTCTTATCTATTTACACTCATTGTAAAAAAAAATGAGCAGAATTGCTATATAATTCCATTTCTTACTTTAGAGAGGTGGGAAGAGAGTTTGTGGGTAAAGGCAGGAAGACCAGTTAGTATTCAATTGTAACAGTCATGTGATAAGTGATGAGAATTGAATTAGGGGAGTAGAATTGAGATTGGAAGACATGAACAGATATTAGGGAGATTTACAAGGTTACCATATTTATTTTGAGGTGTGAGGAGGAAAGAGAGAAGAGTGGGTGATGAATTCCAAATTGCACATAGTGATTTTGAGGACATACAGGTGGAAAATTTTTTAGTGGTCAAATATGTAGGCATTGTGCTGAAAGAAGAGTATAGATTAGAAATAAAGAGCGGAAATTAAAGCTATGGTAGGTGAGATATCCCCAGAGGGCCAGTAAAGTGAGAAGAAAAGGAAGATTTAGGAAGGCCAAGTGGAGAAAACAAAAACATATAGAGTATTTTAAATGTGGTTTCCCATGTTCTTTTATTGACACAGAAAAATGTCATATCCCAAACCATTTATTAAAGTACCCAGGATAGAATTGCTAAGACCTTGCATGAAGAATATCTTTGAAAACATATATTGTTTGTCATAGCAGTAGGATTTTCCCTCTGTGATCATCATAAAATCAAAACCTACAAGTGTTCTGATAATATTACTGGTGAACATGGCAAGGTCATTATCTCTCCTAAATTGTCATCTAAATTTGAGAATATAGAGTATACATTAATATGTTCATTTTATTAGCTTTTTTTGTGTGCTTGTCTAACTCAGCTGATACTTACCACATTACACACACACACACACAAAAATAGTTAATGATTAGTCCAAATGGTGAACAGATTGCAATACAAAAAAAAAAAAAAAGACCTCTTTGGAAAAAATCTAAACAGTATGTGTATTGTGTGTGATTAGCTTTTTTTCCAGTGTTGTTATTCTATGTCATAGCAGTCGATGTAATTGCATCCTGGGAATACGTTACAACATGTGTTTTGCCCAGATGAAGAGTAATCACAAAAAGTAATTTGAACTTGTCATTTGGTATCATTACTATAAATGGCAGGACAATATTTCGTTAAATCTTCATGACTTGGATATGCATTTTTGTAACCATTCCAAAAAGTTACTAGAGATGGCAGATGCCTGACAGAAATCTTTCAGATAGACTGTTTTTGTGGTTTTAAAAAAAAATCCATAATGAATTTTTTGCCTACCACTCTTCTGTGGACTTGTAGTTTAAATGCAGAATCATCGGGAAGCATGCCCCCAATTCCCTGCACACACTTGTAGACACACACACACACCCTATAAGTAAATGATAATCAGAATATAATTATTTCTGTACTTCTTTTGTATTTGGAAGAAATTAAGTCACCAGGTCTTCTTTGCAGTGTGCTTACAGTTTTTCAAACACTCTGTTACCTACCTTGCCTCTCTGTCCTCGGTCCACTCTATGTCCTGTACTTGGAATGTTGGAATGCCTTTCATCCACTTTCCCTACCTTGTCCCAGGCCTCCTGTCTCAGCTGTTCAGGATTCTCTTGCAATGTGCTTGCTTTGGGCTGGCATAGATGCCCCTCAGTGTGCCATAGAATACTATGTGTGCAGGCATTTGAGCTCTTATTAGATTCTGTTATGTCAGTTACCTTGCAGTTTGACACATGACTGCTACCTCCCTGAGATCAGGGACTTTGTGTTACCTATTTTTGTTTAGCCCTGGTATCTTCCACTGTGCCTAGAACATGATAGGTATTCAACTCCACTCCCCACCTTCACTTCCAACCCTGGCCCAATTTGCCCTTTTATTAACCAACAAACTTAGAACTCTCTCTAAGGTGGGAGTGGGGAGGAAATAAATATGTGTTGAGTTCTATCCTAGGCACTGTAGGCAATTACAAATCCTGTGATGCATCCTTTGGAACAAAGGCAGAATGAAATAACTGTTTCGTACTTGTAGAAACAGAATCATCTGGGAAAAGAGGGAAAATGGAGTGGTAACTTCTCATGAAAGTCTTCATGGGCAACATGTCATTTTGTCTCTGCTCTAAAAGTACATACAGGTTTGCTGGTCAGAGAAGGGGGTGTCAAAGATTTAGCAAAGGCAGGGAGGCAGGAGGATAGAGTGAGATTGTGGGGAAGGGGGACAGCTCCCAGGGGAGTTAGTGCAGTCGACCAATGTCTTTATCAGAAAGAATCATTGAAATTGTTGTAAGTATGTGTGTGACCATTAGGAAAACATAAACTTAATGCATGTATTTATAAATTGTCATCTATTGTGAATATTTTATACCCAGTTTATCAGACACAAGGTAGAAATACTGGGTGAAATATCCTGCAGTAATTTGAAACTCTAGCCATATCAGGTGGTTGCTTTTTTGTTAAAAACAAAATGTGTGGAGAAAGGACAATGTAAGAAACCTTAGAGAAAATATACACCTATCACTGGTATATTATATGAATGATAAATGTATTAAAATTAAAATGCCAGTATATTGGTCTTGACAAATTGAATATTTACCTACCCTCCTTTTCCTTTTTGTGCATCTTCCCTAACTTTCTGTTTCTGTCATTGTAATCGTTGGCTACATGTCTGTTAGGAATAATGTCAGATTTATAATCAGTGCATGTTTCTATGAAAAGCTAAGGAAAAAACCTTACTATTGCCAATACCTATTAATTGACAATGAGTGTAACATACTAGTATTTGTTCTCTTATCTAGTAGAAGTGTTATAGGAATATAGTCATTGCCTGGAAACTTGATCTTACCAAATGAATCAATCATAACAGAGCATTAATTTACATGAGGGGATACATGTCAGCACCTTTAACCAGTACCTATGATCACAGTACAGGTCTATTCAAATCCAAACCCTCCGTACCTAGGAATATGATCTTATTTGAAAATAGGTCTTTGAAGACATAAGTTAAGATACGGTCATACTGGATTAGAGTGGGCCTTAAATTCTTTAACTGGTATCCTTATAAGAAGGCCACGTAAAGGCACAGAGGGAAGAGGGTCATGTGGCATAGGCAGAGATGGGAAGAATAAGTGAAGGAATGCCGACCGTGAAGAGGCAAAGAAAGATACTGCTCTAGAGCCTTCAGAGTAAGCATGGCCTCACCAAAATCTTCATTTTGTACCTCTAGCTTTAAGAACTGTGAAAAAATAAATTTCTGTTATTTTAAACCACCTAGTTTGAAGTGATTTGTTATGGCAGCCCTAGGAACCTATATAACAGAGTGTGTTAACATAGCAAACTTCATACTCACTGGAGAAGTGAGAAGTGAATTTCCATGAGCAGCATCCATACTGGTTTCTTTTACAAAAGACAAACTAAAGAACTGGCATAGCATGGCAGTCAGGAGTATGGGCTTTGATGTCACATTGTGATTGCCAATTCCAACTCCCATCTGTGTGTGACAGGCAAAACATTTACTCCTCTCACCTCCATTTTCACATTGTTTAATGGTACCAATAGGCCCCTTTCTATGGCCTAGACAGTAAGTACCTTAACATCACATAACTAGTATAATACAGAGTCAAGAGTTGAGTCTTGGTCTTTATGACTCTAAGGCTTTTGGTTTATTCCACAAGGAAATACACACGTAATACCTACATGCTCAAAAGATCTGTGAAAATTCTAAGAAAAGGTAAATCATTCTGATAGGGGAAATTGGTGAAATTTTTCAAAAGAGGTAGACTTTGAATGACCACTTAGAGCCCAGGTAGAATTCTGATGAGCGAAAGTGTCAGGGGCCAGACAGGCAGGTTAGGACTCTGGAAGACTGTCGGACTGGGAATCAAAACTATCAAAGATACCAAGGCCTCAGGGTGGGTGGTTTATTTTAGATGAACAGCAAATAGGTCTATGAGATTAAATAGGTATAGCAGAAAATGAGGCCAGAGAAGAAAGTCAAGCCAATTCTGCAAGGCCTAATTACTTGCTGAGTCTTAGAATGTATTATTTCTTTATTTTTTTTAATAAATTAATTTTATTTATTTATTTATTTTGGGCTGTGTTGGGTCTTTGTTGCTGTGCATGGGCTTTCTCTAGTTGCAGCGAGCGGGGGCTACTCTTCGTTGCAGTGTTCAGACTTCTCATTGTGATAGCTTCTCTTGTTGTGGAGCACGGGCTCTAGGTGCATGGGCTTCAGTAGTTGTGGCTCACGGGTTCTAGGGCACAGGCTCAGTAGTTGTGGCACACGGGCTTAGTTGCTCTGTGGCATGTGGGATCTTCCCGGACCTGGGCTCGAACCCATGTCTCCTGTAGTGGCAGGCGGATTTCTAAACACTGCACCACCAGGGAAGTCCCTAGAATGTTTTCTTGTTAGTGAGACGTCATTGAAGGTTTTTAAGCAAGAGAGTGGCAAAAAATATGAATTCTGTAAAAATCACTAATAGTTCAAATGTAGCCAATTCAAAGTATAAACAGTTCATAGTAGTCCCAATAATGTACAGTACAATAACATACAATGCATAATGCATGTATATCACTGGTGTTCCATGCAGAACTATATCTGCACATATTTATATTTATATTTATCTTCAAGGATATATACCAAAATTACAACAGTGATTATTTCTGGTAATAGATATATGGGTAATGTTTACTTTAACCTTTCTATTTTTTCCTTTATATGTTTCCATACTTTCCAGTAATGAACTACTCTCTATGGCTATAACATGGCAAGTCAAGTTAGGGAAAAAACAGACCAGAAAGAAGAACCTAGAAAAAATCCAGGGCAGAAAAAATTAGACCCTGTGCTTTGGCTGAGCAGGAGACAACATGAAATATATTTCTCAGGTAGAATTGACAGAATTTGGCAATGATTCATTGGAGGAAGATGTTAGAGAGATAGAGCTGAAGATGACACAAAGAATTCTGTCTAAGGCAACAGGAAGGGTGGAGTTTCCATTAACTGAGGGGGATATCCCAGGGGAACCAGATTTGAGCAGGGGGTCAAGAGGGGTACAGATAATGAGCTTAGTTTTAGACATGCAGAATTTAAGGTGACAGCTAGACCACCATGATTTTGAGAAGAAGTCACAAGGGCTGTCCCAGAGGGCCAAAATGTTGAGGTAGAAAGGGATAAAAGAAATGGTAAAATATTTCCAGAGGAGCTTGCACAGTCAAATGATGGTGAATATAATTGTCTGCCTTGTAATAAAATCTCAGAAGCCTTCTTATGTAGGTAGATTCACATGAATTGTTTTACTAAGAGATATAAAGTGATGCACTCTTAGACGATGGATATAATTCACAAATTATAGTTAATGTGCTGTGGGATTATTAGGCATTCAAATATAACTAAAAATGCAGTAAACTCAACCACCTCATAATAAGGAGCTGACAAGCAACGCGGAAAGTCTGCTTGAAAAAATACATCCCTGCTGCTTGTCACAGTGTCGTCCCAGATGAGGTACATAAATAAACATGTCACTCACAGTGTTTTCACTTCCTCCCACAAGACTGTCAGCAAAGTGGGGTAAGAGCACAAAACCACAGGCCTGGATAACAGAATCAAGCAAATAATAGTAACAAAAAATAACATTTTTGGTTTCAACATTATGCTGCCCGTAGGTTATGAAGGAAGGGTCCATGCCAGAGCTCCATGGCATGTCTAGAAGCGTGCAAAAAAGACTGCCCATCCTAGTGGAAGCACCGTCAGTGTCTAGTAATCACATTGCTAATTTTGGCAGCATCTTGTACACAGTATTAAAAAAAAAAAACATACTGCCCAACTGACATGTCAGCAACAGAGACTACTACTCTGTATTGTGTCTGCTACTTTATTTTAATCTATAACTTTATTATAATCTGCAACGTTACTTTATTGTGTGACCTCCTCTTCCAGATGAGTGAGCAGAAACCATGATGCAGACAAAGGAGAGTTAGATCCATGTGGTGTTAGTCAAAGTGCTCATGTGTTTGAGGCTCAGCTTTATCATCTTAATTGGGATTATAATAGTAATCTACAGTTGATTGGAAGAACTGACTGGAATAGGGTATTCAAAGAGTCTAGAATGTACTAGTGAAAGGTGGAATATTGAAAAAATATTTCCTTGTTCTCACTTCTGAAACCCAACTGAAACTCTAAAAGGTGTTAAAACTAAAAAGAAGCACAAATCAACAAGGATAAAGAGAGTAGAAAGAAAGAAAGTGGAAGCTGGGGAACAGAAGATGAGTAGAAACTGATGTAGTTGATGTGAGAAAACTGAATTTTAAGCCACCAGTGGAAAAACTGAAAAGCAACTTTGTCTGTAGCAGAGATCTCAAGTCACTCCAGAATTTCCAGCAGGAGGGACCCCTGAAAGTGTGAATAGGGGGTAGTAGACAGCATAGAATCAGTTGAAATCCTCCTTAAGAAGTGGCTAGATCCCCATATCTTGTCCTTCAGGCCATGTGGCTGAGCAACACTGCTTTTTTTCCTTCCCATCTAAACAGAAGATCTGATGATTTCTTCAGATTGGGTATAATAAAGTGTGTCTGTGCTTGGGGATGTTGATTCTACACTGAAAATAGTGAAAGTTTGCATAATAAAATAGAGCTGAAATCCAGCCCTCCTTCCCTGCTTGATTCTCAGAATCCAGGGAGTTAGCTTATACTTCCAGGCTGGATCTTGGAATTTTTTTTCTCAGGTGAAATGTACTAGATCAAGAGAAACATCTGAAGACACTAATGTTGGATCACTAAAAATATGAAAAAATGTTCTCATATGGAAGACAAACTAACACAAACAGAAATAAGCTAATTGGAGGAAAGAGGCTATGCAGGAAAATGAAAAGTTTAAAAATATATGTATTACTATTATTTATGGATTTAAGACACAAAATAGGCTGCCCTGTGTAACATAATAGCCCTAGCCACAAATGGCCATTTAAGTCTAAATTGGTAAAATTAAATAAAATTAAACGTTTTGTGCCTAATGGTTACTGTATGCAGTAACACGTGTTGTAGAACATTTCCATCATAGCAGAAAGTTCTATGGGAAATGCTGAAGAAGAAAAACAATTAGGAACACAAAAAGCACCTTCAGAAATTAAAACCATGGAAAACTCAATGAGGAGTGGGAAGACAAAGATAAGAAAACTTCAGAAAGTAGAACAAAACTACAAAGGAGAAAGAAAATAATAAAATTTGCATAGGACGTCCAAAACCAAATTAAAGTGATATTCATAAATGAAATCAGAAAGAGAGGAAATTATCCGAGATAATGTCCCAGTATTGAAGGATATACTCTTCCTGATGAGAAGTCTCTGTTCATAGACCAATGTAGTAGATGAATTTGACCTATATCAAGGAACACAGTATAATGTTTCAGAGCACTGGGAAAGAGAAAATTCCAAAATATTCCAAAGAGGGAGAAAAATAGGTGACATATACAAGTTCAGAAATCCAAATAATTTTGCATGGATTTCTCAACACCAGCCCTGGCACTAGGAGAGAATAGGACAACACCTTCAGAATTCTCAGAGAAAATTATTACTAATTTATAATTCAACATATAGCCAAACTTAGTTTTGTGGATAAAATAAGGATATATTTATACATGTACATGCTAGGACTCAAACATTTTACCTCCTTAAATACTCTCTCCCAGGAAGCTCCTGGATATGTTCCATGAAAATAAGGAGTAATTCAAGAGAGAGGAAAAATGGGATTCTGGAATTGCATGATCCAATTCAAGGGAAGGAAGCAGGGAACAGGGGACAGATAATAGCATGAAAGTAATGAGAGATTCCAGATTGACGGCTATCCACTAAGGATAGGGAGCAGCAAGTGTGTCTGAGGAATGTGCGGAGGAGCTTAGAGAGATGTCCTCAAGACATTGAAACTGAGGTAGTTCTGATGTACTGGAATATGTTGAGAGGAAATATAGACCACTGGGAGAGTTTAAAATTGAATTAAAAGGAAGTGACTAGAAAACTAAATAAATAGAAAGGTGTAAGTTTTATTAAGTTAAGTAAAAACAAAGAGTTTGGTAAGAAAAGAAAAGTAATTATAGTATACTACATGGCTAGGCAGTGAGTTGACTTCCCATAGTCAAACAATCATAAAAACAATATTGAACTAACAATATTTAGGATAAAAGCACACTGGGCAGAGGAAGACAATGTGTATTGTGTGTGTCTATGTCTAGGGGATTATGGAATATGTGTGAAAATTATATCCTCACCTTCCATAGCTGGAAGTAAATAGATAATGCCATAAGCTAAAAATCAATAAGTAGCAATGTAATAATGTAATTTAGAGATATGCATAAAATTAAAGTATGTTTGCCTCTATGGAACATGAAATTCAAGGAAGGGGAATTCAGAGTAAGTCTTGTAGAACAATTTGACTTTTTAGCTATGTGCAGTTATTACTTTGATGACAAGTTAAAATATTAATATATTAATAAAAGAGGTTAGCATGTTACATGGCATATGTCAACACTCAATATATATTAATTGAATCTGAATCATGATCTAACCAACTTTATATTTACTATGATTAAACCTTTTCTTCTGTCAGACAATTCTCAAATATACACAATTAGAAAGGTTTATGAATATTTATTATGTTGTGCTAATTTGTCCTAAATGCCTGAGGTTGCACACCAGTTTTATCCAGTGCCTATAGATCTGCAGATGTTTTCTTTCTTGTTATTTTTTTTTCTATTCCCTTCCCATCCTCTCTCTTTTTTCTTTCCTTTTCCCTCTCTCTCTCTTCCTTTGTCTCTGGTCTGTCTCCAATGTATTAATCAAGACTTTTTGAGCATCTCTTGAAAATTAGAAGCTATGACATTACTGGACCACTTTCCCACATGGCAACAATCAGCCGAAGCTGAGTAGTGGCTTCCCCCTTTAAATGAAGCATTGGCTCTCCAGTCTGCCACAGTCTTACAGCTCCCTTTTATCTTTCCCTGAACCCCACTTTATGAAATTACATTACTTATCTGACATTGACACACAGGTGGGGGGGGTTCTTTTCAACTCTCACTTAACAACCGAGGAGCCATTCTTACCCTCATGACATTTGCTATTGGTTATGTTTCAGAGGCTATTTGCAATCTAGTGCAAATGTCAATTTGACAGTTGGATATGAGTGGAATTTGCAGAAGGGACTGTGGCTGGAGAATTAAATGTGAGGACCATTATCACAGGGTGATACATTTGCCACCTAGAGACTTGATGAGATTTCTGGGAGCAAGTGTGTCTAGAGGTGGGGAGCATTGGCAGGGGCAGTAAGAGTGTGTGGACGTGGTCTTTCAGGGCCAGCAGTGGGGTTTGTCTTTTCATTCCTGTCTTAGGTGCTGGAGAGTGGCAGAGACAACAAGAACACAGGGATCTCTGTGATACCCGACATGTCCCCCACCCCTCCAAAGGCAGGGCCAAAATGAGGGAGGTTGTGTTATCAGGGGCTTTCAGCCCAGCTTTATAGAGGACTGACTAGGTGGTAGATCATAATCTATGTGTATGATGTGTTAATAAAATATTACAGCATAGTAGAAATTCTGTTTTGAAAAATGCTAAGAGAAAGAGAGCACTGAGTGTAGAGCAGGACTAAGTGCTCCTTGGCAGGACTGAAAGAAAACTTAAAGGAGTGGCACATGAAGAGGATCTTGGGGTGAAGGACAATTTAACTAAGGGAGGACTTCAGGCTGGAAATACATTTTGAGAGATTTAGTTTCCTCGTTCATTTATTTTTTTAAATGTATTTTATTGAGTTATAGTTAATTTAAAGTGTTGTGTTAATTTCTGTAGTACAGCAAAGTGATTCAGATATGTATATATATATATATATGTATACACCTATGTGTATATATATATATATATGTGTTATTTTTCATATTCTTTTCCATTATGGTTTGTTACAGAATATTGAATACAGTTCCCTATGCTATACAGTAGGACCTCATTTTTTATCCATTCTGTATGTAATAGTTTGCATCTGCTAATCCCAAACTCCCAATCCATCTCTCCCCCAGTCCTCACCTTGGTAAAAACAAGTCTGTTCTCTATGTCTGTGAGTCTGTTTCGTAGATAAGTTCATTTGTGTCATATTTTAGATTCCACGTATAAGTGATATCATATGGTATTTGTCTTTCTCTTTCTGACTTACTTCACTTAGTACAGTATGATAATCCCTAGGTCCATCCATGTTTTTGCAAATGGCATTATTTCATTCTTTTTTATGGCTGAATAATATTCCATTGTATATTCCATTGCCACATCTTTATCCATTCATCTGTCAATTGACATTTAGGTTTCCATGTCTTAGCTATTGTGAATAGTGCTGCTATGAATATAGGGGTACATGTATCTCTTTGAATTATAGCTTTGTCTGGATATATGCCCAGGAGTGGGAGTGTTGGATCATATGGACAACTCTATTTTTAGTTTTTTGAAGAATCACCATACTGTTTTATATAGTGGCTGTACCAATTTACATTCCCACCAACAATTTAGGAGGGTTTCCTTCTTCATTCATTAATTTAATCATTTATTCAATCATTCAATTCAGTGAATGTTTACATAGGACATAGAGAGCTAAAATACAAACAATCTTGTTCTCAAAAAACTTGCGGTATAGTGTGAGAGATAAACACGTACATATATTACACCAGAAACTAATAGGTGATAAAATAGCAGTAACTTAAAAGAAGCAAGGATGTCTGACTCTATGGGAAGGTCATCAGGACTGGAGTGATCACTGAATTCCAGAGAAAGCATGGCACTATATTGAGATATTAAGACTATTTATAATGATTGCATAAGGAAGAAGATAAATACAATGAGCTAAAAATTCAAGATATAAGGAGTAGAAGGAAAAAAAATAAATCCAAGCATAGTGAGAACTACTGAATCAAATAAGAGATTGGTTCTTCATTAATAAACCATTTTAAGTATATCATTGTTTAGTGATGTTGATAATACAGGTAAGATTGAGTGAATTTTATTGGTAAATTTCATATGCTTTGGGTTGATTAACAGGAATGTAAAATGAAAAGAGACTGATCTAGATCAATATTTCCTAGAATATATGGTACAAAACTTGAAATGCATTTCAAATATAATGCATTTCAAATATAAAGTTTCCCTTAGTCAGATTGTGTTTGCCCTATTTACTGCTATTATGCCTTATTGGGTATTTACTCTCCTTAATTTCTAGTGCCTTTATTATTTTAAATTACCCAAGGTTCTCAAAAAAGGCAGCACTACAAGGCAAGTAAATTCTGAGAGATGGTATAATATTTGATTTTATGATACTATGGAAAAGGCCTACTAAATCTACTCAGAGCTATTTCAAAGATTAAGAAGGTTCTGTGCTGTAAATATGTAAAAATGTCTCTTTAGTTATGACTCTCTGTGTTAAAGCAAATAATCATGTATTTTTATTTAGGCTAAAACCTGATATCTTTGCTTCAGTATCATGATATAAAAGTCTCATGTTTCAGTTTCACTGTGTGTTTTACACCCAGGCAGCATAAGATGTGGAAAGAGCAAGGGGTATAGAATCAGGCAGAATTGGATCCAAATTCTGGTGTCCCCACTTAACAGGTAAAATATAAGTCAAGTCACTTTTTTCTTTAGAACTTAGTTTCCTCATTTGTGAAAAAAGAATGGGTTCCTATGAGGCTAAAATGGAATGATGAATGATAAGCCCATCACTTCAGCCCCCTTTTCTGCCACTTCCTGCCTTGTACCTGACCCTTGGTTAAGATTTAAGGGCTCCAAATGCTTTCACCACACTACTTCATGACTCCATGCCTTTGCTTGAGCAGTTTTCCTATGTGGAGGCCCTTCTTTTTTAACAGACTAATTCCTATGCACCTTGTTAATATTCGTTTAGCTGTAACTCATTCCCAAATCTTCTTCCCTTCTGTTCTCTCAGCAGCCCATGCTTACTTTAAAGTTACCTGTTTATAGTTTGATTTTCCACCATTTAACTCATATTTTCTGGGGGCCAGGAACTGTGTCTTTTATTCCTCATTTTCACCTATTCAGAGTCTATGTGCCTGACATGTAAAAGGCATGCAGCTCATGATAGTGGCCCCATAATAAAATCCACACAAATGAGTGAGTCATAAGAACTCTCTGCACTGTTTATGGTGTTTTCTGTCCCATCTTGTACACACACATGAACACACACACACACACACACACACACACCTCTCACAGGCCCAGTAAAAATAAACCTAGTTAATACAGAGATACACAAAAATGATATGTGCTGATGAATGTCGTATCAATACCATGGTTCTCGTATTAGCTGCCTCATAACTGGCCCCCTCATGAGCATTCATTTTGGACTTAAAAGAACAAGGAGGAAAGTTATTGCATGCTAATTAGCTTTAGCTTCCACCTTTACATGGTTTATTAGAGATAACTCAGATAACTGCTGAGCAGGCAGAGGAGCTTCCTGAGATGAAGGGGACTGGAAGTTCCAGTATCCCTCCCTTCCTCCTTTCTGGTCCCACAGGTTCCATCCATTTTACTCTTCCTGTATCTTCAATGTCACAGGGTCAGAATGGCCTCATTGTAAACAAAGAATAATCCCACTATGTCACTGATGAAGCTGAGATTCTAGGTGTGGCAGCTGAGTTCTACCTAGTAACATAGCATGGTCCTTGTCACTTGAATTGTCCCTCCTTCTTGCTCCTCTGCGTTCCTAGACTGTCATGAACCTCCCTCATAAAAATCTCTTCAATGTCTACTTCATTCACCAAGACTGAGTATGTTGAGGGCAGAGACTGAGTTTTCTACATTCCTTTATCCTTAGGACTAACACATAGCAGGTGCCCAATACATGTTCATTGGCTGAATAAATGAAGGAATGAAACCTGGGATGGACAATCACACAACAGGGAGCACATATGGAAAAGTAAAGTATCTGGTACAAGTGATGTGAGATCTCAACCCTGTGCTTGATTTGTACAACTGCCTGTCATTGGGCTCCAGAGATGCAAAGCAAAGGGCTTCTTCCTATCAAATTCATCTGCCATTCTTGATGAATTCTTCAACCTATAAGCCCTGTGTGTTTCTGATACCTGCTAACATGGACTGAAAGAAATCAAAAGAAACCAATTTTTCTTATTTTCCCTTAAATCCTGAGTCTAGAATCATCATGTGACCTAGGTCTCTTTTCCTTGTCCAGGGTTAAAGAGACTTCTAGAGAGAAGGCACATCTAGCTCTCAAATGAAGCTCCCAAATATTACTACTGAAGGTACCATCATAAAATGAAAGAGAGAGAAAATGTTTTTCATATATTCCTTTGCTTCTTTCATAGAAATTTCCATATGAGATGCCTGGGTAGACTGGAAGGACAGTTCAATAACATATAGACCTAGGATCCATTATTGCTGAGACTGGGCAGAGCCTTTAATGAGGGGTCTGGAGAGAATAGAGGAAAGATAGGATTGATGACATTACAAGGACTACAGGAGATGCATTATCTTGTTTAGCCCTTAGAACAGTTCTATGAGGTATGTGTTACCATTATTATCCTCTTTTTACAGATGAGGGAATAGAAGTTGAGAGAACTTCGGTAATTTGTTCAAGGTCACACAGCTAGTAAGTGGTAAAACCAAACTTCAAATCCATACATGGTTGGCTTATTCCAATATGCATGTTATTAACTGCTACACCATATTGCCCCAGGCAGATGTAGATGATCTTAGAAACATTGCATTTATATAGCACTTTAGTGTTTTTTCATCTTTATTCTGGCTAAATTAGTGCTAAATGTGCTTTTAAAAGAACTGTAAACTCCAATCCCCAAGCCTAACATCTGCCAGGGCCTTCTTTTTTTCTTTTCTTTTCCTTTATCATTATTATTTTAAGAAAAAATTTTATAGTATCCCATCTACATATTTCTAGAACATCTGTAGTTTTGGGGTGGGCAGAATTGCAAAGGCTGATTAGATATCAAGGTACCAGTGGGTCTGACTTCTGTTATCCCCTTCCTTGGCAGTCAAACAGATGAAAAAATAAATAAATAAAAGAAAGGAAGAATGGTGGAGAGACAGCAGTATTTCAGTTGTACCCACCAGAGAAGCAGACAGACTTTGCATATCCCTGTTATGTATTTATTCCACTGTGTTGCAGTGAGGTAGTGAAAGAGCAGAGCAGCATGTGTGTGCATCACTAAAGGTGATCAAAGGAAGGGAGATATTGTGCATGGCTCCTCCTCCTGTGAGGAGCATTTATGAAAACGGCTGGGTATGTGTTAAAGAACAGAGAGCCACAAAAGCTCTGCACCAAGTCCATAATCTTTCTGACATGACGAGCTCTAGAAATATTGGGTGATGACAGGAATGAGGGCCCCCACTGCAGTGACATATGCAAATACAAGACCAGTGACAGATCTGTGAAAAAGGAAGATGGCTCCCCATTAGCTTTTGTGTCACCTTGCAGATGATTTTTTTCACGGTGTTCTTAGTGAGAAATCTTATCATGAATGGTGTGTATTGTAACCAGCCCCCTAGTACCCAAAGAATGAAGCATACTTTTTGCACTAAGGTGACTAAACACACCATTATCCGTCCGCAACTATCTTTTCTCTTGCCACTCCTCGTGCTTCTCATGGACCCTGAGCATATCCCCTTCCCTAGAGTAACCAACCTTGTGCCTTTACATGTGTTGTTTCCTCTCTTCAAATTGCCTTTTTTTCTTCCTTTTCTTCCTGCTCTGCCATACTTTGCAAATGACTTCTCATTTTTCAAGACCTGACTCCTATGTAACCCTTCCCCTGAAGTCTTTCTAAACTTCCATCTCTGAGTAAGACATTCTTTCTGCCGAAGAACCACTGTGTTCCATTGGCATATGACACATAGCCTACAAAAGTAGAAACACACTTTATTAATGTATCCTTTATGCATCCAATACATATGGATCACCAATGGGGATAAGGTAACAGAAACATTATCTGTCTTCATGGTGTTTAAAATTGTAGTGGAGAAGACAGACAACAGACAAATTAAATATACAATAGAATGCTAGGTGTTTATACATTGTAGAAAGAAAAATGAAATAAAGTATAGGAGTAGAGACTGGTTGGGGAAGGTGGTCAAGGGCTAAGACCTGTAGTGAGGGAGCTGCCCACATGGATATTTGGAAGTGCAAAGTTCCTGAGGCAGGAACATTCCTGGAATATTTGAGGAAAAGTAAGGAAGATAGTGTAGCTAGGGCTGAATGTACAAGAGGCAAAGTGCAGAAATGAGTCATGGACATAATAAATATTGCCATCTAGGCCATGCAAGGACTTTGAGTTCTTCTAACTGTGAGCCAAAACCATACCCAGGCTGAAAGCAGGAGACCACTACCATGTGGTTGATTTGGCTGCAGGTGGAGACCAGCTCATAGGAGTGAGGATGGAATCAGGGAGACAAGTGAGAAGACTTCACAGTGCTCTAGAGAGAAGTGAGGGAAGCCAGTTTTAGCTGTGCCCTTCAGTGGATCTGTTTTCACCAAGTGGACTTTCTCTCTGTGTCTCAAATGCACACAGCCCTTTCCCACTCAGGACTTTGCATTTGCTGTCCATCATGAGACATATTCTAGCCTTTCAAATGGTGGGCTCGGTCATATCCTTCAGATCTCAGCTCACTTGGCATTTCCTTATGAAAGCCTTCCCTGATTATTCTGTCTGAAGTCAGCCACCTCAGAAAGCTTCCATCCTACCCACCAGTGAGTTTCCTTCGCAACACTCAACAAAACCTGTATTTCTCTTGTTTATTGATTTGTTGATTTGTCCATTGTATTTCTCTTCCCCTTGAATGAAGGGGCATGAAAACAGGGACATTGTCTGTTTTGTTCACTGGTATATCCCCACCACCTAGCAGCCATGGCTGGTACATCAGAGGTGCACAAATAAGTATTTATTTGTTGATGAATAAAATGATAAGTGAAAAAGAAGTTGAAAGAACTAACCAAATACAGAAGATACTATGGTACCCATAGGTTACATACTAAGCCCCGTCTTGGAGACTTAAGAAAGGATACTTAAAAGAGAACTTCAGTTATAGATTGCAAACCCTAATTGAAAAAAAGTGGATTTCCATTTGTTTTATGTTTGTCCTCATTTAAGGACCTGTGAAAACGTTTTTTCAGATATAAAGGCTATCCCTCATTTAGTTTTCTACTCCAGTCTTCCTATTCTTGGGAAGACCCAAAAGATTCTGATCCTTTCTTTGTATTCCTTGTTTGTTCTTGCCTCACATCGGTCTGTGCTGGGTTGCCATGTTGAATACTTATTGTTATTTATACAAAGTATCTGCTTATGCATTGGTCAAAAATCTTGCATGCCAAGCTCAAAAGTCTTTGCTTTTTCTCAATAGCTCTTCAAGGCATTGGGTACCATCTTTACCTGTTATCCAGGGTATGGTTGGGTCTTCTGCAGCTCTGCCTCATTCTACATTCTAATATGAGGGATTACTTTTCCCCAAATCTCTGTGTCCAGAGTCACACCACTGGATAGGAGCAGATCTGCCTAACATCAAATCAGATACTTTTTTTTCCCCATTACACCATGCTACACAGTGAGTTGCTATTTCCCATTACTAACCTTTTGTTGTTATTTTTTGGAGGGGAGGCCATATGTGAAATTATTGAATAAAGCTCTTAGTTGGTGCTAAGATATATATCAAGCTTTTAATAATTCATTATCATATGACCATTTACCTCCACCTGATCCTAAGTTAGATATTGCTGTGCTCACTTTTCAGCTGAAAAAAGTGAGGAGAAGCTATATATCTAGGACAAGCTCTCACAGCTACTAAGTCAGTGAAGGTGCATTTCAAACTATGTTTGTCTAATACCCACAAAGCTCGTGTTATGTTCTTATCACTCTACTGCCATCACTAGTCCCAATGAAATGGCTAAACAGTTAAAACTAACCCTGCCAAAATTCTAGTGCCTGTGCTCATCTCTAGATACTTTGTCCGTTATACAATTTTCTTTTATGATTTCTTCAACATCTTCACCACTTGCCCTTTGGAAAATTAAGAAGGATGTACGATTTTCCTCCAGAGGTGTTTATGACATAATTAATCCCATTTCATTTGTTAAATATTTATTGAGAATTAATTATGTGCCAAGCAAAGCATCAAGTGTTGAGTGGAGATATTTAGATGAATGAGACATGATTCTTCCTCTGGAAAAGCTCATATCCTACTGAGAGAGAGAGTCATTAAAGCAAATAATTACAATGACCCCCATGTGATAGTTTAAATAAAGACACCCAATGTAGGGAAATGGAGAAGAATGAATGAATTATTCTGGGAGGATCTGGGAAAACCTTGATGGAATAGGTGATATTTGAATGTCCATTGAAGGATAACTAGGAGTTCTATACCAACTGAGTTTACAGTAGCAAGCTGTAGCTATACGAAGTGTGAGCAGTATTTAGGGACTATCACTGTCCCCATAGTGATCAAATTTTCTATGTATGAGGAAATAGATTGGGTGTAGCCTGCACTAGCACACTAAGTTTAGCCTGAGAAATTTAGGCTTCACGAACCCACAATAAAATATCACCTCCCCCCTGTTAGCATGGCTATTATCAAAAATAATAATAATAATAAGAGAGAACAAGTATTGTTGAGGATGTGGAGATAAGAGAACACTTGTACACTATTGGTAGGAACATTACTAAAAATGGTATGGAGGTTCCTCCAAAGATTAAAAATAGAACTACCATATGATTCAGCAATACCACTTCTGGGTATGTATCCCAAGAAAATGAAATCACTATCTCAAAGAGCTATCTGAACTCCCATGTTCACTGCAGCAGTATTCACAAAAGCCAAGATATGGAAACAACCTAAGTAACTTCAGTGTATATTGAGAGATGAATGGAGACAGAAAATGTGATACACACACACACACACACACACACACAATGGAAAATTATTCAGTGCCTCATTTTTCTCATCTGTAAAATGAGGATCACCATAAAATCTACTACAGTGGTGTTATGAGAATTAAAGCAGTTAATACATGTAAAGTACTCTGAACAGTGCCTGGCACAAAGTAAGTGCTCAGTGAGTATGTATTATTATTCCAATATCTAAAATTGGTTATGGGTTACAAAATGCCAAGTTATTGTTAATCCTTACTGGGAAGATCCACATAAGAAGAATTGATGACTATGATATATGGCACTTAAACTGAGGCCAGTGCTTAAGCTGCTTCCTCATCGAAGGAAAGTTGGTAACATTTTGGGAGCATTTACCATATGTTAGTGCATTTACATGTATTATATCATTTACCTTCACAAACACACAGTGATTGATACACACACACACACATATATACGCACATATATATGTATATGCCATACAATCTTTCTTTTATTAAAAAGGAAAATGAGGCATAAAGAAGTTAAGCCACTTGTACTAGGTCACACAAGTAGGAGGTGTTGAGACAAGGATTCTAAACAGGTTAGACTGACTGCAAATTCATTTTTTTAACTATGCTACCTTATCTTTCAAGTTAGGTCAAAAAATTAATTTTTATGTTCTATGGTTAAAAATATTATAGAGCTGATACAGAAAAATCTGCTTTGTATTATTGCTATAATTTGTGATCCTTATGTTTGTAAAGCAGATTTTTTCTTAAACTATTTCACACTTTCTGTCCCAAATGCTTCCCATAGCAACATATATATTATTACTGGGTTTTTATATATGGCAACACTAGGTACCAAGATATAGTGCCTTTCTTTGCTGTGGTTTGTTCCAAATTGAGTCCTCTTGGTAAGTCTTAGGTCTTACAAATTCTTTTTTGATGATGGGCCATGCTTCACTACTAATACAGGCTCTCTACTTCCTTGGTATTTTATGGCAATCTTCCATATTTATATACTATTGTTTGCCAGGGGCTGTAAACTTCATAATAAAAAGACCTGAGTATCAGGAAGAACTTGAATTGTACAAGTGAACGTGATATAAAAGTGATAGAAACATTCTTTGGGTCAAACTCATCAAGAGCCAGCATAGGAGTCAATAGGCATAAGGCTGACCTTTTCAGATCATAACCTTGTGATGCAGGCTTGAGATGTGACCCAGTACATTTAATAGGCTGATAATAAAAGATAATCCAGTTTCACCTCATATGTGATTGTCCAGCACTTCAAACCTATAGGGTCAAGGTTTACATGCTTGAATTGGGAGAAAGGGGTGTTCATTTAGCAATGTCACCTCTTTCAATATTATTTTATCTACTAATCAATGTCACATAATTTGATTTTCTAGATCACTATAAAATTCACCTTTTATGACATGCATTAAGGAAAATAAAAGAAAATCATTTGGGCTAGAGAAGGAAACGTTGATTAGATTAAAAAACCTCACAGTAAATATCTGACTCTCAATCATCTCTCATATCAGTCATACCTATTTTGTACGGATAAATCAGTCAGTGTAACAGCCAACTGTAGAACATATACAGTGTTCTTCTTGTGTGTCTACCAAATTGGATGTCTCTTGTCATAAACCTGAATCAAACTTTCATATTTCTCTAAGATATTGTCAAAAGATAATGTGAGTATATGGCTTATATGATGTAAGCTAGTGATAAGTATCTGTTGGTTTTTACTCTATACAAAATGCAAACCAAAATGACTTTAATAAAAAGCATTTTGAATATTTAATTTATTTTCCAATGAAATTCCCATAAAGTTTCATTAAAAAGGCATATTTTATGTATATTGGTTAAGTAATTCATTCATCTATCCCTTAATTCACCTAATGTGTAAATGTTTATTTAACTTCCACCACATCCTAAGTACCTAATTCATGCCACAAATTGTTCTTTTATTTTTTTTAACTCAAAGAAATAAATTTAAGTAGATATTATAATCAATTTACAACTGCATAAACTGACTTCCAGTGAGGTTTAGTTTTCCTAATGTATAATTGAAAGTTGCTAGTGTCCAATTTATGATGGCAGTATTAAAAAAATTCCATTACGAGATGACAAATTTAACAATAACAATTTGGACAAAAAAAAAAAACGATGCAGCTTCTAACATGGACTTGTTGTGTGAAATCTCTAAATTATTAAGTAGCCTTAAGACCTGAAAAACTAAAAAAGTATTGGAATTAAAGGAAAGAGAGTGGGGCAGGGGAGGGATGGATTGGGAGTTTGGGATTAGCAGATGCAAACTATTATATATAGAATGGATAAACAACAAGGTCGTACTATATAGCACAGGGAACTATATTCAATATCCTGTGATAAGCCACAATAGAATATGAAAAATAATACATATATATATATATATATATATATATATAAAATGTGAATCACTTTGTTGTACACCAGAAACAAATGCAACATTGTAATCAACTCTACTTCAATTAAAAAAAGGAAAGAAATAGCTTTCCCTGACTAATTCTTGTACATTTTTTGAAATTGTTGTTTAAGGTATTTATGTAGTAAGAATATATTTTTGGCAAAGGACATATGTCAAACACTTTCTAGGATATATTTGGAACATATCAGACACATATTAGAGGTTAAAAAAGTAGAAAAAATGCCCTGTCGGAGATTATACATTGCAGCAGAGGGACACAGACAGTAAACATAATCAATAGGAAAATACCTAGCATAGTAGAATGTTATATCTGCTATAATAAAAGAGAGAGAGAGAGAGAGAGAGAGAGAGAGAGAGGGAATGCCAGATGCAGGCAATGTAGTTGCCTGAGACAGGGTTGGGGGGTATTAACTGTAAGTAGTACAGTCTGAGAGAGTCTCACTGGGAAAATGACATTTAAGCCCAGACTTTCAGGAGGTAGAGAAAGAAGCACAGAAGGTAGAGAGGAACAGTGTGAGAAGGTATTCCAGACAGAGAGAAGGGCCACCATAAAGGCTCCAAGTTGTGTTCATGCTCCACATGCTCTAGTAAGCAAGAAGGCCCCAGTGCATTAAGGGAAGTATAGTAAACATAAAATCAGGTTGATAAATGGGGGCAAATTGAGAAAGTACTTACAGGGCAAGGCAAGAAAATAGGAAGCCACTGGAGAGCTGTGGAAGACTGGATTTATGTGGCAGATAACTCTGGCTGCTCACTTAAGAACAGGTTGCAAGTAGGCAAGAGTGAAGGCAGGGAACCTATTGGAGTTGAAAGGCCAGAAATAAGGGAGTCTGGTGGGAGTGAGAAAGGCTGTCAGGTTCTGCATATGTTTGGAAATCAAGGCAATAAAGTTTCATGATGGATTGGAAATGGGGTGTGACCAAAGTCAAGGAACGAGGATCAATGTATTATGTTTGGCCTGAGAAACTTGCCCAGTCAAAAGCAGGAGTTCAGTCTGGGGCATGTTTGCTTTGAGATGGCTATTTATCAGTGCAGGCGTTGAGTAGCTCGTTGGATATAGGAGTCTGGAGTTCAAGGAGAGGGTTCTAGGATGACAAGTATGTTAGAGAGTCATCCCCATAGAGATGATGTGGAAAGCCGTGAGCCCAGAGAATATCACCAAGGGAGCAAGAGCAGGTGGAGAAGAAGACAAAGGACTAAGCATTTAGGTACTCCAGTCTAAGAGGTCGCAGAGAAGTGGATTATCTAGGAATGGAAATGGAGAAGGTACAAAAATAAGGTAGGAGGAAAAACAAATGAGAATGCATGCTATTATTATGGATGAGGTGATAATTAACTGTTTCAAATGGTACTGATTGTTCATGAAAGATAGACGGACTGAGGATTGACCATTGGATTTGACAACAGGTATGTCATAGATGGTCTTCATTTAACCAGTTCTGGTGGCATGATGAGGATAGAAATCATATGTATTAGCTTAAAACTGAAGAAAAGTACCAGAGATAAGTACAGATACAATATATTAAATTGTAAAGCCAGCTAAGAGAGTCATAGCTGAAAGGTGAAGATGGGTTACAAAGGGTTTTTTATTTTATTATGAAAGAAGTACAAACACGAAGTTATGCCAATGAAAGTAGGATACTATAAAGAAAAAATGATGATATAGGAGGGAGAATAATTGCTAGAATGGTGGGAAAGTGAATGGGTGAGGGATGTGTAAGTATGTCTGGTAATTGTAAGAGCTAAGCTGAAGTTGTAATCATAATTTAAAGGGAGACTAATCAGCCTGTTTTCTTTTTGTTTTTGTTTTGTCTTTTTCCCTCTAGCCACAGCCAACTGCCAGGTATAGGTATAGAGTAAGTCCAGAGTTGTATTTAGTGGTGGTTTTCTAAGTGGATTCTGCAAACAATGAGAGGGGTCAGAGAACTAAGCTTTTATGCAAAGAAGTGATAACATGTTGGCCCTGGAATTAAAACTGTGTAAGGGGCTTCCCTGGTGGTGCAGTGCTTGGGAGTCCGCCTGCCGATGCAGGGGACATGGGTTCGTGCCCCAGTCCGGGAAGATCCCACATGCCATGGGGTGGCTGGGCCCGTGAGCCATGGCCGCTGAGCCTGCACCTCCGGAGCCTGTGCTCCGCAACGGGAGAGGCCACAACAGTGAGAGGCCCGCATACCACACACACACACAAAAACTGTGTAAGGAGGGAATATAGGACTTGAAATGGGCGAGGGACAGAGATGAAGTGGTTAGAGAAAGGGATAAAAGTCCTAGTGAGGTGAAAAGATTATTGGGAGTATTATAGGAAGTAACCTGGAAATGGTGTTAGGAAACGGTGTCAGAGGGTAGGGGTATTGCAGTTATGGTAAGCAGGATTTATGGAGATCTAGGTAGGAAGTGGCTAAGGTAGAGTGGAGGACAGTGTCTTTGGAGGAGAAGGGTGAGGTCACAGAGCTGAGAGGAGATTACAGTGTTAGCAGCATTGTCTAGCAACATATATATTAAAATACCCAAGTGCTAAGACAGAGTGACATTGGAGAGAATGACAATGAACCAGAAAGAAAAGGTGGTGGGATCCAAAGCTCGAGGTTTTCAGGGAATATGGCAGTGATGTGCTCATAGAGGTATAACAACCTGCTCTTTGGAGAACAAAACAAAATATCCCTGATTTTTAGTGTATGTCAATTTCCTTGATGTAAATTGCATCATGGTGCCTCCAAGCTACTAACAGACTATTAGCAAACACAGAGTTGGGAAGGACTGTGCACAGTTATCTCTCATGAGTAGGTTCAAGCCTGCTCACCACACACCAACGAGGCCTGATGTGAGAATGGTCTGGAAATGAGCAGGAAGGTCAGTGGTACAAGGCCCATGTGAGAATAAATAGATCCCAAGTTGCGAGGGCTAGAGGGGAAGCAGAGACCTTGAGGGATGAGGGGAAGCCCATTTTCTGTAAAAGCAAAAAGTTGAAGAAAACATTCTGAGAAGAGTGTGAAGATATAGGAAGTTTTGCTGATGATAGAATTCCCTGATGATAAAACTTCCTGAATTCCAGAGGGTTCAAGGGAGGGATTTAAAGGCAAGAAAGGAATGGGGAAAGAGATTCTGCTTTATGGAGATAAGAGCATAAGATGAGGGGCGATTTATGTGTCTAGGACTTCTTTCATTAGAGGATAAAAATAGCAATAGAAGTTATCAGGAGATGAGTTCTATTAGACTCAAATCTGTAGTGGCAGCGAGGCTGTGTTAGTGAGCCTGAGGGGTGTGTCACTTGTCAGGGACATTGTATGCCTACTCTTAGTAGATGGGGGGCCTCTTGACTCCCACTGGTGGAGTTGAGGATCTCTGAAAAGGTCAAAAGTTACTCAGATTGTGTGGAAACACTTCTGTTCCTTAAACTACCTCATTTTCCAGGGACCCTTTCTTAACTCATGAGGTTGGGTGGTTCCTCTGTCTCTGAGCTCCTCCACCCTCTCTATATCTCCAGCAGGTCTCAAATCACCCTGTTATAAATCTATAAATGTATTTTACTGTTGCTCCAATATGACTGAAATCCTTGAGGGCAAAAACCCCTTTAGCCATCTCTGCTTTCTTAGTTCTACATCAATTCCTAACACAAGCCTAAGACATAGTAGCCTTCAGAGAATGTTAAGGTGAATCATCACTGTAATAAGATTTATCATTTAGTATGTGCTACGTACTATGCTAAGGACTTCATAAACCTCATCGTGTAATCCTCACAAACAAGTCTTTTTTCCCCCCATTTTACAGAGTTGGAAACTGCAGCTCAGTGGATTAAGTAACTTGCCCAAAGTCAAAAACTTAATAAATGCCAGAACCAAGGTCTTTTTGATTCAAGATTGTGTATTTAACTTTTTTACTAGCTCAATTCTGGAGGAAGCTAACTGTGTCCACATGTAAATGAAAAATTAGGGTTTCAGCACTTCTCAGATTTACAATGAGGTTAGTAGCTCTCACCATACTGAGCTTCTCAAGCAGGATCAGATTTAGTATTTGTAATCTTAAAGGCACCTGACAGGTTCAGATGGAACCAGGAGCATTCAAACTGATAGGGTCTGCCAGCTGCTTGCCACACATCTGGTGGGGAAGCAATCTGATAATCAACCTAAAGACAAGCCAGATGTTAGGCTAAATCAAGACCAATGACAGACACTTACCCATCAGAAAGCATAAGTTGTCAGTATCCAGATGCAAATGCATTGTTGTACACTGTTCACTGTAGATTTTTTCTTTTAAGCCCAGAACAGAAAATCACATCGATCCAGTTTAACAAATATAATTGAGTACCTACTATGTGATGTGTCAAATATAAAAATATATGTATATATTTTAAAAGCTGTAGTTTCTGTCCTTGTGAAGGTCAGAGTTCAGAAGAGATGAACATGTGATAGCTATAGTATGATGTATGAATTGTTTTAATTGATGGGGACATCAGTGTGGATACTGATGACACACACTGGTAGCAACTGATGCTACCTAAGGAGGATCAGCAAAAGAATATAAGATTTCATCTAAGCCTTGAAATAAGAGTAAGAGTTTATAAGTAGAAAGTATAGGAAGGATCTTCTTGGTAAAATGAATTGCACAAGTCAAGGCAACTGGCATGAAAGGCAGAGCACCCAGGAGTTCTTCCTTCTTTTTTTTTTTTTTTTCTTTTTTTTTTTTTTTGCTGTACGCGGGCCTCTCACTGTTGTGGCCTCTCCCGTTGCGGAGCACAGGCTCTGGACGCGCAGGCTCAGCGGCCATGGTTCACGGGCCCAGCCGCTCCACAGCATGTGGGATCTTCCCGGATTGGGGCACGAACCCGTGTCCCCTGCATCAGCAGGCGGACTCTAAACCACTGCACCACCAGGGAAGCCCCTCATCCCTCTTTTGTTGCAGCTAGAACTCTGACTGTGAGAATGGTGATAATACACCTACAAAGGTAGCCAGGGCCTTGTATGCTGTGCTACGAGTTTGGACATCGTAATCAATTTAAATCTTAAACTCTGTCAACTATGTACTTATTGAAGTCTTAAGCATTGCTTAGATATGGGGGAGAATTCAACCAGGTAGGAAATGACACATCTCTACTTGCACTGAGCTTAGGTACAGCTTAGGGAGGGAAAAAAATGGATGCAAAATACTTGGAGAAAGAGTTGATTTCTACAAAGTATATATTGTTCAGTAGGAGTTCCAAAAGGGGCAAATTATTTTGACTTGGAGTCATCAAGGAAAGCTTCAAAAAGAGTAGGGATTTTGAGATGGAACTCCAAGATGGGTGGAGTTTGAATAACTATATTTATGGTTAATGTTTGCATCATATTTTCAGATTATGACCTCAACATTTCCCATTTCACTTCCTTGTCCTTACACTTTTATGATAGACATAAAACAAAGATCAATGCCATGATTTCACACGTGCAGAAGCTCACATGGGCTAAGTGACCATCATCACTCAGTTAAGAGGCAACAGGGATAGGATCTCAGTACAGATATGTCTAATTCCATAGTCAGGCATCAATTCTTGTTAACTGGGAAATCCTCAAAAAAATTGATTGGAGCAGAGTGAGAAAAACACCTCTTTCCCCAGCAGAAGAGTCCAACCTTGTGTGGATGTGCCGATATGGGGATAAGGCTGAGTAAACCTTCTTTACTGAGAGAAGCCCTAGACCTCAGAGTCCCAGAACTCAGAGCGACTCAGAGAATGCCTGCAGTCATGGCTGGGTGTCAGCCAACTGCCCCAAGAGAATAAGGTCAAGGATATGGCATCAGCTTTACCTGCTCTCTCAATACACCCTTGCACAGACAAAACACAATAACAGATTTGGCCAAGGTTGCAGCCAGCAGGGGACACCATTTTTTAAAGCCTCACTCCACAATCTTAGAAGATTTGGGGACTTTCTAATCCTAGTGACATATTCCTCACCATAATCAGGATTGGCTTGAACCTACCTTCTCACAGCCTGCATTCCTCATTAGCTAATTGTTCTGGACTACATTCTAAGAATCATTTTCTAATGAAAACAGGAAAGGAAGCATACACTGTGCACAGGTACTTTGCTGGGTATGGTGTATATCATCTCTACTGTAGTCCTGGAAATGACGTGTTTATTTCTCCAGCCTACCTCATGGCCCTTCTTGTTTTGGACTATCTTTGGAAATGGGGAAGTAAACATGTGGAGAGAGCTAGTGTATTTTAATAATCCATGAAGTTCTGAGACCTTTACCTGCATTATCCAGTTTAATCCCCAGAATAACCCTGAGAAGTAGGTGTTCTAATTATCCCCATTTGCAGAGATGAGAAAATTAAAGTCCAGAGTTTAAGTAACCTTCCCAGGGTCATTATGGCCAGTAAGTGGTGGAGCTTGAGTGGAACCTGGGTGACCTTACTCCATTAGATGCCATTTGGACAAAGGCAACAAGAAACCTGAACCCAGGCCAGCATGTTTTGGTTAACTGATGCTAAAATGGAGAATTCATTCCCTTGCTATCAAGATAACCACATGCTTTTATTTCTGGTGTAAAAAAGTAGCCAGTTAATCTCCTCACTATCCTTTGTTCCCATCTGCTCTGCAATATGCTATGTATAGCTACCAGGGTAGGATATGCAATCTTTTGAAAAAAATGTGTATATACATAAATATGTACATATATATGTAAAAATAGACATCATGTTATATATATTTTAAATTATTCTAAGTATATATATATATATATATATATATATATGTAACTAGAATTTTTAAAAGTATATTGTGTCCAATAGACTCAAAGCCATTGATTAGATAATCCATTTAGCTCTCATTCTGAAGATGCCCCTTGGTCTGATTCTTCTGGGGAGAAGAAACTGTGCTGACAATATTGCGCTTTGGTGGTGAAGGCTGGGTAGAAAGGGTTTTGTAGCTTCTTGGGGTTTCACATTCATATAAACCTTCCAGAGAATTAGATGATAATAAAATAATGTACCAGACAGACCTGTGGTCCAATCCAGTTTCAGCTGCTTGTTAGCCTCAGGATTCAGGTCCTCTTCTTTGTAAAATTATAGTATCCACCTCATAGGGTTGTTGTGTGGATTAAATGAGAAAATGTTTCCACGGCACTTCATAAAGTGTCTAGTCTATTCAGTCATTTAAATATATTTTGATGGTTGTTTTTAGTTTGAAAGTGAAGATTTTTTTTAAATTTCTAAAAGAGACCTAGGTATGGGCATAAATATTACTGAGTGCTTCCATGTGCCAGACATTTTGAAAGTCCTAGGTAGTCACCAAAATGAAGACAGATGGGGGCCCTGTGTCCATAGTGTAGAAAAAGCAGATGTTAACACATAGATTAATCCTAAATTGTAGATAACCTACCTGCTCAGGAATAGGATGGAACCAGCTAAGTCTTCTCTGGAGAAAAGTGAAACTGGAAGGGAAAATGAGAATTCCAGAATGTAGGGCCTTCTAAGCAGTGCTAAAACTTGCATGCACGTGCTTTATCAACACATGTGGGTGTGTTCCTGATCCTCAGTAATCCAGCATAAATGAATTTAAGATAAATGTACATTCCTTATTCCTGGCTTCACTTTCATCCCTGATTCTCTTCCCTCTTTCATAGTCATGTGAATACATGACAGAAAACCTCAAATACAAGTGGCTTAAAGATAATAGATATTTTTTTCCTCTCTTATTCACAAAGATGTCCACACATAGGTTGTTCACAATAACAAAAACCTTCTATTTGGTCTTCTGTAATATATAGTCTTTTATCCCATGGTACCCCATTACGTAATATGGCAGGGTTTCCCAACTCCCGGCCGCAGACCCATACTGGTCCGCAGCCTGCTAGGAACCGGGCCGCACAGCAGGAGGTGAGCGGCCGGCAAGAGAAGGAAGCTTCATCTGCCGCTCCCCATCGCTTGTATTACCACCTGAAACATCCCCCCCCAGCCCAGTCCGTGGAAAAATTGTCTTCCACGAAACCAGCCCCTGGTGCTAAAATGGTTGGGAACCTCTGCAATACAGTATCTGTGGCTCCAGCCATCACTTCCCCATTCCATCCAGCAGAAAGGAAGAATAAGCAGTGAAGGTCATCTCATACCCGTTTCAAAAGACATTTTTCAGAAATAAAACATCTAGTAACAAGGAAGATGGTAACTGCAGTATGTATTCCAAATGTCCCCGTTTTTTAGATGGGAAACTAATATGACCAAAGTCAAATAGCTAACAAATGGCAGAGCTCACATTCAAATCCAAGCAATCTAGCTCCAAATCCTACTTTCTTAGGCACTAATTCTATATACCTGTTCTCGGTGTCTCTAAAAATTGTTAATAATTAAATGAGAAAATGTTTCCATGGCACTTCATAAAGTGTCTAGTCTATTCAGTCATTTAAATATATTTTGATGGTTGTTTTTAGTTCGAACGTGAAGATTTTGTTAAATCTTGTTAAATTTTGAAAGATGTTAAATTTTGAAAGGTGTTAAATTTTGAAAGATGAATAAGGAACTGATCAGCAGAAAAAATTGGAGAGAAGAGCATCTCGGGGCAGGAAGGACAATAAGTATGAAAGAAAGCAGGACTCAGTGTGCCCGTCTATGAATGGGAAAAGACATCTCTTTCTTCACAGAGCTGTTCTGAAGAATCAGTCATAGTAAGAGGGTAAGAGCACATGTCCCAGTACGTAGCACATTCAGAACACTCAATAAAATTGGGTTTAGACCAAAAGCCAAAAGCATGTCTGCAAAAGATTACACACAAGCCTTGTGGGATCTGCTAACATTCTGTTAGGGGACAGCATAATTAAGGTTGGGTTAAGGATGTAAGTGTTGATTTTTTACCAAAACATTAGATGCAGTCTTTTGTAAAAATTTAATTACAGACTTAATTCCACTTGCCTTCCACGTGGATTGAAAGGTGGCCGGAGGAGAGCAGTATAGGGAAACTCACACCAGCAATATGTTAATTGTAGAAAGGTGTCTAAATGGAGGATGACAATTATTTTTAATTGTGTTCATTATCATTAAAAAGTATCTGTGTGAGGGTTTCCCTGGTGGCGCAGTGGTTGAGAGTCTGCCTGCCGATGCAGGGGACACGGGTTAGAGCCCCGGTCCAGGAAGATCCCACATGCCACGGAGCGGCTGGGCCCATGAGCCATGGCCTCTGAGCCTGCGCATCCGGAGCCTGTGCTCCACAATGGGCAAGGTCACAACAGTGAGAGGCCCACTTACCGCAAAAAAAAAAAAAAAAAAAAAAAAATATATATATATATATATATATATATATATATATATATGTGTGTGTGTGTGTGTGGATGGCTTAGTATAAAGTTTTGATCACTTAAAACCACCAAGTCTATATTAAGGATACTAACAAGAAGGCTTCACTTTTCACCACCTCTATATAACATTAACCCACTTGAGCAAATTGAATCATATTTACGCTAGGCTTTAGATCCTTTCCTCTCCTGCCCTGCAGCTATCCAAGCCTAGAAGTTTAATCTGTCTTAGAGATCAGTGTGTTCAGCTCAATTATTTTCTAGATGGCCTTACATGAGTTCCAGAAACAGTAACCAACTTCCCAAACATCACCCAAGATCATTTAGGTTGAGATAATAGATTAGTCTTTGGATTTTTGAATTATAGGTGACTCAAGAATTCAGTACCAAAAGTGAAGCTATTCTGACTGTAGTTCAGGGCTCTTTCAACGTTTCAAAATTAAAGAGCTCAAAGAACCTCAAAGACATGAAACCATGAACACCAAGCAGAAAATAATTTTGAGGAACCTCTATTTAAATTGTCTTTATCTGTATCCCTATAACATTTTAAATATCCCCTTACTTTAATATTTATCTCAATGTAGTATGGTTACCTCCATATTAATGTTACTGACCCTTCCCTCTCTCCTGGTTATCTTTCATTTACCCTTCTAGATCCACCATCGCTGTCTGCCTTTCTCCATTCTGCTCTGGTATACTCTTCCTTTGTCCTCTGACTTCGGGCTGGGTTCAGCCAACCAAAAACACTGGGAGGAGGTGAGAGGGCGGGTACATGGTGAGTTCACATCACCATGGTTACCTCCCTCCCTCTACTGAAGGCCACACGCCTGTCAGGCTGCTCTCTCCTTAGAGCCGCCCTCTTCAGGGTTCAGTTGTGCTTCCTCAGTTTGTCTGTTCATGAGTAATAAAGACCCCTCAAGGTTACTAGCCTTGGTACACTACACTGTCCCTGGTTGGTTTCTTTAAATTTGATAAATAGTCCTTTCCTTAAATTCTCCTAGAATTACACCATGTTCTTCCTCCTGGCTGGACCTTGGCTGACACAGCTGATGCCTAATATATTGCTTGAAACAATGTGATGTACCTTTCAAAATAAGGCATAAATAAAAAGTTTAAGTATATTTAATTTTACTTCTATATGCACAAGTTAATTTAGATGAAGTATAATCATTTTTCATGTATTTATTTGCAGCTCCTGGTACCTGTTGGTACCCCATACTATTTCCTGATGTAAATTTATATATTCAATTAAATATCCTACACTTTGTCCAAATCTCTTGAACCTGAAACTACATGGGGTTTTTTCCTTAAATTACTTCATACAGTCTTTAAAACATTCCTGATATAGATATTATACTTTCTGTTTTAGGAAACTAGGGCTTTTGTAGGGAGGACAAGTGACTCTTCTAAGTGTGTAGATCTAAGAAAAGTAACAACATCGTGCCCTTTAGCAAATATACAATCACTGCAATGAGGCACAGAGGGTGACTAGTATTGCGGAATGCCATCAGCAGTGCTGGAAAGGGTACGTACTCTCTTCTCTGGAGTGAGAACTATAAAGGGAGTAGAAGGAGTCATATATGTTCCATCAATATGCATATACAGACTTCAGAGGGACAGCTTCCATTAAGTGTTTTGAATGATATTTATCATTATCATTAGGAGATGAGGAGAAACTTAACACCAATTTGTGCAGAGTCTATACAGAGAGCAGATTGATGATTTAGAAAGAGCCCCAGGTTTGAGCTCAGGACATGCTAGATGGATACATTTGGGAAATTCATTTAAATACTTTTTGGTCCCCAGTGTACCACCTCTGCATGAGATGTCTATGTTGCCTTCCACACTGTTAACTCAAGGACAGGGTTCATGTTTAATTCACTTCAGTATTTGGGTACTTTAGTGCTCTATACATATAGAACATGAAAAATAAGTACCATAATTTTGGGGGGAGAGAGAGAGAGAGGAGAGAGGAAAAAGAGAGAGAGGTTTATCTCACAAACTAGTCTATGCCTCCATCTTAAAGCCAACAGTTAACATCATTTCCAGTCTAAAGGTAAACTACCACATGGAAAAATAAACTTTAGGCCTGCTACTCAACTTTCTGATGGAATCTCCCCTTTTTAAACAGAGACTGGGATAAAACCCTTTAGAAAAATAGAGAAATATAGATAGAAAAAGAAAGAACAACATGACTAATAATTTTAAGTGGTATGCATGTGGTTTAAATACTCAACCATTTCAAAATAAGGTATTAGGAAACAGGAAAAACTGAATCATTCTTAAAAAGGCATAGAATATTTTTAAGCATTTACAGGCAAGATGGTTGCTTGATACAAATAAATCATATAGTCCTGGATTTATTCTGATTGATTTTGGAAAAGTTCCAAACCTTCTTCACCCCCACCCCACCCCATTTCTCTCTCTCTCTCTCTCTCTTTTAATTTTTACACTGAGGATAATAGTAACAGTGCTCCTGTTCTAGGATTGTATTGATTAAATGAGTTAATAAATGCAAAGCATATAACGTATAGTGCTTAATAGATGGTAAACAATAAATATTTGTTTCTATTATCATTAAAGCCATCATCATTATCATCATTCTCTCTACAAAGCACTCTAGTATTAAAGTAACTAATATTTATTGAGAATCTACTATATACTGGACCTCATGCTAGATATTTTGTAGATCACTGAATTTAATGCTCAAATCAGCTGTGTAACAAGAGACAGTGTGATAAAGCCGGAGATCATGGCATTTCAGCCGGAAACACTTAGGTCCAGACCCTAGATCTGCCACTTCTTAGCTCTGTGACTTTGGCAAATTGCTTATCATGTTTGTATGTTGCTGAATGCAGTTATATGACTGAAATAACAATTATTAACTTGTATGCAGATTAATGCAAGTGTTTATTAACAGGTACATGTATGACTATATAGTATGTGTGTGTGTGTGTGTGTGTGTGTGTAGTTTGAGCCTAAAAATCATTCCTTGTAATTGTAATTAATCATACTGCTATCATGACCTTCTTATAATCATAAATTAAAAAACTAGGCTTAGGGAAATTTCATGGTATGCCCATGATCATATCAAGTGGCAGAGCCAGAATTCAAGGTCAAGTTGACATAAATATCAAAACATTTTTTTTCCTCACGTCACTACAATGGCTCAGTGTCGATGCAGAGAATTCCATGTGGATGAAGTAGAGGAAAGCTGCAATGAATACACTTTTTACTAACTTCAATTTCACAAATCCCAATCTTTCTTAAATTCATATTGCTTTAAATTGGTTATCTCTTTCGGTCACTTACTCTCTTTCAGCCATCAGTATTTTATTGGAACTTCCTGTGCATAACCTACTTATTTCACTGAAGAGACTGCTGTTTTTTGATAAAGGCTAGCAGGCAACAGGGTAGCTCTACAAAGGGAAATTTATAAGCAAACAAATTAATATATAAATAAGATCCCACATTTACATTTTAAACATAATTTCCAGGAAAATAAAATCACAGAAAAGTTGGAGAAGAGGGTTCCATAAAAGCACAAATGCCTAGCATTTACACTGATCATAATATGTCCTGAGCCTCTTCCAAGCACTTTATATATATTAATTCATTTAATTCTCACAAGAACTTTATGAGATAGGTACAATTTTCATTCTCATCTTAGAGACAAGCCTACTGAGTCATAGAGAGGTAAGCATCTTGTTCAAGATCATATAGTGTTACAGAACCAAACTCTGGTTCAGTACCCAAAGTGCAGCAAAGCCAATCTACTGACCCCAGGTTGTGATGAAGGAGAGTACTGCATTTATTTGCAGGGCACCAAGAAAGGAGAATGGGTAGCTAATGCTCAAAGGACCTGAACTCCTCCGTGGCTTTCAGGCAAGGGTTTTTAAAGGCAACATTAGGCAGGTTGCATGATCAGTTCCTGGACATTCTTCAGATTGGCTGGTGGTGAGATAACAAGGTGAACTTTCAGGAATCTTAATCATCAGTTTTCTGATTCCAACCAGTCTGAGGTCTACATGCTTGTGATCAGCATGATGTCACCATTCTCCACTGGGTGAGAGGGTTTTAGTTTCTGCAAAACAGCTCAAAGATATGCATCCAATTGCTACCTATAATCCTTAAGGAGGGACTAGGAGTCCTGTGACTCGATTGGTCAAGCTATTATTACTTCTCTTACTTAAAACTGCTTTTCGTTTGTTTCTTCATTTTCTCACTTCTCTAATCATTAGCTGTTTGAGTCTGTTCTTTGGAACATGAGGAAGGCCTGTCAGACTAAACTGATTTTTCCTACAATAAGAAGCTGTGGACACCGAGGGGTCTGTCACCAGGAAGGCCACACAGGATTCTGATCTGTTTCAATAGCTGGTAAATGGCAAAGCTAGAATCTGAACCTAGGCAGTTGGACCTCAGAGTTTATGCTCTACATCTATCAGTCTTTGGGGTAAATTAAGGAAAATAGGCTTATGCCTTTCTTAATTATTTCTAGAATATTTCTGTTGCATAGTTATAGCTGTGATTATGTTAACTCTGTTTGACTTCTATTTAGTGGGCACTTGTTAGAAACAAAGCACAGCTTCATACACCAGAATAGAAATAAAAACAAAAGTACTGCTTAAGGATTGGGTAAACATGGACATATAAACAAAGTGATGAAATTCAGAAGGATCAACATTCTCAATCCCAGGCTTTTCTCACCTTATGTATTTTGTACCATTGGAAAAAAAATCTAGTTTGAAAAGTTATATTGCTTTCAACAAAAATAAATGTTGATTAGCTTTCTTTCTTTTTTTTTTTTTTTTTTTTTGGTAAGATAAGTTTGAGTCAAAATCAATATCCAAAAGAGCTCCAAAGAAAAAGAGATGTTGTCTGGGTACAAAATTTGTGAAGGGGTAATTCATTCCAGTGGTAGTGGAACCATCTTTGAGTGTAGCTTTAAGCAATTCAGCTTGTAGTGAAAACTCTTCAAAAAAGTATAGGGTTTCAAGAGAACCTGGGAGAGGAGAAAAAAGTTAACATAAATCACAGTCTTATCATGGCCAGGTTCTCAATCCCTTTTCTCCACTAGAGCTGGATCAATTGATTTCTAACCTGCAATATACAACTAATTTCTCCACTCGTCCTCTTACAGTCTCACTCCTGACAGCTGGGATTTAACCAGGTTGTATTATAACACAGGGACTCAAAAGTACCTGGCCTTTGCTTCCAGTGAGCTTTACCCTCTTTGTGTATCCCCTCGTTCTGATACCTGGTTAAGGCCTGACATTGTTTTGTCAATTACCTAATGCCCTAGTCATTCTAGAGTAGTTCTAGATCCCACTCCTAACAGTGCATCCTCACAGGTACCACAGTCTTGGTTATTCATTCTGAGATCAATTTGTCTATTCATCATCCATTCAATTAAACATTAATTGAATGCCTACTATGCCAGACATTTTGCTATGTGAAGAAAGTACAGGAATGGAATAAAATATAGACCCATTCTCCTAAGAGCTCAAAGTCATTTTGGCAGATAGATCAGTACAAGGAGCAATTTGAGAATTTTGTAGTTACATGATAGAGGGGTGTGTAGAGAGCCAGAGGATCATAGAGGAGGGATATGTTATGCCGTCCTGGGGTTCAGAGAAGGCTTGTTGTAGAGGATGGCTTTTGGGCTAGATTTTGGAGAATTAGTAGAAATCTTACAAGCAAGAGAAGGAAAAAAGGAAATTCCATGTGGAACAACAGTATATGGAAAAGCATGGAAATGGTAAGAAATATGATACTCTCGGGGCAAACAGACTTAGTGGTAGATGGAAGAAATTTTAAGAGAAGAGGGTAACATAAATGTTTAGAAAGGAGATAGATTTAGGCAGGGACTAAATTCAGGAGGACTCCATATTCAGATATGAATTTTGGAACCTTATTTCAAAGCTACAGGAAAAATTTAGCTGAGAAGTGCATGGGCATAGCTTGTCTCAGGAGTGTGCTTCTCCAGACACTGTCATGACTAGAGGCCTCTGAGTATACACAATAAGAGTTAGGCAGAAATTACCTTTAGTGTTGGCTGCATCTCTCATTAACTATGAAAACTTAACCAACCATCTTAGCCTTTTAAGATCTAGTTTCCTCAGCTATAAAATTTGAAAATCTTCAGCCTCCTAGACTTGCTATAGTAAAGTAGTGAACTTAATTATTGTTGAATTCCCAATGTCTTATATTTATGTTTATTCAATTAAATAACATAGTAAGGACCTGTGATGGTTAATTTTGTGTGTCAGCTGGACTGGGCTAAGGGATGCCTAGATAGCTGGCAGAACATTATTTCTGGGTGTGTCTGAGAGGGTGTTTCTGGAAGACATTAGCATGTGAATCACTAGGCTGAGTAAAGAAGATTGCCTTCACCAATGTGTGTGGGCATCAACCAATCCATTGAGGCAGTGAATAGAACAAAAAGGCGGAGGAAAGGCACATCACCTCTCTGAGCTGAGACATCAATTTTTTTTTTCTGCCCTTGGACATCTGTGCTCCTGGTTCTCAGGCTTTTGGGCTTGGGCTGAATTACACCCCTGTCTTTTCTGGTTCTTCAGCTTACAGATGGCAGACTGTGGGATGAGGCACTCCATGACAATGAGGCAATTCCTATCTATTATGTCTATTATATATGATATATATATATATATATGATTTATTATATACGATATTATTATATTGGTTCTATTTCTCTGGAGAACCCTGACTAATACAGCATCTGCCCTGTGCCAGCTACTATTCTAGAGGGCACAGCAGTGAACAACAAAAAGTCTCTGTCCTCATGGGCTATTATTCCTGCAGTGACTGACACATAGAAGGTACCCAATGAATATGTGACAAATTAATGAATATACCTCATCAAGTTCTCTCTCCATCCAGATTCATAGGTTACCCCTTTGCCCATATAAAATAAGGACAGAGTAACTCCCTTACGCAGTTTTGCTCTGATCTGGATCATTATATTTAGCTTTGATGGGGCTGGGGGCTCACATGCCCTAGTATCATCTGATATCATGAGTTATGTTTGCTGTCTTGCTGTGGCATAGGCAAGATAGTCTGAGGGTTTTGCAAACATTTTTAGAGAGTTTTAACAGTGATTCAACCTTCTTTAATGGTTCATAGTGCTGTGATTCTCTGAAATCACTGCATTTCTTTATTGGCTTACCTTTTAATTATGTCTTTTCCACTGTAAGTTTCATGAAGACAGATATGATATCTGTCTTATTCCCCACTGTATTCCTAGCACAGTATCTAGTACATGGTAGATTCTCAATAAGTACTTTCTGAATGTAAATACTTGTCGCCCCTGTTCCCAGGTACAAGTCAGTTAAAAACCACTGTTATAGAAGACATTTAAGTAGCAGATACGTGATAGAATTAGATGGCTTTAAAACTCCCTTACCACCATGAATGCTCTGATTCTAAATTGTCAGCCTCTGAAAAAACTTCTTTACCTTTGAGAGCAATGCCACTGCTCTAGATAGTCAAATGTTAGGAGACGGGGTGCAATTCCTTACAGTAATTTGGCTACATAAACTGGATTTTGGAGAAGGAAAAAAGCAATAGTTAGGTGGTAAATAGCAATATTAGTAACGCTAGGCCACCTTCTACGTTCCTACGTGAAATCGAATTGGTGTGGTTTATATGGAAAGTCTTTCTGATATGCTTAACTACTTGTAAGCTATTAATATTTACATACCACAATGGAATATAGACTCTAGCAAGGTCATTTAACAGTTACAGGGCAGAAAGTCTTCATTTTGCTAATCACTTACAACTCTAATTTCACACTACATCAGTCCTTTTACTCTGGTCCACAACCCTCCAAAATCCCATTCTAAAAATCCACAGGAAAACATCTGTTCATAATGGGCTACAAAGAACAGCCACTGACTCTCCCCTAAAGTCAGAAAATTAAGGGCCAAAGTAAAACTTTATTTGTACCACTCTAATCCTCACCTCTGTCTACTAGGACCTGACTGTTCTTTCCCTCATCAGCTACCTCCCTTTTGCCAATTCCAAGTTTTCTTTCAATCAGCCTTGTGATAACTTCTTCATTGCTATTATTTCTCAGTCTTTTTCTTTCCTGTTCTCAACTGTACCTCTCAGCTACGGCTCAAGGGCTCATCACAGCCCCTGGCACCAGTAGTCAGTTGGAAACAAATCTCCAATTATGACTCTCCAACTCTCTGGAACTCCCTCCAGTTCAAACCATGGATAAGATGCTCCCCAGACTTCTGACCAATTTAATGTCTGACGGGCTTCCGCAAAGGGAGAAAAAATTTAAAGAGGAGAGATCCAGAGGGCATGAACTCCTTCATGATGCTGTGTCCATTTAACAGATAAAGGCATGTTGAGTCTCATTTCTAATCACTTAAAGTTCTCGTAAATTATGCAAACTCTCCACTCAGCCTTAGCCAAATAATTTAAATGCTGGCTCTTTTATAGGTGGGGAAATTTGATACTTCTTTTATAGAAGACAAGATGACATGGCAAAGAAAGAGCTAAGTCAAGGAAATCAAGCCAGTAAATCTGACCATAAAGTGAATGAGCATCCCATTTTCATAGTATTTAAACAAAATAAAACAGCTTTGCACCGTGTTCTGACTCTGACATTTTGCCTCACTGATTTCGTTTTCTTGGCTTAATTCATTGTTGTAAGGCAGGGTCAGGAAAAGACAATTCATCTGTATCCTGTCAAAGTGTATTTGCTCCCAGCTGCATCATGCTTCTGATTCCACAATGATATTCTGATGTATTCTGATTTTTCAAATAAATATGAATATTATCAGTTACCAATGAAATATGGATTGTGAGAAGGCCATCAAACCAAGAAAAAGTCTCATTCTTTCTTTCCTTCTTCCCTCTGAATTTTCGATGTTTTTATATTTCTCTTGGCATGTGGGCTGATTTCCTCCAGAATCACATCACCACTGGTTGTTGGTGTTAGCGCATTAGCTGAATTCTGAGCTCCTGCTGGTACTGAAGAGAGGGTCCTTTTAACGAAGAATGGGAGCCAGATATGGAAGGCATTTAACCATCAAAATTATGACACTGGCAGTTAAATGGAAATACAAAAAGCAAATAAGGGACATTTTGTAGCAGTTTTCAAAGCAGGGCTGTGATAGTGGTTTTGTTTTCTAGACACTGATTCATGGACAGTCCTGACAAATGTTTATTACTCCCTCCTGAGTTCTACTTCGACAATCTTCTTCACCAACAGCAGGAATTGTTAATTCATTTGATTAAATTGTTTTTTGTTTTGTTTTTTTCATTTTTCTTTTTAATTTATTTAATTAAAGTATAGCTGATTTACAATGTTGTGTTAATTTCTGCTGTACAGCAAAGTGATTCAGTTATATATAAATATATATACATTATTTTTCATATTCTTTTCTATTATGGTTTGCATGGGACATTGAATATAGTTCCCTGTGCTATACAGTAGGACCTTGTTGTTTATCCATTCCATGTATAATAGTTGGCATCTACTAATTCCAAACTCCCAGTCCATCTCTCCCCCACCCCCACTTGGCAACCACAAGACTATTCTCTATGTCTGTGAGTCTGTTTCTGTTTCGTAGATACGTTCATTTGTGTCATATTTTAGATACCACATATAAGTGACATTGTATGGTATTGTCTTCCTCTGTCTGACTTCCTTCACTTAGTATGATAATCTCTAGGTCCATCCATGTTGCTGCAAATGGCATTATTTAAGTCTTTTTTTATGGCTGAGTAATATTCCATTGTATATATATACCACATCTTTTTTATCCATTCATCTGTCAATGGACATTTAGATTGTTTCCATGTCTTGGCTATTGTGAATAGTGCTGCTATGAAAATAGAGGTGCATGTATCCTTTTGAATTAGGAAACTCTATTTTTAGTTTTTTGAGGAACCTCCATACTGTTTTCCATAGTGGCTGCACCAATTTACATTCCCACCAAAAGGGTAGGAGTGTTCCCTTTTGTCCACACCCTCCCCAGCCTTTGTTATTTGTAGATTTTTTAATGATGGCCAATTCTGACCTATGTGAGGTGACACCTCATTGTGGTTTTGATTTAAATTTTTCTAATAATTAACAATGTTGAGCATCTTTTTGTGTGCCTGTTGGTCATCTGTATATCCACTTTAGAGAAATGTCTATTTAGGTCTTCTGTGAATTTTTCAATTGTAAATCCTTGTTTTTAAACACATTAATTACATATGAGCCTCTCATTCACAAGAATAAACTCTTCAGAATTTACTTTGTCTCTCCAAATCCACTCTCCACCTATTTCCATAATCTTTGGCTTGCAGTTAGATTTCATTCATGGGGAGCAGCAGCCAGACATTGAAGGAAGGAAGGAGAGGAAGTTCAGGGCAGTCATTGAACTGGCTGCTCCCTGTGGGGTTACTGAGAGCTGGCTGATTCCTTCATCACAGCTCCTGTTGGCAGCTCTCTCCCTACAGCCCTTTCCTCTCTGGGTTCTGGTAACAGCTGACTCCCTTCATCCTTCAGTGCAGGGTGGTAATGGAGTTCCACTGTTTTCAGCGCTGGAAACTTCCTTATCCTATGTGATTTCCTTACACCTTTCCCGTACTTTTATACCCATATCTCTTGTATTAAACTCTCCTCAAATAATCCTGATGTATGTCATACATTTCCTGTTTGACCCTGATTGATATATTTCTCCATTGAATTCAGTGTCGTGTGACCTTAATGATAGTCCTTCTGCCTCAACTCCCACATACCCTGCACCCCTTTCATTCCAGACACCTCACTTGACACTCCCTCATGGTCTAGTGGTTAAGACTCAGCACCCCCAAGAGCCTCAGTTCACCAAGGTTCATTGATCCTTTAAGTCTTTCCAATACCTACCCATTACTCTCCACTCCAAGTCCCTCTTAACTTGCTCTACATTATTTTTCTTTTACCCATAGCACATGTTATGTTCTACCATACTATATAATTCAGTTATTTATAACTTTCATCTCTTTCCTGTATCTCTGCACTAAAAACTCGGTTCTGCAGAGCTTGGATCTTTGTCTTTTGTTCACTGATCTATCTCGAATTTTACCTGGCATATTGTAAGTGCTCAATTTATTGAATGAATGAATTCACCTTAGAAATACTTACTTCAACTGTTCCTAAAGCTTCCTCCTTTACTTTTTCTCTGCTCTCCTCCATCCAGGTTAAATGCCCTCCTCATGTGCTTTCTTAAGCATACTGTACTTCTGCCATCATAGCACTTAACCAGACACTATTGCACTTGCCTATTTATTTCCCACATGAGATTGCAAGACCTGTGAAGGCAGAAATCATCAATGTCTTTTTCATAATGCCTAGCTTAAAAAGTCCTCAGTATATTTTTGATGAATAATAAGTAGATGAATTGACAAGTTTAAGGATGAATAACACTCACAACCTACTCTTACAACAAATAACATCAATAATCCAATTAACTAGCTGTTCTCGTTAGAAAGAAGCCTAGAGTGCTGTGGGAACCCCAAAGAGGGTCCCCACTCTGGTTACCTAAAGCAGGGAGATTGACAGTGGTGTTCAGAGAAGACTTCTCAAAGGAGGTAATAATTGAGCAGAGACTTGGAGGTCAGTCAGGACTTATAAAAGGCAGATAAGTTTGGGGTTAGGGAGACAGAGTTCCAGAGAATGGCAAAAGCCCTTGCAATCTGAGTGGCACTCATGAGAGAAATGATGTGGAGCTGCGGCATATGGGCATCCTGGCCATGACCAGAGGTGAGGCTGGAGACATAAAATGGTAGCAGTTTATAAAAGGCTCTGCAAGCTCTGCTAAAGCTCTTAGACTTTATCCTAAAAGTTAAAAGGAGGATGGGAGATTTAAAATAATAAAAAATAATCTTTACTGTCAAAATAAACTATAACCTCCTCTGATCTAAATATGTGAAACTTACTAATTTTTGTAACTCACAAAGGATTTCTTCCTTCCTAATCCTACAGAAATTTGGCTTTTACTCACTCTGCCAAAAAAAAAAAAAGTCAGTTGAACCTATTGTGATAATCATTTCACAATATATGTAAATATGAAAATCAAGCCATCATACTGTATGCTTTAAACTTATATAGTGTTGCATGTTAATTATTTCTCAATAAAACTGGGAAGCTAATAAAATGTTCACTAATTAAAAAAAAAAAAAGATGAATACTCTCCCTATATGCAGGAAACCACTTTGCTTCTCTCTCATATGGATACTGGTTTTATTAGTCCAAGAGGTTTTATGTTTTGCTTTCCCTTTATGCTCCTCTCCTCTGACACTTTTTTTTTTCCAACTGTGTATTCCCACACGCATCCTCTCATCATTCTGTTTCCTCTGCTTAGAATTCTGTATCTTCAAGCTATTTTCTTCATGGAAAACCAGTTGTCACTTACCAAGACTGAATTCTTTTGCAAAGCCTTCCCCATATCTGAAGGGCACCATGAATCACTCTGTCTTCTGTGTTCTGTCTGGCATCATGTTTCTGTCATAGCTAATGCCAATTGTATGGAAGTTATATGGAGACACATCAGGAGGTCTAAGTGAAGACTTACCCATACCACCCTCTTATAGGATATTCAGAGTGCATAGTACATGGCAGATGGTAAATAAAAGAGTGAAACATGAGAGATACAAGGTGTGATCAGGGGAGGACACTGAAGGTGAATGTCTGAGATGAGGTCAGTACCCACCATCATCAGTATTCAGACAGCACAGCAATCATGTATGATGCTTTGATAAAGAACTAAATAGTGAGTTTGTTTCTCTGTCATGTTCAGGTTGCAAATTTTTTCACATAATAGTCAGAGGTAGAGTCTGGAACCAGCAAAGGCATTTGGGAATGAGTGAACCCTATTTAATCTTCATTTTATTTTGAAAAATGTCTTTAAGGTCTCTAGAGACTACAATAATTTTAAATAAAATCAATACAGAAATTAAAAGTGCATTGTGCAGTAGAAACAATGATAGTCAAAGAAGTACATGTTGAGTAGGGTATGGGAAGATTAGAGGTGTGGAAAAACACATGTATGCAAGTTTCATCCAACATGAAGTCCCTAGAAGAAAAATAAATGAAAGATGAAATTCCCTCACAGAGGCTCCACAGGGTGGCTATTTCATTTGTAGTTTCAGAGAAGACTGTGTCTCCTGGGGAAAAAGAAATGTAGAAAAGAAAAAGGGGAAAAAAAAACCCCACATGTATTTGACTTACACTTCACTTGCTGACTCAGTTTTCTGTCATTGTTAACTTAAAACACCATTTTCTTGACTGGAGTTTAATGGAGAAAGAACTTTACAAAGAGAACATTTAGATTCCAAACCATTTACTGAATGTGGGTGCAGCAGGCCTCATGCTGGGTGCTTTCTAATTCATTATCTCATCTATCTGCACAGTGGCACAGTGGCACAGTGTGTGTGTGTGTGTGTGTGTGTGTGTGTGTGTGTGTGTGGCTATTATCAGCCCCATTATACTTGTAAGGGAATCTTAGACAAGAGAAATGGTTACCTAAGACCCTAGAGCTAGTGACTGGCAACGCTGGGCTGCCAGATAAAATCTTCAGGCTCCAAGGTCTGGACTTTTTCCAGGACAACTGCCTCACATTTCTCAGTCTAATGGTAAGGTCCCTCTAAATGTCAGTTTCTTCATTTGCAAAATGGGATGAAGAGTGTGTAATACTTGTAAGCAGTATTATACCGACTTTATGAATGGAGGAATCCAAGTACAGAGAGACTAAGGGCCTAATGCAAGGTTACATAACAAGAGCTGGAATTTGAACTCGGGTTCACTTCAGAGCCTGTGCTCTTAGCAATTATATTGTTTCTTAGTATTTTATGTTACCTGACATGCAGGGTTTTCACGAGGAGAAGGAGTTAACACAGTTTTTGGCAAGTAGCTAAGGCTTAATAAGTAGCTGTAATTAGTATTGCCGTCCTCATCTTTATATTGACTCTTGAACTGTGTATATATATAATGAGTAAGAAAGCCTTGACTGGAGTTTTTATTGTTGTTGTTACTTTTACTCTTAAAATTATTATTACAGTTGCTTCTAAAATACCTTCAGTGGAACACTAATCCCTTCAGACCAAAAAAATTAAAATGTTCATGATATTCACTTTAGCATATTAAATGCTCTGTGACATCCTACAGTTTAAAAGAAAACCCAGTTAAATTGTTCAACCCCAGGTTTTATGTATGAAAGTACCTATGTGAGGTCTTCAGCCTGACAGATGCTGATAACTTGAATATTATCGGTTCCTCCTATCCAGGAACTGACTCTTACCACCTCAATGTGCTGAGGCTTATCTGTACAGGAGGCTACCGTGCTTTTCAGTGAGAGGAGCAGCGTGGAGGCCAAGGGCCAATCCTGAATTTTCAGTGTTTCTCTTCCTAAGATACTTACTCTGGAAAGTATGTTGTAAGTCAAGTGGTTTCCTCAACAGCAGTTAGGAAGAATCAAGGTGATGGCATTGGCTCTCCTGTAGTATATCTGGCTGGAGCTCTGCTGGCCTTGAGAAAGGACAGTTCTCTGTAGGTAAAGAGGACTTGGCCTGCCACCCTGGGTCTTATCCTTATTTCCTCGGTGACCTGTGGCCACATACTCAGCCTCTGTGTACTTAATCCTGGCATGATACAGTGTGGTTAGGGGGATTAATCAAGACAGTGAAAAATGCTCCTAGCCCATGTTGCATGCACAGAACCTATGCAGATAATTTTAGACTCCTTCCCTTCCCTACTGAGTATATTTCTGAATAAGTTGCAAGAACAAGTAGGTAGGAGCAGAAAGACTTGTCACCTGTCTCATATGTGTATGGAAAGAGAGGTCAGATTTTCAAATGGTTGACTTTACATTGGCTCTGTCATAATGACCAAGATTGCCTGATTTGCTGACTGAAGCAATTGCAAAGAAGCTGGGTCTTGTAACGGATGAAAATAAAGCGATGCCTAAGAAACACAGCACTTGATCCAGAATTTATATTTACATATGTCTTTCTGTTTACTTCTTGATTCCCACCATTGACATAATCCCCACCCCAATTTTGGTTTGCCTTTAAGTTGACTGTTTCTTTCTGAATTAATTGGATAATACCATTACTCATGTGACACTTGGCTACACATAGAAATCTGAAGTCCTGGCAGTACCATGAACTACTTCTCATGCATTTGAACAAGGGTCACCTCTCTTGAGCACCTACTATGTGCCACCATGAAAGTAGGACCTGTAAGTAAAACTGATCATGACATCCTCACAATTGTGTTTGCAGTTGATGAAACTAAAGCTAAGAAAGGTCAAGTACCTTGACCAAGAATACACAGGCTTAAGTTTAATTTTTAGACTGTGGTATTTTCACACTTTGTAAATAAAAGGTGATGGTGAAGCCATAGGCTATATCTCTGCCACTAGAATGTGTGTGAGCTTTAGAGGTGGAGGTTTCATCCTATTCATTTTTCAAAGTCCATTGCCTATTATTCAACTTAACACAGAGTAGGTGTCAGTAAATACACGTTAAGCAGCTTGAATAGCAATTGGAAGACAATATCTCAGGGCAAGTATTAGCACTATGACTACATTTTCTTACTTAGGACTATGAAGAATAGTATATTTCAGAAATACCATATAACAAATAAGTGGGGGTTAAGAACAACCTATACAGAGCCTAAACGTTCATCTCCAAATCGAGGAATTCAAGTCCCATTCTGAAAGCTCAGTTTCCTTTGGCTTGTCTATCAGAGACAATATTCACATATTACCATCAGGAAAAGCTGAAAAGATTCTCCTGTCCTCTTTCTTGCCCATATATTTAAGGTTGTGTATCAACCACTGAAGAACAATGCACTTTACAGAATACAGCATGGAGGAAAGTTTTTCTTCCTTGACCTTTACTTCTTTCTGAAAATAGCTTGTCATCTTGTATCTTTCTTTCAGTAACCAGGAGAGAGCAAAGAAACGTATATGATCTCAGAGGAGGGCAGTGGGGGAGTTCAGAGAGAGCCTTTAAACCACTGCATGTTCTTTGGGTTTCACATTGAGAGATGAGGAGAAATTGGGGGGGTTTGAATAAAGGTAGGACATAATATAGCTTACCTTTTACAAGGATTATAGAGTTGCTCTATGGAAAATGGACTTTAGAGCAACAGGGATGGTAGGGATACTAGCTAGAAGGCTACTACAAAGCTCTGGGCAAGAGACAGTGCTGACCCACCAGATTCCACAGGGGGTGGTAGCGGAGATGCTGGTATGGGGGTCTTTCCACTCTTCTCTAAGCTTTAGGAGTTTGGAAAGCCACACCCAGCCACTTCCTTCTTGTAGCCTGGTTATATGCCTCTGCAGGGGTAATAAACCCCAAATGTACTTAAACAGTTGAATTGAGGGTGGGGTAGGAAAAGGGGGAAATCTTCAGGAGAAAAGTCAATATTTGAAAATGATTTGCCCACTACAGCAATATGCTCGCTGAAGGCAGGTAACTTGCTTATTGTATTTCTATTGTTTCCCCAGTACCTGGGATGTGGTAGACATTCAATAGATACTTGCTAAATGAAGAAAAAATGATTCAGAGTGCCATATGGAAACAAACTATTTATCAACAGAAAAGATATATAGTCTAAATTAACTTCATGTCACTTGGCTTCTGGTTGACTTTTGTTGTTCAATTTTGTTATACAACTCATTCAGTCATATCAAAGGTCAGATTAAGTTGGCTGTGAATAAGAAAGAAATCTCTGAAATTCATGGGCCCAAGATATCTGATTATTTAAGAAATATGATTATTAGAAGTGAATATTTGGTGAAGGGGAGTGGCGCCTATCTGGAGTTCCGCTGAAATAACCTTTCTATCCATCGTGCCATTATCATGGTTGGAGTTTAAATTTTCAGGTAAAAATACTAAGTATCACAATACATTGTTTATTTTGCTGGGGCAATTCAGTGATTACCTAAAGAGAAATCTCTTCATTGTTAGTATACTTCTCTCTTAGGTTATTTGTGGCATTTGGGATTCTAGATAGAGAGGATATTGGTGTTAATTTAAGATACCTTTTTGATGAAGTCCAATATACTCTATGAAATATAGCTCAAAAATAAAAGTTAATGACAATGTGGAAAGATAATTGGATATAAAGATTTATTAAGCAATTTCATTATTTATGGATACTGCATAAATTTTTACAGCTTAAATAGAGATCATTGTTATTCTTTTTATTCTTTCTCCTATTTATGATGTGCTGATTCCTCTCCATGTGAGAATGTTAATGTGATTGTAACTTAAAATCTCAGAAAAATGTTTCTATTTTATTGATCTCTGCTTTAAAATGATTTCATGACTTATGTTTTCTTTTGGGAAATGACCCATGAGGATTAGACATAATTGGTATACTTCATGTTTATTTTCTGAATTGATCACACATTCTAATTAATTCAAGGGTATCTATGCTTTTTAAATAACTCATTGTGGAAAGCAGTGACCCACATGGAATGCAGGCTTTCAATTCAGTGACATAAGGTAAAGTCCCAACCCTGCCATTTACTAACTAGGTGACCTTGAACAAGCCATTTTCCATCTGAGTTTCTCAGTCTGTTAGAGAAAATAAGGCCTACAATGCAAGGTTGCTCTGAGGAATAGATGAGATGATCTTAACACATAGTAGGCACAGAGTAAGTTCTCACTCCACTCCCCCAGAGCTATCCCACAGAGTGCATATGTGCTCCAGTAATTTTCATAACTTTTGAACAAGTAATTAATGGCCAAAAAAAACTAACTTGGTTTGCTTTCCTGGTAATAAAACTTATTTAAATAAGGAGAGAAAAAAGACATGTGCATGACAGTGTGAAAGGATCAGGCCAAGTTAACGTGAATTCAGAATAGAGCTGTATCTGAGCATTTTCAAAGCATCCTCATTTGGTCACTAATTCATGAAGTCCATGGACCAGAAAAATGCTTAGTACTGAGTCTTAAAAATGTATGTATATAGTTACTGCAAACTCTCAGCTTGATCATTCAGAATTCTCAGTTAAAATGGAGAGTTCCGTTCTCTTTGGTTTAGTTCAACAGATGAGTATTCAACACCAATTAGGTGCTGGGCATGGCTCTAGTCCTGGGGACTCTTTTCTGCCATCCAGAGGCTCCAAATGTAGTAGTGAAGGGACTGAGAGTGAAACCATCTGTGTTTCAGATACAGATCAGTGCTCCTCTACTCTGGAGAATCACAGTGTTTAGAATTGCACTCCTCTACAAGGAGGAGTTGGATAGGCTAGAGTGACCCAAAAGCAACAACAACAGTGAACTGTGGACCATATGCAAACATTCATCTCATAGACCAACTCCCTATGCGACTTGAGGAACTGCCGATTTAAGATGGTCGTGCCTCCCTTCCCAGTTCCCCCAGCCAGGAGACCAGATTATCCAGAGCAAAAGGCTCAGTATTGACCTTTCTCCTTTAGCCCTACCTCCCTGACATTCTTTGAGGTGGGATTTGGAATCTATAGCCATGTTCTTTGTCTTTTCCTGTGGCCCATTCATGGCCCTGGAGCTCATCACTTTCAGCAGAGAATCATTGGATGGTATTTCAGGACCATTCCACCTATTTATATAAAAATCTATACCTCATTTTAGATCTGAGATGGCATCCTCCAGGGCTTGATGTCCTCTCATATCGGCCCAAATTTCGAGACATTTGACAAGTTATGCTTTTTGAGTTTGTGATTTGACATTTTATTGTTTCCTTGTTTTATTGAAAATAATGTTGCTGGATTTTCCTCTGTAGTTTGTTCTTTTGATCTTCTCAGAATGTTTCAATGGAAGAGAATAGAGACAAAATGCCTTCATACCACCACTTTAACCAGAAATCCAAATAGACCTGAATTTCAATTCTGGCTTTACCCCAGATTATCTGCATTTGCACTGGCATAAGTCATAATATCTGAATCGCAGTTTTCTCATCTGTATTCTGAAGGTAACCACATTTATCTTAGCCTTTAGTGAAAAGTACAGGTGCAGTGTACACAGACACACCCACATTGCATATTTACTTTGATAAACAGTGTAGCAATTTCTCCGAAGCAGAATGAAGTGTTATCACAGAGGTAAATCTTCCCAAACTTCATCAAAACCCAGCAATTACAGAACTCAACAGTTATCTTTGATCTCATCTATGTAAGGTTGGCTTCTAAAAGAACCTTATTTTTTTAGAAAAAGTGACTTTTCTTTAGCATAGCACCGTATACAAATATTTTTCACTATATTAATTCATTTAACACCTGGAAAAATGTTCTTGGGGAGGTTTATGCTCCATCTTTCAGGTGAGAAAACTGAGGTATAGAGAGGTTTGGCGAAGATCATACACTTGATAAGTGTCAGGGAGCCGGAAGAGGAATTTTGTATTTCTCTAACACGATTATACTCTTTTGGCCATGCCACAGCTGGATTCACAGCTGGGATTTCACTAAGGCCCTTAGCAGATTTCCTAGTGAGAAAACAGGAACAACTCTAGGGCTAAGAAATGCTTTTTTGACAACAGTATTAGGCATGTTGAGTATTTTGTTCACATAAGGCTGCCAACCCTTGTAAGAAACCATTTACTATGATCTTCTGTCTTCCCCATGACCTCTATAACTACAGGACTTAGGAAGGTTCAAGAAAAACATCCTGAAATGCTGATTTTCAGTTTCATTATGTTTCTGGTAGTGTGAAATTTGGACTATTTTCCTGCTCACCCAGTTGTGAGCATTTGCTGTCAAGTTTAGAAATTTGAATGAGCTTAGATGATGGTTCTATAATGTAAGCTCCTGTTCACAATCTCAATTCATTAGTGTTCAGTCAGCATGGAATATTTATCACAGTGCCAAGTACAATGTACATTATCAATCAAACACAGAAGGAAAACAGGGATTACAACGTGAAAGAAAAAAATCAGAGCCCTCAGGAGATTGACAGAACTCTTTCTTTCTTTTTACATCCAGCTCCATCAAGCACAGCTATAATACAAGAATAACAACTTTTCTTCCTCTCTTCTAAGTTTAAGTGCTGTGTAAGAAAAATAAAACAAACTCATAAAACTATCCAACCTCTAGGAAAACTTTCTTGTCAGTTCAGATTTACTAATTTATAAAATATTTTAGGGGCCTCCCTGGTGGCGCAGTGGTTGAGAGTCCGCCTGCCGATGCAGGGGATACAGGTTCGTGCCCCGGTCTGGGAGGATCCCATATGCCGCGGAGCGGCTGGGCCCGTGAGCCATGGCCGCTGGGCCTGCGCATCCGGAGCCTGTGCTCCGCAACGGGAGAGGCCACAACAGTGGGAGGCCCGCATACCGCAAAAAAAAAAAAAAAAAAAAAAAAAAAATTTTATTTCCAGTTCATATTAAATCAGCACTACATTTACAAGCAATAGTTTTGAACTCACAAAAGAAGCAGATAATAATATCTTCTATTTATGTAGCATTTGAATATTTATTAGGACTTTTTTCAAATATTTTATTCTTTTGATTCAAAAGATTCATGTGAAATAGATGCTATTAAAATTCCAGTGTAATGTGATTGAAGCCAGGGCTCAGTTAGCTCAAGCTCAAGCAAGAAGTGAGAAATTTGGAGCCATTCAGTGGCTGTACTTTCTGTTTTCCTACGCTGTATATCCCAGCTCGCAGTCTTTTCCCGCTAAACAAGTAATTCCTGATTCTATTCATCAGTGGATTTCCATCTGGAAACTGAGGTCTGTAAATGAATGGAAAGAATTTAAATTGTTCTTTTTCTTTATTTGGTTTATATTTAAGGAATATTTTTAAAATTCCAGGCACTGTGTAATCCTTTGAGTATTATCTGTCGTTAGCTACATTTTATAGTTGAGAAAAATAGGTCAACAAAAGTTCATGCGCCCATAGCCCTGCTGCAAGTGAATGGTAAGACCTGGATACACACACAGGCAGCTGGCCGCCTAAGTTTTCACCACTGCCTTCCCCAGTCTCCCCGCTGCCGCCCATCCATGTGTGTTTTCATCAAACCAAACTTCTTGGTCACCAGGAAGATGAGACAAAGGCAAGCCCCCCTGACAATGAGGGGATCAGTGTCCGATGTAAAGTGTTAACATTTTCATATTTCCTGTGTAGTGCTGCCATTTCATGGGTTTGAGTACAAAACTTCCTGAATCTGAGAAAAAATTTGAAAAACAATCCCACTTCCAGAAAAACACCACAATTGTCCCCAAACTGTGCAATGCATTAAAATTATTTGGGTGCTTTTTGCAATACACATTCCTAGGCTTTATTCCTGATCTACACCTCTAGATGTAGGGCTTGGGAATCTTGATGTTTAAACAGCTGCACAAATAGTGTTCCTATAGGATGATCAAATTTTTACAGAGCCAACACAACACAGGATATAATCATATCATACCAGAAAATAAATAACAATAATATACATATAACTATATATGTAAGCATTTTTACTTTAACATATATATATATATAAATTATTTATTTGAAATTATATATTATTCTGTATATTTGCTTGTGACAGTTTGAAATCATAGTGGAGTAACCCTAGTTCAGGCATACAAAATGGAGTCAGGCAGCCATTGAAGATTTGGTCTCAGACATGTTTCCGCACTGCTGAGAACTTGAACTTTCTGAGCTGTACCACACAACAACCTCCCAAGGATTCCATCAACACTTTTAGAACAACACCTGCTAGCTGCAACCTTATGCTTCCAAAGTTCTCCCCTTGCAACTATGTAACCATTTTAGACCCCAGCCAATTCTTGCTTAACAAGTACCCTTACTTCTTGCCAGCTTCAATCATGATTCTTGACAAACAACTTATGTGGCCTTGCAGTTTTTGCCTTTAGAAGCTCCCTCCATTTTGCAGTCCAAAGGAACATAATTCAAGTGCTTCTTGAATCTGTGTTTCCTGGACTGTAGTGCTAACAAATCCCAAATAAACACCTCTTTATCTTAAGTCTTCATTTCTGAAATGTTGTTAATATTGCTTTCTATTATATAAATGCTATTAATTAAACAAAACAACTATAGAATTATAACAGTGGAAATTGGTAGTAATTAATAGTATGCCTAGTTAACCAAATAATGTGCATGAGGAAAACATAATATTATTTTTGTGTTTCTTTCTGTCTTCTGATACAACAATTTATTTTAACTCTTTTTCACTCTGTATTGGAATTTTAAATTTTGTAGTCTCCATTACTGTGTATTTTTAAATTACATAAATGTACATAGGTGTAAGAGTTCTTAAAAAGAGAGCAGTCAAAAAGGCCTGTAGGCTTCCCTGGTGGCGCAGTGGTTGAGAGTCTGCCTGCCGATGCAGGGGACACAGGTTCGTGCCCTGGTCCGGGAGGATCCCACATGCTGTGGAGCAGCTGGGCCCATGAGCCATGGCCGCTGGGCCTGCGCGTCCAGAGCCTGTGCTCCGCAACGGAAGAGGCCACAACGGTGAGAGGCCCGCATACCACATACAAAAAAAAAGGCCTGTAAAGTAAAGTAAATATCATTATATTGATAAAACTACAGTCTCTAAGGCATCTTTATATCATTTAATGTGATGGTAAAACTGAATACAATCAAATGTAAAATTCACTTTGATGTGAAGTTCTGTTTTTATCAAGGCCACATTATAGTGATACCTGGTATGATTCCGCTGTGATGATATCAAACTAGATATCCTCTAAAAACATATGAACACGGAGTAGTTAGGATTTTACTAACAGTATACTTTTTGACTTGTAGGAATTAGTTTCCCTCGTCTCCAGAAGTATCCATCCACTTTGTACAGGCGTACTTTGGAGATATTGCCAGTTTGATTCCAGAGCACCCAGTAAAGCAAATATCACAATAAATTGAGTCACACTAATCTTTTTTGTTTCCTGGTGCATATAAATAAGATTTATGTTTACAGTATAACATAGTCTAAGTGTGCAAGAGCTTTATGTTTCAAAAATTAATATACCTTAATTAAAATTACTTTATTGCTGAAAAATGCTGTCATCTGAACCTTCAGTGAGTTGTAATCTTTTTGCTTGTAGAGGGTGTTGCCTTGATGTTGATGCCTGCTGCCTGATCAGGGTTGTGGTTGCTAATGGTAGAGGTGGCTTTGGCAGTTTCTTAAAATAAGACAATAATGAAGTTTGCCACCTCAGTTGACCCCTTCTTTCATGAACAATTTCTCTATAGCATGCAGTGCTGTTTGGTAGCATTTTACCCACAGTAGAACTTCTTTCAAAATTGGAGTCAATCCTCTCAAACCCTACTGCTGCTTTATCAACTAAGTTTATATAACATTCTAAATCTTTTGTTGGCATTTCAATAATCTTCACAGCATCTTCAACAGGAGTCGATTTCTTCAGCAGCTCCTCATGTGTTAAAGTCTTATGATGAGATTGCAGCAATACAGTCACCTCTTCAGGATCCACTTCTAATTCTAGTTCTCTTGCCATTTCCACCACATATGCAGTTACTTCCTCCACTGAAGTCTTGAACCCCTCAAAGTCATCCATGAAAGTTGGAATTGACTTCTTCCAAACTCCTGATAATATTGATATTTTGACTTCTTCCCATGAATCAAGAATGTTCTCAACGGCCTCTAGAATGGTGAATCTTTTCCAGGAGGTTTTCAGTTGAATTGGCCTAGATCCATCAGAGGACTCACTAGCTGTGGCAGCTATAGCCTTAGGAACTGTGTTTCTTAAATAATAAGACTTGAAAGTTGAAATTACTCCCTGATCTAAGGACTACAGAATGGATGTCATCTTAGCAGGCATGAAAACATTAATTTCATTGTAGATCTCCATCAGAGCTCATGGGTGACCAGGTGTATTTTCAATACATAATCATATTTTGCAAGGTACCTTTTTTTTAAGAAGTTGTTCTCAACAGTGGGTTTAATATATTCAGTAAACCATTTTGTAAACAGATGTACTGTCATCCAGGCTTTGTTATTGTGTTTATAGAGTACAGGCAGAATAGATTTAGCATAATTCTTAAGGGTCATAGGATTTTTGGAATGGTAAATGAACATTGGCTTCAACTTAAAGTCACCAGCTGCATTAGCCCCTAGTAAGAGAGTCAGCTGGTCCTTTGAAACCAGGCATTGACTTCTCTTCTCTAGCTATAAGTCTTAGGGGACATCTTTTTTCAATAGAAGCCTGTTTCATCTACATTGAAAATCATTAATTATCTCAGCTAGATCTTCTGGATAACTTGCTGCAGCTTCTACCTCATCACTTGCTATTTCAACTTGTTCCTTTTGTTATGGGGATGGATTTTTTCCTTAAACCTTATGGACCAAACTCTGCTAGCTTCAAACTCTTCTTCTGCAACTTCCTTGCCTCTCTCAGTCTTCATGGAATTGAAGACACTTAGGACCTTGCTCTGGACTAGGCTTTGGCTTAAGGGAATGTTGTGGCTGGTTTGATCTCCTATCTAGACCACTAAAACTTGCTCCCTATCAGCAATAAAGCTGTTTCACTTTCTTCTCATTCTTGGGTTCCCTAGAGTAGTACTTTTAATTTCCTTCAATGACGTTTCCTTTGCATTTACAACTTGGATACGTTTGGTACAAGAGGACTACCTTTTGTCCTGTCTCAGCTTTCAATGTACCTTCTTCACTAAGCTTCATCATTTCCAGCGTTTGATTTAAAATGAAAGACATGGGACTCTTCCTTTCATTTGTACATTTAGAGGCCATTGTTAGGTTATTAATTGGCCTAATTTCAATATAGCTTTGTCTCAAGGAATAGGAAGGCCCAAGGAGAGGGAGAGAGACTAGTGGAACAGTCAGAACACACACATTTATTGATAATGTTTGCCATTTTCTACATGCGTGGTTCATGACACTCCAAAAGTTATGATAGTAACATCAAAGATCGCTGATCTCAGATGACTATAACAAATATCATAATAATTAAAAAGTGAGAATTACCAAATACTGTGAGAATTACCAAACAGGGACATACAGATTAGATGGAAGCAAATGCTATTGGAAAAATGATGTTGATAGACTTGATCGATGCAGGGTTGCCACAAACCTTCAATTTGTAAAAAATAGTATCTGCAAAGATAAAACAATGCTTAATAAGATGAGGCCTGCCCATATTTAAAGGCTTATTTTGATAAACCATTTGTTTATCAGTCAGATCTTTTGCTTTGTATACATTCATCATAGAGGCTGTCCACATTGAAAAATATTCATTTTTTTTAAACATCTCTATTGGAGTACAGTTGCTCTAAATTGCTGTGTTACTTGCTGCTGTATAACAAAGTGAATCAGCTATATGTATACATATATCCCCGTATCTCCTCCCTCTTGCATCTCCTTCCCACCCTCCCTATCCCACCCCTCTAGGTGATCACAAAGCACTGAGCTGATCTCCCTGTGCTATAGAGCTGCTTCCCACTAGCTATCTCCTTTACATTTGGTAGTGTATATATGTCAATGCCACTCTCTCACTTCATCCCAGCTTACCCTTCCACCTCCCTGTGTCCTTAAGTCCACTCTCTACGTCTGCGTCTTTATTCTGTCCTGCCCCCAGGTTCTTCAGAACCATTTTTTTTTTTTTAGATTCCATATGTATATGTTAGCATACGGTATTTGTTCTTCTCTTTCTGACTTACTTCACTCTGTATGACAGATTCTAGGTCCATCCACCTCACTACAAATAACTCAATTTTCTTCCTTTATATGGCTGAGTAATATTCCATTGTATATATGTGCCACATCTTCTCTATCCATTCATCTATCAATGGACATTTAGGTTGCTTCCACATCCTGGCTATTGTAGTGCTGCAATGAACATTGTGGTACATGACTCTGCTTGAGTTATGATTTTCTCAGGGTATATGCCCAGTAGTGGGATTGCTAGGTCATATGATAGTTCTATTTTTAGTTTTCTAAGGAAACTGCATACTGTTCTCCATAGTGGCTGTATCAATTTATATTCCCACCAACAGTGCTAGAGGGCTCCCTTCTCTCCACATCCTCTCCAGCATTTATTGTTTGCAGATTTTTGATGATGGTCATTCTGACAGGTGTGAGGTGATACCTCATTGTGGTTTTGATTTGCATTTCTCTAATGATTAGTGATGTTGAGCATCCTTTCATGTGTTTGTTGACAATCTGTCTCCTATGGAGAAATGTCTATTTTGGTCTTCTGCCCATTTTTGGATTGGGTTTTTTTTTTCTTTGATATTGAACCGCATAAGCTGCATCTATATATGGGAGATTAATCCTTTGTCAGTTGCTTCATTTGCAAATATTTTCTCCTATTCTGAGGATTGTCTTTTCATCTTGTTTATGGTTTCCTTTGATGCACAAAAGTTTTTAAGTTTCATTAGGTCCCATTTGTCTATTTTTGTTTTTATTTCCATTTCTCTAGGAGGTGGGTCAAAAAGGAACTTGCTGTGATTTACTTCATACAGTGTTCTATGTTTCCTTCTAAGAGATTTATAGTGTCTGGCCTTACATTTAGGTCTTTAATCCATTTTGAGTTTATTTTTGTACATGGTGTCAGGGAGTGTTCTAATTTCATTTTTTAAATGTAGCTTTCCAGTTTTCCCAGCACCACTTATTGAAGAGGCTGTCTTTTCTCCATTGTACATTCTTGCCTCCTTTATCAAAGATCAGGTGACCATATGTGCATGGGTTTATCTCTGGGCTTTCTATCCTGTGCCATTGATCTATATTTTTGTTTTTGTGCCAGTACCATACTGTCTTGATTACTGTAGCTTTGTAATATAGTCTGAAGTCAGGAAGCCTGATTCCTGCAGCTCCATTTTACTTTCTCAAGATTGCTTTAGCTATTTGGGGTCCTTTGCGTTTCCATACAAATTGTAAAATTTTTTGTTCTAGTTCTGTGAAAACTGCCATTGGTAGTTTGATAGGGATTGCACTGAATCTGTAGATTGCTTTGTGTAGTATAGTCATTTTCACAATGTTGATTCTTCCAATTCAAGAACATGATATATCTCTCCATCTGTTTCTATCTTCTTTCATCAGTGTCTTACAGTTTTCTGCATACAAGTCTTTTGTCTCCTTACGTAGGTTTATTCCTAGATATTTTATTCTTTTTGTTGTAGTGGTAAATGGGAGTGTTTCCTTAATCTCTCTTTCAGATTTCTCATCATTAGTGTATAGGAATGCCAGAGATTTCTGTGTATTAATTTTGTGTCCTGATACTTTACCAAAGTCATTGATTAGCTCTATTAGTTTTCTGGTAGCATCTTTAGGATTCTCTACGTATAGTATCATGTCATCTGCAAACAGTGACAGCTTTACTTCTTTTCCAATTTGGGTTCTTTTTATTTCTTTTTCTTCTCTGATTGCTGTGGCTAAAACATCCATAACTATGTTGAATAATAGTGGTGAGCCTGGGCAACCTTGTCTTGTTCCTGATCTTAGTGGAAATAGTTTCAGTTTTTCACCATTGAGAACGGTGCTGGCTGTGGGTTTGTCATATATGGCCTGTATTATGTTGAGATAAGTTCCCTCTGTGCCTACTTCCTGGAGAGTTTTTATCATAAATGTGTGTTGAATTTTGTCGAAAGCTTTTTCTGCATCTATTGAGGTTTACCATATGTTTTTTATCCTTCAATTTGTTAATATGGTGTATCACATTGATTGATTTGTGTATATTGAAGAATCATTGCATCCCTGGAATAAACCCCACTTGATCATGGTGTATGATCCTTTTAACGTGCTGTTGGATTCTGTTTGCTAGTATTTTGTTGAGGATTTTTGCATCTATGTTCATCAGTGATATTGGCCTGTAGTTTTCTTTTTTTGTGACATCTTTGTGTGGTTTTGGTATCAGGGTGATGGTGGCCTCGTAGAATGAGTTTGGGAGTGCTCCTCCCTCTGCTATACTTTGGAAGAGTTTGAGAAGGATAGGTGTTAGCTCTTCTCTAAATGTTTGATAGAATTCACCTGTGAAGCAGTCTGCTCCAGGACTTTTGTTTGTTGAAAAATTTTTAATCACAGTTTCAATTTCAGTGCTCATGATTGATCTGTTCATATTTTCTATTTCTTCCTGGTTCAGTCTCAGAAGGTTGTGCTTTTCTAAGAATTTGTCCATTTCTTCCAGGTTGTCCATTTTATTGGCATAGAGTTGCTTGAAGTAATCTCTCATGATCCTTTGTATTTCTCCAGTGTCAGCTGTTACTTCTCTGTTTTCATTCCTAATTCTGTTGATTTGAGTCTTCTCCCTTTTTTTCTCAATGAGTCTGGCTAGTGGTTTATCAGTTTTGTTTATCTTCTCAAAGAACCAGCTTTAAGTTTGATTGATCTTTGCTATCATTTCCTTCATTTCTTTTTTATTTATTTCTGATCTGATATTTACAGTTTTTTCCCTTCTGCTAACTTGGGGGTTTATTTGTTCTTCTTTCTCTAATTTCTTTAGGTGCAAGGTTAGGTTGTTTATTTGAGATATTTCTTGTTTCTTGAGGTAGGATTGTATTGCTATAAACTTCCCTCCTAGAACTGCTTTTGCTGCATCCCATAGGTTTTGGGCTGTCATGTTTTCATTGTCATTTGTTTCTAGGTATGTCTTGATTTCCTCTTTGATTTCTTCAGTGACCTCTTTTTTATTTAATAGAGTACTGTTTAGCCTCCATGTGTTTGTGTTTTTTACAGTTTTTTTTCCTGTAATTGATATCTAGTCTCATAGCATTGTGGTCAGAAAAGATATTTGATACAATTTCAATTTTCTTAAATTTACCAATGCTTGATTTGTGACCCAAGATATGATCTATCCTGGAGAATGTTCCATGAGCACTTGAGAAGAAAGTGTACTCTGTTCTTTTTGGATGGAATGTCCTAAAAATATCAATTAAATCCGTCTTGTTTAATGTGTCATTTAAAGCTTGTGTTTCCTTATTTATTTTCATTTTGGTTGGTCTGTCCATTGGTGAAAGTGGGATGTTAAAGTCCCCTACTATTTTTGTGTTACTGTCTATTTCCCCTTTTATGGCTGTTAGCATTTTCTTTATGTATTGTGGTGCTCCTATGTTGGGTGCATAAATATTTACAACTGTTATATCTTCTTCTTGGATTGATCCCTTTATCATTATGTAGTGTTATTTCCTGTCTCTTTTAATAGTCTTTAATTTAAAGTCTATTTTGTCTGATATGAGAATACTACTCCAGCTTTCTTTTGATTTCCATTTCCATGGAATATCTTTTTCCATCCCTTCACTTTCAGTCTGTATGTGTCCCCTAGGTCTGAAGTGGGCCTCTTGTAGACAGCATATATACAAGTCTTGTTTTTATATCCATTCAGCCAGTCCATGTTATTTTGTTGGAGCATTTAATCCATTTACATTGAAGGTAATTAGCGATATGAGTGTTCTATTATCATTTTCTTAATTGTTTTGGGTTTGCTATTGAAGATCTTTTCCTTCTCTTGTGTTTTCTGCCTAGAGAAGTTCCTTTAGCATTTTTGTAAAGCTGTTTTGGTGGTGCTGAATTCTTTTAGCTTTTGTTTGTCTGTAAAGGTTTTATTTTCTCCATCAAATCTGAATGAGATCCTTGCTGGGTAGGGTAATCTTGGTTTTAGGTTGTTTCCTTTCATTGCTTTAAATATATCCTGCCACTCTCTTCTGGCTTGCAGAGTTTCTGCTGAAAGATCAGCTGTTAACCTTATGGGGATTCCCTTGTATGTTATTTGTTGCTTTTCTCTTGCTGTTTTCAATATTTTTTCTTTGTACGTAATTCTCCTTGGATTTACCCTATAAGGGACTCTCTGTGCTTCCTGGAAGTGATTAACTATTTACTTTCCCATATTAGTGAAGTTTTCAACTATAATCTCTTCAAATATTTTCTCAGTCCCTTTCTTTTTCTCTTCTTCTTCTGGGACCATTATAATTCGAATGTTGGTGCATTTAATATTGTCCCAGAGGTTTCTGAGGCTGTCCTCAGTTCTTTTCATTCTTTTTTCCTTATTCTGCTCTGCAATAGTTATTTCCACTATTTTAACTTCCAGGTCACTTATCCGTTCTTCTGCCTCAGTTATTCTGCTATTGATCACTTCTAGAGAAGTTTTAATTTCATTTATTGTGTTGTTCATCATTGTTTGTTTGCTCTTTAGTTCTTCTTGGTCCTTGTTAAATGTTTCTTGTATTTTCTCCATTCTATTTCCAAGATTTTGGATCATCTTTACTATCATTACTCTGAATTCTTTTTCAGATAGACATCCTACTTCCTCTTCATTTGTTTGGTCTGGTGGGTTTTTATCTTGTTCCTTCATCTGCTGCATATTTCTGTCTTCTCATTTTGCTTAACTTACTGTGTTTGAGGTCTCCTTTTCACAGACTGCAGGTTCATAGTTTCCATTGTTTTTGGTGTCTGCCCCCAGTGAGTAAGGTTGATTCAATGGGTTGTATAGGCTTCCTGGTGGAGGGGACTGGTGCCTGTGTTCTTGTCTGTGAGGCTGGATCTTGTCTTTCTGGTGGGCAGTTCCATGTCCAGTGGTGTGTTTTTGTGTGTTTGTGAACTTTTTATGATTTTAGGCAGCCTCTCTGCTAATGGGTGGGGTTGTGTTCCTGCCTTCCGGGTTGTTTCGCACTGGGTGTCAAGCACTGGGGCCTGCTGGTCGTTGAGTGGAGCTGGGTCTTACCATTGAGACAGAGATCTCTGGTAGATCTCTCGCTGATTGATATTACGTGGGGCTGGGCATTCTCTAGTGGTCCAATGTGCTGGACTCAGCTCTCCACCTCAGAGGCTCAGGCCTGACAGCCAGCCAGAGCACCAAGACCCTGTCAGTCACATGGCTTTTGGGAAGTTAGAGGTCTTCTTCTAGCGTTCAGTAGTTGTTCTATAGAAGTTGTTCCACATGTAGGTGTATTTTTGATGTATTTGTGGGGAGGAAGTTGTTCTCCATGTCTTACTCCTCCGCCATCTTGAAGGTCCTCTCTCTTCACACCACCTGTTGCTAGAGGATCCACATTTCATGGTTCTGGAGGCTGGAAGTCCAAAATCAGGGAGCCAACATGGTTGGGTTCTCTTCCTGGTTTGCAGACTATCCCGTCCAGCTGGGTGTTCAAGGCAGAGTGAGAGCACAAAACTCTTTCAATATTCATTATTTTTAACACTCAGAAGCACATTGAATGTCCTCTTAAGTTAAACCTCTCTTTCTCAGGGAAAGTGATTTTAGGCCTAGAGGTAATTTGAACTTCTGAAAGTGCAGTTGAATTCCAAATAAGTTACAGTTTCCATAAAGAAATTGAGAAACAACCATTTAACTTCACTGTCCTTTTCTGATGAGGGTTTTTTTTCTCTAGTTCTGAAGCAGTCTTATTTCCAGAATATGAGTCATTTTTTTCACTATATGAGTTTTTGTTGCAGCATAAATATGACATCAAACAACTTGTGTGTTGTCAGTTTATACTTTTCTAAGCTATTTATGACCTAAGGATCATCACACAGCTTTGGAGAAACAATAGATACATTTCTGTTTTACTGTAATCCTTTCTCCATTTTCATCCTCAATGTATTATTCAAATATTAGAGAAGGATATTCTTCTTGTCCAAAACTTTGAAAATAATAGCACAGTAGCTTTTTTTTTTAACATCTTGTTTATGGCAATAGCCATCTTGTAACCACATGTCTATAGAGATTATTTCCTTCTATTTCTGTGAAGTCAAAAATTCTATTAAGTGCTCCTGCACGATCTTGAGAGGACTGAGAAGTGATCATAAACTTCCATTATGAATGCCTCCATTTCACAGATCAAGAAATCATACCTCTTCTTATCAATGGACACAAAGGGTACAGGACATTTAGCAGGTCTTTTTATTTTCTTTGGTAAGAAGTCTATAGACATAAGAGAAACTGCCAAAAGTTACCTTTACACTATTTTTTAATATGCAGGTTGAGGAGGAAAGTCAAGATATCAATAATCTTTTCTTTTATGTTTTCTGCAGTCATTAAACTTTTCCTACAAATTAAGAAAATAAATTGAAAACTACACTTTTCAAATCAAAGTACTTCAGAACTAGGGGAACCTTAATTTTTCTTGCTATGATTCACTGTATCTCTCACCACACTCAGTAAAAAAGATGGATCATTGGTAAGATCTCACAGAAGCAGCTCTGCTCTGGGAGAGGCCAACTCACCTGTTATCAAAATGTCCCCTTTTGTTCGTCATAGGATAATTTAGTTGCAGTCTCTGAATCAGAGAATGTAACTTTACTAGGTTTCCTAGAGCAATCAAGGGAGCAACAAGATAATATGTGTTCATTCATGTGGTGTTCCCAAGCTAATTCAACAGCCATTATTTTCTCCTGAGCATTGATGTCTTCTGGGGGAGATAAAAAACAACAACAAAAAACTTTTGGTTATTAAGATATACTTGCCTGGCTCATCTCGAACTTGAGAGATTCACTCTCAGAAAGTCATATCTCTACTGTCCCCAGATTCCAAATTTCTGTGTATTGTGTGTACCATGTATCTATTTATTTCTCTGTATTGTGCCCTATGCTTCATTTAGGTCATTTTCCTCCTTAATCCAGTGTGTGTGTTCTTCCAGCCATCATGAAACCAGCACAGTTGTTTAATTTTCTTTGTTGGTGTGTGGGTCATGCTGGAATTTGTATTGTCATCATTTTCATTTTCCTTTGCATCACCTGACCTCTTAGAAAATATGCTAGAAATATTCACAATGTTAAAAGTTCAACTAGCACTATCTCAGTACAAAGCACAACAGTTATTCCACAGGCAAAGCCAGAGATGGACTGTCAATACTCATGACTACAATGCACTTAAGTTGTACACTTACATCACGTGCTCAGAGCATTGCAGCAATGTGAATTGCAAATCATGGTGGCCTGCATCAGTGGTCAGGGGAAGAATTAGTGACAGCAACTATGAAAGACATAACCTATTGCATATCCATTTGACACTAACAAATAAATTGCTTTTGGCCCCCCTTTTTATGCCACCATGTAAGTTTTGTACTTTTTCCCTGACCTTTTGCACTATCCCTGAATACCATGGCTTTTTGCTTCCTGGAAAAGGGTTTCTTGGGATGTGGGACTTTCTGCACTAAAACTGGAACAGTCCTGGGTAACCAAGGTGACTGGTCACCCTACCTTTTGGCCAGTTTGGTATTAGAGTCCAGTTAGAATGTTTATCACTAAAGTTCCATACCTCCACAGTAGCTCAGCACTGAGCTCCTTGTCTGATGGTTTAGAATGCAGTCTAATTCCCTAGTGTGAAGTAGCCAGACGGCACCAGCTAGGAAAAATGGGGTTGTCAGGAAAGAGCTCTGGGTTGTGAGACTTAGAGGATAAATTTGACTGCTTCAAACCAAGGTTGTCTAGGAGATGGTAAAGGCAGTCATGATATTTCATTACTTTCAAACTATGATGCCTCAAAAGGTCAAAGATGTTGAAGCAACAGAAAGTAAAAACCATACTCCTTAGCAAGGCACCAGTGTTGCTCATTGAGTTAACATCTATCTAATTCCAAGTATTTCTTCAGCCTGGACACTTTTACAACCCAACACCTAACTCAGTGTGCTTTCATTTCCCCCATATGCCATGCTTTCTCAGTCCCCTGTTTCAGAGCTTGATATCTTCTCCCCCCAAAATGACTTTTATTCATCTCTCTCCTTGGTTGCCATCTAGCCATCCTTTAATTTGTAGATAATATATTACTTCCTCAGTTAAATCCCTCCTCACATCCAGCTTGGGAAGATGCCTCTTTTACTCATCTAGAATCTATGCTTATTCTCATCCTAGAGCTTGTAACACCCTATGACAATTGCCTGTCTCTGTTACTAGATGCTGAGGGCGTGCACTCTGGTTCTCACCTTTGTTTCACTAGCACCTGAGATTACTCATGGTGTATTGTTAGGTCTTAATAAATGCTTGATGAGAGTCTTGAATGAATAAATGATTAATTGGTTGAATAAATGCATGAATGAATGTCAAATATTATTACCAACTACCATAGTGATGTGAGATATTTTCATTTCTTGAAAACATATGAGCTGTTCAGTAACCTACACCTATCTTATTCCATAGAACCTTTCAACCATTGTGACTAAGCTTTTTTAAGAAATGAAAGCCCTCATAAATAACCTTTATTATTAGGCCTAATCATATGAACTGTTGTTTTTATAGTTTGTAGGATGGTTGAATATCAGCAATTTGATATAATCTAATCTAATAGACACTATTTAGGAAAAGTACCTTTAACAAACATTAAAGTCAACAACCTTAAAAAAAAAATCTCTATTTAACATTTCCCAGAACTTTCAAGGTGGAATATTGCAAACCCAATTGCTACCCTAAGAAAATCACTAATACTAGAAACTTGACCTTGACACTATGTTCTGGATAAGTATGGAGATGAAACCTTTACTTTTTATACTATAATTGCTCAGAAAGGCTGTAACACTCATTATGAGATTGTCTAAAAGCTTAAAGATAACAAAGACATTGGGTGTAACCTACTGCAAGTCATGTACTACATGACTGGGTCTATATGGTAGGGCTGTAGCCCACCAGACATGGTTAGTTTCCATGCGATGGGTGCCATGTATCACCCACAACAAAGAGCAAACTCTAGACATTCTGGATTTTCAAGATCTAGGCCATAAAGCGAGAGCACAAGTTTATTCTCCCACTTAACTATTTAATCATATCTCATTGGATGTTTAACAAAGGAAGCAATCATCCCTTTCAAGAAAATATAACTTTTTATTACAGCAATCTATTTGTTTTCTATCACTGCATACCAAATTACCACAAACGTAGTGACTTAAAACAATACCCATTTATAATCTCCTAGTTCTATAGCACAGAAATATGAGCAGGCTCAACTGAGCTCTCTGCTCGTGGTACCACGGGATTGAAATCAAAGCCAGGCTGTGCTCCCATCTGAAACACAAGGTCCTTTTTGAAATTCATTCAGGTTGGTAGAGTTCAATTCCTTGTGGTTGTAGAACTGAGATCCTATTTCCCTGTTGGCTGTCACCTGGGGTCACTCTCTGCCTATTCTTATCATGGAGAGTAGAGACCACCCATTTTCCTTCTCACAGGGCACACTCATTTTCAAATCAGCAAAAGCCCATGTTTGCCTTCAAAAGCAAATTTCTTCTGTTTTGAATCTCTTTGACTTCCCCTTCTGCCACCAGCCAAAGACTTTCTGCTCTTAAAGTATTTATGTGATTAGTTCAGACTCACCTAAATAATCTCCTTCTGATTAACTCAAAGTCTACTAATTTTTAACTTTAATTTCATCTGCAAAATCCCTTTGGCATATATATATGGCATATATATATATATGTATATATATGATATATATATATATTATATATATATATATATATAATATATATATATATATATACATTTAAAACGGTAACATAATCAGGGTATAATATCTCATGATGTTCACAATCCCAGAGATTTGGGTGGTAATTGTGGTGGTGGGTGTGGAGGCATTTTATAATTATGAATTGTCACTGTAGGATCCTGAGACCCAAGGTAGACAGACCAAAACAGCAGTGCTCTTCAGAGAATGGGGACAGAACAGAGGTGCCCTGTTTGAATGGATCTTGTATTTCAGTGGTAAACATAAGATGAGAGAGAAGTGGCAATTTCAACGACCATATGGCACAGAAGAGAATGGCAGGGGATGAAGTGGATTAAAAATAGAGAACTGGTACCAGTTATGGGTTAAGCTTTCTATCTGTTTATTATCTGTTCATCTTTCTCTTTCTTGTTTTTAAGCTTCTTGAGAGTTAGGACTACTTTCACTTATCCTTTATCTCTCCCATGAGGTGTAGTGCCAGGCACTAATGGGTAAGTGGATAAATGAAAGTACTAATGCATGATGTGATGAATCACTGGATCAAGTGAATCCATGAAAAAGCTATAGTTGGAAGAAAGCACTTCTGTCTTGGGATGAACCCAAGACAGGTGTTACTTTGACCCAAACCTTCTGAAATGTAGCTCTCCTTAAAAGTATTACTGTTCAAGGCTGCCTGACAACTCTGTTACTGAGAACTTCAACGGTCTTTAGCACCTATTAGTTTTACTAATGTAGGAAGAGAGATGCTGCCTCTTCCCTGGAACCCTTGGTATCTAAAATAGGAGTGAATATAACATTTTCAGAGAGAATGTTGTATTTTTTTTCCCTTTGTGAACTTAACCCCCTCCCCTGATTGGATGTGACCATGCTATACGTTCCTAAACTTTTCTTAGTGGGAACCACCTTGGGGGCCCCTCTGTATTAGTATTTTTATTGCTGCAATAACAAATTATGACATGCATAGTATCTTACAGCAACACAAACTTATTATCTCATAGTTTCCATGTGTTGGAGTCTGAATGGGTTCCTATCCTCCGGATCTCAAAAAGCCAAAATCAAGGTGTTGGCAAGGCTGGGCTCTTACCTGGAGACTTTGGAGGAGAATCTGCTCCCAGGATCATGCAGGTTGTTTCTTGCAGACTGAGGTCCCATTTCCTTGCTGTCACCTGGGGGCTCCTCCTAGATTCTAGAGACCTCTTTCTAGTCTTTGAACATGGGCCCCAACATCTCAGACAGCAACTGTATGTCCAATTCTTCTTACACTTGAAATGTCGTTAGCATCCCTTTTTGCCACATCTCTCTTGCTCTCAGCCTGGGAAAGTTCTTGGTTAGGAGGCTGTCACTCAATTAGACCCACTTGGATAATTCAGGGTATTCTCTGTATTAACATTAACCTTAATTATATTTGTTCAATCCCTTTTGCCATGTAACATAAAATACTCACAGATGAATATCTTTGGGAAGCCATTCTTCCTACCATATCCTCCATCTTCTGGAGTAGGGACACTAGGGAGCAGGTGGAGAGGATACATGTATGGCAACTCTGGTCTGGATCTCAATACTCTCTATAATTCATGCCTCCTCTCTACTGGCATTACCCATTGATGAAATCTTTGTGTACTGGATTCCAAGGGCCCCGTGATAAGATTTACTCACTCAATGTCAAATTAAATAACTTAAATATTATCTCTCTTGTTCATTGATCTGCTCAATATGTACTTGAACACCTACCATGTGCCAGGCACCTTGAGAAACTCTTTGGATAGAGTCTCTGCCATCAATGAATTTATAATTCAGTAGAGAAACATAAATAACTACATGTTTGATATAGTGTATTAAGTGATATGCTAGAGTTAAAACCTGGTGGACCACAGGGACACACAGCAATGGCAGATAAGCCAGAACAGTGTTATGTTGGGTGCCAGTCATCATGTGTCTGTGTCAAAAATATTTTCATTTTGGCAGAAAGTTGGCTATCCTATAGTGCAGCTGGTTAAGAGAGGAACCTAACAGATTGTAGAGGAACTATTAACGAAATATTTTATGCAGTGTCAAAGGCACAGAAAAGTGATAAGTGCATAGAAGGCAAAGTTTCTGCTCAGAGAAAAAGGCACACACATTTGAACATATGATATTTCTCTCCTTTGACAGACTGTGCACTCATATATTCCTGTCGCAGAAAACCCTGATTAAAAGGGTGACTAAGTATTATAGGTGAATTCAGCTTTTCTCGCTTAAGCAAAGTCTGAATCTTCTTTTTCAAATCAATTCATTCCAGTTTTTTTCCCAATTTTTCTCCAAATTACTTTGACTTTCCTCTATGCAGAATTTCTTTGGGTTTAGGAGTCTGACCAATATACATATCCAGTAGTTTAGTATGATTAATAATGCCATATATGACAGAGAAACACTTGTTACCACTTCCAGTTTAAAGTTTCTTTGGATAGTCTTTAAACATTTTTTACAATTGATTATCTGACAGTTCCCAGGAAAGAGTCTTCCCCAGATGATACTCTGTGAAAGTTGCTTAATTTTGATGAATCTTCACATCCTCGTTGGTGTTAGGACAATCCTAGCTATCTTTCACGGCTTTTGTTATATTGAATACTGTAAGTAGTATAATTATTGAAAGAAGCAATTCTTGACAAAATAAAGCATTTAATGGCATTTTATTGGCAAAAAAGAGTTTAGTAGTATGCACAAAAATGCAAAATAAAATGTGTCATGTGAAAGAGATGCTTGTAAATTTATATGCATATAAATATGTAAGGGTTTATTGTGACTGACAAGTCTGTTATGATACACACTCTCTCCCAGTCCTCTGGCAAACTTTTCAATTATGTTAGCACTCACACATTCTGGGCATAGATTTTCAGAAGAACAGAATTTTTTTTTTTAATTTGAAAAAAAATTCCCAAAGGCTCTGATGTTGTAGATATACTTGAATGAAATGTTTACTGAATCTCTCCTATATACACCGGTCTCCTGGGCACTGCAGATACAAAACCAAATGAAGCAAGAATCCTGACCTCAAGGGAAGCTACAGGCTGGAAAAGAGGTTCTCTGCACACACACACACACACACACACACTGTGAGTTTTTTCACAAGTAATTGGTAACTTAAGGTAGTTGTATATAAGTCCAGAGTTTCCGAAAGATTTACATGTTCCTATTATAAAGAGCATCCAAGGTTTTCTCCCTAGACTTCTCCTCATTCTCATTTTGTGTTTCAATATGCTTCTGCATGGAAATAAATGTTAAAGATCCATTTGTTGGTCTATCAATTGTACAAGGATTACCAGGGCAAGGAGATAGAAGTTCCTGACCTATGAACGTAATCTATTCTGCACTTGTCAAAATAGGAAACCACATCCTAGTGAATTCATTTTAAAAAAGCCTAGGATGGTGAAAACAGAATTCCTTTCCATTGTGTGTATTATTTGAATTGTCTTCATCATCATTAGTCACTTCTGTAAATATATGTCCCAAACATATCAAGTCAGCAGCCATTCTGCGTTGTGTTGGCCCCTGTGTGTGGCACTAAGTTACCATGATTGACAAGACAGGCATGTTTGTAGACTGCATGGACCTTTTTGTGCCTTTAAAATTTTTTCCCCTTGGCTGTTGACCTCCTAGAAAATCACATAAAAGGCAGATGCTAAGTAGCAGGTCCAAATTTCACAAATGAAGGTTGATGGAATGTGAAAATGTAACTCTATATTCCTATCATGAATTGTGGTGTTTTGATTCCCAGCTGTCCAAGCTTGAGGCAGAAACTAAATCTGGTCCCTTTCAGGTAAATTCAGCATAATGCCATTATCTCCTAGTCTAACAGGTGTATCATTGAATCGCATTCTGTTTAGACTCCCTCTCGGGAGAACCTCCCTCCTCCTCCCCTCTGGGATTGATGACGAGCTCTGGAGGTCTTGCTCTGCTACTGGTATGGTGAGGTTGAGGAGGGTCCTTCCGTCCTAGAACTTCATCTGCCTTCGTTTCATGCTGTTCTTCCACTCCCAAGAAAACTCACTGCATACTCAATGTAAGGAGCTGAAGAACTCCTAGAAAGCCTTCAGGCACCCACGAGGTTCCCCGATACATCTCTTGTGGAGATGTCTCAGTACCCTCATGTGAACCCCAGTGTGGACTAATCACACCATATCTTTTTGATACTCATTCCCTTGGCTTGTCTGGCCATGAACTTCAATCTCACTCCCTCCTGTATCATCCAGTCACTCACTTGCTGCAGAAAAGTCCAGGCTCTTATCAGTGACTCATATCCCCCAACGGCTGTCATTGACATTGACCTATCAGAGGTCCAGATAGGGTTAAATGAGGCCAGGGCATCTCCTCCTAATCCACCAAACTTCAAAGGGAGATTCTCTCACACTTCTGCACCCCTCCCTGCTCATCTGCCCTTCAGACCACCATGGGTGAGGCTGAGAGACCAACCCATGACCCAGCTCTCTTGTGTCCTCTTTAAATCTTTCCTCATTCCAACCTAGAAGGGTTCTCTGGTCTGAACCAGTAGGGGGAAACACGGCTCTGTTGACTCATCTTCCTTGTCAAACGTTTTCTTTCTTACATCTGGATCAAAGCTTTCGATTTTAGAAAGTCTTTGATAACTTTTCTTAAATTATTGTTCTAGTTTGATGGCAGCCTCATTGTCACATCAGGATTATAGATTGTCACAGAGAGGAAGATATCCTTAAATGTCTCAAATTATTATCCTGCTATTATTAAGTATAAAGAGCTGTGTAGAGATAGGGACTAAATGTCGCTATTATACGTTACCGTAGCACTATGTCCACATTTCTGTTAGCCATTTACTAAGATTTATTGAAAACCTCTTTATGTAGTTTCCACCACTAAGCTATAATTTCTTCCAGGGCAAGAGTGCCTGTCTACTCATTTTTGTATCTCAGTGCCTAGAACAGTGCTTTGCATGCAGTAGGTACTATAATTGACAGCATTTATTGAGCTCTTGTTGAGTGCTCTGCATTGGATTGAAGGCTTTAAAAACATGATGTCTTGATTCTCACAATCCCATGAGGAAGGAAGTATAGCTGTGTTTTACATATGAGAGACTAAAGATCAGAGAGTGTTCCTCAAGGCAAAGAGATTACAAGGAGGGAAGGCAGAGATCAAACTCAAACTTAATCTCTATGTCATACTGCCTCTAAGTTCATATTTGAGTATGTAGAACCCACATTCTAAATCCGTCAAGTTCTAAATATCTGTCCCTTCAGAATAGATGTTGGACATATCTGGGAACTCTACTAGAACAGGTGCAGTGTTTGATTATAAATGCTTTTATCCCCATACATAGAAAAATGGTTACATTGTAGACAGTTCTTTACTAATTCAGTTGAATTGATTTACTTTATATTATTATATTAAAAATTGCATTTCTGATTTTGAATTCTTCCATAACTTTTACTTTTCTATCCAATTTAAATTATTTGTTTAGTCCAAGTATCACATATGAAACACATGCTATATTCTAGGCTTTGTAGATATGAAAAGAATAAGACTAGTCCACATGCAAGGTAGAGTTAGCCCCAAGGAAATTTAAATTTATGCTGGGGAGGAGGGATGCAGTGGTCAAATAATGCTTCTTGCAGAGTGGTTTAGAAGAGATATTTAGGCAGAAATATTAGTGAGGGTCTTGGAAACGAAGCCTCTTTTTATTAGTCAGTTCCCTTAGGGATGTCTCAGGGAATTTGGGTGCTGCCTCTTGCTTGAGACTCAGTAACGTTTTTGTGTATGAGCTGATGACTCTAAGAGGCTCAAATCAAGACTGCTGATGTCGACTTCACTCAAACACAATTATTAACAGTAAACAGACTATTTGTATAAGATTTATTTATTCTACATCTTGTTCCAGCCATCATTTAAGGCAGCTTTTCTAAAATATACAGCAATTTAAAATATACATATAGAGGGCTTCCCTGGTGGCGCAGTGGTTGAGAGTCCGCCTGCCGATGCAGGGGACACGGGTTCGTGCCCCGATCCCGGAAGATCCCACATGCCGCGGAGCGGCTGGGCCCGCGAGCCATGGCCGCGGAGCCTGTGTGTCCGGAGCCTGTGCTCCGCAACGGGAGAGGCCACAGCAGTGAGAGGCCCGCGTACAGCAAAAAAAAAAAAAAAAAAAAAAAAAAAAAAAAAAAAAAATAAAATATACATATAGAAAAATTAAAAAGAGAGAATGAGAATTGGGATGAAAATATGAAGCCATGCATAATACTGACACATAAAATATTCTGCTTTTAAGTCCTATGTTGTTTCTAGAATTGGGGCACAAATTTGATTGTAAGTTTTCTAGCAGCCAGTTCAAAGACAGAACCACAAAATGCTGGTGCCCATAAAATAAAAATAAAACAGATACTCAGGAGCAGCATCATTATTCTGGTATGGTTCCAGCCAATGTATAATACAATGAGCATTGCTTTCAACAATATTCTTATGGCAGATATTCAAATTAGTTGAATGTTTATGGGGTTTTTTTGTCCCATGCTGTTTGTCACTAAGTATTGATGACATCAAACTAAATCACAGTTTAGTAGATACAAATCTGCTAGGAGATAAAGTAGGACAGTTCCTGCTACACATATTCTCTACTCCATTAGAACTATCCAAGAATGGACTTCAGGGTCCAGTAATGGTCTTTAGGCTATGCTCTACAAGCACCATTTCCTTTATTCAAGCTTCTGGTAAATATTAAAGGGCAGTATATTTGAAGTTATATTTCCTGAATAACCATCTGTACACAGCTATTTTATATTTTTGGATGAGTTCAGATGCTCTCATAGTCATCTGAACTGGACTGGAAGCAGGACCTGAGCAAGTTATGGCCCAACTATATAGACTTCTTACCTCTAATTTCATATTATGGAACAGAATCCAAGGGGGTGGTAAAGGCAATCAAGATTTTCCCAACACTTTGTGTTGGACCAAGTCCAGTGTTCAGGCAAATACACAACTGAGAATCCAGAGAATTCAAATCTTCAGCATAGTCACAACAGTTCCAGTATTTATTCATTCATTCATTCCATTCATCATTCAACAAATGATGTACTTTTAGCATCTAAGATCTTTAAATCTGTAACTAAGAACCCCCAACCCAGGCCATTCTATGCACCCATGGAATGAGTCACCTAAAAATAGAACAGACTAGTATGCCTACAAAATAAATGGATTGCATAGTGCACACCAAGGCAATTGAATCAGTTATATTTCTGAATAGGATTATGAAATACAAAAGTCCTCTAAATGTTGGGAGATATCTACCTAAATTGGGCCTTTTTACTGTAGATCACTAATCTGTAGCCATTCTTTCTGGGAATCAATGGCCAGCAAGCCAGTTGTCCATTTAGATCCCCTGTGGTCGCTGAGGGTGGAAAGACAACTGGAAGGCCTACTGGTGGTCCAGGTGCCCCCTGCTGGCATTGCCTGGCAATGCACTAGCTGAGACCCCTGGGAGGGATTATGCAAATCACATTTTCCCACAAAGTCACCAGGTGTTGGTAGCTGCTGTTCCAAGTGTTGTATAAAACTCCTTCAAAGAGCTGGCCCTTATACATAGACTGTTGCCCAAATTCAGGCTGTTTTCCCCGTGCTTGCAAAGGGCACTCATACCATAGAGTACCTTCCTCATCCTGCATCTCATTGCATCTGGCCCCCTGCTCGCCTCCACAGGATGGCCAGAGGCAGGAGTCCAGAGACCCTGCATTACACTAAAGCTATGCCGGTGAATTCCAGTGCATTCACTCCCTGGTGTTTGCATAAGCCTTTTGCTACACAAAGATACAACCAGAATGTTAATCCTGGAGGTCTTCAGATTGAAGAGGAGCCTTAGCCTCCTCCATTTATTGGAGGCAGCCACAAGTTATTAAGGAAACTTTACAAAGGCCAAAAGAAATTTGATTTTCTTCACACCAAGTTGTTATCTAACCTTTCAAAAATTCCCTCTTCTTTCTGAGAATCTAAGTGGTATTAAGGGACAGGCTTTTGATAAGTATCAATATACAGCTGGCACTTCTTAGCACACTGCCAGACCCTCAGAAGCTTCTCCTATTCAGAGGCCAAGGAAGTCTTAGATAGAGTGATAAGCAAACTTTTGTTAACCCTAACTAATTTTTTCCACACAGCTGTAAAGCGTATGAAGCTGTCAGTAGTATAATATCCAAGTCACTAACACACCAGTTGCTAAAGCATGTGGGCCTGAGAATTCCCCAGGCTGCAAGAAACACACATTATAGATACAATACCTAATGTCAATAGGACAATCATTTGTGTAAGACAAAGAGCCACAGATGTAAACAAAAAAAAGAAAAGCAGTATTCTGAGTTTAAAAAGTCATGAAAACAGTATTCAGGTTTAAGACATACCATGGAAGATGACTCATAAATCATTCTTAGGGCAAGAAAACTGTCCCTGGTTTTGAAACTTACAATACGCTGGTTTTTTCTGGCTGTTTAGATTACAATAGGACTAACTATTTTCAAGACGCAGAACGAAAGGGGTCCTGTGATGATCATCTTCACAGTGTCAATGGAGTGAAGGAGGTACCAGGGATACAAAAGGTAGGTGTGGCAGGGAGCAAAGATGAGGGTTCTAAAATAAGATAAAGGGGAGGCCTCCCGAAACATCCTGCAAAAACTATGACATTTATGTACCTTCAATTCTTCACGTATGATGGTCCCCTGACATGAAGGAGGGGTGAGAGAGAGAGGCAAGAGGGGCACTGGCAGAATGAAACGCCACCAGAATGTTGCTACCTCTGCATCCCCAGCTTTCTCAAATTTGAGAAGGCATTCATAAATCCTCAAACAAAATGTGATTCTTCGTTTCTTCCCCGCCACCCCCAGTAGTTATTTTCCTTCAAGGACAAGTATCTTTCAAAGATTATTGTGCAGAGCAGTTTTAGACTACATTATGAGGGTTGAGAGGATTTGGATTTAGGAGAGCTGGGTTCAAGTTCTCTCTCTTCCAACCTGAGGGCTGTGTGTCTAGAATGGATTGCTTTGCCTTGATTGCATGAAAGGCTATTATGAGAAAGAGTCATATGAAGCTTGCTACTGAATTTACTGCAGAGATATTATCAAGTAGTGTTTGCAATGTCAGTGTCTTCTTTATGGAAATCCAAGGAACAAATGTCTCTCATATTTTGGTATGAACAGAATAGGAAGATAGCAGTGATTCTCAGTGGCCAGCTGAAAGCACAGGCCTCAGGCAAATTCGACCTTGATAAAGTATCCGTTTTCTCTTCTTAAAATGAGCATACTAATAATTATGTCATTGGATTGTTGTGGGGAATAACTGAGATTGCATTATATGTGATGTTTAGCCCAGTGCCTGGTATAGAGCAACTGCACTGCTAATAATAGCTGAAATAATACTAGTTATCCTTATTCAGCTATAATTTATTACAGAAAACAGATACAAAACAAAATTATTAGAAGAAAAAGGTGTATGGAGTGAAGTCTGGGGAAACCAGACACAGGTTTCCAAGAGTCCTTTCCTAATGGAATCACACAAGACATAGTCAATTCCTCCAGGAATGAGTTGTGACTAGTGTGGCATGTTATCTGTCAGAGAAGCTTATTAAAGATTCAATGCCCAAGGTTTTCAAGGGGTGCTGGTCACAAAGGCACACTCTGTCTAGCAAGTGTCCAAATTCCAGATGCCCAGAAGGAAAACAAGTGTTTAGCATAAACCACATTTTTCATACACACAGTTCAGGCATTCTTCTCAAAGTGGAAATCCTCTGAAATCCAAGTTCCTAGAAGCCAGCCACAGGCCAACCTTAAGCAGGTCTTTCTAAGGATTCAGGCTCAAGCCTCTTATATTAACTCTTTTCTGCAAATCTCCGCTAGAGAGTGTTTATAAGTAATTAAATGTTTGTTGGGTACTGGTTTTGTCCTGGCTCAACTTTATGTTGTTTCTATTTCCTCATTTACTTTATTTTTTGTGTCTTGTTTTACATGTATCTCAAGCTATCTCACATCCTTTGTTTTTTGTTTTTTTTAATAGTAGGTTTATAACAAATCTTCGTTGGTTGGATATATAGAGTAAAACTATATTCTACTAAATAATAGTTAGATGTGTGATTTGGGGCCACTCCTAACCTCTGTTAGTCTAAGTTCTCTCATATATATTCAGGACCAGAATATCTCTTAGATCATTTCATAGGTTAATAATAATAGTGCATGTGATGATGATGCTAATTATTATGTTCCCATTGTTTTATAATCCATAGGAGTATTTGAACATCAAATTAAACAGGACAACAAAAATATGTTTTATACTTTACATCCATAAACATTTACAAGCTGTTAAAATTATTTGTAATGTGATGGTCTTGGGTGTGTCATCCAAGAAAGCAGAGTAGCCGCTCTAATGAGGGGTGTCTACACCCAAAAGTTAGAGCAATGAGGGTCCAACTTAGCAGATGTAGTCACAGCTCAGTTCTTCCATTTACTTGCAGGGTTAACTTGGGAACATTTCTTGACCTTTCTTCTGTCTCAGTTTCCTTATTTGAAAAATGAAGATAATAATATTGTTTAACAGGATGATTTTAAAGAATAAATGAAATGATACTTGTAAAACCCTTAGTTCAGTGTCTGACATATAACAAGAACTCAACTAATCAGTTTATTTCTATGCTATGTATGCCTTTGTCATTCACTTTAACTGTTTATTCTTAAGCAATTCACCTATTGTACTCTGGGCCTCAATAACCCAGCTGTTGTAACTCCAGGGGTGAGCACTGAGGTGCCATCTGGCTCTTACATACAGTGGGATGTAACTGAGATTTCAGACAACTGCTCTTCTCTCTCTTAGAGCTTTTGCAGCCCAGGTCCAGGGCCAGAATGCTGCAGAGTATGAAAGGGCAGGCTCAAGAATCTCCCTCTCCAAGACTGAATCCTGATACTACTTCCTACTTAGCTAATATAGTCCATCTCACTAAACCCCAGGTTCCAGTCTATAAGATGAGGATGATCCCTCATTAACTTGTTATAAGTTGAAGTGAGAAAATGCATGTGTTTTACATACTCACCCAGCACCTAGGGCATTATAAATCCTTGGTAAATAAATACTTGCTGGTTTTGATATTATCTTTTCCTACTGAGACTAAAGCATTTTGAGATCTTTCCTTTCAGTTATCATCTTATAATTTTCTAGAAATCAGTACCTTCCTTTCAAAAGGAGAAACCTTCCTTACCCCAAATATAGGAAAAATATTTTAACAGGAAGCTTTGGTTTATTAAATTGCTTTTCAGGGTGAATTTGTGACAAAAGTAAGCATGCATCAAGAAAATGTTTCTTGTGGGAAGGTGGGGGAAGTTGTAGAGTATCAAAACTCATCCTGTGAATCCGATACAAATTTAAGAAGTTAACAGTTGTGTTTTATTTGAGCGGCCAAATGCTTATTTATAATTGGAGCAGAAATTACATGAGCATTGAAAATAATATTTGTCTTTCAATACTTCCTTGATTCAAACATTGTCTCAAAAGGCAAATCCCTTAAGCCCTTGTCTCTGACTGCCTCTCACATTTGCACCAGGCTTTGGTCAGTCTTCCACCAAGCATGGTCCACAATCTGTTGTTATTCCCATTGGCCTAGGGTAGAAGAACTGCTACTTTTAAAAAACGGAGGTTGAGAACTCTGCCATTTACTATTAGTAACAAGTTCCCAACCTCCAAGCCTCAGTTGCCTTGTTTGTAAAAGGATGATAATTGTAATGCTTGTTTTAAAGGTTCCTTTTTAGAATTAAGTCCAATAGAAGTATAAATGTGTGCAGCCAATACTGTTGATCTATGACCAATAATTCTAGATTTCAGTGATAAAATGTATTTGTCTTCAGTGTCTTGATGACATCCCTGGGATAACAGTTGCTCACAATCTACCAGCAAACATTTTGCATATGGGATCAGATCAGAAAATAACATCTCCTTTCTTGGGTCTACCTTGCTTCTAGAAGAATGTTAACATTTGGAGGATTGTGATTGTCTTTCATTTCTGCATCCCTACTGAATCCCCCTATGACTACTGCTGGGGCCTAAATTATGCCCCCCACCAAAATTCATCTGTTGAAGCCTTAGTGCTGAATATGACTGTATTTGGAGACAGGGTCTTTAGGAGGTAATTAAGGTTAAATGAGGCCATGTGGATGGAGCTCTAATCCAATTGGACTGGTGCCCTTATAAGAAGAGGTGTGTACACACCCAAGTGAGGACAGTGTGGCCACCTGCAAACCAGGAAAAGAGTTCTCACCAGAAACCAATCCAACTGGACCTTGATCTGGGACTTCTAGCCTCCAGAACTGTAAGAAAATGAGTTTCTGTTGTTTGAGCCACCCAGTCTATGGCATTTTGTTTTGCCACCCCAAACTAACTAAAGCAAACACATTAGATGAGGGATAAATAAATACATGATCAGTGGTGAATGAAGCCAGGGGTGAGACACAGCTTAGAGTTTCTAGAGAGATGACAGGCGTGCTGTGCATTTAGTGCTGAGCCTTTATCCACTCATTCAAGAATCATCGTTGCCACAGTAGCTAACCAGCTTCTATTGTTGGATGCTTAATAAATCCAAGTCCTATATCAAGTGCTTTGTATACATTATCTCCTTAAATCTTCTATATACTATTAAAATTATTTATAAATAGAATCATTTTTCAGAAGAGTAAACAGTCACTCAGACGTGTTCTATATCCTGTCTAATGCCACACAGTAGATAACAGGAGTCTGAATCCAAGTTAGTGTGTCCCCAAAACTCTTGTCCTTAATTATTATGCTAAGCTAGCTATCCTAGAATAATCAAATCATCATCATCAACATCACCACCACCACCGCCACCAGCACACCACTGCTTTTGTAACCTCTGTATGGAAGAAGCTGATTCATAAGTGCCAAAACAGATTTATTTGCATTCCCCATCATCCCTATAAAAGGTATTCACTGAGAATTATCTTTTCTTGCACTGTTAGCTGAAAAATAACTATGTCCAATGACTGTTCTGCTCATAATCAAGGCATAAATTCACTTTAAGTTACAAACACAGTGTTTGTCTAGTCCCAAGATTTTTCACAAAATTCACACTTAATCCAGCATTAAATTTTGTCTTAAAAACCTACTTTCAATGAAAGAAGCCTGCAGTTGGAAGTAGCAATATAGCCGTCTTCTTTATTTCACCACCCAGCTTGCTAGCCAGCTTCTATCAAAGATGATGGAAAGGAGTTTTACTTCAACTTCTGATTTCTTCAGTTGGCTTCTTACTTTTTAGATGTATAAGAGATGCTTTCTCTAATGGACACTTGTGTGATTCTTCAGAGATTCCCTTTACTGAGGATTTTTCTCCTACAGTTTATTTACCCCAGGCAAAAAGCATTCCTCTTCCTGATAGTCACCTTTTTAACTCAGCTCTAATAAACCAGGCTCAGGTGCAGCATCCAGGGTCTGAAGTCCCTCTGCCCTCTTTGTGACCCTATTAGACAGACCCAAAACAACTCTCACTCGAGCATTCCCTCCTCTGTGACCCCCATGTGGACCACAGGATACTCCTGAACATCCTTTGCCCTGATGGGTTAGGGGCCTGCTAGATAAGCCCAAAGCAACATTTCTCTTGTATCCAGACTGGGGCAGAGAATTCACCAGGTTCTAGCTCATTAGATGTGCCAGGCAGGAGTCAGATCCCCCCTTTAGGGACACAGATAGCAAGGTCTTTGAGTCATCTTATCCATTCCTTATTCTCTAGGCTTGAGGTAAAGGAGATGAAATCCAACCCCGTGACACACCCAAGACCAATTCAACTCTCTCTTCCATACCCTCATTCTTTTTCTTAATTTTTTTTTTTTTTTTTTTTTTTTCTGTACGCGGGCCTCTCACTGCTGTGGCCTCTCCCGTTGCGGAGCACAGGCTCCGGACACACAGGCTCCGCGGCCATGGCTCGCGGGCCCAGCCGCTCCGCGGCATGTGGGATCTTCCGGGATCGGGGCACGAACCCGCGTCCCCTGCATCGGCAGGCGGACTCTCAACCACTGCGCCACCAGGGAAGCCCTCTTTTTCTTAATTTTTTAAACATTTTTATTGAAATATAGTTAATTTACAATGTTGTGTTAGTTTCATGTGTAGAGTAAAGTGATTCAGTTACATATATGTACACATATATATATTCTTTTTTACATTCTCTTCCATTATAGGTTATTAAAAGATACTGAGTATAGTTCCCTGTGCTATTCAGTAGGTCCTTGTTGGTTATTTATTTGATAGAGAGTAGTGTGCATATTTTAATCCCAGACTCCTAACCTCATTATCTTTCATGTTTTCTAAGCAAGTAAAAGGGTTCAAGTGCCATTGAACAGATTTTGCCCTTTTTTTTTTTTTTTGTAAATTTTACACATGATGATCTTCAACTGAAACTATGGTATTGCATTACTAATTGAACACTTACTAGCATAGATTATGTGCTAACTGTTGGAATACAGAGATGGATTCTGATTATAAAGCATAATAACTGTATGACTTTGGGTAAATTACTTAAGCTTTCTGTGCTCATTTTCTTTATCCGATTGGTAGAGATAATGTAAGTCTCTTGCTTATCACATAGTTGTGAGGCTTAAATGAGCTAATGTAGATAAACTGATTAAAATAGAATATAATATATAATAAGGGCAAAATAAGTGTTTTAAGGGAAAATGCATGTTCGTTTGTGGTGAGGAGAGGGGAAAATGACTATAACTTTTATAAAATGGTAAGAGTTGTCATAGAGCAGGGGTCTTATACTCAAACACTTATATATGCTACCATAAACACAAAATGAATGAAGTAGATCAAATACAAAAAGAAGGGAGCAATGTACTGTAGAGACTGTCTCCTCTGAAGTGGACAGCTGCTTCTTAGCCCCAGGTGATTGGTCATTCAGGCGATAGCCAACCCATTACAGTCAGATATTTTCTTTTTCTATTTTTTCAAGAGAAATGGAAATCAGGTTTTTATATAAGATCTCCCTACTCAAAAACTTTGGCATATTTTTCCTTTTTTTAAAACACTGAATGTGTTTCCTAGTCAATCCCAACCATGGGCTGACATTTTGAGGTCTCAAACGTGGAAGAATGAGGATGTTACCTCAGATCACAGAAGGAGGAACAGCTATCTCTTGGAAGAAAGCAAAAAAACAAAAACAAAAACATATGATCACTTTCAGCCATATGTGTTTTGTTCTGTTTGTTAGCTTTTCATGGAGAATAGGACTTTGTCAAGTGGCGAGACCTTTCTTCGAATATCCTCCCAGTCATACTCAGTACAGAGTTAAAAGTCTATGAACCACAAGCTCAGGGTCTTGGAGATATGAGAAAGCATAGCTTGTTCAGAGATTGTTGAAAGTTAGAGTGAGTTATATTTAGATTTCTGACATACAAAAGCAGTCAGATTTCCTTGGTTCTTCCATTTAGCTGAATACGTGTCCTTAATTATTGTTTTGGGAACAAATGCAGAATAGAATGGCAGAACCAGTCTCTGTGATATAATGAAACACTCGTCTACTTTGTTTAAACAAACAATTCTGTTATACAAGTGCTCAGCTATCATTTCTATAGAAAAATATTTAATTTTACTCCCCTATTTGCTCTTAGCAAACAACAATTCTGATAATCACGTGAAAAAGTGGCGATATAGGAATCAGGAAAATATTGTAGTTTATTTAGTCAAATTACATATTATAAAAAATCTTTCAGAAAATTAAAAGGATGATTTAGTGATTAAAAATAATTTTATGTTCTGATTATCCTGGTAGATCTAGCCTGTTGCTTAGCACCATGGGCCTTTATAACATTGTGGGTTATCAAAGTTCTTAATAACAACTAATGGACAGTATATGCCATTTACCTTCACAAGCTTCTCACTAAGAAATTGTACAATGCCATACAGCATAAGTAACAGAACAGTTATATATTTAATTATTTTAGCATCAAAGCTTTTTCTCTTTGTTGTAAAGAAGGACTTATACAAGAAGCTTATTTTAACTCGTGTTTCACTTGTTTCATTTCTACTCTGAAATTCCTACTGTCTTGTATGGAAAGGCAATATGAGTAATAATTAAGAACAAAGGCTTCAGTCATGCATATCTGGGTTTCAGTGTATATTTCACCACTTATTTGCTGTGTGACATTAGGCAAGTCACTGAAACTTTCTGAGCTTCATTTACCTCTTCTGTGAGATGATGTTCAGGATAATAGCTTCCTCATGGGCTTGATAAAAGGATCAAATTAGATTACATTCATAAAATATTGAATAGGCTGCTTGTCACATAAGGAGCTTTCATGGAATATTAATTGCTGTGATGATGATGAAGATTGAGGAAGAGGAATAAAAGAAAAAAAAATTTGACCTTGAAAATAAATGTACTATAAAGGGTAGCAGGGATAGGTGGGTGGTCCACAGAAGGTGGGGTATGGCCTTGACTAAGATTCAAGTTATTTATAACAAAAGGATAAACAATGATGAAAAGTACATACCATTTCCTGCAGTAGTCAATGGACATACCAAGCCTTTGTTGCCTTCTTTTCAAATGAACCAAGGCAATTTGGATTTTGAGTACAGAGAAACTAGTAGTCACAAGTTCAGAGATTAACGAGTCCAGCTCCTTTATTTTTGAGACAAGAAAACTAAATCTCAAAAGAATGGAGTGACACACTTAACATCACTCAGGTAAACAATGGTGGATTTAGGAATAACCTGGACCCTCTGGATTCCCTCTCTGTGACACTATGTCCCACATATTGTGTGTTTTGAACTATTTAATTCATTAATTTATTTATTCATTAGCTATTAAGTATAATTTATTCCAGATACTATTCTTGGTGCTGGGAAAACAGTTATGAATAAAGCAGATATGGTCACTATTATCATGTGCTAGTACAGCGGGCACTCCAAATCCATAGGTTTCTCATCCATGGATTCAAACAACAAAAGATCAAGAATATTTGGGAAAATATTCCAGAAAGTTCCAAAAAGCAAAAATTGAGTTTGCTATATGCTGACAACTATGTACAGTGGACACCTGAACAACATGGGTTTGAACTGTGTGGGTCCACTTGTATGCAGACTTTTATTTTTTACTAAATATGTTGTACAGTACTATATGAACCACAACTGGGTGAAACTGCAAATGTGGAACCTCAGATACAAAAGGCTGACTGTAGGTTATAAGCAGATTTTTTGAATGAATGGGGGAGAGGGTTCAAGGTCATTGCCCCTAACCTCCACATAGTTCAAGGGTCAACTGTACAAAGTATTTACATTCTATTTACAACTATTTATAGAGTGTTTATCTGTATTAAGCATTATAAGTTATCTGGAGATGACTTAAAGTACATGGGAGAATGTGAGTAGGCTATATGTAAATATATATCATTTTATATGACACTTGAGCATCCCTGGATTTTGGTGTCCAAGAAAGACTCGATATACCCCTCCCAGATACTGAGGAATGACTGCAGTCTAGTGGAGGAAACACATTATAAAAATGAACTTTAACAATTAATATAATTGTTAATAGTAAAGTTAGATGTGCTATAGAAACTAAAGGGGATCACTCCTAACCTGAGCTTCCTTTTTTATTGGCTCTGTAGCTTGAACAAGCCATTTGAAATAACTGAGCCTCAGTTACTTGATCTACAGAAGAGGAATTTAGTATTTCTTTTTCATGGCTGCTGTACGGATTTTAGATAATATATATAATGTATGTTTACTACAGTGCATGCATGAATATATCATGGTTATTAGCATTCTTATTATTATAGGTATACCTCAGAGATATTGCAGGTTTGTTTCAGACCACTGCAATAAAGTGAATATTGCAATAAAGCTACTCACACAAATTTTTTTTTGTTTCTCAGTGCATATAAAAGTTATATTTACACTACACCATCTATTAAGTGTGCAGTAGCATTATGTCTAAAAAAACAATGTACATATCTTAATTAAAAACCACTTGATTGCTAAAAATGCTAACCATAATCTGACAATGCAGGGTTGCTACAAACCTTCAATTTGTAAAAAAAATGCAATTTCTGTGGAGCTCAATAAAGTGAAGAACAATAAAATGAGGTATGCCTGTATGAGCCCTGGCTATAGTTCAGACACCATTCTAAGGACTTCATTTTAATTTTATTTTATCCTCACAAGAACCCTATGAAATGGATATTAGTATTAATCCAGTTTTCCATATGGGGAAACTGAGGCTTAAAAAGATTAGTTTACTTGCCCAGAGCCATGCAGTTAGTAAATGGCGGAATCCGAATCCAGGCCCAGGTGATCCAACTCCAGAGCTCCTAATGAGAGCTTGAAGCTTCTTCCTGGGCATGACCCACATGTGGACATGGGTGGTGGGAAGTCTGTTTTCTGACTTTGATTTAACAGGGAGTGAAGATTCTTGAAGCTTTACAGAGTGGTTTTTCTAAGCCCCAGAGTCCTCATTATTGATGAAATTGGATTAAATAGTCACTTTAGATTTTTGTGAGGTTGAAGGTGAGGTAAATAAATTTCAAGCACATTGTGTAGCACATAGTAAGGACTAAATACATATCTTGTCCCTTTTCCTGCCCTTCTTTTCTGACTTCCCACATTTTTCATTGTTTGGGGGATCCTTTGATTAACTCATCAAACAGTACTTAAAAAAGCAGGGGCTTCCCTGGTGGTGCAGTGGTTGAGAGTCTGCCTGCCGATGCAGGGCACATGGGTTCGTGCCCCGGTCCGGGAAGATCCCACATGCCACGGAGCGGCTGGGCCCGTGAGCCATGGCCTCTGAGCCTGTGCGTCCGGAGCCTGTGCTCCGCAACGGGAGAGGCCACAGCAGTGAGAGGCTTGCGTACTGCAAATAAATAAATAAATAAAATGGCTAGTTCAGTACTTGGCACAAAGGGGACAGCTGTTGTTTTGTTTGCTTTTTTAGTTTTTGTTGTAATAATTGTTTTGATGATGATAAGGAAAATGATCATGGCTTGCTTAGCTAAAATTTGAATCCAGGACTTTTGTCTTTAGACATTACACTCTTCATTAACACACTGCTTCCCCGCCTCCCCCAGCATCTGTCTTTCTCAAGCATTAGGCAAAAGAGTTTAATTTGATTTTTGTCTACTTTTAAATATAATCAAAGTCTACATGTTCATACCAATTACAGCCTTTGGATTGGCAACACCATCCAGCACTCTTATTTTAGTGTTTATGTGTGTAAAGAAAGACCAAGGGCTAACTAGCTCCACTGCATACAAACTAATATCAAAACAGCTCCCCATTCTTGCAAGATAAGCAGAAAAAAACCCATTAGCAACAACACTCAGTCAAGCAGGCAGGCCTAGCACATCAGGGTGTGTAACTGAAAGAGCTGCTGATACAAAAACCAAGAAAGTATGTGAGATATGTTATTCACTTCATGACTGCTAAGCACAAAACAAAAATCACCTGGAAGGTACAGAAGTGTGCAGGGAGCTCTTTAGAGCCATAACAAGGAACTTCAGCAGTAAGGAAAGGAGGTATGAATGCAGCTCAGGCAATATCTGTTTTCTTTTAGGGGTTTGAACTGATTATGCATTGTGAAGACCTTTGTCCCCAACAAAATTAGAAGTCAAGTTAGTGATACTCCAGACAGCTCACACTAATTATTACCTCTCTTACAGTCATGACTTTTTAGTGCCAGAACTTTCACTTTCACTTGCTCATTAGAGGTTTCAAAAGGTTATGTGTGTTGTTTCACTTTTGAGAAGTTGAAATGGTACCGAGCTGTTTAAACGTTTGTGTCATCGAGGCTACCATTCACAAAATATTTAATCAGCACCTACAGTCGTAATAATAGCTGCCGTTAGTTGAACATCAAAAGGCATCAGGATATATGGGGTTACTCTCTGCATAATTTCTCTAATCCTGAGAAAGACCTTTCTAGGTATTGCGATCCTTATTTCGTAGATCAGCAAACTGAGCCTTGGTGTCAATGAACTTGCCCAAAGTTACACAGCTACTAAAAGCAGAGGCAGGAGTCCTTGACTCCTATCTTTCTGATCTCAAATCCTGCATTCTTTAAAGTCTATTATATTATCTATAGGCACATAATGTCCCCAATAGAGTAAAAGCAAATCCAATACTATAGTTGTATCTATGTCATGAGAAAGTGTCTTTTTTTTTTTGCTTTATAACAAATTTAATCACTTATACATATACATATGTTCCCATATCCCCTCCCTTTTGCGTCTCCCTCCCACCCTCCCTATCCCACCCCTCCAGGCGGTTGAGAAAGTGTCTTTATGTTCCACTTTTTCCCCCTCAAAAATGAGCTTTATATCCATTCAAATTCTTGCTTCACCACTTACCAGCTAGGGGACCCTGGGCACCTTTCCTTCCTCTAGTGTAGGTCCTGCAGTCTATCAGAGTGGCCTGCACTGGGCATTAAATGGGAAAGCTCTGCAGCGTGCCTTTACCACGTGTGTGTTTGTTCATTCATCCCTTTAATAAGCTTTCTGTGAATGCCTGGGATTCTGGGAATGCTGTGCTAGACCCATACTGAATGATTAATAAATGCCCTTTCCCTTTGTATTTCCAACCCAGAAAGTTTTCATCATGTCCTAAAAATCATATTACTCAATTTGGTGCTGAAGTCCCCAAATCCAAGATCAAAGAAAGAGGAATTTTTATGAGCAAACTTGTGTGAAAAGGAGGGCAGTTCTTTGAATGTTTTCCCCTTCATGGAGAAAAAGACATTCATTTTGCATTGTGGATATGGATGTTTAATAATACTAAAAAAAAAATAAAAAATTCACGTGAGAGAAAGGACTTAGGCATTGTTCTACCAAACTGAAAACTGAGCCATAATTTGGAACAACAATTTGTGGTTAAGATCAGTCACACATGAAAGCCTTCTGAACATTTTACTGTTTAACTTTGAGATAAAAATGTTCTAATGAATACTCAGCCATTGTGTCTGGCATGGTGTTGCCTCTTAAGTGTTCAACGTCACATTAGTCACTGGTTTATAAATACACCACAGCATTTCTCTTCTGGCCGTTTGAACACAGTTGAAAGCTACCAGTGAGAAATCCAAACCCGTGATTTGCTGAATACAGAGCAAAACTGTCCCCTCCTTGGATCCTCGAAAGTCAAAGCTCTCAAAGGAGTGGATTTTGAGGAACAGAAATTCTCACGCATAATGTCAGAAGGCTCAAAGGGAGGTTTGCAACTATCTGTTCCAACGCCTCCTTTCATATATGAGAAATCTGGGGTCCAGAGAGGCTAACTGACTTATCCAGCACCAAAACTAATTGCCCAGAATTGGCAATTTGGGTGACAAGAGTGAACAGATTGAAATATACAGTTATGCTAATGAAGTAGGTGGGAGGGGGGCAGAAGGAGAGGGAAAAGAACAGGGAGAGGGTGTGACCCTGGACTTTAGCCATCACCCCATTGCCAAATGACTCTGTAGAGTGAGGCTGGGCTGATACATCATCTGGTGCTCATGCTCTTTCCATTATACCACACTGTCTCTCCATATGGGAAAACTCCAGGTCCTAACTGCTTTATTTAAGATCTAAATGCAGTCTCTTGTCCAACTCCATATGCCCACTCTTCCTCTGTTAAATATCCTTGGAAAGTCAGCATGGCAAATATGCGCAACTTCTTGTATTTCTCAAGAACTACGTGATTGACACACAATGGTTATTTCTCACTGCTGCTCTTCATAGAGTGTAAGAAATGACACATGGCACTGGCACTTGCAACAGAGCACAAGCAACAGAGTACAAAGTTACAGCTTAAAGGGATAGATTCAATATGAAGTCATGTTTGCTCTTCTCTGTGACATTACCTGTGGCCTGAAGTGTCTCATTCAGGACATGTGCAAAAGTCCCCTTATGTGCATAAGTCTGAGTATACGGCATCCCGTGTATCGGCTCAGTTTTACAACTGCTTATGGACTCTCCTCCCATCTTCAACCCCCTTGTTAAAATTCCCATTAGACCCAGTGTGAGTAACCAGTCCCCCCTTTTTTCTGGTCACATTGTTTTTACATAGCCATCTTTTGTCTTTGTGATCTTTTCCTCTGATGGTGCAAGAGGAAAGTGAATGAACCTATAGAAGAAGAGACCATTGCCTCCATGTCTGTTCTCACTGCTGCCTCTGATTTCTAGTACCATGTGACCAAATTGTGGCCCCTAAAGGGCTTGATAATTGTCATCTCTGGCAAGAGCCCCATTTTCACAGTGGCCCATGGTGCCTTCCTCAGAGGAGAGAGGAGAGCAAGGATTGGAGGATGCCTGGCTGGCAGAGTGTAGCTATTAAATGTGTTGTCAGTCTGTCCCCGCCAGAACAGGGAATTGATAGGCATCAAGGATATTTAGCATCAAGGAATAAGTACAAGAGCAACACCTATACGCTCTTAAACAACAAAAGTGTCCTGACTGCAGGTAGCTCCATCTCAAGTCTTGGGTTCAGAGATGTGTCTGAAATCTTGCTTCAGAAGCTTCTGTCTTGGCCTGGCTGAGACTGTCTTTCAGGAAGCCGTGACTTGGTTTTGGATCCCAAGTGTCTGAGTTATATGTTTCCTGAGGTTTGAAACAGGAGTACAGGTAGCAAGTTAATATGTGAAAATAAAATGGAAAATACACTAAGTAAAGTTTTTAATTTGTGTCACTCTTTTCAAAGGTATGAGTTATGACACAGCTTGGTATGTTTTGGGGAAGAACAGTTGGCTCAGAGTTACAGGAAAGGTCACAGAGAAAGGGGAGTGTCAATTGATGAAAAAAGAAGATCAAATCATGAAGTCCTTGGAAACCATATTAAGAAACTCAGACAGTATCAAAGATCAATTGGTATTAATGTAGATTTTCAATCAAGGAGTTTACATGATCAGATCTGCATTTTATAAAGACTAATCGGGTACAATGTGGAGAATGGATTGCAATGTAACAGGAAAAGGGGGGATTTTCAGACCAGATTGGGAAGACTTTAGAATGACTGAGGCAAAATATGAGGAAGAGATGGACTGAGGGTGAGGGAGTGAGGCTGGTGAGAAGAGATTAACTCTCTTTAGGGTGTTAAGTGGATGAGGTTTGATGAAGTGTGGCTTAGAAGAGAAGAAAAGGAGGACAGAGACTAATTCTGAGATTTCAGGCTTGGGAAATGTGTCAGCTTCTAACAAATAACAAAGGACTGGACCATGAACAGCGAGGGTGTAGCTGAGCAAATGCCCTTGTCCCTGGGCATCATCAGCTCCCACTCTTGTGAAGCCTGAGAGTCAGAGTGAAGGATCCTGAATTTTCAGCCACTTGCCACTGATTAGAAATATCACTCATTTACTGGAGGCAAATTGCCAATCAGCTACCTCAAGGAAATGTTTTCTTTGACTGCAAGTTCAAGAGTTAATTAACTGCAAGTTAATTCCAAACTTGACAGTAGAAGGTACAGGAACCCTGAGCTTGCTGTGATCATCTTCATGTGTTACTGAAAACTCCCTTTCTGATCTGTACAATCACATGGACATTGTTCCTCCAAGTCCATTCATTTACACTGTTTTTGGTACATGTTTCCATTTTTGCTCCTCTTCTGCCTTCTAATTTTAGGACTAATTCATATAGAAGACGCCCGACCTTTTTCAATATAGTAATGTCAAAGCAATGATCATGTGATCTTGGGTTTTATTCAGGGGACAATATGAAGTCAGGATAAAGTTATGGTGCATCCCTAAATGAATGGCACTGATATCCTGGGGTTTAATTCTTTCCTTTTAATTATTTTCCACAGCCTGTCAAGTCATTGAATATTAAAATTTCTCTTTTCCAAGTATGAGCATGGGCTTTGGAACCAAAGAGATCTATGAGTAGTTCATTCCCCATTAGAGGTGACCTCTGGACTCAGATTACCTGGGTTCACATCCTAGTTCACTGCATAGCTATTGGGTGAGCTTAGGCAAATACTGGAAAAATGTAAAACCTCACATTTCTCACCTGTTAAAAGAAGATAGAAATGCTCATCTCTTCTTCAGAAGGTTGTTAGGAATTTTAAATGGATATTCAATAAGATAAGTAAAACACTTAGAACACTATGATCACATTTATAAATACAGTCTCTCAGTATCCCAGGAGGATTACTTTCAGGACCCCCCACCTATACCAAAAGCCATGGATGCTCAAGCCCCATGATCAGCCCTCTGCTGATCAGCTCACAGACCGTGTAAAACTGTATGGATTTATTGAAAAAAAAAATCCACATGTAAGTGAACCCACGTAGTTCAAACCCTTGTTGTTCCAGGGTCACCTATAGATAATATAGATATAACCATACCAAATCATAATAAAACAAAACCCCATAACCACTGGGTGGGTGACTCACAAACTGGAGAACAATTATACCACATTCCACCCACTGGAGTGAAGGTTCTGAGCCCCACGCCAGGCTTCCCAACCTGGGGTCCAGCAACGGGAGGAGGAATTCCCAGAGAATCAGACTTTGAAGGCTAGAGGGATTTGATTGCAGGACTTTGACAGGACTGGGGGAAACAGAGACTCCACTCATGAAGGGCACATACAAAGTAATGTGTGCCTCAGGACCCAGGGGGAAGGAGCAGTGACCCCATAGGAGACTGAACCAGACCTACCTGCTAGTGCTAGAAGGTCTCCTGCAGAGGTGGGGGTCAGCTGTGGCTCACCACAGGGACAGGGACACTGGCAGCAGATGTTCTGGGAAGTACTGCCTAGTGTGAGCCTTCCTGGAGTCCACCATTATCCCCACCAAAGAGCCTCCAGGCTCCATTGCTGGGTTGCCTCAGACCAAACAACCAACAGGGAGGGAACTCAGCCCCACCCATCAGCAGACAAGCAGATTAAAGTTTTACTGAGCTCTGCCCACCAGAGCAACACCCAGCTCTACCCACCACAAGTCCCTCCCATCTGGAAGCTTGTACAAGCCTCTTAGATAACCTCATCCACCAGAGGGCAGGCAGCAGAAGCAAGGAGAACTACAGTCCTGCAGCCTGTGGAACGAAAACCAGATTCACAGAAAGATAGACAAAATGAAAAGGCAGAGGACTATGTACCAGATGAAAGAACAAGATAAAACCCCACAAAAACAACAAAATGAAGTGGAGATAGGCAACCTTCCAGAAAAAAGAATTCAGCATAATGATAGTGAAGATGATCCAGAACTTCGGAAAAAGAATGGAGGCAAAGTTCAAGAAGATGCAAGAAATGTTTAACGAAGACCTAGAATTAAAGAACAAACAAGTAGAGATGAACAATACAATAACTGAAATGAAAAATACACTAGAAGGAGTCAATAGCAGAATAACTGAGGCAGAAGAACAGATAAGTGACCCGGAAGACAAAATGGTGGAATTCACTGCCATGGAACAGAATAAAGAAAAAGGAATGAAAAGAAATGAAGACAGCCTAAGAGACCTCTGGGACAACATTAAATACACCAACACTTGCATTATAGGGGTCTCAGAAGGAGAAGAGAGAAAGACCTGAGAAAATATTTGAAACGATTATAGTCAAAAAATTCCCTAACGTAGGAGAGGAAATAGCCACCCAAGTCCAGGAAGTGCAGATAGTCCCAGGAAGCAGAAACCCAAGGAGAAACATGCTGAGACACATAGTAATCAAATAGACAAAAATTAAAGACAAAGAAAAATTATTAAAAGCAACAAGGGAAAAATGACAAATAATATACAAGGGGACTCTCATAAGGTTAACAGCTGATTTTTCAGCAGAAACTCTACAAGCCAGAAGGGAGTGGCATGATATACTTAAAGTGATGAAAGGGAAGAACCTACAACCAAGATTACTCTACCTGGCAATGATCTCATTCAGATTCGACAGAGATATCAAAAGCTTTACAGACAAGCAAAAGCTAAGAGAATTCAGCACCACCAAACCAGCTCTACAACAAATGCTAAAGGAACTTTTCTAAGTGGGAAACACCAGAGAAGAAAAGTACCTACAAAAACAAACCCAAAACAGTTAAGAAAATGATAATAGGACCATACATATTGATAATTATCTTAAAAGTGAATGGATTAAATGCTCCAACCAAAAGACAAAGGCTCGCTGAATGGATACAAAAACTAGACCCATATATATGCTGTCTACAAGAGACCCACTTCAGACCTAGGGACACATACAGACTGAAAGTGAGGGGATGGAAAAAGATATTCCATGTAGCTGGAAATCAAAAGAAAGCTGGAGTAACAATACTCATATCAGATAAAATAGACTTTAAAATAAAGAATGTAACAAGAGGCAAGGAAGGACACTACATAATCATCAAGGGATCAATCCAAGAGGAAGATATAACAATTACATATGCACCCAACATAGGAGCACCTCAGTACATAAGGTAAATGCTAACAGCTCTAAAAGAGGAAATCGACAGTAACACAATAATAGTGGGGGACTTTAACACCTCAATTACACCAGTGGACAGATCATCCAGACAGAAAATTAATAAGGAAACACAAGCTTCAAATGACACAGTAGACCAGATAGATTTAATGGATACTTATAGGAAATTCCATACGAAAGCAGCAGATTACACTTTCTTCTCAAGTGCACATGGAACATTCTCCAGGATACATCATATCTTGGGTCACCAATCAAGCCTCAGTAAATTTAAGATAACTGAAATTGTATCAGTCATCTTTTCCAACCACAACGCTATGAGATTAGAATTAAATTACAGGGAAAAAAACTTAAAAAACACAAACACATGGAGGCTAAATAATACACTACTAAATAACCAAGAGGTCACTGAAGAAATCAAACAGGAAATCAAAAAAACACCTGGAGACAAATGACAATGAAAACAAGACTATCCAACACCAATGGGAGACAGCAAAAGCAGTTCTAAGAGGGAAGTTATAGCAATACAATCCTACCTTAAAAAATAAGAAAAATCTCAATTAAACAATTTAATCTTACACTTAAAATAACTAGAGAAAGAAGAACAAACAAAACCCAAAGTTAGTAGAAGGAAAGAAATCATAAAGATCAGAGCAGAAATAAATGAAATAGAAACAAAGAAAATAATAGCAAAGATCAATAAAACTAAAAGCTGGTTCTTTGATAAACAAAATTGATAAACCTTTAGCCAGCTTATCAAGAAAAAGAGGGAGAAGGCTCAAACCAATAAAATTAGAAATGAAAAAGGAGAATTTACAATGGACGCTGCAGAAATACAAGGCATCATGAGACTACTACAAGCAACTCTATGTCAATAAAATAGACCACCTGGAAGAAATGTACAAATTCTTAGAAAAGAATTACCTTCCAAGACTGAACCAAGAAGAAATAGAAAATATGAACAGACCAATCACAAGTAATGAAATTGAAACTGTGCTTTAAAATCTTCCATCAAATAAAAGTCCAGGACTAGATGGCTTCACAGGTGAATTCTATCAAACATTTAGAGAGGAGCTAACAGCCATCCTTCTCAAACTGTTCCAAAAAATTGCAGAGGAAGGAACACTTCTAAACTCATGGTACGAGACCACCATCACCCTGATACCCAAACCAGACAAAGATACTACAGAAAAAGAATATTACAGACCTATATCCCTCATGAATATAGATGCAAAAAGCCTCAACAAAATACTAGCAAACAGAAGCCAACAATACATTAAAAGCATCATACACCATGATTAAGTGGGTTTAATCCCAGGGATTCAAGGATTCTTTAATATATGCAAATAAATCAATGTGATATACCATATTAACAAATTGAATAAAAACCATATGATTACCTCAATAGATGCAGAAAAACTTTTGACAAAATTCAACACCCATTTATGATAAAAACTCTCCAGAAACTGGGCATAGAGGGAACCTCCTCAACATAATAAAGTCCACATATGACAAACCCATAGCCAACATCATTCTCAATGGTGAAAAACTGAAAACATTTCCTCTAAGAACAGGAATAAGCAAGGATGTCCACTCTCACCACTATTATTCAACATAGTTTTGGAAGTCCTAGCCATGGCAATCAGAGAAGAAAAAGAAAGAAAAGGAATATAAATTGGAAAAGAAGAAGTAAAACTGTCACTGTTTGCAGATGGCATGATACTATACATAGATAATCCTGAAGATGCCTCCACAAAACTGCTGGAACTAATCAGTGAATTTTGTAAAGTAGCAAGATACAAAATTAATACACAGAAATCTCTTGCATTCCTATACACTAACAATGAAAGATCAGAAAGAGAAATTAAGGAAACAATCCCATTCACCATTGCAACAAAAAGAATAAAATACCTAAGACTAAATGTACCTAAGGAGGCAAAAGACCTGTATGCAGAAAACTATAAGACACTGATGAAAGAAATTAAAGACGATACAGACAGATGGAGAGATATACCATGTTCTTGGATTGGAAGAATCAACGTTGTGAAAATGACCATACTACCCAAAGCAATCTACAGATTCAATGCAATCCCTGTCAAACTACCAATGGCACTTTTTACTGAATTAGAAAAAAATATCTTAAAATATGTATGTAAACATAAAAGGCCCCAAATAGCCAAAGCAATCTTGAGAAAGAAAAACAGAGCTGGAGGAATCAGGCTCCCTGACTTCAGACTATACTATAAAGCTACAGTAATCAAAATGATATGGTACTGGAACAGAAATATAGATCAATAGAACAGGATAAAAAGCCCAGAGATAAACCCACGCACCTATGGTCAACTAATCTATGACAAAAGTGGCAGGGATACACAATGGAGAAAAGACAGACTCTTCATTAAGTGGAGCTGGGAAAACTGGATGGCTAAGAAAATGAAATTATAACACTCCCTAACACCATACACAAAAATAAACTCAAAATAGATTAAAGACCTAAATGGAAGACCGGACACTATAAAACTTTTAGAGGAAAACTTAGGAAGAACACTCTTTGACATAAATCACAGCAAGATCTTTTTGACCCACCTCCTAGAGTAATGGAAATAAAATAAAAAGTAAATGGGACCTAATGCAACTTAAAAGCTTTTGCAGAGCAAAGGAAACTGTAAACAAGATGAAAAGACAACCCTCAGAATGGGAGAAAATATTTGCAAATGAATCAATGGACCAAGGGTTAATCTCCAAAATATATAAACAGCTCATGCAGCTCCATATTAAAAAAACAAACAACCCAATCAAAAAATGTGCAGAAGACCTAAATAAACATTTCTACAAAGATGACATACACATGGCCAAGAGACACAGGAAAACCTGCTCAACATCACTAATTATTAGAGAAATGCAAGTCAAAACTACAGTGCGATATCATCTCACACTGGTTAGAATGAGCTTCATCAGAAAGTCTACAAAGAGTGAATGCTGGAAAGGGTGTGGAGAAAAGGGAACCCTCTTGTACTGTTGGTGGGAATGTAAATTGATACAGCCACTATGGAGAACAGTATGGAGGTTCCTTAAAAGACTAAAAATAGAATTACCATTTGACTCAGCAATCCCACTACTGGGCATATACCCAGAGAAAACCATAATTCAAAAAGACACATGCCCCCCAATGTTCATTGCAGCACTATTTACAATTGCCAGGACATGGAAGTAACTTAAATGCCCATTGACACATGAATACATAAAGAAGATGTGGTACATATATATACAGTGGAATATTACTCAGCCATAAAAAGGAACAAAATTGGTTCATTTGTTGAGATGTGGATGCACCTAGAGACAGTCATACAGAGTCGAGTAAGTCAGAAAGAGAAAAACAAATATCGTATATTAACACATATATGTGGAATCTAGAAAATATGTACAGTTGAACCAGTTTGCAAGGCAGAAATAGAGACACAAATGTAGAGAACAAACATATGGACACCATGGAGGGAAAGCAGGGGCGGAGGGGTGGGATTAATTGGGAGATTGGGATTGACATATATATACTGTATAAAATGGATAAGTAATAAGAATCTGCTGTATAAAAAATAAATAAAATTCAAAAAAATAAATAACAGGGATAAAAATTATACCTATCTCATAGAGTTGTGGGGATTTAATTAGGAAATATACATAAAGAGTTGGCATAGTTCATGACACACAGTCAGTAAAGGTTAGCTATTGTTACTTATGATCATTATTATCATCATGCTCACCATCACCATCCCCACCATCACCATCATCATCATCACCATCATCATCATGATCAACATCATCATGATCACCATCATCATCATTATCATCTTTCTGACTGTCTTAGAGGGATTTGTATTGCCTGAGTAATTAAGAATGTGAACAAAAGGGTGATTAATAAAGATAAATCATGCTAAAAAAACCCTCTAAATCAGTTTTGAACTTACTTTTGTCAGTATATGCCTATGAATATGTGAGTGCACAAACTGGTAGGGAAATGTGACTTCAACCAAGAACATTTCTTTTGTCACTTTTAGCCTTCCATTGTAGGTATATTTAATGAATTTAACGTCAGAAGTGCAAAAAAAAAAAAAGAGAGAGAGAGAGAGAGAGAGAGATAGCCATACCTTATTACTTTATTATTATACCTATTATGTAGATTTGGAACCTGTGGTAATTAAACTCATCTACACAAGGAGAGCTAATATACACACCTCCCCGGTTTGTTGTAAGAAGTGTATTGAAGTAGTAAATGAATTTAAAATCTAGCCAGCTGATTCCATTAAAATATAACCTGCATGAGGAAGGAATTTTTGACTGTTTTTTTTATTGTTCTATACTTTGTCTAGAAAATTGCTGACCCAGAGTATATATTCAATAAATACTTGTTGAATGAATGAGTGATGGGCACATAGCCCTTTATTTCCCTATATGTCTGCTACCATTGGTCTAGTTCAGATGTGGATCAACTCTCCTTTCCCTCTTTAAATCGTTCTTGATTACTCTCAGACCAACATTGATAATGTATATTTTGACCACTTTTTACTTAAAACTTGAAAAAAGCAAAATAAAACCCAGTCTCAAATGCCTTCATGGTTTAATTCCAATTTTTTCCAATGTTGCTTTCAGTCATTTACCTTCAAGTTACCTACATAAGCTGAAACATTCGCTCTTCCACAAATATATTACTCAATTTCCTATGGTTGAGTATTTTTTTCATGCTCTTCTATCTAAATTAATCCTGTTCATTGGAATATTCTGTGATGAAGGACATATTCTCTATCTGTACCATTAAATAGGAGAGCCACAAGCCACGTGTAGCTACTGATGGAGCACTAGAATGAGGCTAGTTCAGGTAAGGGACTGAATTTTAAATTTTCTCTTATTTTAATTAATTTGAATATAAATATTTACAGGTGGATAAGGTTATTGTATCAAACAGTTTAGAAATAGACCTCCTCCCTTCATGTCCCAATCCTCCACAGCTCCATTCAAAGACACCATCTTCCCATGAGTTTGAATTCTTCTTTAATTGATCATAGGCCTTTATCTATAAACTGCTTATGACATATACTTTTGTATATTTAATTTCAGTTTCATAGCTTATCTCCAATGCTAGACTATAAGGACTTGGAGAGGAAGGACCCCATCTTCATGTACTTCTGTGCCTACTCAATGTACAGTATAGGGTCTTCCACAGAGTTTGAGCTAATAAATATTGTTGATGGACTGACCGAATGACTTACTGATTGACTGACTAAATGAATAGGTTATTCTATTAATTAATTAATTCAGTGAAAGAGGCTTTGACTTCTAATACTACTTCTGTTAGATACTACTCTTTCAACTGGAGGAAAACTGATTCATCACTTAACAATCATTCATTTATGCTCATTAATGTGATGCCCATATAATCTACCTGTTGTTAGTCTGTCAAAGTAAAAAGCTAACCCCTATTATACCTTTGCAAGATAAGTCAAAAGTTAATTATACCTAAAAAAAAAAAAATTTCTGTGGGACTAAATGAAATTTGTGGAACAAAAAGCTTTGGAATTTCTTTACTAAGAGACAATTTGAGTGTTAAAAGCTACTTAATGAATAAACCATCATGCTCATCATAAATTTTTTTGAAAGAGAAGTTTATTTATCAACTACTAAGAGCATATGTATCCCCCAATACATATTTAAAAGATGCATTTACAATTTACAATTTTAGAGCTACTTAACATTCAAGAAAATTCCTCATACCTATAATGATGAAGAATGTTCTGCCTGCAAAAACACACTATAAAATAACTTTGGTACTCAAAATGTCTAGCTGAGAGATTACAAGTTGTTCAGAGGCAGGAAACTACTGTATTTCTTCACAGTTAGCCATTTCTTGTCATAAACTTTACTATGTTCTTTTCTTATAAACATATATAAATAATTTATAAATAACCCTTATTAATCCTTCAAAATTGCATTGTCCTTAGAATGTATTAGATATGCAATAAGTAATTTTTCACTTAACGATTTAAAAAATGAGTAGAAAAAATATTTTTTCATATATATGAGCTTTATATATATATATATATATATATATATATATATATATATATATATATATAATTCATATCCAGAATATATTAGGAGTTCCTCCCTACAAATCAGTTAAGACAGTTGGTACAACTCAATAGAAAAATGGTCAAAGGACTTGAGCAGACATTTCACAAACAGGATATCCAAATGGCCAGTAGGCATGTAAAATGGTGCTCAACGTCATCACTCATCAAAGAAATGAGAGTAGGACTTCCCTGGTGGTCCAGTGGTTAAGACTCCGTGCTTCCAATGCAGGGGGCCTGGGTTCAATCCCTGATCGGATAACTAAGATCCCACATGCACACGGTGCAGCCAAAAAAAAAAAAAAAGAAAGAAAGAAAATAAAACCACAATGAGATACCACTGTACACCCACTTAAATGGCTAACATTCAAATATAAACAATACAAGGCACTAGAGTTAGGATGGTAAATAATAAAATGCAATGCCTGCCCTTATGCCTAAAATGCATAGGATGATTCTGAAAATAAAAAAGCACTAAAATTACTGTGTGATCAGTTTTATGACATGGAGGTAACAATTGCTATGAAAAGCAGAAAACATTTTTCTTTGCTATAAAACTGTATAATAGACAATCAAGGACAGGGTAGACAATTGCCAAAAGGGGATGGATCAAAGCAGAAAATTAAAAGTTATTTTTTTGCAAGAATGCCACCTTGGAATTCTCAAACAATTAAAATTCATATGCAATTCCTTGGTATTATTTCAGTAAGAGAGCCCTGGTAATTTTAGCCCTCCACCAGATTTTTTTTTTTTTTTTAACTCTGCTACTGTTGTAAAATGTGTTCAAGGAAATTAACTGGCAGGCTAATTACAGCAGTCCCCATCGTGGTAATTAGCTAGCATTCATGCCTCCCTGTTGCTTCCACCATGTATCTGGGTCTCCTTTGAATCCCAACTTGTTTTATATTCTTCTCAGAATCCTTATTGGTATGAACCCTGATGTCATTTAGGTAAGGAACTTTGTACAGAGAATAGAGAAAATTTCCTTCTGTACTTTAAAAATTTTTTAAACTGATTTCTTTAATTGGATCAAGTTTGAATCCATTCTCTTTGGGGGGAAAAGTGTCTACTTACCAAGCAAATGTTTCTCAGAGTTTACAAAAGCTAGAGGCCTGGTGACTGCTGTCCTCAAGCCCAGGAATGCTTGGTTGTGAGACCCGGAAAAGAGTGTGGAAGTCACACATCTGACCCCATGATTGTCCCTGCATCTTCCTTCCCAAAGCCATTGCACTGGTCTCTTCTGCCAGCCCACCTGGCCGGCTGGGGTTCTGAAAGTTGTCATATGAGAGATCTTTTGTCCACCTTCCTCCTTTCTCCACAAGGTTCTGACGGGGACTTGAGATTATTTATTGAGTGCCAGTCACCTGTGCTAGCACATTTAACTCTCACATCCATCTTACAAAATGAGGATATTAGCCTTATTAGGCAGATTAGAAAAAATGAAGCTCGCAGGTTAAACTGCCTTGTCCAAGATGGAGCTAGCTCATGGTAGAGCTATGATTAGAAACTGATTGATCCCAGACCAATATCACCATTACTGTGTGCTACTTGTAGAGAGGGCATAACTTGAAAACGGTTGATCACTTTCTCCACAATTAGAAAGTCCCCTGAGATATTTTCCTCCAGAATGGGTTTGAGGAATATGACACTAGAGACACCAATATATGGAGGTTGGATTTTAAGGCACACCCATGAAAGATTATTTCTCTATGAAATTTGACTCTAGATTATCATGGTACCCCACCCAGATTACATAGCTGGAATATTTAGGCTTTCTCAAGAAAGTGTAAATGAATGAGAGGTTTATATCAGATTTGCATAGGGGATTTTGGACATTACTTGATTAAGGATGTTTTAGGAAATTAAATATTACTTTTAAGCAATGACTTCCATGCTTGAAAAAAATAGCAGAGCCTTTCTTTTCAAACAAATGCTATGCAAAAATCTCAATATTTAAAACAAAATAAGGCAGAGCTACTCTGTGGGAACAGAGTGCCTTCTCTGTCCCTGGCCACTCCCTTTCCTCAGCCCTAGCTCCTTCTAATATGCTTTCTCTGAAACCTTAAGGTCTCCATGGCAACAGGAGTTGGAAAACTACTTACTAAAATCAAGTATAACCTAAATTAGAATGCCTTGGAAGGACCTACCGATAATATCCACAGTCTTAGTGTGATTATTTAAAGACTCACTCATTCTAAGGATTTATTTTTATCTCAATTCCTTAGTAATCACAGAAACATATGCCTCTTATAACACTTGTCTCTCTCTCTCTCTCTCTCTCTGTATATGTGCCTGTGTGTATGTGGGGAGGGAGGTGCATTTAAACTCACTCTTCTGAAGCTAAGCATGTCAGATAGAGAGACTGATCAGTTCAGTTGCCAAAATCTTTAGTTCTCATATTGTCCTATTTCAGGTTTTAAATCATTATGTGATGGACATTCTCTTCTTCTTGCACTCTATTTCTCTCACCTAAAACTAAAACTGAGACAGTGTAACCCACACAAAGTCAACTGACATTGCTCCCTATAACCTCATTCCACTACCTTGAACGTTCATCCGTGCTTAGTTGAAGTCTGCATCCTGTCTCCTAGCTGACATCCCAAACCCTCCAGCTCAGGACAGCAAAGCAAGAGTATTCAAAAACCATGCTTCCCTAAGCCCGGCAGGTTTTCAGTCTGCCCATCCTTAAATCCTGCTGAATCTTTTTTTTTTTTTAAACTTTCTTCAACGTGATCACCTTAACCGAATACAGTTAGTAATTTTTTGATTAATCTGATTAATCTTTCCTTATAAAGAGAGAATGTAAAGAATGTAAAGAAACTACTTTTCCCTAGGAAGAATAACTCTCACTATGCAATTACTGAGTTACCTGGGGCAAGTCTCGACTTTTCTAGGCCTCAGTTTCCCTTGCTTGCTCAGACATTATCGGTGTCCATCCTGCACCTAGACTTTCTTCTAAAGGCTGCAAGATGAGAGAATGTGTCTAGACTGAGAGTTCTTAATCTTGTCTGCAGCCACCAAAAGATGCCTAAATGGGCTGGAATAACTCCATGAGCCCTCAAGTTATATGTAAAGTTTACATTTTACACAGATATTTATACATTAACTTTATCATTTTCCTGAAAAGTAATAGGTATTGATATAGACAGTGGATTCTAACATAACACGTCAGGAGAAAAAATAAAGTTTTTTGGGTCCCACTCCAGACTTACTAATTCAGAATCTCTGGGCGTAAATGTGGAACAGAAATCTGTAATTTTAATACACTACCCAAGAGATTCTGCTCTCTTGTCACTGGTTCATGCACCAGTGAATTGTGAGCCACTGATCTCAAACCACTGATTTCACAGCTAAAATGATAAAATTCAGAATGTGTGTTCAGAGGCTGGAGTAATTGGCCTTACAGATTTCTTCATGAGTCTCAGATGTGGTGATTTTTTGATTCCTGAACACCAGATGGAAAAAAAACGGGGGACGGGCACTAATCCTTGTCTGTAAACCACCCCTTGGTGTTCCGCATCTTTATTCATGGTCTTTGAATCAAGTGTGTTAAATGTAATTCATGCTCAATAAATATTTATTCAATAAATGAATGAATGAGTGACATGTGAGGAGAAACAAAATCCAAATTGTATCACTGCTATGATTAAAATTAATAATCTGTCCTTTAGAAGACCCTCCTAGAGGACAGATTTCCTGTGCAGATGAATTAATGAATAAACAGCATAAACATTTGTGGCTCACATCTGAGATAATGAAGGAATACTGGATATAAAAGGTTGAGCAGCAGTGATGAAAATCCTTTGTTGATGCCCCAAGCAAATAGCTAATTCCTCAGCTTGGTCAAGTTATCCAGTCTTGCCTTCAGAGACTGATTGGTATTTATCTCCCTCTCATATCAGATAGAAGCGGTATGTTGGCATAGAGGCACAGCACTGTCATTAAATCACGTTTCTCTGAAATTATTCAGGATGAATACCATTTGCTGCCATATTTTTTTCTCCCCCCTGTGGAGTTAGTCTGTGCCATTGGTTCATATAAATTAGGTTATCACAGAGAAGGAAAATATTTTATTGACAAGTGTATGACCTTGGACACGTTATTCAAACAACTCAAGCCTCAGTTTCCTCATATGTAAAATGGGGAATATTTCATTCACCTCTCAGTGTAGTTGTACAGAAGATAATGTGTATAAATCAAGCAGGCTCAGTGTCCTGAATAGGAATGTTTATATTATTATAGTAAATAAATTTGTCATAAATGATATTACTGTGAGTGAATTAAATATATATTTTCATAAAAATTAGAGTTTACAGGGCTTCCCTGGTGGCACAGTGGTTGAGAGTCCGCCTGCCGATGCAGGGGACACGGGTTCATGCCCCGGTCCGGGAAGATCCCACATGTCGTGGAGCGGCTGGGCCCGTGAGCCATGGCCGCTGAGCCTGCGCGTCCGGAGCCTGTGCTCCTCAACGGGAGAGGCCACAACAGTGAGAGGCCCACATACAGCAAAAAAAATAAAAAATAAATAAAAAATTAGAGTTTACATAGGTAAACATCTGTCACTTACTTTTGTCTTCACTATAAAGCTGTGATATGAGCAGAAGATTTGCTGATCCACCTATTTTATACTAATAAACTGTGGCTTAGAGTAATTAATTAATTTCTCAAGTGATTTTTGCACACAGACAATAGCAACAGAACATGATCTTTAACCTAGGCCAGGCTGGTATGTTCAATGTTCTTTGCCTTATTATACTAAAGTCTAGGGGACTGGATTCTGTCTGGGAACAAAATTGAAAATTATGTCATGCAATAGTTATTCCAGAGGGATTCAGAGAAGCAGAGAACCATGCTGAAATGAAGAGGAAGAAGGCAGATGAACTGATTATTTTACATTAAGATGGCAGTGTGATCACTTATTCTGGGCACAAAGGGCAAAGAATACAAAGGATCTACTTTGCTGCCAGATAAACCTGTGTTCAAATCCAACTCTACAGCATTTATTGTCTGCTCTTAAGCAAATCTCTTCACTTGCTCAGGTTTAGTTTCTTTTATCAAATGTAAAACAGGACCTACTTGATTGGCTTATTATGCAGTTTTAAATTAAGTAATATACATAGAGTATATTAGGGGACCAGTAACTGTTAGCTATCTTTCTCATTACTATTTGAGTGAACAGTTCACTTCACTTAGAAGAAACCAACCTGAGTTTAAGATCATTCTTTACCTTTTTACAGCTTTGTGATTTTGGATAATTAATTTTTTTGGACATTTGGTTTCCTGAAAAAACCATCAACAGTAAGAACAAAGCAACCATAATAACACCCACCCTAACTACGGTAAACAATAATAGCACATATAACGCAAGTTAATACTTGTAAAATTGCTTTTGAAAAGATAAATGATTCTACATAACATACAGAGTTATAAAATATGCCCTAGCATAGAAATCTTTCACATTTTTTTTTCAATTCTTCCTAGCTCTGGGCTGCTGGGCTGCTAGGCTGCTAAAATCGGAGTGTGTCTAAACAGTCTTGTGTTAAATGGTACCCTCTTGCCTTTTACATAGATCCATGCAACATATAAATGAAAGTGTCCTTAGGAGAAACGATTTCCTTATCAAGCCTGAACACACTGGGCCACCAAAATGAGAGTACAAATCACCTGTGCTGGGAAAAGCTTCTCTAATTATATTCAATAATACTTATATTTTCTTTATGATTGCAAAAAATAATACATGTTCTGTTTAGAAAACTAGAGAAAAAATATATATATATACTATAAAAATCAACTAACCCCCAAAACCTAGAGAATATCTGTTTTGCTCTAAATCTTCCCAGTCATTATGAGAACACTAGGGCTTAGGGAATCTAAATGATTTTACCTTAGTTCTCAAGGGCAAAAAATTAGTAAAGTTGCCTCTTGATGGAATATAACATTTTACAGTTTGCATATCATGTGTCCCAAACAATCCCAGCTATAAAACAGCTGTGCCTCTCAACACCTGTAAAGACAGAGAAATCTGTTTTTTACCTCCATGGAACAGAAGAGTAAACTGAAGCTCAAGAAAGTTCAATGGCTTATCTGAAATCATACAGCCTGTAGTGGAAGGATCAGGGTGAAAATCTAGAGCAGTTTTCTCTACTGCCCAGGCCTCTCTACTGGGTCTTCTTATGGAACTTACCCAGCATGTTGGACCAAATATGGAAGCAATTAAACCATTATGGCTAGTTTCAGAATTTGATAGTCACACCTGAGGAAGAACTATTTCTACTTATTCAGCTAGCAATTTCTACCTGATATCCAGCTAACCTATTTATAGGCTTAGTTCCAACTGTGTAAATGTAGGCATTTCCCAGAAAAGGGTCTCAGTTTAAACATCTGGAAAATGGACATAACTAAATGAATCCCTTGTCATTTTGGATGTTCTTGGCTACATAAATGAAAAACAACAGCAACTGCAATAGTTTATCAGTAACAACTTTTCTTGTCTCATTATCATATTAGTCTGGATGTTAGGGTAGTTCCAGGGCCCACCCATGTCCTCAGAGATGCTCTTACCTTACTGCTCTGTGAAACCAGAATAACAGACCTCATGTTTTCACACTATCTGCCCAGGAAACACTTCAAGACAGGCCAGCCATTGACAGAAGTGCAAATATCTTTTCTGTACGTCCCCTCTTATAGAAATTATTTCTAGATACTTCTCAGCAGGTTTTCTCTCAGGCCTTATTGACTGGGATTCAATCACATACTATTCCAAAACCAATTACTGGCATGGCAAATAGTTGTCTTAGAGTATTTACATACTCAATTTCAAAAAGTTATTCAATTTTACTCTCTAAAATGACTGCATCTTTTTCTAGCAGATTATAGTTTTTCTAGAAGAACATAAGAGCATTTTTCCTCACATTTATATCATAATAATTTCTAATTCTTTCCCACCTAGTGACTATAAAATGGTAACTAGCAGTAGTATACACACATACACACACACAAATAATAGTTACTTTAATATTGATACTTTAATATTTTCTATCAGCTTCACAAAACTACTGACATTTTAAAACACTATGTTAGCAAATCTATGAGGAAAGAACAGTCTCTTCATTGTTGGTAGTAGTTAAGTTAGTACTACCTATATGGAAGCAGTTTGGCAATAACCTTCAAAACTCCAGTTCTAGACCCAGCCATTCTAATTACAACAATTCATTCTCCAGATTCACTTGTACATTGTGAATTGTGGTCAGTATCAGGATATTCGTTGAAAAATATTTATTAAGAACCTACCATTGACCAGGCAATGTCCAAGCTGTTGAGGGAGATACTAGGAACAAAGTAGAAAAATAGTCCTGCCCTTATTGAGCTTATATTTTGGTGTATCATTCTAAGAGACAGTGAAGCAATGAAAGGTATCAAAGATAGAGGCTACTACTCATGCATAATACAAGAAGCTATTGACTAAGCAAGTGAGAGCTTCTATGAGGAAAGAACCCTTACTTTCTTTTTAACAATTTCATAGCATTTTGTTACATAACTATTCCATAATTGAATCAGCCAATAGTGACATTGGCTGATATAGTGACCAACTCAGCAAGTAGCAACTAGAACCAGTTTTTAAACACAAGATGAAGAAATTTTATGAGTACTAATATGGAATGATCTTCAAGAAGTATCATTAAACTAAAATATTTTTATTTTCTCCTATAATGCATAAAATGTTTCTGGGAGGATATACAAAAAATTAACAACCACTGTGTAAGGAGGAAGAGGCAGGGGAAATATGTAGCGGGGGAACTAGAAAGGGAGGAAGACTTTTCACTATAATTATCTCTTTGTAACTTTATATTTGAAAATATATGTTTATTACTAAAACAGATTTAAAATTAAACATAAAATAGGTATCATTGTATGTCGCTGTAAAAATACAAATCTATTTTACTATTACTGTCATTAAAATCTCAACTTATACTTATTATACTTATTAGATATTATTTTTTCTGATTCATAAAAGGTACTTTACTTTCTGAATATTATGTCTATTAGGTCTAGTTAATTGAAGTATTTTCAGCAGCTTTTTATCTATCTGTGATGTTCTTTGTCCAATAGGAAAATTTACTTTTAATCAAATCCAAAACCTTTTCCTTTAAACCTTTGTATATGCGTGTTTAACTTGTTTGAGAACCCCTTCCAAACCCCAATGCCTTAAAGACAATCAGGCTTTTCAGGAACCTTCTATTCTTTGAATTTATTGGAAGTTTATTTTCATAAGTGGTTTAAGAAAGGCTTCCAAATTCATTTTTTCTAACACATTTTAATAAACAACTGATTATTGACTCACTGATGTAAAATGCCTATTCGTGGTTTTGTGTGAGCCCCAGGATGGTGGTTAATCCATCTACATCATCAGTAAGCCCAGAATGGTCTAGTCTTTCATGGTTGTTCTTTCCCAGCCTTCTGTGTTTTCCTTATAGGCATGTTCTTATCAAAACTCATGCTGAAGACTCAGCATGCTTTCTCTGAGAAGCTCTCCTCTCCCCTCCCCAGGAATGTGTACTGAAAACTCTAGCCACTTTGGGACCCCAGAATCTTAGCTGTGGCTCCTCAATCCAGGGATCCACCTGGATTCTTATTCATAGTGTGCTGGTCTGGAAACTCTCTCCAGGCAGAATGGGGAGGCAGCCACAGGGCTTTTCCAACTGCCACAGTCCTGCACTGACTGATGTCTGAGGACTGAAAATGCTTCTTTGATATTTTCTTTGTCTCTCTCTGATCACTTGTTTCAGACAGGATAATAAATGCAATCCCTATTATTCCATCTTGGTTAGAAGCAGAAGTGTCCTATAATATTTCATAATATGTGGCCGGTCCCCCATTTTGTTCTTATTATTCAATATAATTTTAGTGTTTGCTATACTTTTAAAACACTTTCCAGGGTCATCCAAAAACCCCACTGGAAATTTGAACAAAATTACCTTGAATTAATAGATTAAATTAGGGAGGTTACCTCTTCACAAGGTTAAGTAGTTATATCCCGACATATAGTAAGAATATTTATTTATTTAGCTACTTGTTCATTCATTCCTTCATTTAGGTCTTATTTAAACTTTTATTAGGACTATATGTTTTTATCTTCTTAAAGTGATTGTCTATTCTTAGTTTAATTCTTAGATACTTTAGAGTATTTTTTGTAATATAAATTCATTGTGTTTTGCACTTTATGGTTGGTTATTGGTATAGAGGCATACTCTTGATTGCATATACAGACATGCCTTAGCAATATTGTAAGTTCTGTTCCAGACTAGCACAACAAAGAGAATATCACAATCAAGTGAGTCCCACAGATTTTTCAGTTTCCCACTGCATATAAATTTATGTTTACACTATACTGTAGTTTGTTAAGTGTGCAATAGCATTATGTTTTTTTAAATGTATATACCTTACTTATAGAATACTTTATTGCTAAAAAAGACTAACCATTATCTGAGCCTTCAGCAAGTCATAATCTTTTAGCTGGAGGAGGGTCCTGCCTCGATTTTTTTATTTTATTTTATTGAAGTATAGTTGATTTACAATGTTGTGTTGATTTCTGCTGTACAACAAAGTGACTCATGTGTGTGTGTGTGTGTGTGTGTATATGTTTCCCATATTCTTTCCCTTATGGTTTGTCACAGGATATTGAATATAGTTCCCTGTGCTATACAATAGGACCTTGTTGTTTATCCATTCTATATATAATAGTTTGCGTCTGTTAACCCCAAACTCCCAATCCATCCCTCCCCTACACCCCTCCCGTGGCAATCGCAAGCCTGTTTTCTATGTCTGTGAGTCTGTTTCTGTTTCATAGATAAATTCATTTGTGTCATATTTTAGATTCCACATATAAGTGATATCATATGGTATTTACCTTTCTCTTTCTGACGTACTTCACTTAGTATGATAATCTCTAGGGCCATCCATGTTGCTTCAAATGGAATTATTTTATTCTTTTTTTATGGATGAGTAGTATTCCATTGTATATATGTACTACATCTTCTTTATCCATTCATCTGTCAATGGACATTTAGGTTGTTTCCATGTCTTGGTTATTGTAAATAGTGCTGCTATGAACATAGGGGTGCATGTATCTTTTTGATTTATAGTTTTGCCTGGGTATATGCCCAGGAGTGGGATTGCAGATCATATGACAACTCTATTTTAGTTTTTTGAGGAACTGCCATACTGTTTTCCATAGTGGCTGCACCAGTTTACTTTCCCACCAACAGTGTAAAAGGGTTCTCTTTTCTCCACACCCTCTCCAGCGTTTATTTGTAGACTTTTTTTTTTTTTTTTTTTTTTTTTTTTTGCGGTACATGGGCCTCTCACTGTTGTGGCCTCTCCCGTTGCAGAGCACAGGCTCCGGATGCACAGGCTCAGTGGCCATGGCTCAGCGGCCATGGGTCACAGGCCCAGCCACTCTGCGGCATATGGGATCTTCCGGGACCGGGGCACAAACCCGTGTCCCCTGCATTGGCAGGTGGACTCTCAACCACTGCGCCACCAGGGAAGCCCCCACATTCTTGAGTGAGCGGTTTAAGATCTTTGGACATTATTGTCCACTTCTATAAAAATCAAGATAGAGATGAGAGTCAGGAATAAAATTCTTCGATGCCTTGACTCCTCAGCTCTTGAGAAGATTCCATAAGATATTTAATCAGAATTTCTCTTCTGGTCTCTCCATCTTTGTTTCCCAATAAATTCAATCCCTACATCCTCACCTCTTTCCTCAAACCTCATCCTCCAGATACACTTTCAGGTTCTTTCATGCTTCCGGGTTTTTGTGTGTGTATATATATATATATATATATATATATATATATATATATATATATATATATATACCTTCTGTGTTGCACAACCTTTGTTTTTCAGTTAGTTATTTGACTAACAATGACTGATTTTTTACCTTTTGCTAGATTAAAAATAACTGAAATATATTGGAAAGGTATTGTGTAGTTCACAGCATAGACAAAACCAGAGCAGTGCTCTGAATCTGGACAACAGGAAACGCTTGACCATCTTATCCATCTTATCTAAGTTACACATAACAAATCTACCCCAGTGCCCATTTCAGCAGCACATATACTAAAATTGGAATGATACAGAGAAGGTTAGCATGATCCCTGGCAAGGATGATATGCAAATTTCTGAAGCATCCCATATTTTTCTGTATTATATATTTCAAAATTGCTAAGAAACTTGATCATAAACATTCTCACCACAAAAATGAAATAAATAATAGTAATGTGATATTATAGAGATATTAGCTAACATTATGTGGTGGTGATCATACTGCAATATATAAATGTATCAAATCAGCACATTGTATGCCATAAACTTACACAATGTTGTATATCAATTATGACTCAATGTAAAACTTAGTTAAAAATTATCTACCCTAAATGATTTCTCCATCACTTTGTTACTCTGCTTAAGATTCAGAATCCCTACAGAAAGATTGTAGTTGGCCTTGCTCATATCAGGTCCTTCACCACCCCTTGGTAGGGTCTGTTCACCTTGACTTGTCATCCCACCAAGACTATTCACAAAGGTGGAGAAGTCATTTTCTAAGGAAAAATGTTTCAATGTCAAAGAAGGAATGGGTTCTGGCAACACACACACCCCCCTCCCAAAATAAGAAATTCCCACTGCATTTCCCCAGTGTTTGATTAACCCATATTTATTAGGTGACTAGGAGGCATAGTCTCATGGAAGAATGGATTGAATGTCCTGTTTCCATATTCCCACAGCACCTTGTTTCTTCTCTGTGTCAACACATACACACCCTAGTATTGTATTTCCTGTTATCACTACAAAAGGTAAGATATTTGAGAGCAGAAACTTAAACCTTAATCCTGCCCTTAGGTATGACTTCCCAGATTTTACCACATAGCACTTGGCATAGTTATAAATTTTGTAAAGGAAGAAAAGGAAAGAAGAGAAGGAAGAAGGAAGGAAGGAAGAAAGGAATGAATGAAGGAAGGAAGGAAGGAAGGAAGGAGAAAGAAAGGGGTTAAGGAAAAAGAGGATGAAAGAAGGAAGGAAGAAAGAAATCTAGAAGAGAAGAAATGACAACTCTGTATGATAGAGAAGGCTCTGAGTGATAACCATCTGAAGAACCAGGCTACCCTGAAGATGATAAATTCCTAATCATGGAAGATTCTTATTACCAGCCAGATGAACATGTGACCCATAGTCTATAGAAAGAATTGAAGCTTTAAAAGAAAATTGAACTAGATGACTTTTAAGTTCCCTTTCAGCCATGAGTTTCTATGATTCCTTGATACAAGGTCTTAAATGATAAGGACTCAGGGAGGGCAGCAGGACTAGATCCAAGGGAACAATGAGATCCATATGAAAGTGAGAACTGTGGTTAAAGCATGTGTATCCCTGTGCTTTTCTAAGCCCTTCCTGATTTGGTCAATACCTATGAAGGAACAACCATGCTTCCTTCCAGTGATTTTCTTGAGAGCAGTTTGACTCATTTCTATTCATCAATGCACTAAAGACATTAGAAAGCTTCTGCGGTAAGATAGCCTTGCAATTTTTGGATGTATATCTGAAGCCTTTCAAAGATAAGAGAATATGTATGTCTAACTCAAAGTCCCTCAGACCTCCTGGGATCTTAGTTTTCAACATCATGAAACCTTTGATATTTGGGGTTGTTTTGCCATTGACAAAACACTACTTTTATTTCTAAAGGGAGGCTGCAAACTTCAGATGGCCTTTTCCAAAGCAAGTAGATTTTAAAATTTTTTGTTTGTTTTTTAATGTAAATAAATTAGGACTTTGCAAATTTGTTTTTTTTCTTTTGAACCAGACACGAATAGAATACTTGCTGGTGTAGGACTATATCAAATAGCATTTCAGTTTGCTTTAAATGCAAACTTTTAAAATCAAGAATTGAAATCTTTCTTCAAATGCCAAATTGCCTCGAAGTTTCCAGCCTTTGGCTTGCTCTGATATACAAAACCCTCATCATATATGACAGAAATGAGCTATTATCAAGTATAAAAGAAGCTGTTTATAAAAAAAAAAAAGAGTATCACTACAGAATCAAAATCCCACAAGACAACAAGAAACAAATTATAATTTTAACCATTTCTCTTTTGTAGATAACACATCCTAGTTAACATTCACAAATACTTGGAATGTCATCAGTATTCTAAGCACGAGTATTTTAGTTGTGTCTATATTTCCAATAGATAGGCAAACAGTCAAAAATTGAAATGTACAGATGTAAAACCACAGCACGGAGCAGGATGGAGTATGGAATTTCTAATTTGAAGGACATAGAGGAAGCTGCATCTGAAAGGACAGCACTTTGTATTAACATCGCATTTCTTTTGTGTAGCTTGAAGAGGGAGTGGCAGGGCTCCAACAAAGGCTAAAGCCATGGTCCCCACTCCCAGATCTTTTCTTGGTTAGCAATGTCAGAAATATTAAATAAATAAATTTCCTAAAGTTACTAGGTGTATTAGGGTGTATGTGCCTGTGTGTGTTTGTGTGTGTGTAGGTATAGGGGGAGGTGTGATTATATCCAAATAGCATTTTACAAAGTAACTTCATGTTTATTCTCTTAGCTAATCTTGAAACTTACCCTGGGAAATCAGGAGGACCCATTGGATGGATAAATATAAAGAGGTATATTTTCACTGTGGCAAAAAGACACATCCAAGGTGATCTGCCTAGTTTTTAGCACAGGTCAAACTGAAAACCACTTTCTCCATCCACAAACTTGTCACTGAGCCTCAGTATTTTGGGTCTATACTACCTCTCAGAAGTGTTAAAAGATTACATGAGAACACATATAAATGCATGGCACATTCTAAGTGCTCAAAAATGTGGCTATTAAAATATTCTTCTTTCTAGACTCTCTCCAATACACCAGATTGCATTTTCTAGAATGCACGAGGTTTCTGTGTTATCTCATTTACTGGATCCATGTAGACAGTCACTTTGAATGCACTATACCTACTTGGAACTTGACACACTGGGTACCACGTCCATTAAGTCTTTGTTCCAGGGTTGCCCTGCCCTGCTGCCACCATTGCCACTAGTACAGCTTAGCTGCTCTGCTTGCAGAGGGAAAATTAGCCCCACAAATACACTCTGCATATGAACAAAGAAATGAGGGAGAGGGAGTAAGAGTCCACAGAAGACAAACAATCACTGCCCTTTTGTCATTTTTCTCTGTCTGACTGCGTGGGTTTGACTGTCTAGTGACTGTGGCTAGTTCTTTAAAAGTGAACAAAGGCATGAGATAGAAGGTGGAGGAGGAAAGTCAAATGTCTCTTGCAGATTTGCCTGATTACTTAGATTTGGTATCTCACCTGCTGCTGAATCTATATTCTCCCTAACATTGACCACCTATCCTGGTTTTTCAGTGCTGAGAGGTTTCCCAGGATGTGACACTTTCGATGCTAAAAATGGAAAAGGCCCAGGCAAACTGGGACCAGTGTTCATCCTATGCCTGACCCAGAATGTTAAAACCCATAACCTGATGCTTCAGGCCCCATTGGGAAGCTCTTCATCTGCCTCTGCTGGGCAGCCTCAGCCCAGCCTTCTAGAAGCCAACACAGGACTCATCTGCATAACATGATTGGTTCCCTGAGTTACATTCTTCTAACACCGCCACATAATTTGCATGGAAAAAAAGAGTTAATGATGAGATATTTATAATCACATTTAAATTTTCCTCCCATATTTTTCCTTAAACTTTGGCACCTGCTACCACTTGTCTGCTAGCAAAAAAACAAAAGGAATCAAAAAGAGCAAACAAATGTTAATGGGAAAACTCAAAAACAGCTGAGATGCTTAGTTTTCAACAGCTTTCTTTTTTCCACAAATATGTGGACACACTGTTTTGATTCTCTCCTGCATATTTATAACATGGTGATATTTTTTCTGATAGTAAACCTGTTTCTACTTCTTATAGTTGACTGAAAAGTAAAAGCTAAAAATAATGTTAATACTAAGATTTATTGAGTATACCTACTATGTGCTAAACACTAGACTGTGCATTTTAATCAGATTAATTTGTTTATTCTTTACATGGACTTTATGAATTAAGTATTACATCCATTTTATTACTTGAACAAAATGAGGTCCAGAGAGGTGAAATGACTTACTCAAGTTTAATCAAACAGCTAGTAAAAAATAGAGAGCTATGTTTTTCAACCTAGGGCTCAGTGGTCCAACTCGAGTGTAGTACATTTCCTAGGTGATCACTTTAGCATCATCATCTACAGGCCCTTGGCCTCTTGCACAACCATGAGGACACATGGACTGGAAAACACTGCCTCTAACCCTTCCACACCTTCAGCCTTTGAAAGCTGTGAGCATTTTTCCCTGTGTGCCTGGAAACTCTCAGAAGAGATATCATGTGAAAAAGATAAAGTTTCTCTAACAAGTCTCAGTTTTCTCATTTTTAAAACTGGGGGCACAATATGTACCACTGCCTCTCTCCTGATGTTGAGGCCTCCACTTTTCATCTCCTGGTTTTGCACCCTAATTGGTTATTACTCTATAATCAAGGCGGGTACAAATTATTCCTTACTCCTGAACAGGGCTTCTATCCTGAGTTCTTGTGTATGTTTTCCATCCTTTCAAGAAAAAGGAAGGGGACATACATTTAGTAAAGGTATGGTATGGAATATATTCTATAATATATATATATATATATATATATATATATATATATACACATATATCAGATGTGGCAGAAGAACTTTATTATTTCATGAAGTCTTTCTGTCACTCACAATATGCATTGAGTTTTATGTAACAGAAGTCCAGCTACAGTGGTTTAGCCAAGTGGCAATTTTAATTGTCTCCTGCAACAAGATGCCTGCCAGGGCTGATATGTAAGCTTTGTGCTTCACTGGAGTTGCGGCTGCTTAGTCTCCATCATTGCCTCCATGTTCCAGACAAGAAGAAAGAGAAGATCAAGAGCAAAGGGTGAATGCCCGCTGAGTTTGTCTGCATTTGAAAAGTTTTCTCCAAAGCCCCAAGGAGTGACTTTCATTTTTATCACATCATTAAGTCACAAACTACAAAGGAGGCTGGGGGATTCTGTGGTTTCGGCTGGGCATATTGCCACCCTGAACTTAATTAGGGGTTTGTTAGCAAGGAAGAAGATGAAAGTACATATTGAGGAAGCTCCCAGAAATGTCCAGAGCAGTATGCCCCAAATTCAGTGAGCACAGAGTGATTTAAATTATCTGTTTTTACCTGTTTCATAGAGATGAAAAAGCTTAGCCCAGGTTACACAGTCACAGCTCACTCTGTCTACCTCCTTCCACTCTGTTACATCATTCTTCAGGGTCTTTGCCTCTAACTTCATCCTTCCTGAAGAAGTTGGAAGGGAGAAGGATCCTCTATTTTTCTTGCCTGAGCATCATGGAGGATTTGGAAATATAATTTTTATGTGTACCTCGTAGGCTCTAGAAATCATTCCAGGTACCTGTGTTCTTTGCTGAGGATTCTGTGTTCAGACTAAGCAGTCCTTCCATGGCCCCATAGCTGATAAGCACAAGACTTGGGGTTCAGTGGCAGGTAGGTCAAGTCCCTTGTCTTTTCATCACATAGTGTAACCACCCCAAAATATTTAACATTTAGTAGAAGCAATCTCAAAGATGGAACTACCTTCAAGATCTTCCAGACAGTGGTCGCATATCCAGTCCAGGTGTGGATTATTTTCAGTGTGGTCCTCAATCAGAGAAGGAATCTGAGACAGGAAAAGATGTTCTCTTTTCTCCCCTTTCTACTTTGAAGTGTTGTAGAAGCCCAATAATAAAACTCCTAATCCTAACACAGGTCTTAATGCATTTCATACATATCATCTCCTCTTGGTTCTTCCAGCAGCCCCAAACAGTGGCCCAGGCAGGGACTTAACTCCTGTGTCTGGATGAAGAAGTGGCCATTCATGCAAAAATAACAGTTGAGGTCACAACCTTGAACCTATGCTTTTGAATATTAACTTTTGTGTTTCTTCCATACACTCAGTCTCCCAGATCCTTCATAAACAAGCTTTCAGGAGGAATATAAGGTGAAGTTTCACTTTGTGAAATCATATTTTTATTAAGCAGTATCTAAATTAATATATAATTTCTTTGCCAATCTGGTGTCAAGACTTCTTCAAAACACTCAGGTTGTTTTCCTTTAAAAAAATTAATATTCAACTTATTAAGAAAAAAACAATTATGCACTAAAGAATCATCTGACATTTTTGAGATTAATCTTTTGCTGAAATGTGTCATTATATTAAAATAGGCAATTAATAGCTAATTGTGATTCACATCAAATATTTTATTTTAAATGTGCAACATATTGGAAATAAAGTCTAAGGGCTCCGTCATCATCCTTGTCGCTAGCATTATTGACAGAGATTTGTTGAGCACCTGCTATGAACAAGACCTTGCAGCACATCCTGAATAGAAAAGTGTATGTGTCTACTAGATTGTAGATTTCCTTGACCGCCAGGTGCAACATAGTGCCTTGCACATAGCATGAGTTCAAATATTTATGGAACTGACAAACAAATGAAGGAAGGAAGAAAGGAAGGATATACTCATTCATTTGGGGAAGATGGTCTTCCTTCCTTTCCTAATGTGTATTGTTAGAGTACCCTGACAAAACAGTTGCCAAACAAGAGACTTTATCCCTCTCCTAGGAGCCTAGCAGAGTGTACGGCACTTAGATTATGCTCAACAAATTGTTGTTGGATGAATAAATGGATGATAAATATGAATTTCTATACCATTAAACGTCTTCATTAGTCTCCATCCTGCCCAGGTCCCTTGCTCACAGAAGAACACTTCCATATTTTGTCATGTGTGATTGGTTAAAAGACTTTGACCTTATCCCTTCTGAATGTGACTTCCTTCCAAACTCTAATCTTGCTTTCACATGCTTCTCTTCATCCAGCCAACCCACTTGTGCAAGGGAATTGGAAAGTAGATAGCATCGTAAGGAAGAACTGCTGTGTTGAAAGGATGGGCATCCCATCCTTCTGCAGACTTTCTGATCTTTCCCTTTTCCTCAACACACTTCTCTCCCCACCAAAAGCCCTTTTGTCCCTCCTTAATTAGTTATGGATAAGAAATGTAGATATGCCCCTCTGTGGTCTTTAATAAATTAATCCCTCATGAAAGATCTTACTGTGGCATAAAAACAAAAGGTTGCAAAACGTTGCAACAAAAGGTTACCATCTTTGTGATTAGAATCTGGGAATTGAAAACTGGCTTCTCCTGGGATTCCTTTGCTGCCTTTGTCCAGGAATAGATTTCAAAGCAGGAGACTACTGGCATAGGAATATATTTCAATGCTAAAGGAGATAATGAACAATATCAGGTGATTAGAACAGAAACTGCAGGTGATAAAGAGGAATTTAGTAGAAACTTTGACTTCTCCTAACTCTTCAGAAAAGTGAGCTATTAAACTGTTGTGGGATGCCTTAATTTGAGCCTGAGACCTGACAGAAGTAAATCATTGTGAATAAAGACACATGGATTATTCTCAGATGAATCATCAAAGCAAAGTAAAGAGGATCTTAGGAACCACAGATGTCATCCTCCTCAGAGACCCACTCAAAGCCACACATAGTTAAGAAGATGCATACACACAGGAAAACACACACACGTGTGTGTGTATGCACATATGTATATATGCAATCATTATTCTTTACAATAATCATATAAGGGAGGCACTACCATATTTACCATGTTTCATCAATTCTAAGATGGATGTCTTTTCATACTTTCACATCTTTGAATTTGGAATGGATCTTAAAATATCTTAAAATCTCTGTGGGCTGCTATTAAAGATTTTCTAGAGAAGTCAGCTTCCACTAGTCACATGGGGGGCACTATCAGTATAAGCCCACTTTACATTTTCTGCTCAAGAGTTTTTTTTGCTTTTTGTTGGGGATGAGAGGTTATACACAGGGTTTACAGTGCAAATTCAGAAGGTAATATGGCCTGAACACTTGTGGTTTAAATACTTAAGAAAGATGCCCACTCCACCACCAAGACTGAGGCATGCACGCTTCCTGATTGTCTCATTATTTCACTTACCTGGAGGGCATAGTCCTTTAGTATCCCAGATTTATGTGGGGGTCTTCTATCAATCTCCTTAGCTAGAACATTTTTCTTTCTTAGCAGAACATAAAATAACTGCATGCCAGAGACTAGCCAGAGCAGCATTATTACCCCCTTATATCCATGAGGAAACCGAGGCTTAGAGAATTTAAGTAACTTTCCCAACATCAAGTTGAAAAATAAACTTGGGACTTAAACCCATTTCTTCTTGATTCAATGTGCTTTCTGGTATACCACTTTTTACCGAAAAACAACTGTGTGACGTTGGTAAAACCATTCTCCCCACTGAGCATGGATTTTCTCATGTAAGAAATGAGAATGGATTAAGTAGAAGAATTTTAAAAGGAAGCAGCATGTGTTGCTTACATTTGTATAATACAGGTATTTATGCTTTTTTAGTCAGCTAGCAATCAAATGAACAGTTAGGTTTCATTTAATCTACTTTTATAAATGGTGAAATTAAGACAGACAGGTGGAAAAACATGTCCAATTTCACACAGAGAGTTAGTGGCAAAGCTGATAGTTGAACCCCAATAAGCCTGACTCATGAGCCTTGCTGAGTCATACTGTTTCTCAGAACTTGTGGTCCAAATGCTTTTCGCTAAGAAACATAACTTCTTCCTGCAAAGTTTGATTGCCACAGTGGTATTATTGAGCGGTGCCCTTGTGACACATTATCAATGTGCTTTGTCCTTTTTGCAAGTGGCTCACTGGCTATGAGGGGCTCCCTTTGGCTCTAGCTAGATTTGGCTCCACAGGAAAAGCCTAGGCAGAGGGACTGGAGAATCCGATGGAAGACAGATGGTAGAGTAGCTCCCAGCAGCCTGCTGCTGTCATCACAGGCTTTTTTTCTCTCTTCTGTACCAGTAATCCAGGCTGCTACTGCACAGGGCCAGGATCTAAGGTCCTAAAGTTTGGGAGCTCTTTGAGTTCTTAGTCTCTGCCTCTTATAGATGTCTACAACTTTGGAAGCTGTTCTCCAGATTTTCCCTTTTCAGGAAGTGTTTTTCTAAGAGCTAGAAGATGCCATCTGTGCTGACATTTCATACCCTGCTTAAGAAATAAGTTGATGCATACAACCATCCTTACTCACAGATGTGCTGTCCCCTTGACCAGTCCAAGTTCCAGGCATAATGCCATTGAAAATTCATAGCTCAGCAGTGAAGCCCCAAACTAAGGGCATGTGGAGGGAGATTCCAGGAGACGCCTAGCTAAGTTCATTGTCTGTGAAGGTGGACCATTCTTTCAGAGACAGATTTACATAAACCGAGCTCATGGAGATTATTGCAGGGGAGTAAAACTTGCCAATTCAAAATGTCTCTTTGGCATGAAGATTATTTTGAGCTGAAGATAATCAAGGCCCAAAAGACTCAGGAAGAAACTTTGACCTTCGCCCTAACTGCCTGAAGAATTTAGATAGAGTGTAGAGGGGCTGTTAAAAGAATAGAGCTATCACTAGAGATATATTCAAGGAGTATGGGCTGGGTGTGGTGGGGGAAACTCTTAGAGACCAGAGTGCACTGTGGGTCCCATTGTCTTTGCATGATCCAGCAAACATTTATTTACCAAATATTTGCTTTTTCATCTCCATGTCAATTGCCTTCTTCCGCTTGGACATCTCAAACCCACTCTCAACATCCTCTTTTGTCATCAGCTGAAGATGGTATTTAAATGAAGGCTTTGACCATTTTGACAAGTTAGGTGCTCGCTGCCCATTTGCACAGAATTGCAAATTCTGTGAGGGAGGCTTAAAACTAATCATGAATGTGCATTTTATCCAGTGTGCTTAAGGGAATTCCAAATGACAAGTTCTTCAGGATATTTGCTCTTAAAAAGTATATTTTAAAATTCATAAAATCAATATGATCCATTTCAGAAAGTTCACTAGGTTAAAAAAAAATCCCCTATATTGTAAATCCCATAAGACAGCCCCGTTATCATTTTATATATTTAATTATATCATTTTTCCCAAGTATAACACAGTTAAAATTATAGTGTACACATACATATTTCAAAATTCTTTTTTATTGTTACTTAATATATTATAAACATTTTTCTATATTGTCATATAGAAATTCTCTAGTACAACATGCAAAGCCCTTTATGTTCAGTTTCCCTCTTTAGTCTCACCTCTCTCTACCCCAATGTCACACTCTACTCCATCCATATTGAACAACACATGGTTATTGGACATTACTCACTTCCCAACCCACTTCTCACTCTGCCTTCACCTGCTGTGTCAGCTGGCTTACAGGCAGGAAACAGAATCCACCTGTAATTGTTCAAATGAAGAGGCTTTTAATATAAGAATGACTTACTGAATGTTAGGCAGATTTAAGGGAACAAGAAAAGGATGATGAGGAAATAAATAGTGAGATGCTCAGAAACTAGCAATTTGGGAAGTTCTTATCCTCGTAGGGCCAAGTAGTCTGGGGACAGCTGAGGACAGGAACCTAGAACCCCAGAGAAGGAGCCACCTGGAAAGTGCTGTAGTCATGGAGAGATGAAACTGATTGAGATGTGATATCACAGGAGGGAGGGAACAGGGTAGAAACACCCCATTTCTCTTTCCATCAGGGCTCTTATTTCCTATCAGTATTTCCTACTGGCTAAACCCTAAGCAGAAACTGAAGGGCAAGGAAGCACCAGTGCTATATTCTGCAGATGTCTTCTGGTGGGGCCAGAGAAGCAGGTCAGAGATGGACAGAGAATGGACAGGAAAGGGGAAGCCCAAGAGAGAATAACCATTATTCCTGCCTAATTCTGATTTATCCTCCAGGCTTCACATTAGATGTTACTTTATCAAGGGTGTGAGAATGGGTTAGTTTCCTCTCTATGTTCTCAATGCTTCCAGTGTTCACCTCAAGATAACACATTTCATACTTGATTATAATTCCTAACAAGGCAACGCCATATCCTGTTTAATATTATTTAACCAGTAGCAAGGAGAGTCTTGCATATAATAGGCATGCAATAAATATTTGCATGATTACCATTTCTAAAGTCTTCATAAAATTTGTTCTAGGAGCTGGACCATAATTGACTTAGTCTTTCTCTTCTATTGTATTTAAAAAAATTTTAAACTGTACCTGGTTCATTATTTCAGTGTTAGCATGATTTCTCTGGTTGAGGTGTAAACTCTTTGAAGGCCAGAGGCTATGTTAATACACATCTCTCTGTATGTCTCTACTTCTAGTACACACACAGACATACACACACACACACCACATACAGTACACACAGACATTCACACACACACACACCACATACACACCACACATACACAACCTGTCAAGCTTTGGCAGACATGGGATCAGAAACTGCCTAAAGTGGGCAGGTATCTACAGTTTCCCAAAACTGTCTCCACCTTCTCCTCATAGCTCCCACCCCAACATCTCTGTATTCACATGCACAAAGAAAATAGGATTCATTAACCCAACCATCCCAGAGCCTCATGCCAACAAACCAACAAACCAAAAAAAAAAAAAAATTACTACAGCCCCACCTGGCACTCACTGCCCTCTTTCTGGCACTAGGTCAGAATCTGACCCCACCCCTGAACTACTCCTACCCCTGCTAACATTCTGTTTGACTAGACCACAATAATTTGTACTTAATGTGCTGCCCGAGGAAATTTTGTGAGATTGGATAGAAAGAACAAGGCATTGGGAGTTGGTAGGTCTGACTTCCTACTGTTCCTCTTCTAGGGACTCACTGAGAGGCCCTGGACACACGGTGCCCCTCTCTGGGTTGCTCCCCTTCTACGATAAGACACCATTTCTGTGGTCTTATTGATTTCTTCCCATAAGGTAAGGGCTGGGTTCAAACCCTATCTTGCTCATATGTAAACTGGGTCTTCTTCCTTATCATATTTTCTCTCTTGACCTTCAGTTGGTTCCCCTTTAAACTGGAGTCATGAAACTGAGTTCACAGACGTTTGTTAAGGTTAACTAAAGATAGATGGCAAAGTAGCTGTTCAAAAAAAGATAGCAGTGATGTGGTCATAGATGTGGTTGAAATAGTAAGATGGTTCTGGGAAGATGTTGTGAGGATGGGCATGGGAAGCAACAGAGTAAGGAAAGGGGATGAAGAGGGAGAGAGAATCACAGAAAGAAAGAAAGGGAGGGAGGGAGGGAAGGAAGGAAGGAAGGAAGGAAGGAAGGAAGGAAGGAAGGAAGGAAGGAAGGAAGGAAGGAAGGAAGAGAAAGGGGATGAATGGGGAGAGAGAGAGGACTTTGGAGACAGTTTATAGATATGTAAGAAAATATAGCCTAAGTCAATGCTTCTCAGTCAGTGTAGCCACACTCCAATTTAGCTACCTAAACTTTAAGGTGGCATGACTTCATCATTTAGCATTCTAAATAGGCATGTAAATGACTCGGCATGGGGGCTGAAAGTCGGAGGCAGCTTTTGGCAGAGGTAATAATGAAGTGAATCCCATTAGTGATGGAAAGGCAATTAAGAAAAACCCCAATGAAGCTCCAGATCTGAGCATTTAGCTCAAAGATTGGGATTTTGGAGGAAAAAAGGTTAAGCACCGGGAGGCTATTTATAATGACTTTAATTAGATTGAAAATGAATTGTTTTGCTCTTTTTTTCTCCCTTCAAGTTTGCCTTTTAGGTAACAGAGCATCTATAACAACACTGAGGTGCACTTGTCAATTGCAGGAGGTGTTTAGTGAGTGACAGTGTTTTCATGATATGGTTATGCTCTCTATAAGAACGTGAGGATTCCAGCCATTTCAGTCACCACACCCCAGTGGATAGACTGTACAATTGTTAATAAGGTGGATCTTTGTTTGAGTTGACCATATTATCAGGACATTTACACCCTAGCAAGACTCAGGTTGAAAATTCCCTTCAGCCTCTAGAAATGTGTAACATGTCATGGATTTTGGCAACCCAAATTATTGTTAAACAATGTGATTTGAGAGACAAGGGATATTCATACCTCAATCAAAATTTGTTTTTGAAGATAGAATGAGACAAGACATATTACTTTGTAAATTCCAATTACTATGTGATATCTATAATAATAATAATAGTAATAGATGTTTCTTCTCTCTGTTGATATCAATAAAGATGATATAGTATTTTAAGATTAAAGGTAATTTATGCAATATCTTTCTTTCATTCTACCCGGTTTCTAAATGTCAACATCCAATGTTGACATTGGTAGAATGAAAGAAAGATATTACATAAATTACCTTTAATCTTAAAATACTATATCATCTTTATTGATATCAACAGAGAGAAGAAACATCTATTACTATTATTATTATTATAGATATCACATAGTAATTGGAATTTACAAAGTAATATGTCTTGTCTCATTCTATCTTCAAAAACAAATTTTGATTGAGGTATGAATATCCCTATTATACAGATAAGGAAGCTGAATTGATAGCAGGTTAAATGATTTTCCCAATGTTGTACCAGCTAATAAATTGGCAGAGACAGTACACAAACAGAAGCTTTATAAACCTATTGTCCACATCACCCCCATGTAATATGGGAGTTAACCTTAGAGGTGGTTCTATCCAGCAAGTGAGAAGCAAATGTCCAGTGACTTTTCTGCTGCTACTTAGTGTATAGGTAGAACCAGAGCCTGACTTAGGTCCCCCGAGTAGATCTGAATGGGTGCATATAGAGGAAAACTGGGTCCTACTTTTAATTTGGCTGTGGATCATAACAGGGTTTTATTACCCCAGTGATAGAAAAGTATCAGTTATTTTTAGATTGAAAGTAACCTGGAGGTTGGACAGCGCTCGCCTAACTGGTGGATAAATTTCCATGGCAACCGATTATTAGGCAGAGATGGATTCCGGAGGCAGACAGTCTACAGAGCACTGATTTTCAGCCCTGGCTGCACATTACAATCACTGGGGAGCATTTAAAAAATATTGAGGCCCGGGGTCTACCCCTAGAGGTTCTGAGTTAATTAGTTTGGAATATAGTCACAGCATCAAGATTTTTTAGGTTACTCAAATGAGTCTAATGTGACGCTTCATTGAGGACTGCTGTTATAGAATGTGATTTTTAAATATTGTATGCAGTTATAAAGATTATGTATGACCTGGGAGAATTTCAAGGGGTTTCAGCCAGTTCAGCTCCCTGTTCTTTTTTGTTTTCCTTCCTCCCTTCCTTCCTTCTTCCTTCCTTCCCTCCTTCCCTCCCTCCCTCCTTCCTTCCCTTCTTCCCACAAATATTTACTGAGCACTCAGTTTGATACATGCTCAATGCCTCCCTTACAACCATCATTATAGTTTAAACTTCATCCTCTTGAGCCTGGAATATTTGCCAGCTTTCTAACTGGCCTTCCTTCCTCCACTTAGGGTCCCTACACCCAGTCCCACACAGTACTCAGCATATTTCTTCAAAAATGCTTCACTGCTTATAAGTGATAACATAGAGTATGTGTCTTTCCCTGTCTGACTTATTTCACTAAGCATAATACTCTCTAGGTCCATCCACATTGTTGTAAATGTCATTATTTTATTATTTTTTATGGTTGACTAATATTCCTTTACATATATATATTTACAAGTATATATGCGATATATGTGTGTGTGTATATATATCACATCTTCTTTATCCATTCATCTGTTGGTGGACACTTAGGTGGCTTCCATATCTTGGCTATGGTAAATAATGCTGCTATGAACATTGGGGTGCATGTATCTTTTTGAATTAGTGTTTTCATTTACTTCAGATATATACGCAGGAGTTGAATTCCCTGATCATATGGTAGTTCTATTTTTAGTTTTTTAAGGAACCTCCATACTGTTTTATATAGTGGCTAACAAAACAGAAATAGACTCACAGATATAGAGAACAAAGTAATGGTTACCAGTGAAGAGAGGGAAAGGGGGCGGCACAAGATAAGGATATGAGATTAAGAATCACAAACTACTATGTATAAAATATTGGGTTGGCCAAAAAGGTCACTTGAGTTTTTCTATAACAACTTAATAAGTAACAAGGATATACTGTGCATCAGAGAAACATAGCCATTATTTTGTAATAACTTTAAATGGAGTACAATCTATAAAAATATTGTCAACATGTTGTACACCTGAAACTAATATAATATTGTAATCAAATATACTTCAATAAAAATAAATGCTTCACTGCTTAAAAATTCTCAGTAAATCTGATAATCATATACAGGCTAAACATGAGACTTCATAGTATGGCATAAAATGATCTTACAATCATGTCCCGGTTTGCCTGTTTAATTTTATTTTTTTTACATCTTTATTGGAGTATAATAGCTTTACAATGGTATGTTCGTTTCTGCTTTATAAAAAAGTGAATCAGTTATACATATACATATGTTCCCATATCTCTTCCTCGTGCATCTCCCTCCCTCCCACCCTCCCTATCCCACCCCTCTAGGTGGTCATAAAGCACCAAGCTGATCTCCCTGTGCTTTGCGGCTGCCTCCCACTAGCTATCTATTTTACATTTGGTAGTGTATATATGTCCATCCCACTCTCTCACTTTGACACAGCTTACCCATCCCCCTCCCCATATCCTCAAGTCCATTCTCTAGTAGGTTTGTGTCTTTATTACTGTTTTACCCCTAGGTTCTTCATGACATTTTTTTCCCTTAAATTCCATATGTGTGTGTTAGCATACAGTATTTGTCTTTCTCTTTCTGACTTACTTCACTCTGTATGACAGACTCTAGGTCCATCCACCTCATTACAAATAGCTCAATTTCGTTTCTTTTTATGGCTGAGTAATATTCCATTCTATATATGTGCCACATCTTCTTTATCCATACATCCGATGATGGACACTTAGGTTGTTTCCATCTCCTGGCTATTGTAAATAGAGCTGCAATGAACATTTTGGTACAAGACTCTTTTTGACTTATGGTTTTCTCAGGGTATATGCCCAGTAGTGGGATTGCTGGGTCATATGGTAGTTCTATTTGTAATTTTTTAAGGCACCTCCATACTGTTCTCCATAGTGGCTGTACCAATTCACATTCCCACCAGCAGTGCAAGAGTGTTGCCTTTTCTGCACACCCTCTCCAGCATTTATTGTTTCTAGATTTTTTGATGATGGCCATTCTGACTGGTGTGAGATGATATCTCATTGTAGATTTGATTTGCATTTCTCTAATGATTAATGATGATGAGCATTCTTTCATGTGTTTGTTGGCAGTCTGTATATCTTCTTTGGAGAAATGTCTATTTAGGTCTTCTGCCCATCTTTGGATTGGGTTGTTGTTTTTTTTTGTTATTGAGCTATATGTGCTGCTTGTAAATTTTGGAGATTAATCCTTTGTCAGTTCCTTCATTTGCAAATATTTTCTCCCATTCTGAGGATTTTCTTTTGGTCTTGTTTATGGTGTCCTTTACTGTGCAAAAGCTTTGAAGTTTCATTAGGTCCCATTTGTTTATCTTTGTTTTTATTTTCATTTCTCTAGGAGGTGGGTCCAAAAGGATCTTGCTGTGATTTATGTCATAGAGTGTTCTGCCTATGTTTTCCTCTAAGATTTTGATAGTTTCTGGCCTTACATTTAGGTCTTTAATCCATTTTGAGCTTATTTTTGTGTATGGTCTTAGGGAGTGATCTAATCTCATACTTTTACATGTACCTGTCCAGTTTTCCCAGCACCAATTATTGAAGAGGATGTCATTTCTCCACTGTACATTCCTGCCTCCTTTATCAAAGATAACGTGACCATATGTGCATGGGTTTATCTCTGGGCTTTCAATCCTGTTCCATTTATCTATATTTCTGTTTTTGTGCAGTACCATACTGTCTTGATTACTGTAGCTTCATAGTATAGTCTGAAGTCAGGGAGCCTGATTCCTCCAGCTCTGTTTTTCGTTCTCAAGATTGTTTTGGCTATTCGGGGTCTTTTGTGTTTCCATACAAATTGTGAAATTTTTTGTTCTAGTTCTGTGAAATATGCCAGTGGTAGCTTGATAGGGATTGCATTGAATCTGTAGATTGCTTTGGGTAGTAGAGTCATTTTCACAATGTTGATTCTTCCAATCCAAGAACATGGTATATCTCTCCATCTGTTTGTGTCATCCTTAATTTCTTTCATCAGTGTCTTATAATTTTCTGTATAGAGGTCTTTTGTCTCCTTAGGTAGGTTTATTCCTAGATATTTTATTCTTTTTGTTGCAATGGTAAATGGGAGTGTTTTCTTGATTTCACTTTCAGATTTTTCATCATTAGTGTATAGGAATGCCAGAGATTTCTGTGCATTAATTTTGTATCCTGCTTCTTTACCAAATTCATTGATTAGCTCTAGTAGTTTTCTGGTAGCATCTTTAGGATTCTCTATGTATAGTATCATGTCATCTGCAAACAGTGACAGCTTTACTTCTTCTTTTCTGATTTTGATTCCTTTTATTTCCTTTTCTTCTCTGATTGCTGTGGCTAAAACTTCCAAACTATGTTAAATAAGAATGGTGAGAGTGGGCAACCTTGTCTTGTTCCTGATCTTAGTGGAAATGCTTTCAGTTTTTCACCATTGAGGACGATGTTGGCTGTGGGTTTGTTATATATGGCCTTTTGAATCCTGAGGAAAGTTCCCTCTATGCCTACTTTCTGGACGGTTTTTATCATAAATGGGTGTTGAATTTTGTCAAAAGCTCTCTCTGCATCTATTGAGATTACCATATGGTTTTTCTCCTTCAATTTGTTAATATGGTGTATCACATTGATTGATTTGCATATATTGAAGAATCCTTGCATTCCTGGAATAAACCCCACTTGATCATGATGTATGATCCTTTTAATGTGCTGTTGGATTCTGTTTGCTAGTATTTTGTTGAGGATTTTTGCATCTATGTTCATCAGTGATATTGGCCTGTAGTTTTCTTTCTTTGTGACATCCTTCTCTGGTTTTGGTATCAGGGTGATGGTGGCCTCGTAGAATGAGTTTGAGAGTGTTCCTCCCTCTGCTATATTTTGGAAGAGTTTGAGAAGGATAGGTGTTAGCTCTTCTCTAAATGTTTGATAGAATTCGCCTGTGAAGCCATCTGGTCCTGGGCTTTTGTTTGTTGGAAAATTTTAAATCACAGTTCCAATTTCAGTGCTTGTGATTGGTCTGTTCCTATTTTCTATTTCTTCCTGATTCAGTCTTGGCAGTTTGTGCATTTCTAAGAATTTGTCCATTTCTTCCAGGTTGTCCATTTTATTGGCATAGAGTTGCTTATAGTAATCTCTCATGATCTTTTGTATTTCTGCAGTGTCAGTTGTTACTTCTCCTTTTTCATTTCTAATTCTATTGATGTGAGTTTTCCCCCCTTTTTTCTTGGTGAGTCTGGCTAATGGTTTATCAATTTTGTTTACCTTCTCAAAGAACCAGCCTTTAGTTTTATTGATCTTTGTTATCATTTCCTTCATTTCTTTTTAATTTATTTCTGATCTGATCTTTATGATTTCTTTGCTTCTGCTAACTTTGGGGTATTTTTGTTCTTTTTTCTCTAATTGCTTTACGTGCAAGGTTAGGTTGTTTATTCGAGATGTTTCCTGTTTCTTAACGTAGGATTGTATTGCTATAAACTTTCCTCTTAGAACTGCTTTTGCTGCATCCCATAGGTTTTGGATCGTTGTGTCTCCATTGTCATTTGTTTCTAGGTATTTTTTGATTTCCTCTTTGATTTCTTCAGTGATCACTTCATTATTAAGTAGTGTATTGTTTAGCCTCCATGTGTTTGTATTTTTTTACAGATTTTTTCCTGTAACTGATACCTAGTCTCATAGCATTGTTGTCGGAAAAGATACTTGATATAATTTCAATTTTCTTAAATTTACCAGTACTTTATTTGTGACCCAAGATATGATCTATCCTGGAGAATGTTCCATGAGCAATTGAGAAAAATGTGTATTCTGTTGTTTTTGGATGGAATGTCCTATAAATATCAATTAAGTCCATCTTGTTTAATGTATCATTTAAAGCTTGTGTTTCCTTATTTATTTTCATTTTGGATGATCTGTCCATTGGTGAAAGTGAGGTGTTAAAGTCCCCTACTATGAATGTGTTACTGTTGATTTCTCCTTTTATGGCTGTTAGTATTTGCCTTGTATTGTGGTGCTCCTGTGTTAGATGTATAAATATTTACAATTGTTATATCTTCTTGGATCGATCCCTTGATCATTATGTAGTGTCCTTCTTTGTCTCTTCTAATAGTCTTTATTTTAAAGTCTATTTTGTCTGATATGAGAATTGCTACTCCAGCTTTCTTTTGATTTCCATTTGCATGGAATATCTTTTTCCATCCCCTCACTTTCAGTCTGTATGTGTCTCTAGGTCTGAAGTGGGTCTCTTGTAGACAGCATATATATGGGTCTTGTTTTTGTATCCATTCAGCCAGCCTGTGTCTTTTGGTGGGAGCATTTAATCCATTTACATTTAAGGTAATTATCGATATGTATGGTCCCATTCCCATTTTCTTAATTGTTTTCAGTTTGTTATTATAGGTCTCTTCCTTCTTTCATGTTTCTTGCCTAGAGAAGATCCTTTAGCATTTGTTGTAAAGCTAGTATGGTGGTGCTGAACTCTCTCAGCTTTTGCTTGTCTGTAAAGGTTTTAATTTCTCCGTCAAATCTGAATGGGATCCTTTCTGTGTAGAGTAATCTTGGTAGTAGGTTTTTCTCCTTCATCACATTAAATATGTCCTGCCACTACCTTCTGGCTTGCAGAGTTTCTGCTGAAAGATCAGCTGTTAACCTTATGGGGATTCCCTTGTGTATTATTTGTTGTTTTTCCCTTGCTGCTTTTAATATGTTTTCTTTGTATTTAATTCTTGACAGTTTGATTAATATGTGCCTTGGCATGTTTCTCCTTGGATTTATCCTGTATGGGACTCTCTGTGCTTCCTGGACTTGATTAACTATTTCCTTTCCCATATTAGGGAAGTTTTCAGCTATAATCTCTTCAAATATTTTCTCAGTCCCTTTCTTTTTCTCTTCTTCTTCTGGAATCCCTATAATTCGAATGTTGGTGCATTTAATGTTGTCCCAGAGGTCTCTAAGACTGTCCTCAGTTCTTTTCATTCTTTTTTCTTTATTCTGCTCTGCAGTAGTTGTTTCCACTCTCTTATCTTCCAGGTCACTTATCCGTTCTTCTGCCTCAGTTATTCTGCTATTGATCCCTTCTATAGTTTTTTGTTTTTTGTTTTTTTGTTTTTTTTTTTCACGGTACGTGGGCCTCTCACTGTTGTGGCCTCTCTCATTGTGGAGCACAGGCTCCGGATGCTCAGGCCCAGTGGCCATGGCTCACGGGTCCAGCCACTCCGCGGCACGCGGGATCTTCCCCGGACCGGGGCACGAACCCATGCCCCCTGCATTGGCAGGCGGACTCTCAACCACTGCACCACCAGGGAAGCCCCCTTCTATAGTATTTTTAATTTCATTTATTGTGTTTTCATCGTTGCTTGTTTCATCTTTAATTCTTTTTGGTCCTTGTTAAATGTTTCTTGCATTTTCTCTATTCTATTTCCAAGATTTTGGATCATCTTTACTATCATTATTCTGAATTCTTTTTCAGATAGACTGCCTATTTCCTCTTCATTTGTTAGGTCTGGTGGGTTTTTATCTTGCTCCTTCATCTGCTGTGTGTTTTTCTGTCTTCTCATTTTCCTTATCTTACTGTGTTTGGGGTCTCCTTTTTGCAGTCTGCAGGTTTGTAGTCCCCGTTGTTTTTGGTGTCTGTCCCCAGTGGCTAAAGTTGTTTCAGTGGGTTGTGTAGGCTTCCTGGTGGAGGGGACTAGTGCCTGTGTTCTGGTGGATGAGGCTGGATCTTGTTTTTCTGGTGGGCAGGTCCACGTCTTGTGGTGTGTTTTGGGTTGTCTGTGGACCTATTATGATTTTAGGCAGTCTCTCTGCTAATGGATGGGGTTGTGTTCCTGTCTTGCTAGTTGTTTGGCATAGGATGTCCAGCAATGTAGCTTGCTGGTCATTGAGTGAAGCTGGGTGTTGGTGTTGATATGGAGATCTCTGGGAGATTTTCGCTGTTTGATATTACGTGGAGCTGGGAGGTCTCTTGTGGACCCGTGTCCTGAAGTTGGCTCTCCCACCTCAGAGGCACAGCACTGACTCCTGGCTGCAGCACCAAGAGCCTTTCATCCACACAGTTCAGAATAAAAGGGAGAAAAAGTAGAAAGAAAGAAAGAAAGTAAGAGAGAAAGAAAGAGAGAAAGAAAGAAAGAAAGAGGATAAAATAAAATAAAATAAAGTAAGGTAAAATAAAATAAATTTATTAAAATAAAAAAATAATTATTAAGAAAAATATTTTTTAAGTAAAAAAAAAAAAAACAAAAGTACGGACAGATAGAACACTAGGAAAAATGGTGACAGCAAAGCTATACAGACAAAATCTCACACAGAAGCATACACATACACATTCACAAAAAGAGGAAAAGGGGAAAAAATCATAAATCTTGCTCTCAAAGTCCACCTCCTCAATTTGGGATAATTCGTTGTCTATTCAGGTATTCCACAGATGCAGGGTACATCAAGTTGATTGTGGAGATTTAATCCTCTGCTCCTGAGGCTGCTGGTAGAGATTTCCCTTTCTCTTCTTTGTTCACACAGCTCCCTGGGCTCAGCTTTGGATTTGGCCCCGCCTCTGCGTGTAGGTCGCCGGAAGGCGTCTGTTCTTCGCTCAGACAGGATGGGGTTAAAGAGCCGCTGATTCGGGGGCTCCGGCTCTTTCAGGCCGGGGGGAGGGAGGTGCACGGTGTGCAGTGCGAGCCTGCGGCGGCAGAGGCGGCGTGACGTTGCACCAGCGTGAGGTGCGCCGTGCGTTCTCCCGGGAAGTTGTCCCTGGATCCCGGGACCCTGGCAGTGGCGGGCTGCACAGGCTCCCTGGAAGAGAGGTGTGGAGAGTGACCTGTGCTCGCACACAGGCCTCTTGGTGGCGGTAGCAGCAGCAGCCTTAGCATCCCCTGCCCATCTCTGGGGTCCGCGCTGATAGCCGCGCCTCACGCCCGTCTCTGGAGCTCCTTTAAGCAGCGCTCTTAATCCCCTCTCCTCGAGCACCAGGAAACAAAGAGGGAAGAAAAAGTCTCTTGCCTCTTCGGCAGGTCCAGACTTTTTCCCAGACTCCCTCCTGGCTAGCCGTGGTGCACTAACCCCCTGCAGGCTGTGTTCACGCGCCAGCCCCAGTCCTCTCCCTGCATCTGACCGAAGCCCGAGCCTCAGCTCCCAGCCCCGCCCGCCCCAGCAGGTGAGCAGACAAGCCTCTCGGGCTGGTGAGTGCCGGTCGGCCCCGATTCTCTGTGAGGAAATCTCTCCGCTTTGTCCTCCGCACCCCTGTGGCTGCGCTCTCCTCCGCGGCGCCGAAGCTTCCCCCCTACGCCACCCGCAGTCTCCGCCCTCAAAGGGGCTTCCTAGTGTGTGGAAACCTTTCCTCCTTCACAGCTCCTTCCCACTGGTGCAGGTCCCGTCCCTATCCTTTTGTCTCTGTTTATTCTTTTTTCTTTTGCCCTACCCAGATACATGGGGAGTTTCTTGCCTTTTGGGATGTCTGAGGTCTTCTGCCAGCATTCAGTGGGTGTTCTGTAGTTGTTCCACATGTAGGTGTATTTCTGTTGTATCTGTGGGGAGGAAGGTTATCTCCGCGTCTTACTCTTCTGCCATCTTCCCTCTCTCCCTGCCTGTTTAATTTTAACTCCCCAAATAAGCAAGTGACACTGAGTTTGGAGCCCAGCAGGAGGACCAAGATCTCTTAACATCCATGAGAATACATACACCATTCTGCCCAGCATTTCATGAAACACTGGATTTAGTTTTGAAACTGGTAGTAGGAAGAAATAAACCAATGATTAAAAATGCTTCTGATTGCCCTGAAACTCAGTCCTTAGAGGCAAATAAGTAACAGCCATTATACATCTCTTGGCAGAAGCTGCTTTTCTGAGAGAGTGAGGCGATGGCTGGAGCACTTGATCTTTTCTTCCATTAAAGGTAAGAGCAATATTGCAAGTGACAGTTCCTTGGGATCTGAATTTTTGGTCATTTTTTAATTTTAATTTTTCTGTACCTTTCGTTAGAACATACTATAATTGGCTTCCCACAAAGCACTGAAGAACTTTCAGATTGTGTTGTATTCTGGTGTTTTAAAAGGGAAAATGTCAAGAGACGAAAATGAAATCTCTTTCTTTGGACAACAGCACTGGTCACTGAAAATTCTGCTATTTGAGCTGAATCTTGGCCAGGCTTCAGAGAGAAGCCTGTGACATGCTCAGTCATGGGGAAAGGGGCCATGCTTGACTTGGTGGGCACAGGTTAAAGGACACCAGTCTATATCCAGAGGGATTTAACAACTTGTGTTTGGTCTGGACAAGCTTTGACATCCAAGGATGTCTGATCTAAGGTGTAGGCCGTTTTTTAATAGCATTGCTTTAAGTGGCAGCATCTGATGTTCAGCTGCCAGTTTGAAGTTGAGGACTGGAGACTGTAAACTCCAGGGAAGTAGGGTAAGTTTAAATGAAGGACTGTGATCCTGAAGAAAGGAATTAGAGCAAAAGCAGATCAAGAATAAAGCTCAGTTGTACGTCTTATGTGAACAAGGCAGGCACTTGAGGGAGGGATGCTTAGAGGATGGGTTCCCTGAACTCATCCCAGAGTTGTGTATCGATCATAGGATAGAAAACTAATTCTAAATCCCATTTTCTTGGGAGTCCTGGAGCTACCAACACACTCCACTTAGTGATTTGTAGTGTTGCGGAAGTTGATTTTCTTTGTGTCCAATGTCTTCGTCTGTAAAACAGGGTGGATGATGAGGGCACCTACCTCACAGATCTGGGTGCTGGGAAAACATGGCCAAGCATGGCCATTACTCCTCTCAGTGACCGACTGACCACACTGAATGACTCGGGCAAAACTGCTTCCATTTGGTGATGTGCATTTTGACTGTAAAATATTACTTGCAAATAGTACTATGGTATGGCATACAGTATACAGAAACAATAAGCAGTATAAATTGATCATTCATAATATAAGTTTTTTGTTTTCTTTCCACACATTCCCTTTCTGAAATGCCAAACCTGGCATCAGTCCTCTGGGATACTGGTATAATTGCATGATTTTGTATTCGAAGAGTTGCTTCTTATTTAGGTTGCATGAGTGTCAAGTTTGGGCCTTACTTTTGGTTTGCTTTAGGTTGGTTTTGGACCTTTTGACTCTTAACAGCAACTTCCATTCAGAAAATAAATGCAGTCAAGTGAAACTAGATTTGCCACCAGTGCACTGCTATATATGGCATATGAAAGTAATAGCCCAAGTGTATTTGGAAGTATTTGTGATAACAAACTACATGACCTACCTGAACAAACGTGCAGAAAATAGTTCTATGAGCTCCTGTGTGCTCTGACCCTTAGAAAGTAGGTATCGTCAAACCACTCTTTCAGGTGAAGAGTATGCTCCTAAAATTCACCCAGGCAGGCTGGAGTTGCATTGCTTTTAGAAAAGATTGGAAAGCCTACCAGTGTCTAGATAATCCCTTGGTATGGAGCCAGGCCAGCAAGTTCTAGCATCTTGAGAGGTGGTGGTGAGTATGAAATGAGACAGAATATATGGGCACATAACAGTGTGTGTAGAATATACATGTAAGTTTCAGAGTTGAGGACAGGGAGAAAGTTAAGATTCCCTAGGATGGACATGTAAGAATCTCCAGGTGATCATGCGTAGTCAGGAACCAAAGCAGTATAATGGATTATTGCATTGATTTGCTTTATGGCACAATTTAAGCATACTTACAAAACACTAAAGGGAGGAATAACATTCTTTAGGTTCACAGACAGAATATTAGGTGAGAAACACTGGAGTAAGCACTCTCCAGGGTCTGCCTACAACCCTGTATACTAGGCTTTAGGCATGATGCCAAGGGAGTGGGCAAGGAAACCAAACTCAGAGACAGAATGAACTATCTTCTTCATCTCAACTTGCTTCTAGGACCATGGTTCTTACACTTGAGCCTGTATCAGAATCACATGGAGAGCTTGACAAAACACAAATGTGAATCTCTACCACCAGAAGTCAAAATTGAGTAGGTCTGGGGTGGGGCCTGAGGATTTGCATTTCTAACAGGCTCACAGGAGTTGCTGATGCTGGACCAATGATCTGGGATACACATTTTTTAATACTCTTTCTCCTGCCCTTTCTATATCCTAAAAGGGTGGATATGGGGTAGATAGGAACCTTTCTGCTAATCAGCTAATGAAACAAACTCCTAGAAGACTCATAACTCCAGTCTTTCACATATACAGACATCTGAATTCTAGCTGAAACACCCAAAGTATTACAGATATAAAACTGAGGCTTGTAGAGATGAAGTGAATCATCCAAATTCACAGTAGGTGGCAGAGGTAGGATTTAAACCCACATCTATTGACGCTAGATCCATGATTGCTTATAAAACACTACTTATGGTTGGGAGTTGTGGGCTGAGTGACTCTTTATGACCAAGATTATAATGAAAATAGGAATTTACACTGTAATTCCAGTCTAGTATAAACAGCAGGAAGTGAAATTAAGTTAAGGAAAGCTCGTGGCCTTCACTGTCAGTGAGAACATCAACAAATCTCTTTCAGAGGCACTCAGTCTAAGCCAGGCAGACTTATCTCTCCTTCTTGTCTTTCTTTCATCGGGGCCACCTGGCTGCATTCTGCTTTACCAGAGACTTTGGGGGTAATTTGAGTTGTTTTTCTCTGTTAAAAAAAATAAACCATAAAAGTCTCAGTAGATTTTATTGATGAAGGAAGATAAATTTGCAAAATCATTGAAACCAGTACTATTCAGGTTTACACCTTTATAGCCATCAGTCTACTTGTGATCGTATCAAATACTAACTTTTCTTTTCCCATGCAATGGCTAAAATAAGCAAATGACAAACACCAAGGGGAATGAGTGGAAGCAAGTATGTTTCTTATTGGCTCTCTGCAAGTTTCATCTTGGTTCATGTTTCCCCACAGACCCTTCTCTAAGTTATCGTTATTTTTTTAATCAAGATATTTTTACCCAAGATAATTTAATCCTCAGAGTAATTTTGGTGACAGCTATTCTAATAACATTTATTTGACATCTACCATCTTGAACCTGGAATGGACATGAAGTGCAGTAAAAGGAACCCTTGGACTAAGACATGAAGACCTTGGTGTTGAGTTGGAGCCTTTTGCTAACTAGTTTCTGCTAATACGTCATTTCTTGGATCCTTGATTCTTTCATCTTTAAGCTAAAATAATTGCATTGACCCTGACCAGGGTTGGAAGGAAGAGTTTGCACTCAGCAAGGCATTATTAATAGTTCTCAATAAGAAATAGATAGGACACTTTCCTCTCATTCACTCTTCCACATGCCCATCTGGACAATTTTGGCTTATTTTTCTCTCTCTCAAAGGAATGAGAAATGCATTGCTAGTTCATTCCCCAGGAGCAGTTATGTTTCCCAGTGCAGGAAACAACTTAATATACATGAACAGGAGTTGGCCTGGAGGGTGGCACAGACCTCCCACACTGAGGTCCAGCCAGAGCATGATGACTCATCTTATTTTTCTGCAGAATTCTCATGGAGAAAAACTTTGTCGTCTCTGTTGACTTGAATTGAAAGAAAATGGGATGGATTGTAGAAACTCCATGAGAATATCAACTCTAGGCTGCATTAGTTTAAGTTATCAAGGCAACTGTAAATTTGGCCCATAAGTCAAGTTCTCTGTTAATGCCGTACGATCCACCAGGGAAATTGATGGACGCTTCACGTCCATTATTGATTTGAGTTATTGCTGCAACCTTGCAAATTACGTATTGGTATTTTTACATCACCAGTGGAAAAACTAGATTTCGGTAACATAAAATAGCCTGCCCACAGTCACACAGGCTTTGCCCACATCTCTGGGGCTCCACTGGTAGAAAAGCAGTGCATTAGAAAGGTTCAGAGTGCATACCATGGGTTTCAGTCCCTACTTTGCAACTTAAAAGCAGTGTGTTTAAATGTATTTGATTTATCTGTGCCTCAGTTCCATCTGTTGTAAGATGGGATGGTAATATTTCATAGGGGTAGCAAAGATTAAATTAGTTGAAACTTGTAAAATGCCCAGTACCTACAAGCCCAAATCCTAATCGGCTGTTATTTAGCATGTATAGTCGTTTTATCCTCCTAAATCTGAGTTCCCATGAAGTTAGTCATTTATTCAGGAAAGCTTTGCGGAGCATTTTCTGTTTGGCCAGGCACTGTGCTAGGAACTAGAGGTCCTCCTTCTTGGAGGTGATGTGATTTTGATAAGATGATGTGATCTCCCCTTCCATTAGTTCAGAGTTTTGTGAGGGGTCAGAATATGTTACCGTAAGTTACGTTCTCCAACAGAGGCATGATTATGGAGTAGTGAGGGGAAGGAGGGAGAGATTAAATAGACTCGGAGGGATCTGGCAAATCCCCACAGAATTTATACTTTTTTTTAAGTTGGAACTTGAAATATTTATTCAATGCAACCCAAAGATCGATAATGGATATTACAGAAAGACTGACCACATCAATGAAGCCACAAAGGCACACAACTACATGGCATGTTTAGAGAATTTACAAAAGGAGAAGAGCAATGAACAGAAAAAGAAGTAGAGGTGAGGGCAGAAATGTTAGTTGAGGCACATTGCCAGCCATGCTAAGGAATTAATCTTAAGAACCATGGGAACACTCTGAATTGTTTTAAATAGGGAAGTACCACCATAAGACTTCCATTTTCCTTTTTAATTGTTCTTGCTCTTTCACTCTCTACCACATCTCTTCCCCCCTTTCCATCACAAATAAGATTTATTTTATTACATGAGAAGATCATGTGAATGTGGGAAGATGGGGCTGGGGTAGAGACGTATAAGGGGAGAAGTGGTATTTGAAATGAGTTTAGAAAGTAATTTGATGGTAGAATCAGCAGAATTTTTAAATTAATTGAATGAAGAGAGTGGAAGAAAATGAAACATAAATAACTCCAAGGTTTTCATGTTGTTACACATGGTTAATTAGATGGGAGTGTTAATCACGGAAATAAGGAGCATAGGAAAAGACATGAGTTTGAGATGGAAAGATGCTCCTTTGGATATGTAGCATTTAATGTACATTCAGGGTCTCTAACAGGCTTTGGGAAATATGTTATAAAGCATTTCACTTTAGACAAACTGGAACGGCTAGGTCAGTGTTTTGAACATTTACAAGTCACCGAACAAACATTTGCAATAATGAATGGAAGAGTGTGTTAATACCTGAATGGATCAACTTCTGCATGAGTGAGTAATTGATGTTTGAAAGAATGTGGGAATGAACAAATAAACATTTGAAAGAATTCATGGGCATGCCATTGCTATTCCTACCAAAAATCCTGAAGCAGATTTGAGAGTTCGTTTGTATATTTGCACAAACCCATGTATTAGTAGAACTGCCTCAGCCTAACCAGAAATGCAAAAAAAAAAAAAAAAAAAAAAAGCAAACCTTAAATCCAGTTATTTGTTAGACTTAGCTGACCTTTGTTGAGCACGTCCTTCACATACTAATGACAGCATTTCTGTAGCGTGTCAGTCAGAAGAGCCTTAAAAAAGACTTAGAGGACTCCAAAAAGATCCAGAACCGTTTCTATTTCTGTCAATCAAAATCAACAAGGACAATATCAAAACCGAACCAGGAATATTCAAAGGTGGCCTCTGCGGCTCTCTGATGGCTTCCCCCCTGAAGCAGCCCCTTCCATTGTCTCCCCCTCCTGTAAGCCAGCAAATAAACATTCCCAGCTCAGGGTCAGAGGACTGCAGTTTTTGCACTGCTCTGACATTTCCATGAACAAATCCAATCACCTCTACAGTTCTCAGAGTTCTTATCTTTAAGAAAAGACAGATTAAGTAGCTCTGTCATAATCAACCCAGGGTTTTGATAAAATCTTAAAGGAATATTTGTTCATTGCTTTTTTTTCATTTATTCATTCATTCAGCAAGTTTTTACTGAGGACCACCAGTGCTGGGTATAGGGGCTACAGAGGCAAGCAAAATCAAGTGTGGTGCCTGTCCCCATATGGCTTATAGTTTCATACTGGGTCCAAGATATTTGGGAGTATTTACAAGAGCTAGCTGAATGCCATCCACTTATCTATGACATTCTCATTGAAGACTCATTGGTTTTATTGCTTTTGGGCTAAAATTTAATCAACTCAGTAAATTCTATTCACTTGGTTAATCTCATCGTATCTGTAGTTGGAAAACTCGAGTTGCCTGCATGTACACTTGTGTGGGTATGAGAAGGTAGCAAAAGTGCCCATGATGTACACTGTATTTGGAGCCTTTCGATTATTTATGTAATTGCTAAGGCTGTGACGTATGCCCGGTGTATAGGGAACTTGGGCTCCAGTATCAGGATAACCCGGGATTGAAACCTGGTTCCTCTACTTACTAGTTATCTGGCTCTGAGCAATTCACTTATCCTCAGCCAAAAAATGAATTTTTATGTACCCTTTGGTGGAAACATCACCCACAAGACTTTCTTACTTTCTTACTCTTCCCAACAACTCTGGGACAAGGCATTATTAGTCCTTGGGACAGGTAAGGAAATTGAGATTTAGAGAGGTAAATACAGAAGACTCAGAGCTTATAACTGCAGGAGGAAGGATGAAGACATAGGATTTTGACTTCAAGTTCAGCTTCCTCCTTATTATCACGCCATCTCTGGAAGCTTTGGAAACTCATCTCCTTTGCCTCCCCTGCCATGCACAGTGCAGTGTCAAGCACTGGGTGGTGGCAGTCCTCCCAACACTGAAGAGGAAGTAGCTCCTCCCTGGGGAGGATCAGACTGACCCCTGTCTTGCTCTGTGCAAGTTGGTTTCCCTATCACAGATATACTTCTGCAACACCAATTAATCTCTCCCTTCTCTGAATTCTGAATCTGCCCAAGCCTGTCCTCGTTGTCAGCAGATATCTTAGAAGCCTCATTTTCAATGTGCTCTCCAATAACAGCAGCAATTATTCTTAATCCTTATTTATACTAATTTGATGCTTCAGCAAGATTATGTATTATGCGTGTCCTTCCTAATTTTTTTTCTTTCTTTTTTTTTAAACTGTAAGTGAGAATCAATGTAAGGGATTGATGTCAAGCTTTAGGTAGGTATTAACATGACTAGGGTTATCTAACCTTATTATGTTGAGTGTAATTCCTCTTCTGTATCTTCCAGCAAACCCTGAAATTGATTTTAAAGTGCTGCGATTGACCTAAAGATTCTTAACAACAGGAGGTTTAAATGCTTTTCATTGTTATGCTTCCTGCCTATAATACCAATTACCGTTCAAAGTTTGCAGTGGGAACTAAATTTCACTATAGATTTCAATTCAGTCCAGGGCTCAGTTTCTCTTCCAGACAAAGATTGGGAAGAGGAGGCACCATCATTCAGTTCCATCTCTCACACCCAGAAGAAATTCCCTTGCCCACAACCCCTGCTTGACAGACGCCCAGTCTCTGTTTGATTGATATCTGGGAGCTGCTGGGATCAGGAGAGGACTTGGGCTGAGGGCTCAAGGGACAGTTTAAGCCCTTGTTCTGCCACCAACTCATTTTGTGGATTGGAGTATAATGCCTGATCTATTGAAGGCTCAGTCTCTCCATTCGCAAAATCAGGATGTTAGACTCTGTCTCAGGAAAAGTGGTATCTATCTCAAGAATAGTCAGTGCTTGAAAAGGGTCAAATTAAATACATAATTCACAGCAATGTATATGAGTGTGTGCTTTTTTTTTGTGAGCATGGGATATGAAGGTACACCTCAGAGACCCCAAGATTACACCCCAGCTTTGTAGATTTCTTCTTAGGACCTCTAATAAGTCTAATGAGTCTAATAAGTATCTTAGGTCTTCATGCCTTCCAGCCATGCCTGATTTATAGCTGGTCCAAATATAGGAACTGTGGCTTCTCCTCCTTCTCCTCTCCATCTTCCCCCTTCCTTCTTCTTCTTTTTCCTTTAGTTTTATAATAGAAGAGTGCTCTTACAGTAACTAGAACTCTTTTGTTGAAAGAGGAAGAAACCCAACTTAAACCAGCTTGAACAAAGAAGACAATTATTCAAATAATGCAGACTCTCATAGAGGAACTGCACTGCAGGAAGTGAGACAGGGGCCCAAGAAACATCACCATTTTCTCATTTCAGGGTTCCCCCCCCCCCGGTAATTGGTTCAAGTATTTTCTTATGCTGTAGGTTTGCTTTCTTCACATGTTAGAAAATGTGTGCTCCTAAGTTTTGCACCTTCCAGGCTCAATCACGGGATATTCTGCATCCATTTATAATATCAGTTAAAGGCACTAGTTGTCCCAAAAAGGATCAGGTACCCAATAAACCACTGCACTGAATGATGGCTGCTCCTGGGGTCACCATGTTTATGTAAGGGGCATGGGGGATGGGAGGACAGTTTTCTGAAGAAAGGTGAAAGGCCAAAAACCCTGTAGAGGGTTGCTATATAACTAAATGGTTACACAAGTTCTTATACTGCATTTCAATTTACCCTTCTTTAAAAACCCTCTCCACCGGTCTGATTTTGTTTTGTTTTCCAATTATGTTATATACAATATAATTCTAATCCCTCTTCAACATGACAGGCCTCTTAAAATCTGTTTCTTTTTAGACTTTGATATTTTTCAAGCATAAATACTACATGCACTATAATCGTGTTACAGATTGGAAGTTATTAGATGGTGAAATTCCACGGTGGCTTTTGAAAAAATGATTCTGGCATAGGGCCCTCTGCGTTTGCTGTCCTCTGCTCTAGTGCTCTCACTGGAGAGCATGCAGAGCCCTGCGTTGCTCAGAGATGCTCAGGTCTATCTGTCTGCCTGCCCACTTTCAAAACCCTGCTGTCATCCCAGGCGATTCTATTCCACCATCCTCCATACTTGGTGAGGTCATGGAAAGGGTCAGAAGTCATGGCCCACAGATAGCTGTGTGACTCCCTGCAAGTTAAGTAACCTCTCTGTGGCTAGTGTTTCTCATCTTCAAAATGAAAGAGGAGACATGTACTTAACTTGTCCCATTTTTCCCAGGCACGTTAAGTGCTAGCCTCACTCTAATCCTTCAAAATAGATATTATGTTTGTAAATTTATTGCACTTTAGAAATGAAGGAAGCCCCAGCTACAGAGTGGAAAGAGTTCTAGGTTTCAATCAGCAAGGTCTGGATTCAAATTTCAGTTCTGTAAACTGGAACAATTATTTTCTCTAATTTCAGTTTCTTTCCTGTAAGGTAAATACAAGCATACCTTCCTTGCAAGGCTTGTGAGATAAAAGATAAGATGTTAAGCACCTGACATGTCTGTCATATAGTAGGTGGTTAACAAGTAACTGTAGTTTATGTTTGTGTGTGTGTATGTGTGTGTGTGTTTATTCATTAATTTAAAAGTCTAACAGTTATTAAGGAAATAGACCTGGTTCCTAATGACCCTGGCACAGAACTGCAGAGTTGCCTAAGTGAGAAGGATTCAACTGCAGTCCAACACGTCGTAATTCCGAACATTTGACTTTGTAACTTCTCTTATGCAGCTCTTATTTGAAATGACTATTGTTTTCCTCTATCCATAAAGGCATAATATGTATGACATGTCTGACCAGGTCCACACTAACACAGTCTGTCCCTGTATCTCAGTTTCAGTTGTGGAATTTGAGTGTTATTTATGGAGTGTTCCTCATACCTCCTTCTATGGTGAGTAGCTTGTATAGGGAGTCCTCATTTTTGAGGAACCAAAAGTGAACTTTGGTTATATCTTGTAGCTGTTCTATAAGCCATCCCACACCAAAAGTATGGCCCAAATTTGGTAAAAATTTATTTAGGCCTGCTGTCTTGAGGCAATGACTAACAGGTGGTTATTTTTCTCAATTTATATAAACTCATATAACTTATTTAATTATTAATTAATTTGATAATTTCATTTCAAATACTGAAGTAAAAATGGGAAAAAATGATACAACTGAATAATAATTGAATAATTCTAATAGAGCAGTCAATAATCATTCCATGCCATATGAGTCCTTCCCTGATACTCTAACTACAATTTCTCTTTCATCACCAAAATAGGATCTATGCTATAGAAAGTGGTTCTACTGGTAAGGAAGGGTGAGAATGTTTAAATTAAGAATGTTTAGAAAGATTAAAAGTTAGAAAGCTAAGAAGTGGCAGAGCCATGTTTTCTGATCTGTCTGGATCCAGAACTCTTAACCACCATGTTACACAAAGCCTCCTTCTATTGCAGTAATCCTATCAAAAATTATGATAGGTCTTGAGGCTACTAACACCTAAAAAAACAGAATTATTATTTGAAAGAGCTTGGGATTTAGAACTGCACTATCCAATACGGTAGCATATTCAGCAACTGAAATGTTGCTAATGCCAATTGAGAGTATAAAATGTACACTAGATTTCAAAAAATTTGTACAAAAAAAGTAACAATAATTTTGTGTTGATTACATGTTGAAATGATAATAATGGTCATGGAAGATATATTACTAAAATCAATTCTACCTGTTTTCTTTCTTTTAATGTGGCTACTGGAAATTTTTAAATTACACAGGTGCCTTGCACTATTATCTTTGCATTTGACAGGGCCAGCTGAGGAGACAAAGTAAACAGGCAATTTTAATGCAGTTTGATTAGTTTCAAAAGACACGGGCATAGGGAAGACCTAAAGAATCCTAAAAGTTTCCTGAGAGATGTGAGCTACAAATGAGTAGTTATTACAGAGGTAAAAAGAAGGAAAATGTATTTCAGGAAAAGAAAATAAAATGATTCAGTCAAGAAGGGAGAAAGAGCCCAGCCCATGTAGGGAACATCAAGACATGGCAGTAGAGTGCAAAGAGTAGGAAGATAGAAGTGGCAAATGCCTCTGGGATCATACAAGGAAAATTTTCATCATGAAAGACTTGGAGCTACTCAGGACTGGGGATCTTAAGTATAACAAATTCCACTTGCATCTACATAAGTCAATTTGATCCTTTGAGCCAATACTGACCCTTTGGTCACAGCTAAACCTGACCTCAGTAAAGCACATGAAGCATAGCTCCTAGTAGAGTGATTGACTGGACTTTTGTGATTGACTGGAATTTTTGACTTATGTCAATCACATCTTCTACCTTTTGTCAAAGACATTCCTTGGGTCTAGTTGTCTTAAAACTATTTACTAATGACCCAAGCAAAAGTGCCTTCTTAAATCAAGCCCCCAAAACCCTACTGAAATTGACAAACGTATTGATGTTGTGTGGATACTGTATCTAATTCTAGATGCTTCTCTCTCATCTTCCATTTAGGTGCTCTGGTCCCAAATCACTCATGGTCCAGGCACACTAATTTTATTCCAAAAAGGAGGCGTGCCAGTGCTCTTCTAAACCTGAGATAGGATAGGACAGGATAAACCCGTTATTTTTCACAAGAAATCAGGAAAGCCTCTGCTCCTGGACTGCCCTTCAGGAGGGTGGGCCTCACTGGAGACAAAAAAAGCAGAAGGCTTTATGGAGAGGAATCTCACTAGGAAAAGAAAGGACAAAAGATCAAAGAAAACAGTAAATACAAAGGCACACTTTAGAGCTAGGACCTTTCGGAAGCCTCCATGTCTCTGTGATTAGCAAAACACCAGGGACATCCTTAGTGGCCCACAGATGTTTGCATGAGTGCACAAAACCAAAAATGAATGAATGAATAAAGAATCAGTCACCTAATGCATTAAAATCTAGCTCTATCATGAACTTGTTAAGTGTCCCTGGGCAAGTAGCTTATTATTTTTTGGAGGGGGGCTTTTTATTATTTGTTCAGAATATATATGGCCTTAGAACTTACTTCTAAGGCTTAATATTCTGTGGTTCCATGCGTTCAGGTATATAACTTTCTGAGAATCTCTCTCCTCTCTTCTACATACAGCTCAATAATTAGAAGAAAAAAGCCAAAGAATAGCAATAGCAGCAATACACCTATATGTCAATTTTTAAATCTATTTAACAATACAAGTGTGCCAAGGATTTTTCTCCCTTTATTTTATTCAGAAGCTCATCCTTTCATGAGCAAATAAACAATGCATCCACTTGGTTTTCAGTTTGTAAGAATATAGTATATGTCCTTGAAGATATTTAGATGTTTAAAAATATATAAAGAGAATGGAACCATGAAGTCACAAAAAATGATCAAGTTTTTCAGTCACATTTTATTTCTAAGACTCTCAAGAATTTTCACAAACTATATAGGCATATGCCACCTCTTTTCATATGCCTGAAACATAAACACTCAAATGCATACTATCTGGCAATATGTGAAATGAAAAAGGTACATTTGCAATTATGGAGGGAGATTTCCCTAGGCTGTGTGTAACTTTCTAAATTAGTGAGTATTTGTAGAGTCCCTAAGTGAGACTATTTTCTTTTTTCATTTCTCCTTTTCTAGAGCTCCTTGAGATAATTCTAACTAGTATTTATTCAAGATCAATTTTAGAGGAAATAAGTTACTTACTATAAGATGCAGACTTGTGAAAAATATCTTGTCACTCTTTTTATATTGACTGCTTCCAGATTCAGAGCTAAAGTTATTTTATACACTACAAGTAAGTTGAAATGGTGATATAGTAGTTTAATACCTTTTATGAAATTGCCATACTTCTAACATATGACATATTTTCACGTTCTGAAAAACTCTAGCACAGTAAATTACTATGAGAATCACACTGCACCTATTTTTTTGCAGAGAGAAAATTTATTTACTTATTAAATTTATTTATTCATTCAGTGCACATTTACTGATCAACCAGGATGTGTCTATATGCTTTACTATAAAGAGGAATACCAGAGCTCCTGCCTTTAGGATTGCACAGTTTCATTGGGCACACACACACACACACACACACACACACAGAATATTAAAATACAGTTTGTAGAAAAATTAATAGAAATTTATAGAAAGGCAGGAAACTGCATTAGGCCGACTCCTCAGAGACACAAGGCATCAAGGTAGCATTAGATATGGAAGAGATTTATTGGTGGAAGAGACCGGAGAAAGATTAGGGTAAGTCTTTAGATCAGGTTGCAGATCTGACACCTACGGAAGGAAAGAGGAGGAAGTAGACTTGGGGTAGAAAGCATCTCAGAATATATCATAAGTCCCAAAAAGTTTAGCCAGAGCCATGGGGAATCCTCAAGCCAAAGTTATTTGGTGGAAGAGTCCTGCTTCTCATCAGAATGGGCCTGATTTGTACCCCAAACATGCTCTGTCATTGGCTGGGAACAACCTTCACAAAGCATGAACTTAACAGGAATGCACTGGTAAATCCAAAGAATAAAAAGCTAGGACCGTGAATCAAGCAAGCTCCCAGAACAGGAAATGTGACTGACCCATTTTCATGGTTACCCCCAGATAATTAGAGCATTTTAGGAGATTAGGAATGTCTGCCTAAGGAGATGTGATATCTGATCTAAAACTTAAGAGTTGGGTACAGAGGCAGTCAGATGAAGGCTAATAAGGGGCAAGTTATTCCAACAAAGAGTTACAGCTTGAGTTAAATCACAGAGGAGTGCAAGAGCTGTTGATGGAGACAGTTATTAGCAGTGTAATATTTGTGGAACATAAAAAGTAAATAAAGCAGGAAGTGGTAAAAGATGAGGCTGGCGAGGTTCTGCAAAAGCCAAATAAAAAATGAGTTTATGTTGCAATATAGTTATCCAGTGGGAAATAGGGAGCCATTGAAAGGATTTAGTCAAGGAATGTCATAACAATAAATGAATATTACTAAATCACTATGGTAGCTGATGAGAAGGATAGACAAGAATAGAAAAAGCTGAATCCACTTGTGAACTGTTTTAGTAGGATAAGGACCTATATTGGAGCGATAGTCATAGAAATGAAGAAAAGGAGAGGGTGCATGACATACTTAAGATGTAAAGTAAGTAAGATGTGATTGTGGATATGAAAGAATTATAAAGATTAGAGGATGATTGCAGTGGTATGTCTTAGTTGAGTGGGTGATGGTACCAGTAACCAAATTGAAATAGGAATACAGGAGTAGTATCAGAGACTATGAGAAGAGAAACAATGGGAGAACTTCAGTTGACTGAGTACATAACTTGGTAATACCAATATTCTTAAGTGGAAAGAAGAGAAAGAGTTCACAGAGAACAAAAAAAGATGCCATTTGGTAGATATGAGGAGACTTCACGTAGATTACAGAATGTAGAGAAGCATCAGGTTTCAAGAAGAAGCGGATACATGCACAATGTTGTGCTAGAGCTGCTAGCAGTGGCTTGAGTAAACTCTTACATTTTCAGAATTTTACAAGACAGTTGTTAAGTGCAGCCATTATTAAAAATGAAATGATCTAAGCTTAAACATCATTTAACAACAGAGATAGTAAATACTCCAATCTTATCACTTCCTAATTATTTTACTACATTTTACTATTGTCTGTGATTTTGAGGTTATTGACCTCTCATATCTCATATCCATATGATTACAATAGTGTGTTATTGAATATCTCTTCCCAGCTTCATGTCCAATGGCATTATATTGAGAGCTTGAAATCAGCCATGGTGGGAGTATTTTTATCACGGAAATTGACAAATACTATAAATAAAGTTTTTTGGTTTTGTTTTTTTTTCTTCCTGGAGAACCATCTATTGATAGGGTTCTGGTCATGGATAACCTAGGAATCACAGTTTCAATCTAGATGCAAGAGAACAAAATTAGTTCGTTAGCTGCAATCAATGCCTTAAGGCTCTGAGCTTTGTTCTCTTAGGAATGGATTGAAAATACAAGTCCAATCGTAGTACTTAGCAGCCTCCCATTTCACTACATTGGAAAAATTTACTTAAAAAAAAAAAAAAAGGAATGGATTGAGACCAGCTACAAGGGACTTGAGTTTGTTATAGGCTTAGGCAAGTGAGTCAATGTGAAATGAGAGGCTAACACTACCGTAGAGCTGGTGAATAACTGAAATATTGTGGTCCTCCCATAGGAAGGAAGAGGAAGAACAGATGAATAAGCTATCTTTGAGTAGAAGGATCACCTTCCCTCTGGGTTTGGAAGAGGTATCACGATGTATGGATGTAGATGGTGTGGTAGGAGTGAGAGCAGGGAATGGAAGTAAATGGAATATGAAATCCTCAGGTATCTCCAGTAAAGTAAGAGGCTCAAGACATTTTCTGGGACTGAGTTAAACCAGATCGTAATAAAAGCAGGTGTTGATAAACACAGGTAAAAGGACCGATAGGCATTGCCAAAGACTCAGCTGAGATTGGAGACCTTAGGTGTACATCGGTGCTCATCTGAACAGCTGGTCTCAGCTATGAGGTGTAGGCATGGAGGAAGTGGATGACGGTACTCTCTAAGGTTGGGATTTTATGTGTGAGAAGTGGCAGACCAACAGGGATGAAAGAGATTTGAAGGTGCTGAAGTGAAAGTAGTTTAGATTTAGATGATCAACCAGGGGACCCAACTGGGTAGTGAAGAAAGAAAGGCCAGGAGGAGAAAAGCCCCACAGAGCAGAGATGGTATTTGACCAAACATTTACCAAGAGGTCCTGAAGACCCTGGTCTTAGCAAGGATCACTGCCTGGAATAGAGAGTCCAGGGTAAATGTGGTTGTTCAGAGCAGTCAGAGCTCCAGTTACGATACAGCTACTATTTCTATGGGGCCCCTTCAGGGCCCTGGTTCAGTTGGGAGTCTGTGTCACAGAATGGGTTAAAATATAAGTAAAATAAGCCCTGGTGAAAGGAGGGAAAGATGGCCCTCCTGGTTCAGACCATCATGGAGTTTGCTTCCTAGAAGGTCAGATACTGCCCCAAGAATTAAAGGGAGCTCTATGGATAGATAAATGGTATTGGCCCTCTAAACCTTGATGACTAAATGCAATCATTTTTAATCTAGAAATAGTGTGTAATAACCAAATGCTTAAATCAAGGAAGTGAAAATATAGACACACATACACACTTTTTTCCCCCAACAAATTGGTGACTAAGCATCAGTTTAGAATCTTGGACTATAGTGATCTTCTGTTGGCTCCTTTGACTCAGATGTGTATTCCTGGACCCGGAACAAGGAGTCAGAAGCGTCAACATGAGCATCCTCTTTGAAAGCTGATTGCTCCTCTACTTAGAAATCCAATTTGTAGCATAGCAAATCTAGATCTGTATGCCTGGCCTGATTTTCTCATTAATTAGAGTTTAAATAAATCAACTTTCTTTTCTAGGACTGTTTCCTTTCTGAAAATAAGAGATTTGAATGGCATGACTATCGTAGCCAATGTACCTATGAGATGAAAAAACAGAAACCCACTGATATAATCATAAGCAAAAGAGGTTTATTTGAAAAGTACAGGGGAAGCTTGTAGACCCCAATATCAGGCAGCATAGCTGGACCTCACATCTCACAGCTTTTTGTGAGCCTCAAACAACCTGTGTGTGTGTGGCGGTAGGGGTGGGGGGAATGGGGACCACACTGTCTCTTACCCCTGCCACTCTCCATCTCTGCTTCAATGGCACCTTCCATCTGCAGACTGACTTTCTCCACTTAATTACGAGTGACACACAAGGGCTATCACCTCTGAATCTGCCATGGCCCTACGGCTCCATTCTCAAAATCTTTTGTTCAGTATTTGTCTTTCGACCCCAGTACCAAGGAGAGAGAGAATCTAACTGGCTTATCTTGGATCAGGTGCCCATGAAGCTGTGAGATGGTGGCCAAAAATCACGGGACACAAACATGCTTTGAATGGAAACATAGAGGCCATTCCCAAGAAAGTGGCATGAGCTGGGCATGCTTTTTAAACATTTCATACAATGACCTTTAAGACTAGTTCATTTTCTAAATGAATACAATGCTTTCACTCCTTAAGCCTCTCCATAGTTGTATGCTAAGTTTCTACTATATTTTTGCATGTACTTCTAGATGGGTGAGTCTATAAATCTCTTATATTATCTTTCCCCATCATAGCTTCTGTCTCAATAACTTGTGTATTTCCTTTGTTGACGTCCTGTGTCTAGTGCAGGGTTTGCCTGACATGTAGTTTGTGTGATGAGTTGATTGCTTGCTTCATGAGTCCCTCCTTCACCTGTAGTCTCTAGAGAGCTCCGAGACCCAACAAAGACTTCCCCTGCCCCAAACTCCTCGATTTCAAAACATTCAGTTAGGTAACTGTATTTACTGCAAACACAACTACAAACACTTATAAACTGTATGTGAAGAGTAAACGTGTGTCAAGAAATATCCAAACATAACAAGCATGAGCTTAGAGAAAACTGGTAAGAAAGCAGAGAGAAAAAGCATGTGGGTGAGTTAAAGGCTTTGATTTCTATTCCAACCTCTGCCTGTGACCTTATAGAATATTACCTTTTTCTCTTCCTTTCTCTTTTATCCCATCAGACTTGCTATACACCAAGAGAGTAAACAGTAGTATTACAGAAGGAGTCAGAGGGTGATATGTGAAAGTACAGGCTCCCAAACCAGTTTGGGGTAGATAGGGGTATCAGGGAAAGTAATGCACAGAAAGGAGCCAGACATTTCTTTATCCATCCTAACATATAAAATGAACCCTAGCTGCTGAAGCCAGGACAGAAATCACAGAAACTGAGCATATTATTTTGGACATGTTTTCCCTGTGCCAGATTTTATAGCACGTGGAGTCACCCTCTGCCCATCTTCCCACCTCCCCTGCCCACCCATAGACCTCCTTTACCTCCTGCAGGCTGCTTACATCATATCCTGGTCTAGATGAAGAGGGTGATCTCCCAATTACCCAAACTCCCCATGGGCAACTCCAGTGCAAGTTCAAGCTTACTTCTCATTCTCTACTTGATAAATTCTGACAGGATGTCAGCTCTGTCCTCTGTTCAATAGCCATCTAATATTGATGGGTGGAGCAGGTGTGCTTCCTGGGGTGCAAATGAAATGATGGTCTGAACTTGAAGTCCTTTTCAAGAGCATAACTCCACTATTATCTGGATGGAAATGTAGAGCTCTCTCTCTCATGTCATATTACGATTCCGGTGTGACAAAGTGATGTACTGGTTCCTGACAGACCACCTGGCAAACTTAGCTGGAGCCAAAAATGGTGGCAAGCTCTTCCTTTAAGGCCTCTCAATTCATCTTCTGAAAAAAGAATGGAAATACTTCCTCTAGTGGGTCCCAGCCTGGGAAAGGACTACTGTCCAAGGCAATATGTGGAAGTCTGTGGGGTACTTTGGGGTGTCTTGATGAGGAAAGGGGATTGCTACTGGCATTTAGTGCCTGTAAGCCAGGGATGCATATAGCACTGTTTCCTACACTGAAGAATTGCACTGGAGAAAATGCCAATATGGCTTTGCAGCTAAACCAGGCTTGATCTCCTGGGATGTGTACAGCAATGCCCAAAACTCCCTGTCCTCCACCCCAAATCCTGAATAGGTCGCCAAGCCCTCTGTGAGTCTACCATCTAAATCAATGGTCTTCAAGACATTAGGTTCATACACCCTATGGGAGAATTAAGAAAAATCGCTCTATACCTCCTCACACATTTTTTAGTTGACATCTATAATTTTTCATTATAAATGTAAATAGTTGCAAAGGATATAATTTACAGCACATTGTAAAAACTAACATTGAGATGTAAAATTGTTAAATCACTCTTCTAAATGTACTCAATGGAATCTAAATACTACTTAATACCCACACATCATCCATTTAAAAAATACTACATGAACAAGCTCTTCTTTAACAATAAGAAATCTTACTTTGTTTCTTTTTCTTCCTTGAACTTGTATTTCCAATCCATTTCCCTCACAGAATTTTATCCTAATGTAATATATTTGTTAAGCTTGAAAGTCTTTTATTGATCAACCTATAAAACTTCCCTGAAACAAAAATATGTATGTAAATTAGATTATTCCCATTTCCTGGGACATGAAATTCTAAGTGTTCATTTTTTCTTCTAGAATGAGTTATTATTACAATTATTATTCATACATTGATCAAAGCCACATATATATATTTTTAACATTAGCAAATATTTGAGATCAAAGCAAAATTTTATTGAAAATGCATCTCAATGAGAGGTGATTTTTTTTCAATCAATGCATGTATCCATGGATGAATATTACCTATGGATAGAATGAAATGGGATTACACTTCAATTTTATTCTTATTTTTCTATTTTTAAAATGTAAGCACTGGAAAAAAAATTCACATACATAGGTGAATGGGATTGAACAGATTTTGTTACAGCAACTTTCCTGATTTTAGTCTCCTTCTGAATAATATCCCAAGGATCATAGTAAGATCCTTCATCAAAAATCACGTTTAGGGCTTCCCTGGTGGCGCAGTGGTTGAGAGTCCGCCTGCCGATGCAGGGGACACGGGTTCATGCCCCGGTCCGGGAAGATCCCACATGCTGTGGAGTGGCTAGGCCCGTGAGCCATGGCCGCTGAGCCTGCACATCCGGAGCCTGTGCTCCGCAATGGGGAGAGGCCACAGCAGTGAGAGGCCCACGTACCGCAAAAAAAAAAAAATCACGTTTAATGCTACATCAGTTGTCACTTTTTAAGGTCTCTTTCAGTGTCATTGAAAGCAGAAAATAGACAATCCTATTGCCAAAGTATTTATTACCTGGGTGCTGGCCTTTCACTCTGCAACTCTTCACTGGGTTTTGAGTTGTCCTTTGTTTGATGGCCCGAGGTTCTTCCTGCTGGAGCAATGTGCCTTAGAGAGGCTAGGGTGGATGAGAGGTCCTCTCGTTTCTTTTATAGAAAAAAGAGTGTTTTCTCAAAGAAAGGTAAAATAAGAGAACTCATTTGATTTCTCCCTTAACACCAAGAATTTGCTTAGGCAGTGAGGTTTAGGAAAGACCTACAGCAACGTTGTGACAAAGACACCCGTGTACCTTCCTGCCTTTTAAAAAAAATTTTGGTCATCCAAGTATATACAGAACCTAAAGTTCACTATTGTAAATAAATGTAAAATAATCCACTCTCTCTACTTCATCCTCTTGTCTTTTACTCTGTCTAGGCCTCAGTCATCTCTCATTTATACCAGGACGAGAGATGCCTTTAAAAAAATGTTTGGTTACCCAAGTATATACAAATCCTAGTTTAAAGTTCACTGTTATAAATAAACATAAAGGAATCCAGTCTCTCTATCTACTTCGGCCTCATGTCTTTTGCTCTGTCTAGGCCTCAGTCATCTCTCATCTATACCAGTAGGTTTTGAAGTATACTGTGAGAAATGTAACACAGGCCACATATGTAACTTCTAATTTTCTAGTAGCCATATTAAAAAAGCAAAAGCAAAGCCAAACAAACCCAGATACTTTTAATAATATAACATTTATTTAACCCACTATATGCAAAATAGTATCATTTATAAAATATGTAAAAATTAAGTGTGATATGTTTTAAGTTCCTTTGTATAGTCTTCTGTATTTAAGTCTTTGAAATCCAGTGAGTATTTCACATTTACAACACATCTCAATCCCAACTAGTCACATTTTAGTGCTTAATAGGCACACAGGACCACTGGCTACCATATGCCATAGTGTGGCTCTCTAGTGCTAGTAATCATTTAAAAACACCTAGCTGCTTTTTTATGGCTGGGTAATGTTACATTGTATATAATGCCATTTTCAGCAACAAGGATGGACCTAGAGATCATCACACTGAGTAAAGTAAGTCAGACACAGAAAGACAAATATCATATGATATCACTTATATGTGGAATCTAAAAAAAAGGGTACAAATGAACTTATTTACAAAACAGAAGTAGAGTCACAGATGTAGAAAACAAACTTATGGTTACCAGGGGATTAGGTGGGGGGAGGGATAAATTGGGAGATTGGGACTGACATATACACTCTACTATGTATAAAATAGATAACTAATAAGAACCTACTGTATAGCACAGAGAACGCTACTCAATACTCTGTAATGACCTATATGGGAAAGGAATTAAAAAAAAAAGAGTGTATATATGTATATGTATATGTATAACTGATTCACTTTGTGTACACCTGAGACTAACACAACATTGTAAATCAACTATACTCCAAAAAATTTTTTTAATGTTTTAAAAATTAAACGAATAAAAATAAAAACACCTAGCTTCATTCATTCATTCATTCATTCATTCAAGTTTGAATGACTTTATTTTTTTCAGTGCAAAATCCAAATTCCTTAACATGGCTTACGTTCCATGATGATCAGATCTCAGCTTATATATCTAGTCTCACTGCTCACCACTCTCCAAGCTCCAGAGCACCAGAATAATTCCCATTTTGCTTTCTTATTTGGTGGTCTCTTCACAGATCTTGTGCCTCTATCCCCACCTTCACCTCCGTTCTTTGAGGTTTATGCTTTGTACAAGGTCTGGCACGGAAGGTGGACTAAATAAATACATTGTTTAGTGAGGAAGTTACTTATTAAGTATATTTAATGAATAAATTTACCCTACAAAGGTTGGGGGGGCAGTAATTACATTTGCAGAAAGAGAGTGAGAGAGCTTGTAGGGGGACAAAAATGAAGACTTCTTTTGCTTAAATACAAAGATTAAATGCTTCTCTAGGGGAAAAAAGGAACCTGGCTGAGTAATTATGTCTACTCATCCTATCAGATCGGAAAGGGTCCTATGAAATGAAAATGAGAGGGAACAGGATGATGGTACCTCCATCTAAAACACTTTGCCAAGCCCAGCTCTCACAGCAAGCTGCTCAAAGCAGTTGGTGGACCATCTTTAAAGCTAGTAGTCATCCCAAAGGGATAAGTCAAAAAATGTAAGTTTCTTTGAATATGTTGATATTTGCAGAAATGAGACATACCTCTCCCTCATGGCTTTTAAAATATAAGACAAAATCCATAGGCCCAATATTGGAAATGAATGATGAAGGCTGTGTGGCAGTCTCCCCCAGTCTGGCTAATGATATCACAGAGAGCTTTGTCCAAAATTAAGAAATGTTACCATACTTCAGAACTGGCCATATTACGGTCCCAGCTCTCTGGATAATTTAAATGCCCATTTCCCTGCTCTGAACCTTTGTACGAGCCCTAAGATTTCAGGAATCTGCTTTTGCTGCCTGTACTTTCTTCCTAGTCTTTTTTTAAAGCTTTAATATGTGATTTTTTAAAATTTATTGAAGTATAGTTGATCTACAATGTTATATTAGTTTCTGGTTTACAGCAAAGTGAAATAATGCCGTTTGCAGTAACATGGATGGACCTAGAGATTATCATACAAGTGAAGTTAAGCCAGACAGAGAAAGACAAATATCATATGATACTGCTTATATATGGAAACTTCCTAGTCTTTTGTTCTTAGCTGTGCAGCTTGAGGGTAAGATAGTTGTTAAATTCATCTTTGATAATATTTAATTGTTACAATAAATTAAATTAAGTTTAAATTACCTAATGATGACCTAATATACAAGTGCTTAAAAATACATATCCCAAGAATAGTAACAGATATGTATTAATTTATTTAAACAAGTTATTATAATATGTTTACACGATGTGCTAGGATTTAGGGGTACAGCAATAAATTAGACCACTTCCTTATTCCAAGGATTTTAAAATCTAGTGAGGGAGACTTAGGCCAGTACCTTACAGCAGAGAAACTCATGTAGTATTTGTTAAAGAGTAATTCAATTCTGGGATTTAGGAGTGTAGTCTGGGATTATTATATTCCCAACAGCCAATAGATGATCAGTACAGACCAGGTACACAAGGACTGTTAGATGAATGAATGATTGAGGCTGTGACTTTTTCCCTTCTTTCCATATAGTAATCATAGTTCTCTAGTTCTTTCTTTTCAAAATGCTCAAGAAAAAAAAAAAAAAAGCAGAGAGAAGCAGAGAGGGAAGAAAGTTGGATTTCCTGCTTACTTTATTAGGCCAGCAATCAAGGAAACCTCCTCCCTCTGGGCTGTTCCATTGCAAAGTTTGACTTAAATTCACCATTGCAACACACCAAATACTTCCCACCAGAATTATTCCTTAGGATCCTTTTTGATTCTAACATATTTCTGAAAAAATCCATTTCAGGTGAACACTTCAGGAGAACACTTCAACAGAACTTCAGTAGAGGGAACTAAAGGGCCATTGCACTGAGCTGCCTAGCTGGGAGGTGCTCAGGCATTGGGGAGATCATGAGGTTATTATTGTTTTAGAAATTTCTGCATATGTCATTCACATGCAACTTTATGTTTGCCTAGAAGACCACATCTACATATGGCAAACAGAGAAAATATATCACTAATATTTTGCTAAATTTGCTATTAAATGCCAGGGTATTTGTTTCCCATCATTATTAATTGCCCTGGTATTTGTGAGCAAACATAAGTTTTGTCTCTCTTACTTAATTGAAATTTCATGATAAGCAAACAGAAGTGTTGGAAATGACCACATAAGTATGCATGCACACAACTACAGGCTTTTAAATCATTTATTCATTTAAGAAAGGTGATTGAATTCTTTCTAAATGAAATGCACTATGATTGGTACTAAGGAAAGAGAGCCTGCACAAGCTCTAGTTGAGGTCCTACTGTGTGTTTGGCTCCTTGAATACATATACCACCCTATTAAATCTTCATGATTTTTAATGGGTTTTGTATTGTTATCCCTTTTAAAAGTGAGGAATCGAAGACTCAGAGAGGCTAAATGATTTACCCAAGATCACATAATATGTGGTAGAGCTAGAATTTAAATCTTTTTGCCCAACTTTAAAATGTGAATTTTAACCAAAACAAAACTAAGTAATATTTCTGGTCCACCTGCGGCTTCCTCTTAATCTAAATCAGTGGTTCTTAACAGGGGGTGATTGTGTCCCCCAAAGGGACACAATCGTCATTGTCTGGAGACATTTTTGATTGTCATGAATGGGGGCCACTACTGGCATCTAGTGGGTGAAGGCCAGGGATTCGACTAAACCTCCTATAACATGCAGGGTAGGTCCCCACAGCAAAGAACAGTCCAAAATGTCATTACTGCCACTGGAGAAACCCTGGGATGGATGAGAATAGAAGATACCATATTAGCTAAATTCTTTTAGTTGCTGGACATAAAAACAGTAGCTACTTTACACTTTTAAAAATAAGTTACTGGAAAGGTATTGAAATATTTTGTGTCATTAAAAGAAGAATTAAACAACCCACGACTTGGAAGTGGACGGTTGTTCATGGTTCTCAGTAACAGGAATTTCTGGACTGTCCTCTCGAAAACACTGCCTTAAACATGCCTCACTCAGCTTCTAGAGCATTCAGTCTCTCCCTCTAGTATAAAAAAAAAAAGAATCAGAATAACTCATTTTGGGTTAGGTGACTTTCTCTGTACACTCTGGCACAGTGTGACCCATCCATTTGTACTAGAGACCATTTCCACAAAAGGTAGCCTCTCCAAGAGAGGTCTACCACCAACCTGTGCTTGTTTCCTCTGGCATAAGTCACTAAGCAATGTCACTTGGGGACATAGATAATATATGTCATGTGAGTTCAAGGTGAGAGATCATTTGGATCTTTTTTAGCTTCTTAGTGCCAGAGATTAAATATGTAACTTATTATTTTTCAAAACCCTTGGTAGTATTTTAGATTCCTACTAGATGATCCCTCAAGGCTTCACTGCAGTTGGGGCTTGACTGGATCTTTAGATCTTAAGTATAATTTAGCCGCTAATGAGCATTCATCTATTGATATTTAGCTTAGCTCTGCAGGAAATTGGGCCCTTGTTCATAGATCTCACCTTGCCTGCAAGGCTGTCAACCCAACTCTTCCATCTCAGTGCCGTAAGGCATTGCAATTTTTTTTTAATTGAGAGCTAGTATTTTTATTGCCTCTAATGATGGTAAATACTACACTAGAAAAACTTTCACTATGTGCACAATTTTAATTCAGGTTTATATTTGGGAAACATTTATAGAACACCCATTATGTTCTCATCACCTAATGTTCATGTTAAATCCTTCTGTTATTTCATAGTTACCCATTCTAGAGAGTAAGATTCAGAGAGGTGAAGTAATTTGCCTAATATTATAGCTAGTGAGTAGGAGTAAAGACTTCCAGGCAGGTTTGCTGGTTATTCTCCACCCACCCCACCCCCGTCAATCTTAAGTCCTGTCTTGTTCTGTGACCTGGGCTGGCTCAATATCTTCAGAGAGTCTTTGCTCTCTGGTCTCTGGTATGTTTTGGGCACTAGGATGCAACCATAGGAGACAGGCTGGCAGAGGGAAAGAAGGGTTAAACTATTTCTCTCCCCACTCTCCCTGGTTTTGGGCAGTAGCTTCACCTTCTGTGACTATAGCTGCTGGTTGGTGAAACTTCCCCACACACCATGGCTCTGGGTCTTACAGAGAGACGCTCTTTCCTCTCCTCGACATCTCAGACAAAACTGGGGGAAAATAACCTTGCTGTTGCTTGTCCTTTCTTGGACACCTCAGCATTCTTTATTGTTCCATTTAAATCTGTGTCTATGAAAACTTTCTTCATCCAATTCCCTTGACTTAAGCCCTTTTGAGTGGAATTCTTGATGCTATATTCTAGAGCTTTGTCTGGCTTACTCTAGTCTCTCTGAAGTTGAGGGTGAGTTTTTCTTCTGCCTGGACCACCTCCCACTGGGGCTCCAAATGGGAGCCTCCCCCAAGTATCTCATTTAAAGTTGGGCTGAGACCACAGCTTGGAAAATGTAACTTACTTGTCAGAGATTCCTGGAATATCATTTCTCGAATCTTGTCTGATGTCTTTTAGCAGTATCAGTGGTCCCTAAAATCTAAATTGTGTTTTTCTTGGCTGCTGGGAAGCTTAGAGAAAAATTTAATAATCAATTATAGTAATTCTTGTTTATTTTTCGAGCACTTGTATTACCTTTTCTACTATTTATTTTCATTGCCATTTTAGCATGTACCGTATGTATCTAATACATTGTGTGTGCTTTTTGAGGTAAGGTAGCTTATGTGCTGTTTGTAATAGAAAGACAACTTGGTGCAAGGGAAAAAGACTGCAATTGGACTAGAGATTTTTTTCCAACATGAAATTGCAGAGCCCCTTTAAGGTTAAATTTTCTCATCTGTGAAATAGGATTGACATATATACACTAATATGTATAAAATAGATAACTAATAAGAACCTGCTGCATAGCACAGGGAACTCCACTTTGCTGTACAGTAGCAACTAACACAATGTTGTAAAACAACTATAGCCTAATTAAAAATATATGTATATAGTTCCAGGCCAGAGTTGTACAAGATATAAGTTTGACCTAATGCAAAGTCCCCTCAGTTGCCTCTGACTTAAGGACTTCTAATAAAAGGTATAAAGGACAGAGTGGTTGCAGCAGAATAGAGGCAGCCACAGTGGAGCTTGAGCTGGCACCTGAAGGGATGCAGACAAGTTAGGATGGAGGCTGATACTGAAGACTCCTCAGCTAACATCCTGTATTGTAAGAGAAGCAGACAGAAGTCACTGGGGCCAAAGCCACCAGAAGGAGCTCATTGATGATGGAGGGAGTGACTGTTTCACAGACAAGAGTGAGGGGTCAGGGCAAAAGGCTGCCTCTGGAAGGCAGGTTCAGAATCCATAAGAAAGCAAGGTGACTGTTTCTGTGGCATCTATTGAAAAAATTAATTTACAACATTTTGTTTATATTAAAATAAACATACACTGTGGAATAAGATGTACATTTTTGAATATATGTCTAAACAATACCCAAGAATTTGGAGTTTGCCTCTTTGGTCTGTAGCCCCAGACCCTCAGTGTAGACCTCTGTGCCCCTCCAACATGGGCATGTTTTCATGGACACATTTGAGCAGTTCTGTTTTAAGAACATAGGTTCTCTCAACTTCAGGATCGAATATATTCACAAAGTGGATGATCTTGAACACATCACTTAATCACTATCTATTAAATGTAAATAAAAATGTCAAACACAAGTATTGGGAGGATGAAAAAAGATATAACTTTGTAAAGCTCCGTGAACTTGGTGCAGAGTAGGTGTTAAATTAATGTAAAGTCCCCCACCTCTCACCTCTTTGTACATTGTTATAAAACCAACTGGAAACCAGTGGTACCTCCCCTGCATGTTTAATTTTCAGCAGCACATCATTAGGTGAGCACGGAGTGCAACAAAAAATTATGAAATGCAATCTGTCTCTTTAATAAAAACAGGGAAATTACAAACATAAAATTCATTCATAAAATACAGAAATAATTAGTTCACTGCCCTGTTCACAATATCCTATTTCTAAAAGTGCCCTAAACCAGAATATTCCACTAAACCTTGTGACATTTATTGATCTAATTTAATGCTTTTTGTTTGTTAAAGCTTGTTGTTTGCCAGAACCATAGATTATCAAGACTAGGCAATATTAGCCCAGGAAATCAGGATTCATCTAATAGAAATACAAATTCCAATTATTCCCCACATGTTATGGTTAAGCACCCAGTTTTCTTTCAAGTTCAAATCAAGGTATTGCAGAAAGTTACAGGTTGGCATTTATAAATGCATGAAGTAAATAGATGGAATGAATACTACCTTGTTACTTCAAAAAAAAAATAATTCTAAATGAAGCTTAAAAGAGGTGAATTGAGAGTAGTTAAACAAATGTGCTGCTTCACCTGGTAGGTAATAAAGTTAAGGAGCTCATTAGTCCCAGCAGTGTTATAAGTTAAAAATGTAAGAAAGAAGAGACAGCACAATATGCTGTAAAGAATCATGTGTACCTGGGTTTCAGTCCCAGTTCCACCATGTAAATATCACTCAACTATACAATTCACAGTTTCTTTTTTTTTTTCTTTTCTTTTCTTTTTTTTTTTTGCGGTACGCGGGCCTCTCACTGTTGTGGCCTCTCCCATTGAGGAGCACAGGCTCCGGACGCGCAGGCTCAGCGGCCATGGCTCACGGGCCCAGCCGCTCCGCGGCATGTGGGATCTTCCCAGACCGGGGCACGAACCCGTGTCCTCTGCATCGGCAGGCGGACTCTCAACCACTGCGCCACCAGGGAAGCCCCACAGTTTCTTTATTTACGAAGATGGGCATAAAAATACTCACCTTGTAGGACTGTCATTAAGACAGAAAAACAGATGTTTGCAAAGCACCAAGCACACAGTGCTTGCAAGTGAAATGTGTTCCATAAATGCTGCTTTCCTTCCTTTTGAGTAAGGCTTCAGAAAATAAGGAATAATAGATCATCTATATGTCATTGTTTTCTAACTTTTTAATTGAAAAGTTCCCCTCTTCCATTTTATTTTTCCTAATGAAACTGTATGAAGTAGCTTATTGCATAAATATTTCTGCTGGATAAAAATGTAACTATGTCTGTATGTATGTATACACAAACACACACATATATTTGTTTAAAAATTGTTGAATGATGAAGAGTAAGGATGAGGAAGCTGAAAATATTAGTAACTTTAATGAGAAATAACTTTTCAAGATGGGAAAATGCAATTGAGATTACTACAGCAGCAGGATCGTTTCTGGCTGCTCTGGGAGCAGAGTGATGGTATACAGTCAGGTGGGAAAAATAAGGGGGGATGCAAATCCTACCCCCACCAAAGCACTTAACCACTATGCTCTGAGTCTCAGTTTAATCACAGGAGAACAGGATACCCTGAGATCCCCACCTTGCCTATGCTTTTAAGTAAAGGAAGGTATATTCTCATGAACTATCAAAGCCTCATGTTTTCAGCATGTAAAAGACTTTCTTAAACTGCTTTTTTCCACCATTTTGTTCCTAGACTAGTGAAATTTCTAAATGTGGTCTTTCATTAAGGATCTGATATCACACACAAGTACCCAGTACTGAATCAAATCATTGTCGAAGACATTGTATTTATTTGAGTCCATTAGAATTTTATATGATCTTTATCAGAAATGTGAGAGTTCAGCCTTTTAATATCTTACCAGCCTATGAAATATATTATATAATACTATTTTCATCCCCCAAAAGTATTCACCATTTGGATCTAGGGATCCTTTGCTGTCCTGTCACATGTCACCATGGGTAAGGCAGATAAGAGTGATGAATGATGAGATTCAGGGGAAAGGTCAGAGCACTTTGAAATAAGCTTATCTTTCTTTTTCCCTTTCTCTTGCTCTCTCTCACTCTCTCTCATCTCTTTCACTCTCACTTCGTTCTCTCTTCTTCATTTTTTTAAGTAATAATAATTTATTGAAACCTTTATATGGAACTGTAGGTGGTTTGAAACCTAGAGAACATAATCTTAATTCCTCTAGCAATCCTAGAAGATGGGCTATTATTTATTTTTTGAAGTATAGTTGATTTACAATATATTAGTTTCAGGTGTACAGCATAGAGATTCAGTATTTTTACAGTTTATACTCCATTAAAAGTTATTACAGGGCTTCCCTGGAGGCACGGTGGTTGAGAGTCCACCTGATGATGCAGGGGACACGGGTTCGTGCCCTGGCCCGGGAAGATCCCACATGCCGCGGAGCGGCTGGGCCCGTGAGCCATGGCCGCTGAGCCTGCACGTCCGGAGCCTGTGCTCCTCAACGGGAGAGGCCACAACAGTGAGAGGCCTGCGTACCACAAAAAAAAAAAAAAAAAAAAAAAAAAGTTATTACAAGATAATGGCTATAATTCCCTGTGCTATGCAATGTATCATTGTTATCTATTTTATACACAGTAGTTTGTATCTCTTAATCCTATACCCCTAACATACTCCTTACCACTTCCCCCTTCTCATTGGTAACCACTAGTTTCTTTCCTATACCTGTGAGCCTGTTACTGTTTTGCTATGTACATATGTTTCTATTATTTTTTAGATTTCACATATAAGTGATATCATATAGTATTTGTCTTTGACTTATTTCACTAAGCATAATATTCTCTAGATCAATAAACATTGCTGCAAATGGCAGAATTTCATTCTTTTTTATGGCTGAGTAATATTTCAGTGTATATTCTTCTTATGTCTGTTAATGGACATTTACGTTGCTTCCATATCTTGGCTATTGTAAACAGTGCTGCTATGGACATTGCAGTCCATGCATCTTTTCAAATCAGTGTTTTCATTTTTTCTAGATTTATACCCAGGAGTGGAGTTGGTGGGTCATATGGTAGTTCTATTTTTAGTTTATTGAAGAAGCTTCATAATGTTTTCTATCAGGGCTACACCAATTTACACTCCTACCAACCGTGTACATGTGTGCCCTTTTCTCCACATACTCAGCACATTTGTTATTTGTAGACTTTGATGATGGCCATTCTAACAGGTGTGAGGTGATATCTCATTACTGTCTTATATACATTTCTCTGATGATTAGGGATGTTGAGCATCTTTTCACGTGCCTGTTGGCCATCTATATGTCTTCTTTAGAAAAAATCTCTATTCATGTCTTCCGCCCATCTCTTGGTTGCACTGTCTGATTTATTCCTATTGAGTTGTATGAGGTGTTTATATATTTTTGATATTAATCCCTTTTTGGTCATATCATTTGTAAATATTTTCTCCCATTCAGTAGGCTGTCTTTTAGATTTGTCGATGATTTCCTTTGCTGTGCAAAAGCTTTTAAGTTTAATTAGGTCCAATTTGTTTACTTTTGCTTTAATTTCTTTTGCCTTAGGAGACAGATCCAGAAAATATTGCTATGACTTGTTTCAAAGAATGTTCTACGTATATTCTCTTCTAGGAATTTTATGATTTCACGTCTTATATATAGGTCTTTAATCCATTTTGAGTTTTGTTTCATATATGGTGTGAAGAGAGTTCTAATACCATTATTGTACATATAGCTGATGAGTTTAACCAGAATCACTTATTGAAGAGTCTGTCTTTCTCTACTGTATATTTTTACTTCCTTTGTCATAGATTATTTGACCATAGACAAGAGGGTTTATTTCTGGATTCTCTATTCTGTTCCTTTGATCTACTTGTCTGTTTTTGTGACAATACAATGTTGTTTTGATTACTGTAGCTTTTAGGTATCGTCTGAAGTCAGGGAGGGTGATAACTCCAGCTTTCTTCATTTTTCTCAAGATTGCTTTGGCACTTCAGGGCCTGTGCAGGTACCTCCAGCTCTGCTCAGAGGCCTCCAGTGCAAGTCCCCTTTGTCCCTCATAGCCAATCACTGCCCCTAGCCTCTGCCACCCCCACCGCCTGGTTGTGGAATCAATCTACAGGGCAGATGGGGCCCACAGGTACTCCAGTCATGTATCAGGGGCATGAGCTATGGTGGAGCGCCTGCCCTCAGAGAGCTGGGCTGCTTCTGATTTGCTGCTTATGTAAGTGCCAGCATTGGCTGCTGCTGCCCCTCCCAGGCTCTACCCCGAGACCATATCACTGGAATTCCCTGGTGGCACAGTGGTTAAGAATCTGCCTGCCAATGCAGGGGACACAGGTTTGAGCCCTCTTCCAGGAAGATCCCACATGCCACGGAATAACTAAGCCCACGTGCCATAACTACTGAGCCTGTGCTCTAGAGCCCACGAGCCACAACTGTTGAAGCCCATGCACCTAGAGCCTGTGCTCCACAACAAGAGAAGCCACGACACTGAGAAGCCCGCACACAACAAACAGTAGCCCCCACTTACTGCAACTAGAGAGAGCCTGCACGCAGCAACGAAGACCCAATGCATCCAAAAATAATTTTTTTTAAAAAGACCATATCATCTCTGTGTCCCCCAGTCAAGTCTTTTCCCAGTTGTGGGCACCCCAGATCCAGTGCTGCACTCTGACATGGAGTGAATAGTGCTGGAGCATTCGCTCCACTCTGGCTGGGGCACATAGTGAGGCAGTAGCAGGAAACCGGGCAACTGCTAGGACAGACCTCTCTCCTCCCTGCCTCGGGCTCTAGCCTGCAAGCACAGTCTTCTCACAGGTGGAGTCCAGCCTTTCTGAAGCCCTTCTATTAGTCCCAGTAGTCCTCCAGCCATCCAAGGGTGCTTGTCTTCCCCACATAGGACCCCAAGACTGGGTCATTCAATCTGTGACTCAGGCTGTTCACACACCATGACAGGTGTCCATCCATGGAATCTCCCTTTTCCTCTCAGTTCCTTCCCAGGGACAAGGTTCTTGACCCATTCACTTTTTCCCCCTTTCCTGCCTGATCATGTGTATTTCTTATAGTTTTAGTTGTACAGGAGTCCTTTTGCCAGTTTCCAGTTAGTTTTCAGTGATAATTGTTCCATGCATGGATGTATTTTTGATGTGTTCCTGGGGGCAGGTGAGCTCCACATCCTCTTACTCCACCATCTTGATCCCAACTTCCATTCTCTCTTCCTTAAAGCTGTTTTTTTCATAGTAGAAGAGAAAAATGTGTTGATATAGAATGTCACAGAATCAGACTTAAAAAAAACTTAGAGGTTCATATAATACTTTCTGTCTCTTTCTCACAATAAACAGTATTATATGAGGGGTAAAGTGTTGGTAAATAATATTAAAAACTTTGGGTTGAAATTGGAGCTTTTGGAAAACAAATTTATAGAGAAAAGGAAATGGTATAAACCTACTTAACATTCTAATGAAGGTGATCTGGCTTTGAATTTCGGACCACCTGAAGCCAAAGAGTAGAGGAATCAGGCAGGAACCTAGCTACACTCAGTATTTATTATTTTATATCACATATGTAGCACCAAAAGTGCCATTTGAATTGCAAATTAAATGTTCTCTGTAGTTTTGCTGATTCTCTAAATTGTATCAGTGTCTTGAATTATCTGCCTTTTCATTTTCCAAGTGGTTTATAACAAAACCTGTTTTAAATGACTAAAAAATGAAGTCTTCCCAAGACAAAATGAAAAAAAGCCAAGGTTGATGATATAATAATAACCATAACAATAATGATAACACAGCTAATTTTAAAAGTGACAGAGCTCTTCAAGAAGCAACATGATGGGTTCTGGACTGTGGAGTTATGCAGATCTGGGTTTAAAATCCTGTGTGACCTTGGGCGAGTTATTAAACATTGGCTTACTTTTGCATAAAACAGTAATACAAATAGTATCTACTTAATAGTGTTGTTCTGATAATTAAATATGGTAATATGTCTACATTGCTTGTTACTAGACAAGATGATAACTATTAGCACTGTTTGCCTTATTTTTACATTCTTTAAAGCTCTAAATTACCTATGAGGAAATTGAAACACAGATCTTGAGTTATTAAGTTAATAAGAGGTAGAATCAGAATATGAATTTCAGATGTTTGGCTTCATTTTGTTCTCGTTCTTTATATACCATCACAAATTGATTCACCGCAATGTCATTTTTCTACCCAGCTAAGGTTCATCAATAACCCCTTTTAGTTCCACTTATATTAGAAGAGTAGATTTGACTGCACTTTTTGGGAACTCTTAGTACATTCAGAAAGGAATGTTTATTTTAAACAGAGTAAAACCTATCCATAGTGTTATAACTCAGATCCAAAAACTTTAATTCCATAAAATATAGGGTTGCAGTATCGTGCAGTTATTGGAATGACCAACATCCTAGCTGAAGAAAATGTGAATTAATGGACAATTAACTTATATCTGGCTTATCATTATGTGTGACACACTATTACAAGATTTTACTATAGTTAATCACTTCATTAAAAAATAAAAGTTAATATAGATGTGGTATAACTCTAAGAGTAATAATACTAGTAACTATGGCAGGGAAAATGCTGCTGTAAACACTGATAAACAGTGGTTTACAATATCACCTCGTTCCTAGAACACACACAAGAAGACTACATTTCCCAGCATCCTTTGCTGGGAAGACTGCATTTCACAGCTTCCCTTGCATGTGGCTGTTTGACATCTGGCAGATAGGATGAGGGTAACACAGATTCAAATAAGTTCCAAACCAGCTCTTAGAAAAATCCCATACAGTTCTTCATTCCCCTTTCTACTTTCTGTGACCACCTTGGCAGGTACAAGAGAGACGGTATATTGATAGCTTGGGAGCAGCTAGGGTGCCTGAGCCCACCACTCACAGAATTGCTGAGAAGAGCCTCCAAAATATCACCAACCTTTTTTGGGTTAAGCCTCTGAGATTTCAGAGGCAATATGTTTCTACAGCCTAGCTTACCCTATCCTGGCTCATAGAACAACTAGCATTGAGCACTGACTTTGTACCAGACACTACCTCAAGCATTCTTTATATCTAGTTTAATTATCTTCAAGACAGAGAGATAGACTAGGTATTACAGTTATAGCTATTTTTCAGATGAGAAAAATGAAACTTAGAGCAGTTAAATAATGTACCTGTGATTAAAGAATCTAGAAGTGACTGAGCTGGTATTTGAATTCGTATTCATATCTGTGTGTCTTCAGAGACTGTCAGCTTCATAAATAGGAGAACGTTCCATATATTAGGTAAATAAACCATTAGTTTCTAAATAAGAAATCTCAGTAGGCTGATCTGCTCATCTGCTGGTCATGAGGGCCTGTGCTGTAAGGGGCCTCTGAGGAGGAGGACATGAGTCACAGAGCAGAGCATGGTAGTAGGCAGCTCAGAAGCCTCCAGGGTTCTCCAGGATAAATGCAGAGACAACACCATCTTCAGTGATGGTGAAGAAAAATGACTGTATGATCAATTTTATGAACAATTTCTGGGGTTGGGGAGAATCTTCTCACCTAGATAGTTAGAGGAAGTAGAATTGAGTTTGTAGAACTATATAATGTGAAAAATATTTTCAATTAATAGGAAAGTTTGTTAGGCAGGAATGATAGAAGGCATGCATTCCCCTGTCATCACCATGCCACATTTCAGGTGACTGCTGCCAATTTAATGGCAATAATTCCTTGCTGCTGTAGGAATCGCTTGGTAAGACTTTTTCTAGACCAAGATAACCAAGGAAACACACAGTATAAATTATTGGTTTAGGTTTTTAGAACCCCCTTTTATTTTTGTTTAGTTTTGCATAGTGATTTTTATCAATGGGTATGTTAGAGAGAGGTTCTACGCAGAGTATCAACTGTACTTTTGTATTGGAAGACGTTTATACACATATATGTAAATATATATGTGTATATGTACATACCCACGCATAATACATGCATGTGTAACTGTGTGTGTGTGTGTGTGTGCTTGTATATATGTAGTAACTAATGAAACCTTAAAAATACATTGTCGGGACTTCCCTGGTGGGGCAGTGGTTAAGAATCGGCCTGCCAGTGCAGGGGACACGGGGTCGAGCCCTGGTCCGGGAAGATCCCACATGCCGCGGAGTGACTAAGCCCGCGCGCCTAGAACCCGTGCTCTGCAACAAGAGAAGCCACTGCAATGAGAAGCCCGTGCACTACGGCGAAGAGTAGCCCAAGCTCGCCCCAACTAAAGAAAGCCCGCACACAGCAATGAAGTCCCAACGCATCCAAAAAATAAATTAATTAAATAAATAAATTTATTTTAAAAAATACATTGTCTCTGATATGAGAAAAGAATTTACAAAGCTTTCAGGGACAGATGTTTCTTACAATCCACAAACATAGGTGCACAGCTTAGTGCCCTGATGAAAGGCTCTAAGAGGCACCTATGGTATCAGATGCTGTTTGAGCAAATAATTTTACTAAATTCACAATAAATAGTTTTTGAGCATTTACTAATCACTACCAGCTTGATACGAGATTAGGACAAGGCTTAGAAAACATTAACACTCAAACACATGGGTTGTGTTTTCTTACAGCACTAAACTGCAATTCCCACTCAGTTTTGTTAAAAATAAGCATGTATTGAATGCCTTCCATGTACCTGAGCATTCTGCCATTATGGAAATTCAAAAATGAATTATATAGCACTCCTGCCCAAAAGGAATTTACAAGCTAGTGGGAAGACTGACTACCAATGGTGTTTGATCTGCTTTTGTTTTCCCTCTTCTGTTTTGTGTAGAAATGTAAATTTCCCACCATGGTGCCTTGGGTGACACCTTGCACCATGCATCCTCATACGCTGACCTCTCTGTATCAGGCTCCAAGCCTGTAAATGATGGGGACTCAACTGTGTCTGGCTTGCAGCACATCAGAAAGAAGGTGTTAATTCACTTTCTTAAGATTGCTAATTAGATGTGGAATATTCTACTTCATCTTTTTCTTACAAAGGAGAGCTGGCTCACTGCACAGTTTCAGAAAAGGTTTTTAGCAGTTTTTCTGTTTAGTCATTATTGCTGCATCTTTTATCTTCCAGATTGGAAATACAAGGTTTGCGGAAGGCAGCAGGGTGTGTGTCTTCCTTGTATTTCAGGGTTAGACTTTGAGTCAAGGAGACCAGTGGATTTTAGCTCATAGTTTCCTTCCTCTGGACAGAGTGCAGATGATCTACACTTGTTCTCTCCTCTGAGGTTAAGTCATAAGTACGATGTGGGATTAAGCTGCATAATATATACAGAGCAATAAACAATAACTATTACCATTCTTTTTTTTTTTTTTCTGTACGCGGGCCTCTCACTGCCTGCGGCCTCTCCCGTTGCGGAGCACAGGCTCCGGACACGCATGCTCAGCGGCCATGGCTCACATGCCCAGCCGCTCCGCAGCATGTGGGATCTTCCCAGACCGGGGCACGAACCCATGTTCCCTGCATCGGCAGACGGACTCTCAACCACTGTGCCACCAGGGAAGCCCTACCATTCTTAATATCATTTTGTATTTATATATCAGAGAAACTAATTCCTTTTGCTCCCAGAAATACTTAAATCTTGTCCCAATGTTTTCTGAACTATTTAAAATTATCTATCCGACTTGAATTCCATATTGATAGATTCAGTATGGTTTGGTTTATAGGTAAAAAGGGAAGCAACTTAAATGATAAATGTGCTATCTTATAGGATATCATAACTAGTTTCTCTTACTTTAAATCTTTGAAATATTTTCTCATAAAATTTATTTTTAATTAATGTTTTAAAGATTTCATTCATAATATATTAGTAGTTTTTTTTTTTAATTCGTGCTTTTGCCATTTAGTGATCCTTTACAAATTTATTTATTGGATTCTTTCCCTTTAAGGTTTTTGAAACAATTTTATACAAACATTTGTAAACATAGGCATACAGGATCTGCTGTGCTTTAAGATAGAACATCTCAAAGTGTGGCCTGTAGACCCATGAGTGTCCTTGTGACCTTTAGGGAATTCATGAGGTCAAGACTATTTTCATAATAGTACTAAGTACTAAAAAATAGTACTAGTACTAAGAAATCATTTGCCTTTTAAGCTGTGCTGACATTTGTACTGCTGGTGCAAAATTAATGGTGCTTATAATTGGTGACCTTTAGTATGAAGCAAGACAAGGGTACCAAACTATACAAGTGTCATTGCGTCTTTCAGTATCATTTTCAGTTTTTTTTTAAAGCCAATTTCTCTTAAGAATATCCTTGATGATGTAGTAAAAATTATTAGTTTTACTATCTTGAACCTAGAGAACACATATTTTTTTCTTATTCTGTACGATGAAATAGATACTCTCATATTGTATTTTGAAGTATGATGGCACTGGTTTGATTGTTTGAGTTATGAGCTGAACCAGCCACGTTTTCAAGGGACGTCATTTATACTTGAAAGAACAACTGGCAAACAAAATTATGGTTATTTAGACTTGGTTATTTGGTAGACATTTTCTTGAAAATGAAGGAAGTAACCTGTCACTTCAAGGAAAACACTAACAGTATTTGTTGCCAATGATAAAATTTAAGCTTGCAAGTAAAAGTTAGTATTTAGGAAACTTGTTTCACTACCATCAGCTTGACAGCTTCCAATACTAGAAGACTTTTCTGTTGAGAAAAGGGTGATAGTAGCAAATGCAATTTTTTGATCTTGTATAATGACGTGTAGACATTTGGAAGATCTGCATAACTTAATGAATCAATATTTTTCTAAATGCCAAATACCTAATATAAAATCATGTGTAGGTCAAAACTCCATCAAAGTGCAGAATATACCAATAGATTCTAATGTAACACTAAATATTCATCAATGTGTTTTCAGATGCCACACTGCAAATAACCTTTAAAAAACTCCACTTGTCAAGTTTTGGGGCAGTATCAGTTATCTGAAAAAGCCATTAAACTATTCTTCCGTTTTTCAACTACGCGTATTTGTGAGGCTAAATTTTCTTCATATAGTTCCATGAAAACAACATATCAAAACAGATTGAATACAGAGAACTAAATTGTCTTATATTGTTAGACATTATTTTTTAAATAATAGTATGAGAACTTGTCTTATTTTGTTAGACATTATTTTTTTAAAAGATGCAAAAATATAAGTGAGTCCGCTTTACTAAGTGTTTTGTTTTGTAAAACAGTTATTTTTCATAAAATTGCATTATTCATGCTGATATAATGGGCTTTTATTATTTAGAAATGTATAACAAATTATTTTTAAGTTCTTGGTTTTCATTTCTAACATAGTAAATATTAATAGACATAGCCCACATAAACAAAAGCTTTTTGGAGTCCTCAATAATTTTTAAGAATGTAAAAGCATTTGCAGACCACAAAGTCACAAAGTTTGAGAACTGGTGCTTCAGAGAACTTGGAAAAAATGCAGATGAGGAGTAAAATCTATATATAATAGCTCTATTCCCTACTGACTGAATGACTCTAACTGAGTTAGTATGTCTCAGTATCCTTATTAATAAAATGAGTATAAATACACTAAATACATTTACTTTGCCATTTAAAAGATTTATTGGTTATTTATTGTAGCTATGATTATTATGGACAAATCCAGGAATAACAAAAACATAGACCCAGATTAATTACACTGAAGGAAATTGCTAGTATTGTCTTTTTAAGCCATTGCAACCATAATGATGGTTGCCTCCAACCCTGGGCATGTTAAAAGCACCTAGTGTACATTTTCCATAATTTTATTATTCCTTCTTTTATTTCCAAAGTCTTGAGGAATAACTTCCTCATAGAGCCTTTGCCTTAATGGCCAACAGTAAACCACTTCTCTCCTATAGATATGCCCTACTTGGACTTCTGCTTATTATTCCAGAGGTCAACAGTGTGTGTTCCTTATGGGCAAGTGCAGTATGTCCCATATTGTTTGTGTTCCAACACTTTTTACCACAGTTATTAGTCTGTTCAGGCTGCTGTAACAAAAATATCATACACTGAGTGGCTTAAAGGACTGAAATTTATTTATCACACTTCTTGGGAGGAAGTCCAAGATCAAGGCAGCAGTAGACCCAGTGTCTAGTGAGAGAGCCTGCTTCCTGGTCCATAGAAGGCATCTTCTCTCCGTGTCTTCACATGGTGGAAGGGACTGGGGAGCTCTCTGAGGTCTTATACAAAGTCACTAACCCCATTCATGAAGGCTCCACTGTCATGACCCCATCACCTCCCAAGACCCCACCTCCAAATACCTTTCCTTTGGAATTAGATTTCAACATATAAACTTTAAGGGGAGACAAACATTCAGTCTATAGAACACAGGGTAGAGGATCAGTATCTGTGGCATTTGATTGAAATAGCTGATAATATGAATTATTTCAGTAGAGCTATGATTGATTTTAAAGGGCCTGATAAGAAATATAGAGATAAACGAGGAGCTTTGTACTCTTTCCTCTTTTCCTCTCTCCCTCCCATCTACCCTTTCATCAACCTGCCCATCCATCTCACATAAATTCAACATTAATATGGAAAACTTTATTTATTTAATTTTAAGATGCCTGTAATTATAAAATTCACCATCAATTTAACCACAGCTCAGAGGAGAGGGATAGGGAAAAAAATCAATATGAAATGAACTTGATTCTTATCAAGATAACTTATAAGTTAGCTACATGATTATAAATAATATTCTTATTCAGGATGACTATTAACATTTTAGTCTAAACCTTCTTTGCATTGAGTCTAGAAAGTTTTATGCACGAATCACTTTTAGCCACCAACCAGTGTGCATAATATCACAGTGACAATATTCTATTTTTCATAACCTCTGCTTGTCATCCAGACTGTTTTGTCATATTACAGAATATATAATAATATAATAATAATTTTGAGCCAAATAAAAAAATACCTGGGATTTTCCACATTTGGATGAACCTGACATTTTGAAAGTTCTGTTACTAGACTACACATTATGGGAAGTGAAATAGTCCCTTTTGCAAGTCAGCCAAAAGCTTTTGACAGATAGATGTTATGTTCCTGAGTGGGTAGTCCTTCATAATGCATAAATTGGTCACACTAACCTCTCCTAGGGTTGAAAATATCATTCTCTCTTCCAGAAATTTGATAGTTTCTACTGACTCTAATTGCAATGCCTGCTGTATGACAGATGATCTTTGACATACACAATAACTTTTCAGTCAAACTTTGTAGTAATGTATAATCTTCTTGAAGACATTTTAAATGACAATTAGGTATCCAAATTTAAGTCAAAATTTAACTGTGTAATGTTAACAATCAAATAATCCAACTCAGATAACAATAGCATGAATGTAACTAACTCGTATGCTCACAAGCAAGACAAGACTTCTCTTCCTAATGGCTGTATTTTTCATTTTCAGAAAAATTATATTCCAATTTCAGATACTTTAAAATGTGAAAAACAGGTATTTTTAAATCAAGGAAATAATGGTATTTTATATATATATATACTCACACACCACATATATAGTATATACATACTTTTATTAATTATATGTTCATATATACATATATGTACATATATAAACATACTTTATAATATATATGTAGTCTGTATACCTTATACTGTATATAGCAATATATTTAAATTGATGATATGAGTTTGTTTGTGGTTGTATATCATTAATGACACTGTAGATAATGAGTACAGAATTATTCCCTAAAAAGTAACACTATTGTAATAAAATTCTGAATGAGTAAAGATAATTGGTTTTTTTTCTAAAAATATATATCTGTTGCTTTTCTGAAAAAGCAAAAACAAAAACAAAAAACTCTGATACATTCTTTTGCGGATAATAGCACTTAAGCACATGGCCTTGTTAAAGTAAAAGTTTTCCTGATGTGTTAAAATGGTAAGGCAGATTTTATTCAAGACTATTGCAATAGGTATAGAAAGTACTAAGATGGCATTTGTCAGTGTGATAGAAAGATTGGGCTCAACTCTGATTATAACAAGGAAAAGTGGGGATTTATTGCCAAGGAATGGGATGGGGAGGTTGAAGTGTGGAAAATTACTAAGAGGACGTATCAAGGGTAATGGATTTCTAGCTAGGCCAAGGATTCTTGCTGGATTCTTGCTCAAGGCAGTTCAGAGTTATCAGACATTACCTGGGGGATAAGAAACCTGATCAGATATCAAGGATGATCAGATATTGAGGATGTGGTAATCTGGATAAGTCAACTTAGCAGGATTCTTGCTAAAACTGTGTGATGTAAAGACTGACACAAAAGTCCAAAAGTCTAATTGGGAAGATAATTTATAAGAGCCTGACTACAGTTTGGTCAAGGATAGACTGTCAGCCTATGAGTAGAGGCAAACAGAGATGGTTAAGCTACATTGAAGGGTGAAGTAAGACAAGTTTTCAGTTCTGTATTCAGGAAGCACAGAGGTGAGGGAGTCAAGGAAATGGAAAGAAAAGAGATATTTTGATGAAAGAAAAATGAAGCAAGATGATAAAAGATTGAATTCCAGGGAGAAACTCATAAGAGTTGCCAAGGGAAGGTGTGCACAAGGGACTTTACAAGTAGGAACATCTAGTATTCTATTTTAAGTTGTGTATTAAGATGCATTATAATTATCAGAATTCCTTTTGTTAGTCCCTTACCATTTATGAACACTACTTTGGGAAAATCAAGGAAAAGTTATTTTACTCCTTGTTTGAATCAATAAAAATATTGAGTGGAGAGATATGAATACCATCTAGAATGAGAGGTGAGAGAATCAGGGATCTCAACAGAAGCCGAAATATGAAGTATGAGGTCACTGGAGAAACAAGAGCTTCCTGAGAATTATGAGGTCAGTAGAATGGGGAAATTTGCATTTCCCATTGTGAAGAGGGTGCTTCAAGGAATTTTAATTTCTTTTACTTGATGTATAATACACTCAGTCAAGTGCACACTTCTTAAGTATACAATTTAATGAATTTTTACACATGTATATACTCATACAACCATCACTTGAATCAGGATATAGAACATTTTCAACAACTAGAAGGCCATTTCCCAATTAGTAACCCATAAGAGGCACCACTATCATGGTTTCTATTAATAAAGCTAAGTTTTGCATGGCATTTTACTTATTTTTTAAATTAATTTTATTTTAAAATGATATTGGAACAAGTTGATTCCAGCAAGCTGGAGGCTTTTAGGACACCTATGTCATTGTCATCTGTGATACACTATAATAACCATACAGTTGACCCCAAACAACAAAGGTTTGAACTGCAAACGTTGGATTCACTTATACACATATTTTTTTTTTCTATAGTAAATACTACCATACTACAAGCTCCATGTTTGGTTGAATCCACAGATATAGAGGAACCACCGAAACAGAGGAACATGGTATTGGGCGAGCTGACTATAAACTATATGCACATTTTCAACTGGGCAGACAGTTGGCATCCCCTACACCCCATGTTATTCAAGAGCTAACTGAATTTGTGTGGAGCATCTACTGTTGGCTTATCATTTTTCCAAGCACTTTAACTAATCAGAGATACATAGATACAAAGATAGTTGTTGATAGAGTTATACAGATTTGTAGATTCATAATTATAGTTGAGGGAATTGAAGCACATATATGCTAAATAAAACGCCCAAGGCCATAAAGCTTGTAAGTGATGGAGTCAGGATACAAATCTAGGTAATGTTATTTGAGCCAGAGAGTTTAACCAATACTGTCTTCCATAAATTATCTCTTCTAACTCTTAAGGCTTTCAAATTTTAATTACTTGCAGTATGGTTTACTGAAACATTGAGCTATAATAGTCTACAGACCAGGATTTCAGCCATGGCTCTAGCATTCACAGAACAGCCTTAGGCCAAGGGTCATCTTTACATCTCTATCTTTGGTGGAGGAGTCATGATTTGCATACAGTTCCTGCTTATAGAGAAACTCATGAACTTTCTACAGAGGAGGTGAGGCTGTATTTGGTGAGAGTTTCTCACAGAGGATAGGATTTTCTACCACTACTGGATAGTCTGTCACTAAGACATTCCAGCTGGTTCATTTACATGGAGTTTTGTTACACAATACCCACAGAAAATCAAATCAAGAAAAGTATTCATGTACTACAGAAGTATTAATAAAGTTTTCCCAGATTCAGAGGTGATTGTCCAGAATCTATAAGGATGCAAGGTGACAAATATTGTTTACCCTTGTGTTATTTTTACACACTTGAAGACAAAATGGTATAACAGTGGAGTGGAGTATGAATTTTGTGCCTAAAAGTGAAATTATTATGTAAGGTTATGTAATGTTATGCTCAGGAAATGGCATTGGTGTCATCCAGGCCTGTGTTGCCTTCCACCCAAGGCTCATATCCTGTGGGTTATCCCAGTTTGGTAATCTAAGTAAACGTTGTCACCAACCACTCTATCCTTTTGCTTCTGTTATCTCAAACTTAACTCTTTAGGGGCAGGAACCTCCTTGCTGCTTCTAAAGACAGTTCATAAATTCTTCATATTTTAAACTTCCTTCTACTGATTACTATATGAAAACAAATACAGACTGTACACTTGGGAAAGTTCCAGAGTTACCAATTCCTTACAAATTCTCCCCTCACCTTTGTTCCTTTATCACTTTTGGCTTAGCCCCTGCTCTCACTAACAGCGAAAAGTTTCATGAAATAGAATTTGGGTCTTCTCTAGTTCAAGATGATTCTGTCACCCAGGTTAATTCTCCCCCCGCCCAAAAAAAAAGTTGCAGAACAGAAATGGCTGGAAACATGAACCTAGTGGCCTATTTCTCCCACAAGGGAGTGCCTGCATGGGAAACCTCCAGATTCACTCAACAAAGGACTCTCTTCTTGGCCTTGTAGTCAATTAAGAGAACTTGATGTGAATAAACATCAGAGTGGTGGGTAGAGAGAGCACTAAACCAGGAGTCAAGAGGCCAGTGAAATAGCTGGAACTCTGTTTTCTAAAAATTGTCTTTGACTTACTACCCATTATGTACCAAGTTCTAGCGGGTAAGTATTTGTCCCACATTATATATAGAAAAACTGAGGCTCAGAAAGAATACCCAAGGCACTTTCCTAGGGCCATACCACTGGAAATAGTCTTTTCTAGTTTTAAACTCATATCTGTCAAACACCAAAAAGCTGTGCAGTTTTCCTATACCATTTCATACTTCTTTCAATATACCTCACAGTTTCACTTCATTTCTGTCTTTAATTCAGCAAAATATTTATTGAGTACCTCCTATTCACCAGGAACTATGCTAGGTTCTGAGTATAAAAATAATGGACAGGGCTTCCCTGGTGGCGCAGTGGTTGAGAGTCCGCCTGCCGATGCAGGGGACACGGGTTCGTGCCCCGATCTGGGAATATCCCACATGCCATGGAGCGGCTGGGCCCGTGAGCCATGGCCACTGAGCCTGCGCGTCCGGAGCCTGTGCTCCACAATGGGAGAGGCCACAACAGTGAGAGGCCTGCATACCAAAATAATAATAATAATAATAATAATAATAGACAAAATATACATGGTCATTGAGACAACAAGTCAAGGGGGAAGACAGACATCAGCCAAATAATCACCTATACATGTCACTTGCCAATGATAAGGAGAGGTTCATTCAGCTATGGAAATATATAATAGAGGAATATGAGCCATACTGGCCGAGTCAGGAAAGCCTTCCTTGAAGAAGCAACAACACTACTGACAGCTGAGGATCAATAGGCAAAGTTGGAAGGGGACAGGAGAACATTGCAAGGCAAGGGAATAGCATGTGAAAAGGTACTGTGGCAGCAAGAAGCATTGATGTTAGAAGACTCCAAGTGTCTGGAAACAGAGGTCAAAGATGAACATGGGGCAAAATAAGTTTTGAAAGGTTAATGGAAACAGGGCTTCATAGACACTTGTAAGAATTTCAGTCTCTACCCAAAGTGCAATGAAAAATTATTTAAATATTTAATCATGTTTAATGTGATCAACTCTGTGTTTCAAAAATATCAAAGAATAGTCAAGAAAAACTTGAAGAAAAACAAAGCTTAGGGACTTATGCTACTAGATATAAGGACCTACTATTAAGTTAGAGTAACTGAGAGAATGTGATATTATTGAAAGGATAGACAAAATAGATCAGTAAAACAGAATAAAGAGCTTAGAATCAGATCCACACATTTAAAATGACTTGATTTATGGCAAAAAAAAAAATGACAACACGGTACAGTGGGGTAAGGATGTATGGTGTTTTGAACAGTGTTAAATAGTATTTTAAATTTGATACACATATGGAAAAAAGGTCATGATCTCCTACTTCTCACCACATAAATTGCAACTCTAGATGGATTGTAGACCTAAATGTGAATAGTAAACTGATAACAACAACAAAAATGCATCTGGGGACTAGGGCAGAAAACTACACAGGAGAGGATCTTTATAAGCATGGAGTAGCCAAAACATTTTTGACCAGGACATAAAATATACTAACTCTAAGGAAGATATTGATAACTTGAACTATATTTGGATTAAGAATTTTGATACTTAAGAGAGTGAAAAGGCAAGCCACAGAGTGTGAGGAGATATTTATAATACATACATCTATAAAAGGTCTTGTGTCCAAAATACAAGATTTTTTCCTATACATCATTAGGAAAAATAGGAACAATTCAATAGAAAAAGGAAGAAATAGTTACTTTAGAAAAGGTGCTTAACAGTCATTAGTCATTAGAGAAATGCAAATTAAAGTCAGGATGCACTACCATTATTAATTACTAGAATGACTAAAATGAATAAGAAAAATAATACCACGTGTTGGCAAATATATAGAACAACTGAAAATGTTATGCAGTGCTGATAGCAGTGTAATAACCACTTTTTCAATTTGTAAAACTATTTGTCGTTATCTACTAAAGCTAGCCACATGATTGGAATTGATTTGGCAATTCCACTTCTAGGAATATATCCAACAAAACTTCACATATATGTTTATCAAAAGACATGTGCAAGAATGTTCCTGGTCGCACTGTTTTTAATAGTCTCAAACTAGAAACTACCATGTAGTAAGTTGCCTTATGGGCCCCAATTCTTTACCCCTTCCTGTGCCCATGTCCTTTCCCATGTGACTTAGAAATTTTGACCAAATCCACTCCATGCACATGTTGTACTTCCCTGCTGCTTGATATTGGACTCTTTCATGTGGCATGCTTTGGCCAATGGGATGTTGGCAGACACAAACTGATTAAAGGCTTGAAACACACTTGTGTGATTGGGCTTGTCCTCTTATGCCTCTGCCATTTCTGTGACAAGAAAATATTCCAGATTAGCTTATTAGTCAAAAAAGGATGAGAGACACAAGGGAAAAGTCACCCAGCAGCTCACAGATACAAGGCTTGAGGCAGAGTGACCCATCTGAGCTAGTGATGGGACTGATGTGCTCCTTCCTGGGGGACCATTTTCATTAGTCGCATTGAGTAAGTGAGGCATTCCATTCTCCCAATGGCTTCAGCTCAGTCCTACTACCCTAGGCTTAGAAAAGGCACTACCAAGAGGAAGGAAGTATTGCATGCCTGGAAAATATTTATCAAATCCTGTTCTGAGCAGCCAGGTTAACCCAAATCAGCCCTTCTTCCTAAGTTCCCAGAGGACTGAGTCCAGAATATAGTAAAGGAAAGATCACAGTTTTGGAGTCTAACAGTTTTGTGGAAAAATCTCTGGAATATCACTTATCACCTGACTTTGGACAGATTTCATCACTATTCTGAACCTGTTTCCCTACATTTAAAATGGATACAATATCATCTAAATTGGAAGCTGTTATCCTCATAATCTAGGAAGTCCTTGCCTTTACTCAAATAACAGTTAAAATGCCTTCTATATTTACATCCAGAATCTAATTATTTCATTAAATAGCCCTTAGAGATAGATACTATTATCTCCACTTTATGAAGGAAGAAACTTGTAACAAAATATTTGGACTTCATTTGTAAGGCATTTGGAACTGCAATGTGGTTTGAAGTATGGAACAGTTGGAAGATAATTGTATCACACCACGTAAGAGGAAAATGTGATGTAACCTAGAGAAGTAGAAGGAGGTGAACAGATTCTGAAGACATTTGGAATATAAAACTGGCTGAATTTGATGACTGATTGGACATCAGAGTGGTGAGAAGTATAAAAGAGGAGATTATAACTTGGTTCCCTTGGTGTTTGGAGATACCATTCACTGAAATTGGGCACCCCATGGGGATGACACATTTGGGAGGTGATAACAAGTTCATTTTTGGACAGGTTGAGTGGGAAGTAATTGTGCCATGTCTAGATAGAGATGCTTAAAAGGCAATTGGATAAGATCTCAGTCTAAGGGGAGAATCTGCGCTAGAATTGAAAGTTATCCTTATTTAGTTGATAAAGCTACTTTAGAAAATATACCATGAACTCCATTTTAGTTGCATTTGCTTCAGTAAAGAAAGCATTTAACCCTTCTGAACACCAATTTCCTCATCTTTTAAATGAGAAAAATAACATGACTTACCTTGCCAAATAATTTCTGATAAGAATTCAATTACAGAATGAGTGTGTAAGTAATTTATAAACTTTAAATTGCTACCTAAAGGAAAGAATTATTAGTCTCATTGTCTTTAGCGGCGGGTTGGAGGTAACTTTCTAAGCACCTGAGCAAGTCTCAATAGCCTACTGAGAACTGCCGGAAATCTTTTGAAAAATAATATTACTTTGGATAACTAGCATTTTTAACAGCCAAATCAGGATAAAGTAAATAAAATATAAAGACATTGAATGAATAAATTGTACTGTTACCTAAGTAAAAACAAATGTTGTGAGTACATCCAGGCAGCTTTATTTTTAAAAAAGACTACAGTTCCATGTTCATGTAATAAAGAAACTGATACCTGCCTTTTCTTCATCAATAACAGGTTGGGGATTAAACAGAAAATATTTTCTTTCTTGGACATCTTCATTATAATACATACTCCTAGGTAACTAAGGGAGTTGATTTGTCGTTAGGATTATTAGTCAAGGCTATTAAATATTGGAAGGTATCTACCCAAAACTGAAGATTTTCACTATAGAGGAGTTAGTCTAAACTCTTCTTTATGATACTAATTTGAGAGCAGGATAAGGTGTCTATATGGCCCCTTTCATCTATAACTATATATATATATATATATATATTCAATGTGAAAAAGATATTTCTGTGTTCTCTATAACTGAAGTCATGTGTTCCACTCCTTCAGAAGTACACCATCAGGTCATTAGGATGTAATTTCAAAAGAAACAAGTGACTAAACACACATCTGTGTTACTTGGCCTGTAATTATCATCTGCTCTTTCAGAATATCATTCCTGTAGGTCCTAGACCTCACTGGGACCTTAAGATACAGATTCTGTCTCCATAACCCGGCTCTGTTTGTGCAGCTTGGACCACAATTCATTCACATATGTACAGAGTCAAAGGGCTTGGAAAGTCAATCTCTTCCCTGAATTTAATTCAATTCCACCTACATGCGTCAATTTCCTTTTTGTGCCATGTCCTAAAGTACTAAAAAAAAAGCTATTGTAGTAAAAACCTCAAGTAGCAGGAAAGCTTAATAGGCAGAAATGGAAAAGTACAAAGGATGCTTGGAGACCAGTGGTTGTGCAGAAGTTCTAATTGGAGAGTCATGGGAAATGACTGGATAGGTAGGTCAGGGGAAGACTGGAGAGAATCAAGAATCTGAGAAAGGCCTTGATTTAAATGCTGGGTAAACCTTACTAGCTACATGATGTTGGTTACAGTTATTTATTACTTGTAAGCTCTAATTTCCTAATTTATAAGTTTGTTGTCACCATCACCAGCAGCATCATCACTACTGTCCTTGGTGTGCTCATTGTCATCATTATCATGGGTACATCAAAAGGTTTTTACAAATTCAGTGAGAGAATGTAAGTACAACATAACCCCAATGTCTACAACACGGAAGGCTGGCTGGTTCCCTTTCCTTCTTCTTGAAGGCCCAAATGGGAGATTTTCTCTGTAGCATGCTTGCAGGTCTTTGGGCATGCTTTGAAAGGAGGCTTCCTAGTAAGTTGGCAAGAGAGAAAGGGAAGTGGGCAGAAATAAGGGCAAACCACAAAACCCATATATCTCCAAATTTGTTTTTAGACAACTCCACATGATAATCAAAGTGCCACGTAAAAAATCAATCAGGCCAGCCCTGTTAAGACCGTAGAAAAAAATGGCAGCAACCTTGGACAATATTCTGGGGATCTTGGGGTACTTTTCAGGATGGGGGAGGTATTGGAGTACTCCTGTTGTCATTGTTGTTTGGCCAGATTTTTTATTTGAAAATAAATGAAACAAATGTGTGTTTTTAAAAAGTGAAACAATGCATGAAAGATATATGGGTTACCTTGTGTATGAGCTGGTGATCAGATTGAAAGCTGCTTCTGGCTTCAGGCACCTTCAATAGTGAGCTGTCTTTCCAGATCTGTCAGTAAGTGTCACTGGAGCTGGTTACATCTGAAGTAGGGACAGGTAGGACTTCCTTCTGCTGTGGGTTGAAATCACCTTTATTATCTGAGCTGTCCATCTGGTGAGTGTGTTGTATGTTTGTGTGCATGTTTTCCTTTCCATCTCTCCCAGTCCATTTCCAATACTGAAGGTGATGTAGGAACTGATAATGGAATGACCTTGAGGCCAAAATATGTGGAGTGAGTAACATTCAATAAAATGGACTGTGACAGGTATTTCATAAAAGAGGTTTGCGAACAGATGACTTTTTACAAAGAAAATAAACTAACGTTGCTTTTTTGTTCAGGTGCTAAAGTGATTTGCTTTTCTCTGCTCTAGCAGATTCTGATTGACTTTTTTCTCCTGTGAAAATGAGGAAATGGAAGAAAAAAAAGGTTGCTCTATGTGATCCATTCAGTAAGAGGGCAGACCATTAATAGTTACCTTTTTTCTCATTTTGCTATTTCTTTTCATGCTAATGGAAGAGAATGTCAATTTGCTGAAACTTCAGATATATTAGCCATCATAATAATAGTTAATACTTACTGAGCACTTATTATGTGCCAGTTACATTACTAACTACTTTGTAGGTGTTATATACTTCACACACAAACTCTGAGAGGAAACTAAGATGAAGGGAGTTTAAGCATTCTGCCTAACATTTAGAAATAAAACTGAAACACAAACTTAAGTTCCTCCGAAACCAAACATTTGTGCTTTTAAATGTTGCTTCTTTTCTGAATTCCTCCCTGTTCCTTGCTGGAGGTACTGTGCCAGGTACTGGAGAAGAATAAAAAATGGAACAAGAGAGAGATCCTAAAAATAAACTCTTACGGGTTTCAAAACTACAACAAACGTATAGACATCAGAATGGTACACCATGGAGTGGACAGAGTGAGAAACACAGCGTATTGGAGGACCTTTGCCCATGTAAAGAGAGTATCAATATGTAGATTAAACCAACTGGCATCATGGGGGGGTGGATACAGACCCAAAATGTCTGTACATTCTGAATTTTTTTCAAGAGAAGCTAAAAATACAAATTCTTTTGTGCTCTTTTCCAAGTTGATAAATAATTTATCTATCTAGCTAGCTCTCTATCCATCCATATATCCTAAAAGATTATACAAGTCAAACTAAAAATATCTGTGAGACAGATTACAGTATTGGTCTTCTAGTAAATATATGTGGAATAGAGTAAAGATTGTATACTTGAGGGCTTCCCTGGTGGCACAGTGGTTGAGAGTCCGCCTGCCGATGCAGAGAATGCAGGTTCGTGCCCCGGTCCGGGAAGATCCCACATGCCACGGAGCAGCTGGGTCCGTGAGCCGTGGCCGCTGAGCCTGCGCGTCCCGAGCCTGTGCTCCACAACGGGAGAGGCCACAACAGTGAGAGGCCCACGTACCACAAAAAAATAAATAAATAAATAAAGATTGTATACTTGAAATTAGATTGGCCTGGATTATATTCCCATGCTACCACTTATTACAGTTAGGAAATTGGGCACACTTGCTGTCTTTGAGGGCCACTTTTCTCACCAGTAGAATGTAGAGAGAGTATTACTAAACCTCTTAAGTTTATGGAGAAGATTAAGTGAAATAAAGCATGTAAAGCTGGTAATACAAGTTTAGCACACAGTTGACAATATATTTTTTTTTCTCTTTTACTCCAACCAGAGGAAGATAGATCCATAAAAGCAAAGCATTGTTGATTAGTAGTATCTAGAATGGCTTACTGAGAAAGTGGTCCATTTGAGATGGACTTCAAAGGGGGGGTATTATTTGGAGAAAAGTGACCCTCATGAAGATAATGTTATAAGTGAAATCTGTTAGGATTATTTAGAAAATGGTCAACTCTTTTTTGAATAATATATAGTTTGATGTAAGCTCTTAACTGGAGATAAGACTTGGAACATATACTGTTGTGACATATAGAAGGCTTAAAATGCCAAGGTATGGAGTATAATTATAATTGAGAATGCAACAAAGAACCACTGTGTTTTGTTTTTTTAATTATTATTTATGGAATGACATAATCAAGTTGACCTAGGGAGCTTAATCTTGCAGCACCACAAATAGTGGATGTGAGGGAAAGACCAGCAGTGGGAAAAACAGTCAAGAGGTGACTCAACTAACTCAGGATATGGTCTGTGATCTACCGTTAGTGGAAATGGAGACGAAAATCTAGGTGAGAGCAATCCTGAGAGATTAGTGGGAGAGACTTAAGATATCAACTTTCTTCACTGTTGGAGTTGCTGATTATAGATGGGAGGCAAGAAACAGAGGGATCAAATGTGAGTTGAGACCTGGAGGACATAGAAGTGAAGGAACTCTACAATCCAGGAGGGATCAAATCCTTATTCTTCTACTTGCTCCCTGTGTGACTTAGGGTAGGTTGCTTCACACTTTGGATGTCAGCTTCTTCGTGTGTTAAATAAGAATAAAAATACCTAGTTCCAGTGCTGTTTTGAGAATAGGATGAGGTGGAATGTTTAATTAGGATAGGCCTGGCATATAAATAGTCTCTCGATAAATGTAAGTCCACCACTTTCTCCTTCACACCCAATAGGGTGCTCCTTGGGGCAGGATATGACTGTTTTTTCCTACCACTTTTGTCTCCAAAAGAGGTATTCAACCTTTATACCACCTAGTGGTGCTCCATGTGCTGCTTTCCAAATCAACAGAGGGTAGCAGGGAGCTGAAGCTGTACTTAACTAGCCCAGCCCCTCAGAGAATTCTCAGAGAAGCCTTGCTTTTGGGGATGACTAAGTCCAATCTTCCATTAAAAACACCCAGAAATGTGTATATATTTAATAAATAATAAATTGATAATTAATTGATTTAAAAAATGATTTCTGGGAGCTTTGAACAATGCCTCATAGAAATATATAGAGGGTCAAGAAGCCACGAACTCCAAAAGAAAATAAGATATTAGAAGATTCCTTAACTTGTATACCACCCAAACAGGAAATGATCCTTACTTAAAACTTGTCCTATAAGGTCTTATACTCTGGGCATAACCATCCTTATTCTAAATTGCCCTTTGGGTAGAACTAGTTCAACTGCTTTCTTATTAAATCTAGAAGAAATTATTTTATGTTAGGATTACGTAGAGAGTCTCCAAAGGCCTTGTAATAAACGTCTGAATAATGTCACCAGGTGACTACATGCATCTCATAGCAAACTCAGCTTATGTACATGCACGTGAAAACAAACAAACAACAAAAAAAACAAACACTGTGTGAATTCTATGGCCCAGAGTATCTATGGGAAATATTATTGTCTTGTTCTAGCTCAGAAACCCTTCTTTTATTGCATTTTTAAAAGTCTCTGATCATTTTCTATATCCTACATTGCCTTTCACTGGACTTTCCTGAACAATGTTGATAAACTAATGGCAAAAATTTTCTCAATTGCTCTATCTATAATTACTCAAGCTCCAGATTTGAAATACAAAATCCTTAGTAATTGAATTTCTATAGTTCTAGCTGATGCTTTGGCTACTTGTTTCTACAATTGTTCAGGGTGGGGACTTAAGGAGGACCCTCCACTAATTATGTACTCCCCAAACATGCCTGTTCTGTCTTCCTGCAATAGACTTGTCTCTGCAGTAGTTGGTTGATGGGAGAGATATTGGTATGAAAAAGATGAGTTCTATGCTGAGTGCTACCTACAAAAGGCTTTCTCATTTTGAATAAGTGAATAGCTCTTAGATTAGTTTCTACGTTATTCAGTCAGACATTCTCCCCACATGCCTACTGAGGGATTTCTTTCATGCCCACTTAGACACGGGTCTTACTATGATTCTGTACAGACTTTGGAACTGGTTCTGGCTTAAAGAAGGCAGGCAAACACAAAATAACCTTGTGGTGCATTTGTATTGTCAAGTGTCTGCTATAGGTTCTAGCATATGGTTGCTGTCTCTCATCCATTTTCTGCTTGCCATCGAGGCCAGACATGAAAGGAGTGGTCCCAGGAAAATGGTCATATCTAATCAGACTCCTCTCTTGGGTCAGGGGGCTACTCTTCATATCTGTTCCTCTGGCCTGAGCCATTGGCAGTGACCAAAGGATAGAAAATCCACTCATCTGTCTCAACAGCCAAGAGGACAGGGAGAAAGCAGCCTTCCAACCAGACCATGGAGCCAAATGGCAGGAGGTTTCTCTTCTCTTCAGAATACAAGTTATACCTGGCAGATAAACTGTACTCAGGGCACTACTAAAGTCAACAGAAGGATTTTTTGGTGGTTTCGTTTTTTAAATTCTCTTGACTTATCAACAATGTTGTAGAGGAAGCTACTTGGATAAAATGACTCAGATGAACTTGTGATTGTATTATTAATAATAAAGAATATTAAAACTAAAATTATTAGGTGCTTACCATGTAGGAGCACAGTGCTAGGCACTTTAGTTACTGTATCCTGCTTAATCCTCACAATGAGAGAGCTGTAACTATCATACTCATTTTGTAGATGAGAAAACAGACTTAAAGAGGAGAAATGACTTGACTAGGTGTTTACTCTTAAATGATGTGTAAATTTTAAAATCGTTTCATTGTTCCTGTAGATGCTGAAAGAGCTGTGGAGTTATACAGGAACCTATGCAATAGCCAAGGCACATGCTGATGTAGTCATCTTACTGATAAGAAAACTGAGGTTCAGAATATGTGAGTGACATGCCCCAGATTTCACTGCTAGGTTATCTTGGAGCTGAATTCACACCAGATCTTCTGGTTTTAAATGCATTTTCCACCCAGTATAGCTGATGTAACTTTCAAAGCCTTTGTAAGGTGGAAGGTAAAGGAGAAGGTCCATGACCAAACAGCATGTGGGTTAATTTGGATTCAGTCAGATTTATCTCTCTGAACCTGGGCTTCTTCATCTGAAATAAATAAATAAATAAATAAGGTTGTAAATACTTATAAAGTCCTAATCAGGATTAGCAATAGTTTATCAAAGTTCCTATCCTTACTTCTGGTATATAATAGGCACTCAAAAAAGTAGGAGCGTCTTCCATGTTTAATTAAAGTGAAAAAAAGTGCTGAAGAAGCAAGAAAGAATATGCATGCACTGTTGGACATAGAGCTAGTATGTGTTCATTTGCTCATTGATTAATATGTGAAGTGATAGTGGGATTTTTATCATAAATCTGTCCCCATCCCTCTCAGAGTTTACATTTACACTGTGGAAAGATGAGGTAAGATTTTGATAGCACCTTCCTCTCTCATGGCAAGTTGGGTTCTCCGGCAAACGTGTTTGAACAAGTAGGGACCATTATTCAATGTGTCACTCAAAATTAAGTACAGAAAACATGCCACTTAAGATATTTTAAGCAAGAATGGATTTAATATAGGGAATTGGTGGATTACAAATTCACTGCATAGATTGGAGAAATGGACTGTAATCTGGGTCTCCAAGAAAGACTCCTAAACAATACAACTAACCCATAGGGAAGCTACCATCCTTAGTTACTTCTGGAGCTGCCTCATCCCTCAGACCTGTCACCACTGCTGCCCCCATTACAGACACCCAAATTATGGTGAAGTAAACCTGTATCTTCATGCCAGGGAATAAGAAATTGTGTCAAGGAGCATATGTCACCACGGTTGTTGCTTCTCCCAGCCACCCAAGAAGCTGGGTATGGGATGCTGCTTCAGAGAATCTTCACATTCCCACAATGTTCCTGTGCAGACACAACAAAAAAGAGAAGAAAAATGCCTCTGTCTAAATTCTGACTTCAGATCTAAGGAAAATATATCGAACAACACTTTATACCCAGAACACTACAGATAAAGAAATGTAGTTTTTGGCTTAGCTTTTCAAACTCTCCCAAGAGAAAGAATTCGGGATGGAAGTTGAATGAATATTCAGCACACTCATTTTCCTAGACCAGTATGATATTCACATGGGGGGAATCATTACATGATTTGGGGGACAGTGATGTCACATAACTGACCTTCAGTTTCCTCATTTCCAATGAGGAATTAGAATCTAAAGTTGTTATTGTGAGATTGACATGAGATGATGTATAAATTGCTTAACATAGAGCTTGACATATCATATTCCCTCAATAAATGATAATTATGTATGAAACATAAAGTATATACAGAACTCAGCACAGTATATTGCATGTAGTAAATGTTCAGTAAAAATATGTGTTGCAAGTGTGAATTGCATTATTTGGAGGTAAATTATGTTCCAAGACGTAGTCCAAAAAAATTATGTTCCAGGGCTTATGCCAAATGCTTTACTTGCCTTATTTCATTTAATCTTCTGTAAGTGAACTCCTTTTATTATTTGGTTTAAGGCATAGAAGTAATCTTATGTGAAGACACCAGAGTCTCAACCATTTCTTGAATATTTGGTTTTCTTCATAGCATTCTTGGGGGACTCATACTGTCAATGAGCATGTGATTGTAAATACAGAACCTTCACATTGAATCCTGGATGCTACTGTATCCATAAACTTCCCTAAGAAGAGAAGTTTCTTTTTTGTTAAAAAGAAAAAGTTATTCAGGGCATGGGGTTCAAACATGCCTAATCTGGGTGAGGGTTCACTTTGAGACTATCAAATAATTGACAGCATCTGTTTGCTCACTGTGGGGATTGAAGCAGCTGACCTCTCATATATATTTTTAACACAAGAATATATGTATTAAATTTATAAGTCCAACCCAAGGCCCCATGAGTCCATACCAGATACCCAACTAATACATTACACAATGATGACTTTGTTTAGTCTCCTGGAGTGCTCTCTCTGTCTGCCCAGCATGGAATAAACATGTACAGAGAGAGCAATAACTTCGGTTTTATACAAACCTGAGTTCAGTTCCCACCTTGGCCACTTCTTTTTTTTTTTTTTTTTTTTTTTTTTTTTTGCTGTACGTGGGCCTCTCACTGTTGTGGCCTCTCCCGTTGCGGAGCACAGGCTCCAGACGCGCAGGCTCAGCGGCCATGGCTCACGGGCCTAGCCGCTCCGTGGCACGTGGGATCTTCCCGGACCGGGGCACGGACCCGTGTCCCCTGCATTGGCAAGCGGACTCTCAACCACTGCGCCACCAGGGAAGCCCTTGGCCACTTCTTATCTCTGTGATCTACCATCTCAAATTCTCAGTGTCCTCCTACGCAAAATGGGGATGCTTATTTCCTGGGTTGTTGTGAGGATTAGAGATTGTAGTGTTTATAAAATGGGCAGTATGCTAATGAACATGTAGTTCATAATATTGCCATTACTTTTATCAATAAAATACTGCAGTAAGTTTATTGAAATTATCTTTGCCCATTTTACTTAGAATTCTATTTATTCAGTGTTTAGATTCTGAAGGTAAATGTCAGAGAATTCTGCTTCCAAGAGAATATTTTCAAGTACATTTTTGTTTGAGAATGTTTAGCCTGGCAATGATGGAGAAAGAATGCACAAATCAATTGGCATGTACTCTCCAGAATATAGTAGCTTAAATGAACAGCTTAATTTGCATTCTCCAGAAGTAGTATTTATCTGGAAACTGCTTGCTATTTCATAGTGGCAAAATATCTTACTTTAGCGACATTTTAAAATAGGGCAGGTAGTCCTGTTTGGGATGTGTAACCTCCTTAATGAAGCCCTCACCTCCACCTCCATGCCAGTCAAATGAGAATTAATGTGTTCTTTCAGCTCTTTGAAAGATGCAAAAATGTATACAAAGGGAGTATGTTCTAGTGGAAATAAGGTAGGACTTAGAATCAAAGAAGTCTACCTTGGGTTTGAGAGTAAACTTGAAAAGTTCCTGAACCTCTTTGAGCCAGATTCTTTGCCTATGAAATGGTGATAAAATAAAACCAGATTCATAAATTTTCCATGAGAATTAAAAATAAACCAGTGTCTCTCAAAATGAAGTGAGTGGTTGAGAAAGTACAGACTCTGGAGTAAAATGGCCAGTGTTCGACTCTCAGCTTCACCACTGACCAACTAATTGACCTTGAGCATGCTACTTAACCTTTCTGTAACCAGTTTCCTCATATGAAGAAAAGTAAAGGGGAGGAGCAAGTTTTATGACCCATAAGATATTAAGAAGACTGTTAAGAGTATTAAATGGGATCATGCATATTAGTAAGTGAGCAGTGAATATGAAGTATTGCTACGATTGTTTCGATAAACTGTGTTGGTTTCATTATGACCCTTCTCATACTGCGCTAAATGATGATTTGCTTCCATGTCTGTCATCCTAGCTAGGATGCAAGTTCCTTGAGGGCAGATGCCATGGCATACTCATCTTTGTCATGCATGCCCAGCATGGTATTTTGCACAAAATAGGGTCTCTGAAATACTTGATAAATAAATTTTTGGATCATTTTAGGAAGAATACAGAGCAAGTGAACCACACACTCAATGCACTTTGACCTTCCTTGTTGATGCACTGTGATACATCCGTCTCTGTGGCACACGCTATAAAATATAGAAAGAATGAGTGCAATTATGCACTTGTATTGAAAACAGTCTAGTTGAAAACTAATCATGAAACGGGTCTTTAAAATGTGAGAAGCTCAATGCTAGCTCAAGGTACTTTTCATAACTATGACGGCCGTTTAGGAGCACAGATCCGTGTTCTCAAGTAACTCATGTATCTCTTCATCCATGTAAAAATAAACCAGGCAGGGAACCAAAAGACATGGCTTCTCATCTCTACTAACCATATATTTCCTGTATCATTTTGGTAAAATAATCAGTCTCCCTTGGATTAAATTACCTAACTATTATATAAAACAATCTGTGACTTTATACCTTTTGTCTTTTATACCTTTTGTTTTTGTAAATGTCATTCATTTCAAATACATTCACTTAGAAATCTCAGAATAGTTTTCCAATGTGCTTTGTTAAGATTCATATTGAGGAACTAAATATTAGGTCCTGTCTTGGCATTCTTTACTTAAAACCCTCCAAGTGCTTTTTGTGCACTCAGAATAAAACCTAAGTTCATATCATAGCCTACAAAATACTGCATGATCTAACCCTAACGTCTGCCCCTCCCACTCTGCTCATTGCTCTCCAGTTATAGCAGCCTGTCTGTTGTTTTCTTAAACCTTAAAAGTTCTGCCTAACCCTCTGCCTGGACGACTCTATCCCCAGATATCTACATGGTTCACTTTGCCCTTCTTTGAGATCTTTGCTCAAATGACACTTCCTTATAGTTTTCATCCCTGACAACTTTATCGAAAATTGCCTCCCACCTTACCCCTTTACACAGCTTTATTTTTGTTCATGAATCATTTCTATTCTTAAGTTATTATTCATGTATGCATGCATGTGTTGAGCTTCTAATCTGTGCCTTGTTTAGAGAGGGGTCCTGTAGATTTTTGAGGCACAGGAGCTGTCCTCAAAAATCTGTGTAGAGAATATATAAATGAAAGGGAACTGTGGTTCAGTGGTTTAAGCACTATGATGGGGGTGGACAAGGAGTGCTAGCTATGGAAGCAATAAAGGAGTCACATAATCTGGCTGAAGATTTGAGGAAGGCTTCCTAGAGAGTGATTGCTAAACTGACCCTTTAAGGTTGAGCAGGAATTATCCAAGTTAAAGAAGATGAGAACACTTTTCTGGGCAGAATGAAGACCAATTTCAAGATATAGAAGAGGAAAGGGAGCACTGGCACTTTTGAAAAATTGAAGGACACTCATGGCTAGAATGCTGTATTTTAAGGAGGAAGGAAATGAGGCAATGGAAGAGGTTTCAGATGGTTTGAAATCCAGGCAAGGGGCAGACCATGGACCATTATAGCAAGTTTGATATTATTGCAGGGACAATAGAAATCATTGAAGAGTTTTAAGAAGAATGACTTGATAAAATTTTTTTTTGTTTAAATTCCTCTAGTTATAGGATGTTAAGTGGACTAGAAGGGTTAATGCTCAATTAAGATGCTGTTGCAACAGCACAAATGAGACACAGTGAAGGCCAAGATGAAGAACATAGTGGTGAGAATGAAGAGAAGTGTCTGAAATTAGGAGGCATGTGAGGACTGTTTAGAAGTCTGGCATCAGAGAGAAGTAGAGTTCAAACATGGCACTGACATTTCTGGTTGTGTCCAGGGGAATCATTTATTAAGGTGAGGTGCAAAACACAGGAAGTTAGGTGAGTTTGGGTAGAAAGATAATGAGTTCTGTTTTGAAACTCAAGTAAGACCTCCAAAAGGAGATGGATTAAATATCTCTGGTTTCTCCCTCCAGTTATAAATTATTACATTGCTTTTTTTTTAATGTTGAAGATATAGTTACTTTGTATCTTTAATAAATCTTCCACTGTGCATAAACTTATCAGTTCATTAAATATTTGCTAATTTATTTATTTGCAGGCATTTCAAGTGAATATTTAAGCTGCCTTGGAATTTAGAACCTTATAATTTAAACAGATTCACATATATTACACAACACAACTCTTAACCTTGCTAGGCTTCAGAGATCTAATGGAAAACAAAATAAAACAAAGCTGAGTGGACTTGAGGCTAGAAGTAATAAATGTAGGATGCAGTCACTTAGTAGCACTATAGTTAAGGATAGTAGGATATGTCCATAAAAACTGCCATGCATTGAAATAGCCTCAATATCATACAAGTCATTTAGGGGGCTAATCACCATTGCAAATATTCCACTCTACTTTCTCAATGAATGCATTCTTCCTCGCCCTCAGCTCTGTCATCATTATAACTAACAATTACTGAGCAAATACCTCAGGCATTATATCTGTAAATCCTCAAAATAGTCTTATGACTAGGTGCTATATTATGCCCATTTTACAGATGAGAAATCTGAGACTTCGAATGTTTTAAGTATATTTACAAGGTCAAAAGATAATAAGTGGTGGCACCTGAACTTAAACTAGGTCTGTCTGTAAGATTTTGTATAAAAATTGTCATTGCTCATGTAAATTATGCTACAAAAAAATGATTACAGATAATAATGTACACTGATTGCACAGACTTTTCCGTGTATAATTAAGTCATTTAATTCTACCTGTGAGGAAGACATCTGCAAATTGGGGAGGAAAATGTCTATTTCAGAGGGTTGATGTTAATATTAAATATGTTTCTACATGAAATGACTTAGCATGGCCTGGCATAGTAAGTACCATGGGTGTGGTAGTTGATATATCATCATCATCATCGTTCTTCTAAATTTTCCTATGAACAAAGGAAGACAAGCTAAGTACCTTGCTCAAGATCACATAATGATGATGGTGGAGCCAGGATTTAATTCTGAATCTAGCTAATTGGGGTTAAATGTTCTTTACACAGAGCATCATCTTAAAGAATTGACTTCCTGGGTAATGAATGACTTACATTTGGCAGTCATCATCAAATGACAAAATCCAAGTTTTATTATTGTCATTTGGCTTCCTGTTTGATGATCATCATATTATAGGGTTATACAATTGTGTTAAATATATTTGACTATGTATCCATTTCGCTATGTACTCCAGCTCAGAAGTCTAAGTAATATGCAACTCACTGAGTGATTTGAACACACACACACACACACACACTTAGTAAAAATGTCCACTTATGGATCTAAAATGCAATTTACAGTGAAAATTCACAAAGCTGTGAGCTTTATGAGAAAAGGCAGGCATCTGTCTTATACATAATTGGAATTCACAACACAGTATAGTACAGTTGCCATGCATCTGTTAAAGGTCAAAAAATTTATTAGAGCAAATTAAAAATTATAGACATTCCCTTTGGATAAAGGAATCCCTCAGTAATATGCAACATTACTAGGAGAAAACTCTTAGAGAAAGAACAATGATGGCAGATCACAGACAGTGACACATCTTTATGCTCATGCAATGCTGAATATTGTTTGAGAATAATTTTATCACTTTGTTCTTTTATTCAATAAAGATTTCTTAGTGATTACTACATGTTGGCAGTACCTATGTAATAGAGATACAAAAGTATTCAAACTGCTGTCTTCATGGAATTTACATTCTAGTGGCCACTAGCTAGCTTTATCATTATACCTGTTATGGACATCCTCTAAATGGAAAAAATTCAACTGACTGTATGGAGCTTTTGGGAAATAGTTAAGAACAAGCTTGTATAAATTCTGCATATACATTTTTAAAGTGTCATGTAAGTGTAATATATGTGTTTTCTTATCTGTAATATGAAGAAAAAATCATTTTTTCAAGCTATCACATAGGTTAATGGTTAGGATAAAATATATACATGACATACCACTAACTCCCTGGAGGACCTTGGGCATGTCACCTTGTGGAATAAAACACCTACCTCCAAATCCATAAACCTTAGTTTCCTCTTTGTAAAATGAAAGGGATTTACTTCCAGCACTGACAATCTATGATTCTATTAAAAAAAATACTTAACAGTAAGTAGTTTGAAATGGGTAGTATAAAAATATTTACTGCAGTGGGCTCAGCTCTCTATTTCCCTGGTCCTCCATCTGTAAGAATTTTGTAGTAAGAAGATGAGAAAGAATCAAGTGGAGTCCAAGCTGAGACACTAATGGGGAAATATGGTGGGGCCGGCAGGCCAAATTCTAGTGTGCAAAGAGCTTATCAAACAGGGACTTGATCTAGGCCAATACCCCCATTCCCAAAGAAAGCCCATCTGGATCTTCAACATAGTAGAGTCAACAAGAGATTCTGGGTAATCTGCCTGGCTTGAAGCTGAAACACAGGCAGTTGTGGGAGTTCCACTTACTAGCTGTCTGACCATGGACAAGGTATAACCTCTGTGTACCTTGGTGTCCTCATCTGTAAAATGATATTATAATAATAAAAATTATTATAATAACACCTACTTCAGGGGAATTTCTGCTTCTGGGAAGATGAAGTAGAGATTCTTTACCTGAGCACTCCTGACAAGCACAACTAAAAGCCATGGACAATATATGTAAAACAAACATAAGGAGACCCTGAAAGGTGGAATGAAGAAGGTAGACTTCCTAGGCATGTCAGGATCCAAAAAAAAACAACACAATGGTGAGGTCCCTGGATTTTATTTTTGTGTCATATATCAAGACTTAGAACTGGGTCATATGGTAGTTGTATTTTTAGTTTTTTAAGGAACCTCCATACTGTTCTCCATAGTGGCTGTATCAACTTACATTCCCACCAACAATGCAAGAGGATTCCCTTTTCTCCACACCCTCTCCAGCATTTATTGTTTGTAGATTTTTTGATGATGGCTATTTTGACTGGTGTGAGATGATATCTCATTGTAGTTTTGATTTGCATTTCTCTAATGGTTAATGATGTTGAGAATTCTTTCATGTGTTTGTTGGCAATCTGTATATCTTCTTTGGAGAAATGTCTATTTAGGTCTTCTGCTCAGTTTTGGATTGGGTTGTTTGTTTTTTGTTATTGAGCTGCATGAGCTGCTTGTAAATTTTGGAGATTAATCCTTTGTCAGTTGCTTCATTTGCAAATATTTTCTCCCACTCTGAGGGTTGTCTTTTGGTCTTGTTTATGGTTTCCTTTGCTGTGCAAAGGCTTTTAAGTTTCATTAGGTCCCATTTGTTTATTTTCGTTTTTATTTCCATTTCTCTAGGAGGTGGGTCAAAAAGGATCTTGCTGTGATTTATGTCATAGAGTGTTCTGCCTGTGTTTTCCTCTAAGAGTTTGATAGTGTCTGGCCTTACATTTATGTCTTTAATCCATACGACCCAGCAATCCCACTACTGGGCATATACCCTGAGAAAACCATAATTCAAAAAGAGTCATGTACCAAAATGTTCATTGCAGCTCTATTTACAATAGCCAGGACATGGAAGTAACCTATGTGTCCGTCAACAGATGAATGGATAAAGAAGATGTGGCACATATATACAATGGAATATTACTCAGCCATAAGAAGAAATGAAATTGAGTTATTTGTAGTGAGGTGGATGGACCTAGAGTCTGTCATACAGAGTGAAGTAAGTCAGAAAGAGAAAAACAAATACTGTATGCTAGCATATATATATATAGAATCTAAAAAAAAAAAAAGTCATGAAGAACCTAGGGGTAAGATGGGAATAAAGACGCAGACCTACTAGAGCATGGACTTGAGAATATGGGGAGGGGGAAGAGTAAGCTGTGACAAAGTGAGAGAGTGACATGGACATATATACACTACCAAACGTAAAATAGATAGCTAGTGGGAAGCAGCCACATAGCACAGGGAGATCAGCTCAGTGGTTTGTGACCACCTAGAGGGGTGGGATAGGGAGTGTTGTGGGGGAGGAGATGCAAGAGGGAAGAGATATGGGAACATATGTATTTGTATAACTGATTCACTTTGTTATAAAGCAGAGACTAACACACCATTGTAAAGCAATTATACTCCAATAAAGATGTTTAAAAAACAAAAAAAGACTTAGAAATGAAGAAGCTGGCAACCCAAAAATGCCAACAGTGAAGACCGAAAAGGGAAACAAAGCCTGCTCTCTCTTGGCAAAGGATCAGGAAAGGTGCAGCCTAGAAAGAGAGAATGCTTTTAGACAATAACTGTTCTACTCCAGACAAATACCACAGAAAAAACAGTGTCCTACACCCACCCATGATAGTAAAAACCAAATGGGGAGTCTAAACTTTCATCCTTTTGAGGCTGTAATGAGATGCACTAACACCCCTGCTCGAGTGGTGTTAGAGACAGCCAAATAGGGAGCTGAGACTTTTATCCCCACCAGCCAGTAAGAAGATTACCCACCCCCACATAGCATCAGTAGAGGCCATGAGGGGACCCTGGACTTCTACTCCCACTTGGCAGTAACAAAACATCCCTCCCTCTTCCCACTCTGTGTGTGTGTGTGTGTGTGTGTGTGTGTACAAGACAGAAAGGGGAGCGGGCCTTGTGAAGAGTCAGACCTTTCACCATTACTCAGTGGTTACAGGCCACCTCCATACCACCACAGTGTCTGTTAAGACCAGATGGTAAAGTGGAATCCCACCCCTGCCTCAAGTGACAATGAGGCTCAATAAGGAATCTGGACTTTTTCCTCCACCTGCCAGTAATGAGGTCACCTCCCCATTCCCTAGCTAGGGCAGTGTTAGAAAAAGGTCAGGTATAGCAAAATGTTTAAATAAAATCTAGAGTCTCATAATATGAATAAAAAATAACAAGTTTCAATCAAAAATAACTTATCATGAATCAGAAGGTCTCAAACCTGAATGAAAAATGACAATCAATAGATGCTAACACCAAGTTAACAGACATCTTAGAATTATCTGACGAAGATTTTAAAGCAGCAATAATAAAAATGTTTCAAAGAGTAATTATGAATACACTTGAAACAAATGAAAAAAATAGAAAGTCTCAGCAAAGAAATAGAAGATATGAAGAGTAACCACATGGAAATTTTAGAACTGAAACATACCATAACCAAAATAAAAATCTTAGTGGATGGCTCAACAGCAGAATAGAATGGACAAAGGAAAGAATCAGTGAGCAAGAAGATAGAAGAGAAATTATACAGTAGAGCACAAATAGACAGGAGAAAATTGAACAGAGCTCTGGAACAAGTGAGACTATAAGAAAAAAATATCTAACATTAATGTTATCAGAGTACTGGCAGGAGAGGAGAAAGGCAGGTGTGGAAAAGTACTTGAAAAAAAGAAGTGGCTGAAAATTTGTCAAATTTGACAAGAAACAAGCCTATAAACATAAGAAACTGAGTGAAATGAAGGCAGGATAAACTCAAAGAAATTCATGCCAAGATATATTATAATTAAATTCCTGAAAACTAAAACAAAGAAAAAATCTTGAAAGCAGCAAGAGAAAAGTGATATCTTACATGTAGGGGAAAAATTCAAATGACAGGGGATTTCTCATCAGAAAGCAAAGAGGCCAGAAAGAAGCAGCACAATATTTTTCAACTGCTCAAAGAAAATAACTGTTAATCCCAAATCCTATACACTTCAGAAATATCCATCAGAAATGAAAGGGAAGTCAAGACACCCTCAGATAAAGGAAAATAAAGAGAATTTGTCAGTGTTTAAAGTTGCTCTAGGTATTACATTATAAATATATGATGATAGATAGGCAGACAGGAAAATATAGACAGACAGGCAGGAAGATCCTATACAAGTTTTTTTTCATTTTAGTAATTCAAATGAATTCTAGAAAACTTACTTCTCTGTAATTCCCTTTCTCTCCTTCACTTATACTATGATTGTCTTTTTTTGTTTTTTTGAATTGGGGTATAGTTTTTTACAATATTGTGTTAGTTTCTACTCTTCAATGAAGTGGAGTTCCCTGTGCTATACAGCAGGTTCTCATTAGTTATCTATTTTATACATATTAGTGTATGTATGTCAATCCCAATCTCCCAATTCATTCCATCCCCTCTTTTCCCCCTTGGTGTACATGTTTGTTCTCTACGCCTGTGTCTCTATTTCTGCCTTGCAAACCAGTTCATCTGTACCATTTTTCTAGATTCCACATATATGGGTTTATATATGATATTTGTTTTTCTCTTTCTGACTTACTTCACTGTGTATAACAGTCTCTAGGTCCATCCACGTCTCTACAAATGACCCAATTTCATTCCTTTTTATGGCTGAGTAATATTCATTCCATTGTATATATGTACCACATCTTCTTTGTCCATTCATCTGTCAATGGACATTTAGGTTGTTTCCATGACCTGGCTATTGTAAATAGTGCTGCAGTGAACATCGGGGTGAATGTGTCTTTTTGAATTATGATTGTCTTAGATATTTCCACATTTAGAAGCACATCAGACAATGTTATAATTTTTAGCTTCAATCCTCAAACATACTTTAGAAAGCTCAAGAGATGGAAAGCCTATTTTATTTACCCATGTTTTTGTTTACAGTGGGTTTTTTTCCTTCATTTTTCATATTCCAACATTTCCTTTCTATTTAGAGAACCTCAACCTAAGTTTCACGCCATATACAAAAATTAAATCAAAATTGGTCATGGACTTAAATGTGTTAAAAAAATACTATAAAGCTTTTAGAACAAAATAGCAGGAGACAGTCTTTAAAATCTAAAGCTGGTCAAAGTAGTTTATAGAATTTCCATCACAACATAATACATACAAGAAAAAAAATGATAAATTAGATTTCATAAAATTTCAAAATTTTTGCTCTGTAAAGATCCTCTTAAAAGGTTGAAAAGACCTCCTACATAGTAGGGGAAAATAGTTGCCAATCATATATCCATATATAAAGAACTCTCAAAACTCCATATTTATAGAACAAACAATCCAATTAAAAAATGGACAAAATACATGAAGAAACATTTCACCAAAGAAGATATACAGATGGCAAATAAGCACATGAAAAGAATGTTAAAATCATTAGTCATTAGAGAAATCCCAATTTAACCATAATGAGGTATCACTACACACCTACAAGAATGAATAAAATAAAAAATAGTGACAGCATTAAATGCTGGAGTATGTAGAGATACTGAATCACTCATATATTGGTGTTAGGAATGGAAGACATACCACCACTCTGGAAAACAGTTGGGCAAGTCTTCGAAAAAACTAATTATGGAGCCAAGATGATGGAGTAGAGAGACCATGAGCTCATCTCTGATCATAGGCACATCAAAATTGCAACTATTTACAGAACGCTTGTGGATGCAAAAGCCTGGAAACTACCAGAAAAGATCTTCTACAGCTCAATATATAAAGAGGGAACCACAACAAGATGGGTAGGAGGGGTGCAGTTGTGATATAGTTAAGACCCATACCCCTGGGTGGGTGACCCACAAACAGGAGAATAATTACAATTGCAGAGGTTCTCCCTAAGGAACAAATAGTCTGATGTCCACATCAGGTTCCCAACCTGGAAGATGAGCCCCTGGAATGTTTGGCTTTAAAGGCCTGCAGGACTTAATTTCAGGAGACCTAGAAGGCTGTGGAAAATAGTGATTCCACTCTTAAAGTGTGCACACAAAATCCCACACACTTCAGGATCCAGGGCAGTAATTGGAAAGGGGATTGGGTCAGACCTACCTGCTGATCTTAGAGAGTCTTCTGGAGAGGCAGGAGGCAACTGGAGTTCACCCTGAGGATGTAGACACTGGCAGCAGCCATTTTCAGGAACTCATTCTACCATGTGGACATGAGTGCTGTCAAATGACATTTTGGAATTCTCCATCTAATTTATTAGCCTCAGGACCCAGTCCCACCCATGCCCACCATTCCATAGTCACCAGTACTGAGAAGCCTCAAGCCAAGAAACTAACTCAGAGATGACACAGCCCCACCTACCAGTCCACGGACTTTCTTAAAATCCCCTGAGCCCACAGCTGCCCCTGGACATGGCCCCACCCACCAGAGGGCCCAGGAGCAGGCCTCACACACCAGTGCACAGGAACTAGATCCAGAACCCCCAGGGCTCTGCAACCAGAGACCCTGGGTCCCAGCTCCACCCACCAGTGGTAAGGTACCATCCCCAGGAAAACCAAAGCCCTATAGCTTTCAGAACGAGCCCACACATCAGCAGGCCAGCACCAGCCATGGGACCGATTGATCCCCAGCTCCAGCCACCAGTGATTCTGCCTAACCTTGGGAACAGCCTCACTGACCAGTGGGCAACATCAGCCCCAGAAAAAACACAGCCCTGTAACCTTCAGACCCAGCCAACTCAACAGCAGGACAGTACCTGCTCTGGGACCTGCTGGGCCCCAACCCTGCCCACCATCAGGCAAACACTGCTTTGGGACACCCTGGATACCGTGGCTAGCTGTGTCAGGAACCAGCCCCACCCACAAGTGTTCCACTAACTTTGGGACCCTTGGGCCCTTCATCCAGGCCTTGGGACCCATCTCTGCCCACCAGTGGGCCAGCACTAGGCCCCAGGACCTTGTTTCACCCATCAGTGAGTGGGCATCAGCCTGGGGATATCCTGGACCCCATCTCAAACTACCAGTGAGCCAGCACTAGCTCTGGAGTCCTCCGAGGTTCTTCAGCTAACAGCCTCATGACCTGGCCCTGGCAAGCAGTGGCCAGTAGCCTTCACACAATACAAGTCCTCACAATCAGCTGGATGGGAGCCAGCCAAGCCTACCAGACTGCCCACAGTTGTCTGTCCACCACAACAGGAGGACCCAAGCAGTCCACATAGGGGGCACCCCTAGAGCAAATAGCTCTAGTGACCAGAGGGCAGTGAGCTGCTGGGACGCATAGGATGTCTCCTACAAAAGACCATTTCTCCAAGGTCAGGAAATGTAACCAGCCTACCAGATACATAGAAATGAAAACAGCATATTAGGCAAAATGAGGTGTCAGAGGAACCTGCCCAAAACAGATAAGATAAAAAACCCCAGAAGAAACTAAGTGAAGTGGATATAGCCAATCTACCTGAGAAAGGGTTCAAAGTAATAATTGTAAAGATGGTTAAAGAATTCAGAAGAATAATGGATAAACACAAAGAGAAGTTAGAAGTTTTTAGCAATGAATTAGAAAGTGTAAAGCACAACCAAACAGAGATGAAGAATATAATAACTAAGATGAAAAATACACTAGGAGAAATCAGGAAAACACTAGAATAAATGATACAGAGGAATAGATCAGTGAGCTGAAAGAGTAGTGGAAATCACTGAAGATGAACAGAAGAAAGAAAAAAGCACATAAAGAAATGAGGACCGTTTAAGAGACCTCTAGGACAACATCAAGCATACTATCATTCTCATTATAGTGGTCTGAGAAGGAGAAGGGAGATAGAAAATGACAGAGAGCATATTTGAAGATGTAATAGCTGAAAACTTCCCAAACCTGTGAAAGAAACAGACATCCAAGTCCAGGAAGTACAGAAAGTCTCAAACAGGATCAACCCAAAAAGGACTACAACAAGACACATTGTAATTAAAATGGCAAGAATTAAAGATAAAGAGAGAATATTAAAAAGCAGCAAGGGAAAAGCAACAAGTTACATACAAGGGAACTCCCATAAGGCTATCAGCTGACTTTTCAGCAGAAACTCTTCAGCCCAGAAGGGAGTAACACAATATATTTAAAATGATGGAAGGGAAAAACCTACAACCAAGAATACTATACCCAGGAAGGCTCTTATTCAGATTTCATGAAGAGATCAAAAGTTTTACAGATGAACAAATGTTAAAAAGAGTTCAGAACCACCCAACCAGCTTTATAAGAAATGTTGAAGGGACTCCTCTAAGTGAAAAAGTAAAGGCCACAGCTAGAAACATGAAAGTTACAAAAGGAAAAATCTCATAAGTAAAGGCAAATAAATCAACCATGCACAAAGGCAATATATCAACCATGTATAAAGCTAGTAGGAAGGTTAAAAGACAAAAGTAGTAAAATCATCTATAGTCACAATAAGCAGTTAATGGAATATACAAAACAGACGTAAAATATGATGTCAAAATCAGTAATCATGAGGTTTCAAAGGATGTGTAGAACTTTAGTAGGTAAACTAGAGAGGGAACGGTTTTTTCTGAGTACAGCCAGTGGCAAGTGTGAAGACACAGTTACAGAAGAGTCTGCACAAAGTCAGAGTGGGTGATCCAAGGAAAAGCCAGGAGGGATAGCCAGAAAAGAAAGGGAGCCCACAGGGGAGAACGAGGGAAAAAGGAGAGAAAAGAAAAGTAATAAACCAAGTATTGGAGAGACGTTCTTTTGAAAGTCAACTCAAAAGAGGCGTTTTGAATTGATTTAGAGGCAATGTAGAGCCGAGGCAGCAAGTGTGGCAGGAATTGGGCAGCAACTATCAAAAAAGCTATCAAAATGTTCGGGCATGATTTGTTCTTAATAAACCTGGGGTACTCTCAGCCTGAGATTCCATTGTCCTCGGAACGGTCATAGATTTTGTTGGTTGGTAGTTTTCCATTAGCTCCCTAATTACTGATGCACTCCAGGAAACATTCTCTCAGACAGATAACCACCTGATTATGGGAGACTCAAGCTGATTTACAGTGTCTGTGAATACCCTCTGCCTCCATTTTTTCCTTCATGCACTGGGGACAATATTTGCAAATCAGAAGAAAAATATTAGAAAAGCTGACATTTGTAATAGGTTCATTTTAGAAACATCTCTTGTTTTTCTTCTCAGGTTAGGTTTTATATTCATTTCAGGTTGCAGTGTTCAGTGCTTTTGTAGATGCCTTTTAGCAGAATTTTATGAGTGTTTGAAATCCTCACCCAGTATTTTTTTAAAACTAAGTAATGTGTTCCAAATTTTAACATTTTTCTGTAAACTGCTACATTTGTCTATTTATCATTCCACAGGCACCCCTAAGTGCTGGATTTTGTTATATGCTCTGGATACCCTGACAGAGGGTAAAGACATGTTCTCAAAAGATCCACAGTCTTGGGAAAAGAGTGACAAAGAAATCTGAGATGGTATGTGGTATAATAGATCTGGTGTGATCTGTTTGGGAGCACAGATCTGGGCTCCTATCTTTGAATGAAGTTATTAGGGGGATTGCTTTGGAGGAAATGAAATCTCAGAGTTTGCCAGATGATGATGCAGGGGACAAGCATTCTGGTGTTCTGGGCAAGCTGGTGCAAAGATAGAGGCCTAAGAGAGGGTTGTCATTCAGATATTCACAAGAAGATACATGTGGCTGATAAGGCTGAACGTGGGTGTAATGGAGGAAGTGATGAAAATAAGCTCAAGAAGGAGATATAGACCAGATGTTCAAGAAAATTATATTCCGCTCAGGAGTTTGGACTTTATCCAAAGGAAATGAGGAGCCATTGAACGAATCTGGCAGAGAATTGTAGGCTAGAGAGTTGGGCATTAGGGCAATCACTCCAGCTTCTCCACCTTTCCTCTAATTAACCTGTATTCTCCTGTCCACACCTCTCATCAGTTACCAAAGCGGATTTCCCAGAGAACAAGGGCTCAGTCTCTTTGCATTCCAGTGCCCAGTACTTTTCCAACAAATCTCAGCTTCTTTCCCAGTGAGAGGCTTCTGAACTCCTGCTGATTGTAGAGCCTGAGAAATTCCAACCTGCTGATTGATTTGATTTCATTCCACTGTAGTGCATGTAATTTCATGCTTCCAAGTGAAAGACATTTTCTGAAAATTCTTCAATCTCCCCAAATTACTTAGCTTTATATATTCATTCCCAGCTTCATTGGACTCTAAATAACCCAGTTTGGGAGAAAATGCTTGCCATGTGAAGCTCTGGTCATCAAGATTCAACAGTTACTTTGATTAGCTCTATCAAATTGTTGAACGCTATCCCAATGGAATGAAAAAACTTAAAGTTGGGGCATGTTACCAGACTAAAAAGGTTGCTTTCTGGAGATGCCAATGCACCTTTCTTCAAGGAAAGAAGGGGCTGATTCTTTTTAGTAATTAAGAAAAATATACTTTAGGGGTAAAATGGAAGGGTGTCTCCAAGGATTAGATAGATAGGTAGATCATAGATAGATAGATAGATAGATAGATAGAATAGCTTTTTAATGAAATAATACATTTTAATAACATTTTAAAATCAAAACAGAATAAAAATAATTTAAGTAAAATACTTTCCTAAATCATATCATTGCTAATATTTTCAAGAACATCCTTTAAGACATCTATGCATATATAAGGAACAACATATAATTTTATGTAAATAGAACCACATTTGTATATTTTAAAAATAAACTTTGTTATCTTATAGTAGTTTTAGATTTACAAAAAAAAAACCCAAAAAACTACAAAGATAGTACAGAGAGTTCCTATATACCCACCTCTAGTCTCCCCTATTATTAAAATCTTACTTTTACTGTGGTACATTTGTCACAATTAATGCACCAATATTAATAGATTATTATTAACTGCAGTCCTTCTTTTATTCAGACTGACTTAGAGTAGGTTTTCTGCTTGTTTTTTTTTTTAATTTGACAGCTTACTTCTCATCATTTTTCTGTTCCAGAATGCCATACAGTATACATTATGTTTACGCATCATGTCTTTTTAGGCTCATCTTGGCTATGATAGTTTATCAGACTTAGACAACCTTGATAGCTTTGAGGAGTCCTTGTAAGATATTTTGTAGAATGTCCCTTAATTGGGATTTGTCTCATGTTTTCTCATGCTTAGACTGGAGTTATGGGTTTTGAGAAGGAGGACCACAGAGGTAAAATAGCATTTTCATCACCTCACATCACATCCAGAGTACATACTATCAAAATGGCATTACTGTTGATGTTAAAAGTGATCACCTGGTTGAAATAGTATTTGTTGAGTTTCTCTACTGTAAAGTTACTCTTCCTCCCCTCCTTCTTTGCATATTGTACTCTTTGGCAGGAAGTTATAGGATAGCCCACATGATTAAGGAGTAGGGAGTTATGCTCCACCTCTTGAGGGTGGAGTATCTACATAAATTATCTAGAATTCTTCTAAATGGGAGATTTGTTTCTTCTTCCTCATTAATCATTTATTGTATGGGATTATGGATATTTATTTTATATATCTACATTATTTTTATAATATTACTTTTTTTTTCTTGGTCAAATTGTTCCAGCTCTGCCCATTGGGAAACTCTACCAGTTGGCTGCTGTGTCCTTTTGACATATCCCCATCAATGTGTGTGTGTGTGTGTGTGTTTCAGCACTTCCTTACTTTCTGGCACTCTAAGATGCACCAGGCATATTTTGTATATTTCTAGCTGTAGTCCTGGAATCGGTTATTTCTCCAATGAGCCCTGCTTCCTTTTATTGGAGAATGATGGTATAAACCATGATCTGAGCAATAGGTGTGCTTTTTTGCTACTAGGGTGTCATTGCTTCCAGGCCCTCCCAGCTAAAAGAGCAAGGAAATATGTGTGTATAATAAACCATGTATGTATATATATTTATAAATATTTCTATGCATAGCTATCTTATCTATATTAAACTAAACAATTTCATACTGATGTCTCCAACCCTAAGTCATTACCAGATAGATCCTCATTACCACCTCCTCCTTTTGCTTATTTGTGGCACTCTCACTCTAACAATGAAACCTACTTTCCTCCATCCATTCACCTAATTGTTCAATTCCAGTATACATATATAGTGCTTTCAGAACTCTTGATCCCTAACCCTGTGTGAAACAACTTTATCAAACAGATTACTTATGTACAATCCCATGCCATTTTCATAACCTGTTATTTCTTAAGTAAAAATAAGTATGTTGAAGATATCCTTTCAAGTCAATAAATGAAACCTAATCTATCATTCCAATATATATGTATAAACTGTGTTTGGATAGAGTATGCCATGTCTTATTAGCCATTGTAAGAATTTTGGCATTTTCTCTAAATGAGATGAGAAACTATTGGAGAAGGAGGGTCCTCTAAACTTTGTAAGATCACTCCAGCTGCTATGTTTTAAATAAACTGAAGGGAGGCAAGAGAAGAAGCCAGAAGACCAGGTGGGGGCTACTGCCTCCAGCCAAGAGATGATGGTGATGTGAGTCAGGGTGTTAGCAGTGGATTACTGGGAACTGGTCATATTTTAAAGATTCATCAACCGAATTTGCTTATAGATTGATCGTGGGCAGGAAAGAAATAGAAAATTCAAGGAGAGCTTTGATTTTTGTAGTTACCTAAGTTTCTGGCATGGGTAGGACAGCAGGAGGAGTAGGTGGTTCATTTTGTCTTGGTGGTGGTAGTCATGATCAAGAAATATGTGTTTGTCATGTTAAATGTGAGATATTATATTTATATTCAAAAAGAGAACTATTGGCCAACGGATGACTGCGAGATAGAAGAGGTGAGGCCACAAGTATCAAATCTACTTTATTTACACTGACTGAAAACACACTAGTGGGCCACTGAATAGGTCTTCAGAGCTAGAGTGTTCTCCGTATCACAGGCTCAACAACTGAAGTGCACCCTCTCTTCATCAAAGCATCATTTGTCCTGTGCATAAAATCCACCTCAGTTTCTTTCTAGACTTTCCCTCAAGGTGACCATGCTGAGACCACATGGTGCTCAGTGGCTTATCTTGGGATGATATTATAATGAGGTGGAGTCTCATAATTGAAGCATCTTGAAGTGGTACTGGTATAACTCAGCCTAATTTGTCAATCCCTCCTCTCTTTTTGGCTAACCTCATTCCATCATCCTCTTTCATGTTATTTTATCTGTTTATCCCAACATCACAAATTGAACACATTTTGTTTTTACTAGTGAACATACATCTTTCCTTCTTCTAAAATAAATTTCCCTTCGGACCTATTTTGTCTAAACCATACTTGATGTATTTAAATTTGGAAAATAGTTTTTTTTAATGATCTATTTAATATTTAACACTTGTGAACTTTGGACATGACATTTGACGTCTCTGGCCTCAGGGTTCTCATTTGTAATATGGGGTTGTTGGCATCTTTCCTGCCAAAATACTAAGAGCGTTAATAGCAATTGATACTTTATTTCAATGTTTTCAGATGACTTTCACATCTGTCATCTGATTTTTAATCCAATTATTTGTGGCAGGTATAAATCCCTGCTTAAACATAAGGAAATAATGGCTTAGAGAGATTTAGAAACTTACACAAGGTCATCAGTTATTCACTCAAGAAACAGGCACTTCATGCATATTCGTATACTAGGAGCTGTCCAAGGTGCCGATGTTAAAAAATAATGACAGAGGTTCTCTCATTGCCATGTTTACCTATGTTAACTGGCACTGGTACAAATATAACAAATTCTAATGTAATATAAAAAGCATCTATCAGTCCACTTTACAAGAATTTTGCAATGATTTGTGATATTATATTAAAAAGCCCTAGCACCAGTCAAGTAGGAGATATTCAATAAATGCCAACCAGTACAAGTATCATCTGAGTAGTGGTGTTTGAGGTAAGCATAATTATATCAATTGCCATTTACAGAGTGCCTCCTATATTCTGTCAGTATTTTAAAATATACTTTTAGTTAGAATCCTTTCATTACAAACAATAGGCACAGAGAAGCTGGTTTCTGCAGGGAAGGGGAGAACTTATTATAAAGGATACAGAACTATCTCATAGAACCAGCTCAAGGGCAGGCAGACAGCCAAGCTGCACAAAGGAAGCAGAACCGGAAGAGGGGAAAGTCAGAAGGAATCCAAGGACTTTTCTCTCTCAATCTCAGCTTCTCTCTACATATCTGTGACATTGTTTTATTTTTTACATATCAGCTTTCTCTGCTATTGGCTCCAAATTCTGGAAAGTGTCCACTTCTTTGCCTCTCTAATTTTAGTTTTGGTTTTTGTTGCTGCTGTTGTTATTTGTGGGTTTTGGGTTTTTTTTTTAAATATAGATCCCTCCATTCAAAGATAAGTCTAGAAAGAATTGGCATCACTCAAGCTTAATTCCAAACTCCTGATGAATGGCTCCTGATTGACCTAGTTTGGGGTCCACCCAGCAGTGATCTGAGTACACAAATGACTTCTGAAAATGCACCTCCCTGAAAATATTTCATCAAGAGACAAGAGGGATAATTTCCAAAGTAGAAGGAGGTGTCATTGTGAGCTGAGCGTGTACCTCAAGAGGGTATATGGCATGTCTAGACCCCATAGGACCCCTGCAAGGTAGCAAAGTAGAAATCATTTCACAGTTGTGTGCAATGAGAGTCTTGAATTCATTCTTTCAACAAACACTTATTAAGTGCCAACTAAGTGCCAGGCATGGAGCTAAGTGATGGGGAATGACAGTTTTTAACTTGTAAAGGTTGCTTTCTCTCAGAGATTATAGTCATCCAGTAAATCATCATATAAAAAATATGTAATCTCAGTTTTTACAGGGGCTACAAATAAGGGCAGGATTTATGAGAACATATAACAGGGGGAATGGACCTACCCTGGGAGTAGTTGTGGGGGCATGAGAGAAGAATACCTTATGGAAGTGAATTTGATTTGAGCTCTGAAAACTCAGTAGCGATTAATGGATGAGAGAGAGGTCCAGGAGCTTTCCAGACAGATGGGACATCAGGAGAAGTCAGAAAAAGAAACATGGCCAGTGTAGACAGAGTCCTAAAGAGAAGATAGGGAGAATGGTATACCATTAGCAGGTGCCAGAATATGAAGAGTTTAAAAATGTTGTTCTTGAAGTGCAATGGCTAACCACCTTTAAAGTCTTTAAATTGGAAGAGTGACATGATCGGGTTTTGTGTTTTATCAAGTCACTAGTGCCGTAGTGTGGAAAATGGATTGAAGGAGGGCAAGAGTGAATGTAAGGAGAATAATGCAGAGGCTATTTCAGTGTCTCAGAAGAAAAAGAGGATAGGAGTGGGGATAATGGGAATGAGTGAAAAAGAGACAGAATAGCACAAACTGTTTTCTTATTTCACTTTGTGTAACTAGTTCATTTAACAGACCAAGGAAAAGCCACTGAGATCCAGGGGCAAAGTTTGAGCTGGAACTTAAATCCATGCTGCCTGACTCCAAGTTTTATCCCATCCTATGTGACTAGGGTAGGTCTGAGATAATGTCTATTTTATTATTTATGATCATATAATGACATGGAACTGGTAAAAAGGCAAATAATATGCAGTACAGTGTTTAATAATAGTGAATCAAGAAGGAAAGAAAAATTATATCCTGGGACAGAAAATGTTGAATTCAAATGTGAAAGACAAAATATTTTTCATTCCCTCAATATTCTCTTCATTGCTGCTCTATTTACTTTACCATGAAACATTATGTGTACACACAGATTTCTTATAAAAGAGATACCACTTTTTTTTCTACTTAAAAAACAGCTTTCTTTCCCAGCTTTTAAAACTAAGGGTGCAGATGAAAGACTGAGAAAAAAATTGTTTGCCAACCTAGAGGAAATCCAGGAGCGGGCAGATGCAGGAGCACACACCATATCTTTTATTTTGCAGCAGTAGCCAAAGTTTTCATCTCTTCAGGAATCTGCTCAGAAAATCTGCTGAAGCCCAGCAAAAACTATCCCACTCCTGAACCCACTATCAAAGGAAAGCTGGTGAAGATGAAGCTGCAGCCCCAAGGGACCTAGAAAGAGAAACCCTGAATTCTCCCAAATGCTCATCCTCCCCTTAGAAGGTGGTGATACTTCTTGATTATGTGACTTTGGGCAAATTACCTCAGCTCTTGGTGCCATAGTTTTCTCAGTACTATTTGAAGATACAAAAATTACTTTCCTTATAAGGTTGTGTTCAAAATATAATGGGTGCCAAATGAATGAATATTGAAATGGAGAGGAAAAATATGATTTTTAAGCCCCTGATTATTTTACAGCTCAGAAAATGAGCATTACACTACATACAACATACCATAACTCCAGGGAAAAACATGATTAAGATGTGGTCACCAGTTCCCCTCTTTACATTCTCTCTTGACCAGTTTCAATAAGGTATCCATCTTCAACTTTCCAAAATAGGTCTTACCAGTGTCACCAGTACCTGCATTTTGATAAACCCAGAGGGCAATCCTTGGTCCTAACCTCACTTGATCTATCAGAGGTCAATCCTTGGTCCTAACCTCACTTGATCTATCAGCAGCATTTAACACAGGTCATTCTTCTGTGTTCCTTGGAACATTCCCTTCACTTCACCTTCTTAGGATACCGTTCTCTTCTCTCCTCTTCACTTACTTCCTTCTTTTCTGGCTCATCATCATGCCCTAGGTCTCTAAAAATTGAAATGTTTTAGGGCTCCTTTCTCAGATTTCTTCTACTTTCTATCCATGGTTACCCCTAGCTGATGTCATCCAGTTACATGATTTCAAATTTATCTGTAGCACTTTATAGTTTTACATCTCTAAGTCAGGTTTGTCCTCTGAACCCCAGACTTGTGCATCCAACTGTTAATTTGACATCACTGTTTGGCTGGCTGACAGGTATCTCAAAATTATGAGTTTCAAAATTGAACTTCTTATTCCCACAACCTCATAATCAGGCTGCTTCCACAGTCTATGCCCTCTTAGAAAATGTCAACTCTGTTCTCCCAGTAGCTCAAGCAAAATCTTTGGGGTCATCTTTGATTCTTCTTTTTCTCTCACACTTGGAATCCATTCCATCAGCCAACCTCTGTTTCTATCTACAAACTATATCAACTCCTCACCAACTTACCTCTCAACCAAGCCAATATCATCTTTTTCCTTGATCAATGGAAGAGTCTCTTAGCCTGGCTTTCTGGGATCCCTTCCCCCCTTGTCTCTTTCTGTCGATTCTCAACACAACATAATAATTTCTTAAAATGAAAATTTAATCATGGCAAACCTCTGCCCAAATTTCTCCAAGATCAGTCCATTTCACTTAGAGTAAAAGCCAGGTGCCTTTACGAGGACCATGAGGCCCTCTGCTCTGATACTTGCCCCAGCTCCACCTCAGCTCATCCTCTTCCTTCTGCTTCAGCCTCACTGGCTTCCTCGGTCTACCTCTGCCACAGGGTTCTGAGTTTCCCACTCTCCATATGACATAACCCTGCCTTGGCTTCAGATCTCTAATGAAATCCCCCAGTATGGCTTCTCTAACCACCCTCAATAAAATTCCATCTCCCCCTTAACTGTCTGCCCCCCTCCCGGATTTATTTCCTCCACAATACTTTTTTTTTTTTTTACTATTTCATATACTGCACATTCATTAACATGTTTTCTCCTATTACTGGAATGCAGTCTTCACGAGGACTCCATTACCTCTAACTGTAGCTACCAGACCAGTCTCTGGCATACATAAGATACACAAATAAATATTTGTTAAATTACCAAATAAATTAAGAATGCTGCCCCTGCCCTGGTAGACCCTACAGGTTTTGTTCAGTAAGTTCAGCTGAGGTTTTTCAGCACCTACTCAGTGCCAGACCTGGTTCTTGGAGCTGGGGATGTATAAATTAAGGAAACATGGTTTCAACCCTCTAGGAGCTGAAATCCTGGTGGTTGAGATGGATGAGCATTTGTCTGGGTGCCCCTCTCCTCACAGCCACCACCCAAAATGCAGGGTCTGAGAAAAGGCTTGCATATAGGTAGCTAATTTTATGAAGTGACCCAGAAAATAGGGGTAGAGTACTAGGAAGAATGAAAGGGGGAGCCAGCAAAAGCTAATATGAGTGCGTGGTATCAAACTGGTCGCTCTGTGGGCACCTGGAGCTCATATCTGCTCTGCCCCTCTGAGAAGTGGTATAGACCATGTCTCAGAATTATGGACCTGAGAGGCAGAGGAAGGGGGACTCCAGCCTCCACCCCCCTTTTCCCCACTGGGTAATGGTCACCTATGGCTTGATAACACCCTCCTGCTTCCAGGGTGTATATGGGTGAGTGCCATGGGCATTGAGAAGCCCCCAGGAGAAAGTGAGAAATGCCCAGTGCAGATGAACAGGGCAAGGCTGGCTTCCACCTGAGTGCCACTGGGCCACAAGGGGCTAGGAAAGGAGTAAGGTAGAGCATGTGAGGCATCCAAACAACGAGGAAAACAAGCAACAATACAAGAGACACTGAATTATGTGCTTCAGGTAAGTAAAAATAGAATGCAGGGATAGAATAAGGCGAAAAGGTTGATCACAGCTTGAATATAAGGGAAAGCTTTGAAGCTGTAGCAGAGTTTTAGTAGGGCATTGAAAGATGGGTAGAAGATAGACTATCTTTTGAATTAATTTTCAGCTATTTTAATGAATAAGAAAAGGCATAGGGAAAGGTTAGTAACACATTCATTTCACTCATTTCAATTCAACTCATTCTAAAAAGCAAGCAGTCACAGTTGAACCTACATAGGGCCTGGGGCATAGTAGGGGCTTAAAAATATTTGATGAGTGATTATAGACCAGAATCTAGCACAGACTACGAGGGCTAGACAAGAAGAGTGAGAAGGGAAAAATAGTTCCCATTTAATTGCATTTACAGTCCAGATGGGAGAATATAATTTTTGCATATATTTTTACAGACATGACACATTAAATAATTGTATGCTACTTAGTAATTCCACCTCTTTCTCCCCTACTTTCTAGTCTTTAAATACCAGATGCTATTTACTCAGCTACCAAGTAGACCCTTAGGATGGCCTTTCTGACAAGTTAGTATGGTGTAACACTAAAGCAGGCGGTTTGCATGCGTTTGGATTACCTGGTTATGGTAGATATACACATCAAAGTATGTTCTAGTCAGACTGTGTGCTGCTATAACACATTACCATAGACTGGGTGGCTTAAACAACAGACATTTATTTCTCATGGTTCTGGGAGCCGGAAGTCAGAGATCAGAGTGTTAGCCTGGTCAGGTTCTTGGTGAGGGCCCTCTTCCTGGTTATGTCCTCATATGGACTTGCCTTATGTGTACATGCAGAGAGATATCTCCTGTCTCTTTCTGTTTATTAGAGCATGAATCCTATCATGAGGGCTCCATCTTCATGACCTCATCTATACCTAATTACCTCCCAAAGGCCTCATCTCCAGCTACTATCACATTGGGACTTAGGGCTTTAGCATATGAATTTGGGAGTGACACAAACTTTTAGTTTATAGAAAAGCCTTTGCCAGTATCTTCCTGTATTCCTTATCAGATTGCAAATGTGGAATCTAAACATAGGTGAAAAAGGTTACTGGATGTAAACAGTCTTCAGAAAGTGGGAATTTGGACTGTGATAGTGAAAGAGGTTCTGGACAAAGTGGTTCATAAGTCTTGCTTAGATAGGAAAGTCGGATCAAGGTTGGAGGATCAGAGAACAACATTATAGGAATGCCTGCTAGTCCCAGACTCAGTGATGGACACTAAGGTACAAACGAGTTATGGTCTTTATCCCCAAGGATTTTAATGTAGAGTGAGCTTGCTGCTAAATGAACATTGGAGTTTAGGGATGGGAAAGTTGGAGAAAGGATAAGGTGATGCATCTGACCCCTTAAAAACTGTGTTTTTTTTTTCACCAATACTTTGCCTAAAGTATTGGTCTGATAATTTTGAAAAGGTATACTAGATCTACTAAAATAGAGCTATTGCACCTGTGTGCAATTCTATCCTAAACTGCATTTGTAATACAAATAGGTTTTTGCTAGGTTAACATGTATACCACTCTTTTTTTCAAAATGTTTGTTCTGAGTACTATATATACCCAGTATTATGGATGGGTGGGTGGATAAATAGATTGGTAGGTGATAGATAGATAGATAGATAGATAGATAGATAGATAGATAAATGTACATTCCTCAACTTCAAGATGTTCCCAGTCTAGTCGTAGAAGCCAGCGTACTAGTCTACACCTAACTCTCCTATAATGTGGCAGTTCTCTAGTAAAGATATGAACAGAAATTTGAGGGACAAGGAGAGAGCTCAAAGATTCTTCTTTGAACTGTGGGGAATGGATCTTGGATGTTTTCAGAGAGGAAATGACTTTTGGACACAGTCTTTCAAGGGGAGAGTTTCAACCTATGGAGATGCGGAAGAGACATTTCAAAGAGAGGGACAACAGAATCAAAGGTCACCGGTGAATGGTGTTTTCAGGAATGCTGAGTGGGCAGTGGTATAGCTGGAAGTGGCTGCAGGATTATATCACAGCAGGGGTGGGGATGGGGCTCGGCAGTGCTTGTAGGGGTGAGACTGCAGCTTGTAGGGGTGAGACTGCAAAGGCCTGACTAAGAGGCCCGGCTAAGGAGCTTGGCTTTCGTGTTGTTGGATTGGCAATTCCCATTTCTCAGAAGATGCCCCTCTAGAATAGGTTCCAAAAAAAATAATAAATTTGAAAAATTCTTTATGTTTTGGAGGTCCAGGTCACACATCACCTTATTAAACCTGCTGGAAAGTAAAAAAGCTTTTTAACTTAGTTTAATTCCAGCATTTTCCAAAAAGCTCTAAAACATACAAATATTTATTTCTTCCCCTCTCAACATCTCTTTGAATCTCATGGAACATCACTGCAGGGAATTCTTTGGAATGGAAGTGTTTAAGCAGGGAACTGGTGAGATCAATTTTACCTTTTTAAAATATCACTCTGTTTACAATGTGAGGCCTGGAGAGGAAGCCTTTAATTTGGAAATAAGGAGATGGAATCATAAGCTGTCATAGCGCTTTACCTGGAGACGGTGAAGTAGGGATTGGGCACCGGTGACAGAAGTGAGTAAAGTGGGAAATGGGAGCAAGTCGTAGGAGAGACTTGTGAGATCTGGCGACTTCGGCTTTGGGGACAAGGGGAGAGGTGTTGTGAGCCACTCACATTCTAGTCTGTGGAACTGGTGCAACATGTGCCATTTCACTGAATGAGCAGCAGACTTGCAAAGGAAGATGATGGTGGCTGACAAATTCTCTATAAGGCCCTTGGAGTTCAAGGTGCCTGTAGAAAAAGACATACTGAGAACCTTCCCCTTTCTAAAAAAATTTCCCCTGTGGTCTCCCCGCATCAGCCCCAGAAGGCTCATTCTACCACGCCTCCCTCTGCTTTGCTCTCCACACCTCCCTCTCCAGCTGCCTTGAGCTCATGGCCCTTCTCCAAGCATACCAAGCACATTCACAACTTCGTCCATTTGCTTCCGCTGTTCTCAGTCCACAGCGACCTTCCTGACGTCATGAGTTAGGGATTGTGTTTAACTGGTAGTAACAGAGACCCAGTTACAGTGGCTTAAAAATGTAAGAGTTTATGTTCATATATTAAAAAAAAAGTTAAGATGATGCACAGTCCATAGATTGTTTTTGACCTCACAAATTTACCAGGAACACCAACTTTTCTATCTCTCTATCCCCAGTCCTTAGCAAGTAGCCTTTATCCTCAAGGACACGGAGTGGTTGGTGGAGCTCCAGTCATCACCTCCACAGCTTAGAGAGAAAGAAGAAGCAAAAGAGGAAAAAAAAAAAATCACGTTCATGTCTCATTGACTATACCTAGATGGGAGGTGGCTGGGAAATATAATCCAGTCTTTTACTGTGATAATTGCTGCCTAGGGGGAAAAAAAAGTAGGAGGGGGTAAATTTTCTATTTAAAAGAAAGAAGAAGATGCATACAGGAGAGCAATCTCTGCCACATTGAACTCCATCTTTTGCAACTCTGCTCAGGGTTGATCCACCTTCCAATCAACCACCACCTTCTTGATAGGAACTTCTCAAATTGCCCTTCTGCCAGAGCAGCTCTTTGCTTCCGGAGCACATACATTGCCTTCTGTTCAGCGCTTACTTATGTCATGCTTGCTTTACCCTTTCTTGTTTAGGCTCATTTCTGCCAGCTCCTTTGAGCTAGATCACTTTTTATTAGTCTCTGCGTCTACTTTTGACCTCTCCACACCTCTGGCCTGTATTAGGAACTTAGAAGTTGAGTGTCACCCATGGTGCTCTTTCTTTAGTGTACATCAAAATCACCTGGAGGGCTTGTTCAAGTACAGATAGCTGGGCCCCACTCTGAGTTTCTGATTCAATAGATCTTGGTATAGGGCCTGAGAATATGCATTTCAAAAAGTTCCCAGTTGATGTTGATGCTGCTGGTCCAAATTTCACACTTTGAGAATCTTTATTGTAGAGGTCTCCTGCAGAGTCTTTTCTCTCACTAGATCCCAGGTACTTTCTTAATCCCAGGCTGGCTAGCTGTGTACCTATCTCCTTGCCCACAGTCCCCATCCTTTCCTCTTCTCTGCACTCTATTTTGCTGCCAGTAAAAGCACCCCAAATAAGGTGAGATGAGCCTTGTATTATAAATGGTAAATGGGCTGATGAAAGTCAAGGACATAGTCTGGATTAATCACACTGTATAGCTACCCAACCTTGCCTATCTCAGCCTTTGCCACCGCGACCTTCATGGTACCTCTCTTCTTCTCTGCTTTCTTTCCACCATGCTTAGACAGTCTCATGCTACCGAATCCCCAGTCTGCCTGCAGAGTGTTAATTCTATTCTGGGCATGAAAAATGCCCCTCCATTGCTAGGAGAACTGCTAACCCCACACACATCCTACCAGTGATATTTGTGAAATATTTCACTTGAACTAAAAGATTTTCTCCAGGCCAGTAATTATTGTCATTAACATTTAGATAAGTTGGCTCTTCCCTGCTCTGTATCACTCTGTGTTCCATTCACTCATAATGGAGTAATAGAGGGAGGACTGAAGAATCTCAACCCAAATGTTCTTTTTTTTTGGTGGGGGGCGGTACGCGGACCTCTCACTGTTGTGGCCTCTCCCGCTGCGGAGCACAGGCTCCGGACGCGCAGGCTCAGCGGCCATGGCTCACGGGCCAAGCTGCTCTGCAGCATGTAGGATCTTCCCGGACCGGGGCACGAACCTGTGTCCCCTGCATCGGCAGGTGGACTCTCAACCACTGTGCCACCAGGGAAGCCCAACCCAAATGTTCTTTGCTAACAAAGCCGACCACTTCATTTAGGATGGATTTTATATTCATTGCAGCTAGAGTCAGCCAGATGCCCTCCCTCCTCCCCCTCCCCCGCCCCTGCCTTCCTCTTCTGGGGCCCATGGTGGTCCTGAACCTTTTGACTCCTCAGTGACCCCAGTCAAAAGAACTTTAAGTCCTGCTGCTGCTCGTGAGCAAGAATGACTCATTTGGGGCTCCAAAACTGCATGGTTGTCCTGTGTGGCTCCCTAACTCCTCCCCCTGGGTCCATCTGCTGCGACCAGATCTGGAATCAGGGACCCCAGAGTCAAGCTTTGGGCACTCCCTTTGCTCTTAAAACACAACACACCTAAATCCCCTCCTAGATTTCTCCAACACGGAGATCTGTATACTGTGTCTATCACTTAGCATTTTTTTTCCCAAGTGGTTACCCAGTGTGTCCTTATCAGAAAGCCTAATCTAGTGGTATGCAATGGGCTTTGCAGGCAAAATGAGTTCCGACGTTATATATGTCGGGGGCAGCAGGTTGAGAAAGTGGAGAATTCAATCTGAGCTTGCAGAGTGGAGATGGCTGTGCACAAGGCTTTAGCGGCCAGCTGGTGTCACAGGGAGCAAGCAAACCCTTCAAAGGTGCTTGTGCAGCTCTTGTGGGTCTGACACTTTACAGATGTGACTGGTGCACAGGTCCACCTGCCTGTGAGCATAAAGGGCAGTCTCATTAACTTCTAATTGGCCACAGGAGAATGGGTGACTTCATGACCCAACCCCAACTCATTTTATCCACATTAAATTTTCAGTGGTTTACTTTCTGTTTCGTATTTTGGAAGTATTCAAATCTACCAAAAAAATTTAAAAACAGTAGTACCTTTTTTTTTTTTTACCTAGTTTCACTAATCAGGAACATTTTGACATATTTGCTTTAAACATCTCTCTCTCTCCCTCTCTGTTTCTCTCTCTCTCTCCACACACTATACACACATGCACACACACATACTTTTTTTTCTGAAAAATTGAAAGAAGTTGTAGAGTTCAAATCAGGTCAACCCCTCCTCTCTTTAGAAGCCTTTACTCACTATTGAAGTCAACCACTGGCTAAAAATAAGACCCTTTTCACAGCGTGATGTGAAATCGTTTTCCTGGCCCATGCACTCCATGGGAAGGGGCTGGAAACTGCTGCGTGGAGTTTGAGTCTTGTGTCTCTAGGCCAGTCTGACCTTTCCGCTACTTCTCCTAAACATTAGGAAGAACTCACAGAAATCATGTCTGCTGGGATAGTCGGATGACTAAATAATTTGTCACCCATACCAGGACACTTTAAATTGAATATTCAGCAAGATCATTCCTGGTTAATGGAGAAGTAAGGTCACTCTCAGGCCACAGCACCTTTTGTGGCCACAAAGCAGTAAGGTCAGGAACCAGGAGATGTGTGGGTTCAAGGTTGAACTTAACCATTTTATCAGTTTGTGGCCCTGACCACTTTTCCCACCCAGGTCTCATTTCTCTGGGCTCTTGCAATATTGCAAACAAAACAAAGCAAAAACGTACTTGTTAATACATTTTGAACACTCTAAAATGCTAAACAAATGTTAAGGAGCCTTTCCATGGAGATTCACGCATTAGTCAACCAAGCAGCCTGACTCTATTTTAGTTTAATATATTCTATATGTCGAGCACCGTGGTGAGGCCTTTGCCATTTTCATGGAACTACCCTGTCCTTTCCTACCTCTTCACCGTTTTCATGCTATTTTCTCTTCTGAAATACCCTCACTCATATCTTTGCCTACAAATCGACATCCTGCTGAAATATCACCTCCTCTAGGAAACCTTCCTGGGTTTTCACTCACTAAGAGACTTTTCCTACTCCAAATACCCATGGCACCAATTTTGTGCTGTTGAGAAAAACAGCCTCCTGGTTACAGGTATTTTTCTGCATGAGGCATCTTTCACATGAAACTAAGTAGTACTTGACAGCAATAATTACAGCTGTTTTGTCTTGCTTTATCTTCATCCCTGCACCTATGCCGTAGCCTTGCAAATACTTAGATTACAGATGTTTGTCAATTATCTCCTAGCTTTAAGTAACAGAAACCAGGCTCAAAATGGTTTAAATCATAAGGAAATTTATTATCTTATGTAACTAGAGGGAAAAGGTAAGGGAGGCCTCTAGGGAAGGTCCACCAGGGTTTCTGCTTTGCCCTCCTCCAGTTAAAGGCCACAGACCTTGCCAACAGAAACTAGGGATGCACATTTCCTAGTTTAATTTAGCACACCCAGAAAAGAGAGGGGAAACCTTTTCCCTATCCAAGGATTACAGTCCCATCCTTCAACCGACTTGGGCCAGTTTAGCTGATCTATGCATGTGTGGGCCAATAGCAGTTGCTAGGGGAATGCCATGCTTTTATTTATTTACTTTTTTAAAATAATGCCATGCTTTTAAAAACAGGATTGGGAAACAGTGTAGGTGGAATTACCATGGTGGATCTAGACTGCCAGCACTGTCCAACAGAACTTTCTGCAGTGAGGAAACACTGTATTTTTCATTGGGCAATAGAGCAGCCACTGGCCACACGTGGTTATTATGTATATGAAGCCTACAACTGAGAAAATGAAGATTTTATTTTAACTAATTGTAACTAATTTAAATAGCTAGTGGCTACCATATTGGACAGAGCAGGAGAGTGATCAATATGCAGCCTGGAGCTGGGGATAGAGTCAGATTTTCTGAGTCACATGGGCTGCAGTGGGCAGAGGGGAGATGTGAGTGAAATTTAGGCCCTGCTTGGAAAGAAGAGAGGGAAGTAAGTTCTGATTAGACAGGCAGGTCCTCTAAACCAGCAGTCCCCAATGTTTTAGAACCAGGGACCGGTTTTGTGGAAGACAACTTTTCCAGGGACTGGGGCGGGGGCGGGGGCGATGGGGAGCGGCAGATGAAGCTTCCCTCGCTCACCCACCACTCACCTCCTGCTATGCGGCCCGGGTCCTAACAGGCCGAAGATAGGTACTGGTCTGCGGCCCAGGGTTTGGGGACCCCTGCTCTAAACCCTTGCTGCCCAGAGTGTAGTCCATGGACCAAAGGCATAAGCATCACCTGGCAGCTTGTTCAAAAAGCAGAATCTTAGGCCCTATGTCAGGTAAACTGAATTGGAATCTATTTTAATAGGACAGCAGTTTCTGGTATATAACCCGTGCTTTAGCATAAAGACTTACAATCTAAAAGACCTGGATTCCCAACCTGGCTCTACCATTCACAGACTGCTAGTTAGGCAACCCACTTAAGCTCCCTGAGTCCCAATTTCCCCATCTCTAAAAATGGTACATCACAAGTTGCCTCACAGGGTTATTGTGATTATTTTCGAAATGAAATGCTGTGCATGAACTGCTTAGCACAAGCAGAGCATCTAATATATCCTCATTAAATCATGGTTTTGCTGACCTCTCTTCTAGGAGAGAGTACATCTGCTGCATGGAAAAATCCCCAGTCCTTTCCAAGACTGCACATAATAGATGTTCAATAATGTGGGTTGGAACAATACAGAAAAAATGATGGATTGAATGAGCGATTAGGAAATCCAGTGCCTCGCAAGTCACAGATGGGTCAATAAGTATAATAACAAATTATGTTAGTGAAAAACACAATTATTTCACATGTAGCATCAGGCTAATATTTGATTTTTCCATTTTGAGTTAAATAATTTCTTACCTTGATTCTTTTGCTAGAACTTCATTCTTAAAGGGGACAAGAAGGTACATTTTTTTTTCTACAAGATCATTCTCATTGCCAGGCTGTTAGTTTGCAAAGCATTGCAAATGACCTCTACATGTGTGCCCCTGCCCTGGCTATCTTTGGAAGCATTTATAAGAGGAGAAGGACGCTCGTGTGTCCCCACCATACATTCAGCACTTAGCTATGTGCTACCTGGTAGCAGCCCTCACATATCCTGAGTTTTCTCAATTAACCAGAGTCACCAGAGAGATTGCTTAAATTTTCAGGCATTTTGCATCATTCTCCCAAGTAGACTGATCTCCCCAGCCCTTCATAGCCAGACTAGGTCTCCCAGCACCTCCTGTGTCCCGTCCTTGTAAGACAGATAACATTCCACTTTGCAGTTATGTGCCCTGTACCTCCTTGTTAAGCCCAGTAAGCTGAGAACTACTGTGGATGGCCTGGGGCCTGGTGTTGGGAAAGAGAGCAGATCCTGCCCCAGATGACTGGAGTTGTTCACCACCTTTGCTGTTGACCTGAGTTATGATTTTGATCTTGGGTGACTTAGATCATCTCTGATCCTCCATGTTCTTATCTGTAAAAGAGACCAAAACAAACAAACAATTTCACAATATGTAAAATTTAAAGCATTATAAAAGTGTAAGACATTATCTGTTTCTATTCCTTACTGTCCTATCTAGCATCCACTTATTCCTACATTCACTTATTCATACACATTGATTGTCCATCTACTATGGAGGAGATTCTGAACAATGTACCAGGGTTACAGAAATAACAAAGGGCATAGTCCCTGACCTCAAGTAATTGACAGTCTCAGACAAGACATAGAAAACTGTGAGCACAGAGATGGGACCGGCTAGGGCAACATGAGGGAGTTAATAAATGCTTTTATGAGGTGAGTCTTGAGAGCTGAGTAGAAATTACCCAGACAAATAAGGGTGGAAAGATTCCAGACAGGAGGAAGAGCAGTGTGTTCACAACAAATCTTACTGTTGTTTTGCTTTGTTTAAAGAGAAGTATAAAGCTTATTGCTTACTTTAAATAAAACTCAGGAGGTATAGACCTTTCATTGCAGACGGGCCTTTTTTGTCTGTAACATGGTCTATTTAGTTCACTTGACAACTGACGGAAGTGAAATTCAGAAAAGTGCAGCAGCATCCTCAAGTCACACAGGTTGTTACTAGCGAAACTGACCTCTACGAACACCCATTCAAGCCCTCTCTCCCTCCCATAGTGCTGTCTCTCTGACCCAGGGGCCAGGTGATGATTTGGCATTCCTAGTAACCCTGACACGTTTGTCAGCACCAAACAGAAATGAACAATCAACACCTCTCCGCTGGACCCAGGTCATTTGCCAATAGGGTCTGTGTATGGATGTTTGCTATGAAGAAGAATTTTAAAACTTAGATCTGGGAGTTCTTGGCATTGTCCCACCTGGCACCCCGACTCACTTAGCTTCCCAGAACTCATAGGCTTAAGGAAAACTTAGTTAAAATCAAGTCAACAGAGAGCTCTCTGAGAAAATAACAAGGCAACACAGAAGTAAATTAGGCTTTTTATCTTTCTCTCCCTTTTTGCTGTTCTGTCATTCTCAACCCAACCTTTGATTCATCTGCATAATGTATACATACATTTGAATCTGAGAAAGATATCCTAAAATCTAATTCAATTACCACCAAAGCATCCAAAAGCTTGAAAGAATTTCAAAAGGTAACAGACAAAGATCAGCTTTAACATTATGCAGAAATCCATGGGCAGTCTTCTTTAAACAAAAAAGAGAGTTTATCGGAAATTCCCTGGCGGTCCAGTGGTTAGGACCCCATGCTCTCACTGCCGAGGACCCGGGTTCAGTCCCTGGTTGGGGAACTAAAATCCCACAAGCCGTGGCAGTGCAGCCAATCGATCAATCAATCAATAAGCAACAAGGATATATTTTTTTTAAAAAAAGAGAGAGTTTATTAAAGTTGATACTTAAATATCTGCAGTAATGGAATAGTTTATATATATATAAATATATATATGTGTGTATATATACATATACATATATATATACATATATATTTAATTGTAAGTTTATTTTCTGACTGTGTATAAACCAACCAAGATGAATAATATTTTGAAAACTTAAAAATTTATCTAATTATGATGACATGATAGTAGAAGGTGGGGTGGAATTATTGCTAGACATGAAATTCCAAACCTGGCCATGAGGCCCTGTGCCAGAGATAACAAATTGTGTGTGGTGGTGGGGTGGAAGTGCCCAGTATGATGTTGAGTTCATATGGGTCTATGCCTATTAATTTTCTACATTGATTGCTAAGACCTCCCTCTTAGCCTCACTTTCCCCATCAATAAAAAGGAGATAGTGCCTGTTCCTTCCATTTTCCACATGATTATAAAAATCTCACGATCTGGTGTATGTTTTAAAATATGATTTCAAAACGCAGGAGCTGATGGTGATATCTGCCATTTGGGTTGGGAGGAGGGTGGGCAAGGTGTCACGAGCTATTTCAGACTGAGTGGCCAGGAAGGCCTCTCTGAGGAAATGATGTGTGAGCAGAAATCCAAACAGAAGGAGTCAGCCATGGGTAGGACCGAGCATGGATATTCTAGGCAAGGAGACCAGCAAGCACGGAGGCCCACAAGACACTTATGAGCGAGACACCAATGAAAAACCAAATGCTGGTCACTGGCATCATGGAAACACAGTGAGGAAAGAGGAAAGAGCACAGTGAGGAAAGAGGGAGGTAAAGTTGGAGAGGCCCACAGAGCCATTCGTGAACGATGGGAACTTACTCTAAGGGAATGGGAACCCACTGGGGGATTGAAGCCAACATTTTCACTTACTGTGTAACCTTGAACAAGACTGTGAGCTCAGAGATGGATCCAACTTCTCCAAGCTTGCTTCTTCTTCTATAAAATGGACATACTAGTGCCCATATTGAACAATTATGTTGAGAATTGCATTCCCTATTCTGTATAACATATTCAGTATTTGACTCCTAACAGGCACCGTACCTATTACTGACTGCTATCGCTGCGGTTGGCAGTGTCACCATTATCATTATTATTATCTGATCTCAGTTAACTCGGGGGTAGCTACTGGTAAGAAAGAGGGGTAGCCAAAGAGACAAGGCCAATACTAGTATCACAAAGTTATATTTTATTTGCATAAATCAAATAAATAGCCTTATTTTTCTTTGTTCATATATTTCATTTTCCTTGTAGTCACAGGTCTATCATAGCCTCTGACTTTAGATGCTCCTGTTTAAGCTTATGTCAGGCAGTGACTGGCTTCTGAATAGTTCAGTGCTTGTGTCTCCAGGCCCATGAATCCAAGGGTCAGGCAGGGAGCCTGCTCTATCAGAGTGTGGGGCAAGCACCCAGATTGCAATCCAGGGGTCAGGCAACCCTTCTGGAAGCTGCCGGGGCTGATAACTAGTCTTGGATGTGGATAGTAGGTATTTTGACTCATCTCTCTTGAAAATAACAGTAATAGAACAAAACACATTTACTGCATCTGTTCTCTCACTATGGCTTGTAGAGAGGATGCCCAGCAAGCGTTGGTTTGGCTTAAGTGGGAAAACCAGAGAAGTGAGCTGGAGATGTTCCAGGTCTCATAACTACTCAGACATGCTTTGTAGATCCCGTGCTTGCCTTCCTCTTATTCTCAGAAGAAATGCATGGCGTTCTCATAATGTGGGCATAGGAATCTTTACTAGTAATCCTACAGTCTGCCTGTCTTTCCTCTTCCTCAACTTTTCTCTCTCTCTTCCTCCACTTCTACCTCGTTCTCCCTCTCTTTCTCTTCCCCTCCTTTCCCATCACTTTCTATATTTTTCCTTTATCTCTTCTTTCCTTTTCTTCTTTGTCTTTCTGTCATTGTGGATGTTGAATATCTATTGGTTCCAACTAAGAGCCAGAGATTTTTCTGGGCACTAGAGATACAAACACCAGTATCACTGGATAACTATGGACACACAAGGAAGAATACATCCTATGATATGTGGTTTTGTAGAAGCACAAAAGAAGATGGGTTGATCTTAATTGGGGCATCAGAAAGGCTTTACTCTTGGATTTGTTTTGGCGGGTAAGTAGACTGACAGAGACAGATAAAGAAGTAAAAGGCAGTTTCAGCCAAGGAAACAGCATGTGCAAAGGCACAGAAATGTAAAAAATCAGGATGCATCAAGGGAAGGCTGCAAGGAGGGGGCTTTTCAAGCCATGCTAAGAGGGATAGACTTCATAAAGGAGGAACTAGAGAGCCACTAAAGAATTTTAAGGGCAGACATGATATGATTAAATCTATGTGTTAGAAATAGCACTCTATATAGTATGTGGTGTATGAAATGAAACACGCCAATTAGGATTCTATTAGCTTTTCAGAATGAGAGTTGATAAATGTCTGAACCAAGCCAGTGACATAGTAGATGGAAGAAAGGAGGCAAAGAGGAGAAATATATTAAAGTGGCAGAAGCTTTAAGATGATACCTGCTTGGGTGGAAGGAAGTGGTGCAGTATGATTACAAACTTTCTGACCCTAGAATCTGATTGGATATTGGTAACATCCACTAAAATGGGGATGAGGAATGAGGATATTCTATATAGAGAAGGGTAGACATTTTGGGTTTGAAGTACCTGTGGGACCTCAGTAAGCAGATAACTATATTGATCTGAGACTCTGGCAGTCTCTGTTTCCAGATTCCTAACGGAGGGATTGCATTTAGTTGCATTAATTTGGAAAATGTATGTAAATCTCCTAGCAGTCTCTAGCACATAAACTCTTCTAAAATATCAGTTATCCCTTTCTTGTTCTTTTGTATGCCCATGGTACTCTGTACTTTTTTTTTTTTTTTTGCTGTACGCGGGCCTCTCACTGTCGTGGCCTCTCCCGTTGCGGAGCACAGGCTCCAGACGCGCAGGCTCAGCAGCCATGGCTCACGGGCCCAGCTGCTCCATGGCATGTGGGATCTTCCCGGACCAGGGCACGAACCCGTGTCCCCTGCATCGGCAGGTGGACTCTCAACCACTGCACCATCAGGGAAGCCCTACTCTGTACTTTTTTAAGAATCATCAGGGGCTGCATGTATGCCCTAAGAACTTTGGCAAAAGGGAAGTAGATTGCCTCCTGGGAGTGAAACCATGAGATCAACCACACATAGAAGCTCAGAGCAGAGATATGCAGTAGGCAGTCACTTGGTTCCTTGGCTGGCCTGATGAAAGGCCATCACATCTAAAGGGTACCTCTTCATGCATTTTTCTTTATTAGGAAGCAGGCTTTGTTCCATGCATCGCTCCTGCCATTAATTCCAGAAGAAAGGTGAAGACTAAGACCACAAAGGAGAAGAGATAGAGGGTAGTGGGGGGGAGGAGTAGAGGCCTTTCAGTTCTAGCATGGTGCCAAAAGGAGAAAGATTTGGAGCTTCCTCGGCCGAATTAGTTATGCTGCCTGCCTTCCTCAAGGAGCCCTGGCCAAAGGGGAGGCTGTGGAGGGAAGACAGCAAAGAATCCCCAGGGAGGCTGTGGGAGAATAGAAGATGCAGCTTCTCTCCTTCCCTGCTCCATCTGGATGGCGTGGGGGGCAGGAGGGGAGGGAGCTGGAGAGCAGCAAGGAGAGAGAATGATGCCAAAAGCTTAGCTTCTCTGTACATGGTGCCGAATCAAATCTTGGAGACATAGTTTTAGGTGAAGTAGAAAAAGATAGCTTTATTACTTTGCCAGGCAAAGGGAGACACAGTGGGCTCCTGCCTCAAAAAACTGTGTCCCCACTTGGAGAGGATAGTGAGAAGTTTTATAGTAACGGTTCAAAGAGGGCATGATCAGCTCATGGACAACCTTCTGATGGGTTGGTGGTGAGGTAAGTAGGAGTCAGCATCATCAGCCTTCAGGTTCCAACTGGTCTGGGGTCTATATGCTTGTGGGCAGCATACCATCATTAATTGTTAACTTCTCCCACTTGGAAGGGGTTTCAGTAACTGCAAAATAGTTCAAAGATATTGTTGCGTGTATCCGTTGATGGGGACCCAGGACCTTGCCCCAAGGCTGCGCTATTGTTTCCCTTGAGTGTTTGTTTCTCCCTGGTCTCTCATTCCCTCCCTTTCCTAATTAGTAACTGCTTGAAGCTGTCCATTGGAACTCAGGGAATGTCACGGAGGCTGAATGAAAGCTGTTTCCTGTAATCAAAGAAATGGGGGACACAGAAAGGCTTTGTGCCCAGGAGTCCCACAGAGCCCTGCTCACTGTCAAGAGAAGCACACAGAGAAATGTCTCTGCATAGACTGCAGCAGTCCCAGGGGTTTCCGAATGTGCAGGGATACCAGAGATGTTGAGAAGATGGTGGACCCTTGTAGGTCTGTGGCCAGAATGAGGCTACACAGTCTGGGGGATCTCAAGACAAGAGGCAATATTCTAGCATGACAGATTTCAACAACGATAGGTGCCAACATCATACTTAAAATAAAGACATACACACACACACACACACGCACGCACGCACATTTTCTTTTAATTTTACTTTAAAGAAAAAAAAAGGGACTTCCCTGGTGGTGCAGTGGTTAAGACTCCGAGCTCCCAATGCAGGGGGCCAGGGTCCGATCCCTCATCAGGGAACTAGATCCCACACACATGCCGCAACTAAGAGTTTGTATACCACAACTAAGGAGCCGGTGAGCCACAACTAAGGAGATTGCGAGCCACAACTAAGACCCGGCACAACCAAATGGATAATAAACAAATAAATATTAAATTTAAAAAAAGACAGGTGCATAGAAACCAATTCAAACCAACCACACTAGTAAGAAACGAGTGAGGGCATGACACCAACCAGAATGCCTCTTGTGGCTGCCATGACGTTACATGAGTTTCACCCCCACCAAGTTGCCAGGCTGGGGAGAAGAAGGAGGGAGGAGACCCTTTGGAGAAGAGAAACAGTTCCATCAGAGTGTTTGAATTTGATCCTACGGTCCCTCCAAAGAGAATAAGTTTAGTGAAAAAACCCCACAATATCTTAAAGAGGAAAGTGGTGATTATTGGTTTCACCCTTTCACCTCGTCCACCTCTGGGAATAAAAGTTTGTGAGAATACTTTGATCATTTATAGGAGAAAATAATAGCCCCATTCTTTTGCACACCTAAGGAATAAAGGGTACATTTTAGGCCCCTCTGTACAATCATGTAATCATCAAATTGCAATAAAAATGGGAGATTATCAGCCCTGGGAGTACAGCGAAAGCAACATTTTAAGCGGCAAACATTTTAGGCCACTCTGAGCAGTGATCTGAAAGGCAGTTGATTCCTGGTATGGAGGTGGATGCATAGGAATGTGGCCCCAGCACTTCACGTATTTCCGAACCCCTTGGCAAACCATCCTTACTGTGAAAAAGCTGAACCGGGCTATGTTTCCTGGTGCTCATCAGCATCCAGTTCCTCTGACTCCCTCATTCAGATTCCATGCCCACAAAGCCACCTCCTTCATTGTCTCTTGACTCATCACGTTTGTCATCAGGAAATAGTGTCCCAGTCACAGGAGGTTCAGATCCCATCCCGGTAATCGTTCATAGTAAACACGCAAGTGGTCCCTGATGATGATTTTGTTTCCCATGTACCTTGATTCCAGGGAGAGACTTCGACGACAACCCCAGTGCAAACTTCCTAATCTCAAGAAGTGTTATTTCTCAAACCCCTCTCCATCTCTGTTATCACACTAGTCCATGCCACCAACCAACCTCCGCCTAGACAGCTGCATGGCCTCCTGACCTGAGACCCTGCTTAGCCAAAGTGAAATTTTCAAACTTGACTCCGATCATGTTATTGTCCTGCTCAGAATGCCCCAGCGGTTCACACTCAGAATAGATTCTGGACTCTTCCCTCACAGTCCACAAAGACCTTCATGTACGGCGCCTGCCCCCTCCGTCACCTTCACCCTCTACCATGTCATCCTCACTGTGACACCCCCATACCTGGCTCCTCGTGGGCTCAGAGACTTTGCCTTTCCCAAGGTTCTTCCCCTGGCATTTTAATTGCAGGCACACACCCCCGCCCCCTTCATTCAGGTGTTTCCTCAGGTGTCATCTCCTTTTTGTTCTCTAACAAGGCTTGCCTTCCCTGTTACTTTTGAACATAATATTCTACCTTATGTACTTTTTTCCAAAGCATTTATCACTGCCTCATATATTACATACTATTTATAGTCTTACTCTTTTCCCATGGTTTAAGCCTAACAAAGCTTAAAGTTTACCACTGTGTCCCGAACTCTTGAAACAGTATTTGGCACATAAAGGGAGTTCAGTGCATGTTTGTTGATTGAATGAAAGAATGAATGAACAGTGAAGGAAATCAGCTTTCTGATTCCAACATTGATCTTCTGTACATATTAGTTAGATTTCTCTCAATGCAGGGTACTGTAAGGATACTGTCTCTAGGTCTTCTAAGCCTGCAGAGAGATCCTGGAATATACCTAAGAGAAAAGTGGCTTCTATCTCTAGCCCTGGAGTGAAGATGGGTTTGAATCCCAGGACTTCCTAGCTGTGTGACTCTACACATTATACTCTATCTCTTTGGGCTTCTGAAATTTTGTTTCCCCATGTGTAAAATGGAAACAGTAACAGTCCCTACTTCATAGGACTCATGTGAACATGAATAGAATAATTACCAGGGGAGAATGGGGGCAGGGGAGAGATAAATTAGGAGATTGGGATTGATATATACATACTACTATCTATAAAATAGATAACTAATAAGGACCTACTGTACACCACAGGGAACTCTACTCAGTACTCTTGTAATGACCTATATGGGAAAAGAATCTCAAAGAGTGGATATATGTATATGAATAACTGATTCATTTTGCTGTACAGCAGAAACTAATACAACCTTGTAAATCAAAAATAATAAATAAATGAATAATACATGTGAAGGCCTAGCCCAGCACCTGGCACAGAGTAATAGTGGAGATATAGACACACATAATTTTTTTTTAATCGTATGGTCTCTGTGAGGAGACTATTTACTAAGCCCCAAACAGTGTCTTTCTTGCTCATCATATGACCTCAGAGTTTACCTACTCAACTGAATTAACTCTCCTCGTGTGTTCTTATCTTTATCTCGCTCTTTTGCTTATAGAGACAATGGTGTTTAAATCTCCTCCTGTTTGTCTTTTCTACTCTGTCATAAAAATGATGCATAATCAGAGAGCCGAAGAAAAGGTAGCACATTTATGGTGTCAACTTTGGACTCAGGTCTGAGTTTGAATCTCAGCTGTATGATTTACTATTTGGGTGACCTTGCACAAAATGGTCATCCTCTCTGGTCCTCTCCTTTTTCCTGTTTCAAACGTGAATAATACTAGCTACTTCTCAGAGTTGTGATAGGAATTAAATACAGGTAAAGCATCTATTAGGTGCCTGTAAACCAGTTTAACTTGTTACCACATTCAAGAATTCCAGGGATAGTTCTATGAATGGCAGACAAGTGTATGGTTAGGAGCACAGACTTTGAAGCTCGGTTGCCTTGGCTTAAATCCTCTGTCCAACACTCATCAGCTTTTGGAACTCCCATTTGAGTCACTTGACCCACAGGTGCCTCAGTTTCCTCACCAGTAAAAAGAGAATAGTATCTACATCACAGTGTAGGGCTAGCAATTAGTAAATTCTAAACACAGCCACACACACACACATTTGTGGATATTAGTGAACATAATGTCCCTTTATAGTTGAAAAAGTGTTAATAAAAAAAAAGAAGAAAAAACAATGATATTCTTATTCTTCTACATGCTGGAAACTCTTCCTTCATTTTTCCCCAGTGAAACTTCCTCCCTCCCTAATCATTCAGCCTATTTCATCTATTTAATATCTCACTAGAAAATACATCTTTCTTCTCACATTCAATATTTCTTTGTGCCTTTATTAAGTGTAACTAGAGGCTCCAGTCTGCATGAATGATTCTTTATCAAATAAAGCTGGGTTACATTATACTCTTGGGAGCAAAAGCTGAACTTTGGTGTTTTATTTTTTATCAACTCATATTTATTAAGGTCCTATGTTGCTGACAGTATGCTATTCTTAAAAATATTCCAAACATAAAAAATCCACAGCCCCATGTTGAGAGAGGCTTAAAGGAAATGCAGGGGGAAAAAAAGAATAAAAAAGAAAACAACGCTTGTATTATAACAGTGACCGTGCAGATCATTTTATTTGGTTTTAAAATGCCCTCCATGTGGTTGACATGTTATCTGATTAATCAATTGGGGAAAATTAAATGATGTGTTTCTGTATCTCCTCCCTAGCTCTGATTCTTCTAAAAGAACAAAACAAGACAAGTCTTTTAATGTCCAATCCTTCCAAGTTTTTTCTAAATTTATATTATTATGAAGTACTACATATTTGCCAGTTGCTAAGGTCACTAGGATGAGTAATTCCTTTTTAAATGTGGTTGCAAAATAAACATTGCCCATCATTCTTTTATTAAGTTTATGTTAAATGATTTTCAAAATATATCACTGTGTTAATTAAGCTGCTTGCAAACCTTGATTCTCATAAAAATAGCTATTTCTAGCTTATCTCTGGATGAGGAATTACAGTTTTCTATGTGCTCAGAAACTGATGTTTCTCTATCTTCCCATTTGCCAAGTGGTGTAGAGGGAACAGTACAACCTTGGGGGTCATGGAGTTCTGGCTGTGAATCCTGACTGGCTACTCAATTAAGTGAGTTGCCTTGGGTACTTACTTGATTGCTCCAAGCTTCACTTTCTCTATCTGCAAAATGAATAAATAATTCCTTACTTTGTAAGGTCGCTGTGAAGATTAAAGGTAATCATGTATCTAAAGTACCTAGCTCATAGAAGACAATTAATAAATAGTAGCGTTTTTTTTTAATATTTGCATACATTAAATTTTACATAAAAATGTAAAGACCTACTTGCTTCCCAGGAGACCTCCTTTGCAGTAAAACACAATTACTCAATACAGCTAGTACGAAAGAAATGAAACAGCACATCTATGAAGGAGAAGAAAAATATTCTAACAGGAAGAACTAAGTGTTAAATGCAAACTCCACTTCCAGGCAGCCAAGGCAATAAGCACAGTTCTCAGGAACTAACTAAGGGAGAATGTAATAACAAAGAGAGTAAACAACATCTTGGTAAAATAACCTAGACCAAGTTTAGCATGTGGATCCTGAAACAGAGAGCACAAAAAACCTTAGGAATAAATGACTGAATTACAACTTTATAAGAAACTAGAAGCATCTAGCATCCTTTAGCATTTGATTTTGCCCATTTTATAGGTAAAAGAACTGAGTCTCAAAAGTTTAAGCAATATGCTCAAGATTACACTCTAGTAAGTGGCAGAGATGGGATTTTGACCCAGGATTTTTGTTTATTGCTTTTTTATGCATTTTATTTTCTTTTACCTTTGAGATTGTGCACAGAAATACATATATATATATATATATATATATATATATATATATATATATATATATACATTAGTTTGGGGGGAACTACGTCTTAGAGAATGAAATTCAGTGTAGCTTTACCTTTCATTAAGATCCCTAGTATAGTGACATATGTTATCTTGTACCAGCAGTAGAATTTTTTTCTAAACATCTATATGCTAACTTTCAATTTAGGACTAATGTCCCTGTTGGAAAAATTAAATATGACATGTGATCATTTTCAGTTTGCTTAGTGAACTTCCTAAAAAAACATCATTTGGATAAGTAACCATGTATAAAACATAGGTCTACAGAAATAGCTCACTGCACTAGAATATGGTCATGACTATCAGGTATTAAAATAGGTGTAGGTTTTATTCATTTAACAAACATGTATTGAGTGTCCATTAAATTCCATTTACTGTTATGAACCTGAAAGGAGACACAGTGAGGAATAAAACACAGTGAACAATTTTGAAGACATCACAGTCCGGTCAGAAAGACTGATGGATAAGCAAATAGGTACAAAACAGTGTGATCGGTACCAAGTCATCATAGTTCAAACCATGTGATAATTGCTAGGTTCCTAAAATATATGTGGTTCATGGTTAGTGCAGTCACCCAAAATAACCATCAGGGACTGTTTAAGATTGGTTTCCCTAGGAAGCAGACTCAGATTGATTTTAACTTGCAAGAGATTATTAAAGAGTACTTTTGGGATCAGCGTTGTAGATGGGAAGGTGAAGAGGCAGCCTGTCATAGAGGCCAAAGAGCAACCTCAGCTGACCCCTATGAGGAAATCTGTAGATTGGATGACCTTTCACAGCTGTCTTCTATTGCAATAATAAGGCTGGGATTTTGTAACATCTTAGCCCATCAATTTCCTAGGGTGGGGTATATCGGCCACCCTAGGAAAGGGATGTGGCTTTAGGCAAGGTAACTCTGTGCAGCTGATACATCCCAAAGGGATTGGTGGTTGAGGGTCTCCTGTCAGAGATATTCCCAGAAGGAGGGGTAACTATCTTTCAATCTTGCATTGAGATCTGGGCAGCATTTCCCAGCACCCACCACAGGGACCTGAAATCTGCACCCTTCCCTTCCACCATCCTCATTATGTTGCCTTTTGTCCTCAAAAGATCTCTTAATGTTCACAAGTTCATAGCTACTCAGCTCCAAATTTAACATTTCCACACAGGAGCATAGAAAACAGGGAAGAAGCAAAAGGACCATCATCTCACAATATTCTCTTTCTTATTAGAGAAAAATCTTTCTCAAAACTTTATCAGAAGGGTTCTCTGTACATTTCACTGACCATAAATGCTGCCAGGACAAAATCAAGGTTAATTATCCAGGAAGAAAGGAAAATGACCATTGGGTAGAGTTATGGCTGGATGTTTGTGTCCTCCACAATTCATGTATTGAAACCTAATGCCCAATGCAATAGGATTTGGAGGTGGGGACTTTGGGAGGTGATTTGGTCATGAGAGTGGAGTCCTCATGAATGGGATTAGTGCCCTTATGAAAGAGGCTCCACAGAGTTCCCTCACCCCTTCTGTCATGTGAGGACACAGCAGGAAGATGGCGGTCTATAAACCAGGAAACAAGGGCTCACTAGACACTGACTCTGTCAGCACCTTGATCTTGGACTTTCCACCCTCAAGGGCTGTGAGAAATAAATGTTTGGTGTTTAAGCCTATGTCCATAGTATTGTCTAAACCCAAATGGACTGAGACTGGTAGGCTGGGTCAGAACTGACCCTAGTGCCACAGTGGGATGCCCAAGTTGCACTGGGGATTTGAGAGGGTGGTTCCATGCAGGATGTCACAAGGCAGAGGGGGATGTTCACGTAGTATCCACTTAAGGCTTCTGTGTTCAGGTTTTTTCCCAGGATTTTGAGTCTGAGGCAAGTCTGTGAAAGCTAGCATTGCTCAACCTCAGTTTCCTGCTCTGTAATGGAAATAATAATAATAAATAAGGCAGTTAAAAGTTATAGGAGCTAATGGAGTTAAAAGCATGCTATAAACTGAAGAATTAGGAAAGAAGTAGTAAGCAGTGTTAATAATGCTACCTATTGAAATTCACTAATGTAAATCCAGAAAACAAGAGGAGCTTAATACAGATAGATTCTAATAAAACATGCCATTAATTTCAAGACATGATAAAAACACTCCTTAATACTTTTTTGTGCAGTGATCTTTGCCAATCAAATTTAATCCTGTTTTCTTGCTGGCTAAATGTCTTCAAAGAATCCTGAAGTTTTCTTGTTAAATGTCAAACTCTTCACATTAGGTAACAAAGATTCCCTGGTCGTGCCCTCATTTTCCTTTCTAGTCCATGTATCCTAGGCCCTCATTTAATCTTCTCCAGCCACAAAGTCTCATAGTGCCCCACATGCATCAAACCTTTTCTTACATATTATCTTTTTACCTCAAATGCCCCTTCACACTTACTCACCTGCTACCTCTTCATGCTAGACACTGGTGAGGAGTGTCATCCATTCACATGCCTCCTTGACCCTCCTTCAGATTGAGGCGCTGGACCTTCAGCTTGACCTATGAATATCACCATCATAGCACATCATACACCTTGTCATTTTCATTTTCGTATTTTCACCGTGATCTTCTGATCTCCGTGATGGCAGGACCTAATCTGATGGCAAGAGTCTGATTTGTCTCTGTCCACTGAGTATGTACCATGTTCTCAGTAAATATATGTGTGGGTTAAATGGAGACACTGCATGCTACACATCTCAATATAGTCTGTAGACATACAGTGTTCTTAAGAGGATAGAATATTGGAGTCAGGCTGCCTGAATTTGATCTTGGCTCTACCATTTTCAAGTTATGTGACCATTGGCAAATAGTTAACCTTTCTCTAAAGTGAAAACTAAACAAGAAAAACTAAATAAGAAAAATCATGTAAGACAACCAAGAGTGCCAGGCACAAAGATACACTCAAAAATTTAGTCATGCTGATGATAATGATGATGTAAGGAAGAAATCCCATGGATAGGTATCAAATCCTTCATATCCTCCACTAACAATGGGATGTCAACTATTACTCTGAATTATTCTTTGACTCCAAGAATGCCAATGGGATTCCTCATGTTATGATGGACATGTAATAGGCAATCAATAACTATATATTAATAATAAATAACATATATATATATATGCTATGTGCCAAATAGTGTTCTAAAGGGTTTCATATACATTAATTTGTTAATCCTCATCAATCCTTTGAGGTAGTTACCATTATTATTCCCATTTTTGCAGATAAGGAAACTGAGGCACACAGAGGTTAAATGACCTATGCTGCTGGCCAGAGGCAGAGGTGGAATTCAAACTTAAGCAGCCAAGCTCCAAAATCTGTTCTCTTTCTTATTATAATATCCTGAATGAGTACGTGAATGAATAAACCTTATCACTTAAATATATTCAGTAGGGCAGACCTGAGCGTCCTGGCTGAGGTTGCCTCTTCACTAGCCAACCACCTGACAATGCCGGACACTGAGAGTGGTGTAGCATGGCTCGCCCAGCTCTGTGTGAGCCCCTGCCTGTGGCCATCCCGGACTGGGCACTTCTGGAGTGACTGTGACTAACTCCCCATCCCCCAGCAGCCACCAGAGACCCTCACCCCAGCAGCCTGGCTGGTGACCCCGCAGTGCCCACTCTCTACCTCTCTGTCCTTGCTCTGCCCATCCCTGGTGTGGCACTGGTCAGGCGTGAGCCTGGCGTCAGTGTCTAAATGTCCATCATTCTTAGACCAAAAAAAAAAAAAAAATCAGAAAAGGAATCTATATGCCCTGTTCTTAAACCCAGTATAATTTAAATTTATCACTTCTATCTCCTTTTTTTTTGTAGCCATATTCTGTGTTGCTTCTACTTTTGATTTCCCCACAAATATACCAGGAAGTGGAAATTAATCGCATGGAATGAGATGCTAGCACTGAGAAGGTCAGTGTGTCTGCATCTCTGTGTTTAACAATTAAGAATATATAGATTGGCATTAGATCAGACTAGTCTTGTTGTTTGGGGCCCACTCTACAGCCAAACAAAACTATCCATGGCCCACTTTTGAGGTTCTGGATGACCCTGGGCCAGGCTGATCAGGTGAAATGTTTAACTACAGCAGCCAACAGCAGCAAAGTCAAAGAGCAAATTTAAAACATGGTAGGGATCAAAAGCCAAAGAATAAGTTGGTGGAGTAATAAAAAGAAGGATAAAGTGTAACCTTATGTATGGAAATGAGTCAAGTGTTGGAAAGTCATTGAGATCCACACTAGATTGTGAAATAAACAGAAGAAGGTCAGGGTAAGTGGTACCATTGAGCCTGCTGTGGTGATTCTTCTGTGATGTCGAATTAAGACATTAGGGATTTCCAAGCATCCTAGTTTCCTTACTAACCCAGTATAAATTTGTCTTCAATGAATTTATCTAAGCTATGTCTTAAAATGTTAACAAATGTAGCCAGAAACTGGACATAAAAAAAGAAAGAGAATTTAGAAATTATTTATCCCTTTCATTTTAAAATAACTCAGCTGTGCCTAAATACATTGACATTGGTCTATAATCACTCAATTAAAGAAATATACTTTACAAGATTGCAACCCCTGCAGAAAGTGAAACTTCCTTATTCATCCTAAACTTAGTATTTTTAATTTCCAAAGATGTCCCCCCCAAAAGAAACCCTACTTTGGGAATACTATAATTGAGTAAAAGTCAAAACTTCCATACAGATATAATCCCCAGTCTTGCAAGTAAAAGTCTTTAAGAAAAAAATGATTTTTCACCATTTCATGGAGGAGCCATCCATTCAGGAAGAGTGATTAGATATAAATACATAATGAATTTCAGGTGAATGAATGCACAGTGGCCTCATGATTATAGTTACCTTCTGGTTGCTACTGCAGGATGTCAAAATGTGTGCTGCAGATAGACACAGCACAGGGAATTGGGGCTGGATTTACCCCTTCAGAATTCCAAACTCCCCTTTACAGATAAAGAAATTAAACAAGTTGGCATCAACAGCTTCCCAATGTGATACACTGAGAATTCATTGAAACCTATGTATGTAATGTTCAGGCAAAATAAAAGTTTAACCTGAATCCAATCATGAGAAAATAATCAAGCCATAATGAGGGATATTCTACAAAATAAATGACCTGGACATTTTGAAAATATCATTAATGTCTTTAAAAGTTAAAAGAAAAAGCCTGACTGACATTTACAGAGACATGACAACTGAACACAATGTAATTCTTTTTTTCTTTTTTTGTTAAACTTATTTTTTTAATAGATCTTTATTGGAGTATAATTCCTTCACAATACTGTGTTAGTTTCTGTTGTACACAAAAGTGAATCAGCCATATGCAAACATATATCCCCCTATCCCCTCCCTCTTGAGCCTCTCTCCCATCCTCCTTGTCCCACCCCTCTAGGTCATTGCAAAGCAGATCTCCCTGTGCTATGCTGCTGCTTCCCACTAGCTAACTATTTTACATTCGGTAGTGTATATATGTTGATGCTACTCTCACTTCACCCCAGCTTCCCCCTCCACCCCTGTGTCCTCAAGTCCATTCTCTTTGTCTGCATCTTTATTCCTGCCCTGCAGCTAGCTTCATCAGTACTTTTTTTTTTTTTTTTTTTAAGACAGTGTAATTCTTGGTTGAATCTTGGATTAGGGAAAAAACTATAAATAAAATAACTGAGATAATTGGAGAAATTTAAATATTGAAGGTGCATTAGATAATGGAATTGCCTTAATGTCAAATGTCCTGAGTATGATTATCGTATTATGGTTGTGCAGACCCTTCTTATTCTAAGGAAACACACACTGAAGTATTTAGAAGTAAATTTTCTTGATCTCTGCAATTAACTCTAAAATGGCTAGACCAAAAATAAATATATGAATGTATGTATGTATGTATGTGTGTACACACATACATACATACACACATAGATAGAAAAAACATGTGGCAAAAGGTTAACAATAGATGTATCTAGGTGTAAAGAATATGGATGTTCATTGTACTATTTTATAACATTTCTTTACATTTGAAATTATTTCAAATAAATAGAGGGACAAATGTAGAATAAGGGCTTACTACTCTAAACCAGATAGAAAACATGGACTCTTCACATAATTGGCAGTAAAAAATATGTTGAATGAATAAAAAAATGATCATTTCTGGGATATTCCTCATGCCTATCTCTATGTTTCTTCCTCACAATCCTTTAAGAGTCATAAATATCATCATTACTAACTTATTTCTTTGGATTAAGTCTTACCTTACTTGAGCCCCTTAGTTAAGATGAAAATATTATTGGAAAGATCAACATACATTCACCCTCATTTTCCAGTTAAACTGAATATTTCACTTTTCTGTTGCAGTTCATAGAAAAATTATTTAATCTTTTTATTCTTCAATTTTCTAACCTTTGAAATGGGGATAATAATGTAATTATTGCTGTGAGTAAATCAAATAATTGTGAGGATTAAATGTGACAGTAAATTAAAATGCTCACAAGTAATGAGCACTTAACTAATGGCAGATATTATCATTATTTTGCATGTATAAAGCCTACTTGCTTTCCTGGTACATTCACAGGCTATTTCCTGGTCATGCTTTCCATTTTACTTCCCAGTATAACCATAATATAATAATTATGGTGGGAAAATAGTAGAACGTCTCTTGTGCCCAACAGTGTTATACCTATAAATAAATCCACTTCTTACCTATCACTCTGTCTCTCTGAATTCTTTCTGCAATGAGACATCAAGAACATGAGCTTCATTAAGTCCTGAGACCACATGTGTGATCTCAATTAAATGACCGTGGTTCAGGTCCCAATCTAAGTTGCACTGTTTTGCTATCACTCAGGAAATTCCAAGTTTTTAGTTGCTTTCTGGCAGGATCTGAGGACAAAGACCAAATATATTCCTTACTATACCACAATGTTTATCCTAATATGTATTGGCACTTTAGAAACCTGCAGGATTTGTCTCTCAGGAATGGGTCATTTGGCAAGTAATTTCTGAAGCTGGTAAAGGACATGGAAAGGCAGTTGTGGGGCAGAGAAAAATGATCTTAGCCTTTTATCAAAAATGTTTTAAAGTATCTTTCAGGTGGAGTCTGGCTGCCTGTATGTTCAGTGGGTATCCGTGTTGCTACCATTCAAAGTGTAAGGGCAACCGTGGTTTCCATATTTAGCAAACTGTAGTTTGCAGACTATTCCACACAGTGGTGGAGGGAAAATTTTTCAAACATACCCACATCAGTAGTCATCAAAGGGCTGAGATTCCAGGATTTAAGGGTGAGGCACTCTGAGCAACTCAAATGCTTTGAATGGGCTTCTTTTCTGAGTCTCCCTTTAGCCTTTCCCCAGTTCCAAGTAGAGATCCTCTTACTGGCCCAGTTAGGGGCAGGTAGCCACTCCGTAAGTAATCAACCATGTTCAAGAATGCAGGGAAAAAATTTTAGCAGTTTGTCATCCCTCTACAATGTGTCCAATGATCCTGGAGAGGAGAAAATATGTCAGTCAGGCAAATAATACACATGCTAGTAACTACAACTTCAAGAAAAATAAATTTTAAAAAAATGAATAAACTATTTTTATTGGAAGAAATTATTATTTTCAAAGTTGATGGCAGGAGCACTTCTGTGAGCTGAGGTATCTGGCATAGCTTTTCACTCGAGGATCTTTGGTTTGAAGCCGAGGACAAGATCTCTGTACATGGCACCCTGTGAGCAAGTGAAACTGGACTAAGCACAAAGGGGAAGAAAAAAAAGGAGCTCATATTCTCTTTTTCCTACTGGTGTCTGTCTGTGATACTGCAGTATCTGGTGCTACGTGTCAGTCTCTGAGCTCTCAATGGCTGCCGGGAGCCAAAGTACCGGGTTACCCATCAACGTTCTAAATCAGGAGGACCTTCAAGATGGTGGAGGAGTAAGACATAGAGATCACCTTCCTCCCCACAAATACATCAGAAACACATCTACATGTGGAACAACTCCTACAGAAAACATACTGAACGCTGGCAGAAGACCTCAGACTACCCAAAAGAGTCTCGGCGCTCTGGCTGGGACTTAGGCCTGAGCCTCTGATGTGGGAGAGCCAAGTTTAGGACATTGGACCACCAGAGACCTCCAGGACCATGTAATTTCAGTGGACAAGAGCTCTTCCAGAGATCTCCGTCTCAACACTAAGACCCAGCTCCACTCAACGACCAGCAAGATCCAGTGCTGGACACCCCATGCCAAACAACTAGCAAGACAGAAACACAACCCCACCCATTAGCAGAGAGGCTGCATAAAATCATAAGTTGACAGACACCCCAAAACACACCACTGGATGTGGTCCTGCCCACCAGAAAGACAAGATCCAGCCCCACCCACCAGAGCATAGGCACCAGTCCCCTCCACTAGGAAGCCTACACAACCCACTGAACAAACCTCATGCAATGGGGGCAGACACCAAAAACAACGGGAACTACGAACTTGCAGCCTGTGAAAAGGAGACCCCAAGCACAGTAAGTTAAGCAAAGTGAGAAGACAGAGAAACACACAGCAGATGAAGGAGCAAGGTAAAAACCCATCAGACCAAACAAATGAAGAGGAAATAGGCAGTCTACCTGAAAAAGAATTCAGAGTAATGATAGTAAAGATGATCCAAAATCTTGGAAATAGAATGGAATAGAATTCAGACAGGAATAAAGGCACAGATGTAGAGAATGGACTTGAAGACATGGGGAGGGGGAAGGGTAAGCTGGGACGAAGTGAGAGAGTGGCATGGACATATATACACTACCAAATGTAAAATAGATAACTAGTGGGAAGCAGCCGCATAGCACAGGGAAATCAGCTCGGTGTTTTGTGACCACCTAGAGGGGTGGGATAGGGAGGGTGTGAGGGAGACGCAAGAGGGAGGAGATATGGAGATATATGTATATGTATAGCTGATTCACTTTGTTATAAAGCAGAAACTAACACAATAATGTAAAGCATTTATAATCCGATAAAGATGTTTAAAAAAAATTTTGATGACAGGATAAGAATTGATATTGCTTATGCTTTATGAATACCCATATGTACTAGTGTGTGTGTGCTTACATGTGTGTACAAATGTGTTTCAATGAGCATAAAATGATAGGATATGCTGGAATTATAGGTTATAGGTAAAGCTGTGATTGACTTGATCAATGTCAGTGTTATTTCCTTGCAGACCATCTCCATTTGTCAGAAATTAATGGGAACAGAATGGATTATTGCAGATGGCATTTCCAAAGATAGCTTTTATGGCACTTGGCCAATCGGAAACCCCACCTTGGCCCTTTTGGGTTTATTACTGTTCATTCAGACATTTGAAAATCTCCTGACAATTCTCTTTCACACAAAACGAAACCAGCACTTTCAAACAGATCTCATTAGACTTCATATAAAACCACTACACGCTAGAAAGAGTTTCCATCCCAGAAGGGTTTCTGCATTCAAACTTATCACGCCTCTATGCAGTTCTGTTCCTGATTAGCAATTTGTCTTCCTAAGAGCTTTAAAGATACACCTTTATATCTCTGTAATTTCACCCCTTTCCCATTTTTTCTTTATCGGCACATTCAAATGTATTTTAGTCTTATCTTGGATCTGTCACTCAGCATATGTCAACTTCAAGAGTGCTGGACTATAGCAGCGACTGTCAATAATGTTTCATTGGGAAAAAAAGAAAAAGGGAAAAAAAGGGAAAAAAGAGAAAGCAAAAAATGTCAGAATGCATGCATCAGATCTCAGAAAGCTGTCTGCCTTTTTACATAGCATCCTAGTACGTTATTCTAAATTATTTCCATCAAACAAACAAATGCCAATCTACACTCTTTTCTGGGAGGAGCAAAGAAATTTTCTTTGACTATAAGAAATACCATGTCTAATCTATTCATATCATCATTTCCTTTTAATGTTTCCAAAGCTTTTATTTAAGGCTCTTTTCTTTCTGACCTCCTCCTCCCTAAACCTCACATCCTCTGCCTATTTCCTCTGTGAAGTCTTCCTGACAATCACTGCTTCCTGTCTGATGTAGCCATCCCTCCACTCCCCTTCCTTTCATTCTCTGGGCAGACCTTGATTGCTGTCCTTGCCACATTTCTTTGAAGGTTCTGATCATGTATCTGGCTCCAAAACTCAACTGCAACCCCTCTCTGGGCAGAGACTACAAATTATCATCTGAGCCAGGGCCTAACACATATATAAATAGCCCAGATTAGTGGTCCAAGGAGGTTTGCCTACTGAATCAGTAGTCAGATGGGTATAAAGGTGTATGGATGGATGAATGGATGAACATGAATAACTGGGTTGCTTTCTATAAAAGCAACCTTTGGGATGATGTCTATACCTAGTAGGTACTTAGTGAAAGTTGTTGAATTAAATTGACATCCCAAATGTGAGGCAGAGTTAAATGGAGAAATATAAACATCTTTAGAAAGATTACCTCCTAAATGATTCAGAAAGTAGAATGTAGAATCTAGTAATAACAATGTACAAATTAAGTAGGAAATGAGGGAATTCTAGGATAGCTATATACATCTCTTTCTACAGAGAAGGAATTAAACTTTGACTGAAATAAGGTAAAATTAGCTTTTCTAAAACCACAAAGTGACAGAAAGTAGCATTTTCCTTCTACAGGGGTCACTTTTAAAGGGAAGCCTAAGAAACATTGGGTCACATCATACTCAATCTGTTAATTGATAGTTTTTCACCAACTTGGTCTATAGTGGATCTGGACTCAGAACATCTTATGTCAAGTCCCAACTCTGCTACTAACTATATGACTAAAACTGTATGGAATCCAAGCATTAAGTGATCACATGCTTATTGAGTGCCTGCTACATGGCAGACAACATACCAACTCATTGATCTTCACAACCACCAGATGAAACTTGCATTTTTCCCATATTACAGATGATAAAACTAAGTAGGATCTGACGCATGGTAAGAACTCAACCAAAATACTTTCGCTTCTCCTTTTTCTTCTGCCTTAATCAACTTTCACTTGGATTCCATACTCATACTACTCTGTACAGTGGACCATGTTAACTAGCTATCACCAATCCACCTCCTCTCGGCTGACCTCAAGTTACCCTTCACATGGGCTGCTCAAAAAGTGAGTTGAGCAAATAAATGCTTAATGCACATCCCTTCATTGTCCACATGTTCTAAAAGTCAGTGACCCAATTCTTCAGAGTCTCTACAGGAAGTGCAGTTCTTTGACAAATCTAAATTTTAGATTGTTTCTGTATCCCAGAAAACATCCAAGTGGCCTGGTGTTAATACAAACCATCACAGGCAGCACAGGCCATGATCATAGGAAATTACATTTTCTGTCCCAAAGAGTGACTGGGAGGCAGCCTGTCATCAGAGAGAGAAGGGTGGTGAGAGGGGATCTGACTTAAATGAGGACATAAGTTAGGAACATGGGAGTTGGGAACCAAAAGAGACTCGGTAGCCATATAAGGCACCTGGGGTTAGAAGGAATGGCCACTGGCATGGATGAAACAAGAGGAATATCCAAATGATGTTTTCTAACACCCCTGATGGGATTGCAGAAATGTAGACATGAAGCAAGTTTTGATTGTATTGTAAAGAGCATAGAGTATGTTCTATAGCTAATCCAATTCAAAATTAAAAAACAAATATCTAGCATAATATCTGCAGCCAGTATACACTAAGTGATATTTTATTCATAAATGTGTTTATATAATAATAAATGCTATTTATCTATTGTATACTCTCAATGCTTGGTACTTTATAAAAACTCAAAACTTTATAAAAAAAATTCAGGTAAATTGGAAGATAAAGATAGGTAGAAAATTATATATTAGAAAACCAAAAAAGTAATAAAACTTACAAGCAAATTTAAGAATCAGTTTCTTTGAAAAGGAAACAAACAATTCAAAATTACAGATGCTCCAATGAGCCTGATAAAAACAAAGAGAGAAAATACAAATATACAGCATTTGTATGAAAAAGATGGGGGTGGGAGGTTATCAGAGATATCAAGGAAGTAAAAAGAATCCTAATAAAATTACTTTGCAAGACTAAATAATACTTTTGAACATCTGGTTGAAATGAATGATTTTCTAAGAAAATATGTCACTAAAACTGACTCCATAAGGGCTAGATAACCTAGGCAGTTGACAAAATTGAGAAAGTGATCAAAGATCTACAACCAGCAGTAAGCTGGAGCTGTCTGGCCCTGATTTGTGAAGGATGATTGTGCGCTCCTAACCACCTTCAAGTTCAATGACATCATGTTAATAAACTTGAAATCAGCCCTGGTGGGAATATTTACATTACAGAAATCAGCAAATGCAACAAATCAGTGACTTTTTATTCCACCTGAAGAACTGCTTATTTAACATTGACTACCAGCACACCACTGATTATAGTTCTAAAAAATGTCAGGGTCAGATGACTGGACTCAAATTTTTAAAGAGCAGCTATTTCAGTTATTTGAAAAACAGTTGGGGCAGGGTGGGAGGTGGGGGTAGAGTCCACCTCTTTGTTTGACAAGCCCAACACTGATACCAAAACAAATGCTGAAAGCTGTAGACAAGTCTTTCTCTTGTGTGGTAATGCAAAACAAAAACAATGTAAAATAAAAACAAAGAGAATTCCATAGTTTATCATAGGCTAATGCACCAGAGCCAACTGAGGTGCATTCCCAGAAGGCAAGGGTGGTCTGTAGTAGGAACTCCATTAATTCAATACACAGTAATAATATTGTGTTAATTGAGAAAATTTGAGTTCTGTTCTCATGTGACTGAGGTGAACATACAAAGAAACAATCAAACAAAATACAGTATAGTGAAAAAAAGAAAGAAAATATACATGATTAGGGAAGAAATTCTGAACTCTGTTTATCAGAAGGACTTTGCTACTTTCTACTGATTCAGCTACCCATATTTTTGTAAATATAAACAGGAACAAGTATAGAAGCCCCCCTTTGTTTTAGTTTGGAGCCACATATGATGCATATCTTAGGATATTTCCATTAACTTATACGTGAGACAATTATTATAATGAAAGAAAAAAATGAGAAAGAGAAAAAGAGAAAGATTGAGCAAATAAGATGAAAAAGAATATCAAGAAAGAGAAAAGAAAGGAAAAGAGAGAGAGGAAGATAAAGAGAAAGTAAGACAGTGGGAAAGAAAAGAAAAAGAAAGAAAGAGGGAGGGAGGGTAGGGAAGAAGGAAGGGGAGAAGGAAGCTACATTCAGCCTTTCTCATCCCCCTTCCTGATTTAAAAACTCCTTAAGGAGCATATCAGCTTTGATTCCTTGGAAAGCAGCATCTCCCTCCCATTCAGATGTGTTTATTAAAGCACAAGTGGTCTGACTTGGCCCAGGCTCTACTAGCGAGGAGGCAGATAATGAGGGGGAAAGAAAAGGCCAGAGCTCTGAGGTTTGCGGTGGGGTGGCCAAGCCCTTGCCAAGTCAGTCAAAGCCACCAGGGTCACAAGTGCCTAAGCTTGCCAGCTGTGGAATGTGCTGCTCTGCCTCTGAATGCAGCGGGTAATTGTCCTGGAGAGGTCTGGATGAGGGGAAGGGGCAGGGCTCTTGAAAATAGCTTAACAACTCTGAGCTGGCCAAACCCTTCCATGGGGCCTAGAAGCCAAGGTAAATAACATTTTCCTAGTCCGAAGACCAAACCAAAGGAGGAATGAGACAAGGGAAAGGGATCGATTGCTTCCTGATTTTTTTTTTCTTTCACTCATTTGACAGGGAAGGTACTAACATTTTTGGCTGTAGTATTGTTGTAGGAAAAGTGGAGCTCAAGAGGATGGTCATGTCCCAGGTCTCAGGTGAGTCCCTGGGATGGGCCGCCAGTGAGGATCCTTGGCTTCGCATAGGAAAGAATTAAAGAGCGAGCCAGAGTAAAGTGAAAACAGGTTTATTTGGGGAGATACACACTCCGTAGACAGAGTGTGGGTCATTTCAGAAGGTGAGAGGTGACCCTGAAATATGGAGAGGTTAGTTTTTATGGGCTGGATAATTTCATATGCTAATGAGTGGGAGGCATATTCTAATTATCTTGGAGAAGGTATGGGGATTTCCTGGAATTGGGGCACTGCCCACTTTCCACCCTTTTATGGTCAGCCTTGGAAGTGTCATGGCACCTGTGGGTGTGTCATTTAAAAGGTAATATATTACAGTGAGTGTATAATGAGGCTCAAGGTCTACTGGAAGTCAAATTTTCTGCCATCTTGGGCCTAGTAGATTCTAAACAATTTTTGTGGCATCCTGTTCTTTTTAATGGTTGTCTCATTCTTTTAATGGTTGTGCCCTGCCCCCTTCCTCCCTGTCTTAGTATCCAGGCAATTTTAGATATTTTGAACATATTGCTCTGTTGTACTGACAACATCCCTGAGAGATGTCCTCATCATAGGGGGAAGGAAAGGAGGAGAAAAAGGGAAAAGAGAAATAGTAGTAGTTACAGTAGTGATTGTATAATAATGGCCGTGGTGATGATGATAGGTCAAATTATGGTTGTGGTTATTAGAAAGCATTTTGACTAAATATCCCAGGTACTAGGTAATAAAAACAAGTGTGATAGGAGTTATAATATGCACATAAGATGAAAAAGAAAGATGGAAAATCTTTCTGGGAGGATATTAAATATTCTCAAAAGCTTCTGAGAGGAATTTAGGAAACTAGAGAGAAAATTAAAAAGAGTAAGAGAAGAAATAAGAAAGGACATTATGTGAGCTTGCAAACTGTGAACACTCTAAGTGCTTGTTATTGTGGCCCTCCCTGCCCCCCATTCCTATGTTGAAGCCCTAATCCCAGTAGGTTAGAATAGAGATGTGATTAATTTAAAAGATGCCAGGCTGGGCCCTGTCCAATCTAACTGGTATTCTTATAAGAAGAGGGGATTAGCACATACAGAAAGACACCAGGGGTGCATGCTCACAGGAAAGAGACCATGTGAGGATGTAGCATGAAAATGACCATTTGCAAGACAAGGAGAGATGCCTCGAAAGTAATCACACCTGCTGACACTTTGATCTTGAACTTCTAGTCTCCAAAACTGTGAGAAAATACACTTCTATTGTTTTTCACCCAACCTGTGGTATTTTGTTATGGCAGCCCTAGTAAACTAAGACAGTACTCAATTAAAAAGGTGTTATATAAAGAGAGGAGTCAGGGAGGGGTGGAAGGAAGGAAAAGGGAAGGCAGGAAGGCAGGGAGGGAGGGAGGGAAAGGGGGAGGAGGAGGGAGGGAGGGAGGGTGGGAGGAAGAAAAAAAAGAAAGACAAAACAAGGGGGAGGAGGGAGGGTGGGAGGAAGAAAAAAAGACAAAACAAGGGGGAGGGAACAAATCTTGTGTTCCCTTACTTTATCAGGATGGTAAATATCACAATTTACTTCCAACTTCCTTACGTCATTTTATAGACCAATATTACTGAACATGACCGTAGCCAGGTGTTAAAATTAGGGGGATGAGAGGAAATGCATTCTAGAAAGTGCTTAATTTTGGAGGTTTAAATTAAAGCATTTTTTTTCATTCTCTTGTCCTGTCTTCTTACATAAAGGATTATTTGGTGTTGCAGAATTTAGAAGAAGTCACCACCTACCTTGTTGATACACACGTATTTGCTTCTCTCTGAATTTATCCTAATCTTCATACACAGTCTCACGCATAGAGGATGTTACTAGATACATGAGTAATCCTTGGGATTAGTATACTGACTGCTTAATAAAACCCAGACAATTTAGCAATTTCCCCATTTACCTTTACATCCCTCGCTGTTCTCTTTTCTGAGGGGAAAAAAAATTAAGATTGTAATAACATTAGTTTGTTGGTTCGAAAGGTTTCCACTTGGCAAATTAAAAGAGGAATTTAAACATCATTAAAGCACTAACACAGTGGTTACTCATTTGCTGAGCATTTGGGGGCAGATCAGGAAACATAGAGATGCCACGATGATTAAAGTTGAATAATAGTTTGCTAAATGTAAAGAGTCCAAACCATGCCTTCAAGGGATCATTCACTCCCAGTCCATTGCTCTAAAGAATTCTGTGATGAGATTGGAGTAAACAGCTTCCCAAGAGGAGAGAAGGCCAAAAGTAGAACCAGGAAAAATAAATAGGTACTATATCAAAAGTAGTTGCAAGGGGGCATCTCTGACTGCCAGAATCTAACCCATCCTTCAAGGCCTGGCTTAAGAGAAGGGGCCTGTCTCTACCAATCACCAGACTTTTGGCAGTCCTGAGCCCCATTTTCTAATCTATAAGATAGAGATCATTTATTTATTTCACAGAATTTTAAACTAGATACTGCAGGGGAGAAAAATGATGTTCCCTCTACCCTTCTAGGTTCTAGGCTGAGATCCCCCTGTAACACAAAGACAGATTAACAGGAGAAAAATAATTTTAATTACATACATACATACATACAAGAACCCCACAAAGATGTGAGACTCAAAGGCAGCCACCCTATTGAGGCTTAGTTATAATCCTCAGTTAAGGAAGGGAATAGGGCCCTGGGGATTCAAAGCATGGGGGGAGGGAATTCACCAAAAGGTGAGGAGGGGAAATGTTTGCTAGACAAATATTTGCCCTGCCCTGCCATAGGGGCAAGTCTCTCAGGTGAAAAAGTGGGTGATCTCCGGTAATAACTCCCTTCCTGGTTACAGGCCCCCTTTTCCAATGTAAATTTCCCTTCCAGAAGGGTAATTTCTACTCTGTTTCAGAGCATCTACTGTGCCTGCAGTTTCTCAAAATAATCATTTCAAAATAATCCTTATGCCAAACAGATATATTTTGGTGTGGCATATTCTGCTATCCTTCAGAACAAAGGAGATAGTGGCTGGAAAGCACATTTTATTAAATGTAAGTGCAAGATGATGGTGGTGGTGATGACAAGGAAGAAGACTTCCTGGGGACAGTGTATTACCTCCAGACAGCTGAGTCATTACTACCCTAGGAGGTGTCTCCACTCCTCTTGCCCCGCAGCCCACAGTGCCATCACCTTCCAAAAGGAAGTATGGTCAGCTCTTCCTGGCCCCCCCCCACCTCTAGCCCTTCAAGGAGGCACCCAAGAGGTGAGTTGCCTTTTTGCTGTTGCCAATGGGAATTCAGGCCTTACTGATTTTGGACTTTTTTTCTTTTTCCTTTCCTGCTTTCAGAAACAATTCCTTCTTGAAATGTTCCTCAGATCTTCAACTTCCAAGCCATGGAAGTGAAAGGTTTTAGACTTAGGGACTCCCGTTATCTCTAGTTGCAAAGCAAGGGAATGATGCCCTGGGCACTAGTGATAAGACAGAACTATTCACTGAGCCATTGTGTCCACTGCCACAAGCCCTTGTTATTGGCAACATTCACAGGAAAGGGTGAAAGAGGGAAGCCATTCCCATAGACTGAATGTATCCTCCCAAAAGTCATATGTTGAAACCCAATCCCCAATGTGAGGGTATATTTGGAGGTGGGGACTCTGGGAGGTGATATAGGTCATGAAGTAGCATTCTCATAAATGGGATCAGTTCCCTTAGGAAGGAGACCCCAGAAGGTTTTCTAGCCCCTTCCTTCCACCATGTGAGGACACAGAAAAAAGATAACTGTCTATGAAATGGGAAGATGGCTCTCACCAAATTCCCAGCCTCCGGAGCTGTGAGAAATAAACTTCTATTGTTTATAAACCACCCAGTTTATGATATTTTTGGTTATTGCAGTCCCAGCAGACTAAGGCACCTGTGGATGTAGTCTATCCACACATATTCCCAGAGCCCTGACTGGATGCCTGGCTCTGCACTGGATGCTGGGGGAGGAGATGGATAAGATGAGCAGATCAGGATCTGCCCCTGGAAAGTAAGCTTTCCTGGAAAGAAGACTTGCATGATATACCTTCTATTGGGGGCTCAAAATATGGGAGAGAACACAGGGGCAAAGTGTTTCCCAAGCACTGAAGAGGGAGAAAGATCTTCCTGCTGAGATTAGGGAACTCTTTATGGAAGATGTGAGTTCTTGGAACAGAGCCTTCAGTTTGAATATTCAGACTTGCTGAAGGCAGGTAAGGAAGTATATTTTAGTTGGGATGAAAAACTTGGACACAAATCCCAGGTAACACCTATGCTAGAATTTAGGAAACAAGAGGCCATGATAATGAACATATACTTTTGACGAATGCCAGTCACTATTCTAAGTACTTAATGTATGTTTCCTGTAATCCTCATAACAGCTCTACAAAATAGATACTACTGTGATCTCAGTTTAAGGTATGAAGAAATCAAGATCACACAGCTATTTAAGTCTCGAAGAAGACTGTTTCTGCCCTTGGACTTATATGTGTAGGTACTGAGATGCAGTTCAGTTAATGGAGGAACATGCAAGATGCTAAGGGAACCTGGAGGAAGCCCTCCCTATTCTGTGCAGGAGAGGAGTTACAAAAGAGGCAGGTCTTCCCCAAAACCAGAATGAGATAGCAGAGAGAGTGGAGTAGGTGAATTCTAAGCAGAAGGAATCAGCATGTGCAAAAGTTGGCACAGACATGGGATCTAAGAGGAATAGTAGGAACTTCAGAACACCAAGTATGGGGGTAAGTGGTCCATGGCAAAGTGTGAGATAGGACTGTAGCAATATGCAAGGCCCACCACCAAAAAAGCTTCCTCTGCCAGGTTATAGAATTGTGCCTCAATTCTCAAGGCAATAGAGTTTTTAAAAAGTTTTAAATGTAGGAGGTCTCTGATTGTTTTTCTTTCCCAAAGATCACTTTGGCTACAGTAAAAACTGGATGGTAAGCAAAACAGGCAGCAGGAGACAATTAGGAGGCTCTTACAGAAGTCCCAGTATGATGTGCACAGGTTCATTGGGCTGGGGATGAGGGAGAAGATTCCAGAGACATTTAGGAAGTTAAGTGGTCTGGACTCAGTAAGTGCTTAGATGGGTGGGATGAGAGAAGGGATAAAGTTGAGGATAGCTCATGATTCTAAGGCATCTAGCCCTAAAGACTAGTTAGATAAAAGAACCATCATCCATGTTAGGAAATTCCAGTGTAATGGTGATAATCATAGTCTGTTAATGAGTCTCATTGCCTCCAGTCTTATTCTGCTTCAGTTCATTTTCTATAATATCTCATTTAGAGGATTATTATTATTTTATTTATTTTTTTTTTTTACAGACACAGCCAAAGCTATTTAGCAAAGTATGTGATTGTCCTGCCTGATGGAAATTTTTTTTGATGTTGGGGGTAGGAGTTTATTAATTTATTTATTATTATTTTTGCTGTGTTGGGTCTTCATTTCTGTGCGAGGGCTTTCTCTAGCTGTGGCAAGTGGGGGCCACTCTTCATCGCGGCGCGCGGGCCTCTCACTATCGCGGCCTCTCTTGTTGCGGAGCACAGGCTCCAGACGCGCAGGCTCAGTAGTTGTGGCTCACGGGCCTAGTTGCTCCGTGGCGTGTGGGATCCTCCCAGACCAGGGCTCGAACCCGTGTCCCCTGCATTAGCAGGCAGATTCTCAACCACTGCGCCACCAGGGAAGCCCTAGAAGATTATTCTTAAAGGTGCTACAATGTCATAACAATCTAAGTCCACTGTTTTCTTTAAAACTTGGCCTGAGAGAGAGAGAGAAAGAGAGAGGGAGAGAGAGGAAAGAAGGATAGAGGAAAGGAAAAGAAAAGGGAATGCTTAATTCCAATTTAAAACAAGAGATTGAGTTTGTTTGTTTGTTTGTTTGTTTGTTTTGCGGTACGCGGGCCTCTCACTGTTGTGGCCTCTCCCGTTGCGGAGCACAGGCTCCGGACGCGCAGGCTCAGCGGCCATGGCTCACGGGCCCAGCCGCTCCACGGCATGTGGGATCTTCCCAGACCGGGGCACAAACCTGTGTCCCCCGCATCGTCAGGCGGGCTCTCAACCACTGCGCCACCAGGGAAGCCCAAGATTGAGATTTTTATGTCAATCTGTGTTTTGCTGCTGCTTGAAAGTAATAGTAAAAATATTATCAATTCATAGTTATCAGGTCCCTACTAGTAGCCAAGATTATTATTAGACACTTTTCACAAATTGTTTAATTTAATCCTCTTAACAATTAGTTTATTATGTAATTATCCCCATTTTTCATATGTGGAAACCAAGGCTAAGAGAGGTTAAGTAATTTGATTAAGGACACACCTCGTAAGTGGTAATTCTAAAATTTGAACAAGGTATTTTCACTCCAAGACCATCCTTCTTCCACTGTGTCATGACAAATGTATTTTATAGACACACTCAAAGGAGAAAATGTTTATGTCCATCTAAGTGTGGAACTGATTTACTGAGGAACCAGAGAGAAAATGTGCCTCAGTAGTCTCTTCATAACTCATGGCCCACTTCTGGCAAGGTATGAGGACTGATTGATTTTTGCATGTTAACTGGACACTCACCAGCTGCATAAATACAATTTCTGAAACTAGGAGTAGCCCGAAATAGATTCTATTTTTCATTTTGTAAAACAAGAACTTGGTGACTGCTGAATAGTAAATGTTGACAGTTGGGCAGCAAAGTCTTGGAGTGGCAGCACAGGAAAGCGTAATCAGTATTTTCAAAATGGCACTGGACAGGAGAGACCCTACCAAGACTGCAGCAACTCCATCTGGACAGTGGGTCATTTTGAGGTTGATTTCCTAAATGTCTATGCTCATTACTTTGTTACTTCTCCCTTGTCAGCCATGGAAAATCCTGTTCCACTGGCAGCCCTGGACATACCTGCCTCTTGGATGACTAATGCTGTTCAGTACTCATTTACTGCTTTTCTGTCTCTGACATCTGGCGTGTGCTTCTCATTCAGTCCTGTGCTAATCCAGTGCAATAGAATAAGATTTTTTTGGTGTAGGTGTATACTGGGAGAAAATGTGATAAGAGCACAGATGCATTGCCCAACAAATCTTTCCTGAATTTGCATACAAAGCTATGTATGATTATAGATAGATAGGTAGATAGATGATAATGTCGATCAAATAGAGGTCCATGTGAAATTATTTGGGCGGCATTAAGAAAAACTCAGAGCACTGAGTCATAAGGATCCCCCTTTTCAGATCCTCCCTATCTTTCTCCTTCAAAGTCTAACACAGATATTGTCTTCTCCATGACAATGTACATCAGTGTCCGCATGCTCTAAAGTGGAGGGAGGGGGTACAGGAATGAAAAAGTCACATTTCCGTACCCCCCAAGGAACGCTAATTTAGTAGGGGAGATGTACAAATGAAAAAGCTAACTAAGGGTGTGGCCAGGGGTAGGGATGAATAGGCAGAGCACAGAATGCTATTTAGAGCAGTGAATCTACTCTGTATGATACTGTAATGGCAGATGCATGTCATTATACATTTGTCTAAACTCATGGAATGTACAGTGCTAAGACTGAACCCTAACAAAAAACTATGGATTTTGGGTGATTACGATGCTTCAATGCAGGTTTATCGATTGTAGCCAACGTACCACTCGGGGCGGGGGGGAATGTTGATAATGAGGGTATAGAGGGAATCTATACCTTCTACTCAGTTTTGTTGTGAACCTAAAGCTGCTCTAAAAAAGTAAAGTCTTAAAAAAGAAGGAAAAGTAACCAAGATAAATAAACACCCAAGACCCAGTGGTTGGTGTTATGATATAGGAAGAAATGGGTTGCCCTGATGACTCAGACAAAGGCTGATTGCTTCGTAGCACCTTTGCCACCCCTTCTCCAGACACTGAGCAAACTCTTCCCTGGCGAGGCAAGTGGAGAGAATCCACTGGAACTGTGGTCAAGAACCCTGAAATGAGTCCTGCTTTCACAGCTGACCAGCTCTGGGACTGTAGGAGAATCACTCAACATTCTAAGGTTCAGTAGAGTTGGGGTGATAACAGCAAACTCATAGAATTATTGTGAATATTCAAAGAAATAATAAAATTTTAAATACTTGCCAAACAATTGAAAACAAAAGAACCTGGAGAATAATGGTACTGAGCTGGACTCTGGAGTCAGAATACTGTACTGACTAACTGTGGGATCCGGATATGTTGCTGAAGCTTTCGTGCTTCAGTTTCCTCATCTACAAAATTAAGATAACAGTATGGGCTTCCCCGGTGGTGCGGTGGTTGGGAGTCTGCCTACCGATGCAGGGGATGCAGGTTCGTGCCCCAGTCCGGGAGGATCCCACGTGCCGCGGAGCGGCTGGGCCCGTGAGCCATGGCCGCTGAGCCTGCGCGTCCGGAGCCTGTGCTCCGCAACGGAGGAGGCCATGGCAGTGGGAGGCCCGCGTACCACAAAAAAAAAAAAAAAAAGATAACAATAACTACTTGAGATAATATGGGGAAAGCATTTACATTGGTGTCTGGCACAATGGTGTCTACAATGGGTATTCACAAATGTTTGCTGTTATTATTGCTGGTATAGTGATGTCAATGACAGTTATTCCTGTTGTTATTATTATTATTATTTACTAAAGCCCATTGGATTTAGGCATACCTTCCTAATGTATTCAGCCTTTTTGTTCTGCATCCTTCTGTCCTTTTGTCTCTTGGGTTTTTTTTTCTTCTTCTTTTCCTCTGTCTTCTCCCTCGCTCACTTCCTTCCTGCCTGCCTTCCTTCATTCCTGCCTTCCCTCCCTCCCTCCCTTTTTCCCTTCCACAAATATACCCTGATGTTATACTGTGTACATAGCCATGTTCTTGATATAATGAGGGAGAAAATAGATGAGCCGGATCCCATCCTCAAGGAAAATACTGTTATTATAGAAAATGAGAGAAAAGAAGAAATATAATATAAACCAGTGAAAAAATGCTGACTATCAGAGGAAAAGTCCTGCTAAATTTCTTTAGAATCCCAGAGGTAGGAGTCCTCACTTCTACCTAGAAAGAAGCAAGACTGTTTCCAAGGGTGGCAGAATTGAAGTAAGTAATAATAATAATAACAACTACTACTGACCTTTTTGAAGGCTTCACTGTATCATGCACTTTACATACATTATCTCATTTCATCCTCCAACTTTTCTCTGATTCTCTAACCCAATAGCCTTGTCTCTTACTCACCAAGAGATACTGCCCGCCACAGTCCCTCTGGGCTTTGACAGAATGAAGCACAGTATGCACATTTGGGAATGAAAAAGAAAAACAAAGGTGTGGGGAGCAATTTAGTGTAGTAGTAAACAATGGAAATTAAGAGCCTAAAGAGAAAAAGCTTATGGCATATCAGGAAACCATAAACTATTTCGTCAAGATGACCTGAAAATTAAATCAGGTAGGGGCATGTGTAGAAGCACACATACCTCAACTCTATTCTGAGGTCTGTAATTTCTTCAGGTTAATTAATCTTGTTCATGTTTTGGGTCTCTGAGTCACAGAGACCTTGTCTTCAATCTCAGCTCTACCACTCCCTGGTCAAGGGACTTCCCGCAGTCATTCAACTTCTCCAAACATTCATTTTCTCATCGGCACAAAGTGCACAATTACGTCTTCTTCCAGAATTGTTGTGAAGATTGAGATGAAGTATGAGGCCTGCCTGTCAGAGGGCTTGACATATAGGAGAGACTCAACAAATGTAAAATGTCAAAAATGCTACCTACTCAAAGGTTTGTTGTGAAGTTTATATATCACCTAGGAGTGGGGCTGACACTGATGTTGGGACTCAGTAAATGTAGACACCTTTTTCTTCCCTGAGGAGGCAATGTCAAGTAGATAGGTAAGGGCTCTTAGAGCAGCTGTAGTGGATATGAGGTTCCCTGAGGAATCAGATGCCTCCAGAAGTTCCATCCTGCCTGGAGACTGCAGAAGGGGAAGGGCCCCTGGTGCTCCCACTGCAGACTCCCTGTCAGGACACCTGTTCCCTGGGTACAACCTAGGCTAGGAAGAAGGACCAGTTCATGCTTTGTAAAGCTTAGTGTAAACCTCTTTCTTTTGAGTGCAAATATTATGTGCCTGCTCTATGTGCATACTTTGTAAAGTGCTTTTCTTTCTCCCTGTCTTTTTTTCTTTTTCTTTCTTTCTTTCATCCTTTTTTCTTCTCTCCCTCCCTTCCTTCCTTCCTTCCTCTCTCTTTCTTTCTTTCTTTCTTTCTTTTAATTAGTTTAATGTATTCAAGCTTGGGACTGAACAAAGCTGGAATATCCTTTGTACCTCACTATGCTTGGAAATGAGGCCAAAAGGAAAATGAATTTCTGTACTCTCAGTTTATATGTGCTTCACTCATTCTATACATCTTTTTTTTTTTTTTTTTTTTTTTTTTTTGCGGTATGCGGGCCTCTCACTGTTGTGGCCTCTCCCGTTGCGGAGCACAGGCTCCGGATGCGCAGGCCCAGCGGCCATGGCTCACGGGCCCAGCCGCTCCGCGGCATATGGGATCCTCCCAGACCGGGGAACGAACCCGTATCCCCTGCATCGGCAGGCGGACTCTCAACCACTGCGCCACCAGGGAGGCCCTCTATACATCTTCAGCTAAGGTCTGCTGAGTTCAGGGAACTTGATTTATTATAGTTCATAGCAGAAAAAGAGAAAAGAACTTGAATTTCTGGACTGCTCACATGTACTGCTCTCCATGCTAAGTTTTTCCATCATTTATCTGATTCTCACAACAACTCTTTGGATAGATAGGGTAGGTTTAAGTAGCTTCCCAAAGTCATATACCCAGTAGGACACAGAGCCAGAATTCAACGGCAAGGTCTTTCTTGTTCCATTGTTCACGCTACAGCCATTATGTGGCTCTGCCTCTAAACTAACTAATTTTATAAATAAGGAAACTGAGTCCCAGGAAAACAATGTACACAAGGGTCATACTTTGTAGCTAGTGACAAAGTTAGCATTCAAATAATGTATTTCTCACCCCTGGTCCAAAGTAATTTATTTTTATATCTGCCAACTTTCCTCTCATTTTTTTTCATATTTTAATAAATTCTACTTTGTCTCTACAATGTGCAAAGTACTGCTTGAGGTGCAATGAAAGATACAACAGTGAAAACTAATATAGACCCTGGCCTTAACAAACTGAAAGTCTGGGGTGAAAACTTAAATGAGGAAATAAAAGGTTTAAAGCACTAGTGCCCTGAGAAAAGTACAAAAGCTTTTTTAAGAGAGACACCAATGGAAATACATTAGGGTATTTCTTAAGAAAGTGGTCGGGGCTACTTTATATTAGATGGCCAGGGAAGGTCTCTTTGAGAAGGTGACATTTAGTCTAGTACAACAGTTCTAAAGCAGATGGAAAGAAGGCAAGTATGCTGGATCCCAGTGAGCAAGGGAGAGTCATTGGAGTTGGTGAAGTTAGAGAGATGGGTCAAGGTAAGGATATTCCATTTTACTACAAACAAATGGGAAGTCTTTGGGGAATAAACGCAGGATTTTCACAAGGTCTCTCTGCTGCTATGCAGGGAGTGAATTGAAAAGGAGCAAGCATGGAAACAGGGGAAGAGTAAGGCCAGTGTAGTTGTCCCAAGGAAAGAGGATGGTGGCTTAGGTTTGGAGTGGAGCTGGAGAACAATGAACATATTCAAATTTATTTTCAAGGTGGAGTCAATATTCAAGTACGTAAGCTCCATGAGCGTAAGAATGTTAATGTTCTATTAATATCTGTATCCTTAGTGACTGGAAGAATGACTAGCACATAGTAGGTTCTCAGTAAATATTGGTTGAAGAATTGAATTAATTGAAAGTATGGTGTCTTAGTTGACTCGGGCTGCTATAATAAAATAACATAGATTGGATGGCTTAAACAATAAACATTTATTCCTCACAATTCCAGAGGCTGGGAAACCCAGGATCAAGGTGTCAGCAGATTCTGTATCTGGTATGAGCTCTCTTCCTGGTTTGCAGATGGCTACCTTCTTGCTGTATCATCTCATGGCAGAGAGAGAGAGAGAGAGAGAGAGAGAGAGAGAGAGGGAGAGAGAGAGAGGGAGGCTGTCTCCTCTTCCTCTTTTTCTAAGGACATTAATTCCACCACAATGGCTTTATCTTCATGACCTCATGTAACCCTAAATACCTTCCAAAGACCCCATTTCCAAATACCGTCACACTGGGGATTAGAACTTCAACACATGAATTTTGAGGAGACACAGACACTCGGTCCATACCATAAAGAGAAAGGAAAAGTGTGATTGTCAAGAACAACTTGAGTTTTGTTTAATTAGCTGCGTAAATGGTTGTGCAATTTACTAAGCACTTGGAAGTAACTGGGAACACATGCAAGAGTTGTTAGTGATTTTGTCAAGTCTGAGATGCATTTTAGACATTCAAGTGGAGCTATCCAGTAAGCATCCAGTGTACGAGTCCAGTCCTCAGGAGAGAATTCATTTCGAAGCTATAATCACATAGAGATTATTTAAATTCATAGGCTTGTATGAGATCACCAAAGGAGAGAATGTGGATAGAGAAGACTAGAACTCTGCAGAGCCTGGAGCCTTCTACTTGTAGGTCAAACAGAGTTGGGAGCTGGAAAATGCAAGGAGGGCTGCTCCATTGTCTGAGATGGTGCTTAGTGGTCAAGAGATGATTCTAGTGTTGCTACTACCATTGTGTCAATAGCAATAATCATCACCATCATCATAATATGACTAACATTAATTGAGCAGTTACTCTATCTGGCACAAGTTCAAATGCTGTATGTATTTACACATTTAATTATCATAACAAATCTAAGAGGTATGTTCATTTGTTATGCTCACTTTTCAGATGAAGGAATCAAGACACTGAAAGATTAACTCACTTTCCCAAGGTCACACAGCTGTTAAGTTAGAAACACTGGTACATAAACCCAAAGATCTAACTCCAGAGTCCACCCTCTTAACCTTTATCCTATAAAACATATGAAGAGGAAGGAGTGGCCATAAGAACTGGCAACTTGAAGATCAATGATGAGATGACAAAAGGCTTGAGGAAAAAAACAGACTGGAAGGGGTGGAGAAAAGAATATGAAGCAGGGAAGTAAACACAAACCGTGCCTACAGACAACTCTTTAAAGAAGTTTCACTGTGAAGGGTAACTTAAAAAATGAGGCAGTAACTAGAGGCAATATGGAGTCATGAAGAGTTTTTGTTAGTTTGTCATAATAAAGAATTATCTGACCCAGAGGTCAATAGTACCAAGGTTGAAAAACCCTGCTCAGCCAATAAATAAAATCAAAGTGGGATCTTTAGATACTTCATAGTAAATCTCCAAACTCCAAGTTCAGAATCCTCATGGTTCTCATCTGTAGAGTTAATTAGTTTCAGATACAGTTTTTAAATAGAAGATACTAGAGCCTGTTTGTAAATCATTAGAAATGATCCAGTAGGGAAGTAGAAATTGATGCTAGGGAACATAGGGTATAATTATAGGAGCAAATTCCCTGAGAAGATGAGAAAGAATAGGATACAGGCCTCAAGTGTAGGGTTGGCCTTAGATGAGAAAAGGGACCATCCATTCCAATAAGAGAACAGAGTATGGGGTACTAATGTAGGGTGAGCAGTGGTAGATAGAGTGATAGAAGGAGATCACCAAGGCAGAGATGCTCTCATCTATGTGTTCACCACTGTATCCCTATTTCCTAAAACAGTGATTGATACAAAGTGAGCTAAATATTTGTGGAATGAATACATCCATGGTGGTTTGATGCATGAAAGTCTAATTGTCTCAATTTTCTAGCTTAAGTGTTAGATAATGAAAGTGAAGGAGGAGAATTGAGGTTGAAGAGAGGCAAAAACATAAAATATTCATCTGGAAAGTTTGAAGGCAGAGGCATTAAGGAAAGGTATTAGGATCACCATGAATCCTGGAATACCTATTGGAATTTGTGTTCATACTTTTAAAGTGAGACCAGAAAATAAAGCTGTGGGTATCCCAGGATGTTTAGTTGCTTAGGTTCAGGAAGAGAGTTGGTGGGTGATTAGATTTAACTGGAGTTAGGGTTCTGCCAGGAAATCAAGAGAGAGGGGAAAGAAGTAACTGTGGTTGCAAAGGAGTGGTTATAGTGCTGAGCCGTAGACCTAAGCTGGGTAAGGAGGGAGGTGAGAAAAAGAAGGCATGAAATGGTTAGGAAAAAAGGAGGATGATAAAAGATCTTAATGAAGATCAAGGAGACTGGAATAGGGGTATACAAGGAAGTGGGCTGGGCAGGGGGTAGTGGTGAAGGAATCGTGGGATAAGGTCCAGTTATTGGTGTTAACAAGGACAGTGGTATGAGTGCACAAGTGGACGAGGTAGAGCCTACTTTAAAGAACAGAGAGGACTAGTGTTGAATGGATCATCCAAGGGAATCTTGAAATCACCAGAATGGTGACAGGAATAGAGATGGAGAAGAACAGCAAAGCAGGTGTTAAATCATCAGTGAATGCAAAGAACTGACGAGGAGACAGGTAGCTGACAGCATTAGGCAAGAGGGCAGGTGACATAATCTAACGGTATCAATTTCAAAGGAGTTAGGTTTTTGAAGGAGGAGGAAAAGTGAAATGTTTGGAAAAATGGAGAGAAAAAAGGACAGCTAACACCCAGTTCCTGACGTGGGGAATAAAAGCAAATACAGCTACACTAAAGATGGTTGCAGGAAAAACAGTGCTAGCACCTAGAACAAGAGATAAATGGAATGAGAACTTTGAGATAGTAGTCTGAAGAATTAGAGGAGCGTGCAGCTAGCCAACTATGGGTTCCAGAATGCACAATGGAAAACTTAAGTGGTTGCAAAACACTGGGTGATGGGGTAGGGGTGCTCTGGCAATAGCAACGTAAAGAAGGGTGGAGGGCAGAGAGATGCTGTCAGTGGTCCTGACAGTATCTTGGAAGAAGGTGGATAACTGTTTAACATGGAAGCTGTGAGACAAATCTTGCCTCCAGCAGCTCTTCGAGCTGTGACGGCCCAGTGGATGACAGAAGTCCTCTTCTGGACATCCTGCTTTCGTAGGAAGCTGGGAGCATTAGCCACTGAAGTCTCCTCCCTTCCAGCCAACACAAGGGTGTGCTAGCTCCACAGAGGCTAGGGAAGGACTTGGAGGTGGAGCGGAGGTGATGTATTGGGCAGGACATTGAGATCATCTGTTCTCTCCTGCAGTGAGTGATGGTTGGAAGCAAGAAAGCACACCCATCTTTACCAGGTTATGACTCAGAGTGTGTACTGAACATTTGGCAATTTTCATACTTTGCTCCATATGCATGATATAGATCCTAATTACAGACTGACAAACATCCTCCCAGCTACGCTTATTCCTGACCTTTCTTTAGGCATATGATATTGTACACTATATTAGAGTCACTATAGGCTTTGGAGCCAGATAACCCTGGGTTTGAATTCTTCTTCTGGTCCTTATGAGCTAGGTAGGTGGCTGTAGCAGACCCTGGTGGTCCCTCCTTTCCTTATATCTTTTAGGCCCTACCACTTCAGTAGGCAGTCTCTAAATCCAGCTGCCTATATGTGCATTTCCTCGGAAGATGGATTTCTCTAAAGTATTGAAAAAGGACCACTCTGCCCAGGCTTTTGGCAGACTGGAAGGGGCAGAAAACTAACGTCTGGGAGCAACCCTTAAGCAATGGCTGATAGAGGTTTGTGAATGACACCCCAGCTTCCTTATCCCTCAGGTGGGACAAGCCACTGAAACCAGAGTTTCACTGTTGCGTTGAGCTCCAGTGGGTCCCAGTGCACCATGGTGACAGCTGGCTTGATAAAGCACTCTTCATCGGATGCCTCCCTTCCTTGTCTCACTTCTCCATTTCTACAGGTGTTTTCCCCAAATAATCTCGAAATCAGTTCCTTGTCTCAGCATCTGCTTCTGGGGAACCCAAACCCAAACAGTGGTTTTTCAAGTAACCTAAATTCTTTGAGCCTCAGTTTTTTTCTCTGAAAATACCTAGTGGTATTCTTTTTTTAAATAAGGTCATTTCAGATTTAAATGAAAGACTAGGAATAAATCACTCAGTATACTCCCTGACCCAGGTAGGCACTAGGTCAGGATGAGATGTCCTCCCTCCCTTCTCACCCTCACAACCCTCAGGATGTCTCACAGCATCAGAGGGAGGGAGGGAGAGAGAGAGGCAAGAGAGGTCACCTACATCACAGAAACTGCAAAGATGACTTTACCTGTCTTGGAAGAGCCCTGAGCTTCTGGATCTCAGTAATAGGGCATCTAGCAGGGGTACACTTGAGATAATCAGCAGGCTTGTGTTGACTAACTGTTGGTTTATAATAATAAATAATGAATTCATTTAACTTAATAATTTTTTTTTTATTTATTTTTTTTTTTTTGCGGTACGCGGGCCTCTCACTGTTGTGGCCTCTCCCGTTGCGGAGCACAGGCTCCGGACGCGCAGGCTCAGCGGCCATGGCTCACGGGCCCAGCCGCTCCGCGGCATGTGGGATCTTCCCGGACCAGGGCACGAACCTGTGTCCCCTGCATTGGCAGGCGGACTCTCAACCACTGCGCCACCAGGGAAGCCCTAACTTAATAATATTTTAATTAATTTTAATCCTTGTAAACAATTATTAAATAATAATAATAAAATTATATTTGTGGTGTTCAGTGCTGTACCAGGCACATAGGAAGTAAAGGAAGTAAAATCTGCCTGCAACAACCATAGGGACAGGTGGGAAGACAAGATTCTCATACGTGGATAGTAGCTACTGGTACTTTTTATAGAAAGGAAGGATACTGTCTTAGCCTGAGCCATTTGGTTTCCCGAAGGCAGAAATTTTTTTTGTAATGAAAGTGTTACTTAAGGCTCATCCTGCCAATCAAAATATCAGAAATGAGCCATAAACAGGCAAGGGAATTGAGTAGCTGATATGTTTATCGGGCCTGAAACTATGGTATAATGAGCCAGTTTTATCTAAATCTCTTCTAACTGTGGAGCTGGAGATTTTCAAAGGCCATTGTCACCTCTCAGGAATGCAGGAATGAGTCTCTTTTCCCACATTTCTTTGTCATTGAGGCAATTTGCATAAAAATGGGATTCCTATTACTTCTCTGCTTCTTGGACTTCTTTTCTTTCTTTGGAGCAGAAAGTTACACTGTGTCAGGCCAGCTGCAGGCCTTCATAATTAAAAATAAGCAGAGACTTAAAATAATTCACTGCAATTAAAAGAGTAACCTCTGCATTCTGGGAGCTGAGAAGTCAACCAGAGCTGTAATTATGTGATATAAAGTGTGACCAGGAGCTCAAAGGAGAAGGTGGCAAGAGCAGGGAGAATTGGAGAAAGAGAGGCCAGGCTGGTGAGATGGATCATTAAGTTGTGAATGAGGACACACGCAGTGCTGTGGAATAAGCAAGTTTTGCCTGATGGCTGGGGAGGGGGAAGGGCAGGATATGATGTGCAAGCCACAGAGTTCCCGGATGATCTGATGAGGATGCCCTTGAACAGTCTCTTTTTTAATGGATTCCATTAGTGCCCTCTCCCTCTCTCCCTCTCCTTCTCCCTCCCCTTCCGCCTGTTGTGTTTGGTTCATCCCCTCTAACCTAGCACTGTGAATCTTAAGAGTAAAGACAGCCAGACCAAGGACTTCTGGCCCTTCCTCACTGGCCCAGTTCAGTTAATATTTACTGAACACCTACGAAGTACCAAACACTATGAACACAGAGGTAAATAAATAGGATTGTCCATGAGGAGTTCATACTGCAGAGTGAGACAGAAGGCAAGAGTAAAACACAAAAGATTGAGATGGATACAATAATAGACACACCTGTTGTGATACTCTAGTTGTCATGGAGCCCCTGCTTTCTGAGTGTTGTCTTTCTTATAATATCCCCATTAAATTAAATTTATCCATTCTAATGACATTTATTTAAGTATTAGCAGGTATCACATACATTATATTGTTAGGAAATATCATTGCTCCGAGACCTTAAGTGCTTTGCCAAGGTTATACAACTAAAACATGGCAGGTCCAGGATCTTTCTGGTTCTAAGGCCATGCCAAGTACAGAAATCACATAGAAGAAAACATATTTATTTCTTTTAGGAGTGGGTGTGGACTGGGGAGAATTGAAGGTAAGAAAAGTCATATAATATAAGACCTTAAAATGGAGATAATGACTGGGCTTCCCTGGTGGCGCAGTGGTTGAACATCGGACGTCTGCCAATGCAGGGGGCACGGGTTCGTGCCCCGGTCTGGGAAGATCCCACATGCTGCGGAGCGGCTGGGCCCGTGAGCCATGGCCGCTGAGCCTGCGCGTCCAGAGCCTGTGCTCCACAACGGGAGAGGCCACAGCAGTGAGAGGCCCGCATACCGAAAAAAAAAAAAAATGGAGGTAATGACTGAGCCAAATTTTGGGGGGTCTGTCAAAAAACTCCAGAATTGGATGAAATAAGGTAACAGCCCTCTCACCTCTGCGATTCTATCTTATTCTATTTCATTATACTTTAACAAGTTTCTTCTGATCTATTTTCTCAATGATAGGAGAAATGCTCATTTCTGTTAAATACCCATGCCCTGGATAGTCTAGATAAAGAGACTGATCTTAAATATACCCAGAAAATAGTGCACTTAGGTACTGCATTCAGGGGTGAGCATTACCATATGTTTGTTACAGAAGATGAAGCTCATGTTTTCAAAAGCAGGAACATTGTATTTTAACATGATTTCAACTATTCATTCAGCACATCCTTTATGAACATTCACTCACCCCTGGCACTGCGCTTCCTAGAGTTCAAAACTATAATCTCAAACTGCCTGCTGGACAGCTCCACTTGAATTTCAAGAGCCTTCAATGCCAGGAATCTAAGCCTGGCTTCATCACGGTCACCCCAACCTGCTGCCCCTCTCAAGTTTACAGTCTTGATTGGACATATCTTCCTTCACAGTGCCACCTGAGCTGGCATTCAGGGACTCATTTGTACATCCCTCCTTATCCTCAGTCACCCATCTCAGGAATCACTATGGGACCCAATATCCTTTATCCATGCACATTACTTTTGCTCAGACCATCTCATATGTTAACTTTCACAAGAGGCTTTGTACTGGCATCCCTGACTCCAGGCTTTCCCCACTCCAGTATTTCCTTGCTAGCACAGTGTACAATAGAATTCTGTGTGCATAGCTGTTTCCTCAAGAAGACTCCAAGTCACTTGAGGGACAGGATGATGTCTTCTATTCATCATACACTCCAGGTCATGGTTCTTAGCATACAATAAGGGCTCAGTAAACATTGCTTATTCGACCCTAAGGTGGGGCAGATGGAGAAGAAGAAGGGAAGTGCCAAAAGATAAAGGCATTCATGACAAACCACACATCTTTTATGAAATTATTTGTCATTAATGAAGGAGAAAAAAGGCCGGGACTCTGAGAAGAAAAGTAACATAACTTGCTACCTCTGGAGGAATGAATATTTTCCTATATGCATAACTGCCATTTATCACAGGAATTTTTGGCACCAAACAACTGTAGGCAAATGCATGAGTGAATGAATGAATGTGTGTGAGTGTGTGAAAGAGAGAGAGAGAAATCAAGAGGCACATATTTGAGCATCTTATATGTGTCAAGCTTTCTGAGTATATATATATTCCTGTATTTAACCTACAACAACCATAGTGAGGTTGAACTGGGTCCCAGAGAGATTCAAGAAGTCATACTAGCACATGGTAGAGCCAAGATTAGGGCCCAGGTCCACCTGCTTTGAAGCCCAAGCTCTTATCCCCAAGAGAAGATTTTATGATGCTGGACTGGTACAACTGAACTTTATGATGGCAAGAAGAGTTCAGACATGTCTGTCTTTCCTGAGTTGTCCCTTTTATGTGAGAGCATCATTCAGAGCTGTGGTTTGAGAGAGAAAGAAAAACTGGCTTTTGTTATCTGAGCACATGTGATATCTCCATCCAAAACACCTGTCATGCTCTGAAAGTCCTAGAATAACTATTTGTCACTGGCAGAATTTAATGGAAATGGTACATCTCAGGCTCAGAAGAGGTAATAGGAAAGAGAGTGCTCTGAGAATAAAAGCAGAAGTGATAGAAAAGACAAGCCAGGGTAGAGGCCAGAGGAAATAGCATGTCGGTTCCAGGCAAAAGAGTGAAGAGATTTTTAATGCTAACGTGCAGAGTGCCCGCCCAGATAAAATGTGTTAATATTAGATGAATTAGAAATGTAAAAGTTGCATTTGTGCTGCAATTTTACCTTAACATAGATAACAGTTTCTTCTCAAGACAGGACTACTCAATAAACTATGCATACCTACATGTCAGGCACAGGGCTATCCACCAGGGATACAGTGTGAAAATGGAGAATGTAGTCCCTGCTAGTGGAAGATATAGAAAAATATAATAAGGGCTGACAGGAAAGGGACTGGGGCTCTGGAATAATGGCTGATTCCTTCCAAAGGAGGAGAAGAAAGAAACATGAATGATGACTAAGGTAACCAGGTGGAATGAAGGACATGCAGCAACTCTGAGGGACTGGAGGTCTCTGTTGCTGAGCAGTGGTGAGAAATGGGTCAGATAGATAATTTTCATTTCACACATGGAGAAACAGAAGAGCTGACTGGTGGGTCGTTAATTGGCATACCATGCAAGTGTCCTGGAATCAGAAGAACACATTTCCTGGGATATTTCTACAGAAGAGCTGCTGCTTTTTTTGTAGTTCACAAGACTGACTTTCAGACTGCAGAGGATAGAACAATCATTCATGAGAAGAAAATGGAACAAAAACCAGTGCATAGCCCATAGATGGTTTTGATGTAGACTCCTAAATTTATTTTCAGATGTTCTAGACTCAAGTCCTGTACCCAGTGTTGTTATGGGCAAGTCTTTGAAAGTCACTGAGTTTTAGTTTCTTTATCTGTCAGATCTGTAAGGACAACACACACACACACACACACACAAACACACATACACATTCACATAAGTTATGCTGACATTAGAGAAGTGGTGGACATGGAAAGTTGCTGTCAACAGACAGGTAGTGGAAGTAACTGTCAGTTTCCATGAACAAGAATATCTATGAGTTATCTCTACCTATCCATTGCATCCTTCAGTAGGAAATATTTTTTCAAGCTCCAGACTGGAGTCAGTGATCTTCCCCACACTTCCACATCACCCTGCCCAGGCTTAGTATGTGTGACCTTATATTAGAATATTCTCTCTCTACATCTTTCTCTTGGACTGCATTGGCCTTCTGGAAGGAAATCATTTTGTCCAGTTTCATCTCTGTAATCCTATAGCCCTAACACAGAGTGTAGAGTTAGCACTTGGTCATTTACGAATTCTACTGAACTTTAAGTTCATCAAATAATTCTATGATAACTCAGACTAGAAGTGAAGAGGGGGTGAAATGCTAGCCTGTCTCATGCTTTCCTTGGGTAGACAGAACTGTAATTGAAGCAACAGAGACTAAAGCGGTCAGTACATTGTCTTTGATTGAGACACTGAGTGATACCAAGACCTGTGGGAATAGCCAGCCATATTTCAGGGCATTAGTCACATGGGAATGTTGGGTTTGTCATCTCTTTATCTACAGGGTTTTCATGTGTCAGAGAAAACCTGGAATTATCCCAGATGGATGACCACTGACTTTGGAGAATTTTATAGCGTGGATATTTTTTTTTTTGCAAGAATGATTTGTGTGATTATCACAGTCTCTCAGAAATAGTAATCTGCTTTCCTAAATTCAGCTTATGAAGTAACTACTGCCCTTCCCAGAAGAGTCCTCTCTGCCAGCTTTTTTTTCTGGTCTTCCAGAGAGGCTGGAATGTTACAAGCCACCAGTCAGATGGTTGAGCAATTTGTTCTCCTCTCTGTTTTCACTATGTACTTCCATATTCATTTCTCTAATATACTTCTCCCCATAATAGAGAAGCTGGTGATTGATGGAGCAAGGAAGCAAGAGTCTTGTACCTCAGTTGCATCAGAGCTGCCTGATGCCTGGCATGTTCCAAGCAAGCCACACTCAACATTCTTTGGGACCTACTGTCCTGGAGACTCAGGGCTTAGTGAGACCAGAGGGAGACAGCAGGGTCAAAAGGGTGAGCCTATCTATGTCACATGGAATTTAGAGACATAATGTTCTCCATGTGACTTTTTCTTTTTTTTTTTTTTTTTTTACAGTTTTGTGTGTGTATATACAGCTGGGATTAGAGGTAGATGAGGGAACATTGGAAATGCAGAATCTCAGGAAACAAAGAGAGATTCAAGTTTGCGCAGGCCAAAAGCCCATCTTGTTTTAGATCTCCTCAACCACATTCCTTTCGGAAGTTCTTCCATTCTGTCACTGAATGTATCCAGGACAGGGATATCACCCAACAGTGCACCCAGGATCATCTCTGGGCATCTCTGAACAACAGAAAATTATCTGTCTCTTTCTCTCATCTCTACCTACTACCTATATAGCCCTTCTGATAAAATAGAGATCTGATCCCCCCCCCATGTCTTTCCTATAAGCTAAGCATTCTGTATGTGACATGGTTTGGGGTTCCTTTAAGACCTAGTTTATCCCCTCTGAATGTATTCCAGCTGGTCCTGAAGATCAAATTTCCCATCATCATGAAGTGTTCTGACATCTCAGTGTTGTTATGTGCCTCACTAGGAGCCAGGTGATAACCCATCAGAATTGATGTGGTTTATGCCAAGGAACACTGTGGTTCATTTAATTACACCATACATTTGTCCTATGGAGCTGTTGTTAGTTTGCTCCTCTGGGCTGCCTTTGGCCATGGGCTGCAGGTCATATGAACAAGGATGATTTTATTGATTCTAATAATAATAAATACAATTGCAGGACTTTGTTCACTCTTTGTTACTACTGTGACACAATACTACTGTAGCTGTCCACAACAAAGCAGAGCTGGGAGCATGCCTAGATTTTGGAGGTGGGTGAGAAGGAAGATAACGACTGGAAGATTCAGTAAGGCAGGTGAAATCATGCAGAGGGAGATCCATGGGAGCCACCTACATCTTGGAAAACAAAAAAAGATGCTTTTGTTTTGTTTGTTTTTCTTTATTTGCTTTTTTTTTTTAATGTTGAGACCACTAAGAATGCAAGTCTACATTCCACGAAGTCGACTAAGGCAAATAGGTTCTATAAACTCAAAGAGATAATGGTCTACACCCCAGGAGGGAGATCAGCCAGGGTAGAAGTTCAAATGGGATAAAGGTTATGACAAGTAAACTGTAAAGTGATGGACAAATCTGAAATGACTGTTTTTGTTTGTTTGCTTTTTTTTTTTTTCCCTGAGACCGAAGACTCAGGAAATGTATCTGGGAAACCAAACAACCTGGAATTATTAATTGCCATTATCAGAACACGTTACTTGTTATTCCCAACACTTTGTATATTTTCTGGCACATAATAGCTATTTAATAAGCAATATTTTTAAAAGCATCTTTTTAAAGACCTCACAGTCTTTTTTTCCTCTTAATTTGGAGACATGGATATGCCCAGGATGAGCCAAAGAATCAATGTGAGGTAAAAATGCTTTTGATTTAAGTAATAATAATATATATTTAATCATTCTAGAACTGCTGTCATATAATAAAGATATATATTTGCTCTGTCTCTCTTTCCCAGTACAGAGATCTTAAAACCCTTGGAATTTCTTGAGTGTTAGGAGTGTTTTTTGTTACTCATAAAGAGCCCCTTTGGAACATACCTAAATCAGTGCTAATGAGATGACTCAGGGTGTCAGGGCAAGGCCCCCAGAGAGCTTCAGGATGTTGGCTGGTCATCAGAAAGACCAAACACAGGATTATAGAATGAGAACTCTCAGCTTCCTTCCCCACTCAGACCTCTAAGGTTGGGAAAGGGTTGGAGATTAGGTTACAAAAACTCATGAGCAATGAAGTTCAGTGAGCTTCTAGGTTGGTGAGTACACTGAGGTGCTGGAAGGGAGGTATGAGCACAAAAGGCATCAAAGCTCCATGGACACCAAATCCCTGCCCACCTCTGCCCATTCCTTGCCTATGCATCTCTTCCATTTAACTGGTCCTGAGTTGTTTCCTTTATAATAGACCAGTGAACATAACTAAAATGTTTTCTTGAGTTCTGTGAGTCATTTTAGCAATTATTTAATCAGAGTGAAAGTTGTGAGAACCCCAGATTTGTAGTCAAGTTAGACAGAAGTGTGGGTAGCCTGGGGACCCAGAACTTGTGACTGGCATGTGAAGTCTTATAGAATGGAGCCCTTAAGTGTGAGGAGTCTGATGCTAGCCCCTGGTAGTGTCAGAATAGGACTGAATTGTTGGACATCCTCTTGGTGGCAGAGAATCAGAGAGTTGCAATAAAGTATAGGAGAAAGGTAAACATCCTAGGAGTCAGAAGTCTTAGGTTCTGTCCCTGGCTTTACCACTAACCTCAGCTGTGACACCTGTCAGCAAGGGAGTTATACCCTAATATAAGCTAAAACATAATGATAAAGAGGATTAGGGAGATAAGGCACTGACTATAAAACTATATTTTTTCTGGGAAATATAGGCCTTATTCAATATGTAACCATCAGTTACATACATCTGATTATTTCACTCGCTTGCTCATAAATCTTTCATGATGCCTTCCAGAATTAATAACAAACAACTCGATCTGGCTTTCAAACCCCCTGACATTTTAACGCTTACCTACATTTTTAGTGTCGGGCACAGGTCTATCAGGTGTCTATGATTTTGAAATTGCAGGATCTACTGGTATGTTGGAAAATGTGATGACTTCATACACTGGTTGTCTCATGGACCATAAGAGTGGCCTTTGTACAGCTAATACTCAATTTGGGTGCCTCACACATACCATTTCTTCTGAGTCTCAGCTTTCATGCCTGTAAACAGGATACTGTTTTGGGTTGAATTGTGTGCCCCCAAGATTCATATGTTGAAGTCCTAATCCCCAGCACCTCAGAATGCAACCTTTTTTGGAAATAGGTAGGGTCATTGTAATGTAACCAGTTAAGATGAGGTCGTAATGGAGCAGGATGGACCCCAAATCCAAAATGACTTGTGTCCTTATAAAAGGGGGAAATTTGCATGCAGACAAAAGCACAGGGAGAACATCCTTTGAAGATGAAGGCAGATATCAGGGAAATGCATCTACAAGCCAAGGAATGCCAAAGATTCCCAGCCAACTCTCAGAAACTAGGGGAGAGACCTGGCACAGATTTTCCCTCATAGCCCTCAGAAGGAACAAATCCTGCTGATACCTTGACCTCGGACTTCTAACCTCCGGAACTGTGAGACAGTAAGTTTCTGCAGTTTAAACCACTCAGGTTGTGGTACTTTGTTATATCAGCCCCTATGAAATAATACCGTTATTAATATTACATTCATAGGCTTGATTTGATTTTTTTAAATAAAGTTTAAAAGAGATAACTATGAAAATGAAGAACCTAACATAGAGTCTAACACAAAGTAAGCGCTCAGTATAAACATCTTGATTAAATAAATAAATGAACAAATGAGTTTAAAAAAATGTTTCCATTGCATCAGTCACAATTATTGCAAAAAACAGAGACGCTGACCTCAAGGAGAAAGATTGTAATTATTGTAAACGTCAAGTCTATCCCTGGAGGGTAAGGGGTTTGATGTATGCTTTCTGTGCTGTTCTGAACTGTCCACACTCCAACATCAATGCCCGTGATGTTGTCTTTTGTTGCCTTTTATTTTGAGGATATCACGCAAGGAAAGACAGCTTTGATTTGGAAAGAGAGAGAGGCTGAGTTCTATTATCTAACCTCGTTGTATATATTATTTTCATCCAACTTGTCTGTTCTTTCTGAGGAAAGCTAGACAAGACATTCATAGTTGGCAGGGGAAATAAAGAATTTACAGAAAGCACTGGATCTCTGCAAATGTGGCCTCTTTAAATATAACTACCTTGAGAGTCTATACTGGTCATCTTATAAAAATCAAAGCCATGAATGTTGACACCTAAAAACAGTCAAAACCATTTTGCACATAAAATTTGCAATGACTAAAGAAAAAAAAATCCTTGTTTATGAGAGTATGGGAACATGGGCTGTTACATGTTTAATTTAGATCAAATTTTCAGTAGAGCAAATAGGGAATATATATCAAAGCCCTCACAATGTGTTTTTTCTATAAAACTCAGCAATTTCATTTTTAAGAGATGATCGCAAAGAAATAATAATGGATGTGAACAAAAACACTGTCCAAGGATGTTTATTGCAATATTGCTTATAAAAAAGAAAAATTTTAATTAATTTAAATGGTTAAGAGTTGAGGTTAGGTTAGTTAATCATACTAATTGTTAGATTAATTTTTTAAAAACCCATATAATGGATGTATATGCGACATTGAGAAATACATTGTAAAAGGATAACTAATTAATTTAAAAGTATGATATTTATTTTAGCTGAGTATACCTATTTTAAAGCAATTATATTTTATTCCACAACATTTAAGAGTAGGACATTTTACAGTTCTGTGTTTTTCTATATAAAATTAACCCTGTTACAATACCAAACTACATGACTGGTGCTAAATCCGTTCTCAGACATTAGTGGGTGGCACCCATGGGATGCTACGGGCACCTTAGGTTTATGTGCTGTTGTAATACAGGGGAGGTATTGGTTCCCCATACCATTTTAGAGAGGCTCACAACCCAAGCTCTTTTCTTTTTTCAAAAGTAATGTGAAACGTGGCTCTGTACGTTAAACATGAGGATATTTTGCTGCAGCTCCTAAAACCATGGCTCTTAGTGTGAACCGCCTCCTGTATCTATACACCTCTGCCTGAGAGGTCATGCCTGGGCTCTCAGGAGCTCTATGGGAACAATATGCAAATCCTTGACCTTAAGGGTTTCAAGTCTCCTCCTCAGCCTCATGGCATCTCACTCTCCAAGGTTGGGACCTCTTGCAAGCTCTCAATTCCAAGTGCTAGCCTCTATGCCCTAGGTTTGAAACAACCTAAGGCTGTCTTGCTCGCTGAGTCTGAAATCCTAAAGCTACAAAGCAAAATCCCTATTTTTTAGGGGTTGTGGGATGAGAGAAAGTGAGAGAAGGTGGAAGGGAGAAGTTCATATCCCAACAGCCACAATTCTGCCTTTTCTTCTGTGGCCTCTCCCATTGCGGAGCACAGGCTCCAGACGCACAGGCTCAGTAGCCATGGCTCACGGGCCCAGCCGCTCCACGGCATGTGGGATCTTCCCGGACCGGGGCACGAACCCGTGTCCCCTGCATCGGCAGGCGGACTCTCAACCACTGTGCCACCAGGGAAGCCCATCAGTTATTTTCTTAACTATTTAATTGGCATGTTGAAGTCCTGGATCTCAACAGTCACACGACCTTGGAATCCTGCTCAGCCCTTTCATTTCAGCAGGACCAAAAGAAACTTGCTTATATCTTTCCGCTTCAGTTTCATTATCTATACAGTGGGAATTTAAAATACAACCTAATAATATTACCTACCCTCAAGTAGCCATCCCAGGTTGGGCGTTCCTCCCGAGAAGCCAACTGAAAAAGAGGTTAGCTTATAAAATTTTACTGAGGAGTCTTCTCAGGATCAGCACCTTTGAAGGAAAGATGGCAGCTGGCTTGAGCAGAGGGAGAAGTTACCACAAAATTACCCCCAAAAGGAGCTCTCAACCTTCCATCCAGAGTGGTCCAAGTTGGGGCAAAGGTACTTTATCCCCCCTGTGTTGGTCAGTATTGGACGCAGACTGACTCTGGAAGGTGGTGAGACTTTGGGAAACAGTTCTTTTTTTTTTGGCTGCACTGCTTGGCTTTCAGGATCTTAGAAGCCAGGCCCCAGCAGTGAAAGCTCTGAGTCCTAACCACTGGACCACCAGGGAACTCCCTGGGAGGCAGTTCTTTACAGCTGAGCACTGTCTGCCAGCCAACCTTGCCAGCAGTAGGAAAATCTGTCCTTCGCTTCTGAAGGGTTGCTCTGGAAGATACAGCACATCTATGACAGTAGTTAAATAAAATGATATTTGCAAAGAAAAATCACACCCAATGCCCAACACATATTAAGAATTCCATTAACATTATTATGTATGTGCTTCTGCTTTATTAATATTCTTGGAATTGTATGTACTAAAATGTCAATGGTGTTTAGCTTGGTGGTGCGACCATGTTGCTTGGTGGTTGCTTGGTGTTTCTTTGTGTTTTTCTGTGCTTTTTTTTTTTTTTTTTTCCTTTTAAGCGGTACGCGGGCCTCTCACTGTTGTGGCCTCTCCCGTCGCAGAGCACAGGCTCCGGACGCACAGGCTCAGCGGCCATGGCTCACAGGCCCAGCCGCTCCGTGGCATGTGGGATCTTCCCAGACCGGGACACGAACCCGTGTCCCCTGCATCGGCAGGCGGACTCTCAACCACTGCACCACCAGGGAAGCCCTTTCTGTGCTTTTGATTTCACAGTTCTTTGTTACTCTAGGCCAACTTCCAAGTACCTGATATAGATGTGGATAGACGTCAGACTCACTGAGTAGCTGAGCTGTGTCCTGTTAAGTAGGAGGAAAAGCACAGCACCCTAGTCAGCTATTTTTATACCAATTTAGTTAAACTTGACTCATGTGTCCAAACACACCACCCCCTGCAACACCTTACAGAAAAGGTGGCATTTCAGAAGTACCTCGTAAATGTCTACAGAATAAATGAAAATAAAATACTATATCATCTCATGCACTTCTTGAATTCGTTCCTTCCTCTATTCAGTTGGTAATTCATGTGTTTATTCATCCACTTATTTGTGCCTTTATTCAACAAGCATATATGAAATTCATACCCTAGACCAAATATTATTCTAAGGGCAAAGCTAATGCTAACAGTAGTAGCTTTACGTTGATGTGATGACAGTTCCAGGCATCTCACTTGGGTAGGTCAGTCGAGCCTGGATTATCTAACATATAAAAGGGAAAGTTGGTGCAGTAAAGCTGTCAGAGGAGTCAGCAGCATTACACAGGACAGGAAGAGGTGCAGGTTTTACAACTTCAACATCTTCACTTGGAAGATGCACCGTTGCAAATGATAATGTCTGAACAAGTGAACGTCAGATCAAAGCTATAGAAAGTTCAGTTATGCCCCACTCACACCCCAAGTTCAGCCTTATGTATATAAGACTAGTGCAGTTCTCTGCTGGGGTCACCTTCTATCAGCCAAGAAACCTTTATCAAATTTGGGGTTATGAAATCTACAGCATGACTAACAGAATATAGTACAGCCTTGAACATAGTTCTCATTTATCACCCTCAGCCTTCTCAGGCTAGTCACACTGGTCTATGGGCATTCCTAAACTTTGACCCAGAGAATTGGATTGAGGGTCAGCCACCCATGAGCCTCTGGGGGTCATGATAATAAGGGCTAAGCCAGTTATAGGGCATACCTTTCAGAATAATCAATAAAACTTAAGATACCCAAAGTCTTTTTGATCTAGTCGAGGAGATAGAACAGGCAAAAATGATACAAGCAAGACTGGAAAAGATAAGGGTTTGAAGTGACATTGAGGTGCAATGAGACCTGGATAAAGAGAAAACTAGCAGTCTAAGGTGATAAGCTAAATGGGGTCAGTAAAAACGTAAGGGAGACGGTAGCACACTGGGTAGGTTTTCAGTGTGCAGATGGAGAGGAGAGCGCATTCCAAATCTAATGATATGAACCAACACAGAAAAACATACGCTGCCTGTGAACATTTGTAGGAAAGCCGCGAGATAATGTACGTCAGATGGCCTTTTAAAGGCGTAACCTTTAAAATGAGAGGCACCACATTAGGTATTAGTTATAATTGTTATCCACAAACCCCATCTTATTTGTGGGACAATGTTTCAGTGTCCTTTTTCTTGGGAAACATACAGAAGAACACATCTTGTTTCTCTCTGACACACACACCTCCCAGTCCGCATCTTTGCTATACTGTGTCAACAGTCCTGCCCAAGCACACTTGACCTCCTCAGATTACATTGCTGGCTTTCTTAAGCATTAAATAACTGGAGGAGAACCACTGACTGAGGTCAAATCATTTATCAGGATCAATAGTTTTGACTGACTCTGGGTAGATGTGGTACACTTTCCATATTGAAAGGTCAGAATCTGTCAACTAGCAGGAAATGCTCTCAGCTCAAATAACACATGTCAGGATAGCATAAAATGTTTATTGGACTCTCCAGGGGCCATCTTGAAACATCCTCATGTGTTTGTGTCTAAAATAACCGCTAGATGGCACTGCTATTTCAAAATGGATTATCTTGGAAAAGAATGGAGGCATCATCTGATCTTCAGTCCCCTCAACCACCGCCCCCCACCATGTTAATGTATACATTAGGCATGTAGATTGAACTCAGGCATCTGTTCTTCATTTCTTATCCTGTCAGTTTTCACACATAAAATATGAAGGTAGTGATAACACTTGGTGTTCTTGTGAGGGTTAGGGTTACTATCTGTTCAATAATGGATAGTAGCGTATTTTGTATGGAGAGTAAGGTATTCTGTGGACTCTAAAGCACTAAATAGGTATTAATTTGTCTAATTATTACCAATAAGTATAAGTTAAATGAATATAAAGGTATAAGAATGGAGAGTGAAACTGATAATGATCCCAATAATTAAGCTTCATAAGTGATAAGATAGACAAAGAATGGCGATACTGGAAAACACCCTAAATTGTCTATCTTCAAAGCCCAATTGAGAAAAAAAAAAAGATACTGAAGGAAGCTTACCTAAGTACTGCATTGTGTGTCTGTATCTTTAAGCAGTCTCAATTCTAAGTACACTTTGGTCTTTAGCAAACATCACAAGAAAAATCAATATGCATTTGTTGTAAAATATATTGAAAGCATTATTCATTGTCTTACCTAGTGACCCTTTGTATAACATCTCAAGAGATAAGTTTCCATTGGAATTTAGCATAAGGGAAATGATAAAGAATGGGTCTACTCTATTTTATCAGACAGTAAGAGATTATGTAACATATCATCTATTTATCTCCTTCACTACCGAGAGACTCAGAACCAGTTTTAATGTTCATCCCAATATTAACCTTCCTGGCTAGCATATCCTGATGCTTCCTCTTTTTCACAACTTGAGGTCTGTTTCTTTTCCAGAAACCTTAATATATGTTTGACTTTTTAAATGGTCTATCTCAAAGTCTTTCTGGAATGAGTTACAGTATTGATAAATAAAATATGATAATGTGTTTAAAATGTATCTTATAATGCTTTGATTTGTCAACCCAGTAAAAGTCACATAGATTCATTTAATAATTATTTGCTTTTTGCTCAATACCTTCCAGGTATTGAAAACAAAGGAAATAAACAGGCTTTAATTAGAAATTAATGTGTCAGAGAGACAAAATATACCATATGCTGTTAAATTGCTTTGCATGGCATTATCTAACGTAGTGCTGAAGTGAGCTGAGGATATCACAAAAGATTCAGAGAGATCCCTGGGCTGGAGAGATCTGGAAAGGTTTCATGGCTTAAGTATGTTCTAAGAATCAGGGAGTGTTTGAATAAGCATAGGGTAAAAAAGTGGGAAGAGAGGTGAAAACCTACTTGATACCTAGGGAACAGTCAAATTAATGTAGTTTCAGTTAATGGTTTGTTGTATAGTCTGAGAATTGACAAAAAGAATCTGAATACTTGAATGCAAGGCTAAGGAATTACTACCCTTTTTATAAATGTAACTGTTGAGTAAAATGCAGGCTAAAGTGAGTCGTTCCTCACAATGGCTCTCTAGATAGAGCACCTACCTACATTAATAACTGAAAGACCAGGTAATCTAATATGATCAGTATGTAGAAGACATTTACAGTAAAACTCCTGGAAACTGTTCTCAATTTACCATTTGATGAAATCCAATTTAGTTACATACTGAACATTCCAAAACATTCCTGTTTTTATGCGATATGGATTTGTGTTGTAGCAGGTTGTGTCCCTCAAAGTCACGGCAAAATTCACGTTCCCAGTTATCTCTGAGCTTTTTGTTTTCCTTGTAAGCTTCCATAGACTTGGTTCAGAAAAGTGAATTATTTATTTATGGAATTTTTTTCTTTTTAGTTATTTACGTAAGGGGAGATGGATGGGAGAGCATTGCGTATTGGTAAGCTTATTTAATGCACCAGGGCAGATGATCATGTTATCTAACACAGAGTCCTTTAGTATCTGAAATAATTAGAAATATCTCCATCAACAATTTTCCCCAGGGTAAGAAGCCTTTGTTCATCAACTCTGAATTATGTGACACAGCTTTGAGCTGTCACCGTCACAGCAATCCCTAGATACCCATTAATCTCCTTTGAATACATATATATGTGTGTATATATATATGTATATTTATATAAAATACTTAATATGTGTAGATATATATATATATATATTAAGTATAGAAGTCATATCTGACCACAAGAGAGCAAGGCTATCCCCTTTATTATCATTTTATATTATTCAGTCATTCACATCCGTTCATTCAGTAAATGTTTGTTAAGCAACTATGGTGTACCAGGCATTTCACCTAATAGATAAGTGTGTGTCCTCCCATAGAGCTTGCAAACTGAAGGAAAGATACTAAACAAACAGAAATATGTGTGTAGTGACACTTATGTGAAGGCTACTTGGAGAGTATGAAAGAGTTGGGATGTGGTGATCAGGTCTGTCTTCCATCAGGAAATGATCTTAAAGCTGAGACTGAAGGAATGAATAAGAGTTGAAGCAATGAAGAGAAAGTAAAGAAAAAGCAATCAAGTTGTCTGGGATGGAGTAAGCTATTAAACTTTCTGTACTATAGTTTCCATATCTGTAAAAAGGGAGCAGCAATGAAACCTATTACATAGAGTCATGGGAAATAAATGAGATAAAGGAGTTAGAAGAGGACCAGACTGGTGATGATGATGATGATGATGATGACAATGATGAGTATTATTCTAGGAAGAGGGAAGAGCAGTTAGAAAAGCCCTAAGGGAGGCATATGCTAGGCTTGGTCAAGAAGCTGAATGAAGAACAAACGGGGCAAATGGTGGAAGAGTGGGAAGAGAGGCCATTGGACCCATGTATGAGAGAGTGGAGGCTTTTTGGAAGCTGTGTCTGCCTTTTGATAGAACTGAGCTTACTGTTAAAGGGAGAGCACAGCAAACTCCCATTTTCCCAGCAGCTCCCATTTTCCCCATTTTTCCTTAGCTGTTCTTATTTTTTATATGACCTGCTTATAATGTGAATGCTATTTAATGATTTTGTGATTTTTATTTTGGTGATTTTGCTTCTTTTTCTCTTAATTTGTTCTTCAGCTTAGGTGATGCCTAAACTATACAAAACAATTCTTGCCCTCCCACCCCTTGGGATTACCATCGACCTTCCTGAGCATGGGTATTTGTTGGTGTTTCATTTCTCCTTCTGCCTTCACCAAGCTCAGCTATACACAGTTAACTCCCTTAATCTTGTCTCACCCAGTTAGTCCCATTTTCTTAATCATTTTTGTTCCTCCTCTCACTATTCCCTTGAAAATTGCTTTATCTCATGGTCAATTTATCCCACAGCCATTTAATTTTTACCAGTCACATAAAGCTTTTGGTAGAAATAGCACTGAGAAGCATATTTGCACTCACTGAAGCTCCTGCTTTTCTGAGCATATTGCTCACTCTTGTATTATAGATTGGTTTATATAAGATCTCAAAAAGTTGAGTGCAGGGGCTTCCCTGGTGGCGCAGTCGTTGAGAGTCCACCTGCCGATGCAGGGGACACGGGTTCGTGCCCTGGTCCAGGAAGATCCCACATGCTGCGGAGCGGTGGGCCCGTGAGCCACGGCCGCTGAGCCTGCGTGTCCGGAGCCTGTGCTCCGCAATGGGAGAGGCCACGACAGTGAGAGGCCCGCGTACCGCAAAAAAAAAAAAAAAAAAAAAAGTTGAGTGCAATTAGCAGGATGTCTGTGTGCTAACAACACTGCCATCTTCACTGTTCAATCTGAGAGGGACTGATGTAGAGAGTATAGTTGTTAAAAAAAACTTGGCCTGGACCATTAGGAAACCCACCTAAAAACTGTGTGACTGACTCAAATTCTCTGAGCTTCAGGGTCTTCTGTATAGCTGGTGGCTAAGCATGTAGCTCCAGCATCAGACTGCCAGGGTATAGAGCTCCACTCTGTCCTCTGTTGCGTTGTGACCTCAGCTCAGTGACTTCACTGCTCTTTGCCTTAGTTTCCTTATATATGAAATGAGGATAATGGCTATACTTCTGTGACAGGGCTGTTGTAAATATGAAGAGCAAAGTACTTTTTAAAAGAGAGCCTTGTGGGAATTGAGGGCTCAGTAAATGTCAGCATTATTTTCTGTAAAATGGGTACAATAAAACCTACTTTGCAAGGTCTCTGTGGTGATCACATATCTATGACATGTAAATCACCTAGCTTTTGTAAAATTTCGTAGAAGTTCACTAAGTGTTAATCTCTTGATCTTTCACATTTATTTGCTTTCATGAATGCACAGTGCAGAGTTTTCAAAAAAGATTTAAAAAATCATCAAATGATTAGTGGAAGTTACAATTGAGTACATACAGTTTCTTAGAGGACAGATGGCTTTCTAACGTTTGAAGCAAGAAAGGAAATCACAAAGAAAAGACTGACATATTCAATTGCATCTAATTTTAAAATGTATGCACAATAAAAATATTATAACTACTAAAATGAAAAGGTAAACAGCAGATAGAGAAAAATATTTCCCCAAATCTGCCAAAGGAAATTGTTGTGAAGATTAAATGAGATGGTGTGTGTGAAAATGATTACTCAACTGTAAAACATAATAAAAATGTTATGTTGTTACAAATTATACTACAATTTACCGAGCAATTCTTATGCACCAAGCACTTATATTCATATAATCCTGATGCTAACTGGGGCCTCCCTGCACCTTAATATCTCCCTAAGACTTTGGGATGACTACAGCCTTAATGGGAGAAATCCCATTAATCATGTGTCATCCCTCTTCACCTGCCACCTTAACTAAGTTCTAGGGGCTCTCTACTGTCCCATGTCAAGCTCGGTTCTTCCCCCTAAAATGAACTTACTCCATATATTTTGTGAGTATAGGATCTTTAGGGAGTTTGTGGAATGTCACAGGGCAACAACACAGGATGTTACCACAAAGCCTTTGCCAATTTTTTCTTCCTCCTTCCCCCATACTCTCCTCTTCTCTCTCCTTCTCAGGAACAATTTTCTTCCTTATCTCATGAAAAATGATTTCCTTTCTTTTATTAAAGCCTTGAAGCCCACCTCAAGTGGGCTTATCATGGCAATTTCTGAAAAAAGGAGGCCCTGTTTCTAAGGTAATTCCGACATTAGCCTCTAAGAGGATTAAATTTTCTCTGTTTAATTTTGTATATTATTCCAAATCCTCACAAAAGTCTTGTAACATATGTCCATTCTTGTATTTGTTGCTTGAAGAAATGGAGACAAAAAGAGACAAAGTACCTCCTTGAAACTATCCATCAATAGGTAGCTAGCTATGTGGTCTTAATAATAATTAACACAGTAATATGTAAATATAGAAAGAGTATATATGCAAAAGGCATATATGTAAGTAAATTAGAGAAAATATTTATAGCCCAAACAATCAGCACTATCAATTCTTATAATAGGAAATAGAAATTCTACTCCTTTGCTTCTATCAGTATAAAACCACTACTTGTCCTACCGATAACAGCAGCAATGATAATATGTAACATAAGATGAGCGATTATCATGTACTAGGCACCCTTCTAGGTGCTTTATGGGTATTAACTCATTTAATCCTCACAATGATCCAACCAGATAAATGCTATTATTATCCCAATTGTGTGGATAAGAAGCAGAAGTATAAATAAACATCTTGTCCAAGCACACAAGCACACAGAAGCCTGTAACCCAGTAAATTCTCATAGTCTCTACACTAACACAGAATAAAAAACTCACTCACACTTGTAATTGAAGACCTTAAAAATCACACCCTAGAAAGTCTTCATTTTACATTCTTTAATATTAGGGAATTAAAAAAAAACACAAAAAAACAGTACCAAGTAGTAGTGACATTGTGATAAAACTATGTGCACTCATGTGCTGAGGAGTCATGGAAATTTGGCATTTTAGAGAGACCAAAAAAATGATTTATAATTCTGGACTCAATAATCTATTTCTGGCTAATGTATTATAAAGAAAAAAATTAGGGGAATATAAAAAGGAGATATAAATCATGTTACTCATTACAGCTTAACTGTCTGACAACCAGGTAAATAAATTATGGTACATCAATTCAATGGAATATAATGCAGTCATTAAAATTTCAATTATGGACTGTGTATTTACATGGGAAAATGTGCACCTATAATGTTAAGCAACAAAAATCAATGAACAGAGTATACATGCATTATTACTATTAAATAAGATGTATGCTTATGGACAAAAACTTAATAATCAGTACAAAGTGTATGGAGTTAAATTGGTAGAAGATGAGTGATTTTTTTAACATTCCTAGTTTTAGATTATTTTGTGTTATAACATTTGCATACTAGAATACAATCGGTAGACAATTTGGGGATGTTGTATGCACTCAGCATAGGTCATCAAAATTCCACAAACTAAGTAGCTTTTCAGCCAACCTTGTTTACTCAGTGTCCCTCAAGCATTCCGTTCCAAAATGCCTTTCTGGCCAGGAGTTATCAAGGGGAAACTGACATGCCCAGCCTCCAATTTCCTCATGAATTCTTACCCTTCTGTGTCACCATTATGATGAAAAGTGTCCTATTATTCTAATGTGTTGGGGTTGGGGAAAAATTTAGAACCACTGTAGAAATAACTAAATCCTTTTGCTCAGAAAAGTCCTTGTGGAAACCATTATCGCCCCTTCCAATGCCTACATTGTCTTTCTTTGCGTAGTGAACTGTCTCATGTATGCACTGTCTTCTCACATTTGTTGGGAGCTCCTTGAGGGCAGATAGAACCAGGATCTATTCATTCTGGTGTCACCAAGTCAAAATGACTCACCTAAATTGTCCCTCTAATCTCGGTTGCTTTTTACTCTTTTCACCTTCTAAGGAAATCCTACTCAGACTTCTAGCTGTGCATGGGAGTTCACCTCTCTGCTGAGTTTCCTGAACCTCATTAGACAGAGCAAGGAGTTCTTGCTTCTTACTCACAGTAACCCTCTGATCACCCTCTGCTATAATCTTTCTGAGAGTTGATGTTTCGCCTTACCATGGCAATATCCTTGTAGTTATCGCCAATTGCATAAACAGTATGTCCACTTGGTAAAATCTTGAATACAAATACATAAAGGAGAAAGGGAAAACCTTTACATTTACCTCATCCCCTGATAAGCACCATGTATATAAAGCACACTTTACATATCTTGGTTTTATCAGTTATAAAAGCATTCATTACCCAAGCAGTCTTACCAAACATACTGTTCAATAACAGGCTTTTTTTCCTGCACAAAAATATGGTATGGATAATTATCCAAGTCAATTTATATAAATTTAGTTTATTCATCTAAATAGATCTACAGTTTCCCATAGTGCGAGTGCAAAATAACTTACTTAATTTCATTTCAGTGGATACTAAATTCAGTTATTTAACTGTATTCAATTTTTCACTATTCTTAAATAATGCTGCAATGAACATCCTTATATATACATCTTTCTTTGCTTGTCTATTTTTCTATGACAAATGCCTAGAAATGAAATTGCTGTGTAAATCTGCACATATATTTTGAATTTTGATGTATAGTCACATTGCCCGCCAGAAAGGCTGTACCAGTTGAAACTGTCATGAGGCTGTATTGAAGTCCTTGATTTCCCATGCCCTGCCAGCCCTGATTATCTTCATATTATATTTTAAGTGCTTGTTTATTTCTCTGCCTTCCTACTAGACTGGTTTTATAGAGAGCAAGGGTGGATATTTATCATCTTTTGATATCCTATTAAGTTTTTTTTTGAATGCATATGAACACTTGGCTAATGCAAAGCATTCTCTTTCTAAAATAAATGTGAAAACCTGAAAGTGCTGAGTCATGAAGCAGATTGTATATACTCTACAGTGTATTTGAGGGAAGGTCTGAAGGGACATTGGACTGAGAAAGATGGTAGATTGAATTCTGGCTCTGTCTCCTTGTCAGTATATCATGAGGCAGGGAACATAGACTATTTGAGCTGCAGTCTCTTCTTCAGTAAAATGAGCACAATAGTTTCTCTAAAATTCTTGTAACAGTATTAATGTGAGGAATGAATTAAAAAATGCTATAAAAGCTTGTTCCTCTCAATAAGATTTACAAAAGAGCAGCAATGATATTACTTGGGAGCTTATTTTAAACGTAGACTCTCAGGCTATCCCCAGACTTACTGAATCAGAATCTGCATTTTAACAAGATCTCCAGGTGATTCTTATTCAGTGTAAAGTTTGAGAAGCACAGATAGCAAACATGAAGCACAGCCCCAGACGCCTAACAGGTAGTCAGTAAGATAAATAATGACATTGAAGACAGTGATGCTGATGATGTGACGTATGTCAAATGCCCAGCATTTAATAAACCATAGTTACTCTAATTTTTATTAGCTGTTCAAATTTGGCTTTAAAATAACAACGTGGGCTTATGTAAAACGCTGCCATTTCTTTAATGCATGCAAAAGTTCTATTTTAGGGTGTTAAGTGATGTGCTTTGCAGTGGAATGAATGTGATTTACACTTGGAGATTCATTTGGAAGGCAGTGGAGCATGGGTCTTGGGAAGCAGAAAGGGCTGGATTAGAATCCCAGCTCCACTTCTCATGAGCAAAGCACTTAATACCCTTGAGCTCCACTGTATGCAGCTGGTTGTACTGAGACTTTTAATAGTGTACCTGTACAGCACTATGAACGCCACTAGGCATATTTCAGGGGTCAGGAATACTATCTACTGACAGTTGCTGTGTAAAAAGTGCTCAACAGTGTTCTAAATGCCTTAAGTAGTGATTTCATTCCTCCTTGTGAAAACCTATGAGCTAAATATTTGTTATCATCCCCATTTTATGGAAGAGTAAATAGTCTCAGAGTTAGGTTGAATCACTTGCCTACAGCCTGTAAATGGCATAGCTGAGGATATAATCCCAGGCAGTCTGATGTCACAGCCTAATGCATCTTTTTTCTTTTATTTCTTTCTTTCTCCCCCCCACCCCCTTACAATGCTACCTTCAGAAAGTGAAGACTGTGCTGGGTTTTAAAACCTTTTTTTTTTTTTTTTTTTTTTTTTTTGCGTTACGCGGGCCTCTCACTGTTGTGGCCTCTCCCGTTGCGGAGCACAGGCTCCGGACGCGCAGGCTCAACGGCCATGGCTCACGGGCCCAGCGGCTCCGCGGCATGTGGGATCTTCCTGGACCGGGGCGCGAACCCGCGTCCCCTGCATCGGCAGGCGGACTCTCAACCACTGCACCACCAGGGAAGCCCCTGTGCTGGGTTTTAGAAGAAAACTAATCATCTGCCAGGTGCCAATTCTTATGGAACAACTTCCAAGTAACTTTTTCTTTTTTCTCACATATTCTTCACCTTTCTGTTTTTCTCCTCTCTTCCTCCCACTGGACTTCATTCTTTTGATCAGCTGACGATGCCCAAGAGCTCAGTGTGGCTTCTTCAGTGATACTGACATGTATCAAAGATTACTGATCTGAAGAATATTTTTTTCTCCTCACTATCTCATGTTTGACAGAGATTTTAAGAGCTTTAAATTTCTTTCCCATGTGGACAATAATAATTAACACACTTATGTTAAATGTCAGGCACTGTTCTGAGCAATTTCCTTGTACTCAGTCAATCCCTATAACAACTCAATAATATAGGTGCTATTGTTATCCCCAATTTACAGATGAAGAAATTGAGGCCAGAGAATTTATGTCACTTGCTCAAGGCTACACAGTTGGTGAAGCAGAGTTTCAAACCTAGGCAGGCTTGCTATAGAATCCATGCTTTTAACCATTACACTTATTGCTTCCCTCTTGACTCTCAAAACAGTCCTGAGAGATCAGTAGGAAGGTGCTAGCATGACCACTTCACAAATGAACACAAAGTCTCAGAGTGGTATATGATTTGCCTACAGTCACACAGATTGCTAGTTGAAGAGCTGGAATTAAAATCAGGTCTCCTGACTCCAGGCTAGCTAAATCAGAAAAGGCCACTCAGGAAAAACAGTCATAGAGAAAGCCATGAAGGAGTTTGAATGGGAACTGAGGACTGCAGCATGCCCAAAGGGAAGGGACCCCTGAATTTCCTCTTGGATTTGATGTGTCAGTCGTGACTGAAGCAGTAGTTTTTCCTCTTCCCAGCAAGTCCATTCTGCCACCATCTCTGTGATCCTACGTTAGGAATCCTGTTTGACTTTGAATTTGCAATGCAAAATAATGTGATTTTGTTTTTGTTTGTGTTTTTCCTATTCAGTGCCTCTGCTACCTTTCTTAACAGTCCGCCCCTTTCCCTTTACCTCTGTCCACTGAGGCTGCGTTAAGAGAAAAAAATATCCTCCAATGAATCCATCATTCATCCTGTTCTCTGTGGTGTGTTTGGTAACATGTCATTTCTGTTTTCTAATTATTCAGTCAATTGTTTCTCTCCTTCCTTTTAATAACTGACTCTCTTCCCATTTTCCAGATCACGTAGCTTGTAAATGCTTTCCAGTTATCTTTGATTCTGGGCTCCAGTTTGTTCCCAAACTGCCAGCTGTCAGCATTTTGAGACTCAATGTTTGATTTAAAATATTAGATCCTATCTTTCTCTTCTAGTAAAAAAAATTAATGGATGTTTGCTTAGAACTACTAGAAAAAAAGTTATTTTTAAAATGCACAAAGCATGATTTCCATTTCGTCTGACTTTTAGTGTAAAGTAAGCAGGGAAGATATTATCCTTCTTTTTTTTTTTAAATAGAAAAAAGCCTGAGGCTCAGAGAAATTAAACCAGAGAAACTGAATGAGTGACTAAAAGAAGGATGCTGCCATTCTGCTAAATCCTCTTTTTTTTTTTTTTTTTCCTGCATGACATAGGGAGAGAAAAGAGGCTAACACTTGGGGTGAATCTTCATTCTTCTTAGTTCTGTGTAAACTTGAGCATACCACAGACCTTTTCTAAATAGGGATACCTATCAATTAGAATAGAGGTGATTAAAGATTATATTACCCACACTTGAAAACAAATTCAGTACTGGAGTAAGTCAAATATCTATAGTGCTTCTAGTTTGGTCAAGTGGGCAGATAGTGCTACTTTTAATAGAGAGAGGGAAGGTGAGATTGCTTAGTTGGCACCTGAGCTTGTGAAGCTAAGGCTCAGCAGACAGGCTGGATAGGAGTGGTGCTAAGGAAGCTAAGGCTCATGGTGTCTCTGTTCTGCAAATGATGTGCTGCCTTCTTTTGAGGGATTGAACTTATTCATTAGTCCAAGGAGATTTCACTGAGCTCTTCCATGTGGTTTCTTTAAAATTTTCCATTGCAATGGCATTATTCCAGCAAGTCTCAGACGTACTTTGTGATCTAAAGAAAACTACATAAAGCAGTTATAATAATGCCTCGTGTCCCCTACATGCTCACTAAGCAGTAACAAGAAAAGAGTGAATTGGGCAAGATGAGGACCACAGATTATAACAGTGCTTGGAGAGAGCCCTTGTGTTGAGCCCTGGAGATTCAGAGAAAGTGGCCTGGTGTGGTAGGAAGCAGAAGTCAGAAGACCCCAAATGAGTCATTCCCTCTCTCTAGATCTCAGGCTCCATGTGTTGAAACTGAGGGGCTGGCCTAGAGCTGTCCTAGGATTCTAGCACTCTAGTCACGGAGCTGGTGCACAATATACAGTAGGAGTATCTGGGGGCATCCTTGGCATGGGGAAATGTCTCTACCTCCTTTTCCCTTTAATACAAAAGACAGAGACAGTAAGGATTCTATGAAGACATAGTTTTTCCTCCCCAAGGAGAAAATAAAATATTAAAAGGCTTTACTATTGCAAAGAAGTAGATAACAAGACAATTAGGATGATTAAAATTTTTCAAGTCCCAAGACCAGATAAATTACATGGCTTCATTCTGAGGGTAGTAACAAGGGGATGAGAAAACCCTTTGGCAGAGCCTTCTGGAAGATCAAGAGACCCCACACATAGACACCCAATGCTCTCTGGAGTCTGAAGCCAGAAGCAGGCCCATATAGGAAAGCACTGTGGTGCCAAAGGGTGCCTTGTAGTACACACCTTCAACTGGGTCTTCTCTGTGCCCTGAAAGACCCTCTCTATCCCCTCATGATGTCACCAGTAACACTGCTTCTTATAGGCCTGCCTTGTCCCCCATTAGAATGTCAGCCTTTCTAGAGCTTTATTTATTTTTTTCATGTCAAGCATGGTGACTGGCACAAAGCAGACACTCAGCAAGTTTGTGGAATGAATGAATGAATGAATATTTGAAAGAAGGGGGTGCGAGTGTTGGTCTCAGTCCCACAGAAGCTCCCTCAGAGACGTATATGTTTGGGGGAAGAATATCTATAACACCTTTCACATATTAAACATCTTGAAGCATCATTCTTTCTGCAAGAATATGACCAACTCCTAAGGGGTCCTGAGAATAATATGACATTTGCAAAAGAAATTTGAGAAGAAAAAGCTTATGACCAAAAAAGCTTATGACTGAAAATGGCGTTCATTTTTAAATGCATTCAAAATGTGAATGTATGGATAATAAATACTGTGACTGGTTTTCCTGTACATCTTGATTTATGGAAGATGTAAAATTCAGAAAGGTGAATTCAGTAGGTTAAAATCACAGAGCATAGCAGACAGATTGGGGCTTTACCCAGATATGTTTAAGTCCAGAGCCTCTTCTCTGTCCATTATGCCCAAAGCCTCCCAACTTTATGAGACACTGTATTTTATGCCCCTGGCACAGAAGAATATTAAAATCATGTAAGACAAGGCTTGTGATCACTATCCAGCTTTCTTTGTTGTGCGTATCAAATGATAGTGGGTATAAGAGTGCTGTCCTGTGGACATGACTTGCCAGTTCTTAATTGGGGTCCCTGTTCTGGAACTCTGACCACTGTCTCTCAGATCAGGCTCCTTCTTCAGGGGAGATGCTCAGATGGAACTCTGACCGTGAGGAGGAGAGATGCATTACCATTTCCAGTGAATAACTGGGAAACAGATTTAGAAAATAGGTAACACCCCAACTGACCTGAAAACAGAAAAGCCTGGAATGGACACCCAGGCTCCCATCTCCTCGTCCAATATCATTTCCACTAGTCCTCAGCTCAAAGCCACCCTGAGACATAGATCTTAAGGAATGTGGGAGAGCATCTGCTATGGAGATAGATGGTCTTGGAGCTGCATCCTGATGCTGACGCTTACCTGTTGTGCGACCTTGGATAAATTGCTTAATATCTCTGAGCCTCAGTTTCCTCTCCCATGTAATGAGGGAGCTAATACCTACCTCACTGGGTTGCTCTGAGAATTAAATGAATCTGTGAATTAATTAATTTATTCTCCGCCTTGTATCAGAAAGGATCCAAGGTAGCTTACAAGGACACAGTAATATGACTTAAGAATGGGGGAGAAAAGAAACAAGAACAAGATAGGCAGATGGGGAGTCAGTCCAATTCCATGGCTAAGAGCAAGGGCCCCATTTTGCCCTAAGCCGTCCAGTAGCCAACCCCAAAAGGGAAACCCTGGCAGCTATATTTTTTGCCATGTTTATGAGGTTGTAATAGACCTATGGCTCAAGGGAAGCACAGCTAAGTTAGAATATAAGATACATTTCATATTCGTATATTTAGGATATTAGGTATACCTACATATGTTCCAGATTCCAGGCACTATAATAGGCAGTGGGGATCAGTGCTGAAAAGGCAGACATGGCCCCTCCCCTCAAGGAGGTGAAAATCTTCATGATTAGATGATGTCAATATGATATGTCACTTCTGTGATATCATCTTTACCAAAAAAATGCAAAGAGTAAATGAGTTACATAAAATTCCACATGTCAAGCTCTGGGTACAGTGTCTGGCACACAATAGGTATTTAATATTCATTTTTTTCACTTAACAAACATATTAATCTATGATATCTATGTCTGTGCCTTTTTAGGCACTGGGCTTATGCAGAGGACAAAACAGTCAAACATCCCTGCCTACATTCTAGTTCAGGAGAGAGATTATCAAAAAGGTCATTCAGTAAAGTGCATAGTACAGTCGATATTTATAAGGGAAGCATGGTAAAGTGCTGAGCGTAGTTCAGAGAGAATGACCAGGGAACACCTCAGTGAGAAGGTGGCCCGAAGGAGGCCTCACTTTGAATCCAACCTGAAGGAGGAGAGGGAGGGAGCCATGAAGGTTCTGGAGAGAACATTCCAAGGAAGAGGAAGAGCAAGGGCAAATGCCAAAGGCTAGCAGGATCCATTCAATATTAGGCAGGACTCTTTAAATTGAAAGTATCAGAAAGTCAACTCCACACAGATTAAGCAAAAGAGATTTACAGGAGGGAGATGTGGGTGGTTCATAGAATCTGAGGGTGAGATGCAGGAAAGCAGTGAACTCTATCTTGGGAAGCTCCAGGGAAGAGGCAGGCCCAGCTTCCTTGGCATGCGTCCTCTCTCCTCTCCTATCTGGACATTGGCTCTGTCCTCTCATGGTTCTTCCTCTGTCCACAAGGGACACATGACATGGGAGCTGTCAGCTGCAGTCATATTCTTCCAGCCTTTCAGCCAAGCAGTGTAATAGACAGACTTCTCTTTGCCTGCTCTTACATAGAAAAAGCCCAGGCCAAAGGTCACTATGGCTGTGAGATGGGACATTCTATGATTGGCTCAGCCTAGGTTATGCACCCATTTCTGTGGCCAGGTTAACAAACTGTGTCACTGAGAGGAGGTAGAGAAAACGGAGTTGGGCTCCCTAAGACCATAGCCAAAAGTCCTGTTCAAAGTAAATGACTTGCCCTAAGAAAAGCAGTTCATAAATATCTCAGTGGATACTACATTCTCCTACCTACTGTATCAGAAATCATTAGCATCCTAGTTAGTATGACATATGAATGGGACCTTGAATTATTCCATCTTCTTGATGATTCCCAGGAGATGTTTTGTGGTTTATCTCATCTGTACAGAGGACATTCTGTTCATTGTTATATGCATATAATGATCCTATAATCTAAAATTCTTCCTGCTTGTGATGGACGGTGGGTTCTAATTACCTCCCCTTTGTTGTCATTAAGAAGTGCTATGAGGTTTCAAACAACTGGAAAACTAGGCCACAAGTACACACAAAGCATCCAGTAAGGCACAAGTTAATTTTAAGCGTGTTCATTTTTGGTAATAACAGTAATTATGATTGAAAAGTAATTTAAAGAGCAAAAGACAAAAATGTATGATCCATAGTGAGGGGATTTTTGTGAGATATCCTAGAGGAAATAGGAATAGATTTATAATGCGATGGTAAGAATTAGGGGCATCTTCTTGCACTGCAGTCATTTTCATCAACACATGCCTATCTGCCCCTAAGGATGGATGGCCTCAGTATGTGCACATATCCTCGGGCTTCAGCCAAAGAAAGGGACCAGCAAGAGACTTGGCGGAGGAAAGGGACTGAGGCTGGGTCGTTTATTTCCCTACCGTGGTTCCTACAAAGACACCTCATACTCTCTCTTTCTCTCTCTGTCTCTAATATTCTCCCTTTCACTCTGGAGAACCACTCTCTCCTCAGGCCCTTTCAGGTCCATGGAGTGGAGATGGGAGTGGTGGAGAGTACTCCCAGGTATTATGAACCCTGGGGTGCCGCCATATCCCCTGGCCATACCTTTGAAACTGTGTCTTCATTAAACTCTCCTCACATTTCCCAATTTGAGGAGACATCTATTTTGTATTGGTACACTAACACTGTCCCTCCAGCCACATTCTCACTCACTTTGCAGGTACCTTTATAATGGTATTAATTCTGTTCATCTTGAATCAAGTGTGTCTGTGGGCAGATCTGTCTTTTTATTTCCCTATATGTCACCTACACATTTTTTGCTAATTCTTACTCCTCATCCTGAAATGCCCTCTGAGCCTCCATCTCTGTCGAAATTTCTCATCTTCAAATTTATCCTCCAAGGCCATCTTCTATAGGAAGCTTTCCCTGATCCACCAGTCAGATGCAATCTTATCTCCCTGTAGACTCCCACAGCTCTTTATCCAACCTCTCTCATGACACTTATTTCTACTTTGTACAGGCTTTGTTTGGCACACATCTTATCTTCCTTAATTAACTGCTGGATTCATGCCTTCAGGATTTGCTTTCCAACAAGAGTCCAGCAAAATACTTTGCAGATGTAAGGCATACAGGACATGTCTGTTGATTGGAAAATGGATAGTTTGCTAAATTTCCGTGTTATTACCTAGACAGCTAATCTCAGACAGCTGCTCCCACATTTTAATAGCATGCACATTAATTCAGCTAACATTTCTGGAGGACTTACTACATGCCAGGAATTGTGCTAGGTGCTAATTATTTCATGGCCATAAAAAATCTACAGATAGGAAGTATATATTCATTGATCCTACAAATTCATAAAAACTATCTCTCATTGATTTGAATTTTTAAAGTCACCTGTGCAGAAATATATAGGGTCCTTAGAATACATCTTCAATAACCTCTCCACTCTGATTTCTGCAAGCACTGCAGTTAATTCTACATTCTGAATAGTATCGATAGTAACATCAACCTAAATACACTTTGCATTCATATAGAGCTGTGAGGCTTAAATTTTGCTAGCTATAAGAAAATCACATACGGAAATTTAAATATATATAAATTCTTGTCACATTAGTCCTCACTTTCACCCCAGACCTGTTGGCTGGACATTTGGGTTAAGAGTGAACCTTACCACTTTCTTGCTTCCGTCTTCATCCAATTCTGACTCTGCTAACTAGGCACTTGTCCAAAGATTAATGTTCAGGAACCATTGTTTTAAAGTAAATATCAGTTATATAAAATACTTGTGAGGAAAATAAAAAGCTTTTTCTGCATTTAATAGATGAGGAAATGGAGGTTTGAATATATTAAATAAATTGGAAAAAGAAATACACAAGCATTTTGCTAAAGTAGGAACACTAAAGCTGAATAAACATACTAAAAGAGACTTAACCCTGGACATCAGTGATGGCAGAATAGAAAGTCCTAAGCCCTCTTTCCTCCAAAAGAGACACCAATTCAACAATACCTAGACCAGTTCCATTTGTGAGAAGTCCAGAAAACAGTTGAGACATCTGCACCCCAGGCAAGCATAGAACCAGCTGGATCAAGTCTGTAGGAAAATTTATGGCGTTCACTTGCCATAGTCCTTCCCCTAAATTCAGCAAGGAACAAGTGGAAGAAAACTCCCAACTCCAAACATCTCCCTGAGAAGGGAAAATGTTGAAGCATTTGTCCAATGTTTCAGATTTTCTGGGAACTGGCTCTAGGACCAATTTCTTTCTCACTTTCCTTGGAGCACTGATGGGACCTAGCATACTCTAGATGCCTGGAGTTCCATGAGAACAAAAGAGAACTTGGGGACTTGCTGTTGCTCCAGAGGGCCTGCAGTACAGTGGACGGAAGCTGATGTAGCTTGATGGCTTCTCCCTCGGGGGGGAAGAGAAGAATGGAATATGTATTCAATGTTCTGGGTTTTCAGAGGGATGTCTGGTTTCTGTATCACCAGACTCAGAGTGGAGACTGAGCCCAGCATACTCTAGAAGCCTGGGGGCCTCTGAAAATCAGAGCTGGGTGGGTTGGGGCAGCTCCAGAGGACCTGCAGTACTGCAAAAACAGACACCAGAGAGAGCAAGTACGAGGAAACTGGCAAATCCCTCTAACTGGGAATTTAGCACAAGTCCAGAAAAGATGCATCCAAAGAAAATATTTGAATGTCCCCCAGAATATCTACCTGAGCTGATTGGTAAAGGTTTTTCTCTCTAAGAAGCCACTCTATAAAGATTGGAGAGGCAGGGTTTTTTTCAAGTGCAAGAATAGCAAAATAAAGTGTGAGGCACATTAAGAAACAGGGAAATGTGGCCCAATCAAGGGAAAGAAAAATAAATCTCTAGAAACCAACTCTAAAGAAGCAGAAGTATATGAATTACCTGACAAAAAGTTCAAAATAATCACCATAAAGATGCTCAGTGAGTTCAAGAAAAGTGATATGCAAACAAAGTGATAACATCAACACAGAGTTAGAAAATATATAAAAGAACCAAACAGAAATTTTGGAACTGAAGAAAGTAATAACAGAATTTATAAATTCATTAAAGTGTTTAACCACAGACTTGATCAAGTAGAAGAAGGGATCTGCTACTCCAAAGATAGTTCATTTGAAATTACCCAGTGAGAGGATTAAAAAAAAGAATAAGAGTGAAGAAAGCCTAAAAGACTTATGGAATATCATAAAATGAATCAGTATAGGCATTATGAGAGTCAGAAGGAGAGGAGAGAGAGAAGGGGCAACAAAACTTATTTGAAAAAATTATGGCTAAAAACTTCCCAAATCTGGGGAGGGAAATAGACATCCCAATTCAAGGGGCCCAGAGGACTTCAACTGAGATGAACTAAAGTCCACATTGAGACGCACTATAATCAAATTGTCAAAAGTGAAAACAAAGATAGATTTTTAAACAAAAGCAAAGAAGCAATTCATTATATAAAGTGGAATCTCAATAAGACAGCAGATTTCTCAGCAGAAACCTTGCAGGTCAGAAGGAAGTAAGATGATATATTCAAAGTACTGAAAGAAGAAAAAGAGTTAAAAACCCCTGCCAACCAAGAATCCTAAACCTGGTAAAATTTCCTTCACAAATGAAGGAGAGATAAAGTCTTTTTCCAGAAAAACAAAAGCTTAAAGAGTTCATCAACACTAGACCCACCTTACAAGAAATGCTAACAGGAGTCCCTCCAGTTGAAAGGAAAAGAAAGAAACTACTCAGCAACACAAAAGCATTTGAATGTATAAAGCTTGCTGAGAAAGGTGAATATACAGACAAAGAATACTGTAATATTATAATACTGTAATATCAGTGCATAAATCACTTCTAATTCAGGCATAGAAGTTAAAACACAAACATATAAACAATAACAATAACTATTAAAAAGTTAATGGATGCAACATATAAAAAGATGAAGTTTGTGATATCAATAACATAAAGTGTAGGGAAAGGAGCAATAAAAAAGCAGAGTTTTTGTACATAATTTGTTATCAACTTAAAATAGATTGTTATAAAATGTTGTATGTAAGTCCCCAAAAAAACCACAAAGAAAATAACTATGGAAAATACAGAAAAGAAAATGAGAAAAGAATAAAAGCATGTCACTACAAAAAAATCAACAAAACACATAAGACAGCAATAAAGGAAAAGAGGAACAAAAAAGCTACAAGACAGATAGAAATTAACAAAAGGGCAATAGTAAGTTCTTCCCTATCAGTTATTTCTTGAAATGTAAATTAATTAAACTGTCCAATCAAAATCCAACTCTATGTTATCTAGCTATCTACAAGAGACTCACTTTATATTACCAAACACACATAGGCTAAAAGTGAAAGGGTGTAAAAAGATATTCCATATAAATGGTAATAATGGTAATCATAAGAGAGCAGGAATGGCCATAATGATAGCAGACAAAATAGATTTTAAATCAAAGTAGTCACAGGAGATAAAGAAGGACATTACTATACAATGAATGAAAGTGTTAATTCACCAGGAAGATATAAGAATTATAAATATATATGCACCCAACATCAGAGCATTCAAATATATGAAGTGAACACTGACAGAACTGAAGGGAGAATTTACAGCAACACAGTAATAATAAGACATTTCAATACCCAACTTTCAGTAATAGGTACAGCATTGAGACAGAAGATTAGTAAGGGAACAGAGGACTTCAACAACACTATAGGCAAAAATGGACCTAACAGGCATATGCAGTATATTCATCCAACAGCATCAAAATATACATTCATCTCAAGCACACAGAGAACATTCTCCAGTAGAGATCACATGTTAAGTCAGAAAACAAATCTTTACAAAGCCTTTCTGAACACTGAAATCATACCAAGTATCTCTTCTGACCACAGTGAAATGAGAGTATGAATCAGTAGCAATAGGAAAACTGGAAAACTCATGAATATGTGCAAATACTCTCAAACAACCAATGGATCAAAAAAGAAAGCAAAAGAAAAGAGAAATTATTTTGATACAAATGAAATGCAAATACAACATACCCAAATTTATGGGATGCAGCTAAAACAATACTAAGAAGAAGCTTATAGTAGTAAACATCAACATTAAAAAAAGAAGAAAGATCTCAGATAACCTAACTTTACACCTCAAGGAACTAGAAAAGAAGAAAAAACTAAGCCGAAATTTAGCAGAAGGAATAAAATAATACAGATTAGAACAGAAATAACAATATAATAAAGTCCATATATGAAAAACCTACAGCTAACATCATACCCAATGTTGAAAAACTGAAAGCTTTTCCTCTAAAATCAGGAATAAGGCAAGTATGCCCACTCTTACCACTTCTATTTGACATAGTACTGGAGGTTCTTACCAGAGTAATTAGGTAAGAAAAAGAAATAAAAAGCATCCAAATCAGAAAGGAGTAAAATTATTTTGTTGCAGATGACATCATTTTATATGTAGCAAGCTCTAAAGAGTCAGCAAAATAACTATTAAAACCAATAAATGAATTTTTAAAATAGGTGAAAGCAAGGTTGCAGGCTACAAAATCAACATACAAAAGTCAATTTTACTCTATATGCTAACAGTGAGCAATCCCAAAAGGAAATTAAGAAAACAATCCCATTTACAATAGAATCAAAAATGATAAAATACTTAGGAATAAACAAGTGGAAGAATTGTACACTGAAAGCTAAAAAGCATTGCTGAAAGTAATTAAAGGTAATACAAAATAAAGGTAATATAAATAAATAAAGGCTTCTACACTGAAAGCTAAAAAACATTGCTGAAAGTAATTAAAGGTAATACAAAATTAAGGTAATATAAATAAATAAAGGTAATACAAATAAATCCATGAACACCCTGTGTTCATGGATTGGAGACTTAATCTTGCTAAAAATATCCACACTACACAATGTAATTTGTAGATACAATGCAATATTTATCAAAATACCATTGGCATTTTGTCTAGAAATTTTTTTAAAATCCTAAAATTCATATGGTATCACAAAAGACCCCAAATAGCCACAACAGTCTTGAGAAAGAAGAATAAAGTTGGAGGCCTCACAGTTCCTGACTTCAAAGCATATTACAACCCTACAGTAATTAAAACAGTATGGTACTAGTATAAACACAGGTATATAGATCAGTGGAACAGAACAGAGAACCCAGAAATAAACTCATATATATACAGGTCAAATGATCTTCAACAAGAGTACCAAACTGCACGATGAGGAAAGGATAGTATCTTCAACAAATGGTGCCAAGAAAACTGGATATCTAACTAACAGAGGGAAAAGGCAACCTACGGAATGTAAGAAAATATATACAAATCATATATCTGATAAGGTGTTAATTTCCACAATACATAAGGAACCCCTGTAACTCAATAGCAAAATTACTAATAACCCAGTTTAAAAATTGGCCAAGGACTTGAATTTCTTCAAAGAAGACATACAAATGGCCAGCAGGTATATAAAAAGATGCTCAGTGTCACTAATAATCAAGGAAATGGAAATCAGAACCACAATAAGATATCAAAATACACATTTCAGGATGACTATTATAAAAAAAAAAAAGAAACTACTACAAACATTGGCAAGGATGTGGAGAAACTGGAACACTTATATACTGCTCATGGAAAGGCAAACTGGTAAATCTGCTATGGAAAACTGTATGGAGTTTTCCACCCACCCCAAAACTGGAAATAGAACTACCATATGATCCAACATTTTTAGGAACTTATTTAAAAGAATTGACATCAGAGAGGGAAGTTTATAGCAATACAATCCTACCTTGAGAAACAAGAAACATCTCAAATAAACAACCTAACCTTACACCTAAAGCAATTAGAGAAAGAAGAAAAATAAAACCTCAAAGTTAGCAGAAGGAAAGAAATCATAAAGATCAGATCAGAAATAAATTAAAAAGAAATGAAGGAAACAATAGCAAAGATCAATAAAACTAAAAGCTGGTTCTTTGAGAAGATAAACAAAATTGATAAAACATTAGCCAGACTCATCAAGAAAAAAAGGGAAAAGACTCAAATCAATAGAATTAGAAAGGAAAAAGGAGAAGTAACAACTGACACTGCAGAAATACAAAAGATCATGAGAGATTACTATAAGCAACTCTATGCCAATAAAATGGACAACCTGGAAGAAATGGACACATTCTTAGAAATGCACAATGTGCCAAGACTGAATCAGGAAGAAATAGAAAACAGGAGCAGACCAATCACAAGCACTGAAATTGAAACTGTGATTAAAAATCTTCCAACACACAAAAGCCCAGGACCAGGTGGCTTCACAGGCGAATTCTATCAAACATTTAGAGAAGAGCTAACACCTATCCTTCTCAAACTCTTCCAAAATATAGCAGAGGGAGGAACACTCCCAATCTTATTCTGCGAGGCCACCATCACCCTGATACCAAAACCAGACAAGGATGTCACAAAGAAAGAAAACTACAGTTCAATATCACTGATGAACATAGATGCAAAAATCCTCAACAAAATACTAGCAGACAGAATCCAACTGCACATTAAAAGGATCATACACCACGATCGAGTGGGGTTTATTCCAGGAATGCAAGGATTCTTCAATATATGCAAATCAATCAATGTGATACACCATATTAACAAATTGAAGGAGAAAAACCATATGATCATCTCAATAGATGCAGAGAAAGCTTTTGACAAAATTCAACACCCATTTATGATAAAAACCGTCCAGAAAGTAGGCATAGAGGGAACTTTCCTCAAGATAATAAAGGCTATATATGACAAACCCACAGCCAACATCATCCTCAATGGTGAAAAACTGAAAGCATTTCCACTAAGATCAGGAAGAAGACAAGGTTGCCCACTCTCACCACTCTTATTCAACATAGTTTTGGAAGTTTTAGCCACAGCAATCAGAGAAGAAAAGGAAATAAAAGGAATCCAAATCAGAAAAGAAGAAGTAAAGCTGTCACTGTTTGCAGATGACATGATACTCTACATAGAGAATCCTAAAGATGCTACCAGAAAACTACTAGAGCTAATCAATGAATTTGGTAATGTAGCAGGATACAAAATTAATGCACAGAAATCTCTGGCATTCCTATACACTAATGATGAAAAATCTGAAAGTGAAATCAAGAAAACACTCCCATTTACCATTGCAACAAAAAGAATAAAATATCTAGGAATAAACCTACCTAAGGAGACAAAAGAGCTGTATGCAGAAAATTATAAGACACTGATGAAAGAAATTAAGGATGATACAAATAGATGGAGAGATATACCATGTTCTTAGATTGGAAGAATCAACATTGTGAAAATGACTCTACTATCCAAAGCAATCTACAGATTCAATGCAATCCCTATCAAACTACCACTGGCATATTTCACAGAACTAGAACAAAAACTTTCACAATTTGTATGGAAACACAAAAGACCCCAAATAGCCAAAGCAATCTTGAGAAAGAAAAACAGAGCTGGAGGAATCAGACTCCCTGCCTTCAGACTATACTACAAAGCTAAAGTAATCAAGACAGTATGGTACTGACACAAAAACACACATATAGATCAATGGAACAGAATAGAAAGCCCAGAGATAAACCCACGCACATATGGTCACCTTATCTTTGATAAAGGAGGCAAGAATATACAGTGGAGAATAGACAGCCTTTTCAATAAGTGGTGCTGGGAAAACTGGACAGGGACATGTAAAAGAATGAAATTATTACACTCCCTGACACCATACACAAAAATAAACTCAAAATGGATTAAAGACCTAAATGTAAGGCCAGAAACTATCAAACTCTTAGAGGAAAAAATAGGCAGAACACTCATGACATAAATCACAGCAAGATCCTGTTTGACCCACCTCCTAAGGAAATGGAAATAAAAACAAAAATAAACAAATGGGACCTAATGAAACTTCAAAGCTTTTGCACAGCAAAGGAAACCATAAACAAGACCAAAAGACAACCCTCAGAATGTGAGAAAATATTTGCAAATGAAGCAACTGATGAAGGATTAATCTCCAAAATTTACAAGCAGCTCTTGCAGCTCAATATCAAAAGAGCAAACAACCCAATCCAAAAATGGACAGAAGACCTAAATACACATTTCTCCAAAGAAGATATACCGATTACTAACAAACACATGAAAGAATGCTCAACATCATTAATCATTAGAGAAATACAAATCAAAACTACAATGAGATATCATCTCACACTAGTCAGAATGGCCATCATCAAAAAATCTAGAAACAATAAATGCTGGAGAGGGTGTGGAGAAAAGGGAACCCTCCTGCACTGTTGGTGGGGATGTAAATTGATACAGCCACGATGGAGAACAGTATGGAGGTTCCTTAAAAAACTACAAATAGAACTACCATACAACCCAGCAATCCCACTACTGGGCATATACCCTGAGAAAACCATAATTCAAAAAGAGTCATGTATCACAATGTTCATTGCAGTTCTATTTACAATAGCCAAGACATGGAAGCAACCTAAGTGTCCATCAACAGATGAATGGATAAAGAAGACGTGGCACATATATACAGTGGAATATTACTCAGCCATAAAATGAAATGAAATTGAGTTATTTGTTGTGTGGTGGATGGACCTAGAGTCTGTCATACAGAGTGAAGTAAGTCAGAAAGAGAAAAACAAATACCGTATGCTAACACATATATATGGAATCTAAAAAAGACATTGGGCATGAAGAACCTAGGGGCAAGATGGGAATAAAGATGCTGACCTACTAGATAATGGACTTGAGCACACAGGAAGGGGGAAGGGTAAGCTGTGACAAAGTGAGAGAGTGGCATGGACATATATACACTACCAAATGTAAAATAGATAGCTAGTGGGAAGCAGCCGCACAGCACAGGGAGATCAGCTCAGTGCTTTGTGACCACCGAGAGGGGTGGGATAGGGAGGGTGGGAGGGAGGGAGATGCAAAAGGAAAGAGATATGGGGACATATGTATATGTATAACTGATTCACTTTGTTATAAAGCAGAAACTAACAAACCATTGTAAAACTATTATACTCCAATAAAGATTTTTAAAAAAACAAGATTTTATATCAGAATCTTAAAGAGATATTAGCAGTCTTTTGTTCATTGCAGCACTATTTATAATAGCCAAGATTTCCAAGATGTCCATCAGTGGATAAATTGTTAGAGAAAATGTGATTTATGTATTCAATGGACTGTTTTTTGGCTTTAAAAATGAAGGTAATCCTGAAATATGTGACAACATGGATGAACCTTTAAGACATTGTACTAAATGAAATGTCACAGAAGGACAGACACTGCATGATTCCACTTATATGAACTATCGAAAATAGTCAAATTTATAGAAGCAGATAGCAGAATGGTTGGTGCCAGGGCTGGATGGAGAGGAAAATGGCAAGTTGCTGTTCAATGGGTATAGGGTTTCATTCATGAAAGATGAAAAATTCTAGCGATCTACTGTATAACAATTACGTATTGCACACAAAATTTTGTTAAGAGAATGAATCTCATGGCATGCATTTTTTACCACACACACACACACACACACACACACACACACAAAATATGCCCAACCTTATCTTATCATTAAAGGGAAACATAATTTTTGACTAAACTGTGATACTAATTTGTACCTACTAAACTGGCAAAAATTAAGAATTCTAATATACCAAGGGTTGAAATATCTGGGAGTTAAAGGGAACTCATATATTGCTATGGGAGTGCACATTGACAGAACCATTTGGAAAACAATTTGGTACCACTGTGTAAAGAACTTTTGCTTTCTTCATAATGCAGCAATTACAATTCTAGGCATAGATCTTTACCTATATGCACCAGAGAAATATACAAAAAAGAGAAGTTTATAGCAGCATTGTTCATACAAATTAGAAACAATCCAAATGTCCATCAACAACGAAATGAGTTGCTGTATAATAAGTTGTAGAATACTCACACAATGGAATATTATCTGCAGTGGAAATGAGAGATTGCTAGTGACTGCAACAAAATGGATATACTTTAGAAATAAAAAGTGTAAGGTAAACAGCAAATTGCTGAAGATTACTTACCATGCAACACCATTTTTATAAAGCTTTAAATCAAGCAAACAACATAAATATCGATATAGGTATAGATATAGATATAGATACAGATATAAATGTAGATCTAGATATGGTAAAAACTTTTTTAGCAATGACATTATAAACAAAAATTTAGAAAAATTCTGAGAGTGGTGATGGTGTGGGGATGAGCAATTTGGATAAGGAGAAATGTAAAGAAAGAGCAAAGGGTCTATTTCTTAAATAGTGTCGTGGGTTCATTTGTGTTTCTTACTTAATAACTTATATACTTGTCATTTATATTCTTTTGTACTTATCAAATATTATTATTACTTTAAAAAACAGTAAAAAATAATGCTTTAGGATAAACAGAGAAAGAAATGCAAAATGATGAGAAGGTGGTGAGCAAGAGGGCAGAGTGGTCCAACAAGGAGTTGGTGAGTAGGCAGGCAGGACCTGATGACCATGGGAAAGAGTGTGGATTGTGTTCTGACTTCAGTGGGAAGCTTTTGAATATTGTTAAAAAAAAAAAGAGAGAGAAACATCACCTAACCACCTATTTAAAAGATAACTGTGACTGCTTCAGTGACAACAAGCAGAAATATGGACACCATTTGAGAGACTATTGTAGTATTTCAGGGGAGATATGATGGTGGCAGGTACTTGCTGACTAATAAATGAGAGATATGAGGGTAAGGAAATTGGCTTGAGCAGTTAAGAAGAGGTGGGAGAGTCTACGTATGGAAGTGGGGAAGAATATCAAGAATTTGAATTTTTTAAATTGTTTTAAGGGGTGTGTGAAATAGTTAAGAGTAGCCAGTTGAATCAAGTAGGGCAGTTGACCATATAAATCCATAGTCTCCATAAGGAGAATAGGCTAGTGATTGAAAATGTGGAAGTCTTCAGTCATTTGGTGAAGTAACAACAGTAAATAAATAAATGATAGAGCAATAGCAGAATCAAATATTTTTATATGAGCTACTTACATTAAGCCTATGTGTTTGTTTAGGGATTATGGAAAGAAATCATTGAACTTAGAGTCTGAAAATTGGGATCTAATTTCAGTGCCCTTTTCCTACCCTTCTCAATTAACACATAATTCACATTTTAAAAATTAATCGAATTTTCCTCTTGAATTTCCCACTTTAAAATAGAGGTAGTTTAGATTAATATTTTATGGCCTTTGCTTAACAAAGAGATTTCACATGCATTAATTCCTTTAATCATTGTAACCATGTCCAGAGGAAGTTATTTTTTATATTCCTCTATTGCTGATAAAGAAACTGAGTCAAAGAGTTTAAATACCTTGCCTAAGGCTACGTAATTAGATTTGTTCACATAGTCCCTGAAATCTATTCAGCAGTGGTTCTCAAAGTGGGGTTCCTGGACTGGCAACATTAACATAACCTGGAAAGTTGTTAGAAATGCAAATTCTTTGGCTTTACCCCAGACCTACTGCAGCATCATCTCTGAGGCTGGAGTAGTCTGTTTCAAAAAAATCTCACCCAGTGACTTGTGCTTGTAAGGTTTCAGGCTTATTACAAGAAACAAATTAGACCAAAGATCTAAAAGGAATATATCAAGAAGTAGACAACATATAGTAATGTTGTTGCTTCACTCTTTCTATTTTTTGCCTTCTAATGATGGATATATCAAAGACAGAAATGTCAGCACAATTGACAGGAGGCAGGACAATGAGCAAAATCACAAGGTAGCCACCTTAGTAATAACTAGTGACTAAAAATACCAAGAATCAATGGCTTGGCAATAATAACAATTACTTTGTTTTCCCTCAAAGATTCTTGTTTTGTTTTTTGGGTTTTTTTTTTTTTTCATGTAAACGGTGATTGTGAAACTGAATTTCCATAAGTGTGATCAAGAAAGTGACAGTGAAAATCTGTTTTGTGTGGAGGAAAAAATCATCTATGTGCCATTAGCACTGCTTTGTAGGCTCCGATTCTGGGGAAATGTTGTATCCCCTCAGGAAGTTCCCTCCCAAGGACATGACTCATTGAAGGCTACTTTTTAGTGCTATATCCCAATCTAGTTCTTTGCATCTAGTGATCAAACATCCCAGGCCTGAGGGTAAAGAGCTCAAATCCTTCTAGTTTCACAGAGCTTCTCCTAACTCATTACTTCTCCACCCTCCTTCAAAGCTAATTTTACTTTACCATCTCGGATATCTTCCAGGGTTATCTACTGTCTTCCTGGTCATTTCCCCATACTCAACAGAGATACCTTTTACTTGACTCATAATTTTACTCCATACCCCAAGTCTTGTCATCATATAGGGTGTTTTTTACAAAGACATATTTATTAGTGGATGGCACACACAGCATCCTGTTATCACCTCCTAAACTTTCCAAATTTCAATGGCATTGGTCCCACTTGACTTCATCCACATTCTTCTTGGGTATCCTCTGGACCTGGACCTGCTCATCACGGGGACGTCTCTATTCTGTTGTATCAAATCCAGACCGTACACTCTGTCTCCCAACTTTTTAGCTCTTATGCTGAATGACGCCTACTATCCTAACCTCACTGACAACCTCAGTGAATTCCAGTGGTTCTTAGTCAGTCAACCCCTTCTAACTTCACCTATTCCTGATGAAGTCTATAGACACATCTGATGTATCACTTTGGTTTCTTGACAGGAGACAATATTAAATGGTATTATAGGGTGATTTATTTGGTCATGAGTAGCAAAATGCTAAGGGTACTAGAAGGTGAAGAATCCTGGGTTAGGGAGAATTCTAGCTGGCTGTGCACAAGGTGAGGTATGGAGTTTTAAGGTCCTGTCTAACCTTCATGAGGCAATACCACGGGGAAGTTGAAAAGGATGCCTGGGAGAGATGGTACAGAGGGAATAAATCATGAGCTCTCTGAGAGCAACCATCTTATTTGTTTTGTTCCTCATTGTAATACATGGTTTTAGGACATTGTCTGTTTTATAGGAACGTGAAAAGATTAAATGGAATTGTATAAAGTTTCATAAGAAGAAACAAGCAGAAGCTGCAAGGCTTCTTAAATTCTAGTCTTTGAATCACAGAACATCACTCCTCCTGGATCCTACTGGTGGAGAACAAGTCAAGGGGCCAGGCTAGATCTAAAGAGATCACGCTATACAAAGATATGAGTCTGGGAGGCATGGTTCATTGAGGAGAGGGGCATCCTTACAGACTAGCTCCAAATTTAAATAAGAGCCTTAAGAGAACTGTTTTGTTTTGTTTTGTTTTGTTTTGTTTTTAAACATTAAATGATATTTTAATGTAATTCTTTCATTGGAAATGCAATTTTAAAACATATCCTTTGTGTCTTATTTATCACTGAGGATTTTTTTTTTTGCCTTATAACAAATTTAATCAGTTATACATATACATATGTTCCCATATCCCCTCCCTTTTGCGTCTCCCTCCCACCCTCCCTATCCCACCCTCCCTATCCCACCCCTCCAGGCGGTCACAAAGCACCGAGCTGATCTCCCTGTGCTATGCGGCTGCTTCCCACTAGCTATCTACCTTACGTTTGGTAGTGTATATATGTCCATGCCGCTCTTTCACTTTGTCACAGCTTACCCTTCCCCCTCCCCATATCCTCAAGTCCATTCTCTAGTAGGTCTGTGTCTTTATTCCTGTCTTACCCCTATGTTCTTCATGACATTTTTTTTTCTTAAATTCCATATATATGTGTCAGCATACAGTATTTGTCTTTCTCTTTCTGACTTACTTCACTCTGTATGACAGACTCTAGGTCCATCCACCTCATTACAAATAGCTCAATTTCATTTCTTTTTATGGCTGAGTAATATTCCATTGTATATATGTGCCACATCTTCTTTACCCATTCATCCGATGATGGACACTTAGGTTGTTTCCATCTCCGGGCTATTGTAAATAGGGCTGCTATGAACATTTTGGTACATGTCTCTTTTTGAATTATGGTTTTCTCAGGGTATATGCCCAGTAGTGGGATTGCTGGGTCATATGGTAGTTCTATTTGTAGTTTTTTAAGGAACCTCCATACCGTTCTCAATAGTGGCTGTACCAATTCACATTCCCACCAGCAGTGCAAGGGTGTTCCTTTTTTTCCACACCCTCTCCAGCATTTATTGTTTCTAGATTTTTTGATGATGGCCATTCTGACTGGTGTGAGATGATATCTCATTGTAGTTTTGATTTGCATTTCTCTAATGATTAAAGATGTTGAGCATCCTTTCATGTGTTTGTTGGCAGTCTGTATATCTTCTGTGGAGAAATGTCTATTTAGGTCGTCTGCCCATTTTTGGATTGGGTTGCTTTTTTTTTGTTATTGAGCTGCATGAGCTGCTTATAAATTTTGGAGATTAATCCTTTGTCAGTTGCTTCATTTACAAATATTTTCTCCCATTCTGAGGGTTGTCTTTTGGTCTTGTTTATGGTTTCCTTTGCTGTGCAAAAGCTTTTAAGTTTCATTAGGTCCCATGTGTTTATTTTTGTCTTTATTTCCATTTCTCTAGGAGGTGGGTCAAAAAGGATCTTGCTGTGATTTATGTCATAGAGTGTTCTACCTATGTTTTCCTCTAAGAGTTTGATAGTTTCTGGCCTTACATTTAGGTCTTTAATCCATTTTGAGCTTATTTTTGTGTATGGTGTTAGGGAGTGATCTAATCTCATACTTTTACATGTCCCTATCCAGTTTTCCCAGCACCACTTATTGAAGAGACTGTCCTTTCTCCACTGTACATTCCTGCCTCCTTTATCAAAGATAAGGTGACCATATATCCGTGGGTTTATCTCTGGGCTTTCTATCCTGTTCCATTGATCTATATTTCTGTTTTTGTGCCAGTACCATACTGTCTTGATTACTGTAGCTTTGTAGTATAGTCTGAAGTCAGGGAGCCTGATTCCTCCAGCTCCATTTTTCGTTCTCAAGATTGCTTTGGCTATTCGGGGTCTTTTGTGTCTCCATACAAATTGTGAAATTTTTTGCTCTAGTTCTGTGAAAAATGCCAGTGGTAGTTTGATAGGGATTGCATTGAATCTGTAGATTGCTTTGGGTAGTAGAGTCATTTTCACAATGTTGATTCTTCCAATCCAAGAACATGGTACATCTCTCCATCTATTTGTATCATCTTTAATTTCTTTCATCAGTGTCTTATAATTTTCTGCATACAGGTCTTTTGTCTCCTTAGGTAGGTTTATTCCTAGATATTTTATTCTTTTTGTTGCAATGGTAAATGGGAGTGTTTTCTTGATTTCACTTTCAGATTTTTCATCATTAGTGTATAGGAATGCCAGAGATTTCTGTGCATTAATTTTGTATCCTGAAACTTTACCAAATTCATTGCTTAGCTCTGGCAGTTTTCTGGTAGCATCTTTAGGATTCTCTATGTATAGTATCATGTCATCTGCAAACAGTGACAGCTTTACTTCTTCTTTTCCGATTTGGATTCCTTTTATTTCCTTTTCTTCTCTGATTGCTGTGGCTAAAACTTCCAAAACTAGGTTGAATAAGAGTGGTGAGAGTGGGCAACCTTGTCTTGTTCCTGATCTTAGTGGAAATGGTTTCAGTTTTTCACCATTGAGGACGATGCTGGCTGTGGGTTTGTCATATATGGCCTTTATCATGTTGAGGAAAGTTCCCTCTATGCCTACTTTCTGCAGGGTTTTTATCATAAATGGGTGTTGAATTTTGTCGAAAGCTTTCTCTGCATCTATTGAGATGATCATATGGTTTTCTCCTTCAATTTGTTAATATGGTGTATCACATTGATTGATTTGCATATATTGAAGAATCCTTGCATTCCTGGAATAAACCCCACTTGATCATGGTGTATGATCCTTTTAATGTGCTGTTGGATTCTGTTTGCTATTATTTTGTTGAGGATTTTTGCATCTATGTTCATCAGTGATATTGGCCTGTAGTTTTCTTTCTTTGTGACATCCTTGTCTGGTTTTGGTATCAAGGTGATGGTGGCCTCGTAGAATGAGTTTGGTAGTGTTCCTCCCTCTGCTATATTTTGGAAGAGTTTGAGAAGGATGTGTGTTAGCTCTTCTCTAAATGCTAGATAGAATTCACCTGTGAAGCCATCTGGTCCTGGGCTTTTGTGTGTTGGAAGATTTTTAATCACAGTTTCAACTTCAGTGCTTGTGATTGGTCTGTTCATATTTTCTATTTCTTCCTGATTCAGTCTTGGCAGGTTGTGCATTTCTAAGAATTTGTCCATTTCTTCCAGGTTGTCCATTTTATTGGCATAGAGTTGCTTGTAGTAATCTCTCCTGATCTTTTGTATTTCTGCAGTGTCAGTTGTTACTTCTCCTTTTTCATTTCTAATTCTATTGATTTGAGTCTTCTCCCTTTTTTTCTTGATGAGTCTGGCTAATGGTTTATCAATTTATTTTATGTTCTCAAAGAACCAGCTTTTAGTTTTATTGATCTTTGCTATCGTTTCCTTCATTTCTTTTTCATTTATTTCTGATCTGATTTTTATGATTTCTTTCCTTCTGCTAACTTTGGGATGTTTTTGTGCTTCTTTCTCTAATTGCTTTAGGTGCAAGGTTATGTTGTTTATTCGAGATGTTTCCTGTTTCTTAAGGTGGGATTGTATTGCTATAAACTTCCCTCTTAGAACTGCTTTTGCTGCATCCCATAGGTTTTGGGTCGTCGTGTCTCCATTGTCATTTGTTTCTAGGTATTTTTTAATTTCCCCTTTGATTTCTTCAGTGATCACTTTGTTATTAAGTAGTGTATTGTTTAGCCTCCATGTGTTTGTATTTTTTACAGCTCTTTTCCTGTAATTGATATCTAGTCTCATAGCATTGTGGTCGGAAAAGATACTTGATACAATTTCAATTTTCTTAAATTTACCAAGGCTTGATTTGTGACCCAAGATATGATCTATCCTGGAGAATGTTCCATGAGCACTTGAGAAAAACATGTATTCTGTTGTTTTTGGATGGAATGTCCTATAAATATCAATTAAGTCCATCTTGTTTAATGTATCATTTAAAGCTTGTGTTTCCTTATTTATTTTCATTTTGGATGATCTGTCCATTGGTGAAAGTGGGGTGTTAAAGTCCCCTACTATGAGTGTGTTACTGTCGATTTCTCCTTTTATGGCTGTTAGTATTTGCCTTATGTATTGAGGTGCTCCTATGTTGGGTGCATAAATATTTACAATTGTTATATCTTCTTCTTGGATCGATCCCTTGATCATTATGTAGTGTCCTTCTTTGTCTCTTCTAGTAGTCTTTATTTTAAAGTCTATTTTGTCTGATATGAGAATTGCTACTCCAGCTTTCTTTTGGTTTCCATTTGCATCTTTTTCCATCCCCTTACTTTCAGTCTGTATGTGTCTTTAGGTCTGAAGTGGGTCTCTTGTAGACAGCATATATATGGGTCTTGTTTTTGTATCCATTCAGTCAATCTGTGTCTTTTGGTGGGAGCATTTAGTCCATTTACATTTAAGGTAATTATCGATATGTATGTCCCTATTCCCATTTTCTTAATTGTTTTGGGTTCGTTATTGTAGGTCTTTTCCTTCTGTTGTGTTTCTTGCCTAGAGAAGTTCCTTTAGCATTTGTTGTAAAGCTGGTTTGGTGGTGCTGAACTCTCTCAGCTTTTGCTTGTCTGTAAACGTTTTAATTTCTCCATCAAAACTGAATGAGATCCTTGCTGGGTAGAGTAATCTTGGTTGCAGGTTTCTCTCCTTCATCACTTTAATTATGTCCTGCCACTCCCTTCTGGCTTGTAGAGTTTCTGCTGAGAGATCAGCTGTTATCCTGATGGGGATTCTCTTGTGTGTTATTTGTTGTTTTTGCCTTGCTGCTTTTAATATGATTTCTTTGTGTTTAATTTTTGACAGTTTGATTAGTATGTGTCTTGGCGTATTTCTCCTTGGATTTATTCTGTATGGGACTCTCTGTGCCTCCTGGACTTGATTAACTATTTCCTTTCCCATATTAGGGAAGTTTTCAACTATAATCTCTTCAAATATTTTCTCAGTCCCTTTCTTTTTCTCTTCTTCTTCTGGAACCCCTATAATTTGAATGTTGGTGCGTTTAATGTTGTCCCAGAAGTCTCTGAGACTGTCCTCTGTTCTTTTCATTCTTTTTTCTTTATTTTGCTCTGCATCAGTTATTTCCATTTTATCTTCCACCTCACTTATCCGTTCTTCTGCCTCAGTTATTCTGCTATTTATCCCATCTAGAGTATTTTTTATTTCATTTATTGTGTTTTTTTTTTTTTTTTTTGCGGTACGCGGGCCTCTCACTGCTGTGGCCTCTCCCGTTGCGGAGCACAGGCTCCGGACACACAGGCTCCGCGGCCATGGCTCGCGGGCCCAGCCGCTCCGCGGCACGTGGGATCTTCCGGGATAGGGGCACGAACCCGTGTCCCCTGCATCGGCAGGCGGACTCCCAACCACTGCGCCACCAGGGAAGCCCCATTTATTGTGTTTTTAATCGATGCTTGATTCATCTTTAGTTCTTCTAGGTCCTTGTTAACTGTTTCTTGCATTTTGTCTATTCTATTTCCAAGATTTTGGATCTGGGAAATAGAATCTTGGATCATCTTTACCATCATTATTCTGAATTATTTTTCAGGTAGACTGCCTATTACCTCTTCATTTGTTAGGTCTGGTGGGTTTTTATCTTGCTCCTTCTCCTGCTGTGTGTTTTTCTGTCTTCTCATTTTGCTTATGTTACTGTGTTTGGGGTCTCCTTTTTGCAGGCTGCAGGTTCGTAGTTCCCGTTGTTTTTGGTGTCTGTCCCCAGTGGCTAAGGTTGGTTTAGTGGGTTGTGTAGGCTTCCTGGTGGAGGGGACTAGTGCCTGTGTTCCGGTGGGTGAGGCTGGATCTTGTCTTTCTGGTGGGCAGGTCCACGTCTGGTGGTGTGTTTTGGGGTGTCTGCGGACTTTTTATGATTTTAGGCAGCCTCCCTGCTAATGGGTGGCGTTGTGTTCCTGCCTTGCTAGTTGCTTGGCATAGGGTGACCAGCACTGTAGCTTGCTGGTCGTTGAGTGAAGCTGGGTGCTGGTGTTGAGATGGAGATCTCTGGAAGATTTTCGCCGTTTGATATTATGTGGAGCTGGGAGGTCTCTTGTGGACCAGTGTCCTGAAGTTGGCTCTCCCACCTCAGAGGCACAGCACTGACTCCTGGCTCCTCAATTTGGGATGATTTGTTGTCCATTCATGTATTCCACAGATGCAGGGTACATCAAGTTGATTGTGGAGCTTTAATCCGCTGCTTCTGAGGCTGCTGGGAGAGGTTTCCCTTTCTCTTCTTTGTTCTCACAGCTCCTGGGTCTCAGCTTTGGATTTGGCCCCGCCTCTGCGTGTAGGTCGCCGGAGGGCGTCTGTTCTTCGCTCAGACAGGACAGGGTTAAAGAAGCAGCCTCTTCGGGGACTCTGGCTCACTCAGGCCGGGCGGGAGGGAGGGGCACGGAGTGCGGGGCGAGCCTGCAGCGGCAGAAGTCGGCGTGACGTTGCACCAGCCCGTGGCGCGCCATGTGTTCTCCCAGGGAAGCCGCTCCTGGATCCCGGGACCCCGGCAGTGGCGGGCTGCACAGGCTCCCGGAAGGGCGGTGTGCACAGTGACCTGCGCTTGCACACAGGCTTCCTGGCGGCGGCAGCAGCAGCCCCAGCGTCCCACGCCCATCACTGGGCTCCGCGCTTTCAGTCGCGACTCGCGCCCGTCTGTGGAGCCCCTTTAAGCAGCGCTCTTAATCCCCTCTCCTCGCGCACCAGGAAACCAAGAGGGAAGAAAAAGTCTCTTGCCTCTTCGGCAGCTCCAGAGTTTTCCCGGACTCCCTGCCGGCTAGCTGTGGCTCATTAGCCCCCTTCCGGCTGAGTTCTCGCCGCCAGCCCCAGTCCTCTCCCTGCGCTCTGACCGAAGCCTGAGCCTCAGCTTCCAGCGCAGCCCGCCCCGGCGGGCGAGCAGACAAGCCCCTCGGGCTGGTGAGTGCCGCTCGGCACCGATCCTCTGTGCGGGAATCTCTCCGCTTTGCCCCACCCAGGTATGTGGGGAGTTTCTTACCTTTTGGGAGGTCTGGGGTCTTCTGCCAGCGTTCAGTAGGTGTTCTGTAGGGGTTGTTCGACGTGTAGCTGTATTTCTGGTGTATCCGTGGGGAGGACGGTGATCTCCGCGTCTTACTCTTCTGCCATCTTACCCGGAAGTCTTGTTTTGTTTTTAATCTTGTGTAAAACAAAACACCAGGCTCAGTGCCGGAGTATTTACATATGTAAAGAAATTTATCCTGAACAGACATTCCAAGATTTACCTAACTCTTAAACATTTAGAGGGATCATAAGAAAACATAGTTCATGGCAACCTTTTTATTTTAAATTCTGTGTCCCCAGCCACTCTTAAGCACCCCAAGACTCATGAGAGAGCCTCACCTTCCTCTGCCAAAAACATGCTCTCTCTCATCGGTGCCATCCTGTCCCCTATCTTGGTCCTTCTGTCACTCCCCTCTCACTGCCACATGCCACCCCACATGTACTGTCATGGTCATCGTCTCCTCTGCCGCATGTAGCACCTTGGACTTGTTCTTCTTGAAAGAAATGTCTGCTCATCAGTATAATTTAAATTCCATCAAAACTAAAAATTATTATTATTTGTTTTAAAGATAGACTATTTTTAGTACAAAATATCTGTTGGGACAATGCATGAATTAAAATCGTAACAACCACTGATGTGGTGGAGTCTGACTACCCTAAATATTTTTGCCAAAAACTCTTTTGGCCAGGAGGATTCCTCATTAGATTTGTCCTTGACAGAGGAACATGATCTCTCTCTTCAAGGGTGGAGTGACTGGAAACTAGCATGTCCTGCCCCACCCCACCACAGCTAAATACTTATAGAAATACTTGGAATGGGCATTGAAGTGAAAAGAGCATTGGGATGGAAGGTCAGTAGATCTGTGTCTGATGACCAATCAGCTGTGTGGCCAGGAATATGTTGCTTGAACTCCAAGGGAAATGCTTCTCAGACTTTAACGTTCTGATGAATCGTGTGCTCACTGGGGATCTTGTTCATATGCAAACCCGGATTCAGTAGCTCTGAGCAGAGCCTGGGATTCTGCATTGCTAAGCAGCTCCACATAATGCTGCACTGCTGGTTTATGAAGTCCACTTAAAGGAGTTGCTCTAGACCACTTTTCTCTCATTTGGGGATGGAGATAGCAACATATACTCATTTCACTCCCACTTTGACACACGTTTATGGTTGTCTATTTTCTAAAAAGCTAACATCCACATTCTCTGCTAAGCACCTTAGCATGGCTTACAGATCTCTTTGAAGAAGGTACCAATCTCGTTTCCAACTACTCTCCTTTTCTCTCCCTCTGGAAATTACTGCATGATGAGCCGCTAGGCTGTGAGCTCCTTTCATAGTCCAAACAGTGTCATATTACTACTTGTAGCTCAAAACTTAGCATATTTCCAGTATATAGCAATTGCTCAATAGATATGTGTTAAATAAAACAGGTTCAATTCCTACTCACTCTCTTAAAGCAAGAGATAAATGTTACCTCTTCTATGAAACTTTTCCTCATGTGGCCAGATAGAGCTGCAGACAGCAACTTGTATATGCTTCTCATATATTGCTTAAGTGAATTTTAATATTTCTTAGTTGGTCTTTGCTACTAGATTTTGAGGTCCTTGAGAGCTGAGATAATGCCTTGTCCATCTCTGATTCTTCATCACTAAGTGCAAGTCTAAGCCCATAGTACATCCTCAGTAAATGTTTGATGAACAAAAGAATGAAGAAGATACACTTGAAGAGGCAGGTTTTGTTTGGTTTAAAAGAAATTTAGAGATACATACTTCCCAATTTCCATTCCAAGGGTGAGTTTCTGCTTCTTTCTGTAACTTTTCTTTTGAAAGCACATATACAATGTGCTATCTCTGATCAGATCTTAATCTACCTGTCAGGGCAGCAATGCATGCATGGGGTCCAGTAGATGGGGGCCACAGTGGATTACTTTGTGGTACTTGACTTGCCTGGAGTTGGAATGATGGTCTTGTCTCACTCTGTGATAAGGACTAGTCCATCAAGTGTTTAACGATAGTGTAGGAGTGAGATGACAACAGCAATGAACTGCTGCACACAGAAACCTGGGGAGAGAGAAAATCATAAGGAGGTCAAGAACTCCTAAAAGATTACCTTTAGAGGCTATAATATGGAACCTACACTGACCAAATGAGTTACTGGAAAAGAAAAGAGGGAACCTAACAAGTATTAAACACCTACTATGTGCTGGATGCTTTCATCCATTATCCCATTTACTTTTCACAGTGACTCTGCAAGAACAATATTACCATAAGAATTCTAAAAATAGTTGCCATATAAGAAGTAAGTACTTTATCCACATGCTCTTGCTTGGTGCTCAAAGCGACATTGTGCAATACTCATACACCCCATTTTACAAGTAAGAAATATTGAATATTAGATGAATATTAGTTAGAGCAGCTGAGAAACTTATCCAGGTTACCTAGTCCTCATGTGACAGAGCACACATTTTATTCTGTATCTGCCCAATATTTGCATTTCAACGGACACACAAGACTTCTCTAAAGGTTGATTTCCCTCACTAGGCTTGTAAGCTCAAGACCAATATTTTACTCATATTCACACTCCCCAGAACCAGACATGCTCAATCAATTTTAAATTAATTGGATTGAATTTTTCTACACCAAATTGCCTCAATACCTCTTTGAGGGCTAGGAAGTTGAGCTATTATTTTTATATTCTTAGCATCCTGTATAGTGTCTTTTGCATTGTAGGTGAGTGATAATTGGTTATTGGATGGATGAATGGATGAATGAGAGGGTCCAAGAAAGAAATTAGCAAACCTCTTCCACTGGATTTGAACATGAAGGAGGGGATAGGAGGTGAAAAACAAAGAAACTAAAATAGGAAAGGATCTTGAAAGTCAGTGATTAGATGAAACACTTGAAGAAGGTTGTTCTTGCCATAGGATACGGTTTAGATCAGAACAAAGAAGTTGGGAAGTGATGTATGTGACCCTGACACAAGGTGCTATGGCATATCTCTTCATTTTAAGGGTTGCTTGAGGTCACTTAATTTCTATTGCAGCACCCATGGTCTTTTCCATGCAGCCTATGTCTTATGGAACCAAACAATTTGATCAGCCATAGTGACTTGATTGAGGATAATATCACTTGAGTTGTTCCCTCAAGCAGCTTGTAGACTAGCAGAAAAGAAGTATGTTAACTTCATAAACAGCTGTAAGCCAAGATAAAAATAGGAGAAATAGACAAAGATAGAGCTATGAGTACTCCAAAAAGGGAGAAATTGAGACAGTTGTACACTGGAGTTAGCTTTTGAGTCAGCTTTTGAGTCAAGGCTGCCTGAATGAGTGAACAGAATAAGGGTAGATGGAGTCAGGGGATAGGATAGCATGAACAAAGTGGAAAAACATACCTCCAAGACAGAAACAAAATCTATCTTCAATTTGAAGGTAATGAAATTCAAGTTCAGAAAGGTAGAGTAAGATCACACAGTGGATGAGTAGTGTGGCTAGAATTCAAACCTAAATTTTCTGGTGCCAAACCCAAGATCTTAATGATTTAACCAGTGGCCTCCATGAATTAAGGTGGTATCAGGCAATTGGGAAAAGCATGTTGGGAAGAAACTGAGTAATAACAATAATACCAATAGCAAATACTTAAGGAGCCATATACTCTTCTAAGCACTTTACATATATTAACATATTCAGTCTTCACAGCAGCCTGTCTATACAGGTGAAAACTAAAGCCCACACAGGTCAAGTGATTTGCTCAAGGTCACACAGCTGGTGATGATTTGAACCCAAACAATCTGGCTCCAGCATGTGATTTGAAATAAAAACTAGATTAAGGGGGAATTAGAGATGACAAGGGATTAGTATCTTCTAGATACACTAAAGACTTCCAGGAATGAATACCTCAGAACCAGAGCCAAAAGTTCTAACCTGCTTTCTACTGAGGGTCTATCTTGGGTCAGAAGTATGACCCTCCCTTTCTCCTTTCCTTTACTCTTAAAACAGGGGGAAAAAAAAAACCCTAACTGAAAAACAAACTGTAATTAGGATCCTTATCACTTGAATTCAAAACAAAAATTAAAAAGCAGCTGACTCAAAGGAATCCTTTGAAACAGGAATGAAATTATTTTAGATTACAAAAAATATGCTAATTAAAAATTATTGATATGTTATTTCATTGGCGACTCATGTTACCTTGTTACAGTTTCATTCATTTCTATTGCCTAATGAGCTCATTGAAATAAAGAAAGAAATTTAGATTGAGTTTTAATTTTCTTTAGTTTCATATATGTTTACATTTCATTTTAGTTGTTAAGCAACCCCTAAAGTTTACTTTTATTTTCCATTTAATTTGAAACTAAAAAGACAAAGAGAAGAACTTGTAGTCTGGCTGAGACAAAGGGCCCTGTTTGTTGGTGCATGTTGACTGCTTAAAGTAATGGAAATGTTCTTCCCTTAATATTATAATAAACAAATTATCTTCAAAGAAACAATCATTCTTGGCCAAGTATGATCACTAATAGATGGTGGGGAAAAGTCCTCAGTACTAACTACTTTTCTGACTTTTTTAAAACATAAAAATAAAAGTTAAAATGTGGTCCTTGTCTGCCTCAGTGCCTTTTTAGGTGTTTGAACTTGGCCATGAGACTTGGCATTTGTGAGCCTCCACTAGCTTCTTTGTTAGATGGAAATCTGCTCTTCCTTCTTTGCAGGGGAGCTATGAGGTCCCCAACGGATGATGTAGAAGAGTGCTCCAGATGTATGATGCCATAGAAGTTCATGGCCTTATTAGAATTTTGTTTTCTAATTTTGGCACTTTTAGTCCATGGGAAAAGATCTTGGGAAGTCATAAATTGTTAATGAAGGTCCTGCCTCTGGATCTCCATCTCCATTAATGACACAGATAGTGTAGTGAAAAGAGTAGGGAGTAAAAACTGTCTCATTTACTTCTTTTTTAAAAACTTTTTTTTGTCAGTCTTGCTAGGGGTTTATTAATTTTATTAATGTTTGCAAGGAACTGAATTTTAGTTTAGTTTCTCTGTTATTTTTTAAATTTCATTGATTTCTGCTCTTTATTTTTTCTTTCTTCTACATATTTTTGTTCTCAATTGGATGCTAAGCAATGTCCACACACTGGATGGGACAAAACTTTAACATCCTCTGCCCTGTGCAACCACGATGACTTCTATTTAGTTCTCAGCTCTACAGCAGCTACTCTTCTAGGCTTATATGCTTGTTCTGATCATGCACAGCCTAACATATGATAAGGAACTCTCACTCATACTTCTGTGGTTCACCCCTTGTACAAATTCAGCCTCTCAATTACTATGAACCTCTCAAATACCTGTTTGAATAATCAGCAGTCCCAAATCTGGTCATTGCCTCTTCTTAGCCACGCTCTCTTTTGGGTTCCACTTTGCTGGGCTCAGTGCAGAATATGCAGCTAGGCATTTTCTAGGTGAAAATGCATCTACAGCAAATATTTGTGGCTTGCTTCATCTCTCAAGGACCACAGTCTTGCATTGCCTATTGTTCAGTGTCTGAAAACAGTGCCCTTATATAATCTGTCCAGTTTTATAGGTTTTATTTTTCAGTAGAAAGACAGGTGTAGTACCAGTTAGTCTGTCATGGCTAGAAGCAGAAGAAATACCATGTTTCTAAGAACTGGGAGACTTAGGGTCTAGTCATGGATCTCCTCCAACCTGTATCCTGTGCCCTTGTTTGTTCATTTGCCCAATTGGTATTAGTATCTTCATTTAATTCATTCACAGGGTCTTGATGAAGACCAATTTAGATAATGATGTGGAAGTGTTTTGCACGCTAAATAATGTGTTACATAAAAATCATGTAACATTAAACATGAATATTACTCATTAAGCACAGATATTTAAAAGGATTAGTCAATGTGCATGATAAAATAAGTATCTTCTGGCATCTCAGAAAAGGAGAAAGGAGCAGAGGAATAACATTTACAATTAATCACTATGTGCCACATGCTATACCTGTGGCTTTATTTGGGCAACACTATAATACACATGCTAATTTTATCCCCATTTTACAGATGAGAAAACAGAGGCTCAGAGGGGTTATACCACTTGCACAGCTAATGAATGATAGATTCTAAGCTTGATCTGTAGATCACAAAGCCTGTGCTTTGTTTTCCAAAGATTTCTTTCTCAGACTGAAGGGCTTCATATAAACATCTAGACCAGATTGCTGAACCTCTGAGATTTGCCAACTGCTGAATGAAATACGTCCCATTATGGTGTCCTATTTTCTTTCTAGTGCTGCATTTTTTTTTTGGACTTGTTAGAAGCTTTTTGTGTAAATGGTTCTGTGAGAATCATTAATGATGGCCACATCCCCAAATAACAGAGTCACTCATTTGTGTCCATGTACATGTATGATAGTGTGAGTATGTATACTTCTGGAATTGCTTCAAAGTAAATCCTTTCCTTCTTTTTTACACCAGAAGTCTGGCTTGAAATAAAACTATTAAATGTAGTGTAATCATCACAATTTGGGATGTTAACACTTAAAAATTGTTCCATGCCTTTTAAATTTGTTTTGCTGTTTTCCCTGCCTAATTATCATTCCTTTCAATATTTATATGTTAACATGACCTTTTTCTGATTGAATGACTTCAACTGGATCTCAGGTACACACAACATCTTACTTTTAAAATTAAATTACGTTCCAAAATGACGAGTGAATCATATCACAAAAAGAAGCAGACTGTTGGAAAGGTCAGGACATCTGTCAGAACCTCAGAGCCATAGTTTTCACAAGTAAGAATCAGAGAACATGAGAAGAAATTCAGGGCACAGATAGTGTTTGAATCGTTACCATGTAGGCACTGTGTTAAGGATGCTTTCCTATCCATCACTTCATTTAACAGCCACAAAAATACAACAAGCAAGAAATTGTTATTGCTCTTGACAGTAATTGACACAGAGGGGAAATAAGCTCGTACAGCTCAGCGTGGAGTGGAGATGGGATTTGCCTTCAGATCTTTCTGATACACAAGCCCAAGCCAAGTAAATTATGGTTGGTGTTTCAAATTCCAATTATAGTTCACCAGGAAGAGTTTAGAAATACCTTGCACAAGGGTGGATCTTAGAAAGAGTGTCTAGTCTCCCGTGGTAACTACTTTTCCACTCATAGTGTGTTTGCCAAGCCATTTATGTCACTTTAAAGATAATTATATGTGGTGCATAATACAATATGGGTGGTACTTTATCATTTTGGCCTCAGATTCAACAGACATTTATTGAGTGCCTGTGATGTGCCAGATACATCACTTGCTTCTGTGTTCATTATCTTATGCAGTTCTCTGAGAAGAGTAGTGTCACATTGTGAAATGAACACAAGTTTTAGAATCAGACAATCTGGGCCACACATCTAGGCTCTGCCATCTGCTAACTGGGGCTTTGCGAGTTATTTGAGTATCTGAACCTCAGTTTTCTCATATAAAATCCAGAAATAGGGAGGGCTACCTCAGACATTTGTTATAGAGACTTCAGTGATATCACATCTAAAAAATACCTGAAAATTCACCATAATAAGCACCAAATAAAGGGTCACATTCTGCATTATCCTCATTTAATCATTATCCTCATTTATTAAGTGAGAAATAACCTGAGGTTCAAGACGCTTCAAAGGTCATAGAGTATTGAAAGGGCAGAGTTGGGGATCAAGCAAAAATCTTAAAAATTCCCTGATGAGGGCTCTTTCTTAGTAGGTTACAGGTACATTTCAGGGGTACGTGGTTTTGGCCTACCTATTAAATTACATTAGGGTGTAATCACTCACATTACTCAGAAAGCCTTCTTTCACCTTGTCTCACACCCTATAGCTATGTTTCAATGACTCAGTTGTCTTTACTTCTGTCTATTGTAAAGAAGTGCCTTCCAAATTTGGCTTTCTTCTTAGAATAACTGCCCATGTATTTAATGATAGCAAACAAATCCCTGGTACCGCTTCTCTAGACTTAATGCTTCTTGCTACTAGAACCTCTCCTTGAATTCTATTTATTAACTGGTCTTTATGAAGCTTTTTCATGAACTTTCTGAAAATGAGCTGGCCATCATCTCATTTATCAGCTCTTATCTTCAAATGGAAAAGCTATCTTTGGACTCCTCATTTGCACAGCAGAATAGGCATTCCTAGGAAAATCCTTTACATAACACATTTTATTTGGAATGATCATTTGCTAAACCTTTCTAGAAGCAATGGAAGAGCTCGTTCACCACCGCTTTGTGACTTCTTAAGACCTTGGAAAGCAGGAACTAAGGACTAGTTACCACTCACAACGAGTTAGGCATGCAACAGCATTTATCTCATTTGCTTCTCACAGCAAAGTTGGAAACTAGATAGTGTTCCTTGCATTTTACTGCTGCATATGAAAAATCTCTGGCAGTGGTTCCTTTGTGTTACTTCTCTCTCCCAAAGTGAAGTAAATTGAAGGGAAAAGAGTCAAGAAGATGCTGAAGACTTTGCTACAGGTTACTCCAATCTAAAGCTAAGAGTAAACATCAGAGGCACTCCAAATTGAGGTTGCTTTGCCAAGCCTGTCAATAGCATTTTGGTGGGACTTAGCAAGTGTGTGGCACCACAGAATCTTTAAGCACTAAACTGCTATTAACTCCCACTTGGGGGAGAAAAAACAGAGCTCCTATGTTCTGTAACAGATCTCATGCTCCCGTCAGAACTGCCTACAAAGCTAGTCTGAGAACTCAAAATCCTGTTGACTAGCTTCAGGGAAAATGAAGTTATTTGTAATCAAAACCATTGCAAGCATTACAGAGCCGATGTTTAGATAACAGGTTGTTTTTTGTTTGTTTGTTTGTTTTTCCTTCTAGGACTTCTCAAGAGGGAAAGAAGGAAAATATTAATATTTATTGAGTACCTACTGTGTGCCATCCTCTCTTCTAGCACTTTCATATACATTAGCTATTGATATTTGTGTGCATTCTCTTCCTGTTTTTAAATTGGGAAAACCATATCCTTGAGAGGCTAAATAAATGGTTCTAGGTCATCAAAATTATATAGGAGGCACACAATGTAATAGTCCAGTGAGTGAGTTCTAGAGATGGATGGGACTGGATTTGAAACTACACCTCTTTACAACTGTTTGACTGGAACAGGTTCTGAAGCCTCTTGAGCACAAGACCTTACATTTTCAGCTGCAGAACAGGGATAATAATTAGATCGTTGTGAAGATTAAATAAAATAATGCCTGGGGAAGCAGTTAACACTCTTCCTTACACAGCGTACATGTTTGGTAAATGTTATTTAGTTAGTTAGTGGGGAGTGGTGGTGGTATTAATATCAGAACTGGCCATTTGTTTCAGTTTGATTCCCAAGTCCAGGTCTTTCATTATACCACAGAGTCTTCTAGAACCACCTTTTCTCACCCTGGGAATTTGTTCTTTCCAGACACTAGTTATTTACTTGAGAGAGGCACCTTTAGTCATCAGTCATCTGAAATAGGCTTTAGAAAGCTGACATGTGGCCTCATAGTAAGTGTACTAAATTGTGAGTCACTAAGTTGTTTGCTTTGCTAATTTTTGCCTCTCTTGGTAAGTCTTTCCGAAGGTTGAATTACTTTAAGTCCCAAGAATGTAATTATCTCTGAGTGGAAAAACAACCCAGGAACTATCAACCAAAACTGGGGAAGGGAGACTGGTTTTTGGGTTATCTGGAGACACAGTGCCCACCATGATGACAGAGCAAGATGTGCACAGAAGCTTGTTAGCTTCAATTAGCAGAGGCTGCTCTTCCACCTTTGGGAGACACATGGATTGGTAGCACAGAAAGCCATGTGGTAGACGTCTGCAAAGAAGAGGGCTGGTAACCGTGACACACTGGGACAACTTTTGACTCCCTCATTCTCTGTGTGTACTTAGTTCTCAGGATGAGGTCTCAGATGTGAACTGACAAAAGTATGAAGCCAAAGAATTGAGGCCTAGTTGGCTAAAAAGAGGGTGTGTTTTTGAGTCCTAAGACTTTAATTTGAGAACTAATTTACTAAAGTATCATTTCATGCAGAATATTTTCTCCACCCAAACTTTGGTTTTCTAGAAAATGGAGGAAGATAGTAATAAGAATGCAGAAAATAATTCCCGCTCCTTTTATCTCTGAGGTGTTGGAAATACCCCATGAGAAAACGGATGTAAAAATATTTTATGTTGATTCAGTCGGTCAGCAAATATTTATTGAGTACCTATGTGTCAGATACAGTTAAACTCTATAATAATATATACAAAGAATTGTTTTTGTTGTCGTTGTAGTATTAGGCATTAATTATTTCTCATTCACCAGAGAATAACAGTTGAATATTCATTCTGGCTCCTAAGTCCTATTTCTAGCTTATCTTCACAAGTGGGGAAGAACATCAGACCGTGTGTTAAGCCACTTGCTGTCCCTTGAACAGTCACACCTCTGTACTTTCACCCAAGCTGCTCTTTCTCCCTGAATGCTTTTCCCTTTCTTTCCTAACTATCCAATCATGCTCATGACTCAGATATTTGTGTTGAGATTTAAACCCAGGTGAATTTAGCCCCAAAGCCCATCTTCTTTCCATAGCATATGCCATTTCTCCTCAGGGCTCCTCAAACTGTAATGTGTACTCACATCACCTGGGGATCTCATTGAAATGCAGATTCAGGGCGTCTGCATTTCCAACAAGCTTCCAGGTAACGCTGCCAGTCCCTGGACCACACTTTGAATAGTAAGATCCTACGATACTAATTCTGGGCCTAAACTGTTGGTTGCCAATGATACACGACCACATTTTCTTAAGTTAAAATTTACTGGCAAATTCCTCTCTGCTAATAGATATGAAAAAAGAAGTGCCTAGTGGTTTTAATCAAGTAAGAGACATGTGAGCTTAGAGGAGTCACTAGCTTCCCTGAGCCCAGTTTTCTCATCCATAAAGTAAGCACCGGGCCATTTCCTGCCTTGCTTTCCCCACACTGTCCGGGTGTGCGGCTTCAGTGGACCACGTGTCTAATGGTGCTACGCAGCTCAATTCTTAAAATAATTATTTTCTTTTCACTAATGTTACCTCTCCTTTTATTTTTAAGCCTCTTTGAAAGCTCATTCTGTGGGGGTTGTCATGGAACTTAGAAACAATGTCAAGAGGCAATTGGTATTTTTTGGTTGTCAGAGTCTCTGCTAAATTAAAGGTTAAATATTCCGAAGTCAAGGCCTTCCAGAGGAAATCAATACCCATGAGTGCCACCGATTATTATCATCTCTTCCTCAAGTGCCATGTTTCTGGTGCATTTCTTTCTGTCTCCATTTCATGAATTTGCATTTTCTCACTCCCTCATGACATAGCAACAAGAGCACAGGCTTTGAATCAGACACTTGGTTGAATGTAAGCATTGTTGATTCCAAGTGAGTTAGCCTCTCTGAGAGAGCAATTTCCTCGTCTGATCATCTATAAAATGGGATTAACAATAATAATAATAATAAGGAGGAGAAGAAGAAAAAGAGAAAGAAGAAAAAAAAGCATACAACAGTCTTACTAAGTTTTTGGATGTCAAATTAGATCAGATATGGTATCTGGTTTGTAGCTGGAGCTTAGTAAATGTTGAGTCCTTTCCCAGCCTATCCTTAGCCATCTTTTCTCTATTTCTTAACGTCTCTCTTTTCCAAACTTATTATTCTTCATTGGGCTTCTTTTACCAACTAGATCATCCACAAATCTGTAAGTAAAGAAATGAGTGAATAGATTAAAGAATGAATAATACTTTGCTTTCTACTTCTACCTTTTCAAATCTCTGAAGCATTTTCTTTGGTTAGTCTCGTAACATCCTCAGGTGAGATTGTTTTTGCCTTTCTTATAGTTGCATTTGCCTTCACCTATGGGTCTTGTGTTCTTATGGCTTATCAATATAACTACATGGAGAACTTCCTGAGGGTAAGAACTAGTTCTTATGCATCTCTGCATCAGCTGTATCAAGCACAGTGCCTGGCCCACATGATTCCCTGAGTAATGTTGTTGAGTGAATGGATGAAGGAAGGAAAGGAAAAAAGGAGGAAGCAAAAAAAGAAGGAAGGCAGCAAAAATAAATTTATTTTTCTAGCTTGAAAGTGGCTTATCTTGTACAGTGCCTAGCACATAGTAGGTGCTCAATACCTATTCATCAAAAACATGCAATTGTCAATTTAAGTCTTAGATAGATTCCCAAATGCCATGTAGATGATAAGAAGTATTTTCTTTTGGGGCTTGCAATGACAAACACAAAAAGTAACCAGGGAAAATAGAGAAAGAGAAGCCATTTTTTTTCAGGGCAATGGTGTCAAGCTTTCATGTCTGCCTCCGCTGGGCCTCTGCAGACTGATGGTTGCCAGTGTAACCATAATGCCAAGCCTTTGCATTTGTGTAGTTTTCCATTGATAATTGCTAATGTGAACAAGTGCTGGCTTGCACTTTACACCTGCCTGGCTTGTAAGTCTACCTTAAATGGATGTGCCAAGATTGAGGAAAAAGTAATCTGCCCTTTCAAGACAACTGACAGGGAGACAAAGTGTTGTTTGAGCCTTTATTGTTACAATTTTGCTGACAAAATTGCTATGAACTGTCTTCTCTGGATGCATAGCCTGCCTCTGTTGACAGAACCCAGTGTTTATCTTCCCGGAGTGGTATATTAAGTCAGGCGAAACTTTGATGAAATGTTTGGAGCAGTTTGGTGGAAATTCACTTGTTCCTTTCAGACGCAGGATGGGGAGACATGGCACTGTGGAGAAAGCCGAGGGCATGAGGAATTAAGAAAGGGTTAGAGGGAACTAACTCTTCACCTGCTCTGCGAAAGTCATCGTGTCAGTCTTTCTAGTGTACATGGTCTTAATCGTTCCAACGTTCCTATCAGACAGGTCTTAAAAAATCTCCAGGCTAGAGATGAGAAAACTGGCTCTAATGGTGAATTCCTTTGTTTAAAGTCTCAGGCTGAAATTAAGATATGTGGTCAAGATTCAAAATCAGGTTCTCTTGATGGTATCTATTCCTGGTTCTCAATAGGAATTTGGACAAATCATTACATTTTTAACTATAACTTTCCCTCCTTGTCTCATTTTGCTTTCTGAAGGCTTCTCAAAGCAGTCCACTCCTTCCTGTACCAACAGTTCTACTAATAGATCCTGAATCTCTAAAACTCCAATGCAACCTAGATAATTAAGTTACTCTTTGTCGCTCTGTTCTAGAAATCGCGTTGCACATTAAGCTGGTGATAGACAGAACACCCCAGCACGTTTTCACTTACATTGGGACCAAACCCTACCTCCCCATTGTCTACAAGTAAGATTGTGTTTCTGTTATTGCTCTTGTTGTTGTTGTTTTCACATTTAAATGAAAATCTTTTTTTTATGTTTACCCCTGTTCAATTTTGTAGTCTTAATGTTAACACCCTGATCAAATGAGTAAGATCATTGTGAATCCTTTTTTTAATCGTCTGTTCTTTTCTCGTCACCTTTTATTATCTGTTCTTTCTAATTTCATAGAATCTTAGGGCTGGACGTTCTCTGAATTTCTTCTATCCATTGAGGTTGGAGTTGGCACTGCAGAGCCTGATCACTTTGCCATCACCCTTTGCTTACACACTTCCAGGGATGGGTAATAGAAATACAAATCAATACCACCCACTGCATTATCGAACAGCTCTAATTGCTTAAACAATGGGGTAGATGGAAGGAGCAAACACATGTTGGCGATCAGCAATTTGCGTACATAATCTTATTCTCCAAACAACCAAGTGAATTAAGGATTCTTGTATTAACGTTACAGATGAGAAAACTGAGCGTTAGAGAATGTTAGTACATATATAGTCCTCGCTGGTAGGAAATGGAAGTAAAATTCAATGCCTGCCTGACTCCTTTAGGTAGTTCCCTGATGCCACAGGTGCCTCATTACAGCTAAAGATCTTTTCTAGTGTTGAACCAAACTTCCTTCCTTATGTGCTATGTTCATTCTGCCCTCTGGAATGACACAGAATAAATTAATTTCCTCTTCCCCTGACTTTGGTTCCTGACAAACCCTCAGGAGGAAGAAGGGGACCGGTGGGGTGGCGACATAGCATGATGCTGTGGACATGAGTTTTGGCACAAGATAAATCTGAGTTTGAATCCCAGCTCTTGTGCCTACTTACTTTGTAACCATGATCAAGTCATATCAGTGATCTGACCCTAATTTTCCTCAGCGTAAAATGAATAGTATAAAATTTAAGAAAAGGTTCAAAAGAGGCCTTCTCTCATGGTGGTCTTATGAGGGTTAACAAGGTGATGGTGCTGAGAGCTTGGCACACTCCCTTGTAGAGAGTAAGCGTTGCCTAATTAGCAGCTGCCATGTCCTTCCTGAATATTCTGCTTCCACAATTAATAACGTTTTCAAGGACCCCTTCAATATATGGACACTCTTCCTCTTTTCTGCTTACCCTCCTCTGGTCAGGCCACAATTTGTCTGTGTCCCACAAGGCAATACTTATTATTTAATGTGTAACTTTGTCTGTTTCTTTGTTCCTGATGAAAGCATTGAATAATAATAGTTCACATGCTTAAGCTTTCTAAGTGCCAAGGATGATTTAAGCTCATATTACCTCATTCCATCCTCATAATATCCCTGTGAGGTAAATGCTATTATTATCATCCCCATTTTACAGATGGGTAAACTGAATCTCAAAAAGGTTACTCAATTGCCCAAGGTCACATATGTAGAGAGTGGTAGAGCTAGGATTCAAACCAAGGTGGGCTGGCCCCAGCTCTCATGCTCTTAACCTCTATGCTCACCTGCCCCATAGAGAAACCAGGGCCAGGGGAGCAGAGATTTCATCTCAGACTCTCACTGCAATTGCTGCTCAGCATTTTTTCATCTTATTTTTTTAAATCTCTCTTCAAATCTGCAATACTCTTTTCCCATGACTTGTCCTGTCTCCCTCAGGAAAGCTAAATTAATTCCTGCTAATTTGAACAGTTTATCTTATTTGAGCCTGTTTCCCCATCTATTAAATGGAAATAGAGGTACATACTCAAAAATGTTGTTATAAATACTAAATGTAGTCATTTGAACAAAGTGTCCAGAGTGGTTTCTGACACATCTGAATAAGTATATGTTTCTGTTCCCTTTGTTTACCACCTGGCAGCCTTTGCATTAAAAGAGAATGATTGATTGTATAATTAACTTATTCATTTACTCAACAGCTATTTATAAACAACCTACTAAGCATAGTGCTTAGGTTTGTGCATTGAATAAAACAAAAAAATTATACCTCAATATTTTGTAAACTGTAGGAAAGAAAAGGATGTGGTATATAGTAGGACCCTAGAAGGCCAAGAAGGGCTTCCCAGGCTGAGAGGAATTTGATCTGGGTGTTGAAGAATGAATAGGAGTTATTCAGAAAGCAGGGGGAGAAAGGAGGCCTTCTATTTAAGGTCAACTAGGACTAGTAATAGAAGAAGAATGAAGAATACAAATATTGGCTTGTTCAGCCAGCTTGTTGGTCAGCCATTTTTAGAAAATTACCTCCCATTGCTTCCCTTTTCCTACTAATTTTTGTGTAATATAAAGCAACATGATCAAAATAAAGAAAATTAAAACAAATATATCTGTAGAATACCATTCTAATGCACTGAGTGCTTTCTTTTTTTTTTTCCGTATTCTTTTCTAAGCATTATTAATGACTCTATCAAATTTTCTATTTTTATTAAGCATTAATTATTGTTAAAAATTCCATGTTTCTAATTTTGGTGTTTACTATTACTCATTTCCTTTCAATGACAATTACTTTCATAGATTACGTTTTAAAATATTTTTAACATATTTATTGGAGTATAATTGCTTTACAATTTTTAAACTTTAAAACATTCCAAGGATAACTACCTTGAAGGATAAATCTCATAAAGTTGCGAAGTACGTAGACCAGGTTCAAGTTATAGCATTGTTAAATACTACCTTTGTTCCCCGGGGTGATTTATTTAAACTGCCCTGGCTTTTTGTTGTTTTGCTATTGTTGTTTTCTGTCAAATGGGGGTTAGCAGTAACTACTTCGTGTTTCTTGTCATGAAAATTAAATAGTTTGCATGTATAACACTGAGCCCAGTGCCAAACTATTCAATATTAATGGCAGCCATAATTATTAATACATAATACCTACCTATTTCTACATATATATATATATATATGTAAATACACTGATTGATTTGATTCTTAGCCAGGAACAAAAACACTCATTTCTTATTTTACTCCAGTCTTATTATATCTGTCTTACAATAAGAATCATATAGAACTGCAGTGTCATCAGATGCTATTTGTTCTTTCATTCAGTTTGTTAAATGTGAGCTTTGTCCTGAACACTGTCCTAGGCTCCTAAGAAGCTTGTGGTCTGCCAGAGAAACAGATCAGTAAGGATGTGATGACAATGAGATGTGAGGATGACCTTCTACCAACAAAGGCTATATAAGGCTCTGTAGGACTCAGAACCTGATGCCTCACTGTGGCCCACTGGACCCTGAATGATGTGGCCTCAGCCCATTCCTCCAGCCTCTTGCGCAAATCCCTACCCCTGTCTCCACCCTCCTCTTTCTTGTTCTCCCCCACTCCACATGCTTTCTTCCAGTTCCCATGCTCCTGTTAGTCTCAGGATCTGTGCACACGGTCCTCCTCTGCCAGGAACCCCTCCCCCACTCATTACATGTTGCCTCCTTCACACTGTCATCTCAGCTTCAATGACATTTTCTCAGAGAGACCCTGTGCCATCCACTGGCCTGTTGCCCTCAATTTTCTCCATCCTTGCATTTTCATCATTTCCTTCTTAGGACATTTCAAGTGTGTAATTGTAGATCACTCCTCTAGGCTGTGAGCTTGATGCAGAGACGGTGCCTGTGTTCATCTCTGTCCATGCAACACCCAGTAAAGTGGAATGTAGAAAGCGTTCTGTAAAACATGTGTTCAATAGATAAAAATCAGGTAAGATGATAGATGGGTGGGTTGAAACTCACCCAATGTTTAAAAGTTCACCTCAGTATCATATGATATTTGTCTGTATGATATTGCTTATATGTGGAATCTAAAAAAAGGTACAAATGAACTTATCTACAAAACAGGAATAGAGTTACAGATGTACAAGACAAACATGGTTACCAGGGGGTGTGGGAGGAGGGATAAATTGGAAGATCGGGATTGACACATACACACTACTGTATATAAAATAGATTACTAATAAGGACCTACTGTATCGCACAGGGAACTCTACTCAGTATTCTGTAATGGCCTATATGGGAAAAGAATCTGAAACAGAGTGGATATATGTATATGTATAACTGATTCACTTTGCTGTACACCTGAAACTAACACAACATTGTAAATCAACTATACTCCAAAAAAAATTAAAAAAAAAAAAAAGTTCACATCGGGGACAAGGAGAAATCATCAGTGGTTAAGTATCACCATTTGGAGGCAAGCATATAAATTTAGGACACATTCAGATTACGGTTCAAATCTCAGTCTTTCTATACACCCGCTATGTGAACTTAGGCAAATCTTCACAACTGCATGGCCCGTATCATCTTCATCTGTGGAATGGAGGTAATAGCACCTAAGTGTGAGGTTACGGTGAGGAGTAGACCCAAGGTATCCAAAGCATGTGGATAAATACAAAAAAATAGCATTATTATGTGTCTTCAGATGTAATAAGGAGGATCATAAATTGTATGAACTGAAAATATTTCAACACAGTGGGTCCTCACATCTCAGTCTAAGAGTGAGAGATAGTGGTATGACCTGAAGGGCTAGGTTGCTGTGAGGAAAATTGAATTGTTGCAAAGTCTTTGGAAATACAGAGTGCCTACAGCAAGTTTTTGAAGGTCAAAGATTTATAGTTTCTTTTTCACAGCATTCAGAGGATGTAGAAAAAATGGTCACTCCTCATCTCAGGCACTAGTCTAAATGCTGTACATATAGTAGCTCATTTAATCCTGGGAACTCTGTGAAATATTACTTCCCTGGCTCTACAGAAGAAGAAACTGAGACAGAGATGTTAAAAAGCTTACTCACTGTAGTTGTGATTTGCATTTCTCTAATAATTAGCAACGTTGAGTATCTTTTCATGTGCCTGTTGACAATCTGTATGTTGTGTTTGGAGAAATATCTATGTAGATTTTCTACCCATTTTTATTGGGTTGTTTGTTTTTTGATACTGAGCTGTATGAGCTGCTTGTACATTTTGGAAATTAATCCCTTGTTGGTCGCATGGTTTGGAAACTACAATGAGGTATCACCTCACACTGGTCAGAATGGCCATCATGAAAAAGTCTACAAATAATAAATGCTAGAGTGGGTGTAGAGAGAAAGGAACCCTCCTATTTGGTTGGTGGGAATGTAAATTGGTGCAGCCACTATGGAGAACATTATGGAGGTTCCTTAAAATACTAAAAATAGAGTTACCATATGATCCAGCAAACCTACTCCTGGGCATATATCCAGAAAAAAAAAGAAAACAGTAATTTGAAAAGATGCCTGCACCCCAATGTTCATAGCAGCACTATTTACAATAGCCAAGACATGGAAGCAAACTAAATGTCCATTGACAGATGAATGGATAAAGAGGATGTGGTATATATGTACCATGAAATATTACTCAGCCATAAAAAATGAAATAATGTCATTTGCAGCAACATGGATGGACCTAAGTATTATCATATTAAGCAAAGTAAGTTAGGCAGAGAAAGGCAAATATTGTATCACTTATATGTGGAGTCTAAATAAATGATACAAATGAACTTATTTACAAAGCAGAAATAGACTCACAGCCATAGAAAACAAACTTATGGGGAAAGGGAGAGAGAGGGATAAATTAGGAGTTTGGGATTAAAATATATACACTACTACATGTAAAATAGATAACCAACAGGGACCTACTGTATAACACAGGGAACTATATTCAATATCTTGTAATAACCTGTAATAGAAAAGAATCTAAAAATTATATATATATTTACACATACACACACACGCACACACATACATATGCACTTTGCTGTGCACCTGAAACTAACACAACTTTGTAAGTCAACTATATTTCAATAAAATTTTTTTAAAAAAGGAAACTTACTCAAGATCTCAGAGCTAGGAAGAGACAGAGCTGGGACTTCAAGCCAAGCAGCATGACATCAAAGTCCACACTCTGAACCAGTGCATTCACTGACTGTATGTGGTGGAAAGCCCCATGGAATTTGAAGTTACACATGAGTTCAAATCCCTGCTCTACTACTTACTAATTGTGTGGCCTTGGGCAAGGTTGTTAATTGTCCTGAGCCTCTGTTTCCTCATTGAAGGGATAGAAAGGCAATTATGTCTACCTTGCAGGGGGTTATGACATTTAAGTAAGGCAGCATGTGTAGTTGGTAGGTGCCAGCCTTGTAGCTGGTACTTACAGTCAATCTAAAATCCACTCCTGGGTCCTGATGTGGTTGAGATTTTACAAGCCTTGATGGCTTGTAATTGAGAAATATGCATCCATGACAGGTAATCAATATGCTCATTTGGCAGCCAGGTTTCAGATGAAATAAAGCTAAACGATGATGCAATTAGAATATACAAACAAATCCTCCGCAGAAGCCAAACAGACTTGAATGCCTTCTCCATCCTAATCATGTCTTCGTGTTCTGAATGCATCTGGAAAGCATTTTTTCTTGGTGAATCTGGATCTAGCTGCATAAAGAAGACTTCTTTCACTCATTGACTGTTTCCTTTATGTGCTTTCTTCTTGGAGCTCCGTTTCCCTCCAGCCAAGGATAGACCGCACGCACACAGGTGTGACTCCCTAAGCGTGAAGGTTATGCTGCACACCTCACTGACAAGCATCATCCCCGAAATGTACTTTGTCACTTCTTTTCTCATTGTCAGACAGAAATACAATAGCTGGCAATTTTAATGGGCAAACAGTGCAGGAGGCAAGGTCTCAGCAGTCTCTGGCAAATCTTTCTAAAACAAATCCTTCTCTTCTCCTTTCCTGGAGTCTGTGAATTCCTGAACGACAAGGCTGTATTTATGGTCACCCTCACACTAACCTTCTCCACCTTTCTCTTCTGGTATTCACAACTGCAGCTTATGAACTTGACAATGAAACCTAAATGCCACGTGTCAGTGAGCATCATAAATCATAACCTCAGCCAGCTTTTTAGTTGCTCTTTGTTCAAGTCCGAGATCCCCTACTTATTAGCTCTGTGTCTTGGGTGAGGAATGTTAGTCCTAGTGCCTCAATTTTCTCATTTATCTAAAGAAGATGATGATCATACCTGGCATTTGGTTTGATGGAAAAGATGAAGTGAGATAATATATGTAAAGTTCCCACATCACTGTTGGCACATAACAAGCTCACAATGTATACTGGCTATAGTTATTATTACCATCCTAAACTTTGACTCACATCTCAGAAATGAGGCCAGTTTGAGTCAGTTAATTTGTCTGGTTGGTACTTTTTTGAATATTGCAAAGAACATGGGCTTTAGACAGATAAACTTGGTTTCAAATTTTAGCTCTTTCACTTCTGTGTGGCTTTGAGTCACTATCCTCTTTGAACTTCAGTATCTTCATCTGTAAGCTCTGCAAAGAGTGTAGGTGAAATGTAAACATCTCTTCCCTGAATTTTAGCCTCAGCTAAAGCAAGCAAACTTGTGAGTATGTTAGAGTCCACAACTGTTATATATCCATGAAGATCTTGACATCAGCATGATCTAAGACTGCTTCCAAAGGAGCCAGTGAAAGGACCAGTAAACTGGAAAGGGACTTCCGGTATCATCTTGTCTAATGCATTCATTTTACAGAGAAAAAAACCCTCAAGGTTCATGGAAGTTTAATGACTCATCTGAGTGACACAGCTAGTAAAAGGCTGACCCCAGACAGATAACTCAGTTTTCCTATAGTGATTAATATTCTGTCCCTGTTGGTCAAAGCAAAACAGGGGAACAAAATAAGCAAAAGAGTGAATTCAGATGAAAAATGAAGGTTGAAGGAAAGGAAAAGAAAAGGAAAGAAGGGGAAGGGAAAGGGAAGAGAGAGAAAAATGGAGGGTGTGACATAACTTGGAGCACATGACAGTCCCGTGGTGCAGAGTATGATGAAGCCAGTGTGAAGGGGTGGTGAAGGTGACGAGGCTGAGGTGAGACCCCATGGACTCAAGTCCCAGCTCTACCACCTTGGAGCTGTGCAGTCTGAATGGAGGGAATTAACTTTTCCATGACTCAGTTTTCTAATAGCACCTTCTCTGTACGGTTGTTGTGAGGGCTAAAGAAATCACTGATATACAATTATTAGTACAGGGCCTAGCACATAGGGAGCATTCAATCCATTGAGCTGTTCCTATTATTAAATGTGAAGGTGATGTCATCTCTTTTCTTCCCACTTTTATTTTGAAGTCATAGAGATATGTTTTTCTTTTTTTTTTTTTTTTAAATATCATGGAACACACCCTGTGATAAGGTATTGGAAGTAATCACAAGAGAAGCAAAGGGCAGTGGGGGAGAGGATCGTAGAGGAAAGGAGCACTAGTGTATATGCAGTGTCTGCTGTGTGCAAGGCAATGTGGGACCAGCTTTGCACATCATCTACTTAATCCTCATCACAGGACTATGGGGCAGGTATTATCAGCCTCATTTTAGATGAGGAAAATGAAACTCTGAGTCATTAAATCATTTGGCCACGTTTCTGACACACGAAAAAATTCTTTCCTCTCTTTTCCAAGATATAGTGACTGCCTGCCAGGACTGCATGGAATACAAGTCTGTTTCCAAAAGAGCCAGCCTATATTCCAAAAAATCTTTAGAAGGAAGATCCAAGAAAACCATCTACTACTGGTTTTCTTGGCTTTTAGGCAAACTATCACTGTTAGCTGTCTTTGACCGTTGCCATGAAGAACTCTCCTGCATTTTCCATTATTTTATCTCCTTCTATAAACTGTTAATTACTAGATTTAAAAGTAGGCAGCCTCTGAGTTTACATATTTTTCTGTGTTTTTTCATCTTAGGATAAACATTATTGCTGCTCACAAGAAAACTTGAATCATGATGTTCTTGGACATTGATGGGAATGTCTAATAAAGGTAAAAAAATCATATATATATATATATATATATATATATATATGGTTAAGTTTTCTTATATTTATTCTATGCTCAAGTGTTTATGGTTAGCAGGAACATGTTGGTGGACCAATGAAGGTGGAGAGCAATACTGTTGTGTTATTTTTCTGTTCTGTTTTGTCTTGAGCAAAATCTTGTAGTTTAGAAATGGCATTCTCAACAGACTTTTGTCAGTAGGGTCCATCACAGTTGGTACAGGTGACTCATTAAATGTGCAGATCTCTTTGGCTTGAATGCGTTGGTTTTCTTTCCTGTGAAGCGTTGTTTTTAATCTCTGGAGAAGGCCAAAGGAGAGGCCTTTATTTGCAATGCATAGTGAAGTTCTGACACTTAGAAAATTCTTATAAATTAGATACCCTCTATCTAAGTTAACTGAAATAGATTATAATTGAACATAGGATGGGCTATATTTAAGTGAACTGAAGTAAATTGTTTGGTATATGGGAGGTAAAACTTTTCTTCTACCCTCTTAGGTTTATCACCTGGGGTCTGCAAATTAAACTGACTGAAAAAAAAACAGATTAACATGAGATAAAGTTTATTTACGCATGCAATGAGCATACATATGGAAGTGCTCAGTGATGAGTAATTCAAAGAAGTGTTTATATTTTAGGGTTCTATACCCAACTTCATAGGGAAAGTTCCTATGGGAAGACCAAATAGGTTTCTATAGGAAAGACAAATGTGTTTTTTAGGAGAACAAATGGGAGATAAGAAAGTTTGTGATAATGTTTGTCTATACAGATAGGAGTGGTTTTTCCATCTTCTTTAGGGTCATAAAACTCCCCAGGAGAGGAGATTTATGGTAGCTTTATTCTTGGTCTCTCTCCTGGGAGCAGACCCACCCTGAAAAGGGAATTTATGGTAGTCCTCATTTTCAGACCTTTTGCTTTATTCTGATTCTTCCCTTATTCTGTCAGACAACGGAAGCTCTAAGAAGGTTTCTTTCTGCATCTGTTGAATCTCAAATCTCTTCAGCTTAAAATAATCTTTGTATCAACTCTAGTGTTCCTAGTGGGTCCCCTTATGAGCTATCAGAAGATATTCCTGCATCAGTCTTTTTTTCTGTTAACATTTTATAGTCTGTTATCTTTTTGGCTTAGGATGATCAGAATTTAGTATGGCATATGTGAAAATACAATATCATGTTTTAACAGGACCTCATGAGGATTATTGGGTGTTCTCTGATTTTTCATATTTCAGCTTTTGATTTAGACCACAGCTCATGTCTAAGAGAGAGAATTCCAAAGGAGACTTTGTGGTATGTCCCTTTGATGGTGACAGTCTTTCAGGTTACAAAGAAGAGAGAAATACTTAAGTTACATCAGCTGATGGGGAACTATTTTAAAAGCATCTTGAAAAGTAAGGAAACAGAGGAAACAATCTGAGCAATAACATAGTCAGACTTCATGAAGAACGAGAACAACATTCAGCATATAATTGTGACCCAGAGGTATAGCCAGAGCAATTCATCTTGCCAAACCTTTATAACTGCTGAGAACGACCTCTCACTGTAACAAGTTCTCCATACTTGCTATGGAGATGGTCTCACCCTCCACTCCCACTACTATAGCTGCCTCTACTGCTGTCTGTCTTGTAGCTTCTGTGCCATGCTGAAGTGCACCATGTATCCATGTTCCCAACATAGACGGATCAGATTAAGTCAGTTTGTCACTATCCATTATAGGACATCCTAGTGGGAAGAGTCCCTTTGTGAAACATTCTCTAGGTCCCTGGGCTCCCTTAAGTCTAGCACATAGCTGTTTGTCGACAACTGTTGTGCAAATACATGGCCCAATGAGTTGTGGTCAGGGAAGCAAGTCTACATGGCTGCAGAAAACACAGCCTTTGGCCTCATTCCCAGGAAGGGGCTGTGAGAATGCCAGGCATTTGTAGAAGAAATCCCATCCTTTGGGATGTTGGGTTTCTGGTCTGATCAGACTATGGATTGACAATTCCCCATGCATTGCAATGTCCTTTAGGAATACCACATTGGCAGAATTCCCTTGGTTCGTGTGTGAGGATCTGACTGAAACCTATGCATACTAGTCCAATAGAAAGTCTTCCATTGAATAGGAAAACACAATCTTCGGCATAAAGAATAAAAGGCAAGCTACAACTTTATGCCATAAGGAGCAATATAGGGGACAGATTAAGGAAAACGAGGGCTACTTGTGAAGGAACTTAAAGGAGATGCTTGAGAAGAGAAAGGTCTAGGGAGTGTTAGGTAGGTGACCCTGTGCTTTTCCATGGGACTAGCTTCAAGAAGAGACTCTGAGGTTCTTTGGGGGAGCATGGAAGGAACAATGAGACGCCCTTTTCTTACAAATCATAGATCCAGAGTCTGAGAGTAACCAATGACAGGCAACTTCAATTAGACCCTTGAGTCATCCAAAGGATCAGAGAGTGAAAGGATCAGATAGGAGAAACTTGAATGGAAAACACAAGAGAGAATGAGTTGGAACTTAATGAAAGTTGTGCTGCTCTACCTCTACTTGCACTACCCAACCTTCTAAGACCAGGGAGCAATCTAAAAGGGCAAATACTATTGTTTCTCCTCTTGCTCTAAAGTTTTCCTCTGTAAAAACCAAATAATCTGAGACATTTTCTTTCACATAAAAAATAAGTTAATGGGGATACAATTTTCTCATTTCAAAACTTTACTCCCCCTGTTTTCTCTTGAAACTTTGGGACCTGCTCTTATTCATCCTTTCCTGTGTACCTGCCAATGACCAAATTAATGAAAATTTGCAAATGATGTTAATGGAAAGACTCGGAAATAGGTGGTCATACTTAGGTCATGATGTATATTTTATAGATTTGAGTTACCTTCCTCTGGTTTTTGCTGCATTTATACACAGCAATCTAGCCATACTTTCTGCTCATAAAAGTCATGCCTGGTTCAGGTGCTGGGGTTAACTGTGTCTTTTGCACTGGAGCTGTGCAAGGATCATGGAGTTCTGTGACTTCCAGGTGTTCTGCCACCTGGACAATGTAGAGAACCACTGTTCAGGGTCATAGTTTCCATATGTACTCCCACATGTGGACACAGTATTTGTTATTGTTGACTATATGTCCCAGAACATCTTCCTACAGCACTTTATTCAGAGTTTTCATATGCCAAGGGTTATATTTTCCTAGGTTTACCAGACAGAGAGTTGAAGCTTGCAACTTAATAGCCTATAGACAGCCAAGCCCACTGAGACACATGAACTCAAGGAAATGCCAACTTGATGGGTTGCCCAAGATGGTCAGGAGGTGACTCCCCTTTCTGGGGAAACTATCCCCAGCCAGAGGGCAAATGAATAACCTGATACTGCCCTTACAAATCAGAGGCTGAAAGCACTATGTAACCAGTTGACTAGGCCTAGAAAAGAAACTGGAGAATTGGTCAAAACATTTATTGAGTACCTGCCATGTGCCTTAAGGATAAAGTCAGCTGAGGAGGAAAGTCTCCAGGCTGATCTTTTGAATCAGAAGAGCCAGTTTATGGGAGGAGGAACCCAAGATATGACTCATGTCAAGAAGCCTCCAAATGAATGGACTTGGGTAAGAATTCTCCACCACAGAGATGTGGATTGTGAAATCTGTGTCTGATTTCAGGGAACCCACTTGTCTAGAAGGCTAATGCCAGAAATTGGGTTTCCCAAAGACAGGCTAGAGACAGGGAAATGTTATCTCGATAATCAAACTGTGGAGCTCCAAGCTAGCGTCCTTGAGAGATAGTCAGGTGTTAATCCACATAAACCAAATAAAACCCTAAGTCTGAAGGGCAAGACTGACCTTTAGAAGCAGAAAGAGGAGGCAGAGCCTAGGGTCAGAAACAGAAAGTCTAACATTTATGGAACACTTATCATTTAAGTACCATGCACTGATCAATATTTACAAATTAACTCATTTAAATGAGAATGATGCTAACAAGCATCCTCATGTTCCAACTGAGAAGACTGAGGCACAGAGAGTTCAAGTAACTTTCCCAAGGTCACACAGCTAGGAAGCTGTGAATTTGGGATTTGGTCTCAGGTAATATGGCTCCGGAACCCATTTTACCAATGGTGACACTATAAATTGCCTGCGCAATTTCAAAGGAATGGGTTTGAACCTAGCCTTGAGCAAATAAAGAGAATCCAGGATGATTCACCCAAATAAAGTCAAGTCTTTAGTTTGCCTCTCTGGTTCTGTGTGTGCAGTCAGTGTGTGTCAGGAAGGCTTGATATCAGAAGAAGCAGACAGAAAATCAACCAGTGGCTAGGAATTCTAGGGCAATGATCCCTTGCATATTTGGAGTTTATCATACTTCTGAGTATGAGATGCTCTCTCTGAAGATTCCTTCCTCATTTGCATTTTCTGCCACTGGAGCATCTGTCAAGTGATGTGTCTGTAAGTCAGTCCTAGCAGACACATTCAAGCGTAGCATCTACATGCTTCAGACAGGAGCCGAGCTGAATCTGCTTCCTGTCTGCCAACATCAGGGTATTCTTTGGTGCCCAGCAGGGGCCAGCCCCGTAGCCCGATTGCCGGCAAACAGAAGCCACGATTCAATCACCTCCAAGCTGGCGCCAAGTGTCCTCGACCTTCGACTGCATTTCCTGGTCTTGTGTGAGTACAGGGTTGGCAGAGGTGACCCTCTCTCACCCTTGTGAAACAGAAGGCCTCACAAATGTCTCTGGCCTGGCTCCTGGGAAACCATCCAGCTCCTCAAACGCTGCATGTGAGTTTTCGTGACTCTTGTTCTATAAGAAAAGGCTTCCAGTATTGTAGCTTGCAGTCAAAATCCTAAAATAAGACTAGGGAAGTAAGACTGATTTACCACTCCCTCCCCACCAAGCACCACTAAATAAGGAACCAAATAGCCCTTCCCACCCCGCGACACCAGGTGTGCCCCTTCTCTCAGCATTCTAGGAAGCAATCTCCTTACACGGGAATTGTCAGGAAAGCACTGGCTGGCAGGTTGTATTATTGCTTCTGATCCCATCGGTCACATTGCATAACATCTTAACTCCTAACCTAATCCTATGGATGCAGCTTGACAGGGAGTAGCAGGGATGCTGGTTCTGGAGACCCGCACAGCATTCAGAGCACTACAGGACATATTTCTCAGTCAAAATAGGTACAAGGGCAGCAGCCTGTCCCTAACTGTAGGGTTAGGTCCTGAGAAATAACTATGGTCATTCTTGATTTCTTATTTCAAGAAGGTTTAAGATCTTAAGTCAATATAGGAAAAAGTAGTGTTTAGAGGACTGAGGTTGTAAAGGCCCTCAGAAGCACTTTATATTCCATGAAATCATTAAATCAATGAAAATGGCAATGTCAATGACATCTTAATTATCTCTAATTTAAAAGAGGATGATTGAACAAGTCAATTCTATGCACCATTTCTTCCTCAGGAGAAATTTTTAGCTTACATGTTTGTTTTACTTTGTTGTGGGCAAGTGCATGCTAAGAGGAATTTAGTTTTTCTGTGCCTGGTCCTCCATCTAGATATTCAGGGCCTTTCTGATCTTACGGCCCAGAGTTGATTATGTTGGCCTCCTGGGTCCCATATGTCCCCAAAATGCAGGCTCAAATCATGTGTTGTCAGCTTCTTTACACCATCCCCCAGTACCCTCCTGCTGCCCCCTGAAGGTACAAGGAGGGTAGTTTACTCACAATTCCCTTTTTTCTCTCACAACACTTATTTGAAAAAGTCATCATTCTTGTTCTGCCTGGAAATTAACTCTTTAATCTAGCCCAACCCCCCATGACTTCCCAATAACTCTGGAGTTGTAGAGAGCTCACTGACTGTGATCTGGCACCCTCTGGTGGCTGGCGTGCCCTGCAGCTTAAATATTGATGGGGGCTATTCTATACCACGTGGCTCCCTGGAATTTCCTGCACTTCCATGTGTGCTGTCTTGTCTTAGCCTGTTGGGCCAGGAGACTGTTGCAGATTCAGGGACCCATCTTCAGCCTCCCTAATTCCCAGACAAGGCTGACTGACATTTCACTGCCCAATCTTACGTCCATATGCAGAAAGTAAAAATTTTAGCCAACCCCTGTGTCTATCTGAAGATGGGGTTGGACAGAGGATTAAAGCTAATTACCAATCATATTATATGAAATTGTGTTACCATGGGGTACTTTTGTCATGGAATTGTATTGTATCTATCTTTAAATTTTTGTAGAGTTACATGAGATTATACATTAAATACACTGTCTCAGTCTATGTGAGCTGCTATAAAAAAATACCACAGACTGGGTAGCTTATAAACAACAGACATTTATTTCTCAGAGTTTCAAATGCTGGGAAATCCAGGATCAGGGTTCCAACACGTTTGGGTGAGGGTCATCTTCCTGGTTCATAACTGGCACCTTTTCAGTGTCCGGACAGGGTAGAAGTGGGCTAGGGCTCTCTCTCGAGCCTCTTTTATAAGACACTAATTCTTTTCATGAAGGTTCCACATCATGACTTATGTACCTCCCAAAGCTTCACCCACCAGTGTCATCACATTTGGTGGTTATGATTTCAGCATTTGTATTTAGAGAGCCACAAACATTTAGACCATAGTATTCACTTAATACAGTTCCTCACACATTCTTATTAAATCACAAGAGATTTTATTATTGATAAATATATAACACATAACTTAAAACAGAAGTTCTTGAGGTTTTCTAGGAAGTATAAAGAAGTAAACTGACATAAACCGGAATTGTGTATTTAATAAGAACTCCAAGTTGGGAAGAGATTACTGCAATTCTATAATATTAGAATTCAAGAAATTTGCCACCTAAAATAAATATGTCTACAGTCCATGAAGCATATTTGAATTAAATACATATCATGAGCCCATAGATGTTTTGCTTTACCGGGCTGACAGCATGGGCACCTCTCTGACCTTCACAGACCCCTCTGGCAGAGTTTGTATGACTCCTTGTTACATATTTAAATCTTGATGTTCATTTTAATAGAATTTCACCTGTAGAGAACTGTGTGATTTCCCCTATCCAGGATGAGCCCTGAATGGAAGAGAAGAAGAGGCAGCTAGGACAGTGGGGAGGATATCTCCCATCATGGTCTGTAAAATCTGTCTTCATCAAAAGGGACTGGCACTATACTGAGTTTCCTGGGACACATTTTTGGTGCTCAAAGCACAGCCATTATAAGATGTTCTTTAAATTGTTCTTTGAATGATAGTTTAAATTCCACTCCATGACATTGTGCTATGTTTTATGTTAAGTTCTAGAGGCAGAAACAGATATGGCTGGTTCCTAATTTTAAAGAGTTCACAGTCTTAATGAAAAAAAAAAGTAAAGAGACAAATATGCAAACAATAATAATACAGATCAGAGCACAGATTGGAAGGAAAAGAGCTTAGAGTCAGAGAGACCAGCAGAAATGTTTGCAGTATTCCCAATGAGAAGAGGAGGGGAGGAGGACTGGATAAGGGCAGTGGAAGCAGAAATGGAGAGAAGGGGACAAAGAAAGGGGATACCTGAGCTAGGAGCTCAGGGAAAGTGTCAGGAAGTGGACAGCTAAGAAAGTCAGAAAATCAAGGCTCTAAGATAAGAATAGCTTTGAATTATCCATATCAAAATGGTTGCATTTCTCCTACTGTCAGATCAATTTCCAAGGAGTTTAAGCCCCTGGTAATTCATTTCAGCACTTTTTAAGGCATCTGTGATGATCAGTTGCTTGATGCATTAAGAAACAACTACTGATGGAATGTATGGGATTTTTTCATATAGGTTTTTTTTTTTTTTTTTTTTTTTTTTTTTGCAGTACGCGGGCCTCTCACTGTTGTGGCCTCTCCCGTTGCGGAGCACAGGCTCCAGACGCGCAGGCTCAGCAGCCATGGCTCACGGGCCCGGCCGCTCCGCGGCATGTGGGATCTTCCTGGACCGGGGCACAAACCCGTGTCCCCTGCATCAGCAGGCAGACTCTCAACCACTGTGCCACCAGGGAAGCCCATATTGTTTTATTTCTTTTCTTTTTAGTCCCCAAATGCTTTCGAAGTTGGAAGGAAACTGTGAGTCATATGCTGCTTAGCTAGGGAGTCTGGAGGTGAGTGATGCCATTACCAGCTGATAGAAAATCAGGGTATAGGTCCCATTTGTTTCCCAGTGTCTCCATGATGTGACATTAGGAGATGATGGCTGTGGTTATGGGGAGACATTTGTTCCAATGATGTTCATAAATACACTTTGTTATGCAGTTATGTCGAATCGCCTGCTTTTCCCTCCCTCTCTGGTAGCAGTCGGCTTCTCAGTTGCTTGATTTCTGTCTCTGAAATAGGACTGTGCTAACCAAGAATGTGGAACTCAGGTGTGAGACATGGAATGTTAAATCTACCTGCACTATTTGTGTAGGAGGAAAAACCAAGATGGGAGGGGAGAGGCAGGGTAACCCTGGAGGAATTCTAAGTCTGTAAGACAGGGTTTGCATTTCAGCTGAACGCTGAGCCTGGTGGAGATGGAGAGGTGGCCTTTCTAGGCTGGTAGGATGGAGAGTTCGTTACTGAAGGATTGGCAAGTGTCTTTCCTTTCTGGGTTGGGGTCTTATATTTTGGATCAGTAGAGGGGGTGGATCCATGCTTCTTGGGGTTCATGAAGAGCTCTGGAGAAGAAAACATACAGTGAGATTAAATGATCTTGGCTGTTTGGCTCTAGATGCTCTGAGCTTCACTTTATTTGTAAGATGAGAATATTATTAATCCCCTAGAAAGATTGCTAGAAGATGAAATAACATGGGGTGTTTCTAGCCCACCAGCTTTAGGCATTAACTAACCTAGGGCCTGGTCCTCAAGGATGTCAGTTTCCTTCCACACATCTGCCCTCCTCACTGTGAATGCCTGGTACATGAGAGAAGGCATTCTGTCACAGTGCAAACAAGCTCCATAGTGAAACCTACTGCAGTGCACTGAAGCACACCTTAATGGGTACATGACTCCCTGGGGATCTTGTTAAAATTCAGATTGTTACTTAGTAGTTCTTAAGCGTGGCCTGAAATTCTGCATTCTTAACTAGCTCCCAGGTGATATAGATGTTGGTGGTCCCTGGACCATACTTTAGTATTAAGAACTGACCAGACTGGGTAACAATATGGGGCAGGCAGGAGGACAAGGAGAAAAGTTTCCTGCTGCATAGCCTGGCCTTGTAAGGGAAGCTGGGCCATTAAAGAGACAGTGTCCAAAGTCTATTTCCAGCCAGGTGTGTGGTGGTCAGAAAGGGAAGTCCATGCTATTTGTGGGATGTGATTGTGGATGATGCCAGGCTCGAAATTATCTTGAAGCAGGAAGACCTGTGTAGCCATCTCTATGTATAAAATCTCGGTGGCTCCTGATTGCCCTTACTTTAAAGTCCATATTTCTCAGTATATCCTTATTTCTGAAGATTGAACAATCCAGTGTTTCATGTCTTTCTCCCTGTAACTGAGAGACCCTGGAGAGCTGGATCTTTGTTTTTAAATTGTCACTGTCTTCCTGGGCCTTAGCACGGTGCTGGGCTGTGGCAGTCACTCAGCAAATTCTACTTAAGTGAAACTGAAGAGTGGTTGGAAGAAACAGGATGGGATGGTTACAGCTGCCCTGGGAAACAACCTGTGAACATGAAGGAACTTTAACCAAGAGGTCTTGGGACTAGATCAGGGAGGACCCTCTTCTAAGAAGAGGGCTATGCACTAAGCAAGGTAAATCTGCATGCACACAGTGTGATTTGCTGGGCCATCCTAGGTGAGGAGGAATCTAAATCTTGTGGTTTAACCCATCACAGGGTAGAGAAGAGATTGATGCTTCGTAATTTTCAGAAATGTTGGTTCTAGGTACCACTGCTAGCCTGCTTTCAACACTCAGCTTCTTTGTGAAAACACAGCCTTTTCCTTCCCCCAGATCCTACCCTCACTTAGGGAAATACAGTAAGTAGTTAAGGTCAATATTGAATTCTTGAGATTCTGTTTAGTGTTTAGAGCAGGAAGAAGTAAACTTGACTTCCATCCAGTTATGGAAAACTTGCATTAAAAAAAAAAGAAAAGAGATTCTCCTTCTTCTGTATGAAGTCTACCCTCTGAGCCCAGAACTTGTCTCCTCTATCCCTGTATCCTCTGAGATCATTGGCTAGTTTTCCTAATGCACAACTGCAGTCCCTTTGTTCCTGAGTTCTTAGTTGAAAAAGCATCAGCTGCTTTCTATAGGTAAGGCTTTATCTGTGGTGTTTTGCCAGCACTATTTTGTCTAAGCAATTCATGTTAGAAATTGATGGAAAACATTTCTATACCAACCAGGTAGGGAAATGGACTCTAGATGTGAATCCCAGCCTTATCACGTATGAACAATGAAAATCAGGGATCTTAGACTCTCTGTACATCATACAAAAACATTGCTGTGATTTATGTCAAAGAGTGTTCTGCCTATGTTTTCCTCTAGGAATTTTATGATATCCAATCTTACATTTAAGTCTCCAATACATTTTTAACTTTATTTTTGTATATGGTGTTAGAAAATGTTTTAATTTCATTCTTTTACATGTAGCTGTCAGTACCATTTGGGCCAGAACCATACTGTTTTGATTACCATTGCTTTGTAGTATAGTCTGAAGTCAGGGAGCATGATTCCTCCAGCTCTGTTCTTCTTTCTCAAGATTGTTTTGTCTATTCAGGATCTTTCATGTTTCCATACTAACTTTAAAATTTTTTTTCTAGTTCTGTGAAAAATGCCATTGGTATTTTTTTTTTTTTTTATGCCATTGGTATTTTGATAGGGATTGCACTGGGTCTGTATATTGCCTTCAGTAGTATGGTCATTTTAACAATATCAATTCTTCCAATCTGAGAACACAATATATCTTTCCATATGTTTATGTCATCTTCAATTTCTTTAATCAGTGTCTAATTATTTTCCAAGTACCTCCTTAGGTAAGTTTATTTCTAGGTTTTTTATTCTTTTTGATGTGATAATAAATGGGATTGTTTCCTTAATTTCTTTTTCTGATAGTTTGTTATTAGTACATAGAAATGCAACAGATTTCTGTGTATTAATATTGTATTCTGCAACTTTATTGAACTGACTGATGAACTCTACTTGTTTTCTGGTGGTATCTAATTATTGATTATTATTTTATACACATGAACACTGGTACTTAGAAGAGGTCAATAACTTGTCAAAAATCACTCAAAGGGAAAAATATACAGAGGAGACCTTCAAGATGGCAGAAGAGTAAGACGTGGAGATCACCTTCCTCCTCACAAATACATCAAAAATACATCTACATGTGGGCAGCTCCTAAAGAACACCTACTGAATGCTGGCAGAAGACCTCAAACTTCCCAAATGGCAAGAAAATCCCCACTTACCTGGGTAGGGCAAAAGAAAAAAGAATAAACAGAGACAAAAGAATAGGGATGGGACTTGCATCTCTGGGAGGGAGATGTGAAGGAGGAAAAGTTTCCACACACTAGGAACTCCCTTCACTGGCAGAGACAGGGGGTGGGCGGAGGGGAAGCTTTGAAACCACAGAGGAGAGCACAGCAACAGGGGTGCAGAGGGAAAAGTGGAGAGATTCTCGCAGAAGGGATAAGTGCAGACCAGCACTCACCAGCCTGAGAGGCTTGTCTGCTCACCCACAGGGGCAGGTGGTGGCTGAGAGCTGAGGCTCAGGCTTCAGAGGTCAGATCCCAGGGAGAGGACTGGGGTTGGCTGTGTGAAGACAGCCTGAGGGGGCTAGTGCACCACAGCTAGCCAGAAGAGAGTACAGGAGAAAGTCTGGACCTGCCTAAAAGGCAAGAGACCATTGTTTTGGGGTGTGCAAGGAGAAGGGATCCTTCCATGTCTGCCCACAGAAGGCAGAGTACTGCCTAAATGAGCTCCAGAGATGGGCGTGAGCCATGGCTATCAACTCGGACCCCAGAGAGGGGCATGAAATGCTAATGCTGCTGCTGCAGCCACCAAGAATCCTGTGTGCAAGCACAGGCCACTATACATACCCCCATGAGAGCCTGTGCAGCACACCACTGGCAGGGTCCTGTGATCCAGGGAAAACTTCTCCAAAACACACAGCATGCCTCAGGCTGTTGCAATGTCACGCTGGCCTCTGCTGACACAGGTTCACCCCACATTCCAATTATAACTATCGTACCCCTCCCTACCCCTGGCCTGAGTGAGCCAGAGCCCCCTGATCAGCCACTGCTTTAACCCCATCCTATTTGGGCAGAAGAAGATGCCTGAGGGTGACATACACACAGAGGCGGGGCCAAAACCCCAGGAGACATGTGAAAAAAGAAGAAAAAGGGAAATATCTCAGTGCAACCTCAGGAGCAGTGGATTACATCCCCAAAATCAACTTGATGTACCCTGAATCTCTGGAATACCTAAATAGACAACAAACCATCCAAAAATTGAGGCTGTGGACTTTGGGAGCAACTGTAGACTTGGGGTTTGCTGTCTGCAACTGATTTGTTTATGTTTATCTTATTTTAGCTTTCAGTGCTTGTTACCATTGGTGGATTTGTTTATTGGTTTGGTTGCTCTCCTCTTTTTTTATTTTAATAATTTTTAAAATTTATTATTATTATTTTTTTCCTTTCTTTTTTTCTCCCTTTTCTTCTGAGCCATGTGGCTGACAGGGTCTTGGTGCTCTGGCCTGGTGTCAGACCTGAGCCCCCGAGGTGGGAGAGCCAAGTTGAGGACATTGGTCTACCTGAGACCTCCCAGCCCCATGTAATATCAATTGGCGAGAGCTCACCCAGAGATCTCCATCTCAACACTTAAGACCCAGCTCCACACAACGACCAGCAAACTCCATTGCTGGACACCCCATGCCAAACAACTAGCAAGACAGAAACACTACCCAACCCATTAGCAGAAGGCCTGCCTAAAATCATACTAACTTCACAGGTGCCCCAAAACACACCACCAAACATGGCCCTACCCACCAGAAAGACAAGATCCAGTCCCACCCACCAGAACACAGGCACCAGTCCCCTCCACCATGAAGCCTACAGAAGCCACTGAGCCAACCTCACCCACTGAGGGCAAACACCAAAAACAACGGGAACTACAAACCTGCAGCCTGTGAAAAGGAGATCCCAGACACAGTAAGTTAAACAAAATGAGAAGACAGAGAAATATGCAGCAGATATAGGAGCAAGTAAAAACCCACCAGACCAAAAAAATGAAGAAGAAATAGGCAGTCATCCTGAAAAAGAATTCAGAGTAATGATAGTAAAGATGATCCAAAATCTTGGAAATAGAATGGAGAGAATAAAAGAAATGTTTAACAAGGACCTAGAAGAACTAAAGAGCAAACAAACAATGATGAACAACACAATAAATGAAATTAAAAATTCTCTAGAAGGAATCAATAGCAGAATAACTGAGGCAGAAGAATGAATAAGTGACCTGAATGATAAAATAGTGTCAATAACTACTGCAGAGCAGAATAAAGAAAATAGAATGAAAACAACTGAGGACAGTCACAGAGACCTCTGCAACAACATTAAATGCATCAACATTCAAATTATAGAGGTCCCAGAAGAAGAAGAGAAAAAGAAAGGTACTGAGAAAATATTTGACAAGATTATAGTTGAAAACTTCCCTACTATGGGAAAGGAAATAGTCAAACAAGTCCAGGAAGTGCAGAGTCCCATACAGAATAAATCCAAGGAGAAACACACCAAGACACATATTAATCAAACTATCAGAAGTTAAATATAAAGAAAACATATTAAAAGTAGCAAGAGAAAAGCAACATATAACATACAAGGGAATCCCCATAAGGTTAACAGCTGATCTTTCAGCAGAAACTCTGCAAGCCAGAAGGGAGTGACAGGACATATTTAAAGTAATGAAAGGGAAAAATCTACAACAAAGATGACTCTACCCAGCAAGGATCTCATTCAGATTTGATGGAGAAATTAAACCCTTTACAGACAAGCAAAAGCTAAGAGAATTCAGCACCACCAAACCAGCTTTACAGCAAATGCTAAAGGAACTTCTCTAGGCAGGAAACACAAGAGAAGACCTAACACCTATCCTTCTCAAACTCTTCCAAAATACACCAGAGGGAGGAACACTCCCAAACTCATTCTACGAGGCCACCATCACCCTGATACCAAAACCAGACAAAGATATCACAAAGAAACAAAACTACAGGCCAATATCACTGATGAACATAGATGCAAAACTCCTCAACAAAATACTAGCAAACAGAATCCAACAGCACATTAAAAGGATCATACACCATGATCAAGTGGGGTTTATCCCAGGAATGCAAGGATTCTTCAATATATGCAAATCAATCAATGTGATACACCATATTAACAAACTGTAGGATCAAAAGCATATTATAGTCTCAATAGATTCAGGAAAAGCTTTCTACAAAATTCAACACCGTTTTTGATAAAAACTCTCCAGAAAGTAGGCATAGAGGGAACTTACCTCAACATAATAAAGACCATATATGACAAACCCATAGCCAACATCGTTCTCAATGGTGAAAAACTGAAACCATCTCCTCTATGATCAGGAGCAAGAGAAAGTTGCCCACTCGCACCACTATTATTCAGCATAGTTTTGGAAGTTTTAACCACAACAATCAGAGAAGAAAAAGAAATAGAAGGAATCCAAATCAGAAAAGAATTACAACTGTCACTTTTTTTGGATGACATGATTCTATACATAGAGAATCCTAAAGATGCTACCAGGAAACTGCTAGAGGTAATCAATAAATTTGGTAAAGTAGCAGGATACAAAATTAATGCACAGAAATCTCTCACATTCCTATATACTAATGATGAAAAATCTGAAAAAGAAATTAAGGAAACACTCCCATTTGCCATTGCAACAAAAAGTATAAAATACCTAAGAATAAACCTACCTAAGGAGACAAAAGACCTGTATGCAAAAAACTATAAGACACTGATGAAAGAAATTAAAGATGGCACAAACAGATGGAGAGATATACCATGTTCTTGGATTGGAAGAATCAATATTGTGAAAATGACTCTAATACCCAAAGCAATCTACAGATTCAATGCAATCCCTATCAAACTACCAATGGCATTTTCACAGAACTAGAACAAAAAACTTCACAATTTGTATGGAAACACAAAAGACCCCGAATAGACAAAACAATCTTGAGAAAGAAAAACGGAGCTGGAGGAATCAGGCTCCCAGAGTTCAGACTATACTACAAAGCCACAGTAATCAAGACAGTATGGTACTTGCACAAAAACAAAAAAATAGATCAATGAAACAGGATAGAAAGCCCAAAGATAAACCCATGCACATATGGTCAGCTTATCTTTGATAAAGGAGGCAAGGAGATACAATAGAGAAAAGACAGCCTCTTCAATAAGTGGTGCTGGGAAAACTGGACAGCTACATGTCAAAGAATGAAATTAGAACACTTCCTAACACCATACACAAAAATAAACTCAAAGTGGATTAAAGACCTAAATGTAAGGCCAGACACTGTAAAACACTTAGAGGAAAACATAAGCAACACTTTATGACATAAATCACAGCAAAATCCTTTTTGACCCACCTCCTAGAGAAATGGAAATAAAAACAAAAATAGACAGATGGGACCTAATGAAACTTAAAAGCTTTTGCGCATCAAAGGAAACCAGAAACAAGATGAAAAGACAGCCCTCAGAATGGGAGAAAATATTTGCAAATGAAGCAACTGACAAAGGATTAATCTCCTAAGTATACAAGCTGCTCACACAGCTCAATATCAAAAAACAAACAACCCAATCCAAAAATGGGTAGGAAACCTAAATAGACATTTCTCCAAAGAAGATATACTGATTTCCAAAAAGCACATGAGAGAATGCTCAACATCACTAATCATTAGAGAAATGCAAATCAAAACTACAATGAGGTATCACCTCACACCGGTCAGAATGGCCTTTATCAAAATATCTACAATCAGTAAATGCTGGAGAGGGTGTGGAGAAAAGGGAACCCTCTTGCACTGTTGGTGGGAATGTAAATTAATACAGCCACAGAATAGTGTGGAGGTTCCTTAAAAAACTAAATATAGAACTACCATATGACCCAGCAATCCCACTACTGGGCATATACCCTGAGAAAACCATAATTCAAACAGAGACATGTACCACAGTATTCACTGCAGCTCTATTTATAATAGCCAGGACATGGAATCAACCTAAGTGTCCATTGACAGATGAATGGATAAAGAAGATTTGGCACATATATACAATGGAATATACTCAGCCATAAAAAGAAATGAAATTGAGTTATTTGTAGTGAGGTGGATGGACCTAGAGTGTGTCATACAGAGTGAAGTAAGTCAGAAAAACAAATATCATATGCTAACACATATATATGGAATCTAAGAAATAAAAAAAGGTTCTGAAGAACCTAGGGGCACGACAGGAATAAAGACGCAAATGTAGAGAATGGACTCGAGGGCATGGGGAGGAGGAAGAGTAAGCTGGGATGAAGTGCGAGAGTAGCATTGACATATATACACTACCAAATGTAAAATAGATAGCTAGTGGGAAGCAGCTTCATCACACATGCTTTGTGACCACCTAGAGGGTTGGGATAGGGACGGTGGGAGGGAAATGCAAGAGGGAGGGGATATGGCAATATATATATACATACTGCTGATTCACTTTGTTATACAGCAGAAACTAACACATTATAAAGCAGTTATACTCCAGTAAAGATGTTAAAAAAAAAAGCACTCAAATAGTAAGTGGAAGTTCCCAGCATGAGCCTGGTTTCTCTTTTGGTTATCTGTCTTTTCAAGAATGTTTTTTGTTATTTCTGCCTATTTTGCTTTTCCCAATAAAAAATTTTATCAACCTCTTCTTGGGTTTTGAAATTTAAAAAAAGGAAAACAAAATTTAAATTCTTGTTAAAATATTGATTGGAATTGTATAAAATTTATACATTAAAATAAAAAATTGGAAAACTTAATAATAATCTTCTTATTTATACATTCATCTCTTCTTTAACTAAAATGCCTTTTTACTTCCTCCGTACCAAGTAATATTCTGGGTACAATTGATAAAGAAATGATCAAAATGTAACCCATGCCCTCAAATCGCTTTATCAGTGTAGTGGGTAGACAGACACATAAATAAACAGTCTTATCACTGGCTTTGTTTACTAATGCCATTTATAGAAAAATTTTTATTAATTTTTATTTTATTTTACTTTATTCATTCTAACAAATATTATCTGATTTATAAAATGCCCTTGATGTATAATCTGCACATAATAGAGATTCACAACATTTTATCTAACATATGATTTGTAATTCTGACTTTTGAATAGTGGTAAGGTACATATTCTGTATATTACATAATGCCCCCAGCAGAATCTTGGGAAGAAGCCTATAATCAAACATATTAATATTTCTGCAGCAGTATAAACAGTCAAACTTAATGACTTACAGCAGCTCAAATCAGTTTTTGCATCAAATCAGTGATATGAAACATTTAGTTTTCAGAATATTTTGGATGTCAGATTTGCAAGCATGGCTTATGGATCTGTAATGATTTTTTTTCTTTCTTTTTAATATGTATTCCTTTTATTTCCTTGTTTGCTTGATTACACTAGCTCGACCTATTTAAGTGATGTTAAACAAGTGTAGACAGAGTGGACAAACTTGTTTTATTCCTGATTTAGAGATCTGTGTCTTGTGCCCCCTAATAAAGAATCTCTTGGTTGAGAGTTTAAAATGGGAATATTCATCATATTAAGAAGGAATTATTTTATTCCAACTTGAAAAATGAAAATGTTATTAAATTTCATCAAATGTTTTTAGGGAATATTAAAATATCCATCTACCTTTGTTTTTTATTATTATTCTGATAAATTTCTATTGCATTATTCAATTTTCTTATATTGAAACTGGTGTATTCCTATTGGATTATTGAATCAGCAATATTAGATTGTTAAACTTTATTTTTAAGTAGTTAATTTCCAGTTTTGAATCTATATTCATGGTTTAGATTGTTTTGTTTTCCTTTTATTTTTTGCATAATATCTTATTACCTTTGGGGATCAGGGTCAAATCTGTCTTATGGAATGAATTGGATAGTTTCTCCATCTTCTACTCTCTATAATATATTATGATGAATGTATATAGGTACTTTTTGAATGCTTGAATTAAATCACCATTAAATCTCTCAGGATCTTACGTCTTTTGGGCAGACAATTTTAAAGGGCTTTCTATGATTCTTCCTCAGTTATTAGTCTGTTCTTATTTTCTATTTCCTTTCTAAACTTTCCACACTTTCCAAACTTGATTATCTCTTATTAGATTGGGAAGATTAGAAGTTAAAGGAGGAGGTGTGTTTACCCTGTCCAGCTGTGAATGCATACATCTTTACATTGCAGAATTTATAAGGGTTTTTATTTGCTCTTTTTTTTTTAAAATAAAACAGCCATTTATTTATTTATTTATTTATTTATTTATTTATTTATTTTTGGCTGCATTGGGTCTTCCTTGTGTGAAGGCTTTCTCTAGTTGTGGTGAGCGGGGGCTAGTCATTGTTGCCATGCACGGGCTTCTCATTGCGGTGGCTTCTCTTGTTGACGCGCATGGACTCTGGGTGTGCGGGCTTCAGTAGTTGTGGCACGAGGGCTCAGTAGCTGTGGCTCACGGGCTCTAGAGCACAGGCTCAGTAGTTGTGGCACATGGGCTTAGTTGCTCCACGGCATGTGGGACCTTCCCGGACCAGGGCTCAAACCCATGTCCCCTGCATTGGCAGGTGGATTCTTAACCACTCCACCTGGGAAGTCCTTATTTGCTCTTTTAATTGTCATTTTTTTTTGAACTTGGGACTTCATTGTGAAAGATATTTGATTTGGGTCCAAATATTCATCAATCTACCTTTCACTGTGCTATCTCTGAAATTATGCTTTTTTTTTTTTTTTTACGGTACGCGGGCCTCTCACTGTTGTGGCCTCTCCCTTTGTGGAGCACAGGCTTCAGACGTGCAGGCTCAGCGACCTGGGCTCACGGGCCCAGCTGCTCCGCAGCATGTGGGATCTTCCCAGACCGGGGCACGAACCCGTGTCCCCTGCATCGGCAGGCGGACTCTCAACCACTGTGCCACCAGGGAAGCCCTGAAATTATGCTTTTAAGAACAATTAGTTTCCCAGAAAATCACAGCCTGAAAGAACATGAGACATCCTCTGGTCTTGTCTATTAATTTTAGAAATAGGAAAACTGAGGTGTCAGCTGGTAAAATAATTTATACAACTTATAGTGTCAGGAAAAAAAACAAGCTCAACTTAGCTAACAGATTGTCTTTTTAAAATAAGCATAACAATGGAACATCATACTTGTATTTTCCTTCCTTACTGAGGTCAGAACAACCACCAATTCCTGGCTCCCAAGTATTACTCTCTCTACTTTGTGTGGGTTGCTACCCAAGAGCATCATGGTGTCCAGGGGCATAATGGATGTGGTTGCCAGCCTTTCAGCTCTAGTTTCCAGGGATATGTCATCAAATCAATAAAGTTCTTAGACTTCACGTGCTGTAGAAGGAAAGATAATAGCAATCCCAAGCACTATGAGTGATCCATAAATCTTCCTTCAGTTTGCATATATTCATTATGAAGCATTGCCCAAAACCCAATTGAGGATGTTACTTATTTGTTGTATTATTTATGTGAAAAGTAGCAAAACATGAAATAATAATGACTTGAAGGAGTGAGAACTGGATTATGTATAGGTAAAGATCAATCTCATTGATTTTATAGATGGCCATGTTCTACTGGATGATCAGTGCCTGCCATCCTGTAGACCAACCCCAAAACCATGTCAGGGCCGAAGCAAAAGTGGGTTCTGATACTAACCCTCGCCTGTGTCAATAAACATGACAAGGACAGCACTTTACTATATGAACTTTCAGGTATAGAAAACCAGTTAGTGAGTTAATCTGATTCTCTAAGTGGTAGACTTAATGAAACATTATTTTCACAGCATCCACTTGAGACCTGATTAAATAACTTTTGTTTTTAAATTTTCTTATGCAGTGCAAATTGTTTTGCCTGTTTTTTCATGCATAATGAGTATACAAAATAGTAGTAATAATAATTACATTCACAGTGCTCAAGATTGCCAGGAATAGAGGTGCTCATCTCCCATCCCAGGGGTCTGGGCCCTCATAGTGAGGCAGGCTACAGCTGGGAAGGACTAGTGGGTGAGTGTGTAAGGAAGCCCTCCTCTGGGAAACTCAGGGGATTAAGGTTTTTAAAAGTTGTGTCTGCCATTACTTTTAAATGTTGAATCCAGGGCAAGAAATGGGAGACAAAGCCATCAAGATCAAGATCTACATAAACTGAGAGTCAGAGTTTAAAATAAAAATAAACAAAATCAGACCATTTTTTGATGGAGGACTAGTATTAAATGATACAATGAATATAAAACACTTAGCACAGGGCATGACACATAGTGCTCAGTAAATGTTGGCTATTATTAGAAAACAGAGTTTTCAATGTCCCTCTCTTTTCCTTTAAAATGTAAATAACTTTATATTATCCTCCTTTCAGTTATCAAACCCTGTCAGCTAATACCTGCAAAGCATTTTCTAAACCAGATCAATTCTCATTGTTTCCAGGACTCCTTGTTGGAACCGTCATCATCTTTCAATTGCAGTAGCACCAAAATTGGTATCTCTGTTCCCACCATTTTCCCCAGCAGTGTGTCCATCACCCAGAAAATCGTACAAGTCCCTTCTTCACTCAGGCACTCCCTGAGGCTTTCCAGTGCACTTAGAAGCTTGCATATACACTTTACCATGCCTGAAAGGCATCCACATAGTCTGTATCCTGGCCAGCTTTTCAATTTCATCTCCTCTCATCTTCCCCCACTTACTCTACTTTTGTTGGAGCTCTTAAAGAAAAACTCTTGCCCTAACCCCTTTGCTCTTGCTGTGTCCTCTGCCATAAATATTCTTCTAACCTAGCATTCAGTTTTTTCTTTTTTTCAAGATTTTATTCAGCTAGAAGCTCTGGTAGCTCAGTACTTAAATTTTTACCTTCCCCACATTCTCTATCCCCCGCTGCTTTCTTTTTTTTTTTCATACTCCATCTCTCTTCAATCTGAAATTTTATTATACATTTATTTATTTTCTACTTTGTAATCTGTTTCTCCTATAGAGTGTAAATTCCACACAGGCAGGGACTTGATCTGTCTTATTTACTGGTGTGTCCTCCAATGTCTGGCACCTATTACAGTAGGCATCTGATAAATATTATTGGGTGAATGAAAGTATAGAAAGTTCTTTCTAAAGATGTGTGTTTGTATTTGGAATACTGTGTTAAATACAATATAATACGGTACACCAAAAAAGTATACATAAATGTGAGATAGAAGAGAAAATAAATGTTGGCAAATAAAAATTAAACTAATGGGAAGTGTTTTCCATGAAGTTCATTTCATAGTCATATTTTGTACATTGCTAGATGGGTTATATACTTGACTTTGTCAGTATTTATTTGGCAATCTACTATGTGCCAAGAACTTTCAAATACACCATTTCACTTTATATATATATATATATATATATATATATATATATATATATATATATATATATAATATTAATTATATGTATATTAAGTGAAATGGAAATGACATATTTGAGTGTGTGAGATAGATAGATAGATAGGTAGGTAGTCAGATAGATAGATGTCAATCAACCCTGAGGAGTTGATGTTATTCTGCCCTCTGTGTATCAGCTAGGAAGAACAGAGCTCAGAAAGGCATGGTTACTTGCTTACTACCACTCAGTCAATGGAACCACAATACTTAAATAAAGGTGTAAGGAATGTTGAAGCTCAGGCTTTCCCATTTCCACAAAAGTTTTTTTGAAAGGTTTTATTTCTTGCTCCACTGCTTTCTAGCTGTATGACATTATTCATATTACTTGACCCTTCTGATTTTTTTCCTCATTTGTACATGAGAGAAAGCTGATTTAGTCTGTTTATCTGAAAAAGTTGCTGCACATTCAAAGGGAGTAATAAGTGTAAACAGTGAGAAAGGACGTTAACTGTTCATCACTGCAGGGAAATCATCTCCCTGTGGTGGCAACCCACTGAGCCAACAGAGGAACAGAAGCAGAGAAAAAGATGATGTGAAGGTCTTGATGCCTGGAGCTCTGTTTTGAGCTCTGTGTCCAGTCATTCCTGAAGCCAGCCCATTCCCTCCTTTCCCACCATTCATAAATAGTAAATTTCCCAATTTGACTTAAACTAGCAGGGTAGCTCTCATTCACAATTTAAAATCTCATGGTTAACACAGAACTCCACACTGACCTCCTAGGTCTCTGTTGAGGTAGTTCCCATCACACAGGGAGACTTTTCGCTTATTCAATCCATACACATTTATAGAAGGTATCTGACATTATGGTCCAAGAGTGTAATCTTGAAAAAGACTGAGTTTCTGCCCCCAAGGAGCTCCAACACTAATCAGAAAGCAGACATTTAAAAGAAATGTATGCATATTACATGTGTGCAAAGTGTTATGATGAAATTACATTTGAAGAAATTACATTTAAAATGAACCCTGAAGGCTAAGTAGGAGTCCACATCACCTCTGATCTGTTCACACAGACCTCCCCTTAAATCAGACTTCAGTACCTTTTGTAAATCCAGTCAGTTTTAGATAATATCCCCAGGTGGAAAAAATGACATTTCTGATCAAATGGTCATTCTGGGCTCACAAATACATTTTGAAAACATCATATACCTTCTAGTGCCACCAGCCCATGAATATATAGTCCACTGTAGCGGTTCTTAACATTTTGGGGACTCATAGACAACTTGGAAAAATTAGTATCTGTCTTTCCTCAGAAAAATGTGCACAGAAGAATTTTGCATACAGTGTCATGAGTCCCGTGACGCCTGATTGAAATTCCCTACCATGCAAATGAGTCAATTATCCCTTCAGCAGGCCTCACTTTGGGGTCAGGACTCCCCTGAATTCTACCTACAGGCAAGAGCTAAGTGCTTCTGCCAGTAGAATCAGGGCAAAAATGGAGGATGACTTGCTAAAGAGCTTTACAAATATGATTTACCATCTATACCTTGATGCTCCATAGACATCACTAGACTAGATTAACTCACTAGATGGAACTCAGGAGGAAAATAAGTCAATCAACCCAACTCCTACTTCCAAGAGTGAGCTATTCTCCAAGAAGCCAGCATCTAGCTCAGGAGTCTGTCTCTTAAACAGACATGAGTTATGCAGTCTCCATCTGTAGGGCATTGGACCCTTCCTCTCCACTGCCGCACAAGAGGTTTCCTAGCCATAGTTATTGAATTAATCAATCAAATTTTATTTTTATTGCACCATTCTGGAAAATCTGTTCATACCCCTTTCCAGTAATACTGAAAAGAAAAATAATCCATACCACCCAATTAAGAATAAAACATATGTCTTCTTGACGATGTCTGAGCTGTGGTGGTTCCAATGGTCACTGGTTCTTGGAGTTACTCAAAATTAAAGGCAAGATAGACTACTGGGGTAATACCTGCAAGCAGATAAGTTTCATTACAACCACTAAAAAAAAAAAAGAAAGAAAACACTTAAAAAGTAAGGGGTCTCAGATGCCCTAGTGTCTACAGCCAGAAGCAATAATAATAACATGCATTTATTGAGCACTTTCCCTTCTATGAGTTCAAAAAGCTGCGCTGTGTAATATTTAATTCACCCCTACCACAGAAGATTTATAACTTCTCCAGGGCCCAGGGCTTGAGAAAGGAAGATCACTCAGGCTTTCACTGATGGTCTTGGCTGATAAAGATGCCGAGGGTGTACATTTCCTGGCGTTAGAAGAGAGAGATCTGCAATCTAGAATGGGGGTTGTGGGGGGCGGGGGTGGATGTTGGGTGCTGACAGAGAATAAGGGCACGATGTCAAGATGAAGCCATCCCCAGAAGAAGAGAGCCCACCGGGAACACTTGTGAGCAGTGTCACCTTGTGAATAGGCCCAGCCTCAGGGTGGCATTCTCAGCCTTTCCGCTCCATAAACTCCATCTTGTTAGTGGCCCAGAATTGGTGTAACTCGAGGAACTTGCCGGACTGTCACCCAGCTCACAAAACACACATTCAAATTAAACCAGAACACCTCTCAGTGTGTTCACATAAAAAGCAACGGTGGTCCTTTCAGTGACTAAATGGCAGTGTTAGCTCACCAGACATCTGACTGGTTTTCCAATATTTAAAAAAAAAAAAAAAAAAAACTTTGGGAACTGAAGTGGTGGTTGTTTGATGCACATGGGATCAAATTAAAGGGCACTTTTTTCTGTTCCTTCAGGAGAATTTTGGACAGATTTTCTTTCTCTCCCCTTGTCCCTGCCTCCTTTCTACCTCCATCCATTTTTCTCTCATATATGCAGGTCTTTTGATATATGATTTTCTCCACCTATAATACTGTCTCTCTGTGCTCATGTGCACGTGCATGCACACACACACACATTTTGGCCAACCCTTGTCCATTCCTTAAATGTCAAATCCCTACAAAGTGTTCTGCCATTACTGGGCTAAATTCTATTATGGGCTCCTGCAGCATCACACACTTCTCTCCTTATCATGTTGTTTTATCTATGATTATGATATAGCCCTTACCATGAGGAATAATAGTTAACTTATATTTTCCGTGAGACTGTAAGTTCCTTGTGGACAGCGATGAGTAGCATCTTGTTGGCCTTTCTCTGTACAGCACCTCACAGGGGAGCTAGCATATCCAGAACATATTGTGCTCTTAAGAACCACAAAACAAATGATGGTTAATGTGTCCACAAGATTCAAATGTGCCAGGCACTGTGCTAAGCATTTTGCATGTATTATCTTATATACTCTTTGCAGCTTGCATTTATGTACCATGATCATCATTTTCAGAAAAGAAAAATGAAGCTCACAGAGGTGGTCACTCTCTTAGCTTGAGTCCCCCAGAAATAAATCCCGAAAACAGGATTCAGGATCAAGTAGTTTATTTGGCAGATGATTCTAGGAAATACCCATGGTGAGTGAGGAAGTAAGACAGGAAAGGGAAAGCAAGCAATAAAAGGTGCATTATCTGGCCAGAGACCACTGTGGGTGACTGAAACTCAATCTCACTGGGAAAACTCAGGCAGTCAGGAGAAAACATGCCTGAGAGTTATCCCATCAGAGGTGCAAGGGGTTGGGAGTATTTATACACCACCTTCCGTAAGTCATTGGTTGAGGTCTGCTGTGGGTGGGTTTGGAGGCATGACCCTCCAGTCTTTCTGGCCTGCTGAGTGTTGCAGGCAGAGCAGGCTCTGGCCATCAGGCAGTTTGTAGGCTGGTAGAGTGCACTATGAAAACGGAAGAGCTAAAGTGATATGGGAAGAGTTCCACTCAAGTTTCCATTTTTCACCAGAGACAATATTGGGACATGAACCTGAATGTGTTTGACTCCAAAGCACATGCTTTTAATGACTATTTTTATACACCTGTGTCAAATAAATGAAGAAAAAGAAAACATAAACAAAATGAAGACATGAAGACTTTCACAAAGGATTTCTCATTGGAGCTAAGATAAAGTCTGAAGAAGCTTCTCTGTCTGCAACTGGAATGTTCGTGCTTTCTGGATTCAGTTTCTCTTCCCTTGGGGATGGCTGCAGTGCTCTGTCAATTTTCTTTCTCTTCCTTCTTCCCCTGGTAAGGGGACCCCTCCACTTTGGTTCTCTGTATTCTTTCTTAAGATATGATAATATACTGATTTGGATACAGTCAAGTCTTGACCTATCCTGAGAGTCATGCTGTTTCTATGGCGATCACCCATCTATCAGCTCTCTGCTGCTATGCATTGATTTTCTTGGTCAAGAGCTCAGATCGCTGAGGGCAGAGCATACAGTTGCCAGAAAGCCCTGTATCCTGCTTATATGTTTCTTCTTTATTCTCTTCTTCCCCTCATACACATCATTTCACTCCATGCAGTTTCCAAAATTAGTTTGCACCCTCAAATGTAGTCAGTCTGTTTTTTTATTCGTGAGGTAATGGCTCACCTTTCATAATGCAATAGCTTTGTTTTGAGAAGAGTTGTTTGTTCATTCAGTTCTTGTCAATCAAATCCTTTTATTAAAAAAATAATCAGCTTTTACAGGTAATAGTTTCAACCACACCATTAGCCAGTGTTTGCATGCTTTCTGTACTTTTGCTTATTAGTGAAATAAATTCTCACCTTCAGTTCAACAAATATTGGTGGCACACCTACTGTGCGCCAACCACCGTGTTATTGATCAAAAGATGAATAAGACATGCTCCCTGTTCTTAAAGTCTAGGGGGAGAGACAGACATCAAACTGCAGTGTCAGTGCAAGGTGATATGCTGTATCATAGAGTAAAGCATAAAGTGGTATAAAAAAGTAAGTACAAGATAAAGCAGATAGCCTACAGGAAGGGCAGGGAAGTCTGAGAGATTATGCAGAGGACATAATATTTGTGGCGTTTGGGTTGAAAAAAGCAACTCATGCACGGGCTAAAGTGTATGCATGTATATTTCCTTCAGGTAATATAGAAGTTTCCATTTGATGCAAAAGATGGTTGAAAGACAGGTGTCTTAGCCATTCACCTTTTGCTCTCTCCCCTAATGTATCAGCTTAGCTCTGCACCTTGGAGGCCCACCTCCTGGATTGCCATTGTCACTTGGGCTAATTCCTCACTGAGAGTCTGGAGGGGTGGGGTGGGGGTTAAATGCTGACTCTTCCCTCAGCTAAGAAGTCTGAACTTTATTCTATAGGCCAGTGACATTTCATGCTGTGTTCCATAGACCACTTGGATTAGGGGAGGGGTGAATGAAACAGAGCACAGGATGGGGGAGTAGGGGGGTGACAAACAAGTGCTGTTTGGGTTCTTCACCTCTACCTCCACTGAAGCAGCCCTGTTCATTGCTACTTTCACATGACACTTATGAGGAAGAATTTGGCCTACAGAACACAGGAAGGAAGGAAGGAAGGAAAGAAGGAAGAAAGGAAGGAAGGGAGGGAGGGAGGGAGGAAGGGATGGAGGGAAGATATTATGGTAATTGGGAGGTATAGAATTTGAAATGTTTTACACAGGGTAGTGAAATGACCATATGTGTATTTAGAAAGAGCCTTTTGTCATAAAGGTAGGAAATGAAATGCAGGGTGTGAAACTAAGGAAGGAAAATCAGTGAGGAGGCTATTGAAATACACCAGGTAAGAGGTGATAGACCCAATCCAGGACCATATTTGTGGTTCTGGAGAGGAAGGGTTGGAACTGGATTCTGGGAAAATAATAACATGTGCTCATAGGGTTGTCACAAAGATCAAATATCATGAAATATGTTTTAAACTGCATAGAGGAGTGCAAATGTTAATTATGAGTGTTATTTTGACTAGATCATAGCTGTCGTTATTCCTAGCCAGTGTTCTTTCCACAAGTCACTCCCAGGATTCATTGTAAATTGAGCTTTCAACTAATTGGATTTGCTAAAAGCAATAGAGAATGCCATTTGGCTACTTCCTCTCCAGGGAATGTTGATATTCAATTCTCCAGGTCATTATTTAGAATCCTCAGTTCCAACATGGGAAATTTAAAATTGGATCTGCTGTTAATCTCTAAAGCAAGCTCTCCTTTGCCTCCAGAATGAGCAAATATTTGAACTTGAGAAAGAGGATCTTTTCTGCAACCTCCAACAAGTCTTTGCCCGAATTATCCAGCAGTGGTAGATCCTGATATTCTGAGGGGATATGTAACAATTGTGGCTAATACCTTGTGTTATTTAATAATAAGGATGATGATGATGAAGATGGTAATATGATAGAGATGAGAATCATTATATTGACCACATTTTAGCACCTACTCTGTGCTAAGAAATACACTAGGCACTTTCTATACATTGTCTCATTAAAGCCTTATAATGATGTTCAATATTGTCACAATTTGATAGTTCAGGAAACTAAAGCTCACAACTTTTAAGTAACTTGTCTAAGGTTATATGATTAGTAATATATGGATTAGAGATTTGATCCCAGCCCAGTCTGCTTGGCTCCAAATCACACACTTACTATTTCTAGGCAGAAGGATCAAGTACCCAGAGTTCCCTTACTCCTCACCCCACAGTCTCACCAAGTGAGGTCCTGGCCTTGTCTCCAGGCAGAAAGTTTTGTCTAAATATTCTGGCACTGGACACACCAGAGTGGATTTTCCTGATTGGAGTTGTCAATACGTTGAGGAGGCCTCTCTAAGCAGAGAAAGTGACAAGACCTTACACAAGACAAACAGAATGACAGTGTCTGCAACTCTCAGAAATGTAAACTTAATGTGTCAGGCTAGGCTAACAGGACTGGTGGGAGATGGACATTCTTCTAGCTTCATGCTCATGTAGACCTTAGACAGAAAATTGGACAAGAGGATTCAAAGCAGGCCCTCAAGGTATTTAACTGTGAACTGAAACACATGCATTACAGTTCTATCTAGGGCTTGGAGGGATTCATGATAGAAACAAGCCACATTTTTTCAAGAAGTTTTCAGTTCTCTGACTCTACTTCCGAAGAGAAAGACACCTCAGCAGTGTGCCCAATTCCTTTTCCAGGCCGTTCCTCTCAGCTACCTAAGAGTGAGGGCTCTGAAGTCAGACAGCCATTCACCTACTATGTGACCTTCAGTGTTATTTTTTTTTAACTTCTCTGGACCTGTTTTCTCACGTATACAATGCGGAAAGTGATAGGACTTTGTCATGGGGTTTTCAAGTGGATAAAATTTTATCATACATGAAAAGAGCTTGGCTTAAAATCCAACACATAAGGAGAGCTCGATACATGATAGATACAAATAACATCGTGTGTGTGTCTGTGTGTGTGTATACACATACATTACACATATGTATTATAAACATATATATTTTCAGATCATGGAGTGGGAGCGTGAGATAACAGAGAATGCCTCATTTTGTAATTCTGTTTTGAAATCACTTCTGTATATTGTAGGTTCCCTGAGTCTCCATTTTCTCATTTATGAAATAAGGAAGGGCAACTATATTCCTTTCACTGGGTTATTATTATCATTAAGTAATACAATATGTATTAAAAGGTTAGCACAGATCTGACATTTAATAAATGTAAGTTATTATTCTGGAAAAGGATATGGAGGCCAGGGAAACAAATGAGAGGTGAGTCATAGAGACAATTGTACGGACTATCATTTTTCCTCTTTTTCTAAGAATACATTTCAGTTGTACTGCCTAGCTTCTCTGACCCTCACCCTCCTCATTTGTAAAATAGAGATGATAAAACTTGCTGATGCACCTGTATTTAATTATGTAGCTGTAGATGACAGGTATAATTTTTATGAATATATATAGAGGTGTAGGTGTAGATACAGACATGAATGTGGTTAAGTGGCTAGAAATGTGCCTCGTATACAGTGGCTACTAAATGTATTTTAGTTTATTTTTTCTCCTTTCTTCTTCCTTTTCTTTCTCACTTATATTTTCATGTCCTAATCTCCAGATCCTGGATTACTTTTGCTGTGTATTATAATGCTCCAAGTTGATCTTACTCCCTCTTTCTACACTAGACTAATTAGGCTCTAAAATCCTTGGAAATAGGACCAATGTCTGGTCTATGTTTTGTCCTTCACAGTACCTACCACATGCCTGATGTAGAAAAGAGATTCTATAGATATGTGTCGCATGTGTGTCAGTAAGTGGGGAGAAAATTCAGTTTGTACTTAGCAAATGAAGGAAGTGAGTGGTATGGTTATAAAGAAGGTTGTGAAAAAATTTTCTTGAATTGAGAGTAAGGAACAAGAGTATCATCAGTGTTAATAATGGCCATAAGATATAGGGTAAAGGAAATGAATAACATACTTATATACTGATAGCTACTGTATTTCAGATTTTCTGCCAGCCATCTTGAAATACAGTAACTTGACCAACTAATCAGCTTTATGACCTATGCCATGATATTTTCTTTCCCTTCTAATGTTAGCCATACTGTTGCACTAGTCAAAATATTTTTGTACAGCTCCCTTCAAATACCCCATGTGTATGTCATATGTGCCACTTAGTATGCACAGATAGTGATCATACAATGGAAAAGGGCTCCATGATCCTACCAGCTCCTCATCCAACATCTCTGGTGATTTTCTTTTGCCTAGATTATGGTCTTTTAAAAATGTGATGGGTACGAAGCATTTAAGAAAACAATCATTTAAATAAGAACATATGTATCTTTGAGAATACAGTTCATCCTAGATCCAGGACTCAGTAATGGAATCATTCAGTGCTCTCACCTTGAACTTGTCTGCAAAGAGGGAATGTTTACATATTTGTAAGGCTTAGGGGGTGAAGGGCTTTGGGAAATCACATGGAGATAATTATGAGGCTCTGAGTTGTTGACTCCCATTTCTCTCTGTTCTTGCACCTTCCCTCTCCAACACTCCACTCCCTCCCAGAAGGATTTTTTTTCTTTTTTTTTTGCTTTTTCTCATCAAAATAGCCTTGATTTTCTTAGAAGTACTATGATAACATGAAATATTCTTGGCTGCAGCATACCATGTAATACGTTTTCATAGTCAGGCAGTAACTAATAATTATATCAATAATGATAATGAATATGTTCTTGATATATTCCAGGTTCTATAATATAGACTCCCACATTATTCAGTTTTTATAACTACCAAAGATTTAGGTACTGTTATCATCCCCACTTTATAGAAGAAGAAATTGTGGCTTAGTAAACTGAAGGAACCTGCCCAAGGATAACACTTAGCAAATAATCGGCCTTGGATTTGAATACAAGCACGTCAGAAACCATATCATTACCTCTTCTTTATATTCATTTTGCTATAGGAGTCATCATTTCACCCAAAATTCACCTTATTGAGATTTATAGCAGGCTTGGCTCAGTGTTATGCTGGGCAAAGGGAATGTCGGCATTAAAATAAACGCCCTCTGTCCTCTAGATACTTAGAGTCTCAGAGTTCCATGAGCGGCATTCCTTCATTTCTTCAGGATCCTTCAACATATTTTGAACATATGCTATTTTCAAGGCCCTGAGCTAGATGCCAGGAGTATAAAGATGAAAGGACAGAATTCCTATCTCAATCGCAGTCTAGTACACGGAAGGCAGTTACAAGGCATTCAGGAAACCAATATGACCCCATCCTCAATTTCACCCCACTCCGTGGAACATTGTGGAACTTGTCTTTCTGGGGTCACATGCCCCTTCAGAAATCCCTCAACACAGAGCTCCAGTCAGACATGACCAATTAATTGGATTTAGTACTTGAAATGAAACCTATTTCCAACCCTCATCTACTGCAAAGGCAGACCTCGAGGTATATAGGAGCTAGAATGGGAACTCAAGGGCATCATAGAGTTCTAGGGTGGGTCCTTAAAGATCACCCAATCCAACCCTCTGACTTTTCTAATAGGGAGATGAAAGCCCTGACAAAGGTAGTGAATGAGACAGAATTGCGTCAAGAACTCAGGTCTCACAAACACTTTCCACCAGACCACAGTGTGTTCCCTCTGCCTGAACCGCTCTCAACAATGAAGGAGGGGCAGCCAGGCCTGGGATTTTTCTATGGAGCCAAAGAAAATGGGCCCTACACTGATATTTGCAAGTATCTGTAAAACTTTCTCAGTGAAGAGCCCAATTGACCTGAGTGAGGAGACACCCAGGGCTGCTTCCTAGAGGCTGGTGCTGATCTTTTGATTTGTATGCCATTTCTTTTACCTTATCCCTTTAATTAACGTGAGAAAAAAATGGCATCTCTGTCAGTTCATGACAAGTCTCCCCCACATTCAGCTTGGCATGCTGGGACATGAACTTGAGGTAACTGTGAGCAAAAGTCAGAATGCTAAAATAGGAAGCATGAACGGGTGGACCCGCTCTGCGTGCACTTACCAGGATCAATTTTCCACTTAGACAGCTTTTGCCCAGTTGTGCTAACTACTAACCAATCTATACTTCCTAATGGATTAAAGCAGAAAGGTCAGGCATCATAAAATCATCCATTTCCCACTCATTAATATTCGAGTGTGGGTTCCTGAACCTGCCCCGGGCTACATTACAAAAGGGCTTTTTATAAGACCAACACTATATAGAAACATAGGTTTGTGTGCAGTTTTCTGAATGAATGAATGAGTGAATGAATTAAACAGTACATGAAGACATGATAATTGACAATTTATATGAGAAATTGTGTAAAGGGCCGGGACTAGGGTAAGGTGAGCCAGGAGCCAAATTTTCTCAGTAATCGTGATACGTATAAGATATTTTATGCGGGGCTTCCCTGGTGGCGCAGTGGTTGAGAGTACGCCTGCCAATGCAGGGGACACAGGTTCGTGCCCTGGTCCGGGAAGATCCCACGTGCCGCAGAGCGGCTGGGCCCGTGAGCCATGGCCGCTGAGCCTGCGCGTCGGGAGCCTGTGCTCCGCAATGGGAGAGGCCACAACAGTGAGAGGCCCGCGTACGGCAAAAAAAAAAAAAAGGATATTTTATACAATATTTTTAATTTAATACAAAAGTTTATGATAAAATATCAAAATTTTACATACAGAATCAGTTGAGCTATGTTTATAATGGAAAGAGAGAGATTTACATGTCAGGAAGATAAGGGGACTTTGAATAAGACAGGAAAACCAAGGCTAAAACCTTGCCTCTGGAAATCATTAGCTGTGTAGCCTTGGGGGTTTTCATTAACCATTGGCCTCAGTTTCCTCATTATTGAAATGGAGATAATAGCTCGCATCTCATACAATTGTTGTAAGAATTAAATACACAAAGGACATAGCTCCCAGGTTATTTATTTCATTTATTTAGGCAAGTTTTTCAGAATGCTTTCTTTGTCTCGAGCATATATGCAGGTTACAGAAATTAGGAAAAAATGAGAAAATAAAGGAGGAACTAGTATGAATTGAGTTCCATATACTGTGTCAGACACTTTACTAAGTGTTTGTATGTTTGAATGGAGACTGAACAGAGACATTTCTGCAATGGGATAGATGTCCCCTGGGCCCAGACTGAATGTACAAGGATGTGTTCTAGGGCCAGAAGTAGCATCTTTTGAATAACTACTACATGACAGGCATTTTCACTCTATAATCTAATCAAACTGTTATACTCAGTGGGTGTGTGTATGTGTGTGAAAGTACCATACATCCATGTTACAAGTGAGTAAGCTAAAATTCAAAAGTCTAGGTTAATTTTCTGAGATCACACAGCTAATCAGGATATGAGCTGGCACTCAGATTCCCAATGGCCTGTTTTATTCTATCACACTTCTTTTAAGATATGGGAAGTGGAAGCTTCTCAGGGGAGACACTCTCACACAAAAAGTAGAGTTTTATGGAAATACTAAATAGGGAAAGATTTGAAAAATAAATAAATGGCACCAAGAAGTTTAATCTCTTTAGTATATCTGTATAAACCCAAGTGTAACAGGGAAGAGCCAAATCTGACTACATGTTGGGTCTTGTTCCTTTTACTTTAACCTTTGCTTCCCATTGCTTTTGCTCACTAAAAGGATACTGTCTATACACAATGGCCTGCCTCAGAGAACCCCGCCCCTCTGCCTGAATGTTAAATCACAGTGCCTTTGTTCAGGGAAACACCCTGACCCCGCCCACCTGTGGATGGCTGCAAGAAAGAAGAAATTAACACATTCCCTCCCCAAGGCTGGCCATTCCAGGGGACATTTGCAAATTTTAGGGCCTTTTTACTTTACTTCCTCATCTCCTCCCCCTCTCTGTTCTATAAAAGAAACTGGCATCCAAATCCCTAGAAGATGGGTTTTTTTGAGACATTAGTCTACCATCTTCTCTCTGCCGGCTTTCTGAGTAAAGTCGTGTTACTTGTCTCAACACCTCGTCTCCCTGTTGTGTGTCAAGCAGAGTGAGCTTGGACTCAGTAACGCAAGCAATATGTTGTGTTTGTTAAGTACCCCATTAAATTAAAAAATACATTCGGACACCAACAAAACCAGTGTTTAAGTTGGGGGAAATTAAGAAAAAAGTGAGAAAACCCCACAGAGATACAAACTTGGAAGGAACTAAAATAAAAATAGGCAAATAAAAGCTCATCCACAGAGTGAGAAGAACCATATGTATCTCACAGGGTGTTGCAAAGGTTAATGAAATAGTTTGTGCTGAGGCCTGACCTACAGCAAAGGAACACCTATAACTGCTGTTGTTAATATTTTTATTTAGAATTAGACTGAACTGCATTTGAATTTCATATGAATCCTTCATGTGCCATCTTAGGAAAGTGAGCTTTGATGTCAGTTAGGTTTTTTAATCTATACAGTTGGAATCAAAGACCAACATCTCAAATTTTTAAAGATTAACTATCATAAGAGATCTATAGCTACCAGCTGAGTACCTAATACATTCTAGATATTCAGGATATTGGTGGTGGTAGTAGTTGTTGTCATAATAGGGAAAGAAAATTGTTTCAAATAAAACTGACACTAGCTGTTTTTGCCTTCTAAGAGAACTGACAGCATGAGTCATATCAGTGGGAAAATAGATGTCAAAGTGATTCCAGTCCTCTTCCAGAAAACAGTTGAGGAAGAAGAAAGAAGCCCCCAATTTTAAACCTCCTGCCATGTCTCACAAGTGGTTGAAGGGATAACTCAGGTACAGATGGGCCTTTCTGTTAGCAGATATGTTAGTACATTTTGGATACGCAAAGAAAGGCAAGTGGTATAAAATTTCTATTCTGATTCTATATAACTTCAAAGCTTACAAGATCACAACCATCACCTAGAGGCATGTCTATATATGATACACATCTGGATCTTCCTAAACATCTGGATGGCTGACTGCATTGTTTTAATACTTTTACCCAAATATTTGGAATCAATATCAGAAAAGAGGGGGCAACATAATGACTTCAGGGAAGCTGTCAGATTGAATGTCTATAACTGAAGTTCGGAAAAGTAACACCCGGGGTGTGTTATGTGACAGGGGAGCTGAGAGAAGTAAATTGCCTGTGAGCCAATAAGGAAGGCAGGTGTGATTGTGCTTATGAGTGATTTTAGTCCCCCTAATTGTTGTCAGGAAATGTGTGAGACATGGGAGCCAGGAGGAGGGAATGACTGACATCTAAATGATGAGTTCCCAAAGCCATGTGTTAAAGAGACCCCACCAGGGATAATTCATTTCTGGATTTAGTGATACCTTATATCTGGGATGTAAGTGAGTAAGCCACAGTTTAGCCATTTGACCTCAAGTCCAGGATTGGATGTAAATAGTGTTATCTGGAATTCAAAATCAGTTACTGGTAAGACAGGCATCCTTGATAAATAAGGTAACAAAGTCATCTGAAATTACATGCAAACCTTTTTCAGCATCTCATAAAAAAAAAAAAAAGGAATTAACAAGGCTGGCAGCAGTGGCTGTGAACAGGCAGCAAGGCTTCAAGAGAACCTTGGCTCACACAACCCCACTCACAATGTTAGTGCAGGAAAGGACTTGAACTATTACTGCTAAGGTCACAAACAAGCAGCCTGAAGAATGAATTAATTTTTCAGGGGATGGGTTTTCTTTGGTATGCTTACTGTTAAAAAAATAGTTGTTATGTAAATCCCTTGGGGGCACTTCTCTAATTAGCCACAGTTCCCACCACTCCTACCTGTATTATATCAGGTGCCTTTACACATTTATTTTAACATTACCAGGATTTGAGTTTGCAATCCTTGAGACTTACTCCTTTGTTTTGCCAGATAAGGAGTCTGAAGCTCAGAAAAATGTGATGTTAGCAAATATTTCAGGTCAGTCATGTACCCAGCATGGGGCTAGATGACTCAATAAAGTGTTTGTTCAAATGCTTACTGAGCATCTATAACATGCCACACCCCCTTCTAAGTCCAGACTATATAAGATGGACATTTCTGGAATTTACACTCTAACATCAGGGGAAAAAAACTAGAATAATACATTGTACCCAGTCTATGTTCATTGATAATTATCTCCCTGAATCTTTGGGACTTCAGAAAATGAAGAATGACTCTATATTCTTGTTATTTTACCATTTTTGGTTTCATATCTTTGAGCTGTTGACCATTGCAGCAGAAGCTGGAAATGGCTTTTACTGGAATGAAGTTCAAGGGACAACAAACACTCAAATCTCTGAACAGGGTTGTCAGGGATATCACATGTGGCTTCCCTAGAAGACCAGGAAATGTAGTATTACAGAAAGAATTGTATTTTTTACCCAGAGTTCACACATGAATAGACCATACATAACTCAGGAAACACACTCTCTGGCTGCTGTGAAGTGTGGTAATACCACTCATAATCCTAGCCAGGCATTTTCTGTATATTTTACGTGTAAGATTGTTTTATCACAACAACCTCATGGTGTGGGTCTATTATTATTTTTGTTGAGAGTTGGGGAAACTGAGGCACTAGAGGTTAGTTTTGTCAAGTCCACACCGGATAGAGCCAAGAATTTAAATCCAAATCTATAAGTTCCCATAACCTTTCATTACTCTATTTAAAGGCCTCTTTAGTTGTGCTGGCTAGAAGAAATCATTCCTTTGGGAACAGGTAAAAATCACAAGACCACTGCTTTGCTTTCATATTATAAATTCCAGGACTGCAACCTATTGTCCAGGACAAAAGAATGAGAGTTTAGTGAATGCTACTAGTATTTAGTTTCATTGGAGCATGACTGGCGTCAAAAGAAATGAAGATTTGTACCTCACTTAGCATAGTACTTTTTGCCCCTTTTTTTTTTTTTTTAATAGTGAGCACAGCCTCTGATTATACATGAGAAAATTGGAAGTGTGGGAGGGAAGAGGACTCTAGACTCTCCAAAAAGAAGAAACCTTGAGATGAATGGACAGTTATTGGTTTTTGTTTGCTATAAAACCTGGGGCTGTTTTCCAAGGGGAAGTTAACTTAGGGATGATGGAGAGACCTCAGATGACTTTAGACAGGTGGGCTTCTCAGTTTCATGAGCCAAAGATTATAAAAGCCACCCATTTTGTTTCCCCCACAATGAGCCATCATTGGCCTTCCAGGTAGAGTTGACTGAAGAAAAACACATAACCTAAAACTTGAAGGTTAAGTTTTATTCTGGGGCCTTCCTGAGGATTACAGCCCAGGCAGCAGCCTCTCAGATAGCTCTGAGGAACTGTTCCAAAGAGCTAAAAGAGGAGCCAGGATATACAGTGTTTTTTTTAGTATTTTTTTTTTAGCATTTTCTGAAAAAAAAAAAAAACATATAGTTGAACATCAAAGATTACTGCTAATCACAAAAAGCAAGCATCTCAGGTTAATGATTTTAGTGCTTTTCCACATATGGGAAGCTGTAAGAGTCTGGGCTCATTGAAATTATTCCTTAGATATGCATCTTAATTATCTTGGGCCATGATCTGAAGCACAGAATGCTTCCTGTTTCTCTCTATCCTAAATTTCCCTCAGGGTGCACCATGGTGGGGCACAGGGTGGCTGCAGTGGTTGGTGACTTGATCCTTATAGAATTGGAATAGCTGGCAACATTCTTTGTTTACTGGAATGTCAGGCAACATTGCCTTTCCACAGTAGTAGAATCTTCTCCAAGATTCTAGCAAAAGGATGTTGGTCATTCTTGGATTCAGGTGGTAGTGTGAACTTTTATCTTTTTTCCTAGGCTTCATGGCTATTTTATTGGTGTGATAGTAATTAATGACATTTGCCAAATATTTTTGGTCTTCTCCTCTCCAGGGTACATAGTTGACTTGAATTTCCTGGCTTCCTTGTAGTTGAGTGAGGAAAGCTCTGGAGAGTGTGTCATTAACTGCACTGATTTTTCAGAGCTCTGCCTTCCCTCTGATTCACTGGTCGGCAACTTTCAAGAAGGCAGCTTCTCCACTGACCTGAGTACCCAAGAGACTAGAATCAGCAAAGCCCATTCCAGTGACGGTCACTCACAGGAGACTTGTAGAATGGATACTATTCTCTTTCCTTCAAAACCACTGAGAGTTGGGGGATTGTTTATTACTGCAGCATAACCTGACCTATCCTGACCAATGATACTGAGAGATTAGGAGAGGCCGTGCGAGGTAATCCCAGCAAGAAGTCATTTTACACTAGACTTTTCTAATGGGATCTTAAAGACAATATGCTATTTTCAAATAAATAGCAGCCCTCTGTTTTGAGATGATACTTTTATTATATTCCATTATTGAGTGTTGCCAGCTCTTATTAGATGTTCAACTCACAGGTGATTGTAAAAGCTAGCTCCAATTTCTTAGGAAAATATATAAATGCATGTAATAAAGTTTTTTTTTTTTAAAGCAAACCTCAGTGAAAGGCAAAATTTATGGTGGGCAGAAAACATGAACTTAGAATTACAATTATGTCACATCTGTACTTAGAACTTTTTAATGGCTTCCCTTCACATTCAGGACAAAGCTAATTCCTTAGCCTGAGCAAAATAAGTCTCTCCATGACAGGATTTCACATATATTTCTTCAACCTCTTCCCTCATAACCAGACAGAACCACTTGCGTAGCACGGGCATGAAGAACACCATCTCCTAGTCTTTATACACGCTGTTGCTTCTCCCTGAAGTACATTTCTATTCCTTCAGCTTGCTGCTCTCCACTCCTTCAGCTTTTGTCATAGATATAATCACCTTCAGGAAACTTTCCCTCTCCCATTTACAGTATGTCAGGAGTCCCCAAACATCCCTCACTTTCCTCTAGATGAGTTTATATCACATTATGTTTCAATTACCTGTATATTGGTTTGCTATCATTATTATCCCATGGGATTTATGGAAATAAGAACTGTTTCGTTCATTTTGTATCTCCACCACCCAAACAGGATATGGCACACAGTGTGGGCTCAGGAAGTATTCCCTGAAGTAATAAACGTAATTAGATATAGTATAAATTTACCAGCTCACAAGCTAAAGCCAAAGTCACCAAGTCATTCTTCGGCCAACAAAGGAATGAGTCTGTATGAACTGTCAAAACAAGCATTTGATTCTCTCACACCTTGATTTAAATCAGGCATTTCCTCTTGATTAGGGAATTAAAGAATGTGTGATCCTATGTCATGCTAAATATGTTGTGCTATAAAAAGACAAAGAGGAATTAGTGAGTTTTAGGAAGTGTGAATCTTGCAAACACGTTAATGGTCATTTTGGTAGGAGATCATAAAAGAAAGTAAGTACCAGGGTATAAGGATAACTTTCTAAGAAAGGATTTTAGTATATGCCTACTGTGTGCAAGTTTTGAGGACCTAGAAATAAAGTGAGGGCAAATCCTTGTACTCAAGGAGTGCAGAGTCCAGTGAGAAAGAAATGGGTTACGTAAAGAAATTCTCATAAAGAGAAGAAAGGGTAAAATACTAGATTAGAAGCACAAAACAGAGTGCTAATTGGGGTATGAAAAAGGAAAGGAGGAAGAAAACCTAAAATTAAGTGCCAGTTAAATGTTAACCATTTTACATACAAAATTTCATTTAGTCCTACAAAAATGTCCCATAGTCATTTCTTCTGAGATGAACAATCAGAGGCTCAAATAGTTTTCATAAAAACCTACCCAAGGTCACACTGCTTGCCACTAATAAAGTTGGAATTGATATTCTGGTCAGCTAGACCTCACAGTCCTTGTTGTAGTAAATACACCAGGGTTTCTCAAAGTGTACCCAACAAACTATGTACTGCAGAATTTCCTGGAGGTGCTTGTAAAAATTAAAAATTGCCAGATTTATACTTCAGACCTAATGAATCAGAATTTCCAGAGCTTGAGTCTGGGAATCTGCATAAAAACAAGCCCCCCCCAGGACAGGAATAAAGACGCAGATGTAGAGAATGGACTTGAGGACACGGGGAGGGGCAAGTGTAAGTTGGGACGAAGTGAGAGAGTGGCATGGACATATATATGCTACCAAACGTAAAATAGATAGCTAGTGGGAAGCAGCCACATAGCACAGGGAGATCAGCTCAGTTCTTTGTGACCACCTAGAGGGGTGGGATAGGGAGGGTGGGAGGGAGACACAAGAGGGAGGAGATATGAGGGTATATGTATATGTATATGTATAGCGGATTCACTTGGTTATAAAGCAGAAACTAACACACCATTGTAAAGCAATTATACTCCAATAAAGACGTTAAAAACAAAAACAAAAAAGGTCCCCCACATATGGTCTTAAGTATGGTTGGGAGGAACCCTTCCGTTACATCACATTTCTTTCTGGTTGAAGGGAATAAAAGGGATAATAATTTAGCCTAGCAGTATATGTACCTCATCTGGGAGGGAGGGAAACCAAGATTTTATTCATCCTAGCCACAAAGTATTGAATACAACCATTATCTTTTTTAATTAATGACAATCGTAAGAGCTATAACAATAATGATGAAGAAAAACAACTGCTTTGTGTTCCTGGAGACGCAGGGCCATGTCTTATTTAGCACGAAATCTTACTCATCTCTGATCCTCCAAATAAAAAAAGGGAACCTTAAATAACGAGCACTCAGTAAAAGTTGGTTGAATGAAGGAATGAATTTACCAGGTAAATCTATTTCATCTGAAGATGCAAGCTAAAAAGACAATGACTTATGTTTTCCTGCAAAATGTAGTTCTCTGAAAGAAAATGAAAGCCAATCATGACAAATGCTACCACTTCAATCCGAATCACTACTAGAATTGGTGTGGGTTTCTGTTTGATAAGAAATGCACTTTAGGGACTTCCCTGGTGGCACAGTGGGTAAGAATCTGCCTGCCAGTGCAGAGGACATGGGTTCGTTCCCTGATCCAGGAAGATCCCACATGCCGCAGAGCAACTAAGCCCATGTGCCATAACTACTGAAGCCTGCGCGCCTAGAGCCCGTGCTCCGCAACAAGAGAAGCCACCACAATGAAAAGCCCGCGCACCGCAACAAAGAGTAGCCTCTCGCTGCAACCCGAGAAAGCCCGCACGCAGCAATGAAGACCCAACACAGACAAAACTAAATAAAATAAAATAAATTTATAAAAAAAGAGAAATGCACTTTACCTCATTCCTGCTTCCAACAATCCCTAACTTGGTAATGATCTTTAATTAGGGGATGTTATACATTGAGTTCTCAGCAGTTATTCCAGATGCTCTATGGGACTCTGCTGCAGATTTTTAAAAAAAGCCATAGAGTCCAACCGTGAAGCTGCAAAGTCCTTTAGCCTCTGGTCCGTACATGGTAGAAGACACAAGATGTGATCCTGGTAAAAAAAAAAAAGTGGAACATTAAAAAATGTTAAAATTGTACTGTCTTGTGATTCACAGTGGGCCAGTAATCTTCAGCAAGATCTAGCAGTATAAGCCACTGCTACCTAGACGTTCTCATTCAGATACTACACAGTATCTCAAAAGCATTATATCCAAAGCTGAAATGAAACTTGCTTCTCCTGCTGTTTTCAATCTCTAAAATTTCCATCATCTACCAGCCACCCCAGGCAGAAATCAGGGAGCCATATACTATCTTCTTTCATCATCCTCTCATCTAATTAGTCACCAAGGCTTCTCCATTTGTATCTCCTAAATACCTCTCATATCTGCTTTCCCCCTATTGCCTTTACCTTCATCCAAGCCACCATTTTCTTTCCAGCTAGAGTTCCAGTTTTCCTATTTTGAGTCTTGTCACCTTATAACCAATCTTCCACAGGTTGTGTGAATTTTTTGTCAGCAGCTCTGATCTGACCATGTATATCACTTCCCAGGTTTAAATCTACAGCCAAAATCCACTCTTTGGGTGATGTATAACACCTTTCATGATAAATATGTAGACTGTTTGAAGTCTACCTGTCTTTATACATATTGCTTTTTGTCTCTGAAATGCCATCTGTCCTCCTAAGTGCTTTCAGTTCATACCTTAAAGCCCACTCCAAGCATCACCACTGCATGTGGAGGTTTTTGACCCTCCCTGCCACCTCCCCCATCGGTCAGTCAGTCCTGCTCTCTCATGTCTCTTTGTTTTATGTCTTTCTATGATGACACTTACTGTGTTACTGTCTGACTGTTTGCTTATGTACTTTACTCTCCAGTACACTGTGCATTTCTTTTAGGAAAGGCAGTGGTTTTATTTTGCCTTCCTTCTGTTTCTGACAGGGTGTCTGCTATACAACAGGTATATATTTTCCAAATTTGTTGCATTATTTCAGCAATGCAATATATCACTTGGAGAAAAGGAAAGCATTCTCCCCAAATACTCAAGCAGTGGTCACTTGTAAGAGATGACTTCTCTCTTGTGCTTGGATTCACATACTGCTTTTCCTATAGAAGACCCTTTCATAACTAATGTAAGCTGTAGGATAAAGTCCAAATATCTAAGGCTAAAGTTCAAGGCTATCCAAGCTTGGTCCCAGACTGAATTTTCAGTGTCCCAAGACTCATGTTCAGCACACAGCAAGCCCTCAGTCAGAATGTATTTTGTGAAGTCTATTTCCCATGATGCCCCTGAAGGAACCACTGGCAATCAGCTGACATACATCCACTTCCTGTGTCAGTGACCTCCAACCTGTGCACCAAACATCCAGCTAGCTCTAAGACCCCTCACACTCGTGAAGCCAAGACTAATCCAAGTGTGATGTTTAATTTTCAGTGGGGTATATTTGACTGTAGAGATATTTGTCATAAAACCTTGTGCTTCAGGTATGGCGTAGAGGAAGAATTAGCCAGCAGAACACACTGCTTAGCGGGCATCACAGAAGGGTTATGTACATCCAGAAACATGTGAGAACTTGTTCTCACTTGTAAAATACAGAAGACATCTCAACAATAAATTCTATCAATGGGTAAGGAAGGGCTAAGGTCAAGAAAGTAATTGGGAGATAACTGCAAAGTAGTGTTTTATTTTATTATTTCCCTAAAATTTGCTTTTAAAAAATATACAAAACAAGATTTTATGTCTACATCCATTTAAGTGTCCTGTCAAAATGTGTGTCAAGAATAAAAAGGAGTTTTTGTTAGAATTCCATTTGGAATAGTAAAAATTATGAACAACATTAATGTCCATAAATAGTGGATTTGATCAACAAATTAAGTTACCATCATGCAATGGAATACTCTGCAATTATTAAGAATGAAAGTGTAGAATAATACACGCCAAGCTGGGGAACTGTTCATGAGTAATTTTAGTAAAACCTATATAATATAAACTGATTTTCAATTTTAGAAATATGTGCATTATAAGTATATAAATAAAAATACTACAAAGACAAATATAAAATGATAAAAACTGCTACCCATGGGTGATAGGATAACAGATAATTCTTATTTTCTTCTTTTTCATACCTATCTCTCCCATATTTTCTATATTAGCACCCATTGCTTTTTTTAGATACTCCTAGATTTCTGTAACAGCTGCGTTTCAATTTCTTACCTCCATCTTTCTTCCTTTACTTTCTTCCTTTCTATGTCCATGCTACTAAATAAGCCAAATTCTTTAAAAAAAAACAATAAAATTTAGCCAAGAAATCAGTCATTTTGAAAATAACTGTGTTTGCAGAAACCTGGGCCATTTGGCAGAATCCATCTGTGCTTGGGCTATTTCAGTGGTTTTTCTTCAAATAGGTTTTGTGAGCCCCTCCGGAGACTCCAATTTTCTATAGAAAAGAATTGTAACTCCTAGTGTGGCATTCACGGTTTTTCACAATCTGGCCCCCATGTAACACCCAGCTTCCAGAGCCCCAGCCTCAGCGATTCAGATCACTCATGGCCCCGGCACACCACAGATATTCAGCCTGCTTAAATCTGCACAAGGCATTCCCTCTGCCTGGAACATCCTTCATCCCTGTTCTCTGTTCTTCTATCTTGCTCATCCTCCAGGCATAGCTCAAATGTCTTCTGCTCTGCATCCTCTTCCTGCTCCAGTCCAGGCAGAATTCATTGCTGTTTTCCTTATGCTTCCCTCACACTTCAGGTGGTTTGTTGGAGTCAGCTTATAAAGCTCCCAAGCCCAATTATTAAATACTCAAGAATTTTTAAGCCGATTTTCAAATTAGGAGCTTTTTAATTGGTACTGTGAAAATTAACTGTGGTGGAAATATTTATACCATGGAAGTTGGCAAATCAAGCCTCCCCCTTCCCCACAAGAGCCAAATTTCCTATCACATCATGGCTTTGCATATATGCCTGTATTAATGCACCTGTCCATTCTCTCCTGTATTACAGTGAAAGAATCACTCTCTCCTACAAAGCTGTGAGTTCACTGAGAGCTGAGTCAATGTCTGAATCTTTCTACATCTCAAGAAAGATTGGCGTATGACAGTGATCAATAAATAACCATTAAAATAGATTGAGTTGCTTTGACGCACATTTGCCAAGTTGTGTTTAGAATTAAGCTGTGATCTTTTTTCTTCTATCCTGATATTCTTGTTTCTCATTTCCAGAGCTAACAAGATTTAGCTAAATAGCATTCATTTTTATTAGCATTCTTAAATATTACAAAATAATTGACTTTTTCAGTGTGGCAATGATGTTGATTAGAAAACTCATAAGTGTATCTTTCTTTATTATATATAGATACGATTACCCTCATATCTTCATTTCTAATAGCTTTGCTTAATAAAAAATCTAAGGAGAACCTCAGGAAGTCATAATATGATTTTAATATACTTAGATTCAGAGAACCTCTGTTGGTTAATTAAGAAACTTTCATCTTTGAAGTAAAATTAGAAAAAAAAACATTAACTAAAGGATGCTGGGTCAGTAATAAGACAGCTTTCATTTTGAACATTCCATCTAATCAATCCTGAGAGACATAAGACAATTATATGTTATCAGAAACACAGAGAAATAAGCACCAACAGGGGACGCTGACTGGCTTTGGGCCTTTCTTACAAAACAGTCTTAGGAAATGATCAATCCCTTCCTAATCATAGTCATTTTATGAAATGACAAAACTACATTATCTGCAAAGCCACGGGAGTGAAAATTAGTCTGAGGATTAGGAGGCTCAGCCTCTGAATTTGAAAAGCTGTCATATTTAGGCCCATTCCCTCAACTGAAAGTCAGTTCAAAAAATACAGCATTCGGGCTTCCCTGGTGGCGCAGTGGTTGAGAGTCCGTCTGCCGATGCAGGGGACACGGGTTCATGCCCCAGTCCAGGAAGATCCCACATGCCGCGGAGCTGCTGGGCCCGTGAGCCATGGCTGCTAAGCCTGCGCATCCGGAGCCTGTGCTCCGCAACGGGAGAGACCACAGCAGTGAGAAGCCCGCGTACCGCAAAAAAAAAAAAAAAAAAAAAGCATTCACCCATTCATTTGTTCATCAGTTTGTCCACACAATCATTTTTTGCTCGAGGCTATAATAAAGTGGGAGCAGGCACTGAATTCAGACCCACTTGACTTCTGTCATCAGCTCCACAGCTTACCTGTTGTAGAACCTGATCCAAGCTTACCCCTGTGAACTTCTGTTTTCTTCTGTAAACAGAGACAGTGCTGACCTTATCAAGTTGCTGTGAAAATTAAAGAAATAATATTTTCAAGTAGACAGTAGACAGTCAATAAATATTATTGCTTTGACCCCCACTGCCTTTTTCATTCCTTAACAGGTTTCTTATGAACACATACTATGCTCCTAACACATTGCCTTCTCTTTGAGACCTCTTTAATCTGCTCTATAAAACCAGTCACAGAAACATGCAATTAACAGAAGACAGCATGTTATAATGGAGGGAGCACTGAATTGGGAGGAAGGAAAACTATATTCTAACCCCAGGTCTGATTTTGATTTTTCATGTGGATTTGAGTAAATCCCTCAAACTCTCTGACCCTAGTTCACACAGCAAATATTTATTAAGTACCTATTCTTTGCCAGGCATTTAGTTGGACACTTGAGATGCAGAGACAAGTAACCTAGGGTCCCTGAGCTCAAAAGCCACCATACAAGTGAGGAAGACAAACACATTACAAAATAAAATCTGATAAGCTTTATAGTGAAGTTGCTACCAGGTGACAAGGGGGTGAGGAGCATGGCCAAGCAGCTGACGTTCTTCTACAAAAGGGACATAACGCTGCTGACACTTGCCCCACTTCTCTACAGGGCTTTTGTGAACAGGAAATAAAATTCAGTGTATCAGAGCAGTTTGTAACCCAGAAAGTGACATGAATACTCATTTTTAAATGAAAATATGAGATCATGTGGTATTTGCCTCCTGTGAGTAGGACAAAACAGTGTCTTGTAATTATTCTTCTTTGCAATTAGCACATAGTAGGTGCTCAATAAATATATGATGACTGAATATAGACAAGAATACAGAAATCCAGACATTCAGAAAAGTGAGAGTCAATGGAGTGTTAGAATCGTTTGGGAGGGCTTCAAGGATTTGGTGAATCTAGAGAGAAGTTTAAGCACAAAGAGGACTTGGAGAGGTGAGGAGAGTATTCTGGCAGATGGAAGACAGCTGAACACAGATTAGTATAATCATGTTCTAATAGCAAATATACTTCGGGTATGAAACAAAGGCCAAGCAATGTGGTTCATGCTTCAACTGCCACTTATGTGGTCCTCACAAAAACTTTGCAAATCCAAATTATTGTTTTTATTTTCCAGCTTAATTCAGGAAAGATAATCAACTCACTATAGTCACATAAAAATTCAGTGTTAGGGCTTCCCTGGTGGCGCAGTGGTTGAGAGTCTGCCTGCCGATGCAGGGGACACAGGTTCATGCCCCAGTCCAGGAAGATCCCAAATGCCATGGAGCGGCTGGGCCCATGAGCCATGGCCTTTGAGCCTGCACATCCGGAGCCTGTGCTCCGCAACGGGAGAGGCCACAACAGTGAGAGGCCCGCGTACCGCAAAAAAAAAAAAAAAAAAAAAAATTCAGTGTTAGAGTTTGAACCCGGGTCGATTAGACCCGGATGCAAAAGAATGATCTGAGAATCGTTACAGTCCACATTGGCTGAATTGATACTTCAGAATGTGATCTCCATCCTTACGGCAAAGCACCCTTCTGGTTTTCCTAGGCATGATTAAAATGCTCTTTCCCTGTCTCCTTAACTCTTGGTCCTAGCTCACAGAACGGCTCCAATCCTTGTCCAGATGTATAAACTTGGAACCTAAAAATCTTATTTTTTTTAAAGTAACCTTTTTTAAATTTATTTATTTATTTATTTATTTTTTAATTTTTTCCCTTCACCTTCAGGTTTGGGTTTAGGGAGAAACACAGATTTCTGACTCCATAAATAGAGGCATCTTCAACCTCAGAATCCATTTCAAATCTATTCTCGTGCTTCCAGATTTTTAATTTTTATTAAGGAGCAAAACTAAAATTAATGACTCTGTGGATTAGATAGAGACTTGAGGATTACCTACCACCTAAGGGCTCATCTGTCTGCAATGTACCGCGAGGGTAGAGAGGGAAGGGATACCATCCTGCTCGTGATGCACAGTGATGGGAATCTGGACTTTGGAGCTGGACCGCCTTGGGTCTGTACCCCAGGTCTGCCACTTATTAGCAGGGTGACCTTGGACAATCTCTCTTTCCCTGATTTTCCTTCTCAGTAAAATGGGTACAATATGACACACCCAGCAGGACTTCTATAAGGATTAATGACATAGTATTTTATGTTACTGAGTATATTGCTGGACCATAGTTAATACTCAGTATAATATTAATGTGCTTTTTCCATCTTCCCCTCTCTTTCCATTGTGCAGGGGGCAATTAAACATCTTAGGTTCATCGTTGGCACAGGGGATGAAAAATGTCTCCTTCTGCCCAGTGGGATGAGGACACTTTTTTCATCCTTCTGGACCAAGCTAAGTACCAGTGAGTGCCCCCTCCCCACCTTCTATCTTGTCAAGAGTTTTGGCAGTAGTTCCTGGTTTGCATTTCCAAGTCTTCGTTCCTAAAGAGAACCTTTTAGGTGAATAAGGAAAAAGAAATGAAAAGAAGGCCTCAACATCCATTCTGTCAGAAAGAGAAAGGCAACCCTTTAATTCCATTTTCTGCCAGAGAGCTGATTCAGCAGCTTGCACCTTCTCCACCCCACCTCCATTTTTTTTCTTTATTCCAGTCCCTGTTCTCATTATCCAAAACTTATCTCAGTCAGCAACTTTATCCTCCCCTTTTAAATAAGGAAGAACCATTTTAATCCTTCCTACCACCAATGACTTGCTGCCAGTTTCAGTACGGTTGCCCTATGGGGCCGAGGGATGTCAGACCAGGCCCCCTGCAGTGTCTCTTCTGCATCCCCACCATGAGACAGGGTCTTTCCCTCCCTGCTCCTGGCCCATTCCTGAGCCAGTGATGACCTGCCTGGGCCTTTGTGACAGTCCCACCACTGAGCAGAAGGCCAAGTCCTGATTTAGCCTTGCTGCTTACGTGATTTGTGGCATGCTCGGGGCAAACTGTTGGTTTGTAAATCCCTGCCTGATGTGATAGAGCAGTTCTGGGCTCTGATCTGCCCCCCTGTCCCCAGCGCACTTAGCTGAGAGCCTGATAGCCAGGCAGAGGGGCCACAGCCTGCATAGCCAGCCAGGGTGAAACCCAATTCCTGCCTTGGCTAGTTACTAGTGTGTGGCCTTGGGCAAGGTAACATGAACTTTCTGGAACCTAGCTTCTCCTATGTAAAAGGAGGATAACAGAGCCTTCTTAATTTGTGATGATGATAAAATTTTAAAGAGAGGGAGCAAGAGGGAGAGAGAGAGAGACAAAGACAGAAAGAGAGAGAGACAGAGGAAAATGGTGTCAAGCAGATTACCTGACAGTTCTTGGGTTCCAAGTAAAAGTCCATGGCCTCCATTCTCCTACCCCACACCCCTTTATAAGGAGGCAGGACTCTCCTCTCTGCTTTCCTGGCTGCTGACGTTTAGTTGGAGCTTACTTCGATAGAGCTTTCTTGAACACACATATTTGTCTTATATAAACAGTATCTTCTAATGGTTAATGTATATGAAATGCCCTGTCCACCAGCCCTAGCCCCGAAGGAACCTGTTGAGTAGGTTAGTCTGTTCCAGAGCTGGAGGAGTGTTACTAGATTCTCAGTTTAGATGCTACTCCCTCCAGCAAATCTCTGTCAATAAGAAGACTTAGTTAGGGATGCCCTTGAGGCTACACAGTACCTGGTACTCACCCATCAGAGTTCTTAGTGAGCTCTAGTACAATCTCCTGTTTCCTGGTCTAGCTTCCACACCAGATTCCAAGCTCTTAGAAGGAGGTAGGATACTAAGCTCCTTGCACAGTGTTTGGCATGGCTGGCACACACTTAAGAGTGTTTAATGAGTAAATGAATGACAAAAGGAAAAGGGTGGAACTTACCTAGAATAGTTTGGAAAAGTGACTGAGTTTCTTTAATTTGATAGGAACAAACCATCTTCTTAGGGAAGAGGAATGACATTTATTCAACTCCATGATGGTTCAGGACACTAAGGGTATTTTACTTCACTTAATTACTTATTTCACTCAATTTCCTCAACTTTGAGGTAATAGTTCCATGCCCATTTTACAGATGAGGCACTGAGAATTCAAATCCCATACTGAAGGATGCAAAACTAGTCATCAGAAGATCAGAAATTCAAACTGCAGTCTCTCTGACCTCACACCAAACCACCACCTACAATTCATAATTCTTATTTGCAAAGGAACTACTGGACCTTCTGCTCCTGAAAACCAAGATGAGAAGGAATGAATCTTGTCCTATGCTAAGTGACACTTTTTAAAGAAAGCTTTTACCTAATGTGAAATGAAAACATTTTCTTTATGAGAAATATGTGATCCATATGTGTGTTTAGATTCCAAAGCCCCCAGTTCACTAGGATTTCTCTAGGCTGTTTTTGTCAGGGCTTGAAAAATAGCTCCCTGTGATTTTTTTGATGTGAGTTAATATAATAATAAGCACCATAAAGTCTCTGGGAATAACATGTCATTAATTTACCTCAGAAAATAAGACTTCAGCGACAAATAAACCTCACAAGGGCTCTGTGGTTAAAGTAGCTTGGTGAGCGATGGCTATTTGAATTGAGTGAAATTAAAGGTAAAAAGAGTGCAGCAAATGAAACAATAATTATTTTCCACAGCTGAAAAACCCATAGCCTGTTTTATGAAGGGTCCTTGACTATGTTGAAGGGAAAAATAACTTATTGGACATGCTCCATGTTAGTAGGAGGCAACATTATGTTCTGGCGAGAGCACTGGATTCATAGGAGACCTAATTTAAATCCTTGCCTGGACACTAATTAATTGTTTGACCTTGAGAAGGTAACTTTCTTTCTCAAGAGCTTGATATCCTCATCTGTAAAATGAGAGAATTGAATTCTAAGAACTCTCCAGCCCCATCCAAACATAACTTTCTACATCACTTGCTTTGTTTTTGTTTTTTTTTGTGTGGTACGCGGGCTTCTCACTGTTGTGGCCTCACCCGTTGCAGAGCACAGGCTCCAGACACGCAGGCTCAGCGGCCATGGCTCACGGGCCCAGCCGCTCCGCGGCATGTGGGATCTTCCCATATCGGGGCACGAACCCACGTCCCCTGCATTGGCAGGCGGACTCTCAACCACTGCGCCACCAGGGAAGCCCCAAACATAACTTTCTAGAATTCCAAAGATTTGATGGCACATAGACATCGGAAGCACAAATACTTTCTTAGTATTTCAGGTTCCTTAGCCCGAAAGTCAAGAGACAGGCAACAGGATGATTAATGGTTATGCATAACTTTGTAGTAAAACTGACCTGGGCTTGGGTTTTTATCCTCCACTTACTGGTCATGTGACTTTGGATAAAAATGTTCACTTTTTTCTTAAAGTATAGTTAATTGGCAGTGTGTTAGTTTCAAGTGTACAGCAAAGTGATTCAGATATATGTATATATATATATTCTTTTTCAGTTTCTTTTTCATTATAGGTTATTAAAGATATTGAATGTAGTTCCCTGTGCTATATAGTAGGTCCTTTTTGGTTATCTATTTTATATATATCAATAGTAGTGTGTATATGTTAATCCCAAACTCCTAATTTATCACCTCCCCCTGCCCTAGCTATCCCATTTGGTAACCATAAGTTTGTTTTCTATGTCTGTGAGACATGTTTGTACATACGTTGATTTGTATTATTTTTGTTTTGTACATAAGTTGATTTGTATTATTTTTTTAGATTCCACATGTAAGTGATATCATATTAGATTTGTCTTTCTCTGTCTGCCTCACTTCACTTAGTATGATAATCTCTAGGTCCATCCATGTTGCTGAAAATGGCATTATTTCATTCTTTTTTATGGCTGAGTAGTATCACATTGTATATATACCACATTTTCTTTATCCATTCATCTGTCAATGGACATTTAGTTTGCTTCCATGTCTTGGCTGTTGTAAATAATGCTGCTGTGAACATTGGGGTGCATGTATCTTTTTGAATTAGAGTTTTCTCTAGATATAGGCCTAGGAGTAGGATTGCAAGATCATATGGTAACTCTGTTTTAATTTTTTAAGGAAACTCCATACTATTCTCCATAATGGCTGCACTATTTTACATTCCCACCAACAGCGTAGGAGGGTTCCCTTTTCTCCACACCCTCTCCAGCATTTGTTATTTCTAGACGTTTTAATGATGACCATTCTGACTGGTGTGAGGTGATACCTCATTGTAGTTTTGATTTGCATTTCTCTAATAATTAGTGATGTTGAGCATCTTTTCATGTGCTTGTTGCCCATCTGTATGTCTTCTTTGAAGAAATGTCTTTTTAGGTCTTCTGACCATTTTTTTATTGTGTTCATCTTTTAAGACTTGATTTCCTATAAGATCATGTATAGTACTTCCCTCAGAGGGTTTGTTCTAAGGATTAAATGAGATAAAATATATAAAATCCCATGCATATCACTTTTCACTTGTAGATATGTAATAAAAGTAAGCCTCTACTGTAATATGAACAGCCTGGCTGAATGTCTCCCCTGGTGAGGGTTAGGAGTATGCTTGGAGAGAAGTGGGTGGCAATGAGAAGCTGAATTAGCTCCTGGGTACTAATACGTGGGGTCCAGGGAGTTCTCATCCAGAGTTGAAAACCTTGTGCAAGTACTAAAGCCAAAACAAGTCAGAAGTGTAGGGAATGAGTCAGGAGCAGATGCCAGCGTTGGAATCAGAGCTAGGAATCCGACCCATGGCTGGAATCATAAATTTGGGAATGAACAGCATATGGATGGTGTTTAAAGCTATAGAATGAATGGGATCACCCAGCCAGCGGCCCTCAACCTTGACTGCATGTGGGAACCACCCGGAGAGCTTGTGAAAAATGCTGTTGTTTCAGTAACTCTCAGAGATTCTTATGTCATCGATCTCAGGTGTAGCCTGAACATCTGTATTATTAGAAAGCTCCTTGTAGGTTTCTAATATCCAACCAAGGTTGTGAACCACTGACTTAGGGAGAAAGTGTAGATAGAAGAGACTCATGGACTGAGCCCTGGGCCACTCCCAACATTTAGAATCTACTATAGAAGGAGCAGACTTTGTCTTTGAAACAGGACAAAAAAATGCACAGAATTCAAGAGGAAAAAAATGGGCTTCAATAAGAAAGGCTGTTCAATGCTGTTGAGAGACATGATTAATGGGTGTAGTGACGTGGAAGTTTCTGATGACATCAGTGGAAGTTTCTATGGAGCGGTGAATGGGAATCATGTTTTTAACTTTGTTGTTTCCTTCCTTTGATTCCTAGCACAGGGCTGGGCATATATTTGATTGAGGATTGATTGAAGGGGTTCTTAGTACTTGTTACATTTGAAAATGTCTGGAGTGGATGCATTTTAGGGTAAAATAGATCTTCTTGCTATATATGTCATTAATCATTGAATGATGGTTGATTCACTTGAAAGCTATTTACTGAATTCTCATTATGCTCCATTTACTGTTCTAGATTCAGAACTGCTTTGGAAAGCTATAGAAGTTGTTCCCCAAAACATCAGGGTCACTATTTACAGAGACTAAGTTATAAACGACACCTCCTAGAGTCATGTCTGTACAACCTTCATACTTATACATGACAGTCCTGACTAGAAGCTGCTAGAAATGGGTTTGGAAAAGAATGAACGTAATTTTTATCACATGTCATTTTTTTAAAATTAATTAATTTTATTTATTTATGGCTGTGTTGGGTCTTCGTTTCTGCGTGAGGGCTTTCTCCAGTTGCGGCAAGCGGGGGCCACTCTTCATCGCAGTGCGCGGGCCTCTCACTATCGTGCCCTCTCCCGCTGCGGAGCACAGGCTCCAGACGCGCAGGCTCAGTAATTGTGGCTCACGGGCCCAGTTGCCCCGCGGCACGTGGGATCCTCCCAGACCAAGGCGCGAACCCGTGTCCCCTTCATTGGCAGGCAGACTCCCAACCACTGCACCACCAGGGAAGCCCCATCACATGTCATTTGCATGGTACCACGTTCATCTACTTCAACTTAACTTCACATTACTCTGGATAAAAGAGTTTATTGTTTCCTTTTTATAGATTATTAAAAGACCCTTAAGGGTACTAAAATATGTAGGTTATGGAACCAGATCTCACGCCAGTTTCTTAGGTGACATCTATCAAAGGCAGCAGTGAGTATTATGTATGGCTCTAATACAATATTATGAAAGATAAATTCAAAATCAGTGAGTATTTATTGAATACCTACCATATGACTAGCACTTTTGGAGGCCCTTGGAATAACATCATTAACCCCAAATACAAAAATCTCTGCCCTTGAGGAGTTCATAGTCTTTTGCTTACTACCATTTTAACTACTAGCTAATCCAGAATATTCATTGGTTTGAGCAATAGACCTCACAGCCCTGGCTCCATAACATACTGTCTGTGACGCTAGGCAAGTCACCTTGCCTCTCTCTTCCTCATTTTCCTTAATTATTTCATGTGGCACAGCAAGCCCTGTTTAGAGTTTCCTGGTGTGCTGTGGTTGAACAAATAGAAGCAATCCTATGAGCAGACACCCCACATGCAGTAAATAAGACTGGAAATAGATTTTTAGTGATCAAATCCAACTGCAGCACAGGGCAGGAAAATTCAGGCTGGACTGACATACTATGACAGTGGGATGGAAAGTTCAGGTTGTACCAAGGGCTGGGCTTGGCTTGCTACATGAGATGCTGCTGCCTTGTTGTAGACATCCTTGGCTATGTCTGCAATTGCCAGCTCCCTCTCTTTAGTCTTTTCCCTGGCTTTCTTCACTGCCCTGATGAGCATCTCCAAAGGGGTTTCTTCTTGCATCTAAACCAAAATCTACTCAAAACTTTTGATGGTCCTGGTCCTATTGCTTTTCAACCCAGCCTGACCCACCAGTCTTACAGTAGTCAGACCATGATGAGTGGTTCTGGTCACATGGTCTCTTGATAGTCTATAGACAGATATTCAGTCTATAAGGGAGTTCAATAGCATCCTAGCAGCTGGTTTTCAAATGATGTATAATTCTGTTTGCTGCTGATGGCATGGCCTTAGAACAGAACTGTAAGAAACTATGTTGCAACTCTTCTGTTGAGGCTTCACAGAGGCTTCTTACAGCATTTTTACCCACAATAGCTACCTCTAGTAATACCACAGAATTTGCTGAATCACATGGTCCATGCTACACACGTGCTTCAAATACAGCCTTTGTTGCTGTGGGCCCCACTCAAACTTACATCTGCTGTGTCACCCAACAAATGAGTTAAAACAGTATTCCCAATTGCAGAATATGAAACCTTTAAAATCCAAAGAGGCCTACCAAGCACCAGCCTTCTTTCTTGATGGTAGGAGCAACATGGAATCTTCTGTCCTCTGGAACAAAGTACCAAAGTGGACCCTTAAAATCTTTATTGACGTATCAGGCCATGATTCTCTGCAGGTTTTATCTCCCTCCCTCTGGAGCACATGTGTCTTACCAGGGCATCCAGAGTACTTTCCCATCAGATACACTTAAAAATCAAAAGTATGGTAGACCAATGTGATATTCCTCAGAATGTCTAAATGGTAGTTTCAAACTACGTTGTTTAAGAAAGCCAGAGAATCAGCATAGCATTAGGACAAGATCTTGAATGTACACTGTTGTTCTATGAATGTGAACTATTTCTGATCATCCTTCATGATAGCTATTGAAAATGGGTTCACAGGATCAATAGCTGTATACCATGAACAAAGGCCTTGTTTCTCTAGTAAAGATAAATATTTGCATAGCAGCTAAAATGCTGCTAAATCTTAGTTAAGTTTGTAGTAGTCTATTACTAGCCTACGGGATTCCATTGGATTGTGTGCATGGGTTAAATTGAATGGGAAATACAGTGGGAGAAAGGAGAAGGGATAGCAACCCTTTATTGCATCCTTCAACTGCCATTTACCCGATACACAATATTGTTTTGTTTTTTATTAAATTGAGTTGTAGTTTACATACAGTAAAATTCACCAATTTTAAGTGTACAAATTGATGAGTTTTGACAAATATATATGGCCATTTAACCACAATTCTGGTGTTTCTTCATGTCCCCATACAGACAGTCTCCTCTTGCATAAGTGACTTGTAATTTCCAGATTTGGGAGCTTTTCTAGATGTTTTATTTTACTTTTTAAATTTAATTCAATTGGGACCACAGGACATTCTCTCTAAGATTTCAGTCTTTCAAAATTGAGTGGTAGTTGTTTTATGTCCCAGAGTATGGTCTATATTTGTGAAAATTCTGTGTGTACTTGAAGGTATATCCTGCAGTTGTCCATATGTTCTATAACATATGGACAGTTTGGGTAAGAGGATTGATCTTCCATATTTTGTCTAATTGTTCTATCAGTTACTGAGAGGAAAAGTAAAAAAAACAAATAATAAACAAAAAACTCCAAACATTTCTTTAGGTATATAAGTTTTTCTGTCATATATTTTGAAGTTCTGTTTTATATACACTTATATATATAATTTAACACTTTTCTGGTGTATTGACTTTTCTATCATTGTGAGGTGTTTCTGGTTGTCTCTAGTGAAACTCTTTGACTTGGAGTATATTTTGTCTGATACAAATATAGTCATTCTGGCTATCTTATGCTTACTATTTGCTTAATACATATTTTTATTTTACTTCCAGTCTACTGGTGCCTTTGTATTTAAAGTCTGTTTCTTACAGAAATGAGATAGTAGATTATTGCCTTTTTATACCATCTGACAATCTCTATCTTTTGAATGAGGGTTTAGTCTGTTTACGTAAAATGTGGTTTTAATGTGTTATATGTAGACCAGCTATTTTTCTTTTTTTTTAACTTGTCTAATCTAGTTTTTTGTTCTCTGTTTCTCCTTTCTGCCTTTTTTGTATTAATTCAATATATTTTAGTATTCCATTTTAGTTGCTCTTTTGGCTTTCTAGCTATATCTCTTTCATAATTTTCAGGTTTACTCTAGGGATTACATACAAATCTTAAGTTTATACCAATATAATTAGTTAATATTTAATTACATAAGTTAAAATATAAGAATCTGCATCAGTGTATTTCTCTTTAACTTCTCCTTTCTTAGTGCAATTATTTTTTCTTTATATAGTCATGTATACTTGAAAGAAATTATAAGCAAGAGTGATGTGTCTGTGTGTTAGTATTTCTTATAGTATGTATCTGCTCTCAATAAATTATGTCAGCTTTTGGGTATCTAAAATTTTCTTTACTTTCATTTAGAAGGATAAATTTGCCAGATGTAGAATTTTTAGTAACAGGGCTTTTTTAGTTTTGTTTTGTTTTGTTATTTTTGTTGTCTTGTGATTAGTTTGGCCAACTCCACTCCCCCTAGCATTTTAAAATAGTCTTCCAATATCATATAGTTTCCACAATTTCTTATAAGAAGTCAGCCATCTTATCATCCTTCCCTCTTTATCACATTTTTTTGTTGTTGTTGGTTTGGGCTTGTTTGTTTGTTTGTTTAGGGGTGACTTTTAAGATTTTCTTTTTACTGTTATCTTTTAGTGGTTTGACTTTGATATCTCTAAAGATGACTTTCTTGTGTTTATCCTACTTGGGATTCATTGAGATTTCTTTTTTTTTTTTTAATTTTATTTTTTTTTATTAGTTTCTGCTTTATAACAAAGTGAATCAGTCATACATATACATCTGTTCCCACATCCCTTCCCTCATGCATCTCCCTCCCTCCCACCCTCCCCATCCCACCCCTCCAGGCGGTCACAAAGCACCGAGCTGATCTCCCTGTGCTCTGCGGCTGCTTCCCACTATCTATCTACCTTACGTTTGGTAGTGTATATATGTCCATGCCTCACTTTCGCTTTGTCACAGCTTACCCTTCCCCCTCCCCATATCCTCAAGTCCATTCTCAAGTAGGTCTGTGTCTTTATTCCTGTTTTACCCCTAGGTTCTTCATGACATTTTTTTTTAATTCCATATATATGTGTTAGCATACGGTATTTGTCTTTCTCTTTCTGACTTACTTCACTCTGTATGACAGACTCTAGGTCTATCCACCTCATTACAAATAGCTCAGTTTCGTTTCTTTTAATGGCTGAGTAATATTCCATTGTATATATGTGCCACATCTTCTTTATCCATTCATCCGATGATGGACACTTAGGTTGAGATTTCTTAATAATTATATATTTTAATATTATTTAGTATTATTAATACTAATTAGTATTTTCAACCAAATTTAGGAATCTAGTTTTAAATTTAGTTTTATATATTTTTCTTTATGACATTTTCTTTCCTTCATTTCATTTTGGAATTTCTACTAATATATGTCAAACTGCTCCATGTTGTTTTACACATCTCTTAGAGTCTATTTAATTTTCTTTCAACATTTTCCCCATTCTTTTTTTTTTTTTTTTTTTTTTTTTGCGGTACGTGGGCCTCTCACTGTTGTGGCCTCTCCTGTTGTGGAGCACAGGCTCCAGATGCGCAGGCTCAGCGACCATGGCTCACGGGCCTAGCCGCTCCGCAGCATGTGGGATCTTCCCAGACCAAGGCATGAACCCGTGTCCCCTGTATCGGCAGGCGGACTCTCAACCACTGCGCCACCAGGGAAGCCCTCCCCCTGTTCTTTGAATTGGGAAATTTCTTTAGTTATACTTTAAGATTTACTGCTTCTTTCTTCTTCTATCTCTAATCTATTGTTGAACACATCCAGAAAATTTTAGCTATTTTATTTTCCTGCTCTAGGTTTTCCATTTTAAATAGTTTACATTTTGCTGTTGAGATTTCCTATCTATTCATTCATTTTAGTGTATTTTCTTTCAGTTCCTTCAACATTTTTGTCTTTTATTTCCTTAAATGTATGTATAATATATTCTTTGAAGACTCTTTCTGCTAAAGTCAGCATCTTATCCTGCACAGATTCAGTTTCTATTGACTACCCTCTTGATTTTTTTCTAAATAGGGTCATACTTTTCTATTTGCTGGTTTGGTAATTTTTTACTGAAAACAGGACATTATAGACAATACACTATTGGCTCGGAACTTTTTCACATTCTCCTGAATATTATTGGGGTTATATTAGGTGGCTAACTTGCTTACATTCAAGTTGCAAACTTATTTTTCCCCAAGCATGAAGCTACTGATAGCAGTTTCTATGGCATCCCACTGCTGATCTTTTAGTCTGGCCCCCTGTGTACCTTCCTTGTGCTTGAGAAATTTGGAGATCAGGCAAAGATTTGGGCAAAAATAGTGTTTACCCTCTCTATGGTTTCCTTGCCTCTAGAGATTCCCCATAATTTTCAGATGTTCTGCCATCTTTGTGCTTTGTATTCTGATATTTCAACAATGTCAAATTTCAGATTTCTGCCACTTGAGATGCTCATGGTTGAAGAAAACACTTAGTGAAGAAAACACTTAGTAAAAAAACCAGAAAATTCACATACCTGGTTCCGCATTCCTCTATATTCCATGAGTAGATATCTTTCAGAAATTTTCTCCTTTACCACAGAGATACCTGCATTTTCTTCCACATGTGCATATTTTGGTTGCCAACTAGCAAATTAGACAATTTATTAATTGAAATTGGGTCTCACCCCTTCTGAAATTCTTTTCCTGCCAGAAATTTCCTTGAAAATTTCAACTGCTTTTCCATTTCTGAACTGCAGTTTTCCCTACCATGGTTTTCTACAACTAGAGCTGCATGTGTTAGACAGCCCTTGAGCCAGAGAGCCACAAATTTCAATTCTTGCCCCTTTTAATTGCATTTATTGTAAATTAAACTCTCCAGTCTGTCTGTTTTTACATATTTTCCAATATCTTTTTTAAAACTGTATCCAGTATTTTATGGTTGTTATCTGTAGGGTTTCACCTGACCATTCTCTCTTCCAAAATTACCAAAGTCTAGCCCTGACTTGGCAGGGCATTCATATGATGAGTTTGGTCTGATGTACCTTTAAGCCTCAGGCCATGGCTCCTTTTAACTGTAGGGAGGAGTCTTCCTGATCAGACAGCAGCTACTTCCAACAGTTCCTGCAGATACTTGGGCTCAAGCAAAGTAACTACAGTATTGTTTTTTTACTTACTATCTTGGCCAGGATGGGGGTAGGTATAATGATTTTAGGAGCTTTTACTTGCTCTTTCCTACTACCCTTGCTTTTACTCTACAAGTCCAATATCAATGAGTATTCTGCCAGCTTCCAAGGATGTCCTTTTCAGTAGACATTCAGAGAACCAAAGTGATTACAGGATAGATGAACACACTGCAAAACAAACCTGCAGCAGGATTCCATTTATCACTCGATTCCACTGTGCCCCTTCTCTAATAGGGGCCATGAAAGCACTTTGAGTCCACAGATGTCAGCATCAACTTGGACCCTGTATTCAACATTATTCAAAAGATCTGGATATTCATATTCCTCAGTTTAAAGTTACCCAACATATAGCTACAGGTTTCTTTGTGGAAAGACTGGAAAGTCACTATTTTATATATTTGCTATGGTACAAATATATGAGGAGCCTACCTCTCATTCCATTGATGGAATCTGGATACAAGAACTAGAGCACGTCTAGAAACTTGGCAAGACATCATGGCTTTCCATCAATTCAGCTGACCTGTTTTCTGCTCATTCATTCCTGAACTCTTAGTTGTATATATTAAGCAACACTCTTGTTGGCTGCCCATCTGTCTTACCCCTAGGAACATCATGCTCTATTAGTCAGCTCCATAGGTCTCTGCATGCATGGCTCCCCTGGTAGCCTTTCTGATCTTGCTTTCCCTTAAAAAGAATGCACTCGGCGCCCATTCTCCTCGTGTGGTCTCGCGGAGTTGGGTCCCAGTCCGGGAGCGGCGCCGTGTGGTGGAGGAAGGTGTTCCGGGACCGTCGGGAGCAGGCTCAGCAGAGGAGGAGTGTCCATAAGGAGAGTTTCACCTTCTTGAAGATTAAAGCCTAGCAGTTCTGAGCTATTCCCAGTCCAAATGTCTGCAAAATTGAGAGAGACATCAAAACTCCTTCCACAAACTTCAGGGGACACTGACTGCATTCTGGTAATGAAGGTGGAAGAGGGAGGGCAGGCCTGTAATATGACCTCCAGCCGCCACTGGAGCAGCTACTACAGCTCAGAGACCTACCGCCAGCGGTTCAGGCAGTTTGACTACCAGGAGTCACCTGGGCCCCGGGAGGCTCTGAGCCGGCTCCGCGAGCTGTGCTGTCAGTGGCTGAGGCCAGAGGTGCACAGCAAGGAGCAGATCCTGGAGCTGCTGGTGCTGGAGCAATTCCTGGCCATGTTGCCGGAGGAGCTGCAGGCCTGGTTTCAAGAGAACCGACCAGAGAGTGGAGAGGAAGCCGTGGTGATGCTGGAGGAGCTGGAGAAAGAGCATGACAGGGCGGCTGAACAGGTCTTTCTTGGACGAAATGAGGACATGCTTGCAGAGAAGCTACCAACTTGTGAAGTCACTCAGGAGACACCATGTAGCCAGCTTAAGCCCACAAAAAAGCAACTGCAGTCGGCCTCGAAGGAGCTTCACACCTTAAGACAAAATGATAGAGACACCGGAACTATAAATGTGAAATCAGCTTCAAGGCAAAAGACTTCTTCAGGCAAAGAGCTGCATTACAAAGTTTCTAACACTCTTCAAATGAATGCTTCCCAGAGTCTCACATTTAGTGGAACCTGTGAACAAGATAGAAAGTTTGAAAGAAGACAGGGAAACCGTCCTCGAAAAAAACAACACAAGTGTGATGAATGTGGGAAAGTCTTTAGTCAGAGCTCAGCCCTTAATCTACATCAGAGGATCCACAGTGGAGAGAGACCTTATACATGTGACGTGTGTGCAAAGGCTTTCAACCGAAGTGCAATCCTGATTCAACATCGAAGAACCCACACTGGGGAGAAACCCTTCAAATGTCATGAATGTGGGAAAGCCTTTAGTCAGAGCTCGAATCTTCTCAGACATAGGAAAAAACATGTTGGAGAAAAAGTCCCATCAGTGATGTGAGGGAGTCAAAGCATTTACTGAGAACGTTTTCAACAGGGGAGCAGACACAAGGCACCAATACTCCTTTAGTATAAATCGGTAGTTTCAGTGGGCACCAATTTCCTTTCAAAGGTTGTAAAAGCCACAGGAGAGAATGTAGAATATTTTCTGTCAGCATTGTTTGCTTTTCTGCTTTTCAGTACAGTGTCAGTTCATATGATTGAGATTCTAAAGCTTAAATCGGATTTCTATCCCTAGTGCAACTCTTTAAAAGATACTCTCAGACATGTTCTACTGTTTCCATTATTAACACAAATAATGAACTAGTGTGTTCCTTTTTAGACAAGTCCATTTTCCCTGTTGAGAAGGAGTGTGTGAGTTAGTATATAAGTGGGTATTCTCCATTTCATTACTTGCACATTGGAGTTATTAGACCAAAGATTAAATCAGTTTTTTTTTTTTTAATTTCCTGGGAATTCTCTGGCAGTCCAGTGGTTAGGACTCCATGCTTTCACTGCTGCAGGCCTGGGTTCAGTCCCTGATCAGGGAACTGATATCCTCCAAGTCATGTGGTGAGGCCAAAAACAATAATAATAAAATAAAATAAATTTCCCGTTTTATTTTCTGTTACCAGATTCAAAATATGAGAATAGGATTGAGGAGACCCAAAAGAGTATATACCTCAAGACCTAAGCTGAAATGTCCAGGGTCATTGTTAGGAAGCAGGTGAGTAAAGGGACTTTACTCATCTCTTACGAAAACCTGAGAACCTACATACTGTTTTGTTTCAATTTTTAAAATTGAGGTATAGTTGATGTATAATATCATCTATACATACTGTTGATGATACTAAGTAATTTCCTGTGTAGGAAAAAAAATTATCTCCTTTACAATTTATATTGGAAATATCTCAGTGAAAGCATTAAGATTTGCTCTACATGTCTTCAGGAAGTGGCCTAAATATGATGAGTGTTCTAATAATGAACAGTTATCTGTGGGTGTTTATATAAAGTTGATGATCACTTTAACATAAAGAAATAAGGAAGATGAAGAAAAGACTGTCCAAACAAGACTGATGTTACCTGGTAAGTGCAGCACATAATGGAGAAGCGTACTTACCTGGAAATGGGAACCCTTAACAGCTGATGACTATCCTTCAGAGTTCTTCATGGCCTCTGTTCTGGCATAAATCAGCTGTGAACATGTTTCAGGCATCACAGGACAACCTTTTCAGGGTCTTATGCATTCTTAGTAAGTGAGTTTCTAGACAATTTATCATGATGTTAAGACCTTGGATTTTGATACTCTTGTACAAATGAGAAAATCACTAAAGTTCAATTTAAAGAGTCCATTGAGTTTAACCCACATTTAATTCAATCAGATTCTCTTGTTTAAAAAGTAAATGACTAGTATTTTTTTAAAGTATTCTGACAATATATAACATAATGTCCCCCTTTCCAGGGATTCTTAATAAAATTCTGTATGTATTACAAGAATACATGGATTGTCGTGTCTCCCATGGTGCCACCGTTACCCAATATGGAGGCAACCATGAGAAATGAAAGTCCTTAGAAGGAGAAGGGAAGATAGGCCTCATGGTGAACTTCTTTGTTCCTCATGAAGTGTAAATGTTTCATTATCAGAAAATCCAGTCTTATCTAGTGCTTGGAGTAACTCCTGAGACAAATGTGGGATTACATGCTCTGCTTAGTTAGAATATTGATAAATATTAGATTAGTAAGGGGAGAGGAGAATACAAATTTTAATTATAGAATTTCTGATAGTGATTATACTTTGTAGCTCTAGTAAATATGAATAAGCATTGAGTTTTATACATTTTCATTTATTAAAAATGTAGGAGTCTTTTTATTTGTGTCTCATTCTTTTTGTAATCAAAGAGAGGAACAAGCCATCTATTAAAGCAGCAAATGCCTCAAAAGATACATGTATTGTGAATTACTGCTTAATCATGGAAAGAGTTTTTTGGGTACTATGTGAATAAAATGACAGAATCTAAATCAAAAAAAAAAAAAAAAAAAAAAAAAAAAAAAAGAATGCACTCACTTGGTCCTGGAAGTCAAATGCTACCACTTAGCTTTTGCTATTCTGTGATTTTACTATCTCAGTTCTTACTGGGAAATTCATTTCTGTAACTGCATCTATTACCATTAACCCAAGACTTCAGAGAACATCTATTGCTGAGCTTCTCAATAATACTGGTATCCCCATAACCAGAGCATTCATTTTTACTTTGGTAAATAAAGTGTCCTTTGGGCTCTCATGAATAACATAACTGATGGTAGGTTTTCCAGTCTTACACAGTGAACACATTCTAGCATGCCTACTTCTCTTTTGAGCCCTTCCTCCACAGTTTGCCATGGACCTGTAGCATCTATGTTTTATATAAACCAATGTTCAGATCTGAAGACAAAGTCATATGATTAATTAGCGCTAAAGCCAACCCCATCTTAACAAAAGCCCAGCCTCTTTCATCATGATAAAAAAAATTCATAGAGTTTTGTTTTGTTACAGATTGCTTTTTATCTACTGTTTTATTTATTTAGTCGGTTAGCTGGTTAGTTTGAATTGAATGAACCAGTCTGAGAAGTTTTGGATTTTATTTCTACAAATTTTCTAATCACCTGACTTTTTTAGAGGGACAGCAACAGTTTAGAAGTATTTGTAGAATCAGAAGAGAAAAGAGAAGTATGTTGCAGAGGGTGTTACATATGCCATGCTGTGATTGGAAAATAAATAATAATAAACTCCTGTTGTTCATTTGTGCAAGGTTTGAAACATGCATTGAAGCCCTCGCTCTAATCCATATGGATTTTTATTTTCTCAAGAAAAAATAATCACCCTGCCTTTGTCTGAGGGGCTTTGAATTGCACAATTGGTGTGTGACTCCACTGGTTCTGCAAAGAATAGTTCATGACTGAATGACCTCCTCTGGGACACCACTTCTGATTGAAATTCAAGAACAATACTGGCTCAAAGCTCATTTATAGCCCTAGAAGTTAAAAAGGGAGTCCAACCATGTGAAGATACAGGTGTGTTGCTGTCATACATATTGACTTAGGAAGCTCCAAAAGCATCCACTCCAGGTCTGCAGTTTTATAAAAAAAAATTCTGTTACTAAATGTATGCATTTAGCCATATCCCTGGATCTCTGTGCCTTCACCTGAAAACTGGGAGTGATAATCCCTAGCTTGCAGGGTTATTTCAGAATTTCTCAGCCTTAGCACTGCTGATACTTTGGTCTAGATAATTATGTGAGGGCTGTTCTGTGCATTGTAGGATACCTAGCAGTATCCCTGGCCTCCACTCACTGGATGCCAACAGCACTCCTTATCCACCCACTCATAGCAACCAAAAATGACTCCAGGTATTGCAAAATATCCCCTAGGGGACAAAATCATGGTCCCCTTCTACCCTCAGACAACCATTGAGAACCAGTAGGTTGTTTTAAAGACAACAACAATATAAAATAATTACATGTTTTTCCTACTGTATATGTATGGTGTGCCAGATGCTGTTCTAAGGGCTTTATACAACACTATCATTTCATCCTCACAACAACCTTATGCTAAGATATGATAAGGTGGGTATTCTTGTTGTCTTGGTTGGGTAGAAGTAGATACTGAATAAAAAGAGGTTAACTTTACCAGTGTCAGAGTTGAACTCAGGCTACTCAATCCCACAGCCAGTGCTCTAAACCAGTCCACACAGAGTGGCTTTCCCTGAACAGCAGTAACAGCGTCACCGGGGAGCTTGCAGAAGATGAAGAATCTCAAGCCCCATCCTAGACAGACTGAATCAGAACCTTCATTTTAAAAAGATCTCAATGATTCACATGCATATCAGAGTTCTAGAAGTGCTGCTAAAAAGAACATAGCCCAATTTCTTGAACGGGTAGGAGCTGTATCAGTCAGGGTTCTCCAAAGAAGCAGAAACGACAGGGTGTGTGTGTATATGTGTGTGTGTATGTGTATAGAGAGAGTGAGAGAGAGGGATAGAGATTATAAGGAAGTAACTCACATGATTGTGGAAATACAAACCCAAAATTTGCAGGGTAGGCCAGCAAGGTGGAGATCCAGAGAAGAGTTGAAGTTTGAGCCCAAAGATTGTCTGCTGGCAGAATACCTTCTTGCTTGGGAGAGGTCAGTCTTTATTCAGTTATGGCCTTCAACTGATTGGGTTTGACTCAAAGTCCACTGATTTAAAGGTTAATCTCATCCAAAAAACACTTACACAGAGACAACCAGAATAACATTTGAGTGGACACTGTGACCCAGCCAAGCTGACAAATAAAATTAGCCATCACAGTGTCCAATAAATATTAGCCCTTTTAGTTACTTTTAAATGGGTATGGAGGGGAGTAAAGCCTGATTTTCCCAAGCTTTTAATTCCACCCCAAAATATTCAAGTTATAGTGGTAACAGAGCTGTAGATGAATGATTCTGTTGGTTTCAGGATTGTAAGAAAAAAACTTCTCATCAAATAGAGACTGAGGAGTGAAACTTGTAGGAGAATGCATCTGAAAGGGAAGGTGTATCAATGGGACTAAATCATGCTTTGAATCCAGACCAATCTGGGTTTTAATCCCAGCTCTGAAATCCGCAATGGTGATCATGGGCAAAGTGCTCCACCTATGTAAGCATCCATTTCTTCATCTGAGATGGAGAGGAACAGCAAACACATTGCAGGGCTCTTGTGAGGACTGAGGAAGGTACCATCTCTAATGCACCTGCTCAGTGCCTGACACAGGCCTGGGGCAGCTTGTGGAAAACTGACTCTCACTCATATGCCAGCCTTTCCTTTCTCTCTCCCTCCCTCCCTCCTTCCCTTCGTTCTGTCTTTCCTTCCACCCATATTTGAAGAGCTCGTGAATACCCTTTTTACTCTGGATACTATTCTAAGTTTGGTGGCACAGAATAAATAGAATCATGATCCTACCTTCTGTGGTTTACAACTAGTATGAGAAACAGAAAGGCAAACAGACATGTGTGATGGTACATGACGGTCTGGCCAGAATGAAGATATATATACATTGTAAAGATTTTGTAGAAAAAGAAGGCCAAAGTCTGACTGAAGAAATCAATGGAGGGCTTCACAGAGAGACTGGTTGATGTATAGGGTGGGAGGGAGAGAGTGCCAAAGGTGGGCAGGAGGGGTAAGAGGTAGACGTGTCAGATTTGGAAGAGCCTTCCCTGTGTCCAGGAGTCTGGACTTTTACTAATGGGCAGTGGAGAACCGTGAAGTAGGAGAGGAACACGACTAATCATATTTATTTTCAAGAAGATCACTCTGGAGCACAGAGTAGTGTAGAAAATGGAAGAGTCTCTCCATCTCTCTCTTTCTCTCTTACTAGTCCCTCCCTCTTTTTGTCCCATATCCCACCCACCCTCTCTCTCTCTCTCTCTCTCTCTCTCTCTCTCTCTCTCTCTCACACACACACACACACACACACACACACACACACACACACACACACACACACACACACACACACACACACACCCTCCCTCATAATTAGGGTTTACCTGGAAAGGGGTCCAGGTGACCTGAAAAGGTCAGTCTAAATTCTCTCTTATTAAGTAATTCTGAGGCCCTCATTTTAGAAGTAGCCAAAACTTTGACAGCTGGAGTTTCTGAGGCAGCTGTAAACTTAGTAGAGGAAAAAATAATACAATCAGAAAAGAAGAATTAAAGGAGGGTATTTTTTTCAGTCTTGCCTCCTTATTTCTCAAGCATGTAGTATTTCTGATCCAGCAGAAAAGCAACACTACCTTGTGGATAGAAGTCACATACCCTAATGTTAAAGCTCACCCAAAGTCCCCACAGCAAGGCTCAAGTGATGCAGGGGTAAATGCATGCCAAATTAATGGGGTAGTAATTAATTAATTACCATAATAATTCTCAAGGTTGGAAACCACTCAAGTCTGTGCCTTGGAGGTTCCCACAGGGCTCAGAATGCAGAAGTGCCTTCGCCTTGAGGCAAAACTGAAATGGAGGCCGAAGTTGCAAGGGGATATGTCTGGTGCCCCCAGTCCTGTAGAATCTGTGGTGTGGTTCTCTGCCTTCCAAAAACAAGTAGTACCAGTCCACCTAAGTCCCTTGGGTCCTAAAGTCCAAGCAAACCCAGAAGAGAATCCCGGAAGAGAAGCAGACAAGTCAGATTGCTTTACAGGCATGGCACCTGTGTGACCACATCACTTCACTTCTCGGAACCTACTGCCTAACCTGTAAGATGAGAGAAGAAAATCCATCCTATAGTACTGGTTTGAGATGAAAAAGAGATGGTGTATCAAAAACATTGAGTAAAGAATCAATACGACCAAAATAAATGACCAAACCAAACCAAACAAATACAAACACATATAAGAGAACAAAGTAGTGGTTACCAGAGGGATGGGGAGTAGGGTGAAATAGGTAAAGGGGATCAATTGTGATGGATAGAAACTAAATTTTTGGTGGTGAGCATGCTGTAGGATATACTGAAGTAGAAATATAATGTGCACATGAAATTTCCTGTAATATTATGCCAATGTTACTTTAATAAAAATAAATAAATAAATAGATGATGATGATGATAGAAAAAATGAATGAATAAATAAATGATCTCTACGAAAAAACAAAGAATCAATACCAAATAAATGCTTGAATACATGAATGAAGGAATATGTGGATGGACATCAAAATGATTTTCTTCCAACTTTCAAAACTCAAGGAGAGAAAGATGCATATGCAGAGCAAAGATAACTTCAGCAAAGGATTTTGACCAGGCAAGGGTGACAGTTCAGGATATGGGTGAGGCCTGCTGGGGAAGTCCACCCACAGGCTTGCAGTCTTCCCCCTGCTAAGAGGTCAAGCCTGCGAGGTATCTGCCTCTCTGGTTCTTAGAATTTAGGGAGCTCACCCATTACTAAGCCAGGACCTTTCACTTACTCACATTAGAGTGACTCCTCTTGGGAGAACCCTGGAAAAAAGTGCCCTTCTCATGAGAAGTGGTGCTATTTCAGCATAAATAAATAAATAAATAAATAAATAAGTAAGTAAATAAAATTTTAAAATAATTTAAAAAACAGCCTCTGAAGAGACCACAAAGAAAGTTCCAGATAAGACTGGCCATCCCTCATTTTAACTTCCTCACATATTCTCTGTTATAAATTCCACTCCTTTCTTCTGTCCCACTCCTGACCAGCCAATCCCTTATTTTGAGCATCTACTCTGAGCAGATGTCTTCCTCTCACTTCTGAGGAGATGGGGCTATTTGAATCCTGTCCCCTCAGTGTCCTTCATCTCCATCTTTAAGCTGCATCTCACCTGGTCCTCATCTCTCCTCCTCCCATATTCTGTCTGAGAGGAGGCAGCATGGTAGAGCGAGGGGCCCCATGGGGAAGTACAGGGTCATGGATACCTGCAGATTCATGCAAAATTGAGCCTCAGTGTTTTCATCTGTAAAGTGGGGAGTTTAAATAGCCTACTCTATTTTTCTCAAACAGCATAATATACATCAGCCCGTTGGACTCTAGTTATTAAAATTAACAGCCATTCTAACTATCCTTCCATACATACACACATATTCATGTGTCCTTAATCTATGTGTAATTTACTCAAATCTTCCAAAATTATGTTAGTTGGGTCTTGGTCTAAGCAAAGTCACTAGTTTAATGTTTTGTTTATCTGGCAAGGGGAGAAATAAATGAATTGAGGTATTTTCTGCATATTTTGATTACTAATGATTAATAAATAATAATATTTACTTGACCTCTTACTCTGTGCCTGGCACTGTAATAAGTGTTTTGCACGTTTAAGTGTTTGGTAAAATCCTCATACATCTCTATGGAGTTAGTATTATATTCTCTGCTTTTTGGAGCTGTATAAACAAGCTCAGTGGTAATAACTGACTTGTCCAGGGTCACATGGCTATGAGTTAGACAAGGATTTGAGACAGTGCAGCTGGAGTCTAGAGCCACAGCCCTCAACTTCCAACTCTATTGCCTTTCCATCATCAAATGTCTCCTCCCCACCTTCCACTTACAATTTCAATTGACTTCTCCTCCCCTTATCTATTTACTTTGCCATCTCAGGCTCACGCCCATTGCAAAGATTGTCAAGTATGTCTTCCATTGATTGATTGATTCCACAGATATTCACTGAGCCCTGCTATGTTCCCATCAGGAACATCATGGATAAAACAAAATAAAGAAAGCTAACAACAACAATAACAGCAACACCAATAACGAGAACAAAACAAGTAGAAAAATTGACTGCATTTCAGATCTGGGGTAGAGCAAAAGTGCTGCGTAATATATATCATTTTAGCGTAGGGACCACGTGAGTCATCCAGTGTATTAGATGAGAAACGTATGGTTGTTTCTAAATAATTCAGCTGATAAAAGAGTATGAATGTATCTTATTGCTGGAACCCATAATATTAAAACAAAAATTAAAAATGTGGGGTAATCTTCTAAAGCAATCGCTACGACTAGCCTGCTGGATTCTCCTCTATCTCACTCACATCAGCCTTTGTTTTAAGGTATATAGGTAATGGCCCGGCACCCTATCCCCACCACAAGACTCACTTCTCTGTATTAAGCCAGACACTATCAGTGGATATATATGAGCACCCCAGAGAATGAAGAGATCACAGAGAAGCCATGCATTCTAGAATACAGGGTGAAATGCAGTCTTGCTAAAGGAGCATTGGAAAGACAACAGCGAGACCAGTTCTTATTCCAGGTTTAAGTAACCATTAACTTGTAGTTTGACCAGGTTCAAGACACTCACCTGGGCTTGACCTCAGTTCTCCTGCCTTTAAAATGAGGAGATGAATTAGATTTGGTTGTGACATTATGATGCTCTGAAATACAGATTAGACCCAGAGATCAGGGGAGAAAGACTCCGGGGAAAGATTCAGAAAATTATTCTAAATCCCTTACTTTGACAAAAGACCAAAAATTCAAAAAAAAAAGAAAAGAATGAAATCCCATGATTCTTCAGTCGGATAAGCAGGTCTTCCTTTCACCCTCACCCCGGGGACATTTCTGAATTACAGCTCAGCTGACAGTCTCTGCTGCGGCAGGGTTAGCAAGGTGACATAGAGATGGCACCTTGATTCCAAGAAGGAGGCAGCTAGATGAGGATCAGACAGCATCGTTATCTTCACAAAGGTGATGTCTCACCTTGTCTGTGAGTATTTGGACGACATCTCAGTTCCCGGGAACCCCCAATTCAGAATGACACCCTTAGTGGTATTCTTTTCTTCTTGAAATAATGCTTGCTTCAACTGGTTACTTTAAAATTTTGCTACCAGTACTGTAAATGATAAGACGGTCTCTTGTCAATTAACATCCTCTTGATAACATTTGTATGAGAACTGGAAATTATTTGTTACTGCATCTAAACAGGAGAAAACTATGTTTACAAAGTTATTATTAAATGCAAGAGCTCTGTCTTACTAACTCCACCTGCCATCAAGCCTTTTGGGAAATAGAAGTAGGTAATTATCTTATTCGCACTTATTTAGCAAGCATTTTGCAGCAGTACTCAGAATTCAGAGAAGAGGAGACACTTGTGGGGTGATGGGCATTAGCAAATGCTCACTCTTTGTTTGAGGGACCATTGCTGAGCACTTTATTCAGAAAGACATCTCTGGGTCTCCCAGACAAATTCTTAAGGGAGGAAAGATGGCTCAAGAAGACGATGGGTGTGAAAACTGAATTCAATAGATTTTTTCCCTTTTCTCAAAGCTCAAGTGCCCTGGTGAAAAGGAGGGATATTTGTACATGGAGAGGCTACTTGAAGGAAATTGAGAAGGCTTTCTCCTATTTACAGAGTGAGATATACTGAAGTTAAGTGAGGCATGCAAAAGGAATTCACTTACTATTCTCCCCAATCTCCATCCTTCTGCAAGAATAGTGGTGGTGGTAGTTGCTACTTGCTAGAGTTTTTCAGTGAGGATTAATCCCCCCGCTGAGATGCAAAATCACCCATTTGAAGACCATGGGAGAGAGCCTGGCCCATCAAAATTAAAGCAGGTCTTATCCTGTGCTTTGCCTTTGACTTAATGTGTAAACTACCTGGGTCTTACTCTCTTCACCTGATTGGCATCTCCACCCTCCACCTCTTTGCTTCAGTCTCAACTTTATTTATGGAGCGTTCAAGGCTCTACTGCTAAAAGCATTTGCACATCAAAGGAATGGGTGATGTCTAAGAGTACTTGAGGTTTATCTGTCTAGGATTCTAACATAGAAATTCTTACCATTTATGAAGGCTCTGTAAGGAGTGATTTTATCAAGCATTGATGTTCCCTCTGTCAGCTGGGTTACTGTTCCTCTGGGAGGCCCCTTCTTAAGAGTCAGCTGAATTCTCAGAATGCAGTTGTGGTCATCGGAATTCAACAAACAGTTTCTGGTGTTTTGTAACATTTCCTTTTGCTCCCGTCTTGTTTTATAAAACACTTTTGTACTACAAAGTCTCGATGGCACTAAAACAGCAAATGAAGGCACACAGTATTCTAGGGGGACCAGTGTATCAGTTATTGGATTTTGCCAAGTCCAAAGCATACAATGAGAGTCATCATCATCATGCCCATTTTCCTGACAAGGACACTGAGCCCTGGGAGTAGAGTAACTTGCACAGGGCAACTTGGAGAGTAAACAGCAGTGTTAGGATTTGAGCTCAGGGCTTCCTGAACTAAATCCAGGATCTACTCCACGAGGCCAAACTTGAATTTCACTCTGCTCTACATAAGCTGAGAGCCCAAAACTTCAGACAGCTCACCTAAGGTCTGTTGACTACACTGGAATCCACCCACCTCAGCTTGTGACTTGAACCTGTGGTTTTCCCCGAGCCACAGACTCCAAAAAGCCATTAGGATTCGCAGTGCCCAGAGGTAGGGGAAAATCAGGGCCTCTTCTCAAAAGCTGGGGGTGCTAAGTATTACTGGAGATTTTAAGCTAGTTGAGAAAAAAATGTCAAATGTATAAATGAAAACAATTAAACAACTTCATTTTGTTAATCCTGAAACACAACAGCTCTCAGACTGAGCTCAAACTAGAGAACAGATTTAAATATAGACCCCAAGTTACTGACAAGATGACAGTAACCATCATAAAAACTATGATTTATTGAGCACCTACTAAGATCTGGGTCCTTTACAGATGTCACCTCATTTAAGCCTCACAGCAAAGGCTTCTGCAATCATGACCTGTGAGAAGGACAATATAAGACCATTAAAATAAGGAAATTGCGGAGCAGCAAGGCTTAGTAACCTGCCAATAGTCACACAGGTAGTATGTGGAGTTCCTGCTCTCTCACCATGGGAAACCCATTGTCATTCCATTATTTTGTTCTGACTTCCTTCTGATCAAAGGGTGGGAGCACCCTTTATCTGTGTGATTTATACCTGAGTTCTTCCAGCTTAGGCTTTTTTTCTCCTCCCCTGGGACCAGATATGATGGAATCTCATTATGATGATTAAGCCAAAAGGACATCCTCCTTCTGCATTTGGCGCTTCCTGTTTGGAATGATGTGAGGAAAGAAATTAGCCAAAAATCCGTTAGTATCCACAGTGCTCAGGGAACATTTGTCAATGTATGGAGACTTTTTGATTGTCACAGTTGTGGGTGGAGGGGACTACTGGCATCTAGAGTGTTGATAAGCATTCCACCATGCGGAGAACAGTCTCCCACAACAAGGAATTGTCTAGCCCAAATGTCAGTAGTGTGGAGACTGAAAAATCTTCCTCTAGCCTAATGCCAGGTGCCTGGCAGGAAATAAGTAAGCAATGTTTTCCTGCTCATCCTGGTTAAAACAGCACCCCCTGGTCACTATTCCATTATGTCTCACTAACTGTATCCTATATGTTTGTTCACATGGGTGTTGTCTGTTTCCCTGACTTGGATGTGAGATCCATGAGGGTTAGGGATAGGTCTGCCTGCCCAGAGTTCTATCGAGGCCACAGCAAGTAGAGTAGAAACTGAATAAATATTTGCTGACAGTGAATGAATGAATGAATGAATGACCATAGCATAGAGTATTAATACAAGTCACTTCTACTCTTGTAACTGAACACAGAGACCCCAATTCTCCCCCTTTCCTACGAAGTGTGCTTTGGACTTTGAGAGCCTGCCCCGGCTCCAGGCCATTAAACACCACACATTTAATCTGGAATCCTTTATTCTCTGAAATTTGCTGGGCAATTTTATAGATCCAAATAGTTTCATTGAGCCTCAATGCCACTCTGTGGTTTTCCTAACTAACCACTGAACTCCTTCCTAGGATTCCCGTCCTTCATGATTCAGCACAAAATACTTCTATCTACAGGCGCTTCTCTCCTTATGGTCTGAAAATTTTGGAGCCTTGAGGAATTGAGGGCCCTCTGAGACTCAAGTGTAAAAGTGAGACACCTGAGGAGCAAGTCATCCCAGCCACAGATAAAAGGAGGAAGAAGAAGTTGTTCCGTTTTAGGCTTTTAGAAAGAAACTTTCTGTTGCAGCCCTTGTGTCAGGATTTTTCATGGGGCATGGGGGAGAGAGATCCAGGGAAAGTGTGGGCCCAAGCTGGGTGAGAGAAGCTGGGATTTGTCTTGGAAGAAAAGCCAGGAGCCCAAAGCGAGTCAGTAAAGGATAACTTGTGAGCAGACTGGACCACTGAGGGAGGCTGGCTCCAGGGAGACACTTTGGTCAGGAGAAATGTAGGCCTAGGGATAGACTAAAAATCTGGATCCAGATGTGCATAGGGAATCATGTGTGGAGATGAACCAGGGCCTAAGAGACTGAAGAGGAAGGACCAGGGTCCCAGACATAAGGCCAAATGGATGGGAGAATGGAATGGGAAGAATGGAAAGGAAAGGAAGATGGAAAGGGAAAGAATAGATACACGTATATGTATAACTGAACCACTTTGCTGTGCACCTGAAACTAACACAGCATTGTAAATCAGCTATACCCCAATATAAAATAAAAAGGTAAAAAATAAAAAAAGAAAGGGAGTTCACATATATCGTGATGTGTGCTCTGCTAGGTTCCTTCCACTTACTCAAATATTAGAGTTGTACTCATTTTCCTGAAAAGTAGAGTGAGACTTAAGAGAGGTCAACTGGTGAGCCATAGTCCACTAAAGAATGAACTCCAGGAGGGCAGGGACCAAACCAGGCCAGCTGTGTTCATGGCCGTATCCACAGTGCCTAGAATGTGGTGTTTGCACATAGTCGGGGCACAGGATGTTCTTGATGGCTCATTCCAACAAGATCACCCCACTGGTAAGAGGTGAATAGCTAGAAGGTGGCGTTCAAATCCCATTAGCAGAGGGAGGGTCTTCCCTGCCCAGACTGCTTTGTTAGTTAGCCAAAACCAAGTCATAAATCAGAGAGAACTTAGCAGGAGCAAAGATATTTAGACCCAAACTTGTCCAAAACAGAGTCGTTATTTCATTTCTCTCCAAGCCTATAAGGCCCAGTACTTGGCTTTTGCCACTTTCAAAGAGATCCAGCGATTTCACCATTTCTCTTAGCTTTAAAGAGAAGAAGCATTGTATTAAAAAAAAAAATTTTGCAATTACATTGGTTTTTAGCCAACTTAATAAAAGGCTGAAATATGAACATTATTTCAAACCACTTGTACTTTGCAAGTTGGCTTTTGTCGCTTCCAAACTGCATAAAATTATTTTGGAAGCGAAGTATATTATTCCATGACTGGTTTTTATAAGATCAAATAAGATCCCCATGGTATCAGGTGGCCAATTATTATAAACATTTCAGTTATAAACTTGGACTTATTTTTGGTTTTTCAATATAATTTAATTTAAAATGCAATTATTGAAGAGCCCCTTTGGTTAGGACCAAAAGCAGTAGGACATGAGGGGGCAAGTGAAAGGATCCACCCCGGCTGTTTCCCTTGGAGCACTCACCCCAGGAAGACTCACTAACAAATCAAGATGGTGTCCACAGAACCAGGAAGCCTGAAGCAAGCCAGACCATCTACTCAGGGGTACAGGTGAGGTTGCCGTAAATGCAGTAGCTTAAGTGCCACCGGTGTTTGTCCCAATCTGCTGTCCTAGAACCTCCCGTTTCCCACAAAAACCTTACAAATATTTCTGGAAATTTCTAGGCTGTACCCCCGTGTGCTGTTTAGCAATTCTGATCTAGCCGGTCATTGCTATTCTTTACTTAGTATTGCTGCTGATGTCCAAAACTGCACAGGGGTACCTAGCAGAATGAGGGAACTTGACATTCTCTTTTTCTTTGGGTTCCCTTCTAGAATCAAGAGCCTGAAACAGGAATGCTTCTGTGTGCCCTCAAACCACTTACAACGTTTTTGGTGAAACAGCTCTTTCATTAGTTTGTTTATTATGGTTTAGGGTAGTAGTTCAGAGTATAGTGTTGGAGTCAAACTTCCTAGGATCAAATCCTGGCTCTCCCACTTACTAGTTGTATGACTTCTAAAATTATTCATTTCTCTGTACAATAGGGATAATAGTAATTCCAACTTCATAGTGTTGTGGTGAAGATTAAATGAATGAATATGTGCACAAAGCTCAGAACAGTGCAGACACATAGTAAGTAAGCACTATATTTATGTTAGCTATTATTAACATTATTGTTAATCAATTAGTAATAATTACTCATAAATGATAATAGCTAGATTCATTGAGTGCTTACTGTACACCAGCTAGTATACTAGGCTTTTTTTTTTTTTTTTTTTTTTTTTTTGCAGTACGTGGGCCTCTCACTGTTGTGGCCTCTCCCATTGCGGAGCACAGGCTCCGGACGCACAGGCTCAGCGGCCATGGCTCACGGGCCCAGCCACTCCGCGGCATGTGGGATCTTCCTGGACCGGGGCACAAACCCGTGTCCCCTGCATCAGCAGGTGGACTGTCAACCACTGTGCCACCAGGGAAGCCCCTAGGCATTTTTTAAAATTAATTTTTATTAGCGTCTAGTTGATTTACAGTGCTGTGTTACTTTCTTCTGTACAACAAAGTGAGTCAGTTGTATATATACATATATCCACTTTTTTTTAGATTCTTTTCCCATATAGGTCATTACAGAGTATTGAATAGAGATCACTGTGCTATACAGTAGGTTCTTATTAGTTATATTTAATCCCCTCAGTAGCCCTGAAGGCAGGAATTATTGTTATTCCACGTTTATAGCTGAGGAAACTGGGCTTAGAGAGATAAATAATTGAGCAAACAGAGTTAGCACATGAATTCCACTCCTGGCTGGCAGGCTGACCCCAGAATCTGTTGGTATTTATCTGTTGGGCTAGACAGGAATGGCGTCTAATGGAAGCTACACTCACAGCTTCTGCCTCCCTCCAAAGTCTTGATCCTGAGTCAGGTTCATTGCATCTGGATCCTTCTCCCTTATAGCTAAGCTCTTTCTCAGGAGGCACCTCAGATCCTCACAACAGCATCATAAATTTAGGAAACCTCAAGTCAGACTAGAAATAGGCTGAAAAAGAAAGATATGGAAGATAAGGCTGAAGAAATGAGGAACTGGGTCATAAATGTTTGTCGTTCTCAGAAGTTTGTACTTAATTCACTAAATCCCGCATCCCAGCATTCCCCATGCTGGGTTCTGTGAATGACTCCTACCCGTGCATGAAAATATGGGGGAAGAAAAGAAAGAAAGGACACAACAAATTCATTGATTAAAATAACAGTATGAAATTTGAGGTTAAACCAAAATTTTATTTAACTGCAGGACTTCTCAGAGCTTTTAAGGCCCTGTTATGTGTTCCAAAAGGAAGGAATAAGGGCTTCCCTGGTGGCGCAGTGGTTGAGAGTCCCCCTGCCGATGCAGGGGGACGCGGGTTCCTGCCCTGGTCCGGGAAGACCCCACATGCCGCGGAGCGGCTGGGCCCGTGAGCCATGTTCGCTGAGCCTGCGCATCCGGAGCCTGTGCTCCGTGAAGGGAGAGGCCACAACAGTGAGAGACCCGCGTGCCGCAAAAAAAAAAATTAAAAAAAAAAAAAGGAAAGAATAAAATGGAGTGCTTCCCAAACATGTTCCCCACGGAAGCCTTCGTGCCCTCCACCCCATCCCCACCCCCTCCACTCCCAACCCCAGAGCATTTTCCAGGACAAACATTTCCAGGGACAGCTTTACAAGGCAGCTCCTGAAATGAAAGAATATCAGTAAAGGGTTCTAATAGCAGATCCACACCATCACATTTATGATAATCATTCTCCCAGAAGTGTGGAAAGGTCGAGCTTAGAAACCAGAAGACCCTCAGAAGATAATTCCAAACCCCTATGAAGAGAAACAGGGTCTAAATCAAGCCAGCAGGTGTAAGGATGGACCTAACGTGACTCCTCCTTCCCACCCCTCCTTTAACTCTATCAATGCCATCCCCTCCTCATCATACATCTGTAACAGTCTTCCAGTTTTATTGAGCTTCCATACTCTTTGGCCTCCATACCTTAATAAAGTCTCCTTCCTCCACTTGGAATGGCCATTTATGACTCCCCAGAACACGCATGTGCCCACCTGTGCCTGAAGAACTTCTATGCATCAGCTCAGGGGTCATCTCAGGAGACTCTTCCTCCAGGAAGCCTTCCCTGACCTTCCCAAGCCTAAACTTGTTATGCTTCCTTAACACACTTCTTCTTTCATCACATCACTCAGCCCAGGGTTCCCAATGGTCCCAGTCATTGTCTTTCTCCCACTATAGACTTTGAGATCCTGCCAGGCTGGCATCAGGTCTCATTCACCCTTGTGTTTCCATCACTGAGCTGAGAGTCAGGCATACAAAAGAGGTGCAATAGAGTTTATTGTATGAAAGACTTGTTCAGTCTTCACAACAAACCTGGGAGGTAGATTTTATTTCTCTCACTTTACACATAAAAAAAACAGAATCCCTGGTAAACTCAGAAACTAGACTAAGCTCATGCAGTTAATGATCACATTTGGTAGAGCTAAGACCATTCCAAAAAGCTTTAAATGTATCTTGGAGCTAAAGAGAAAGAGTAATGACTTCTAGGGTGGTATTAAATACATGTCTGGAAGGCTCCCACTGCAGCAACGCTGTCTCTCCTCCGTGACTGAGTTATCCCATAAGTTTCCTGAGCTCTGAACACTCAGAGAACACTGATGGCCATTATGAGGTCAAAAAGATCATAGACAGTAAAATGGTAATGTTATTGAAAAAGGTATCAAGTAACTTCAGAAGGGGCTTGCAATAATTTAAAATGTAAGTCTATTTTCAGATTCAACCATCACAAAGTATTAGTCATGAATCTGCATGTCTTCTTACCTCCAGGGAATAGTCCAGCTAAAAGAAAACTGTCATGGAGAATTGGGTTTCCAACAGTCGACAATGCAGTCATGTTTCCCTCCCTGAGGCAGCAGGAAACAGGAGCCAGGCCCTCAGCCTTAGAGAGAAATGCAGGCCTCTTCCAGGGAAGCAAAATGGCAAGAATCTACTCTAAATGGGCTGGATGTTCATCCATAAAACACAAGGTTAAGAGCCAAGATCTAGGCAGAGACTGAGTTGAAACGGGAGCAAGGAGGGTTCTGAGCGTTCACAGGGAAGGCTGGAAGAGTTCCCCCAGCTCAACGCCTTTGTGAAACGGTGCGTGCATTTGGCAGGATTGTGACATATGAGACATTTGGGGTATTTAAAGTACTTAAAGGTATAAGCTGGAGTATGCATCACAGACAGAGCATTGAATTTAAAAGTTTCGGTTGTTATTTTGTTTAATCTTCACAGCATCCCTATGAGAGGTGCAGTATTATTTCCATTTTACAAATCAGGGAACTGAGTCTCAGAGAAGTTACCCGGCTTGTATACAGTGAAGCAAGAATTTGCTCCCATCTGTGTCCTATCCACATCCTCATAGCCGTAAAATGAATAAATAAACCAATACTACATGCAATATTACAGATACTACCTATCTGGTCTCTGTCTCTGTCCCTTCCCCTCCTTCCCCAAGGAAAACTTTCTTTTTTCAGGTATGCCAAAGATAACTTCTCACTTTCCAAAACTAGAAAAGAAAAAGATTGAACTTAAGTGAGTGAAACTTGTTAAATGCAAGACTATTAAATACAAGCTTTCTGAAATGAGGTATTGATGTTATGTTAATATATTGTTTCTCATAATGGCTTGATGATGGCACTAATTCACCTTGCCTTCCTGGTGAATAGTTAGTTTATCAATCAACAAAAGGGTCTTCATGTCTTTGTTTTTCTCTCCAAACAACATTATTTTTTTAACATCTTTATTGGAGTATAATTGCTTTACAATGGTGTGTTAGTTTCTGCTTTATAACAAAGTGAATGAGATATACATATACATATATCCCCATATCTGCTCCCTCTTGCACCTCCCTCCCACCCTCCCTATCCACCCCTCTAGGTGGTCCCAAAGCACAGAGCTGATCTCCCTGTGCTGTGCAGCTGCTTCCCACTAGCTATATATTTTACATTTGGTAGTATATATATGTCAATGCTACTCTCGCACTTCGTCCCAGCTTACCCTTCCCCCTCCCCGTGTCCTCAAGTCCACTCTCTGTGTCTGCGTCTTTATTCCTGTCCTGCCCCTAGGTTCTTCAGAACCTTTTTTTTTTCTTTTTTAGATTCCATATATATGTGTTAGCATACGGTATTTGTTTTTCTCATTATGACTTACTTCACTCTATGACAGAATCTAGGTCCATCCACCTCACTACAGAAAGCTCAATTTCATTTCTTTTTATGGCTGAGTAATATTCTATTATATATATATATATATATATATAGATAGATAGATAGATAGATATGCCACATCTTCATTACCCATTCCTCTGTTGATGGACACTTAGGTTGCTTCCATGTCCTGGCTACTGTAAATAGTGGTGCAGTGAACATTGTGGTACATGACTCTTTTTGAATTATGGTTTTCTCAGGGTATATGCCCAGTAGTGGGATTGCTGGGTCAAATGGTAGCCCTATTCTTACTTTTTTTGTTGTTTTTTTTTTGCGGTTCGTGGGCCTCTCACTGTTGTGGCCTCTCCCATTGCGGAGCACGACACGCAGGCTCAGCGGCCATGACTCATGGGCCCAGCCGCTCTGCGGCATGTGGGATCTTCCCAGACCGGGGCACAAACCCACGTCCGCTGCATCAGCAGGCGGACTCTCAACCACTGTGCCACCAGGGAAGCCCTATTCTTACTTTTTAAGGAGCCTCCATACTGTGCTCCATAGTGGCTATATGAATTTACATTCCCACCAACAGTGCAAGAGGGTTCCCTTTTCTCCACACCCTCTCCAGCATTTATTGTTTGTAGATTTTTTGATGATGGCCATTCTGACTGGTGTGAGGTGATATCTCATTGTGGTGTTGATTTGCATTTCTCTAATGATTAGTGCTGTTGAGCACCCTTCCATCTGCTTGTTGGCAATCTGTATATCTTCTTCGGAGAAACGTCTATTTAGGTCTCCCACCCATTTTTGGATTAGGTTGTTTGTTCTTCTGATACTGAGCTGCATGAGCTGCTTCTCTATTTTGGAGATTAATCCTTTGTCTGTTGCTTCATTTGCAAATATTTTCTCCCATTCCGAGGGTTGTCTTTTTGTCTTGTTTAAGGTTTCCTTTGCTGTGCAAAAGCTTTTAAGTTTCATTAGGTCCTATATGTTTTTATTTCCATTCCTCTAGGAGGTGGGTCAAAAAGGATCTTGCTGTGATTTATGTCATAGAGTGTTCTGCCTATGTTTTCCTCAAAGAGTTTTATAGTGTCTGGCCTTACATTTAAGTCTTTAATCCACTTTGAGTTTATTTTTGTGTATGGTGTTAGGAAGTGTTCTAATTTCATTCTTTTACATGTCCCTATCCAGTTTTCCCAACAGCACTTATTGAAGAGGCTGTGTTATCTCCATTGTATATTCTTGCCTCCTTTATCAAAGATAAGCTGACCATATGTGTGTGGGTTTATCTCTGGGCTTTCTATCCTGTTCCATTGATCTATCTTTCTGTTTTTGTGCCAGTACCATACTATCTTGATTACTGTAGCTTTGTAGTATAATCTGAAGTCAGGGAGCCTGATTCCTCCAGCTCCATTTTTCTTTCTCAAGATTGATTTGGCTTATCGGGATCTTTTGTGTTTCCATAGAAATTGTGAAAGTTTTTGTTCTAGTTCTGTGAAAAATGCTTTTGGGGGTTTGATAGGGATTGCATTGAATCTGTAGATTTCTTTGGGTATTAGAGTCATTTACACAATGTTGAGTCTTCCAATCCAAGAACATGGTATATCTCTCCATCTGTTTGTATCCTCTTTAATTTCTTTCATCAGTGTCTTATAATTTTCTGCATACAGGTCTCTTGTCTCCTTAGGTAGGTTTGCTCCTAGGTATTTAATGCTTTTTGTTACATTGGTAAATGAGAGTGTTTCCTTAATTTCTCTTTCAGATTTTTCATCATTAGTGTATAGGAATGCAAGAGATTCTGTGCATTAATTTTGTATGCTGCTACAAAACAGGATACAAAACAGCATCAGTTTTACTGCTTTTCCAATTTGGATTTTATTTATTTCTTTTTCTTCTTTGATTACCATGACTAAAACTTCCAAAACTATGTTGAATAAGAGTGGTGAGAGTGGGCAACCTTGTCTTGTTCCTGATCTTGGAGGAAATGGTTTCAGTTTTTCACATTGAGAATGATGTTCCTGTGGGTTTGTCATATATGGCCTTTATTATGTTGAGGTAAGTTTGCTCTATACCTACTTTCTTGAGAGTTTTTATCATAGCTGGGTGTTGAATATTGTCAAAAGCTTTTTTTGCATCTACTGAGATTATCATATGGTTTTATCCTTTGATTTGTTAATATGGAGTATCACATTGATTGATTTGCATATACTGAAGAATCCTTGCATTCCTGGGATAAACCCCACCTGATCTGGTGTTTGATCCTTTTAATGTGCTGTTGGATTCTGTTTGCTAGTATTTTGTTGAGGATTTTTGCATCTATGTTCATCAGTGATATTGGCCTGTAGTTTTCTTTCTTTGTGACATCCTTGTCTGGTTTTGATATCAGGGTGATGGTGGCCTCGTAGAATTAGTTTGGGAGTGATCCTCCCTCTGCTCTATTTTGGAAGAGTTTGAGAAGGATAGGTCTTAGCTCTTCTCTAAATGTTTGATAGAATTCACCTGTGAAGCTGTCTGGTCCTGGACTTTTGTTTGTTGGAAGTTTTTGTTGTTGTTTTTCTTGGAAGATTTTTAATCACAATTTCAATTTCTGTGCTCATGATTGGTCTGTTCATATTTTCTATTTCTTCCTGGTTCAGTCTCAGAAGGTTGTGCTTTTCTAAGAATTTGTCCATTTCTTCCAGGTTGTCCATTTTATTGGCATATAGTTGCTTGTAGTAATCTCTCATGATCTTTTGTATTTCTGCAGTGTCAGTTTTTACTTCTCCTTTTTCATTTCAAATTTAGTTGATTTGAGTCTTCCTTTTTTTCTTGATAAGTCTGACTAATGGTTTATCAATTTTGTTTATTTTCTTAACGAACCAGCTTTTAGTTCTATTGACCTTATCTATTGTTTCCTTCATTTCTTTTTCATTTATTTCTGATGTGATCTTTATGATTTCTTTCCTTCTGCTAGCTTTGGGGTTTTTTGTTCTTCTTTCTCTAATTGCTTTAGGTGTAAAGTTAGGTTATTTATTTGAGATTTTTCTTGTTTCCTGAGGTAGAATTATATTGCTATAAACTTCCCTCTTATAACTGCTTTTGCTGTATCCCATAGGTTTTGGGTCATTGTGTTTTCATTGTCATTTGTTTCTAGGTATTTTTTGATTTGATTTCTTCAGTGATATTGGTTATTTAGTAGCATGTTGTTTAGCCTCTATGTGTTTGTATTTTTTACAGTTTTTTTCCTGTAATTGATATCTAGTCTCATAGGGTTGTGGTCATAAAAGACACTTGATATGATTACAATTTTCTTAAATTTACCGAGGCTTGATTTTTGACCCAAGATATGATCTCTCCTGGAGAATGTTCCATGAGCACTTGAGAAGAAAGTGTATTCTGTTGGTTTTGGATGGAATGTCTTATAAATATCAATTAAGGCCTTCATGTCTAATATGTCATTGAAAACTTGTGTTTCCTTATTTATTTTCATTTTGGATGATCTGTCCATTGGTGAAAGTGAGGTGTTAAAGTCCCCTACTATGATTGTGTTACTATCGATTTCCCCTTTTATGGCTGTCAGCATTTGCCTTATGTATTGAGGTGCTCCTATGTTGGGTGCATAAATATTTACAATTGTTATATCTTCTTCTTGGATCGATCCCTTGATCATTATGTAGTGTCCTTCTTTGTCTCTTGTAATAGTCTTTGTTTTAAAGTCTATTTTGTCTGATATGAGAATTGCTACTCCAGCTTTCTTTTGATTTCCATTTGCATGGAATATCTTTTTTCATCCCCTCAGTTTCAGTCTGTATGTGTCCTTAGGTCTGAAGTGGCTCTCTTGTGGACAGCACGTATACGGGTCTTGTCTTTGTATCCATTCAGCCAGTCTATATCTTTTGGTTGGAGCATTTAATCCATTTACATTTAAGGTAATTATTAATATATATGTTCCTCTTAAAATTTTCTTAATTGTTTTGGGTTTGTTTTTGTAGGTGTTTTCACTCTCTTTTGTCTCCTGCCTAGAGAAGTTCCTTTAGCATTTGTTGTAAAGCTGGTTTTGTGGTGCTGAATTCTCTTAACTTTTGCTTCTCTGTAAAGGTTTTAATTTTTCCATTGACTCTGAATGAGATCCTTGCTTGTTAGAGTCATCTTTGTTGTAGGATTTTCCCCTTTCATCACTTTAAATATGTCCTGTCACTCCCTTCTGGCTTGCAGAGTTTCTGGTGAAAGATCAGCTGTTAACCTGATGGGGATTCCCTTGTATGTTATTTGTTGCTGTTCTCTTGCTGCTTTTAATATTTTTTCTTTGTATTTAATGTTTGATAGTTTGATTAACATGTGTCTTGGTGTGTTTCTCCTTGGATTTATCCTGTATTGGGCTCTGTGTGCTTCCTGGGCTTGATTGACTATTTCCTTTCCTATGTTAGGGAAGTTTTCAACTATAATCTCTTCAAATATTTTCTCAGTCCCTTTCTTTTTCTCTTCTTCTTCTGGGACCCCTATAATTCTAATGTTGGTGCATTTAATATTGTCCCATAGGTCTCTGAGACTGTCCTCAATTCTTTTCATTCTTTTTTCTTTATTCTGCTCTGCAGCCATTATTTCCACTATTTTATGTTCCAGGTCACTTATCCGTTCTTCTGCCTCAGTATTCTGCTATTGATTCCTTCTAGAGAATTGTTAATTTCATTTATTGTGTTGTTCATCATTGTTTGTTTGCTCTTTAGTTCTTCTTGGTCCTTGTTAAACGTTTCTTGTATATTCTCCATTCTCTTTCCAAGATTTTAGATCATTTCTACTCTCATTACTCTGAATTCACTTTCACATCGACTGCCTATTTCCTCTTCATTTGTTTAGTCTGGTGCATTTTTACCTTTCTCCTTCATCTGCTGCCTATTTCTCTGTCTTCTCATTTTGTTTAACTTACTGTGTTTGGGGTCTCCCTTTTGCAGGCTGTAGGTTTTTAGTTCCTGTTGTTTTTGGTGTCTGTCCCCAGTGGGTGAGTTTGGTTCACTGGTTTGTATAGGCTTCCTGGTGGAGGGGACTGGTGCCTATGTTCTGGTGGGTGGGACTGGATCTAGTCTTTCCAGTGGGCAGGGCCACATCTGGTGGTGTGTTTTGTGGTATCTGTGAACTTAGTATGATTCTAGACAGTCTCTCTGCTAATGGGTGGGGTTGTGTACCTTCGTGTTAGTTGTTTAGCATGGAGCATTGAGCACTGGAGCTTGCTGGCTGTTGGATGGAGCTGGGTCTTAGCATTGAGACGGAGATCTCTGGGAGAGCTCTCACCAATTGATGTTATGTGGGGCCAGGAGGTCTCTGGTGGTCCAGTGTCCTGGACTAGGCTCTCCCACCTCAGAGGCTCAGGCCTGACACCCGGCTGGAGCACCAAGATCCTGTCAGCCACATAGTTCAGAAGAAAAAATAAATAAATAAAATTAAAATAATAATAAAATTTTAAAATAATAAAATAAAAATTTTAAAAATATATAATAATAAAAAGAAGAGAGCAATCAAACCAATAAACAAATCCACCAATGATAACAAAGACTACAAGCTAAAATAAGCTACACATAAAAATCAGAAACAAATCAGTCGCAGACAGCAAACCCCAAGTCTACAGTTGCTCCCAAAATCCGCCGCCTCAGTTTTGGGAACATTCATTGTCTATTCAGGTATTCCACAGATGCAGGGTTCATCAAGTTGATTGTGGAGATTTAATCTGCTGCTCCTGAAGCTGCACCGAGAAATTTCCCTTTCTCTTCTTTGTTCGCCCAGCTCCTGGGGTTCAGCTTTGGTTGTGGCCCTGCCTCTGCATGTAGGTTGCCCTCAGGCATCTGTTCCCTGCCCAGACAGGAGGTGGTTAAAGCAGCAGCTGATTAGGGCTTTCTTGCTCTCTCAGACCAGGAAGAAGGAGGAGTACAGTAGTCATAATTGGAATGCAGGGTGAGCCAGCAGTGGCAGAAGCCGGCGTGATATTGCAACAGCCTGGGCACGCTTGTGTTCTCTGGGAGAAGTTGTCCCTGGCAGTGGCATGTTGCACAGGCTCCCAGGGAGGGTGTGTGTAGTGACCTGTGCTTGCACACAGGATTCTTGGTGGCCGCAGCCTTAGTGTTTCATGCCCTTCTCTGGGATCTGAGCTGATAGCTGCAGCTCATGCCCATCTCTGGAGCTTGCTTAGGTGGTGCTCTGCCTTCTGTGGGCACACGGGGAAGGAATCCCCTCTCCTCGTGCACCCTGAAACAATGGTCTCTTGCCTCTTCAACAGGTCCAAACTTTTTCCCTGACTCCTTCCCAGCTATCTGTGGCACACTAGCCCCCTTCAAGCCGTCTTCACGCAGCCAACTCCAGTCCTCTCCCTGGGGTCTGACCTCCAAAGCCCCATCCTCAGCTCCCAGCCCCCATCTGCCCTGGCGGGTGAGCAGACAAGCCTCTCAGGCTGGTGAATGCTGGTCTGCACCAATTCTCTGTGCGGGAATCTCTCCACTTTGCCCTCTGTGCCCCTGTTGCTGCGCTCTCCTCCGTGGCTCCAAAGCTTTCCCCATGCGCCACCCACACTCTCCACCAGTGAAGGGGCTTCCTAGTGTGTGGAAACCTTTCCTCCTTCACAGCTCCCTCCCACTGGTGCAGGTCCCATCCCTATTCTTTTGTCTCTGTTTTTTCTTTTGTCTTTTGCCCTACCCAGGTACGTGGGGAATTTCTTACCTTTTGGGAAGTCTGAGTTCCTCTGCCAGCGTTCAGTAGGTGTTTTGTAGTTGTTCCACATGTCGATATATTTTGATGTATTTGTGGGGAGGAAGGTGATCTCCACGTCTTACTCCTCTGCCATCTTGAAGATACCCTCAGGGCCTCCATTTCTAAAGTTTATTAATTTAGTAAAGCAGAATGCAATGTTTAGAGTTGGAAAGAGGGGCCTCCTGAGTGTTCGGAAAGACAGCGAGTCAGAAGCCCTGGGTCTGGGTCCTAGTTCCTCTCTTACAGAACTCAAACATAAAGTTAGGAACAAATAAGATAAAATGTATAAAAAAGTATTTTGTAAACTAAAAAGTGAAGGGGGCTGATGAAGTGATTAGATTACAGCTGCTATTTTCCCCTTGAGTTTTAACCACTGATAAAATAAGTTTTAATCTATAATTCACCTGGCCTCCCTATTGGTGAAATATAGTGTTTTCATAAGAACATGAAGGTGCTTGTTTTGCCAGCTGATGCAGTTTCTTCATATTTTTGAAGGTCAGACAACCTCCACCCAATTCCCAATCTTCAGTTCTCCCTTTGTTCCTTCAGCATCACTAAATCCACCTCACAAAATGCAGAACTGTATTATTACAAGGTTAATGATAGGGCTGAGGTAAGCCTGGTTGAGAGGATGGAAGTGAATCATTAATCAGTAATCCAAATTTGCGTTACTGTATGGTTTCATTGTTCTTCCGGGTGGGTTTGTGCCAGGTAGCCCCCAATCTAGGTGGAGTGAGTGGAAGTGGAGTAGTAGGGAGAAATGAAGGAAGGAGGGGAGTATGGTAGGGTTAGAGTGTATATGCAAAGTTCTTGCTCAGAAGGAGCTGCTCATAGACTAGAGGAAACAATATACTTGCAAAAAATATAATAAGTGGCTCCAGTAGCTCTGCTCTAGTGGAAGCCATCTGTGTCTCTTTCTGGAATTGGTATATTAACCCCTGCCTGGCCTCCGCCCTTATAGTCACACCTCTTCCTATGTGCATCCCACTTCAGCCACCAGGTCTACCAGGTCTGATAATTTTACTGTATCAGTCACAGACCCGACAGGAAACAAATGGCATGTGAAAATTATATCATTCACAGTGGGTTTAATAAGGAGACTATTTAAAATGGTGTGGACAGGATGGCACAGCCACTCAGGGCTAATAACAGTGAGAGAGATGATCCTTAAGCCTGGAGTAAGGAGTGGGGAAATGTTACTGGAAGCAGGAAGGAAAGAGAACTACAGAGCTGGCTTCCATAGAGGGTCAGAGATGTCAGTAGAGGGAAAAAGCCTGTCTGAGGTGATGCTGCAGGAAGGGAGCCTGGAAATAAGTACCATATCTTTACTTTCTTCCCTCCATCCCTCTCCTCTCCTGCTGGGACAGCTATTGATTAAACCAACCAGAGTGTAAGACCATTGATGTAGTGGACAAAGAGCAGAGCAGAAAGTAGATCTGCAAGGGCAAGCAACAGATATCCAGCACAGACCTTTTGTTTAAAGCCCATCTGTATGCTGGAAACACAAAGGAATGAAATTCTTTCCACCCTGGATGAAGCTGCTGTCAACAAAGATTTTGAAGAAAGGTAAACTACAAGGAATTTCCAACCCTGAGAATGCTGTAAGAAATTTATTTCCATTTATCTGTTCTTTCATCAGCCCTTCCCTGAAGGCCTTCTCTTTGACAAGCAGATGTAGGCCCTGAGGACCCTGAATTGCAGGGTGTATAATGAGACACAATCCTTACTGTCTATGAACTCATTATCTCTTTGCAGAGAAAGATGTGTTAAGTAGTGAACTACAGTACACAAGCCTCCAAGGTCTTCCTTTCAACGGAAGTTTCTTTCCAAGTACCGAAATGCCCAGCTCATAAAGCACAATTAGGTGTGTCCATCTTTGCACATATTGGATGGTAACTGGTTTGGACAGCAGCCTATGTTCATTAGGCTTAGAAACTTTCCTTGTCAGTTAATTTGATTAATATCAGAGAAAACTCAATTAGACTTGTCAACTTTTTGCATATGACATTTAATATCTATTAAAATGATGTCACCTCCATCAGCCAGGGGCCTTATTTTCAGTTTCTATACACCATCAACTTGAGAATGATGAACACTCAAACAAGGGTGATGAAAAATGTATTCCTGTCATTCTCTCCACAGTCTAACATAATGAAGTGAAAACAGTTATCCTGTTAATTTGTCCCTAACTCCCATTTTCCTAGAAAACTGTACTTGAAAGAAGAATATATAAGGCTGAAGGTTAATTGTCCAAATAGTACTAAAGAGAGAGCCAGGGTAAGAGAGCCTTTATAAGGGTAGGGAGGATAATTAGATTAGTGGGATTGTTCGGAGGTTATTTATATACCTGATTATCACTTCCAAACAACTACACCATTTCAAGGTTAAAATGAGGCTATGAGCTCCACAAAGAATATCATTACAGTCCTTAACAAAATAGAAAAGAATGTAAAACTGTATTTACTAGTGGAATTTCTTTATATTAGAAGCTTTAAAGCTCTAGATAAAATTACTGTAAGACATGTAACACACATGGAAGTGTAACTATATTTCTATATCCTTTCAAAGAAGAAAAAAAAGCCTAAAGATCTCTGTATTTAATGTCTGTGTTCATTTTGCTTTTGTACAGTAACTTCTGTTTCTTGTGCCTGCTCCACAATTTACATTCTATCTGTTGGAAAGCTCAAATAATTGGCTCTCAGAAAGGGGTATATTGATCAGATTTGTTTGGAAGATCTCCTTCAAAATACACACATTCACATCCTGATGCAGTAGATGAGGGTGGAGCCTTGGAGTTCCCATTTTGTAATGTATAAACAGCTTATTTTAATGGACACCTTCAAATAGGAAAGAAGACACTAGAATGTCCCCCAATACTCCATGCTATTTCACATTTCTGGGTATCTGCTCAGATTTTTTCATGAACGTTCCTCTTGCTTGTTTGCTTGGCAAATGTCTAACACTTCTCTGAAGTCTAACAATTTCTCTGAAGCCTTTGCCATCACTCACAGATAATGACCCCACCATCTTTATATTTAATATAATTTTATTTATTTTTTAAAAACATCTTTATTAGAGTATAATTGCTTTACAATGGTGTGTCAGTTTCTGCTTTATAACAAAGTAAATCAGTTATACATATACATATGTCCCCATATCCCTTCCCTCTTGCATCGCCCTCCCTCCTTTAAACATAAACATTATTGTTTTGAATTGTGAATGGTATCCAGAGAAAACAATAATTTGAAAAGACACATGCACCCAGTGTTCATAGCAGCACTATTTACAGTAGCCAAGACATGGAAGCAACGTAAATGTCCACTGACAGATGAATGGATAAAAAATATGTGGTACATATACACAATGGACATATACATATGCACTCAGCCATAAAAAAGAATGAAATAATACCATTTGTAGCAACATGGATGGACCTAGAGATTATCATACTAAGTGAAGTAAGCCAGACAGAGAAAGACAAATATCATATGATATCATTTATATGTGGAATCTAAAAAAATGATACAAATGAATTTATTTACAAAACAGAAACAGAGTCACAGATGCAGAAAACAAATTTATGGTTACCAAAGGGGAAAGGCAAGGGGGAAGGATAAATTGGGAATATGGAATTAACAGATGCACGCTACCATATATAAAATAGATAAACAACAAGGATTTACTGTATAACACAGGGAACTATATTCAGTATCTTGTATTAAACTATAATGGAAAATAATTGAAAAAAATAACAGATATATACACATATATATGTATAACTGAATCACTCTGCTGTACACCTCAACCTAACACAACATTGTAAATCAACTACACTTCAATTTAAAAAATCCAAATATAAAAGAGAAAAGATCCTCTTACAGAAAAACGAAACAAAACAAAACACTGTGAGTTTGTTGAAGGCAGGAAATGAGTTCTGCCTTTGTATTCTGAGCAACAGTGTCTAGCGCATAGTATGGTCAATAAATGCTGGTGACTAGGATTGAACTGAATGGATATTGAATATATTTAGGTCATCTATTACTTCTTTGACTTTGCTACTCATAATTCATCTCTGCTCAAAGATTATTTATGCAGCACTTAAAAATTTAGAAGCCCCATGTGATTCCGACTAACTGGGACAGTATATTATTAAAAAGAAAGGGAAGTAAGAAATCTACCATTCTAAATCTTCTAGCATCTGTAAGAGATATTAAATTAGATTCAATTTAACCACTGGCGTGGCTTACGGAGTTTTTTCCTTCATTATCCTTTTTTCTCACTATCTCAGACCTTGCAGCTACCCAAGCCTTTTTCTCCCTAGCTTTCACTTTTCCTAATACCCTACCCACATGGGGTCTTCTCTTTTCCTCTCCTTCCTTGTTTCTTGCTGCTACTCGTTCTCACTCTCTTCTCTCACTTTCCTCCAAATTTAAGACTCCAAGTGTCATACCTGCGCTCAATATCCTTTTCCCAAAATTCAGCCCAATACCTCTCTGGTCCTAATTCTGCAACTTGATCTGTGACTTTGAACAAACTCATAATTAGCCCTCAGTCCAATTCCTCACTAATGAATAGTCCTCTGAAAAATATTTTCATTTTTGAGTTTCAAAATGTCAAAATAGGATGATAAAATTTGTAATGTATTTTAAATGTTTACATTTTATGAATGAACCCATTTAAGATAAAGTAGAAATGTATTCCAAGAATAATTACAGGATTTATAAAAATCCTTGTTCATGGTACATCACAGGCAGTGTGTTTTGACAGTGGAAAACAAGTTAAATGTTATTTTCCTTTAATACGTCCAGTATATCCCTGTATCTGGATGTCTAACCTCATTTAGAGAAAACATCAAAAAGACTTCATGTGGGGATTGTTTGTAAAAGGACAGCCCAAATTTTCCTTCTGACCCTAACTCTCACTGACGCTAATAAAGATCAGAGAGGAAAATACATGTGGAAATATTTTGTGTCAAATCTGGATTCAAATCATGGCTTTTCCACTTCTTAGTATTGTGATCTTAGGCAAAGACTGAGCTTTCACTTCCAAAGAGGGCTCTCTTACATTTGAAAAGATACAGTTATGTTTTTCCTTTCCTGAAGAATTACTGTTTCCCAAGAAGAGGGTGTGGAAGGAATATATAGGAGTGCCTGACTAGAGTAAGAAAGTAAATACCAGAAAGTCATATGGGAGGGCTCTGGAGTCAGATGACTTATTTCCAGTGGCAGACAAGTTACTCCCTGGCTGGATAACTTCAAGCAAGTGACTTAGCCTCTCTGAGACTCATTTTTCACATCTGTTAAGTGACCATTATAAAAGAATATATTTCACAGGGCTGTTATGAGGATTAAATGGATTAAATGAGATAATACATGAGCATATTAACTCAGTGTCTACATAGATTGAATAATTGACGTGTGTGTGTCTTTACTTGTGTCTGTGTGTGTGTGTGTATGTTGGTTTAATCCCATCTGTGCATCTGCCTTTGTGTGGAGACTGGGCACACTTAGAAGGGATGAAAGAATTGTCGATGAAAATTAGTCAGTAGTCAATCTATGAAAGAAGTGGAAATTTTATTTGAACCAAATTTGAGGATTATAACCAGCGAACAGCAACTCAGATAGCTCAGCGAACTGTTCCACCCATTAGAAGTCAAGACACGGTTATATAAACTTTTTAAGACAGAGGGCTGTACGTTAAATGACGTATCATTGACAGTTTACATAATCCAGATCTAAGTACCATGTTACACCTTAAGGAATCAAGAAGGAATATTATCTTTAAGGAGTTGCCTTGTTGATGCTAGGAGAATGTTGCTTTTTATGGTCGAGCAGGTATTTCTGCCGATGGGGAAGTTTTGGTTGACGTATAATGTAGATACACAATGCACAGTACAGGGGAGAGAGGATGCCAAAGGTCAAAGAAGTTTTTTATGTTTAAATTTTTCTTGTCTTGCCATAAAATGTGAATTTTATTTCACAGAATGATAAAGGAAAATGCTGGGGGAAAGGATTTGGCAGTGACAACCAATCTGTGGATTAGACAGGCAAGACTCCAGTATCAGTTCAGTATATGAGCTGTACTGTAAGGGGTTCAGGAAGGACAATAATGACTTCACCTTTGTCTATTCAGTTCATTGATATAACCCAAGCATCTGAAATAGTGTTTAGCATATAATAGTTGCTCAATAAGTGCTGTTGAAGTTCCTATGCTAACTAACCTAACATCAATGTTTGCTGAAATAATAATAACAGCAATAATAATAATAACTTACATTTATTGATCTCTTACATGTCCTACAGTCCTCTAAAGTCTTTATGTGTATAATCTCATTTAGTTTTCATTTTCACACTTTTATTCCTACTATTTTTCAGGTAAGAGAAATGAGATATAGGGAAGTCACTTGTGTGTTCACACCAGATAAAAAGTGGTGAGGCCAGGATTTGATCCCAGCAACTGTGGTCAGGGCAACTGAGCCTGAGGAATATTGTTGATCCTCTTTGTTTCTAGCTTTAAGCTTAATAATGTCCCTGGAAAAAATGTAATGATTGTGGAATAGGAACAAGGCTCAGTTTGCTCATCTGCAATTAGAGATCATAGTACTTGTCCTCCCTGTCAAGAAAAATAGGTTTGAACATCAATTAAGCTAAGGTGAATTACCATGAAGGATAGTACATTTTATATTCTCTATACTGTAATATAACTGAAAGAACATTGACTTTGGAATTCAAATTTTGGCCCATTTTACTTAGTTTTATGGCCTTGGGCAAGTCATTATGTCTTGCCTTTCTCATCTGTAAAAATAGGAAATATTATACAGACTTTGAGGTTATGATCATCACAAATGAGATAAAGCATATAATAATCCAAAAAAACAAAAATAAAAACATTGCCTAGCACATGTACAGACAAGGACTAAATGCTATTTCTTTTTATGTAGAGTGGTCTGTCTGATCAGCACCAGTAATTAATTACTCAGTGAATGCTGCATTTTTTTTAAAATGTAGCAAGACTGTGATGAACATTTCTTGAGTGCCTACTATGTGCACATCTCACATAGAGAAACTCAATAAATATAGCTCCTTACCCCCCCCCCACTCCTCTGTCTCTGCAGTCACTTCCAGAAATCCATCTCCACTTCCTGCTCAGTACAGTGTGTCCCCCTGGCCTCACCCAAGCAGCCCCTCTGACTGCTTTCTGCCTCATCATCTGTAAAAGTAACATGTGTTTTCAGTCTTGAGCTCTAATGAATATTTATGGTATAATTTATGCTCGTGTGAAGCACACAATGGCTCCTTTTTGCATTGTTAAGAGATCTGGAATTTTGTGTACAGAGAGGCAGTATTAGTGCTTAGTTTACCTGGTTGACATTAAGAAAATGTGGGTTGTAAAGTTTAGCGGAGTGGGACTCCAGGGCCTGATTCACAAAGCCTAGAAACCCCTTCACAAAGACTTTTGTTTTTGTCTTTCAGTTTCACATTTTGTTCCAAGAAACCGTTGATCCCATTTGACTTAAATATTAACTTTAGAACATTTTAGCAACTCATTAAGTCTTTTTTTTTTCTCACTTCACTTGCAGATGGAGTTCATTACAGTCAAGCTGGAGGGAGTCCTATAATAAACACACATTCTCTCTCTCTCTCTCTCTCACACACACACACACACACACACAAGCAAGCACACTGTCCTTGTAAGACGCATGTGACAAAATTTATATTCTATGTGTAGACCAGTGGTTCTCAAGGTGGGACAAGGGACACTTAGCAGTGTCTGTAGACTTTTTTTGCAGCTACAATTGCAGGGCGCTACTGGCATCCAATGGGTTGAGGCCAGTGATGATGCTAAATACACTACAGTACACAGAAAAGCCTCCACAACAAAGAATTATCCAACCCTATATGTTCCCAATACCAAATTTGATAAACCTTTGTGTAGGCTAAAGAAAAAGTATTTTATCCATGATTCTGTTTCTAAGTCTATGTATAGCCATCGCTGAAAAAGATTAATATCAATCTCTCCACCAATTTGTTTTCTGCCCTCAAAGAACCCAAGCTCCACACTGAATGGTTTTGAACACATACAAGGCAAGACTGAATCCTAGTGTCACAGTATTTTTGCTCTTGCACATAGTACTTCATATGACTGATCCTCAGTTTTCTCACCTGTAAAATGATTATTTTTAAAAAATGATAATACCTACCTTAGAGGTCTGTTATGCAGATCAAATGAAATAATGTATTTACAGCCCTGAAAGTGTCTGATATGTAGCAGCCTCCTGAAAAGTACTGTCATATAACTGAAAGGATCGGCAGAGACCTTTAAAACTGGCCTACTCAACTCCATGAACCAAGTTCTCATGAACACTCAGGGACAGTCTCCCTTTTTACACAAAACTTCCATCTACAAGAGGAGGACATAAAATAGAGGAACACTCAAGAGTGTTGTGTCAGCACCCCAAAAGCCTTACATAGGAGTAGGGGAAAGACTTGCCCAAGAAGAAGATGACAGACTTAAATTTAAATTTTTATGATTCTATAAGTGAGTTATCTAACATGGACTCAAAAAAAATCTGTTAACTTATTTCACATTCACTGGTCTTAAGTCATTTATTCCCTCAAGAAACCGTTTCTATTCCTATCATTAGTGATTGCATTGATGGTTTAATTAAAATTTGAACATTTCATCCAGTTTCAGCCACCTGCTGTCTTTTATATCCACTCATATTTCAGAAGCACAGAATGTTCCCTTTTAGAAGTTGGCCCTATCTGCCGTATTTGGAACAAGAACCCAAAAAGGCTGTGTTGATGGAGGTTGGCAAATGTCCATTGATCTGAGTTCATGACAAATATGTGACTTCCACACCCAAAAAGTATAGGCCCAGAAAGGTGTCCTTAATTACAACAATCACAGGGAAATCTCTAGTTAAAAGGCTTTACTGTTAGTGGCGTAAAGTCAATCATCTCATTAGTTATGAATCTATTTGTGTTCATTTTAGCAACTGAGTAGATATTTAGATCAATGTATTCTTAGCCTGCAGTTTCCTATTCCTGATAAAGATATTGAACTAACATTGGAGGGGTGAACTATTTTTAAATGGGAAACAGTATGCCATTTGTGTGCTCACTAGATAATGATATTCCTGATTTGTAGCTATTATGGAAAATTAAAAGAAGAGATGAAATTGCAAACTGCCAGAAGAAACAAAAGGAATGGGTGAGAAAGGTTGGAAATAACTCCAGGGTTTCTACCTGAGGCTGGAATTATTACTGGTATGCCTCTTTTGAATTGTGTCCGGCTGATGGATGTATGGAAGGTGTACATTCATTGTATGTGTCTGTCTCTCATGGTCGGCTCTGAATACTTCAGGGACAGAAGAGAATTTGAATCATCTTAGTACACCCAATGTCCAGCACTATGCTTGCCTACGACAGGCATTTAATAACTATTTGTTGAATAAATATTCTTTTATAGACTCATTAGGAACCAGGACACTGTGGTCTCTGGTTCATCACCCCTTCATCCAGTTGGCAAGGCCAAAAACCTGGAATCACTCTTGACCCTTCTCTTTATTCACACCCCACATCTGACCCATGAACAAGTTATGTTTGTACTACCTTCAAAACACATTCCTAAATTCATGACTTCTCTCCACTTCCACTGTGTCCTCTCTCATCCAAGATACCCTTTCTCCCTGGAGCTACTCTAAGTGTCCTCTTATCATATACCACTTCCATTCACATCATGCCATCTCCCAGGGACCAGAGTGAGTCAGTTGCTCCTCTGCTCAAAATCTTCCAAGGGTTTCCTACCTCACTCACTGTAAAAGCTAATGTCCTTACAAAGAATGACAAAACCTGGATGGATACCTCTCTCTCTTATTCACTCTTTTCCAGCCAAACTGGCCTTCTCGCTGTTCTTCAAAATACAAGCAAGCTCCCATCTCAGAACTTTGGCCCCTTCTGTTCCCTCTGCCTTGAATAGTCATCTGTAAGAATTCACTTGGTTCATACCTTTTCTTCATTCAGATCTCCACTCTACATCACTCTAAAATATAGTAGCCCCACTCACTCTTTATTCTCTTCTCTTGTTTTATTGTTAATCCATAATAGTTATCCCATCCAGAAGTATATGTGTGTATATATAAATACATTAAGTTCAGGGAATATATATGTATATATATATGTAAACATATATATATATTTTTACTGCCTGTTCCCCTCACTAAAATGTAAGCTCCTGTGGGCAGGGACATTTTCGTTTACTGCTAGAGTGACAGGAGCTGCTTAATCATATGCTGAATGACTAAATGGACAAAAAGGAGGCCAGTGAAGTTGGGCCATAAGTGACCAAAGGGAAGAGTGGACCACAGTAGGCAGTATGTGGAGGGCAGATTGTGTTGGTCTGTAAATCATACTGTGGAGTTTGAATTTTATTCTAAAGGTCAATAGAAAAGTTCTTTAAGGGTTTTATGTTGCACAGTGACAAGATACAAATTCTGATTTTGAAATATTAGTTACTTTGTAATAAAATAAAGTAAGTCAGTTACTGGGTATATAGTAGATAGAAGGAGAACAAGAGTGGAAATAGAGAAACAAGTTAGCAAGGTTTTGAAGTAACACAGGCAAGAGATGAAGACGGTGTGGTCTAGAGCAGTGCCTATGGAAGGGAAAGAGAGGTGGATCGGCCTGAAGTCTACTTCAGAGACAACAGGACCTGATGTTGAACAGAATATGGAACAGGGGGAGGTAAAGGAAGGAGAGAGAGCAACTAGGGTTACTCCTTGGTTTTTGGCTTGAACAACCTAGTGGATGACATTTTTTATCAGGGAAGACTGGAGGAACAACATTTTGTATGAGGGAGTCAAAAGCTCTGTTCTGAAAACTTTTTTAAACATTCTGAGTTTTAAGTGACTACTGGATATTGAAATGAAGATGGTCCAGAGACCTTGGATATCTAAACCTGGAAGTGAAAGAGATCTGGGGTGCAGTTATATATTTGAGATCCATAAAACTATAGATGGTACTTAAAGTCATGAGACCAAATGAGATTATTTAGGGAGAGAAATAAATAGAGAAGAAGCCCTAACCCCCATTCTCACTGTAAATAGAATGGAGTAAATACTCTTGCAATCATTTCAGCCTATTACTTAAGCAGATGACATAAGAAGATGCAGAAGACAGTCTAACAGGGAATGCAAACTGCAAAAAAAGGCTGATGATGAAAAAGAGAACCATAGGTCTACATTAACAAGTGAAGGAATCAGAGCTGTTTGAGAGAAAGGACACAAAAGAGGTGTTGGATAGTTTAAAATTATAAGGCCAAAAGAGTTGAGGTCTCAATGTAGTCCAAGAATTGTCAGAGTGGTAGCATTTGAGAATGTGACCTAAAAATTCAGGAAGTAGAGAATGTGACACCATGAACATCCCTGCTCCGATGTTGCCTTTTGCAATTTAGCCATTTGTTCTCAATCTCTGTTGATGTCACCACTCATGTTGACTTCAATTACAAATCTTTATCAATTAATGTGTTTGAAGTGCTGTTTCTCTAAGATTCTCTAAATGTCTCTTGCTAATTACTTATAACTAAAAAAAGGCTCTCCTATCTCATTGTTTGCCTAGCATCACAAGCCTCTCTTTCTCAGTCCTGTTCTGAATACTTAGTGCCCTGTTACCATCTCTGCCTACTTCTCCTGAGTTTCTGTGCTTCCCCAAGGCAGTGAGCAAGGTATGCTGTTTGAGAAAAGAACAACTTGTTGGTTGAGGTCCTAGCTGAAAAATAGCTCCCTACCACGCAGCACCATGTTACTTCCTGTGTAATGCCATTTACTTCTCTTTGTGCATGAATATCTCCAGAATAATCCTATTTAATCACTTTAGTCTATATTAGTGCCTGGCACAGCAAACAGCTGAGTAGGTGCTAAATAAATACTTGTTGAGTCATTTGATGGATTGGTGCCTTTAACACCTGCATCTCTCATCCACATCTCACATTAACCAAAAGAGAGCCAAAGATGAAGTTTAAGGAAATCTAAACAAAGTGTGATCTCTAAATTTAAAAATATTCATCTTTTTAACAATGGAGACTTTCTTGAGCAAACATACTCTAGACATTTGCTACTGTTTTCCGTATTTTTATTTGTATTATTTAAAAGATACAATTACTTATAATGCATGACCTATTTATAAGTTAACACTATTTGTTCTTGCAAAATAATGCATGCATTGAATGTCTCCTCCAGACCTACTGCTGCTTTACTTTTTTTAAAAAAAAACAGACATTTCATTAAAATCTTTGTTCCTTTAAAGATTATCATTATTTGGTCACTCCCTCTTGCAGGAAATCCTGGTTGCTGATACATGGCATAAAAAGTAGGCTGGTTCAGACAGTTAGACTTCTAAGGGACAGAAGCTAAAGTCCACCCCTATCACAACACCCACAAGAGTGCATGACAAATAGCAGTTGCTCAATAAATATGCCTAAATCAATTAATGGAGAGACAGTCTCTTATAGGAGCTGCAGCTCCCACTAGTAGCAAGAGAGAATGGAGAGCTGAGAATCCAGTGATATTTGCTTGTGAGTGTGTGTGCATGGTGGAAGGGTAGCACCAAATCAAAGAAGATCAAACCAGAAGATCATATCAAAACTGAAATACAGAATACAAAGACAGGAAGTTAAAAGTTTGGGAAAAGGAAAAAAAAAAGTTTGGGAAAAGGAAACCAAGGGAGTCAGGCAGTCCTCTTTGACTAGCTGACACTGAGCTATTCTCCCTTCATTAGCTCTTGATGGTCTATGGGCGGCAATCATTGCATTTAATGGTCCAGAAGAAGAGAAATCATCATATTTAGCGATGGCACTTGTGAAGATTAAGAATATACTTTGAAGTGGACATAGAAGTACTTGCATCAGGTCGAGATAAGTGAGGCACCATAGAGTTTCATCAATGGGTTTGACATCTCAGGGTACTGGGGAGAAATTTTCTTTTATGATAGAAAGAAACAGGCTATGTAGTAGTTTGAGTGTTTTATTAGACCAGCAATGATAAGGGGACCCTCCAATAAACTGTGTTCATTCAACAACATTTACTGGGTACCTACTGTGGAGGTGGCACTATTCTTGGCACTGGGAATAAAGTCTGGACAAAGCAAAATACCCACCCGCCCTCATAAAGTTTCTATTCTCGGGAGTTGGTTGATCTGTTGGAAATGTGAAGTTCCCAGGCTAACTGACTTAACACGTGAAAAAAAAAAAAGCGTATCATTATATGTGTGCACTAACATTAAAAAACTGACAGTATTACCTGCTTAATATTGACATTGACATCTGTTAACCATGTCTGCAATTCTGTGTGATATGTGAGTGTTAGAGATTTAAATTTCAGAAATGACCTCAATTCTGGGAGGCCAGAAAGAAGGGCTAGATATTTTGTCAAGTGAAAAACTGAAGCACAGAGTCTAACCTGTAGTAGATGTTCAATCAATGTCAATTTACTTCTCCTTTTTTTCTTCTATTGCATCTTTTTTCCTTATAAAGTTATGAGGACCGCCACCATGTTTAAAGCTGGGAGAAACAAAAACACATACACAAAGTCTATAAGAAAGAAGTTTTAAAATATGTACTGATATGGGATGTTTTATTCAAGTGGGTAACCTAGTTCAACCCTAATGCAGAGACAGGCAAAAGAGAGGAAGAGATCCCTTCAGACATGATTTACTGTCAATCATTTTTCGGCCAGTGGCTGAAGGGCAAAGGAAGTGCAATAGTTCTCATCCTGCTGATTAAATCAAAAGCACATAGGTTTGAAGGGCAAGGATGAAAGATTAAGTTAAATCATAGAAATTCAAGCAGAGGAAATAATTAAATTGATCAGCCTATCCCCTACCAGAGAAGGGGGACATTTTTAGAATACTACTTTGTCATCAGTGTGGTGTTAACAATCCAATGTTTAAGTCCCATTCAATTCATTCATTCAACAGATATTTATCAAGTGCCCACTATGTGGCAGATATTTATCAAGTGCCCACTATGTGGCAGAAACTGTTCTATGCACTGAGAATAAAGCTATGAGCAGTCAAAGTCTGTAGCTTCATGCAGCTTATAATGAAATCCTGGGAATAGACAATAAAAAAATACATAACTAATAGTAGTGATAAGTGTGAAGAAAAATAAGTTAGGCTCAGAAGTCCCAGAACATTACTTATATCACATTCTGTGGGTCAAGTAAGTTATTAAAGCCAGAAAAGATTCAGTGGGAGGAGAAAGAGAATTAGACTCCACCTTTTAAAGAGAGGAATAGCCAGAATTTACAGTCATCTTTTAACCACCACAGACACCTTTAAAGGTTGTGAGAAGAGGGGTGATAGGGTCTAACATTTTAAAAGGCTTCCTCTGATTACTACTATGTAATCAACTGGGGAGGGGAGGGTGCAGGGGTAAGAGTGGGCAAATCCGTTGTCCATTTCATCCTAATTTACTCCCAACTTTTGGACCTCTTGATTCTCACTAGCAAAGTTATGAGAAAAAAAGTAGTAAGAGGGCAAGCACATGACTCAGTACTGCATACTGGTAGAATTTTCACGTGGGATATAATGTGTGATTCAATTTCATTCGCTCATTCACCAAATATTTTATCAGCACCTATTATGTTCCAGTCACTAGAGACACTGAGATGGGCAGCTACAATCCCTATCTTCAAGGAACTTGCCATCTAGTTGGGGGAAAAGACAAATAACATATAAATTTCAACATACTTTCCAAATGTTATAGTGTTCGAATTTTGGTTTCTCAATATTCACTGTAAAAGGTCAACCTAATTATCCACTTATTTTCGAAGTGTAAACATCCACCCTTTTTTCACAGTATAGAATAGCTACTTTTCAGTCTCATCATAGATTGTAATCTCAAAATTACTCTTAAACTGAAATTTATGAAAGCCCAAATTAGCAACCAATGATGTGTCTAAAGTGTGTGGATCTCTCCACTACAAGAGGAATCATGGGGAGGGAATTGAACCATTCGCAGGCAATACTTTACTTTGACCATATCAGCCTAGACCCTCTCCTGACTTGTACTTTAACTGTACATCCATAGTTTTTCCACTTAATGACATTATTCATTCTTAAGGTCCAGCTAAACATGCTACCTCTTCCACAATGCCTTCTCTGATTCTCTTCAGTGAAACTCCCACAGTAGATTGCTTTTACCTCTGTTTAATGTATTTAAACATGTATTTAATGCTTCCTTTTATACATAATCAATGGCAATCATTAATAAAGTAAAAGAGGTGTAGAACTATACTTTTTAAGCACCTATTCTGTGTCCAGCACTAGGAAAGATACAGTGTCTACATTTCCCTGATGTTAACAGAAATTCTTGAGAGATAGTTAATATCACATCCATTTATAAATAAACTGAGGTTCAGAGGTTTTAAATGACTTTACTTGGAGTTACACAGTTCACAGTTTATTATAAGACCCAGGCTTCAACCTTAGTTCAGTCCTTGTAGTGCATAGAATAGTGTCCCCCCAAAATTCATGTCTACTAGGGACCTTAGAATGGGACTTATTTGGGAATAGGGTCTTTTTAGATGGAATTAAGATAAAGACTGAGATGAGGTCATACTGGATAAAAGTGGGCCTGAAATCCAACAAGAGATTCCCTATAAGAGTGGGGCCAGAAAAAGGCACAGGAAGACACAGAGGGAAAAAGGTCATGTAAAGATAGAGGTAGAGAGTGGAGCTATGCTGTCCAGAAAATTCTAAGAGCCACCAGAACCAGCAAGGAACAGGAAGAATTTTTCCCTAGAGCTTTCAGAGGGATTGTGCTCCCACTGACAGCTTGATTTTGCCCTTTTGGTCTCCAGAACTGTGATAAAACAAATACCTATTGTTTTAAGCCATCCAATTTGTGGTACTTTGTTATGGCAGCCCTAGCAAACTAATACAGCCCTAAAGCCCATTATCTTGTCCTTAAACCTCTTCCCATTCCAGGATTACACTTTGATTTGTTCCAGGAATTTAGGGTAACATTTTACCTTTGACTTTAGACTTTGAATGATATCACCCCACCCCACCAAACGTCTCCTGAAAAAATGTAGGAATGATAGAGAGAAATATTTCAGGATGATTTTGATTGCAAGTTGCAAACATTCAACTTAAACTAGAGTATTTTGAAGGGGAAGTTTATTGGCTCCTATTCCCAAATGGAAGAAGAGCAAGGATGTAGGGAGACCTCCATTAAGACAGGAACCAGGGTTTGGGACTCCACCAGGTTTCTCTCTGCATCCCCCATCCTTCCTTTCCTCTGCCTCTTGCCTTCATCTCTCAGCCAACTGAGAGGCAGACAGCACCTGGGGCACAGGTCTTGCCAAGTTAGATCACCATGAAGAAAGGGACTTTTTCCTGATTTCGAACTTGAAAATTCCTAAGGAAGGTGTGTGATTGGTCCAATCTGGACCACGTGCTCACACTCATAGCAAAGAGGAAGCGTTCTGAGTTTCACTGTTCCCACTAGGACCATGTGGTTATAGCAGGCTCAAGAAACCTTCCCCCCAGAAGTAGGATGCTATTATCAGGAAAGAGGTGTGTAACTGAGGCAGATATAAACACAGATATTAATGTAGATCATTTTTATGTAGATGATACTCAGCTATATTCTCAGATAAGACTTTTGCTTGCATAAGGCCCAAAAGACATAAAGCCAAAATATAGACTTAATGACTACAAGCTTCCAAGCCACTCAATATGAGTGTCAATAAAGATGTTAGACTGTAATATAAAGCTTTTTTTCAAAAGAGCTAGTAGCTGGTGAGAACTCTTTTGAATAGACGTGGAAACACAAGCAGTAGAAGTTTCATTATCCAGATTATATCACAGAGACTTAGCTGGTGGAAGAGCGGTTCTAATAAATAATAGTGATTTGATCTTTTTTCAAATATTGCAGATTGCAGTATCTTCAGAGCTAACTTCCTCTCTGATTGCAAAGACAGCATTGAACATAACAAAAGAGAGAAATGAGAGGGTAGAGCACGAACTGCTTTCCAGCAATGCCTGGTCCTCCACAGGACTTGGCAGGCTGTCTGGGGCAGGAGATGGAATCCCTGCACCAAGTCATCTGCCTTCCTTGGAGGGCCATTCAAGTCTTCCTTTTGCCAAATGTTGGACAAATTCCAAAACATTTACCTCTTTGCTAGATTTGGTCATCTCTTAAGGAGAAGATGGTTTGTGTCCAGAATTGGATTAATCTTAGAAGGTCCTTTCCTCTAACATACAAATACATGTGTCCCCAGACGAAAAAGCAACAGCTATGATGACACTATTTTGGAGCAGAAGTGACGTCAGGCTAGCTCATATTAAGAGCCAGAAACCATGTCACTCCCCCAGGGAAGCCTTCCTGGTGATTGGTGGGACTTTGTTATGCCCCTTAAAATGTAGCAGTTTATATATTTTTGTTTCTTCACATTAGGCTGAGTGTGTGTCTTCAAGTTAGGGATCTTCCCTTCTTTTTTTTTTTTTTTTTTGCGGTACGCGGGCCTCTCACTGTTGTGGCCTCTTCTGCTGCGGAGCACAGGATCTGGACGCGCAGGCTCAGCGGCCATGGCTCACGGGCCCAGCCGCTCCGCGGCATGGGGAATCCTCCCGGACTGGGGCACGAACCTGTGTCCCCTGAATCGGCAGGCGGACTCTCAACCACTGCACCACCAGGGAAGCCCGGGATCTTCCCTTCTTTATGTTTATGTCTCCAGTCGGTACATAGGAGTGACTCGATGCGTTTGTTTCAGTAAAAAGCTGAAAGAGGCAAGGAACTGAGGAGAGATAGAGGGAAGAAGTTGAAATTAAGTTACTTTTTTTTCTATTTCTCACTGGAAGAGAAGAAAAAATGAGCAAAGAAGGAGGATTCATAGGAAATGATTGTGTATCTCATTCCAGACACTTAGGCAGTTTACACTCTTTGCTTCATTTTTATCATCCCCAGAGTGCCTCTATTTCCTGAATTATTTCTGTAGTAAGGTTGGATATTAATACATAACCCACTGGAGTTTGTACTGTTATCTCTACTTTGCAGGTGAAGAAGCTTAGGCTCAGAGAAATTAAGAGAATAACCCAAGGTCACATAATTAATAATGTTTTATTCTCTGTCTTTGGTCCACTAAGGGTTTGAGACAACTTAATGAGATTAATAGATATATAACGGAAATATTGACTAATATTGGGTCAGGGAGATGGCCTATTAGTTACAAGTGGGCCTGGATTTCACATCCAGCTCTGGCAGACTCTGAAGGCCCTTTCCTTTACCAGCATCACACTGAAAACAATGCAAATAATTGGGTCCTACATTGCATAGAGCATCATTACAGACTAGAAGCATACAAAGAGGCTGTCAGGGGATATAAAATTAAACATGTGTTTTCCTTGTATGAGTGACACTTACTAGAGTGTTTGAATGATTTTCAGTCATTTAGAACGTAGATTTGATTTGTATGTAGGTGGATTATCAGAATGAGGAGTGTTAAAATATCAGTCTAATGGCAGACACCCCACCCTGAGTCCCATCCCAATTCTCCATTGTAATAAAATAATCAACCATTCCTTAAAGATACCATGATTACCATTGTAGTCAGATGGATGGCTCAGCATCTCCTGGCTTCTACCAGGTGGTCCCAGCACTGCTGCTTCCTCACCTGAAGGTCTTTGTCAAGTCCAAGGAGCCATCACCAGACTGAAGCCCTTCAGATGATGGCTTTCATTTGTAGGAATACTGTCTTTAGAGGAAATAAACAGAAAATTTGATATGTGTGTATATATATGCACATGTATATACACACATAAATTCATATACATATATATATACACATGTAAAATTTTCCTCCTGGCTCCAGGCCCTTCTTTACCCACCTGCACAGGGCTACATCATGGGTCTTGGCACACTAGGGGGTCTTCCACCTGGGGAGCCTAAAACTCTCATAATATACTCTTTTGGTAGCCTCCTCCCTTCTAGTTCCATCTCCAACTCTCCACTATATATATCCCTACCCTAGTAGTTATTGACTTGATATCTAATTCTAAATTTACTCCCTAGATGAATGCCAGAGGAATCTGAAAAATCTCTAAAAATCTGGTTTCAAGCCATACTATATAACTGCTTAAGTTTTGCTTTTGACATTTCATTGAGATAGATAGTGGATGGTTGCTTCTTGTATAACAATCTCATCCACGTATTTTTATACACATTTCCACAGACCTTTCATTTCATGGGATAAGGTGATGATTGTGGTGGGGAGGATAATACTAGTGATCATAACAAGTGAAAATATAAAAGTTACTGAACTACTCTGTGCCAGGCACTGCACGGGGTGATTTTAATATTTTATGTCCCTCGATCCTCCAGAAAGCTTGTGAAGTGGTAATTATTATTCTCATTTTAATAACAAAATCTCAGATTCTCAAAGGTTAAGTTACTTCCTCATGCTGACTTGGCCTTAAAGGTGAAGAGGTGGAATTTAAATTCATGAGATCTAATTCTAAGTGTCAAATTCCTTCAGCATCCCAGCACTTGTCTCTTAGGTTCTACACATTTCATGGACACTTCCTACTTAGAGGCTAGAAATAGAGAGCAGAGTTCATATTTCTTCCCATGGCTCATAGGAGTCAGGCCACTAGAACAAAATAATGAGCTTTATTGAGGTAAGGACCACATCTTAGGCACTGAACACTTATGTGGTGATAGGGGGTATATAAGACCCACTCTTTAGTAGGGGAAACACATTAATCAATAAATGTGAACAATTTCATTGCAAAAAGGAATGAATGTTAAAGGCTGTTATGAGGGATCCTGACTAGTTGGAGAATCAGAAAATAAATGGATTGGGGGAAAATAAGTTCTCAAATGTAGGAAATGACAGCTGAATGAGAACTTGGTGGTTCCAAGTCAAGGTGACTGTGGTTATTGTTCAGCAAGGAAGTTGAAGAGCTTCTCAAGATAAAGGAAGGATCTGGGGACTTCCCTGGCGGTCCAGTGGTTAAGACTTCACCTTCCAATGCAGAGGGTGTGGGTTCAATCCGTGGTCAGGGAGTTAAGATCCCACATGCCTCACGGCCAAAAAACCAAAACATAAAACAGAAGCGATATTGTAACAAATTCAATAAAGACTTTAAAAATGGTCCACATCAAAAAAAAAAATCTTAAAAGAAAAAAAAGATAAATGAAGGATCTGGGTGAGGACCAGTTCATATAGGGCCTTAGCATTTTGCTACTAAATCCAAGATCATTGGGAAGTCATCATAGAATTTTTTAACATCTTTATTGGAGTATAATTGCTTTACAGTGGTGTTAGTTTCTGCTTTATAACAAAGTGAATCAGCTATACATATACATATATCCCCATATCTCCTGCCTCTTGTGTCTCCCTCCCACCCTCCCTATCCCACCCCTCTAGGTGGTCACAAAGCACTGAGCTGATCTCCCTGTGCTATGCAGCTGCTTCCCACTAGCTATCTATTTTTAAACAGGGGAGAGACGTGATCTGACATGTCTTTAATGAGCACTTTATGGAGAACTGATGAGACATAAGTATTGGCAAAGTGGAGGCGGGGGACAAGTTAGGAGGGTGCTACCATTGCCAAGGTGAGATGATCAAGGCCTCAGTTAACATCATGGTAAGAAGGGTGGATAGAATCTGTCCTTAGTATTGGTAGTATGCTCAGTGAATGTTTGATACATGAATGAATAAATTACTGATGCATTTTAAAGTCTCAGTAAGCCTGCCAGCTCTCACTTTACCAGGTATCTTTATAATTTGGGTGGGTGACTATATCAAATCATCTATCTTTATTATTACCATTATTACTACTGTTATAATGGAAAACTTGTTAAGTTTTTATGTGAGGCACTTGCCATGTGTGCTAAGCATAGTACATAGATGATTTGGTTTAATCATTCAATAACCCTGTGTTTTAAGGCATTTTATTCCCATTTTACAGATGAGGAACTCATAACTAAGGACAGGTTAAGAACAAAAACTTATCCAGTCAACTGTAACAATCGGTAAATGAATGCATACTAAAACTGATTCCTTCAAAGTGGGTTTATCTTTAAAAGTTTATTATAATAGTGTAGACAAAATATAGGGGGACCATGAAGGACAGTGTAGAAACCCAGGGGTAGCAGAAAAGAAGATATGATCCTATTTTTGAAAGGTTTAGGGAGGGAGAGGTTACTAGGATCTGGAACAAGAGAGAGGGATGTAGAGCAGCCCATCTTGAAAAGTAGTGTGACCCTTGATCAAGGCACACAGCAGTCCCAGAGGAAATTTCAGAGAAAATAAACATTCTGACCTCACTCTCTTCCCTCCCACTGATCTTCTCTTGGTGTTCCCTACTGGCTGAACCCAACAGAAGCCAGAAAGCACAAGAGCCCTGTTCATGTGGTCCATACAGGACAGCCTCCTAGAACAGAGGGCAGAGTGGAGAAAAATGGAGGGTGGATACTGAGGAGCAAACAGAAGGTATGTGACATATAAACCAATATTTGTTGTGTCTACAGGGGATGGTGAATTTTATAGGTCAACTTGGCTAGGCTATGTTGCCCAGATGTTTGGTCAAACCCCAGTGTTGCTGTGAAGGAATTTTTAGATATTGTGAACATTTAAATCAATAAACTTTGAGTAAAGCAGATTACCCTCCATAATGTGGGTGGGCCACATCCAATCAGTTGAAGGCTTTAAGAGAAAATTCCTAAGGTCTCTGGACAGAGAATAATTCTGCTTCCAGACTGTTTTCAGGTTCAAGGCTGATACAACAGCTATTCCCTGGGTCTCTAGCCTGCTGGCTTGCCCTACAGATTTTGGACTTTCCAGCCCCTACAATCACATGAGCCAATTTCTTAATATCCTGTCTCTCTCTTTCTCTCTCTCTCTCTCTCTCTCTCTCTCTCTCTTCCTGTACAGGGAGATGGGTTCTGTTTCTCTGGATAACACTAATACACTACCATATATCAAGTACTGTGCTAGGCCTTGGTGACATAGACACAAATCTTCACAGCCCTGTCCTTAAGAAACTCACACTCTGGTGCTGTGATATATCATATCACAAGGGTAATACAGGATGCTTAAGGGTAATACAGGATGCTTTATGAGCAGAAAGAGTGACCTCCTTATCCAGCATGGTAGTGGTCAGGAGGAAGGCAAGGGGAGGTCAGGGAAGGCTTCCTGGTGTTAACTTTATTGAAACATACAGTTGTTAATCAGCAGAGCCCAAATACTAACCTTGATGGTCCAATTCTAAAACCAGAGCTATTTCTACCACTGTGATTTTTGCCCTTCTTCCCTACCCCTCCTTCACCATTGGCAATTTGAGCTAACATTTGATGTCCATGAACTCCATGTAGTCTCTGCTCCATTTATGGGAATAATGACTTTCAAATGGGTACAAACTTCTTCATCTCTTTATTCTTATGAACAAGATTTTCCCGTACCCCACTAGTATAAACACAAATGTTCTTAGGGGCCATGCGATGGGAAGAAAAAGCCACCAAATTAGTTCAGTTGACCTGGGCTCAAATCCTAGCTGTGCCACTTCCCAGATTTGTAACTATAGGTAAATTGATTAACCTCCCTTGTTATCATCAAAGTCAGAAACAAGAAATTATTTTGTAAACTTTAAAGTTCCTTACATGTAGAGTTAAAAATTAGTGTTGAATAATATTTTTTTCTTTTATTTGAAATCCCTAAAAGGCCCTTATTTTAATATCTCTATTGCCCTCATTTTGCCTGAAAACTACCTGAGCCTAAAATTTCATCATTTGATTCTCTGAGGCCCAACATTTGTCTGTGATCAGAAATCTTAAAGTAAAAATTCTGCTGCATCTTTCCTGAAATGCTGTTTCCCAGGGTGGATAATTTCCAGCAGAGAAAAAAAAGTATATGTATAAATAACTTCTTACATCATGGTGGGCTGGTCTGGTTTAGGAAGAGAGGCAGAGGGCTGGAGATAGCACATCAGTGTTGGATTCCAGTCTCTGTGTTTAGTTTCGGTCTCAGAGCTGCCTTCTCTTAGCTGTGATGTAGCTGCCTTTACAGAGGCGAGTTTCTGAGGCCAGGCCTGGGCACCAGCAGCCCCTGTGCCTCAGAATTGCTCCTCACCAACTTGCCTCCCAGTTTCACCACTTCAGGCCTTATTTCCTTATTAATGCCTTTCTTGCTTGACCCCAGACTCTTACATAGGCTTTGGCTTTCACGCTCATTTTGCTCAAATTTGTCATCATCTTAGTGCATTTTCTTTGTGCTCAACCATATCTGACTCCCTGCTTGTCCTGTTTCAAGATCTGGCCCCTGCCCAACAGTATGGGCTTCACACATTAATTTCAGCCTTGACTAGTCCTCTGACATAATGTGATAAGGAGGCGACACTGCACATGTGACCTGGTATGTCCTTAAACGTCCCTGTGAGTGAGTTTCCTCCCCAAGGTGGAAGTAAGTTCCTACCATCTCTGAGCCTGTGAGTCTACGTTTGCAACCATCTTCCTTGTGCCTCACTACATGGCTGTGTTCCTAATATATAGGGGCGGGGAGTTGGCACTGATGAGAATATTATCCAGCCTGTACCCTGTACCTGTTGTCATGGAGTAAAGCTCCATTTCTGACTCAACAGCAGAAATATCCCATTTGGAACTGTGCCAAGCTAATGTGTTTTAATTTACCTCATTTGAATGAAGCACTTGTTTGGTTTTAAACCAGGAATGCAAAATGCAGTTAATAAAAAAGCCCCAACTACTGCTGTTTTACATGTTTTACTGTATCCTCTGCCTGCAAAGTCAAAAGTGCATTAAAAAGTAATATTGTGCTGAGCTCAGACATATGCAGACATCTCTAGATACCTTGTGTCAATAAAGTTTATAGAATGCATTCCCAAAGGTCTGACAACAAAACAGAATAAATCGCAAGGTTCATAAAAATATAATGCATGTTTTTTTTTTTTTTTTGGCTTACATAAACACTAGCAGATGCCATGAGAAAGGAAGTGTCTGGGCTTAAGAGGTGGCCCTTTCTCATAACAGCCCCCAATAAGGAATGAATTGGCTCTGAAAGACACACAAACATGGAGACATAGGGAAGGGAAGGTTTGTATACATTGGGAATGGTTTGGGTTCTCCAGACATTCTTTGCTTCTTTCATTAAATTAACTGGTCAATTTCTTACTCAACCTTTCAACCAAGTTTTACTGACTAACTGCTCTGTCACACATGACAGTAGACACTCTGAATACAGGAGAAAACCATACAGTCTCTGTTCTCAAGGAATTCAGTCTTGCAATAAAGAAGCACATGCAGAAAAACTAACCATAATTAAGTGCTATATTAGGAAAAGCATTTCTTCACATTTTTCAACACATTGATCAGATATTCATATTCGGATTAATGTAAAAAGGATTAAGCCCAATTTGGCAAGCTAAATTGTATTATTTAGCAGGTGTCTAACATGTTTGAGACATAAGTGGACAATATTTTTTTTTTTTTTTTTTTTTCTTTTTGCGGTATGCGGGCCTCTCACTGTTGTGGACTCTCCCGTTGCGGAGCACAGGCTCCGGACGCGCAGGCCCAGCGGCCATGGCTCACGGGCCCAGCCGCTCCGCGGCATATGGGATCCTCCCAGACCGGGGCACGAACCCGTATCCCCTGCATCGGCAGGCGGACTCTCAACCACTGCGCCACCAGGGAGGCCCAGACAATATTTATTGAATACTTGCAATGCGCCAAGCTCTTCTCAAAGTTCTTTACAGGATTCACTTCACACAGCCCCAAAGACTCAGTACTGTTATCTTTTCCAAATTTAAAGATGAGAAAACTGAGGCTGAGGGAAATTAGACTTGCACAAAGTCACGTGGCTTCTAAGCAGCAGAGGTAGGATTCGAACCTTGGCAGTTCAGCTCCAGAACCTGCGCAGTTGGCCACTCTACTCCACTGCTTCTCATGGACTCATGGATATGCTATGCAACATCCCAAGTTCATCAGTGATATCTCCTCCTGTCTCATTCAGTCTCTTGGCTGATAAGGTATAGAGCCAGGATTTGATGAGGCAACTTTAGTTATGGGGGACATCGCCTTCCTCTGCACTGAATCACTCTGAGATGGAGGGGAAGCCTTATTCATTCACTTAACCTACATTGTTTTCCTTAGCACGTTGACTCCCAAACAGAACTCACACCGAGACAGAAATGTCATATAACTTTTTTATGTTATCAATTTCACATCATGTTATATCAGGATCTCCTTGTATTAATATTGCTTTTCTCTGAAAGATCACATTACTGCTTGTTTCCATCAAGCAAAATTCCAAGTGTCTTGTCAACACAGCTCCTGGGTTGGTTGCAGTCTTGCACAAGCATAGCAGCCTCTTTGCCAAAAGAACGCACAGGCAGGAAGCTCTGGACTCTATTTCCCACAAGTTGACACCACTTGTAGGATGGTAGATACTTCTAAATCGGAAGAACAATGAAAATAGAGCTAAAGGAGCATTTGCCAATTTTCTATCCAATGAAAGGGAACTATTGTGCAGTGGGTAACTATAAGGTACCAGGTAAGTTCTTTACCTGCATTTCCTTATTTAATGCTGAGAATTACTTCAAGGGGTAAATGAAGCACACCCACTTGGTAAATAAATACATAAGCTAATATCAAGAAAAGTTGAGAGGTTGGCCTAATGCCATACAGTTACTAGGTAACAGACTCCAAGGCCTGCACTCATGTCCACAGTAGTCTATAACTCAGATCCACTTCAACCTAAGCCCAACTTAATTACTTAATGTAAACTTTAATGTAAACAAGACCTGAAACAAGTGTGAGATCATGAGCGCTCCTGCATGATATGACGGGCAGATGTTGTAAGAGTGATGGACCAAAGTTTCTCTGCACAGAGTAGCAATGACGCATTAGAATGAGGATAGGCTTTGCTCTTCTCCTCCAAATATACCTCACTTGAACAAAAGAATTAAATATAGAAGCCTAATCCATTCACTGTGCCATTCTGTCTGCATGCCTCATCTTTCTGAGGACTTCTAAGAGAGCTCTGTGGGACCAGGGAGAAGGTGCCTGCTGGGAAAATCCAAACTAGCACTTCAAAGTCCTCACTGCCTGGAATCCTGGTACCAAGACCTGCACCTGAGAATACCTCTGGTAAGCCAGTAACCTGACACCTTTCATTAAGGATCACTGTAATTCTGTACCCTTATTATTAATTGCAAGTGTCAAGCAGACATAAATAGGTAAAAAGAGAGTTAAACAAAGATAAATGTGATAAAGTACATTCTTTTGACTCCCAGAAATAAATTGATAATCTCTTCCATGTTCATACAGGAGGAGAAGGAAAAAGGGAAGGAATAGCATTCATTATGTGTACTTTGGATTCCCTCCCATCTCAGAGCAGAAGGCACATGTTTCTACTGGAACTTGGAAGGTGCTGCAAGTTTTGAGTAGCTCAGAGGCATACAACTGCCATTATCATCAGCAATGAAATCATTATAATGGAAGGCAGTGTGATTTTTCACAGGAGTTTTGATTTGCATATTCTGTATAATTCCCAGGCTCCTGCAGGTATTTAAAGTTGAATTATAAGGTAGTTGTAAAGGTCTCAACAGGCTGGTTGGGGATGTATTAACACCTGTGTGCCTGATAAGACCCCCTTGGCGTAATTCAGTTTTGAGGGCCCCCATCATTTGTTCTAGAAAGGTATATGAACACAGGAGCTGACTGTGTATAGACACACTAGTGAATATTCCTAAATACAGAGGCACAGCCAGATAAATGGCTACTGTAAAGTTTCACTAAAGGGAAGGAGAAAGGAGAAGAGCTTGAATTTGTTCCTCACCTGCTAAGTGTTGAGCAGTGTGAGGTGACAGCACCGAACATGGGCTTTGACATGACCAGACCTAAGCTCACATGCCAGCTACAACTGTCCCCACCTTCAATGGTCCAGATGTTTAGAGTTGATAAGCCTTAGTTTTACTGTCTTAAAAAAGGATAGCTGTGTCCTACATGTATTTTGCAGTATTTTTTGGGAAAAGAGAAATACATAATATAATGAATGTTAGGAAGATTTCAAGAAATGTATATTCTACTCCTTTCTTTATATGTATAATTTAATTTATTTTATTTTATTTCTAAAAAATATTAATAGGTACTTTTAACCCCATTTATAAAACAAGGAACCAAGACTTATCAGAATATTTGAGAAACTTGCCCAAGGCTGGAATAATATAGACTCATTATATTATGTAGACAGGGCCACCTCTCTAATGGGCAGGAGGTCTAAGTGAACAAGTTTTGTGTAACTCCTCTCTATATAAATATCTGAGGCACTTCAAATCAAGGTACCCACACAATTCCAGCAGCCCAAGCTCTCAGAATTCCACTCAATTAATATTTTCTTAGAAACATGTCCTCTTCTAGTTTTCCCAGCATCTCAGTGAGTTATTATCACCACTGTACAGATGAGAAAACTAAGATTGTATCACATATTATGCAGCAGAACTAGGACCAGAACCTGGGTCTTCCAACTCCTTGACTACCACATTCTACGACATCATTTTCAACTGAAATCTTAGTGGAGTTATTTTCCAACCATGAGACTTTTTTTTTTGTGGTACGCGGGCCTCTCACTGTTGTGGCCTCTCCCATTGCGGAGTACAGGCTCCAGACACGCAGGCTCAGCGGCCATGGCTCACGGGCCCAGCCGCTCCGCGGCATGTGGGATCCTCCAGGACTGGGGCACGAACCCGTGTCCCCTGCATTGGCAGGCGGACTCTCAACCACTGCACCACCAGGGAAGCCCCCCAACCATGAGACTTTTATTCTCTATAGCCCTTAATTGTATTGAAGTTTGGCCTGTTAAAGGGATTCCCTGTTAGACTCCATATTGGGATGGGGTAGAGGGTAAAGAAAGAAAGTCACATAATAAGATATGCTTGTGGTAACAGGATTGGAACATGAGTCAGGTAGAAGAAGTCTTCTGTGTTAATTGAGTATAATTCCTTGACTTTGAATAAGTCCTGGGACTTTCTTCAGCCTCAAAATTGTCATGTGTTCTACTGTAGTAAGGATTTGGGCAGAAATCACTGCACTTTTCTGAGCCTATGTTTCTTCATTAGCATAGTAGGCCATAGTGGTTATTGAAGATTATTTTCAAAAGCAAGGTAAGTTAAGTACCTAGCATATAGTAAATGCTCAAGAAGTTATAGTTGTTGATAGTGACAGAAGCAGTAGAGATACCCTCCTTGTCTTCCTCACCAGGTCATTGTGAAGATGAAACACAAAATAATAATCATGAGGGTTCCAAAAACACTAACAGCCATAACAAGGCAAGTAATTCTGCCACTAAGTTTTAAAACATCTCCTCAAAATAGGTGGATAAGGGCCTTCCTTTCCTCAGCGTGGTGCCTACCAACTTATGGTTGGTACAAATCTCCACAGAACAGGGACAGATGGTTAGGAGTCTTAAGGCAGCAATTCTCAAAGTGTGCTCTAGAGTACATTAATTAGTCCAGTCATATCTTCCATTAATATTAAGTAAAATATATATATATATAAAGGGTAGAGGGTCAAATAAGTTTGGGTTAGCAATATGTATATTAGCATAATAAAAACTACAAACTGAAACATTTTGCAGTAAAGGAACATTTACTTGTAACTCATGTTAGGTGTTCTTGCCACAAAGGGACACAAGGAAACCCTGAGAGGTGTTGGTTATATCTATTACCTTGATGTGGTGATAGTGTTGTGGGCATTTGCATACGTCCAAACTCAAATGTACACATTAAGTATGTTCAATTCCTTGCATATCAATTACACCTCAATGAAGCTGTTTTAAAAAAAGAAACATTTAGGGACTTCCCTGGCGGTCCAGTGGTTAAGACTTCACCTTCCAATGCAGGGGTGCAGGTTTGATACATGGTCAGGCAGCTAAGATCCCACATGCCTCATGGCCAAAAAACCAAAACATAAAACAGAAGCAATATTGTAACACATTCAATAAAGACTTTAAAAATGGTCCACATCAATAAATCTTTTAAAAAAAGAAACATTTACATGAGATTAGCTAAGGTCCCAATTTTATTGAGCCAAGGAGCCACTAGTTTATAGAATAGCTATTATCTGCCAAAGGAACATTGCTTACTTAAATGGGTAGACCTGGGCTTGTGCCCCACCAGCACCATACTGGTTTTAAGCAGATATTCAATAGAATGTAAGCATGTTGTTTACCCAATTTTTTTTTATTTTATTAAAACCATAATGATTTTTTTAAGTGGAGAGGAAACCAAGAATTTCCTTGAATAGGTATTTTGCAGGCTGAAGGTATGACAGCTCGGGAAATATGTCTTGTAAAGAATAAGAAGGACATGTGAGAGTCACTTGGGTATGACACCTATCATCCACATATCACCAAGACATCTCAGACGTGACTGGTCAGGTCAGTGTCCTCTCTGTCCAAATAGCCAGTAAGGAGGGAGAGGTAAGATAGACAGGGAAAGAAGGAAGTGCACTGAACTTTGGGGACTTCTGCAAACTTTAACACAATCATGATATTTCTCTGTTAGTTAAATTATTTAAAGAGTATTTATATATTATCAAGCATAGATGAGTGTTGATGTATTTCCTCAGTATTGAAAAAAAAATCTAGTTAATCTGTTCTGCCTCTCCCTGTTTAATGGAGTATCAAACAGTAAAAGAGAGAGGAAAGAAGATTGAAGAAAGGGAGAAGTGATGGGGAGGAGAACATAGGGTATTGATTCTGGTCCAAGTGAAATTAGCCCGCAGAGTAACTGAGAAGGAGGGCAGCAGTGACCTCATTTCTTTCAAAAGCTTTCCAAGTGTCCTTCTTCCCAACTGGATGACCCTAGTCCCAGCTCTGCAAGAGAGCCACAACTCGGGCCAGGTCTCCTGGATTTCAGTCTCAAGTTTTCACAATGCTGTACGTGCTTTAGAGATCTTCCAAAGATTATTATTAAGAGGATAACTTCAAGAATATTTTAATTTCTTTTTTTTTATTTTTATTTTTTTTTTGCGGTACGCAGGCCTCTCACTGTTGTGGCCTCTCCCGTTGCGGAGCACAGGCTCCGGACGCGCAGGCTCAGCAGCCATGGCTCACGGGCCCAGCCGCTCCGCGGCATGTGGGATCTTCCCGGACCGGGGCACGAACCCGCGTCCCCTGCATCGGTAGACGGACTCTCAACCACTGCACCACCAGGGAAACCCTCTTTATTTATCTTTAAATGTAGTACCAAATAATTACCATAGAGCTTGGAAATATTTTAGCACTTTACATTGGACAAATAGGAATTTGAATCCTGACTATAACACTCACTAATTTTGAGACTCTGGGAAAATTACTTTGGATCCCAAACTTTACTTTCTTCATCAGTTAATTGGGATAATAGCTACTTTATAGTTAGTGGTGAGGATTAAGGACTAATTTATATAAAGTGTCCATCTTTGTGTCTATTACATAATAGACCCTGTAGGTATCAGCTTCCCCCTTTCTCCAGCTCCCTATGCATTACTAACATTTTCTGTCCTGTTGGTTCACTGATGACAGACAGCTTGTGGTCATGTCAAGTGAAGTCAGAAATATGGAAGGTTCACCTCTGTGTGTGCCCCATGCAGTAATCCCCAAGTACATTCTAATTTATCACTTTCCTCTTTCTCTCCCTTTCCCCTTTCTCCCTCCTTTCTCCTCTCTCTCTCTCTCTCTCTCTCTCTCTCTCTCTCTCTCTCTCCCAGCCTCCTTCTCTCTGTCGCTCTCTTTTTCTCTGTCTCTCTTTTGGTTCTCACCCTGAAAAGGGAGATAGGGAGATAAGCAAGTAGCTCAGCAGGGAATTTCTACAAAGAAGAGGGTGGTGACCTAGTATCCTGGAACTTCTGATGCTTTTGATCAGTCTTGTGTCCACTGACTTCCTGTCCTTGTTTGTGACAGCAGCCAGGGTTGCACTGGCAAGAGCCAACCCCAGGCTTCCCAGCTCTCTGAAGTCCAGATAATCCTGAATTTACCCCCAGTCACCTCCACCTCTCCCTTGCTGCAGTTTGGAGGAACTTACTGAAAAGTGTTTGAGACTCTGTCATGAGTGGATGGCCAGGGGCTGTTTTCCATGCCAGATCCCAGACCTGTAGAAACTGTGAAATTGATCTGCAGAAGGAAAAACAAAACCCAATGTGGTCCTGGAGTAAGGATATGGGTCTGCCTGTCACTATGTGGTAGACAGCCAGCCTTGATTTCCATTCCTGGTTGCACTCTGGAAGCTGGGTCCCTGATGGCTGTGCAACAGCCACCAGAGGAAGGGCTTAGGGAGGACAAAACACAGCCAAGCAAGCCCTGGCATTCATCTCTGTGTGGTGAACAGGAATAAACCCATTATAAAAAGCATAATTTCAGTAAAAGAGCAATGCAATCCCACGTGTTTAAGTAAGAGTGGGTGGCATTATTACCTTACATGTTGGCAGATTCATTGTGAAAGTAGTCAGCCCACACCACGTGATCTGAAGAGTAGGGGATGCACCTAGTAGTTGGACCAGGATCTATCCTTTGGTACTGAGCAAGGGTTAGAAGAAGATTCATAAGCATTAAAGAGCCCATCTCTGGGCTACTGACAAATGCAATCTCCTTCTAAAACTGTACTCTCTTATCTGACACCCCACACTGTAATTTATTGTACTTACATACAATACTAACTAAAGGGTAAATATCAGTGGATATCACCATGAAAAACAAGAAGTGGAAAGAAGAAAGTTACCACTTACATCTTATTAGTAAAAAAAAATACTGTGTATTATATTTTTCCATGGAGAAGCCAACACACATATAAACAAAGGAACTCTTTATTCTGTCAAGATGAGGTGGAAGCATTCATTTGAGCAGCAATACAAGAAAGTAACATTTTTAAAACAACATTTTGTTGTACAAGAGTGTGTTACTCCTCCAAAACAAAAATAAAATAAGACAAAAATAATATGTATTGTAGTCTGGCATGGCAGCTTGTTTTCTGCATTTAGGAGAAATGGGATATCTTAAAATCCTGTAGATGATCTTAGAATATGACCCTTAATTTAATCATAAACAAAATCCCATTTTTGGCCTCTGTATCTACCTAATTTGGTCGTACCTGACTCTCTAAATTTGCCCTTTATCGCCTATAATCCATGTTGCCTATACCTTGTTAAAGGCTTTTGAAAGAGTTTCTTGTAAGAGGAAAAAGGAGAACTTTGTGGGGAAAACAAAAAACTCTAATTCTAGAGTAAAAAACTTTATGGACTAATTAGAAAGTGATAAAGGATGAACCAATGGTAGCAATAGCAATAAGTGTCTATAAATTAAGCTGCAGAGTTCGGAATGGGGCCTCTGAATGATGACACTGAACTGAGGACAAGAGAGGCAGCAGAGGCTTCAACAGCCATGCCCAGGATCTTGTCCTCCCCGTGATTGGCCAAGCGAAATGCTGGGCAAGAAGGCATATGCACATATGATGATGGAATAGGACTGCATGGGGACAAGGCTTATCAAACAAGGGGCACGATGGGTACATGAGGTCATGCTGGCTTGCATGGCACAGTCCTTGCTTCCTTGGCAATGCTGGGTCTTATGACAAAGGTAACTGATCTCACATGCCTTTGCATGTCTCGCAATGTCTACATGACTTCAGTGATGTGTGGAGCCACAGTTCCCTAGAGAAGAAGTCAATGAGAGAAGGGACCTCGTCTCTGTGCAAAGATGTTCTTTTCACTATGACATGCCTTCTCAATAAATGGATAAATGAGTGGGGCAGGGAATTCTACCTTCTAGGATAGTAGATTTGTCTAAGTTTACAAATACGAATGGTATGTTTGATAATAGAGAAGGAGCACGTTTTAAATGAACTTTTTACCTTTAGAACACTTTTATTTTTACAGAATTATTGTGAAGATAGCACAGAGATTTCCTGTATACCTCACATACTCCACACGTAGTTTCCTCCATTATCAACATCTTATACCGATGTGGTTTTTTTGTCACAATTCACAAACCAATCTTGATACATTAGTTTTAACTGACATCCATTTTTTATTGCAACTTCCTCAGTTTTTCCCTACTGTTCTTTTACTGTCACAGGATCCCATCTAAGATACCACTTTGCATTTAAAGGGCATGTCTCCTTAGTCTCCTCTTGGTTGTGACAGCCCCTCAGACTCCTTGCTTTAGATAACCTTGACAGTTTTGAGGATTACTGGTCAGGGATTTTATAGAAAATCCCTCAAGTGGGATTTGTGTGATTTTTTTTTTCATGATTAGACTGGGTTAATAGATTTGGGGAGGGAGAGGGAAGACCACACATGTAAAGTACCATTCACATCACATCTTATCAAGGGTACATGCTATCAGTATAACTTATCACTGTTGATGTTAGTCCTGATCCCCTAAATGGAGCTTGTATTTGCCAGGTTTCACCTGTGTAAAGTTACTATTTTTCTCCCCCTTTCCATACTTCACTCTTTAAAAGAAAGTCACTATATGTAGTTCACACTTAGAGAGTGAGGAATGATGCTCTACCTCTTTAAGGGATGAGTATCTATGTAAATTATTGGGCATTCTTCTGCATGGAAGATTTACCTATTATCTCCCAATTATTTATTCAATCATTTATATATCAGTATGGTCTCATGGATATTAATTTTATATTTTGGGTTATAACCCAATACTACCCTATTTATTTCCTTGCTCAAATTGTTCCAGCTTTGGCCTTTGGGAAGTCTTTCAGTTGTCTCCTATATCCCTTTGATGTATACCCATCATTGAGGTTTATTTGGTTTTCTGTGTGTGTGTATGTGTGTGGTTTGTTTGGTTTTTGAGCACTTCTTTGCTTTTTGGCACTGTAAGATGCTCTAGGCTCATCTGGTATTGATATATTTCCTGTCCTAGTCCTAGAATCAGCCAGTTCTCCAAGGAGCCCTAGTTCCTTTTATTGGAGTATGGTATTAGAAACCAACGTCTAGGTGCTGGTTTTACCATTGCTACTAGGATATTGTTGCTTCTGGGGCCTGTCAGCTGACAGAGCAAAGAAATATATGTGTGCATATCACTGTACCTAGCACATACTAAAGGGCAAGTATAAATTATTGATTTTATTATGGTTTTAAAATTTTAACCAATAATAGGCATGATTCATGAGTAACTCCACATCCTAATTTAGGAAAGTAAAATGACTTAAAGAGTCTGATTTGTAAAACCAACAAATCATTGAATATTTGTACAGAGGACTGGACCCTCACGTACAGACACACACACACACACACAAAATTGTCCCATTGGATGAAAATAATGTACAAAAGATAAAAGTTAAATTTATAATTGCTTTGAATAATTATAGACAATCCTGAAACATTTCTAGATATTAATTAATGATAACTAGAAATTAATTTTGTAATGCTCTTATTACTCAAGGTGTATAAAATGCTACTGATTTTTTTAATTTATAATTTTGACTTTTTGTGAAACTTAAATATATGTGTATAGTGTTTTATCATATTCATTTGGCACCTATAGCAAGCTTCTATACTGAGAGGTATGTTTTTTAAATTATTGTAGTGCTCTTTTTCCTTTCTGAATGCATGGCGTTTGTCCTAATAAAAGAAAGATATCTATTTTCCTAGTTAAAATTTAAGACTCATAGTGGAAGAATGTTGAAAGAAAGAATGAAACTAGAGAATGAGCAAAATCTCAGCCTCCAACGTGCAAAAACAGGGTTTTGCTAGGTTTTGTGAGAGGAGAGTTTCCAAAACCTTTGTTTCCTTTAACGTAGCAAGAGCTGAATGTGGAGGACCCAACTGTTGTCTGCCATAGTGAATATTCTTTCCACCTGTGACCAGAGGAGGGTATGAGATAAAGGAGGTAAAAGAAAAGACTGCTCCTTTGTGCCCAGAGTGTGGTAGGAAGCAAAAGAGAACATTTATTTCGCTTTTCCTCTCTCTGGGCTTTGGCTGAGAAAGCGTCCCTATACCAGATTCATCAAGGATGGGGATGTTGCCCCCATTTGGCACTTTGGGAGGAAGTCACATGACAGGCTGACCCTTAACAGAGTGTGGCCAGGCAGAGGGGGACTCTGAGGCTTAGATTTCACAGGTTGCTCCTGGTTTCCAGGTGGTATAAACTCAGATATTTGAGCCAAGGCACCCTACCAGAAAGCGGTGATTTAGCCTTATCATTGTAAGTTTTGCTGGGGTTTAAATGTTTAAAAATTTACTCTCAAAGTTGTAAAAATTTTAGTTAGAGTCTTAGACCCTTTTATTAAGTTGCATGAAAGCGAGAAAGAGCATGGGATTCCAAGTCCAAAGGCCTTAAGTGTGATGCTCGGGCTGTCACTTGTGTTTTGTGTGACCTTGAATGAGCCCCTGCACCCTTCTCCCCAGCTTTGCCATTTGTAAGATGGGAACCATAAGGGTAATCACCTCTTATGTCATGAGGATTCAGTGAAATAAGGCATGTAAATTGATCAGCGTAATCCCTGAGCCCTGATAAGGACACAATAAAGAAGACATTTTAATCATTTGAAAATAGTTATTTAGCAAATGCCTATTATGTGCCAGCTACTATTGCAGGTGCTTGAGACACCAAGCACAATTCCTATTCTGAATATGTTCTAAAGTTGCAGTGAGGACAAATAATAAGAATAATAGCTAAGTTTTGTTAAATACTTACTGTGTTCCAGGCACTCTTTTAAGAATTCTACCCATACTAACTCATTTAATTCTCTCAGCAACACTTTTGAATGGAACTCCATTTTATTTTGAGAAAATAGAGGTACAAACAAGTTAAACAACTTGCTTTAAACCACAGTATAGATAGTGGTTGATGGAACTGGGATTTGAACTCAGGCAGGCAGTGTCCTACATCCATGGTCATTACCACTATGCTATAACATATCCCTAAAACAAGACCATGCACCTGAAACAATGCCTCTCTAAAATGATATAACACCCAGAAAGGGTTTAACGCATTTTCATTATGATTTGGCTTAAAATATTTTCATTAGAAAATTATTCCTAGATTATTTATTTATTTATTTATTTATTTATTTATTTATTTATTTATTTTTGGCTATGCCACACAGCTTGCAGGATCCGAGTTCCCTGACCAGGGATTGAACCTGGCCCCCAACCCCGGTGGTGAAAGCCCAGAATCCTAACCACTAAGCCACCAGGGAACTCCCCTAGATGATTATTTTATTTGACTCTTGGATTCATTAAAAGTGTGTTGCTTGATTTTCAAATATTTGAATTTTTCCAGGTATATTATTATTTATTTCTAATTTTATTCAATTTTGATGAGACAATGTATGCTATATGACTTCAATACATGCAAATTCATTGAGACTTATTTTAGGGCACAGCATATATCTTAGCAAGTGCTAGAGTTGTCTTATGCATTACATCTGTGCATGTTATAAACTCCATAGCCTAATATTACCATTTTTTCTTTCAACAGTCATATGTATTTTAAAGGAAAGGTAGCTGTTTTTATTTACTTACATATTTACCGTTTCCAGTTTAGGTTTTTTTTCTGACCTTTTCATCTGTCTTAATTCCATTTCATTCTTGAAGAACTTTCTTCAGCATTTCCTGTAGTATAGTTCTGCTGGCAGCAAATCCTATCAGTCATCATTTATCTGCTATGTCTTTATTTTCAGCCTCATTTCAAAGAGTATGTAGTTGTTGTCTGGATATAGTTTTTTTTTTATCTTTTCCCCCAAGTATCGTGCTTCAAACAGTGAAGTTCATAAATTGTAGAAACGCTGGATTCTGTTATCTTCCTTTGATGTGTATTTATTTCTTTAACAGACCATTAACTTGACTGAACTCAAATTCCAAATTTTAGCTTTCCTGTGGTAGGTATCAACTGAAATCTCTCCTTCATTTACCTCATCTGGGAGCTGGGATCTACCCTATACCTTCATAGTTCAGAGGGCAACAAGAAATTTGTGTAGAGTTTTTATATGCAAAACTTAAGAGTCTCCTTCTTTGACTTTCTCCTTTCTTGGTTTCTCTACTTAATTTTTTCCACTCCTTTCATTACAATAACTCTCTCCGCTGGTTCTTCAAGGCATTAAAATCACATGTTTTACAACTGAGTTTTACCTACCTGATGTGATACCAGCTGGGGCCTAGTCTTAGACAAAAAATAAAAAGTTCAATCATAAAAACCCACCCTTGTTTCTGACTCCTTTTGGTTGCTCTCATATGCTTTCAGGATATTTTTTTCCAGAGTTTATATTTGTTATCTACTAACTTTTATCTAATAACTTGATTAACAGCAATTGGAACTTCCCCTTCCAATGTTCTAATGTGTATGATTATTTCTTAATACATCTTATTATGATTTCCCTCTAGGGCACATTTTGAAAAGAATGAAAGTTTTAAAACACAAAGAGAAGAACAAGGGGAGTTTGAGTGGAGGGGTCAGGGTATTCTTTAACCCTGGAGAGGGCAGAGGAGTGCGTATATGTGCATGACCATGGGTCAGTACAGTGAGATGGGTAGAACTCTGGCCCATGGATCTGCAGGCAGCAAGGACAACATGCTACGGTTTGGATATCTGAAACAGCAGAGGTTCCTGTGGTACAGAGTGGGCAGAGGGTAATTTATGATAAGATATATAAAAGATGAAGTTCATTCCATAGGCAGGGTCTCAGATTGTACAGAGAATTTAGACTCATTCCGAGGAGTTGTACTTATATTCATAAGCTCATTGATAAGTGTAAAGCTAAGGAGTAACATGATTCCATGAGCGTTTTAGTAAGTTCACTTAGACAGCTATTCAGAATGAAAGAGACAGAATGAGAGTAAGACCAAAGGCAAAGAGACCAGTTAGAAGATTTCTGCTATGTCCAAAGGAAGAGCAAAGAATTTTGTAATGTGCTATGGGAGTTAATTCTCCTGGTAAGAATCAGGAAATAATCCACAATAAACATAACATTCAAATTAGAATTGAATGGTATGATGTTATGAACAGAATTTTGTCCCCCCCAAATTCATATATTGAACCTATAACTCCTGATGTGACTATATTTGGAGATGGGGCCTTTAAGGAGGTAAATAAGATAAAATAAGGTCTATGGTGAGTCCCTAATCCAATAGAACTAGTGTCCTATAAGAAGAGGAAGAGACACCAGGGATGTCCATACACAGAAAAAAAGACTATGTGAGGACACAGTGAGAACGCAGCCATTTGCAAGCCAAGGAGAGAGGCCTCAGGAGAAATCAACCCTGTCAACAACTTGATCTTGAACTTCCAGCTTCCAGACTGAGACAAAATAAATTTCTGTCATTTAAGCCATCCAGTCTGTGATATTTTCTTATGGCAGCCATAGCAGACTAAGATATGTGGGTTGTTCTTAATTTTTAGAATTTTTTGCCATCCATATAGCCATCACTTCTTCCATTCATTTGATAATTCTTTGTTGAGGATCAGTTATTTGCCAGCAACTCTGTTCCACACTAGGGCACATAAATGAAGAAGACATGGTAGCTAATGTAAATATCCTGTCTTCTTCTCTCCCTCATGCCCCTCCCATCTCCACTTTCCCTTCATCTCATCTCTCTTGTTCCTCTTCATTCTCTCAATAATAATAGTAGTGACATTTGTGCTCTCCCTGCAGTGATGGTAATCATTAGCACTGGCCAACAGCACCATCCAAGGAGAAAGAACCCAATTTAATTACCCCCAACCTGCAATTCCCAGTAGATGCCTCAATCTGTACACCTCTTATAGCTGTTTGGAAAATGATCAAAGTTTTCTGTTGAAATTCACAGGAAGATACCACAATACCAATGCAGTATCATTGTATTTCCCTTTTCAGAGGAGGTATGCGTTGAGGATGTTTATGAGCATTTGTAATCACAAACTACTCTATCATGACACCAGCAGGCAGTCTTAACCCACTGGTCACAGAAAAGATAACAAGCCAAACAATAGCATTTCTTTATTTCAACCCTGGCTATCATCCAGCTAGGGTATTTTCAGGGAGTATGTATCCCTATCAGTGCTATTTAAATAATACTGGAAATTTTTGATATCCACTTTTTTTTTCCTTCAGTGATTTACCTTCAGTGTATGTAGCTAGGGAATCCAATCATGGAATAAGGGATTATAAGATTAAACAACCTGTTTCACAGAAGCAGGCTATTGCAATGTTCAGAACATGGATTTTCTAATCAGGTAGATCTGGATTCAAATACCTACTGGTTTTACATATACAGTAATGAGTTCACCCTTTTCAGCATCGGTTTTCTCATCTATAGAATGGGGATTAATGACATACTGTTTATAGAGTATAATGCCTAGCACATGGTAGGTGATGCAAAATTATTAGTGTCCTTCCTCCTGCTTCCCTACAAGCCATTCCTAGCATGTCCTGTGGTTGAATCTGTTTGAATTATGGTGAGATTACCTTAAGGGAACTTTCTTACCAGCCTGATCAGCAAACGACCCAGGGGGCTGAGGTTGGCTCCATCAGCAAACACGTGTCGTGTTCGTTATAAAGGCACCAACCCCTTGAGGGAACCTCAAACCTCCTTCTCTCCCATAGAATTTGATATTCATGCTGCTACATCAAAAGGTTGGGGCAACTATTATGTATTAAAATGTGTCATTTTAAATTGCTTTTTTTTGCTAACACTAGCAATATAGATATTGAAATTTCTTCAGAAAGTGCTTATCTCATCAAGACTAAAATTATAGTATATGAAATACTAATTACAGTATTATGAAGAAGGTTGAACTTTTCTGTGACATTCTGTCTATTAGGAGAATACTAATTTTCTCTCTTTCTTAAGGCAGATAGAGCTACCCATTATAAGAAATGTGATACCCCATCACTTCCTCTATTCTCCAGTGCCATTTTCCCAGAGTGACAGGATAAGAGCTATGACTCTTCTTCTTGGTCTAAGTCATTTGAACCTTTTCATCTGCTTCCAAAGAAGTACTAGAAATTGAAACCAAATATGCCCAAGACTGAGTTCTACTGCAGTGGGAAATACATTGGGCAAGGAGCTCTAATCATTGTCCACACAGGCAGACTATTTATAATTCAAAATGTATTTTAGACTAAATGAGTTAATACTTTCAAAACACTTGCAACTTTGCCTGGCACATAGTAAATGCTCACTAAATATTACCTGCTATTAGGACTTTGTCATTATTATTTTAATCTTATGTAACCTCACAGCACTTAAGACCTTTTACTCACATTTGCCAATATAAATGACTTGTTTGAGGTCAGAGAGCTAGCAAGCTGGGGAGATAGAGCTCGACCTGGGATCCTATGAACACAATTTTTATTTAGTCATTCATTTATTTAACAAGTATTGGGTGCCTGCTATGTACCAAATACTATTTTATCTGGGCACACAAAGATAAATAAGACTCAGTGCCTCTCCTTCTAGAGCTCCCTATCCATGGGAAAAAATGAACCAGCAACCATCTGGTGGGATGCCATCTGGTCAGAAGCATAATAGAGCAAGCCAGAGCAGAGCCACAAGCATCCCTGCTTTCCTGCTTCCCAGGATGGGTGAGAACCAACTGAGGAAGGAGCCCTTTCCTCTCTAGGTTAGGTCATTTTATTGGCCTGCACTCATTTTCTTGTCTGAAAAACAAGGGTTTGAAATGCTTGATATTCATGGCCCTCCTTAAGTCAAAATTTTCTATTCCAATAAAGAATTAACTGCCCAGTACGATGCTTTTTTAGAGTGGTTCTTAAAAAGTTTGAGTAGAGGTATCTTGAAAATTGAAGGGTAAGAGGGCTGGTTTTCTTCTGCTTCAGGCAGTATTTCTAACCTTTTCCACACCATGGTGCACATAGGTAATGACGGCACTTATATGAAAGAAACACAAGTAAAGGGAATGGGACCCACCTCCCTTGAGGGCTGAACAGATCAATGTCTTGGCACATCAGTAGCCCATTTGAGGCACACAGCTATGGCCACTGGATCCCAGTTAGAGAGTATGGAATTAAGGAATGATGGGATGGAAAAGTCCTGAGAAGACTGAGAGTGTTTTGAGTCTCCTAGGAGACAGACTTAGAAAGCAATACCAACCTCACCACTTACCGTTGTGTGAACTTAGGTAGATTATTAACCTCTCTGGTGCTCAGTTTCTTTTTTTTTATGCATATATTTTTTATTTTCTCCCATTTTTTTTTATAACAAATTTAATCAGTTATACATATACATATGTTTCCATAACCCCTCCCTTTTGCGTCTCCCTCCCACCCTCCCTATCCCACCCCTCCAGGCGGTCACAAAGTACCGAGCTGACCTCCCTGTGCTATGCGGCTGCTTCCCACTAGCTATCTACCTCACGTTTGGTAGTGTATATATGTCCATGCCGCTCTTTCACTTTGTCACAGCTTACCCTTCCCCCTCCCCATATCCTCAAGTCCATTCTCTAGTAGGTCTGTGTCTTTATTCCTGTCTTACCCCTATGTTCTTCATGACATTTTTTTTTCTTAAATTCCATATATATGTGTTAGCATACAGTATTTGTCTTTCTCTTTCTGACTTACTTCACTCTGTATGACAGACTCTAGGTCTATCCACCTCATTACAAATAGCTCAATTTCATTTCTTTTTATGGCTGAGTAATATTCCATTGTATATATGTGCCACATCTTCTTTATCCATTCATCCGATGATGGACACTTAGGTTGTTTCCATCTCCGGGCTATTGTAAATAGGGCTGCTATGAACATTTTGGTACATGTCTCTTTTTGAATTATGGTTTTCTCAGGGTATATGCCCAGTAGTGGGATTGCTGGGTCATATGGTAGTTCTATTTGTAGTTTTTTAAGGAACCTCCATACCGTTCTCCATAGCGGCTGTACCAATTCACATTCCCACCAGCAGTGCAAGAGTGTTCCCTTTTTTCCACACCCTCTCCAGCATTTATTGTTTCTAGATTTTTTGATGATGGCCATTCTGACTGGTGTGAGATGATATCTCATTGTAGTTTTGATTTGCATTTCTCTAATGAGTAAAGATGTTGAGCATCCTTTCATGTGTTTGTTGGCAGTCTGTATATCTTCTGTGGAGAAATGTCTATTTAGGTCTTCTGCCCATTTTTGGATTGGGTTGTTTGTTTTTTTGTTATTGAGCTGCATGAGCTGCTTATAAATTTTGGAGATTAATCCTTTGTCAGTTGCTTCATTTGCAAATATTTTCTCCCATTCTGAGGGTTGTCTTTTGGTCTTGTTTATGGTTTCCTTTGCTGTGCAAAAGCTTTTAAGTTTCATTAGGTCCCATGTGTTTATTTTTGTCTTTATTTCCATTTCTCTAGGAGGTGGGTCCAAAAGGATCTTGCTGTGATTTATGTCATAGAGTGTTCTGCCTATGTGTTCCTCTAAGAGTTTGATAGTGTCTGGCCTTACATTTAGGTCTTTAATCCATTTTGAGCTTATTTTTGTGTATGGTGTTAGGGAGTGATCTAATCTCATACTTTTACATGTCCCTATCCAGTTTTCCCAGCACCACTTATTGAAGAGACTGTCCTTTCTCCACTGTACATTCCTGCCTCCTTTATCAAAGATAAGGTGACCATATGTCCGTGGGTTTAACTCTGGGCTTTCTATCCTGTTCCATTGATCTATCTTTCTGTTTTTGTGCCAGTACCATACTGTCTTGATTACTGTAGCTTTGTAGTATAGTCTGAAGTCAGGGAGCCTGATTCCTCCAGCTCCATTTTTCGTTCTCAAGATTGCTTTGGCTATTCGGGGTCTTTTGTGTTTCCATACAAATTGTGAAATTTTTTGTTCTAGTTCTGTGAAAAATGCCAGTGGTAGTTTGATAGGGATTGCATTGAACCTGTAGATTGCTTTGGGTAGTAGAGTCATTTTCACAATGTTGATTCTTCCAATCCAAGAACATGGTACATCTCTCCATCTATTTGTATCATCTTTAATTTCTTTCATCAGTGTCTTATAATTTTCTGCATACAGGTCTTTTGTGTCCTTAGGTAGGTTTATTCCTAGATATTTTATTCTTTTTGTTGCAATGGTAAATGGGAGTGCTTCCTTGATTTCACTTTCAGATTTTTCATCATCAGTATATAGGAATGCCAGAGATTTCTGTGCATTAATTTTGTATCCTGCAACTTTACCAAATTCATTGATTAACTCTAGTAGTTTTCTGGTAGCATCTTTAGGATTCTCTATGTAGAGTATCATGTCATCTGCAAACAGTGACAGCTTTACTTCTTCTTTTCCAATTTGGATTCCTTTTATTTCCTTTTCTTCTCTGATTGCTGTGGCTAAAACTTCCAAAACTAGGTTGAATAAGAGTGGTGAAAGTGGGCAACCTTGTCTAGTTCCTGATCTTAGTGGAAATGGTTTCAGTTTTTCACCATTGAGGACGATGCTGGCTGTGGGTTTGTCATATATGGCCTTTATTATGTTGAGGAAAGTTCCCTCTATGCCTACTTTCTGCAGGATTTTTATCATAAATGGGTGTTGAATTTTGTCGAAAGCTTTCTCTGCATCTATTGAGATGATCATATGGTTTTTCTCCTTCAATTTGTTAATATGGTGTATCACGTTGATTGATTTGCGTATATTGAAGAATCCTTGCATTCCTGGAATAAACCCCACTTGATCATGGTGTATGATCCTTTTAATGTGCTGTTGGATTCTGTTTGCTAGTATTTTGTTGAGGATTTTTGCATCTATGTTCATCAGTGAGATTGGCCTGTAGTTTTCTTTCTTTGTGACATCCTTGCCTGGTTTTGGTATCAAGGTGATGGTGGCCTCGTAGAATGAGTTTGGGAGTGTTCCTCCCTCTGCTATATTTTGGAAGAGTTTCAGAAGGATAGGTGTTAGCTCTTCTCTAAATGCTTGATAGAATTCACCTGTGAAGCCATCTGGTCCTGGGCTTTTGTTTGTTGGAAGATTTTTTATCACAGTTTCAATTTCAGTGCTTGTGATTGGTCTGTTCATATTTTCTATTTCTTCCTGATTCAGTCTTGGCAGGTTGTGCATTTCTAAGAATTTGTCCATTTCTTCCAGGTTGTCCATTTTATTGGCATAGAGTTGCTTATAGTAATCTCTCATGATCTTTTGTATTTCTGTAGTGTCAGTTGTTACTTCTCCTTTTTCATTTCTAATTCTATTGATTTGAGTCTTCTCCCTTTTTTTCTTGATGAGTCTGGCTAATGGTTTATCAATTTTGTTTATCTTCTCAAAGAACCAGCTTTTAGTTTTATTGATCTTTGCTATCGTTTCCTTCATTTCTTTTTCATTTATTTCTGATCTGATTTTTATGATTTCTTTCCTTCTGCTAACTTTGGGATGTTTTTGTTCTTCTTTCTCTAATTGCTTTAGGTGCAAGGTTAGGTTGTTTATTCGAGATATTTCCTGTTTCTTAAGGTGGGATTGTATTGCTATAAACTTCCCTCTTAGAACTGCTTTTGCTGCATCCCATAGGTTTTGGGTCGTCGTGTCTCCATTGTCATTTGTTTCTAGGTATTTTTTAATTTCCTCTTTGATTTCTTCAGTGATCACTTCGTTATTAAGTAGTGTATTGTTTAGCCTCCATGTGTTTGTATTTTTTACAGCTCTTTTCCTGTAATTGATATCTAGTCTCATAGCATTGTGGTCGGAAAAGATACTTGATACAATTTCAATTTTCTTAAATTTACCAAGGCTTGATTTGTGACCCAAGATATGATCTATCCTGGAGAATGTTCCATGAGCACTTGAGAAAAATGTGTATTCTGTTGTTTTTGGATGGAATGTCCTATAAATATCAATTAAGTCCATCTTGTTTAATGTATCATTTAAAGCTTGTGTTTCCTTATTTATTTTCATTTTGGATGATCTGTCCATTGGTGAAAGTGGGGTGTTAAAGTCCCCTACTATGATTGTGTTACTGTCGATTTCTCCTTTTATGGCTGTTAGTATTTGCCTTATGTATTGAGGTGCTCCTATGTTGGGTGCATAAATATTTACAATTGTTATATCTTCTTCTTGGATCGATCCCTTGATCATTATGTAGTGTCCTTCTTTGTCTTTTCTAGTAGTCCTTATTTTAAAGTCTATTTTGTCTGATATGAGAATTGCTACTCCAGCTTTCTTTTGGTTTCCATTTGCATGGAATATCTTTTTCCATCCCCTTACTTTCAATCTGTATGTGTCTCTAGGTCTGAAGTGGGTCTCTTGTAGACAGCATATAGATGGGTCTTGTTTTTGTATCCATTCAGCCACTCTGTGTCTTTTGGTGGGAGCATTTAGTCCATTTACATTTAAGGTAATTATCGATATGTATGTTCCTATTCCCATTTTCTTAATTGTTTTGGGTTCATTATTGTAGGTATATTCCTTCTGTTGTGTTTCTTGCCTAGAGAAGTTCCTTTAGCATTTGTTGTAAAGCTGGTTTGGTGGTGCTGAACTCTCTCAGCTTTTGCTTGTCTGTAAACGTTTTAATTTCTCCATCAAATCTGAATGAGATCCTTGCTGGGTAGAGTAATCTTGGTTGCAGGTTTTTCTCCTTCATCACTTTAAGTATGTCCTGCCACTCCCTTCTGGCTTGCAGAGTTTCTGCTGAGAGATCAGCTGTTATCCTGATGGGGATTCCCTTGTGTGTTATTTGTTGTTTTTGCCTTGCTGCTTTTAATATGATTTCTTTGTGTTTAATTTTTGACAGTTTGATTAATATGTGTCTTGGCGTATTTCTCCTTGGATTTATTCTGTATGGGACTCTCTGTGCCTCCTGGACTTGATTAACTATTTCCTTTCCCATATTAGGGAAGTTTTCAACTAGAATCTCTTCAAATATTTTCTCAGTCCCTTTCTTTTTCTCTTCTTCTTCTGGAACCCCTATAATTCGAATGTTGGTGCGTTTAATGTTGTCCCAGAGGTCTCTGAGACTGTCCTCTGTTCTTTTCATTCTTTTTTCTTTATTTTGCTCTGCAGCAGTTATTTCCACTATTTTATCTTCCACCTCACTTATCCGTTCCTCTGCCTCAGTTATTCTGCTATTGATCCCATCTAGAGTATTTTTTATTTCATTTATTGTGTTTTTAATCGATGCTTGATTCATCTTTAGTTCTTCTAGGTCCTTGTTAACTGTTTCTTGCATTTTGTCCATTCTATTTCCAAGATTTTGGATATGGGAAATAGAATCTTGGATCATCTTTACCATCATTATTCTGAATTCCTTTTCAGGTAGAGTGCCTATTACCTCTTCATTTGTTAGGTCTGGTGGGTTTTTATCTTGCTCCTTCTCCTGCTGTGTGTTTTTCTGTCTTCTCATTTTGCTTATGTCACTGTGTTTGGGGTCTCCTTTTTGCAGGCTGCAGGTTCGTAGTTCCTGTTGTTTTTGGTGTCTGTCCCCAGTGGCTAAGGTTGGTTTAGTGGGTTGTGTAGGCTTCCTGGTGGAGGGGACTAGTGCCTGTGTTCTGTTGGATGAGGCTGGATCTTGTCTTTCTGGTGGGCAGGTCCACGTCTGGTGGTGTGTTTTGGGGTGTCTGTGGACTTTTTATGATTTTAGGCCACCTCTCTGCTAATGGGTGGCGTTGTGTTCCTGTCTTGCTAGTTGTTTGGCTCAGGGTGTCCAGCACTGTAGCCTGCTGGTCGTTGAGTGAAGCTGGGTGCTGGTGTTGAGATGGAGATCTCTGGAAGATTTTCGCCGTTTGATATTATGTGGAGCTGGGAGGTCTCTTGTGGACCAGTGTCCTGAAGTTGGCTCTCCCACCTCAGAGGCACAGCACTGACTCCGGGCTCCTCAATTTGGGATGATGTGTTGTCTATTCATGTATTCCACAGATGCAGGATACATCAAGTTGATTGTGGAGCTTTAATCCGCTGCTTCTGAGGCTGCTGGGAGAGGTTTCCCTTTCTCTTCTTTGTTCTCACAGCTCCTGGGTCTCAGCTTTGGATTTGGCCCCGCCTCTGCGTGTAGGTAGCCGGAGGGCGTCTGCTCTTCGCTCAGATAGGACAGGGTTAAAGGAGCAGCCTCTTCGGGGACTCTGGCTCACTCAGGCCGGGAGGGAGGGAGGGGCACGGAGTGCGGGGCGAGCCTGCAGCGGCAGAGGTCGGCGTGACGTTGCACCAGCCCGAGGCGCGCCGTGCGTTCTCCCAGGGAAGCCGCCCCTGGATCCCGGGACCCCGGCAGTGGCGGGCTGCACAGGCTCCCGGAAGGGCGGTGTGGGCAGTGACCTGCGCTCGCACACAGGCTTCTTGGCGGCGGCAGCAGCAGCCCCAGCGTCCCACGCCCGTCACTGGGCTCCGCGCTTTCAGTCGCGACTCGCGCCCGTCTGTGGAGCCCCTTTAAGCAGCGCTCTTAATCCCCTCTCCTCGCGCACCAGGAAACCAAGAGGGAAGAAAAAGTCTCTTGCCTCTTCGGCAGCTCCAGAGTTTTCACGGACTCCCTCCCGGCTAGCTGTGGCACATTAGCCCCTTTCAGGCTGAGTTCTCGCCGCCAGCTCCAGTCCTCTCCCTGCGCTCTGACCGAAGCCCGAGCCTCAGCTTCCAGCGCTGCGCGCCCCGGCGGGCGAGCAGACAAGCCTCTCGGGCTGGTGAGTGCCGCTCGGCACCGATCCTCTGTGTGCGGATCTCTCCGCTTTGCCCTACCCAGGTATGTGGGGAGTTTCTTGCCTTTTGGGAGGTCTGGGGTCTTCTGCCAGCGTTCAGTAGGTGTTCTGTAGGAGTTGTTGCACGTGTAGCTGTATTTCTGGTGTATCCGTGGGGAGGAAGGTGATCTCTGCGTCTTACTCTTCCGCCATCTTACCCGGAAGTCTGCTCAGTTTCTTCATCTCTAAAAAAAGAGGGTCATAATTTGTCTCACAAAGCTATTGAGAGGAGAGAATGAGTGGCATGAATAAGCCTGGTACATAGGAAGCACTGAGTGAATATTATTCTCTTTACCATCTTCTTTCCCAAATAGAAGCATGGACAAGCATTTTCCTGAACTCCTTTCAAGCTGTTGCTTTATTTTGACTAATGTCATTATTATTATTTTGTGCAATTACATTTCTTCTGATTCTCCAAAAATCAAAATAATCCAAAAGGGAGAAACCATTCTGGCATGTACCCAAGATGAACAACATCGATTAGAAATCTCAGGGTTTTCATTCCAATAAGCTTCCCACTGCGCAGAGGGTTCGATTGTGGAAGATTTATTTAAAACCCCAAAATGTTCAATGGCCTATGAAGTCATTGCTTCTGTGCATATAATCCATGGTTCATGTAGTATGAATAGGCCAAAGGTTTAATGACTAAGTTTTTGGAATATATTTTTTGCTTCTCAAATATGTAACAATTTTACTTTAATTTTTCTGAATTCATTGTTATTATAAAATTTCTAAATGTACATGTGGGCATGATTTAAGAATTTAAATAGTACTGAGAGGATTAAAATGAAAAAGAAAATTATACCTTGTGTCATATGCCCCCCAACTTTTCAACTCACATGTATTTTTATGTTTTCATTAATATTCTTACCAAACCAAACTTGGATTCACTCACCCACATGCAGCAAAACCAATCTACTAATACTGGGTTCTGGTGAAGGAAAGTACAGCATTTATTTGTAGGGCACCAAGCAAGGAGAATGGGCAGCTCATGCTCAAAAGACCCAAACTCTCAAATGGCTTTCAAGGAAGAGCTTTTAAGGGCAACATTTGTGGTGAGAGTTGCAGCTCATGGACTTTCTTCTGATTGGTTGATGATGATGTAGCAGGGTGAAATCTTAATCATCAACCTTCTGATTCCAAACAGTCTGTGGGCTGTGTGCTTGTGGTCAGCATACAGTCACCATTCTCTACTTGGGTGAGAGTCTTAGTTTCTGCAGAACACCTCATACATATGCATCAGATTGTTATGTATATCCCTTGAGAATGAACTAGGACTGTGTTTTATCACTGAACTATTGTTTAAGCTGTCATTGCTTTTCTTGCTTGACTGCTTTTTCTTGGTTTCTGCCTTCCCTCACTTCCCTAATTAGTAACTCTTTGAGTCTCCTCTTTGGAACTCAAGGAAAACCTAGGATACTAAAGCCTTTTATCTACAAACAAGAAACGGGGGACACAGAGGGGCTTTTGTACCTGCGAAGGCCCTGCAGGGTCCTGCTCAGTTTCAGTACTGATCTGTATATGTCTAAATAAATCACTTATATTACCATTTCTGAATGTATCCATTTTAGACATTTTTATGTCTGTTATAGTAGATGAGGTTTTGGCTTTCTTACCTATAGCGTTCCCCATTTTCATGCTCTAAGCATAGTTCTGTCACAATTTTTTTTAAATCAAATAAAAGGTCTGATGAAAATATAATTAGTACAACACATAAATACCATTCACTGCCATTTCAAATTATATATTAGGATTCATTTATTATATATTATTTTAATAAATTACTATTTTATTTATGAATTTTCTATGTTTATCATCAGTTATTCTGAAATACTTCAACAAATTTTTACCAAATTTATTTTTTAAAAATCAAATAATGTATGATTTCCTTCTTCTACATGGAGGGCTCCCTTTTGGAGCCCTCTGGTTTCCTTGTCCTGTACAACTGATTATATTCCAGTTGTCCTAAGCCTTCTCACTTAGGACATCACTTAGGATGTTCCTGGAGGAGACATCCCATTCCCTGAATCATACACATCCTTCTTTGTTTAGTTCTTTGTTTTTCTGAAGTGCACCCTCTAATTACTAGAGCATACTTCTAGCTGTTAAATAACTTCCTAAGGGGGAAGTCATTTTAATTCTATTGTTATATCTGACTGAAAGTGTGTCTGTGGATAGATGATCAGGTTAGAAATCATATTGCTTTAGCAGTTCGAAAACATTTCTGAGTTAATTTTAGAGTTGATTATTGCTGTTGAAAGTCTGATTCCATTCTGACCCCTGATTGCTGAGAGGTGACTTGATGTTTCTTCTCCATGAATGTTTCTTAGGATCTTGCTTTCATTCCTATTGACCTTGATGTAGGTGTTTCTTCATTTATAGAGATAGGCACTCTGGCCCATAGTCTGCAGACTTACGTTCTTTGCTTTTGTGACAACTTCTATCATTTCTTTTCTAATTGATTTCTCTCCATTGACAAAGAAAAAAAAAAGAACAAGTAGGGAAACTGATTTTTTTTCACACTATAACAACAGGAAGAGCACTCCAGATTTGAAGATTAGAGGGTCTCAGACGGGTTTCTTTGCCTTACACTTTTATCGAGAGGAGTAGGCAAGTTTTAGGTGTGCTGACTTACAGTTAGGGTTGTTTTTCTAATCAGTGGATGTCTCAGTCAGATGAACAGAAAATGTTTATCTCTGTGTCTAGCCAGTTTTAGGGAAACAAACTTCTAATCTCACTTAAATATCTATTTGTTGAATAATAGATCACCTCTTATTTCCTATGCTAACTTTCCAAATTTGATTTTTGTTCAGCTACTGGAAGAAATTTTGGAACATTTTTAAAAATCCATCTCTTTTTAAGTAAACAATCATAATTTTAATTTTCCAGAAATTTTTCTTTATCTCCAGTTATACTGTTTTAAAAAAATCACATCCTCTACTTGTTTCAAGAGTTCATTATTATCTTTTCTCTCTCTTATTTGGAATTTTTTCCAGCTTCTGTTCCTTTGGGTTTTCCTTCCCTCTCTCTCTCTCCATATTTAAAGTATTCCTTCCTTCACATTTAATTATTAGACACTAATAGGCAAATTGAAGACTTTCTGGGTAGGGGAAAGGGAAGTGTGTAAGAATTGGCTTTGACCCTTGGGTTCCATGTTAGAGAAATGAGATGGCAAATACCCCTTCCCCCCATTGTAGCACCTCCATATGTGATTCTCTATATGTTTTATTCCTGGGTTTTCTCTTTTATTTTTTATAGACAGAAGTCCTCCAGCCTCTAGCTTTGGAGAGATACACCAGTTTTCCTTGCATTTAGGAGTAACAAATGGAAGAACACTGGGGCTCTAAATGGAAAACACAGACTCTCACTTCATCTCCCTAAATTTTTGGCCCCACACCTCACCTTCATTCTCCTCTATGCCTGGTGTGCATGATTCCAGAGGCCCCAGGATTTATTTCCCTAGAATATAAAGTTCTAGTCTCATGGAGGTGGAGTCATGGCAAGAGAAGGGAGGGGGAGAGGAAATAATCCCTGGTCACAGAAGTACAGAAGACAGAAGGAAATATGAAAAATAACTGCTTTGCACACCAGTTTTAACAACCCTCTTATTCCTATTCCTTTCTCCATTGACACTTTCCTAGGTGTTACAAGCTACAAGTCTTTCTTTGGATCCTAGTGGGGCTCTGCTGCATCCTCCTTTGTATATCCCTCTTCAGGTTCAGAAGTCGTTTTAACTCCTGCTCAGCTATGCCATGTATTACCTTCCCATCTACTTCCAAATTTTTAAAAGTTTGTAGAAATCTCTTGTCTAGTCTTATCCCCTCTTTATTCTCTTTGTAATATTGCTTTTTTAACTATTAAAAATGCCTTTAATTTTATTTTAATAGAGTTTTAGGAGAGAAAGAAAATAAATGTGTATAGCTATTCCATTCTAACTGAATTCAAATATGACACTTATTATCTACTTACTTTTGCTCCTTCATTCTTTTAGACACATTTAATAGTCTTTGAGTGACTACCATAATAGTAAAGTTATATGAACAGCATTAATAACTTTCATTCTTGAAGCGATATAGTATTTTAGAGTTTTAAAAGCCCTTTAGCATTTAATCCTCCATGTGGAGTAGATGTTTTTATCCTCATATTACACAAGATAATTGAGGTTAATAGAGTTTAAATAATATGTCTATAGCCACATAGTTAGTTGTTAAAGGGCTCAAAACTGGAACTCAATAGTTCGGACCCTTACTTTGGTACTCTTTTTAGGACATTAAAAATGCATTTTGCTAACCACTTGTATGAGGTTTAAGTATGAACAAGACCTAATTTTTCCCTCAAGAAACTCTTAACCTAAGGAGAAGAAAATCAGATGATATTTTAATTTTAACATAAAAAAGAAGGGAATAAGTATTTCAGTGTTAATAGACCATGCTTCCAAGATAGACAATATGTTTGGAGAATGAAAGAAAAGGAAGTCTTGTTCTAGTTAGAAAAATCCAAGAAAGTGGGCATTTGAGCTCTGACCATGAAGGAAGGGTACACCTTCTATAAACAGATAGAAGAAGGGATTTCCTGAATGGTAGAAAAGAGAGCAAGTACATGATAGGGGACAGTCCTTAGCGTATTACTGGAATAGGTGCTCTGGCTGCCAGTTGCAAGATGAACGGGTAGAAGTGGGTTGGAAAGGTAATTTAGAGCAATATCATAGAGGTCTTGAATGTCTCGATAAGGAATTCAGAACTGATTGATTTTTTTTAAAAAAGGAAAGCAAACAAATGACATAAAAATATGATTGCTTTTTCTGTTTTCTTACCAATGTTTTTCTTTTTTCCAAATGATTTCATACTTTCTAGATATAAACTTAATCTTAAGAATTTGCCAGAAAGAACTGGAGGCCTTTGTCACTAAAGTTGCCTCCTTGTGCTTAGAGCTATGGGAAATGTGAATAGACTGGGAAATTATCAGGGAAAGAGGCTTTAATAACTTCCCTCGTATGAACAGATTTCAAAGATAAGGAAACTAAGGCCCAGGGAGGTTATAAACTGTAATTCCTTTCATATTTATCACAATAATTAATTATTACTTCTGTTATAAAAATAATAACAAGAACAACTTATATTTTTATAATATAGTATAACCATTATGAATAGGTTTCTGAAAAATAACTAGGAGGGTGGTTCCTATTACAAGAACTTAAGATACTATGAAAAATAAAAATTTAGTGGGAAGGAGATCAGGAGTAAAACCTGTGAAAGACTTTATTTTTATGTTTACTAAAATAAAACAGTAATGACAGAACACTCAATAGAGGTAACACTAATGATATTTTATGCATCTTAAATTAGGAATAATGGCTTCTGTGCAATTAATTTTCATTTATTACCTCTTCAAACTGTTCAGGGTTTTACTCCCCTGTGGTTTCTAGGATAGCCTCGTTACTTGTTTTTGTGGCCATTAGGCAGAGCAAGAGGCATTTGTTTCTGTGTTTTTTCTCCATGTAAATATGTCTTCTTTTTTCTCCATGTAAATATGTCTTTTTTTAATTGAAGTACAGTTGACATACAGTATTATATAAGTTTCAGGTGAACAACATAGTGATTCAACACATATACATTAAGAATTGATCAGCACAAGTTTAGTAACTGTCATCATACAAACTTATTGCAATATTACTGACTATATTTCCTATGCTATATATTTTATTCCCATGACATTTCTTTTATATAGGAAGTTTGTACCTCTTAATTCCCTTCACCTATTTTGCCCGAACCTCCACTCCCCTCTCCTCTGATGGCCACAAGTTGGTTCTCTGTATCTATGGATCTGTTTCTGTTCTGTTCTGTTTATTTTATTTATTTTTTTGAGATTCCACATATAAGTGAAATCAGTTAGTATTTGTCTTTCTCTGTCTAACTTATTGCACTCAGTATAATGTTTTCTAGGTCCATTCATGTTGTTGCAAATGGACAGATTTCATTCTTTTTCATGGCTGAGTAATATTCAATTGTGTGTACATACCACCTCTTTTTTGTCCATTCATGTATCAATGGACACTTAGGTTGCTTCCATATCTTAGCTAATGTAATAACACTGCAGTGAACAAAGGGGTGCATATATCTTTTCTGAAGTAGTGTTTTCATGTTCTTGGGGTAAATACCCAGAAGAGGAGTTGCAGTATCAAATGGTAGTACTATTTTTAATTTTTTGAGGCATCTCCATACTGTTTTCCATAGTAGCTCTGCCAATTTGCATTCCCACTAGCAGTGTGTCCATGTCCTCGCCAACAGTAGTTGCTTTCTCTTTTTGTAATCATTTTGACTGATGTGAGGTGATATCTCATTGTGGTTTTGATTTGTATTTCCCTGATGATTAGTGATATTCAGCATCTTTTCATGTATCTGTTGACTATCTATATCTCCCCATTTTTTAATTGAATTGTTTGTATTTATGATAATGAGTTGTGTAAGTTTTTTACATATTTTGGATATTAACCCATTATTGGGTATATGATTGCCAGTACATTCTCCCATTCAGTAGATTCCCTTTTCATTTTGCTGATGGCTTCCTTTGCTGTGCAAAACTTTTTAGTTTATTGCAGTCCCATTTCTTTATTTTTGCTTTTGTAGCCCTTACCTGAGGAGACAGATCTAAAAAAAGTATTGCTAAGATAAATATCAAAGGGCATACTGCCTAAGTTTTCTTTTAGGGATTCTATGGTTTCAAATTTTACATTTATGTTTTTAATATATTTTGAGTTTATTTTTGTATGTGGTATAAGAAAGTAGTCCAGTTTCATTCTTTTGAATATAGCTGTTCCAGTTTTCCCAAAATAATTTATTGAAGAGACTGTCTCTTCCCAACTACATATTTTTGGTTTGCCTATAATAAATTAACTGACTGTATAAGTGTGGTTTTACCTCTGATCTCCCTCTTCTGTTACATTGATCTCTGTGTGTGTTTTTGTGTCAGCACCATATGTTTTGATTAATATAGATTTGTCATATAGTTTGAAAGCAGGGAGTGTGGTACTTCTAAGTTTGTTCTTTGTTCTTTCTTAGGATTGCTTTGGCTATTTCAGGTCTTTTGTGGTTCTATACAAATTTTAGGATTATTTGTTTCAGCCCTATCAAAAATGTCATGGGCATTGTGATAGGGATTGCATTGAATCTGTAGATTGCTTTTGGCATTGTGATCATTTTAACAATGTTTATCTTTCCAACCCAAGAAGTAGCTTATCCTTCCATGTTACCTGTGTGTTTGTCATATATTGCCTTTATTATATTGAGATATGGTCTTTCAATACCCATTTTGTTCAGAGTTTTCATTATAAATGAGTGTTTAATGTCAAATGCTTCTTCTACATCTATTAATATGATCATATGATTTTTATCTTTTGTTCATGTGGTGTATGATATTGATTGATTTCAGGATGTTGAATCATCCTGGTATCCCTAGAATAAATGCCACTTGATTATGGTGTATGATCCCTTTAATGTATTGTTGAATTCAGTATGCTATTATTTTATTGAGGATTTTTGCATCTCTGTTCATCTGGGATATTGGCCTGTAATATTTTTTAAATTTTTGTCTGGTTTTGGTATCAGGATAATACTGGCCTTGTAGAATGAGTTTGAAATCATTCCTCTTAAATTTTTTGGAGTAGTTTGAAAAGGATAGGTATTGACTCTTCTTTAAATGTTTAGAATTCTCCTGTGAAGATGTCCAGTCCTGAACTTTTTTTGTTGGGATTTCTTTTATTACTGATTCAAACTCAGTTATGTTCAGATTTTCCATTTCTTCCTGATGCAGTCTTGGAAAATTCTGTATTTCTAGAAATTTGTCCATATCTTCTAGACTGTCCATTTGTTGGTGTATAACTGTTTGTAGTATTATCTTACGATGTTTTGTATTTCTGTGGTGTTGGTTGTAACTCCTCCTCTTTCACTTCTGATCTTATTTATTTGGGCTGTATCTTCTTGATGAGTCTGGCTAGATGTTTCTCAATTTTGTTTCTTTGCCGAAAAACAACTCTTAGTATCATTGATCTTTTCTATTGTTTCTTCAGTCTGTATTTTATTTATTTCTGCTCTGATCTTTCTTGTTTCCTTCCTTCTACTAACTTTGGGTTTTATTCTTCTTTTCCCAGTTCCTTTAGGTGTAAGGTTAAATTGTTTATTGAGATTTTTCTTGTTTCCTGAGGTAGGCCTGGAAAGCTAAAAACTTCCCTCTTAGAACTGTTTTTGCTGTGTCCCACAGACTTTGGAACAATGTGGTCCCACTTTCATTTGTGTCTATGTTGTCTGATATAAGTATTGCCACCTAAGCTTTCCTTTTGTTTATATTCGAGTGGAACATCTTTTTTCCATCCCTTTAATTTAAGTCTGTGTGTCTTTAGATCTAAAGTGAGTCTCTTGTAGGCAACATATATATGAGTCTTGTTTTTTTATCCATTCAGCCACTCTGTCTTGATTAAAGCTTTTAATCCATTCACACTTAAAGTAATTAGTAATAGGTATGTACTTGTTGCCATTTTGCTCATTGTTTTCTGGTTTTTGTAGATCTTATGTTCCTTTATTCTTCTCTTGTTCTCTTTCTTTGCAGTTTAATGACTTTCTTTAGTATTATATTTGTATTCCTTTCTCTTTATTTTTGTATATTTGTTGTAGACTTTTGGCTCGTGGCTACCATGAAGTTCATATATAGCAACATATATAGAGCAGTCAATTTTATATTGATGGTTGCTTGAGTTCAAGTGCATTCTAAAAGCGCTATATTTTTATTCTCCTCTCTCCAAAAGGTTTTGCTGTTAATGTCATATTTTACATCTTTAAAAAATTTTTTTGTGTTGCTTAAGTAATTATTTTATTATTTATTTATTTATTTATTATTTTATATTGGAGTATAGTTGATTAACAATGTTGTGTTTATTTCAGGTGTACAGCAAAGTGATTCAGTTATACATATACATGTATCTGTTCTTTTTCAAATTCTTTTCCCATTTAGGTTATTAAAAAATATTGAGCAGAGTTCCCTGTGCTGTACAGTAGGTCCTTGTTAGTTATCTATTTTTAATATAGCAATATGTATATGTAAGTCCCAACTCCCAATCTATCCCTTTGTAAAATAATATATAGCTAATTTTACTACTTTTGTCTTTTAAACTTCATACTAGATCTATAGGTGCTTGATCTACTACTTTACTATGTTTGCCTTCACCGATAAGGTTTTTTCTTTAATAATATTCTTGTTTCTAGTTATGGCCTTTTCTTTTCTGTTTAAAGAAGTCCCTCTAACATTTCTTGTAAGGCCAGTTTAATGGTGATGAACTCTCTTAGCTTTTGTTTGTCAGAAAAACTCTTTATTTCTCCTTCAATTCTGAAAGATAACCTTGCCGGGGCATATTCCTGGTATAAGATTTTTTTTTTCCTTTCAGTACTTTTAATAAATCAGACCATTCCTTTCTTGTCTGTAAAGTTTCTGTTGAAAAGTCAGCTGATAGTCTTGTGTAGGTTCCATTGTATGTAACATGTTGTTTTTCTTTGGCTGCTTTTAAGATTATCTTTCTATCTTTATCTTTTAACTCTATTTTAACTCTAACCTGTCTTGTTGTGGTTCTGTTTTCATCTGTCCTTTCTGGACTTGGATGTCTGTTTCCTTCTCCAGGTTAGGGAAGTTTTCAGCCATTATTTCTTCAAATACATTTTCTGTCTTTTCTCTCTCTTATCCTTCTGAGACCCCTATAACATTAATATTAGTGTGCTTGATATTGTCCCAAATGTCTCTTAACTTATCCTCATTTTTTTAAAGTTTTCTCTTTTTGCTGTTCTGATTGGGTGATTTCCACTACAATGTCTTCCAGATTGCTGATCCATTCTTCTACATTATCTAATCCACTATTGATTCCCTCTAGCAGATTTTTCAATTAGTGTATTCTTCAGTTCTGGTTGGTTTTTTTAACGATTTTTGTGTCTCTGTTGAAGTTCTTACTGAGTTCATCCATTCTATCCCAAGTTCAGTGAGCATTTTTATGACTATTATTTGAACTCTTTATGTGGTAAATTGTTTACATCTGTTTCATTTAGTTCTTTTTTTTGAGGTTTTTTCTTGTTCTTTTGTTTGAAAGGTATATCTTTGTCTTTTCACTCTCTGTGTTTGTTTCTGTGTATTAGATATATCAGCTATGTCTCCCATTCTTGAAAGGGTGGCCTTATGTGGAAGGTATTCTGTGGGACCCCGTGGAACAATTCCCCCTGGTCACTAGAGCCAGGTGCTCCAGGGGTATCCCCTATGTGGACTGCATGTGCCTTTCTGTTGTGGTTGGAGAGCAGTTGTTGAGAGTACACTGGTGGGTGAATTTGACCCCCAGGCCAACTAGCTGGGATCTCATTTGTGACTGTTGTGGGTATGCTAGTGGGTAGGACTGGTGCTTGACCTGGCTGACTGACAGGTCCCACTATGACTGCTTTGGGTCTGCTGATGGGATGGGGCTGTCCCCTAGCATGACTAGCTGCAAGACCCGGCTGTAACTACTTCAGGCCTGCTGGAATGTGGTGTTGGCCCCAGTTGGGGTGGTTTCTTGAGTAGGGCAAGTTGGGGGCCATGTTTCAGGAGCAGGACAGGTCATTCAGGTTGGGCATGGTTGGTCTTCATGGGAACATTGGTGTGAGATGTACAGTCTTAGCTAGGTTATTGGAGAGTGACAGAAATGGTGCCAGCCAGTGCCAGGCCAGTTAGGTGTAAGGAAAGTTAAAAGAAAGAAAGAGTGTCTGCCAGCTTTTTCATCCCCGAGGAAAGTGCCACCAGATCCCTGCCCCTCCAGCACATGCCCTAAAGTTGAACAATGAATCTCCTTCTCATATGACCCAGGCACTTTTTAAGCTGCTGCCTCTGTGCTAGAACTTGGAGCAAGTTAGTTTGTGTGAGTGAAAACCCTTCAAGAATTTAAATTTTGGTTTTCCACAGCCCTCTGGCTCTCCTGTATGAAAGCCTTACTGGCTGTCAAAGCCAGATTTTATGGAGGATTGTCTTCCAAGTATAGGTCCCCTGGGCTGAGGAGCCTAACATGGGAGGTGAGACCCCTTGCTCTTCAGGGATGCCTCTGATATTTTGGTTTCCCTCCCATTTGTGGGTCACTGCACCAGAGGTATGGATTCTAACTATACCATGTCTCTGCTGTTTCTTCCTATCTCAGTGTGGCCTCTTCTTTATATTCTTAGTTGTAGTTAATCCATTCTGCTTACCTTCATGCTGTTCTCAAAGATAGTTGTTCTATATGTAGTTGTAGTTTTAGTATGTCCATAGGAGGAGGTAAGCTCAAATTCTTCCTACTCTGCCTCCTTGACTTGGACTTCTGTCTTTCTGTTTTTGTGACTAAAATTTTTTTTTTTTTCGGTACGCGGGCCTCTCATTGTTGTGGCCTCTCCCGTTGCGGAGCACAGGCTCCGGACACTCAGGCTCAGCAGCCATGGCCCACGGGCCCAGCCACTCCGTAGCATGTGGGATCTTCCTGGACTGGGGCACGAACCCGTATCCCCTGCATCGGCAGGCGGACTCTCAACCACTGCGCCACCAGGGAAGCCCGTGACTAAAATATTTGAATGTCTCTTCTTACAATTGTTTCAAAATATCTAGGAACTATGAACACTTAGGTTGAACAAAGTTCTGAGTGATTGGTAAGTAGCCAGGCATAATTCAAAAAACAAAGGTTGTGTCTCAGCTTAGCTACTGAGAAGTTAAACTCAAAGCTTATGTCCTTAGCCTTTCTTTCCTACGTCTTACCAGGCCTTCCTTGGCTCACATATGCTCCTGCTTCCTTTATCTCTCCAAAGATTTTATTACACAATACACACACGCACACACACACACACACACACACACCTACACCTACTCTTACCCTATGTTGCCACCCTTTGATATTTCCCATCATTATTTCACTGTCTTCTAATTATCTTTAAGAGTACATTTCCAAGTTGAACTGAAACACTTGTGGTTGCTTATGCAAAAGAACATTTTTTAGAGAAAATCTTCATGGAGGAAAAGTTATCATTGGAAATAATATTTCAATCTCAACTCCCCAACCCTAGCAACTCAAACACTTCTAGAGCACTAGGGGAAGACCCCAGTGCTTCATTTGCTTAAAAAGTATCCAGTCCACTCCTTTCAACCGACTGAGATCACCTTTGGAAGACAAATGCTCTTATTTCAGTCTCCATGGGCGAGAAGCTCATCCAGCTTATTGAGGATGGAGGCACAAGCTTAGTGCAGAAAACAGATTTGGGGTCAGAGGAAAATGGCCACACAGTTCTTCTCAGTAGAGTTGTCCTTTAGCCTAGTTGCCTCAGGAACCATGCTGCATCATCAACACAGACAAAATTAGATCCAGATCTCCAGAGTCTCTGTGGGAAATAGCATATTGTAGGCACTCAGTAAATATGTCCTCAGGAGACAACAGAGCACCTACTTTTGATTGATTCTGATGAAAGAATAAGTACCCAGAAATGGCATTATCTGCTGGGACATTAGCTGAAAAGTATAAACCCTGGGAACTTTGAGCAGAGAAAAATTAATAGACAATCCAGGAGCACTTGCCTCCCTACTTACATAACCCCCACACATACAGAAAAAATAATTTGGACACAGATAGTTCATTAGTGCTAAGAGTTTTTGAAGCTCCTTCAAATATGTTGTATCACTGAACCGAAGCCACAGGTCTATGAGTGAGATAGAGCAAATATTATTATTCCCTTTCTACAAATGGAGAAACTGTGGCTTAAAGAAAGAATGAGACACATACACACACATATGCACAATGTCAGCAAACACACACACACACATGCACACAATAATCCCATTATTCTGTCATCTCAACAGTGGGATATGGACATAGCACAAGATGTTGGGCTGTTGTTCAGAGTAAGCAACAGATTAATTTTCAGTCTTCTTGAGTCACCTCCACAGAGTGTGAGACAGAGGGTCTAAATTAAGTACAAGCAAGGATCTTGAGGAATTAACAAGAATTCTTTCCCTATGCTAGCTTCCCTTTAAATTTTTAATTTGAATTTTTATTGAAGTATAACTTACATAGAGCTTAAATGCATAGTCCAACCATTTTTGACTAATGCATGTACTCATGTAACCTCCAGTCCTACCGAGATACAGGACATTTCTATAACACCAGAAAGTTCCCTTGTGATCTTCTGCAGTCAACACACCTATCTCCAGTGGCCTTCTTTTAATGGCTCTGTAATACTAAGGAGCCAAGATAACAATTTCCATTATTGTTTATAGCAGGTAGAGGACTCCAGAAAATAGATCATCAGTCTCTAAAAGTAACCCGTAATCTCCACCTCTATCTTTCTCTCTTAGAAAAATTTCTCACAACACACTTACTCTAAATATATTAGGATCCTTTCCATAATAGTTTTTCTACCCATCTAAGTAAAATGCCTGGATAGAAAGTATATTGTATGTTTTTACAGGAAAGACACCCACTCTTCATGCCTATCGAATAAACATGGTGTTTCTTTATGTACAAAGATATCTTGTCACTGTATACAATATCTGATTATGGTTTTGATTTATGTTTCCCTGATAATGAGTGATGTTGAACATCTTTTCATGTGCCTGCTGGCCAGTATATGACTTCTTTGGGAAGATATATGTTCAGATCATCTGCCCCCTTTTTTTTTTTTTTTTTTTTTTTTTTTTTGCGGTATGCGGGCTTCTCACTGCTGTGGCCTCTCCCGTTGCGGAGCACAGGCTCCGGATGCGCAGGCTCAGCAGCCATGGCTCACGGGCCCAGCCACTCCATGGCATGTGGGATCTTCCTGGACCGGGGCACGAACCCGTGTCCCCCGCATCAGCAGGCAAACTCTCAACCACTGTGCCACCAGGGAAGCCCATCTGCCCATTTTTTAATTGGATTTGTTTGTCTATTGTTGTTGTTGAGTTGTATAGGTTCTTTATGTATTTTGGATGTTAACACCTTTTTGGATATATGATTTACAAATATTTCTCCCATTTATTTCCTTCTCATTTGTTGATGGTTTCCTTCACTGTGCATAAGTTTTTGGTTTGATTTAACCCCATCAGTTTATTTTTGCTTTGTTTTCATTGCCTTTGGAGTCAGATCCACAAAAGCATTGCTGAGGCCAATGCTAATAAGGATATTGCCTATATTTTCTTCTAGGAATTTTGTGGTTCAGCTCTTACATTCAAGTCTTTAATCCATTATGAGTTAATTTGTGTATGTGGTGTAAGATAGTGTTCTAGTTTCATTCTTCTGCATGTGTCTGTCTAGGTTTCTCAGCACCGTTTACTGAAGAGACTGTCCTTTCTCCATTGTGTATTCTTTGAAATACACATATTTCATTGTGTATTTTTTCATAGATTAATTTTCCATAAAGCTGTGGGTTTATTTCTGTGCTTTCAGTTCTCTTCCATTGATCCATATGTCTGTTTTTGTGCCAACACCATACTGTTTTGATTACTGTAGCTTTGTTGTACAGTTTGAAAACAGGAAGTGTGGTACCTCTAGATCTGTTCTTCTTTCTCAATATTTCTTTGGCTATTTAGGGTCTTTTATTTTTCCATACAAATTTTAGAATTATTTGTTCCAGTTCTGTGAAATATGCAGTGTCATTTAGATAGGGATTGCATTGAATTTTAGGTTCCTTTGGGTGAATACTTGTAATAGTTTACCATATTAATTCTTCCAATTCATAAGCACAAAATAGCTGTCGATTTCTGTGTCTTCTTCAATTTCTTTCCTCAGTGTCTATAGCTTTCAGTGTATACATCTTTCACCTCCCTGGTTAAATTTATTCCTAGGTATTTTTTAAATTTTGATACAATTATAAATGGGACTGTTTTCTTAAAATCCCTTTCTGATAGTTTGTTATTAGTGTATAGAAGTGACACAGATTTCTATATATTAATTTGTATCCTGAAATTTTATTGACTTCATTTCTTAGTTCTAATAATTTTGGAGTGGAGTATTTAGGATTTTTTATATGTAATATCATGTCATCTCCAAATAGTAGCAGTATTACTTGCTCTTTACCATAGTGTTGCCTTTTCTTTTTTTTTATGCCTAACAGCTGAGGCTAGTACTTCCAATAATATGTTGAATGAAAGTGGTGACAGTGGGCATCCTTGTCTTGTTCTTGATCTTGGAGGAAAAGATTTCAGCTTTTTGTAATTGAGTGTGATGTAAACTGTGGATTTATAATATATATACGGCTTTTATTATGTTGAGATATATTCCCTCTATACTCACTTGATTGAGAGTTGTTTTTAAATTGAAGTATATTTGTTTCAGATGTACAATGTAGTGATTTGATATTTTTATAGATTTTCATACATTTCTGGATTATATTCCATTTAAAGTTATTGTAAAATATTGGCTATATTCCCTGTGCTGTAAAATACATCCTTGTAGCTTGTTTATTTTAAACATAGTAGTTTGTACATCTTAATCCCCTACACCAACATTACACCTCCCTTTTCCCTCTACCCTGGTAACCACTAGTTTATTCTCTATATCTGTACATCCATTTCTGCTTTGTTGTACTCATCTGTTTATTTCATTTTTTCAATTCTACATATAAGTGATAATATACAATATTTGTCTCTCTCTGTCTGACATATTTCACTAAGGATAATATGGGTACATCCATGTTGTTGCAAATGGCAAACTTTCATTCTTTTTTATAGTTCAGTAATATACCATTGTGTGTGTGTGTATGTATATAAATGTCATCAGTTGATGGACATTTACCTTGCTTGTGTATCTTGGATATTTTGAATAATCTTGTGATGAATATTGGGGTGCATGATATTTTCAAATCAGTGTTTTCATTTTCTTCAGATATATCCCCAGGAGTGGAAATTCGGGATCATATGATATTTATATTTTCAATTTTTTTGAGGAGCTGCCATACTGTTTCCCACAGTGGCTGCAACAATCTACATTCCCATCAACAGTGTACTGGGGTTCACTTTTATCCACATCCTTGCCAACATTTGTTTTTTGTGGTCTTTTTGATGATAGCCTATCTTTTTGTTGTTGTTGTTTGTTTGTTTTTAACATCTTTATTGGAGTATAATTGCTTTACAATGGTGTGTCAGTTTCTGCTTTATAACAAAGTGAATCAGTTATACATATACATATGTTCCCATATCTCTTCCCTCTTGTGTCTCCCTCCCTCTCACCCTCCCTATCCCACCCCTCTAGGTGGTCACAAAGCACCGAGCTGATCTCCCTGTGCTATGTGGCTGCTTCCCACTAGCTATCTATTTTATGTTTGGTAGTGTATATATGTCCATGCCACTCTCTCACTTTGTCACAGCTTACCCTTCACCCTCCCCATGTCCTCAAGTCCATTCTCTAGTAGGTCAGCATCTTTATTCCCATCTTGCCCCTAGGTTCTTCATGCCCCCCCTTTTTTTTAGATTCCATATATATGTGTTAGCATACAGTATTTGTTTTTCTCTTTCTGACTTACTTCACTCTGTATGACAGACTCTAGGTCCATCCACCTCACTACAAATAACTCAATTTCGTTTCTTTTTATGGCTGAGTAATAATCCATTGTATATATGTGCCACATCTTCTTTATCCATTTATCTGTCACTGGACACTTAGGTTGCTTCCATGTCCTGGCTATTGTAAATAGAGCTGCAATGAACATTTTGGTACATGACTCTTTTTGAATTATGGTTTTCTCAGGGTATATACCCAGTAGTGGGATTGCTGGGTGGTATGGTAGTTCTATTTTTACTTTTTTAAGGAACCTCCATACGTTCTCCATAGTGGCTGTATCAACTTACATTCCCACCAACAGTGCAAGAGGGTTCCCTTTTCTCCACACCCTCTCCAGCATTTATTGTTTGTAGATTTTGTAATGATGGCCATTCTGACAAGTATGAGAAGATATCTCATTGTAGTTTTGATTTGCATTTCTCTAATGATTAATGATATTGAGCATTCTTTCATGTGTTTGTTGGCAATCTGTACATCTTCTTTGCAGAAATGTCTATTTAGGTCTTCTGCCCATCTTTGGATTGGGTTGTTTGTTTTTTTGATATTGAGCTGCATAAGCTGCTTGTAAATTTTGGAGATTAATCCTTTGTCAGTTGCTTCATTTGCAAGTATTTTCTCCCACTCTGAGGGTTGTCTTTTGGTCTTGTTGATGGTTTCCTTTGCTGTGCAAAAGCTTTGAAGTTTCATTAGGTCCAATTTGTTTATTTTTGTTTGTATTTCCATTTCTCTAGGAGGTGGGTCAAAAAGGATCTTGCTGTGATTTATGTCATGGAGTGTTCTGCCTATGTTTTCCTCTAAGAGTTTGATAGTGTCTGGCCTTACATTTAGGACTTTAATACATTTTGAGTTTATTTTTGTGTATGCTGTTAAGGAGTGTTCTAATTTCATTCTTTTGCATGTAGCTGTCCAATTTCCCAGCACTACTTACTGAAAAGGCTGTCTTTTCTGCATTGTATATTCTTGCCTCCTTTATCAAAGATAAGGTGACCATATGTGAGTGGGTTTATCTCTGGGCTTTCTTTCCTGTTCCATTGATCTATATTTCTGTTTGTGTGCCAGTACCATACTGTCTTGATTACTTTAGCTTTGTAGTATAGCCTGAAGGCAGGGAGCCTGATTCCTCCAGCTCCGTTTTTCTTTCTCAAGATTGCTTTGGCTATTCGGGGTCTTTTGTGTTTCCATACAAATTGTGACATTTTTTGTTTGAGTTCTGTGAAAAATGCCCTTGGTAGTTTGATAGGGATTGCATTGAATATGTAGATTGTTATGGGTAGTAGAGTCATTTTCACAATGTTGGTTCTTCCAATCCAAAAGCATGGTATATCTCTCCATCTATTTGTATCATCTTTAATTTCTTTCATCAGTGTCATAATTTTCTGCACACAGGTCTTTTGTCTCCATAGGTAGGTTTATTCCTAGGCATTTTACTCTTTTTGCAATGGTAAATGGGGGTGTTTTCTTAATTTCACTTTCATATTTTTCATCATTAGTGTATAAGAATGCTAGAGATTTCTGTGCATTAATTTTGTGTTCTGCTGCTTTACCAAATTCTTTGATTAACTCTAGTAGTTTTCTGGTAGCATCTTTATGATTCTCTATGTATAGTATTATGTTATCTGCAGACAGTGACAGCTTTACTTCTTTTCTGATTTGGATTCCTTTTATTTCTTTTTCTTCTCTGATTGCTGTGGCTAAAACTTCCAAAACTATGTTGAATAAAAGTGGTGAGAGTGGGCAACCTTGTCTTGTTTCTGATCTTAGTGGAAATGGTTTCAGTTTTTCACCATTGAGGATGATGTTGGCTGTGGGTTTGTCATATATGCCTTTATTATGTTGAGGTAAGTTCCATCCATGCCTACTTTCTGGAGGGTTTTTATCCTAAATGGGTGTTGAATTTTGTTGAAAGCTTTCTCTGCATTTATTGAGATGATTTTATGGTTTTTCTCCTTCAATTTTTTAATATGGTGTATCAAATTACTTCATTTGCCTATATTGAAGAATCCCAGAATTCCTGGGGTAAACCCCACTTGATCATGGTCTATGATCCTTTTAATGTGCTGTTGGATTCTGTTTGCTAGTATTTTGTTGAGGATTGTTGCGTCTATGTTCATCAGTGTCATTGGCCTGTAATTTTCTTTTTTAATGACATCTTTGTCTGGTTTTGATATCAGGGTGATGGTGGTCTCGTAGAATGAGTTTGGAAGTGTTCCTCCCTCTGCTACGTTTTGAAAGAGCTTGAGAAGGATAGATGTTAGCTCTTCTCCAAATGTTTGATAGAATTCGCCTGTGAAGCCATCTGGTCCTGGGCTTTTGTTTGTTGGAAGATTTTTCATCACAGTTTCAATTTCAGTGCTTGTGATTGGTCTGTTCATATTTTCTATTTCTTCCTGGTTCAGTCTTGGAAGGTTGTGCATTTCTAAGAAGTTGTCCATTTCTTCTAGATTGTCCATTTTATTGGCATGTAGTTGCTTGTAGTAATCTCTCATGATCCCTTGTACTTCTGCCGCGTCAGTTGTTACTTCTCCTTTTTCATTTCTAATTCTATTGATTGGAGTCTTCTCCCTTTTGTTCTTGATGAGTCTGGCTAATGGTTTATCAATTTTGTTTATCTTCTCAAAGAACCAGCTTTTAGTTTTATTGATCTTTGCTATTGTTTCCTTCATATCTTTGTCATTTATTTCTGATCTGATTTTTATGATTTCTTTCCTTTTGCTAACTTTGGGGGTTTTTTGTTCTTCTTTCTCTTATTGCTTTAGGTGCAAGGTTAGGTTGTTTATTGGAGTTGTTTCCTGTTTCTTAAGGTAGGATTGTATTGCTATAAACTTCCCTCTTAGAACTGCTTTTGCTGCATCCCATAGGTTTGGGGTCATTGTGTTTTCATTGTCGTTTGTTTTTAGGTATTTTTTTCTTTTGCTCTTACTTTTTCAGTGATCTCTTGGTTCTTAAGTAGTGTATTGTTTAGCCTCCATGTGTTTGTATTTTTTACAGATATTTTCCTGTAATTGTTATCTAGTCTCATAGCGTGTGGTCAGAAAAGATACTTGATATGATTTCAATTTTATTAAATTTACCAAAGCTTGATATGTGACCCAAGATATGATCTATCCTGGAGAATGTTCCATGAACACTTGAGAAGAAAGTGTATTCTGTTGTTTTTGAATGGATTGCCCTATAAATATCATTTAACTCCCTCTTGTTTAATGTATCATTCAAAGCTTGTATTTTCTTATTTATTTACATTTTGGATGATCTGTCCATTGGTGAAAGTGGGGTGTTAAAGTCACCTAATATGATTGTGTTACTATTGATTTCCCCTTTTATGGCTGTTAGTATTTGCCTTACGTATTGAGATGCTCCTATGTTAGGTGCATAAATATTTGCAGTTGTTGTATATTCATCTTGGTTTGATCCCTTGATCACTATGTAGTGTCCTTTTTGTCTCTTGTAATATTCTTTCGTTTAAAGTCTATTTTGTCTGATATGAGAATTGATACTCCAGTTTTCTTTTGATTTCCATTTGCATGGAATATCTTTTTCCATCACCTCACTTTCACTCTGTGTGTGTCCATAGGTCTGAAGTGGGTGTCTTGTAGACAGCATATATTCAGGTCTTGTCTTTGTATCCATTCAGCCAGTCTATGTCTTTTGGTTGGAGCATTTAATCCATTTACATTTAAGGTAATTATCAATATGTATGTTCCTATTCCCATTTTCTTAATTGTTTTGGGTTTGTTATTTTAGGTCTTTTCCTTCTCTTGTGTTTCCTGCCTAGAGAAGTTCCTTTAGCATTTGTTATAAAGCTGGTTTGGTGGTGCTGAATAATCTTAGCTTTTCCTTGTCTGTAAAGGTTTTAATTTCTTCGTCACATCTGAATGAGGTCCTTGCTGGGTAGAGTAATCCTGGTTTTTAGGTTTTTCCCTTTCATCACTTTAAATATGTCCTGCCAGTCTCTTCTGGCTTGCAGAGTTTCTGCTGAAAGATCAGCTGTTAACCTTATGGGGATTCCCTTTTATGTTATTTGTTTTTTTTCCCTTGCTGTTTTTAATATTTTTTTCTTTGTATTTAATTTTTGATAGGTTGATTAATATGTGACTTGGCATGTTTCTCCTTGGATTTATCCTTTATGGGACTCTCTGTGCTTCCTGGACTTGATTAACTATTTCCTTTTCCATATTAGGGAAGTTTTCAACTATAATCTCTTCAAATACTTTGTCAGTCCCTTTCTTTTTCTGTTCTTCTTTTGGGACCCCTATAATTCGAATGTTGGTGCATTTAATATTGTCCCAGAGGTCTTTGAGACTGTCCTCAATTCTTCTCATTGTTTTTTCTTTATTCTTCTCTGCAGTAGCTATTTCCACTATTTGATATTCCACGTCACTTATGCTTTCTTCTGCCTCAGTTATTCTGCTACTGATCCCTTCTGGAGAATTTTTACTTTCATTTATTGTGTTATTCATGATTATTTGTTTGCTCTTTAGCTCTTCTAGGTCCTTGTTAAACGTTTCTTTTATTTTCTCCATTCTATTTCCAAGATTTTGGATCATCTTTACTATCATTAATCTGAATTCTTTTTCCAGGTAGACTGCCTATTTCCTCTTCATTTGTGTGGTCTGGTGGGTTTTTACCTTGCTCCTTCATCTGCTTTGTGTTTCTTAGTTCTCATTTTGCTTAACTTACTGTGTTTGAGGTCTCCTTTTCGCAAGCTGCATGTTTGTAGTTCCCGTTATTTTTGGTGTCTGCCCCCAGTGGCTAAGGTTGGTTCAGTGGGTTGTGTAGGCTTCCTGGTGGAGGGGACTGGTACCTGTGGTCTGGTGGATGAGGCTCCATCTTGTCTTTCTGGTGGGCAGGTCCATGTCTGGTGGTTTGTTTTGGGGTGTCTGTGACCTTGTGATTTTAGGCGGCCTGTCTGCTAATGGGTTCGTTTGTGTTCCTGTTTTGCTAGTTGTTTTGCGTACGGTGTCCAGCACTGTAGCTTGCTGGTCATTGAGTGGAGCTGGGTCTTGGCCTTGAGATGGAGATCTCTGGGAGATTTTCACCGTTTGATATTGCATGGAACTGGGAGGTCTCTGGTGGACCAATGTCCTGAACTTGGCTCTCCCACCTCTGAGGCACAGCCCTGACGCCTGGCTGGAGCACCAAGAGCCTGTCATCCACATGGCTCAGAATAAAAGGGAGAAAGAAAGAATGAAAGAAAGAAAGAAAAGATAATAAAATAAAATTGAATTTAAGTTATTAAAATAAAAAACAGAACATAATTATTAAAAAAATATTTTTAAGTAATTAAAAAAAAAAAACAGAAGAAGAGAACAACCAAACCAAAAAAGAAATCCACCAATGATAACAAGCACTGAAAACTGTACTAAAAAAAAAAAAAAAAAAAAAGATGTACATATCAATAAGTACTTTAAATGCAAATGGACTAAATTTGCCAAACACAATATAGAGTGGCTGAATGGATACAAAAACAAGACCCATCTATATGCTGCCTACAAGATACTACTTCAGAAGTAAGAACAACCACAGGTTAAAGAGAAGGGATGGAAAAGGATATTCCATGCAAATGGAAATGAAAAGAAAGCTGGAGTACCAATGCTCATACCAGACAAAAATAGACGTTAAACAAAGACTGCAGGGCTTCCCTGGTGGCGCAGTGGTTGAGAGTCCGCCTGCTGATGCAGGGAACATGGGTTCGTGCCCCGTTCCAGGAAGATCCCACATGCCGTGGAGCAGCTGGGCCCGTGAGCCATGGCCGCTGAGCCTGCAGGTCCGGAGCCTGTGCTCCACAAAGGGAGAGGCCAGAACAGTGAGAGGCCCGTGTACCACAAATAAAATAAAATAAAATAAAATAAAATAAAATAAACAAAGACTGCAATAAAAGACAAAGAAGTGCATTGTATAGTGATAGAGGGGCCAATACAGATAAAAGATATAATATTTATAAATCTATATGCACCAGACATAGGAGCACTGTTATATAAAGCAAATATTAATGGAATAAAGGGAGAAATTAAAAGCCCTACAGTAATAATAGGGGGCTTAAAACACCCCACTTACATCAATGGATTGATCATCCAGACAGAAAATCAATAAGGAAACATTGGACTAAAATGATGCGTTTGAGCAGATGGTTTTAATTGATATATACATAATATTTCACTCAAAAGCCACAGAATACATATACCTTTTGATTGCACATGGAACATTCTCCAGGATAGATCACATATTAGATCACAAAACAAGTCAGATAAATTCAAGAAGATTAAATTATATCAAGCATCTTCAACAAAAATGGTATGAAATTAGAAATCAATCACAAGACAAAACACAAAAATGTGAATATTAAACAACATACTACTGAATAATCAATGATTACTGAATAAATCAGAGAAATGAAAAACTACCTAAGAACAAATGAGAAATACCCAAATCTATGAGAGGTAGGAATAGTGGTTCTGAGAGGGAAGTTCATAACAATACAGACCTACCACACACTTAGAAAAGAAAAATCCCAAATAAACCCTGTAACTTTAGACTTAAAATAACTAGAAAAAGAAGACTAAACAAAGCTCAAAGATAGTAGAAGGAAGGCAATATAAAGATCAGAGCAGGGGCTTTCCTGGTGGCGCAGTGGTTGAGAGTCCACCTGCTGAGGCAGGGGACACGGGTTCATGCCCCAGTCCAGGAAGATCTCACATGCCACGGAGCGGCTGGCCCCATGAGCCATGGCTGCTGAGCCTGTGCGTCCAGAGCCTGTGCTCTGCAACAGGAGAGGCCACAACAGTGAGAGGCCCGTGTACCGCAAAAATAAATAAATAAATAAAAATAAAAAAGATCAGAGCAGAAATAAATAAATAGAGAGTAAAAAATGGAAAAGATCAATGAAACCATGAGCTTGTCCTTTGAAACTGATGAGCCTTTAGATAGACTAACAAAGTAAAAAAGAGAGTGAGCTCAAATAAATAAAATCAGAAATGAAAGATGAGGAGTTACAACCAACACCATAGAAATACAAAAGAACATAAGAAACCAGTAAGAACAATTACACACACAAAAAATGGAAAACCCAGGAGAAATGGATAAATTTGTAGAAACATGCAATATTCCAAGACTAAATCAGGAAGAAATAGAAAATCTAAACAGACTGAGCAATACAAATGAAATTGAATCAGTAATAAAAAAAATCCTAACAAACAGGACAAGATGGCTTCATTGGTGAATTCTACAAAACATTCAAATATTTAATACCTATCCATTTCAAATTTTTTCAAAGTTGATAAGAAGGGAAACCTTCCAAACACATTTTACAAAGCCAGAATTACCCTAATACCAAAACCAAACAAGAACACCACAAGAAAAGAAAATTACAGGACACTATCTCTGATGAACATAGACACAAAAATCCTCAAGAAAATGTTAGCAAATTGAAACCAACAATACATTAAAATGATCATACACTACAATCAAGTGAAATTTATTCCAGGAAATGCAAGGATGGTTTACCATCCTCAAGTCAATCAATGTGATGTATTAAAAAAATAAAGGATAAAAAATCATATAATCATTTTAATAGATGCCGAAAATGCATTTGATAAATTAAGCATCCACTTATGATTAAAACTTGGGAAGGAGAACAAAATGACAGAGTATGAGGACTCTGAGCCCACCTCCCCCCACAAACACATCAAAACTACATCTACACATGGAGTAATTCTCACTGAAAACAAATTGGACACTGGTAGAAAGACTCTTCTCCAACCAAGGCTATAAAGAAAGATGCACATGGAGTCAGGTAGGAAGGGAGGAGAAGTGATCAGGTTGGGACTCACACCCTTAGGAGGAAACACAGAAGAGGAGGAGGGTATCACAGGCTTGAAGATCCTTCCTGGGAAGTGTGGGATTTAAGCCATATATCAAGCACCCCAGCCCTGGGGTTGAACAATGGCAAGACAAGTACTTTTATGTGGTTTGGAAACCAATGGGACTTATAGGAAGGCTGTAAGAAACTGAGACTCTGCTCATGAAAAGCACACACACACACTTCCTTACTCTGGGAAACAAGGCAGAAAAAGCATATTGAAACTGCTCAGGACTCTGGCTGGTTTCCTACAACTGTCCCAACATGGCCCAGGCTCCTCTAGCTCCGTCACAACTCCACATTAGAGTGAAGGTTACTGTTGCTGAGGAGAGGACATACTTGGGGAAGACAGAGCTGGCTTGGGCCTGGCTCTGTATCTGAACAGGGCAGGGGTGGCCATTACTGATGTGCATGGAGGCAGCAGACCAGGAGATGTCTGAAACACTGACTCACATGCCAGGATCATCATAGCATGTGATATAGCCCATGCCAAGAACTGGCTCTGGCCCCTTTAGCTCCAGTGAAGATCCCCACTAGGGTGATGGCTGCTGTTACTGAGGAAAGTGCACACTGTGGGGGTTAAAACTGGCTCAGACATGGAAGTGCATCTGAATGGGCTGAGGGAAGCCACTGTTGGCATTCATAGAGGTGGTGGGTCAGAAATTGGCTGGAGCTCTGACCATTGTGTTGAAACCATCCCAGTATATGCCCCAGCCCATACTGGCACCCATTCTGGCCCCTTTTGCTTCAGTGTTCTCCCATTTATGGCAAAGGTGCCATTGCCAGGCAGGGAGCAAGTGCACATTTTGAGGGAATGGAACCAGCTCAGATCCAAACCTAAGGGCTTCTGCTCAAGCATATTGGGGCCCAACCCCACCACTGATAGGGTAGTAATAGCCACTGAGCATAGGAGAAGCCATGGCTCACATCTGGATCTGGCTCTATCCCCACCATCTCTGAACCCCACCTCCAAACAAGGTGATATCTGCTAGCACAAACTGGGGAAAGAAGTGACCGGTACTCACTTCAGATCAAGCTCTCCCACCAAAGCCACTGGGCACATGCAGATTGCATAGGGATACTCTCACACAATGACACCTCTTCAGGATGAGGATAGGTAACTGTTTCACCTAATTTCATAGAGAAATAGAAAGTTAAACAAAATGAAAAGACAGAGGAATTTATTTCAAACAAAAGAACAAGAAAAAACTGAAAAAATAACTAATGGAATAGAGATAAATAATTTAATTGATAAAAATGGAAAGGATTAGTAATAAAAATGCTAACTGAGATTTGGAAGAGAATAGATGAACACAGTGAAAATTTTAATAAGTATGTAGGAAATATGAAAAAGAACCAGTCAGAGCTGAGGAATAAAATGACTGAAATGAAAAACACACTAGAAGGAATTAAGATCAGACTAGGTCACAGAAGAAAGAATAAGTGATCTGGAAGATAAAATAATTAAAAAATCATTAAATTAGAACAGGAAAAAAGAAAAACAAATTCAAAAATTGAGAACAGTTTTAAAGGACATCTGGACAACATCAAATGTACTAACACTTGCAATATAGTGGCTTCAGACGAAGAGAGAGAAAAAGGGCTCAAAAATTTATTTTATGAAATTATGGGTGAAAACTTCCTGAACCTGAGAAGAAACAGATATTCAGGTATAGGAAGCACAGAGAGCCCCAAACAAGATGAACCCAAAGAGGCACACACCAAGGCAGATCATAATTAAAATGGAAAAAGTTAAAGATAAAAAGAGATTTTAAAAAGCAGCAAAAGACAAAGAGTCATATACAAGGGAATCTGCATAAAGCTATAAGATGATTTCTCTGCAGAAGTTTTGCAGGCTAGAAGGGAGTGGCATGGCATATTTAAAGGGCTGAAAGGGAAAATACCACAACCTAGGACACTGTACCCAGCAAGACTATGATTTAGAATAGAAGGACAGATAAATAACTACTCAGAAAAGCAAAAAATAGAGTTAGCCAATACTAAACCTACAATAAAAGAACTGTTGAAGTGTCTTCCCTAAATGGAAAAGGAGTAAGAATATATAGGAAAGGAAAAAATCAACAGGAAAGGCAGGTATATAGTAAGGATTGAAGATTATTTAAATAAGTCAGTATGTAGATTAAAAGACAAAAAATGTAAAGCAACTATAACTACAATAAGCAGTTAAGGGATATACATGAAGATGTAACAAAAGGCATAAAAAACACAAAATGTGGGGAGGGAAGTGAAAAATTTATACCTTTTAGAATGTGTTTAAACCTAAACTACTACCAGTTTAGAACAAGTAGATATAACTATGGGTCAAAATATATGAACCACATAGTAACCACCAATTAAAAAAAACTATAATAGGTACACAAAAAGTGAAAAGAAAGAAACTCAAGCATAGTACGAAAGAAAAACATCAAACCACAATGTTAGAAACAAAAAGATGTGAACAAAGAAGAAAAACAAAAACAATTAGAAAACAAGTAATAAAATGGCAGTAAGTACAAACCTGTCAATAAATACTTTAAATATCAATAGACTAAATGCTCTGGTCAAAAGAAATTGGGTGACTGATTAAATCAAAACAACAACAACAAGACCCTTCAATATGCTGCCTACATGAGACTCACTTCAGGGCAAAAGAAAGACACAGACTGAAAGTGCAGGGATGGAAAAATATATTTCATGCAAACAGAAATGATAAGAAAACAGGGGTAGTAATACTCATATCAGACAAAATAGACTTTAAAACAAGGCTATAACAAAAGACAAATAAGGGCATTATAAAATAAGAGGACATTATACTCATTAACCTAAATGCATCCAATAAAAGAGCACCTACATATATAAAGCAAGTACTAACAGACATAAAGGGAAAAATTGACAATAACACAAAATAGTAGGGGACTTTAACACCCCACTGACATCAATGGACAGGTCATCCAGACCGAAAAATCAATAAGGCAACAGTCTTAAATGTCTTAAATAAAACAAAAGGCCAGTTGGACTTAATAGATATCCACAGGACATCACATTCAAAATCAGCAGAATACACATTATTTTCATGTGCACATGGAATGTCCTCCAGGATAAATCACATACTAGGCTACAAAATAAACCTCAACAAATTTAAAAGATTAAAATTATATCAAGCATTGTTTTCCAATCACAAGAGTATGAAACTAGAAATCAACTACAGAAAGAAAAATGGGAAAAGATGAAACACATGGTGACCAAAAACCAATGAGTCAATGATAAAACCAAAGAGGAAATCAGAAAATACCTCAAGATAAATGTAAATGAAAATATAACTTTCCAAAATCTATGGGATGCACCAAAAGCAGGTATAAGAATAAAGTTTATAGCAGTATAGTCCTTCCTCAAGAAACAAACAAACAAAACCCTCAAATAAACAACCTAACCTACCATCTGAAAGAATTAGAAAAAGGACAAACCAAGCCCACAGTCAGCAAATGGAAGGAAATAATAACTATCAGAGGAGAAATAAATAAAATAGAGATTAAACAAAAATAGAAAAGATCAATGAACTAAGAGCTGTTTTTTTTTTGAAAAGGTAAACAAAATTGATAAATCTTTAGCCAGGCTCACCAGAAGAAAACAGAGAGAATCCAAATAAACAAAATGATAAATGAAAGAGAAGAAATAACAATCAATACCACAGAGATACAAAAACTCATAAAAGAATACTATAAACAATTGTATGGCAACAAATTGGACAACCTAGAAGAAATGGACAAATTTCTAGAAACATTCAACCTGACAACACTGAATCAAGAAGAAACAGACAATTTGAACAGACTGATCACTAGAAGTGAAATAGAATCTGCAATAATAATAATAATAAATCCCTGAAGACAAAAGTCCAGGACTGAACAATTTTACTGGGGAATTCTACCAAACATATAAAGAAGAACTAATACCTATCCTTTTCAAACTATTCTGAAAAATTGAAGAGGAATAAATAATCTCAAATTGATTCTATGAGGCCAAAACCCTGATACCCTGATACCAAAATAAGACAAAGATGCTACAAAAAAATTATAGATCAATATCTTTGATGTATGTAGATGCAAAAATCCTCAACAAATTATTAGCAAACCATATCCAACAATATATAAAAAGGATTCTACACCTTGATAAAGTTGGATTTATTCTAGGTTCACAAGGTTGGCTCAACATGCACAAACTGATCAATGTGATATATCACATTAAAAAAAGAAGGATAGGTGCAGAAAAATTGTTTGAAAAAATTCTACATCCATTCATGAAAAACAACTCTCATCAAAGTGGGTATTATTATATTTCAACATAATAACAACCCACCGCTAATATCATACTCAACAGTGAAAAGTCAAAAGCCTTCCTGCTAAATTCAGGAATAAGACAAAGATGCCCATTCTCTCCACTTCTATTTAGCATAACATTGGAAGTCCGAGTCACAGCAATTAGATAAGAACAAGATATAAATGGGAGGAGCTTCAAGATGGCGGAAGAGTAAGATATGGAGATCACCTTCCTCCCCACAAATACATCAGAAATACATCTAAATGTGGAAGAACTCCTACAGAACACCTACTGAACGCTGGCAGAAGACCTCAGACCTCCCAAAAGGAAAGAAACACATCTAAATGTGGAAGAACTCCTACAGAACGCCTACTGAACGCTGGCAGAAGACCTCAGACCTCCCAAAAGGCAAGAAACTCCCCACATACCTGGGTAGGGCAAAAGAAAAAAGAAAAAACAGAGACAAAAGAATAGGGATGGGACCTGCACCAGTGGGTGGGAGCTGGGAAGGAGGAAAGGTTTTCACATACTAGAAGCCCCTTTGCAGGAGGAGACTGTGGGTGGCAGAGCGGGGAAGCTTTGGAGTTACGGAGGAGAGCACAGCAACAGGGGTGCAGACGGCAAAGCAGAGAGATTCCTGCACAGACGATTGGCGCCGATCAGCACTCACCAGCCCGAGAGGCTTGTCTGCTCACCCACCGGGACGGGTTGGGGGCTGGGAGCTGAGGCTCTGGCTTCAATTGGATCCCAGGGAGAGAACTGGGGTTGGCTGCATGAACACAGCCTGAAGGGGGCTAGTATGCCACAGCTAGCCGGGAGGGAGTCCGGGAAAAAGTCTGGAACTGCTGAAGAGGCAAGAGACTTTTTCTTCCCTCTTTGTTTCCTGGTGCGCAAGGAGAGGGGATTCAGAGTGCTGCTTAAAGGAGCTCCAGAGATGGGCATGAGCCGTGGCTATCAGTGTGGACCCCACAGACGGGCATGAGATGCTAAGGCTGCTGCTGCAGCCACCAAGAAGCCTGTATGCAAACACAGGGCACTATCCACACCTCCTCCCAGGAGCCAGTGCAGCCCGCCACTGTCAGGGTCCCATTATCCAGGGAGAACTTCCCCGGGAGAAAAGTGTTTGTGTTTGGCAAATTTAGTCCATTTGCATTTAAAGTACTTATTGATACGTGCATACTCATTGCCATTTTGCTGATGTTTTCTGGCTGTTTTAGTTGTTCCTCTCTGTTCCTTTCTTCTTCTTTCTCTCTTCCCTTGTGTTTTGTTTGTTTTCTTTAGTGTTATGTTTAGATTCCTTTCTCATTTCTGTTGTGTATGCACTGTAAGGTTTTTCATTGTGGTTACTGTGAGATTGACACATAACATCCTATGTAAATAGAAGTCTGTTTTTCAGTTGGTAGCAACTTAAATTTGAACACATTCCAAAGCTTTATGTTTTTACTATTCCCTACCTACAATTTGTTCTTTTGATGACAGAGTTTATATCTTTTTATTTTATGTATGCTTTAACTAATTATTGTAATATTTAGCTAATTGTACTACTTTTGTCTTTTAACCATCCTGCTTGCTTTGTAAGTGATAGATTCTTTATCTCTTATCCTTCACTAACTTTATTACACATTTAAATTTTCTAGTGAGATTTTTACTTTTGTCTGTTTTATTATTATTAATTAGTGACATTTCTTTTCAACTTAAGAAATGTCTTGTATCATTTCTTGTAAGGCTGGTTTAGTGGTGGTAAACTACTTTAACTTTTGCTTATCTGGGAAACTCTTAATCTCTCCTTTAATTCTGAATGATAATCTTGCTAGGTAGAGAATTTTGGGGTGGAATTTTTTTTTTCTTTCAGCACTCTGGATCTGTCATGCCATTCCTTTTGAACTGTAAGTTTTCTGCTTAAAAATCTGCTGATGGCCTTTTGAGGTTTCCCTTACATGTAGCAAATTGTTTTTCTCTTGCTGCTTTAGGATTCTCTCATTATCCTTAACTTTTACCATTTTAATTATACATATATCTCAGAGATATTGGAGGTTTCATTCCAGACCACCTCATCAAAGTGAGTATCTCAACAAAGTGAGTCACATGAATTCTCGTTAGACTCTAAGCTTGTAACTTCATAATAGCTTTGGCTTATTTCACCATCTTGTATCGGAAATTTTTATATGCCCGAATATATTCACTGGATGGTGAATTGAGTCACAGTAGATGTTCAATAAACATTTGTGAAATTAATTAAAGAGGTTTCATCAAGTTAGTTACCAACCCAGGGCATCAATCAGCATAATTTGCATGCTATGGGAAGGGGAAAGGAGTAATAGGAATATAGAAGAGGTAAGAAGATAGCACTACATACCTCTCTCTAACTTTATAGATATAAGCCTGGCAAAGTGGTCTCTCTTCTTGGGAGGTTTTAACATATGATACAAATCAGGATTGACACTGATGTTCTAAACGCTATCAAAGTCTTGCTAAGTAGCAGTCAACTTGCTAGGTATTTTAATTCATTCTAAGCCCCTAGTTAAATTGGAAATAATAAAATATATATTATTTTGCACATGTTTTATGATTTCCTAAGTGTATGTATATCCATGATCATGGGAGATAGTAATGTATAGTACAGTTAACTGCACAGACTCAGTATTTGCTTGGATTTGAGTTTTGGCTGTATAATTTATTTACTTGGACAAGTCTATTAACCTCACAAGCACTGTTTCCTCAACCAAAAAAGCAGATAGGAAGTATCTTATAAGGCTATTATAACTACTAGTGGATCCTTATTACATGTGCTTCATTTATTTAATTTTGATTCACAGGAAACATTCAAAAATGTTAATGAATATAATGATCTTTTTTGAATTTTATATACAAGCTTATGAAACAAGAAGGGGAGATTTTTGTCATTCTCTATTTTGCAGATAGAAAAAATTGTGATCGAGATCATTAAATTTCTAGTGCTTAAGTAACTATCCAGAGGACCTGATTACTTGATGAATGTAGAAATTTGATTCTGAATTTAGCCTCTTTTCTCTGTAATATATTCCTACTATCTAAAATAGGGCCCTACTGTTCCTTCTTTGGTTTCTTCTCTTTGTAGCATCAGTCCTGGCTCACATTTATCAGAGGTAAGTGTGGGGGTAGGAAGGGATTTGTGTTCAAATGAGACTAACCATTCATCCCTACTGAGCAATTTTGAAGGGAAGCAATTTTCCTATTCTCTGCAAACCATCCCCTGGTACTATGAACAGTTGGTGAAAAAAAAAATGTTAGTCTCACTACTTTATTAAACATCTTTTGAAAGGATATCAAAAGGGCTTCATTTATAAAATGTTGTAAAGGTATAAAAACATTACCAACTACAAAGATAGATGGTTGAAATAAAACAGGAACTGATCTTTTTTGACAGGAATTCCTAGTCTAATGACCCCGTTCCTCTCTTAAATGTACCTTCTGAGAATTTGATATTAATCAAACCACATTTTAAACAGACTGTTACATTAAGGAATGTGCATTTGTCCTCAGAGATAGTGCTGATTTTTTTTTACTCTTTATCAAAGTGCATTTTAATTGACTAGCAAATTAGGAAATATATCCCCTTTTTATTATATATTACATATAATAAAAAAAAAGTTCACAAAAATAAATAAGAGATTCCTATCAAAAAGATGTAGATTTATCTAGCTGCAGAGCTATACAGCTCCACTCTGTTTAAGACTACATCTAGTTTAGTGTTTCTGGGATCAATTTTAGCAATAATATGACACTGTAGAGAAGGTGTTAGGATTTTATACACACACAAACATATGTTTGTGTGATATATGTGTATATGAATATACATTGTATATATAACACAGGCTGTAACATTAATATTTTCTTCTCTCTTGACCAGGAACATTAGATTATGTATGTATCCTGTAATGTGACATAGTAGCTCATGTCTGTAAACAGTCCTCAACTTGTTAAGCCCCATTGATCTCAGAGAGGGAAAGGAAAGCATACTTTAGTCCAAGACTTTTACTAAAAAGACTCAATGTTCAAACCATGGTATTATGCCTTATATTTTATAAATGGGAGAAATGGAAGAAATAAGAATATGTGCTTCTTGCCCTTAAGAAACATAAATTCTATCATTATGTTGAATATGAAATAGTAAACTTTTAAAATGGCATCAATAATTTATATTTTAAGGTACTTTGCCATTTTCAAAGTATATTTATAACCATTGTTTCAAGTCTTTCTCACACCAACACCATTCAGTAGGGTTTGACTCAATACTACTTTGCTACAATATGACTAATGAAGTAGATATTATTATTAGCTCCATTTCACATGTAAAAACTTTAAAGAGAAATTTCAGAGAGGTTAGGTAACTTGCCTAAAGTGAGTTTCTAATAAATATTATGGTTTAGATTTGAATCCATTAGACAATGGGATTGTTAACCCCACTGCTCTGGTTAGCAGGGCAAGTCTAGAAATCAAGAAAATCCATTTATCTTGTGAGTCTAAATGGCATAGCCAGATCCTGACACTTTTCAAAATTAAATGCTTTTCTATGTTATCATAGTATATTGTTCATTTCTCTGCTTTATAGCACCCAGTATAGCGTGACATGTAACATCTAGTTATATATCTATCTCTCTCCATGAGACCTGATTTTCTGAGGGCAAGAACCAAGCAGTTTGTCACTGTGTTCCTATCACAGGGTCCTAGACAGTACTTTCTGATTATCTTTCTAGTCTAACAATGGTGCCAAGGCAGAAGCCGATAGTTTCTCTGCCTCTAGTGGGTAGTTTGCAATCTGTGCCCCTACAGCCATTAGACATTGTACTGACCTGAGCATCACCCTCAGAATTTTAAGTTGGATACTCATTGTCAAAGCTGAGCGCTCCTCTCCTTGAGTTTTTCTACTTTTCAGCAAGGATGAGGGAGCCCTTTTCTGCCACCTTATCCACTGTTGAACCCTCTCCGCACTAGATGTCCCTGTTCTTTTAATCCCTTCAAGAATGAATATCTCACCTTTTTCCATATTGCCTTTGGAATTATTTAAGTGGTTATCCATCTGCAGGAACTAAGTTGGAAGTGCTCTGATTGCAGGCACTTTTTTTTTGAAGGTAAAATAATAATTTTTTTTATTATTCTTTTTTTAACCATTTTTTTGAAGTATAGTTACTTTACAATGTTGTGTTTGTTTCAGGTGTACAGCAAAGTGATTAAGTTATTTATATGTGTGTATATGTATATATATATTCTTTTTCAGATTCTTTTCCATTATAAGTTACTACAAAATATTGAATACAGTTCTGTGTGCTATACAGTAGGATCTATATATAAAATAGTTTACCTATTTTATATATAGTAATATATACATGTTAATCCCAAACTCCTAATTTATCTCTTCCCCCACCCCAGCTATCCCCTTTGCTAACCATAAGTTTGTTTTCTATGTCTGTGAGTCTGTTTCTGTTCTGTACATAAGTTGATTTGTATTATTTTTTTAGATTCCACATATAAATGATACAATGTTTTTCTTTCTCTGTCTGACTTACTTCACTTAGTATGATAACCCTCTAGGTCCATCCATGTTGCTGTAAATGACATTATTTCATTCTTTTTTATGGCTAAGTAATATTCCATTGTGTGAGTGTATATATATATATATATATATATATCATTATATACCATATATATATACATATCCATATATATACCACGTCTTCTTTATCCATTCATCTGTCAGTGGACATTGAGGTTGCTTCCATGTCTTGGCTGTTGTAAACAGTGCTGCTATTAATATTGGAGTGCATGTATCTTTTCAAATTAGAGTTTTCTCCAAATATATGACCAGGAGTGGAATTGCAGGATCATATGGTAGTTCTATTTTTAGTTTTTCAAGGAACCTCCATACTGTTCTCCATCGTGGCTGCACCAATTTATAGTCCCACCAACAGTATAGGCAACAGTATGCAGGCACTATTTAACATGCAGTTCTAAGTACATGTACCTTTACAAAGAGGTAAAATCAGAGGTTGTACCTTCTACCTTGTCCTTTAGCCATTCAAAATGCAGCCCATTTCTGACCCATAATCCACTGATATCTTCAACTTATCTCTAGTTTAGTTTACTTTTACTTTTCACCCCTGAGTTCTTCACTTACCTGCTTAACTCTATTCAAAGATTTAAAATAGTTTGACTTTTTAATAAATAAACTTTATTTTTAGATCAATTTTAGGTTCATAGCAAAATTGAGTGAAAGTACAGAGAATTCCCATATACTATATGTCCCCACAAATGCACAACCTCCCTCACTATCAAGATCCACAGTTACAACCAGTGAACCTACAATGACACGTCATTGTCACCCAAAGTCCATAGTTTATGTGAGGGTTCATTCTTGGTGTTGTACATTCTGTGGCTTTGGCAAAATTTATTATGACATGTATTCACCAATGTAGTATTATACGGAATAGTTTCACTGTGCAACAAAATCCTCTGTGTTCTCCCTGTTCATCCCTCACTCTCCCCTAACTCCTGACAACCACTGATCTTTTTACTGTCTTTATAGTTTTATCTTTTCCAACATATCATATCATTGGAATACAGTATATAACCTTTTCAGATTGGCTTCTTTCACTTAATAATATGCATTTAATATTCTTCCCTGTCTAAAAGACTTGATAACTCATTTCTTTTTAACACTGTATAATATTCTATTGTCTGAACGTATGACAGTTTATCCATTCACCTACTAAAGGCAATCTTGGTTACTTCCAAGGTTTTGTAATTATAAATAAAGACTTTAAAAAAATGTGTGATAGAGGCCTGACACTCTGCTGGGTACTTTTGCATAGACAATCTTAATAATTCTCAGAACTACTTATGGTGGTAAATGTTTGGAGAAGTTAGGGCTCAGAGAAGTTAGGTGACATGGACCAAGTCAGCAAGCTGGTGAATATGATTGTCAGAACTCAGACTACATATATTTCAACACAAAATCCACAACCACATCTATTGCCCTGGGATGACTTGCATACCACTCCTCCACCATCCCTTGCCCATGGCAGACATCGTTGGTTGACTCTAGCTTACTTTATTGTGAAGCCTAATTCAATACAAGCTGCCAATATTAATCAATTATAGTTGGCACACAAGGTGAAAGCTAGTTGACACCCTTGCTATGAAAAAGTGTCATATATCTCCGTAGGGCATAAACATTCAATGTTTGACAACATTTTGGCTGACACCAATGAAGTATAGATTTTATTATGATGAATATAATGCCCTATTTCAGGAATAAGTCATATATTTTTATGAGTCTTATAATAATCTTATGATACTTAATTCTGTTAAATTATTAAAATTCAGTCCTTACCAGCCTTATTCACTGCTATGTCCATGCTTAGCAACAGATAGAATGTTCTATCTTGTTCTAATTTGGCCTTTCTTTCTTATATGTACAAATGTGTTCTACATATATACAAAGAAGTTGAGCTTCTGTTACCTTTCAAGCAGAACAAAGTCTCTATCACTGATAGGGCTGCAGACCAGCAGACAGAGCCTCAGAAGGAACACTGTCTAGGCTATCTTGTGTTGGACACCTCACACTTTTCTATCTTGATTAAACTGAGGTTCTGATTATACCAAGACTAACTATTTTGTACTTCCTGCTTTTAATATATGACTGCAGACATATTATATAATTTTGGCATCTTGATGTATTGAAATTTCTGATATTTCTATTGGAGAAGTACTATTTTATATGATGCATAAAAAATTGCCACAAATTTAGCAACTTAAAACAATGCACATTTCTTATCTCATGGTTTCTGTGGATCAGGACACCAGGCATGGTTCAGCTGTGTCCTCTGCTTAGGGTCCCACAAGGCTGAAATTAAGGTGTTGGCTGGCTTTATTGTCATCTACAGACTGAAATCAGGGATTTGTCAGAAACTGCAAGTAAGTCAGCTAACACGAGAGAGAGTTATATAATGTAACTCAATCAAGGGAATAACTTTCCATAACATTTGACACAGTCTGCTGGTTAAAAGCAGTTAACAAGTCCCATTCACTCAAGGCAGGAGGATTGCACAAAGACATGAATACCAGGAGGAGGGGATAATGAAGCCATCTTTATTTAGTTTAGGATTTAGTTTCTTTACCTGTTGTATGAATGGTTTGTTAGATGATCCCCAAGAGTTCTATAAATTCTAAAATTCTGTAATCGGTAGCTCCATGGAAGATTTTTCAAAAGTTAGTGACTGAATTTCAGCTGGTTTCTCAACACACTGGTCTTTACTAATATACTCACTGCAACAAAATGATTCAAGTGGTTTTAACAAAGCCCTCACACAATGGCTGTGCATCCAAGATAATAACCCCTGTCAGGAGTTTTCTTCTTCATTGATTCCATGCTAACTATTATTCAGTAAGGAATTTGAAACAGGAGAATGTCTCAGGTTGCTTCTCTTGGTGTCCACCCACACTAGGACAGTGGTAAGAGCATTATAAGCACTTGGAACATTTACTGAAAAACTGTTATTGAGTTATATGAATCATCAAAGGAAGTTTTAATGATTGTTTTCACAATTGTCTTATATGGAATCTCTGATGGGCTGCTTATGCAGCCCTAGACTCACCTCAGTGTCATGCCAATATTAATTATGGGCCAGAGGAATATTGGGTGACTGACATATTACTTAGAGAAGTCTAGAATCAATCTTGGGGACAACATCATCCAGAATACCTAGGGAAAACCAAGGTGTGTGTGCTGTCTCATGAATGCCTGCTAGGTGCCAGCCACCATTCTGAGAAGGAGAATTCAAAGAAAAACACATTATGCTCTCAGGATAACATAGTCTAGACAAGAAAATAAATAAGTAAAGACAATAAGCAGCACTAAAGAATGTGATAAGTGCTAGGATAAATGTAGGAAAAAATTTCCATAGTAGCAGAGAGGAACTGGGATGTGATCAAGCTGGGGGGAACTATAATGAAAGACTTCCTGGACTAGGTAATGTGGAGCTAGATATTCAAGAAGAGAAAGAAGTCAGCTCACAATATAATGTGTGTGTGTGTGTGTGTGTGTGCACATATCTCATATATGGAACAAGCAAATAGGAAATAACTAAAGACCTAAGGAGTAACATGAGATGGATAAAGTTATGAAATAACTTGATGACTTCAATGGAAAACTATAAAATGTGGCTAAAATACAGAGTGCTCTTGGGAGTAAAAATAAGGCTTACAGGGCCAGTGTAAGCTGAGTAAGGAAGGGCCCTGCTGGAGTATGCCAGGCTAGTGCAGTCTGGACTCTATCTTAAGGGAAATGGGGAATCTTTAAAATATTTCACCACATAAGGTAAGTGTTGTATGTATTCACTATTCCCTCTCCCAGAAATACCTCTCCTAAAAATTATCTTAAGGAAATAATTTGGAAAAGGACCCCCAAAGAAGTTGATGTAAAAATGTTCCTGACATTTTTTTATGAAACTGTGAAAAGCTGAAAACAGCCACATTTTTAAAAGCCACATAAGGGGCTTTTAAAAATAAAATATTGTACATCTATTAGACGGACTATTATATAGATCTTATATTGACATGGAAAGATATAAACAATATATTATTACATAAACAACACAGATTATACTACAGTGTAAAGAGTACAATCTCAATAATATAGGCATGTATAATTTTACATGTACTAAACCATACGGAGTGATAAATTCCAAACCATTTAGTATCTTCAAAATTTACAGCCCTTTTATACATTTCTGTTTTGTTTGAAATTTTTACAATGAACAAAACAATAATGGCAGTTTCATTTTTTTAAAATTTATATCTGGAAGATCATTGTAGCTTATTGTAAGGATTGGTATGGAAAAAAATTTATTAGTTGGAGCAAAAACTAAAGTGCATGAAACAAAAATTCACAAGATATAAATTTCAGACAAGATATAAATTGATTTTCCTTTCATGTATCAGAGTCAGAAGGCCCTGGGTCCACAAGCCCAAGGACCAAAGCTAGCAGGAGAGCTGTGCTATCCTCAAAATTGGTATCTGAGATTTTCTAGGTTTTGCTGTTTCCAGACAGTGGGAAGGAAAAGGGAAAGGAGAGTCCAGGACAAGAGTCTTTATTGGTTTGACTTGGAATCTGCACACATCACTTCCTCTTATGCTCGTGAGTGAGGATTTAGTCACAGAATGGATTAATGGTTGGGGCAAGGGTTATCATATCATCAGCATCTTGTGCCCCGAGGGGCAAAGAATGCTAGATGGGGAGATTGGTTTGCAGGCTGACATCATCATCAAGTTTTGTTTTGTTGTTATTGTTTTTAAATGAGCCTCAGGTGTATAGAATTGGATTAATTGTCATTCTTGAGTCACAGTACATGCTCTCATCATTGGTTCATACAAGGTTCTCATTTGTTTGTTTTTTGTTTGTTTATTATAAACTAAATCACCACTCTACATACAAACTAATTTGGATGTCTTTTGCCATCTAATAAAGGACCCCAAAACTCAGTGGCTTAAATTGACAGTGATTTATTAGTTCATGATCTTGTGGGTTAGTCATTCCCCTGGGCTCACCTGGGTGGTTCCTGTGGTCTGGGCCAGTTTGGCTGGGTGATCTAGGACAGTCTCACTCACAGTCGTCTGGAGGTTGGTGCTGACTGTTGGTTAGTACTGGTTGTCAGGTGGGGTGATGGGGCTGGCTGGACCCTGTGTCTCTATCAAGCTAGGTGTGTATTCACGTGGTAGTGATTGCAGTGTTCCCAAAATCAGCAAAAGAGGGCAAGCTTAATATGCAAGTATATTCCAAGTCACCTTCCGTCATATTTGCTGTTATTCCGTTGGCCAAAGCATGTCATTTGCCAAGCCCATAGTCAGTGTGGGAGAGGATTGCTCAAAGGTGTGGATACAGGGAAGCATGTACTTCTTAAGACCATTACTACAACCATTACTACCGCAATCTACCATAGTGAATAAAACTTACATGCTCATAGGTGGTCCTCACCAATCCCTCACCCCTCTGCCTCCCCCCCACTACAATAACACCATCCTGAAACTTAACTTGATCAATCTCACATTTTACTTTATATAAAGTATTCTTTTACTTGGTTTTAATTGTATTTTTAAAAGGTTATTTGGGGATTCTTTTCTTACGTCATATTATATTACTAAAATGCAGTATTGTGTACAACCATAGGTTATCTGCTTTGACTCCCGTATAATCTTTCATTGTATGATTATACCATATTTTATCTATCCTTTCATCTGAGGATGGCATTTGTGTTGTGTCCAAATTTTTGCTACTAGAGACAGTACTGCTGTGAACATTCTTGAACTTGCCTTCTAGTATACACGTGCAAGTGTTGCTCTTGGATATATCTGGGAATGAAATTGTTAATATTCGTCATTGCAGAGAGTTTCCAAATTATCTTCCAAAGTGGTTATGCCAAGTTGCATTCTCACCAGCAAAGTATGAGAGATTCTGTTGATCCTCAACCTCTTCACATCTTAGTATAATACTGAAAGGCTTCCATTTTTACAATTTAAAGGGGTATGAAGTTGTATCTCACTGTGGCTTCGATGACAGTGATGACATGAACTGTCCCCAGAAATTGCCCTTGACAGCAGGATACCAATGCCCAGCCCTGGGCCTGCTTGGTGCTCTGGTCCCAGGCCTACTCCAGCTCACCTCCACCTGCTCATGTTTCTCTGACAATCCCTGTGATTGAAGACACATGAGGTCCCATGACCACCCTCAATATAGTTATGACATCAAGTTCCTTCTGAGATCCTGCTTTCTAATTTCTTTTCTTTCAAAACAATCTTTCACTGGAAGCCCAATGTAGGAAAAAGAACATGAGATTTGGAATTGGACAAGCCTGGTATGAATTGCACTTCCTGTACTTAACTAGCTGTGTGACCTTGGACAAGTGATTTAACAATATCTCCGCGCCCCAGCTTTCTCATATGTAAAACAAATATAACGATTCTCATTTTGTAATGGGTATTCTATGTGGTGACATATGCAAGAGGACATGCAACACAGTGTATAATACGTGCTCAAAATTGAAAGCATTGATGTTGACTCAGCAAACCTTCTCTCTGGGTTCCAAATTGAAGGCCCCATCCTACTGCAGCATCAAGATGAAATAGGTTAGCCTTGCCTGAGGTTAAATAGCTGTTTCAGGATTCATTCATGTCAGATGAAATTTTGATTTCACTGTGGCTCAGGAAAAAATAGTCAGGTCTGACAAATTCAATCAGCTAATTTTTAGTCAAAGTCTCAGTGATTATAATGTAGATCGTTAGTCACTATTCCACCTGCACATGAAATATGACAGATTTCAGTGTCAGGCATTTTCACAACTAGCATTAACAACAAGGAAAATACGGCGATTAAGTCCCCTCACTGCTACTTTGCTCCAGCAGATAGGGGCAGATTGGTGGGGGGGGGACGGACCAGGCAGTATATTCCCCTGAAAGTCACAAAACATGTCTTGTAAACCCAGCTCTGCCATGAGCATGTTGGTTGATTGTGAAAATATCTTGACTTCCCTGAGTCTCAGTTTCTTCAGAAAGTTGATGAGTACATATCTGATAAACCTTTATTGAACTGAAGTGACTTGGATCTTAAAAATGGCAATGTTGAACTAAGCCATGCCCAGGATCCCTGTTGATCCCATACACATTGGCCACACACCAGCTGAAACAACAGGTCCTCCTCCACGAATTCTTTCTGACTGCCCATGACAGGCAAGCCTCTCTTCACAAGCTTGCAGCCTCCTGGTGAAGCCCTTGTCAAAGGATTTAGGATCATAAAATGGTCCACTGAGGCCTGAAAGGGGATGCAGAGGTAACTGTAGTTTCAGAAGAGTTCGCCTTCATATTTTTTTTAACATCTTTATTGGAGTATAATTGCTTTACAATGGTGTGTTAGTTTCTGCTTTATAACAAAGTGAATCAGTTATACATATACATATGTTCCCATATCTCTTCCCTCTTGCATCTCCCTCTCTCCGACCCTCCCTACCCCACCCCTCTAGGTGGTCACAAAGCACCGAGCTGATCTCCCTGTGCTCTGTGGCTGCTTCCCACTAGCTATCTATTTTACATTTGGTAGTGTATATATGTCCATGCCACTCTCTCACTTTGTCACAGCTTACCCTTCCCCCTCCCCATATCTTCAAGTCCATTCTCTAGTAGGTCTTTATTCCCGTCTTACCCCTAGGTTCTTCATGACATTTTTTTTCTTAGATTCCATATATATGTGTTAGCATACAGTATTTGTCTTTCTCTTTCTGACTTACTTCACTCTGTATGACAGACTCTAGGTCCATCCACCTCATTACAAATAACTCAATTTTGTTTCTTTTTATGGCTGAGTAATATTCCATTGTATATATGTGCCACATCTTCTTTATCCATTCATCCAATGATGGACACTTAGGTTGCTTCCATGTCCTGGCTATTGTAAATAGAGCTGCAATGAACATTTTGGTACATGACTCTTTTTGAATTATGGTTTTCTCAGGGTATATGCCCAGTAGTGGGATTGCTGGGTCATAGGGTAGTTCTATTTGTAGTTTTTTTAAGGAACCTCCATACTGTTCTCCATAGTGGCTGTACCAATTCACATTCCCACAAGCAGTGCAAGAGTGTTCCCTTTTCTCCACACCCTCTCCAGCATTTATTGTTTCTAGATTTTTTGATGATGGCCATTCTGACTGGTGTGAGATGATAGCTCATTGTAGTTTTGATTTGTATTTCTCTAATGATTAATGATGTTGAGCATTCTTTCATGTGTTTGTTGGCAATCTGTATATCTTCTTTGGGGAAATGTCTATTTAGGTCTTCTTCCCATTTTTGGATTGGGTTGTTTGTTTTTTTGTCATTGAGCTGCAGGAGCTGCTTGTAAATTTTGGAGATTAATCCTTTGTCAGTTGCTGCATTGGCAAATATTTTCTCCCATTCTGAGGGTTGTCTTTTGGTCTTGTTTATGGTTTCCTTTGCTATGCAAAAGCTTTGAAGTTTCATTAGGTCCCATTTGTTTATTTTTGTTTTGATTTCCATTTCTCTAGGAGGTGGGTCAAAAAGGATCTTGCTGTGATTTATGTCATAGTGTTCTGCCTATGTTTTCCTCTAAGAGTTTGATAGTTTCTGGCCTTACATTTAGGTCTTTAATCCATTTTGAGCTTATTTTTGTGTATGGTATTAGGGAGTGTTCTAATCTCATACTTTTACATGTACCTGTCCAGTTTTTCCAGCACCACTTATTGAAGAGGCTATCCCTTCTCCACTGTACATTCCTGCCTCCTTTATCAAAGATAAGCTGACCATATGTGCATGGGTTTATCTCTGGGCTTTCTGTCCTGTTCCATTGATCTATATTTCTGTTTTTGTGCCAGTATCATGCTGTCTTGATTACTGTAGCTTTGTAGTATAGTCTGAAGTCAGGGAGCCTGATTCCTCCAGCTCCATTTTTCTTTCTCGAGATTGCTTTGGCTATTCGGGATCTTTTGTGTTTCCATACAAATTGTGAAACTTTTTGTTCTAGTTCTGTGAAAAATGCCAGTAGTCGTTTGATAGGCATTGCATTGAATCTGTAGATTGCTTTGGGTAGTAGAGTCATTTTCACAATGTTGATTCTTCCAATCCAAGAACATGGTATATCTCTCCATCTATTTGTATCATCTTTAATTTCTTTCATCAGTGTCTTACAATTTTCTGCATACAGGTCTTTTGTCTCCTTAGGTAGGTTTATTCCTAGATATTTTATTCTTTTTGTTGCAATGGTAAATGGGTGTGTTTTCTTAATTTCACTTTCAGATTTTTCATCATTAGTGTATAGGATATTACAAGTGATGTTTTGATGCTGGGATTACCTGGGTCTCATGAATGGATGGCTCCTGGTGAGTGAAATGCAAGCCTCTTTGCTACATTCTATGGCTCCCTTCCTGGTGTCGCATGGGTCTGCCTTATGGATGAGAGGCATTTCCCTGGAATAATCTTGTTATTTGAAGCTAAATCAGACATTGCTGCCACAGCAACCTTGATTTGTGTTTAAGATATATACCTGGGTTAGAGGAATTGTTTGGAGGTCTGTCATTTCAACTCCCCAAGACTCAGATAATATGAAAGAGACATTAAAGCATACCTATACCTCCTCAATTTAGTGCAAGGCAATAAGGTCTATCTCAAGACTTTAGTCTTAATCCCAGCTTGTCCTCTAATAGTCCATATGATTTCAGTGAATCCCTTCTGTTTTCTGGGCTTCAGTTTCCTTATTTAGAAAACAGAGAAAATAATATCTGTACTGCCTCCTTTTCAGGACCATTGAGAGGTTCAAAAAAGATAATGTATGTGATATTGCTATGGTGTTGCACTGGGAGTTATTACCAGGGACCATCTCCATCTGTTTTTGCAGTGACCCCTGGTTTCCAGTTCCCGAGAGCCCTCACTAATCTTTAGCTGATGGGAGACACTGTCATAACCATCATGCAGATACTTTGTTTACACAGCACTTACTCAGAGGAGCTAAAGGCAATGGGGCTTCTCTTCTTCACTGTCCCTTGGGGGACTCTCATAGTATAACATCTCAGAGCTTGGACATATTTTGCAAGATAAACAGCTCAAATTCTCTTCTGGTTGGTTTCAGCCCATTTTCCTTGCTGCATTCCCTGGGACCAAACTTCTCTCATCAGCAGTGAGGAGAGCAGGACTGTGCCAGCTTATCCCATTACAGAGTTAAGAAGACAACTGCTATTACACATTGTGCAAATATATCTTGATCAGGGTCCTGATACTGATTATGGGAACGTCATATTGCATTAGTGATGTGTGGTCTTTTCTCCTCTGCTTGGCACTTGACTCCACCCCTCCTTGTGGAATGGAGACAGGCTGCACTCTAACTGGGATGTCAAGGACACAGCTTTGTCCCTTTGCAGTCATATATCACAGTGACTAAGAGCATATATTTTGGATCCTAAGGGAACGGAGATTGAAATCTAGTTTTGCTATTAACTAGTTCTATGATCTTCCACAAGTCACTAAATGTCAGTTTCCTTATATGTAAAATAGGGTAATGATAGATACCCTCACAGGGTTGTAGTGAATATTAATGACCTAATTTATGTAAAGTGTTTAATACAGTGCTTGGTACATAGTAAGAACTCAATATTAGTAGGTACCATTATTACTATACTATATCATCATGTAATCTATGTGATCTCATTCCCAACTTGGGTTTCAATTACATTCAAATACAATTTACTTTATCCGTTAATTGGACAAGTACTTGTGTGCCTTCTTGATGAGAAGTCTGATATTATCCCTTGAGTTCTTCCCTGATATCCCACATCTCCCCTATGGATTGTCCAAGAACACTGGCATGTATTAAAACCAAGAGAGAGGACCAGAGTCTGATCAGTCCCCTTCTGCCATGACTTCTTGCTGCCACATTGTGTCGCTGTGGAAAACGGGTTCTGCACAGCCTGAACTTGGCCGATGCCCCAAAGATGCCCTTGTGAGCCAGCTTTAGCCCGTTTGCCTTCAACCCCATTCTCACCCTCCTCTGCTCTACTCTGCTCTGAATTGCAGGGTGGAAGGGCTGATTACAGCAGGTGGGTGTTTCCAGGCCTATGTGTCAGCTGACTTCTAAATGACTTCAGACAATGGAAGGTTCTAACAGGAAATAAGAAGGTGAAAGGAAACAGCCAGAGTGTTTCTCCCCCTTCCTCTGTGTCACAGATTTCTGGGTCCGATAATGCCTCCTACTTACCCGTCCTTTATGTTTTCCGCAGTTGCTCATCTCTAGGTCACCCCACAGGGCTCTGCTTGGCTTCTCAGAACTCCATCATCTGCATAACAAATCTCCACATTAAGACTGGAATGGTTTCCATTTTCCCAGTTAGACCCCGACTGGTACAACGTGCTGGGCCCTTGTTAGTAGGGTTGGGATTTCCTTTGTGAGCCCCAAGGTTACAACTCTTGTTGCCCATGTGTTGATGCTTATCTATTGCTTCCACAAACAAGATACCGAGACAGGGTTACTGAGGCCTGAGGAGCTCCCAGCCTCAGCCCTAGGCAGTGCTGGACCCGAGATTCTCCTTTACCCCTGTGCCCTGTGCCAGAGCCAGAGTCACCAGCCTCAGCCCCCTGCTTTCCTGGTGAATTGTCCTTAGCAAATCTTGGCCAAGATTTTTCTCCTTTTAATTTCTGAAACAGGGTCATATTCCCTCTATCCTTTGAAGGCTCTGAAATCCTTTTGCAAATTAATCCGTCATCTCCCCAACACCCAGCTCTATGTGACAAAGGTCATACAGTTTTCTACTCCAATCGTTCCCCAGGGCAATGAATGCCAAGTGCCCTGCCTTATAATCGCATAACTAAGGGAAGGCACTGGCAAAGAGCTCTTCTGAGCGGGCTGCTGGTTACCAAAGATGAAACTGGAGTTCAGCTATCACCTCCTCCTTGAAGCTTGTCTTGCTTCTCCCAGGCAGTGTTTAATCACACACACGTCTATGTGACCACAACTCCCTGTTCCTGCATCTGTGGTAGCGCCCACCACCGTGTATGAGTGTGTGCATGAGCCTCATCATCCCGTGGAGCGTGAACTCTGAAGACGGGGATTGTGTCTGTATCTCAGGTGCCTACCACAGTGCTTGCCCCAGAGGAGGTATTCATAACATGTTTAATAAATGAAGGCGAGAACACAAAAAATGACTGAGACATTCAATGAACGATTGTATGAATGAATGAATGAAATTCAAGGAAGTAAATGAAAGGGGAAGACAGAGGAATGCCTAGAGAATTAACAACGTGGAGCTTCCAAACCTGAGATTGTTTATGCTTATTCTTTAAAATCCCACACCAGGGACCTGCATCATAAGTCTGTTTGAAAGAACAAGAGAGAAATAAGAAAAACGTTTCAAACAGTTATGAGAGCTTTCCAACATTTGCAGACTCTGCAACTCAAGCTGCAGATTACATTTCCTGCTGCCTCTGCCACCTCACGTAGGGATCCGCTACTGAAAGCCGTTCAGTCCTCACGACAGCGATGGCCAGGGATGTTCTTCCCATTTTACAAATAAGGAGACATTCACAGATAAGAAGGCCTTAAGTAAATTTGTCCAGGACCCCACAACTTGTTAAGTGGTGTAGTTTGGATTTGCACCCAGAGCTTTGCAAAGGCCAGGGTGGCCTTTTCTACTGCCCCAGACTGCTTTTACTGACATGTGTTGTTTACGACAATACACAGGGCTGTGATTTTTCTGTGCAGCTAAAGGGAGGGATGTGGCTGCCTGGTAGATGATGCTGGGCAGGGGACACTGCTTTGGAGAATGTTGTTCTGCATGAAATGGAAAATGGGGGGGAAAAACCATAAACCAGAGATTTCTACCAGGTATCTGCTAAACGTGTCGATAACAGAATTGCATGAGCACACACTGTCTTTTAAGATTTTAATCCTCTTTTAGGTTTTTTTTTTTCTTTTTAGGTCAATTGATTTTTTTTTCCCATGAGAAGCAGCTTGAGTACCATCTGTCACTCGCTGCATTCTCTAGCAGGTTCTCAGCATCTGTCTCGGGAAAGTATCCCTATTCCTGTCATTTTCCACATCCGCCGGTGGTCACAGGGTGTTGGTCAGAGCAGGGAGCCGATCCTTGTCCCCCTATTAACTCTCTTCTTCCTATCTCCACTCTCACCCTCACTCATTCACTCCCCCACTCACTTGCCCTCTGTGCAGACCTTGAATCAGGCTGTGAGGACGGAGAAGTCACTTGTTCTCTCCTTCACCCATTCATTCATCCATTCCATAAATTCTTCCTAAGCCCTGGAGGTGCATCATGTCAGTGGAGGAGGCAAACTTGGACATGGATAATTATGGTGACACATTCTAAGAACCGTCGCAAAGTTGGGAGGGAACAGCCAGCCTAGCTCAATGGAGAGGAGAAAGGAGTTACGAAGGAAGAGAATTTCAAGTTAATCTTAAGAAATGAACTAAGGATGCCACCTATGCAGATGGAGAGAGGGAAGTGGGTGCAGGGGAAGGAAAGCTGCTGCGGCCAGGCTTGGAGGTTTGGGAGAGGCTGGGGTAATTGGGATCCCTCATCACCCAGTGTGGGAGTGGGAGATGAGCCTAGAAGGATACTCACTCGAGAAAGCAGCCTCCACGCCAGGCTCCAGGAGCAGAATGTCATCCCATAAATGGAGGCAAGCCATCGGAGTTTCAGACATGATGCTGTGCCCGGAGTCCCAAACAGGAACTCTTTCAAGACACCTACTGGAGACAGCCCCCTCCCTTCCCTGTCTTGTGTTTGCTCTGCCTGGAATCCCTGCTCCCTGTCAGTCACATGACCTGGCACATTGGAGAGCAGCCAGCCAGGGCAAGGTTCTGAATCTCATCCCAGGTAGCCGTGGCATCAGCCTGAAGCACAGATGCCCACACCAGTATCGCTTTTAGATATAGCAAAGCATGGGCTAAGAGTAAGAGTGAGTTCAGTCCTCACTGTAGTTTTGATGAGAACCAGCTTCCTATCTTTAGTCTCAACCATCCCATTTGAGTTTTTCTCACTTCTGTGTTTTTGATCAAGCAACTAATTCTCTTCTCCTAGACTGCCCTAAAATTTCCAGGTCCATATAAAGTTTTCTAATGAGCCTAAATGATGTGACTGTGTCCTTTAAGCTCCCAGCACACATTACCCTGTGGAAGTCATCTCTGCCTGGAGATAGAGTCATAGGTAATAAAAGAAGCAGAGTTTTACCTGAAATGCAAACTCCAGGCACCAGCATTCCCATCTCTATATTTCCTGGTCCTGGATAGCACCTGGCTTTTAGTGGCTACATAAACATTGTGCAGTGACCTGAGCACAGACTCGGGAGCTAGTCAGGGCTGGGTTCCAATCCTGGTAGGATCACTTGCTAAGTGTTATTTAATACCAGGTCATATCATTTAACCTCTCTGATTCTCAAGCAGCCTTGACAGATTAAGAGATTATGGAGGTAAAGCACCAAGCCCAGGCTCTAGGACACAGGACGTGCTCCAGCAATGGCAACTGCTAATAAATGCCCTTTCTTTCTCTTCTCTCCTCTTTGACCCTTGCAACATGGGAGCTTCTGTTTTTCTGCTACACTCAATGCCCCTAGGACAAGAAACCTAAAAATCAAAACTCTAAATAAACTAGATTACAGAACTCTAATAGACTCTCTCCATCCCCATGAAAAATGATCACAGGGAACAAAAATACATAATCAAGGGGAGATATAAATGTCACACAAAATTGCCATTTCAAAATAAGAGGCGAGCGGCCCTGTACTCATCCTTATAGTTGCTTCGTGGAAACGTGCCATGCTGCATCGAGCCTGGAGTATATTATGAACCCCTGCAGACACAGAAATTTTGTGAGCTGTAGGTCGCAGGAACCCACAGAGCTGGGAAAGCAGAGGTTTAATTGTATTTTAAATGTTTTGACTATGCAGAAGACAAAATCTGCAGTCTGATCGCTTTTAGAATACTTAATGTGCTGTAAGCATCCCTAGGTCCTGTGTATGCCCCAGCCGTCCATGCTTAGAGCAGGGCAAGTTCAAAGGGAAGGAAAAGGGGATTGCAAATATATGGAGCACCTACTATGTGCCTGGTGTTTTTCTTCACTCACTTCCCTTAATCCTCCCAGCAGTCCTGGGAGGCAGGTGTTCTGATCTACACCTCTGGGCCTGGAAGGTAACCGATGCCCTCCCTCCCTTCCCCTGCCATGATCCCTGTGATACACTCCCACGGGGCTTCACAGAGGACCTGGACTCTGGCCTGCGAGTGTCCACAATTATGTTATGATAAAAATGCTCCTCACTTGACTCTCCCTTATGTGTTAAAATTAAATCGTTCAGTACACCCACATTCATAGCATTATTCATAATAGCCAAAAGGTAGAAGCAAAACAAGTGCCCACTGATGGATGCATGGATAAGGAAAATGTGGTGTGTACATGCAGTGGAATATTATTCAGCCCTAAACGTGATAGAAATTCTGACACATGCTACCACATGGGTGACCCTTGAAGACACCATGCTAAGTAAATTGAACCAGTCACACATATACACACAAATACTCTATGATTCCAATTATATGAGGTACTTAGAGTAACCATATTTTTAGAAATGGAAAGTAGAATGGTATCAGCCAGGGGCTACAGGAGGGAGAAATGAGGAGTTGTGTAATGGTTGAGAGTTTCCATTTTGCAAGGTGAAAAAGTTCTGGAGATAGGTTGTACAACAATGTAAATATACTTAGCAATACTGAACTGTACATTCAAAAATGGTGAAGATGGTAAAGTGTATGTCGTGTGTATTTCACCACAACTAAAAAAATAAATCCTTCAAAACTTTGGCATTCACTGGGTCAAGATAATTACTGAGATACTGTGTTTTGCTTCCTCTGAAGTGGAAAACTGGATGGAAAGAGTAGGGCCTGATAGAGTTTGTCCCTTTCTGGTTCTGTCCCCATTCTAAAGAGGAGCCCAAACTTCTTGTGCCCTCATCCCAGGGGAAACTGCTCTTCCTGGCTTCTATGAAAACCAATCCTTTAAGGTGATTACACTCATGGTTTAGGCAGAGAAAGAGTCAAAAGCCCTTTTGTAAGTGGAGTAAAAAGAAAGGGGGAGTCAGAGACAAAATTAGAGCGGCAGAGACAAGAGAAGGTTCTGGAACGCCAGGAAGGAAGGACACAGAGGTCTGGGTCTGCAAGTCCCAGGTATCTCCAGAAACCCTTTCAATTGCCCCCCGCCCCCCCGCACCTGCCAGTGAAGGCAGCAGAACCTTTGCCAAGGCTGGGATATCAAGATACCTGGAACCTGGCTACCATGGCTCCTGGCCTTAGCAAAGGCCCAGGGACCCAACACGATACAAAAGAGGTGGATTTGCTGAAATCCAAAATGTCATGAAGTCCCAGGCAACTACCTTTTTTAAGCATGGCTGGTGTGGCCTGAACTCCTGAGGGCTCTCCGCAAAGGCTGTACTCTGCAGAAGGCTGCTGGCAATTTTGCAAGCCCTGAGGACAACAAACTCCAGTATTTACTGAGACTGGATTTTCTATCAGCTTTGCGAGATCAAAGTTGTATTTAAAGTTATGTTCAAAGCTGTGTTAAATTTGATCCAAAAAATTGGGAGGTGACATTTTTTTGTACACTTGAGTTTGTGGATACACATCCATATCCACTAAAATTTATTCTTAACAATTCTTTGCATACACCTTCCTATTGATCTTCTAGATGAACCTCAAATCTGGATACTCCAGCTGCTCTGAATCAGCATTCAGGAACCTCCACCCCCTAGACACCCCACTCCACTCTCCCCTCCAGCTCAGGTGGACCTTGCCTGCTGAAATGGAATTGGCTCTTACCTGACTGGCTCCTGTCTTGATGGTAGGGCACTCAGGGGGTTACTATTCACTCTTCTACCCTTTTCTCACCAGCCGGCCTCTCCTCTCTTCTCTCCTGGGAGCATTCCCTGCTCTAGAATCCAGCCCTAGAGACTCCAAGTCTTGCTCTGTCCCTTAAATGTCTCATCAGTTTGATCAATCCCAGCCCCTACCCTTTAACCTCCCTTTGGGAAAGGAGACAGAGCTCTTAAAGGAAATCAAGCCTCCAATAAGTTGCTAAAAGTTGTCTCGGGATAACAGGAATGCCAGGACTGTAAAATCAAAGTCCATCTGTCTCCAAAGCTTGTACTCTTGCTTATATACCAAGCTGCCTCTGTAATCCCCTGCCCCCCACAGAGCCATACAATCAATGTTGATTAAGTAGTTTTATGTTTCTTTGAGTAAAATATGTTAAGTAATGAGTGATGAATGACCCTGTGTCCATTACATGTTGCAGCAGAAGCGTGACCTTAAGCAGGCACTTTACCTCTCCAGCTTTCAGTGATTTCTTCTGCAAAATGAGTACTTGGAACTAAATGGTCCCTAAGAACGTTACAAATGTGTGACCTTTATAGCTCTAGCCCCAGCCAGTCTCTGGGACCCCAAACCAAGGATAAAGGTCTGACCAGCACAGGGCCCGTAGCCCCTCCCCGCCAGGCCTTCTTGGCCATGGACAGATGCTCCTCAGGGACAATGTCATTTCTGCAGGAAAGGACAGGATTTTGTCAGGCTGCGTGTCTTCTGTTTCCAGAATGCCTTCTATTTCCTTACCTCCGTGAGCAAAACAAATCCATCTCTGTCACATGAATATTTTTTCCCTTCTCCCCAGACATAGCGACCTGGTCATCACATAACAGTAACTCTTCATTCTTTCATTCTTCACTGCAGTCAGAAGGGACTCATGTGCAACTCAATTTTTGCTATTGGACCTGGTGTGGCATCATGTAAGCCTGATCTCATAAGCTATACTTTTAAGTCCTTTCCTCCCTTCTCCCTTTCCTTTCTGTCTTCCTGCCTCCCTTCCATTCATTTTTTCTTAAACAATTGCTAGGATAGAGATCCAGATAGCAAAGCCCCTGCTTTCAAGGAACTCAGAGTCCAGTGTGGGTGAGAGTTGACCCAGGAAGGAGTGCCCATTGAAAGTCTGAGCTGGGCAGAGGATGGCAGGGTTAGATTCGTGGCTGGTGCTGGAGGAGGACAGGTCCAGAAACATTTCTAGGGCAAATAGAATACTGAGATGGTGATAAAAGATAGGAGAGATGTTTCCCAGCTTGGTGGCTTGATAACAGGTGCAATGGGGACGAAGAGTCTTTTCAGGCAGAAGGTTCAGCCTATTCAAGGGCACAGGGGCTGGACTTCTGGGAGAGGAGCACAGACAGGGGCGTCGGAGAAATGAGTTGAGTTCATTCACAGCAGGGCTGCATCTCCCAGTCCTGCTCACCCCTAGGGGGGGGAACAGCTTCACTCCTAAGCCACTTCCATTCTATATATTTTTATTTAAAAAAAGTACCTCTTTGGGCTTCCCTGGTGGTGCAGTAGTTGAGAGTCTGCCTGCCGATGCAGGGGACACGGGTTCGTGCCCTGGTCCGGGAAGATCCCACATGCCGCAGAGCGGCTGGGCCCGTGAGCCATGGCCGCTGAGCCTGTGCGTCTGGAGCCTGTGCTCCACAATGGGAGAGGCCACAACAGTGAGAGGCCCGTGTACCGCAAAAAAAAAAAAAAAAAAAAGTACCTATTTATTCATGTGGATGCACGTGTGTATGTATACGTGTGGGTCACACAAAAGACTACCTATGCCCCTTTCTGGTGAGAGGAGCCCACTTTTCACATGCGAGCTTATGGGAACAGATAGGGTGTGACTTTAAGGCAGGATTGGAACCCAGGTCCCTCTGTCTCCATCCCACTTTTCCAGCTGCCAGTTACGAGTTCTAGCACCTGGAGGAAGTGAATGAATGCCGGTGAAATGTGGGCTTCTCATTGTAAAAGTGCAATAATAAATACAACCTCACAACGTTATTATGAGGATTTATGAAATGATTCCACACAGCAGTAGCTTCCTCATCCGTCTCTCCGCACTCACTCTACTTTCCTCTTATCTGTTCTCACCATCAGAGTGATCTTTTCAAAATGCAAATCTTATTAGTTTCCTCCACCCTCCATCTCCCCATGCTTACAACTTCCATCAGAGTCCTGTTGCTCTTAGGATAAGTACCAAAGTCCTATTACGACCAACAGAGGATTGATCTCAGATGCTACACTCTTGCCAAACCCATATCCATTCCTTAAATGCCCCATGTCCCTTGAATCACCGAGCCTTTGCAAACCTCCTGCTTAACTCCTATTCATCTGTCAGAGCCCACTCAAATGAGACATCCTCAGGGAATCCTCCCTGGGGACCCATATGAGTCTAAGTGTTTACATGGTACCAGGTCACCTTCCCCTTAACCCTTACCATGCTGTGATCAGTTACTTATTTGCTTAGTGCTGTCTCCCCACCAATACAAGGTCCATCTTCTATGTATCAAACATACACAGTTGATTTCATTTACCATTTTAATCCTCACTCCTAGACCATAGTGGACATTCAATAAATATGTGTCAGATGAATGATGTTCATTAAGTGTTAGATCCTTTCTACCTTACTGAGAGAGACGACATGTCAGGAGGTAGTGGCTACTGGTCAGGTGTCTAAGTTTTACTTTGCAGATGGAAAAACTTCACTTTGTCAGCATAAGCCATATGGAGTCACATTCAAGAGAACTGAGTCACAAGGGACGGAACAACATAGACCAAAATATCAAAATTTGTATCTGTAAAAAGAGGATTATTGCTCATATGTTCTATATGCTAATTGCATGTGATATGTGCCCAAAAGGGAAGAGGAGAAAGAGAAGGAGGAAGAGAAGGAAAGAGAGTAGAGCTATACCAGGTTTCTTGATAATAATAATTTTTAAAAATAGTGCCCTTATTAAGCACCTTGCCTAATTAATAATGGTAAGGATGATGATAAGAACAATAATAATGAACCGGTAGCAATGAACATTCACTGAATTCTTACTAAGTAACAAGTTTTCTGCACAAAGTGCTTCATTATTTTTCTTTATTATTCCTCACTACAATCCTGTGACTTAGCTATGGATGGTTTTGCCCATGAGGCATTTGAAGCTCAGAGAAATTAAGCAAGTTGCCCATTATCACACAGCTAAGAAGTGACAAGGCAAAGATTTACAGAATCCGATTGCAGAATCTGAATGTTTTAGCTAATTTACTGGACTGAGTACATTGACAAGTTACATATCCTCTCTCAGCTTCAGTTCCCCCTTCTAGAAAAGAAATTCCATCCGATTTCCCTTGCAGAATTTTGTGACAATTAAAAGTGCTATTGGATAGAAAAGTGCTTTTTAACCCTAAAGGACTTTGCAGAGGTAATGTGCTAGAATTATTGATATCACTGATTAAATGCATGTTTTGGAGAATAAGGATATTTTACATTGAATAGATGCAGCCCATATGTTCATATGATGCCCCCATGTCACTGGGTAAAAAAAAGGAAAAAAGATTGAAAAGTATATTGTTGTACGTTTACTATCTTACAATGTGCCATCACCATGCCAAGCACTTTACATACATTTTTAATTTTAGTTAAAATATATATACACACATATATATGTATATATATACACCCATATCTTATATACGTATACACACATCATATATATTTAGTTCTCAGACCAGCCCTACGGTTATCCTCATTTTGATGGTAAGGAAACTGAGACACAGAGAGGGTAAGGAACTGATTCAAGGCCCCAGCACTAGGATGTGATGGAGGAAACTTCAAATCTGAGCAGCCCCAGACCTAGCCCTTAGTTACTACCCAGAGCCTCCTCGCTCATCAGCAGAACAATTAAGTTGTTAAGATTTTCGACAGAGTGTACAGAAAAGAGCGCTGTTTATCCTTTTTAATGCAATTCACCCGACACACTTGGGAAACACATTGGATGAACCAATTTATCATGACAAAAGGAGAAGAGTAATTAGTTAATGACAATTGATTTGGGGCCCCTTCATCATCTGCAGGAGGCTGATACATCTGTTGGCTTCCCTCCCCGCACTTTGCCATTCTTAATTTATAACGAAGTGCACCCCCTATGTACATTAGCTGGTGTTAGATCTCCTCTTCTTTTACATTTGAGCTTACAGTCACCATCAGCCTGACCTACTGAAAGGAAAAGGAAAAGGGGGGGAAAAAGCAGGACCCACCAAGCTGTTGAATAAGCAAAAAAAAAAGTGTATTAAGAAGCACTTTTATTTCATTGTCTTCAAACCAACCTTTGTCCTCTGTCAGTTCTGTTATTAACCAGCTGCTTAGTTAACTGTGGTATGCTTCTGCCTGTCACACGCTCTTCATCGGAACAAGGGAAAGTGCTGACCCTTCCCAGGAAGTGCTGGTGACACGTCTGTAATTTGATAATCTCTTGTTCAGGAAAGAATTCACTTTGTTCCTTGATGTACATCCCAGCAACTGGTGTGCCTTTGAGGCCTCTGATAATGCCAACTTTTACCTCTTAAAAGCCTCGGTGCGGGATAAAGCAGGATAATGCAAGAACCACTTTCTACCTGTTTGGCCTTCCTTTCATTTTTTAAAAATCAGAGATAAGGAGTTATTGTGGTTCCAATAAAATAAATAAGTGTTTATTATGATTTGTGGGTTTTGCGGGAAAGGAAAAACAGGCAAATAAATTGTTAGTGTAGAAAGTAGGCAGTTGTTCTGAACTTGGGGGATAAGATTTTAGATGTAGCAAAATGCACCTGTGTGGTAGCTATCAAATTCCCTGGCTCTGGAACGAAAAGCGGCATGCTGTGTCCAGCATGCTGTGTCCAGTTTTAAGCTCAAAGCTTGAGCAGAGAAAAAGAAAAAAACATTATTCCTCCTATTACTTTGTGTTCTTAGCACAATAGAAAAGAGATGAGTGAGCCTGGATTTGTTGAACAGTAGGAATTAATATTCTGACAGTGTAGGGTTTAGTAAAATCCACAAACATGTTTTTTTATCCTGCATTTTCATTCTGACTGGTAAGCCTCTTGACATTTTAATAAAACTTATCATAGGCTGCTGATTGAATTACATTTATCAATGTATTGATGAGGCAGTGTAGAATAGGGAAAAATACCCAACTTAGCCTCAGACTATGTGTTCTAACCCCTCAATGTAAGAGTTTGGTCTTTTTGTTTTGGTTTGGTTTTTGTTTTGTTTTTGTTCTGTAGCAATGTCACATGTTGAGCCTCAGTTTGTTCTTCTGACAAAAGTGGATAATAATGGGCTTGATTGCAAGCCTACAAGGGGGCATGAGGTAAGACAGGGTGTCATATTCTCAGGTGGACAATCACTCTTGGTCCTATCTCTTCCTGAGCAGCTTAGCGTGATTCAAAATACCCTGTCGATGGGTGCTGTCTCTCTATCCTTTCCAAGAGAGGACATGAATGGATATATATACCACTATCTAATATCAAATATCCTTCGTGACATGTTTTTTCTTTCTAACTACATTGGGATGGTGGTAGGGATGGGGAACAGCAATGACCTTGTTTCCAGGTGGTACATCCTTATCTCGGGCTTCACACCCTAGTCTAATCAATCTAGGATATGTAGCTGACTTGTTTTGTCTTGAGACCCATGTCTCAAATCACAGTTACTCACCAGAAAGAACCAGCCTTATGGGGCTGCTATCCTCAGGAGGAACCAGTGGACATGGCAGGCACTGATAGCTTCATGACCCTCTGAAATTGTTAGTTTTTCCCTCTCCCTAGCCCTGACTTTCTTGGCTTCATTTAACTTTGTTGCTCTGTGTTGAGCTCCATCCAGCTTTGGGCTTATTCCCTGAACCAGAGCCTTTAGCACCCAAATTCCATAGTTGGCCCTCACTTTCATACATTCAAATTAAAGACAACACCTGTCCCATCATCTCTTCTCTGCTCTTGGTGAAACCAGAGGAAGTCCATCCATTCAGGCCCTGCAGTGAGCATCATCATCTGTATATCCCAGACTCTGCAAACAGACAAGGCTTGGTATGCATTATCCATCTTAGCCACAGCCCACTTCTGCTCCTCTTCCATTCTCTGTGCCAATGAATGGCTCCTCCAGCCCTTGAGATACAAAAGCCAGACGCTTGAGAATCATACTTAGATTCCCAACCTTCTCAACCCCTAACAAAATATCATGAAGATCTATGATTCTACCTGCTTAATCCTTTTTTTAAAATTTATTATATTGAAATATAGTTGATTTACAATGTTGTGTTAATTTCTACCAACAGCAAAGGGATTCAGTTATAAATATATATACATTCTTTTTCATATTCTTTTCCATTATGGTTTATCACAGGATATTGAATATAGTTCACCTCTAGTTCCGGCCACTGGTCTTTATCATTGGTAATATCACAAAGAATCTTCACTGGCTTCCTTGATTCTGGTCTTTCCAGGTCACTGACTGATTTACAATCCCTTCATTGCTTCTCATTATCCTCAGGGTAAAACCCAACCCCCTTAGAATGGTCTGCAGTGTGCTCTAGGGTTTAGTTCTGCATCCCTATAGCTTGTAACATCTCTCTTTATACATTATCCTCCTGCCAAAAAGAACCTGAGCACAGCTCCAAACACACTCTACTCTTCTTTCTCTAGATCTTATTATCCAGATCCCTTCTCTAGATCCCTTGGCCTATATATTTGTTTATTTAAAATTTTTAAATAGTATGTACTATGTGCCAAGTATTTCACAAATATTAACTCATTTAATCCTGACTACAATTTAAGGTTATTTATTTCTGAAAAAACTGGGGCACAGAGTAGAGAGATTATTCTTGCAGTCATTCAAGGTTCAGTGCCCAGTCTTCTATATTCTCATATCATTGTGTCTGCATCTATCACTCAGAATGTTATCTTGTTGAATCATAATTATCATTTCATTTATCTGCCTCCCCTCCTGCCCCATCACACACATATGCCCATTAGATTCTGAGTCACTTAAAGGCAGGGATCTTGTTTTATCAAAGTTTCTTACCCAGGTAGGTATCCTAGATGCCCTCCACAGCAAGCCCTCAATCAATGTACCAGACCCTCTCCTAACCTATCTAAGTTTTTGGATTCAATACAAAAAACATATGGTTATTCTTATTTCACATTGGAATCACTGTGATGTGACTCCAATGTGATCAATCTAACCTTTAACTTTAGAAGAAGTTAATTTTATTTCAAACCCATCAGGATTCTAGAAGATTTGATATTTAACATACTAGGGCATTTGACTCAACCAAATTAATAATCTAATATGTGAACTTTAATTTTAAAAAGTGATATTTTATACTTACCCTGTAAGTTTTGAATTTATCTTTTACTTTATAATTAACAATTTAACTTGGTAATTTTTAGGGTGCACATCAAATATGAAAGCTTTAAACAAAAGAAAAAATTAAGGGATTTTAACTCATCTAAACTCACAAGAACCAAAATGATCACTTCTCATGCTTGAATTTATTTAGGAAAATATATATTAAAACATGACTCTCAAGTCTAACTGCCTGAGTTTACATTGGATGTGATATAGATGCTCTTCCTTGCTTTCCTGAAAAGGTTGTTTGAGTTCATACCTTTATTGGAAGCCCTGTGGGGGGCACATACTACCTTTGAGCCTCACAGATATGTAGTGGAGATACAACACATGTACAAATGCTTCTAAAAGTAATTAACATGTGTAAATAAGTTTAGGGTTTTCATAGGGTATGACATCTGTTACCTTACCTGAATCTCTAAGACCTAGAAAAGGCAAGCAGAGGAGGAAGGAGTTAGATGAGGCAAGCTGGGACTTCAACATTCAACAGCACTTACCCAAGTCCCCATACCTGGAGAGTAGCAGACCTTTGGACTTGTCACTGCCATTTTAGTGCTTTCACACTCTCCATTCTGTAACAAAGCAGCTTGCTGTAAAAGCAGACAGACGTTCAGATGTCCCTTCCCCAATGTCCTCAAAATCAGATTTGGCTGAAAATAAAGTAATCATTATTAACAGAGGGAAATCTATAGTGTATCTTGGCATTCTATGGCCACCTTTTATAAAATTTGTCCCTAGTTATAGATGTCCACATCTAAAGGAATGTTCTCCATTCACTATATCACAGAGGCAGTTCAGGGTCAAACTGTCACATTCAAACTGAGGACTCTCAATCATACACCCTGCTACTGCTTCACCCCACCACCTCCTGCCCCCCACACCTCTGATTCATGGCAGTTCTGTCATTGCACAAATGGTGATATATCCATTCAATAGAATACTACTCAGCAATAAAAGAGAATGAACTATGGAAACACACACCAATACAGGTTATGTATTAGCAAATGTATTATACTAAAAAAGTAAAACAGACCAGACTCAAAAGTCTACATGATTCTAGTTATACAGAATGTCATCATTCTGGAAAATATAAAACTAAATGGACAGAAACAAATCAATGGCTGCCAGACTAGAGGTGGGGACAGAGGTAGGCTATAAAAGGATATAAGGGAAATTTAGGGTGTGATGAAACTGTTCTATGTCTTGACTATATGTGGTTACATGACTATATGTGGTTACATTGCCCAAAACTAAACCTTTAAAAGGGTAAATTTTACTTTATGTATCTCAAGAAAAAAAAATCCAAATCCTCATATGTGGCATAGGTTGAAAGGTCTCCGTGTTGAGTTCAGGAGTCTGACCTCAAAGACCCTCTACTGTTTCCCTCAGGGCTTTCATACTGTAGTCATCCCCATTCTGAACTCAGAGGAAAGCTACTTCCTTTTTAAGGTAGAGTCTCTGTAGAGAACCCTGAAGTAGAGTTGATTTGAAGCTGGCATGTCTCAAACCACTCTTCTAGACTCCAGGGCAGTGGCTTTTATACTTTGTTGTATATTAGAATAGAAACACCTGGGGAAACTTGTTAAAATACTCCAGATTCCAGATATTCTGATTATGTAGGTCTGATGTAAGGCTTAGGAATCTCTGTTTTTTAAAAAATGTGATGCAGGAGATTTTATCACACTTAAACAAATGTTACCAAAGAAATACAGAAGGAAAATAAGCTAGATCTCATTTATGAACCACAGTATACAATCATTTGAAGTCTGTGGCTCCACACCAGGGTCTTCCCACCTTCATGGGGCAGAGGCTACCCTCCTCTACCTCTCAGGAGAGCTCAGCCTAAGAGGTCCAGGAAGAGGCAGGGTCTTCCACACTGCCAGTATAAGCCCCTTGCTCTAGATTCCTCATTCCTGTCTGGGTGCTTGCTTTTATGTTTTTATTGAAGATCATACTTTGCTCGTGCAAGGGATTGTGGTCTCAATCTGGCCCTCAAAGCCAACCATATCAGAATACAGTAGGTCTAACATGCATACTAGCAGGACACGTTCAGAGTCAGAGGTCATTGTATTCTAGGGAGGAAAAAAATCCAGGGCAGAAATAAGTCTGAAAAACCCTTAGCCTTATAGTTGAAAGAGCACAGCCTTTGGAATGAGAACATTGGCTTGTATCCTGACTCTGCCTCTGGCTAGCCATGTGACTTTGGGAAAGTAACTTAAACTTGAACCTCCATTTTTTAGTAAAGGAGATCATAAAAACCACCTTCTAAGAAATATAGATAAGTTTCAGGAAGGACACGTGGTTATTCTTTTATTTTATTTTCTTTGTTTTTATTGAGGCATAACTCACATATAGTAAAGCACACAGATCTTAGGGGTACAACTCAATGACTTTTCACACAGTAAACAGCCATGGAACCACCACCAGATAAAGATAGAGAACATTTCTGGTACCCCAGAAGGCTCCCTTCTGTTCCCGTCCAGTCAGTAACCCCTAAAGGGTAACCATTCTTCTGACTTCTTTAACCAGAGATTAGATTTCCAACACATGGTTTTTTGATAGATATCAGTGTTATTTTTATGACACAGCTTGAGGCAAATGTCAGTAAATCATGAGCAGATCCTTCTTCAACAATGACCCCATTCCAAAAAGATTTCTGGAATCAGTGATACATTAGAGGCTGCACATCTTGGGATATCTTAGCAGTGGGAGGACGGGTAGTAATTCTGGGTCCATGAAGAGGAAAAAGTGTTCACTCTGCTATGAATCCATGTGGAAGTGAACCCAGCCTTGGTGAAATATCGTACCTGACACTTGAAAGGTGAACGTGTGGAGGTTCATATAGATCACTGAAGAAAGCAGACAGACAGATGCAAAGTTTGCAGAATATAAGATGATTTATGCAACATAGCATATAAAATTGTGAAGTACATTTACCTGTGTGCACTAAGCCTCCACACACACAGCCTTCATCTTCATTCTCACTGTTACCTCCAAAAGCAGTTTCTAAACCATTCTTCTCTTCTACAATCCCCCAATCACTGCCTTTTCATTGACCTATTGTAGCAGCTTCCTAAATAGTCCTATCTTAAACCAATCCACCCTGTCTCTAGGATGACTGTTCTCAAAGCACCTTGAATCTTGGCTTCCCCTTCTTGAGAACCAGGGCTACATTTACTTCGAAGTTAAGTGCCAATCTGAATATTATGTACAAGCTCCTTCCTTAACTCTCCCTCCCATCACATAGTCTTAAATCCAAACACTCTTTTCCATTCACTCTAGGGAAATCCTACACCACTGCTTCCTGCACTCTGGAGCTTCCCAGGCTTTTCCCTGGCATGCCCTTTCTGTCTTCTAATACAACTCTAATCCTATATCAAGTCCATGACAACTGTCACTCTTCTGTTGAGGCTTCTTCCACCCAACTCCACTTTGACCAGACAGAATCCACACCTCCCTCCACTGTATATCTCAAGGCCTTATTTATATAAGTCATGGAGCCTTTGTCATGCTGTATGACGTTTAACTGGCTGTATACCTGACCATTACTGCATAAGCCAGCTCACCTGTGAGGCATTTGGCAAGTGCAGGAAAGGGAAGGAAGCCGGGAGCAATCTGCACTAGGTTAAAGGGATGAACTGCCATGGATGCTGCCTTCCTAACGGGACCGACCTGCCCAAATCTCAGGTTCCCAGGGTGGGTGGCAAGGATCATGAATTTGGTCTTAATGAGGTATGGCATCATTCTCTGAGGGGTTTTAACAGGAGGGTGGGACACAACAGCCAGGAACTCGAGGTAGAGATGTGTGGTAGGCAGAATTCTAAGCTCTCCCCCATGGTTTCCTGACCCCTGATGTACATGTGCAGCACAATCCCCTGTACTGTGAATATGATGACTTTTATTCTCATTATCAGGTTGTGTTAAATGGCACCGTTGCCCTTAACATAAGGAGATTACCCACGTGAAACAGAGCCACAATGAATTATATCATTGTGAGTGAGAAATCTCTTTTGTTATCCACTGAGACTCTGGGGTTATTCATTACAGCAACATAGCCTACCAATGGCTGTGTGACATACCAGTGAAATCTTTATCAGGCAATTTTACCTACCCTTGAACAATGGTACTTGCTTCTTGATATAGTGTATTTATATTGTATCTTTAATATATTAGTCATGGGAGAGCAACTGTAGTTGGAGACCATAGCCCTTGATTATTTTCAGCAAAATCCTTTCTTAAATTGTGTTTTTTAAATAAATAAAGACATGTAGCATCTAAAAATTTTTTTCACAAAAGTATGTGTTTATTATTATAAAATTTAGAAAATACAGAATTAGAGAAAAAAAGAAAGTAACAATCCCCCATGATCCCACAGCCACTATTGACATTGGTGATAATCCTTTCAGCCTTTCTTCTTCTGTCATATACATATGTAGTTCTCTCTCTGTCTCTCTTTGTACATATGTGTGTGTGTATTTCTTGATATATATATATATATATATATATATATATACTTACATACATATCTATAATTTTTTTTAATAAAATAAAATAAGGAGATTACCTGGATAGGCCTGACCTAGTCACATGAGCCCTTGGAAAGCACAGAGATTTCTCTGGCTGGGCGTGGAAGGAAGAGGATGTCAGAGAGATGGGAACCATGAGAGGATTTGATATGAAGAGGTTTCCCACTGCGAACTAAAGGGGCTCTCATGGCAAGGACGTGAGAGTGGCCTCTAGAGGCTGAGGGTGGTCTTCTGCTGACAGCTAGCAAGACAGTGGGGACCTCACTCCTACAACTGCCAGGAGACAAAGTCTTACAACCACCCGTGTGAGTCTGGAAGCAGATCTTTCCTTAGTAGGGCCTCTAGATGAGGAAGCAGCTGGCTGACACCTTGATTTCAGCTATGAGACCTGAGCAGAGGATCCAGCGAACATGTGCTGAACCCTTAACTCATGGAAACTGGGAGATAACAAATTTATATTGTTTGAAGCCCCTACATTTGTGGTAACGTGTTGTGCAATAGAAACAAAAGAAGGATGATATGTACAATCCAGTATGGTGGGAGTTTCACCAGTCTCCATGATTTACTTAGATTCATATAACCCTGAGCTAGAAAGCTGTGAGGAGGAAGAGGGTCTGGCCCAAGTCATGTGGGATGGGGGCTCTGGCCAGGCCTCTAGCTTCATGGGAGATACTTGGAGTGCATTCAGGAAATGAAAGCTGAATGCAAGTTGAAGAAATAAGGATCAGTGGGATGGTTTACCCTGTTGCGTGTGAGATGCTGTGGATCATTCTAGACACCAGAAATCAGGTTATGGCAGCCAGACTAATGCCAGAACCCATCTGCTAGAGACACCAAAGTCTTCTTTTCCTGCCCATCCAGAGCTACTCTTGGCTGAGTCAGCTGTGTAAATGTCCTCAGGACTAAAGAGTGGAGAGGGCTGAGAAAGGCAGAGAATGACAATCTCTGCCCCACAACTAGAGTGTAACTTGATAATTCTGCTCTGGAGGACTTCATTTTATTCATCTTGGTAGCCTTAGCATCAATAGCAAAATGTGGAATAAGTAGGTTCACACTATTTGTCAAGTAGGAATTGTAGAAATGCCGCATGTAGAATTGAAAGCCTCTAACTGACCCATTTGGCCCCTTTTATAATGTATTGTGCTTTAATGGAAACACTGTGAGGTTTGTAGCCGGACAGATGTGAGTGCAAGTCCTGGTCACCATCATTAACCTTGCTGAACCATAATTTCCAGCCCGTAATCTCCAGAGTCTCTGCTGCAGGCTGGGCTTTTGAGATGGCCAGCGCCAAGCAGAAAAAAATAGGCGGTTCATTTGCAGTTCCTCCAACAGAACTCCCGATGAGCTTTCAAACTGGGAAGCTGCTGGGTCTGAGTTAATCCAAGAAATGTTGTAAGTGAAACAAATATGTGAGTTTTGTTGTTTTCTCTTACATTTAGATGGTATTTACATTCTCATTTTTTTTTTAAGTGAGGATATAACCATGTGAAATGAGGGGCTTTAGGACATCAGTCACGGGCATAGAGAGAACACGGTCCCTTACGACTGGCCTAGTCTCCATCAAGCTCTTTGCTAGTTGCTTTACCCCTACTGGGTTTGTGAACTTAGATAAATTAGGAAGTGTCTACAACTCAGTTTCCTCAACCATAAAGTGGGGTGTTATGATGCAAATTGTATATTATGCAAATGAAGTTTGTTACTATTTGTAAAGCATCCTGGTGCTATATAAGTTCTAGATATATATATATAAATATCTCATTATTTTCACTACAATCCATGGAATTAAACAATACGATGCCCATTTTGTAAGTGAAGAAATTGGAGCTAAGAGAGGAGAGGGAAGATTTCTATTAAAACAAAAGTAAGCAACCCAAGGTAGCATGCATATATTTATTAAAAAAAAAAAAGAAAGCCTTGATTAATATCAAATCATCACACATTAGCTCAACTCCTAATTGAATACAAGGCACTGTACAAATTTAATCACACCTGGCTTCCCTAATTGTAATGTTGGAAAATGGTGCAAACACGTTCATTGTTGGGCTTCATTTTCAGACTTTTGTTGTTCAATAGAAATCCAGATTTGGAAGAATATTCCTGAAAGCAATGTCAGTTTCCTCCTAGAACCTTAAGCTGATCACCTGTGGGAGGAAGTGACAATGGTTCACAGGTAGCCAGTTGTCCCGCACAAGTCCAAAATCAGGAAACAACAACTCAAAACCCTAAAACTTTTATTCCACACAGATTATTAGTATTTCATTTCATGTGGACATCAGTCACAATATTTTGAACTATGTAAAATATCAGCCTTCTCACAAATATTATATAGGAAAATGTAGGCTTATATTTATCTCTTTTAAAACTAACTTAAAAGGTTATGCACATCTGTCATCAAGCCACATGAATCAGCCTGATTTTATTTCTGTGTTTCAGACAAAACTCTCAGACATATTAACAGATGGTGCCAGGTACATGAAAGTAACAGCAGTCCCTTAGATCTCTTCACATTTTTATCATTGATTATGTACTTTATCATATATTATCTCCTTGAGCCTAACAGCAACTCTGAAATGTAGATAATAGTTGTCCCAATTTATAGATGAGAAAACAGAGAGATCATGTTATTTTCCCAAGGCCACACAGCAGTTAAGGGGCAGAGTTAATCCTGAGGCCCATGGCTGCCAATTTCACTACACCCAGGCAGTTAACACATATTCATTTGTTCATTCACTTATTCTTCAATTCAAACATAATTTGTTCTAACAATATCAACAGAAACAAAAATAGTTAATCTCTATGTGCCAGGCACCATGCTAAGTACTTTCTCTGCATTATGCCATTTAATCCAAGCAACCGCTCTTTAAGGTAGGTAGTATTGTATTCCCCGTATTAAAGAAAAGTAACTGAAGTTCAGAGAAGTTAAATGTCTGACTCAAGATCAGACAGCTAGTAAGTGGAAGAGCCAGGAATGAAATCAAGATTTCTTTTCTTCAGTATTTGCTCCTCACCTAAGCCCTTTATATATTCACTCATTCATGCTTTCACTCATTCATTCAACAACAGTAGTGCCTCTAAGGGCCATGTGTTGTGCAAGGAGCTGGGGAGACAGCAGTGATAAAATGCTTGTTTGGGGGGAGCCTACAGACTAGCATGGATTGAACTAAGAAACAAGGGGATATTGGGTTGTATTGGATTACATTGGATGGACTTGGATTTAATTTGGTCTGAAGTGAACTGAACTGAAGTCATGTGTATTTCTCATTCAGAACTGATGGGTTAGAAACAATAAAGCTCTTTGGCTCTGGAAATAGTCACCATGAGGAAGTGAGTAACCCACTATTTCAGGATTCCTGTGAAAACAAAGTGACGCTCGTCTGTACAGGGCAGCAGAGGTGGTTTGGGTGGGTGTAAGGAGAACATCTGACCCATGGTTTGACCTGCAAAATCGGGGCATTCGTTGTGCAAATAGCACCAACTACTGTACTAACATTAGGACTTTAAGAAGAATATGTCATGGTTGCTGCTTTCAAAGAGCTTACAGCCTAGAGATGGTGATGTGAAGAGGGAAGTTCAAAAGGGTGTCAGGGCTTCAAGATATAGCTCTACTTGATCCTATCTGGGCTGAATGCACGCTAAAGGTCAGAGAGTAAGGCAAGAAAAGCTGGCATTCTGGCATTTACATTTTTAAGAAAATTATGCAAGAAGGAGTCAATGTTCCAGCTCTGCTATATTACATAACAAGTTATATTGTTCTGATGTCTCAGAAACAGTAAGGGCTTTATAGAAAAGCATCATACCATTTCTGGTCTCTCAACTTAATCGTTATGTGACTTTGTGCCAATTAGTTACTCAGAGCTCAGGTGTCCTCATCTGCAAACTGGGGCCAATAATATCTATTTTAAAGACCTTTGGTGAGAATTAATAATGATATGTGTGCAAGTACGCGAGCACATTGCCTTGATGCAAAGGAACAATTCACCCATATTAAATATCACCTCCATTCTTATTCTGCAATAAAAAATTGGCCACCAGGACCCAGAAGATGATCTATTTGGCATTTCCTAAACTATACGCTATAAAACAGGAGTCTGGGAACAAATATGTTTGAGAATCACTGCACACTATGCTCAGTGAGTATCAACATATAACAGTTCTCAGATGCTCTGTACTACAGAACCTTCTTCTAACTTGTCTTCTGTGAAGTTTCCATATGTTTTGATCACTGAACTCTTTTGTCACTGAATATTTATTTGCATCTCTGTGTCCCATCACCCTATTGCTTTTTGTTTCACTTATTTGTTTGTTTCATTGATAAGTGAATCAATTCCTTGGAACTGTTTGGGGAAAATAGTGCCACAGCCCTCACCCCAAATTTTAATATGTTGCAATAGTAGAGACAAGGTTTTAACACAACTCTTTTTTTTTTTTTTCCGTCAGAAAATGAATACCTTTTTGGAATAACTGCTTCTTTTACTGAGTTCTTGAACTTCAGAGCAGATAGCTTTTCTGTCTTACCTAATTGACTGGACATAGCAAATTCTCAAGGAGCTGAGTACTGTCCCTTAATTCTATTAATTATTATCATTTTTGTTGATTGCTGTTGTTGTTATTGCTATTATTCGCTCAAAGGTCCTTTTTCTGAATTGAGATTCAGAGACCTAAGTGCTCTCCAGGATTCAACCCCTTTCAAGATCTAACCATCATCAGAGAGTTTCTTAAGGGGACAGGACTACCATCTCAGTGCAGGAAGTGGGGCCGGGCCCCCTTCCTTTGCATTTCAATACCTTTGTAGCATAGCCCTTGAACTTTAACTTAATCCATAATCTCCTGGGCCTTTCTTAAGACCCTTGAGAAACAGGTAGCCTGGAGGCAGCAGAAGTACAACCTTGGAACTCCAAGCTCTCATCCTGATACCATGATTGATTGGCTATATTGTCATGAATACGTCATGTTCCTACTTTAAAACTTGATTTTTCCTAATTTCTGAAGTGGGTGTGCTAACATCTGCCCTTCCTACTTCACAGGGTTGTTTTTAGGATGCAATAACAAGTGAGAGCACTGGAAACTACAGAATTCTCTAGAGAACCTAGGAGAGAGTAAAGACATGCCCTGGATGAAGAACATGGAGTGAATCAGGGTGTCAGTCTTGGCCAAGCTCTCTCAGCTGCAAGAGCCTTTTCTTCCAGCTTCCTGTTGGCTGGTCCACAGTATAACTTTTGCAGCTCTGAGGCCATCTAGTCAGACTGCACAAAGCCATTCCCAATTCCCCTCACTTCCTCAACTTGCAAATCCAGGTCATCACAAAATCCCATGAATGAAGCCTCCTCCCCTCCCCTCTAACCACACTGGCCATTCCTGACTTAGTTCAAGTCTCCATTTCTCTCTCCTGACCCTTTTGGTGCATGAACTTCCTTGGAGGTGGGCAACCTCTAGCACATTCTCCACGCTGTGGTGGGCAGAGCATCACTGACCATGCTCGGCTCCCTAATCATGCTTTATCACACAGCAAACTGCAGGAAAGCAGGACCTACTGTAAAGGATAACTGAAGAGAACTTGGTAAATGGGCAATTTATAGAAGTATGGCTAGAGAACTTGGAAAAGTTGCAGCGCTGGGAAAGTGGCTGCCTGCCAGAAGCTCTGGACATAGTGTTACAGAATTAAATCCTATGGACCCTGCTTGGGCCCTAGCCCAGCCGAGGCTCTCTGCCTCTCTGGGAGAGGGTTCTTTTTTGTTAGGGTTCAAGCAGCTAAATAACGAAACCGAAACTGAGACTGACGCAGCACGAGCTTTGTTTGGTGACCAAAGCATGGAAAAGTGGGAACTAAGTTTACAGATCAACTTCTCACTCACCTGACGAGAGGGATTTTTTTTTTTTTTTTTTTTTTTTTTTTTGCGGTACGCGGGCCTCTCACCCTTGTGGCCTCTCCCGTTGCGGAGCACAGGCTCCGGACGCTCAGGCTCAGCGGCCATGGCTCACGGGCCCAGCCGCTCTGTGGCCTGTGGGATCCTCCCGGAACGGGGCACGAACCCGTGTCCCTTGCATCGGCAGGCGGACTCTCAACCACTGCGCCACCAGGGAAGCCTGAGAGGGGTTTAATTTTAAAGAGTAAAGACAAAGGGGGGAGGAGTGAGGCTAATTATGGGGAGCCATATGCATTAGTCTACCGGGGAGGGGGCAGGGCTTTTTCCAATGGAGGGGGTGCCACCCCCTTTTTATCCTTTTTTTGTCCTTAATGTTCAGTCATGGCTGCCGGTAGGTATGTCATTTAATATGCTAATGTAGTCAATCAACGTATAATGAGACTCAGGGTCTGTTGGAGGTCAGATTCATCGCCATCTTGGTCCCAGCTGGTTCCATCTGGGTTTTTTGTTTGTTGGTTTGTAGCCTCCGTTCTTATCTCTGGACCCTTTAACTTAAAGATTTATGTTCCCTCCTGCTAAAGGTGGGGACTTGGCAGGTTTTGAGCAAAGACCTGAAGCAGCTCTGGCAGCATTAGGTAGAGAAGCACAGCCATTGCCGCATCCTGCCCAGCAGGAGGAAACAGAGAAAATAAATCCTGACTCTATCTTCTCATGCTTTGTTCTCATGCTGGTGGGCCCCATCGGCCAAACACATTTGGACAGCAGAGGGTGAGGGAGCCCGAATGACTAGGTATGTAGAAACCATCTTCCCAGAGCACAGAGCAGGGCAGAGAAGGGCAGATATTTACTCTGGGGAGCAGATGAAGACTATCCAGCACACGCACCATATCCTTTTGTGCATCTGTGACCTTGCTCAGGCAACCCCTGCTGCCTTTCATACCTTCCCCTATAGAACAAGAGCACCTGTATTTCTCTCTATAGGTCCAGATCGTAATACTGCATACCCCCAATTCCTGTTCAAATATCACTTCCACTGTAAAGTTTTCACTACCCTCAATTAGAGTTAATTATTCCCTCTGTTGTGTCTGAGTTGAAATCCTAGGTCTGCACTTAAAAGCTATGTGACCTTAACCAGTTACTTAACAACTTGATGCCTCAGTTTCCCCAGCTGTGAAATGAGGTAATTATTGACATTTTTTACAGGGTGTTTGATGACTACATGGTATATGTTTCATCCCTATCAAACACTTAGAACGATATCTGCCACATAGGAAGCATTCCAGAGATGAAAGTTATCATCACCCCATCATCATCATCCCTGCACTTATCCCAGTCTACTTGGTGGCATGATTAGCCCTGTACAGTTTGTTCCTCAGTCACATAAGGGCAGATGCTTCTCTTACTTTGGATACTTGACATTTAGCTCATTGCTTTGGACATGGAGGTGGTTAGTAAATGTTTGTGGACTTTAGTTGACCTGAAGATGAGGGAAGCAAGGCAGTCTAGGTGGGTGAAGTACATGCTGTTTTCTTCCAGTTCTTTGAAAACTCTAATCTCAGTATTTTGACCCGCCAACTATTGACTACTGTTCATTTACAGAAACTGTGCTTGTTACAGCCAGGAGTTATCAAAGAGCCTTAATAGGCATCTCTTAACCTGCGAGCACTTAAACAAAGACCCTGATTGAGAACCCGAATGTTCACAGTTATTGGCATATGGAGAATCAATGCAAATCTTTATTCCATCATCATTTTCCTGTCCACATTACTGATCCCTGATCCCAACTACTTGACCCCTGACCTCCATGGATTCCAAGAATAATAGAAATTAGGTGTATAGGTCTGTTCTTAACACTCTTTGTTTAGCTATAGACAAAAGTCTAGCTTGATGGGGAACAGGAGAGTATGTCCTCCTCCAAACACTTTCACTGTTCAACAAGAATATTTCAGGCAAGATATTGATCTGGTGGTTGTTACTACTGGTGTAAAGAAGTTAAAGGAAATAGTAACTCTGAAACTCTGGAGACAGTGGGTGAAGCCTTTTGTGTCTGCTCTCTTCCCCTCTAACATTTGGAATACTCCAACCCCACCTGATCCCACTCCCAAATTTAATTGACATGATAGAAGACTAAGCTATGCCACTAGCTATAAAGAGATGAGAATATTTATTGAGCACATACTATACACAAGACCTTGTGTCAAAAACTTCATGTCACAATCTAACAATTTTGTTTACAAAATCTTGTGATGATCGTAATATAATACATTTTTATACATTGGAGATTTGTTATGAATAGTACGTTTGGAGAGCAAAGGGGGTCTGAGGACCATGATGGAGCTGAGGGTTCCATGGTGATCAGTATAAACACTGCTTCTGGCCTCATGAATCTTATGATTAAGTGGTTCTGCTATAGTTTTGTTCCTACAAAAATTCCCATTATTTCAAAATTATGTTAACTAAAAACAGTGATTTTGATATGGAAAAGAGGGTTACAAATTAGAAAGCTTTAGATTTATAATAACAAAGTTAATTTTCCTGCAGAACATAACATTATTTTATAGATATAAATTATTTATTACTGAAAGCGGAAAAATATCTGAGTGGATAAAATCAAGCTTCCTCCTTTGGGAACTAATCACAAGCGTGCAAGGCACTTCCGCTAAGTAAGTGGCTGAATGTTTCTGAAATATAGAAGATAAAAGAAAGTTAAGATATATAACACTATGAGATAGACTTGGATCAGCCATGTTGTGCCTCAAATGAGGAGTTTTTAATTTACTTCTTAGTCAAGCCAAGCAGGAGCTGTAAAACACTATATGAAGATGTTAATCTTTGAGGGAAAAACAGAAACAAACAACCTAAAGGAATGAAAATGGAAACAAGGTAGCAGAGAGTACTTTGAATCATCCAAAGAAACCAGCAGCACCAGGAGCAAGTGCCACCTGTGGGGCATGAGGAGGAGAGCTTGCAAAGCAGGCACTGTTAATGAGGTGAATGGGGATCACCTGTGGAAGTTGTTAGCTATATAAGAGTCCAGGGGCCGGCTTAGCTCCCAGAGAATCTAATTCCGGAGCTCCGTGGCAGGTCGATGAGTCTGAACTTTTAAAAGCAACCTATGTGATTCTGAAAACCAGTGGTCCCAAGGCCAATTTTAAGAACTATTAATGGAGCAAATAAAGAATGCTGATGGCAAAATTTTGAGGAAATAATAACTTTAGTGAGATGGAAAAGAAAAGGAGATAAGAAAGGAAATAAGGATACCATGAATAAGAGGAAAGACGAGAGGCAACGCGTACAATTTTAAGGAGAGTCTCGGCAAATACTGCAGAGTATCAGTGAAATGAGAGCAGAGAGGAAGCAGAACAACACTTGAAATCATCTGTAAAAGGTGAGTAAAACGGTTGGAATTGCCTTTAACATTCAATTCTATTTCTTCCCTAAATATTTCTGAACTTGAACTGATTGTCTTGTTTGGAAACCTAAGTTGGAGGAGTCACAAACCAATAAGGGTTTGATTTGGCGGTTTTTTTTCCCTGCAAAATTTCTAAATGAAAACTTTCAAACACACACCATTGTTGAAAAAAATATTACAGTGAATACTCTTATACCCACTACCTAGATTCTACTGTTAATATTTTATTTACTTGCTTTATTACATTCCACATATCTATCTTCTAGGCTGCTACCTATTATCCCATCTGACTTTCAATGCATTTTGCAAAGATATGAGCCCATTTCTTCCCAAAGACTTCAGGATGCAAATAGAATTCACTATTTGTTTAGTTTTTAACGTAAAATTTACAAGCAAGGAAATGTACAACTATTAAGTATTCGTTCACTGAGTATTGACAAGTGTATACACCTGGGTAACCCATATTCCTATCAAGATACCATCACCCCACACTCTCAGCGTCAAACAATATTCTAAATTTTACACCACTTATTCACTTTTTCTGTTTGATAATTTCATACAGATGGAATAATGTAGTATGTTTCCTTTTATGTGAGGTTTCATACACTCAGAAAAATGTTTTTGAGATTCGTTCATGTTGATGAATCTGTTAATGATTTTATTTGTGAGTAGTATTCAATTAAATGAGTATGTCAAAGTTTGTTTCTCCATTCTCCTATTGAAAGCTACCAGGGCTGTTGCCAACATTAAGCTATAAGTAATAAAGCTACTATAAACATTCTTGTACAAGTCCTTTGCAAATATATGCTTTTATTTGTCCTGGGTAAATACCTAAGAGTATGTTTTGCAAGTAATTTTCCTTGTCTGTGGCTTGCTATTCATTTTCTTTATGGTATTTTTTTGATGAACGAGTTTTAAATTGTAGTGAAGTCTAATTTAACATTTTTTATAGTTATTGCTTCCAGTGATCTAAGAAGCACTTGCCTACCCCCAAGTCATAAAAATAGTGTGTTTTCCACCAAAAGCTTTATAGTTTTACCTCTTAGTCATGACTCTTCTTGAATTAATTTCCATGTATGGTGTTAGGTAGGGTTTTATTTCATGTCCCCCCTCAAAACACTGATTCCAACATCATTTATTAAAAAGAGTTTCCTTTTCCATTAGATTGCTTTGATGCTTTTTTTTTTTTTTTTTAAATCAATTACCATAGGAGGGTAGCTCTGTTTCTGGATTCTCTATTCTGTTTGTTAGAGCCATCCAACCGTATGCCAGTACCACACTGTCCAGATTAATAGTAGCTTTATAGTAAGTTTTGAAGTTCGGTAGTGTAAGTCTTCCAATTTTGTTCATCTTTTTCAAGGTTGATTTGGATATTCTAGGTATTTTTCATTTCAACATAAATTTAAAAATTAGTTTGTCAACCTGTAACTTCCCCTAAAAAAAGCCTCCTGGGGCTTCCCTGGTGGCGCAGTGGTTGAGAGTCTGCCTGCCGATTCAGGGGACACAGGTTCATGCCCCGGTCCAGGAGGATCCCACATGCTGCAGAGCGGCTGGGCCCATGAGCCATGGCCGCTGGGCCTGCGCATCCGGAGCCTGTGCTCTGCAACGGGAGAGGCCACAGCAGTGAGGGGCCCGCGTACTGCAAAAAAAAAAAAAAAAAAAAAAAAAAACCTCCTGGAATTTTGAGCGAATTGAGAGCCTAACAGAATTGAGCTTTCCAATTCATGAATATTTAATTGCGATAGTGTGATTTATATATTTGGTTTTTAAACAACTCCCAACAACCCCCCACCCCCATTTCTGGCACAGAGCTTCTAAAACTCTTGGAATTTACTAACTGTGGAGAGCTACAAAGGTGTCTCTTGTTACGTTAATAAAAAAACTTTTGGAAAACACTTGAAGATGGGGGCTGGTTGCCAGGAAAACCGACCAGGTGATTAGTGGGTGGAAACTTTGAGTTCCAGGCCCACACCTCGAGGGAGGGGAGAGGGGCTGGAGATTGAGTTCAGCTGTTAATGACCAGTGATTTAATCAATCGTGTCTATGGAATAAAACCTTTATAAAAACTCAAAAGGATGGGGTTCTAAGAGCTTCTGGACTGCTGGGCATGTGGAGATTTATACTGGTTTGCCCAGAGAGGACTTGGATGTTCCATACCCTTCCCCATGCCTTGCCCTATGCATCTCTCCTATATGGCTCTTCCTGAGTTAGATCCTTTTATAATAAATCAGTAATCTGGTAAGTAAAATGTTTCTCTGAGTTCTCTGAGCCACTCTAACAAATTAGTCAAACCCAAGGAGGAGGTCATTGGAGCCTCTGATCTATAGCCAGTTGGTCAGAAGCCAAGGTGACAACCTGGATTTGTGATTGGCATTTGAATTGGTGGGGTGCTGTGTTGTAAGACTGAACTTTTAACCTGTGGGATCTGACCTATCTTCAGGTAGATGGTGTCAGAATTAAGTTGAATTGTGGGACACCCAGCTGATGTTGAATTGCCTGTTGGCATGGGAACCTGCACACATACATTAGAATTGGGTGCAGAAACTTATGTATAGCTCTCCATTTATTTATATCTTCAGTTTCTTCCCAAAATATTTCATAGCTGTCAGTACAGGATTCTTGCATATTCTTTTTTTAAATTCCTAAGTAATTTTAATGCTGTTATATATAGATTTGTTTTAATTTTCCAATTGCTTGATGTTAGAATATAAGAACTAGAATTGAGTTTTGGATATTAATCTTGTATCCTGCAATCTTGCTAATTAAGTTTACTCACTAGTTCTGGTAGTTATTTCATGAATTTTTAGGATTTCCCACATAAATAACCAGGTTATCTATAAGTCATGGTTTTACTTCTTCCTTTCTATCTTTTTTTGCTTCTTGTTTATTTTTCTCACCTTACTATAATGCCTAGAACATCCAGTAAAATGATGAACAGAAGTGCCAGGAGGGAACAGCTTTGTCATGTTACTGATCCAATGGAAAATTGTTCAATATTTAACAATTAAGTATGATTTAGATATAAGATTTTTCTAAATGCCTTATATCAAAATGAAGAAGTTCTATTTGAGAATTTCTAACAAAATTGGTGTTGGACTTTATAAAATGGTCTGTCTGAATCTATTGTAGTGATCATATGGCTTTTTTCATTTATTCTTTTCACATGATGAATCACATTGTTTGGTTTGTAAATGTTAAATAAACCTTGCACTACTGGAATAAGTCCTTTTTGACTATGATGTGTTGTCAACTTCAGGTGTTAAGATTTGATTTGCTAATCATTTGCTAAGGACTTTTGCACTGTTTTCATGCTCTATTGTTCTTGTTATGTCTGTCCAGGTATGGCATTAGGGTTATGCTGATCTCATAAAATATGTTGGGACATCTTTATTCTTTATTTTCTGAAAGATTTTGTGAGATATTTGTATTATTTCATCCTTAAATATTTGATATAATTCACAATTAGAGCCTGGAGTTTACTTTGTGGAAAGGTTTTTTGAAACAAAATCAATTTGTTCAATAGATACAGAGCTATTCAAATTTATTTTTTTCATTTTGAGTCAGTTTTGATGTTTTATTTTTCAAGAAGTATTTCCATTTTATCTAAGCTATCTAATTTCCTGGTATAATTTTATTCATAAAATTAACTTATCCTTTAAATGTCATTCCTAATATTGGCAATTTTGTTCTGTCTCTTATTTACGTGATCAGTATAATTAGAAGATTATCCATTCTGTAGATCGCCTTCAAAGAACCAACTTTGGTTTCTGTTATTTTTCTGTTTTCTATTACATTTATATTTCTTCTTATATACTCTTTTTTTGGTTCCTTACGTTGGAAACTTAGGATATCTCTTTTAGATTATTTTTCTTTTTTATTGTAAGCATTTAAACCTATAAATTTCCCTCAAAATGTTGCTTTAGTTGCAATACATGAATTTTTGAAATACTGTGTTTATTATTATTTGGTTCAGTGTTTTTTCTAATTTTCCTTATGATTTCTTCTTTGCTTCTTTGACCTATGTAATTTTTTAAAAAATCTAAATATTAAAAGTGTGTTGTTTAATTTTCAAATATGATGCTCTAGATATCTTGTTATTAATTTCTAGTGAAATTTCACTTTGGTCATAGAACATACTACTTATGGTTTCAACCCTTTTATATTTGAGATTTATTATATAGCCTGTAAAATAGCCCATGTTGGTGAATGTACTGTGGACACTGGAAAAGAATGCATATTTTGCTGGTGTGGAATAGAGACTCCTATAAATATCAATTATTTCAAGGGAATTGATAGTGTTATTCTCATTTCCATATTTTTACTTTTTTTCTAATTATTATATCAATTTCTAAGATACAAGTGTTAAAATCTCCAAATATTGTTGTAGATTTGTTCATTTTTTCCTTTAACTTTGTTTCTCATATTTTGAAACCATTTTATTAGTTACATAAGGATTTGTAATTGTTATATCTTCCTGGTGAATTAAATATTTTACCATTATGAAGAGGCCAACTTTATGTCTGATAATACTGTTTTGAATCTACTTTATCAGATATTAATATAGTCATCCCAGTATTCTTATGCTCAATGTTTGTGTGATATTTTTCTACTCATTTATTTTTATTCTACTTGTATCATTATATTTAAAGTGCATCACTTGTAGACAACATATACAGCCTGATAATGTCTGACTTCTAATCGTAATGTCAAGCCTAATAATATTTAAAATGAGTAATCATATGGATAGATTTGCTTCTACCATCATATTATTTTCTGTTTACTCAACTGCTACTTTTCTTGTGTTCTTCTTTCCTTGCTTTCTCTTGGACTTTATATTTTAAAATTTTGACTTATTTTTGTCTTTTTAGATTTGTTTCTTTGCCTTATTTTTAGTGACTGATCTAGTAATTATAATATACATTCTTAACTTTATCAGTTACTTAAATATAATTTGTACCATTTCACATAAAATATAAATAACTTGCAATGATGTAATGCACTAATGTAAGTATATTTAGCACTCTTTCCATTCCTCATGCTTTAGTTGTCATATGTATTACATCTAATTATACTATAAACCTCACAAGACAAGGTTATAGTTTTGCCTTTGAGTTGCATGTATTTTAAAGAAATTAAGAGAAAAATAGTATTTTACATTTATTCAATTATATATCATTTATGATGCTCTTTATTCCCTTTCCATCTGATATCATCTGAGTTTCCATCATTTCCCTTCAAACTGAAGAATTTCCTGTAGACTTTCTTGTAGTATAAGTAGGCCAGTATCTGAATATGTCTTCATTTTGTCATCATTCTTGAAGAATATTTTTGCTGGATCTAGAATTCTGGATAAAGAGTTTATTATTATTTTTAATGATGATATTGTCTTTTTTCTTACTGCTCATGAAAGATGTTGTCCAACTGCTTTCTGAAGTAAGAGGTCATTCAAATTGTTGTTCCCCTGTATGTAACTTCTTTTTTCTGACTTCTTTTAAGGTTTTCCCTTTGATTTATGGGAATAGGGCTATGAAGTACAGGCATGGTTGTATTATACTTATCCTGCTTGGTTTTTGCTGAGCTTTTTGAATTTAAAAATTTATCTTTCACTGAATTTGGAAAATTTTCAGTTAATGTACGTTCAAAATTTTTCTGCCTCACTCTCTTGATCTTTTCCCTCTGGATTCAAGTTACATTATGTTAAATGTAGGTCCCTAAGATTTTTTTTGGCTTATAAACAATAAACATTTGTTTCTCACATTTCAGGAGGCTGAAAGTCCAAGATTAAGGTGTCTGAATGGTCCAGTGAGGGTCTTCTTCTGGGTCCCAGATTTCTTGTATCCTCACATTGCAAAAGGGACAAAGGAACTCTCTCAGACCTCTTCTATAAGGGCACTAATAATCCTAGTCACCTCCCAAATATCCCACCTACTAATGTTACTGAATGCAAGTTCGTGTGCCCAATGTACAGTGAGGCCAAACAAACCTAAACATCAGAGTTTGCAGCAGAGAAAGGTTTATTGCAGAGCCAAGAAAGGAGAACAGATGGCTCATGCTCACAAACCCCGAACTCCTCACTGGTTTGCAGGGAGAAGTTTTATATGCAAAATTTGTGATGAAGGCTGCAGGGTATATAACTTTGTTCTGATAGGTTGGTGGTGAGGTAACAAGGCATTGGCTCCAGGACTCATGCTCAGCCTGGGTGCAGGCAGGTTCCTGAAGAAGAACTCAAAGATTCTCTGTTAGATATATTCCTTGAGGAGGAACCAGGACCATGCACTAAGACTTTGCTATTATTTTTCAATAATGTAGTTTTTCTCTTTAAATTAGTTTCCACTGATTAACTTTATTTAATGAGCCTCTCCTCTATCATATTCATTTTTATGTTATGCCTGTGCAGGGAATTTTTATTTCAGATATAGTCTTTTACACTTATACAATTTCCACTTGCTTGTTTTGAATACTTTTTTGGAAGTATTTACATACCACAAAGTTCACATTTTAAGAGTATAATTCAGTGATTTGTAGTAAATTTAGAGATTTATGAAACCATCACCACAATCCAGTTTTAGAACATGTCCCTCACCCCAAAGAGATCCCTAGTGCCCATTTAAGCCAATCTCCACTCCCACTCCCAGCTCCAGGCCACTACTACCCATGTTTTACCTCTCTTGCCTTTCCTGGCTATTTCATATGAATGGAATATGTTGTTTGTTTTGCCCAACTTTTTTCACTTATCATAAAGCATTTGAGGTTTGTTCATGTTGAAACGTGTCTATATTTTTTTTCCTTTTATTGCTGAATAGGATGTCATTGTTTGGATGTGTCAAAATTTGTTTTATCCGTATTTGGATTGACTTTACTTTTCACCTATTAAAAATAATGGTGTAATGAGTAATTTCATCCGGTAATTTTATCTTTCTCTGCCCTACTAGATGCAGAAAGTCCTAAGCCAATAAAATTTCAAGTTTTCTTATGTCATTTATCCAAATCAGGTCAAATTTGTATCTTCAGAGAAGTGTGTTTGAGGAATAAAGAATAAATGCTCTGTTTGGCAGCAGATTTACTCTGAATTTAACATTATTTGATGTAAAAGGACTCTTCATCTGTTTGAATCCTGGGTGTTCCACAGATTAGAAGTTCTTATGTTTAGGGCTGATGTTGAAGAATTACTTTAACTATGGTCTGAGAAAAAATATAGTCCCACACAATTTCCTAAACAGATATTGATAGGTGAAACTAATAAATCAGTAGGATTTTTGAACACTAAATATACAGGTAATTAAGAGATTAAATTGTCTCCATGAAGCTTAGCTCAGAGTTGAAAAAAAAGGCATAAAATCAATTCAACTTAATATACAAGTAAGAACTAGTTAAGGATACCTAATTATACCCTTGAATTTATACTCAACCCACACCATTTGCTTTAATGATATATCAAATTTAGACAATTAATAGTGCTTGCTTAAATTTTATTTAAATTGAGGTCTTTTAACATGATTAATTTTGCTATCAAAAGCTCTGGAAATGTTATTACTTCTAGAGGTAAGTGGGGCATGAAAATTTCTACCTTGAACTCAGAAATGCATCCAACAAGAGTCCAGTACAATCATAGCTTTCTAATGCTTTCAGTGTAGCAGTCAGCCTGGATTCAATGAACCACAATTAACAAAACAGCCATAAGAGGAGCAGTATTATGAGAGTAATAATAATATACATGTTTTTAAAATCTAATTTTTGAATAGTTTCCATGGACCAGCATTTTCCTGAATTCTCATATACTCTTTATAACAGCCTTGTGGCATTAATTCTACCATCCTTGATTCACAAGCACCCCATTAATCAGAGACTTTGCATAACTTGTCCAAATCACTAGGTGAATTGTTAATGGAGTCAGTACTCAAGTCCACTGTAGTATGTCACTCAGAAGTCATCATAACCCTGGGCATATTACAGAGGCTGAGTTGGAAAGTCTTTGGATTATAGTATAAAATTATGAATTATTCTTCTTAGAGTATTTAAAAATCAGAAAGCCTGAGAGGAAATGAGGGTATGGGTTAACTCATATGCATGTGGAAATATTTTTTGCTGAAAGTGGAATGCCAACTCCTGGATATGATAGAGAAAACACATTATTCATTTTCACACTGTTCCGTATAAACTCAGCCAACAGTTCATGAATTTGTTTATTTAACCCAGTCAGACATTGTATATAGACCATCCATGTCCATTTATAATTGAAACTGTGTTTTTCTTCATTTTTTATAAATAATACCATATTTGCGTTTTAAAATGAACTTATTACATATAAGTTGAATGCCTGACACAGTGTGTGCTCAATAATTTCTCTCTTAATAAGAGTCAGCAGAGGTTCTATTGGAAATGGACTTGAGGAGAAGGACAGACAAGGCAGAATGATCAGTGAAGAGAGCATCTACTCAGTGCAGGTCACCCTGCTGTGTGATCTTACATTACCTCAGTTCATCTTCACAACAAAGTTAGAACAACAATACTCATATCATCAGAGACAAATGCTAAAGGTAAAAAAAAAAAAAAAAGTTATCCAATAGTCTTGTCTACCTTGTGGTAGCAATTGACGATTTAAACAGTTGAATTTGATTTGTATGATTCTAAAATCCATATCCCTCAAACTGATACGAAAAGACTAAGGTAATTATTGAATTTAAGTATTAAGTTTTGAACTGAGTTCCCTAGACAGTCATTTTTTTAAAAAAAGGGTAATATTCATTACTGGCCAAGAGAATGCTTTCAATGGAAATGACATTTCTCTCACCTCATGAAATTCTATGAGGAAAGTGCCTGAGCCTGGAATATTTTTCTATCATTTTACTTTTAACTTACTAGTATCTTTTAATTTAAATGGGTTTCTTTCAGGCAGTATATATTTGGGGTTTGTGTCTTTATTCAATTAAGTAACCTCTGCTTTTAATTGAGGCATTTGGATAATTGACATTTTATGTTATATTGATATAGTTGTATATCAAACTACCATGTTCCTATTTGTTTTTCTTTTGTTCCAATTATTCTTTGTTTTATTTTTCCTCTTTTTCTGCCTTCTGTTGTATTCATTAATTATTTTTAGTATTCCATTTTGTCTTCTTTTGTTATCTTATTAGCAATAACATTTTTTTCCTTTAGGAACTCCAATTACACATTACACTACTTGAAATTGACCCATAATTTCTTTTCTGTCTTTTTTTCTGTCAGTGTTTAATTTTGGTTAGTTTTCCATTGCTATGTTTTCAAGTTCACTAATCTTTTCTTCTGCAATATCCAATCTGCTATTTATCCCATCCAGTTTAGTTCAGACATTGTAGTTTTTAGTCTCTAGAAATTTGATCTTAGGAGAAAAATATATATGGAGACATGAAAAGATACAGACTTCAGTAGAAATATGGAATTTCACATCTCTACTTAACTCCATATTTTATTTAATGCTGTCTTTCATTTTTCTATTTGATTCTGTCTTTGCTGTCACTTCTTTATTATATGGAATACAATTACAATAATAATTTTAATGTCCTTATTTACTAATTCTATCATATTTTTCATTGCTCTGTCATTTTTGATTGATTTATTCTCATAATGGGTCATATTTTCCTGTTTCTTTGCATGCCTGATAATTTTTTTTACTCAGGTGCCTGATATTACGAATTTTATCTTGTTGGGTACTGGATACCTTTACAGTTCTATAAATCTTTTATGGTCTTTATTCTGGGATTCAGTTAAGTCACTCAGAATCAGTTTGCCTATTTTGGACCTTGCTTTTAAACTTTGTTAGAAGGGACAAAAGGAGCATTCAATTTAGGGCTAATTTTGTTGTACTTCTAAGACAAACCCTTCTGCATACTATACCTGATACCCATTTTTTTCCACTTGAACTGGTAGAAAGATTAACTATCACTGGCCCTTTGGGATCTTTGGAGATTTTTCTCCTGTAATCTTTTTGAGTGTTTTTTTCTCTATCCTCAGGTAGTTTTCTCATACTCATGTACTGATCAGTGTTGATTTGAAGACCTGAAGGGGACCCTCTGCAGATCTCCCAAGCTCACTGTCTCTCTCTGGAGCTTTCTTCAATGCTACTATACTCTGTGAGCTCTAGCCACCTTGACTTCCCCCAGGCTCTTAGGTCAGAGACTGTCAGGCTATATTTGGCCTGGACACTCTCCCTAGATAGTAGGCTGTGAAATCATAGTGCTCACACCACTTGCTTACCATCTTTCAGTGAGAGTCCTTGTCCTGTGATGCTTAAATGTTGAATTTCTCAAAGGTTATTGTTTTATGGATTCTGTCTGGTTTCAAGTAGGTGGGTAAGTTTTGGTCCCTTTTACTTAATGTTGGGTAGAAGAAGAGATCCACACTATTTTAAAAAATTATTTGTCTTTAAAAATAACTATCAACTAGAGATGAGCAACAACTGTTCTAGAATATTCTTGTGCCTCCACTTTCCCAGAGCTCCCACCTCTGGATACATCTTTACTTTTTCCATTTTATTCATTTAAGTTATTGGTCAGCATATGTGGATACTTGTGTTTGTGAACACTCATCTAGAAGGTAGTTAATATTTTTTAAACAGTTGTTATGATCAGGAAAGTTACACATTTTGTCTTACTGATGTAGAGTCTCACACTGAGAGAAAGGAAACCAAATATCAAAGAAATATGCACTGCCAAGATCAGTTAATAACTGTCAGAAATGAGATTTAAACCCAGATCTGTCTAATTCTAAAGCCTACAATCCTTCCAATATACTGTACCATCTCTTAAAGAAGGTAGAAGTCGTTAATAATTTTAAGTAAATCTGAGTCCTTGGGGACTGTAGAAAAGAAAAACAAAAAACAAAAAACCAGAGCCTCCCCCAACCTTTGCCCACCACAATCTAAGTTAGGACTTCAGCTGTTACATAGTCAATGCTTACAGTGTAATAAACCACAGAAAGGTGTATTCAAATTGCACAGCCCTAAAGACTTAAAATCATGTGCCACAAGTGAGCACTTGATATTCTGTTCTAAACATAGGATGGTTTCACAGGAAACTGATGATATAAAGACTGAAAATTGTGTCCATTTGAAATATTTGTCTCCCTCCACCCCAAATTTTTTAAATTTCTTCTGTAACTAAAATACATAAGATTGCCTGATTCATTATGACTATATACTAATTTCAGGCAAATGGTCCCAAGAGGGAAGGTGATGCACATTTCTTCTGAATTATCAAGCTGTTTCATACTTTGCCTTCTTCATGTCAATAATAATGATCTATTTAAAGTTTTGTAATTTTATCCTTTTCATTCGTATTTTCGTAGGAACAGTATTGATTTCATGTCTCCCTCTATTATAGCACTATAATATTGTTCAAAAACTATCTATTAGCATGTCACATTCTTTCATTTGATTGCGGGTCCCTTAGGAATATACTTAAATACAATGCCAGGTTCATACTAATGGTATCAATTTTGTTCAAATGAACTGAGCTGAAAGGTTTTCTTAACATTGCCTCTAAAAAACAATAGAGCTTAAAATTTTTCTCAGAGTAATCATAGAATTCAATAAATAAGTGTGGCTTTGTTAATAGGTTAGTTGATGGGTGAAATGCAAGCGTACCAGTATAATCTAACAATTTTGTTACGCGCTAATGAGGCTTAGTGGAAAGCACATGGACTTCAAAGTCAGTTTAGTTGCCCTAATTGACTTGAACAAATTACTTACATTTGCTTCTTTGTTCATCTGTGGTTAGTTTTTAACTTATAGCATTTGCTGGGCCTATTCTACATGCCAGGGTTAGAGTGGTAAGCAAGACAGACCTTGTCTTTTCTCTTACTGGACTTTCTAGGGAAGCAGACAAGGTCTGTTTCTGTTGGGAAGATGTACGATCAACAAATGCAGTACATGTTCAAGTGGTGGAAGCACGGGTGTCACCTAACTTGGCCTGGGGGAGGACAGGGAAGACTTTCTGGGAGAAGACAAGGTTGCAACTTGAGAGATGTAACCGGGATTACAAGTTAAGTCAAGTGAAGCAGGCAGGGGGATCTATAGCGGACACAAGTGTGGAAGAAGGAAGGTTTCACCGAATGATAAGGGATGATTTCTTTCTTTTCTCACCTCAATAGCTACTGCTTAGAAAGTGATGTTACAGCCAACTCTATAGCATGAAACACCACTTTCTTCAGGAACATGTTACAGTAGAGAATTACTTTGTGGTTTTAGTGGCCATCTTGCATTTGAATTGTGGATTCATTTAATCTTTAAAAAAGAAAGACAAAAACAAAATGCATGATTATGGGGGGAAATGGTACTGTACACATAGTAAATAATTTACTTTTCACCTTAACCCAATGAGGAAATTATGGCACTAAGAAGATAAACAACTCGCCTAGGGTCACATAGCTCGTAAGTGGCTGTGCTGGATTCAGACTCCCAAGGTCTATGTTCTTAAGCAGGATGGAATTCTTACAATGCTGATAGTCTTCTCTGCTTGTGTGTAACTATAAAGAATCTGTTTAAATGTAAGCCAGTGTTTTACAAATTTGTTTAACTACTCAAAGTCTCTGTTCCCTTCTCTCTGAAGAAGGGCAAAATGCAACTTACCTCATGGAGTATTAGGAGGATGAATTGAGTTATAAGAAAGTAAATTTGCAGCCAGACTCTGGCTCTGATTAGCAGTGTGACTCTGGTACATCAAGCCTGTTGCCTACATCTCAGTTTCTTATATTTAAAAGATGAAGAATAATATTGACTCACTGAGCTGTTCTGAGTTGGGAAGACTCTCCAAAGCAGTTCCTGGTATGTTGAAGTTGCTCAGTAATGATCGCCTCACTTCCTCTCTTCTCCTACTTTACCTTATCTTCTCCCACAGTCCTCTTTCATTTTTCTTTTCCTGTGGCCAACTTGCTTCCCATCTATGCCTTGTCTCCTTTGATCCACAATAGCCCTGTCCTTCTACCTGTCAGTTAAGTTCTAAATGTGATTACAGAGAAATGGATGGTATCTGAAAATGGGATTCTTCTAAAGTAATGTTGGTACTTTCTCTACAACTTCCTTAAAAAAGTGACCTGAAATTAGAGAAGGCAGGTCGATACCTCTTTCTACTTGGAGATTCTTTTATTTCAACCATTTGGCAAAGGACTAACCCAGCACCGCCCAGCTTTCAGAACATTCTGCAGCAGTGAGCACAGTAATCCTGTTATCTCTCAGATACAATCATGGGATCCTTAGCTGAACCCTCGAAATTTGTATTTTGCTTGACCAAGCTCTGGTGATAGGCTTTGTGTCCTTAAATATGTGTAAAATGGCAAGGTTCAGAAACATGTACCCTGGCAACTGAGGCCCTTGAAATAAAGGGTTCTGAACAAGGCAGGGGACAACCAATGAAGAAAACTTCAAGGAAGAGTCTTTGGAACATATTGATGTTTTTACCAACTAATGTTTGTCCTTGGGTGGGGAGCACTTCTTTGGAATCCTACTTATATATATAAAACATACATGGAGAAGTAGAATAATTTTGTGTAGGGAAAAAGGTCTCATGATAGGGTGACACCTATGATGAACAATCTAGTGGTCAGTAACCAACTATATTTCTATGTGCCAACCCACCTCCAAGTTACCAGTGACTACTAGAAAAATGGTCTTGGCAGGTCGAGTAACAGAGGGAGGACTTAGTTTCTGGGTTAAGAATAAAGTGACCAAAGACACAAGAGGCAAAGACTATGGTGACCAACCTTGATGTTAGACAGATATTCTTTTGGCTCTGTACCCTTGGCCAGTTACTGACCACTCTGAATATCAGTTCCCTTATCTGTCAAACTGTGGTCTTCATGCCTGCCTCATAGAGTATCATGTAAATCCATGTAAAAGTTGTCAGTAGAATCTGGTACAATGTATCTGCTCAAAAAATGTTAACAGGATTGAATTGAAAGGGAATACTCCAGCACATAAAGACTCACACAACATCCTTGCCTGATAACCACTGCTTAAATGTCCCCTGTGAGGGAGAGCCTAGTGCTTTGTGTTGTGGCCCATGCAGTGTTACATTGTTACACATAGCTGTAAGGGGAGTGAAGTCAAAATTATTCAGATCAATTTAAGCAAGACATTTTAAATACGGACCCTTAATCATCATTTAGTTTTTTTTACCCTTTACCTTTAAATATGCTTCGAACAAAATTCAAGTTTGGAAGAAAACAAAATCATTATTAGAATGAGTCAGCCCTTAGAATGCCCTTGTTGTTATTAATAAGAGTGAACACTGTACTGGAAAATATACTAGATGCAAAAAGATGAAATATTGACTTGAACTTAGCCCAAAGAACAACCCTATGGAGTAAATATTATTATGCCTACTTTACAGATAGAGAAATTGGAACTCAAAATAAACGTAACTAGTTTAATATCATACACTTAGAAAGAGCCAGTATGGGATGTGAAACTAGATAAGTCTCTCTTGCTCTTTATTTTCTGCAACCCTTCCTTTTGAACTTTCTTCAGTCTTCCACTTCACAGTAACAGCATGCCTACTCCATGTTTCATGTGTAAGCACATAAAAAGCTTGCCCTCTGTGCCAGGATATTCCAGGATAACGTCTTCAGAAAATCTGTTAATCTCCACTCCAGGAAGAACACTCCAGACACTCAAAATTCAGAAAGGGGTATCCAACCCTCCAAGGGCAGCCATAGTTAATGACAGCTGCTAATTACTGCTTATGTTTCCTTCTGGATGAAAGGAACAAGGTCAAAGATTTCAAAGATATTAAGATGAGTTGCCAGTGGGACAAACTCAGAACAAAGTAAACCCAGTGACCCAAGTAAAGACCATATGGAACAATTCAAATACAATGCATGTAATGGATATTTTACAAACACTGGAAGAAGATGAGTATAGTGATTCATATTATTTATTGACTCTAACAGCATTTGCTTACAGGCTTTTTGGGAAAAGAACTAACATTTACTTGTTCCTTCATTCTGTTCACAAATATTTTTTGAGCATTTACTATTGCCAGGCAGTGTCCTAGGACCTGGGATAAAGCAATTACCAAGCTAAACACTCTGATGGGGCTAACATTCTAGTGAAGGGAAGACAGTCAATCAAGATAAAATAGGAGAAATGATCAGGTATTGATAAAAGCTATGTAAAGAATCCGAGTATTTTCATGTGAAAATGAGTTTATTGGGACCACTTTAGGTAAGGTACTCATAAAAGGCTGGAAATTGGAATGGCTGAAAAGATACAGCCATGTGAATATTGAAGAGCCTCTCAGTCAGTCATAGGGGACATCTAACACAAAGTCCCTATGACAGGAGGGAGCATGTTTGTGTGTTCAAGGAATGAAAAATAGAAAAGACAATGTGATGTGTGTAACGAGCAAAGGGGAGAGTGTCAATGATAAAGTAGAAAGCATAGAAGGGGCTGTGAAACAGAAACTTTTTCATAAGCCATGGTAAGAAGTTTGTCTTGTTCTAAGTACTCAGTGAGTCATGGAAGAAGACTGTTGCTGGTGAAATGGATATGTTTGTCCATGGCATTGAAAGCCACAAGACTGAGGGAGAGAACAGATGTAGATAAAAGGGCCAAGGACAAAGGCCTGGGGTAGTGCACCATTCAGGGACAGCAAAAGAATATAAGTGGGTAAGGAGGTAGGAGAAATATAAGAGGTAGGATAAATGTCAATCCACTGTGACATTAGTGAAGCCAAGAGAAGGAAATATTTCACCATAGAGAGAGAAATCAGCATGTCAACCGCTGCTGAGAAGAAAAGGGACAGAAGAACTGGGAAGTGACCATCAGGAATGATTGATAACCTTGACATAATCTCTGCAGATGGTGAAGATGGAAGCTTAATGGAATGGAAAATATGAGGTGATAAAGAGTAGACAGAAGCTATGGGCATTTCTTTCAAGAACTTCTCTTAGAAAATGAAGAAGTCAGGTCATGGATGAAAGAGAATGTGGTGAAAGGAAGAATGTTTTTCTAAACCAAAGAAATTATAGAGCAGTTTCTAAATTTTGGTGGGTTGATAGAAACTATCTAGAAGGGAGGGAAAACTATTGACTCAAAGAGAAGGGGGGTCATTTCAGGAGCAAAATCTGAGAATGAGAAGGGATTATGTCTAGAGCGCTGTGGAGGGGGCTGATGGGAGACAGTGCCTGCTCCATGTTCAACACTTTAAAAAAGATTGAAGCCTCAAACCAACTTATGTGGGAGACAGTATTATCACCATTTTATAATTAAGATAAAGAAATAAAGGAGCTTTGACTGCTAAGGTCCTAGAGAATCATTAATTCTTGCATCTATGGATTCTACCTGCCCACATCAGATGGGACATTGAATTTCTACCTTATGTGGAAATGTTTATCATCATATGACCTTCAAAGACTTCTGCCTAATCCTGCAGTGTAATCACTTGTCACTCTTCTAAACCAACCCTGCAGTTCCAAGAACACCAAGTAACTTGCCACTTGGAAACTGTATCATGTTTTTTATGCAACAGGTGGCCTCTGAATACCTTCTTCCCTCAGTAGCAAACCCATTGTCCATCTCTCCTCCATCCTACATATGTCTCAAGACAATTCAAGAGCCCACTCCTCTACCCAGGCACTATTGATTCTTGACTTTACTCCTTCAGTCCTTGTTCTTGCCTTTTTTAGTGGAAACATCACACTGTATTGTGATTGGAAGTTTACATGCCTGTGTTCTCAACTAAAGTGGGAGAAGAACCTTGAGTCAGGAAACATGTGCCCGATGTAGGACTTAACATAAAATGGGACACTTGGTAAATATTTGTGAAAGGAGGAAGGGAAAGAAGATCCATGGTTAGCATCATGATTGATATATTTAGTTCTTAAGTGATGCAAATATTTGAGAAATCAACTTAGATATTTTCATCACATTATTGCCATGGGAAAGTAGAGAATCCCACTTTTTTATTGTCCCATTTGAGTATACAAGGTTTACCCACTTCCTGGGCAAGAAACTGGGAAGAGGATAGGAGTCTCCTTTGGAAAAGAGTTGGTATCAACCACCCAGCCCAGGCACAAATTTTACTGATATCCACATCTTCTGTAGAACACTGGTTAGCATGCCTTTTCCTGTAGCCTAAGACATGTAAAATGCCTGCTCAGTTCATGAGGATGATAATCACCTTTTTTTTTTTAACTTGAAGACATAAAATAATTTTAGCTTCACTGTGTTTCAGTCATTTTGTATAATAAAAAATTAAGTAAATTGCCCAGTGAATGCTAGCAATAATCTCTTTTGCTTGTACTGTATGTCTTTGCCATTCTTTTATTGTTGCTATTCTCATAAACAGATGATGTGTAAATAGTTATAATTTTTTAAAGTATAGTTGATTTACAATGTGAGTTTCTACAATTATTAGTTTCAGGTGTACAACATAGTGATTCAAAATTTTTATTTACTATACTCCGTTTAAAGTTTTACAAGGCAATGACTATATTTCCCTGTGCTGTACAATATATCCTTGTTGCTTATTTATTTTACACTTGGTAGTGTGTCTCTAAATCCCATACCCCATCTTGCCCCTCCCCCTTCCATCTTCCCACTGGTAATCACTAGTTTGTTCTCTATATGAGTCTGTTTCTGTTTTGTTACATACAGCCATTTGTTTTATTTTTTAGATTTCACATATAAGTGATAAACTAGAGTATTTGTCTTTCTCTATCTGACTTATTTAACTAAGTATAATAACATTTAGGTCCATCTACATCATTGCAAATGATCACATTTCATTCTTTTTATGGCCTAGTAATACTCCCTTGTGTGTGTGTGTGTGTGTTCTTAATCCAATCGTCTGTTGGTGGGCACTTAGGCTGCTTCCATGACCTCATTACTCCTCAAAGTCACCATATATCACAAGGATTGTTCTTTTCCCTTCAGAGATAAGAAAACACTGACACAGATTTTGAATAAATTGCTCAAGGTCACACAATAAACAAGCAGTGGAATCAGAGTTTGAGCTCAGTTCCATGTGGTTCCAGTTATCCTAAGTTTACAAAATTAGAAAAGATACACAAATTGAAGAATATTAGCATATAAGGGGCAGTCACAATACAAATATAATGCAATGCTTTTCACAAGTTACACAAGAAATATCTAAAGGAGTGATTATCAAACTGCTCTACAGATCCTATGGTTTCAATGATAAATCTTCCAAAAATTCAATTTCTTGAGAAAAGAAATAATACTGTTAAGACCATTGGGGTGCATGTACCTTTTAGAATTAGTGTTTTTGTTTTCCTTGAATACATACATGGCAGTGGAATTGCTGGAACATATGGTAGTTCTGTTTTTATTTTTTTAAGGAAACTCTATACTATTTTCCATAGTGGCTGCAACAATTTACAGTCCCACCAACAGTGTAGTAGGGTTCCCTTTTCTCCACATCCTCACCAAAATTTGCTATTTGTAGAATTTTTGATGATAGCCATTTGACAGGTGTAAGGTGATACCTTGTGGTTTTGATTTGCATTCCCCTGATAATTAGTGATGTTAAGCATCTTTTCATGTGTCTGTTGGTGATCTGTATGTATATCATCTTTGGAAAATGTCTATTCAGGTCGTCTGCCCATTTTTAATGGGGTTGTTTGGGGTTTTTTTGATAGTGAGTTATATGAGCTATTTATAGATTTTTGGATATTAACCCCTTATCAGTCATATCATTTGCAAATATTTTCTCTTATTCCATAGGTTTTCTTTTAATTTTGCCAGTGGTTTCCTTTGCTGTACAAAAGCTTTTAAGTTTAATTAGGTCCCATTTGTTTATTTTTGTTTTTATTTCTTTTGTCTTAGGAGACAGATCCAAAAAAACATTGCTAAGATTTATGTCAAAGAGTGTCCTTCCTATGTATTTTCTAGGAGGTTTATGGTTTCAGGTCTTACTGAGTTTATTTTTGTATTTGGTGTGAGGAAAGGTTCTAGTCTTATTCTTTTACATGTAGTTGTCCAGTTTCCCAGCACCACTTATTGAAGAGACTCTCTTTTCTCTATTGTATATTCTTGCCTCCTTTGTTATGGATTAATTGAGTGTAAGTGTGTGGCTTTATTTCTGGGCTCTCTATTCTGTTGCACAGATATATGTGTCTGTTTTTGTTCCAGTGCCATACTGTTTTGATTACTGTAGATTTGTAGTATAGTCTGAAGTCAGGGAGCATGATACCACCAGCTTTGTTTTTTTTTTTTTCCTTAAGATTGCTTGGTCAGTTTGGGATCTTTTGTATTTCCATATGAATTCCAGGATTATTTCTTCTCATTCTGTGGAAAATGTCATGGTATTTTGATAGGGTTTGCATTAAATCTGTAGGTCACTTTGGGTAGTATGACCATTAATTTTTCCAATCCATGAACACAGGGTATCTTTCCATTTCTTTGTATCATTTTCAAATTCCTTCATCAATGTTTTATAGTTTTCAAAGTGTAGGTCTTTCACCTCCTTGGTTAAGCTTATTCCTAGGTATTTTATTATTTTTGATGTAATTGTAAATGAGATTGTTTCACTAACTTTTCTTTCTGATAGTTCATTATTAGCACATAGAAAAGCAACAGATTTGTATGTTAATCTTGTAGCCTGTAACCTTACTAAATTCATTTATTATAATAGTTTTTTGATGGAGGCTTTATGGTTCTGTATACAGCATTATGTAATCTGCAAATGGTGACAGTCTTACTTCTTCCCTTCCAATTTGGATGCCTTGTATTTCTTTTTCTTTTCTGATTGCTGTGGCTAGGACTTCCAATACTATGTTAAACAAGAGTGGGCATCCTTGTCTTGTTTCTGATCTTAGAGGAAAAGCTTTCACATCTTCACCATTGAGTACAATGTTAGCTGTGGTTTTTCATAATTGTCCTTTAATATGTTGAGATATGTTCCCTTTATACCAGCTTGGCAAGTTTTTTTGTTTGTTTGTTTGTTACATCTTTATTGGAGTATAATTGCTTTAAAATGGTGTGTTAATGTCATAGAGTGTTCTGCCTATGTTTTCCTCTAAGAGTTTGACAGTTTCTGGCCTGACATTTAGGTCTTTAATCCATTCTGAGCTTATTTTTGTGTATGGTGTTAGGGGGTGATCTAATCTCATACTTTTACATGTACCTGTCCAGTTTTCCCAGCACCACTTATTGAAGAGGCTGTCCTTTCTCCACTGTACATTCCTGCCTCCTTTATCAAAGATAAGCTGACCATATGTGCGTGGGTTTATCTCTGGGCTTTCTATCCTGTTCCATTGATCTATATTTCTGTTTTTGTGCCAGTACCATACTGTCTTGATTACTGTAGCTTTGTAGTATAGTCTGAAGTCAGGGAGCCTGATTCCTCCAGCTCCGTTTTTCTTTCTCAAGATTTCTTTGGCTATTCAGGGTCTTTTGTGTTTCCATACAAATTGTGAAATTTTTTGTTCTAGTTCTGTGAAAAATGCCAGTAGTAATTTGATAGGGATTGCATTGAATCTGTAGATTGCTTTGGGTAGTAGAGTCATTTTCACAATGTTGATTCTTCCAATCCAACAACATGGTATCTCTCCATCTATTTGTATCACCCTTAATTTCTTTCATCACTGTCTTATAATTTTCTGCATACAGGTCTTTTGTCTCCTTAGGTAGGTTTATTCCTAGATATTTTATTCTTTTTGTTGCAATGGTAAATGGGAGTGTTTTCTTGATTTTACTTTCAGATTTTTCATCATTAGTGTATAGGAATGCCAGAGATTTCTGTGCATTAATTTTGTATTCTGCTACTTTACCAAATTCATTGATTAGCTCTAGTAGTTTTCTGGTAGCATCTTTAGGATTCGCTATGTATAGTATCATGTCATCTGCAAACAGTGACAGCTTTACGTCTTCTTTTCTGATTTGTATTCCTTTTATTTCCTTTTCTTCTCTAATTGCTTTAGGTGCAAGGTTAGGTTGTTTATTCAAGATGTTTCCTGTTTCTTAATGTATGGTTGTATTGCTGTAAACTTCCCTCTTAGAACTGCTTTTGCTGCATCCCATAGGTTTTGGGTCGGCTTTGAGAGTTTTTATCATGAGTCCAAATGCTTTTTCTACATCTATTGAGATGATCACATGAGTTTTATCCTTCCTTTTGTTGATGTGGTATATCACATTAATTGATTTGCAAATATTGAACTATCCTTGCCTCCCTGGAATCAATCCCAGTTGATTATGGTGTGTTTCTTTTTATATACTGTTGAATTCAATTTGCTAATATTTTGTTGAGGGTCTTTGCAACTATATTCATCAGAGATATTGGCCTGTAATTTTCTTTTTTCATAGTGTCTTTGCCTGGTTTTGGTATCAGGGTAATTGTGGCCTTGTAGAAAGAATTTCAGAGTGTTCACCCTCTTCATTTTTTTGAAATAGTTCAAGAAGGATAGGTATTGGCTATTCTTTATGTGTTTAGTAAAACTTCTCTGTAGAGCTGTCTGGTAATAGATTTTTGTTTGCTAGTTTGTTTTTTTTATTAAAAATTTAATTTCAGTACTAATGATTGTTCATTTCAGATTGTCTATTTATTCCTGATTAAGACTTGGAATGTTTTATGTTTCTAGAAATTTGTCCATTTCCAGGTTGTCCAATTTGTTGACATATAAATATCCATAGTATTCTATTCATATTTTTTTTTTTTTTTATGGCTGTGTTGGGTCTTCGTTTCTGCGCGAGGGCTTTCTCTAGTTGTGGCAAGTGGGGGCCACTCTTCATCGCGGTGCGCAGGCCTCTCACTATCGTGGCCTCTCTTGTTGCGGAGCACAGGCTCCAGACGCGCAGGCTCAGTAATTGTGGCTCACGGGGCTAATTGCTCCGCGGCATGTGGGCTCTTCCCAGACCAGGGCTCGAACCCGTGTCCTCTGCATTGGCAGGCAGATTCTCAACCACTGCGCCACCAGGGAAGCCCCTTCTATTCATATTTTTGTGTCTCTGTGGTATCTGTTATTTCTCCTCATTCATATATTATTTTGTTTATTTGGGTCCTCTCTCTTTTCTTCTTGATGACCCTGGTTAAAATTTTGTCAATTTTGTTTATGTTTTTAAAGAACTATCTCTTGGTTTCATTGATATTTCCTTTTTTTTTTTTTTTTTTTTTGTCTTATTTATTTCCTCCCTGATCTTTATTATTTCCTTCATTCTACTGACTATGTGCTTTGTTTGTCTTTCTTTTCCTAATTCCTTTAGGTGGAAGGTTAGGTTGTTTATTTGATATTTTTCTTGTTTCTTGAGATAGGCGTGTTTTGCTGTAAAGTTCCCTCTTAGAAATACTTCTGCTGTGTCCCATAGATTTTGAAAACTTGTATTACCATTTTCATTTGTCTAGAGGAATTTTCTGATTTCCTCCTTGATCTTTTCATTGACCTATTTTTTTTTAAATAGCATGTTGTTTAGTCTTTACATGTTTGCACTCTTCTCATTTTTCTTTCTGTAGTTGATCTCTACTTTTATACATTTGTGGTCAGAAAAAGTGCTTGATATATCTTAAATTTTATATATCTTAAATTTGTTGAGACTCATTTTGTACCCTAGAATGGGATCTGTCCTAGAGAATGTTCCATGTGTACTTGAAATAATGTGTATTCTGTTGTTTTGAATTGGAATGTCTGTAGATATCTATTAATGAACTTATCTATTGTTTATTTAAGACCAATTTTGCCTTTTTGATTTTTTTTTTTGCTCTTGATGATCTGTCCATTGCTGTAAATCAGGTGATAAAGTCCCCTGCTATTTTTGTATAATTGTTGATTTCTCCCTTTATGTCTGTTAATATTTGCTTCATGTACTTAGGTGCTCCTGTATTGGGTGCATATTTATTAACGAGTATAATATCCTCTTCTTGTATTGATTCCTTTATCACTATATAACACCCTTCTTTTTCTTTTGTTATGATCTTTGTTTTAAAGTCTATTTTGTCTCATATGAGTATTGCTTTCTTGTCATTTCCACTTGCATGACATACCTTTTTCCATCCCCTCACTTTCATTCTGTGTGTGTCTGAAGTTAGTTCTCTTGTATGTGGCATATAGATGGGGCACTTCTTTTAAAATTCAATCAGCCACACTATGTTCTTTGATTGGAGCATTTCGTCCATTGACATTTAAAGTAATTATTGATAGGTATGTACTTATTGCCCTTTTATCACTTGTTTTCCAGTTGGTTTTGTTGTTCTTTGTTTTTTCTTCTTCTTTTAGTTTCTTCCCTTGTGGTTTGATTTTTTTAGTGGTATGCCTGTGTTCCTTTCCTTTTTGTTTTTGTGTATCTATTGTAGGTTTCTGATTTGTTGTTACATAGGGTTTATATATATTGGCCTATAACTATATCTATTTATTTTAAGTAGATAGTCATTTATATTCAAACACATGGTAAAAGATCTACATTTTTTTACTCCCTTCCCCCATACTTTTTGTTTTTGATGTCTTATTTTACATCTTCTTTACACACTAATCTCTTTATTGATTATTGTAGTTATACTTGATTTTACAGTTCTTAGTCTTTTAATCTTTTTTTTTTTTTTTTTTTTTTTGGTCAGCAGAGTAACAGAGCACATTTTATTACACCAACCTGTAGAAAAGGAAAAACTTTTCTTTTTCCATACATTTCCATAATCAATTTGTTTTTTCTTTTATAGGTTAACAGAAGCATCTTGTTAAAGGAGCTGATTTTTTTTAACATCTTTATTGGAGTATAATTGCTTTATAATGTTGTGTTAGTTTCTGCTGTATAACAAAGTGAATCAGCTATATGTATACATATATCCCCCTATCCCCTCCCTCTTGCATCTCCCTCCCACCCTCCCTATCCCACCCCTCTAGGTGGTCACAAAGCACTGAGCTGATCTCCACGTGTGATGCAGCTGCTTCCCACTAGCTATCTATTTTACATTTGGTAGTGTATATGTGTCAATGCTACTCTCTCACTTCGTCCCAGCTTACCCTTCCCCCTCCCTGGGTCCTCACGTCCATTCTCTATATATGCGTCTTTATTCCTGTCCTGCCCCTAGGTTCATCAGAACCACTTTTTTTTTTAGATTCCATATATACGTGTTAGCATACAGTATTCGTTTTTCTCTTTCTGACTTACTTCACTCTGTATGACAGACTCTAGGTCCATCCACCCCTCTACAAATAACTCAATTTTGTTTCTTTTTATGACTGAGTCATATTCCACTGTATATATGTGCCACATCTTCTTTATCCATTCATCTGTCAATGGACACTTAGGTTGCTTCCATGTCCTGGCTATTGTAAAGAGTGCTGCAATGAACACTGTGGTACATTAGTCTTTTAATCTTCCTACTAGCTTATTTTAGCAGTTGATTCTCAGCCTCTACTATATGCCTTTACTTGTGGGATTTTTATTTTCCTATAGATAGATACTTCTTGTTATAGCCTTTCCTTTTCCACTTAGGACCCTTCAACATTTCTTTTAGGGTTGGTTGAGTAGTGATGAATTCTTTTAGTTTTTGCTTCTCTGAGAAGTTCTTCCTCTCTTCTGCAATTCTAAATGATAATATTGCTGGGTAGAGTGCCCTAGGTTGCATTTTTTTTCCCTTTCAATACTTTAAAAATATCATGCCACTCCCTTCTGGTTGGCAAAATTTCAGCAGAAAAATCAGCTGAAAACCTTAGGGGGAGTTCCCTTGTATATGACTTTGTTTTTCTCTTGCTTCCTTAAGAATTCTCTTTAAATTTTGCCATTTTACTTATGATACGTCTTGGTATGGGTCTGTTTGGCTTCATCCTGTTTGGAACCCTCTGTGTTTCTTGTACCTGGGTATCTGTTTCCTTCTTCAGGCTTAGGAAGTTTTCAGCCATAATTTCATTAAATACATTTTCAACACCCTTCTCTCTATTCTTCTGGGAACTCTACAGTGTGAATGTTGGTATGTTCAATATTATCCCAAAGATAACTTAAACTGTTTTTATACTTTTTTTTAGTTTCCTTTTCACTGTTCCACTGAGTGATTTCCATTATTCTATCTTCCAGATCACTTATGTGTTATTTTGTACCACCTAGTCTGCTATTCAATCCTTCTAATGTGTTTTTCATTTTAGTTATTGTAATCTTCATTTCTGACTGGTTCTTTTTCATATTTTCTAGTTCCTTGTTAAAATTATCACTGTTATCACTGTTAAAATTATTCTTTTCCCTAATTCAGTTACCCTTCTTATTACTAATGCTTTGAATTCTTTATCTAGTAAGTTGTTTATTTCAGTCTCATTAGTTGTTTTTTCAGGGGTTTTCTCTTGCACTTTCAAGAAAAATAAATTCCTCTGTCTTTTCATTTTCTTGTCGCTGTCTCTATGGAAGCAGGTGAAACATTTACCTATGGAAGTCTTGAAGTGGTGTCCTTATCTGGGATCATCTCTATGTAGTCTGCATGTGCCTAATGGTTTTGGTGTGAGAGCTGGGCTTGACATGAACACAGTCACATCTTTCCTCAGGGTGTGCTAGCAGCTATCACCTTGGTAGGCGGTAGGGCTAGATAAGGAGGGGGTAGGACTGGAGCCAGATGTGAGGTGGGACTTCTCCTCTGCTCAGTGGCCATCACTGCCTTATCAGTGGCAAGCTCTGGTCTCAAGCTGCTAGAGCAGAGGCCCTGAGGGTTGGGTCCAAAGTGACTCAGTTCCCCTTAAGTGTGTGTTCTTCCCTCTTCCAGCACTGACACCCTCAGCCCCAGAGGGGAGTAGTATTGGGGCAAGAGGGGCTGGTGTGTGCTGTCAGCAAACATTGGGGCATGGTTTGTGGCAATCTTGCCACCATCAGAGATCTGGTCTTCCTCTTATATGCCACCTGTGCAATCGCCAGTAATGGCTGCCCCCTCTGTGCTCAGATGCTGCTTAGGGTTTGAGCCACCACCCTCTCTCATGGCAACCCTTACTGTGGTGCTGGAGCATTTGTTTGGCTCAGATTGGTGCATGTGCCAGGTCAATTGCAGGAAGCCATTCAGCCAGCTGTTCAGTTTCAGTCGCCCTCTCTGCCCTGCTTCCTGAGCAAACAAGTGTTCACACACTCCTTGTGAGCAGAGTGCAGGCTTTCCACAGCCCTCCCATCAGTCCCCCTAGTCCTTGGACCAGCCAAGGGTGCTCATCTTCCCTTTGTTGGATTCCAGGACTGGGGCGCTCAATATGTGGCTCAAACTGCTCATTCCTCAGGGGAAATCTCTGCCTGTGTAATCTCCCTTTTCCTCTAGGTCCCCTCCATGGGACACAGGTCCCAAACTGATTGCTTCTCTTCCCTTCCTACCTGGTTCTACCTGTATCTTTCTTACAGCCTTGGTTGTACAAGAGTCTTTCTGCTAGTCTCCATTTAGTTTTCAGTGAGAATCATTCCACATGTAGACATATTTTTTGATGTGTTTGTCGGGGGAGGTGAGTTCCCTGTCCTCCTAATCCACCATTTTAATTCGTGTCCCTCTTTGCCATTCTTAAAACATTTTCATGCACCTATTTCTAAGTAATATTTTGATAAATATCATGGGAAGGAGACATAAGAATCTGAGTTCTAATCTTCATGTGGCTTCTAACAACAGTCCAATGAGCCCTACAGGACAAATGCTGTTATTTCCATTTTATGGATCAGAGCATAGAGGCTGAGGATGTTACACATAACTAGGACATAGCTTTCCAACATTCAGACTGGAGCCATTTTCAAACAAGGAGACATTTCACAAAAGCTAAAAAAAGTTATTAGCAAAACTTCCATAGGTGAAAGTTGGGAACCTGAAGAGCCAGAGCTCAAATGTGTGTTACCCCATTGGAGGAAGTAGAAATTTTGGGTCCCTTAGAACTTGACAATATATGATGCATCTGCAGGAGAAAAATCCAAAAGTTAAAGGTCATCATTCATGACAGCAGGAGAAAAGTCCATTGGAATTAACTCAATTGTGCAATCCCTGGTAAGAAAAATTGGAGCTATCTTTTACTACTTCTAAGTCCATAAATCTATATTCCCTCCATTAATGCATCATAGACTCAAAAACAAAGACAGAAACCCAAAGAGTCCAGCAACCTTTTTATAGCAGAATCAATTAGGTGTGTGCTGTGCTTTTAAAATGCACCACTTCATATTAAGGAGCTTAAGGGGTGAATAACAAGCTCATAAAATGTTAATAACTATAATAACTGTAGCTTTGTCATCACCTTTTACAGTGTGGAACTGTCATGGGACCAGAGGTAATAAAATGCCCTTGGGAGAGTGCTGGGCATTGGGAAGGCTTGAGTGGACTAGAGACAACACTTTGATCCCACCCCTCCACCTTAGTCACCTTGGACTTGGCAGAATGTAGGCTCTGGCCTGTGCTTTGGAATCCCCTACTGTTCCTAAATAAACAGAAGAAATTGCTCAGTACAGGAGCAATGGGCTAGAAGTCAAAGTACCTGTGCCATTGTGCTTTTTTGCCACCAGCTCACTGGGTGGCTTTCAGGGGCTGGCTTCTCTGAGCCTCAGGATCCATGTCTGAAAAAAAATTCAAAGCACTGTTCATTCCCTTATTTCAATCTTATGGCATTTTTATTCCTGTTTGACAGATGTCAAAGTCATATCGTTTAGCCAAGATTCACATAACCAGGACCCAGAATCTCTGCACTCATCTGCTCCACTATGCTGCCTAGTGAGGGAGTTCTGAGTTCCCCTTGGAAGCTCATGTTCTGTGATTCTGTGATTCTCTGAGCCACCAAGTCACTAATCAAGGCTAAAACAACATCTTCCATTGGAAAGAGCCTTGTGAATAGCTTTTGTGAAAATAATATTCACTTTACTAACTTCAGTAATAAATGTACAGTCACTTTTTTTAGCTTTATAAGCATTTTATTTGACTCTTAGAAAGTTAATCTCAGTACTAATTCCCCAACTTTAAATTATGATTCCAAAACAATATCTGACTGACCCAGTGTTACTTGTAGTGGTAATATAAGACAAATTTCATAATATGATAAAATGAAAACTATATTTTATCTCTTTTAAAAGTATCACAAAGATATTGCCTTTTTAGAGTATTCTTTTGCTTAGAATGCAAGAAGCAAAATCTAAGCCTAGACAACATGATAGCCACCAGGGGAAGTAAACACCGTTTTTCAGACACAGTAGTCTCTCTTCAACACAGAAAACCACAATGCTATCAGGGGCTTTTTTGCCTGGTAAATTATCTATGTACCCTGGAATACTTAGCTCAAATAGGTCTGCTCTGTGGAGACTTTCCAGCTCTGCGCCTCTCCTTTCATTGGCCCTTCATACCTAGCACAGGTCACATGGTGTCTGTAAAGGCTATTTAGAGACAGGCTAGAAGCAGAGACACCGGAGTCTGATAGCCTGCAGTGGAAACTAGCCAGGTACTAGCACCATGATCTTTGCCAAGTGACTTGATCATTCTGTGCTTCATTTTCCTTTATTTGCCTTGCATCTGGGAAAATAATAGCACCTAATTTTCATGGTTGTCGTTAGGATTAAATGAGTTAACCCAGGTACTTAGAATAGCCTTTGGTACAGAGTAAGCACTTAGATGTTAATTATTACTATGGAAAGATCATGGGCATTGGAGTCCAACAGAACTGGATTTAAATTCCAGCTCAAACTTTATTAGCTATGTGGCCCTGGGTAAATCACTTTCCTACTCTGAACCCTAATTTCCGCCCATTTGTAAACTGGAACTTATTTTACTTACATTGAGGGTAGTTGTAAGATTCATGTGGAGTGTAAAGAAATTACCTACTGCCTGAAAAAGAGAAGACATGCAAAGGCAGTTGTGATGACAGTACTGGTGACTGAAAGGGTAGTGACGGTGGTGAGGGGGGGTGGGAGTGGTGACAGTGATTGCTGAGGCGGTCGTGGTGGTGATGTTGGACTTGTTTTACCTGGGAATGGTGGTGATGCTGGTGATGAGGATGATATGCTTACATGACTGTCTTCCAGGTTAGACTCTGAGCTCATTCTGGGTGGTAAGTGAGTCTTATCTTGGTGTCCTCTGTGGTCATAATAAATAGGTACATGATAAAGAGGCACCTCGTGTCAATTGTGGAGAAGCTAGAAGGAGCTAGGCTTAGGCTGGCCTGGATAATCAAAAGGTCAGACTCTACCTCTGGATGCCCTAAAGGAGTGGCTTTTTGCACTCTGTGGTATCCATAGGGGAGTTTTGAATCTGGATTGAATGCCCGTCTTCACCAAAGTTCAAGGGTGTTTAAATCTGATGGATGTTGTCCAAGATAAAGTGTATGAGTAAGGACAGGAGAATTCCACAGGAATCATATCAAAGTAAATTTCCACATAGTGATAAGGAGTGCAGGGACAGGATTTAGGTATTGGGTTGGCCAAAAAGTGCCTTCAGTTTTTAAGTAAAAAATAAGACACATTTTTCATTTTCACCAAGAACTTTATTGAACAATATATTCGCCATTTTGTTCCACAACCTTCTGCCATTTTTCAGGCAACTTCATAATCCCATCTTCCCAAAACTTTTTATCTTTTTGAGCAAATAACTGTTCCAGGTGCCTTTTACAGTCTTCCAGGGAACTGAAATTTTTTCCATTAAGAGAATTTTGTAAAAAGCTAAATAAATGGAAATTCAAAGATGCAAAGTCTGGTGAATATGGTGGTTGAATCAGAACTTCCCAGCCAACCTATAACAGTTTTGCCTAGTCATCAAAGAAGCATGCAGTCCTGATGGAAGATTATGTGTTTTATTTTGGCTAATTCTGGACATTTTTTATCGAGTGCCACTTTCAGTTGATCTAATTGAGAGTCATACTTATTGGAATTAATCGTTTGGTTTTCCGGAATGAGCTCATAATAGAGGACTCCCTTCCAATCCCACCATATACGCAACGTCACCTTCTTTGGATGAAGATCGGCCTTTGGTGTGGTTGGTAATGGTTCATTTTGCTTGCCCCACGATCTCTTCTGTCCCACATTACTGTACAGTATCCACTCTTCATCGCCCGTCACAATTCGTTTTAAAACAGAACGTTTTCATTACGTTTAAGTAGAGAACCATGTGCGGAAATACAGTCAAGACGGTTTTTTTCCCTTATCTTATGTGGAACCCAAACATCAGTTAACATAACCAAGCTGGTGCAAATGATTTTCAACACTTGATTTGGATATTTTGAGTATGTCGGCTCTCTCCCACGTGGTATAACGTTGATTGTTCTCAGTTAATGTCTTGATTTGATCACTATCAACTTCAACTGGTCTACCCGACCGTGGAGCATTGTCCAGAAAGAAATCTCCAGCACAAAACTTCACAAACCACTTTTAACAAGTTCTATCAGTCACAGCACCTTCTCCATACACTGCACAAATCTTTTTGTGCATTTCAGCTGCATTTTTACTTTTCTTGAAATAATAAAGCATAATATGCCAAAATGTTGTTCTTTTCTTCCATCTCCAATATTAAAATGGCTACACAAAAATTCACCAGTTTTGATAAGTCTTTTTTAAATGCACGTTGATATGACAACTGTCACATACAATCTAACAAAATTGTTTCGAATGAAGTTAAAGACAGCTAAGCACTACTAGAGCCATTTTATGGAAAAAAACAAATGAACCTTTTGGCCAACCCAATACTTTAAGAAGAGATTGCAGTATCTTTGCCTCTCAAGGGGCTATCTCCTGTTAATGCCCAAAATAATACAAGTGAAATACTTTGATCAAGATCTGCACATAGGGTTTCCCTGGTGGCGCAGTGGTTGAGAGTCCGCCTGCCGATGCAGGGGACACGGGTTCGTGCCCCGGTCTGGGAAGATCCCACATGCCGCGGAGCGGCTGGGCCCGTGAGCCGTGGCCCCTGAGCCTGCGCGTCCGGAGCCTGCGCTCCGCAACGGGAGAGGCCACAACAGTGAGAGGCCCGAGTACCGCAAAAAAAAAAAATCTGCACATAGAAAGCTCTCAAAGTATTGGCTGATAGTGTTAGTACTATTAACTATTGCTATCATTATCAGGCCCAGACAACCGGGCTGAACCAGACCCCAACTCCAATTTCATCAAGGACCTGGGGATAAAGTACAATGCAGTGGTGAAGAGCTCAGAAATAGTGGCAGTGGTAGCAGCAAACAGGATATTACAGCAGAAACTCCATGAGTCCAGATCATCTGAAGGTGATGGAAATCTGAGAGGCTATGAATGCACACATGCCTAGCTCTGCCCTCTCATCCTGCATTCATAGGACCACATGGCAATTCAACCAAGACCAGCCCTCCCTCCACTGATGGGAGCCTTCCTAATGTTCTCCCTGCCCTGATCAGGCCTGCCTGGACCTTTTGGTCTAAAATTAAACAGGGATGGGAAAGACTGGGCAATGTCACAACACTGCCACAGAAAAAAAGCAGAGGCCATGACCCAATTCTGGCAAGCCCAGAGGCGTGCCAACAGCTAAGCTAAATGGGAAAATGCAAAATTACACTTGTAAATCAAAGCATTTCCCTTTTCAGCAAGGAAGGCAAAATTCCTGGCTGCTAGCAAAATATTACTTTTTGTCAGAGGTAACAGTCTGAAAAATGATGGTAACAGATTATGAGCATGCACACCCCAGTATTTACTCCAAATACATGAGCAGAAATATGATGTGGTCCGTAAATCTTTTGTATAAAATGCTCTCAAGATATCAGCTATAAAAGTGGGCGTGTGTTTACATATCTATACAAAATATTTGAACAGAAGGCAGCACAAGTACTTAAAAATCTTAGTATTAGCCACCGTGGACTTTTTTAAAGTCTAAAATGAACTTCCCCAAAAAAACCCAAAATCGGAAGTTTACATTATGCATGTTTTTAGAAATTGGCTTTTAGGAGAATTATTAATATTTCAGTTTTAATCATTCTCCCCAACCAACCCAAGCCTCCTTCCACAAAACAGCATCACCTGGCCTTAAATGTTTCCCCTTCCAATTCATGATTGATAGGTTTAGAGTCTAGATAGGGGTCAGCAAACTATAGGCTGTTTTGTTGGAACAAAGCCATGCTCATTTGCTTACACATTATCTGTGGCTGCTTTCGCGCTACGTTGGCAAAGTTGAGTAGTTGTGACAGGGGCTCTATGGCCTGCAAAGTCTAAAACTTCTAATCTCTGACACTTCACCAAAAACAGTTATGAATCCCTGCTCTAGACCAATACTTCTCAGTATTTACTGCATATTAGAACCATATGGAGAGCTTTTAAAAACCCCGGTGTCCAGGTCTTACCCTAAATCAAGTCAATATCTCTGGAGGTGGGACCCCAGTATTTTTTAAGTCCCTTGTGTTACTCCAAGGTGCAACTGAGGTTGAGTACCACTGCACTAGAAAGCCCTTTGTGTTGGCAGAGCCTGGAGTATGGGTCCAGGGGAAATATTCTCTGTTTAGTTTCCTGTCTATCAAATGGGATTTAGAATACCTGCCTCATAAGGTTGTTGCAGGTGCTCAACCCCTGTTATCTTCCATTCCTTAAAAAAAAAAAAGGTCAGACATACACCTACTTCCCCTCTGATAAATCTTTTTCTTATAATTTAAATTCTTACTGTAATGGAGGATACAGTTCCCAGCAAGTGTTGATAGGCTTTAACAATGTTCTTTTACAACTGCTGTAGGATCTTTCCCTTAAGTCAAGGCTTTCTTAAGGCTCTGCTCAGAGCTCTCTGTAGGAGCCTCCATAATAACGCTAAGTTGAAGGAGGGAACACAGATGGAGAGTGGAGGAGCACCTCCAGGTAGCAGAAGGCAATGAATATTCAAAAAGACCATTGCATAGTAAATCAGAATATCCCTGTATAACAATAAATGTGATTCTACTTTATAAAGATTTCCTTATCAACTGTATTTTTATCTTTAGATTATGGGCCGGTTAAATCAGTGGGTCTCTAGAATGAGAGATGGATGCACACCATCCAGAATCATAAACACACAGACACACACACATACACACACACACACAGTCTCTCTCTCTCTCTCTCTCTCTCTATGGGAATGAGAAGCACTGGGTCTGATTCCACTTCTGCTGTTTCCCATCTACTGTGAACCCAGGCTCATCAGTTCATGTCTCTGAACTTAAGGTTCTCACATGTTTTTGTTTTTGTGTTTAGTTTGATTATATAAAGTTGGATCACACAATGTCTGTAGAGCCAAGTTTGATGAGTCTGTGATGTTAATTCACTTAGTAGTTAATTCACTTATAGTAACCTATCCTGTCATCATTCCCTGGAGAAACGCCTTTTGACCTCCACCCACACCCCAGTGCACACAAACACTGGGCCTTCCGGGTTATGCACAGTTCAATAGCCTTCCAATAAACCCTTCATTTTACAAATATTCACTTGATAAGTATTTGAGACTCTTCTATGAGTTAAATATTGTTCTAGGCACTGGGGACCCCAGGATAAAAAGGAAAGATGAGACACCTGCCCTTATGGAGCTTACAATCATGTGGTTGATCTGTGAAACAAATCACTGGTAACAGCTCACATTTTTTCCATTTTATTTTTTTTCTTTGTAGTGATTCATTCCTATTACTCTGTAAATTTCATAAATGAGGGAATGAAGTTTTAAAGAGGTTTCAGAGGCTGTTCAAGATCTGAGAGTCAGGACTAACCCTTTTCCTTTGATTCTTCATCACATATATGATCCACTAGGCCTATTCATTTGTCAACAAATACATCTGCCTCCATACTGGTAACCTTTAACAGACTAGAGCATTATATTACATGTACATAGTAGCCCATTTCCTAATATGTTAAAGATTTGTTTCTCCAGTTTGCCTCATGTTTGGCAGAAAACACTGTGCCAGAGAAAGGGAATGGAGACAGATATGAATTGATCAGAAATGGGGATTGGAGCAAAAACAAAAACCTAACAAGCTGAAGCCGAAGTCCAATCTCCGGCCTTTCTCCAACCTCTCATACTGTATGCTTCAACTGTAGTTCATTGCTTAAGTGGCAGATTATGTTTTCTGAATACCTGCTCTTCTAAAACCTTGCCAACATTCCATGAAATAGTAGAGTCTATGCTTCAACTGTAGTTCATTGCTTAAGTGGCAGATTATGTTTTCTGAGTACCTGCTCTTCTAAAACCTTGCCAACATTCCATGAAATAGTAAGAGTCCTTCGCTTTTACCTGGGTGGGCTTTTGTGACTTTCCCTTCAGTTGGTTTTGGCTGAAGTAACGCTATGTGAGTTTCTCTTGGGATGCTTACCCTTGGATCGCAGGCGCTCTCTGTGAGGAAACTCGGGCTCTCTCTGCTTCTGTTCCTCCACCCTCCTCGTCCAGCTAATACCCATTCATCCTCTATGTCACTTCATTTGGGAAGCCCTACCAGATTTTCCAAGGTCTTCTCTTCTGGGAATCTCTTAACATAATTACTGTGGGATGTATCGACTTGTGTTTAATTGCCTGTTGCCCTCACTAGACTGAGAACACCTTGCAAGTTGGACCTGTATCTTGATTGTGTCTCCTGCAGCTAGCACCGTACCTGGCACAGGGTGTGCATTGAATAAATACCTGCCAAGGTAATGAATCGTATGAGTACAGGAAAAGCAGGCACCACTCAGCAGCAAGCCATGTGAAGGAGAATTGTGGATTTTAGTTCCTGCTAAGCTTAATATTTAGTTAGAATTAGAACAGTTTCACCAAAGACTCTAAGACAATCCTAGGCTTCCTTAATAGAACTTTAATATAAATAATAAGGGAGGTGATTATCTTGTTCTATGAGTTTTTGTTCTGAATACTTCCAGAATATTGTTTATTTTCTCATGCCACCTTTGAATATGTTCTTTATATCATTATTTGTAAGAGATAAAATGTTACCTTGAACAGTAGTCTTAAAAAAGAAGGCATATTTTGCCTGGAGAAGAAAAAGCTCAAGGGGGACCTGACCACATCATTAAATCACTGGATAGTTGTCCTGGGAAGAAGGGACAAGTGTGTACTATTAGATTAATATGTAATGTCGACATCAGGTGACATTCCTGGAGTAACCCTCTAGCAAAAAGACATGCTGACCTCAATCAGGAACGTGTGATTTAAAAGACGAACAGTTTCACATTTTTAGTGAAACACAGGAAAACCCTCAGATTTTTTTTTTTTTTTGCGGTACGCGGGCCTCTCACTGTTGTGGCCTCTCCCATTGCACAGCACAGGCTCCGGACGCACAGGCTCAGCGGCCATGGCTCACGGGCCCAGCCGCTCTGCAGCATCAGATTTTAAAAATGAGTTTGTATGTGTTGGGAATGGTAGAGAGTTTTTTATTTTTCGTATTAACTAAGGCTTATTTTGAGAATGAATGACACCTCAGAGGTAGGAAATTGGCCCTGTGATCTAGGGGTGTGTTTGATTTCTGCCCTGGAGGAATGAACATTAAAAAAAGAAAAATGTGCCAGGGTCCTTGGGAACTTTCACGAACTTGATTGTACCAGTTCCTGAACATCAGCCCTTAGCAGGGTTCTACCTGACTGCTAAGTGTGAATGCTCGTTGCATTAAATCATCATTTATAATCTCTCATTACTCTCCAAGTGATATGGCTGCTTATTTCAAAAGCAATTAGGCTCACTATGTAGAGAGATTACCATTAAGCCTGCATTTTCTGTGAGGTTGGCAATGATCCAACTCTCATTACTAGCTACTTTGAGATCTTTCAAACTAAAAGAAGGAAGTGTTGAAGGAACTGATGTTTATTGGGTGTCTGCTCTGGGTCAGGCACTGAAATTGGCACTTATAATCCTCACAGCACAATCTCTTGAGATTTTAGCTATTACTGTGTCCACTTTTCAGCTGAGGAAATGAGGCTCACAGAGGTGAAGTCATACCCCTGGGACAGCAAAACTGGTGAAGTCCATAGCGGCAGGTGGAGTCTAGTCTGCCTGACTCCAGTAGCCTGTGTTCTTCCTACACCACGTGGTCCCCTTCTTTCAGCTGATGCTTATTGACCATAGGCTACACTGTGCTCTAGGGAACACAGATTACATGCTGAGGGAGAGAAGCAGAGGGGAAAGGCATGTGCATGAATAATGCAATCCAAGACAGGGAATTATAGAAAAAATAATGCAGGAAACCATAATGTCATTCAAGGAAAGAAAATTTGCTTCCATCCTTGGAAGATTTCCTAAAGGAAAATCTAGGGAAGTTAAGGATTTGGTGAACAAAAATGTGACTGATGAGAAGAACCTTAGCAACCCAAAATGATATCCCTTGGAGGCTCTGATTTTTGCTTCCTCTTTCAGAGTGTACGTTAATTTCATTATTTTACCTCTTTCCCTGGCCTCCTGGGGAAGGAGGGCTCAGAATGGGAACCTGAATGGGGACCTTAAGGACTGTCTTTCCTTATCTCTTGCCTTAGACGCAGACCTGAGGTCAGATCTTTTCAGATGTTTAAAAAATGTATTATGCAGTGTTAAAGATATAAAAAGTTATATAGTGAATAATAAAACAAAGACCACTCCCTTTAGAAACAATAAAATGTTACCAGTGTTGATGAAGCTTTCTCTTTCCTTTCCTGGTGGTATTTTCTACCCTCCCCTTCAAAGGAATGCACTATCCTGTATTTGGTATTGATAATACACATTCATATTTGAATATGATGACTGCATATGTGTGTGTATACGTAGGTATGTTATGTATTTGCTGTTATAGTTAGTGGAAAATGGTACCTTATTGTGTTAAAATTCCTTGCTCTTGGTATATAGGAAGAAAGTTGTTTTTACACATTCATCTTATACCCAGAAACCTTAATTCTAATAATTTGTAGATGTGCTTGTGTTTTCCCTAAAAAATTGTGTATATGTTTATACATAGAGTTTCATTACATAATATTCTATTACAGCTTGTTTTTCTATCAATAGTCATAAGAATCATTGGCCTTTATAATTTCAACTGTAGATCACTTTTTGTCATTTTATACTCATGTAGCACGTCATTGAATGAATATACTGTAATTGGTTTGTTCATTCTTTTAATGGTTGTCTTGTTTATGGCTTTTATAGCTTTCTTTTGTTTTAGTTCTGTTTTTTGTTTCTAAATACTGAACACTCTTTTATATGACTTATTGGAAACTAGTGAGTGTTTCTCCATCTAGGGTCTATACCTCAGTTTAATTGCTGTCTATGAGTTCTTGTTATACCATATTTTCACCAACATTTGGTATTATCAGATTTTAAATATTGATCCATCTTAGACGTAATATATCTCAAAGTAGTTTTAATTGGCTTCTTTCAGTTTACCATGGAGGCTTAATATCTTTTTTTTTAATATTTCTCCTGAGAACTGATTATTCATATTTTTTGCCATATTTTGAGTTGTTAGACTATTTGATTTTTTTTACTCCTTTTTATATTCTAGATAATTGTCTTATGGCTCTCAATGTTCCCTTTCAACAAATGTTTATTTTTATTAATGGTAGTCAGATTTTACCATATCTTGTTCTCTGGCTTATGTAGTTTGTGCCTGGTTTAATAAATATTTCAAACCTTGAGGTAAAAAAGATAGTCTCTTACATTTTCTCTGAATGGTATAAAGTTTACTTTTTTGCACTTAGATTTTTATTCTAGCTTTCATTTTCTTTTATATTGCAGATGAATTAGGGATCCGATTTTGTTGTTTGTTTCCAGATACATAGCCCATTCACCCAGCAAGTTTCACTGACTTGATCACCCTTTACTCATATATAACAGTATGACACCTGTGACATACATAAAGTTTTCAAGTTTGTGTGACACTGGGAACTATTTTATTCCATTGGTCTATTTGTTTTCTCTGCACCAACTCCACATTTTTTCCATTATTGTGGATTTTTTATAAGTCTTGATATAGTGGGAGCAAGTCTACCTGCTTTATTTTACTTTTTCAGAATTGCCATGGCTCTTCATGGCCTTACCAGCCATATCAGTTTTGAGATTTTCTTAGCAAATTTTCACAGAAAAACATTCCTTAGATTTTTTTTCAATAAATTTATTTATTTTATTTATTTATTTTTGGTTGTATTGGGTCTTTGTTGCTGCGTGCGGGCTTCCTCTAGTTGCGGCGAGAGGGGGCTACACTTCTCTGTGGTGCACGGGCTTCTCATTGAGGTGGCTTCTCTTGTTGTGGAGCATGGACTCTAGGCACACAGGCTTCAGTAGTTGTGGCATGCAGGCTCAGTAGTTGTGACTCGCAGGCTCTAGAGCACAGGCTCAATAGTTGTGGTGCATGGGCTTAGTTGCTCTGCAGCATGTGGGATCTTCCTAGACCAGGGATCAAACCCATGTCCCCTGAATTGGCAATATTACATACTGCAATATCATTATGCCTGTGGCATTAGCTAACATCTCTAACATGTCACATGATTATCGTTTCATTTTTTGAGAACAATTAAGGTCGTGTTGCTTTGTAACTTTGAAGTTTATAATACAATATTGTTGACTATAATCACTGTGTTGTTCATTCGGTCTCCAGATTTATTTTTCTTTAGTTGCAAGTTTGTACTCTTAAACAATATCTCCACAATTCTCCCAACTCCAGTCCCTGGTAACTAACATTCTCTCTGTTTCTACAAGTTTGGCTATTTTAGATTCCCCATATAAGTGATAGCATATGGTGTATGTCCTATAAATCAGTTAGGCTTTCTTCACTCATTTTGTTCTTTTTTCTTTGTTCTTCTCTGACTGGGTTATTTCAAATGAAATAAGTGATTCTATCTTCTGTTTGATCTATTCTGCTGTAGACACTCTCTGTTACATTCTTCCTTTTATTCACTGAATTCTTCAGCTCCAGAAAATAATTTTTATGTTTTCTATCTCTTCATTATTTTAAAATTTCACTCATGAATTGTCTCCCTGATTTTGTTGAATTGTGTTTCTCTGTTCTCTTGTAGCTTTTTTAGTTTCCTCAAAACAGTGATTATGAATTCATTATCAACTAAGTCACAAAATTTTATGCCACTGAGCTTGGTTATTGGAGAATTATTATTTGGTGATGATATGTTTTGGTGATGATATGTTTCCTTGATGTTTCCCATTTGAAGTAGCAGACACGTCCTCAAATCTTTGCTGTTTACCTTCATATGGGGTATTCTTTTTGCTGGTGCTGTTATCTTCTGGGTTTTCTCTGCCTTTGTATAGGTACACCTTTTCCACTCTTCTTGATCCCTCCTGTGGCAGAATTCTTAAGCTTTTATGTTTCTCTGGTTCTTAAACCTCACCAGGCTGGCTATTAGAAACCTCTCTTTCATCCTCCAGAGGTGGTACTACAGCTCATGTTTGTGGTTCCTCCCTTGCCCACACCCCCTGGCCTGTTTTCAGAGGGCCTCCCTGTTCACCAGAACCACTATCACTGCTGCACTGGAGCCCACACACAGAGCCAGCCAGAGCGTGGGGGGAGGTGTGGGCTTAGCACTCAGAGCTCTGGGGGTATCTGTGAACCTGCTGGGGAGATCCTTGAGTGATGTTCTCCCTGTGGTTCATGGGCAAACTTCCTGCTGGAGTTGTGAAACATTCAGCAGGAACCACATTCCTAAAATGCCCTTTGATATTCATATCGGCCTCTTTCTCCATCTCCTCCCTCCGCCAGTCATGGAGGTCTCACCTCAGTACTCAGTGCCATGGGAGAGGAGGAAGCTTATCCAGCAGCGTCTTAGACAACAAGAGTAGCCAGGGACTCTCTCATTACTCTCCTTTCCCCACATGGGAGAGGCTACTGTTGGCTAGCTCAGCCGTGTTCTGGGCTGCCTTTGGGGAGAAGTGGTGCCAGCAAAGCTCTTTACCCGCCTCAGTGTGTCCAAACTGCTAATTTTTACTTGAACGGAGTATTGGAATCCCTCCTTGGGAAGGCTGGACTTCTATAAATTCTCTCTTGTCTGTGGGTGTCTGCCCAAGTCAGCACTCTTCTTGGTTTTCCCCAACCGGGACTGAGAGAGGCTACGGCTGTTTTACAAGCTCCTGCTTTTTCTGTAGCTTGTATGGAGGTTGGTCTCTCTGCCTATCACCCAGTGCATGTGTGGGTGAGCCTCCACCTGGGTCCTTTGGCATACGGTGCTCGTTCCTATAACTCCCACAGAGATACTTTTATTCATGGATTGATGCCTAATTAGTTGTTTACAGGGGAATCAGAGAGGAGGGGTGTCTTATGTTGCCATGATGCTGACATCACTCCTTTTACTTGATATTTTAGTTGTGTCTTGGATAAGTAGTGTCATGTGGCTGGGTTTCATTATTGTGAATTCATGTTGACAATTTAAGCTAACTAGTAAGCTTAAATATTACTACTTATTGTGATACATTTTTATTTATATTACTTTATTTTTATGTTTTTAATGCTCTATTGTTTTCTCCCTTAATATTTTATTTTTCCTTCTACTGTTCTTGCAGTTTTTCACCCTATTTCTGTCCTTTAAATTGTTTTCTTTACAACTTCTTGTAATCAATTTCTTTACCTTTCTCCAAAACAAACTTTAGATTGCTTTTAACCTGGACATTCACTTTTGGATGTGCCAGAAAGACTTCCTGCCTTCCATGTTATTATTGTTTTGCATTCTAGTTTTATCTCTTTTTTAAGCAATCAAGTTACACGTTTTATTAATTACAAAATTAGTATTTATTTATTTTGTACACAGGAATAACAATTGACTTGCTGACCATTGTGTCTTGCATCTCAAATATTTCCAATAGAATTGATCTCCTTCTATGTAGAATACATTTTAAGTTTCTCTAGTGAGGGTATATTGGCGGTCTCTCTCTATTATTGTTTATTTTATAAAACATCATTATTTAACTCTTTTTTTTAAAAATAGCTTTGCTGATTACAGAATTCTAGGATGATGGCTATGTTCTCTTGATTTTGAGGTATCCTTCTGTCTTCTGGCTTCCATTTTTGCTGTTAAGCCTATTAGTCTAATCATTATTCCTATGCTCTTTTATTTTCTCCCTGTCTACTTTTAATATCTTAGTCTTTAATGTTCTACATTTTCTCAATGATACATCTGGGTATATATTTTTATTAATTGACTTGGGATCTTTTTGTTTTCTGACTTGAGGATGTATTTTTAACCAGTTCTAGAACATTTTCTCCTGCAAAATAATATTATACTGCCTTTTTGAAATTCTCCTTATTCTCTGCTGAGTTTCCTACTAAAGGTTAGTCCTTGTCATTCTATTGTCCATGTCTCTTAACGTTTTCATCTCTTTGCTTTTATTCATGCTGCATTCTGTATGATTTCTTCAGACATTTCTTATAATGCACTAATTCTCTCTTAACCTATTTCTACTCTGCTCTTTAACCCACATATGGAGGGCATTCTTCTTTTTATGGAGGGGGGAACCAGGGTTAAGTGCTTATTCTTTCACTTCTGGGAGTTATATATAGGTCTTTTTAAATACTTTGAGTCATTTTGATAGTCATATTCCAGTCTCATGTTTTTGGCTCCATATTTATTTCTTCAAACATCTTAAACATTATGTTCTGTATAATCCCCAAAACATGAATTCTCTGGTATCTGATTCTGCTTTTTGCATTTTTCTCAATTTTGGCAGCTGAGCTCCTCTAAGGGAATTTACATTTATACTATTACTGGGAGCCCTAAGGCACCATAAACCCAAGATTACTTTTAATACGTTTTATACTTGAGATTTCACAAAACTTACAGTGTAGTTTCAGACTCTCATACCTGCTTGAGGTATGGCCTGTAGTTACAAACTCTCAGTGAGACATTTTTCCCAATAAACAAAAAACTCTCCTTATGACTTTCCTTTGCTGGCAGGCTTTTTTGTCCCCTAAAACACCCTTTAACCTATAGTCTTTGAGGTTCTAAGTTATAGTTAGGAGTCCTTAGTTCTAATCCTTTATCCTCTGTGGGTCTGAAGCCATTAAAACTCAAGACTCTAGATAGCTGGTCTTGGCAAATGCCCCCAAGCCAACCACTCAGCATTTATTTATCACTGTAGCTTGTTCCCTCTCTATTTGTGGCCTCTGGAGATTGCCTTATATATGTATTTGAGGGAGAATGCAAGTGGGTGCCAGTGAGCTTGGCTATGAATTAAGAAATGTTTGCTGATATTAACCCAGTGTCTAGTATTTTTAGAGATTTCAGAAAATCTCACCTGTCATTTTACTAAAAGTATGTTTCATTAGCTGAAGTGATTAATTTACTTTTGATTTGAGTTAGTGTTTTTAGTGCAAAGAGTTTGTAAAAATTAGAGAATTTATCTGGAAATTTCTGCATGGCCAATATTCTGTCATCTAAAAGAATTTGGCTTCCTAATTTCACCTAGAAAGTGAAGAGTGTGACATTCTAAAGGCAAGCAACATTCAGAATTTGGCTTAAAAGTGACTTCTTATCTTCTCTGCTCACTTTATATAAGTAGATCCCCCTCTATGTACACACACAACCACACACACAATTATTATCTATTATACTCCTTGTGTCGTTCATATTTTACTATGCTGAAATTATTTGTTTGCGTTTATGTAATGTTCATCACCCCCTCTAGAATGCGATAGACCACAAGCTGCATAAAAACAAGGATTGTAACTATTCACTAGTACCTTAGAGAGTGTGTATAGTCCATAGCAAGAAATAAATGGTTAATTAAATGAATGAATAAAAAGTTACCATTTAAACAATATCTATTCAGTCTTCTTTTAGCTCGTTCTCTACGTTTGTTGAACAAATGAGTGAACAGTGGAAAGGAGAAGGGCTGAATCAAGAATCATTGAATAGAAGTCCCTGCCCTTAACTTTAGTTTCCATTTCAATGACATATTATAAGCTAACTTAAACAACAACAATCTAAAAGTTTCCATCTGATACATCCTAATACCTTTCTTAAACTCTTGACAAGTAACTAAAATATTAATGTGGAACTACAAGCCAATATCTTTCTCTAAATAAGTAAAAGGAATAAAGTTGAAGTGGGAGCAAAAAGGGATATTTCTGGATAAAATTGCTGTTGTTTATTTTCATTATGATGAATTGTCTATGAGCCAGTACCCTCAGAACCCTATGTTTCTTTTTTATGCTATCACTATCCAAACCATTAGATGACTAATAATGGCAAGGACAATAACAAAACTTTATTCAATGCCATCCATACAGCCAGATTGTGCTGTTAGTTCTGCTAGTACATACACATTACAGATGAGAAAACTGAGACTCAAAACAAGTTTTAGTTAATTGTCCAAGATCATAGTAAGTGACTGAGGTTAGATTGGACCAAAATCCTCTCCCTTCTGGACCAACTTTGAGGCCAGAAAATCAACCAAGAGGTCCTAGGTCCTCAATATTATTGCATCGTGCAACCAAGATGACTTGTGGGGGAACAAGTGTCGGTCAAGTGGTAAGCAATGCTCAGGACCACCTGGCCCTCCTGTGCACACAACATTCCAGAAGCTCAAGGCAAGGAAATGATACAGCACCTTTCTCTGACTTTGTTACCTCTCACTCCTGTCTTTAACTGATTTCACAGAATTAAATTCATTGTGAGGATAGGAAGAGGGGAGAAGACCAATGTGCAGTTCACTGAGGGTCCTATATTATACCTCCTGTCCAGGAATTGCTCTGCAAACAGAGGAAACCAGAAAGAATCATTTATTTTTTATGGAGAACTGTGCTCTGTGCTATACATACAATGATTACATTTACATACAATGATTGCACGTAATGTACACATGGACTTAATAGAAAACATTAAGTCCACTCACAGCTGAGGAAATTGAAACCCAGGACCATGACTAGCAATGCTCCTGTGGGAAAATTGTCAAGTGGTAGGGCTAGGATTTGACCAAGTTCTCATCTTACCTCATGGTATTGCAGACATTAAGTTTTGGGTAACATCTAAAAGAAGAGAGGGGGAAACAAGAAGGAAGAAGCATGATCTTCTCCTTTGAGTTCCAGGAGTGGGGAAGAAAAACACTTTCCAGGGCCTAATGGCACCTGTCAATGTGTATTTATTGTGTCTCCTCTGACCCAGCAGTGCAAGATGCTAATAGGGATGAAATCACCTCCTGATCTCCCATTACACAGTGTCTCTGCCTCACTGGCACCACTGAGTACTGTGATGCAGTGATTGATGAGAATAACTCACCTTTATGCAGCACTCTACACTTCACAAAGGACTCTCTGGGATTATGTCATTTGGTCTAATTTACAAACAGGCTTTATCTACTAGGCAGTTATCTGTGGTGAACTGTGTCTGATTCAACTTTGTACCTCCCCACCTTGATCTTCACTGGCCCCAGTCCTAACTGAGCAAAGGGAATTGCAAATAATAGATATTCCGAAGTCTGGAACAGGACTTTTCTTTGGTTTGCTTGTGCTCAAGGAACAGTGAGTAAGTAAATGTTCATGGAATTTTATAGTTGCCTCCTCCCAATACAGAAATTGCTCTGGACACAATACTATTCTTCATCTGAATGTAAGTCTCACCCCAACAGTATTCCACCAACCATTTCCAAACCTCTTTGGGAATTAGCAATGACCTGACCCAAGTCCCACCCAAGTCAACCCCACTATTTGAGCAGTGAATGGTGAATTTTCATCCTGTCCAGTGTTCTGCCATAGAGTTGGCTAGGGGCCCTTTTCTAACTTCTTCCCTTTCCCGCAGGCCTGTGTCTCCCCAAGCTCTTCTTAGCCCTGAGACATGACAAGGTTATAATGGGTATAAGGCTTCCCATGGACAATCTGTATTTTACCCTGGTGGCCTTAGCTGCAGAACATGTAAGGTCCCTGGTCTCAAGAAGCTTGGGATTTCCATCTAATTGACAATTCCAGGTCTAGGCATTGAGCTGGAAATTAATAGTGTTATGGATTGAATTGTGTCCCCCTCAAAATTCATATGTTGAAGCTCTTACCACCAGCACCTTGGAATGTGACTGTATTTGGAGATAGGGCTTTTAAAGAGGTAATTAAGTTAAAATGAGACCATTGGAGTGGACCCTAATCCAATCTGACTGGTGCCCTTATAAGAAGGGATATCATGAACTTCCCTGGTGGCACAGTGCTTAAGAATCCACCTGCCAATGCAGGGGACATAGGTTTGATCCCTGGTCCAGGAAGATCCCACATGCCGCGGAGCAACTAAGCCCATGTGCCACAACTACTGAGCCTGAGCTCTAGAGCCCACGAGCCACAATTACTGAGCCCACATGCCACAACTACTGAAGCCCGTGTGCCTAGAGCCCATGCTCTGCAACAAGAGAAGCCACCGCAGTGAGAAGCCTGCGCACTGCAGAAAAGGGCAGCCCCCGCTCACCGCAGCTAGAGAAAGCCTGCATGGAGCAACGAAGACCCAATGCAACCAAAAGTAAATAAATAAATTTATTTTAAAAAAAGGAATATCAGGACATACAAAGAGACAGCAGGGATGTGCACACACAGAGGAAGGGCCCAGTGTGTACACGTGTACATAGCAAGGAGGTGGCCATCTGCAAGCGTGGAGACAGGCCACAGGAGAAACCAACCTGCTGACAACTTGATCTTGGACTTGTACTCTTCAGAACTGTGAGAAAATACATTTCTGTTGTTCAAGTCACCCCATCTGTAGTATTTGTTATGGCAGCCCTGGCAAGCTAATAAAAATAGCATCCAGCAAACAAGCTCAAATATGATTTTAAATAATCCAAGTAAGTCTAATTTTAAAACACACAGATGTTTATTTTTTCTCTAGTCCCTCTGAGGTGCTGCCTCTATATAAAAGCAAAGAAATGGTAAGTAGAGGTTGGATGGCATAGAGTGTAAAGTAAGAACTGTGGAAGCTCATTGACACAGAATAAAGAGAATGGGCAGGATCAGGGAAGAGATTCTGGAGGTTACACTCGAGCTGGATCTTGTTTGATGAATGAAGTCACTTAGTGAATACTAGGCATTGAGTGCCTAATATCTGAAATAAAAGAAAGAATGAATGGCTATCAGAATGGGAGTTCCTTAAATCTTTATTAAGAACCTACTATGTTCGAGGTATTATGCTAGACACTGAAGCCAGACAAATAAAAGAAAAATCATTACCCATGAAAAATTCACAGGCAAGCAGGGGAGAGAGGCAAATAAGCAACTAATAATTAGATAATATGATAAATGCCAAACAGAGTGCTAGGGAAACAAATAGAAGAAAGCCAGTAACTCTGGGGCAAAGCAGGGAATGCATCACCCACAAAGAGCTGGTAAACAGGACGGTGAGGACAGCCAAAGATCAGGACTTCTCTGATGGGCTGCCTCAGGCAAAGGCATCCCAGGCAGAGATAACATGGCAGGATCCATATTCTAGATGTGTGTCAGAGAGAAGCAAGTGGGACCAGATGATGAAGGTCTTGTAGTATATTTTCTCTCCAGTCTCCTTATTTTTCACTTGTTTGTGCTTATTTGGCTGGTATTTATTTAATTGGCAATAGAGTTTCCCGAAGATTATTCAACCAGAAAATTCATTAAACTCTATTACAACCACCACACAAATTAATAATATCTCATTGTTATGCCAAAAAAAAAGGATTTGCAGCTTCATCTGTGCATGTTATTTTTTAAACAATTACTGGACAACCTACTTAGAAACAACAATTATAATAAACTTAATTCTTCACTTAATCAGCTGTCTTTCTTAGATTTGCTATTTGTTATCCCGCTGCTCCTTGGGAAGATGGGTGCTCAGGAGACCTGAGAATTAATGAGACATTCCTTGAGGACATTTATGGGGCTTTTTTTGGCTAACCCATTCTCTTAGTTGAAGGAAGAAAAAACAAGACATATATGCTGATGCTCCAGGAAATTCTGCTGGGCTTTTAGCTCTGCTCAGGAAGCATTTTTGGATTCAGTTGTGTTCAGTTTGTTGCAGGCCAGTACATTAGCATCTGCAGCAGGGTGGGTGTCCACAGACAGGAGTGTTGCGACAGACTGTTTACTGTCACTTGGGCTCTACCTGCAGGCTGTTTGGGAGCAGCCAGTGTAGAGGACCTGCTTACTTCCATCATCTCCATCCACGGGGATAATTAGCAAGGCTGGCCCCAGGCCAAGTGGTAGAAGCAATGAAGTCTGTGATCTCTGCAGCTTCCCAAACTCCTCAGTCACTTCCTCCTGCCACCTCCAACCCCAGGCTCAAAGAATTTAGTGCACAAATAAATAAAAAGGTGTGTGGAGCAACCCCAAGCTAGCCTGAAGCAGTTAAAGTTTGGGACACTCAGTCCCTGCCTTGGTGTCTGAGCCTATCTTTTAGCATTTCCTTTTTGTACTATTAGAAAGTATGTCCTTATTTTGAGCAGAAATCCATTCACACATTCAGTATTTACTGAGCACCTACCATGTTCCAGGCATGACTCTGGTTTAAGGGAATATAGAGGCTCTCATGGGATTCTTGAGCTCAAGAGGGAAAGAGCCCCATTTCCATTATTCCTCGTCTCTAACGTGGTGATCAGTTCCCCTTGGGGATCTTGTATATTCATTATATCCTTTACCATTTTCACTTGTGTTTCCTTAGGGGTTCCCTCAGTCAGAGGCCTTGAGTGGTTTTATTCACTCTCCCAGATTCACTTCTCTGCTTTTCACATGCAAGTGATCCATCCCCAGCTCACCCTCCAGTATGCCTTGTCCTGTCCTGTCCGTAAGAAACAGCATGATTTCATCTCTTGGCACTGTCCCCTGCCTAGAATGCCTTCCCTCTTTTATTCACCTGGTAATTCCTTTCTTCTCCCATCTCTGTTCTCATACTTTTCTTGGCATACTTTGCCTCCACACACAGGATGATGAAACAGGCACCATTTCCTGTGAACGGCTAGCACAGTGACTGGCATCTCAGGGCTCAATCAGTGTTTATCGACTTAATGTGTTGTCTTCTCTGAGGTCAAGAGAAGACTCTGTGACGTGTGTTAAGGGAGCTGCCATGAGCAGACGCCCACACTATGCCAGGGCCACGTGTCCTGGAAGCTCCTGCTTCTGCCTGAGTCTGGCCATGGCTTCTAGTGGTAGGTCTTCCAACTCTGCCTCCTCAGCTTTGACACCGGCCCCCCTCCAGTCAGCCAGCTCTCAGCACTTTAGCTCCCTCTGCACTTCCTGCCCCCTTCTCTGGAGATTTAGGGAGGTAGGACTCGCTTTCCCCACATCACACTGGGGACTCCGCTACCAGGCCCAGCTAACTAAATCCCACCCCCAACCTTTGCTAATCTACCACTCACGTACAGCCTGGGACACAGGGCTTCCCATCCAGTCTCCTGGGCACACCCTAGGAGGCTAGTTGCTGGTACCATCCACTCTGGAATGTCCTGGAAACTTCTCTGGGATGACTATGGTTGGCCCCCTTTCATCCTCTCACAGGCATCTAAGTTCCCATCATCCGCTTCCCAGTCTCCCTTTACTACCTGCAGGTCCCCTTCTGTATGGCTTATAGGGTAAGGCTGTGCTCTAAGTCCACTGGTCTCATGGTTTTCTTTTTTGTTTCTCCTGCTGCTAGCATAAATCTACATACAATCTCACAAGTCTAGACTCTAACTCACTATTTTTGAATAATCTCTCACCCTGAGTTCACTGCATATGAAACACTTATCCCAGTTGCTTTTATGGTGAGTAGCAGTAAAAATTAGGCGAAAAAAACCCCACATTGTTTAAGATGAAGATAATATGCATTCACCATACGATAGTGAATGTTCAACAATTTCTAATTTTCCTTCAAGAAAATCATTGTGGTTAACTTCCCTCTTTGTAGTAACCAAATCTTAGAGTAGCCAATACTGAGTCTAGAAGTTACAAATCGATGGTTCACAAACCAACGTTGGACTGTAGAGTTTTTTCCAACACTGAGTTGTAAAACTTTGAGCGTCCAGATGCCTCCGTTCACAAAGGCCCCTCCCACTTGTATTGTCACGTAAAATGTGTACATCACCCACGCGCTCCTCAAGACGTGTGAGCTCTAGCCTAACCCTCTCTTTTGAGGATCAGAGGGCAGCAGTGATTTGCTCATCATTATGTAAACTACTTAGTTGTGATGCTAGTACTAGAATGCAGGCAGCCTAACTTCTAGTCCCAGGGCTCTTCTGCTGTAACCAAGGTGTCCCCCAAAATTCCTAATTTCGAAAAGTAACCTGAATTTGAATTTCCTTAGTCTGCGGGAAAGGAAGTGAGGGAGTCACATTAAAAGTAAAAATCCAGGGCTTCCCTGGTGGCGCAGTGGTTGAGAACCTGCCTGCTGATGCAGGGGACACGGGTTCGAGCCCTGGTCTGGGAGGATCCCACATGCCGCAGAGCGGCTGGGCCCGTGAGCCACAACTACTGAGCCTGCGGGTCTGGAGCCTGTGCTCCACGACAAGAAAGGCCACGATAGTGAGAGGCCCGTGCACCACGATGAGGAGTGGCCCCCACTTGCCACAACTAGAGAAAGCCCTCACACAGAAATGAAGACCCAACACAGCAAAAATAAATAAATAAATTAATTAATAAACTCCTACCCCCAACATCAAAAAAAAAGTAAAACTCCAAATTTTACTAGATCTTGTCCAAACCTGCACACACAGGAAATCCACCCCCCTGTAAAATCTGACCCAGTTGTTTCTTAAAGTCCTCAGTGGAAGGGGTCTCATGCCTGCTCAAAAACTCACATGTTGGCTAATCACCACAAGGCATTGGCCACACTCTTCCTTATCCAATCTGCCTATCCCTCTGTCATTGATTTGGTCCGACCCACAATTGCCACTACACCCATTTTTCTGCCAAGGGTGTTGTCAACCTGTGTTCCAAAGCTGTGCGTCCTCAAATCCTGCCTTCCTATGTCTAGCCTAGAAATACACTCTTTAATGGACACTCTTCCCACCATGAAAGTCTGCTTCGCAAATGCTTGCATATAGGCCCCTAACCCCATCACTTCGCCTGTTCTACTCAGACTTGTCAATCCCCTTCCCTTTTAGCCCAGAGCCCTTGCTAATATAACCATTACATGGCTTTTATTTTCTGATCAGAACTTCTTTTGTCCCATCTCTAGAAGAGGGTTTGCCTCCCTCCTGGGGCTGTTGAAAAGGTTACAATCAGTGCTGTGTGTGGCAGTATCTAGAAAGCTGCAGAATGCTGTACAAATGTTAGGTCTGCAGGTTTATACAGCCTTCTGTTCTTGGCTTCCACTATTTACCAGAATCTCATGTTTACTCATTTTTGTGTATGTATCTATTTTTCCTTTTAAAAAACAAACGATATTTTAAAGTTGAAAGCCTAAAAAAATCCATTCCAATTTGCATAGCTCTTAGGTTATTAGATTCTTGAGAAATGTCCTAAGTCTTCCATGTGTATCAACTTTCAATTTAATTCAGCTTACCACTATTGAACACTTACTCCTGGGCCTCTGCTGGGTACATGCACGTGTCTTTTCTCAGAAAGCATTTAACTAGATCTAGACCACATTGTATCTTACTATAAATAGCAAACCTGAGAAGACTGATGAAGTGACAAGAACAACAATTGGTCCTGAATATACCCAGGTTTTAGGTTTGAAACCACATTCTATTAAAATTCTGAGAGTTGTGAGACATAGATTGGAGCCTTAGCTCACCACCAAGTCATTGTTTCCCCCTTGGGAATGTTCTGTAAAATTTGGAGCTTCCGATTCCTCATCTGGAATGATTTTTCCTCATTTTCCTCATACAGAAAAACCCAGAGACTGATTTGCTATCTCTTTTGAAAGATTTATTTTTACAAATCTGTTTCCACAAGCACGCATCGTTTATGCTTCCTTTAAATGAGATTTCAATAACCCAAAGTTTGACAAAACAGAAAATCAGTTCAACAACACAATGGGTCAATTCTGACTTTTTGGTAATTCAACTAGCTATTTGTGATATAATCCAGTGGGGGCCTGACGTCTGGCAGTATAGCTTCTAATTCATAGCAATGACTGGTGACTTTAGATTTGGTTAGAACTGGTCTGCCCGTGCCTGGCTGCATGACTTTGGTCAAGTCATTGAACTTCACTGACCTGTGTTTCTCTCTTATAAAATGAACCTCATAATATCTTCCACAAAAATTCCTGCTGCTGGGCTTCCCTGGTGGTGCAGTGGTTGAGAGTCCGCCTGCCGATGCAGGGGACATGGGTTCGTGCCCCTGTCCGGGAAGATCCCACATGCCACGGAGCGGCTGGGCCCGTGAGCCATGGCCGCTGAGCCTGCGCTTCCGGAGCCTGTGATCTGCAACGGAAGAGGCCACAACAGTGAGAGGCCCGCGTACCGCAAAAAAAAAAAAAAAAAAATTCCTGCTGCTAATCAAATCTGATAAAATATGGTAGATAACCAGCAAGTTCCCTGGCACAATTCAGACAACTAATTTAATAAATAGCTTTTATTTGTAGTGTTATTTTCACTATCTTTTCTAATCCTCGACCACATAAAAGCATTAATTAATGGAATTTCTACGTAGTATTAATAAAATTAATATTTGCATCTGTCCCAACACAGTAGTTAACACATGCCAGATGGTCTGCAGGTACTAGCTCCCTTTCTTCCCTGCTCTTAATTTTTCTGACAGTTTTTACTTCCTCTAACAGAATTATTTTTCTATTAGTGCATAATTTAAAAATTCTATCTTCCTAGTGGCCACTGTCTCCTTTGTTCCTTTTTGGGCAGCCACAGGCAGTAATGCATTCATGAGGACTCCATGAATTCATTAAATGTTCTTTTATTCATCGTTTGTTGAAAACCTAGTTGGTTCCAAACAGCAGAAATTCAGATCGTCATATAATTGTTTTTGCCCTTAAGAAGTTCACCATGTGATGTGGGAGGAGGGAGGACAGGCCTGTAAGTTGTCTGTACCTTGGACGGTGTTGACCCAAAGAGAGGGTGATCCACTGTGTTGGGGGCTGTGGAGTTGTCAGGAAAAGCAGCTTCTTTTCCTGTTTATTCTTCTCTTCCTCTTCCTCCGTCATCATCACCATCTTTATTCCATTCAATGTCTGTTGACCCAGGAAGCTGTGATGATTTCTTTATGTATATTAACTAAATTAATCTTCATCACGATATTATGAAGTATGTGTCTTCCTTCTATGAAAAAAGAGTCTGGATCACACAGAAGTTAGTTGTCTAAGACTCACCCACCTACTCACTAGTAGAGCCAGGTTTCAAAACCTTATCATCTGGCTCAACAACCCACAGATGTAACCAATGAGATAAATGGCTTCATGAAAGAGAAGATGCCCAGCCTGGATCTTGAACACAGAGGGAGGCAGCAGGTGGACAATCTCAGGGAGAGCATGACAGGCGGGCAGCATGAAGCAGCCTAGTCTTATTCATTGTGTGTCACACATAACATCTAACCCAGTGTTTTACACACAGTGGGCTTTCAGAACTTGTTGAATGAAGGAACGAGTAATTCAAGCTGTGCATGCTCCCCAGCCTCTCATCCACCAGTCCACCTCCAGACAATTTTAGATTTCTCTAAAATTCCATATCAAGTCTCACCTCGACCAGGGAGCTATCTCAGACTACTCTTGCACACAGTGACTTCTCCTCCCCCAAACCCCTGTAAGAATAAATATCCATAACTCTCAGGTAGCATTTAATGATAAGGCATCTTGTGTATTCGATACTTTTTTAGGCACGTACGCCATATAAGCTCCCCAAGAATAGAGTCCACGTGAAGCAGTGTGTGTGATGAAGTGCAAGAGGCACCGGTTTGGGATCAGACAGATCTGAATTTGAGCTGCTTTCTACTTCTTCTGCTCACCAGCTGTGTGACCTGAGGGAGGGCAATGGCTTAAGCTCTGTGGTCCTTATCTCTAAACTTGACTATTAGATAACATACCTGAGATCATCTAGCCCCACATCTGGCATACAGCCCCTCAATCAATGTGAATGTATCCCCTCTTGTGCTTCTTCACTGACATATTTGCAAATGAGGCCATTGGTTAATACACTGTAAGGAAGTGTTCTGACAGCTTGAAAATGGAATAAATCACATACTCCGATCAGTGAGCATCTAGTCAAACCAAAGGGGAGTGGGGATATTGTGCTTCAGGAACTCGTTCTCAGAAATTATGTAACAGCATGGATTTACGGTATAGCACAGGGAACTATACTCAGTATTTTGTAGTAACCTATAGTGGAAAAGAATCTGAAAAAGAATATATGTATGTGTATATATATATATGTGTGTGTGTGTGTATCTGAAACACTTTGCTGTACACCTGAAACTAACACAATATTGTAAATCAACTATAGTTCAATTAAAAAAAATCAGTGAAAACTCAAAAAAAAAATAAAGAAATATGACAGCAAAGTGCTGTCCTATAATACAAGCATAGCACCTCTGATAGCTAACAGCCCTCTGAATGGAGGCTGGAGAGAGGCTCTGTGCAGCCAGACTTTGGTTTGAGCAATGGTTTCGTGAAGCGTCAACTAGGTTTGCCTTACCCAAATTGTAATTTGATATGCTATTCATGCATTGGAAGTGATGCATTCCCTCACCTTCACTCATCTGTTTATTCAACAAATAGGTATTAAGTACTTGCTCTGTGCAAGGGACTCTGAACTCAGTTGGGGCCACAGAATCAAAGGAATAAGGAGCTGAGCCTCAGTGGAAAAGCTCTGTCCCTGAACCAGGCAGCCCAGGTTCAAGTCCTAACCAAGCTCTCACCAGTCTGGCAGCCGTGGGCAGTTTGTAAAGACCCTTTGAGACTCAGTTTCCTCATCTGTAAAATGGAGATAGTAATAGTGCTTGCCTAATATGGGTTATGATAAAGATTCCCAGAGATGTTATAAGTAAAATATTTAGTACTGTACCTGGTGCATTCTGAGCATTTAATGAATGCTGAATTGTACGTGTATGTGTGCAACATATCGTGTCATCTGATTCTTTAAAAGCTAATGATCATACATTTAAAAACATCATTTAGATTAAGCCTAAAAGATCACTGATGGTCAAGGATATATAAGAGTGTCTTTTGATTTGGCCCTTGAAAGAATTTGCAATTTGTTCTCAGCTATCATTGTGGTCAGAAGTCTGCCTTAGTATAATACTTCTAGGAGCCCAGAGGCAGCTACTTTGCAGAAGGTGTAGGTGGCAGGTGGACAGGGGTGAATGGGAACAGCTTCACAGAGGCACAGAGGAAGTTGCATTTTACCTGATAGGGAAAGGTATTCATAGCAGAGAAACAGGAAGAGAAAGGAAAGAAAAATGTTGTGGAAATCTTGAAGTATCTGGGCTATTGCAAGCAGTTTAAATGTTCAAAGAATTGCAAACGGCCAAATGTCAGAAAATTCCAAACGGCCCAAAGTGGCTCCAGTATAATTTCTGAGGTCAGTCAGAGAAGAGGAATCTAGAAATACTAATTGAGGTCAGATGAAGCAGGGCCTTGATGCATGAGTATTTGGTGTGGCATGTAGGTTCTCTGATCCCATACCTCACCTCCCAGATGGGAAACGGGGGTTCAGACAGAGAAGCTTGAGAGCCTGGTTATTTCTGCTATGTAGTGCTTTAGAAAAACTCCACTCCAAACATAGTAGCTTAAAATTACACAAACTTATTTACTTCTTACAATTCATTTGATTAAGTCAAAACTATTCTGCTTCATGTAGTGATGGACAGGGTACTGGGTGAGTGGATGCTACAAAATGGCTTCAGTCACCTGGCTGGTATCTGGCATTGACCAGCATCTAGGAGCTCTGAGTATCAACCACAGCCTAATTCTCCTCCTTCTGGAGAACATGGAGCAACGAACTGAGAAGCGATATGGAGTGACCATGTCGCTGCTTGGGCTTCCGCACAGCATAGCAGTCTCAAGGTAGCCAGACTTCTTATTTAATGACTGTCTAGCCAGACAGTACAAAAGTGGAAGCTGTCAAGCCTTCTTAAGATTTAGTTCAACAACTAGCAGAATGTCAGTTCCTCTACATTCTATTGTTTAAAGCAAATCATGGTTAAACAGACTATGGTGGATATATCCCATGTTTAAAACTTCCCAGGTTCAAGGATGCTACACAAGAGCATATGTGCTGAGAGGCATGCTTTAATAGGGGCTATCAAAGTAACAATCTTCCATACTGAGTAACTTCTCCAAAATCAAAACCAGTAAGTAACTAGCACTTCTGAAATTAGAACCCAGGTCTCTCCCTTGTCTTTTGGAAATGTCATGATGGGGAAAATGAATAAACTTTCTCCCCATCACCATAGGACTTGAGTAAAAACAACTATTACCCAGCAGCTGCTAGATGGTTACATACTTTATTCTAAAGGTCCAAGAATGCAGCTGTAGTCATCTTTCAGAAAACAACTCTCTGACCTTCATGGTTAGATGAGGGAATGAAAAGCACCTAGATAACTAAGGAAATTACCAGTGACATAGAATCTGCTTTTGATGCCACCTGGCAAAAAATCATTAAAAACAGTTACCATCTTCTGGCCAAAGTGTGAGAGCTATTCAACTCAGGACTAATAAACATGGCACTATTGATCTTGTAAGACCGTCAGGACTGATCTGTATCAAAGCCATAAATTATATTTATGAAGACATTCAAATAGCACACAATGATTACTTTTTCTCTTGGAAGCCAGGAGTAGCTGCAGAGGTGTCTGTTTTGCACAAGGTGATAGAACTACTTCTTCCACAGTTATCTGACTGGGACAGGAAGACGGATATTCACCGGCAAAGGCACAATCTCATTTTGGAGACTTGATAGTTCCAGCTATATCTCCCTTGCATGTTTCATCTCTTTACAGAAGACAATATGTGAAATCATTCTTCATTTAGCTTTCATCTTTTTAGTGTGTTTTTTTAAATTTAGTGGGTTTAAAAAAATTAATCTGATATAACAAACCAGAAAGGATCCTTGCAAAAATTTACTTCCGAACAGGAAGTAAAGCTATTAGCTAAAGGAGTCACAAATATTCAAAGAAGTAAATATTAGTAAAATGTCTATGACAGAATAGACAATCCCTAGAAAGCAAGTCAAATTCCCATTGTCCTGGTTGGCCGACTAAGGCTCCACTTTTGAAGTAACTTGTTCAAGGTCATACAGAGAACATTTGGCCTGGCACTGGCTGGCACCCAGTCACCCTGCCTTTAGAGGCCAAGTTCCCCTCCATAGCACATAGCCACCCTCACCCAGTAATTTGTCGTCTTAAGAGGTTGAAAGCTAAGGGTAGGTGTGAGAAAAAGCAAGGAAATGGACGTCAGAATCCAGGGTTTTAGTTTAAAGTCTGACACTGAATCACTCTGTTGGCTTGGACAAAGCCCTTAACATCTCTGAGCCTCAGAATTCCCATTTGGAAAATAATATGTAACCTGAGTAGAAGACCCTGTTTAATCTTAAAATTCTGATTGCATTTCCCTGACTAGCTCTGAGGAGACCTGGGTCTGCAGAGGCTCCATAGGAACATTACACTTTAAAGGGAGTGGAAGAAAAATCCATTCCATACTTAGCATTAGAAGAGACTCTCATTCCCCAAAGGAATGGCTTTGCTGCAGCTACACAGGTCAGCAGCTGTGGGAGGCTAATTTAGGTTGTCCCTGGCTCATTGGCAATCACGAGGCTTGATATGCATTTGAAACAAACTAAACACTCCTAATCACCTCGAGAAAGGGATAACTCATTATAACTGCACACTAAGGAACTTCAGTGACATTTATTCTGCATTTGTGTACAAATAGATTACATTATTTAACTAAATCAGTTTGGGCAGCTGGAAGCTACCCGCACACTCATTTATCCCTGCGGAAGATTGAACAGTGATTAAAAGAGAATACCTCTTTAATTCCAGATGTCATCTGCATTCCACAAGGAGAGGTTTGGGAAAACTCCCTGATTATGTATTCTTACATGAACCAAGCATCTGTTTTAATGCCACAGCCCGATTTGGAGGTGAGGAAGGGGCTACAGAAAAGCCAGAGGAGCCCATTTCTGTAGCCATCTGGGATACATCAACTCTGGGTTGTTGTTTTTTTTATTTCCGCCCCCCCCCCCCCGCCTTCGTTAGGAAACACTCTCCTCCACACCCCGTCCCTGACATGCCTAAGATGATGAGAGTTGAGAACCGGAACCTTCTGTTTGATGATTTGGTTCCTTAATTTGGCCATCTGGAATTCCAGGTAGCACATTGTTTCAAAGTGTGAATTTTCACATGGGAATAGGGCCTCGTGGGAGAACCTATCATTTGGAACACATCTTGGTTCTTTAAGCCTTGGATACTTTGGAGTTTGTTTCTCTCTCTCTTTTTTTTTTTTTTTTTTTTTTTCCTTTTATACCTAAAGAGGGAGTTAAACAGGTTACAGTTAAAACCTCTGTGCCTATGGTACAGAAATGAGAGAACTCATTTCTGGCAGAAACAACTGAATGCATCAGGCTTGATGGGCTCTGTGAGAGCAACTTGAAATCTGACTTAGAGAAACCAGAGCTTGTTAAATACCTACTATGGGCCAGACATCGTGGGAGGCATGTTACATAATCTCAGTTAATTCTCATATCTGGCTGCAGGGTCAGCTCCATAGGCCTTAAGACTTGTGCAGTGACACAGGGCCCACACTTAGAAGGATCATGTTCTGTTGTCACCATCAGGAAATTCCTAACCATTTTCTCCCAGGGCCCCCATTTTCACTTTGTCCTGGGCCCTGCAAATCTTACAGCTGGTCCTAACTGGCTGGATAGGTACTATTATTTGTATGTGCACGTGTGTTTAACAGATTTTTAAAAAGGGTCCACTGAGTCTCAAACTTGGATCTTCTTGACACTAAGTTGTATGTTCCTTCCTTTTTATTTTTCTGAAAAATTAAACTTTGCAAAATGCATGGTATTTTCTCAAAAGACTTACTAAATCTTTACCTTAAAATATCTCATGTCACCCAAGGGAGTAGGGGTGGGGTAAGGGGGAAATGATAAAATAATGATAATAGAAAATATAATTATAACAACAATAATAATATATTTCTGGAGGCTTCTTGTATTTTTTTCCCTTTACATCTATCCATTTGGACATGTGTAAGTTATGTGGATATACATGAGAAAATGACTAGTTATAGCTGAGCCTTGGTAAATCATAAATCAAATAAAGTAAATTTTTATTATTTCAAATTACAAAGTCATTTCTAACATACATTTAAGTGAGCTGATGTGACTGGTGTTGCTTCACATATTTCTCAAGGAGAAGAAACATTTCAGATGGTAAATTAGTCATGCTAGAACATTAACTATTAGACTTGAGGCCATTTTTAGTTAACTGCATTTCTTTTCCTTTCAGAGAAATGTGTCATCTATTTAGGATTCATATGCTTTAGGATGTGTTCAAGACTTTAGCGTTGAAGCCGAAAATTTAAAAACTGCATAAATAATTGGTATACATACATGAGTACTTACTATGTGCTGGTACTGCGTTTATACAGAGATTAATATGTTAATTCACCAAATAGTTTTAAGTGCCAGCATGATCCAGGCACTGCGTTAGCCATTTGCAATAGATAGTGAAAAGGTAGATATTTTCCCTTGCTTTTTAAAATGTTACTTTCTATATTTTAAATATGCATTCTATATTTTAAAATAATATAAGTAAAAAGACATACGTACGAAGTGTGATATAAAAGATAAATGCAGGGGGTTTAGGAATCCTTCTTGGTGGGCTTTCCGTGGAGAGGTCACAGGGGAGACAGACTCACATATGGTATCAAAATAGTGAAAAAAGCGGTAAGTTAGGGAACAAATAACAGAGTGTGAAAATCCAGAGAAACGGGCATTTGATCCAGAGGGGTGAGTGGAAATCCGCGAAACTGCTTGGGGTCCTCAAAAGAGGCATCCTTGGAGTCCAGCAGCTGGGGACCCCCACTCAGTTACCACGTTGAATGGGTTTCCTTCTTGGTAAAATAGGTGTTAAAGAGAAAGGGAAGAAGGTCACCATGACCCACGGGTTTCCTGTTAGCTCTGAGAACCCTGTGATTTGGTGATTTCAAGAGATGATCTAGAATAAGATTGAGAGAAGATGAATGCCTAGCCAAGGGAAGAAAGTCAGAAAAGCTTGAGACTGGAGGAACACAGGACACATTTTCACACCAGCCACTGTCACAGGAACAATAATAATAACAACATTTGCTAAAGGTAATGGCAGGCACCGTGTTCAGTGTTTTCTGTGCATTATTTCTATTTCACACTGCAGTGGCATCATGTCTTAATTTGCTAATCTCATGGCAGCTAATGTACAGCTATTCAGTGTCTATTACTCTGTGGCTTTTTTCTGGCCGCCTCCCCAGCTCTGATCTTCATCCTCACTCACCAGGGCAGCTGGCACAGCCTTGTCATTTCTCATAGCTCTGCCTCCAGCCCAGTTTCCATACTGCAGCCAAAATTGTTTGACTAAGACAAAGATTTGACCACTTCCTGCTTTGGAACCAAAGGGGGCTCCCATTGTGTCCAGGTTATTTATGGGTCACACACTTTCCCTGGCACTTGATATTATCCACCACCTTGTCCCAACCTACCTCGTGGTCTTACCCAACACACCATGCTGTATGATGGAAAAGGAATAGCATTTAACATTGGCCATGAGTTCAAGTCCTGAACCTTAAGTAGCTAAGCACCTTTGGGCAAGTTACTTAACTGACCTGAGCTTCAGTTTCTTCCTCTTTAAGAAGGGGCATTCAATGAGAGAAGAAGAAAGGCAAGCACTCAGCTCTAAGAATTTGGGTAAATGGCAGGGTGAAGGCAAAGAGGGAACACAGACACCAGTGCAGAACACCGTGTCACAACAAAGCACCTGGATGGATTTAAAGGGTTAGTCTGGAAGCCTGAATTAGGCTGTGCCTTGGGTAAAAATGTTCTGAAGTAAAAAGAGAAGAGGTGACCCTGCCTCAGGTATGGTGGGCATCCAGCTAGTCTCACCAATGAGATGCATTGAATTGTAGAATTTTTCTCATTCTGTAATGAGAAGTTCGTTAGTTCGTTAACAGAAGAAAAATGTTACTCTACCCATTAAGCATCTCTTCCTCATCTGCAAAATAGGAATAATAGTAGTAGTTACCTCACAGAGTTATTGTTATAGTTAAGTGACATAATCCATATAGATGCTTAGAAAATGCCTCCCCCCACCACCAATGAAAACAGCTCCAGAAATGTGCATAAGACATTTACATTTACAGTGTGAGTAGCCTGAAGCCCTTACCCACTCTCATGGTTCTCATGATTGAAACATGGTCAAAATCCGTACAGGGTCATAGACTTCTTGGCTATGGTAATAGGAAATATCTTCCCAAAACTGGACTCAACTTTCTCTCCATTTTTATTTATGACCCCCAAGAAGAAGTTGGCAATGTTTACACTCCTGAAAAACCAATAGAACTGTGACTGGCGTTTCATAACAGACAAGGCTTGTCTTGTGTGCCATTCCATGCCATTTCTGAGAGTTAAGTGTTACATCCTCCAAAGTATTGAAGCCTTAGATTGGGATGTGGGGATGATATATAGCTTGGGTCCTGGGAGACACAGGCTGCCCCATTGCATTCCATCCTCTTCCACCTGGTGCTGTGCTTATGAGCTCAGTAAATCCCTTTTCATTTTGAGGAAGCTAATTATAGTGCAAACAGTTTGAGAGTAGCCATATAGAACTGGTTCCCTAGCCAGGTTCACTTTCTACCAGCTGTATATAACCCAGGGTAGTTGAACCTCTCTGAACCTCAGCTTTCTGTCAGATAAGAATACCTAAATGTGGGACTCTTGTATGGGTTCAAGATGGCAATGCCTATAATGAATGCATCTTGCATGAAGTCTGGTGGATGCTCCTCAGTGAATCAATGGTAGCCAACAAACTTCATCTACCATGAAAACTTTCTCTCATCAGCCTAACAGTGCCCCAAATTTATAACTCTTCAGCCTTGGTGGATCCAATTTGGCCTAAGTCAAACGGGCCTTATGTTCTAGATCCTGGCGGAGTTTTCTTTATCTTGCCAGTGCACACGGTTCTTTCAACAGGATACAGTATTCTTGTAACAGGTTTATTCCTGCATCCAGAGCTTCGTTATGATTCAGTCATCACTCTAATTTGGCTCAGCTCATGAAGCATCTGTTCACTTAGCAGACCAGCCTCTTTTATAGATTAGTCTAAATGAGTTCTACTGTACTCATTGTTATCTCCCCCCTTCCTCTCCCAACCCAGCAAGTGCCTAAATAAACATTTGCTCAATATGGAGCAAGTCTTTGAATTGAAGGGGAAAAATGATCTATATTTTTCCCAAGACATTTTTCATTTAAAAAAATGCAAGCACCTGAAAAGAAAAACGACATCACTGCTGTTTTTTACAGCTCACTATCACAAGACCAGTTGGCTATCTGGGGGTTGAGGAATGCCGTTACCAGCTCATAGGTGGCACTCTGAGTTCAGAGGTCAAGAAGCATTTATTGATTACATATTTAGTTCCAGGTTCTGAGGAAAAGAGATGACTGATACAGACCATGCCTTTGTGGGGCATATATTCTCTTAGAGATAAGTGTATACGCAAGTGTCACGATGCCACTTTGAATTGGACTGAATTCATCCAGACTGTAACCCTTCCAGGCCATGAATAGCTAGAATCCACTAACTAGTCAGGTGTTTCAGGCTTCCAGGCACCACCTCTGTGTTCTGAAGGAAGAAAACCTGTATTCTGACCCCGCAACATCATCTGCTAGCTAAAGAGGCATTCGGTACAGTAATATCAATCCTGGTACAAATATTAGGGTTGTTTTCAAGATTAAACATGACAATATACCTAAAACACTTTGTAAACCATAAAATCTTGCATACACATTGGGGGTTTAGTAGTACTGATGTAGGCTTGTCCACATTACTTATTCTGAACCTTCTAGGTCTTCAGGAGGCTAGAAAGGGAACTGAAATCTAGAATGCAGAGAAAGCTGAAAAAGCTACCTGCTGACAAGCTGTGCTCCACCCAGGTCTGCAGAAAAGCTTGTCAGAACCAGGACCAAGCCTCTTTCCTTGTCTATCCCCAATTACCCGCCTTCAGTAGAACATACTTCTCTAAATTTGACTTAAATAAACATATACAATGAGTTGCCTCATGAAAATTTCTGCCAGGGGTTTCTCTCATTTTTCTGTATAAGAACACATTTTAGCCCTTATTATATGCCAGGAACTGTTTCAAGTACTTTGCATTTTTCAACATATGTAATTCTGCCAACAAGTATATCCCTGTTTAGAAGAAAAGACACCATGAAGATTGAATAACTGATCTCAGGTTATAGAGCTAGTACATGGCACAGCTGTGACTCAATCTCAGGCAGTCCAGTGGCAAGGGTAACAGTCTTAACCACCATGCTCCTGGTGTTGGCACTTGAGTGCCCCTTGTAAAGATATTCTCCTCTGTGTGTCTGAACTGACTTCATGTTAAAACTTTTAATGGCTTAGGGGCTTCCCTGGTGGTCCAGTGGCTGAGGTTCTGCGCTCCCAATGCAGGGGACCCAGGTTTGATCCCTGGAAACTAGATCCCACATACCGCAACTGAGAGTTTGCATGCCACAACTAAAGATCCTGCATGCCACAGCTAAAGATCCTGCACCGGCAACAAAGATCCCACATGCCACAACTAAGATACCGCGTACTGCAACTAAGACCCGGCACAGCCAAATAAATTAATAAATAAATATTTTTTTAAAAAACTATTTTTTTTGGCTGTGTTGGGTCTTCGTTGCTGAGCACAGGCTTTCTCTAGTTGCAGTGAGCGAGGGTTTACTCTTGGTTGTGGTGTACGGGCTTCTCACTGCAGTGGCTTCTCTTGTTGTGGGGCACGGGCTCTAGGCGTGCGGGCTTCAGTCATGGTTCACGAGCTTAGTTGCTCCAAGGCATATGGGATCTTCCCGTACCAGGGGTCGAACACATATCCCCTGCATTGGCAGGCAGATTCTTAACCACTGCACCAGCAGGGAAATCCCTTCAAAAAAAAAAAAAAAAAAAAACTTTTAATGACTTAACAACAATAGTCGAAAGAGCATAACATTCAAAGCCTTAAATAACTGTATTCAAACCCCAAGTCTGTGTGGGAGTATCACCCTTCCATAACTTTCCTGAGCCTCAACTTCATCTCTCTCCTTAGTTGTCTTCTAGCTGCCTCTCTATTTCACCTCCCATCACAGAGAAAAGTCTTGGGTTGTCTATAGTCTATCAACCCTCAAACTATGGGAAATTGCCATCTATCTACATTGGAGTGGCATTGCTGAAGAAATCTACAACCATTTCTTGATGCCAAAACTAGTGAGTGCTTTGCCGTTTTCATCTTATGTGACAGCCCTAAGGTAGTCAATATTCTTTTTTTTTTTTTTTAGCAGGGGGATTTGTTTGGTTTTATTATTGTGCCAATATTCTTGATAATGTCTTCCTTCTTGACGTTCTCTCCTGTCTTCAACTTCATGACCCCAGTCTCCCAACTTTCCTTCTCACACTCTGGATTATTTTTCTCCATCTCCTTTGCAGGCTCTTGCTTCTCTCCAACTTTTTGAATATTGGTGTCTTTCAGGGCTCCATTCTCTACCCTCTTTTCTTCTCACTATGCCTTCCTAGACAAGTTCATATACACCTCGGCTTCACCAAGGGCTGATAACACATAAATATCTCTATTTACCTTAGATTTCACACCTTATTCTAGACATATATGTCCAACTGTTCACTTGCTGTTTCATACTGGATGCTCTATGTGAACCTTAAATTCAACTTCTCCCTCAAAATTAATTTATCATTTTCCTCTTCCATCAAACTTGCTGTCTTCCCATAGGACTTAGTTAATCCACACTGCAAGCCAGAAGCCTGGAAGCAGTCCTAGATTTCTACATTTCCCCAACTTCCCTTATCTAGATACAGATATATCCATCTATGCTTTCCTCTTCATATCCACTTTCTAGGCCTTCATCACCTCCCATGAGGATTGTTTTAGGATTCAGGGGTTTCACATTCTCCAGTATCTCTACCACACAGCCAGCAGACTATAACACAAACATGTAATCATGTGTCATCACCTTGTTCAAAAAGCTTCAGTGGTATCCCATTGCCTATTCATTTGTAAACTTCTTTTCAGATCACCAAGGCCATTGGCAATCCGACCCTTGTTCTCTATTTTTTTTCTTGTGCCCTTTCTTCATCCTCCAAACTGTATTCTATATTATTTTAAAACTAAACCACAGGCAATCCCCAAAATGACCCATGCTCTCTTATGCACCTATGCCTTTGCATGTGTCATTTCTTCCTCTGCTCACCTTGCCAAACACCTAGAATGTGACAGGTAGGGTGTCCCTCTTGCCCACACAGCAAACTCTTATTCATCTTTCAAGTTATAAAATATCACCTCAGTGAAGATCTCCTTGATCTTCTCAGGCAAACTTAGATATTCTTCCTAGAATGGAATAATTCTTTGCATTGTTAGTTTTCCAGGAAACCGTGAGTTTCTTCAGAATAGGGACTCTCTTCCCACCTCTGCAGACCAACGCCTGGCAGAGCACCTGGCCCCATAGCCGGCATTTAAAAGATGTTTGTTGGATAAGAGTGAATAATTTAATGGGAAAAAATTTGTAAAGTTTTGCATGTATGCATGTGTGTGTGTGTGTACTCTGTAGGTGGACAGCATGTAGACCTGTGATGAGTACTTATTTTTTAGACTTGAGTTTTATAACCCCAAGCTTTAAGTATTTATTTCATTCAGGATATTTCAGTAATTATTATAAGCATATCAATATATATTGATCCCATGGCCAAAAAACTAGGTATAGTTTTCTGAAATAAACTTTAAAATGATTTTCCCTCAAATTGGGCATTAATGTATTACAACTTATTAAAGCACCTAAATAAAAATATTTTCTGGTATTAAACAACATTATATGCATTAAATAGCAGGTGAATACAAACAAAAACATATACAAATGTTAGATACCTTTCTTCTAACTGCTAAATTTTGTCCTGGTTCTCTTCTTTATATTCCCATGCATGAATACCAACTCTCCTTAATACTAGTAATTCTGATGTGTGAATAGCTTCGTGATTTCAATCCAGTTTGGCCTCAAAACTCTATTGGTCTCTTTCTTCTGGCCGAGAGTTTCTATTTTGATCAGATGCATTTTATGCTTTACAAATGCATAGAAAGGATATCCTTTATCAGATTTCCCATAACTTCATGATGAAATAGTTGGCCAATATGAGCCTTACCAATAATTATGATTTCCCCTGTTCCTGTCAGAGATTTTTAAGCTGGAACTGGTGATGTTACTAATTTAAAAATCATCCATATAATTATATACATCATAATTACATGTCACATATATATTAAGCATTGTATAATACAAAGTAATAAATTGTATATATAGTTTAAGAAGTATACAGCTGACCCTTGAACAACATGGGTTTGAATGGAACAGGTCCATTTATACGTGGATTTTTTCAGTAAATATGCACTCTAGTACTACAGGATCCACTATTAGTTGAATCGTGTATGCAGAACAACAGATAATGGATATGGAGGACTAATTGTAAAGTTAAACGGGAATTTTCAGCTGTGCTGAGGGCCGGTGCCCCCAACCCCTGCTTTGTTCAAGGGTTAACTGTATATGAAGACACTGATTCTCTTAGCATAGTTGATTCTCTTAGCATAGTTTAAACATCCAATTTGTTTACAAACCCAGTTCTAAATCACTCTTTTCTCAGTAAGAATTTCACATTGTGGTGAACTTAATGTAAATAAATTTTACTGAAATATTACATACATACAGAAAAATAAACCAATCGTAAGTCTACAGCTCATTAAATTTACAAAGGGAACACCACCAAGCTCAAGATACAGGACATGTAGACACCCAAAGGCCTCCCTTGTGCCTTACCCATCATTAGCCTCTGCCAAAGGTCACTATTTTTCTGACTTCATTCACCATGATGGTGTTGCTTTTAAACACCAAACACAGAATTTGAAAATGGTTCCAAACAGAGATAGAAAGGAAGGGGGTATAAGATTAAGTGACTTTTAAGTCCTTTCCAATCTTGAGATTCCATGATAAATGGTTTTTCCTACAAGTCACCTCCACATAATTTTGGTGTAGCCCTTTGAGTTTTCCTTCCCAACTATCATTTGGTTTCTTTTTAAATCTCTACTCTTCCTCTATCATTCCCCTCCATTTTCTATTCCACATATATTACTCAAAAAACTCAATATTATCAGGAACTGTGAAAGAAACTAAAAACCCATGGCACGTTGACAACACACTTGTAAAATTTGAATCATCAGAGTAATGCAGCAATGTCACAGAAAATTTGGACAGTAAAACCAAAAAATGTGCCCCAAAACCAACCATGCTAATAAAGGAGCACATCAGTTTTACAAAGTATTTACACACATGCAATTTGCAGTTATTTATAAAGGCATCATGTCCTTTCATATCATAAGCTTTTTTCCATGTAATAGCATAGTTAATATGATGATTAGCATCTGCATGGAATTACAGTAAGTGGATATAACACATTTTGTTTGAACAGCAATTCAGATGGCTTCCAATGTTTCATTAGTGTATATAAAGCTGTATTGAACATCTCTTTGTATATATCTGCATTCTGCATGTGGACTATTTACTTAGGACAGATTCCATATGTGTGAGGGTAGACATAGATGTTCATGTTCAAGGGAGCCCCCCAACACTTCCTGCTTTACTGGGTAAAGTAGAGGAGCAATGAATCCCCAAAAGTAGAGATTTGAATTTCATGAACTTTTCTGGCTTAAGAATCAGAAGGTAAATAAGCCATTTGTGCCTGGACCAGATCAATTAGTTAGGCATTCAGACATTTAACTTAGAAAATGGCTCAGGGCTAAACTCAGTATATTTGGGCTTCAGCCACCACTATACACCACTATACACTGAGGTGGTAATTTCTCTGTCCCCACTGGTTTGTAAAATAGCCATCCAACTGACTTACTGTGATTATTGCTGCAACTTGAGATTTTGGCAAAAATCTATTATGTGGAGTACAAGGCCTGAAAGGAAACGTTTAAACTTGTCGAAAATAAGTCTGGTCAGGAGGGAGAGAGAGAAAGTAAAAAAGGCAGAGATGTAGATGGGGAAAAGGAAGGAGACAAAAGATTTCTTTTGGAATTACAGAACTTGAACACTGGAACTCATTGTCCCGGAGATAATTTTAGTCTATTACCTCAGCTCTGAAACTCTGTTTTTTAAAATTTCTCAGATACTAAGCTAGAGGAAAACTAAATTTTATTAGCTGATTAATATAATATTATAAAATTAGGAATCACTTTTATTCTTGGCACTCAACTTTTATCTGATTAGCTTAATAGAAGTGGTTTATTTAGAGGAAAGAACTGGTATAATTAAAATTTAGAGAAAATGCAATGTTTACTGAAAATTTGAGGAATTATCTCTATGTGCAGACTATTTTATTGGTAAAATGTAACACTTGTCCTATGAACTATCCCTTATGTCTCGTAGTCCATTCCTGCACCATATAACTATTTTTGGAATAGGCCAATGGAGATGATAAGAGAAAGTACAGATGGTGATGAAACAGTTTAATGAAGTCTTGAAATACGAACAGAAGCTCACCAACTAAGTGAAACATTTATTTAATTAATCAATATTCATCAAATACCTCTAATAATCCAGATTATTATTAAGACTTTGGGTGGAAGGATATAAAACACAAATCCTCAAGGACAGAGGCATAGATCTGTAATTACAATAGACAGTCATCCCTCGATACCTGCAGGGGGATTCGTTCCAGGACACCCATGGTTACCCAAGTCCATGGATACTTGAGTCCCTTTTATAAAGTGGTGTAGGGGGTATGTATTATAATAAGAGGGGAAAAAGAGGAAAGAGAAAAGGAAGGAAAAGGAGCACTGTTTGGAGCACCCAGACAAGATGGAGAGTCAGGGAACACTTCCTGGAGGAGGTCTCACTTGAGGTCAGTCTTAATGATAAGTAGGCATTTGTCAGGTGAATTTGGAAATGGATAACAGGGTGGGGAGCCATATGGGTAGAAGAGGAAATAAGAAATAGCCTTTTGAAGAACCCGGGATTCCAATGGGAGGAAGTGAATGTGTTTGATGAGACAGCAGAGCCAGCAGGCACTACAAATCACAGTGCCTTGAATCTTAGTCTTTGCACTGTTGACTAAGAGTTGTCCTTGAACAGGGGACAACAAAGTCAGAGCTGAATGTTCGGTTGATCATTGTGAGTGCAGTGGGAGGATGTACTGGGAAGTATAGGACTAGAGGAAGTTAAGAACAGCGAGAAGGCTGCCCCTTCTGAAAAGGGGTCTCACACTGATTTTATAAAGGGCCAGGTAGTGAATGCTTTAGACTTCTCAGCCACACACTTTCTATTCAACTATCAGCTCTGCATTGTAGCACTAAATTAGCCATAGACAATATAGCAATGAATGAATCTAGCTGTGTTCTAATAGTGTTTTATTTCCAGACAGTGAAACCTGGATTTCATATCACTTTCACATGTCATGAAATAATACTTTTGAGTTTTTCCAACCATTTAAAAATGTGAAAAACATTCTACTTGTTCAGAGGCAACAGGATGGCAACTAATGTATGATAGTAGATGTGAGAAGGGAGCTAAATAGGTAGATTTGAAAAGCATGTAATACAGGACTCAGTGGTTGACTGGGTTTTGCTGGTCAATTAGGAGTGGTGTCAAGAATCGCTCTCAGTGTTGTGGCTTGAGACCCTGGGTGGAAGGTGGCCTCCGACCAGATAGAGGACACGGAATGGGAGAGGGGTGTGGACACTGGGAAATGCAGAGGTTGACAAATGCCTTCCTTTTGCTATAATTCAGGCTTCAGGAATTCTGGTATATGGAATCCTCCTTAGGAAAATATTTTGAATTTCATGTGCTTTGAGTAATTTTGTTGTTCTTAGTAAGTGCTTCCTTACATTTTGGGGCAGAAGAAATTTTTTCACTGTAGAAAATGGCCAAGAGAAATTAATGTTCATTACTAATATCAATCTTTTAAAATATATCACCTCCTTTGACATTTTCAGAAAACTGTCTCAAATAAGCCCCAAATGCAAATGTGACCCATATGCTAGTGCCATATATCTGGCTGTGTACACACTGCATTAAAAAACTCTCTCAAGCTAGAATTTTTTAATCATTCCTGCATGGAATGACTCTCATGAAATAATTAGGAGGTACACAAACTAATGATAAATGTTAGCTTTTTGAAATGGGTTTTGATGAAATTATCATAATCTGATTATGCAGCTTCAAAGAACCTTTCCCAAGCTTGTTTTTTCCTCATCTGATCCAATCTGCAACTGTCTGTGGCCAGAACAGCCTCTGCGTGAGGATTTATGATGAGGGTTTAGAACTGCCAGCAGAATCACTTCTCCCTAAATCATGAATATTCATAGAGGAGAACAGGGACTGGGGATGGCTTCCTGCCTCCTGAGCGACTCCTCTGGTCAAGGTCCCATTCTAACAAATAAAGGAAAAAGCAAGAAACATTAAAATTGGGAAATGAACTGCAGTTTTTCTTCAAGTATAGCAGAGCAGAGTAGTTTGGTAAGTAAAGATCATGGGTGGACATCTAAGAGACCCAGTTTTCCCTTTACCTAACTCTATACCTTGTTCAGGTTACTTAACTTCTCTAAGCAGATAAAAAATCACACCAACATGGACAGTGTATCACAGATAAAATACAACATAATAATAATAATATTTACTATTACTCTTGTTAATTTTATTACTGTTGTTTTACTAAAATCTCAGGGTGTAATTTCAGATAAACTCATTATAGGCAATGTTTTATATTAAACCTTAGAAAGTCACTAGAAGGTGGAATGACTCAATTATTTTTTGTGAATGTACTGTGCTGAAACTTGGCTTTTTCGCATGGTATTTTATAACAACCCTACAATGAATTAATAATCATCTACATTTTATAGATGAAGATAATAGAGTTCTAAGGGATTAGTACAGTAACGTCACTAGGATAGTCTGGGTTGGCTAGGCTCTGCTGTGATAATAAAAAAAATTACCCTCTGACTTGAATAGAATAAATGCTTTATTATTAATACTATTATTATTGAGGTATAATTGACAGGCAATATTATATTAGTTTCAGGTGCACAACATAATGATTCAATATTTGTATACTTTGTGAATGAGCACCAAAATGTCTAGTTAACATCTGTCACTATACATAGTTACAGAATTTTTCTAGTAAACTTTTAAGATCTACTTTCTTAGCAACTTTCAAATATACAATACAGCATTATTAACTATAGTCACCATGCTGTACATTACATCCCCATGACTTATTTATTTTACAGCTGGAGGTTTGTACCTTTTGACTCCTTTCACCCATTTTGTCTACTCCTCAACCCTGCCTGTGGCAACCACCAGGCTATTCTTAGTATCTATGAGCTTTTTATTTTCTTTGTAGGTTTCACATACAAGTGATATCATACAATATTTGCCTTGTTCTATCTGACTTACCACATTTAGAGTACTGCCATGTTGTCACAAATGGCAGGAGTTCATGCCTTTTTATAGCCAAATAATATTCTGTTGTGTATACATACCACATTTCCTTTATCTACTCATCCATCTATGGACACTTAGGTTATTTCCACATCTCGACTATTATAAATAATGCTGCAATGAACATTGGGATGCATATGTCTTTTCGAGTTAGTGATTTCATTTTCTTCAGGTAAATACCCAGAAATGGAATTACTGGATCATATGGTACTTTTATTTTTAATTTTTTGAGGAACATCCATACTGGTTTTCATTGTCACCATACCAATTTACATTCTTGCCAATGGTGCACAAGGGTTCCCTTTTCTCCATATCCTTGCCAACATTTGTTATTTCTTGTCTTTTTGATAATAGCCATTCTAAAAGGTGTGAGTTGATATCTCATTGTGGTTTTGATTTGCATTTCCCCGATGATTAGTGATACTGAGTATCTTTTCATGTGCCTATTGGCTATCCAAATGTCTTCCTTGGGAAAATGCGTACTCAAATCCTCTGACCATTTTTAATTTGATCCTTCATTTTTTTTCCCTATTGAGTGGTGTGAGTTATTTTTATATTTTGAATAGTAACCCTTTATCAGATATATGATTTGCAAATATTTTCTCCCATTCAGTAGGTTGCCTTTTCATTTTGTTGATTGTTTCCTTTGCTCGCAGAAGCTTTTTAGTTTGATGTAGTCCCACTTGTTTATTTTTGCCTTTGTTGCTAAAGGCTTTCTTATGATCACATAATTACCAAGAAGTACAATAACATGTTGCACTAGTATACTATTTCTAACTTTTTAAAGTGATGATGAGTTCAGTGATAGCACTTAATATGCAGAGCAACCCTCTGTGGTAAGTTGAACTGAAAAGATTATCCCCATTTGTTAGATGAGTAAGCTAAGGCAAAGAATCCTTTGCCTGGTATCACACACAGTTAATACCAAAGCAGGACCAAACTCATGGTTCCTGATTCTTGGGATTGTGATATGAATCCTATACACCACCATTTGCCTAAAATGTGTTAGTGGCACCAAAGAGAATATTTGGACCAAATATATTTAGGAAGTAGAAAATTGAAAAAATAAAATAAAAGGATTTTTGTTGTTGTTGTTTCAGGATCTCCCAAAAATCTAAAGATACCAGTGCATTATGAGTGTTTTAGGTGGAGCTGTACGTTTCTTTTCCAAATTTTTATGACTATAAAACCCTTTTCTACTGTCTCATAGTACACAGCACACCTTTAGGGACATACTGCCCATCATACCACCATCACTTTACAGAATATCAGCTACGCCACCCCCTTCATCTTTCTTCAAAATGAAATCTAGACAAAGAGCTCCTGCCTCCCGCAAATGCAGAGCTTCAAGTGAGGGATAGCCTTCAGTATTCTTTGATGAAGCAAAAGAATCAGCCTAGTTGGAGATTCCTTCTCACTTCTCCCTTCTCTCTCCTACACACTCACACACAGCAACACACAAATAAACAAGTCATGTTCATTTTCTAATCAGAATTCCACCCTAGAGGAGTATCATCATTCTGCTCTTCCCATGTCTGTGAAATGCAGGCCTCTGTACAAAGATAAAGGAAGTTTCTCTTCTCACCACAGATTGCCTGTCTTTCAAAACACATTTGGTAGTCCCTTCAGTCCATTACCAGAGTCTGAAAAGAAAACCGCATGGTAATGAAGAGCAGTCACCATGCACGCAGCACTGTAATCGTTAATGGCTGGGATTATGGGCCCCATTTTTCTCACGTTTGTTTGCAGATGCATTACTTTGATCTGCATTCCACACTGCGGTGCCCAGTGTCTGTGTTTGAGGCTGACATAATTTTCTACCTCATGTTTTACATTTCCAGGGGCTTCCTCTTTCTTTTCTGGCACCAAGGAGGGTCTGACTCAGTGGGAATAGTTGGGGCTCACTATTCCCATGCCACTGTGTCTACCCAGTCTGCTCCCTTGCCTGGTACAGACAGGCTCCCTCAGGCCAACATTATTAGCCACCAAATAATACTCACTAACCTCCAAAACACCATTGTCCTTTACATTGTATACTTCGTCAACCTTTTTAAACGTCTGCATCTAATACGAAATTATTTTAAGTCAACAGAGTCCATTCTTCATTAATTGATAAAGTAGCTAAGGCTAAAAGAAATGAAATAATTTGCCCACGTTCACTCAGCTGGTAAAAGCAGGTAGGGATTTGAACCCAGGTTTCTCTGACTTCAAAGTCACCCCCAAGAGGGACAGTGAAGTGCTGTGGCTAAGATCGTGGACATTGGAGTCAGGGTGCAAGACCCAGCAAAGCCATTGATTAACTGTGTCTCCTTGAGAAGTTTCCATACCTCTTTGCACCTAGTTTTCACACGGGTGAGAATGAAGATCCCTTCCAGTGCTGCTCGAGGGGTTAAGTGAGATATCACAGATATTAAATCTACTAAAGACCAACGTATTTGTTCCCTTCCTTTTTTTTTTAACATCTTTATTGGAGTATAATTGCTTTACAATGGTGTGTTAGTTTCTGCTGTATAACAAAGTGAATCAGCTATACATATACATATATCCCCATATCCCCTCCCTCTTGCATCTCCCTCCCACCCTCCCTAGCCCACCCCTCTAGGTCATCACAAAGCACTGAGCTGATCTCCCTGTGCTATGCAGCTACTTCTGACTATCTATTTTAAATTTGGTAGTGTATATATGTCCAGGCCACTCTCTCACTTCATCCCAGCTTACCCTTCCCCCTCCCCGTGTCCTCAAGTCCATTCTCTACATCTGTGTCTTTGTTCCTGTCCTGCCCCTAGGTTCTTCAGAAACACTTCTTTTTTTTTTTTTTTTTAGATTCCATATATATGTGTTAGCATACAGTATTCGTTTTTCTCTTTCTGACTTACTTCACTCTGTATGACAGACTCTAGGTCCATCCACCTCACTACAAATAACTCAATTGTGTTTCTTTTTATGGCTGAGTAATATTCCACTATATATATGTACCACATCTTCTTTATCCATTCATCTGTCGATGGACACTTAGTTTGCTTCCATGTCCTGGCTATAGTAAATAGAGCTGCAATGAACATTGTGGTACATGACTCTTTTTGAATTATGCTTTTCTCAGGGTATAGGCCCAGTATTAGGATTTCTGGGTCGTACGGTAGTTCTATTTTTAGTTTTTTAAGGAACCTCCATACTGTTCTCCATAGTGGCTGTACCAATTTACATTCCCACCAACAGTGCAAGAGGGTTCCCTTCTCTCCACACTCTCTCCAGCATTTATTGTTTGTAGATCCTTTGATGATGGCCATTCTGACTGGTGTCAGGTGACACCTCAATGTACTTTTGATTTGCATTTCTCTGATGATTAGTGATGTTGAGCATCCTATCATGTGTTTGTTGGCAATCTGTATATCTACTTTGGAGAAATGTCAATTTAGGTCTTCTTCCCATTTTTGGATTGGGTTGTTTGTTTTTTTGATATTGAGCTGCATGAGCTGCTTGTATATTTTGGAGATTTATCCTTTGTCAGTTACTTTGTTTGCAAATATTTTCTCCCATTCTGAGGGTTGTCTTTTTTGTCTTGTTTATGATTTCCTTTGCTGTGGAAAAGCTTTTAAGTTTTGTTAGGTCCCATTTGTTTATTTTTGGTTTTATTTCCATTTCTCTAGGAAGTGGGTCAAAAAGGATCTTGCTGTGATTTATGTCATAGAGTATTCTGCCTATGTTTTCCTCTAAGAGTTTTATAGTGTCCGGTCTTACATTTAGGTCTTTAATCCATTTTGAGTTTATTTTTGTGTATGGTGTTAGGGAGTGTTCTAATTTCATTTTATACATGTAGCTGTCCAGTTTCCCAGCACCACTTATTGAAGAGGCTGTCTTTTCTGCATTGTATATGCTTGCCTCCTTTATCAAAGATAAGATGACCATATGTGCATGAGTTTAGCTCTGGGCTTTCTATCCTGTTCCATTGATCTATATTTCTGTTTTTGTGCCATTGCCATACTGTCTTGATTACTGTAGCTTTGTAATATAGTCTGAACTCTGGGAGCCTGATTCCTCCAGCTCCGTTTTTCTTTCTCAAGATTGCTTTGGCTATTCGAGGTCTTTTGTGTCTCCATACAAATTGTGAAATTTTTTCTTCTAGTTCTGTGAAAAATGCCATTGGTAATTCATAGGGATTACATTGAATCTGTAAGTTGGTTTGGGTAGTATAGTCATTTCCACAATGTTGATTCTTCCAATCCAAGAACATGGTATATCTCTCTATCTGTTTCTATTATCTTTTATTTCTTTCATCAGTGTCTTATAGTTTTCTGCATACAGGTCTTTTGTCTCCTTAGGTAGCTTTATTCCTAGGTGTTTTTTCTTTTTGTCGCAGTGGTAACTGGGAGTGTTTTCTTAATTTCTCTTTCAGCTGTTTCATCATCAGTGTATAGGAATGCCAGAGATTTCTGTGCATTACTTTTGTATCCTGCAGCTTTACCAAATTCATTGCTTAGCTCTGGCAGTTTTCTGGTAGCATCTTTAGGATTCTCTATGTATAATATCATGTCATCTGCAAACAGTGACAGTTTTACTTCTTGTTTTCTGATTGGGATTCCATTTATTTATTTTTCTTCTCTGATTGCTCTGGCTAAAACTTCCAAACCTATGTTGAATAATAGCAGTGAGTGTGGGCAACCTTGTCTTGTTCTTGATCTTAGTGGAAATGGTTTCAGTTTCACCATGGAGAACGATGTTGGCTGTGGGTTTGTAATATATGTCCTTTATTATGTTGAGGTAAGTTCCCTCTATGCCTACTTTCTGGAGGGCTTTTATCATAAACTGGTGTTGAATTTTGTCAAAAGCTTCTTATGCATCTATTGAGATGATCATATGGTTTTTACCCTTCAGTTTGTTAATATGGTGTATCACATTGATTGATTTGCGTATATTGAAGAATCCTTGAATTATTGGAATAAAGCCCACATGATCATGGTGTATGATCCTTTTAATGTGCTGTTGGATTCTGTTTGCTAGTATTTTCTTGAGGATTTTTGCACCTATGTTCATTAGTGATACTGGCCTGTAGTTTTCTTTTTTTGTGATATCTTTGTCTGGTTTTGGTATCAGGATGATGGTAGCCTCATAGAATTAGTTTGGGAGTGTTCCTCCCTCTGCTATATTTTGGAAGAGTTTGAGAAGGATAGGTGTTAACTCTTCTCTAAATGTTTGATAGAATTCGCCTGTGAATCCATCTGGTCCTGGGCTTTTGTTTGTTGGAAGATTTTTAATCACAGTTTCAATTTCAGTGCTTGTGACTGGTCTGTTTATATTTTCTATTTCTTCCTGGTTCAGTCTCAAAAGGTTGTCCATTTCTTCTACGTTGTCCATTTTATTGGCGTTTAGTTGCTTGTAGTAATCTCTCATGATCCTTTGTATTTCTGCAGTGGCGGTTGTTACTTCTTCTTTTTTATTTGTAATTCTGTTCATTTGAGTTTTTTCCCTTTTTTTTTTTTTTGATGAGTCTGGCTAATGGTGTATCAATTTTGTCTATCTTCTCAATGAACCAGCTTTTAGTTTTATTGATCTTTGCTATCATTTTCTTCATTTCTTTTTCATTTATTTCTGATCTGATCTTTATGATTTCTTTCCTTCTGCTAACTTTGGGAGGTTTTTTGTTCTTCTTTCTCTAATTGCTTTAGGCATTAAGGTTAGGTTGTTTATTTGAGATTTTTCTGGTTTCTTGAGGTAGGATTTTATTGCTATAAACTTCCGTCTTAGAACTGCTTTTGCTGCATCCCATAGGTTTTGGTTCATCGTCTTTTCATTCTTATTTGTTTCTAGGTATTTTTTGATTCCCTCTTGATTTCTTCAGTGATATCTTGGTTTTTTAGTAGCGTATTTTTTAACCATTTGTATTTTTTTGCAGTTTGTATTTGTATTTTTTACAGTTTTTTTTTCCTGTAATTGATATCCAGTCTCATAGCATTGTGGTTGGAAAAGATACTTGATACGATTTCAATTTTATTAGATTTGCCAAGGCTTGATTTGTGACCCACGATATGATCTCTCCTGGAGAATGTTTCATGAGCACTTGAAAAGAGAGTGTATTCTGCTGTTTTGGATGGAATGCCCTATAAATATCAATTAAGTCCATTTTGTTTAATGTGTCATTTAAAGCTTGTGTTTCCTTATTTATTTTCATTTTGGATGATCTGTCCATTGGTAAAAGTGGGGTGTTAAATTCCCCTACTATTATTGTGTTAGTGTTGATTTCTCCTTTTATGGCTGTTAGCATTTGCCTTATGTATTGAGGTGCTCCTATGTTGGGTGCATAAATATTTACAATTGTTATATCTTCTTTTTGGATTGAACTCTTGATCATTATGTACTGTCCTTCTTTGTCTCTTGTAATAGTCTTTATTTTAAAGTCTATTTTGTCTGATATGAGAATTGCTACTCCAGGTTTCTTTTGATTTCCATTTGCATGAAATATCTTTTTCCATCCCCTCACTTTCAGTCTGTATGTGTCTCTAGGTCTGAAGTGGGTGTCTTGTAGACAGCATATATATGGGTCTTGTTTTTGTATCCATTCAGCCAGTCTACGTCTTTTGGTTGGAGCATTTAATCCATTTACATTTAAGGTAATTATCAATATGTATGTTCCTATTACCATTTTATCAATTGTTTTGGGTTTGTTATTGTAGGTCTTTTCCTTCTCTTGTGTTTCCTGCCTAGAGAATTTCCTTTAGCATTTGTAGTAAAGCTGGTTTGGTGGTGCTGAATTCTCTTAGCTTTTGCTTGTCTGTAAAGGATTTCATTCTTCCTCAAATCTGAATGAAATCCTTGCTTTGTAGAGTAATCTTGGTTGTAGGTTTTTCCCTTTCATCACTTTAAATATGTCCTGCCACACCCTTCTGCCTTGCAGAGTTTCTGCTGAGAAATCAGCTGTTAACCTAATGGGGATTCCCTTGTATGTTATTTGTTGCTTTTCTCTTCCTGCTTTTAATACTTTTTCTTTGTATTTAATTTTTGATAGTTTGATTAATATGTGTCTTGGTGTGTTTCTCCTTGGATTTATCCTGTTTGGGGCTCTCTGTGCTTCCTGGACTCGATTCACTATTTCCTTTCCCATATTAGGGAAGTTTTCAACTATAATCTCTTTAAATATTTTCTCAGTCCCTTTCTTTTTCTCTTCTTCTTCTGGACCCCTATAATTTGAATGTTGGTATGTTTAATGTTGTCCCAGAGGTCTCTGAGACTGTCCTCAATTCTTTTCATTCTTTTTTCTTTATTCTGCTCTGAGGTAGTTATTTCCACTGTTTTATCTTCCAGGTCACTTATCCATTCTTCTGCCTTAGTTATTCTGCTATTGATTACTTCTAGAGATTCTTTCATTTCATTTATTGTGTTGTTCATCATTGTTTGTTTGCTCTTTAGTTCTTCTAGGTCCTTGTTAACTGTTTCTTGTGTTTTCTCTATTGTATTTCCAAGAGTTTGCATCATCTTTACTATCATTACTCTGAATTCTTTTTCATGTAGACTGCCTATTTCCTCTTCATTTGTTTGGTCTGGTGAGTTTTAACTTTGCTCCTTCATCTGCTGTGTATTTCTCAGTGCTCTTATTTTGCTTAACTTACTGTGCTTGGGGTCTCCTTTTCACAGGCTGCAAGTTCATAGTTCACGTTGTTTTTGGTGTCTGCCCCCAGTGGGTAAGGTTGGTTCAGTGGGTTGTGTAGACTTCCTGGTGGAAGGGACTGGTGCCTGTGTTCTGGTGGATGAGGCTGCATCTTGTCTTTCTGCTGGGCAAGACCATGTCTGGTGGTGTGTTTTGGGGTGTCTGTGAACTTATGATTTTAGGCAGTCTCTCTGCTAATGTGTGGGGTTGTGTTCCTGTCTTGCTAGTTGTTTGGCATGGGGTGTCCAGCCACTGAGGCTTGCTGTTCATTGAGTGGAGCTGGGTCTTTGCGTTGAGATGGAGATTTCTTGGAGAGCCCTTGCCAACTGATATTACATGGGGCCTGGACGTCTCTGGTGGTCCAATGTCCTGAACTCAGCTCTCCCACCTCAGAGGCTCAGACCTGACACCTGACCAGAGCACCAAGACCATGTCAGCCACATGGCTCAGAAGAAAAGGGAGAAGAAAAGAGAAATAAAATAAAACATATTTATTAAAATTAAAAATTAAAAAAATATTTTTTAATAAAAAATATAAATAATAAATAAGAGAGCAACCAAACCAATAAACAAATCCACCAATGAAAACAAGTGCTAAAAACTATGCTAAGATAAACATAAAAATCAGAAACTAGTCATTTGCATACAGCAAACCCCAAGTCTACAGTTGCTCCCAAAGTCCACTGCCTCAATTTTAGGATTCAGGTATTCTACAGGGTACATCAAGTTGATTGTGGAGATTTAATCTGCTGCTCCTGAGGCTGCATGGAGAAATTTCCCTTTCTTTTCTTTGTTCGCGCAGTTCCTGGGGTTCAGCTTTGGATTTGGACCCGCCTCTGCATGTAGGTCACTCTCTGGCATCTGTTCTCTGCCCAGACAAGATGGGGTTAAAGGAGCGGCTGATTAGGGAGCTCTGGCTCACTCAGGCGGGGGGGAGGCAGCAGTACGGAATGCAGGGTGAGCCTGTGATGGCAGAGGCTGGCGTGGCCTTACAACAGCCTGAGGTGCGCCATGTCTTCTCCCGGGAAATTTGTCCCTGGATCACGGGACCCTTGCAGTGGCAGGCTGCACAGTCTCCCGGGAGCAGAGGTGTGGATAGTGACCTGTGCTTGCATACAGGATTCCTGACGGTTGTAGCAGCAGCCTTAGTGTTTCATGCGCATCTCCAGTGTCCGCACTGATAGCCACGGCTCACACCCATCTCTGAAGCTCTTTTAGGCGGTGTTCTGAATCTCCTCTCCTCACGCACCCTGAAACAATGGTCTCTTGCCTCTTTGGCAGTTCCAGACTTTTTCCCGGACTCCCTCCCAGCTAGATGTGGTGCACTAGCCCCCTTCAGGCTGTGTTCACGCCGCCAACCCCAGTCCTCTCCCTGGGATCTGACCTCCGAAGCCCAAGCTTCAGCTCCGAGACCCCACCTGCCCTGGTGGGTGAGCAGACAAGCCTCTCGGGCTGGTGAGTGGTGGTCGGCACTGATCCTCTGTGCGGGAATCTCTCCGCTTTGCCCTCTGCACCCCTATTGCTGTGCTCTCCTCTGTGGCTTCGAAGCTTCCCCCCACCCATCCCCCCATCTCTGCCAGTGAAGGGGCTTCCTAGTATGTGGAAACTTTTCCTCCTTCACAGCTCCCTCCCAGAGGTGCAGGTCCCGTCCCTATTCTTTTGTCTCTGTTTATTCTTTTTTCTTTTGCCCTACCCAGGTACATGGGGAGTTCTTGCCTTTGGGGAAGTCTGAGGTCTTCTGCCAGCATGCAGTAGGTGTTCTGTAGGAGTTGATGTATTTGTGGGGAGGAAGGTGATCTCCTCATCTTACTCTTCTGCCATCTTGAAGGTCCTCCTCCCTTCCTTTTTTATCATAATATAAATCTAAACTTGATATTGGGCTGATGGGCAATTTTTTTCCTGCTTCTTATGTTTCCATATTTACAAAATTTTAATATTGGCCATATGTGACTCAGTCCCCAGAAAAGTGTGTGTGTGTGTGTGTATGTGTGTGTATCTCCACTTGTTTATTCATTCATATAAAATAAAAATATAGCAATCAAAGAGGTCCCAACTAATAACAGGAGGAAAGGTAGGGGAATGATTCTGAGTTTTGGAATACTGAGCCTCTTTCCTCCTTCCTTTCCCTTCAAAGTGACAGTCTCAAACCCTCACCTTTTTAGAGACACTTTTGGGAGAACTGGAGCATATTCTTGGTGCTACGCTCCAGAGTGGAACTGTCAGAGGAGCTGAGTCCTTGGTCCCCTTATTCCCTGTGTGACCCCAAGCTATGCACCTCAACTGCCTGAGCTTTAGTTCCTGTATTGATAAAATGAGGATATTAGTAACTGTTTCAGAGGACTTGAGAGGATTAAATGAGTTATTGCAAGGATGAGCGCCAGACCAGCAGAAGTCATTATAACATGACCATTATTTCACTTACATTAAGACTAGAGGTCCCAGCTCAATGTGGCTTTTCAAGGCTGGCCTCACATTCTTTGAATACTGTCTTCCCACTGTGTTCTCAGCCGGAGTGGATGAAAAGCACGTTTTCCACTTTCCTCTAGAAACAAAAAAATTGCTGTATGCCACAGTCCCCTAAGGTCACCTGAGAGACTTTTATAACTTCTGTGCATTGAGCCCACACTCTGTGCATATGCTGTGGCTGTGCTGTGCCAGGAGTATTCACATCTAGTCCTAACAGCAACCCTGCAAGCTGGCTATTAGCACGATGGTTTTTTCAGGGGAGGAAACCAAGGCATTGCAAATTTAGGTAACATACCCAAGGTGAGATGCAGTCAGACTCGGGATGAAACCTCAGGGCTCTGTCCACAGAGCTTTGTTTTCTCCTGTTATGCCATTCTGCCTCTTTAGGAAAAGAAATGCAGAGGGAACTGCCACATGCCACCTGTCATTTCTCTAAATTTAGACATAAAAAAATAACCATCCGGGCTTCCCTGGTGGCGCAGTGGTTGAGAGTCCGCCTGCCGATGCAGGGGACACGGGTTCGTGCCCTGGTCCGGGAAGATCCCACATGCCACGGAGAGGCTGGGCCCGTGAGCCATGGCCGCTGAGCATGCGCGTCCGGAGCCTATGCTCCGCAACGGGAGAGGCCACAACAGTGAGAGGCCCGCGTACCGCAAAAAAAAAAAAAAAAACTATAAATAGGAGGAGAGAATGCAAGCTCTACTCCTCTGTGATTCTCTTCCATCCCTGTTCCAAGTGTCTTGAAGGGAGCCAGCCAAACAGGTAACAGAAGAATAACCATCAGAGATTCAGAGCTTAAAGTGATTCTACAGTGAATGAGTGGATGAAGGGATGGATTTCTTTCACAAATGTTTGTTTGTTAGAGATTTTCTGTGTGCAAAAATAAAATGTATGCTTCATAAATCTGATGCTCTGGGATCTCAGCATAAGCTGTATCCTAAAAGTTCAAGTCCATGTCCCAGGGCTCTCAATCCTTAGGCAAGTCACTCTGCCTCTCAGAGCTCAGGTTATTCACAGACGAGGCACTTTTCAGCCTCAGTGTTCTGAGAGTCAGCATTTATTTATTTGCAAGTTAATATCTTGTCTCTCTTGTCTGTTTCCCCCAAAGGGTACTCAGTGACAGAAAAACACAAGCACACAAGTGGAGAGGGTAAAGGAGGAATCAGCAACCATGCGGAGAAAGGGGAGATAATTGTACTAAAAACATGGATAAAATAATTACTATAATTGAGCAGTAAATAACATTGTAATTTATCTAGGCTTTTAATTAATTAGTCTGAAGTTGGTGCTTTAATGTCTGTCTGTTCCAGTTCTAATCTTGAATATCCATGATGAAGAGGATCTAGGGAAACCAGTCTTGGGCTAGAGCAGCAGGGAAGCAGGACGGAAGATGCTTCTTGTTATCACGAAATCTCTAAACCTATTCCAAATGTTAATTGAGTTCACACGTCCAAAAGAGTCAGAGGGAAAATCTGCGCTTACCCTATAGCTCTCAAACCACTGCCTTATTTGCAGAGGGACACTTCTCATAGAGGCCTGAGCGGAGTTTCTCTTGTCCACGGGTTGCCCTGTCTTACGTACATCTCCTTCCACCTTGGCTCAGCATTACTCGTGTTCCTTCACTCTCACCCGCTCTGGGCTCTGAGGTCAGAGACAGTGATGCCTGGTGCAATTTTGCAGATATTAAAAAAGAAATCCCTGCATGAAAAAATGGATAATAGCCAGAATTATATGATATAGTCAACCCCAATGGCACGTTTTATTAAGTCATTCATATCTTAGGCATTTCACAGACATTTATAGATCCTCACTACATGCCCAGCTCTGTGCTAGGCACAGGGGGCTCCCTGTCTAGCCAGACTGGTGAGAAGCCATCATTTGGAGAAGCCTTCTAGGTACTGTTGTAGAGCAGGGTTTCTCAACACCAGCACTGTTGACATTGGGGGATGGGTAATTCTATTGTGGGAAGCTGTTCCTGTGCAGTGTAGTATGTTCAACAGCATCCCTGAGCTCTAATCACTAAATGCCAATAGTTGTGACGTCAAAAATGTCTCCAAACATTGCCAGATGTCCTCAGGTGGCAAAATCTCCCCTGGCTGAGAACCACTGCAGTAGAGGAACCCAGAGGGCCCGCAGGCTCATGGAGTAAAGAGTAACGTGGTATCACCAGCTCCAGGTCAGAGCACAGCGTAGTGTTATGATCAAGACCACAGACAGAGCCAAACAGGCAGCACCTGTATCCTTGCCTTCCACTTTCTAGCTGTGTGACTTGGGATCAGTGACTTAACCTCTCTGTGCCTCAGTCTCCTTATATGTAAAATAGGGATAATGAGAGTACCTCCCTCCTGGCATTGTAAGGGTTATGATAGTACATTATGTTGGGTTATTTTGGTGCCCATCTTCCCTCTAGGCAGTGAACTTCTTGAGGACAAGAGCCTGTGATTTCATCTCTTTTTCTAGACACAGAACAGTTTTGCCTCCAAGTTTGCTTCAGCACTAGTAAGGGAGTGTGAAACATTGGATTCTTCTGAGTTTAAACCCTGGTCCTCTAACCTAATTGCTGAACCAAGTCAACCTCAGCACCTCTCAGCACCTCAGATTCTGCACCTACCAGTAAGGAGATAATAGCTATAAGGAATGACCAATAACCATTCAGAGTTGTTGAGAAGAATGATTGAATTAATCAATTGATATAAAAGTCTTTGTCCCCAAGTGTGGTCCCTCATATATTACCAAATATATGTCTGAATCTAAGAAAAGATGTCCTGCCAGGGCAGGAAAGAGGTGACTTCCATGTTCCATGTTGCCCAAGGGAGAGAGCTCATGCCCAGAGACAGTGTCTGTTCCATGGCAACCCTGTTGTCAAATGGAATATTGAATCCAACCCTCCCTGCACCAAGTAAGTAACACATATACACTGGGCTGAGGAGCAGGGTCTGATAGCAGTCCACAGTGATGTCCGTTGGGCCTCTTACCCAGCTGTGAGGGCCCTTAGTTAGCCCAGGGGACTTCGGTCCACTTCCCCCGCACCAAGGCATTTGAGCCATTCCACCTCAAAGCTTTCTTGCATCACCTGGACTTTGAATGTCCTCAGCCCAAATCATCAGCTGATTCACATTCTCAAAGCAAGAGTTCATCTCCCTAGAAGTTCCAAAACTGTCATCCTTTAAACTCCTGGTGGCGGGGCTTCCCTGGTGGCACAGTGGTTGAGAGTCCGCCTGCCGGTGCAGGGGACACGGGTTTGTGCCCCGGTCTGGGAAGATCCCACATACCGCGGAGCAGCTGGGCCCATGAGCCATGGCCGCTGGGCTTGCGCATCCGGAGCCTGTGCTCCGCAACGGGAGAGGCCACAACAGTGAGAGGCCCGCGTACCGCAAAAAAAAAGAAAAAAACTCCTGGTGGTAACCCATCACCCAACTTCAAGGCCCCCTCCAGAGATCCAGCCCCTGTCCACCTCTGTGGCCACTCTCCCCACCCCCACTCTTTCCCCACCTGTACCGCACCCTCCAGGCACAGGGAATCCTCCCAGAGCCTTTGCCCTCTCGAGTACTGATGATTTTGCACTTGCTGGAATGCCCCCTCCTTTGCCCACTCAGAAACTTTCCATCCTTAGCGCAGCTCGACTGTCACCTCCCCATGCGTGTTCACCAGGCAGGGTTAAAGGGCCTGTCCCAGGGGTTCTCTCTTGCATGCTACTCTCACCTCTGTTCTATTATGATCTCAGATGCTGAGTCATCTGCTGGATCTCAAGGGTCATGTCTGGACTTTCATGTTGAAAACTGAATCTGGGGACACCTCCTTGCCTCCAACTGTGGCACCGTGGTGCTGTCCCTGCTCTGCCCCTCATCAATGCCCTACGCCAGTGTCCTCAAATAAAAGGTATCCACTCCGGCCATCATGTGAACTGAGCAGTTTTTTTTTGTTTTGTTTTTGTTTTTTGCAGCACGTGGGCCTCTCACTGTTGTGGCCTCTCCCGTTGCGGAGCACAGGCTCCGGACGCACAGGCTCAGCAGCCATGGCTCACGGGCCCAGTCGCTCCGCGGCATGTGGGATCTTCCCGGACCGGGGCACGAACCCGTGTCCCCTGCATCGGCAGGCGGACTCTCAACCACTGTGCCACCAGGGAAGCCCGAAATGAGCAGTTTTATTTCAGCTTTGCAGAGGCTTGGGGCGAGGCCTCAACCCATCCTACAGCACACTGCCTTCACCTCCCCCCTGGCCTCCCTCTCTCCTCCTCTGTGCCTTCTGTCCTCTGCTCAGCAGATCAATCCTGCGCTTGTTTCATTCAGAGAAACTTCATCAACTTCGCCAAAACCTTGGGAACAGATGATATCCAATCTCCCCAGGACCCTCCTGCCATAGCAGTCTAATCAAAGCAAAACCCAACAGAGTGGATCTCTGTCTTGGAAAATCATTTGCCTGCTGCGAAGAGAATACGTTTTTCTCTGTCTCATTATACCCGTATTCTCAGTGACTGATATGGGACCTGACTTAAAATAGATGTTTATTGAATGCCTGAATGAATTGACCTCTGAGGTGATAAATGTGAAAGTGATTATAAACTGAAAAGAATGTGCAACATTAGTTATCATATCAATTCTATTATTTTATGACAATAGTTAATAAATAGCTGGATGCAAGCAGCCCTGCCATGGTTATCCCTTTATAAGAAGATGGGAGCCCAGGCAGGACATCTCGGGTTCCTCTGGTGGTCCCCCACTCTACTAAAGTAGACAATTGGTTAAGCACTTTGATGATAACAGGAGGTTTAAGGAAGGAAAAACTGACCCATTCAGGTCACCATGGAGTGACAGTCGCAGAGGATAGGGAGCCTTTGGTTCAAAGAACAAGAAGGCATTGTTTTGTTTCTGACTTAGTGACTTGTGAGGGACTGAGATCGGGAAGCAACACCAACCTGCAGTGGAAGGCTGTGGGTGCTGTAGAAGGAACAAAGGGATCAGGACCTGATTTCAGATGTGTCTTTGGGGAGTAAACTAACCTCTCTGTCCCTCAGTTTCATCATTAGTAAAATGAGGATGAGATGGCATCTCATTTTCCAGGAAACAGAATCCTGGAGCACCCAATGCTCTACCCCTCTCAAAGTCTTCCGTAGAGATCTAAGCACAGAGGACAAGTTCAGGCAAAGAAATCGTTATTAGTGTTGACACATGCCTCCAACTCTGTGTCCTGCTCTAGCTCTGGAGGGCGGGGCTGGATTATGTGTGAGGCATCACGATGACTCTGAGCTCTCCGCCTCAAGGCTTAGGCTAAAAAAAGTGGAAGGGGACTTCCCTGGTGGCGCAGTGGATGAGAGTCTGCCTGCCGATGCAGGGGGCACGGGTTCGTGTCCCGGTCCGGGAGGATCCCACATGCCACAGAGCAGCTGGACCCATGAGCCACGGCCACTGAGCCTGCGCGTCCGGAGCCTGTGCTCCACAACGGGAGAGGCCACAGCAGTGAGAGGCCCGCGTACCACAAAAAAAAAAAAGGAAGGAAGAAGTCACATGGGAGAGTAGAGAGGAGAGCTCTAAAGGCATGTTTTAAGGAAGAGCATGGATCCCAAGATATTCACTGCAAAGAGGAAGAGCCCTCCCTCGGAGAGAGCTGAGCTAGTCCCTTTGCCTGGCACAGCAAAGGTGTTCACAGCCAGCATTATGGTGATTTGGCCCATTTATGTCTCTGAGCTAACTGATCCTTCCATCAGGGGTAATAACATGGATTTCTCTCTCTCTCTCATGCTCTCACCCCCTCCTTCCTTCCCTCCCTCTGCCTCAGAGTCCAAATTCACCAAGAAAGGGAACATGAAGGAGTCACCAAGTCACTGTCCAATGTAGGGTGCCATGATGTTCAGTGCAGGCTTCCAGATTAACTTTCGTTGGGTCAGCCCGTCATCAGTGACCAGTCATCAGTGACCAGTCATCAGTGACCATCAGTGACCTGGCTGTGGCTGGGATGCAGAAAAATCATGATATAGTACAATTTCGTGCAAGAAGACTTCTAGATTGTAGTATGTATGCACAGGTTATCTTAAGTACAACTACCTAAAACAGAAAAAAAAAAAGTGTACACTTGGACCCTCCACTAGTCATATAGTAAACTGGGTACAAATTAAAAGATGGTACCCTGTAACTATTTACCAAAAACTTGTTGAACAAATTGTGCAAATCTCTGATAGCTATGGGGTGCCTGCTGCCCTCGGGAGCTGTGAAACGCAGTGTCTCTGAGTTTTAGGGATTTATATAACACCTTATGGTACATACAGTGATGATGCAATAGCAGTCAGCCTCACTCTGTTCCCGCTCATCCCAGCTCACCTGAGAGATTCTGAGGTATGCCACCGTGGAGACTTTAGCATAGTGGTTATGAGCATAGTCAGAGCCATGCAGATCTCATTTGAGTCCTGACTCTGCCACTTACTTACTACATTTACCATTGACCTTGATAAATTACTTAAATGTTCCAAATCTGTTTTCTTATCTGTAATACAGCAATTATAATAGTTCCTACCTTATAGGTATTATTGTGAGGTCGAAGTGGAATAATGCCTGCAAAGGACTTACTGCAGTGACCTGCACACACTGAGTGGTACAGGTGGAAGTGTCAGCAGCATTAGCCTAGCACCCTAGACCTATACATCTACCACTGAGGTTCTAAAGCAGTCATTGCTTGCCTTGCCTTGAAGACTGTAGCCCCAAATGCTTTCATGACAATAAAAGTTGGCATCAAGCCCTGGGATGCCAGGTTGTCCAACTAATCCCCATCTGGGTCCAGCCACTCAATGTTTCCATCTTCCCTTCCACATCGTCAACCTGAGCCTGCTTCTAATTGTTTTCCTGTGTTCCTTCATTTTCTTATTCTGCTTGACTTTGTGCAGACAGAATCCTCCACTGAGAATCTGGCTTGGCTGTAGGATAGGCTGTCCTTAACCGAGCACGTGCCAGATACTCTACTTGAATAATCTTGTTTAATACTCAAAACATCCCTTTATTGGTTTACCTGTTTTACAGAAGAGTACTCAGAGCTATAGAGGTGGTGAAAAATAACCTCCTAAGCTGTTCTGCTGTCATGAATACATAGCAGGTTCTCAACCTCACTGACCACTGCCCATTCTGCACTCCCAGCCTTTGGTAAACAACTCTGACAGTGATGATGATGGTGTGGATGCAGATGACAATAATTCTTTGTTATCTTCCTAATTATGTCAATTTTGCCACCTTACTGCTCACAAAGAAGGAATTTTCAAAAACAAAGACTTCTACAAAAAGAGGCAATTTTGGTGATGAGGCTAACATATATACCTTTCTCATCCCAAGCTCAGGAAGTACCTTAAGAAAGCATCCAAGTGACACCATGGCCCTCAGCCCTGTAACTATCTGGCCAGCAACTCTGCTCTGAAGCTCCTCCAGATTCTTGCTGTGTGATTTTGCCCTTTTCATCTCACCCTCTTGATGCTTATCTTGGAGAAATGAAAACTTTTGCTTCTCTGGTACTTTCTTATTTTTGCTCTCAGGTATGAAAGGTTCACTTACTACCTCTCTCCTCATTAAACTCATTATTGTCCTGAAAGAATTTGAGGCTGCAGTCTTCAAGACAATTATTACTGCAGAACCTCAGAGTTAGACATTTAGGTTGAGGCTTATTCTACTGCTATTCCCATTGGCACCACCTCTACTACAAACAGTACCATTCCCACTTTCAGTGAGATTCGTGGTGTTTCCTTTCATTTAAAACAAAACTTTCATAGGCTTCCAAAAGTCACATGGTCTACTGCTAAAGGCATGCCCATCAATAAATCATTGGATTACAAAAGATATGGTGTGTAGGGCTTCCCTGGTGGCACAGTGGTTGAGAGTCCACCTGCCGATGCAGGAGAAACGGGTTCGTGTCCCGGTCTGGGAAGTTCCCACATGCCGCGGAGCGGCTGGGCCTGTGAGCCATGGCCGCTGGGCCTGTGCGTCCGGAGCCTGTGCTCCACAACGGGAGAGGCCACAACAGTGAGAGGCCCACATACCACAAAAAAAAAAAAAAAGATATGGTGTGTATATATACAATGGAATATTACTCAGCCATAAAAAAGAATGAAATACTGCCATTTGCAGCAACATGGATGGACCTAGAGGATATTATGCTTAGTGAAATAAGTCATACAGGGAAAGACAAATACTGTATGATATCACTTTATGTGGACTCTAAAAAATACAAATGAATGTATATACCAAAGAGAAACAGACTCACAGATATAGAAAACAAATTTTTGGTAACAAAAGGAGAGAGAGAAATGGGGAGGGACAAATTCAGGGTATGGAATTAAGAGATACAAACTACTATATATAAAATAGATAAGCAACAAGGATATACTGTACAGCAAAGGAAAGTACACCCATTATCTTATAATTAACCAATGATGGAGTATAATCTGCAAATGTACTGAATCACTATCCTGTACACCTGAAACAATATTATAAATGAACTATACTTCAGTAAAAAATAAAACAAAACCAAACAAAGAGACGTACTTTTAAATTCCAGTCTAAGAACATCACTTGAAAAGATTCCGTCTGTTCATTCACTGACTCAACCTAAGGAATACACTTGAAAATTTTTATTATACTCCACAAATACTCATGGATCATTACAAGTGACAAGACCTATGCTAGGGAATATAAGACATAAATAAAAGACATAAATTGGACAAGATCCCAACCTCAAGTTGCACACATTCTAGCAAGCCACCAAATTGCAGAGATGAACAGAGGCTTATAAACAATACAGAAAAACTCTCTGATTTTCAATATTAGCAAGTTCACTGCAGAGAAGCAAATTAACTTGTCTCAGGCCACTTATATAATGGATGGTAGAGCCAGGACCAGAACCCAAGCTTAATATCTGTCTAAATTCTTCTGTGCAATCTCTCTCTAAAAATTTCTTTCAATATCCTAATCAGCTCAGCTCTGTATGATTTCACTTTTAGTACCTGTGTTGCCAAAGTGAGCACTGACTTGGCTTTTCATAAGCCACCTCCTCCAGGCAGCATCCCTCCCCATCCAGGACAGATGAGTGATCTTCATCAGTGCCCCTGGGACCCCGGGCTTCCCCTGTCATAGAACTCATCACATGGTTTAGGAGCTATCTGTCTCCCCATCTGACTATAATGTTCCTAAGGGCAGGGGCCAAATCATATTCATCTTTAGCTCTCCATTGCTTGTTAGTGAACTTGGCACAAAGGAAGTACTAAGTCATTTCTGCTGGATGAATAAAGCACATGGATGAAGTAAAGTCATACCAATCCTGAAACCCACTTTGTGCATGTGCACGTGTGTGTATATAAATATAATAAAGATATATGTATATACAGAGAGAGAGAACATATCCATAGATATCCATAGATAGATACTATCTAGATATAGGTATAGAGAAATGTCTACAGATTTATAGATAAATATCTTCCTGCTAGTAATGACTTTACTGACATGGTGATGGAGGGTCCAGATAAAAGAGCTCATCGTATAATGTCGTCAGTTGCAATAAGTATGTGTTCCAGCAGGATCAGGGTTGGTATTATTCCATCCATAGGATAAAAAAATAAGAGCTAAATAAAAAATGTTATAGCCACACCAGGAGGTTTATTTTTAACTTGCTCTGTTTATTTACATCCTGCATCTACTGTAAATGAAATGAAGTGAAGCCTCAAGATGCAAGACTTTGTATTTTATTCTTTCATTTTGCTTTCAAAATGAGGAAGAAAAAAAAGTGAGGGAAAAAAAGAGAGGCCAGATCTGAGATTATGTATGGCATTTTGATTCCAGCAACTTTACCTGTTATAATAATGATTAAGAAAAGACTAAGTTCGGAGATCAGAAGACCTGGGTTCTGTGTTTCACTCTGCTACCAATTTGCTTGATAACGAGCAGGGTATGAATTTCCTCTCTTAGGCCCTCAGTTTCTCAATCTGTCAAATGGACAGATGGGGGCATAGACTAGATCAGATACTTTCTAAATCCCTTATGAGCCCTAAATTTCTAAGCTCTCTTCAGTGCCTTCCTTTTTTAAATCTTTTTTTAATTGAAGTATGTTGATGTCCAATATTATAGTATAATATAGTGAGTCACAATTTTTAAAAGTTATACTCCATTTATAGTTATTATAGAATACTGGCTATATCACCTGTGTTGTACAATATATCGTTGCAGCTTATTTTATACACAGTAGTTTGTACCTCTTAATCCCCTATTCCTATAGTGCCCATCCCCCCTTCCCTCTCCCCACTGGTAACCACTAGTTTGTTCTCTATATCTGTGTCTGTTTCTTTTTTTTTGTTATATTCACTAATTTGTTATATTTTTTAGATTCCACATATAAGTGATACCATGAAGTATTTGCTTTCTCTATCTGACTTATTTCACTTAGCATAATACCCTTCAATCCATCCATGTTGCTGCAAATGGCAAAATTTCCTTCTTTTTTATGGCTGAGTAGTATTGCATTGTGAATGTGTGTGTGTGTGTGTGCGCACGTGTGTATGTATATATCACATCATCTTTATCCATTCATCTGTCAGTGGACATTTAGGTGGCTTCCATATCTTGGCAGTTGTAAATAATACTGCTATGAACATTGGGGTGCATGTATCTTTTTGAATTGGTGTTTTTGTTTTTGTTTTTCAGATATATACCCAAGAGTGGAAGTGCTGGGTCATATGGTAGTTCTAATTTTAGTTTTTTGAAAAATCTCCATACTGTTTTCCACAGTGGCTGCACCAATTTACATTCCCATCGGCAGTGTACAAGGGCTCTCTTTTCTTCACATCCTTGCCAACATTTGTTATTTGTGCTCTCTTTGATGACGGCCATTTTGACAGGTGTGAGGTGATGTCTCATTATGATTGTGATTTGCATTTCCCTGATGATTAGTGATGTTGAGCACCTTTTCTATGTGCCTGTTGGCCATCTGCATGTCCTCTCTGGAGAAATGTCTATTCAGGTCTTCTGCCCATTTTTTTTTTTTTTTTTGGCTGTGTTGGGTCTTCGTTTCTGTGCGTGGGCTTTCTTTATTTGCGGTGAGTGGGGGCCCCTCTTCATCGCGGTGCACGGGCCTCTCACTGTCGCAGCCTCTCTTGTCACGGAGCACAAGCTCCAGATGCACGGGCTCAGTAGTTGTGGCACACGGGCCTAGTTACTCTGCGGCATGTGGGATCTTCCCAGACCAGGGCTCGAACCCGTGTCCCCTGCATTGGCAGGCAGATTCTTAACCACTGAGCCACCAGGGAAGCCCTGCCCATTTTTAATCCATTTGTTTTTGGGGTTTTTTTTTGATATTTTTAATGAGTTGTTTATATATTTTGAATATTAATCCCTTATCAGTCATTATCATTTGCAAATATTTTCTCCTATTCAGTAGGTTGTCTTTTTGTCGATGGTTTCCTTTGCTGTGCAAAAGCTTTCAAATTTAATTAGGTCCCATTTATTTATTTTTGCTTCTATTTCCTTTGCTTTAGGAGACAGATCCAAAAAAATATTGCTATGATTTACGTTAAAGAGTGTTCTGCCTATATTTTCCTCTAGGAGTTTTATGGTTTCTGGTCTTACATTTAGGTCTTTAATCCATTTTGAGTTTATTTTTGTATGTGGTACTTGAGAATGTTATAATTTCATTCTTTCACATGTAGCTGTCCAGTTTTCCCACCACCACTAATTGAAGAGACTGTCTTTTCTCCATTGTATATTCTTGCCTCCTTTGTTGTAGATTAATTGACCATAAGCGCGTGGATTTAGTTCTGGGTTCTCTAGTCTGTTCCAATGCCTTCTCGAAGCTGGAATCACTGGGAGGCAGCAGCCCCTGAGGCCACCCGAGGGGCCAGTAATAATGCCTCTCTTGTTTCTGTTGTGGCCGTTGTGAGTAGCCTTAGAAGGAAAGTCCTCCTGGTTCCTTTGATCTGGTAAAATGAGCAACTTACTTTATTAAAAACAAAAATAGCTACCATTTATTTAGCCCTTCACTTATTGTCAGGCACTACACTAAGTACCTTTTATGCATTATTTTATTTAATCTTCAGAACTACCCCATGAGCTAAACTCTATTTTATTCCCATTGAAGGAGAATTATTCAAATGGGGAAATTAAGACTTGAAGAAGTTAAGTAACTTACCCAAACTCTCAAAGACAGTGTCCAAGCCAGGACTGGAACTCAGTGCTCACTGATGCCACAGCCCTTGCTCTCAACATTGCATTAAATTCTAGGTGTTTGAAGCTGAGTTATCTTTTTAGGGCTACATCTCCTAGCATGGGAACACTTTGTATGTATGTCTTATCCTGGGCAATAGAGGCTCACTCTTTTTTGCCTCCCATAGTTGGGAACCAGGACATGGAAGATGTGTATGCCAGGTTGAGAAGTTGGGATTTATCTTGACGGAAACAGGGAGCCTCCAGAGTTTCTTAAGATAGCCATATGTCAAGATTTTCTTCTACCTTTACCATTAACAGTGGTCTTCCCAAGAAAGCCATGGAGCTCTTCAACTCTCTACACCCCCATTTTGAGAAATATTGAATTGACTCCCCTTCTCCAGACAGCCCTTGTATTTCACCACCTCTGTCCCTTTGTTTATATTGTCTCCTTACGTGCTCATCCAAAGCCTACACAAGAGGCCTTCAAGGTCCTCCTCTGTCATCTTCCCCATGAGCCTACCTCTGCTTCACTGAGAAAAACTTACTTCACGGGCTTCCCGGGTGGCGCAGTGGTTGAGAGTCCGCCTGCCAATGCAGGGGATGCAGGTTCGTGCCCTGGTTTGGGAAGACCCCACGTGCCGTGGAGCCTGCATGTCCGGAGCCTGTGTTCCGCAATGGGAGAGGCCACAACAGTGAGAGGCCTGCGTACCGCAAAAAAAAAAAAAAAAAAACTTACTTCTCTCCTGGGTCCCCACAAAGAAAGAGGGAGAAAATGTTTCGGGTAGGTAGGAAGAAAACTAATCTTCCTCAGTACCTGTTACATGTTGAGCACTATGCCAGGTGCTTGCATTTACTGTACTTTCTTTAATTTTTTAACCACCCTGCAAATAGAAATTATCCCCATATGTGATATGAGACCCAGAGATGATACAATGTGTCCAGGACCATTGAGCCAAATTTACCAGTGGGTTCAAGATTCAAACATGGTTCCATTTGACTCCACACACATATGCCAATGTGTAAACCACACACATATCACATTACATCTACAGATACAATTCATTTCCACCATAACCTCGCAAGGGGAGTGCTTTATTATCTCTATCAATCAGACATGAAAACTTGGATCTGAGAGTTATCTTATCCAGACCTACTCAAGGTAGTAGATTCTATGACTAGTAGGACCAAGCAAGTCAGAAACTAGAAAAGGTTATACTTCTCCTGTTATATACCGGGATGGTATTGGGCATTAAACTCCATGAAGTCCCAGACATTTCCTAGTTTTCTGACCAGACTGTACATTTCTTGAGGGCATGTATGTGCCTCGTTTATCTTGTATCCAGGATATAAAAATCTTAGTAGCCCAATATTTAATACATAATATTCACTTAGTAAATATGAACTGGATTATGAAATGAAAAAAGGGATGCTTCATTCATCACTTTATGTTTGCATGGACTTTTAGGTTCTATGGAGTTTTTCTCAGTTAAAACTCATCAGATCACCTTTCAGGAGCTTCAATTTCCTGATCTGAATGGCAAAGGCAATACATTCCTGGGTTTCTGCTGGATTAATTGTGCAAAGTGAGTAAGTGCTGGTATATAGTAAATACTCAGCAAGCAACAGGTAATATGAGAATGTGATGAAAAGGATGATCAAATCCTCACAAATTAATGGCTCAGGCAAGCCCAGAGAGCACAGTCCGCATTTAGAGTGAGGGAAAGGGTCAGAAAGGCTGCCACTTGTAAAGTCTCCCTCCCTTCCCCCCCCCCACTCTCTCTCTCTCTCTCTCACACACACACACACACACACACGTCTGGAAAAGTTGAGTTGCCAACCCAGGATTTTTGACACACTGAGCTCCTTGCTCATCATTCCCCATGTGCTCACAGTACCTTCCACCCAGAAGGTGTGTTTGTTTGCAGTCTTGGGCTAAGGAATCCTGGTGAGGAAGGTGTATAGGGAAAAAAGAACCTCAAGCTGTGTGAACAAACCTAAGAATGCAACAAGTGAGCACTTCAGGAAGAGACCAGAAGGCCAGGGCTTCGCGTGGGAAGGGAATAAAGGCCCTGGGATGATGGAATACTGAAGACACTGGAAAGGCTTCATCCAGTCTTCACCTGGAAAGTTAGAAACTCTTCTCAAGAGTAGTAAGGAGGTCTCTTTGTGGGGATGGAAGAATACGGGGTATTGCCTCCTCTACCACTTGGCAATGGAATAAGGAGTGCCATTAGCTTGTTTTGACTTGCTGAATGCCTCTTCAAGCCTCCTGAAGGAATGGAAATGGGGACAAGGATGGTTAAAGCATATGGAGGGTTGAAATAAGTGTCTGTGGTTTAAGAGCTGCCCTGCAGTTTGGTCCTGCCATCAACTGGCTGTGTGCCTTTGAGCAAGTGACAGCTCCTTCTGAAAGTGATGGACAAGATCAGTGTTTCCTTGGAAGGAGTTGAGTGCCTCTGGCGGTGAGTGTGGATAATTTCAGATGTTAAAATCCCTTGACCCATATTAAATTCTCTTTTTTTTCTCCCCCTTTCGGATTATATCAAGGAGGAAGGCTCACTTTGGAGCTACTGTGATTTCAATACCCTTCTATCATGTGGGTACACCCCCTCCTTTGCTTTTTATTTTTTTAAATAAAGAAAGAACAGATATCAGGCTCAAGCTTCAAGCAACTCTATCTGTTGAGTAAGATAATTCTGCTGTTAACGTGTTTATCTTTCATGATAATTGCTTTTTCATTTATTGCAATGATATAACTTAAGTAACAGAAAGTGAGTCATTTTCAATATAATATTAGGTCAATATTATAGATGGAATTTGAATGAATGAAGTTTGGGAAACATGGTGCCAGGTGTTTTTTAAGAGCTTGCTGCTCTAAGTATGGTTTGCAAACATGCAGCTCCTGGAAGCTTGTTGGAAACGCACAAAATCAGGCTATTCCCCAGACCTACAGGGTTGAAATCTTCATTTGAACAGTATCCCTGGGTGATTCATGAGCACAGGAAAGTTTGCAAAACAGTACTCTAAAGGCCCTTCTAGTTCTTTCTAATTCTTCCTAAAATGATTCCATCACCATAAAAGAGTCTGAGGGTATCCCCTCACCCAGATTCCTTGTTCCCTTTCTATTTTGTTGAGTGTTCAAAGGAAAATAAATAAGTAAATGGAAATAAAATGGAACTAATTCTATTGTCGCTCTAGGGCACGGGCTTTTGGGTCTAGCCCCTTACTCTGCCACTTAGCAGTCATGTGTCCTTAAGAAATGCACTTCACCTGAGTTTCTTGATTTTAGCTTCATCTATAAAATGGGGGTTGTGATCCTTTATTTTCACTGTGATTGTAGTGCTCATGCACGCATGCGCGCACACACACACACACACACACACACACACACACACACACACATAAACACGTAGTTAGTTCTCATAGTACCTGGAAATGTAGCAGGTCCACAAATAGTCACAGAGTCACTTTCCTTCACTTCCCATCTATGCCAGCAGTTCTAGGCCTTTCACCTTGGTGGAAAGGAGCACATCCCTCCCATGCCAGCGAGGTGCCTTGAATCTCTAATTTGGGTTGGGAATGACAGATAATTTGGTTGACATCAAATCACAGTACTTTTGTGAGTGTGTGTCCCCGTTAGCAGATCAGCTCTCAAAGGGTCCTGGCACTTCGAGCACTTCTATCTTGTCTGCATCTGTCCAGGTTGCCAGTTCAGTAGGAACCAGTTTCTAGAGGAGGCTGGGCTTGGGTGAGCAGAGGAAAGGGCGGGAAGATGTACAGGACTGCTGGCTGCTTTCACACAGTTCTGGTGGCCCATCCTGCATTTCTTTTATCTTAGCCAGGACCCCGTGGGCCTGCAAACTGAGTCTTCATGCCTTTTTCTCTACTGCCTTGGGCATGAGGAGAGAGTAATAAAGAAAAAGTGAGGTTGGTAGTCACGGAGGCCTGAGTTCCCACCCTGGCTCCCATCCTGAGTTTCCATTTCTTGAGATCTTGGGCAAGTTACTTCAGCTTTCTCTGCATCTCTATTTCCTCAACTTGAAAAGCAGAGACTGTCATTTCGACTTCACCAGGATGTTATGAGGATTAAGTGAGACCCAGTCTGTAAACACAAACACTCCCAGCATGATGCCTGAGGCTTGAATGTCATGGTGAGGATTAAGGGAATGTGAGCAAAACACCTGGCCCTTGGGAGACACAGCACAGGTATTCATGCAGGCAACGTTGAGGTTAGCCCTTAATATTCAAGGAAGTTGAGCTCAAGCCTTACTTCCTCTGTGTGGCCTTTTATAATCCCTCCCCTTTGCTGGATCCTCATTTCCTAAACTTTTATACTTGTCATTCGCCAGCACAGAACCTCTCCTTTCCCTACACTCCCTCCCAAGGTGAGCTTCTGGAATCCCCTGTTTTAAATGCCATCTACAGCCAATGATTCCCAAATTAAAATCTCTAGCCTGGGACTCTCCATTGAACTCTAGACTCATAAATCCAAATGCTTGTGTAGTATCTCCACTTGGAAATTATAAAATCATCTTAGATTGACTGTATCCCAAACTGCACTCTAAGTCCTGCCTGCATCAGCACCAGAGGGGCTCTGCTGTCAGTCTTCCCCCTCCTCGGTGTCTCAGGCCGGAATCACTGGAGCCAACTTGGCTTGCCGCTTTCCTTCACACCCCACGTCCAGTCATCAGCAAATTCTGTTGTCTCAGTCTGCAAAGGACAGGTATTCCAGAGCTCAGCCACCTCTCACTATCCTAGTTCAAATCAGAATCATCTCTTTCTGACCTTGGTCCCCTATAACCTATCTACAAACCCAGTCGGGAAGGCCCTTTGAAAAAGTAATTCATTTCTGGAAATGCTGCCATTTGAAACTCTCAACATCAATCCAACTCAGAATAGAATCCAAAGTTTTCACCATGACCCACGAGGTCTTACATGGACCAGATCCCCCCATCCCTTTCCCCCCAGCTCCACACTGCCTTTCGGAGGTTGCCTCCTCCCACTTTCCGGCCCTTCTGGCCTCTGCATAGTGCTTTGAACATGCAAGCTCCGTCTCACTCAGGGCTTTTGATTTCCTCCTTGCTCTGCCTAGAATATTCTTCCTCCAGTTATCTGTATGGCCTGCTCCCACATGTCATTTCAATTTCTGCTCCAATGTAATGCAATTAAGAGACTTTCCATGACCACCTTATATAAAAGAGCACTACCACCTCCCCGCACTGGTGTTACCCTCCTTCCAGTAACATTTATCTCCACCCAGTATACTCTAGTCTCTCCATTAGAAGCTCCTTGACAGGAGAGACTTGGTACCTAGCATTGAATACCTAGTAGGTATTCAGTAAATATTTATTGAATGAATGAATTCTAATCCTGTTTTCCTCATCACATGAACACTTTGGCATTTATTACTCATAATTCTACTTCAGTTGTCTACAATTATAGAAAGGCTAATATGCATAAATTGCATTTGTATAGGATTCATAGTTTACCCAGCCTTTTTTGCAACAGTTATTGCAAGTATTACAACTATTACATTCATTGATCCTCATAACAACCCAGTGAGAGAAAGGGGTGTTCCACCATATTTATAGATGATGAAACTGAAGCCTACAGTAGTTAATTTTTTGTGTGTGTGCAGAAAATCACACATATAATATTGAAAAAATCAGGACTTGAACTCAGGTCTTATTAGTCTTGATCCAAGATTTTCTCTGTGAAAGGAAGATACCTTGTATTTACTGATTTACACTGTTGCTGCATTGATTCACCTTGAATAATATGTTTCTTTCCTGGATGAAAGGATCAGTTGTATATATTTCTTTGCCTAGGACAAAGTAAAACACATAATAGGAGCTCATGCAATAATTGTTGACTGCAAGTATGAATATACACACCCACACTCAAATGTCATGGAGGTGGTTCTTCCCATAATGTCTCACAGACTCTACCTGGGAGACTTTTATCACTTTGTAGCCACAACTTCAAGGAGGACTTAGTCCTCCAAGAAAAAATATGGTGGAAAATGGAAAAAGACAAGATAAGAAGGGAACAGACACAAAAAGATTAAACAGATAGGCAACTAAAAATATAAAAGAGTGCTCAAAGGGACGTAGCGAGTCCGGAGTTAATTGAGAAACATCCAGATCTGGGATACGGTTAAGAATTTGGGGTAGGATGAGGCAGTGCGAAGCATGAACAAGCCTTGTACCTGTAGACAAGTGGGTGTCACTCTCCTGACCAAGTAGCCAGTTTGGCTTGGACCAGAACAGTTCCCTGGAGAGCTGTGCCATAAGAAAATGCTGGCTGAGCCAAGCAGGGCATGCTTGTGTCCAGGGTGGGGCTCTATTCCCAGCAAGAGAGCTAGGGTGAAAGTTGGGAACTGAGCCAGAAGCCCAGCCATAGAGCTGAGGGTTTCCCTCATAAGCAGGTCAAGGGCACGCCAAGAAATGCCAGATCACACTCCTCAACATCCATCTCCCTCCCCCAACTCCAGATGGCTTCAGGAAAGACTGAGTAGGTCTGAGCCTACACTCTTTATCTCAGGGGAACCCTACAGAAAAGGCACCGGGCAGGCAGATAGAAGCCTGATTCACTCACCAAGAAGCCTGTCTGCCTCTAAGTCCTCCCTGCCTCCCTACCAGCTGCCATCCAATCTTCTCAATCAACATCCTTCCCTACGTAGCGCTATCAGTTTCCCAGGAGGCAGAGCAGCTCCTGCGTGGGCTCATGAGCTTGGCCAGAGCTGCGAGCATCCGCGTCCAGCAATCCGGTCACCAACAAATAACTTCCTGCAGTCCTATTTATCTTCAGTTCCAGCACAGCGGAAACGGGGTCTATAAATTGTAGTTGGGATTCAGGACTATTTTCTAGGTCAGGGGTGCGTTGCATGTCAATAGGGGAGCCAAGTCTCAGCGTGATCTTTTCTGCCCAGAGTCCATTTGTCTGCTGTAGCTTGCTCAGCGGGCAGCGGCCCCTAAGGTGAAGCCGGAGCCCGTAAACCTCCGCAGTGGACGGAACCGCAGAGATCAGAGACAAATGAAGGGCTGCTGAGCGGGTCCAGAGCTTCTTTTACAGGCTCTGAAAGCCTCTGCGTGCAGAGTCGAAGCTGAATTTTGCTAAAGGCAAATCTGGTGCTTATACTTGGCTTGGCGCTGTATTACAAGTATGTTTAAGGATCTGGTGTATAAATTGAACATCGTGGGCTTTCTGGCCCTACACAAACACAGAGGCAGCAAAATCAGAAGCTTCTGGGCTCAGAACTGGTTTTAAATCCCAGCTCTGCCTCTTACTGTGGGACTTAGGGAAATTGTTTAACCTGTTTTCTCATATGTAAAAGGACCCCCATGAGGTAACTTTTATTACATGGATAAAACAAGATGAATCAAAGTGTCTGATATTCAACAATGTGGGGCTTGTTTAAAATTAGAAATACTTGTGTGGAAATGACAAGAAGGATTAGACTGGCAGAATACCATGGGGATTTTAAAGGAGAAATTTGGAATCAGACCCAACCATGTGTGAATCTTAGTTTTTCCATTTATTGTACAGCAACCTTGAGTGTGTTGTTTACTTTTCCATGAATAGGGGATAATAGTGTTGCCCATGTCATAAAGTGGTTGATCTAACTAGAAGATGTGATGCCTTTAAGTACAAAGTGTGGGATCTTTTGCATAGTAAGACCTTAATAAACGTGAGATATTATTATATCTTTACTGGGTAACCAAACTCTTAAACTCAGTTTAATGAGACATATTTTAACAGGCTAACCCGTGTGCATGTAATTTACAGCTGTATATTTATTACTGGGGAAGAATAACATTAAAATAATCTTTGGTTGAATTGTTAATCCAGTTGGGTGGAACCTGGGTTTATTGGCTCTTTATTAGAAGTGTGGGTGCTACATGCTGTGATGGATACAAAGATGATAAGGAAGGAAAATAAAATTGATATACCAAGCACTGTGCTAAGAACTCTCAGACCATCTCATCTGAGCCTTTCATATAATTTATATTAGTTCTGGGAGGAAGAATAATTCACAGTCATTAGGGAAAGGTTGAAAAGAGAAAAAAATATTTTAAGAGAAACCACCCGTGTCATAACCACTGTTAGCGATTTGCTGTATTTCCCTTCTGTCCTTTTTTGGTGCAAAGTTCATGGTCTGTTTAAGCCTTGATTCCCTTATCTGTAAAATAAGAAGAACAGTCCCAACCCCCGGGTAGTTAGAAAACAAATGAGACCCTTTAAGAAAAGGATCTCAGTGCCAGGCATTTGGTAAAGGCTCAATAAATTGCCACATCCTTTAGATTCTATCCTATGTGACTGGTTTCACAGAGCTTTTAAAACGAGCATAGGCACAAGAATATGAAAACATGAGGTGGTCTTTCAGAGGGGTTGCAAAGCCCAGAGATAGATTTGGTGCATCTTTCTAGAGTGCCAGTTTACTCAAAGCGTTTTAGTGGGTGGTCAAAGGTATCATTTTTAAATTAAAAGTCATGTAATTCTTGGGATGCAAAATTCTTCCCAATTTTTTAAGATAAGAGACCACAAAGAAACATGGTACGTGTTTGTGGTAGGCCAGCTCAGACTACCATCCTGGCCCATGGGATGTGTTTCCTTTCCGTCATGATGGACTTTTCCATGGCAAAGTTCAAGAGGCACCGCTGAAGGATCCAGAGTTGTGGAGGGTTTTAAACAGAGAAACTAATGTGGTCTGTGTTAGGTGTTAGATCACTTTGGTGGTTATGTGGAAGATGGGTTGGAGGGAAGAAAAAGCCTGCTATGAAGCTAGTGCCATGGGCTGGGTAGTAAGTGGTGAGCGTGAGAACTAGGAAAAGGGCAGTGGGAATGATTGAGGAGAGGATGGAATTGGAATATTTTGAAGACAGAAAAATGAGAAATTCATTGTTGTTCACACGAGGAGAAAATTGGACGAGAAGAATCCTAAGATGATTCCTAGGTTCTCATTGGGTGAATGGTAGACCTGCAGGAACCATGGACTCATAAAACTGATGCAGATACACACAACTATTGGTAGTAAATAGTAGAGATCTAGCTGTTTTGCAGTGAAATTTCTCAGCCACCGTAATTGAAATGAAACTGAATTCTTAATATGTATTCCAAATAAATGAAAAGCCGAAGTTCCTCTTTCTTGAAATGATTCCTGTTTCCGTGGAAATCCTTTGAAGAATTGTACTGTCCTAGATAGGCCAGAAGTCAATAATTGCCTACGTTAATCACCAGCTCTTAGGTAAGGAGGAAAGTGTGTGGCTTTGGGGAATCCTTAGGCAAAGACGGCAAGTTCTCAGGGCCTCTGTGACAGTGTTTGCTCTTGCTGCAGAAATGAAAGCAGAGCCACATTTTGGGACCAGAGCCCATTGATGTGAGGGCATGTTTTCTCTTTGACAACATCAGGGCAAAAATTCAACATTCATAATGTAGTAATTAAGAGCTGAACAATTTACTCGAAACCAGTAAACTAGATGTTGGTAGTGTGATAGCTCCAGAATGAATCACAGGAAAAACTAACACTGTTCATTAGCTATAAAACTGGACTATGTAGTGAACACTGAACACATTTCCTCTGTTATGACTACAGTTTGGAAAAAGAATGTCCCCCCAAACCCACAGGCGTTTATCCAGAAATCCAGGGCACAACACCCCAATCCCCAGTGATGAGCTGTGTGACCAGGCACAAGTCACTCAACTAATTTGTGCCTCAGTTCCCAAATCTGACACTGGGCATAAGTTCTGTCAATAATGTAATTTCACATCTAAAAGATGACAGTCTGGTCTTCTCACACCAGGCACACAGTAGCCTTACAGAAAGCCTAATGTTGGATTCTTTCAAGATGTTCACCACTGTGACCACTCTGCAATCATGCTGGTCTGCTTTCCTGTAACACTCAGGTCACTGGGACAAGGGAAAGAAACTATCTGATGAAGCAGATGCATTGGGAAGTCTATCAAACATTATAAATCCACTTAGCAATCTCTGACAATCACAGATACCGTCAGAGTTCCATCACAATCAAAGATAAGTTCAGAGCCCGTCAAAATTACAGGTAGAAAGCAGATCGGAGGAAACATAAATGCTTTCCTTTTATCCTTTTGTGAGAACTCCCAAGGTTCCTTTGGTAGGTATGGACCATATTTGTATACTGCATTCTTTTAATTCACCATCTTGCTTTGAAGCTCCCAAGAGTGTACCTCTTTTGGAACCCAGGTTCTCTGTATATCTGGAAAGTACCCTGTTTGACCATTCACTAGGTGATCCAAGCTGTGCAGCTAAGGTTAAAAGGCAGGCAAGTGCCACCAGTACATGAGTCAAGGAAAGAGACTCATGCATGAGTCAAGATCACTGAGAACAGAAAACATGCACAGCTAGCTGAGATGGTATAATGTTTACTTACAGCAGCAGGAGAGAAGGAATGCACACAGTCCAGTCTCTTGCAACGTGTTGGTCCCCCATGGCCAGCAGATCCACTCCTCAGCCAACACAGGAGATGTAGCTACACACAGCCCACTTCACACAGCCGTAGAAAGACCTCAACTCCACCCCTGTGGGGTCTGAAATACAGAAAGCTGGGGGCGTGCCTGAGGGCCAAGTGACACATGCACTTAAGCAGAACAAAGGAGAACATATCAAGTTTGAAGCAGGGACAGACATTCTCACACAAGGCAGAAGCCCAGCACAGGCTGTGTGGGGCTCTTATCTCTTGGTTAGGAGTGTCCCAGACCCAAGGCCCATTCTTATGCAGCTGAGTGGGCGTTGAAAGGCTGCACGCATGAGACCACCTTTCCCAACATACCCTAAGATCCTACTAGATCTTTTCTACCTTCCCACAAGTAACGCTCAACAAAACTCAGACAGATACAAGATGAGAGCCCTATCTCTCTGGGCTTTGCTCTTCATTCCTGTTCATTGAAAAAGACAGCACTGAAGTCTGGAGTCCTGAAGAAGGGTCCTAAGACAGAACTGCACTGGGCCTCTGCCCTAGAGCATATTCCCTGTGGGTTGCTCTGAGAATTATGTACATAAATACTGTGTTTGGTACCAGTGCTTAACCCAGAGTCAGGGTCAACATATGACATTTATGGAGGTTGTCAGTATTAAAGATTAGATGTTGTAAGGCTAGACAGATGAGTGAGGCTTGGCCCTGCTTCAGGGAACTCAGTCTAGTGGGAGAGACTGGCTAATAAGTGACTAAAACAGAGGGAGGACTAAAACAGTTTTACACACACAGAAGCAGGGAAAAGCATTCAACTGAAAATGGGTGTGTTTCAATAGATGGAGCTTGAGTGTTGAGCTTTTCTAACCAGACGAAACAGCATGAACAGAGACACTGATGAGCCTGTGGATGTAGTGCTGTGAAAAAGTCAGAAGCCCCTTGTAACTGGAGCATGAAGAAATGTAAAGAAATGGTGAAGGAGAGGGTAGGCGGGCCCAATCCTGGAGTGCCTGAAACACCAAACACCAGACTAAAAGTCTACCATGTCACGAAGAGCCCTTGAGTTTTGGGGAGGAGGGTGAGGGTGTGACCCAGGGAGGTGAATGTAGGTAGAGGTCTCCCTTCAAGATTCCTTGGGGTCATCTTCAAACCTCCCTACTTAGCTCCTCGAATAATCTGCCAGCCTCCCTGCTGGAGTTCTCTTAGCCCAAATAGCACATAGTGTGTGCACAAGAAATATTTATTGAATAAATAGTTGAATAATCATCATTATCTTTTTTTCTCCTCGGTACATCAGGAAGAAAGAGTATCCCATATGCATTAAGTGGTTGGTTTGGGACCGAGAAGGGCGAATTCCAGTTCCAGCTCTGAGGTCTACATCTGCTGTGAGGTCACCTAACCTACCTGGGTCCATTAGCTCTCAGAAATGGAGGAAATAAAGACAACTTACCTGTGAGAGTTTTAGAGTGAGGAAACTAATTAAAATTTGTTTGCAAAATCTAAGGGAAAACACTAAAAGCCAGTTCTCAGGATCCAAGGTCAGATACATGTATATATATATAAGCGTGTGTATAAGTGTGCATATGTATATCAGTCTGGTTGAGATGGCCTAGACTTCTCACCTCATCTGTTTTTGCGCCTGCTCTCTAAGAGAGGGGAGGGAAAGACGCCCTTCTAATGTGTTTCTTGTGTGCTTTTAAATATTTTATGTATCAAATAACCTGCATTTATTTAGCAATAACTAATTTGTCTCATTATTTTTTGTTAATCAAAGGAACATATCAACCAATCAGAATTTATGATGTGCCAGCAATAAATTACCACACATTAATTTGATATATTCCAGCCAAAAGCAAAGCAATTGGTCATTTTAACTAACCTTAATATGAGTAATTCTATTATTTGTTAGCCTTTTTAGAACGTAGAAAATAATTTTCAGTTCCCATTACCGTCTTTTTTTTTTTTTTTTTTTTTTTTTCTTTTTGCGGTATGCGGGCCTCTCACTGTTGTGGCCTCTCCCGTTGCGGAGCACAGGCTCCGGATGCGCAGGCCCAGCGGCCATGGCTCACGGGCCCAGCCGCTCCGCGGCATATGGGATCCTCCCAGACCGGGGCACGAACCCGTATCCCCTGCATCGGCAGGCGGACTCTCAACCACTGCGCCACCAGGGAGGCCCCCATTACCGTCTTTAAAAGTTCTAATGTATCTTGGAATTCTCAGTTGAGTGTCAACAGTAAAGGGCTCAGCCATTCTACTTGTACACAATAGAAGAGAAAGGAACAACCAATTCAACATTGCCACACTTAGCTGAATGTTTTAGTAATAAACAGTGTGCCTCTGCCTTGAAGAACTTAGTGATTTGTTCATTCATTAGGCAAATACTTCTTGTGCATCTGTTGAATGTCAAGTGCTGTGTGCTAGGCACTAGATATCAGAGATAGAAGATGTTCTTTCTATTGTTTAGTGCAATAGTTCCAAACTTCATTCACACAACACAACCAAAGAACATAAAGCACTCTTATCAGCATCACAGACTTCTTAAAACAATAACTCTTGTAGCAGGAACAGAGGGAGAGGTAGCACCCCGTCAGGGAATCTCAACAGTGGATTGAGAGAAGAATGGCTCAATTAATTTGTGAAAGTACCCGTACCGCACAGACATATATAATCACCTGAGGTGATTCTGATATGGCCCCAGCATGACAAAGAATCACCAGTTCAGTGTGAAAGATGGTCATAGAAGGACTTTTCCAAGGACATTTGAAATTAATGGGGAGACTAGAAGGGCAGGGTCACTATAATCCAGAAGAAAGGTTCTGTGTCTCTGGCTTATGAGAGTAGGCATGAAAAGGAAAGGACAAATATGAAAGACATTTCTGAGGTAGGATGGAAATAATTTGGGACATGAACGTAGAAGAAAAGAAGGTGGTTTAAAGCCTCGATGTCTGGGAGTTTGATCAGAATTGGGAGTTGCCTTGATCAGGATCCAGATTGGGAGCTTGGGAGAAGGAAGAGAGAGAGGAGGAGATGATGCGTCAATTTTTAGATGTGTTCTGTGATGTAATGGACCTGTCATTTTCTGAGCATGGTTTTTCAAGGCAGAATCAAATCACGATTCTGACTCTACTGTCTGAGTCCTTGAGCAATGTACTCTGCATCCAGCATTCAGATAATGTTCCTTATCCATAAAGTGGGGTCTATAGGTTTTGCCCTGCAAGGGTTCCTATATGCAAGGGTATAACAAGCTTCCACATAGCAACTGCTCAGCAGACATCTCTTCCCTCCCCCTTGTTACTGTCTTTCTAGATAAGCATGCTTAGAGAATTAACCAATATCTACATGGTTGTACTCCACCAAGACTTCTTGAACTCCTGGCAATTCCCAGCCAGACTTCAGAAAAAGCACCATGTTGTTCATATCTTTGTCTCCAGTCTCTATCCAGCTTCTCTCACAGGAATCACCTGATTGCCCAGCAAGGAATAAGTTATTAAATATCCCCAAAGTTATTTTTTATTATTCCTTTTGGTGCATTTATGGACCTGTCAAAGACAAATGTACCTTCTGCCATTCCAGTCACTAGGAATGTGTCTGAGTTTTGATGGGCTGTTCCAGTAAGTTACCTGCTGTGTCCACTTCCAAATGAGGCCTTGTTGACATAGCTGTTGAATTAAAGAATTTCAAACACCAAACCTAATCCAGGTGGGCTGCAAAGAAACTGGAGAGAAAGGTGTCAGAAGAGTGTTTCTGCAATGACCATATCTGAGGACTTGACAAGAAATAACTATAGGGCTTTGACTTTGAAATTCAGAAGTTTATTGAGATAAGATGAAGTGAGGCAGATCACCTGCTTCATTTTTCCAGTCATCTCCTGCTTTCTCTTGCTCCGTGTCAGCTCAAATATTTCCAACAGTAATGCTATGCTCCTCCTTACACCTTCTTTTTTTTTAAGTTGAAATATAGTTGATGCACAGCATTACATGTTACAGGTATACAATATAGTGAGTCACAATTTTTAAAGTTTATACTCCATTTATAGTTATTATAAAATATTTGCTACATTCCCTGTGTTATACTATATATCCTTGTAGCTTATTTTATACATAATAGTTTTTACCTCTTAATCCTCTACCACCTTATTGCTCTTCCCCCTTCCCTCTCCCCACTGGTAACCACTGATTTGTTCTCTATATCTGTGCGTCCTTACAACTTCTTTTAGTTACATCATAGGTGTTTGGGCTGGATAGTTAAGAAGTTGGTTGTTATTTATATGCAAAAAAATTGGGAATTTAAAATTGGATTTGGAACTAAATTAGCTTTTCAACTTATTCCCTGCTTGCCCTGGAGCAAGTCACAAAGTCCGCAAGATGAATGGTGTGTTAGCTTTCTCATCTGCAAACTAGGAATAATAACCAAGTCTACTCCCTGAGGTGAGCATACTTGTTATCATACAGTTGTCATACCTATATGATGCTTTATCTATAACTATATCTTAGGTTTCATTCATAATATTTTATGTGGTGCTTACTTTCTAATTTTCTTGATCAAATCTGGTAGTTCTATTTTATTGATCTTTTTAAGAACTAACTTTGTCTTTCTTATTTTCTTTTCTGGAATATTGTCTTGTCTCATTTCTATCTTTACACTTTCTGATTTTTTTCTACTGTACTTCTCCTAACTTCTAAGGTAGATAGGTAGCTAGTTAATTTTAAGCCTTCTTTTCTAATGTAAATATCTGAGGCCAAAACTATCCCTGTAGTACCAACCTGCAAAATTTTATACATAAGATTTTAATTATTTGTCAATTCTCAATATATATATTATGTGTTTTATATATTTAAAATTTTTTTTCATTTTATCGTCTTTGTCCCATGAGTTATTTAGGAGTGTTCAATTTTTAAATTTCAAATATATGGGGATTTTATGTTTATATACTTCCTTATTGACTTTTTTTTTTCTTTTTTTTTTTTTTAATTTTATTTTATTTTTTTGCTTTATAACAAATTTAATCAGTTATACATATACATATGTTTCCATATCCCCTCCCTTTTGCGTCTCCCTCCCACCCTCCCTATCCCACCCCTCCAGGTGGTCACAAAGTACCGAGCTGATCTCCCTGTGCTATGCGGCTGCTTCCCACTAGCTATCTACCTCACGTTTGGTAGTGTATATATGTCCATGCCGCTCTTTCACTTTGTCACAGCTTACCCTTCCCCCTCCCCATATCCTCAAGTCCATTCTCTAGTAGGTCTGTGTCTTTATTCCTGTCTTACCCCTATGTTCTTCATGACATTTTTTTTTCTTAAATTCCATATATATGTGTTAGCATACAGTATTTGTCTTTCTCTTTCTGACTTACTTCACTCTGTATGACAGACTCTAGGTCTATCCACCTCATTACAAATAGCTCAATTTCATTTCTTTTTATGGCTGAGTAATATTCCATTGTATATATGTGCCACATCTTCTTTATCCATTCATCCGATGATGGACACTTAGGTTGTTTCCATCTCCGGGCTATTGTAAATAGGGCTGCTATGAACATTTTGGTACATGTCTCTTTTTGAATTATGGTTTTCTCAGGGTATATGCCCAGTAGTGGGATTGCTGGGTCATATGGTAGTTCTATTTGTAGTTTTTTAAGGAACCTCCATACCGTTCTCCATAGCGGCTGTACCAATTCACATTCCCACCAGCAGTGCAAGAGTGTTCCCTTTTTTCCACACCCTCTCCAGCATTTATTGTTTCTAGATTTTTTGATGATGGCCATTCTGACTGGTGTGAGATGATATCTCATTGTAGTTTTGATTTGCATTTCTCTAATGAGTAAAGATGTTGAGCATCCTTTCATGTGTTTGTTGGCAGTCTGTATATCTTCTGTGGAGAAATGTCTATTTAGGTCTTCTGCCCATTTTTGGATTGGGTTGTTTGTTTTTTTGTTATTGAGCTGCATGAGCTGCTTATAAATTTTGGAGATTAATCCTTTGTCAGTTGCTTCATTTGCAAATATTTTCTCCCATTCTGAGGGTTGTCTTTTGGTCTTGTTTATGGTTTCCTTTGCTGTGCAAAAGCTTTGAAGTTTCATTAGGTCCCATGTGTTTATTTTTGTCTTTATTTCCATTTCTCTAGGAGGTGGGTCCAAAAGGATCTTGCTGTGATTTATGTCATAGAGTGTTCTGCCTATGTGTTCCTCTAAGAGTTTGATAGTGTCTGGCCTTACATTTAGGTCTTTAATCCATTTTGAGCTTATTTTTGTGTATGGTGCTAGGGAGTGGTCTAATCTCATACTTTTACATGTCCCTATCCAGTTTTCCCAGCACCACTTATTGAAGAGACTGTCCTTTCTCCACTGTACATTCCTGCCTCCTTTATCAAAGATAAGGTGACCATATGTCCGTGGGTTTAACTCTGGGCTTTCTATCCTGTTCCATTGATCTATCTTTCTGTTTTTGTGCCAGTACCATACTGTCTTGATTACTGTAGCTTTGTAGTATAGTCTGAAGTCAGGGAGCCTGATTCCTCCAGCTCCATTTTTCGTTCTCAAGATTGCTTTGGCTATTCGGGGTCTTTTGTGTTTCCATACAAATTGTGAAATTTTTTGTTCTAGTTCTGTGAAAAATGCCAGTGGTAGTTTGATAGGGATTGCATTGAACCTGTAGATTGCTTTGGGTAGTAGAGTCATTTTCACAATGTTGATTCTTCCAATCCAGGAACATGGTACATCTCTCCATCTATTTGTATCATCTTTAATTTCTTTCATCAGTGTCTTATAATTTTCTGCATACAGGTCTTTTGTCTCCTTAGGTAGGTTTATTCCTAGATATTTTATTCTTTTTGTTGCAATGGTAAATGGGAGTGTTTCCTTGATTTCACTTTCAGATTTTTCATCATCAGTATATAGGAATGCCAGAGATTTCTGTGCATTAATTTTGTATCCTGCAACTTTACCAAATTCATTGATTAACTCTAGTAGTTTTCTGGTAGCATCTTTAGGATTCTCTATGTATAGTATCATGTCATCTGCAAACAGTGACAGCTTTACTTCTTCTTTTCCAATTTGGATTCCTTTTATTTCCTTTTCTTCTCTGATTGCTGTGGCTAAAACTTCCAAAACTAGGTTGAATAAGAGTGGTGAAAGTGGGCAACCTTGTCTAGTTCCTGATCTTAGTGGAAATGATTTCAGTTTTTCACCATTGAGGACGATGCTGGCTGTGGGTTTGTCATATATGGCCTTTATTATGTTGAGGAAAGTTCCCTCTATGCCTACTTTCTGCAGGGTTTTTATCATAAATGGGTGTTGAATTTTGTCGAAAGCTTTCTCTGCATCTATTGAGATGATCATATGGTTTTTCTCCTTCAGTTTGTTAATATGGTGTATCACGTTGATTGATTTGCGTATATTGAAGAATCCTTGCATTCCTGGAATAAACCCCACTTGATCATGGTGTATGATCCTTTTAATGTGCTGTTGGATTCTGTTTGCTAGTAGTTTGTTGAGGATTTTTGCATCTATGTTCATCAGTGATATTGGCCTGTAGTTTTCTTTCTTTGTGACATCCTTGCCTGGTTTTGGTATCAAGGTGATGGTGGCCTCGTAGAATGAGTTTGGGAGTGTTCCTCCCTCTGCTATATTTTGGAAGAGTTTCAGAAGGATAGGTGTTAGCTCTTCTCTAAATGCTTGATAGAATTCGCCTGTGAAGCCATCTGGTCCTGGGCTTTTGTTTGTTGGAAGATTTTTTATCACAGTTTCAATTACAGTGCTTGTGATTGGTCTGTTCATATTTTCTATTTCTTCCTGATTCAGTCTTGGCAGGTTGTGCATTTCTAAGAATTTGTCCATTTCTTCCAGGTTGTCCATTTTCTTGGCATAGAGTTGCTTATAGTAATCTCTCATGATCTTTTGTATTTCTGTAGTGTCAGTTGTTACTTCTCCTTTTTCATTTCTAATTCTATTGATTTGAGTCTTCTCCCTTTTTTTCTTGATGAGTCTGGCTAATGGTTTATCAATTTTGTTTATCTTCTCAAAGAACCAGCTTTTAGTTTTATTGATCTTTGCTATCGTTTCCTTCATTTCTTTTTCATTTATTTCTGATCTGATTTTTATGATTTCTTTCCTTCTGCTAACTTTGGGATGTTTTTGTTCTTCTTTCTCTAATTGCTTTAGGTGCAAGGTTAGGTTGTTTATTCGAGATGTTTCCTGTTTCTTAAGGTGGGATTGTATTGCTATAAACTTCCCTCTTAGAACTGCTTTTGCTGCATCCCATAGGTTTTGGGTCGTCGTGTCTCCATTGTCATTTGTTTCTAGGTATTTTTTAATTTCCTCTTTGATTTCTTCAGTGATCACTTCGTTATTAAGTAGTGTATTGTTTAGCCTCCATGTGTTTGTATTTTTTACAGCTCTTTTCCTGTAATTGATATCTAGTCTCATAGCATTGTGGTCGGAAAAGATACTTGATACAATTTCAATTTTCTTAAATTTACCAAGGCTTGATTTGTGACCCAAGATATGATCTATCCTGGAGAATGTTCCATGAGCACTTGAGAAAAATGTGTATTCTGTTGTTTTTGGATGGAATGTCCTATAAATATCAATTAAGTCCATCTTGTTTAATGTATCATTTAAAGCTTGTGTTTCCTTATTTATTTTCATTTTGGATGATCTGTCCATTGGTGAAAGTGGGGTGTTAAAGTCCCCTACTATGAGTGTGTTACTGTTGATTTCTCCTTTTATGGCTGTTAGTATTTGCCTTATGTATTGGGGTGCTCCTATGTTTGGTGCATAAATATTTACAATTGTTATATCTTCTTCTTGGATCGATCCCTTGATCATTATGTAGTGTCCTTCTTTGTCTCTTCTAGTAGTCCTTATTTTAAAGTCTATTTTGTCTGATATGAGAATTGCTACTCCAGCTTTCTTTTGGTTTCCATTTGCATGGAATATCTTTTTCCATCCCCTTACTTTCAGTCTGTATGTGTCTCTAGGTCTGAAGTGGGTCTCTTGTAGACAGCATATAGATGGGTCTTGTTTTTGTATCCATTCAGCCACTCTGTGTCTTTTGGTGGGAGCATTTAGTCCATTTACATTTAAGGTAATTATCGATATGTATGTTCCTATTCCCATTTTCTTAATTGTTTTGGGTTCATTATTGTAGGTCTTTTACTTCTGTTGTGTTTCTTGCCTAGAGAAGTTCCTTTAGCATTTGTTGTAAAGCTGGTTTGGTGGTGCTGAACTCTCTCAGCTTTTGCTTGTCTGTAAACGTTTTAATTTCCCCATCAAATCTGAATGAGATCCTTGCTGGGTAGAGTAATCTTGGTTGCAGGTTTTTCTCCTTCATCACTTTAAGTATGTCCTGCCACTCCCTTCTGGCTTGTAGAGTTTCTGCTGAGAGATCAGCTGTTATCCTGATGGGGATTCCCTTGTGTGTTATTTGTTGTTTTTGCCTTGCTGCTTTTAATATGATTTCTTTGTGTTTAATTTTTGACAGTTTGATTAATATGTGTCTTGGCGTATTTCTCCTTGGATTTATTCTGTATGGGACTCTCTGTGCCTCCTGGACTTGATTAACTATTTCCTTTCCCATATTAGGGAAGTTTTCAACTATAATCTCTTCAAATATTTTCTCAGTCCCTTTCTTTTTCTCTTCTTCTTCTGGAACCCCTATAATTCGAATGTTGGTGCGTTTAATGTTGTCCCAGAGGTCTCTGAGACTGTCCTCTGTTCTTTTCATTCTTTTTTCTTTATTTTGCTCTGCAGCAGTTATTTCCACTATTTTATCTTCCACCTCACTTATCCGTTCTTCTGCCTCAGTTATTCTGCTATTGATCCCATCTAGAGTATTTTTTATTTTATGTATTGTGTTTTTAATCGATGCTTGATTCATCTTTAGTTCTTCTAGGTCCTTGTTAACTGTTTCTTGCATTTTGTCTATTCTATTTCCAAGATTTTGTATCTGGGAAATAGAATCTTGGATCATCTTTACCATCATTATTCTGAATTCTTTTTCAGGTAGAGTGCCTATTACCTCTTCATTTGTTAGGTCTGGTGGGTTTTTATCTTGCTCCTTCTCCTGCTGTGTGTTTTTCTGTCTTCTCATTTTGCTTATGTTACTGTGTTTGGGGTCTCCTTTTTGCAGGCTGCAGGTTCGTAGTTCCTGTTGTTTTTGGTGTCTGTCCCCAGTGGCTAAGGTTGGTTTAGTGGGTTGTGTAGGCTTCCTGGTGGAGGGGACTAGTGCCTGTGTTCTGGTGGATGAGGCTGGATCTTGTCTTTCTGGTGGGCAGGTCCACGTCTGGTGGTGTGTTTTGGGGTGTCTGTGGACTTTTTATGATTTTAGGCCACCTCTCTGCTAATGGGTGGCGTTGTGTTCCTGTCTTGCTAGTTGTTTGGCTTAGGGTGTCCAGCACTGTAGCCTGTTGGTCGTTGAGTGAAGCTGGGTGCTGGTGTTGAGATGGAGATCTCTGGAAGATTTTCGCCGTTTGATATTATGTGGAGCTGGGAGGTCTCTTGTGGACCAGTGTCCTGAAGTTGGCTCTCCCACCTCAGAGGCACAGCACTGACTCCGGGCTCCTCAATTTGGGATGATGTGTTGTCTATTCATGTATTCCACAGATGCAGGGTACATCAAGTTGATTGTGGAGCTTTAATCCGCTGCTTCTGAGGCTGCTGGGAGAGGTTTCCCTTTCTCTTCTTTGTTCTCACAGCTCCTAGGTCTCAGCTTTGGATTTGGCCCCGCCTCTGCGTGTAGGTCGCCGGAGGGCGTCTGTTCTTCGCTCAGATAGGACAGGGTTAAAGGAGCAGCCTCTTCGGGGACTCTGGCTCACTCAGGCCGGGAGGGAGGGAGGGGCACGGAGTGCGGGGCGAGCCTGCAGCGGCAGAGGTCGGCGTGACGTTGCACCAGCCCGAGGCGCGCCGTGCGTTCTCCCAGGGAAGCCGCCCCTGGATCCCGGGACCCCGGCAGTGGCGGGCTGCACAGGCTCCCGGAAGGGCGGTGTGGGCAGTGACCTGCGCTCGCACACAGGCTTCTTGGCGGCGGCAGCAGCAGCCCCAGCGTCCCACGCCTGTCACTGGGCTCCGCGCTTTCAGTCGCGACTCACGCCCGTCCGTGGAGCCCCTTTAAGCAGCGCTCTTAATCCCCTCTCCTCGCGCACCAGGAAACCAAGAGGGAAGAAAAAGTCTCTTGCCTCTTCGGCAGCTCCAGAGTTTTCCCGGACTCCCTCCCGGCTAGCTGTGGCACATTAGCCCCCTTCAGGCTGAGTTCTCGCCACCAGCCCCAGTCCTCTCCCTGCGCTCTGACCGAAGCCCGAGCCTCAGCTTCCAGCGCTGCGTGCCCCGGCGGGCGAGCAGACAGGCCTCTCGGGCTGGTGAGTGCCGCTCAGCACCGATCCTCTGTGTGCGGATCTCTCTGCTTTGCCCTACCCAGGTATGTGGGGAGTTTCTTGCCTTTTGGGAGGTCTGGGGTCTTCTGCCAGCGTTCAGTAGGTGTTCTGTAGGAGTTGTTCCACGTGTAGCTGTATTTCTGGTGTATCCGTGGGGAGGAAGGTGATCTCCGCGTCTTACTCTTCCGCCATCTTACCCGGAAGTCCCCGCCTCCTCCCTTATTGACTTTTAATTTAATTGCATGGAGGTCAGACACCATGTTCAGTATGACATCAATTACTTTTAATGCAGTAAGATTTGTTTTATATAGTAGTACATGGTCATTTGTTTATCTCAGTACACGGTAAGATTTGTAAATATTTCATGGGTTTTTGAGAAAAACGTATATTTGCTAATAGACTTGATAAAAGAATTTATACATGTCTTTTAAATCAAGGGTTTTAATTATCATTTAGTTCTTCTAAATTTCATTATTTGAGCAGGGTTTCCACCTGATCTATCACTAATCGAGAGAGGTATGTTGAATTCTCTCATAATGGTGGTGGAATTGTCAATTTCTCTGGGTATTTCTACTAAATTTTGCCTTACATATCTAAAATTATTGAGATATATATACAATATTATATATTTTATTATGTGCATACAAGTTTAGGATTTTTATATATAACTGGCAAAGAAGGTTTTGTCATTACATAACCTTCTCTGTTCTTAATATTTCCCCCATAACTTATATTTCATATTTTTTTGATGTATGTTTATCAGATGTGTTTTCATCCTTTTACTTTCAGCCTTTCTGCATTCTAACACTTAATGTCTGTCTCTTAAAAACAACATATAACTGAAAGTTTGATAACTCCAACTTTTACCTTGTTCAGGTTCATTGGGGGTTCTGCTTATTTTACCTTTTTTTTTCTTTCCATTTGTCCTGCTTTTCAGATCTTCATTTTTTCTTACTTTTGTTCTTTGATTGGAGGACTTTGTTTGTTGCTTTATTTATTTATTTACCTACCCCACTTTCCTCGCCCTCCAATGCTCTGGAACATATATATCTTAAGTAGTCAAATTTTATCGTGAAGATTTAATGCATTGTAATGTTACTATTTAAATCCTCAGGGAAGACAAGAACTGCACAATATTTTATTTTTGATAACCTCCCCAACTCACCTGTTATTATTGTATACTACTTTACTTTGGCTTTGTATAGCCTCCAAAATCATACTTTATTTTATCCAGACAGTTTTTCTGTTGATATATCTACATATTTAACCATTTGTTTGTTTCCATTTCTTCTCACATCTCACACCTTCCCTCTAAAATCATTTTCTTTCCTACTGAATTACAACTTTAGAAGTTCTTTTAGTTAAGGACTGTTGCTCAGCGTTTACTAGCACACTCGGCTCTTGTTTCTCTGAAACTGTCTATTCTAAGGTAGTTTTCCTGATTACCAATGTCTAGATTGAGGTTTATTTCCTCTTAGCATTTTAAGGTTACTGTTTCACCTGTTCAGGCTTTCATCATGTTTTCCATCTGTTTGCCATTCCTCTATGGGTGATCTGTCTTTTTTTCTTTAGTTGCCTTAAGATCTTCTCTTGATCTTTGGTGTTGTGTTATTTTCATGTCATTATGGCTATAGGTGTGTTTCTTTTTATTTATCCAGCTTGATAAATGTTATACTTCCTATATCTGTGAATTTGTATCTTTCACTAATTCTGTAAAGTCTGGTCATTTTCTCTTCAAATGTTTCTTCTCTATTCTCTTTATTCTTTCCTTCTGGTACTGGGCACATTAGATATACTCATTATGTCTTCCATATGTCTGTACCTCTCTTCATATTTTCTCCTGTGTCTCTCTGCTGCACTCTGGGTAGCTTCCCCAGCAGAGAGAGAACTGGCCGTGGATTAGTTCTCTAGGTGTCTGGTAATCTTCAATTGAGAGCCCACATTTGATTGATCTTGACCTGTGGAAATCTCGGAGGCGTTTGTTGGGAGTATTTTATTGCAGCAAGGATTTGATTTGCTTCTGCTTGCACTACTGGGATCCCTCTGCAAGGTCCCTGGAAGTTACCCTACCTGCCACTGGCCCTAAACAGCACTGTGATTTCAGTAGAGATGAAGTTACAATACTTTGGATTTTGGTTCCCTCAAAGGGAAGAAAAAGGTTGGTGGAGTCTGGGTCTTTCCTCTTTAATTTCTGAGAACCCAGAAATGCCTTTCAGTGGAATATTTTACCTAGTTTCTAGTAGTTTTGAAGTAGGACCTTTGAGGGTATCTGGCCTACCTTACAGCCAGGAGCAGAAATCTGAGCTTAGCATTCTTTATATAACCCAGATAAGGCAGCATTTGGGTGCTCCAGGAAAATCTTAACAGTTCTGAGCCATGGTTTTATATTTGTATCCTGACCCCCATGTTCTTTTGAGACTAGATACCCCTGGAGTGTTAATGGGAACAATTGGAAAATGAAATACAGAACTTCAGTTGGAAAAAAACTTAAAGACCCTCAAAGCGAGTCACAACATGCTTTTTGAACCCCCTCTATAGCACGTTCAAATGGCCTCCTAGCCTCCCCTCCCAGTCATCAGTGACAGGGAACTCACTATTCATGAATAAGCCCATTTATTCATTTCTTAATTCAGCCATAGCTCACTCACTCTATCTAATTATCTATCCATCTATCTATCTATCTATAGAGAAAGAGATTTATTGCAAGGAATTGGTTTGCCCAGTTATGGGAGCTGGCTAGACAAGGCCAGAATCCATAACACATGCTATCAGAAAAGGCAGTCTGGGAACTCTCAGGTAGGAGTTAAAGTTTCAGTCCACAAGCAGAATGTCTTCTTCTACAGGGAAACCTCATCTCTGCTCTTAAGGCCTTTCAACTGATTGAATCAGGCCCATCCAGATTATCTAGGATGATTGACCTTACTTATAATCAACTGATGATAGGTGTTAATCACATCTACACAATACCTTCACAGCAACACTTAGGTTAGTTTTCAGTTGAATAACTGTGGATGTGGGCCTAGCCAAACTGACACATGAAACTGGCCTTTACAGGTGGCTTCTCTGCTCTAGGAACTATGTTAGGCATTTTTGCATGTTATATCTTTATACCCTGTAATGGACCTCGAATTAAATATTATTATTCTTATTTTAAGGTTGAGAAAATTGCAAATCAGGAAAATTAAGCAATTTAGTGCTGTCTTTGTTATTATTAATACACGTGGGGAAAATAGAGGCATGGAAATATAAAATAACCTGTCTTCAGTATACATGCAAGGCCCCTAGAAAAATGCCTACTACATGATAAACCTCAGTAAATATTGGTTCCCTTACAAAATTGTTCTTGAGTCATCTTCATTTTAAGACAGCTACTAGTAGTTTTGTTTTCCACTGAGAGAGAAATGTTTCACACATTCACTCAGGGTATGCACATCAGTGTGCGTGTGTGTGTGTGTGTTTTGGAGGAGGGGGCTTTGCAGGATTAGTGCTATTGTGATGGCAGCTAGAATGGAAGGCCATATTAGTGCCCTCACCGCAATGCTGTTCCTGTCTTCAGAAGTACTTTGAGTCCTTTGAATTAAAATATATGTTATTGCATTTACTGAATTTTTTTGCTGAGAGAAAACTCCTCAGTGACCTTTTTTCTCCCAATACCACATCATTCTACACATGCATAAATTAAGATAGTTGGACTACCAAATCATAAATTCTGATATCTTGTATTCATGTTCTCTTGAACCCTTGGGACACATGTCAGAGGGCAGCAGGGATGATGCCAGTGTAAGGTTGTGTTAGTATTGGGTTTGAAGGATTACAGGGACAAGAAGAGAAGGTAGTACGGACATCTCTGTCTTAGCTAGAATCACTTGGGTAAACATGGCCAGACTTAAGTGGGTTTCTTTAGCCCAAGCAACTTATGCAGCTCTGACTGATTACAATTTTCATAATAAAGATGAATATTACAAAATACCTTTGGACATATTGAAATATATAGGCTTTCTGAAATTAGGATCCCCATGGGCCCTGTGATTTATTAGTCTCCATAATAAAATTTTCTTTTTATATAAATTTTGACATAAGCAGTCTTTGAAGGAAAAACCAAAATTGAAACACATGATTCTATAAATATGTGAACAATAATATGAACAACACCTTTTGTATAATACTTGACAGTTTATAAAACATCTGTACAATGTGGTGGAATGGGAAGGACACTATCTTTGGAGCTGTACTTGGTGTGGTAGGTTGTATTATTGTTCCTAAGTTTCACTACTTTGCCTGTGGGTGAAATCTACTTGGCCATTTCACTAACCCCACACAGTGATGCAGACTTGGCCAGGTGGCTCGCTCTGGCCTAAGAACTATATGAGGAAGTAAAGCATGTGTGTCTCCATCTTCTGTCTTCTCTTTCTGCCAAGAGACAAGTAAGGGCTGCCCTTCTAACCTGGTGCACAGAATGTGATGTGATCACACAGATGTGATGCTGAACCACAGACAACCTGCAGGGGGCATTAGACTGAGAAAAGCCTTTGTGTGTAAGCCCCTAACTTCGGAGCCATCTTTTACCACAGTATCATTTAGTGTAAACAGAGGGACACATCTGGGTTTGATTTCCAGCTCAGGCACTTATTAGCTGTAAATCTTGAGGAATATATGAAACTATAACAATCAATTCCCTCATTTATTTGTATAGATGGTAACTAATACTTTCTGTTCTCAGTAATTGTGAAAAGTAAATGGGAAAATTATGAAAATGGTCTTGAATAATTCCTGCAACATAATAAATAAAAATTAACTTCATGTCTGGCACATAGTAGGTACCCCATCAAAGTTAATATCTTTCTGTCTGGAAAATTCCAGCCATCCTGTGTATGGCTAAACATCTAAAAGACAAAGGATATATTTTTAACTTTCTCTTTCTCATCTTTTTTTTCTGATCCTTTATTTCTTTGAGTAAAACAGAACTTTCTTTAGGGATGGACTAAGCCTAAAGTCAGGTCCTTTAAAAATAGACATTTGGGGCTTCCCAGGTGGCGCGGTGGTTGGGAGTCCACCTGCCGATGCAGGGGACATGGGTTCGTGCCCCGGTCCGGGAGGATCCCACATGTCTCGGAGCGGCTGGTCCTGTGAGCCATGGCCGCTGGGCCTGCGCGTCCAGAGCCTGTGCTCCACAGCGGGAGAGGCCACAACAGTGAGAGGCCCACATACCACAAAAAAAATAAATAAATAAATAAAATAAAAAATAAAAAATAGACATTTGTTCAGAGGTTAAAGTTTTATGAAGGACAATTTTTTGTTTATTTGTTTTGTTTTTTTCAGAGAGTAGCACTTTTAAAACATATAAAATAATTAGATCCAAATCTGAAAATTAATGGTACATCAGGTTTAAAATAAGCCACAGGTCAGAGTTTAAATTGAATGATCAAAACCCTCATAATTTTAATTGTGAGATGTTCAGGGTTAAGAAGTAACCTCCCTGGAAGAATAATAAACCCAAGGCTACTGCGTTCTATACATGTTCTCAAGTATGAACTACTCAACCTAAGAACAAGGAAGTGGCAAATTCATGGACATATTACATTATGCAACTCATCTGTTGAGGAACCTGTTATAGAAAACCCAGAGTACCTTGAAAAAGAGCCCACACGAGCTGGACCTGCAGAAGAGAGAGCCAGCTTCTTTCTGCTCTCAGGAAATGCAGAGGAGGGGTTATCATGTTCTGGTTTCCTTGGAGATCCCATTCTGTACTCTTCCTGAGATAAGTTCCTTTGCCACCCACCCTCAGCTAGAGCCTACCATGTGGCCTTGCCCCAGGTCACACAGCTTGCGTAAAGCCCCAGGCTTGAGCCTCTGATCCCAAACCCACCTGGAATGGAAGGAGGACACAGGAAGGAACAACTAAGAATGGCCCATGTGCCTTTCCTTCTCTATGTGTGAAATTCTCAAGATTTTTGCTACTTAGACCTCATTTCCCAGAAGAATCTGCATCTTAGAGAGCCCAGGAAACGTTCAAACATATCACAGCTACTGGTTGATCTTTTTAACATTCTTTTACATCTGGGCTTAATTAATGAAAAACAACCACAAAAATTGTCAAGCAGGCAAAATTTAAAAATCCTATTAGCTACTGCTGCTTTAAGCCTTTGCTTCAAATCTGGTATTTTGAAGAAGTAATCTTTAATCTTCACAAGAACCCATCTTACAGATGACAAATCAAAGGCTTAAAGAGGTTAAAGACACTTCCCCAAGGTCACACCGTGAATAAGAACCACAGCCACAGTTCATACCCAGATCTGCTGCGGCTTCAAAATGAAGGCCCCTTCTTGTATATCCTATGGGGTTGCAAGGCCATCCTATCTGATTAACTACTGCAGGAAGCACTTATGAAACCAGTGAGAGATGAACTTCATTTGTTTTTCCTGAGGTCTGCTAGAGGCAGCAGGTTAAACGAGGATCTAAACACCGTCTCTTGTGAGTTGTTACGCATTTCGTTTTAAATAAAGAATTGGCTTATTTCTGTAAATAGTGTAAAGAAGTATTTTACTTTTGTTATTACTCATTAAATGTTCACTGAAAGGGAGGCTGGAATTCTGAACCTCTTCTCCAGGGAGAAAGAAGGCTGAGCCAGTTCACTCGAGCTCCTACCCTTCAGCCAAATTTTTTTCATTCTGCTCAGACAGGATCTACCCCCATAGTCTCTCTAGTTGCTCCCCGAGGAAAAAGCTGTGCCTGCCTCTGTGCAAAATTGATTTAAAGAAGTCACTGAGTCCTCAGGTCTGGCCCAATGCCGACAGGGCTTACTTTTCAGTAAGCACATTGGATGCCAGTCTTCTTGTCTTAAAATTTCCAAAATACCCTTTTCTTAACTTCTCCGGCAGGTACTTGATCCTGCATCTTGGGAGAATTACAAGGAAAGGTGGACAATCTCCTGTCCTGACTCTGAAGAATCACGGAATCACTTTCACTTGCCCCATCAGCTCCACCCTCGAAGTGCGTGGGACCTCCTGGAGCCCTCGGGTCCCATGAAGCTCTCAGAGGCTGGAGCTGCTGATGGGCTGCCATACTCCTGCCTGCCCCAGTTCAGCTACTGAACACACCCAGTTTTCAGATTGACAATACCCTGTCTTTTGTTCAGGATCCTTGAGGAAGGCAAGGGCCGCAGCTTCCACAGGCACCTTGCTGCTTAAAGTTGATCTGTGCGTGCATTCACAGCATCAGTGTCACCTTTGAGCTCATAAGAAATACAGAATCTCTGGCACCCCTCAGAGGAGCTGAATCAGAATCTGCATTTTGACAAGACACCCAGGTAATCTACATGCACATTCAAGTTTAAGAAGCACTGAGTTAAAGAGCAGTTATTGATTTTGACTGCATGCTGATATAATGGTGTTACCAGGAAGTATTAAGAGTTACTGATACCTGGTTTCCACCCCTAGAAATTCTGATTTAACTGGCCTAGAGTATGGCCTGGGCATTGGGATTTTTGACAGCTCTCTGGGTGACCTTAATGTGTAGTGATGGTTGAAAGCCACAAGTTCCTAAACAGACCAAGCATTGGTATTAATTATTTTTAAAGAGAAAATTATCTGGGGCTGAGTTGGTGCCTGGTCCTTTTTTCCATTGGCAAAAGGGGCTCATGCCATAGAAGAAATTTGAAAGGGGAGAGAAACTCAAAATCTCCGAGGAAAATTATTCATGTAAGGGGTTCTGATGGTCCAACATCTCCAATCAAAGAAAATCAAAAATAAAGTAATTAAGGAAATGAGGAATAGGAAGGTTGGAGTTGAAACCTACTAGTAAGCTTCCATTCAGTCTTTTCTCATTCCCATGACCAACAGCCAGCCAGCCTTTAATTAAAATATTTCTTCTAGTCTGTAAAATATTCCTCATAGAGAAATTCTTACCATCAAACATTATCATAACAATATTTCTTTTCTTTTCAAAGAAATGCCTGCAATGAGAACAAGTATGTGAGAAATACAGGTTTTTCTGTCATCCAGCCCAAAGTTTAAGACATATAGTACAGCCAAATGGATGCACTAAGGAAGTGAGAGTGAAATGGAGGAAAGGTGACCTGCCTAATTTTGAGGCCCAAGGGGATCCCATAACAGGGAGAAAACAGTAGTGGAATGCCTCTCTGACTGCTTCATTTCCCTTGGACCAACGTTGGCTGGGTGGCCCAGCCCCTTTAACAAATAATCTCCTTGAATACGTTTTTGCTAGAGTAGAATTTGTGCATCAGACTAATTCCAGAATTAACTTGTTGGAAAAGGTATTTAAAAAGGAATACAAAAAAAAGAGAGAAATGTCTTTCCTGTTTATTTGACTGTGTATAGCACTAAAGGGTCCTTCATAATCAACAGGACACCTTTTGGAGACTGCCAAAGACATCTTGGGCTAAGAAAATTTTGAAATCGGGGGGAACTGGATACTCAGATGCAGAGAAGTATAAGCCAAGAGATAGCATGGAGCTGTAAATTTTCCTAAAGTAAGAAGATAATCACCTTCACCTCCCCAACCCTGTCAAGAAGACATATGAGGATGCATTTTTCAGAGGGCTGAACTCTGAAAACTCTTAAGATCTGTTCTCCCTCCTCCTCCACATATATGTAGAATTGGGTTCAGTCCTCTATATAGGTTTGAATTTAATGTAATCCTTTTAGGAGTTCATGTATTGTTCTTGCAACTTAACTTTGTAAGTTTAAAATTATTTACAAATAAGAACTTTAAAATCCTAAGTAAATGAATGAAAAGTAAAGTATGACCCCTGCTCTTTCAAAACTATGCTGCATTTTGGCAGATCAAGAACAGCTATAGCCATTCTTACTCTAGAATCTAGAATGACCCTACACTACCATGTGCGCTTAACTTTTTTACATCATTGATGAATTTATCTGAACTTCTACTAGAGTATGAACCTCTCCAGGGCAGGGACCGTGTCTGACTCATTTTGTATCACATGTACCTAGAAGAGAGTCTGGCACAGAATGAGTGTTGTTTATATAATCACCTCCCCTCACCCTCCTACCCTGACACACAAAACATGGGTAGTGGGCCAAGGCAAAGAAATCAGAATGGTGACATTCCTGAAATTCTGCTTATGAAGAAATATGCTGAAATTGGAGTTATTCAGGAAACCTGCATATTTTAAACTATTCTATTTATTTAATGATTAATAATTTATTCAGGTTTGCTTCTTATTGCTTCTTAAGTCAGGTTTAGTAAATTATAATTTTCTAGAAAATTGTTTTCCCTAAATTTTTTAATTTATTGGCATAAAGTAATTTTAAATCATATTCTTATGATTTAAAATTTCTCATAAATCCATAATTTTCTTTTATTACTAATCTATTTCTTTGTGTCTTCTCTTGTTTTCTTAATTAATCTTGCAAAATGTTTATTTTGTTGCTCTTTCCAAATAGCAAAATTTGGGCTTTTTAATCCTCTCTATCTTTATTTCCTATTTCATACATTTTTGTTGATGTATTTTATTGTTCTTTCTATTATATGCGTTTACTCTCTTGTTTTTGTTTCTTTCCCTAATCACCAAGGTGGTATGCTCAGCTAATTTTCAGTCTTTTTCTGTTCTACTATAAGCATGTAAAGACCATAAATTCCCTCTGAGAACGGCATAAGCTCTATTAAAATGTATATTAAAATGTATTATTTTCATCGACACCCACTTGTAAATATATTCTAATTTCCACTCTATTTTACCATTAACTCATGAATTAATTAGAAACATGTTTTTTTAATTGTTGGGAATTTCTAATTGTTCTTTGCTATTGACCCCCCCTCCCCCGTTTTTTTGTCATTGTGGCAAGAGAATGTGCTCAATGATATTGATTGATTGGTATGTATTGAGATTGCTTTCTTTCCTACCTAATACATGACAACTTTTTGAAATACTGCATGTGCGTTCAGAAAGAAAATATGTTCTCTAGTATGCTCATTAGATCAAACTTGTTAATGTTCATCACTCCTATATTTTAATATCTTTTGATCTTGTATGTATTATAAGAGATAGTTGTGTTAAAATCTATCAACTATAACTTGTCACTTTTGCAGTTCTATCAGTTTTTGCTTTACATATTTTAAGGCTACGTTAGTAAATTATACAAATTTGTAATTGGTACAGCTCCTTGAGAAATTATCCTTTTATACATCATATGATGACCCTCTTTTTTCCTAATAATGCTCTTGCCCTGAAGTCTACTTTATTCATTGTTTTATATCTATACCAACTTTATTTGATTAGCCTATCTTTTTTCCCAAGTATATCTTTTTCCCACCCCTTTATCTTAGCCTTTTTGGGTCCTTATACTTTAGATGTGTCTCTAGCTAAAAGGCAAGTTTAGACTATTTACATTGATTGTGATTATTAATGATTTATTTGGATTTTATTTCTATCATCTCATTGCTTTATGTCTAACATGCTTTCTCTTCCTATTTTTTTTCTTTTTGCTTATCTTCTATTAAATTAATCAAATTTCCTTTATTCTACACTTTGTGATTCTTCAGTTTTTTAGGAAATTATCATTCTACCTTCTACTAATTTGTTGGCTGCCTTTACATTTTTAAAGCTAATCAATATTGTCATCCTCCTTTCTAGTAACACAAGGTCCTTAAACACTTTTCCCAAGACACCGCCTTCCACATCACCTGTTATTGTCACCAAGTGTTTCAGTTTCATCTTGTTTTCACTCTCCCTGAATTAGATAGTATTATCACAATTTATATAATCAATGTATACTTTAGACTTATCCATGTGTTAACCAGATTCCTTATACACTGCTTCTTCATTCATCCCATGCCTTCATTTTGGGTCCAGCTTTCCTCTTCCTCAAATAGATCCTGTTGTATTTTCAGCTAGATCTCTTAAGTGGTAAATTCCTTCAGTTTATATCTATTTAAAAATCTCTATTTGTCTTCACTCTGGAATGATACTTTAGCTGAACACAGAACTCTAGAATGATAGTTTTATTTTCTCAAGCCTTTGAGGATACCATTCTATTGTTCCCTGACCTCTTTGCAGCTAATAAGAAATGTGATTTCAGAAAAGGCGTAATTTCTTTCTAGGTTATCTGTGTTTTCTCCATGCTATTCTAATGATCCTCTTTCTGTTTGGGTATTCTGTAATTTTACTGTGATGTTTCTAAGTCTAGGTTTACTTTGTTTATTCCACATGGAAATCATTGTGATTTTAAACCTGAGGAATTACATTTTTTGGTCCATTTTTTAAATTTCTTGGTAATGATTTCTTTAAATATTGCATCATCCACACTCTCACATTCCTTCTGTTTTATCTTCCCAAACTACTATTAGACATATTTTGGATCTTCTTATTCTATTTTCCATATCTAACCTCTTTTATAGTTTTCATCTCTTTTCTTTAAGTGCTCTATTCTGGATAATTTCCTTAAATATATTTCAGTTCAGTAATTCCTTCTTATGTCTAATATTTTGTTTAACACATTATTTCACTAGTCTGTCATTTCAATTTTTTTCATGTCTAGAAGTTTTTCTTAGTTTTTTTCATCAAAACTGCCTGCTTGTTATTGACTTATATTTTCAACTTATTCTTTTATATTTATAACTATTTAAATGTACTTAATTTCCAACTTTCTCGGGTTCCTCTATTATCAAAGTTCTCAGTTACTGAGAGAGTCTCTCTCCAGAAATGTTTTGCATCTGTTTCTACCAGGCACTTAGGGAGCATCACTAAACTAGAACCAATCTTATATTAATTTCTCAACTTGGAGTTTCCTGATATATAGTTGACCCCTATTTTAAATTTGAACTGCAACTCCATGTGAAGCACAGATCCAAGATTAAAATATTTGTCTTCTTTCCTTAAGCAAAGTTTAGACACAAACTACAACACGAACTTGCATGCAATGTCTTTGCCATCTCCCCCTGATGGAGGAAGATTGTTCTTTTTTTATCCTGTCCTCTGATGATCCTGGATTTATATGGAAGTCTTGGTTAAAACTGTCTGTTTCTTGGGGCTTCCCTGGTGGCGCAGTGGTTGGGAGTCTGCCTGCCGATGCAGGGGACACGGATTCGTGCCCCAGTCCGGGAAGATCCCACATGCCGCGGAGTGGCTGGGCCCGTGAGCCATGGCCGCTGAGCCTGCGCGTCCGGAGCCTGTGCTCTGCAACGGGAGAGGCCACAACAGTGAGAGGCCCACGTACCGCCAAAAAAAAAAAAACTGCCTGTCTCCTGCAGGACCAAGATATCATCTCATGTCTCCAAGTTATGATAAAATATTACAGAAATCGATCTTCATTCTCACCTGTGTCCTGACTCCAGGCAGCTACATTATCAGCTCTCTTAGACTACATGTTTAGTTCCCACTTCATTTCTTGAAACAAAGAATTATCTTTCTTTATTTCAAACTCAGCTTAAGCCTTGAAAAGATTTTTTATTATATTTATTACAGTTGTATAGGTGCCATAACAGGAAGTGCTAATAACAGGACATTCCTCAAATTATATATTTTGCTGTACATATTACCCAAACCAAGAAGGCCTTTGAGTGACTTTGCCATTGTCCTCCACCTGCTCCTGTATTTTGAATGTGGGGAAGGATGGAAATGGAGAAAAGGAGCGGGGGGAGGGAAGAATACCAAACAGGAAATCATTAGCCACACATAACAGTCCTAGCTTTATCTCTACTTTGCCATGTTGCCCTTGGCAAATTCTTTCCTCTTTGAGTCCTGTATTTTCTATCCATAAAATAATGGGTTTAGATAATAAAAGATAATAATGACCCTTGCTGAGTCCTTTTCTGAAGACTCAAGATATGCCCTGCACTCTTCTGTATTCATTATATTATCTACCTTATGTTATATACTCACACAAAAATCCATTAAGAAAAGTATTGTTGCCGCTATCTTTTAGACAATAAATTGCAAATAAAGAAGGTTATATAATTTGGCTAAGATTTCCAAGCTGCAAGTGGCAAAGTGGTGATTTGAACACAGGTCTGTGAGTCTAAAGCATGTCTGTTAAGCTCTATGTTACTTTCCCCCTTTTTTTCTGCTTGATGATCATGAAGATTCCTGTCATTTCTAACCTTCTTGGAGTCTCTAATCAGCCTTTAATTCCATATGTATGTTGTAACTTTCATTTCATTTTTCACTCAGCCTTGTTCAGGGTCTCAATGTTCTCATCTCTACAAATCGAATCCACTTCTTGTCCTTCTCACCCCAGGCCACTCACCTGTATAATTATTGGCTGAATTAGTATTATATGAGTGTTTTATACAAGCTTCTTAAAATATGGTTTCTGTAGGGCTGGAAATAATTCTACATATATTCATACACATATATCACAGCAAGACCAGACATGAGGTACAGGGCTCACTGCCAAGAGCTCCTTTACAAGAAAAGATTTAAGTTGTTTTTTTCATAGGAACTTCCAGGGAATGAGATCAAAGATACATTTAATTTCCTCAGAATGCAAATGGCCCTAGCTCTGTATTTAGATGGTTTGTAATATAGCCCCTTAGGCAGTAAAGTCAAATTGGGCAGAAAAAAGAAAATAAGTAAAGCATATCAGGGCCCTAGTGTTTTTACTGTGTAGGTTCATCAGATTTTTCTAGTTCATTCATTGCTGCAATTCATATATTTATTAAATAAGTAGTTACTGGGCAATCACTTGTTTGCTAATTATTTACTGAGCTTATTATTTACCAGGAGCTTTGCTAAGCATTGAGGATAAATTGATAAATAAAATAGACTGAGCACCTGTCTTTGTGGAACTTAGAAACTGATAGAGAGGTGAAGAGTGAACAAATAATTGCTCAAAAAATATATATGTGTACACATTGTGCTGGTGGATGTGAAGAGAAAAATTGGACAGTAGCAGAGGATAGCATTTATTTATTTTTAATTTTTATTTTTTGTGAGTCTGCTTTTTTTTTATTCACTAGTTTGTTGTAAATTTTAGATTCCACATATAAGTGACATCATACAGTATTTATCTTTCTCTGTCTGACTTATTTCACTTAGCATAATGCCCTCCAAGTCCATCCATGTTGCTGCAAGTGCCATTATTTTATTCCTTTTATGGCTGAGTAGTATTCCATTGTATGTGTGTGTGTGTGTATATATATATATATATATATATACACACACACACACCACATCTTCTTTATCCCTTCATCTCTTGTTGGACACTTAGGTTGTTTCCATACCTTGGCATTTGTAAATAATGCTGCTATGAATATTGTGGTACATATATCTTTTTGAATTAATGTTTTTGTTTTTTTAGGATATATACCCAGAAGTGGAATTGCTAAGTCATATGGCAGTTCTATTTTTAGTTTTTTGAGAAACCTCCATACTGTTTTCCACAGTGGCTGCATCAATTTACATTCCCACAAACAGTGTACATGGGAAACTTTTCTCAATATCCTTGCCAGGATTTGTAGTGTTTTTATTTTTTGGATTCTGTGACTTGATATTTACTGATAGTTTTGGAGAATTCTTTGCCATTATCTCTTCCACTATTACTACTACCCCATTCTCCTCCTTTTTGGGAACCTTACATTGGAGGCTAGCATTTAGAGTGGGGAAGGGGAGGGAGGGTCTGGGAAGTCTCCTTTGCTGAAATGACTTGTAAGCTGAGCCCTAAGGGTTGTCAAGGGTGGGAAGAAGAGTATTTCAGGCAAATGGACAGCAGATGGAAGGTCCTGAGTGAAGGGAGAGAGTGGAGAGTTCCTTAGCACTTTCAAGGAACTGGAGATAAACTCAAGTGTGACCCAAGGTGAGGCTGAGTTGCTAGGTAAGAGCAAGATCACACCCTGGTTCTTTAAGCACCTTAAGGATTCGGGTTTTCACTCTAAGAAGCACCCAATAATAGTTTATGCTGGAGTGGTTTGACCTGTTTTATGTTTGTAAGGACTTCTCAGACTGCTGCACTGAAAATAAACAGGACAATATCAGAGTAGGAGGGAGAACAATTTGTAGATGGCGGCAGTGTGTCAGGAATGGAATGGTGATGGCTCAGACTACAGCAGGGAGTGGTAGGAGTGAAGGGATATGACTAAAGACTATTATGGAGTTAGAGTGGAGAAGAAGGATGCTGGATTGGATGTAGGAGGTAAGGGAGAGGATGCTTTCAAGAATAGGCCCCAAGTTTCTCTTCTAGACAATGGAGCAAATGGAAACACCATCTACTGATGTTAATGCATCAACTGTAGGTCAGACCTTAAGCTCAAAGCAAGTACTAGCAGTTTAGGCTGGCAGTTCTAAAGCAGGGTCTGGGTATTTTAGTTTTGTGTATGCATAGCAATTTTAACAGCTAATATTACTGAGTGCTCACTCCATGCCAGGACTGTTCTAAGCCTTTGTATATGTCAACTCATTTATCCTCATCACAACCATCTGAGGCTGGTAATATTATTATCTCATTTTAAAAGTAAGGAAACTGAGGCACAGATATTCTAGGTATCTTGCCTAAAAATCACTCAACTAATAAATGCAGATGTTGGATCTGAACCCATGTAGTCCTGAGGCAAAGTCCATGTTCCTGGACCTAACTGTTCCTTTTTTTCCCCAAGAATCTCCTAGTCTAGTTTGGAGGAACACACAATAACCAACAATATGAGAATAATGGAAGAAAGCCTATAATAATCATCGCTAACATTTGGTAGTAGAGTATGGGGATTCACAGTGTGCTGAGGGGACACAGAGCAGAGAGGTGTGAGCTTTCATTGAGAAAATGGCATTTAAAGGATACTTTGTAATATAGTAGAAATTTACATGGAACACAGGCTCTTACTTAAGAGTAAATGTCTTTGAGACAGTGTTGTGCTCATCTTTGTAACTCCAGGACCTCACCTTGGCACATGGTAGGTGCACAGTAAATGTTTCATGAAGCCACCTGAAATGAAACACATTGCAAACAAGGACACTACCTCATGACACTTAAACTGCTCTGCTCTTGTCTTTACCAGGAACTTTTACTTTCCCATCCTCCTTTAACAAAGAAGACAAAGGCAATGGCTCATACGCAGGAAGAATAACTTTGCCAGGTTGGCCTTTAAGTCACAGTCTTCAGGAATGTGTTTGATCTAAAAGCAAGGACTGTCTGCATTTTCAGTGAATTTGCCTGCAGAAATCTTTAATGAGTTTACCTATAAACTAGCATGGCTTATTACTTGCATTATTAGCCAGATTTCTAAATGCTATTTTAAAAAACGGAGTGCTCACACATATATGTACAAACAATGTCTGTCTCTCCGGTAGTCCCTGCATTTGAATTAGGCTTTCCAGGAATCTCCACTCAAAAGATTTTACATTATCTCTGCCGTGTGGGTGGTCAATTACAGTTCTGCCAAAATCGAAACAGAAACTTCAGGAGAGTTACTAGATGTTTGTGTTCTCTCAGTTGATGGTGCCCACTCCCTCTCCAGAAACTCCGGGAGGCCCCCTATGTGAAATTGACATGTTTTGTCACATTGTGGCAGACCTTGGCTGGCATCCCTTACCCTCTGGGCTTCGCTCTACCTCCTCCTTTCTTATTCCCCACTTCCCACTTCTTAAGAGAGGTCTATTGATTTTGCCCCTGAAATGACACAGTCTTACTTTCAAATGTTGCGGATGTCTCTGCAAGTGATGAGCAAGGAGACTGGGGACAAAGTAGAGTGAAATTAGTATTGAATTATTTTGTTCAATCAAAACACAAAACAAAGACATACACTGAGCACCTCAGTGCCTGGAAGTATGCTGGGTGACAGCGATGCAAGGTGAATAAAATACCCTCCTTTTATGGAGCTCTCAGTCTAGTAACATCAATGGCATGAAAACAAACAATTTTATAAACACAATGAAGTGCAGTGCTGGGGTACATGTAGGGTGTTGTGGGCATATGCCAGAGTGCTGGGAATGGTAAAGGCTCTCTGGGAGAGGTGATTCCTGAATTAAGTCAAGAAAAAAGAAAAAAGAGCAAGCAGGAGTTAGGCAGGTGATGAACACATTTCCAGGTGTGGGGTTGAAGGGAACATCATGTTCCAGGCTGAGGGAACATCTAGATACGACAGACAGCAGGATTTACATGGGGGCAGCTCAAGCTGGAGTGTAAGGTGCATGCAGAGGGAGACAATGAGGCTGTAGGTTGGGCTGGTGATTAAGGAGTCTGTCAATTCTGCTAAGGAACTTGAACTCTATCTTGGGGATATTGGGGAGCCATTAAAGGAATTTAAGTAGGGGAGTATCGGGGTCAGATTATTGTGTTTAAATAAGTGCCTCAGGTAATGGTGACTTCTTTACACAAGGCCACAAGGGGCTTCTGAGTCCTCACAGAGATTGGAGCACTGGAAACAGGAAGCCTATGGACTGTCCAGTCAGAGCATTTGGGAAACACAGGAGCCTTATCTACAAGATTTCAGAAGAGGGGAGAAGGAAGACTAGGGAAAGCAACTGCCAGTCTTTAACCTTCTTTTCTTCAGAGCATTTCTAAGTTATTTCTCAGAATAATTGTTATCTCATTCCTATCAATATTTTATGAGTAATAGAGCGATTCCTTGAAAAAATCTCAGTTCTAAAGATATATATTTTTGTCTAAGTTATGTTACATATCTTATGAGTCTACCTATTGGGCCAAACATATCAATATCATGCCAAAGCAATTGCAACATATTTTCCTTATAAAAATCTTTCAGTTTTTCAACAGAGCATCTTTAGTGCCCTTGACAGACATCTAATGGAAACTATCATAATTTATTTTAAAATATATCATGGTATTTCTCACCCTCCATGATCTGAAATGATATTCCCAGAACAAGGACTTAACTTTATGGTTCATATTTTTCTCATTTAAATTCTGTTTACTTTTCATATTGTTATGTATTTTTTACTATTCCTCCACTGGCGCATTGTAATAACTGACCATATTTGCTTAGCAGGAGAGTAAATGTTCATTTGCATATGTCTTGTTCCTGCTAGAAGCTCAAAGGTGGCCTTGCCCTTTTGCAAGCTGCTTGGTTACTGTTGTCCAAATGAGTATATGTTAGGGAGTAAAGGGCAGTGTCCTGAAGATGCAAAACTTATGTCTTAATCTTCACTCTCAACTCCATTCCCAACCAGGTTTCTAGAGCTATAATCGAAATAAATGTAGGACAGGGTGGGGGATGAGACATTTACTCTTACTTTAAGTACTGATTACATTTTTTCATTATAGGAAAATCTTTCTAAAATGGCCTCAGGCCAACATTTGATAGGGATATATCCTGGCTTTGGGGAGAGTAGGGAAGTAAAATTCCCCTAAGTCCTTCTGGAAGTCTACTTTACTAAACCGTGAAAAAAGGCAAACCAGGAAATTTCTTTATGCATCTTCACATTTTAAGATGTAAAAATGGCTGATAGGCATGGCAGACCTGTTAGCTTTGGAAGTTAGAGCCATTATTCTATTCTTAATTCAGGTAATAAAAGTGCATTGCTTTGGGATATATCCATATCTATCTATAAAATACATATGTGTGTACGTGTGTGTGAGTGTGTGTGTATACATATATATATATATGGCAGAAGTGGAAATACTTCTTTTCCTGTTTAATTGCTAATTAACACTGTATATAAGTATGAATTTGGGAATTTGTGAAATTTAATTTTTCACACTGGTGGTAAAGCCTGGAACAACCTTGTGCAAAAAGATAAGAGAGCATTTTCATGCTGAGTATTTGACTGGTTTTAATACCATTCAAGGCATGTATGTCTGTTTTGAATTGCCCTAGTCTTTTCCCTAGTCTCTCCCTAGTCTTTTCCATCCCAGTAAATGGTATCAACACCCACCCAGTTGCTCAAAATAGAAATCCTCCCTCAGGCCAGCCTTGACTCCTCTCTCACCTTTCATCCAACCATGGATAAGCTTCATCAATTTTACCTTCAAAAGAATTTTGACACCATCATCATTTCTTCATCCCCATGGCCATTGCTTTATCATTTTTTAGTGCTTGTCTACTGCCCTTAAACTAAAATCCAAAGTCCTCCCAAAGGCTCTATGTGAATCTCATCTGCCACTCACCCTGTTCTAACTCTGAATAGGTCAAGATCTTCCCAGTATCATGGCTTCGTTCATGCTTTTCCCTCCTCTTGAAATGTTTGTCCCTTGAACTTGGCTCTTTCTCATCCTTCCAGTCTTAGCTTAGAATCCACAAGCTATGCTCCCTCTACTCACCCTATCCCATTATAGGTTCCTTATCAAACAGCACTTATATTAGTTTGTAATTGCTTTTTTTTTAACTTGTGAGTTTTCTGTTTCCCCTGATAAACTATCAGCATCATAGGGTAGGGATGATGTTTATCTTGCTCCCCAGAGCATGTCCCACACTGTATGTTGTACCTAGCAAATAGCAAAACTCAAGAAAAATTTGATTGAATACATGGAATATGCTAAAACTGAAGATAAAAGAAAGAACAGGACACAGTCCCTGCCCTCATAGAGCTTGCATTCTAATAGGAAAGGCAGAAAAAAAAATCAGATAATTACAATATCTAGAGATAAGTGCTCTATAGGAGCTAGGTACAAAGCACAGTGATGGGGGAAAGGACTGTATGAATGGTGTAAAGATTTTGGCTAGATAAACTTGGTAGAATCTTCAATTACCATCAAATTTTTTTTACCATTAAATAGCTCTGATGATTTGGACAGGCTACTTCACACCTCTGATTCTTAGTTTATTCATCTGTTAAAAAAAAAAAAGAGGTAAGGATGTTTACTACTTCAAAGAGATACTGTGAGGATTAAATGAAATAAGCCATGTAAAATGTTAGTTCCCAGAATAAGAAGGTAACCACTTTAAGTAAGTAGATTCACTACCACCATCGAGTGATGTTAATTAGTCAGTGTATACCTGGAGCTCAGTATACTGTTGAACTCAAGTCTTTTACTCTCAAACCAGTGCACATGTTCTGCTACATGGAGATTGATATTAAATAACTCAACTCAGATTCCTCCCTCTCCAGAAATTTCCCTAACCATTTCAAGACAGTTCATCACACCCTCCTCTGAGTTATCTTTGTGCCTTATGATTGGGAGCATGTTGATATTTTAAGGGGCCCAAATAACTATCACTGCTCCACTGTGCCCTAATGTGGAACCACATGAAAGGCTGACTGAAGTGGTAGCTTCGTAACTGAGGGAGAAGTTGAGGATGCGGTTTAGTGTGTTAGCCTCACAAATCTCAGAATAGACATGCAAAAGAGGTGCTGAACAGCTGGAGGCCTTTCAAGCTTCTCTAATGGTAGGGAACAGACTAGAGAACAGGTGGATTCAAAAGGAAGAGGAGGGGGAGAATGGCTGAGCTAGGCATTGCACAGTCATTCCACAACCCAGGGGCATGGGTAGGGTATAGGAAGAATCCAAAGGTGTTACACTAATTGGCATCCTCCCACTTGGAATCACGAAGCCAGTGAAGGGGTTCCTCTCCTCTGCCCCACCACCATCAGAGCCACTCCAGGCTCCAGAGCTAGCAGGCCTGGGTTTAGGCCCTCACTCAACCACCTATAAACAGGAACACTTCAATCTCTTAGGCTTTGTATTCTCAAATGTAATATGAGGGCGATAATAATAGTGTCTACCCCATAGTATGAGGCTAATATGAAAGACTGCAGTAAAGTGCTTACCACTGTATTTGGCACATAATAAATGTTCTTTTATCTTGGCTAGGATTTTACTCTCTTTGAAATTGCCATTGCAAGAGATAAGTAGACACATAAATGAATAAATGTATGCCTTAATTAAAATGCAAGAAAATGTCTATCAGGGAAGATGAAACTTGGGCAAGATTTTTAAGAACAAGCATTACTTCTCTATGTGGGCCATGGGCCTTCCAAGAAGAGGGGGGACACAGGGCTGCAGTATAACTTTCATGGTCCCTGGGCACTTTTGCCTTCTTGAGTTTTGTCCTCTGTTTAAAAAAGATATTAAATATTATATTTTATGATTGCATTGCTTTAAAGACAAATATCATCTATGCTGGATTATGTTAAATTTTTTCTTCTAATTTTTTTTCTTCTACTTAAAGCTTTTTTGTTAGTCCCAAAAAAGTAACATGGTTTCTAGACATTATACCTATTGTTCTTGATGGATAAGTCAGAGATGGGGAAAACAAAGGACAGAGACCCAAGGAAGGGCACAACTTAGAATGTTTAGAGAACTATAGAAAGTGTCATGTGATGGAGCCTCAGCAGTTTTTGCAAAACAATCTATGTAAGAAATAGATGTTGTAGCAAAGTCAAGATTTATATGTAAAAATACATAAAATTAAGATAAATGTTTAATTATACTTACCTTTACCACTACCTGTGATACACTCCAATATTTTCTATCATGTTTTTTTTTACACTGGTCATAACCCACTAAATTTATTATTTCATAAAAGCTTTCACTTGTCATTTGAAAATCCCTGGTGTAAGAGAAAGAAAGAGGAAGAAGGGTGGAGAAGCAGCCAGGACAGGGGCACAGAGGTCCGGCACTTCATGTCAGCGGGTAAACATATATAATATGCCTAGCACACTGCCTGCATGCAGTGAGACACAGAATAAGTGGAGACTATTATAAAATATATTTTGAAAATTATGTCCTTATCCTATAAGGACATAATTTGGGGGGAAAGGTGGTAAACCCAACATTTTAGTGAAAAAAAAAAAAAAACCCTCTCTGTGACTTTGAATTTGATGGCCTCTCTCTGTCAGGAAACCAAATTGTGTAATTCCTCCCAGCTGGAGGTGTGTGTATGCATGTGTATGTGTGTGTGTGTATGCGTGTGTGTGTGTGAAACATTTCATTAGCTTGGATTCATAATGTTTATACATTCCAGCTCACCTCTATCTCTTCGCCTGACCCTGTTTATAGAATCCTGTACCTTTAAGTCGTCTTCCAGGTCCTGCTTTTTAAAGGTTGCAAAATATGCCACTATGGATAAGTAGCAAGTACTAGCAACCATTAGACTCTTGAGTTGTTTCTAATTCAATCCTATGGATTTAATGTTTTAGGTTATTTAAAAATCTTCCATCAAGGGCTTCCATGGTGGCGCAGTGGTTGAGAGTCCGCCTGCCGATGCAGGGGACACGGGTTCGTGCCCCAGTCCGGGAAGATCCCACATGCCACGGAGCGGCTGGGCCCGTGAGCCATGGCCACTGAGCCTGCACGTCTGGAGCCTGTGCTCCGCAACGGGAAAGGCCGCAACAGTGAGAGGCCCACGTACCACAAAAAAAAAAAAAAAAAAAAAAATCTTGCATCAGGTTCTCCTGAATTTCTTTTGGTCCCTTTTATCCTTCTATTTTACTATTTTTATGAAGAGAAGGATAGGGGTGTGCATACATACATCCAAAGTCTTTGAAATGTCTACCATCTTCCTAGGGCTCCGAGTAGTGTGGTAATGAATGGCTTTGAGGTTATCTGACTGTCTTGTTATGAGAGATCAAACCTGAAAGTATGTGTTTGCTTACAATTAACACCAACTGTTGGGATTTGAAAATCATGTATTTCATTCATTAACCTTCAGAATGGCATTCAGAGAGGAGAATGTTTGAATTTACAACCTACAAGTTATAAATTTATCAAAAGCAATAACATTATTGTAATGCTCGTGTTAAGGACCATTCGTATTCTTAGTCTCTACAGTAGATCATGAGGAGACCGTGTCTACCCTGAGGACATATTCTCTAATAACAAGAATCTTTCATCCTCTGCAGTAGAGAGAGATTTCCACATGACTTTTCTCTTGTCATCTTCACCATAACCCTGGAAGAAAATAGGCCAGAGGTTATTATTCTTATTTGATGGATGAAAAAGCTGAGTCTCAAAGAGATCAAGGGACTTGCCCAAAGTGACACTTTACAAAATGGTAAAGCCAGAACTTGAAATCATAATTTTTTCTTCTTAGTCCTCTGCTCTTTCCATCTCCCCAGGTTGTTTTCCCCAGTATTGAGATGCACAAAATAAAGAAAGCCATTGTCAGGTCAAAGTGTGAAGTAGGCAATTTTATTTCATGGCCCACCACCTCTTAGACATTGCTCTCCCTCCCCAGGACACATCCACCAATGTTCCAGGGACACACATGTCTGACCCTTCTTTGTCCTTCAGCTTCACCATTGCACAGACCAATGGGAAGCAGCAGATACATGGGGTGGGAGGGTGGGCAGCACTGTAGCATATTTTAGGAGATCTGAGATTTCAACATCAGACATGTAAAAGTTCAAATCCCAAATCTGAAACTTTCTACATTTGTGGCCTTGGACACGTTAAATTCTTTGTTCCTTAGTTTTGTCATCTGTGAATGACCACAATACCTGTTTGTGAGAAGGTATCATCTAGAATGATTTCATTTTGAAAATGATAGAATGATAGATGATAGAATATGTGACTAAATGTGACTTCAACAATAAGAAACTTTCATTATCTCACTTAACTCCAAAAGGAAGCTTTTCCAGGTTGATTAACCAAGCTGCTCAAGGATATCCAGGTTCTGGGTCAGCTTGTTACCCAAAGCAAGAAAGAAAGTGTTGGGCATTCTCCTTATGCATCCTTCACTCTCTTTTTATCATGGCAGAGAGGAGGAGTCTTTTCCAGAAGCAAACTTCTCTTTCACTTGGTTTGCCAAACTGGATCACATGCCCATTTCTACACAGGCAAGACAACTGCCAGGTTGACCAGCTGTCCCAGCTGACTTGGGCCTTGGCAAAAGAGAATGGGGTTGTTGTGATCAGTTTAGACTACCCATAGGTTATCCTCTAGGGCTAGGACTGGAGTCCTCCTTCCTTAAGCACATCTCAACTTACATATGAGAAAAAAAATAATGTGGGATCCATGAGCAAGCTAGAGGGTGGGTCGGTGACTCCTGAGAAGGTACCCAGTTGATCTGCCACAGAAGGTTTTGTGTTTTGTGATCATTAGAAAAGTTGAAAGTAAAAAGCCTAGCATAGCACCTGGCACATGAAATATCTCAGTGAATGTCTTCACGTTGTTACCAAATTTGCAAGTTACCAGCATCCACTCATTTTTTAATTTGGGGCATGCCACTTAACCACTGAAAGCTGGTTTCCTTTTCTTCAAATTGAGGATAAGTATTGCTACTCTAAAGGGTTGTTGAAAAGGTTAAAAATAAAATAGTATCTGGGAAAGAGTTTTTAAGCTGTTAAGTACTATGCAAATGTAAAGTATCATATTTACCATTTAGTGTCACATCTGCAAAGTGGCTTACAGCAGGGACAGACTGCAACATCACGACAGATATTTGTGAAAAGCTTGTAACTGAGTGTAAGTTTTTCATGTGTTTCATGCTGATATATAGAACACCAGTCATTTCATTGTTCTGAACATTTAAAAATAAATTCCAGCTTTTGTTCCAGACCACCTTGTACCTAAATATAGTGCAATGAAATGCAAAAAAAAAAAAAAATCCAGTGCATTAAAACTGACACACAAAAAAGATTAACTTCTCTACTGCTTTCTTTATCCAAATTCCCCCTCACAACCTAACACCTGAAACTGCTAATGACGTCAGTTGGCTCTGTGTTCCCCAAGTCCTTGTGCTGCAAGTCCAAATGAAAAGGTCAAGGTTTCTGATATCCACTTTCTTTTTTTTTAATTTCTGACATCTACTTTCAAGAGTACCTACTCTGTCCCAGATGCCTTAAATGCATGCATTTCCTTTAAAATTCGCAACAATTCTACAAGATGCTTATTGTATTCCCATTTACCGGGTAGAAAAACCAAGGTTCACTGAGATTAGATAATCTGCTTACATCTCATAGTTACAAATGAGGGAGCCCAGAGTTTGACTCGGTTCTCCCCAGCTCTAAAGCTTATGGTATTTCTACTATTCCTCTACTTTACCAGCTTTTCCATGACATCCTTTCCAACTGAAAATCATGAGAGTGAGGTTTTACCTCCTCACTCCTTTTCCTTGCTCATCTATATGACCAATTCTACAAACACTCAGCTTGTTCTAGAATTCCATTCAAGAGAATCTCTAATAGTGTCACCGTCTGAAGCTGGGAACACACTGTAGAACAGCCATGTACACCCATACCCTTTAGGCTTAGGATGCAGAAATATTTATTGGAACATGGTCCCTAGAGCAGAAACACAGAAATCTATCCTATAATGCGATCTTAAAATTAATATACTCAGTCTTTAGTGTTTCTAAGAAATAATAATATCTTACATGCTGAACTATTGCATTTATACCCAAAACACACTGCTCATTTTATAGATTTTAAAAATACAACAATGAAACTCAGAGATACCATGTGATATCCCCAGTACCACTGAGTTTAAAGAATGTTTTAGCTATCAGTTGCCACACTAGTGCTGCCTAACAAAGTAACCTCTAAATCTCAGTGGCATACAATAGTAATTATTTATCTGTCATGTGCCTGGGTCATCTGGGGTTGACAAGATGACCTTCCTGGACCTGGCTGGGCCCACTCTATATCCAAGAGTTGGCTGGCTGGTGGCTGATCTAGAAGGAAGGAAGTACAAAGTTACATAGGCAAAGGGTGTGCTTATAAAGGGGCATAAAAAATTGGGAACATCGTTGCAATTCACCACTAGAGATTTTTTAAATATCACTAATGTTTTCTACATGATCTTGTGATAGATATACCCCTGCAATAAAAAGCAAGGTCATCTCTAGTAATACTCCAAGTTATAAAGACTTTAGTAATGTGACTGCCAGACCCCAGTCTACCCTGCGAAGTTTCTGAGCGCTCCAAAGCCTCACATGGGTTTGTGCTCATGACGTCTTTTGCCACAGTGAGACCAGCGGCATCCATCCTGTTGTACCTCTTCTTGAAGCCAGCTAAAGAGCCTCTATTGCTACTGCTGAGCATATGCTTTATCACAACACCTGGGTCTCTGGCACGAGTACTCTGTCCTGTTGCTCTAAAGATGCCACTCCCAGTTACGTCGGACAGGTGCCAGGGTCTGCCCAGAGGTGACATGAAGGCCCACTCTCCAGCTCTGTGCTACACTTCTGGGTCTGCCTAGGACCTTCTGCCTCTCCTTCCTACTCATATGCTGCAAGAATTTCATAAGAAAAAGGGAAAGAGAAAATAAGTAAGCAGCTTCTAACCACAGTTCAAGCTTAAAGACACAGTGTTTGATCCCAAATGCAACAGCTGCTTTCAGGTCTTTGGTAGCTTCAAGCTGTCCCAAGACAAAGGGTGGGTATCTGCCTCACATCTGCATTACTAAAGGGCCTATTTAATGTGTGGTTTTTAATATAATACCTACCTTGGAAAATCCCAGTGTTAAGCCTGATGCATTCTGATAATTTATCCTAAAGCAAAAAGCAAAAAAAAAAAACCTTGTCCCTGAAGTAGTGTTCCACTTATAGAGACTCAAAACTTCAAATTTCACTTAGCAATTAACTATTCTATCCTAATATATCTTCATTCCATCTACATTTTTCTTTTTCCCAGTTACATTCATATCAAGTTTTCAAAGTTGTAAGGTTCAGTCTTGACTAAGATACCTATTTCTGAATGATAAGAATATTGGTAATATTTTGGAGATGCAAAGCCAAGTTTTCATCATGTCCTTTTGCTTGGAGGTCCTCATGAATTGTATCAGTTGTATTTGTTGCTCTGGCAAGAAGACCATTAAGAATGTATCTACTGCACTTCTAATTTTCTGTGGCTGAAGGTTTAGAGGTTGACTTTGCTAACCTAAGAAGTTGGAAGTGGATGCTGTTGACATTGGTTCAATAGAGTCATGTTGGCCTCTCCTTCAGTATTCCCCAAACTGCTGCTCCAGAATTCAGCATTCCATCCTTATTTAATTCAGGAAGGAAGTGGGGAGGAGGTGCCAGCCATATCTTTCTTTTTTATTAAGACAACCAAAAGCTTTCCTACAATACCCTGGCAAACTTCCACCTATGTCTTGGTGACCAAAACTGAATCCCTCGGCTACCTAAGGCTGCAAGGCACAGAGGGAAGGTGAGTAGTTGCCTCACGTGGCCCTTAAATGGAGGCAAAGGAGAAGTTTGTGAGGATTGGATGCTCAGGACACAGGGCCAATATCTTCCTCAAGGACTGATATTACTGAGAACAAAGGGTTCACAGCTTAATTCTGAGTTTCAAACTCAGATTGTTCCAAGTTCTTAACAAGACAATAATCTTCATATTCAGATTTTTTAGAAGTAAAAAAAAAAAAAGTTCTCTAAATTATCAAAGTTTTCCATTTCATCCATAGCAATACCAAAGCTTGATCAAGTAAGATAGATGTTTTCAAAGAAATAAATGTCCAGGCAGCAGAAAAGAAATTTAAAGGTTAACCTAATACTCCCAACCCACTGGGCCTTGGCTAAGGTTGGGGGAAGAGAAGAAATGTTGGAAATGGAAATGTTGAGGGAAAGTCTAGATAGGTCAAGGGATAATCCTACACCATCTGAGCTGGTACCTGTAAGTTGGCCCTGTTTAGATGGCTGTACTCCAGCCTTTCTGTGCCTCAAGAGAAATGTCTGTGCAGGCTCCAGCCTGGTCGCAAAGACACATGTGCTGGCACTGATGGTGTGGGAAGAAATTGTAACCAGAACCAGTTGTTAAATCTAGTTAGACTTGTTAAAAGTAGTTTTCACAATCTCATAAGATAATGCTGGGGTTTCAGGGTGGCATAGTGAAGGGTTAAGAGTCTTGGTAAGCTTCTACCTGGGGCTTCTGAACTGGGTTGAATAGTGTCCCCCCAGAATAATTAATGTCTTTCTGGAACCAGAATGTAACCTTCTTCTTTGGAAATAGAGTCCTTGATGATATAATTAAGATGAGGTCATCTTAACCTCATCACGAGGCCCAGTTAAGATGGGCCCTTAATGCAATATGCCTGGTATCCTTGTAAGAAGAGGAGAAGAGACACAGAGAGTGACACCCACAAAGGGAAGTTGATGTGAAGATACACAGGGAGAACACCATGTGATGACAGAGGCAGAGACTGGGGTTATGCAGCAGGAAGCCAGGACTGCTGGCCACCGCCAGAAGCTGGGAAGAAATAAGGAAGAGATTCTTCCCTAGAGTCTTCAATGAGGAGAGCATGGCCCTGCCAATCTTGATTTCAAACTTCTAACTTCTAAACTGTGAGACCTTACGTTTCTGTTGTTCTAAGCCACCTTGTTTGGGGTATTTTGTTACGGCAGCCCTAGGAAACTAAGAAAGCTTACTCTCCCTCTCTACTGCAGTTGGCAACCAGTGATCAGTAAGAACTATTGTTTCTACCTCCAGTGTCTCTCTTCTAACTTCTTACCCCCTCTGCTATTTCCCCGTTTAAGATCCTCATTTCTTTCTTACTCCTAATGGGTCTCACTGACTCAATTCTCACTCCTCCTAAAATGGCCCTCTGCACTATGCCCAGAAAAATCTTTCTATAACAACGTTTTTATCATGTGATGTCCTGGTGCAAAACCCTTCAGTGCCTTCTCATTGGCTTCAGTTCAAATCCAAACACCTTACTTAATCTGAGTCAATTCATCTTCCACAGGAAGGAGACACCAGGAGAGAATTAGAAATGTAAGAGATTGGTGGAAGGAAAAACCTGTGAGGGGTAAGAGGAAGAGAAAGTAGCATGGGCTGAGAAAGCTCCAGACTATGGTGCCAATTTGACACCTGTGTAAGGGGAAGGGAAGAAAGGAGGATTGAGTAGGAAGTACTGGAGACTCCAGGGCAGCTCTGAAAGTCATGGCCAGGCCAACTGGAGAGCCCCAGTGCAAAGATTGCCATTTAGAGGAATCCTGTGTCGGACAGAAATGGCCCAGCTCTTGTACGCCTGCCATGCTCAGACACTGCTGGGAGAATCTCTGGGAGAGGAGGCCTCAGTGTGAACCCCAAAGTGTGGCAGCTGGAGGCTGTCAGCTAGCTAATATTTCCTGCAGAAGGTTCTCTCTTGAAGAGAAAACCGAGTGGCTTGCTCACAGTGTTGCCCCAAAGTCAAACAAGGGTCTCCATCAGCTGGTCCTTACAATGTCTCCAAACTCACCTCTCTCAGCTCCATGATGTGGACCGTGGGTCCAGCTATGAAGCAGCTGGCATGGGTTACATTCTCCTGCTCTGATGTCTGTGTTCATACATTTCTACTCCCCCGGCCACCTAGTTAACCTGGCTAACACTTCCTCTTATATGTCTAGTTCTGTTTACATGTCTATTTCCCACCACTACGCTGTAAGTTTCTTGACGGCAGGGGTTTCTTTGTTCATATTTTCATTCCCTACTGAAAACTACAAGTCCTTAAACTTGGCGAGAGTTCAATAAATGATGGATGGGTGGGTGGGTGGGTGGATGGATGGATGGATGGATGAGTCATTGGGTGGATGGACGGGTGGATGGATGGAAGAGTGGATAAGAAGACATCTTCTGGAATATCATAAAGTCCCAAAGCTAGAGGAAATGTCATAAGTAGCATAGCCACTAATCTTGGCAGAAAAGCCACTAATCTCTTTTGGACAGGTGAGAATTTCTGAAACATTTTAACACTGACAGAGATAAAGATTTCTCCAGTGCTGTCAGTGAGCGTATTTCTTAATGTCTAACTTCAATCTCCACTAATGCTGTTGTGAAGCCTAAGAACCAAATTAAGAATAATGCCAGCAATTTTCAGACAACAACTTATCGCACTCATTCGAAAGCAGGAGATATATCCATTCTCCTTGAAATTCAAGTAAATGGCTGACCAGCATAATTGTATCTGTCTACACAAGTGACAAAATTAAAATTAATGTATCACCATAGCACAACAATTAGCTTAGTGTGAGTAATCTGGGTTACTTGTATATTTCTGCTGTCAGAGACAATCATCCCTTGTTTCCACAATTGTCTTCTGCCTCCTTTGAAGTCATCAGTGCCATCAGTAGCTAATAATGTGCTAGAAGTTCCAAAATAGGCTTGCTTTTTGAAACATCAGCCATGCTCCTGCACTGGTACCAGACGCCAATATAAAAGCTAACGAAGGATAATCTTCCTAGATAAACATATAAACAGAATCATGACAACGAATTTTGTTCATTGTTCTCTGTAAGCGTTAGAGGCTATCCCTGAGGACTGTTTCTTCTTTAGCTAGAATTTCGCCTCAGACAGTATGCCGAGGTGAGTGGGATCCAGAGGAGGACAGATGCATAGAGAAGGTCCAGGACTGTGATTGCATTTGGTTGTGGACACATGGAAGGTACTACTGGGGAACTTCAGAAGTTATGCGGGGCAACTGGGGAGGAGGCCATAGAACTAATGAGTTTTCATAAGACCTGGATTTGAGGTAAAAAAGAAACAAACAATAACAACAACTACAACAACAAAATCAGACTAAAAACGGATATCCTTATTTTAGTCCTAAATTGGTGAGATCTGAGTTATGCTTACAAAACTTCTGACTGTTTTAAATGTTACAAAACATGAGAGCACATTCTCTCTCAACCCCTATTTTTGCAGATCTTCACCCAGTGATGCCACTGCCAGTGGCCTGATGAATAGGGCAACCCACAGCTCCACAATTGGGCAAGATGACCAGGAAGGCTTCTTAAGCAATTACTGATGAAAAGTTGGAACAAGTACAAATTGGTATTATGGCATTAGAAGGAAATCAGAAGCACTAGATCTAAGTGAGAGTGCATCTTTTCAAAGGGCCTGCTTTGTGATCAAAGGAAAAATACCCTGCTTACAAGTTCTTCAGACACTTTTTTAGATGTTAAATGCATGCTATGTTCACCAGTGTCCATGAGAATTTGTTCTACTGACGTCTTTCTTCCTGCCCTCCCTTCTCCTTCTTTCTTTCCTTTTTTCCCTTTTCCTTCCTCCTTGTCTCATTCCTTTTTCCTTGCTTTCCTCATTCCTCTTCAAAATTCCAAGGCTCTATTATTTTGAAAGTGTCAAAAAACTAGCTCTTTTGGTAGAAAATATTTATCAGAATGTATTTCTATAAATGTGTAAATATAGCAACAGACTCCAAGAAGAGGGCTTTGTAGCATCCAGAATAGCCACCAGCCAATTGAGCAGCTGTTGGGTATCTGGCCCTGGGCGATGTGCTGGGGCATGGAAATGAGTAAGAGCTAGTCCATGCTCAGATATTTGTATGTGCAGTGAGACGAGGACTATGTTAGAAGTATACACTGCTATGTTGTGTGTATGGGGAAGGACATAAAAGTTCTAAGAATTACCTCTTGGAAGTGATATTTGAGGTAAACCTGGATTTAATTAAGAGTAATTTGCAAACAGAGAAGAGAGAGTCTTGGGCCAATGGAAAATGTGCAGAGAAGAGAAATAAGTAGTTCAATATAAATAGCTTGGTAAATAAGGAATTGGTAAACCTAGACTGGAAAGGGAGGCGGGGTCCACATCATGAAGATTGTTACGGTTCTCCTTATAGGCTTGAAATATTCAGTAGGCCATGAGGAATCACTGAAGCCTTTTAAAAATAAGAGTGACTTGTCAAGTTATTATTGTAAAAGGATAACTCTGGGAACAGTAGGATGGATGGATGGATAGATGGATGGATGGATGGATGGGGAAGAGTGTAGCATCTCAGGGGTGCAGTGATACCACTGAAGGGAAGTACTGCAGTAGCCCAAGGAGAGATAATGATGTCAGAAAGAAGGAGCAGATAAAGGATGGAAATAATTTGAGAACTTTCCAGGACTTGATGACCAGTGGATGTGGAGCTTAGAAAGGAGAGGGTTCTGGTTCGGGGACTGTTTACCATGGTGTGAAATTTGGAGTGAGAAAAGAGGAGGGAGAGGAAGAAGTTAAATTTTGTCCATGACAAGTATGAAGGAGGAAGGCCAAGTGGAGAAGTCTAAAAGGCAATTGTTATTTCAGCAGCTTTTTTCAGCAGCTGAAAAAAGAAGACTAATTAGGAAAAAGAGATTGGGAGTCATCTGTGTATACATGGCCTTGAAGGCCTGAGGATAGATGAGTCACTGTGTATGGAAATCATTGCCTTCTTTCATCTCAGGTTAAACACAAACAATACCCTCTTTCTCATTTTTGATAATCAATAACATGTGCCGAGTCCTTAAGAGCCCACAAAGTACTTTCACAAACCCTTATTTTATTTGAATCTTGTCCCTTATACCACTCTGTCGTACGTATTATCCCATTTTGCACACTAGGAAAATGAGTTTGAGAGGTCAAGGGGTTTTCTCTGTGTTCATAACTAGTAAGTGGAAGAGCTAGGACAAAAAATATCTGGTTCTCTGGCTCTAAATTCTTGACAAGTTTAAGTTTCATTTATGTTGGTTTCCCTCCTAACACCATAAGTTGGCAGAAGTATCTTGTGTAGCACTGAGTTATGCCTAGCACAATGTCTAGCATATAACAAACACTCAATAAACAGTCATATCATTTCTTGTCATTATTTTAAAACTATATCCCTTAGCTAATTTCCTCTACATTTATTTTATATTAAACAGTTTCACAGCTCAAAGAGATAGTAGCCTGAGTTAAACTAGTTACTTCTTCCTCTGTGTGTAGATGACATGTTTTATTCTTTTATTACAGAACTTGACATACTGAATTGTGATTATTTGTCTGTGTTTCTGCATTAAACTGTGAGCTTCTGGAAGGCAAGGGGACAATACATTAATAATTCAATTAACCTCTCATTTGCTTAGTTAAGGGATTGTCAATGGCCATGCACCTCCCTCACCCATTCCTGTCCACAGCCACTCTGATACTCTCTTCTGAAACTTGTATAAGCCTCTATTGCAGTAATTAGATATTAGAGTATAACTGTCTGCTTGCACCTCCCCTACAGGACTGTGAGCTCCTCAAGACAGAGATCTTGCCATTTTATATCTACGTCTCTAGTGCTGAGGTGTAAACAAACAACTATATGGCAGCAAGTTAATTACTGCCATGAACACCTATGCCTGGGATGAAATCAATACTTATTCATTGAATAAATGAATGAGCAAATACAAGATACATTTAGTTCTAAAATATCAGAATGAGGGCTTTAGAAACTATTTTGTTCCTCTTCTTCATTTGAGATGAGGAATATACGACCTAGCAAAGATAAGAAGATAATGTTGCAAGGTCCCTCACACCTGGTCAGTGGCTCCAACACTCTTCCCCCTGCAGTATGTAGAGAGTGAACCGAGGCATAAGAAACTGAAAGGGAAGAAGTGCGTATTAAAAATGTTCTATCTCTGCAGCACCTCACAGGGCATACAGAGAAGGGAGGAAAAGCTAATATAAAGTGTGGCCATTATTGTCAATTAAGCCAAGGTGAATGAATAAAGGAATTCATCATTTTATGTTGAGGCAGGCTTGGGCTGAAAGAGTGGCTTGAGGCTTTAAAAGCTTCTCCAAGATGTGTATCATTATATCAACAACAACAACAAAACCCAAACAGCTTTCAGTGTTTACATTTCAACATAGAATTAGAGGGAATATTTAAATATTGCAAGTACCAGCAATGCCAGCAGCAATTACAGGCTGGCTTTCTTGCCTCATCCTTGAGGCTCTTGGGAGGCGGAACATCCAGAGCCAGAAAAATTAACAACAGTAGCCCTCAAACCAGTGCATTACGTGCTCAGTACATGCCAAGCAGCATCACTAATTCAACCTTACAGAGACCTGATGGAATAATATTATCTCTATTTCATATATGAAGGAACTAAGAGCCAGTTTACCCTTGGGCACACAGTTGGTAAATGTGGAGCAACAGGATTTACTCCTAAATATTTCTGCTTTCAAACCCACACTGTAAACCACCCTAATGATGCTGAGGACTAACCATTCCTGCCTGCCAGAAACCCAGTTCACTGGCAGAAATGCCTTCCTTGAGTCATCCCAGCTTCTTTCTGTTTGCAAAGGGAACATTGATATATGTTTCAAGTTTCTGGGAATGGCACTAGGCCGTTTGGACATAGAAACATTTCAGGTATATTAGAAAAGGGAAGAGAAAAGAATGAAAAATGATCCACAAGTCATATATATATGTCTCTGGTAATTAAGAACAAGGTAATAATTAACTTTTAGTGGAGAACTTTGCAGCCTCTGAAGGAAGGACTATCCAAGTTAGAATCCCATTTCATCCTCACAGCGAACTGGGAAGAAGAGAGAATGGGTCTTCTTTCCCCATTCCAGATAAGAGAAACCTGAAGTTAGTGGATTTAAAATCTTGCCTAGCTTGAGTTAATATAAATGGGACTTGACCTCAAGTCTTCTGGACCCGCAGCCCATACTCACTCATTTCTGCTACCCAGAGCATTCCCTTCCTAGTGGTAAGGAAAGAAAAAGAAAAATTAGTGTATGTTGAATATCATTTATCTGACAAGGGCTTGACTGACCCACATTCCATAGGGTATCCCATGGAATGATCTCAAGTCTCTTATTGTCCCTGTCTTATGGATGAGGAAACAGCTCATAGCCACTGCACTCTGCTTCTCCAGCAGTCAGCTTCTCCTTTCCATCAAAAGAATGCACAGCAGGTGGCTGTTCACTTCTCATGGGAAACACCCAGGACTCTGGAGCTGGGCGTCGTTAATGGAACCATTGGGATTTCCTTCCAGAGCTGTCTTTAGGAACAGTCTGTTCCCTGCTTTTGTCTATACCTTTAAAATTTTATTCTCCTCCTACTTCTTCCATTTCTGCAGATAGTATTTTCAGTATCCCCATTTTATAGAAGATGGAATTAAGGTTCCAAGAGATGAAGTACCTGAACTGAAGATCACTCAGCAGGTGTGCAGCAAAGTCAGGGTTCGTGCCCCAAAGTCCATGGTTTTTCTTCTATACTATAAAAGCCAAATGATTATCAGAAGAATGCCTAATAAACACAGCAATGGAGCAAGATATTTGAATGCCACTGAAGAAAGTTTTATCCAAGCTTAGAAGGCAATAGAATAATCCTAGCTGCTCTTAATATTTACCTTTTCTGAGTTCAGAAAAATCTACCTTTGCTGAGTTCAGTTTCTTGACTCTCTTCCCAGCTCAGGGTATAATTTATCCTGATGGGATTCTGACATTTCACAATCACTCTACATGCTTAAAAAAAGAAATCAGTGACTAATATTAGTTAAGACAGTGTAGCTGCTCTAACAGGAACCTCCACATCTTAGGTGCTTAACATAATAGTTTATTTCTCCCATAGGTAACATGCAAAGAGTACTTGATTGGTAAGCAGCTCTCCTCTAAGTGGTGATTCAGGGACTCAGGCTCCTGTTATTTTGTTCAACGTGTGGCTTTCAAGGTCACCATGTCCATTCACCTGAAGCCAGAAGAAGAAGAAAGAACATGGATGATAGGATTTTTATGGTCCAGCTTAGAAGTGGCAGACACTGCTCTAGGCACATTCCATTGGCTGAAACTCAGTCACATGCCCACATCTAGCTGCAAGGAAGTCTGGGAAATGTAGTCTAGTTGTGTGCTCAGGGATATGAGGCTATGCCCCAGTGACCATAACCTTCCTCAAGCATGTTGAACTTGGGTGAATCTGTTACAGTTTCCTTTCTTCAGTCAAGGTTCAATCAAATTTTCTTGAGGATAAGCTCGCTTCTTCATAAGCCATCTACTAATGCATCGCTTTCCTTTCTGCAGGTCCCTAATCTCACCACCACACTGTTCCCTCCATAATCCATGAGTTCGTCCCTGAAACTTTTCTAGTTAGAGAATTTGTGGAAACTTCATGGGCACAAGAAGAAAAAATATATTTTAATGTATATGAATAATTTCTTTTATAAAAATTTTATTGAAATATAGTTGACTTACAATGTTATGTTAGTTTCAGTTATGCAGCACAGTGATCCAATTATACATATATATATAGATATATATATTCTTTTTTTACATTCTCTTCCATTATAGGTTATTACAAGATACTGAGTACAGTTCCCTGTGCTATACAGTAGGTCCTTGTTGGTTATCTATTTTTTTATATAGTAGTGTGTATATGTTAATCCCAAACTCCTAATTTATCCTTCCCCCCACCTTTCCCCTTTGGTAACCATGAGTTTTTTTTCTATGTCTGTGAGTCTATTTCTGTTTTGTAAATAAGTTAATTTGTATTTTTATATTCCACATATAAGTGATATCATATGATATTTGTCTTTCTCTGTCTGACTTTCTTCACTTAGCATGACGCTCTCTAGGTCGATCCATGTTGCCGCAAACGGTATGATCTCATTCTTTTTTATGGCTAATATTCCATTGTATATACGTACCACATCTTTATCCATTCATCTGTCGATGGGCACTGAGGTTGCTTCCATGTCTTGGCTATTGTGAATAGTGCTGCTGTGAACATTGGGGTGCATGTATGTTTTCAAATTATGGTTTTCTCCAGATATATGCCCAGGAGAAGAATTTTGCTAGTATAAAATGGCAGAAAGTGGGACAGGTGTATTTATTCCACACACTTAACATTTGCCAGAAATGTAAGATTTTCTTTTTTTTTTTTAAGTGATCAGAGCAACCTTTATTACCAAGAGTAACCAGAAGGAAAGATTTTTTTTGGCTGCATTTGGTCTTTGTTGCTGTGTGAGGGCTTTCTCTAGTTGCAGCGAGTGGGGACTACTCTTCATTGCTGTGCACTGGCTTCTCATTACGGTGTCTTCTCTTGTTGCAGAGCACAGGCTCTAGGCACGCAGGCTTCAGTAGTTGCAGCACGTGGGTCCTAGAGCACACGGGCTTCAGTAGTTGCAGCACATGGGCTCAGCAGTTGCGGCACACAGGCTCTAGGGTGCACGGGCTTCAGTAGTTGTGGCACACAGGCTCAGTAGTTGTGGGTCACGGGCTCTAGAGCACAGACTCAGTAGTTGTGGTGCACGGGCTTAGTTGCTCCGTGGCATGGGAGATCTTCTTGGACCAGGGATCGAACCCATGTCCCCTGCATTGGCAGGCAGATTGTTAACCACTGTACCACCAGGGACGACCCTGTAAGATTTTCTAATGTTAGATTTTTCTAATGTTAGATTAAATGTGACTTTGATGTCATCCCACCACACAGGCAGGAAAGTCAGCCCAGTCATTTTGAGGGTTTCCTCTCCCCTCTCACCTGCTCTCTACTATCTTTACTCTGGACCATTACAGATGCTTTCTAATAGTCTCCTTGCTGGAATCTTGCCATACTTAGGTCCATCTTTTAAACTGCAGCTAGAGGAAGATCCCCTTATCAAAAGCCCTTACCCTCCTTATCTCCCCAGATTATCTCCTGCATCTTCCTGCCTTGCACTTTATGTTCTAGTAATATCTGCTTGTACCCCCCCATCTTCCATGCCTTTGCTCATGCTGTTCCCTCGCTAGGCATGACCTTCCCATATGTCTTCTTTTGCCTAAAGTAAAGACAGTACACCATGGTGACTAGAAATTCTGTCGTCAGATTGCTGGAGTTCAGGTTCTGGATCTACCACTTACTAGTTATTTGACCCTAGCTAAACCATTTAACCTTTTCATCCTGTGATTCTATCATCTCTGAAATGAAGGTATAATGCACACTTTTTAATGTTTACATGGCAATTTCATGAGCCAAGACATGTAAAAACACTTAGGTTACAGCTTTGCACACATTTAGTGCTAAATAAACCTGTATGTCAATATTAACTCTTACTCAACCTGCAAGACTATATGAGACATCATCTCATTCAAGAAGTCTTCACTGAATTTTCATCTCCCGGCTCTTATGCCATGCAGCTCTATTAGGTGGTGGAGCCAGGCCTCAATCCCAGATCTGTCTGACTTAAAGCCGGTGCACAGAAGGCTTCCCAAGAACAGAGCTAGGCTGGCCTTAGCGCCCTCTAATGAAGAAGATACGGGCTGCCCAGTGTGTGGAAAAACTAGCCTGGCTTAAAAGCACAAAGTCATGGGCAAAGACTATAGGTTTGGGAACACTGTCTAGAGGTGATGCATGCTTACATCCACATAAACCAGAGGTCACTTCCTGAAGCTAGATTTGACCTAAAAGTGAGTTTTATTTGACTCATAAAGGTTTTTAAATTTATTCATTCACTATTAAACAATCAGGCAATATCACACAAGGTGTTATTTATTTATTTTTTTACATTTTCCTAACTTTATTAGGGAAAAAAACAAAAACAACTGGGTACACTTCAGAGCTGATTTATGTTTATGAGTCTTCCTGGTCTCCTACTTGGTAATGGCAGAAAAGCTCCCAAGACCTAGGTCAGGAAGTAACTGAGATTTGTTCTAATTTTCAGTGCTGTTTTCCAACTCCTGGTGTTTTCTATCCCTTTCTTCACTTGACTTTCTTTATTTTTTTATTAATTTTTAAAAACTGAAATACGGTTGATGTATTTAGTTAGTTTATGTTAGTTTCAGGTGTGCTCCATAGTAATCTGACATTTGCATTCATTATGAAGTGATCACCATGATAAGTCTAGTAATCATCTGTCCACATACAAAGTTATTACAATATTATTGACCCTATTCATTAAGCAAGATCACACAAGGTTTTAGATTTCCAGTGTCTCTTGAGAAAGCCAGAAGGTTTGGCAACACTAAGCCCTCCACTGGTTAGAGCTGAGAAGCAGCTGCCCCTTTGAATAGGGTGTGTTTTCTCCATATCGCTACAGCCCCCTCCATTCCCTCTTGTATCCCCAATTTAGTTCTGCTTGGGTCATTAATACTCCCTGCCTGGCCCTCTTCAGCATTTGAATTTGAGACCCACAGAAATAGACCAATAATACACAGTATATACGAAACACTAAAAAATCTCCAGGTGTTCCTGCTTCTTAATAAAATGTCTAGTTATGCTGTTTTTACTGTTACACTTCAAAAATGGCTATATATGAATATAAAACACATGCAAAATAAAATGCCAGTTTTAGCTCTGGGGGTTTCAAAAAAAGTGATACATTTTTAACCCAGCACTTTCAAAAATGTCATCAGCTGTTTCAAGGTTCACATACAGTTAAGGCAACCTGTCAAATGCAAGCCCCTCCTTTCACCCTCAGCCCTCCCTGTTCCTCTGACCTCATTTGCTGATAGTATAATTTGTCTTACAACCCTACATAAGTTGACTACATAAGTAATTTCCCCCAAAGGCTATCTTCCCATGAACCATGTGCAAGTAAATTGCTGATTTTCTTTCCCCAATGTAGAGCAGAGGTCACCATGCCTTCCTGTGCAATTTCAAGGCAGAGCAAGTGGTTCTCTCTGTAACTTCCTTAAATGAGAACACAAGTGCTTTTTCCAACTATACTTTAATGTCACCTCTGTCGGCCATTCCCATCCAGTTTACCGGAGCCAGCCATTTATCTGTGACCAGAAGGGGAAACCCATTGGGGTGATGAATCCATGTTCTCAGGTGACCTGTACCCCTGGAGTAGGGTGACCCGCTTCATAGGAGGAAAGGAAGAGATGGGACAACCACCTTTACATTCAGTGAGTGAAGGAGGCATATTGCAGGGAGACATTGGGCTGGGTCATCTCCCAGCAAAATTGTGAATCTGATGGATAGTGTCTCTGTGTGTGTGTGTGTGTGTGTGTGTGTGTTTATGTTTTTTATACAGCAGGTTCTTATTAGTTCTCTATACATATTAGTGTATATATGTCAATCCCAATCTCCCAATTAATCCCACCACCACCACCCCCCACCACTTTCCCCCCTTGGTGTCCATAAGTTTGTTCTCTACATCTGTGTCTCTATTTCTGCCCTGAAAACTGGTTCATCTGTACTATTTTTCTAGAATCCACATATATGCGTTAATATACGATATTTGTTTTTCTCTTTCTGATTTACTTCACTCTGTATGACAGTCTCTAGATCCACCCACATCTTTACAAATGACCCAATTTCGTTCCTTTTTATGGCTGAGTAATATTCCATTGTATATATGTACCACATCTTCTTTATCCATTCGTCTGTCAGTGGGCAGTTAGGTTGCTTCCATGACCTGACTATTGTAAATAGTGCTGCAATGAACATTGGGGCACATGTGTCTTTTCGAATTATGGTTCTCTCTGGATATATGCCTAGGAGTGGATTTGCTGGGTCATATGATAACTCTGTTTTTAGCTTTTTAAGAAACCTCCATACTGTTCTCCATAATGGCTGTATCAATTTACATTCCCACCAACAGTGCAAGAGGGTTCCCTTTTCTCCACACCCTCTCCAGCATTTGTTGTTTGTAGATTTTCTGACGATGCCCATTTTAACTGGTGTGAGGTGATACCTCATTGTAGTTTTGATTTGCATTTCTCTAATAATTAGTGATGTTGAGCAGCTTTTCATGTGCCTCTCAGCCATCTGTATGTCTTCTTTGGGGAAATGTCTATTTAAGTCTTCTGCCCATTTTTGGATTGGGTTGTCTGTTTTTTTAATATTGAGCTGCATGAGCTGTTTATATATTTTGAGATTAATCCTTTGTCTGTTGATTCATTTGCAAATATTTTCTCCCATTCTGAGGGTCGTCTTTTCATCTTGTTTGTAGCTTCTTTTGCTGTGCAAAAGCTTTTAAGTTTCATTAGGTCCCATTTCTTTATTTTTGTTTTTATTTCCATTACTCTAGGAGGTGGATCAAAAAAGATCTTGCTGTGATTTATGTCAAAGAGTGTTCTTCCTATGTTTTCCTCTAAGAGTTTTATAGTGTCCGGTCTTACATTTAGGTCTCTAATCCATTCTGAGTTTATTTTGGGGTATGGTGTTAGAGAGTGTTCTAATTTCATTCTTTTACATGTAGCTGTCCAGTTTTCCCAGCACCACTTATTGAAGAGACTGTCTTTTCTCCATTGTATATCCTTGCCTCCTTTGTCATAGATTAGTTGGCCATAGGAGCATGGGTTTATCTCTGGGCTTTCTATCCTGTTCCCTTGATCTATATTTCTGTTTTTGTGCCAGTACCATATTGTTTTGATTACTGTAGCTTTGTAGTATAGTCTGAAGTCAGGGAGTATGATTCCTCCAGCTCCGTTTTTTTCCCTCAAGACTACTGTGGCTATTCGGGGTCTTTTGTGTCTCCATACAAATTTTAAGATTTTTTGTTCTAGTTCTGTAAAAAATGCCATTGGTAATTTGATAGGGATTGCATTGAATCTGTAGATTGCTTTGAGTAGTATAGTCATTTTCAAAATATTGATTCTTCCAATCCAAGAACATGGTATATCTCTCCATCTGTTTATAGCATCTTTAATTTCTTTCATCAATGTCTTATAGTTTTCTGCATAGAGGTCTTTTGTCTCCCTAGGTAAGTTTATTCCTAGGTATTTTATTACTTTTGTTGAAGTGGTAAATGGGAGTGTTTCCTTAATTTCTCCTTCAGATTTTTCATCATTAGTGTATAGGAATGCAAGAGATTTCTGTGCATTAATTTTGTATCCTGCAAATTTACCAAATTCATTGATTAGCTCTAGTAGTTTTCTGGTGGCATCTTTAGGATTCTCTATGTATAGTATCACGTCATCTGCAAACAGTGACACTTTTACTTCTTCTTTTCCAATTTGGATTCCTTTTATTTCTTTTTCTTCTCTGATTGCCGTGGCTAGGACTTCCAAAACTATGTTGAATAATAGTGGCAAGAGTGGACATCCTTGTCTTATTCCTGATCTTAGAGGAAATGCTTTCAGTTTATCACCATTGAGAATGATGTTTGCTCTGGGTTTGTCATATATGGTCTTTATTATGTTAAGGTAGGTTCCCTCTATGCCCACTTTCTGGAGAGTTTTTGTCATAAATGGGTGTTGAATTTTGTCAAAAGCTTTTTCTGCATCTATTGAGATGATCATATGGTTTTTATCCTTCAATTTGTTAATATGCTGTATTGCATTGATTGATTTGTGTGTATTGAAGAATCCTTGCATCCCTGGGATAAATCCCACTTGATCATGGTGTATGATCCTTTTAATGTGTTGTTGGATTCTGTTTGCTAGTATTTTGTTGAGGATATTTGCATTATATTCATCATTGATATTGGTCTGTAATTTTCTTTTTTTGTAGTATCTTTGTCTGGTTTTGGTATCAGGGTGAATGTGGCCTCATAGAATGAGTTTGGGAGTGTTCCTTCCTCTGTAATTTTTTGGAAGAGTTTGAGAAGGATGGGTGTTAGCTCTTCTCTAAATGTTTCATAGAATTCACCTGTGAAGCCATCTGGTCCTGGACTTCTGTTTGTTGGAAGATTTTTAATCACAGTTTCAATTTCATTACTTGTGATTGGTCTGTTTATATTTTCTATTTCTTCCTGGTTCTGTCTTGGAAGGTTATACCTTTCTAAAAATTTGTCCATTTCTTTCAGGTTGTCCATTTAATTGGCATAGAGCTGCTTGTAGTAGTCTCTTGGTATGCTTTGTATTTCTGCAGTGTCTGTTGTAACTTCTCCTTTTTCATTTCTAATTTTATTGATTTGAGTCCTCTCCCTCTTTTTCTTGATAAGTCTGGCTAATGGTTTGTCAATTTTGTTTATCTTCTCAAAGAACAAGCTTTTAGTTTTATTGATCTTTGCTATTGTTTTCTTTGTTTGTATTTCATTTATTTCTGCTCTGATCTTTATGATTTCTTTCCTTCTACTAACTGGGTTTTGTTTGTTCTTCTTTCTCTAGTTCTTTTAGGTGTAAGGTTAGATTGTTTATTTGAGATTTTTCTTGTTTCTTGAGGTAGGCTTGTATTGCTCTAAACTTCCCTCTTAGAACTGCTTTTGCTGCATCCCATAGGTTTTGGATCGTCGTGTTTTCATTATCATTTGTCTCTAGGTATTTTTTGATTTCCTCTTTGATTTCTTCAGTGATCTCTTGGTTATTTAGTAACGTATTGTTTAGCCTCCATGTGTTTGTGTTTTTTATGATTTTTCCCTGTAATTGATTTCCAGTCTCATAGCATTGTGGTCAGAAAAGATGCTTGATATGATTTTAATTTTCTTAAATTTACTGAGGCTTGATTTGTGACACAAGATGTGATGTATCCTGGAGAATGTTCTGTGCGCACTTGAGAAGAAAGTGTAATCTGCTGTTTTTGGATGGAATGTCCTGTAAATATCAATTAAATCTATCTGGTCTATTGTGTCATTTAAAGCTTGTTTCCTTATTAATTTTCTGTTTGGATGATCTGTCCATTGGTGTAAGTGAGGTGTTAAAATCCCCCACTGTTATTGTGTTACTGTTGGTTTCCTCTTTTATAGCTGTTAGCAGATGCCTTATGTATTGAGGAGCTCCTATGTTGGGTGCATATATATTTATAATTGTTTTATCTTCTTCTTGGATTGATCTGGTGATCATTATGTAGTGTCCTTCCTTGTCTCTTGTAACATTCTTTATTTTAAAGTCTATTTTATCTGATATGAGTATTGCTATTCCAGCTTTCTTTTGATTTCCATTTGCATGGAATATCTTTTTCCCTCTCCTCACTTTCAGTCTGTTTGTGTCTCTAGGTCTGAAGTGGGTCTCTTGTAGACAGCATATATACAGGTCTTGTTTTTGTATCCATTCAGCAAGACTGTGTCTTTTGGTTGGAGCATTTAATCCATTCACTTTCAAGATAATTATCGATAAGTATGGTCCTATTACCATTTTCTTAATTGTTTTGGGTTTGTTTTTGTAGGTCCTTTTCTTCTCTTGTGTTTCCCACTTAGAGACGTTCCTTCAGCATTTGTTGTAGAGCTGGTTTGGTGGTGCTGAATTCTTTTAGCTTTTGCTTGTCTGTAAAGCTTTTGATTTCTCCATTGAATCTGAATGAGATCCTTACCAGGTAGAGTAATCTTGGTTGTAGATTTTTCCCTTTCATCACTTTAAATATATCATGCCATTCCCTTCTGGCTTGCAGAGTTTCTGCTGAGAAATCAGCTGTTAACCTTATGGGAGTTCCCTTGTATGTTATTTGTCATTTTTTCCCTTGTTGCTTTCAATAATTTTTCTTTGTCTTTAATTTTTGCCAATTTGATTACTATGTGTCTCAGTGTGTTTCTCCTTGGGTTTATCCTGCCTGGGACTCTCTTCACTTCCTGGACTTGGGTGGCTATTTCCTTTCCCATGTTAGGGAAGTTTTTTACTATAATCTCTTCAAATATTTTCTCTGGTCCTTTCTCTCTCTCTTCTCCTCCTGGGACCCCTATAATGCAAATGTTGTTGCATTTAATGTTGTCCCAGAGGTCTCTTAGGCTGTCTTCATTTCTTTTCATTCTTTTTTCTTTATTCTGTTGCACAGCAGTGAATTCCACCATTCTGTCTTCCTGGTCACTTATCCGTTCTTCTGCCTCAGTTATTCTGGTATTGATTCCTTCTAGTGTGTTTTTCATTTCTGTTATTGTATTGTTCATCTCTGTTTGTTTGTTTTTTTTTTTTTTTGTGGTATGCGGGCCTCTCACTGTTGTGCCCTCTCCCGTTGCGGAGCACAGGCTCCGGATGCGCAGGCCCAGAGGCCATGGCTCACGGGCCCAGCTGCTCTGCGGCATATGGGATCCTCCCGGACCAGGGCATGAACCCGTATCCCCTGCATCGGCAGGCGGACTCTCAACCACTGCGCCACCAGGGAGGCCCTGTTTGTTCTTTAATTCTTGTAGGTGTTTGTTCTTTAATTCTTCTAGGTCTTTATTAAACATTTCTTGCATCTTCCCCAATCTTTGCCTCCATTCGTTTTCCGAGGTCCTGGATCATCTTCACTATCATTATTCTGAATTCTTTTTCTGTAAGGTTTCCTATCTCCACTTCATTTAGTTGTTTTTCTGTGGTTTTATCTTGTTCCTTCATCTGGTACATAGCCCTCTGCCTTTTCATCTTGTCTATCTTTCTGTGATTGTGGTTTTTGTTCCACAGGCTCCAGGATTGTACCTCTTCTTGATTCTGCTGTCTGCGCTCTGGTGGATGAGGCTATCTAAGAGGCTTGTGCAAGTTTCCTGATCTGTGTGTGTTTTATTCATTCATTTTTTCCTCAGTATTTTTATTTAACATCTACTGTGTGTAAGGGAACATAGCTGGTACTATGCCAAGCCTTTTATGTGTATTAACATTTAATTTTGACAGAAATCTTATGTTATATATTCTTTTATTATTTCAATCTGAAAAAGAGGAAATTAAAACTTAGAGAGGTTAAACAATCTGCCCAAAATCACACAGCTATTAAGTGGTATGAAAGGAATTTGCACACTCACAAGCTGACATAAATGCCTCCAATCTTAGCCTCTCTACTTTCCCTCTCCATTTGTGCCCTGAGGCATTTATAAAAGATAAATGTCCCTGGTCCCGGGTTGCTGGGTGCATTGCCAGTGTACTAAGAGTGTGAGAATTCCTCGCCTCTCCCCTTCTCTCAGGAGACCTTAGGGTCTGTATTCACCTTTTTGTCCCAGTCCCTTTCTCCCCAACCAAAACTTGCCTCTTATCCTGCTCTGAGTACACTGAAAGCTTCCTATGAATCAAAGTTATGAATGCTGTTGATAAGGTCACTGTTAGCAGCCCATCAGAATTTAATAGAGGATCACGTTAATTCACATCAGCCAAGCACTTTCCTATTCACCCTCACTTACATTTTTTATTCTTGCGGCCTCTTCGTTAGGTGGGAATTATTATTATTAATATTCTTCCAGAAAAGATTTGACATAGAAGTAAAGTGACTTGAAAGACCATGGTACTTGGGGAAGCCACCAGTTTTTAGGTTCAAAGAAAAATATCATCTCATTCAGAAATGATCTTCATGAGAAAGGCTCTCCTTTTACCATCCAATCATTCTTATTTTGATGACCTAATATTTCAGAAGGATAACGGTCTTTCATTCCATGAGCTCGGTAGCTTCTGGGTCACAAGGTGGGCATGTTAGGTACATCAAGGTAATCTCTAAACATGCTGGGGCTTTTCCCTGTTATTTGCCTCCATCTGTCTGCTATTTCTCCTTCTTTCTTTCCTTCTTCCTCCCACCTTCCCTTCCTTTCTCTGACGGAATTCAAAGTCCAACCTTTGCTGAAAGGAACAAGTGTAGTGTTGTAGGAAAGAGCATGAGTTTTTGGATTCAGGTGGGTGCAGGTCTGACTCCTGGTTCGGCTGAGCACTAGCTACAGACACTAACCTCTGAGCCTCTAAAACAGTGGTTCTCAAAGTGTGGTCCCTGACCCAGCAGCAGCATCACCTGGGATCTTGTTAGAGAGGCAAATACATAGGCCCCATGGCACACCTAATGGTCTTGTTAAAAATGAAAATACTGGGCCCTACCTCAGACTTCAAAATCTTCTGGGTGGAGAACTCAGCAATCTATAGATTAACAAGCCCTCCAGGTGTTTGTGATAAACACTAAAATGTGAGAATCACGGCCCTAAGAGATATTCCATCAAATGTGTATAATAATACTTGTATCACAGAGGTTTTTTTTGAGGGTTAAGTAAGATAATGCAAATTATGTGCATGCGAGATACCTGCCCCATAAGAGATGCTAAAATAGTGGTAGTTTTTAGTAGTGGTTGGAATAGACAGGTAATAATGGGACATTAAATGCATTCTATAGGGTGTCAGAGCTCCCAGTACATCATGTGTGTAAGTGAATGTTAGCTCACTTCTTTAAGCCCCCAAACCCACTTCACACTGCTGCCCCAACACAGATGCTCAGAGACCAATGAAAAGTTTGTTTCTTCCCTAAGTTTCTTTTCCTTTTTGATTCTCAGCCCTGCAATTCTATCAGATCCTAGTGACTAGGTCAAGACTCACAATCATCTCCATGTGTGCCTAGTTACTTTGGTTTTGCAAAACATAATCATTAAACAAGGAAAATCTGATTATATCCAGGTGCAAGGAGCCTTGCCAGCAACACCGCATCAGAGAAGAAAATCTAGAACTCTTGTGATGCAGGCCACATATTTCCATGGCATTCACCAAATAAATGGCTTCCCAGGGGAGGACAGAAAAAACAATGAAACAAAGTAACCTGTGGGATTTGAGGGGCACTAGATGAGAAAAATCATACAGTGGATAACATTGCCAATAAAACATGCACAATTTAAATCTTAAGAAATATTTTTAATATTTATATTTTAAGTCTCCTTATGGCCTGATGATCTGCAAAAGATTTTCATAATCCGCTTCTCATTGGACTCTCACAGGGTCCAGAAAGGGAGAAATATTCTGTATTAATATTTTACAAAAAAGAAATAAGAGAGAAGATACCTAATTCAACAAAGAGCACATGGCTGTCTTAGGGTCATGAATGAAACAGTTACATCTCTAGGTTCTGTTTGGAATAACCTCTGCAATTATCTCCTGACTCTAGTCTGACTAGATCCTTCAGGAGCAAACTTAAAATTCTACTTCCTCCTCAATACCCCACCTAGTCTATTTAGCACAGGGCATCTGTCTTTCCTCTCAATGTACAGAGGTTTCATTCCCTCTCTTTATGTATTAATTCTTTCATTCCTGCAGCAAATACTTATGGAATGCCAAGTATGACTGAAGTTCTGTTCTAGGCACTGAGGCTGTGTAGAGTTGACATGCTGGTGCAAGAAATGGACATTAAATATGTAATGTACAGAAAATTACATGGCAACGTATGTGATTACAGTACATAGTACGTGCTATGAAGGAGAAGCAACATGCTAGAAAGGGAAGTAATAGAAGTCCACTTGTTTTTTAAAAAAATTTATTGAAGTATAGTTGATTTACAATATTATATTAGTTTCAGGTATACAGAAAAGTGATTCAGATATTTATATTTATATATATATTCTTTTCTCAATTATTTTCCATTATAGGTTATTATAAGATATTCAATATGTGCTATACAGTAAATCCTTGTTATTTATCTATTTTATATATAGTAGTGTGTATCTGTTAATCCCATACTGCTAATTTAGCCCTCCACTCCCTTTCCTCTTTGGTAACCATAAATTTGTTTTCTATGTCTATGAGCCTGTTTCTGTATTGCAAATAATTTCATTTTACTGTTTTTTAGGTTCCACATATAAGTGATATCATATGATATTTGTCTTTCTCTGTCTGACTTACTTCACTTAGTATGATAATCTCTGGATCCATCCATGTTGCTACAATGTCATGATCTCATTCTTTTTTATGGCTGAGTAGTATTCCATTGTATATGTGTATATCACATCTTCTTTATCCATTCATCTGTTGAGCACTTAGGTTGTTTCCATGTCTTGGCTATTGTAAATAGTGCTGCTATGAACATTGAGGTACATGTATCTTTTTGAATTAGAGTTTTTGTCTTTTCTGGATGTATGCCCAGGAGTGACATTGCTGGGTCATATGGTAACTCTGTTTTTAGTATTTTAAGGACCCTCCATACTGTTCTCCATAGTGGCTGCAGCAATTTACATTCCCACCAGCAGTGTAGGAGGGTTCCCTTTTCTCCATACCCTCTCCAGCATTTATTATTTGTAGAATTTTTGACGAGGGCCATTCTAACAGATCTGAGGTGATATCTCACTGTAGTTTTGATTTCCATTTCTCTAATAATTAACAATGTTGAGCATCTTTTCATGTGCCTGTTGGTCATCTGGATATCTATATTTAACATGGGAGCTAGGGAGCTCTCCTTGGAGAAAGAACATTCTAGCTGAGAAATGATGAACATGTAGCAGTCATCCAGGTAGCTACTGCTGGCAAAGAATTCAAGGCAGAGGGAATAGCCCTTGGAAGTCCATGAGGTACATGAAAGGAGCCAGAAGAAGGGGGGGGCTGGGGAACAATGGTTAAGAGTGACAGGTAAGCCAGTGGCTTATAGTGTGCACTAATGGGTGCAATGGGGTATCACTAAAGATTCTTAAGCAAAAGGGAGACATAATCTGATCTGTATTTTAGCAAAATCACAGTGCTCAGGGTGTGAAAAATGGGCTAGAAGGAGCAAGAATGGGAATGAGGATACCAGTTGAGAAGTTATTGAAGGAAGTATGGACAAGAAGCTTAACTTGGGTTGGGAGACAGAAGGAGGAAAGTGGATGACTCTGAGGCATGTTTTGGAGGTCAGATAGGCAGCACTTGGTGATAGATGTGATACAAGGGGGGAGGAAAGGAAGAAATCGAGAATGACCACAGCATTTGGCCCTAAGCTAGTGTGTGAATGGATAGAAGTCCTTGTACCCACATGGGGGAAACTTGGGGCGAAGGGAGCTATGAGGAAGACACTTAACTATTCCTCCCTATGGTGCTAAACAGAGAACATTTTCTATGTTATTTATATAAATGTATATTTTATGTTTTTATAATATCCTAGAGGACTGAGTCTGGATGGGCTTTATTCATAACTTGTCTAGCCACCAAAATGCCTAACACAGTCACTGGGCCATGATATGAGTTCAAGGAATATGTATCGGTTGGTTGGTTGGTTGGTTAAATAAATGAATTCAAAAAGTATTCAGCTTAATGCCTGGAAAACGACAAATGCTTAGTGAATGCTAACTATTGTTATTTCACAATAACAAAATGCTTTTTACAAACTGACCCTGTCTCCCAAAAGCTTCCAGAAAGCTTAAATGCAAGATGGTTTAGTGTATAACCAAATCCCCAGGTCCTGACATATTTACAGTTTAACAAAACACTGGAGCTCCTAATTAAAAAATAATAAGCCTGTCTATTATGGCGACACAAGCGTGACGGAGCAGTGGTATGTGCTACAGCTGTTACCCTGCTCTGCAAGCTTGGCCCTCAGAGCTTTCAGTTAAAAGCAGCACTGAACTTGCTCCTCACGCTATATGCAGATCCTCAAAGCCTTTTCTTCTTTCTTTGTGAAATGTTAAATGAAAGACAGAGTAGAAAAGGAACACACACACACACACACACACACACACACACCACATTCAGTAGCCAGGAGTTTATAACCCCTCCTTTCTACCACTCTGTTCACCTTGGCCCTCGATTTGCTGTGTGACCTTGAACAACTTACCTGATATTTTTGCACTTCTGTGTGTAACTGAAAACAAAAATAAACAACAACAACAACGAAAACAGTGCAAAAACCGGTGTCAACCTGCCTGACTGAGATTGGGTTTAAAGTAGTAAACGCTATTCCCTAACACTTCCAAAGGAGCATGCTGAATGTAACTTTCAAGTCTTTACTAACTATACAGCAAATTGAATGCCACAGTAAGTTAATAAATTTAATCCTATCACACCACCAAACACTTGCAAGTTTTCTAATAGAGACCATTCTACTCTGAGGAATACAAGAAGCAAATTCTATATTAACTCTGTAATGCAGGGTTATGGTTATTCCAGAGAGTATGCTGATTGTATATTTCTATAACTTGAGTAGTCCTATAAATGGGGCTAAACCAATCTAACATGGTTTGAGAGGTCCTGGGTCCTACCCTACTCTTGAGAGCACTCTTTACCACAGCTTGTCATACCGTCCTAAGGTCTGCCTTTAGAAATTTGAGTTGACATTGTGAAAGGACTGTGTACCATCTACTTCTATTAGCAAATGTCACACAGAAATGTCATTGCTCATTTCCATGACAGTCTCAGGAGATTTTAAGCTCCATGAAGTCATGGACAGTATCTGATTTGTCTCACATCATATCTCCAGCAGTCAGTGAAATACTTGGCACATAGTAGATCCTCAATAAAATGCTGTTAAATGAGTCAGTGCATTCATGAATGAGCATGACAGGTGGAGTTGACAGGTGTGAGTTCAAATCCCAACTCTATCACTAACTGGTCATGTGACCTTGACCAAATGACTTATTCTACCTGGAATGTACTTTTTGAATCTGGGTTCAATATCATTCTCAAAGGTCTGGAGGATCAAATAAGAGAACATGTGTGTCAAGCATACCATATGCAGGTAGTAAACTGTCTCCCTTCTACCCACTCATCTGATTGTGGTTCAGTCAGAACCAGTTGAGGAGATAAGTTATAAACATGAGATTTTTAAATCCTTACTGCCCACAAACCCAGAGAAAAGAGGACTTTGACCCAGGCTATGTACTAGGAGAGTCCTGCTCTGGCCCTCATCTGGCTATGCCCTTCCTCAAAGGGTGAGGACTCTGTGAGGCCAAGGGGACATGCATACCCAGAACCCATGTCCAGCTTCTAGCCCATGCTCTGTGTAATCCAAACCCCAAACTTACTTGCCAACACAGCCTAAAACTTTCTTCCTGGGCCTGTGTGGGCCTCTTCTGGTATATCTTCTTGAGTCAAGACTGCATGTCAGTTGTGTGGACCCCTTCAGTATGAAAGATGGTCAAGGGACAGGAATTTTCAGAGGATATGGTAGGGCTTGGGCCTGCAGGCTGAGTTGTCCGAGCATAGGCACGCTCATGCAGGGCCCTCTCCTTGAAAGGGTTATGTAAGATAATGATTATGAAGTTTAAATACAGAGGACGGTACACTGTAGGAATTTGATAAAATTGTAGACAAGATTAAAGATGGAGTGTTCTTATCAAGTAAAATCCAGAAGAATGGAAAGGAGCAAGAGGTGGTGGTGAGGAGGTGGCATTTGAGAGCTGGGGAGACTTTGGACTCATGGAGATGGGGAAATGAGCAATCCAAGTTAGATGTTCAGGCAAAATACAAGAATCTAAAAATGATACAGCATTGGAAGAAGAGTGTACAATATGTTCTGGGTAGATACCCTAGAAGATAAATTTGGAAAAGCAAGTTGGGGTAAGTTGTATTCATTTCCTATGTTGCTATAACAAATTACTACAACCTAGTGACTTAAAATGACACAAATTTATTCCGCTACAGTTCTGGAAGCCAGAAGTCTGAAGTGAGTCTTACAGGGCTCAAATCAGAGTACAGACAGGGGTTCCTCCTGGAGCCTCCAGGAAAGAACGTGTTCCTTGCCTATTTCAGCTTCTAGAAGCTACCAGTATTCCTTGGGTTGTGGCCTCATTAGTCCAATCTCTGCTTCCACCATCGCATCTCTTCTCTGATCTGTGTTCTTCCTGCCTCCCTCTTAGAAGGATCTTTGTGCTTACCCTGGGCCCATTCAGAATACAGGATAATATCCATATCTCAAAACTCTTAATGCAATCATAGCCACAAAATGCCTTCTGCTGTGTAAAGGAATCCATTCACAGCTTCTGGGGATAAGGGCATGGACATAGTGTGAGGATATTATTTAGTTTACACAATTGTCAGTCCTCAAACACCGATTAAGAAGTCTGGATTTCATTCTTAAGAGAGACATTTCAATCTCACTAGTAGCAATCAGCCTGTGAGTGAAAAGTTTGCCAGTGAATGCACACACGCCTCCATCGTGTGGGGAGGGACTGTGATGGCTTCAAGGGCACACCGATCACTTACAGAGCCCCACATTACCTCCAGCTGATTGTTGCTATTTGGGACTTTTGGTATAGTGGCATCATATTTTCCGATTTTTCAAATCTAGAAATATGGATCTTTACAATCAACTTCCCAATATTTGAATATTGATTCCAGGTTTGTTCAGGTATTTCTTTGTTTAATTGTTAAACCACAAACAATGCATTTCTGTAAGGTGGGTTTGGTCTGCTGGCCACAAACCCAAGGATTCTGATATGAATAATGCACCCTTAAAGTTCTTTTTTTTAACTTTTTATTTTGTATTGGAGGACACTTGATTAACAATCCCTAAATTTCTTAAGTAAGGAGAAGACAAGGTTTTAACTGTGTGTTAGGAAGCCCATTTGGAGGCACCATGAGGATAGACTGAGAAAGTCCAGTTAGGAGACTGTTTAAAGAATCCATATGCACAGGGCTCCCCTGGTGGCGCAGTGGTTGAGAGTCTGCCTGCCGATGCAGGGGACGCAGGTTCGTGCCCCGGTCCGGGAGGATCCCACATGCTGCGGAGCGGCTGGGCCCGTGAGCCATGGCCGCTGAGCCTGCACGTCCAGAGCCTTTGCTCCGCAACGGGAGAGGCCACAACAGTGAGAGGCCCTCGTATTGCAAAAAAAAAAAAAAAAAAAAAGAATCCATATGCAGGATGCTGAGCATCTAAAGTATGCCAGTGATGCTAGAGATGGGGCTGAAACAAAGGAGGGTGGGATATGAAAGGGATTAATAAGGTAGAATTAACAAGACTTAAGGGGCTGACTGAATGGAAGACAAATGAAAACATGGGTTGAAGATGACATTGGGGCTGTAAGCCCAGAAGACGGGATAATTTGATTCCCCATTTCCTTCTCTTTGGGGGTAGTGTGTTTGGGATCCTTTTCAGGAATAGCATTTGTATGATAGCAAAAATATGGGTGTCCAGGAAACCTAAATCCTGCCTTGTCCCTGCCACCCTTCACTATGTTGAGGTTCCTGGAATAAACAGATGTGTAAAGGCAAAAGAGGACAAAACTCCGCTTTAGTATCATCTGGAGCTTTGGCCTCAAATTTCGCATGGCAGAACATAGTAAGCCAAGCCAGACCACACAGAGAGCTTTTTGTTCCTTGCCTATTTCAGCTTCTGGAAGCTACCAGTATTTCTTAGGTTGTGGCCTCATAAGTCCAACTAGTCTACTGGTTAAGGTTAAATAGCCTTGAAACTAAGCAGACCCTAAACCTGTTCTATTTTCATGCGATGTGTAGACCCAATTATCTGTATAACCAGAGCGAGAGACTAAAAGGCCACATCTACCAACGTTTGAGAAAAAAAGCAAGCAAAGGAGAATAAGGTATTCGTAACATAGTCCAGGGATCCTTTTATCACTTTAGTGATATGGAAGACTCAGCCTTTAGCCATATACCTGGAAGGGACTAGGACAAGGGAGAAAGAGGTTGAGAAAAAAGAGTACAGTCCGTAGCTGTGCTATAACCATTACCACTAACACCTTGAAAGAACCCCTGCAACAACTGTTGACCAAGTCCAGTGTTCTGGGTACCAGAGGAACTTGGCAAACCTATTGAAGATCCTCCCTCCATAGGGTAGAGAAAGAAGTCAGGGCAAGGACAGAGAGACCAGAGGAGTTTTAAGTGCACCCCAGAGATGGTATTTCTTATCTGTCAAACACTGGAAAACCAAGAGGGATAAGGTTCTCTGCTCTCAACAAGGTCAGCCTCATGGAGGAAAGGCCCCCAAGAGTTTTACAACCTAGGCACAGGTAAAGTATGGTGGGAACATTCAACAGTGCATTCTTCTGAGATGTGCCAGTGCAGCTTTCATGTCTGAGTGGGATCTTGAAGGATCTATTGGAATTCTCCAAGGTTCAGATGCCAGGCAGGTAGCACATGGTAGGCACGGAACAATCAAAGAAAACATGGGGAATTTCTAGCAGAAGCTAAATGGTGACTGAAGCTAGAACAGGATCTAGATCACAAAGGACTTGGGGTAGATTAGAGCCCAGAGGCACCAGGACGCACTGAAAGGGTGTCACTCGCACATGGATAGTTTAGAGAAATCATTCCAGAAGACTTTCACAAACGATAGAGTCAGGTGCTTATTTTTGTCTTTTAGACTGAACTTCTCTTTAGGTAAGCAGTCCCCTCCCATGTCAGCTCTGTTTCTGGGGTTGATATGCAGGATGCCCAGGGGTTCTAAAAGGAATGTTGTACCAGATGGCCAAATTTGGAGAGCCCTGTTCCTCATGAACGGCTCTGCAAGGCCATCTTGCAGAGGTAAGGTCACAACAGTAAGGTCACAACCTTTTTTTGAGCCTTTCCACATGAGCTGGGCTTCAGGAGCCTTGTGTGACCCTGGAAGGAGGATGTGCCCTGTCCACGTGTGCCCCAGGGCTGGGATTGGCTAGCCTTTGAAAGACAGTGCTACAGAGTGGGAGGTGAAGAGGTTCTAAGAGCTTCTAGAGATGAACCTTCAGAATCTGCTGCATTGTTTGAACTTGGTCTTCAGAGCTCAGTCACAAAGAACAGAATGTTCTGCAGCCCTCTCACAGAGAAGCAGTGGGATGGTGGAAGAGCAATGAAAAAATTATGAGGAAGGCTCCACTTGCGTATTCTTTCAAAGTAAAATTTGTCCTTGAAATGTATGTTATCTCCTTGTTTTATTTTGCTTCTGATCTACTTCAGAAGGGAGCAATTTAAACATGTTACATTTAACTAAGTAACAAAAATGGGGGTATGAAAAGCAGAGGAAGAGGAGGAGGATAGGTAAAAGAAGAACCAGGGAGAGAGGGAAGGAAGAAGGAAAAGGAAATCAAAGAGAGCAAAGAGCAACATTTATATGGGTCTTGGCACTTTATGAAGTGCTTTTACAGATATTCCTTGATCTTTACGTACTTATAAGATGGAAATTTTTCATTTTACAGTCAGGGAAACTAAGGTCCAAAGAAGTTAAGTACTTAGCCAAGATTTCATAGCTAGTAAGTGACAGATCCAGGAGTTAAATTCAGGTCTTTCTTCATTCACCTAATATGTGCCTGGTACTTTTTTCTCTACTGAGTATAAAAAGATAAAAGAGGCAGTGCCTGCTCAACAAGAACTCTCAGGCAGCTGGGGACCAGAGAAGAAAACAGATCATTACTATGCAGTAAGCACTAACACCACAGTGTCTGGTAGATAGTAGGTACTTGACAAATTCATGATGAATTGCAGATAAGTGAAAGATAAATGAAAACATGGGGTTCTATGGAAGGCCAGATAAAGGTGTGGTTTACTACAGCCCCCTTTTACTTTCTCTTCTAAAATTCTAACTCCTAACATCTCCCTGCCTCCCACCCCCAGGGATGAGCACGGAGTCCCTCTAGGGCCTTACTCTTGCACAGAAGTTTAGGTTGCAGCCTGGAATCTCAGCTCTGTCTCCTCTATCTGTTGAACTTTGGGCCAGTTACTTAAACGTTTTGTATCTCAGTTTTATCATCTGTAAAATGCAGATGTAATAGTACCTACAAATTCACTGCCAAACTTTTGAGAGGAAGAGATGAAGCAATACATACAAAGCTCTTAGCACTGATGCCTGCAACATAGTAAGATTTCAGTGGGTGTAGCTATTATGGCTATTTTTATCTGGTGTCATCCCCTCAGCCATTACTGCCAATGCTGAGTCACTACTGAAAGAGTGACCTAGCTCAGGGAGAATTTCTTGCCTTTCCCAGAGACAGCCCTGGGGTCAAAATTGCCTCCCCCCTTTTTTTATGAGAGACTTAATTCTGGTCACTCTGGTGCCTGATAATTAGATCCTAACTTTTTTTTCGTCCCTGCAGACCTGTCTTGATATTCCACAGTTCCTGATGCAGTAGGCAAGCTAGTGTCGCTAAGGTTTCCTGACAAACAAAATAGGAATGGCCTAACACACATCTAAAGCCAAAGTGGTGACCTTTCTTGCTTCTAACTTTTAAAGTCTCCCTTCTTCTTAGGAAGTTTATAAATGAGAAAATTCCTCCTTTTCTTTTTAACAATAAACAAAGTTCTCTAAGCCTGGATTCTTTTTTTTTAATTTATTTTTTAATTGAAGTATAGTTGATTTACAATGTTGTGTTAATTTCTGCTATGCAGCAAAGTGACTCAGTTATACACATATATACATTCTTTTTTATATTCTTTTCCATTACTGACTATATTCAGTATCTTGGGATAAACCATAAGCCTGGATTCTTAAAATATACATTTCACCAAATTTTAGTTTATAGACCCTATGTACCAAGAACGAGTGATAAAAGACTAAAAAGATTTAAGATACCATCTTGATCATACAGTAGAGTTCTACATGTAGTTTTATCTATTTTGGGAATTTCTATTCTACCCAATTGTTATATCCATCTATTAATGTGCTGATAGCACATGTTTTAATCTTAGACACTTTATGTTTTATCAGGGCTAGTCACTGAATGGACTTGGGATAAATGGTATTGAGACAACTGGAGAGCCATTGAATAAAGATGAAAATATATCCAATTCTCACACCAAACACAAGAAAAAAATCCAAATGGGTTACATATCTAAATGTAAAACAAGGAAATAAATATTAAGAGAAAACACTAGTGAATAATCTACAATATATGACCTGGTTGTAAGGAAAAGTTCTATAAAAGTGATTCAAAATATGATGCAATAGGCTGGTTATTTGAAAAAAAAAGACAAAAATTAAATCATGCATGAATCAAGAAAAAGAAGATGAAAAGGACATGTTCTAAAGCCTCACAGTCCATTATAAGAACCTTCCTCTGGGGTGTAATTTCAACTGAAAGATTTACTAGTTCATATTGTGTTTATAATAAGATGTCTCAATTTGTGGGGGGAAAAGACAAAATTAATAAATTAATTAATGAGACATAATACAAAAGTGGTTTGAATCACTGGCTTCTTAGGCAGCTGGATCTAGGTTGAAATCCCTACTCCAAAAATAACACATATTACCTTGGGCAAATAGCCTTTTAATCCTCAGTTTCTTTATCTGTAATATGCAGTAATAATACCACCCACAGGATTGTTTTGAGGATTAAATGAGATAATATGCAACTTTAAGACAGCTCAGTAGGAACTAGATATATAATTACTATCACAATTATAAACTCATAAATATAAGCTTTAAACAAAAAAATTGCAGTAAAAATCATAATAGAGTCATATGCTACATCCGTAGAAGAGGTTCAGAAATAAAGATTTCGTGTTCTTCATTTAAACAATAGTTAGGACAAGGGCAAGTAGCTCCTCCTCTCTGCAAGTGAGGCAGAAGAATGTGATTCTGGGAAGTCCCAAAGATAGAAATGATGACAGGTATTTGTTCAATTACCACTTTAACTGGGGGACACCTCAATAGACAGGAAATACAGCTGGAAAAACACTGCTACTGTACTAATTGGCTCTCCATCTATCAGTCATGGCTATATATTTTCCTAGGCCCTTGGGGCCAGAAAAACACTTGGAAGAAATTTATTTTCCATTTTCTTACACAATAGAACATGTCCCACTTGGGGATAATCCACTGGCATCTGAGAAGGTGGTCTCCATCACTTCTGGAGATGCTCTGGGTTATATATGCAGATTGAGAGTACATTCTTAGAACTTAGACTCTCAGAATATAAAATAAAATCTAATTATGCACAGATAAACTTTGAAAAAAGTTTATTGAAGAATAATCAAAATATAATAAACTATACTTTTTTAAATTGTACACTTTGATAAGTTTTAGCATGCATAAAAACCCATGAAACCACCATTACAGTTCAGATAATGTACATACTCATGACTACAAAAGTTTCCTTGTGCCCTTTTCTAATTCTTCCCCACTGCTTCTCCCTCCTATTTCTCCATCCCAGGAAACCACTGATTTACTTTCAGACATTATTCAGTTTGTACTCTTTTTGTCTTTTTTCTTTCACTCAGCATAATTATTTTGAAATTCACCAATGTTGATCCATGTAGCAATGGTTAATTTTCCATTAATGGTAAGTAGTATTCCATTGTATGGATATACCACAATTTGTTTATCCATTAATTTGCTGATGGATATTTGGGTGCTTTTTGTTTGGGACTATTACAAATAAGTCTGTTATGAACATTAATGTATAACTGTTTGTATGGATTTATGCTCTCATGTCTCTTTCTTAAGTACCCTGGAGTAGAATGGCTGGCTCATATGATAGGGATATATTTATTTATTTGGAGCTGCCAGACTGTTTTCTAAAGTGTTGGTACCATTTTATATCATCACCACTTCCAGTTGATTCACATCATCACCAACCTTTGGTAGGGTCAGTCTTTTAAATTTTAGACATTCTAATATGTATAACCTTGTGGTTTTAATTTGCATTTCCCTAATGAATAATGATGTTGAGTATTTATTCCTGTGTTCATTTGCCATCCATATGTCCTATTTGGTGATAGGAATGTAAAAATATTTTGCCATTTTTAGAATTTTGGCTGTTTGTTTACTTATTACTGAATTTTGAGAGTTTTTTTCCATATATTCTGTATACAAGTCTTTTACCAAACATACATGATTGTAAATATTTTCTCCCAGTTTTTTTTTTTTTTTTTTTTTTTTGTGGTACACGGGCCTCCCACTGTTGTGGCCTCTCCCGCTGTGGAGCACAGGCTCCAGAAGTGCAGGCTCAGCGGCCATGGCTCACGGGCCCAGCCGCTCCGTGGGATGTGGGATCTTCCCAGACGGGGGCACGAACCCGTGTCCTCTGCATCGGCAGGCGGACTCTCAACCACTGCGCCACCAGGGAAGCCCCTTTCTCCCAGTTTTGTCTTCTCTTTTCCTTCACTTAAGAGTGTCTTTCAAATAGCAGAAGTTTTTAATATTAATGAAGTCCAGTTTAGCATTTTTTTCTTTTATGAATTGTGCTTTTGATGACTTAAGAACTCTTTACCAAACCAAGGTCATAACGTTTTTTTTTTCCTTTTAGAAGTATAATCTAAATATAATAAACTGCACATATTTGTTCCCAATAATTTTTTAGTATTTTTATGTTTTACCTCTTAAATTTAGATCTATAATCCATTTTGAGATAATTTTTATGTGATGTGAGGAATGGAACAAAGTTTAATTTTTTGCATATGGTTATGTATCATTTGTTGATGAAACTCTCTTCTCTCCACTTAATTGCCTTTGCATTTTTGTCAAAAATCAATTGACCATATGTGTGTGAGTCAATTTCTGGATTATCTTCCAATTCATTGATTTATTTGTATATCTTGATGCCAGTACCACACTGCATTCATTGTACTGATTTACATTGCTTTATAATAAGTCTTGAAATCAAGTAGTGGAACTCCTCCAACTGTGTTCTTTTTCAAATATGTTTTGGCTATAATTGGTATTATGTATTTCTGTATAGATTTTATAATTATCTTATCAATGTCTACAAAAGATTCTGTTGAGGTTTTGATTGGAATTATGTTTCATCTGTAGATCAATTTGGCAAGAATTGATATCTTAACAACTGAGTTATCTAATATATGAGCATAATGTTGCCCTTCATTTATTTAGATCTTCTTCAACTTCTGCAATGTTTTATAGTTTTCATTATATATTTATAGTTCTCATTATATAGGTTTTAGACATATCCTTAAGCCTTTTATATTTTTGATACTTTTTGAAATAAAATATTTTAAATTTATATTTCTTTTTAATTGTCAATATACAGAAACAAAATTGACTTTTATATTGATAATGTATCCTTCAACTTTCACTAAATTCATTTATTAGTTCTCATATCTTTTTATAGATTCCAACAGATATTCTACATACAGAGATGATCATGTCTTCTTCAAATAAGACAGGGTAACTGTGTATTCTCAAACCTGGATGCCTTTTATTTATTTAATTTTTATCTTATTGCATAGGCTAGAACCTCTATTACAGTGTTGAATGGAAGTGGTGAGAGTAGACGTCTTTGTCTTGTTCCTGGTCGTAGGGGGAAAGCATTTAGTCTTCACCATTAAGTATGAGGTAGACTTAGGTTTTATTTAGAAGTCTTCTGTCTGTTTGAGGAAGTTCCCTGACTCTGAATCTACAATCTGTTCCACTTATCATTCTCTAAATGATTCCAACTGCTAAAGCATATTCTCTTCCTTTTGAAGGCACCACCTTCTTAAAGTACCCAGGACAGTACCTGGAATATACAGAAATTTGTTGTGCCTCCATCTTTCTCAGGGAAATGAGTAGAGGGAGAAGAAGGTTGAAACTTACCCTAGAATTAGAAAACCCCAGTTCCCAAAGAGATTAAGCCTTTTTCTCTTTTTGTCTCTTCATATTCTGATCACATCTTCAACATTTCCCCCAATCTCTTCCTCGCTAGCCCCACCCCTCAAAAACACATGTATCCAGTCGATCACTCTCAGGTCCTAGTATCAATATTTTACTTACTATCTCTCTCTCAGTTCCCTCCGCTTCTCTCTGTCCTGCCACATCCCTTATTGTAGCTGTCGTCGTCTCCTACCTGGATTGTGCAACAGGCTCCTTACTGGTCTCCCTACTTTTTGCCTGCCTCCCTCCAGTCTTCCATCCTGCAAAGTCAATAATATTTCAGGAAAGAAAACTTGACCTTGCCACTCCCCTGCTTCAACTTTCATTGGCTCCTCCTTAGAATAAATCCCAGCATCTTCACTGCAGTTCTTAAGGTAACACCCAGTCCGGTTTCAGCCTCAGTGGAGAACTATTTCCTTTACCAGTACTGTCTGCCTTGATGTGTACTTCTCTCAATAGGAGACCCATCCTATCAGCAGCTTAGTACAGTAGAGAGAGCTGTGGGCCCTGGAGTCACACTGCTTAGGTCCAAAGCTTTGATCCACCAAGCCATGTGATGTTGAGCCCTTTCTTAAGCTTTTCATCAGTAACCTCGTTTATTTAAAAAGGATAAAAATAGGGCATAACTGACAAGGCTGTGTGAATTACATGAGATTGGTCACATAAAGCCCTTAAAGCAGGGCCTGGCACATAGTCAGAGCACTGTTTATTTAAGTTGTTACTATATTTATTCTTTTAGTGTTCATCTCAGATGGGCTCCAGGAAAAGGTGTGAGAATTAAATGAGGCAATGTAGACAAAATTTCTAGCGTTCTGGAATGAGGTTGGCCCTCTCTAAAGGGCATTTTCTTTCTTTCCTGTCTGCACTCATCTCCACCACAGGGCCCTATTTTTGCCCAAAAATTAAACAGTTCCTTTCTGCAGTCACGCTCACTTCTTTCAAAAGCACAGATCAAGGATCACGAGTTTGAGAAAGTAGTAACTTCATCGGAGTTCGTCACTGTGAATTTTATTATAAGTTGGCACTTTTATTTCTAAAGTAGAACCTCTGTTTGGTTGTTGTTTTTCCCCTATTCTCAGTCTCTTTTCTGTGCAATTGCAGCTCTTAAAGGCTTAATTAGAGTGATTAAAAAAATACCAATTTTGCCTTTTCCCCCTTTTTAATAACAAGTAAAAGTTGAAAGCCAGCTGTGAGTGAATGCTATTTGAAAGCTGCTACCAATCTGAAGTTTCATTTTTCACTGCTTCGAGGCACATTTGAAAATTAGTGCTGACATGTGCAAATGAGTTTGTGATGAAGGGAAAAATACATAGATATAGCACAAGGTGCTCTGAAGGCTATTGTGAGGAATAAGATGACTTGTGAGGGAGTTTCTGCTTCTTGTCAGGAGGGTGAATAAAAATCCTGATTCTCTTATCAGTTTTTCTACTCGAGGGACTATGACATTTCTTAGGAGAGAACCCCTAGCTGTTTGGAGTCTTCCTTGTTGCTGTCCTATAGCTCTCTGGCCAGTGCAGGCCTCCACATCTTTCACACAGTGGGTGTCTTCCTCGCTGGTAATCTTTAGTGGAGTGTTAGCATGGAGCTGAAATTTTGCCAGTTTGGATAACGTCCTGAAGTAGGTCTGCAGAGTGTTTTCTTCCTTAAAGTTAAAATAAAAACTTAAAACTTTTCAACAGAAACAGACTCACAGATGTAGAAAACAAATTTGTGGTCATCAAAGGGGAGAGGGAAGTGGGGGACAAGTTAGGGGTATGAGATTAACAGACACAAACTACCATGTATAATGTAGATAAGCAACAAGAATATATTACATAGCACAGGGAATTATAGTCATTGTCTTGTAATAACTTATAATGGAGTATAATCTGCAAAAATACTGAAACGCTATGCTGTATACTTAAAAATAATGTAACATTGCAAATAAACTATACTTCAATAAAAAAATTTAAACTTTTCAAACTTTTGCTTCAACTCTCTCGGGTGAAGAAGTATCACCAGCAATTGGAGTCATGAGACATATGCATTTTTAGAGACACTCGAAAGAAATGGAGTCCAGCCAAGGAAGGGTGACAGAGATGGAGAAGAAACTGGAAACTGCCAGAGAGGTGAAAGGGAGGAATTGGGGATGTGAAATGTAGAAAAGAGAAGAATGGAAAAGGTCACTTCAAGCTGACATTGAAGGAATGTGTTAGTGAAGGCCTCAGGCCTTTCTGTCTGGCAGCTCCTGGGCCCCCTCCCAAATCCAGGCACCTCTCCAGCCTCCCTATTGGTGTCTGCAGCAGGAATTCCATCTGCCATCATCCTCTCCCATGGCTGCCCCCATCCTCCCCCCACCTCTCTACTCTCCCAAGCCCTAACGCCCCATACACTGCAACAGTGCGGTAGTTAAGAGCAACATCTTCCATGTCTCATGGTTCAAGGCTACGCTCCACCACTTACTGCAGAGGGACCTTGGACAGTCCCTCCATTTACCCATTTATTTAGTCATACGTTCATTCAATTAACAACTGTTTATGTAATCTTGCTCTGTGCCAGTCACTTACTGTCTCTTAATCTCATGTTCATCTAGGGGTAATGATAGTCCCAATCTCACCTGTTGATATAAGGGCTAGAACTAAACCATGGGAAGAGCTAAGCATCATGATTGGCACATGAGAGGTGCTCCTGAAATGGCAGCTATTATTTATGTTATTATTGTCATCACTATTATTTTTTCTGTTTCCAAAGAGGGGCATATACGTCCCATGTGTTTTATAGGTTTTAGATATGATCCTTCCTAAGAATGGATGAGATGTGATAAAGCAAGTGAATTACTCAGCCAAATGAGCAATAATGTGAAGGAGGGAAAAAAGATTTGGTGGAAATGCAAGGAAATTGAGGGGGCAGGGAGGCAGAGGCAGGCACCCCAGGCAGCTAAGGACACGCTAAAGGTGGAGCTCTTCATCTCATGGTGCTCCAAGTTTTTGCTTTGTTGTGTTTATTTTTGGCATGGTGGAAATTTTTACCATTTGTGTAAGAGTTACAGAACAAATCGGCCTGTGGATTTCGTTTTGGAGTTACTGACTTTGGTCTTATATCCTTTTAGTGGTCTGGTGATCTTTCCCGTAGTGGCCCTTTCCCTGTCTGAAGCACTGTGATGTGACATCAGATGTCAGGGCATTCCACCCACCTAACCCCACACCAATCTCTTTCTATTGTCACGTGTGTCTTTCCATGACACCCTGGTCCCTCACATCACAGGTCTGCCCTATTTTATAGTAACTTGTACACTTTTCATAGTTCCTCCCCACTCTGAAGCCAAAAGTTTGAGAGCAAAGTCTTCAACCTGTTCATCTCTTCATTATTGCCCAAAGTTTCTATGGTTGCTGTATTAAACTGCAGAGAATCAAATAGGCTAGGATCGGATAGAATAGTACAGAAAAAATAAAACAGGAAGGACAGGATAGGATAAGATAGAGTAGGGTGGGGTAGAATGGAACAGAATAAAATCAGAACTGGCAGATATCTATAAAGTAGATCATAATGATATTGAAAACTAAAGTTTGCATTAAAAAGCTTTGCAAAAGTTTTAAGTGGATTACTTATTGGATTGGAAGTGGTGAAAATTCTAACAGAAAAATAACTATATTGAAAACAGGAGTTTGGTTTGTTCTGTTGTGTTTTTGTTTTTTGCATCCATAGGTTTGAGGTGGTGGTGGGATTTTTTAAAGCATTTGTGTGAGCCTATGTAAACACCTAGACAGTATCTAAACAGCCAAAGAGAATATGGATTTTGTAATGGACAAGCTGCTAACCAATATTGCCCTTTAGCCATGCATTCATTTTATTAGAACATAATAAGCTCAACTAAAAATCTTTTAACATGTCTGCATTACTTAACAGCCTGGGAATAATTCTAATTATTACTGAGTTTATCATTGTGACTATGGTGCACTCTTTCTTTGAATTCCTGGAGACTATTTAAGATGCAAATGATGCTAGCTTTATGAATAATTGTTGGGATAGAAGATTCATAATTAATTTGACCCCTCCCTGACAAACACACACACACACACACACACACACACACACACACACACATCATAAAACAAAATAATTTCTTAAAAAGGCAAAATGATTTACGTGGACATGGAATGAATACTGTAATACTTAGCAAAATCAGTATTGGCAACTGTGCAAAGCATGCTGGGTGAGCACAGAGTTTGGCCTCACAGAGGCAGCTGGGCAGATGAATGCTCAGTGCCCACTGAAGGGTGTCATTGAGAAAACTGTCTATATACAAGAAAGATTAATCACAAGAAGGGGACAGAGGCAGGAAGAGGAGGGGGAGGCCATAGGTTGAACAGCAGTCTAAGCAGCAGGTGGTAAGTGAGGCCAGGAGGATAACAGCAGATCTTAAGCAGATCTCCAGACAGTAAGTAAGATGCCTGTTTCTAAGCAGCACAGGATCTAGCAGGTTCCAGCTCTGGGAGTGGGAGTTACAAGGACCTAAGAAACAAGTAAGTTGGGTCTCAGGGTAGAGGCAGTTCTAGGAGAAACAGGAAGTGTTAGAGAGGAGAGGGAAAGTCCTGTGCTACCTGAGCCCTAACCCAGGTATTATTCAAGCCTGAGATCTGATGGGGTCAAGGTTCTGGCTCATGAACTCTATGCAGGGTGGAACTTGCTTGCATGTAGTTGTATCAGAATGGGGAGATGTGAGAGAGGGCCTTGTAGAAGGCAACAGCTGGTATGAACTTGAAACCCTTATGTCTAGTCATTCAGCAATTCCCAGATCTAGTTGATCAAAATGACCACACTTAGTCCCTTGGTCTTTAAAATGTTCCTCTCAGATGATGCTACTGATCAGCCAGGTTTGCAGTCCCTGCCCAAGGGGAAAACCCATCCTTGCTACCTAACATCTGGTGGGTAGTGGGGCCAACAAGCTTGTTTCCACATCTGCCAGTGAATCCTACAGTTATTTTACTCTTAGGAAATGTTACAAGAGGGAAATAATCTGAGCAGCATAAAGTTTTGTCGAGCAGCATTCTTTTTTTTTTTTTATTGAGGTATAGCTAATTTACAGTGTGTTAATTTCAAGTGTACAGCAAAGTGATTCAGTTGTACATACATAGATATACATATATATGTATATATATATTCTTTTTCAGATTATTTTCCATTATAGGTTATTACAAAATATTAGAGTTTCCTGTTCTATACAGTAGCACCTTGTTGTTTACCTATTTTATATATTTTATAGTAGTGTGTATGAGTATCATTCCTAAATGCATCAAAGGTACATAGAATCAGAATTCCTAGAGATGGGGCTCAGGAATTTTTTTTTAATTTATTTATTTACTTTTTGGCTGTGTTGGGTCTTCGTTTCTGTGCGAGGGCTTTCTCCAGTTGTGGCAAGCGGGGGCCACTCTTCATCGCGGTGCGTGGGCCTCTCACTATCGTGGCCTCTCGTTGCAGAGCACAGGCTCCAGATGCGCAGGCTCAGTAGTTGTGGCCCACGGGCCTAGTTGCTCCGCGGCATGTGGGATCCTCCCAGACCAGGGCTCGAACCCGTGTCCCCTGCATTAGCAGGCAGACTCTCAACCACTGTGCCACCAGGGAAGCCCGGGGCTCAGGAATTTGAATGCTGAAACTCCCCATGTGATTCCTACTGAAAATCATGGTCCAGAGTACAAACTTTTTGGACATGGCAGGAACTTCCCTATAGCACTTAGCACATGTAGATGCAAATATCAGTTTAATTGATTTTATGAATTGTATTTTACCTTGTTTATAATGATTCATTATTTATATTTTATATTTGAAAGCTTACATAAAAGAGTTCAGAGAGAGAGAGAGAGCTGGGACCCAACATGCACATGATGTCTATAATATGCCTGAGACTGAACTGGGTGATTTATATACATTCTTACCACTAAACTTTCATCAACATGTCCAAGACAATGCCTGGCATGTAGAGGACCTCACTGATGTCTGGGTGATAAGCTTACCTAGACAGTAAAAAACATATAATTAGCCATAGCACTTCCTCTAGTATGGTTAGTTTTAATTCAATAAATAATCAATAACTAATAAGCACTTACTATTATTTCTAGGCATCACACTAGATGCTGGGGATAAGACAGTGCATCGTGTAATCGTGAGCTTCAGTCCACTAGGGAGACAGACATAAATCAATCATTGCACAATTAATCAACTAAAATTATGACAATGCTACAAAGAGAACGCACACTGTGCTTTGAGAACACAGACTAGGTGTACTGACCTAGTCCAGAGATGGTCAGGGAAGGTTTCCATCAGGAAATGACATTAAACAAATGCCATTGTTTATTATAATTAGGAAAGGAAAAGCCATGTTCTGACAGCGTTTAAGAGAAGATACTGAAAAGAATGTTCATTTTCATTTGATTTCAACATTTTCCCACCTAGAAAGGGGCCAAACAATGGTTCTTTTAACATACTTCCTCTATTGAAGAGGTTATTTTTACAGTAACGTTTTCCTGGTCTATTCTCCCACAACTCCTGGGTACCCCCATGACTGTAATAAAGGAGACTTCCGTCTTGCTCACTTGCCTCCCCAGCTTCTCTGGGGTCTCATCCCAACCCACCTTCACATTCCCAACAGCATCTGCTGTTTGAGCCCCTTCTCTATTTCCTTTATGTCCTTCCCTCCGTGAGGTCATTCTAACTCCATGTCTCAGTTTCTCAGATTCCCATTTCTGCTCAGAAGAAGTTTAATTCCATCCCATTCAGTGCAGCTAATATTTGTGAAGCCCTCCGGTATGCCAGGTTAGGTATACTAAGATAAAAGCATAGTTAAACTCAAAGATTTCCTAGTTTAAGAGAGGATAGATAGATATAAACCAATAAATTACAACACATATGGAAGGTCTAAATATAAGCAATGACTGTGATGGTGATAATTATGATGATAGCCAAAAGGCACTACCTACTTACTCAACAACAGATATTTATTGAGCATCTACTATGGAAATGATTTAAATTGTTGGATAAAACAAAAAAGCTTTATACTCTTGGAGTTTATAAGGGGAGTGAAAGACAAAACAAACAAGCAAATTCATAATTTTAAACTCTGGTAAGACAAATGTACAAAACCAATAAGGAGCAGTGGCTGAGAGTAAAGGGGAAGGGATACCTACTCAGGTAGGGCAGTTTCTCTTAGGAATTACACATCCTAGGTAAAAATTATATATCTGCAACTTCCTAGATATGTAATCTTAAGCAAATTACTTAGAATCAGTTTCCTCAAAATGGCTATAATAATAATATGTAGGTTTAGTGTAAGAATCAAATGACATAATGATTATAAAATTCTAGAGAATTTCTGGCCAGTAAACACTCAATAAAGCTTGTCATTGTTATTTTTTATATTATTACATCATCTGTTAATCTTTCTGAGCTTCCAATGTCTCTTCCCTAATGAGAATTAACAACAAACTCAGAGGACTATGCATATGCTATGCATGATATCAGCTGTTACATCTGTTAATATGATTATGAAGGTATTCATATGACTATCATTATAATTCTTGATGTTGTTTAAATTCAAAGTTGTCTTACCCATAGCAAGTAAACTGTGAATGAAATATATTATAAATGTATATTTCTTCTTTAGAAATAAATTCACATAAGGCTGTGGTATCCAGTACAGTGGCTGCTAGCCACATGCATCAGATAGCATAAACAAGGCAGATATAGAATATTTCCATCATCACAGAAAGTTCTATTGGACAGAAAGAATATAGGAATTCCAGACATCAAAGAAATACATTGAAAAGAAGAATTCTATACACCAGATATCAGGAGTCAGATAGGCCATTGAGGGCCAGGTAGATCATTCCTCTGGAATATGTAATATTAACAACCCCTCACATTTGAGCAGCATCTGCAGGCTTCAAATCACTTTCACATCCATTACTTCATTTATCCTTACAAGTACCCCTAAAGCAGGCGGGAAGGACAATATTATCTCCACTTTACACTGGGGAGAAATAATTAACAGGAGTAGTAGTAGTGGCTGCTGACACGAAAGTTCACCTATGATTGTATATTGAATAAAGCTAAGTGCTTTAGTGTTTTTAATGAAATCATGGAACTCAGAGAGGTGAGGTGACTTACCTGTAGACATTCAGTAAATCGGGGGTGTGTTTTCCAAATCTAGACCAGTGCTTTCCACCACCCCTCTCTATTTCTTCTTGCGCAGGTTGAGTTCCAGTTCTCTATTATTGCAGAGACAAAGTTCTCCCAGTCACTAAGTTATCAGAGCAGGATGTGCAGGGCACGTCTCATTGATCATCCTTTCTGTGCAACTTACAAATGGCTGACGCTCTCTGCTGCTGAAACAATGCAACGCATGAAGATGAACTTTAATTCACATTCAGCCTCTGTGTTCTTACCAACAGCTGCAGGAACAGCTGTTCCCCTCTTGGTGCTACCCTCTCCCCCTTTTCCCCAGCTAATTGCTTCCAACTAGTGGAGTGGAGATGATATTGTAGGCCTGGTCCTCTTCAATGGCCTCTCTCCACCTGTTATTATTCCAGGCCCTTCTTGTTCAAGGATTCAGGATTGTTCTGTTTGGATGATTAGTTCTAGAATCTAACTTTTGCCTATTTCACAACCCCATCCAACACACAAGTCACTGTTTTATATATAACTCAAAGCCCTACTAAGCAGATATAAGCCTTAAAAATAGTAACAAATAATCAAAATATGTTTATTGAAGGCCTATTATGTGCCTAGTCCTATACTGGGCACCAGGTTGACCCTGAATTTTCAGGCTCTGTGGGAGGCTTAGCCCCGATGGAGGACCACATATCCTATGGCTAAATACTCGTAGGTTATAAAAATCAAGCTGTTAAATATGTTCTATCCTCCACCTGTAACAAATCTAAGTTCACAAAAACCCAGATGGCCAGGTTCCACCTTAGAATCCTTGGGCTTCTCAGAGTTCCATGCTGGACTGTGGCTGTGTAGACCCAGCACCCAGCATACACAGTCTCTTATCCATGTTGCAAGGGGACTCAGTTCACAGTCACATGGACACCTCCACCCACATGTCCAAGCTCATCCACATTTCACAGGAAGAGACTCCCACGACCACTCCTTCAGCCTAGGAAGTATCCAGCAGGGGCTCATCTTCCACTCTCGAACGGATGGATATGGGAGTCACGTGAGCAGGGAAATGTGGATCTATGTAATGCCCAGCAGGACATCAGGTATATAGCAAGACAGCAGTCAATAATAGCTATTATTCCTACTATCATACATGGAATGAACTACATAAAGTTCATTTAAAGAACTACATAAACCATAGTATGTACAACAAAGAGCAAATAATATATCATGTGGGTCTGACATTACCTCAGTACCTTCTCACTAAGGACCTAGAAAAATCCTTACCCGGGAATAGCCAAGTCATTAGTCCCTTTTCTCTTTTTCGTTACCCTTGTGCTATCTTGATCCTTTATTATAGTTGATCTTCCTCTCTGGTCCTTGCCTGTGAACATCTCTTTCCTTACCTCCGTGGACTGGTCCCATTCTGGCATTAAAGTTGTACACCAGTTACAGCTAATTCTCTTTCCTGTTTTCAATTGCCCACATTTTCACTTTAAATAACAAAGCCTTTCTCACGTGCACTAATACAGCTCTAGCTAATACTGTTTCCCATAGCACGAGTGCTGGGCTGGAGGATGAGAAGTCCAGCTCCGCTCAGTGCTCACTGCCACCCCAGGCTTTTTCTGTTTCTTTAGAATGCATCATGAAAGTAGGTTGTCCATATTTATATATTACAGCTGTAATTACACGTGGTGGGAGGTGTGGGGAGGTAAAGGTTATTTTTCTCTAACCTCTTAACCATTCTCAACACAATATTTTTTTCTGTGGTAAATGTTCCAGTCTTAGAGAACTTTTGTTTTAAAGAATAGAAACACGTTCAAGTCTTGTTTTTTTTTTTTTTTTTTTTTTTTTTTTTTTTTTTTTTTTTTTTGCTGTACGCGGGCCTCTCACTGCTGTGGCCTCTCCCGTTGCGGAGCACAGGCTCCGGACACACAGGCTCCGCGGCCATGGCTCGCGGGCCCAGCCGCTCCGCGGCATGTGGGATCTTCCGGGATCGGGGCACGAACCCGTGTCCCCTGCATCGGCAGGCGGACTCTCAACCACTGCGCCACCAGGGAAGCCCTCAAGTCTTGTTTTAAAAGTCCTTTATTTGTTTTTAATAGATAGAGAGGGATTTCCTGGAACCTAGGTATAGAAAATCTCTCCCCTCCTCTCCCCTCCTCTCCCCTCCTCTCCCCTCCTCTCCCCTCCTCTCCCCCCTCTCCCCTCTCCCCTTTTCTCCCCTCCTCTCCCCGCCCCTCCCCTACCCTCCCCTCTCCCCTCCTCTCCCCTCCCCCTCCCCTCCTCTCCCCTCCCCTCCTCTCCTCTCCTCTCCCCTCCCCTCCCCTCCTCTCCATTCTTCTTCTCCCCAGGCAAGACTGTTAACCCCTGGTTCCTAGAATATCAGCCTTCACGAGGCTTTGGGTTGAAGAACCGACTGGGGCCCCATCTTAACAGTACTGTTTCAGTGCCCAACACTTTCCAGCTCCAAGTTCTTGAAAGAGAGGATCTCATTGGCCTGGTTCACAGGTTCAGACATCCAGCTATGATCCAATCAGCTCGGGTCATGCCAACTCTTCAACTGTGACTGTATGGTTTTAGAGAAGGGACTTGACCTTGTAGAATGAAGCCACCTTTCTTATATGTGAAGTAAAAATAATTATTCTTAGCTGTAGCAAGGCAATGGGATTGATAATGTTATCCTTTTCCTTTGATATGCTATTCAGCTATTCATTCATTTATTTTATCCAGAAAAATGGATATTCATCATCTGCTTTTCTTAGATTGTACTTAAACTATTTTTTCTCAAATTTTATAATACTTTTTGGAAAACTAAAAATATTAAACCAGAATATTCCAAGAAAAGTATAACTATGAATGATTTTATAATTGTAAATTAGCTGAGGAAGAGAGTAATTGTAATTATTAAATTAAACAATCATTAATAATTTGACTTAATTGTAGGTCCTTTAATTTTCTTATGGGAAAGTTTATTTTAACAATTTCAAACTCTTTTCTGTATGGTAAAACACACATGAACTACAAAATCATATGACTTTTTTGTCAGCATCTCTTGGTGTATCCCAAGACCTTGAATCAGTGGGGGAAAGAAGACCAGTGTTTTTCTAAAACCTAACATGTTCTCAGCCCCAGTCCATAAATGCTACACCTGCCATCAACTTTAATCCTCTCAGCAGCCCGGGAAGGAAGGCAGAGAGTTAGAATCCTTGTGAAAGATGATGAAACCAATGCTTCTAAAAATAGAATCCTTGTGAAAGATGATGAAACCAATGCTTCTAAAAGTTCAGCTTTCTGTCCAAGGTCACATCCCTTGTGAATGGCCAGGCAGGAACTGGGATCTAGCTCTGTCTGCCCATGAAAAACTGGCTGTGATATCGTACAGCATCGCTACTTAGAAGTTCTTTGTGATACTCTCATCTTCCTTTTCAAATGGGTTATTTGGTATCAGTTAAGTCATGGAGGTATAGCAATGACAGAAATTATCTGAATAAAAAATTTAGATTTTTCTTTCATAAAGGCTAGATTTTACCTTATTCCATGCTTTAAAGTTAATCTGTTCTAATATAACAAAAAGGAGAGAATCCTCTAGAATACGGGGAGGTGACTAAAAAAATATGACTTAATGCAGTCTGAAATGGCCACTGCACCTACACCGAGAAATGAGACATCGAATCATGCTTCGTCCTTTACTCTTCTGGAAAAAAATCTAAACATTGAATTTACAGCTTTTCACAGAGTACCTTCTCCCTGCCAAATGCTGTGCCCGCCATGAAGTAAGCCCTGAACTCATGGTCTTGCGTCCAAGCATTTGCTTGAATAATGAGAACTAACTCTGGATCATTTTCTCTCTTTTGCTGATGAAATTCTACAATTTACAGAATTTATTAACATTCTTTACAAGTCTCAGGAGGATAAGAAAGTGGAGTTCAATGCAGAATAAATAGCCCCGCTCTGCAATATTAAAAAATGATTTCCAGATTTATTCATGCTGTGAAAAAGTGGTGGTAAAGGGGCAGTAAATGTTACTTACTGAGCACTCTTTGCATGTAAGTGCTTCTCCCGCACTACAGAGTAATGCCCACACAGCCCTGGCAGTACCTGAGAGTGTTAATTACTATTTTGAAGTCTCTGGGTGGGGATTCTGAAATGGGGAAGGGGAGGAGTGGGGTAGTTAGTAGATACAGGCAATGTGGTTACTTGATTTACTCCAGACTCCAATCCTGGAGACAAGTTCTCAGGCTGGGCCTGAAACTGTCATTCTTTTCCCCTCAAATCAATTTTTTTGTTTGTTTGTTTAAAAAAAATACCCACAGGCAATGTTGATATCTTCACTGCAGTCATCCTAGTACATGTTGTATCTGAGACAAGTAAAGCAGAGCCATTATAGTTTTCTTCTTTTCATGCTAAGGCTTTAAAGAGAAGGAGGTAAAGAATTAAATGCACCGTTGATCCCAGAGCACCTACCAGACATCATTCTTCAAACACAGGCACTGCCTAAAGACTCAAGTGCAGGAAGTGGCTGGGGTGACTGCCAGTTATTTGCTGTGTGACTTTGGACAAGTCTTGCACCCTCTCTGAGCATCTGTCTTTTCATCTGTAAAGCTATGAAACTGTCTTGCTATAGGAAGAGGGAGGATGTGAACAGAGGTGAGACTTAAAAGATTTAACAGGTCGTGAAGCATGAGAACTGAGTAATCAGAAAGGATCGGGACTTTAGCCCTAGAGCAGGGTCCAAACGCATCTGCCATGCCATGTGTCAACCCTCTGGGTGCTGAATCAAGGAGAGGTTAGGGGGTCCTAAAGAAGAAACAGGGGGCCAGGAAAAGGGGTAGCAATCAGCTCTCTTGGAGCAACAGCTATTTACCCATCTCAATAGAATTATTTGAGTATCTTAACAACCAATACTGCTATTTCTGTACATACCAGCTAAATAGTCTGGGTTTGAAGATTAAATTAGCTCATCTGTGTAAAGTGTTTAGCATTTGGCCCCTGCTCAGAGAAGTAGGCACCCAGCAGATGTAGCTTGCGTCTTTCCTCTCCCTCCCTCTAACTGTCCATCTCCCAGCCCCCATGGCTCCCCTCTGCTATACAGCATGATCATTCCGCAGACCCTGGGCTACATAGCCTGTCTCCCTTCAAAATGGATTTTTGTAGGCAAGAAAAGTTTCAGGTTGATTCTCAAAATGTCTGAGTCAAAGTTCTTTTCCATGCCTTTGCAATTACAGTTCCACACGGGCTTTGGAATTGGCGGTGTGGTTGAGATTGTCTGAGACCAGAATTCCCAGGGTGTGTTGTGGCTCTGAAACGGTAGGGAGCAAAAACCACAGGCATCACAGACCTCAGTTTGTACATGATGATGAGGCTTTGGTCAAGCTGGTTCCCCACTGAGCCTCAGCCACTCACGTGAATAGAAGGTGAGGGGTGGGGAGGGCCGGGGGGAGGGGAGGGGGTTGACTGAGATCAGTGGTTTTCGACTTTGGCTGTACATAGAACCACCTGGAAGATTTAGAATACACTGTCTGTGTGCCACTCACAGAGACTCTGATTTAAGTAGTTTAGGGTAAAGTCTGGACTTGGGGATTTTAAAAAGCCCTGGGCTATTCTAACGTGCAGCAAAAATTGAGAAAAACTTCAACAAGATGATCTTTAAGCTCCAATCCTGCTCAATTAGCCCCTGATTCTGTATGTCCTTAAAGCCCATCAGAAAACTGCATTCCTGTAGTGTTTTTCTTAATGATCAGGCAATAAAAGCCTGAGAGCTGATGAATAAGACAGCTTTAGTGTTTACTATATTGATACCTTCTGCTGTATTATCACCAGAATTTATTTGTGTTTGTGTTCGGGATTTTGGTTGTTTTGTCTTATTTTGTTGACATTTTGTGAAAGCAGACAATTTCTCATACTGAAACTAAAATGATGATTTAGAGTGATTCCAACATCTCCAAGGAATGACCAAGAAAGAGCAAAGTTAAATTACTATGTGCAGTTGGCCTGACAAAATTGTCTTCTCTTGGATAAACTGTTCTCGTTAACTCCAGCTATTGCTGATTCCAGGGTTGTGCAAGGCTTTTTAAACAGAATTAAATAGAAATTCTTGTGCCTGGTGGATAATTATAGAGGGAAATGGTAAGATATTAAGACTATAAGGCAAGCTGGTCTCTGATGATATTAAGTTCAACATGTGTTGGTTTCTCAAGTGACTTTTATGAACTACTAACCAGCAGGGTGGTAAAGGACAAGGGCCAGGTTCCGATGCATCTCTGCATTTGCTGTTCTGAAAGCAAAGGACTTGCCCAGTGCTAGTCTATCCTTTGATGTTACAATTAACACATCAGAAAATATGAAACAGCAGCCATGAGAACCAGGAAGAATCTCAGAAGAGGAGACTGAAAGGCTTAGACAGGAATCTCATTTGGTCCTCTCCTTTCAAAGACAAGGAAGCTGCACCCAAGGAGTGGAAATGACTTTTACAGTGTTACACAGCTAGTTACCAGGCTGAGCTTGAACTCAACCCAAGGTCAACTGGCACCCAGCCCAGGGCTCTCTCCTGATATCACAACAAGCCAAACGGAATTGGGATTGAATTAGCTGCAAGAAAACCCCTGCTGCAGTGGCTTAAACAAGTCAGAGATTTGCCTTCTGAATGTAACCTGATCAAGGTGTCAGGGGCTGCTTTTGGCACCCGGTAATGCTATCAGGGACCCAGATTCTTCTCATTTTCTGCTCTGCCATCCTTGGCATGGGTCTTGGAGCCCAACTACCTGGTTTCAAATTCTGCCTTTATCACTTAACTATGGAACCTTGTACAACACTTCATCTTTCTATACCTCAGTCTTCATTTTATTCAGCCCTTGACCCCAAAAGCTGATGAATGGTAAGGATATGAGATAATGGTGTTCCAGATGAAGGGACAGGGATAGATATAACTCATTGCACAGTGAGAAAAAGCAGGTTACCCCAAGATGCCAAATTCCACCTGAACCCTCTCCTCACACCAGGTGTCTTCCTGTGGCTAGTGAAGGGAAAATCTTGTGTGCAGAGGGTCAGGGCGGACCAGCCAACATTGTGAGCAGCGGTACAATGGGAAATTATCATCATATCTTTTTGTGAGACCCATTAAATTAGGATTTGTTCCATAACTCTTCAAAGCATAGGAAATGGCCTTATCCTCACTGAAAAGAGCAAAAGATTCTCATTTTCTGACAGTCAAAATGATGAGTGAGTGATGCTATGGGATATGTATAAATATGTCAACAAGTCTCTGAATAGTTTCATGTAAGCATGTTTTACATTACTCGTGAGCATAAACTATCAGTGTTTACCTATTTCTTCTCACTGTGTCTATTGCACTAATATATGTGTGTGTGTATGCATAAGAACGTGTAATCCTACAGTCAAATTACTTTCAAACATTATTAAATCCAATTCTCAATATTTAACTATCAGAATTCTGTTACTGAGCCATAAACTAAGTGTTGCTTGCCTGGGACATAATGACTTCCCCATCACTAGAGGAATTCAAGCAGTATCTGAAAATCTACTTGATGGAGCCATGATTGAAGCAATTCAAGTTTCAGAGGCTGAAAAGGGGTGAGGAATTGGGGAAGAACTAGATTAAATAACCTTAAAGAGGATTTTAAATTTTGTGAATGTGTAAATGTGTGAAATACCATCTCTCTTTATCATATAGATATAGATAAAGTTCTAGAATTTTCATTTAGTTATTTTATAGAGTTTTCAATTTTCTGCTGAAATTCTTACTACTATTTTTTTATTTCCTTGAATGCATTAAGCATAGCTGTTTTATTTTTTTAATTTTTAAAAATTTTTATTGGAGTATAGTTGCTTTACAATGTTGTGCTAGTTTCTACTGTACAGCAAAGTGAATCAGCTATATGTATACATATATCCCCTCTTTTTTGGATTTCCTTCCCATTTGGGTCACCACAGAGCATTGACTAGAGCTCCCTGTGTACAGTAGGTTCTCATTAGTTATCTATTTTATACATAGTATCAATAGTGTATATATGTCAATCCCATTCTGCCAATTCATCCCAACCCCCACTTCCCCCTTGGTATCCATATGTTTTTTCTCTGCATCTGTGTCTCTATTTCTGCTTTGTAATTAAGAACATCTATACACATTTTTTCAGATTCCACATATATGTGTTAATATACAATATTTATTTTTCTTTTTCTGACTTACTTCACTCTGTCGATAGTCTCTAGGTCCATCCACATCTCTACAAATGACCCAATTCTGTTCTTTTTTATGGCTGAGTAATATTCCATTGTATATATGTACCACATTTTCTTTATCCATTCCTCTGTTGATGGACATTAGGTTGTTTCCATGTCCTGGCTATTGTAAAGAGTGCTGCAATGAACATTAGGGTGAGTGTAAACAAACAGCTCACGCAGGTCAATATCAAAAAAACAAACAACCTAATCAAAAAATGGGCAGAAGACCTAAACAGACATTTCTCCAAAGAAGACATGCAGATGGTCAACAAACACATGAAAAAATGCTCAACATCACTCATTATTAGAGAAATGCAAATCAAAACTACAATGAAATGTCACCTCACACCGGTCAGATTCCATTCTCTTTCCCCTCCAGTCCAATCTTTATATTATGGATGCATACATTTATAAATAATAAAATCTGATCATGTCACTTCCCTCTTTAGAAATGTTTTGGCTCCCCGCTGACAAAGGATGCTTACGTTTGCGCAGGCTAGCACTTCCTCTACTCTGTGCTATCTCCCAGCCCCATCTCCTGTACAACTCTACTGATACCCTACTAGCCATATTCAGGTTTTTCTAAATACGCCATGCTTTGCCACACCTTGGCACCTTTTCAGATTCTCCTCCTTCTCTCTGGAATTCCCTTTCATCTTCTACATACACAGGAAAAGGTTAACTCCAACGTCTTGCTCTCAGGTTGCACGTTAACTCTTTTGAGAAACTTTCTCCTACACGCTTTACCACCCCCCACACAAACCCCATACACAGGATGCATAGTCAATTAGCCCTTTGTTTACATCACTATTATTCCTTATAAATACCTCTCAAGTAGCCCTTAGAATACTGTGCATTATAAACTTGTAAATCTGTCTTCCCCACCATTGAATTATGAGTTTGTTCAGGGCAGGAACTTAATCATACTCCCCACTCCTATGCCCAGCAGAATACCTGGCACAGAGATAGTGCTCAAAAATAATTTTTCAAAGAGTAAGTTCAGTACATGTTACCTCTGCAAAAATGCTCCCATTACAAGTGTTTTCAAAACAACCTCCAAGTCCCCAGGACTGGGAATTCTTTAAGAAAGTTCCGTTTGGCCTAGATTTAGCATTCAAATTTCAGACTTAGCATACTGAAACTCAAGGGGGAAACAATAGAAGTTTGAGTTATTTGATGGAATTTATAGTTTGGGCAACAGTTTTCCCTTCAATACCTAAAGCCATTTGTGTTCTTCAGTATATGACTTCAATGAAAATTAGACGTTACTGGGAATTTAGGCCCCTGAGCTCTTCACAAAACGTGTACATTTTGGTAGCGCTGATTAGACAGCTCCCATCAAAACAGGCAAATGTTTTGCACTGAGTTTGACCCCTTGTATGGGGCCTTTCATGTGTTTACTCTTCATACAGTCCCTCTGAAAAACTATACTTATTTTTAGACAGAATTTTGGCAGACAGGATTCTAACCCTGCTAATAGAAAACCTAGAAGAAGAAAAGTGCAAGTGATTTATTTGTTTTAGGCAAATGAATCTTCATGCTTACCAAGGAATATTTTATCACCCCAAGTAGATAATATTTTCAGCTATTTCAATGCCATGTAGCACAGGACCTGGGAGACTGTAACTACACCAGCTATGATTGTAATCTGTGACTCATCTTCTCCCCTAAGGGGCTCTGGTTTGCTATACCCCAGTGGCTTGTCCATTTGGAACCTACTGTGATTGGATTCTATTCCCAACTAGATGTTCCCATCTAAACAGCAAAGACAACATCCATCTCCTCACATGGCTAGAGACACGATAATGCCTATGGTAAATATGATTTTAGTGTTATTCATCTGAATTCAATGCAGCTCTCAGAATCAGAGGGGCCTGGAATGGCAGAAACTTAAAGACCTTAACAGTTGTTGAATTTTCTCTACAACATCCCCATCAAGCGGTCATGCCACCTTTATTGGAGCATCTCCCATGATGGGCAGCTTACCATCTTCCCTGATGTAATTTCAGAAGTTCTTTCCTTATATCATTTAGGAAGAAACATGTTTATTGGTTGTCTCTACATAGGGACCCTAGGAGGAAATTTAATCTTCCTGGGGGTTCCTATCTTCCTTTTGCTCCTTCCTTTTTAAATACTTGAAGAGTTCTCTCTTACATGTGCTGAATCATTCATCATTCATGCTCCTGTCTAAAATGTCCATGCTTTTAAATTCCCCTCAAAGAGCGTGGTTTTGAGTCTTCACCATATTGGTCATTCACTATCTACATTATCCCAACTCTTACCAAAGGGCCCTTTAGATGGATTCCTTGTTGGATGTATAAGAACCAGAAAACAGGAAAGGAGAGAAGCAGATTCTTCCATTTTTGCTTCCTAAAATAGCCTTTAATAATAGATTCTTTCTATGCATGCACAGAGATTCCCAAAACCCCTTTATTTACCTCTTCAGAGGGATGACCTTTTCCCTCTACCTTACTATGATCCTACAGAGACTGCTTAAACTTTCAGTCTCTTAAGGGGCTTTCTGTGTGGGTTTCTATGAGCTCTTGAATAATACAAGGGAATTGGGTGACCATGAAGTAAAAATTTCAACAAGCATGGGTTTTGGAAGTTTGGTGTTTGGGTGTCAGTTGGGTCCAAGTTCATGTACTGATTTTGCTTCTCGCCTATTCTGTGTTCTTAGAAAAATGACTTTGTCTCTTTCAACAGCAGATTCCTTGTCAACAAAATGGAGGCAATCCTGATTATCATAATGGCTTATTATAAATTAGTGATAATATAGTGTGGAACTTAATTCCTAAAACAGCAGATGCTTAATAAATCGGAAATTTAATTATTTAAAGAATGTTCTTCACCTTGTAACTTGGTTCCAATTCTGGACCTCTTACAAGATGTAAGGTCTTGGAAAAGCCATTTAACACTTATTCCCATTTCTAAAATTTCATAACAATTGGACCTATCTTCTAAGGTTGTTTTGTTTAATTAATTGAGATAACATACTAAAGTAGCTCTCACAATTTAATAAATATGATAGCTATTTCAGAAGTGAAAATTCAAGAGGAAGCTCTGTTTAATTTAGCCTCATATTCCCACCATGATGTCTGGCACATAGGAAGTATTACTTTCTGTAATACTCTCTCCATTACCCAACTCAAAATGTTAGTAGCCATCTCTCTTTTCATGTCAGCCCACACGCATGAGCAGGATACAGGGTGCAAGTCCAAGGTGAGGGGGGCCTGTGGAGATAGAAGTGGGCATAAGTATGGAAAGTCCCTCCTCCAATACCAGGTCCTGCCTGCAAGGACTTCCCAGTCCAATGGGGGAGACATGTCAATATCTAATTGCATTGCAGTATTAGGATAAGGATATGTGTTAGAGCTAGTAGCGTTAGGACAGACATAGTCAGCTCATGGGAGGGAAGCCTGGGGAAGGTAGGAGTGATCAAAGAAAGCATAACGTAAGGCCTTAAAAAATGAATAGGTGTTGGCTAAGCAGATCAAATGAGGAAGGGCGTTTTTAAAAAAAGAAGAGAACTTTGCAAATACAAGCAGTTGAAGGAAACAACATTATTCATTCTGGGACGAACAGTTTCATAAAATTAAATGTGGGAGAACATGAGGTAACAGATACTTATGGGGCCAGATACGAAGGGACTCATATTCTCTGTTACAGAATTTAGATTTTATCCTGTAAACAGTGGGTTGCTGTCGAAGGCCTTTAGTCAAGAGTGAATGCATCTGATTAGGATTTTCGGAATACTTTGCTAGTGACTTTGTGGAGGATGGAATGAAGCAGTGGTAAAATTAATCACCAGAGGACTTCAATTAGGACTATGTTACTTTACCTCCTTCTGGCTTTTACTCCTTTATACACCTGAATCATCAGCGCAGAAATACAGAAGGTCAGCCGTTTGGCAGTAAAACTCCAAAAGGAATCAAAATGCCTGGAGAGACCATTGTTGCATTTTCTTTCTTTTTTTTTTTTTTCGCTGCTACTTTGGCAGGCCCCAAATAAATAGAATCCAGACCCTGGAAATCAGTGAGTAGCACCCTTGCCCATTTTCTCCTCTGCCTCTCCTACAATGCTTGCTCTTTTCACTGTAAAGACTGCTGGAGATTCCTGGTAATTAGCCTTGGCTTCATTGTTAAAACACCCCACCAGATTGTGTGCTGTCTCCTTGAAAGCAACTTCTGTGTGTGTGTTCATAGAAGTCTTCCTGCCCAGTTTCCCTGGAGTAAAATGTGGGAGTGTGAGAGTTGTTTCCATGGCCACAAACTTCCAAAGCCAAGAATGGCTTATTCCAGGATGTTTCTGGAAAACGAGGTGATCTACATAAGGTGTACAAGTTATGCTTGAGTTGCAAGCTTCGTAAGCATGAGCATTGCAATTGGGCATGTGTGGCAATTCTTGAACAAGGCCCAGAGTTAGTGTACCTGTCGTATGTGATGTAGATGCTGCATTGCATCAGGACCTTTCTCTTGCCAGAAACACGGTTTGTAGTTTAGCAAAAGTTGTCTCTAATGGTCTTTCCTAGAACAGAAGGTTTTTTGTGTACTCATGTTACATGGAAGATAAATTCATCCAGCAAACCTGTTGGAGCCTCCCATGTACTGGAAGTATGAAGGTAAATAAGACAATACATTATCCTAAACAATAATGACTAGCCTACATTGAGTGCTTAGTATTTGCCGGTTACTCTAGGAGATGCTTTCTACTTGTTACCACTTCAATCCTTTGAAAAGCTCTATGAAAGAAATTCAATCATTACTGTAATTTCATAGAAGGAAGCTGAGGTATAGAGAAGTTCAATAACTTGACCAAGTTCACACAGCTACTAAGTGTCAGAGCTGGGAATGTACACAAATCCATAGGATTTAAACGTCTGTGTGATTTTCATTAGGTTTCCTGACTTCAGATGCAGTCAGTGAAGTGTGTAAACAGAGAAATACAAGTTTAAGTGATAAATGATGATTCCAAAATGCCAAGAAATCATAGAGGAAGCAACCTGGGATATCAGAGAAGGCTTTGATGAGGGGAAGATATTTGAGAATTTTACCTAATAAATGACTCTGTAAAAAGAGACAGGGGGTGAGCATTTTGAGAAAAGGTGTGGAAAGAGCTGAAGTTGTGCAAGAACAATGCCTTCTACATGGTGGATGTTCCATTGGATGCTACTAGGAGGAATTGTGAGATGTTCAGGCTGGCAGGAATGTATGCTGTTTGGAAGAGAGTGACCGATGAGACTGGAAAAGTAGTTTGTGGCCAGATTTTGAAGGATTCTATACAAGATGATAATGAATTTAGATTTTATCCTGCAGCCAAAATTTCTCCCATGGATTGGTTGCAGAACCATCTGATAGGCCTTTTAAAAATACAAATATCAGGGCTTCCCTGGTGGTGCAGTGGTTGGGAGTCTGCCTGCCAATGCAGGGGACACGGGTTCGTGCCCCAGTCCGGGAAGATCCCACATGCCGCGGAGCGGCTAGGCCCGTGGGCCATGGCCATTGAGCCTGCGCGTCCAGAGCCTGTGCTCCGCAACGGGAGAGGCCACAGCAGTGAGAGGCCCGCATACCACACACATACAAAAAAATACAGATATCAAACCACAACCCAGAACATACTAATTTATTTGGACAGTGATTATCAAATTTCAGTGATATTAAGAATCACTTGAAGTGCTATTACAAAAATACAGACATCCTACCTCTTTATTTTTACCAAGTTTTCCAGACATTTCTAATACACTCTAACATTTGAGAACTACTTGTCTAGGATAAGTAAGAATCTCTGTTTTAAAAAGTTCCCCAGGTGATTTTTATATGCTGCCAGATTGGGGTATTTACAGACCATAAACAGCAGAAAACCAATACAAATCTTGCTGTTATAAAAAGTGAAGAGTAAAAGTTATTATGATAAGTCATTAAAATACTAACATCATATTAAGGTTAAAACAATGTTAAGGTCTGTTGTCAGAGAAAGACTCCCAGAATATCAATGTACCACTGCAGACACCATCTCTTTATTTATAAAATGGAAATAATAATAGGGCCTATCCCGTACAATTCTTGCAAGGTTAAAAATAGGGCCACACCCCAGACAGTTACAGGTACACTTTCTTTCACTAAAAAAAGTTTGCATTCAGAAAATTTTTAGGGCTCCCCTGGTGACACAGTTGTTAAGAATCTGCCTGCCAATGCAGGGGACACGGGTTCAAGCCCTGGTCCGGGAAGATCCCACATGCCGCAGAGCAACTAAGTCCATGCACCACAACTACTGAGCTTGCACTCTAAAGCCCGCGAGCCACAACTACTGAGCCCGCGCTCCACAACTACTGAAGCCCACGCTCCTAGAGCCCATGCTCCACAACAAGAGAAGCCGCTGCAATGAGAAGCCCGTGCACCACAATGAAGAGTAGCCCCCGCTCCGTAACTAGAGAAAGCCCACGCACAGCAATGCAAACCCAACGCAGTCAAAAGTAAATAAATAAATTTATTAAACAAAAATTTTATATAGATGGACTTACATAGAATGTGCTCTTTTTTCAATCTGGCTTCTTTCTCTCAGCTTGGGTGTTCTGAGATTTCTTCTTGTCTGTACATATATTGGCATCATTCCCTTTTGTCAGGAGTGGTATTCCATTGTACAGATTTATGCCAGGGTTTGTTTATCCATTCATGTATTGGTGGACATTTGGGTTGCTTTCATTTGGGGGCTATTTCAAATAAAGTTTCCATGAACATTCATGTAAAAAGGAAAATGACCATATGTGTGTGTGTGTGAGTGTGTGTGTATACGTCCCTGTGTACATGTATGTGCATATATACACAGAGTAGTTGCTCAAAGACTCCTCCTTCTAACGCTTCATACCTACAACAAGTACTAGCCTTTCGTACTTCAGAATTGTCCCCATCCTGCATTGGGAATGGGCCTGCACATTACTATATCTATCTGAACATTTTTAGACTAAAAAATAAAGAATGAAGGAGCCACCACCCTATCTCTAAACTAAGGAAGTCCAACTTTGACTCTCTGGAAGTCATCACCTTCCCTCTGTCTTAGCTTCAAAACCATCGTGACTCAGCTTATTATTTTTTCAAGATCAAATCCACACCCCTTAGCCTGTTTGAGGCCTTCTGTGAGTTGACTTAGTCTGCCCCATGTTTGCCACTCACTGAAACGTCCAACCACCCAGCTTCACCGAAATGCTTGCTTTTTCCTGAATGCCCTTCCTATCTCGTCTGCCAGGTGAATGCTTTGCTTGCCCTCCCAATGTCACCTTCCGTGTAGATCCTTACTGACTCCCCAGTATTTATGCACCTGTTCTTCTCTCCTCTTCTGCTGCAGTGCTGATTATGCTGCACTGGGATTGATTGTGATATATCTATCTCCCTCCCTGTCTTTCTCTCTTTGTATTCGCAGAGGCTTGTACAAAATAGAATATAGTCCGTATGCAAATACAAGCTCACTGTCAAATTTCCAGTTAGTTTCTAAAACCTCAACTCCATCACAAAGATGTTGCAATCATGCTTAAATTTTGGAAAGAGCTGGAGATTTAATAAAACTAATTGTTGCCAACCTAAGCTGACCTCAGCTTCCTGATCTGAAATTGGTCCCTTTTCCCCTCTTTAGATGATGCTTTAGTTTCACTGGGAGGCCTTTGAGATTTCAAAGGGGGCTCCCAGCTTGGCAAAGGGCCAATGTATATTTTGGGTGAGTCATCACATTTCTTCCCTCTTGCAGAACTTTTTGCCTTAACCGGGGTTTAGTTGTTCAGGTCAGCATGAAAAATATTTTTAAATCTTTGGCATCCAATTCAAAGGTCACTGAGGTCTTCCCAAACCAACAATTTCAGCAGAGAAAATCTAGGCAGTCAGTCGAGGAACATTTAATTATTAAGAGCCAAGTACTCTTCTAAGCTCTAAAACAACAGAGTAACAGAGGCAGTCCACATTTTCAAGAAACTTCCAAGGTCTGCAAGAGCATAGGTAAGAGATCAGTTAGCAGGTTAATGCCAGGGTCCAGTTGAGGCAAGGAGGTGGCTCTTAGACTAGGACTGTGGCAGTGGAGATGGTGAGAAAGATCTCATTTCAGACGTTTTTTCAAATTTGAGTCAACAGGACTTACGAATAATTAATAATTAGGTCTGCGAAAAAGCAATCGGGAGCGACTTCTAAATATTTTCTTCTGAGCAATTGAATAGATGATGTAGCAATTTACTCAGATGGAGAAGGCTTGAAAGAATCTGTTTTATGTGTTTGGGGGATGTGAAGAATCTCCTTCAGTCATGTTGTCTGAGATGCCTGTGTGACATCCAAGTAGAGATATCGAGTAGGCAAGTGGTAATCAGTGCATGACTGGGATTTAAAGGCATGTATAAAGATGAGATATGAGATAAAGATAAGACAGAGAAAAGAACATCATCTACAACTGAACCCAAGGCCTGCCAACATTTAGAATTCTGGAAGAGAAGGGGGCTCTAGCAAAGAAAAGTGAGAAGCAGTGCCTTTGGAGGAGGATGAAAAACATAAGAGTGTGGTGGCATAGGAGCCAAAGAAGAAACTTTTTTCAAAAATAGAAAAAGGACAACAATGGGAGGAAAGTGCTGCTGCAAATAGAGTAAAATAGAGGATTGACTGTTGACTGTGTAACGTCTAGATCTCTGCTGAATCTCAGTGCCGTAAATAAAAATATGATTTGACATTGTGATAAGAGCTACAAAACAAAAGAACAGTAAGCTATCAGAGGAATTAATGAGGCAAGTTGATATTGGAAGAGGGTCAAAAAATTACAGGAGGGCTTCCCTGGTGGCGCAGTGGTTGAGAGTCCGCCTGCCGATGCAGGGGACACGGGTTCGTGCTCCGGTCTGGGGAGATCCCACATGCCGCGGAGTGGCTGGGCCCGTGAGCCATGGCCACTGAGCCTGCGCGTCCGGAGCCTGTGCTCCGCAACAGGAGAGGCCACAACAGTGAGAGGCCCGTGTACCGCAAAAAAAAAAAAAAAAAAAATTACAGGAAATAATATACAAAGTGGGATATGAAGCATGAACAGAATTATCCAAGAATATACACCAGATAAGAGGAAGAGCACATGTGAAAGCTACAGATGGGAAAGGGATTGGTATATTCCAAGACTAAAAGCTCAGTATGGCTAGGCTGTTTGCAGCCAGAAGTTAAGTAGAAAGGGATGAGATTCGCAAGATAACAAGAACCAGATCATGTCAATCCTTGTTTGCCACCTTAAGGAGTTTGTCTTTTAATCTAAATGCATTTGATGATTTTTAAGTACAGGAGATACATGGTCTGATGTATAATTTTTAAATATTCTTTTTTAAAGTAGTATTGCTGCTTTGTGGAAAACAGGTTTTTAAGAGGCAAGAATGGAAGTTGGGAAACCAATTAGGAAACTGTATCAGTAGTCTAGACAAGAAATGATGGTGTCCTGGGCCACAGCACTAGTAGAGAAGATGTAGAAAAGAGGAAAGAATCAAATATATTTGAAAGCTGAAATGCAGATAATAATACCAAGCTCACATAGGCCTGTTGAAGAATAAAGGTGATAATATAAAGGCAATCATAGGATCTGATACAAAATAATCATTTAATGAATTATGAAATTTCCTTTCTTAATTCATGTATCCTAACTACGTTCCAAACATTATACAGAGCCTCTGAAGTTTACAGAAAGTGTACAGATAATTGGGGCATATATAAATGTCAATGAAGCAAGATGGCTAAGAGAATAGGTTTGGAAACCATGCAGATATGAAGTTAAGTCCTGATTCTGCAACTCATTAGCTCTGTACTTAGAAGAGAACCTTGCACATAGCAGATTTACATTAATTTGTTCAATGGCAGTATGATTATGTGACCTTGGACAAGTTCTACAATCTCCCTAAAACTTAGTATTCTTATCATTAAAATGGAGATAATAATAATAATACTGCCTCATGGAATTATAGTAAGGAATAAATGAGACCAGACATGTGATATTTACTGGAATATTAAATGAGGTAATGTATGAAAAAAACACCTGGCACATAAGTGCCCAAGAAATTAGCAGCAGGTGTTACAACAATTGAGGTTACAACTACTACTGGCACTGGTATTAGTATTGATTGGTAGTTAGCAGAGAGAAATGTCACTATAAAAATATGCAGATTCAGATTATGAAGGGTTTTATATGCTATGGTGGAAACTAAAGTCATTGGTGTGGGACTTTCTTTTCTAATATAGGTGTTTACTGCTATAAATTTCCCTGTTAAGTCCTGATTTAGCTGCATTCCATAACCTTTTAATGTTGTATTTACTTTTATTCAGTTAAAATATTTTTACATCATTTTGATATAGTCTTTGACCCATGAGATATTTAGGTGTGTATTATTTAGTTTCCAAATATGGGGGGATTTTCCAGAAGTCTTTATTATTGATTTATAATTTAATCCATTGTACTCATAGAATATACATGGCATGATTTGAATCCTCTTAGATTGATTGAGACTTGTAATAGGGTTTAGAATATGGTTGATACTGCAAAAAGTACATTTGAAAAAATGTGTATTCTGCTCGTCACATAGTGAGTCTACAAATGTCAATTAGGTCAAGTTTGTTTACAGTAGGCTGATCTACTAGATCCTTACTGATTTTCTTTCTACTTCTTCTATAAAATACAAAGAGCAGAATGCTGGAATAGCTGACAATAATTGCAGATTTGTTTATTTCTCCTTGCAATTCTATTAGTTTTTTCCTTCATATATTTTGAAGCTTCATTTCTTAGGTGCATAAATATTTAGGACTCTCATGTCCCATTGATGAAACAGCCCCTTTATCATTATAAAAAGTCTCAGTCTATCTCTGGTAATCTACTTCTTCTGATATTAGTATATACTATACTTTCACTACAGCATCCTTTTGATTTTTATTAGCATTGCATTTTTTCTATGCCTTAAGTTGTAACATATTTGTGTTTCTAAATTTAAAGTGTATTTCTTTTAAGCAACATATAGTTGGGCCTCCCTTTTTTATCCAGTTTGATAATCTCTGCCATTTAGTTGACATTTAATGTGATTATTGACCTGGTTAGGTTTAAATCTATTAACTTGCTATTTGTATTCTATTTGTCTAATCTGTTCTTACTCCATTTTTCGTCTTTTTCTGCCTTCTTTTAGATTAATTGAATATTTTGTGATTCCATTTTATTCCTTCACTTAGCTATAACTCTCTCCTGTTATTTTAGTGATTGCTTTGGATTTTACAGTATACATCTTTAAGTTATCAGTCTTTCTTGATGTAATATACCATTTTACCTAGTATAATATATATTACCTTGTATATGATTGATTTATTTATTATTTCTTTATTTTTATGCCTTAAAGGATTTTAAAAGTAGGGAAAAAAGAAAGAGCAAAGCACTTTTTCCAGTGCTCTTCATTGATAGATGCAGATTTCTACTGGGATAGTTTTCCTTTTGTCTGCAAGACTTGCTTTAACATTTCTTATCATGCAGGTCCATTGGCAACAAATTATTTCACCTTCATTATATCAGAAAAAAATAAAACAATATTTATTTTGCCTTCATTTTAGAAAGATATTTTTACTAGATATAGAATTTCAGAATGAGTTTTTCATTTCACTACTTTAAAGATGTTCCATTCTCCTGTGATATCATTCATGTCAGCGTTCACCTGTATGTAATGGTCCCCACTGCAACTCCTTTTAAGATGATCTGTTTATCTTTTGTTTTCAGCAAATTGATTAGGCTACATCTTGGTGTAGTTTTCTTCAAGTTAATTCATTTGGGGATCATTGAACTTCTTGGATCTACGGTCTATAGTTTTCATCAAAGTTGGAAAATTTGAAGGCATTATTTCTTCAAATTTCTTTCTGCCCTGCTCCCTTTCAAGGACTGCAGTTACACATATATCAGGCCACTTGAAATTGTTCCACAGCACTGATGCTTTGTTCATGTTACTTTCAGTATTTCTTTCTTTTTGTGTTTCATTTCAGATAGTTCCCGTTGCTATGTTTTCAAGTTTACTAATTTTCTTTTCTTCTGAACTGCCTATTTTTCTGTTATTCCCATTCAGAGTGTGTGTGTGTGTGTGTGTGTGTGTGTGTGTGTGTGTTTAAATCTCAGACATTGTTTTACTTGTCTCTAAAAATTATATTTGAGTTTTTTATATCTTCTATGTCTCTCGTTAATATTTTCATGCTTTCTTCTACCTTTTTGAACTCACAGAATATCATTATACTATTTTAACATTTTCTCTACTAATTCTATAGTGTGATTTCTGCAATTTCTGTAATTCTCCTATCATGTGTGTTAGTTTTCATCGATTTTTCTCTTATCATCAGTCCTATTCTCCTGCTTCTTTACAGGCATGTTAATTTTTATTGGTTGCTACTAGTCATTGTGAATTTTGTCTGGTTGGGTGCTGGATGTTTTATATTCCTACAAATATTCTTGAACTTTATTCTGGGATGCAGAATAAAGTTAAATTCCTTGAGCACAAACCTAATCCTTTCTAGTTTGCCTAACAAGCAGGACCAGAGGAAGCTTTCGGCTAGTGCTAATTTTATCTCACTACCAAGGCAAAATTCTACCAAGTACTCTACCTGCTATTTTACCGATTATGAGAAATTTTTACTCTAGCTAGTGGGAACAAGAACTCTTTCCAGAACTATGTGAGCTAAAGTGATTATTTCCTATTTTGGGGTAGTACTTCCCCTGTCCCTGGGTAGTTTTCCCACATGCATGTCCTGATCAGTACTCAGATAAAGATTCAAGGACCTTCTGTAACTGTTTGGTACTTTCTCTCTGAGTAGCTTTTTTTCTGATACTCTGCCTTATAAACTCTCTATCAACTCAAGTTGTTCTTGGTCCTTTGCCTTAAGCCCTTTCCCTGTGCTGTGACCTGGAACCTCCCTCCAGACAATAAAGTCAGGCAATTGTAGGGATTCCCTCTTTTGGATTCTGTCTATCAGGGGTCACTCTTTAGCACTGCCTCCCTGATGTTCAATGTCTGAAAACTGTTGTTTCTTATACTTCGGCCAGCTTTTTTTTTTTTTTTTTTTTTTTAGTTATTTTGGACAGAATGTTATACTGGTCCCAGTTACTCCACTTTGGCCAGAATCCACAGATTTGAATTTGATAGTCTTAAACACTAAGTGAGGAGTTTACATTTTATCTTTTAACTTTTTAATGCAGTCAATGGAGAGCAGTTGAATATTTTTCAGCTGGGGAGTAAAATATATATATCTTAAGAAATGAACCTGGATAATTATGGGGAAGATAGTTTTAAAGGGAGAGAGGCTAGGGGCACAGTGAATATGTATGGTAGATTCTAAGCTTTCTGTGCAAATCTAGGGAATAAGAACTTGGACATGTTAGCTTTACCTTAGAGTGAGGAGGAAAGAATTGTGTTAAGTGCCTTCATTGATTGCCTTCCTTTTGCATGAAAGAGTATGAGAGGAAAAATAAATAAATAAATGAGAACAAATTAATAGAAATAGGCCTGAGGCTAATATGTGTTAAATTCACAGCAGGATAATTTTCCTATTTTAATGAAGATTTTTATTATTATTATTACTTTGAAATATCAGTGGCAATTTCACAAGAGTTATCATCTCTTCTTCCTCCTCCCATCTTGAAAATGTGAGGGGAAAAAAAGCTGGAATTCTGATGTTTACCAAGTTCTATTTCAGATCACATGTAGCCTCACACTTTCCTTCTGCACACATAATTCTTAAGAAGATCATGGATAGGAAAAAGAATCTACCACACTAATATTTTCTTATTCACGTCTGAGCACTGTTCCCACAGACCTTAAAATTGAGCTGGACAGAGACTAAGAGAAACTGCACTTGTGAACAGGCCTGCCAGGACCCCTGGGGAATAAGCAGCTGATCTATTATTTATACTTTTTACTTACATTATTTGGATTTGCAAGATGAACCCAAATTCAGTGGCCTCTGGGCACTCAAACACAGGAAAAGGCAATGACTTATTGACAAATAATGTTAACAGCACAAAGATAGTGTAGAACAAAGATGGTGATGGAGGTAAATAGACAAACTGCAGACCACTGGGGACAGTGTATTGGGAAAACAGGAACAAATTCAGGTTGTTTTCATTACATACAAACAGAGCAGACACCAGCCTAAGAACAGGGAGTCAAAAATGTGGTATAATTTGGGGAGAAAGAGACAAAGAGCCTTTGAACATCACAATTAGAATACATGTTGTCTAAATCACAGCAGTCATTTACAGATCTCTTTCACATCCATCCCCTCTGCAGAGCCTTACAACATAGGTAAGGAAGTTTTTCCCAGTTGCACAGAAAAGGAAACTGAATTTTATAGATAGTAAGTGACTTGTTCTAGGTCTCATCTGTCTTGTGCTCTGGTACACAGGCCCTTCCCCTTGTGGAGCACAGCCTCACACCTACTATCAAAAACCCCTGGGCTTCCCTGGTGGCGCAGTGGTTGAGAGTCCGCCTGCTGATGCAGGGGACACGGCTTCGTGCCCTGGTCCAGGAAGATCCTACATGCCGCAGAGCAGCTGGGCCCGTGAGCCATGGCCGCTGAGCCTGCGTGTCCAGAGCCTGTGCTCCGCACGGGAGAGGGCACAACAGTGAGAGGCCCGCGTACCGCAAAAAAAAAACAGAAAACAAAACCCTATGGTTCTACTCCTAGGGCCATACAGATTCTCTCTGTGGGGTCTCTCATGCTCTATTCCAAACCTTTCTGTTTTATTTCTGAGACTCTAGTTTATGTCCAGATACCTCTACTTGGACTGGCTCTTCAGCAGAGCTGTCTCTTTAATCTGATTTAACCCTGAGCTTACATTCTGACTTTCTGTCCTACAAAGACATCCAACTCACCCCTGTGCTGAGCTCTGACTCTCAAGAGCCCAACCTGGGTTCCACATGACTACAAAAGGATTCAGATACTTGGAGATGCTCTATAAATCTCTACTATATCTGCAGGCTACCAGAATGGACTTCAGAGCCAAGACCAAGCTATGTTTAATCTTGGCTTACTACTTCCTAGCTGTATGTACACCTGGGGCATGTCACTACACCTCTTTGAACCACTAGGCTCCCCTCTGTAAAACAAGGGTGGCATCTACCCAACAATTATTGCAGGGTTACTCAACCCTGGCACTATAGACATCTAGGGCCAGATAATTCTTTGTGATGGCAGCTGTCCAGTGCATTGTAGGATGTTTAGCAACATCTGTGGTCTCTATTCACTAGATGCCAGTAGCCCCACCATACCCCAAACTGTGAAAATCAAATGTCTCCAGACATTGCCCAAAATCCCTTGTATGGCAAAATTGCCCCTGGTTGAAACTAATGGGTTATTGTCAGTATTACAAATAATGTATATAAGATTCCTTGCACATAGTAAGTGCTCAATAAAAGGAAGCGGTTATTATCAACATTATTGTTACCAGGATGATGCAGCTAGGAAATGTCAAGGATGGGTCTCAAAATCATAGTCTCCTGCTTCCTGGTACAGGGCTTCTAAAATGAGGGATACACATCTATTTGATGAAGTCTGCAAAATCAGCAATAAAGTACTGGGCTGGGACAATTGATTCATTTTTTTAAATGGGCAGTTGAAAGATACTTCAAAAAAAAAAGACATACAAATGGCCAAGAGGTATTCCAAAAAAAGACATAAATTCCAATGAAAAGGGGCTCAACATCACTAGTCATCAGGGAAATGCAAATCAAAACTACATTGAGATATCACCTCACACCTGTTAGGATGGCTATTATGAAAAAGACGAGATAACAAATGTTGGCGAGGATGTGGAAAAAAGGGGACCCTTATATTTGTTGGTGGGACTGTAAAATGGTACCACCATAATGGAAAACAGTATGGTGGTTTCTCAAAAAATTAAAAATTTAACTACCATATGATCCAGGAATCCCACTACTGGGTATATATACAAAAGAATTAAAATCAGTATACAGAAGAGATATCTGCATACCCATGTACATTGTAGCTCTGTTTAGTGCTATTCACAATAGCCAAGATATGGAAGCAACTGAAATGTCCTTCAGGGAATAATTGGGTAAATAAAATATCTATACACAGAAAAGAATATTATTCAGCCATAGAAAAGAAGGAAAGCCTGCCATTTGAGACAACACGGATGAATCTGGGGAGCACTATGCTAAGTGAAATAAGCCAGAAAGACCAATATTGGATGATATCACTTATATGTGGAATAAAAAGAAAAGAAAAGAAGAACACTGATCTCATAGAAACAGAGAATCGAATGGTGGTTACCAGAGGCTGGGGAAAGGGAAATGGCATGATGAAGGTCAAATGGTACAAATTTTCAGTTACAAGAAGGATAAGTTCTGACCATCTGATGTACAGCATGGTGATTCTCTCTGTTGCCTCTCTCCTCTGGGCCACTTACATCTGTTGATGCAACTGAGACCCCTTCAGTTGATTCAGAGAAACTTAAAGGCAAAAAACACTCAGAACCAGAAATTCCTGGTCCAGCTTCCAGACTAGTTTTACTAGTCCAGGAAGGCATATGTGAACGTAGGAAAGGGCCTCTGAGTATATGTGTTCATGCCTGCAGAGACCACCTTCATGAAATGTACCCCAGCCTAGAGAAAGCAGCAACCAACATGTGGAAATCACAGTCTGGCTACACAGGGGACAAGGGCTTCCACTGGGTTTGATAGAACAAATGATAAACGCTGCTTTGGACTGTTGCTCAAGCTTTTGTTCATCACTTCAGTTTGGTAGGGAAAGCATGCACCAGGCTCTACAAAAGTGATGATCACACTGAGTAATCCACTGAGTGAATGGAATAAGATGGAGGGTCACCCAGCATTTATAGCACTCCAACATCAGTGGGAGGCCTGGACGGTGCTGCTGCTCTCCTTCACACCCTACCTGCCTGGTCCATCCCACAGCTCATTCTCACACAGCTCCAGAATATAGTGAGGAGCTACTTACCAAGGAGGCCAGCAGCTAACCAGGCAGCAAGCCATCAGGAGCCCTCCCAGGTCAGATTGCAGGATGGATCAACACCCAAACACCATTTGGAAGAGAGATGACGACAGGGGAATGTGGCTTATTTTAAAAAGAGGAGGAAAAAGAGAAGAAAGGGAAGCAGTAGCAGCAGCACTGAGCAAAAAATAAATGTTTTTGAACTCTATTGTTTTGATTCACTATATATGTATGAATTTATTGTTCTTCTTTTAATTGAAGTATAGTCAATTTACCGTGTTATATTAGTTTCAGGCATATACATAGGGATTCAATATTTTTATAAATTATACTCCATTTAAAGATATTATAAAATATTGGTTATATTCCCTGTGCTGTACATTACATCCCTGTATCTTATTTATTTTATATCTAGTAGTTTGTATCTCTTAATCCCCTTTCCCTATCTTGCCTCTCCTCCAGCCCCTCTCTCCACTGATAACCACTAGTTTGTTCTCTGTATCTATGAGTCTGTTTTTGTTTTGTTACATTCATTAATTTGTTTTATTTTTAGATTCCAGTGAGGGAAAACTTACAGTATTTGTCTTTCTCTGTCTGATTTACTTCACTAATCATAATACCATCCAGGTCATCCATGTTGTTCCCAATGGCAAAATTTCCTTCTTTTTTATGGCTGAGTAATATTCTATTGTATATATCTACCATATCCTTTTTATCCATTCATATGTTGATGGATACTTAGGTTTCTTCCTTATCTCGACTATTATAAATAATGCAGTAACATTGGGATGCATATACCTTTTTGAATGAGTGTTTTTGTTTTCTTCAGATATACACCTAGGGGTAGAATTTTCTAGGTCATATGGTAGTTCTATTTTTATAGTTTTTTGTGAAACCTCCATCTGTTTTCCATAGTAGCTGCACCAATTTACATTCCCAACAACAGTGTCACTTTTCTCTACATCCTCGCCAATAATTACTATTTGTTGTTTTTTGGATAATAGCCATTCTGACAGGTGTGAGGTGATATCTCATTGTGATTTTGATTTCGTTTCCCTGATGATTAGTGATGTTGAGCATCTTTTCATATTTTCTTTGGAAAAATGTCTATTCAGGTCTTCTGCCCATTTTTAAATCAGGGTTTTTTTTTACCTATATTGACTTGTATGAGCTCTTTATATATTTTGAAAATTAACCCCTTGTCAGACATGTTTGAAATTATTTTTTTCATATTCAGTAGGTTGTCTTTTCATTTGTTGATGGTTTCCTCTGCTGTGCAAAAGCTTTCAAATTTAGTTAAGTCCCTTTTGCTGTGCAAAAGCTTTCAAATTTAGTTAAGTCCCATTTGTTTATTTTCCTTTTTGTTTCCCTTGCCTGAGGAGACAGATCCAAAAAAAATATTGCTATGACTTTTGTCAAAGAGTCTACTGCTTATGTTTTCTTCTACATGTTTTATGGTTTGCATTCTTACATTTAGGTCTTTAATCCGTTTTGAGGTTTTCTTTGTATATAGTTTGAGAAAATGTTCTGATTTCATTTTTTACATGTAGCTTTCCAATTTTCTCATCACCACATATTGAAGAGACTATCTTTTCCCCATTATGTACTTTTGCTTCCTTTGTTGGAGATTAATTGACCATGTATGCTTGGTTTTATTTCTGGGCTATCTATTCTGTTCAATTGATCTATGTGTCTGTTTCTGTGCCAATACCATACTGTTTTGATTGCTGTAGCTTTGTAGTCTGAAGGCAAGGAGCCTGATATCTCCAGATTTTTTCTTTTTTCTCAATATTGTTTAGCTATTCAGGGTCTTTTGTGGTTCCACACAAATATTAGGATTATTTGTTCTAGTTTTGTGAAAAATGTCATGGGTATTTTAATAGGGGTTGCATTAAATCTATAGATTGCTTTGGGTAGTATGGACATTTTAACAATATTAATTCTTCCAACCCATGGACACAGAATATCTTTCCATTTATTTGTATCTTCTTCAATTTCCTTCATTGATATCTTATAGTTTTCAGAATAGTTCATTCACCTCCCTGGTTAAGTTTATTCCTAGGTATTTTATTCTTTTTGATGCAATTGTAAATGGGATTTATTCTTGCTTTCTCTTTCTTGTAGTTCATTATTAGAGTATAGAAAAGCAACAGATTTCTGTATGTTAATCTTGTATATTGAAACTTTACTGAATTTATTGGGTTGGCCAAAATGTTCGTTTGGTTAGTAAATACATTCAATAAAGTTCTTCATGAAAATGAAAAATGTGTCTTTTATTTTTACTTAAAACTGAACAAACATTTTGGCTAACCCAGTACTTATTCTAGTGGTTTTTTGGTGGATACTACTATGTCATCTGCAAATAGTGCCAGTTTTACTACTTCTCTTCTAACTTGGATAGCTTTTCTTTCTTCCTCCTGTCTGATTGCTGTGGACAGGACTTCCATTACTATGTTAAATAGAAATGGCAAGAGTAGGTATTCTTGTCTTATTCTGATTTTAGAGGAAAAGCTTTCTGTTTTCACCATTGAGTAAAATATTAGCTGTGGGTGTCTCAAAAATGGCCTTTATTATGTGGAGATATGTTCCCTCTATACCAAATTCGTTAAGAGTTTTTATTATGAATGGATGTTAAATTTTTTCAAATGCTCTTTTTGCATCTAATGAAATGATCTTGTGATTTATATCCTTCGCTTTGCTAATGTGATGGATCACATTGATTGATTTGTGTGTATTGAACCACCCTTGCATGCCTGGAATAAATTCCACTTGATCATGGTGTATGATCCTTTTTATATATTGTTGAATGGGGTTTGCTAATATTTTGTTGAAGATTTTTGTATCTATATTCATCAGATATATTGGCCTGTAATTCTCTTTTTTCATAGTGTTTTTGTCTGGTTTTATTATCAGAGTAATGGTGGCCTTGTAGAATAAATTTGGGAGTGTTCCTTCCTCTTCAGTTTTTTGGAATAGTTTGAGAAAGATAGGTATTAACTCTTCGTCATGTTTGGTAGAATTCCTCTATGAAGCCATTCAGTCCTGTACTTTTGTTTGTTGGGAGTTTTCTTTTTTTATTAGTTATTCAATTTCAATACTAGTAATTGGTCTGTTCATATTATCTAGTTCTTCCTCATTTAATCTTGGAAGATTGTATGTTTCTAGGAATGTATCCATTTCTTCTAGGTTATACAAATTTTCAGCATATAGCTGTTCATAGTATTCTCTTATGATTGTTTCTTTTTCTGTGATATGGTTTGTAATTTCTCCTCTTTCATTTCTTATTTTGTTTATTTTGGTCCTCTCTTTTTTTCTTCATAAGCCCAGCTAAAGGTTTATCAATTTTGTTTATCTTTTCAAAAAACCAGCTCTTGGTTTCATTGATCTTTTCTCTTATTCTTGTCTCTATTTTATTTCCTCTGTGGTCTTTATTTTTTCTTCCCTTCTGCTGACTTTGGCCTTTGTTTGTTTTTATTTCTCTAATTCCTTTAGATGGAAGTTTCGATTATTTATTTGATATTTTTCTTGTTTCATGAGATAGGCCTTTATTGCTATAAACTTCCCCCTTAGAACTGCTTTTGCTGAGTCCCATAGATTTTGGAAAATTATGTTTTTGTTTTCATTGGTCCTGTGGTATTTTCTGACTTCCTCTTTGATTTCTTTGTTGACCCATTGGTTTTTTAGTAGCATATAGTTTAGTCTTCGCATATTTGTGTTTTTCCGGTCTTACTTCCTGTAATTGATTTCTAGTTTCATACTGTTTAGGTCAGAAAAGATGCTCAATATAATTTCTGTCCTCTTAACTTTGTTGAGACTTGTTTTGTGGCCAAGCATGTGATCTATCCTGAAGAGCATTCCGTGTGCACTTGAAAAAAATGTATATTCTGCTGGTTTTGGATGAAAATGTCATTATCTATTAAATCCAAAGGATCTAATGTGTCATCTAAGATCACGGTTTCCTCACTGATTTTCTCTCTGGATGATCTGTCCATTGATGTAAGTGGTATGTTAAAGCCCCCTACTATTATTGTCTTATTGTCAACTTCTTCATTTATGTTTGTTAATATTTGCTTTATATATTTTGGTGCTCTATGTTAGATGCACATATGTTTACAAATGTTATATCCTCTTCTTTGATTGATTCCTTTTTCATTATATAACTCCCTTCTTTGTCTTTTACTGTATACTTTGTTTTAAAGTCTATTTTCTCTGATATGAGTACTGTTGCACCAGCTTTTTTTCATTTGCATTTGCGTAAAATACCTTTTACCATTCCCTCCCTTTCAATATATGTGTGTCTTTAGCTCTGAAGGGAACCTCTTGAAGGCAGCATATAGATGGGCCTTTTTTATTCATTTAGTCGCCCTATGTCTTTTGACTGGGGCATTTGGTCCATTGACATTTAAAGTGATTATTCATAGTTATGTACTTATTGCCATTTTATTATTTGTTTTCTGATTGTTTTTGTAGTTCTTCCCTGTTCTTTTCTTTTTCTTTTAGTTTCTTCCTTTGGGGTTTCATTATTTTCTTTAGTGTTATATTTGTATTCTTTTCTCTCTGTTTTTGATATATATCTTGTAGGTCTTTGACTTGTGGTTACCATGGAATTCATATATGTTGACTATAACCATATCTGCTTATTTTAAACTGATAGTCATTTAAGTTCAACACATTCTAAAAGCTGTACACTTTTTACTCCCCTCCTCCATGTTTTGTGTTTTTGATGTCATATTTTATATCTTCATGTCTACCCCTTAACTGTTTATTGTAGTTATAATCAGTTTTATCATCTTTTGTCTTTTAACATTTGTACTAGCTTATTTAATTGAGTGATCCACAGGCTTTATTATATGTTTGCCTTTACTAGTGGGATTTTTTCCCTTCCTATAATTTCTTGCTTTTTGTTGTAGCCTTTTCTTTTCCACTTAAAGAAGACTCTTTAACACTTCTTGTAAGGATAGTTTAGTATTGATTAATTCTTTTAGTTTTTGCTTGTCTGAGAAGCTCTTTTTCTCTCCTTCAATTCTTAATGATAACCTTGCTGGGTAGAGTATCCTAGGTTGCAGTGGTTCTTTTCTCTCAGTGCTGCAAATATTTCATGCCACTCCCTACTGGCCTGCAAAGTTCCTGCTGAAAAATATATTGATAGCCTTATGGAGGTTGCCTTGTATGTGACTCTTTGTTTTTCTCGTTACCTTTAGAATTCTCTCTTTATCTTTAACTTTTTCCATTTTATTATGATATGTCTTGGTGTGGGTCTGTTTGAGGGCATCTTGTTTGGGACCCTCTGTGTTCCCTGTACCTGGATATCTGTTTCCTCCTTCAGGTTCAGGAAGTTTTCAGCCATAATTTCATCAAATGCATTTTCTACCCCTTTCTCTCTCTTCCTCTTCTTCTTCTAGGGGCCTTATAGTATAAATGTTATTATACTTGTTAACCTGGAGGTCCCTTAAGCTATTCTCATTTTTTAAAATGTATTGTTCTTTTTGCTGTTCTGAGTGGGTGGTTTCCACTATTCTATCTTCCAGATTGTTTGTGCTTTTTCTGTATCACCTAATCTGATGCTAATTCCCTCTAATGTATTTTTTATTTCAGTTATTTTATTCTTAGGCTCTGACTGGTTCTTCTTTATACTTTTAGTTCTTTGTTAAAATTCTCACTGTTCATCTTTTCTTTTCCTCAGTTCAGTTAGCATTCTTATTGCTTCCAATTCTTTATCAGATAAATTATTTGCCTCTGTTTCATTTAGGGTTTTTCTCATGGCTTTTTCTTATTCTTTTGTTTGAAACATATTCCTCTGTCTTCTCATTGTGTTTAATTTTCTCTTTATGAAATTGGGTGAAACAGTTACCTATCCCAGTCTTGAAGGAATGTCCTTGTGTGGAATCATTCCTGTGTACTCTGTGTGCATCCCTTGGCTTTGACGGGAGAGCTGAATCTGAAGTGAACACAGGCTGCATCTTTCCCCAGAGTGTGCTGGAAGCTACTACCTTGGTGGGAGGTAGGGCTGGAGTTGGAGGGGCCAGAGCCAGGTACAAGCCTGGGTTTTTCCTATGCTCAGTGGACATTATTGCTTTATCACAGGGCAGGGCCCAAGGGGCTGGAGCAGGTGCCCTGAGGGAGTTGGGTTTCTCCCAGGTGTTACGGAAGTTCCTGCTTTGGTTTGGGATGTGCTGTGGCTTCAGGGCTTGGAGCTGCATTTCTGTGCTTGGGTCACTTTTTCCCCAGTATGTACACCTTGGCCAGCGGCTGGGTGGAAGTAGAGGAGTTGGTGCCACATCACTGAGCTGGCCCTGCCTCCTGCTAAGTGTGCACAGTGATGCTTGATCTGGAAGTGGCTGTCTCTGTCCTGGAGCTAGCCTCACTCCCTTTCAACTGTGTGTACCACAGCATGGGCTGGCAATGGCTGCCTCTGCCCTGGTCAGAGGCAGGGCCAGGCTCTGAGCCGGCTCCATTCCTTCCAAGTGTACACACTCTTGTTGGCAACAGCAGCCTGCACCTTAGTGGGGAGCAGTGCCAGGGCAAGAGGGGCTGGAGCAGGAACCCGGTGAGGGGTGGGGCATGTGCTGGGGTGGTCCTGGCAGGCCAACCAGAGCCCCAGGAAGTTTCCAATCTGCTGCCTCTGCACTGTGACTGAGAGTAAGCAAGTCTGTGTCTTGTTCTTTAAGAGCAGAATCTTGGTTTCTCACAGCCCTCAGGTAAGTTCTGCTGGTTTTCAAACCAGCTAAGGGAGCTCATCTTCTGGTGTCAGACCCCAGAGCTGGGGTGCCCAATATGGAGCTTTAACCCATCACTCCCCAGGGAGGAACACTGGGCCTTGTGATATCCCCCTCCTCTTCTGCGTCCCTCACTAGGGATACAGGTCCCAATCAGATTTCTTCTCTTCCCTTCCTACCAGACCCCATGAGGATCTTTCTTTACAGCCTTGACTGTAGAACAACTGTTCTGCTAGTCCCCAGGTCAATTTCAGCAAGAGTTGTTCTATATGTAGTTGTAGTTTTGATGTGTTCGTGAAGGGGGTGAGCCCAGCATCCTCCTACTCCACAATCTTGATTTCTTTTTTTTTTTTTTTGCTGTACGCGGGCCTCTCACTGCTGTGGCCTCTCCCGTTGCAGAGCACAGGCTCCGGACACACAGGCTCCGCGGCCATGGCTCGCGGGCCCAGCCGCTGCGCGGCATGTGGGATCTTCCGGGATAGGGGCACGAACCCGTGTCCCCTGCATCGGCAGGCGGACTCTCAACCACTGCGCCACCAGGGAAGCCCCACAATCTTGATTTCTAAACTCTGTTCTTTATAAGTTAAAATATAAGTGTTAATGTCTAACAACATGTATATCTAAAAGCATGTTTTGCACTCAGAAGAATCCTGTTCTTTTCAAGCTAGAAATCATAATCCTCTGACTCAGCCCACTCACTCCACAGATGAGGAAACACAACCAAAGAGATGGTTGACTGAGGTCATGGAGAAGCTTATGGCAGAGCCAACACTGAGACCTGGATTTCCTGAGTACCTATTCAGTGCCCGTATGTCCCCAAATACTGGGGAGAGGAGCCTGCTGTAATTGATTTAACTTTTGGTTTATTAAAAGTTGGAATTTTAAAGTGATTTACCCAAGAAAGAGAATGGTTTTTGAAGTCAGGAGACTTTTGGCCAGAAACACTAAAGTAACAAACAGAAAGGCTTCAGGCAGGTTTCTTGGTCTCTTGCTTATCAGTTTGTGCATTTGTAAAATGAGAACTCCTACTTGGTGTGCCTTGTGACAGGACACAAGGTTTTAATGGAGGTCATAGAGAGGAAACCTGCCTTGCCTGTCTCTTCCCATGCCGTTTCCCTGGAGGAGCCTCATGAGCCCAGACAGAAGCCGGAAAACTTGAGATGTCAATCATTTCAGAAGCCCCACTGGCACCTTCTATTCCTAGAGAACTTTTGGGTCCTTAAAAAATCTTCCAAGAAGATGCATCTAGACACACACACACACACACACACACACACACACACACAATTCCTCTGACCTAAGATAAAATTTCTCACTTGATGATAATTGTGTCACCATTTTAATTCATTGTTTTACTTGCCTTTTTATAGGCTCTGACCTCTTCCCTACTTAACCTCCTGAATGTAGTGATAACAGCTAACATGTGTGCACAGCCCTACGTCTCAAAAAGTGCTTTCATACCTGTTATGTTGCATGGACTTGGTAGACAGTCATCTTAGGTCTGGACCCCAAGTTCACTCTTAAATATTATTACTCTCTGAAAGCCTCAGACTCCTCATCTATCAAAACACAGAAAAAAAATAAAAGTTACACTGACCTCAGAAAATGGTTGTTAGGATTAAATGAAAACAATATAATAATGACTAACATTTCTTGATAATGTATTCTGTGCTAAGAAGCACCATGCTAAGAATTTAGGGGCTTGGGGTTATCTCTTTAATTTAAATAGGAATCTCTAAAAGTACTCAGCATAAGTACTCAGCACAGTGCTTGGAATGGAGTATGCAATGGACAAAGGTTATCAGCTCATATCTTCTCTACCACTGATAACAATGGAACTATTACATGTTACAAGAAGAGTCTGAGGAAAGTGATGATTTTCAGAGGAAGAAACTGATTTTCTGAAAAGTTGCTTGCCAAAACCATGTCTTCTGCAAAAGAATTGAGGGGGATGCCACAGTGCAGGAGAAATGAATAAAGGAAAGGGAACAGGGAGAGAAAAGTTGTACTCCCAAAGAAAAAGTCATGAAGGCCAGCTGACTGGCAAGGAATGAACCTTAGGAGTTCAGCATACCTCGGGTTTACTGTGGGTGATTTCCTTTGCAGGAGCTTTCTCTGTAACCCATGCGGACAGCCTCCCTGTGCTCCTACACACCAGCCCTGTCAGTAAATGTGACAAGAGAAGTTAATTTCATTTATGTCCTCAAATGGCATTGTTAAACACTCAGCTGTGCTGAATTTAACTCTTTGTTTCCTTGTTGGGACTTTTCCCTTGAAATTAATTGCCCTGCTGAAGAGCTTTTTAGCCTAACACACAAAACCATCTTTTTCTACACTAGATTCATATAACTCTGACTTATTCTTTACACAAATGTTTACCGAACGTGAATTGTGTTCCAGATGCTCTGCTGGGCATTAGCTATCAGGAGATCTAGGTCAAGCCCTTGAAGACCTCAGAGGCTTTTAGACAGACATGGGGGCCTATGTAATACAACGGAAAGCACTTTGGCTGCTAACCAAGACACTGGATGTTAATATGGGGCAATAGGAAGCCACAGATTGATTCTAAGTGGGGAATTATAGGGTCCAGTAGCAGGGGTGCCTCTGGAGACATAAGGAGGTTCTGACAGTGATCCAGGCAAGAGAGGACAAGTGAGGAGACAAGGGAGGGACATCTAGGAGAATAAAGCTTGGTGATCAATTGCATTTGTCCAGGAAGGAAGGGGAAATAGTAGAGGAAGTCTGTAAGGAGAATCCCTTGTACCTTCAATGTAGTCATTGAACAGATATTCTCTAAGTACCTACTATGTGCCAGGCCCCTTGCTGGAGGCTAAGAATAGAGCAGTAAAGCTCAAAGGCAAATGCCAGGACAGGTAAAGGAATGGGCCATGGAAGCATAAAAGAAGGGTTCCTGCCCCGGAGGAAGATGGCGGAAGAGTAAGACGTGGAGATCACCTTCCTCCCCACAGATACATCAGAAATTCATCTACACGTGGAACAACTCCTACAGAACACCTACTGAACGCTGACAGAAGACCTCAGACCCCCCAAAAGGCAAGAAACTCCCCACATACCTGGGTAGGGCAAAAGAAAAAAAGAATAAACAGAGACAATAGGATAGGGACGGGACCTGCACCAGTGGGAGGGAGCCGTGAAGGAGGGAAGGTTTCTACACACTACAAGCCCCTTCGCGGGCGGAGACTGCAGGTGGCGGAGGGGGAAGCTTCGGAGTAGCGGAGGAGAGCACAGCAACAGGGGTGCGGAGGGCAAAGCGGAGAGATTCTGGCACAGAGGATCGGTGCCCTCAGGCACACACCAGCCCGAGAGGCTTGTCTGCTCGGCCGCCGGGGCGGGCGGGGCTGGGAGCTGAGGCTCGGGTATCGGCTTTCAGTCGGAGCGCAGGGAGAGGACTGGGGCTGGCGGCAGGAAGAGAGCCTGAAGGGGTTAGTGCACCACGGCTAGCCCGGAGGGAGTCCGGGGAAAGGGTGTGGAGCTGCCGAAGAGACAAGAGACTTTTTTCCCTTTTGTTTCCTGGTGCACGAGGAGAGGGCATTAAGAGGGCTGCTTGGGGAAGCGCCGGAGGCAGGCGCAAGCCGCGGGTAAGGCGCGGACCTCGGAGACGGGCGTGGGACGCCGCCGCCGCCGCCGCCACCGCGGGGCCTGTGTGCGAGCGCGGGTCACTGTCCGCCCCGCCTTCCGGGGGGCCTGTGCACCCCGCCACTGCCGGGGTCCCGGGACCCGGGGACGGCTTTCCCGGGAAAGCGCACGGAGCGCCACGGGCTGCTGCAATGTCACGCCGGCCTCTGCCGCCGCAGGCCCGCCCCACACTGCGCGCCCCTCCCTCCCCTCTGCCTGAGTGAGCCAGAGCCCCCGAATCAGCGGCTCCCTTAAACCCGTCCTGTCTGAGCGAAGAATGGACGCCCTCCGGCGACCTACGCGCAGAGGCGGGGCCAGGTCCAAGGCTGAGACCCGGGAGCTGTGAGAGCAGAGACAGGGAAATCTCTCTGTGCAGCCTCGGAGGCAGCGGATTAAAGCTCCATGGTCCATTTGATGTGCCCTGCGTCTGTGGAGTGCATGAATGGACAGCGAATCATCCCAAATTGAGGAAGTGGACTTTGAGGACAAGATTTAAGACTTTCCCCCCTTTTCCTCTTTTTACAACGAATTATCCCAAATTAAGGAGGTGGACTTAGAGAGCAAGATTTCAGACTTCTCGCCCTTTTCCTCTTTTTACAACGAATTATCCCAAATTGAGGAGGTGGACTTGGAGAGCAAGATTTTTGATTTTTCCCCCAGCTCTCTTTTTGTGAATGTGTATGTGTAATCTTCTGTGTAAGATTCTCTCTGTATAGCTTTGCTTCCACCATATGTCCCAGGGTTCTATCGGTCCGTTTTTTTTTTCAATAATTACTTTCTAATTTTAATAACGCTACTATATTTCATACTTTATTCTATTTTACTTTACCTGTTCTTTCTTTTTTTCCTACCTTCCCTTCCTCCCTCCCTCCCTCCGCTCCTCCTTTCCTTCTTTCTTTTTTCCTCCCTCCCTCCCACCCTTCTTCTTTCCACTTTCTTTTTCTTTCCTTCCTCCCTCCCTCCCTCCTGTCTTTCTTTCTTTCTTTCCTTCCTCCCTCCCTCCCTCCCTTCTTCCATTCACTCTTCCTTTTGCTTTCATTCCTCCCTCCCTCCCTCCTTTCTTTCCTTCTCTCTTTCCATCCTTCCTCCCTCCCTCCCTCCCTCCTTTCTTTCTTTCTTCCTTCCTTCCTTCCTTTCTTCCCTTCTTCCTTTCTTTCCCTCTCTCTTTCTTTCTTCTACTAATTCTTTCTTTCTGCTTTTTCTCCCTGTTATTCTGAGGCGGGTGGATGAAAGGCTCTTGGTGCTGCAGCCAGGAGTCAGTGCTGTGCCTCTGAAGTGGGAGAGCCAACTTCAGGACATGGGTCCACAAGAGACCTCCCAGCTCCACATAATATCAAGCAGTGAAAATCTCCCAGAGATCTCCATCTCAACACCAGCACCCAGCTTCAGTCAACGACCAGCAAGCTACAGTGCTGGTCACCCTATGCCAAGCAACTAGCAAGGCAGGAACACAACCCCACCCATTAGCAGAGAGGCTACCTAAAAACATAATAAGGCCACAGGCACCCCAAAACACACCACCAGACGTGGACCTGTCCACCAGAAAGACAAGATCGAGCCTCAACCACCAGAACACAGGCATTAGTCCCCCCCACGAGGAAGCCTACACAACCTACTGAAACAACCTTAGCCACTGGGGACAGACACCAAAAACAACGGGAACTACGAATCTGCAGCCTGCAAAAAGGAGACCCCAAACACAGTAACATAAGCAAAATGAGACGGCAGAAAAACACACAGCAGGTGAAGGAGCAAGATAAAAGCCTACCAGACCTAACAAATGAAGAGGTAATAGGCAGTCTACCTGAAAAAGAATTCAGAATAATGATAGTAAAGCTGATCCAAGATTCTATTTCCAAGATCCATAATCTTGGAAATAGAATAGACAAAATGCAAGAAACAGTTAACAAGGACCTAGAAGAACTAAAGATGAATCAAGCATCAATTAAAAACACAATAAATGAAATGAAAAATACTCTAGATGGGATCAATAGCAGAATAACTGAGGCAGAAGAATGGATAAGTGAGGTGGAAGATAAAATAGTGGAAATAACTGATGCAGAGCAAAATAAAGAAAAAAGAATGAAAAGAACAGAGGACAGTCTCAGAGACCTCTGGGACAACATTAAACGCACCAACATGCGAATTATAGGGGTTCCAGAAGAAGAAGAGAAAAAGAAAGGGACTGAGAAAATATTTGAAGAGATTATAGTTGAAAACTTCCCTAATATGGGAAAGGAAATAGTTAATCAAGTCCAGGAGGCACAGAGAGTCCCATACAGAATAAATCCAAGGAGAAATACGCCAAGACACATATTAATCAAACTGTCAAAAATTAAACACAAAGAAATCATATTAAAAGCAGCAAGGCAAAACCAACAAATAACACACAAGGGAATCCCCATCAGGTTAACAGCTGATCTCTCAGCAGAAACTCTACAAGCCAGAAGGGAGTGGCAGGACATAATTAAAGTGATGAAGGAGAGAAAGCTGCAACCAAGATTACTCTACCCAGCAAGGATCTCATTCAGATTTGATGGAAAAATTAAAACCTTTACAGACAAGCAAAAGCTGAGAGAGTTCAGCACCACCAAACCAGCTTTACAACAAATGCTAAAGGAACTTCTCTAGGCAAGAAACACAACAGAAGGAATATACCTACAATAACGAACCCAAAGCAATTAAGGAAATGGGAATAGGAACATACATATCAATAATTACCTTAAATGTAAATGGACTAAATGCTCCCACCAAAAGACACAGAGTGGCTGAATGGATACAAAAACAAGACCCATATATATGCTGTCTACAAGAGACCCACTTCAGACCTAGAGACACATACAGATTGAAAGTAAGGGGATGGAAAAAGATATTCCATGCAAATGGAAATCAAAAGAAAGCTGGAGTAGCAATTCTTATATCAGACAAAATAGACTTTAAAATAAAGACTATTAGAAGAGACAAAGAAGGACACTACATAATGATCAAGGGATCGATCCAAGAAGAAGATATAACAATTGTAAATATTTATGCACCCAACATAGGAGCACCTCAATACATAAGGCAAATACTAACAGCCATAAAAGGAGAAATTGACAGTAACACAATCATAGTAGGGGACTTTAACACCCCACTTTCACCAATGGACAGATCATCCAAAATGAAAATAAATAAGGAAACACAAGCTTTAAATGATACATTAAACAAGATGGACTTAATTGATATTTATAGGACATTCCATCCAAAAACAACAGAATACACATTTTTCTCAAGTGCTCATGGAACATTCTCCAGGATAGATCCTATCTTGGGTCACAAATCAAGCCTTGGTAAATTTAAGAAAATTGAAATTGTATCAAGTATCTTTTCCAACCACAATGCTATGAGACTAGACATCAATTACAGGAAAAGATCTGTAAAAAATACAAACACATGGAGGCTAAACAATACACTACTTAATAACGAAGTGATCACTGAAGAAATCAAAGAGGAAATTTAAAAATACCTAGAAACAAATGACAATGGAGACACGACGACCCAAAACCTATGGGACACAGCAAAAGCAGTTCTAAGGGGGAAGTTTATAGCAATACAATCCCACCTTAAGAAACAGGAAACATTTCGAGTAAACAACCTGACCCTGCACCTAAAGCAATTAGAGAAAGAAGAACAAAAACATCCCAAAGTTAGCAGAGGGAAAGAAATCATAAAGATCAGATCAGAAATAAATGAAAAAGAAATGAAGGAAACGATAGCAAAGATCAACCAAACTAAAAGCTGGTTCTTTGAGAAGATAAACAAAATTGACAAACCATTAGCCAGACTCATCAAGAAAAGAAGGGAGAAGACTCAAATCAATAGAATTAGAAATGAAAAAGGAGAAGTAACAACTGACACTGCAGAAATACAAAAGATCATGAGAGATTACTATAAGCAACTCTATGCCAATAAAATGGACAACCTGGAAGAAATGGACAAATTCTTAGAAATGCACAACCTGCCAAGACTGACTCAGGAAGAAATAGAAAATATGAATAGACCAATCACAAGCACTGAAATTGAAACTGTGATTAAAAATCTTCCATCAAACAAAAGCCCAGGACCAGATGGCTTCACAGGCGAATTCTGTCAAACATTTAGAGAAGAGCTAACACCCATCCTTCTCAAACTCTTCCAAACAATATCAGAGGAAGGAACACTCCCAAACTCATTCTACGAGGCCACCATCACCTTGATACCAAAACCAGGCAAGGATGTCACAAATAAAGAAAACTACAGGCCAATATCACTGATGAACATAGATGCAAAAATCCTCCACAAAATACTAGCAAACAGAATCCAACAGCACATTAAAAGGATCATACACCATGATCAAGTGGGGTTTATTCCAGGAATGCAAGGATTCTTCAATATATGCAAATCAATCAATGTGATACACCATATTAACAAGTTGAAGGAGAAAAACCATATGATCATCTCAATAGATGCAGAGAAAGCTTTCAACAAAATTCAACACCCATTTATGATAAAAACCCTGCAGAAAGTAGGCATAGAGGGAACTTTCCTCAACATAATAAAGGCCATATATGACAAACCCACAGCCAACATTGTCCTCAATGGTGAAAAGCTGAAACCATTTCCACTAAGATCAGGAACAAGACAAGGCTGCCCACTCTCACCACTCTTATTCAACATAGTTTTGGAAGTTTTAGCCACAGCAATCAGAGAAGAAAAGGAAATAAAAGGAATCCAAATCGGAAAAGAAGAAGTAAAGCTGTCACTGTTTGCAGATGACATGATACTATACATAGAGAATCCTAAAGATGCTACCGAAAAACTACTAGAGCTAATCAATGAATTTGGTAAAGTAGCAGGATACAAAATTAATGTACAGAAATCTCTGGCATTCCTGTACACTAATGATGAAAAATCTGAAAATGAAATCAAGAAAACACTCCCATTTACCATTGCAACAAAAAGAATAAAATATCTAGGAATAAACCTACCTAAGGAGACAAAGGGCCTGTATGCAGAAAATTATAAGACACTGATGAAAGAAATTAAAGATGATACAAATAGATGGAGAGATATACCATGCTCCTGGATTGGAAGAATCAATATTGTGAAAATGACTCTACTACCCAAAGCAATCTACAGATTCAATGCTATCCCTATGAAACTACCACTGGCATTTTTCACAGAACTAGAACAAAAAATTTCAAAATATGTTTGGAAAAACAAAAGACCCCAAATAGCCAAAGCAATCTTGAGAACGAAAAACGGAGCTGGAGGAATCAGGCTCCCTGACTTCAGACTATACTACAAAGCTACAGTAATTAAGACAGTGTGGTACTGGCATAAAAACAGAAAGATAGATCAGTGGATCAGGACAGAAAGCCCAGAGATAAACCCACGCACATATGGCCAACTTATCTTTGATAAAGGAGGCAGGAATGTACAGTGGAGAAAGGACAGCCTCTTCAATAAGTGGTGCTGGGAAAACTGGACAGGGACATGTAAAAGTTTGAGATTAGATCATTCCCTAACACCATACACAAAAATAAGCTCAAAATGGATTAAAGACCTAAATGTAAGGCCAGAAACTATCAAACTCTTAGAGGAAAACATAGGTAGAACACTCTATGACATAAATCACAGCAAGATCCTTTTGGACCCACCTCCTAGAGAAATGGAAATAAAACCAAAAATAAACAAATGGGACCTAATGAAACTTCAAAGCTTTTGCACAGCAAAGGAAACCATAAACAAGACCAAAAGACAACCCTCAGAATGGGAGAAAATATTTGCAAATGAAGCAACTGACAAAGGATTAATCTCCAAAATTTATAAACAGCTCATGCAGCTCAATAGCAAAAAAACAAACAACCCAATCCAAAAATGGGCAGAAGACTTAAATAGGCATTTCTCCAAAGAAGATATACAGACTGCCAACAAACACATGAAAGAATGCTCAACATCATTAATCATTAGAGAAATGCAAATCAAAACTATAATGAGATATCATCTCACACCAGTCAGAATGGCCATCATCAAAAAATCTAGAAACAATAAATGCTGGAGAGAGTGTGGAGAAAAGGGAACACTCTTGCACTGCTTGTGGGAATGTGAATTGGTACAGCCACTATGGAGAACAGTATGGAGGTTCCTTAAAAAACTACAAATAGAACTACCATATGACCCAGCAATCCCACTACTAGGCATATACCCTGAGAAAAATATAATTCAAAAAGAGACATGTACCAAAATGTTCATTGCAGCTCTATTCACAATAGCCCGGAGCTGGAAACAACCTAAGTGTCCATCATCAGATGAATGGATAAAGAAGATGTGGCACATATATACAATGGAATATTACTCAGCCATTAAAAGAAACGAAACTGAGCTATTTGTAATGAGGTGGATAGACCTAGAGTCTGTCATACAGAGTGAAGTAAGTCAGAAAGAGAAAGATAAATACCGTATGCTAACACATATATATGGAATTTAAAAAAAAAATGTCATGAAGAACCTAGGGGTAAAACGGGAATAAAGACACAGACCTACTAGAGAATGGACTTGAGGATATGGGGAGGGGGAAGGGTAAGCTGTGACAAAGTGAAAGAGCGGCATGGACATATATACACTACCAAACGTGAGGTAGATAGCTAGTGGGAAGCAGCCGCATAGCACAGGGAGGTCAGCTCGGTACTTTGTGACCGCCTGGAGGGGTGGGATAGGGAGGGTGGGAGGGAGACGCAAAAGGGAGGGGTTATGGAAACATATGTATATGTATAACTGATTAAAAAGAAAAAAAAAAAAAAAACAGCAAAAGCAAAAAAAAAAAAAAAAAAAAAAAACTACAAATAGAACTACCATATGACCCAGCAATCCCACTACTAGGCATATACCCTGAGAAAAATATAATTCAAAAAGAGACATGTACCAAAATGTTCATTGCAGCTCTATTCACAATAGCCCGGAGCTGGAAACAACCTAAGTGTCCATCATCAGATGAATGGATAAAGAAGATGTGGCACATATATACAATGGAATATTACTCAGCCATTAAAAGAAACGAAACTGAGCTATTTGTAATGAGGTGGATAGACCTAGAGTCTGTCATACAGAGTGAAGTAAGTCAGAAAGAGAAAGATAAATACCGTATGCTAACACATATATATGGAATTAAAAAAAAAAATGTCATGAAGAACCTAGGGGTAAAACGGGAATAAAGACACAGACCTACTTGAGAATGGACTTGAGGATATGGGGAGGGGGAAGGGTAAGCTGTGACAAAGCGAAAGAGAGGCATGGACATATATACACTACCAAACGTAAGGTAGATAGATAGTGGGAAGCAGCCGCAGAGCACAGGGAGATCAGCTCGGTGCTTTGTGACCGCCTGGAGGGGTGGAATGGGGAGGGTGGGAGGGAGGGAGATGCATGAGGGAAGGGATATGGGAACAGATGTATATGTATGACTGATTCACTTTGTTATAAAGCAGAAACTAATAAAAAAAATATTAAAAAATAAATAAATATATATATAATAATAATAATAATTTTAAAAAAAAAAGAAGGGTTCCTGCTCCTAAAAGGACATGATATCCAGGAAACATCTGAGGGATGAGTGGAAATGAACTAGCTGAAAAGACAGAGAAAAAAGAGAGTAGTGCAGACAGAGAATACAACATACATACAAAGACCCTGGACCCGGGAGTTCAATGAGTGCTCCAGAGACTGGATGAAGCTCAGTGTGGATCATATGGAAGAAATGGAAAATGAGGATCAGAGGTGTGTCTTAGGGAAGGCAGGGAAGCAGAAAGAGAGAATTACCTCCATTTTCCCCACACCCCTTCCCATGATTGGGGGAGTCTGGGATTCTCAAAGAGAATCTATCTGGGGATGGAGTTGGCTCCCCCCTTCCTCTCTCTCTCTCTCTCTCTCTCACACACACACACACACACACACACACCATGCTTTTTCTCATCTCTAGGTCTTTGTACCTACTCTTCTCCTTGCCTGCAATGCTGTTTCCCCCTTCTCTGAAATCTTCCCAGACTCTGAACAGTCGGAGTTAAATGCTTTCTCCACTACGTTCTTATAGCATGGAATTCCCATTCTATCATAATTCTGGTTTATCTATTGGTTTCTCCCTCTAGACTCAGAATTCCTTGTAGGCAGAGGCTGTGTCTCATATGTCTCTGTATCTTCAGTATCTGACTCAATGCCTCACATAGTTGATGTTTATAAAAATGTTTGTTGATAGAATGAATAAATCCACAACTCATGTTTCTAATAAACATAGAAAATACTCTATTATCTCACATAAGTCTTGAATATCCCAGGGTCACGGGCACTACTAGCTTAGGATATGCTGTTTAACTACCCTAGACTTATACAAGGATAGAGCTAACATTACTGCATGTTTACTGCATGCCAGACAGACTTCTAAGTGCTTTATATTTAACTCATTTAATTCTCACAAGAACTCCATATTCATTTAACAGGTAAGGAAACCAAGGCACAGAGAGGTTAAGTAACTTTTCCAAGGCCACACTAGTAAATGGTAGAGTGAGTAAATGCTGGAGGTAGGATTCAAACCCCAGCAATTTGACTCCAGATCAGTGTAGCCTTATCAAAGCAACTTCACATCCATCATCTGTCCCAATTCATTCATCAGAAAACAATACTTATGTCTTTGTTATAGATGAAGAAATCAAGGGTCAAAGAAATTAGGTTTGTTAATTGTGGTGTCCAAAGGAGAGGTAACCAAGATACATCCCCATTCAGCCACCTTCTGTAGCTATGCTTGGTTTCTGTATATGCCTGAAGAAAGCACAACTTCCCCCAAGATTTTAGCCCCAGGTCCTCTCCCACACGCCCTGCTGGCAATCTTCTGGAGGAGGAGATAATGACATCTAATGCTTGCTCAATATACAACATAGAGGCAGAACTAGGTGCTCCATTTTCCTTCTTTGGACCCCACCATGGTTCCCTGTTGCTTTCCAAAGTTGGAAGCGGGTAGCATGCTCCAAGAAATTGGTGCACCCCACATGTGTACCCTCCCAGCATAGAATAGAAAGAATGAACCATCATAAGCCAAGAATTGTTTTATTTCTGCTGTTAAAAAACTCCATCCATTAGTATGAGAGCTTGGTTATCTCCTTGAGGTCGCCATTTCCTCTAATCCATATGTCTGTTTCTTGAGGATTATTTCTGTTTTGAGGAGGGAGTTTTGAGTGAGCAAAGCATTGCACTGTGACCAATACCATTGATCTCACCAGGGCCCTGCATGTCACCAGACTTCTTGTTCCTCTGAGTACAGTACAGTCTCTTTCTTTCTTTCTTTCTTTCTTTTTCTTTCTTTCTTTCTTTCTTTTTCTTTCTTTCTTTCTTTCTTTCTTTCTTTCTTTCTTTCTTTCTTTCTTTCTTTCTTTCTTTCTTTCTTTCTTTCTTGTTTTTGGCTTCCATTGAAATTCATATAAAAAGAGGCAGGGTCAAACTCTTTCCAGATGTAATCATTGGAAAGAAATACTCTTGTCTCAATGTCTTTAAATGTTAACAGAAATATAGTTTTACCATAGAGGAAATTTTGGATTGAGGTGCTAAAAAGGAAAGTAGGGAAATGTAACCAAACATATTCTTCATTTCTATTTGTGACTTGGATATGAGCATTGGCTTCAGGTTGAAACTTGGCAGTACAGAAGTGTTTTAACAAAAAGTAATTTGAAGCAATAAAGAAGACAGTTTGCCATTTTTATATAAGTAATAGAAATTTTAAAAAGGCAACTAAGAAAAAAATCGAAACATTATTAGTTTGGGGATTTTTATTGTACTCTCAGAACTAAAGGAAGAAGAAATTCCATTTTTCAAGGGCAAAATCTCCAAGACAGTTCTAAGCATGGATGGCCACAAAAAAGCCAATAGAAAGATGTAAGATGAATAAGTCTGATTCTCATGTCTGGAGCATGGAGTTAATAGTAAATAATTAAAGCAAATCATGTTCACATGTTCTAAAAGCAGCATGTATTAAGCATTCATAATGCACTAGGTGGTAGAGGACAAGACAAAATATAAAGAGAAAAAAAGAAGATATTACTTTCACTTTCAAAGGAGGATAAAAGCGATACACACAAATAATATAGGGCACAGAAGTAAAAATGAGCAGTGCTAAGTATGGGGGTGGAGTGAAAAGAGTACCAGCTTTGGAGTCAGAGAGGTTTGGCTTTGATTTCCAGCTGTAATCCTGTATGATGTGGACAAATTATGTTAGATCTCTGAGATTTCACACCTACAAAATGGGATCATGTGCCTGGCAGAGTTGTGAAAAATTAATAATATGAGATACATGTAAAACACCTTTACCTTTGCCTGGCTCACTGCAGGCAGCCAGTAACTGATTTCTCAACCCTCTGCTCCCCTGTGATCTGAGTATGGAACTAGCTACTACAATGTTCAAATAACGTTCTTCTCCTCCTTGCCATGGTGAAACAGAGGCCAAAAGAGAGAAAATCAGTTTTCAGGGTGGCATGACTCTGTGTCTAATGCACAGTCACACAGCAGGTTAATTTCTTAGAAAGAGCTGGGTTGGATTTGGGCCTGTGTTTATCAGAAGGCCTCTCTACATAACAAACAAGGCCTTGATACTCAATATTGTAAGAAACTACCCACAAATGCCACAGTTAATAGGGAGCAATGAAATATTTGTATTCATTTTAGTATTTAATATTGTTTTCTAAGCTTTGTATAAACAATACACAAGGCACTACTTTTACTATTCCTATCAAATGTCATTGTTTACTGAACAGATTCTTTAAGAGAAGGCTTTTTCATGGAATTAAATAGGAAGGGACTGATGAGAGGCCATAAGGAAACACCTGGAGCTTCCCCAGAGACAGCCTGCATCTGAATTCAGGAGTGAGAGTTTACCCAGGAGAAGAGAAAAAACAGAGCTGAGGAAGAATCTCTGAAGCTCAGAGGACACCTAGGTGCCAACACACACTAGCGATCCACAGGAGTCTGCACCATCATGCAGTTTTCCTGCCGAAATGGCCATAAATGATGAATGACATGAAGGTAATCAAAAAAGAGCACTGAGTGTGATTTGCCATGAGGATCATCATTAGGGGAGCCCTGTGGGAATACCTATAACAGCAGCAACTGGTGAGGTGCCAAGCAAGTGCTTTATATAATTTACTGTGTATGTGCCAGGCACATGCATAGTGTCCTGTGAAGCAGGCAGAGAAGAAAACTCGAAAGAGGAAATAGAAGAGGCAGCAGTCAAAAGCCAATTAGACAGATGTGGAATGAGGATGTCTGCTCTGCCACTTTCCATACATGTGAACTTGCTAAGCCTCAGCTTCTTCATTTACAAAAAGAAGATACAGATGATTACACAGCAATACTGATGTAAACATTAGAGATGGTGAATGTCATGTCTAAGACAATCTTTGGTTTGCAATAATGGTAGATGCTCTACAGAGATGCATAGTAGGTAAACTAAAGCTATGGATGGATGGATGGATGGATGGATGGATGGATGGATGGATGGATAGATAGATAGATGGATAGCCAGCTAGACAGAAAGATACTGTAAGTTAGGTAAAATACAAAAGATGGCAGCTGAACGTTCAACTAGGGGGCCTTTCCTTTTTCATTTTACCTTTAAAAGAGCCCTGAAAGAGATATAAGACATATATGATTAATCCCATTTGAAATACAAATCAACCTCAAGCAGGATTTCAAATAATTTTCCACAAGTTCATTCAGCTAATTTGATAATCCAATGAATACTAATTGAGCACCTACTCTGTGCCAGGTACTGTTATAAGCATTGGGGGTACAGTATGAAAACAGACCAAAAAGAAAAAACCCTCCCCACATTGAGCTTACATTCTACTGGGAGTAGGAAGGAATAGACAACAGACAAAACAATTAATGTATGTACTCGTACCTTGAGGAGCTGGCACAAGGGCAGTCATCCAAATCCCTGAGGCTGCAAGATCACCTTGACTGCCCTGGAATCTAAGACTGTGCTTCCCTACTACCCACAGACACCCAAGTAACAGGATAGAATACCCACAGCTTCAGCAACCACTTTCTGAACCCCATTTCATTTCTCTTAAAATTGCACATTTAACTGTGGCATGCATGTGGCAGGGATGGTACCAAAGAGCAGAGGTCCCCCACTCTGTTAAAGCCTGATCCCTGAAAAGAGCTGACCTCAGGGCCTTCAGATCAATGGGAAAACTGAGGTCAGTCTTTGGTCTATTGTGTTACATTAGTTGTGCTGTGGTTTGATAGCTTCAAGGAAGTGAAGCAGACAAAGTCCCTGACCTTGGGTGTTAACAAGCTAAAAAATAAAAAAATATACCCTGGGCTACATGTGGTATCTGGCTAATATCACAGCAGAGTTAAGGGACTGACCCTGGCCAACATTCAAAAGCAATGACAATATATTTGCACCCATGTCATGATGGTGACTCTTCTGTTAAGTGCTTAGTCTACACCCAGGCCTGTAATGAGGGATCCAAACCACAGAGAAAACATGACCTGAACCATCTGTAAACCAAAGATAGACTTAAAATTCTTACCTCCTAATTATCTCTTAATCTGTCCATTTCTCTCTATTCCACAGCCATTACTGTGGAATTCAAACCTCCATAATCTCTCACTTGACTGTTTCCACAGCCCTCTAACTGGTCTCCAGGCTCCCTTCAGTGGTTCCCACTGCTCTCCAAAAAAGGTTACGCCCCCATTAGCATGGTAAACAAAACACTTCACGACCTGACCCCTTCGAGACACCAGCCCCACCACTTGCCTTTCCCCTCTTTGCCCATGCCACAGCCATACTGAACTGCTTGTAACTCCCCCAGATATACCAGGTTCCCTGTAATGACCAGAGATCTGTGTATGTCGTCTTCTCTATTTGGAATATTCTTCCTCCTACTCTTCAGCTAACCAGCTCATACTCATCCATTTTCTTATCTGAAATGCTACCTCCTAACATTCAATGTTACCTCCTTAAAGTCTCAGACTAGGTTGATGGTTCTTCCCAAGTACTTTCATATAACTTGGCCTTCCCGATCAGTAAACATTAGTTGAATTATTAATTGAATGTACACATATAACTGAATCAGACTGTCACCCAGAGACTCAGTGGCATAGTTGCATCCTGGAACTTATATCACTAATCTCTCTCCTATTCACCCCAAAATTAGATCTGCCCAAGTAGTGAGTGTGCTCACTCACATTTAGGGGTGGTTGGATGGTGCCTTTGCCCTGAGCACTGTGCTACCCACGGGCTTTTCCCTCCTAGGGCTTTATTCCCATCCTGGGGTTGTATCTCTACATTTCAGTCAGTAGAGCTGAACCTCTACAGATGATTTCTTGTCCTTTTTGCTCCAACTCACAACTCACAACTAGGGCTTCTCTGTGAATTTTGCTTCCTGGGAAGAATGTTTTGACTCTTTCCTGATAAGTTATAAAAAACACAAGACTCTCTGTGTCATTTTCCTGGTAAGGGCATCAGGGTAGAAGTCTAAGCAGTCCTCTGCTACTATATGTCTTCTAGGCATAGACTTACAAAATCTTAAAGTAGTCATGGTAGAAAGACCCTAAAGTTTATTAAAGTCCATACTCCCTTATTTTACAGATATAAAATTCCTTTCTTCCCTCCTTGTTTTCCTCCTTCATTCCATCCTTCTCTTATTTTTCCTTCCTTCCTACATTACCTATTGTGTATCAGGCAGCGCTCTCAGAATTGGAAATTTAATCAGGCAGAAAAGATCAGTAAGCTTATCTTACGAAGCTTATAGTCCATCCAGGCCTTCCAACAAGAAACCAGACCATCATGACAATGACACTGTGTGCTAGGCGAGAAACTGTTTATTCATTTGGTTAGCCATTTCAGGAAACGCAACATGGGAATAAGAAGTCATGGGCTCCAGTTTTTGTGAAATAGTTGTGCTCTACTGAATGATTTGTCCTCATTTGGAATGTCAATTAAGATTAAGAAAATCAAAGTTTATGCTCAGTAAAGTTAGTATGAGAGAAGTTAATATGTTTTATTACTTGATAGTGTGGCACTGGGTCCAGCAAGCAGTAGATGCTAAATAAATATGTTAGACAATGTCACCTTGTTTTAAACACTATTTCTCACCTTGTTTGTATTTACTAGTCTTTCTTCCAAACACCTTTTGGCTTGACCAAAAACATAAGTGTATCATCACAAGCCAAAAAGAAAGAGAGCAAACATATATTAAGTGGCAGATATTATACCAGGCCTTATGCTACTTACTGTATGTCATTTATTCTCACTAAAATCCTCTAAGTTGCATATACATCATTCTATTTTTCAGATGAAAGAACTTAAGGCCTATAGAGGTCCTGTGACTTTCCTGATGTCACACAGCTGATAATTGTGTAGCCAGCTGGGGTCCGTCTAAAGCACTCTTTAATTGTGTACCATGGGATCTAAACAACCAGTGCTCTGGAATTGTTTTACACAGCTTTACAGGCATAAGAATCCCACCTTTTTAGGTGACCATTTTAATGAGTTGGGGATGATTTTTATGTTTAAATTCTGGCCTTCCTGTTAAAGCAATCAGTCTCATTACTTTGAATGCAAGACCAGTGTGCAAGCCAGTATCTTGAATTATACCTAAAGCTCACCTCTATTTTTTTTGTAAATCTACATCTCTAAGGCTCTTTCTCTTTCTCTGATTAAGAAGACTCTGTGCCAACTCTCAAATTCTGACAGCCCTTATTTTTTATTACCTCACATTTTCAGGTTTCCTTTTAACTTACATCAAGTTTGAGCATATGATTTCCCCTTCTTTCACACAGTAACTCTAGTCACCCTCGCTGTGAGACCATTATACTTGGATTTGTTGAGGGGACACCCCTAGTCTCCTTCTCCACCTTCCCATCCCCAGCATATTAGTTTGGCCACTTGATTTTAGATTACAGAAAGCAGCCTGAGGTAGCTTAAGCAAAAGAGTGGGATTTATTATAAGAAAAAAATTCTCTCATGAAAAACAAGGTCAGGATTGGAGGTGAAGCTCAGAACGCTGCCTGGACTTCCTCCATCTCTCATCTCTGCCCCTCTCTACATGGCCACTTTCTTCTTCTCTCCCAACGACTGGCTTTCTCTGGTCTCTTGTACACATGGAAAAAGATGTGGTCATTTCCAGCTTCTAAATGTATATATTACAATACAGCCACCTAAAAAAATCTAATTGTCTTGGTCCACCTTCCAGACTGCTGGAGAAAGAACTCTGAGTAGCAAGATGGCAGTGCTTGGTCCAAGCAACTGTGGCCAGGGAGGTTGTATTCTTATTCAGAGTGGCCTCTACGGGTCTACTCTACAGAAGCAGGAGTGGGCTTAAAGAGAGATCATTGTAAACTGACCAGATGCTGAAATAAGTCTGGTACTTTCCCCACATCAAATTATCCTTTTTTTCTGCAGTCTGCTGACAATGAGGAAGGTGAAGCCAGAATCAGACTTAAAGATCATAGTGATCATTTGCAGAAACTGCCAAGGGGAGTTTGCAGTAACTACCATGAGAGCGGGGACCACACCCATGTTCATAGCTGTATTCTGAGTGCCAAACATGGTGCCTGGAACTCAGTGCAAATGGGAGATCTACTAATTAAAGGATGCAGAAACTTCAAGGGGAAAGTATTATTCATTGCACATCCAAACTGGTACAAAAAGAAGAGTAAGAAATGAAGGAAAGGAAATGAGGGAAAATATTTCCCAGGTTAACATATCAGAGATAGCACAGGAGGATATTCTCTGTCAGTCTTGCTCCAGTGAGGGATAGATAAGCATTTTCAGTGTCCAGGATTTTGAAAGTGGTACTAGTGCTTGGAGAAATCTTTTTAAAGATTTTGAGGCAAATCCTGCACATAATCCAAGAAGTTGTGCATATTTAAAAATGTATGTGTTTGCAATGGAATAGCCTTTCTCATATAGGCAAGCTTGAAAAGCTGAGCAATTCCACAAGCTTTAAATAATTAGACTATTCTCTATATAGAAATCTTCATATTCTAAAAATCCACACCCCTTTGATGATTTCCTCTAGTAATCTAAATCATTGAAATATTTTCAAAATATATCTACTTGGGAGATATTTTTTTGTTTTGTAGAGGTTCTTAATTTGTTTTATTTTCTGTTATGTTTTAATCACTGTGTTTATTTGGAACGTATACACATTACTCACCTGGACTTTATGTGCCTCATTAAATGGACAGAGATAGTAGTTCTGGTAGGGGGTGGGTAGAAAAGGAAAGTCATAAAAACATCCTTTGGATTGAAGTCTGGTGCATGAGTTCTCCTGCTGAGTTGCTATTTGTTCCCAGTCAAGTGACTTTACTTATAATGAGAGGTTGGATTCAGTGATATCTAAAATGTGCTTATATTCTATTATCTTACAATTTTTCAACCAAAAATTATTTGTTGATGAAGAATAATTATCTGGGAAGAAAATCTTTAAAATAGTTCTAAGAATGAGAGTTATGGGGGGGAGTAATCTTTCTGTGGTATTGTCTAAGATAGAAGAAATATAGAAATAACCTAAATATCCAATATCAGAACACTGACCACATAAATGGATGGTCTTTCCCAGAGAGAATATGGTAACGTGATCTAAAATTATGATGTGAGAACCATGTAAAAACCTGGAACTTATAAGTAACCATGCATTGAAAGGCTGTAAGCAAGGGCATGACATCAGGCGTAATGTAACATTTGACTCAGTAAAATGCAGTATCTGAAAGTAGGAAGGAGGTAGTGCCACTCTGTCTTGGGGCAAACCACACTGGAAATAGGAACCAACTGGAGTATATTCAGAGAAGGCACAAAGGATGGTGAGGGAACCAGAAATAGCATCACACGAGGAAAATCTAGAGGAACTGGGGATGTCCAACTGGAAGAAGAAGAAGAAACTCAGGGATTCAAACTTCTCAAGGGTTGCCATGAAGAAAGGGAGTAGACTGGTGTGTAGGGTCACATGGAAAGAGTTAGGACCAATGAATGGAAGATGCTAGAGGATCAATCTTAACATGAGATGTCAAAGAATGTTTTTTATAACTCAGGAACAGAATGTGTTACCTCTGGAGAAAGTGGGTGCCCATTGTTAGAGATGTGTGGTATGAGTCTGCAGAGATGGAGATGCAGAAGAGTCTGAAGGACTGGATAGGGGAGATCAAGGGAGAACCAAGGAACTTTAAAGTTCCTTGCAGCCAGCCGTGAGGCTTGGTGGTCTCAAGAACTCTGGGCAAAGCAGGCTAAAGGCAGGAAGTCCAAGGAGAAGAACTCACATGACTCTTTTTTTGTAGGGTAACTCTCAATGACTGGTTTAACCTCATGGTCTTCCTATTCTAGACCTACTAAAGCCACCAACGCAATCTAGAAGCTATCTGCTTCCCCTGATAGTTTTATTTGTACGACCAGAGTTTCTGTTCACCCTTATATTTTTACCATCTCCCTTTACAGAGAAATTCATGAAAAAGAGTCTATAACCTCCATAAAGAGCTCAAATGAGTAGATAGACCTAGGACAAATGGGTAAAAGTCTTTACATGTTTCTCTTTTTTTCACTTATAACTAAAGAAAAACATTAAAAAGTCTAGAAAAATAAAAAGGTTTTTTTTTAAAGTCTATAGTTCAAATATACCAGTGACCAAAGAAAGTTAACATTTTGGATTTTCCTTCTTGTCTTGTTCTTTGCTTTTGTAGCATAGAGATTCAGTTTAACATAAGAGAGATCTTTCTGTGTTAGATCTTCCAGTAAATAATTAAACAATTTAAAAACTTCTCTTCAGTGAAAAGACTGAATAACCATGTCTCAGGAAGGTTGTAGAGGGAGGTGCCATCTTTAGATGAGAAGATATTCTAGATCAGGGGGTGACAGACGTTTCATGTAAAGGGCCAGATAGTAAATATTTTAGACTCTGCAGGTCATACGGTCTCTGTTCCAACTACTCAACTCTGCTGTTGTAGCACAAACTCAGCCATAGGCAATATGTAAACAAATGGGTATGGCTGTGAGCCAATAAAACCTTATTTATCAAAAGAGGCAGTGAGCTGGATTTACCCCATGGGCTATAGTTTGTCAACCTCTTAAACTAAACCAGATGGCCTAACTAAACCAAATAGCCTTTTGGGCTTTAATAGCTTCAAAGCTCTTATCTTAAGAAAAGAACCGAAAGCCTCATTCAAAACTAAGAAGAGTTCTGGCAGACCCTCAGAGTCAAGTTCAAGAAAGTCCACTAAGACAGGTCTCCTCAGGCAAACTCCAGATTTGGTAGTTAAGCCAGGAACCCAAGCTAGAAGGCTGAGTAACAAACAGTCTTGAGTATAGAATAGGTTTAGAGAATCAAGACAAATCATTTGTACCATTTGAAGACAGAATCTAGGCAAAAACAAAGAGGGAATATATGTAATGAATTTAGCTCAGTATCTCATATATAAGTACTTGATAAATAGTGACTAAATTATTTACTTGTCATATGTTTATTCATTCAGTCTGTATAGTTATGCATCAGACACATATTGAGCACTTATTATATGCTAGGAACTCTGCTAGGTACTGACAGTATGACAATAAGTAAGATATATAACAATACAAAACAATAAAGACCAGATTCTTTGACAAATCCTCACAATCTAAGCTGTTAAATGCTAAGGTAGAATTAGAAATAAGGTGGTGTAGGAACAATGGTAAGTGTGCCCTTGAATCAGCTTTGGGTGGTCAGGAGAGGCTTTCCGGAGATGATAACTGAATGAGTTCTGAGCATGAATGAGGTCAGGCTGGTAAGAGGTTTTATGGGAACTGGGGAGGCATGTTTTTCAAGGCAGAGGGATCCTCATACTCAGAGGTCTATGGGTGAGGGTGATTGCTTGACTTTCTAAAGATGCAAATGAGTTAGTAAGGCTGGGAAGGAGACAGCAAGCTGGGAAGGCAAGGAGGCTAAAATCAGGTCCTGAAGGACCCTATAAATCCTGGTGAGGAGTTTTGCCCGGACCCTCAAAGTGGGAAGCTATTTTAAGCAGAGAAGTACCTTTATGATATCTGCATTTTAGAAAGACCAGCAAAAGTGCATTTAATGGTACATTAAGAAGGTATTAATCAAAACCTTGCTAGTTACTTCTTGCCGAGGGTTGGAACTGGCCTCAATATGTGGGCCAGAGGGATGTACAGTAGACATATGGGGTTTGGGTTGAAGAAGTAGCAGCAAGGCAGTTCTAATATTTGGTCTCCCTTTCCTTCCCATCATGTACCCAAGTCTGCCTTGCAATATGGCTCCGTCAAAATGTGGTCAACTGTATTCCTTGCTCATAGATGTCTCCACTTCTACAGAAGTGATAACACTCCTTTCCTCTTTCTCTTTACAGGACTGTCATTGATAGAGCTTGGATTTGTCACGGGGTCCTTCTACCCAGATAACAGTGGTGTTGGTGAGTTATATGGTTCTTTACTTCCCATTGGTCACCTTTGGTCATGAACTAAGTTGTGGTCAAAGCTTGACTTAAATGGTACTTTTTATTCTTGAGTCCTTTTGTATTCATGATTCTCAAACCTCCCAGGCTTGTAGCTTGGATACTCTGCTAGGCATATAGGTATTCTATACACCTTTAGAGGTAAACTTTCTTTAGGCCACTGGTGCATTGCTGAAGAGTTGTGTTTTTATCTGAAAAATTTTTCAGATAAAAAACAATTTTTATCTGAAAAATTAAACAATCACTCCTTTTTTGTCTTCTTCAACAAGCAATCATTTATTCACACTGGAAGTGTATCTTCTGTTCAACAATGAAACTTTGCTGTCTTGGTTTGGTTTGATATGTTGTTGATATATCTGATATAACTTGATATATGTTGATATATTTGATATAACTGCTTTGGTTTGATATGTTGTTGAAATGTTGATGACAAGATACAGAGTTTGCCCCAGATTGAGAAAAATCAAAGGGTAGCTATTAAAATGAGATATTTCAAAACTGCTTGAAAAGAATTCTGACCTTCACATTAGCTACATTCCCATGGAAGAGCAGAATATATTTCCAGACATGTTATCTATTTTGGTCTTTTCTTCAGAGCATGTTTTATAGTTTTTGAACGATTGGGATATTGTTCTAGTTTTTTGTTCTTTTTTTTGTTCTTTTTTTTTTTTTTTGAGGGAGGTTGATTTGCAGTTTTGTTTATTGGGAGGCACCTAGAGGTGTGTGATAAGAAGCTTGACTTGTTTCTATAAAGAAAAGGGTTCATTCTGGAGACTAAGTTGTTTCTTGCTTTTTGCGCAAGATATTTTTTTGATGCGTGAATTGGGAATAATAAATGTACTCAGAAGGCACAGTTAACATAACACATTTTTTTATACCCACACATTTTGCCTGTACTACTAACAATAATTTGGGGAAAACAGAAGCAGATTTGAAGAATCAAATTCCCTTTACAATAATTGGTTCTTTTTGTGGTTTTCTTTCCCTGTATTAAGACTTTGTCAATGTTTCACTACTTCTTCATGCACTCCTAAAGCAACAATATTTGAATTTTCTGGGGCAGCCATAACTTTCTATCCTTGATCTCACTGATATATTTGGAGTCTTAGACCTTGCGTTTTGATTTTTGGTTCAGAAAATAAAATCATTATATTCCTTCTACCAACCTGATCATATATTCCTCCATCCCTTCCTCCATTCCCATCACCACATATCACAAATGCCTTACTATTTTTACTTTTGGTTCTAAGCCAATTCCATTTCTATTTTCCCATCCAAGTACAATATAATCACTTTTGGATTGTTGGCACATTGTTGAAAACATTGGCGTACTTGAAACTTTTTCTTTTTTTTTTTTGCAGTACAGGGGCCTCTCACTGTTGTAGCCTCTCCCGTTGTGGAGCACAGGCTCCGGACGTGCAGGCTCAGCAGCCATGGCTCACGGGCCTAGCTGCTCTGCGGCATGTGGGATCGTCCCAGACCGGTGCACGAACCTGTGTCCCCTGCATTGGCAGGCGGACTCTCAACCACTGCACCACCAGGGAAGCCCAACTTTTTCATTTTTTAACATCATAAAAAACAAAATCAGAATTTCAATTACATTTGAAAAACATGTTGTGTGCATCTTAAAATCCCAAAATGCCATTGCAAGGAACTTTTCTGGTGTGTCCCTCAACACACCTGTAGGGAATTATTTTCATCTCTACAATACTATTGAATCCAGTTCAGTTGCTAACATTAATATAGGACAGAGCATCAAATGTTTTAGTGTAAATATTTATGTAACAGGGAAATAATATTGTACATTAACCTCATCTGAAGTCAGTTTTTACTTTTAGGGCAAGTCGGATAGAATGATTTGTTCAAAATCGCAACAAAAATATTTCTGTAAATATTCTATGAAACAATAGAAAGATAATAGTACCACAAGAATTATTACCCTTTTCGATGATGTGTTTAGGCCTTTTTCCTCAGGTTTTTCAGTGTTCTGGTGGATTCTGACTTTCCCATGCAAGACTCTTAAAATCTAAGAGAAATCATCTAAAAAGAACAGTCAGTGAATATTTTGTTTCACTTTCGGGCTAAAGTTTACTAACTTGGGATTAAGGACAAATAAATCTTTTCTCATCTGGCATTTACCTTTAATGTTAAATGTTACAGTAGCTACTCAATTGGCCTAATATTTTAAATTTGTACTGATGCAACATGAATGCTATCAAAATTAAATTATCCTAAAATATTCTGCCATGGTGTTGCTATCATACTCAATATATTTTTCTTAGTTCAGACACCTTGAACCACCGGTATCTAGCTTTAAAATGTATACCAATAGGGCTTCCCTGGTGGTGCAGTGGTTGAGAGTCCGCCTGCCAATGCAGGCGTCACGGGTTCGTGCCCCGGTCCGGGAAGATCCCACACGCCGTGGAGCAGCTGGGCCCGTGAGCCGTGGCCGCTGAGCCTGCGCGTCCGGAGCCTGTGCTCTGCAACGGGAGAGGCCACAACAGTGAAAGGCCTGCATACTGCAAAAAAAAAAATGCATACCAATGTCAGGTATACAAATTTTTCGTCTCAGAGATAAACCCAGTTCTTGGTCAGGTAGGTCTCAGCTCTAGAAGACATAGGGTTCTAATTACTACTCTTGTGTCTTTAAGTGATTCCCACCAGAGTAGGCAACTTGAGTTTAACCATTTGTTAATGGAGTCACCAGAGACCAGGATTAAGGCAGGTGTGGAGGTGGCAACTATCATTTTTTTTTTAACTTTAAAACAGAATCAACTAGGAAATAGACCGTTAATTCAGGTACAGTGTTTGGGGGTAGTTATTGGTATACAGGGAGTGCACACTTATTTATGTGCAAATTAACTTTAGAAAACATAATAACAACATCAATTTATCTACTCATATACACACCATTTATTTTAAGTGTCATTGTGAAAATGGGAGTCCAAACCTTCTTAACACTTGGCAATTCTTTGGAATATTTTGGCCATGAGCAGTCATGTGTTGCATCATGGGGCAAGCCTAGCTTTCATCCTTTTTTTTTTTTAGATGTTGGGGGTAGGAGTTTATTAATTAATTTATTTATTTTTGCTGTGTTGGGTCTTCGTTTCTGTGCCAGGGCTTTCTCTACTTGTGGCAAGCGGGGGCCACTCTTCATCGCAGGCTTTCGTCCTTTTTAACACCTTTGCAAAGGACAGTGTGATTTCACAGCAAATGGAAAGAGACTACTGTTTGATCTACATCAGCTGTATGGTTAAATTCATAGCTTTTTTTTTTTTTTTTTTGCTTAATTGAGCTAATTATCTCTAGAGATTTCTCTTAAAAGTCAGCCTTAGCCTCTGAGAGATAGACAACAGGCACCTAAGTGGTAGGTCTTCTTGAAACATGACTTGTCAACATCTACCTCTATTAGATTTGAAAATTCTGTGAATCACTTGAAGAGGTTTGGTGATTTCCACTGCCTTTAATTGCACTGCCTGGAAAGTGCAGATCATTCTCTGCATGTTGTAACTTTTTGTTATAATATGACATTGGAGTACAACCATTCTCGGGACATCTGAAACAATTAGTATATATCAAAATTCAAAATGGGGTGCTACCACTGCAAATATCTCACCCAAGATGTCAGTCTGAACAGATGTACCTTTTACCCGCTGCTGAGTTCATACGCATACAGGCAATGACAACTCTGTCACAAATTGTTCCTCTTCCTAGGAGCAGTGAAAAAGTTCTTTCTGGCTTCCCTTGTAATACACATTCAGATTTCAGAATCATTAAAATACGAAAAAGTGTCCCTCTTAGATTTAAGGAAATAGAACATTTAACATTCCAAAGGACAAATTTCTTCTGTATAAACATAGAAAAAGACCTATGCTGTGAGCATTCACTCCAGTACCTGTAGAGGCAATTACCTACAATGTCTCTCTCTTCTTTCTCTTCCTCCCTTTTCCTCTCACCCTCCTGTATAGTTTTATGTGTATGACTCTCTCCCTCTATTTATCTTTCTCTCTGGAAGAAAATAAGTTTATTACTGTTTGTGTGATGATTTGTATTACAAACTGTAATAGGACAGCTTGGGGTTAGAGTATCTATTCACTGTGAGTCTATGACTAGGACAACCATACATCCAGCCCCAAACAACCTGTGTGTGCCTCTTGCCCCCATGTAACTATTAACAGGTCTCTGTTTAGCTTGCAGAAGTATCCAGGTTTGACTGATAAATTGTATGAATGAATAAGGAACCCCAATCAAATCATAAAAGGCTGCTTCTGAGCAAGTGCCTGTAAACTCTGTATGTCCATGAATGCAGGTGACTGAGGACTGTGGAAGAGTCATTTTCTTCATGACAGAAAGAGAAAAGGAAACTGGGTACAAGTTACTCAAGGGAACTAAAGATGAGGATTTGGAGACCTCAATCGGGAAGGTGATGTGGACTCTTGCAGACAGACCTGAGGGGCAAGAGATAAAGTGATGGTGGCAGGAGAGGCAGACCTGGAGCGGAGAAGGCAGGAAGCCAGGCCAGAGTCCCTGGGTGTCCCTGGGCTTCCCTCCTGCAGAGGCAGAAGTTTGTGTGTTGTAAATATAACAGTGGCTCTTGTGCCCCTATTTGCCTCTGGGGTTTCCGTGAGTGCTTGGCAGTGTTAATATGAGAGATGTCATGTGCTCCACTACACAGCTACACACAGGCTTTTCTCTACTCTGAGGCTAGGTTTCAAAAGCAGAACATTATACTCTTGGGAACCAGGATCACCCCAGGGGCATCAGGGATCACAACCCACAGGGGAGGAAAAACTCACCAGGACACAGTCCTGGCCATTTAGATACTTTAAAACTGAGCCAGATTCCATGCATTGTTTACTGAGCAGAATATTCCCTTACGGTCCTTCCCTCTACATGTGCTTTCCCTCCCCCTACTCTCCCCTCCACATTTTTTCTATTTCATTTTCCAGCCTCATCCATTCTCCTACAAGCCTTCTTTCTCCGCTAATTGCAATACATCGTACATAGAATTTGATGGCCCCCTCTTAATTTTAAAGATAAGAAACTTGAGTATCTTAAATTTTCTCTAGATGGAATCAGAGGGAAAATGATGTTGATTTTGAGCTCAAATATTTAAAATTTATTTTACTTTAAATCCATGTCACTAACTCTCTACATAAAACTTACTTCTGTTCTGGTGTATAGGCCTATAGTGATTCTCTCTCTCTCTCTCTCTCTCTCTCTCTCTCTCTCTCTCTCTCTCTCTCTCATAAATTGGCTACAATCTCTAAGCATGAAGCTTGACAGCCAAGCTCCTTACAGAGGAGGTAGCCAGGCAAGATGTTGGCTACTCGGTATGTGCTGCATATTGTAATGGGGGTGGTGCTCAGATGGGCAGCAGGTTGTCCTAGAGACCATTCAATCATCTCTTCAACAAATATTTACAAGGTGTCTACTGGGAACCAGAAGCTGCTGGTCCCTGGGTGTTCAATGATGAAAAAGATGATTAGGTAGAACTCCAGGATGGCGCTTGAAGATCAGTGAACAACGCAGGTGTGGGAGATGGAGAAATCGGGCTTCAGAGCCTGACTCTGCCATTTACTTGTGTAATCTTAGAGTGGCTTCATTGCTCTGATCCCCCACTTCCCTAGCAGGGAAGCACGTGGCTACTCAGGGAGAGTTAAATGATTCATTTGAAATAATGTTGTATATCGTGAGAAGTAAGGATGGAGGGTCACAGTGGGTTTTTTGTTTTTTACAGACATCTAGTTTTTCTAGCACATTTGTTTAAAATGTTTCCTTTCTGGTGCCTATGTGACCAGCTCCCAGTAAAAATCTTGGGTGCTGAGTCTCTAATGGGCTTCCCTAGGCAAAAACGTTGCACATATGTTGCTGCATTTTCAATGCTGAGGGAGAGGTGTGCTCTGTGTGTCCCTTCAAGGAAGGGAGAGAACATAAGGAAACCTACACGTGGATTCCTCCAGACCCTGCCTGCCTGCTTGCCTTTTCCCTTAAGATCCAGCTGTGTGTCCTTTACTGTGTCACTATAATAAGTCTTAGCCATGGGTACAACTAAAAAATAAAAATAAAAATTTTCTTTCTGACTACTAACTGGTGAGGATGTAGAGAAATTAGAACCCTTGTGCACTGTTGGTGGGAATGTAAAATAGTGCACTGTGGGGAAACAGTATGACTATTCTTCAAAAAATTAAAAATAGGTTACCATAGAATTCAGCAATTGCACTTCTTGATGTATGCTCAAGAGAACTGAAAGTAGGATCTTAAAGGGATATTTGTATACCTAGGTTCATAGCAGCATTATTCACAGTATCTAAAATATAGAAACAAGTGTCCATTAATAGATGAATGAATAAGCAAAATGTGGTATACATACCATGGAATATTATTCAGCCTCAAAAAGGAAGGGAATTCTTTTTCTTTCATTTATTTATTTATTTATTTATTTATGGCTGCGTTGGGTCTTTGTTGATGCGCACGGGCTTTCTCTAGTTGCGGCAAGTGAGGGCTACTCTTCGTTGCGGTGCACGGGCTTCTCATTACAGTGGCTTCTCTTGTTGCGGAGCACGGGCTCTAGGCACATGGCTTCAGTAATTGTGGCACATGGGCTCAGTAATTGTGGCTCACGGGATCTAGAGAACAGGCTCAGTAGTTGTGGTGCACAGGTTTAGTTGCTCCACAGCATGTGGGATCTTCCCTGACCAGGGCTCAAACCCGTGTCCCCTGCATTGGCAGGTGGATTCTTAACCACTGTGCCACCAGGGAAGTCCCAAGGCAGGGAATTCTGACACATGCTACAACATGGATGAACCTTGAGGACACTGTGCTAAGTGATATAAGCCAGTCCAAAAAAAAAAAAAAAATTACCCTATGATTCCATTTATATGAGGTACTTAGAGTAGTCAAAACCATAAAGACAGAAGTGGAACAGTGGCAGCCAGGAGCTGGGGTGAAGAGAGAAGAAGTTCACATTTAATGGGTACTGAGTTTAAATTTTGCAAAATGAAAAGAGTTCTGGAGATGGATGGTAGTGACGGTTGCACAACAGTATGAATGTACCTAATACCACTGAACTGTCACTTAGAAATGCTTACAATAGAGCTTCCCTGGTGGCACAGTGGTTGAGAATCCGCCTGCCGATGCAGGGGACGTGGGTTCGTGCCCCAGTCCGTGAGGATCCCACATGCCTTGGAGTGGCTAGGCCTGTGAGCCATGGCTGCTGAGCCTGCGCGTCCAGAGCCTGTGCTCTGCAACGGGAGAGGCCACAACAGTGAGAGGCCCGCGTACCGTGGAAAAAAAAAAAATGCTTACGATAGTAAATGTTTTGTGTATTTTACCACACATTTTTAAAACTTGGGTAAAAGTCTTTTCCCTATTGGACTGAGTTGAGGTCTTTGTTGAAAAATAAAATGACAGTATAAATGGGAGTCTATTTCCATCTCTCTATTCTGTTCTATTGATCTATTTCTTGATCTCTATGTCAAAACCATATTATCTTGAATACTGTAGCTTTAGAGCAAGTCTTGAAATGAGGTAATGTTAGCTCTCCAACTTTGTTCTTTCAAAATTGCTTTGGATATCTTTGCATTTCTATATAAATTTTAGAATCAGCTTGTGAAAGTCTACCAAAAAAATAATCCTCTTGGGATTTTGACTGGGATTGTGTTGAATCTACAGATCAATTTAAGATGAGTTTACATCTTAAGTAACTGAACATGGTATATTCCTCCACTTATTTAGATCTACTTTAATTTCTCTCAGCAATGTTTTATAGTTTTCTGCATAGAGATTTCCCACATATTTTGTTAAATTTATTCCAAAATGCTTTATGTTTTATAAACACTGTTTTAAATGAAATCTTTTACATATTAGCTATAAAGATATTTGACTACAAGTAATTTAGGCATATTAATATGATACCCTACTATCTTATTAACTACATTTATTAGGGCTGATATATGTATTGTAGTTTCCTTTGGATTTTCAATGTAAATGATTATATTATGTGAAAATACAATCAGTTGTACTCTACTGCAATCATCTTCCTTCCTTCCTTCCTCCCTCCCTTCCTTCCTTCCCTCCTTTTTTTCTTTCTTTCATTTTTTTTTGGCTTGTTCCTTACCAGTGTATCTCTATTACTCTCTATTAGGTATGAAGTTTGCTGTAGGATATCTGTAGGAGTGTTTCATCAGGTTACAGAAATTCTCAACTATTCCTAGTTTTCCAAGAATTTTTCCTTATCATGAGTGGGTTTTGAAATTTGTAAATTTCTTTTTCTGCATCTATTGAAGTGATTATGTAGTTTATCTCCTATACTGTGTTAATATGGCAAATAATATTAATTGATTTTTAAATGTTAAAACAGACTTCCATGATTCAATTTGCTAATCCCTCATTCAGTATTTTTGCATCTATGTGCAACAGTGGTTAGTCTAATTTTTTTTAATATTTTGTCAAGTTTGGGTACTATAGTCATTCTGACTTCATAAAACAAGTGGGAAGTTTTTTCTTCTCTGTTTTCTGAAATAATTTATCTAAAACTGGCTTAACTTCTTTCTTTCATTTCTGATAGGATATTATTTCTTCCTTTGGTATCTGATAGGATTCTCCAGTCAGAACTTGTAGGTCTAGAATTTTCTCTGGGGGAGTATTTGATAATGAATTCAAATTTATTAGATATAGGACTATTCAAATGATCTGTTTTTTCTCAAGTCAGTTTTGCTAAGTTGTATTTTTCAAGAAATTTGTTGAATTCTTAAGTTATGGATAATCCTTCGAATGTCCTTTAAATGTGTGCAGCATGTGTAGTAATTATCCCTCATTTATGACTAATATTGGTAATTTCCATTCTCTCCCTTTTCCTTGATCCATCTAGCTAGACTTTTACTAAGTTTCTCAGGCTCTTCAAAGAATGGATTTTGGATTTTGTTAACTTTCTTTATTGCTTTCTTTATTGCTTCCTTGATTGCTACACTTATTTTAATTTTTTTATTTTTTTTCTATTTACTTTGAATTTACTTTGCTATTCTTTTTGTGGCTTCTTAAGGTTAAATAAGAGATCATTGATTTTTTTAAGCTTTCTTTTTTTTTAAATACAAGCATTTATATCAACAGTTCCCTCTAAACACAGCTTTAGTTCCATCCTAAAATTTTTTATATATTGTATCTTTGTTAGCATTCAGATCAAAATATTTTCTAATTTCTTCTTTGGTCCATATACTATTTAGAAGTATATTAATCATCAAATATTTTAGATATTCCTAGATATTGTGTTGTTACTGACCTCAATTTAATTCCACTGAAGTCAGAGAACAGTTCTATGTGATTTTGATCCTTTTCAATTATGGCCTATCTTGATGAACACGTGCACTTGAAAAAAATAGCATTTTGCAGTTGTATAGTGTTCTACAGATATCAGTTAGGTCAAGGTGGTTGACAGTGCTGTTCAGAACATTTATGTCCTTACTTTTTCTTTTTTTCTAGTTTCTGAGGGAAGGGTGTTAAAGTCTCCAGCTATAATTGGAATTACCTATTTATTTCTTTAATTCTCTCAATTTTAAATGTCTTCTCACCAGTGTCCTTTTATCATTACAAAGGGTCTTTCTATCCTTGATAAAGCTCTTTGTCTTGAAGTCTGTATCAGGCAGGGTCCTGAGACCACACAGCATTTGAAGAGCAAGTTTCATGTAAAGAATTATTAATTAGTAACAGAGGATTCATCACTAAGGGGAAAAGAGACCTCTAAGGAACACAATAATAGCTGATGCAGGGAGCAGCCACTACCTCTGGGGCAGAGGAATAGTACCCAAGGAAGAGAACCCTAAGCAAGAGACTCAGACCTTGTTGGAAAGTGTGTGATTTGACAAACTGGTGGCAGAGAAAGTCAATGAGGTGCCACAGACCGCAGCTCTCATGTAGGAAAGAACACACTAGTGAGCTGATGAAATTCACTAGGAAATTATCTACTGAGGTATCGCTGAGACTCACTGAAAGCTACCTTCTGAGGCACCAAATGAATGCTCCCGGAAGACACCTGCTAGGCTGCTTCTGAAACTCACGGGGAAGGTGCCTAGGAGGCACCTGCAAGAGTCACTGGATTGCCAGCTCGGGTGCTGGTGCCAACTTGCTAAGAAGCCACCCACAAGGATGCCACTGACAGTCCATGGGGAGTGAGCACCACTGGAGGTCCTGCACACACACTGTGGACCACCACATGCCCTGGGAGAGAGTAAGGAGAAAAGCACACCAATCAGGGAGAGAAGCTTTTCCTCCTGCAGTGGCCCTACAGCGCCCTCTACTGACAAAAGTTAACAGGACCGGCAAAGGTGAAATATTTACAGGGTCCACCTCCAACATCACAAAGCAGGCCAAGGAGGATGGATTTGGAGATGAGAAACAATAAATTATTTACTGGCAAAAGGTGTAATTTGTTTGATATCAAATCAAGCAAGTCCTGCCTCTTTATGTTTACTATTTGCATGGTTTATCTTTTTCTGTCCAAATACTTTCAACCAATCTGCATCTTTATATTTAAAATGCATTTCTTTTAGACAGCATCAATAGTTGGTCCTTGTCTTTTTTTAATCCTTCTGTCAAGTTTCTGATTTTTAATTGGAGTGTTTACTTCATACACATTTATTGTAACTATTGATATGGTTGGTTTTAGCTCTACTAGTTTATTTATTTATTTTTTTTTCTGTTTGCCTCCTCTGTTTTTGCTTCTTTCTTCTTTACGAACTTCTTTGGAATGTTTTTTAGAATTCAATTTTTATTTTCTCTCTTGACCTTTTAATATATCTCTTTGCATTTTTAAAAGTGACCACTCTATTGATTACAATATACATTCTTAAATTTCCTCTCTGCTTAGAGTTAATCTTGCAACATTTGTCATAAAATGTAGAACTCTTGCAACCCCATAGGTCCATATATCTCTTCTCACCTTCCTTTGGGTTATAATTGCCCTGTTATTACAACTACATACATTATAATTCCCACAAGACAATATTACAGTTTTTGCTTTAATGAGTCCTATATATATGTGTGTGTGCTAAATAAGAGATTTAATAGAAAAATCTAGTCTATTATATTTACCCAGATACTTACAACTCCCAGTACCTTTTCTTCCCTCCCAAAGACTCAAGTCTCCACCTGGTGTAACTTCCCTTCAGCCTGAAGCCCCTCCTTTTATTAGTTCATGTAGCACAGATCTTCAATCAATAAATTCTCTCAGTTTTGTTTTATTTTAAAGTATCTTTATTTCAGCTTTATTCTTGAAAGAAAATATCAGTTGATATTCTTATTCTGGGTTGTTTTTCTTTTTAGCACTTTAAAAATATTTGCACCACTTTCTGGACTTCATGGTTACTGATGAGAAGTAAGCAATATTCTGCATGGTTATTGCCCTTTATGTAATGTGTCATTTTCCTTAAGGTGCTTTAAAGGTTTCTCTTCATCTTTGGTTTTCAGCAGTTTGATTATGATTTCCTTAGATGTGATTTTCTTTATATCTATCATGCTTGCAGTTCTCTGAATTCTTGAATTTGTAAATTTATGTCTTCCTCAAAGTTTGGAAAAGTTCAGCTGTCTTAGGGTTCTCCAGAAAAGCAGAACCAATAGGATAGAGAGAGAGAGGTATAAAAAAGGGGAAATTTATTATAGGAATTGGCTCACGTGATTACAGAAGCTGAGAAGTCCCGTGATGTGCCATCTGTAAGCTGGAGAGCCAGGAAATAACGGTGGTATAATTCAGTACATAGGAATCAAGGAACTGATGTCCGTGGGCAAGAAAAGATGGATGTCTCAGCTGAGGGAAGAAGTACAAATTCACCCTTCCTCCACCTTTTACTTTTATTCAAGTTCTCAGCAGATGGGACAATGCCCACCCTCATTGTGGAGGGTGATCTTCTTTCCTTAGTCAACCCATTCAAATGCTAATCTCTTCTGAAAATACTCTCACAGACATACCCAGAAATAATGTTTTACAGTTATCTGGTCATCCTTTAGCCCAGTCAAGTTGACACATGGTATTAACCATCCCATGAGCCATTATATCTTTAAGTAATTTTTCTGCCTCTTTCTTTCCCCTCCTTCTGGATATTCAGAAGGAAACCTTTTGTTATTGTCCTAGTTCCTTTGAGTCTCCTTTCATTTATTTCAATATTTTTTCCTCCCTACTCTCAGTTCAGATAATATCTAGACTCTTTCCTCCATCATCTCCGTTCTGTTAAGTCCACCCAGGGAATTTTTATTTTACAGATTGTATTTTTCACTTTGAGAATTTCCATTTGTTTATTAGATTCATTTCCTTCTTTATTGAGATTGTGTGTCTTTTCATTCACCCTAACCACATTTTCTCCACTTCACTAAGCATAGTTAAAATGGCTTCTTTAAAACCCTTGTCTGCTAATTCCAACCCTTGGGTCATCTTAGAGTTGATTTCAGTGGGTTGTCTTTCCTCTTGCAACTGGGCTACAATTTTCTGGTTCTTGGTACATCAAGTCATTTTGGATTTTATTCTGGTCATTGTGATTATTATGTTGTGGAACCTCTAGATTCATTACAGTTCTGAAGAGTGCTGATATTTTTGTTTTAGCAATTAACTTGGGGTCTCAGTCAGGGTTCTCCCAAGAAACAGAACCAATACATATGATTATAATAAAAGAGATGTATTTTAAGGAATTAGGTCACAAAATTACAGGGTTGGCAAATCTGAAATCTGGAGGCTGGAGGCTGGAAACTCAGGCGGGATCTGATGTGCAGTCTTGAGGCAGAATTCCTTCCTCTCCATGAAAACTCAGTTTTTGCTCTGAAGGCCTTCAGCTGATGGGATGAGGCCCACCAGCATTATCAAGTGTAATTCCCTTTAGCTTAAGTCGATCCATTGTAGATATTAACCATGTCTACAAAATACTTTCACAGCAGCACCTAGATTAGTATTTGATTAAGTAACTGCAAACTATAACTTAGCCTAATTGACATCTAAGACTAACCATCACACTTGGTTAGACTCACACTGCAAAGCTGCACACTTGTAGTAGATGTACATTCTTTAAGCCTTAAGTACAAGCTACTTTCAGCTTGCCCCACACATGTAGGAATAAGCCGGAGACTTGGACAGAGTTTATAAACACACTTTGGCTCTCTTTTCTGAGATTCCTCTCTCACTTTTCGGGGGCTGTGGTCACCCTGAACTCTTTTACTTTGTTCTTCAAGCTGGAAGGACTGGGTGTTTTGTATCATAGGTTTACCCACTCAGCATAACATCAGTTTGGCTTGTCCTCAGGTTAAGTGCCGTAAAAATGAAAAACATACCCCAGACTACACCCTTATTTCAAATTTTTTGTTTCCCTCAAGAATCCACCTGCTATTTTGTCACTTTCTAATGCCTGGACATCATTGTTTTGATTTTCGTTTTTGCTTTTGTATTTAGCCCACAGTTTACAGATGTGACCTGTGGAAGGGTAGGATCTGGTAGGAGTTTACTTGGCGATACTGAAAGCAGAAACCTCACAGACATTGTGACTATTAAATGAGACAATGAAAGAAAAAGTGCAGCACATTTCTGGCACGTGGTGAGTGATCAATAAATGATAGCTATTATTATTTATTAGGATGAGCAGCTAACAGAGTAGTTGTTCTTGTTAAACATTTGGTTCAAAGCCAAACTCTAGATGGCTCTAAAGGTTCAGGGGGCAGCAAATCTCCAGATTCCTCAGGAGATTTGCTGAGGAAAATTAAGAACAAGGCAGTGCGTCAGGGTCATAGCCAAAGTTATTTTCCAAGGCTGTTTCCAGCTCCTTCCAGGAACTAGTGCTAATTGGGGAACTGAGGCAACCATCCCACTGTAAAACTGAAACTAATCCAGAAATTTTTCTAAAAGCAATAAGAGAAAACTGGGGCTTGGCAAGCACTCAAGACTAGACTATGCGCCCACTACTATAATGCAAACTTCATCAGGGCAAAGATTTTTGTCTGGTTTATTAATGTATATATTTCCCAGAGTCCAGCCCAGTGCTTGGAACATAGTGAGCACTCCATAAACGGTCGAAGGAATGGATGAAAATTCAGAGAGCAAGACTTCTTTGAAGTTCTACTGGATGAGTTTGAATGTGCTCTTCTGAAGGAAGATGTGCTCAGAGAAGAAGAAAGCTGAGTCTGTGGGTAGGACATACCACGCTGAAAGGGCAGATAAAACCCTTCTCCACAGATCCTCCCTCAATCTGCTCAGCCAAAGGAGTGACCTTCCATCTCAGTCTGTCCTGGGTCTGCAAAACATTAAGACCGAATGAGTGGCCTGTGTACAACCTCTATTTGAGGTTTCATCAACATCTTGAAGCAGTTTTTGATCATTTAGGGTTTGGCACCCATCAAAACACGGGCTCTGCCAAACCCTCACTTTCTTTTACATTTCAGCTCTAACACCCTGAAAACAATTTTGAGCCTGTTGATTCTACTTCTTCAGTTTCACTGTGTCATCAAAACATTCACTTTAAACATGTCACTGGCAGTCAAAGGAATCTTCAGCTATTGGTCGGGGCAATGAGTCAGCTAGATCCGGACTGTCTTCCCAGCCATGCCCTGATCCTTCTGTCACTGTCACATCCCTCAGTCTGTCCCAGCCGCAAAAATCTTTGCACTGAGCCAGCAGCATTCACTATTCTTTAAAGGAAGCTAATTTTTTTAAAATATATATATATGTGCTTATTGGAAGATATCAGGGGAATTCAGATTAATATAGATCAATCTAAGGAAAATATGACCACCCAGAGATAAGCACAGTGAACACGAATCCTTCCATTCTGTAGTTTTTCTCTGCCATATATCTTATGCAATTGGGATGATGGTATAGCATAATTCTCTACCATTTCACTTATAGAAAGGGAAATTTCATGTTATTAAATATTATGCATCTATACAATTATAACGCCTATATGTATCCATTCAATCAAGAAATGTTTATTGAACATCTGCCAGATGCCTAGTAGAGAAGACAAAGGCCCTGGCCTCAGGGAGCTTGCTGTGTTGTGGAGGAGACACACAATAAGAGAATCACTTAAGTTGTAAGGGCAGTAAGGGAGACTGAGGCAGGGTAGGGGGCTAGCGTGCTGTCTGAGGGGAAGTCTGTCTGAGGAGATGCAATTAAGCAAAGATCTGGTTAAAGTGAGCCTCCATAATACTCCATGAGATGAATGAACAATAATAATTCACAAACCACACACCTGATATTAAACATGTAGTTGTTGAAAATATCTCATGATCAAAATGTCACTGCTGAACGCTTTGAAGTCAGCGAGCATTCTGAGCTGAACACCACTCATGGCAACTAAAGCTACCAGAATGAATGAATGGAGTTAAACAGAGAAGAAAAGGAAGAAGGAAGGGAACAGTTCCTCAGGGTTATCTGAGAGGCTGTCTCCTGGGTTATAGTCTTCAGTAAGGTCCCCAAATAAAACTGAAACTCACTGCTGAAAAAAAAAAAAAAAGAAAAACAGGAAGAAGGAAAAGAAAAGAGCAAGTCACAGGGAAGAGGAGGAATACAGAGAAGACAGAGGGGAGGAGATGATGTACATACATGTGTGTTCGTGTGTGTGTGATGAGATAGTTACTATGGCCATAGTAACACCAGATAAGAGAATGGAGAAAAGACGCTTTTCTACGTGACCAGAAGTATCAGCAGAAAATCCTATTTTATTGGCCAATAGAGGACTAAACGTAAAGGAATAGGGCTTTCTGATAACAGCCTAACATTTATCTCTGGTAAATGTTCTGTTTTCACCAATATTGCCCTCTTGGTGGCCACTGGCTAGCCAGAAGCAATTACACCCTTCTTAAATTCCCATAGAGTTTTATCTGTGCCAAGCATAGTGCATGGTAATTAGAAGGGGTGAAAAAAACTATTTCCTGAATGGAAAAAACACCTTAAGAATGGCACTTAATATAGCCTATCCCATATTATAGTTACAGACAATTTTGTCCCTGAGGTGTTGTCAGGTCCCTAGGAAATAGTCCTTCATCTTATATATTTACAGTATTTGGTGCAGTAAAGAATATGCTGTTGGGCTTCCCTGGTGGCACAGTGGTTGAGAGTCCACCTGCCGATGCAGAGGACACGGGTTCATGCCCCTGTCCGTGAAGATCCCACATGCTGCAGAGTAGCTGGGCCCGTGAGCCATGGCCGCTGAGCCTGCGCGTCCGGAGCCTGTGCTCCGCAGTGGGAGAGGCCACAACAGTGAGAGGCCCGCGTACCGCAAAAAAAAGAATATTCTGTTAAGGAAGATAGGAAGAAAGGAGGTAGGTAGAAGACTCAGTAAAAGCAGGAAAAGCAATTAAACAAAAGCCATTGCAACAGGGACCAGGAATTCCAGAGCAGCCAAAAAAGGAAATGAAAAGGTAAGACAAAAAAAAAAAAGAAAAAAGGAGGAATTGGGCAAGAGAGAAGAAGCAGGGGCGGCCACACTCATAGTGGACAAACCTTAATCTCAAGCCATCCTCTGAGCCAACCAGAAGCAACTTGTCCACTCTTACTAGGCCAGCCATGTGACTTGGCAAGTCTGAATTGGATTCAGAAAAAAAAAAATGCCAAGGCCTGTCTGGTTCCAGTGCAAAAGACATAAGCATTATAAAAGTAACAGTAAAACAGCAACAACTACTACCCACAGCATTTCCACCGTCTTTGAGTACCTACTATGGGTATATCAGGGGTTTGACAATTTTTATCTTATTTAATTCTCACCACAGGATGGGGCATGATTATTCCTTATTTCAAAGTGAGGAAAATAAGGCACAGAAAGTTTAAGTAGCAAGACCAGAATCGCAGAGAAAAAAAGCTGCAAGGCATAATTCAAACTCAGGTCAGTTTCAATATGAAGTCATGCTGTAAACTAGCCCATGGAAATGCCTTTCTGTAGAGTAACTGATACCTGTCTAGTGCTTCAGAAGTTGTTGTATGCTCTTAACCCCCCTCCCTGCAATCAGAAGCCCTCTCAGGTGGCCACAGTCTCCCTGGGGCCCCACAGCAACAGACACCCTAAGGAGTATCTGATCAGCTTCATTTGCTGCCTGGCTTGTACAGTCCAGGCAAAAAGCTGGGCTGCATCTCAAGGTTTATCTCTGCTCAGCAGCTGCTCGGGGCTGTGTGACCCCCCAGCCCACACTTTCCTCTGTTCTGTGCCACCATCATGGGAGAGTAATGCGCCATCATGTATGTACTGCTGGCACTCCTTATTCAGTGCATGTTCACATAGGCTTGAACACTTCTGGGTGGAGGGATGACCTAGAAGGGGATTCTAGGCATGTGATTTTAAAGAGCTAATGTGGACCACACACAAAATTTGTCAGTGCTTATTTATAAACTGCTTCTGCTATTTTGTATGAGTTTCTCTTTAGGCTTCTTACTGAATCTCAGAGAGGCAATTCCATGGACTAGTCTATAGCATGGGCTTCCCATTGAAACAGGCCTGGGATTGAATTATGTCTTTGTAGCTTCTCTGCTCTGTGAGTCTAGGCTAGTTACTTAACCTCTCTATGCCTTCTTTTTTTTTCTTTAATTGTTTTTTTTTTGTTTTTTTGTTTTTTTTTTTTTGCGGTAGTTGGGCCTCTCACTGTTGTGGCCTCTCCCATTGCGGAGCACAGGCTCCGGACGCACAGGCTCAGCGGCCATGGCTCACGGGCCCAGCCGCTCTGCGGCATGTGGGATCTTCCCGGACCGGGACACGAACCCGTGTCCCCTGCATCGGCAGGCGGACTCTCAACCACTGCGCCACCAGGGAAGCCCTTTAATTGTTTTTATTGAGATATAATTGACATATAGCATTATATTAGTTTCAGGTGTGTAACACGATGAGTCAATATATGTGTATATTGCTAAATGATCACCACAATAAGTCCAGTTAACATCCATCACCACACAGAATTACGCATTTTTTTCGTGCAGTGAGAACATTTAAGATCTACTCTCTTAGCAACTTTCAGTTATACAATGCAATATTATTAACTGGAGTCACCATGCTGTACATTACATCCTCAGGACTTATTTGTTTTAGAACTGTAAGTTTGTACCCCTTCACCCATTTTGCCCAACCCCTATCCCCTACCTGTGGCAACCACAAATCTGTTGTTCTCTGTGCCTTTTTTAAAATTCCACATATAAATAAGATCATGCGAGATTTGTCTTTCTCTCTCTGACCTATTTCACTTAGCATAATGCCCTCAAGGTCTATCCATGTTGTTGCAAATGGCAAGATTTCATTTGTTTTTATGGCTGAGTAACATTCCATTGTGTGTGTATGTGTGTGTATACATATATATGTGTATGTGCGTATACATACACATATATATGTATATATTTCTCACATTTTCTTTATCCAATCATCCATCAATGAACACTTAGATTGTTTCCCTATCTTGGCTATTATAAATAATGCTGCAGTGAATGTGTGGGTGCAGGTATATTTTTGAGCTAGTGTTTCATTCCTTTCAGATGAATACCCAGAGTGGAATTGCTGGATTATATGGTAATTCTATTTTTAAATTTTTGAAGAACCTCCATACTGTTTTGCATAATGGCTGCATCAATTAACATTCCTACCCAACAGAGCACAAGGGTTCTCTTTTCTCCATGTCTTTGCCAACACTTGTTATTTCTTATCTTTTTGATGATAGCCATTCTAACAGGTGTGAGGTGACATCTCATCGTGGTTTTGATTTGCATTTCCCTGATGATTAATGATACGAGTACATTTTCATGTGTCTGTTGGCCATCTGTATGTCTTCTTTGGAAAAATATCTATTCAATTCCTCTGCCCATTTTTTAATTGGATTGTTTGAGTTTTTGTCATTGAGTTATACAAGTTCTTTCTTTATTTTGGATATTAACTCCTCTGTGCCTTATTTTCCTCATTTTGAAGTGAGGGATAATAATGCCCCATCCCGTGGTGAGAATTAAATAAGATGAAAATTATAAAACCCCTAACATACCCATAATAGGTACTCGGTAAATGATGGAAATTGTGGCAGTAGTGGTTGTTGCTGGGGGTTTTTTTGTTTGTTTGTTTGTTTGTTTGCAGTATGCAGGCCTCTCACTGTTGTGGCCTCTCCCATTGCGGAGCACAGGCTCCGGATGCACAGGCTCAGCGGCCATGGCTCACGGGCCCAGCCGCTCCGTGGCATGTGGGATCTTCCTGGACCGGGGCACGAACCCATGTCCCCTGCATCAGCAGGCGGACTCTCAACCACTGTGCCACCAGGGAAGCCCCTGTTGCTGTTTTTATTGTTACTTCTAAAGTTCTTATATCGTTTGCCCTGGAACCAGACAGGCCTTGGCTTTTTTTCCTTCTGCATAATATAAATCTTCAGTTCTTTAATAAGCTTCCACCATCATCTTATTTATTCTTCAAAATAACTCTGAAAGGAGTTGAGAAGAAGATATTAGCTCTTGATTTGGAGAGAGACAGAAGGTCTTTCTGGAAGAGGTGGCCTTTCAGCCAGGCTGTAAAGGAAGGTTTGATTCCATATCAGGGCAAAGTAAGACGAGCAGGCCAAAATGTTGGTTGCTGTGGAGGTCCCTTCAAAGTCTCCACGAGCACTGCCTAGGAATACAGTTTGCATACTGATCTTCATCTTGGGAGATCAGCAAGCTTGGGGAGGGTCATTAATGCCCTTAGAAATATGGTGTACTTGAGCACATTATAAAGTTCATATAAAGGGTCTACAACAAGCTGGTGATGGCAGGAGAGTTTAAGGATGATAAAGATTGGTTTGAAGTAAGGTAACTAGAGGTTTGTGGGCTGCAGGATGCATTAGTAATGTTTTGGGTGGAAGCACCGTTAGTCACAAGCTACAGCTGTACATCTTTACAGTACTTAACAAGCGTTCTCCTAATGGGACTTCACCTTAGAATCAGCAACTTTTTTATGGTCCAAACCATCTGCCTCTTAGGCATGCTATGTATCACATACACACACACACACACACACACACATACACATGATCAGGCCTCAACATCAAGCGACTTCTTAATACTTGACTTTTTCTGATAGCCCCAACTGAACTCGTGTACCTTCCTTCCAATTGAATGGGAGTGTCCAACAAAAATCCATATATTTCTAAGGTAGAACAGTCAAATCCTCAGCAAGTCAACTGAACTTTGCTCTAGCTGGTACTCTGATTTCTGCTTATGAAAGCTTAATTCATTTGCAAGTATGTATTAAGGGTAATGTATGGCAACTCACAATTAAAGGCATGCTAGGGGAGTGCCTCTCTCCAAATATTTGTTTTAAATTAAATGAACCATGTTTATTTATCTGAAGTTTCTTATCTTTTATACTAGAAAACATGGAAATATTTTTGCCACACAAGCAAAGCAATAGCAGATATTTGTGCATCCTTTGGGTTCATAAATCTGATTGTTAATGGTTTTATACCAAATGAAGATGGTAGAGGCAAATAAAAAAAGCTTTGGATTGAGAACAATGAGAGTAAACATGAGCAAAACCCTTATAATCTGTTGAATGATGGTTGGCAGTAATAATGGTTAATATAACTATTTTATTTTTAATCTAATGTTACCCATGGCAAAAAATTTAAAAATCTAATGAGGGTAGAATAAAATGAAAATTAGCTGTCTCTCTCTTTACCCACTTTCCAAACCCTACTGCCCAGAAAAAGCCATTTTTAATTGTTTCATTTTCAGATCTTTGGCAATTACCACCATATTGCTAAATAATACCATTATGTTTTTACTTTTTGATTCATCTACTGCAGACTATATCTTGGGCTCCTTTCTTTAAAAGAAGCATTTGGTACCCTTTTATGACTTCCCTCCTGCCCTGCCAGCCTCCTGGGGGTTTTATTATTATTACTATACTTTCCTGATCAGTTTTTCTACTGGTTATCTTTATAACCACAGATACTAAATTTAAACCTCTGTTTCTTTAACCCTCACTCTAGGTGGTATCAACTGGTTTGCTGCTCTGTGAGATAAGAAAACCAGCTCCTCTATACTTTCCTCAACCTTTCCTTCTGGCTTTAATCATCCATTATTTTTATTTTGTCAAAGTTTTAGGCTTGCCAGGTAAAATTCAGGACAGCCAGTTAAATGTGAATTTTGGGTACATAATGAAAAACTTTTAGTATAACTACATCCCAAATATTGCGTGGGACATAGTCATACTAAGGAAATATGTGTTGCTTGTCTGAAATTCTACTTTAACTGAACACCCTAAATTTTTATTTGCTAAATCTGGAAACTCTACATTTCCATTCTCTTCTGAAACTGAACACAGTGATTTCCTGATTTATCTTCAGATTGGTTTTAAAAAACTCAGCACCATCATATTTCACGATGTTGCTTTCCACTCCATGATAAGGAGTTCAGCTCAGGGCATAGAATCCCAGGACTGCTAAGGCAGAATACAGCTTGCATATGGTTTAGTTGATTTACTTCATTTTAGTGAAGAAAAATCTCAGACCCAAAGGGATAATGAGCTTACACAAACCCAAAACAGAAATTGGAGGTAGATATTTTATTCTTCTTTTTCTCTTTCCCACCATTTCTTCCCTTACCCCAAATCTAATTTTTCTGTCCACATTGGTATCTAAAGGCTCTGAATCAGGGTCTTTACTTTGCAGAAAGGGAGATGATATTAACAACTTGCATGCATTTCTCGTCCTACAATGATGGATCTGCTGTCCTCAGTAGTGTACTCACTAATGTGGAAGGCTTTAGAGCTGGACAGACTGGAGTTCAAATCACAATTTCACACTTACTAACGCTGTCACCTTGAGCAAATCCCTAAACTCTCTAAACCTCAGGGCCAATAAAACCTGCTTTGTAGTTGTTATAAAGATGGACTGAAACGGTATAGTGGTACCCTGAGCATCATGCACGATGAACCATAACAGCAGCTCCACAATTTGGAGTGGCGGTTCTTAAGGAGAGGATGAGTCAAATCACTAACCCCTGCCTTACACCTGCCTGGGCATGAGACTGACACTAGCACCACGGAAAGCTAACCGACAACATTTTCATAGCCCCTCTGACTAGACGCTCACCCTCGCTCTGTACTTCCTTGTTTCTCATGTCTTTATGCATTTATTCCATCGAGTATGTGCACTTCAAATTCTACGAGGTGCTGGAGTATTTAACACATCTTACTTTTGTCTCTTAAATTTTTGTTTAAGACACTCATTCATTCTCGGCCTATTCCCTGTTTCTTTCTCTGAATATGTGCTGGGGCATCTGGTGGGACGCATGGGTAACCAGCTTGGGCTGGGGTACAGACTGTGCTGTTGGATGAAACCTGAGGAAGAGCTCACAGTCTCTCTCAGGTGGTTGCAGCAGCCGCCTGACTTGTCCCTTTGCCTCCTGTCTCTGAGCTCCCGGGCCAGCCTCCCACAGTCCCCTACCACTCCCAGGGAGATGCGTCAACAGTGCAGATGCTACCAAACCACCTCTCTGCATAAATCAGCCACAACTCAGCAAGTCCCACTACGAGGGTCCAGATTCCCTGGCCCAGCATTCAAATGGCCCAAAGGGCCCTCAAACCTCACCTCCACCCCGCCCCTGACCTCACTCCTCACTCCCTCACACCATGCTTTGCTCCAGCCACATTATCACCCTTCTCCGAGGGTGTCAGCTTCACACTTGCTCTGCCCAGAAAGCCCTCACTTCTCTTCCCCACAAGAGGAGCCTCTCTAAATACTTTATACCCTATTTAAATAATACATCTTCTGGGGCAGGGTTAGTAACTCCCTTTTCTACAGCTTTCTGCTAATACATTCAGATACTCAACGGTGCCTCTGAGATATCATTCATCAGGTATACATCGTGGCTGTTAAAAGTCACTCAGGGCCAAAAAATGGGCTTCCGGGCCTTCTTCTGGATCAAAGTATCATCAGCTTACTTCAGTTGTGGATGCTCAGTGCTCTTCCATCCCCTGTACACAGATTACAGCATATTCCACCCAAATCCAGTCTTCAGCCTCTGCTGCTTCCCTACCATCACCATCCAGAGTGAACCAGGCGCCTTACTCTACAGATCCACTACTAATTCTGAATTCCATCCTGCCAGGTACCACACATACCTCTTTTGTTTCACTTACCACTTTAAAAATTTATCTTCTTTCCACCCTTGCTTTGCCTACTAGACTGAGAAGTCCTCAAGATCAAGGATTGAATAGAAATGTATTTTTTTATCCAGTAAATGCCTAGCAGAATGCTAGGTTCACAACAGAAATGCATAGTTGAGTGAATCAATGTATGAATGAATGCATATGTAAAGGTTATGGAAGGTCTGACCAAATATCCAATACATCATAGTGACACGCCACGCAAGCCTAAGTCAGCAGTTACACGTCCCCAGGCAAAAGAAACAAGAACGTTGTTTCATGTCATAATAAGTAGAGCATGTCAGAACTATAATCTGTCTTTTCTACTAAAAAAAACTTTAATAAAGAATTTTCAGAGCTGTCTGTCAGAAAGGTGACCCTCCTGATAGGTAATGAGAGAGCAGTGGCACAGTTGTCAAGGTGTCAGCCCCAGAGTACTGGGCACCAGAAGGACTGGAGGCCCTTGCAAAGCCTCGGTAACCAGCACAGGGTGATGCCTGACAGGTGGTGTCACTCAATGAACAAAGCAACTGTGGATGGTGGGGCCTGGTGAAGCCCGAGGCTCCTGCACAGGCTTATGCCGGGGGACCCGACAAAACACACGAAGGCTGGGTTGGCCTTGAGAGTCTCTTGGCTTACATATGGGGGTTAAGGACTGTATGTTGCCCAGTCATCAAGAGCAATCGGAGACGCTGATAGAGCTCTGGTTTTTGAGTGTCTGCTGTGTACGTCATTTCATGTCCTCCTTGCAATGACTGCTCCCCAAAGATCAGTATGATTTGTCCCATTTCACAGCTGAATGGATTACCCAAACTATTCAAAGCTGAGCTTCCATGTTATCTGAACATGCTACATGCATGTGATGGTGCACAAGAGTTGAATGCAGGAGAACAGTGTCCTAAACTTGGGCTGCTGTTTACCAGCTGAGTGATCCAAGGTCTCTGAGCCTCAGTTTGTCCACCTGTAAAATAAGATTGCATTAATAATACTTATAAACAGGTCCTTTTGAAAATCAAATGAAATTATATATATATATATATATATATATATATATATATATATATATATGGAATTTCTTCATAAATGAGTAGATGTTGTCATTGTTATCAGCCTTATAACTCAGCATCCACATTTTGGAACCTGTAGAGTTGAAAGAGATCAGATGTGTACAGGAAAATGCCTGACACATAATGGCTGTTATTTACCTCGCCAGAGTTTCTCAGCCTTGGCATTGTTGACGTCTTGAGACAGATAATTCTTTATTATGGGAGGCTGTCCTGTGGATCGTAGGATGTATAGCAGCATCCCTGACATCTACCCACTAGATGCCAGTAGTACCTACTGCCCCCAATCCTACAGTTGGGACAATGTCTCGGACATTGCCAAATGTCTGCTGGGCAGCAAAATCACCCTCTGTTGAGGACTACCAGTGTAAGTATTCATTATGTGTCAGATTGTGCTAATAATTTTATATGTGTATCCACTTAAGCATCATACCACTCCTAAGAGTTAATATAAAGTAAACAGTACTATTCTCAGTTGATAAGTGAAATGAAATTTCAGATGTTGTAATGAATGTACCCAAGTTCATGCAGAAGATGAGGAGGATAGGTCTGGGCCAGGGCTCTGGGACCCTCAAGTCTATGACCTTCACTGTGCTCTACTGAAAAGGACGGAAGCCCAGCTTGGGTGGCTTTGGGTGAGCTAGCTGACAGACAAAAGAGATGCCAAGTGTTAAAACTGGCCAGCCCCTTGCAGCGCAAATAAATTTCACTACTAGCTGATAATAGGGCTTATTCTTATTCTGACACATTCCTCCCACGATCAGGCTTCAGCTCATGAGGATGACGATATTTATAGCACTGACCTTTAGGCATATCCTGGTCTTCTGGACCCCAGACACTGTGGCAAGAGTTTCAGAACCAGCAAATGGGATTCAAGCCCTCCTATGTTGACAAAACCCAATTTTTTACCCACCACAGATGGCTCTTGACTATTTAACATTTGACTTTTTAGCAACCAGGACTTTTCCACTTCATGTGTTGCTGTCATTCGGTTGGTGAAATAAACACTGTGAACACGGACATGCTGACCCCTAGACAACAACAGTGTCCCCTCCCTCATCTGTGACAAGAATAACAGCAAGGACAGTTATAATAGCTAAGTGACAGCTACAGGACGTGAAACCGGTCTTGTTACCTTAATACAACTGAGTCAAGGACGGCAAATGTTGACTGTCCAAAAAGTAAACTCCGGCCTCAGTTGGACGCATTTTAGGCTGAAACTTTCCAGCTTGTGTTCATTTGTGCAAGAGAAGAGCCAAATTAACAATTATGTATGAAATGAGCGGACTATATGTCAACTGTTATGTCTAAAAAGTAAGATAAGTTAGTGAATGTTTAATGACTTTTAGCTTTTAAGGGAATGTCCTTATTCTACAAGTTTTTTGACTGATGTTCTCCTGCTGCAGGTTTCATACACATTTTCAAGGACACACAAGTGAAAGTAGGGTATGCCATTCTCTCAAGCAGCCTTCCATCACATCTGGTTTAAAAGTCAGAGATGCAAGTCTCATACTCCCTTGGCTTCCTTGGTTAGTCATTCTCCCTCTCTCTCTTTACCCCTCTCCCCATCTCTCCTCCCATCTGACCTAAAAAGTGGTCAGCCAGCAGAAGACTTGGGAAAGGCTCTCGTGCTGACATCCAGAATGCATGTGTGATGAAATGACATCAGTCTGGTAACAGAGTCAGACTCTGCCTGCAGCTATGCAGAGATATTACATCTGTCAATAGGAGGAAAACTCAGTGATGATGGTATCGAGAATGGACAAAAATAGTCTGTGTCCCATAGAGAGGAAGGGAGGGAATGGCGAGCGAGCCAAAGAGATTGTGCCTCGGGCTCTGCATGAGAGAAAAACACACTTTACAAACCCAGACGTGGACAGTGTGACTCCATGCTTTGGGAGGCCCCCTTGTTTTGGAAGAAAAGAACATTCAAGCATGTGGCCTCCTGGTGCCAGGGCCTCTTTCAGTCAATGCCTCTCTGTTAGTCAGCCATGGCCTACTTCTCTTTGATGGTCAGACTGAATTTTAATTGGCTGCCCCTCCACCCCTCCTACGCCACCTCTTTTGGGAAGCTGGCAAAGAGGTTAAATTAATTCACCAAGGAAGTGACTGGTTTTACTGGAAAGCAGAGCCCCTGACCTGTTGAAATGCCCTCTGGATGGACCCTTCCTTCTCTTTCCCGGACCCTCTCCTCCTGGCCCACGCTTGTCCTCTTACTTTGGAGGTGCCATTTCAGCCTAGCAGTCTCCATCTGTAAACAGGGGGAGGTGGGAACAAATATTGATTCAAGGGATTAGACCCACAAAAAAAGAAAAGAGTCCCCTTGATGCCAGCCAAACAGGGCATCATCTAAATACATCTGCCAGCAGAATAAGGTATAGCTTGTACCCAGTCAAGAGAGATAATGGTCGGGGTCTTTGTCATGCCACAGAGGAGGCGGCTTTGCGTCCCTGGGTCACCCTCTGTTAAGTGTGCTTGAATAAGCAATGGCAAGAGGTTGCTGAGTGGTGGGCAGAGTGCTGACTGTTGTGCCAGCTGATGCTAATGAACTCACTTCCAACAGAACGGCAGCAGGAATACACCGTGGAAAACATCCCTTCAATTCCGTGAAATTGACTAAGCATTGCGTGGTGCCAGACCCTGTGCTGGGTGCTAACCGCCTAATAGCAATGGCACCTTCTTCCTGCCCCAGAAGAGCCCACATTCTATTCTAAGAACCAGGGATAGGATGCAAGGGAAGGAGAAAAAAACCAGAGCGTGGGCACTTATTCATTCAACAAACACGAAATGAGTACCTCCCTGGGCCAGGCGCTAATGTGTACCCCAGGGATAGAGAAATGAACAATACAGGAACATGTAGAGTTTATTCTTTGCCTGGTACTCGTCTGAGCCTTCCAATGGTCCCTATAACATGCCTATGAAACCATTATTATTATTAGCCCCATTTTACATATGAGGGAAGAGAATTAAGTAACTTACCCACACTCATAAGTGGCAGAGTTGGAATTTGAACTTGGACAACCTGGGCCCAAAGCTTAAAGAAGGGAGTAGGGTGGAGGGGTGGGATATTAGATCCAGGCCATTCTCAAGAGAGAGTATTCGAGCTGAGAACCTGAATAACCAGAACGAGGCAGCTGCTGACCACGAACCAGATCTGTGCTGGGAACTTTAAATGTTCTCCCCCTTTATTCCCACAACAGCCCTAACAGACAGGTCATAGCACCCTCACTTCCAAAGAGGAAATGGAGGCTCACAGTTAGGTAAATCACACCAGGATGCATGACTTTGACGTGGCAGGGTTGGGATTTGGGGCCAGATATTTCCAACTCTAAAGTCTATGCTTTATCCGCCAGCCATGCTGTGCCACCAGATGGAAAATATTGCTATAATTATATCTAGAAAATTGGAAAGCTCATGGGTATGGATATGTCTCACCTGGGATGGACTTCATGGGGGAAAAGTTACTGTAACAGAGACCTACAGGATGAGTTGGCCAGTTTTATGAAAAGAGGCGGGGCTGGGGTGTAGGAATTCTCGGAAGCAGCACAAGCAGAGGCACAGAGCAACTAAACACCAGGGCGTATTCAGGAAACAGTACTCGGGTGTGATTAGATATGTGCAAGAGCTGGAATGTTAAGAGAAGAGACTGGAAGGCAAGTTTGGGGCAAGTTTTGAAGAGCGTGGGTTGCTATATTAAATTGAGTGACATGCAGAATAAGCTATATTAAAATCATAAAATCTCACTATAACATGAGACCATGGAATGCATTTCAACCGGCATTTATTAAGCACCTCCTACATATAAGGTTCTAAATACGGAGCTCTGGTTAAAACAAATGGCTTTTGCTATCAATTCTTGTCGCAAAATCTCTGTAATGTGTATCAATCTGCTTTCTGGACCTGGAAGGTATGCTGCACCAGGCCTGACTCAGGCATTGTTTTCTGGTTGAGGATCCTGCCTTGGGGTCACCAGCTTGAGCATTAATTTTCATTTCAGAGCCTGTGGATCTAGGAGGAGAGAAGATTGGAATGAAAATCTGTATTGACCTCAGAGCAGTCTTTGGAAGGTGTTTTCTAAAAAAAATTTGATATCAGCTCATTTTATTCTGCTTTGCCTTTTTTCTCAGGAAAAGAACAAAATGAAGCAAGTGCAGGGAACACATCCTGTAAATAGCAGGCTCTCTGGTTAGCTAGTTTCTGACCAAGCCCAATTGCAGGTGTCTGTCTGTAGGCAGCAGCCAAGTACCCCAAGAGGCTTGTCCTTAGTATCAGCCTCAGTTTCCTCATCTGCAACAAAGGGAGAATAACAGAGGCTACATCACAAAAATAAATAATGTATGTAACATACTGGCATGTAAAGTATATGAGCAAGCACTCAGCATGTGTTGGAGTGGATTATAATTATCAGTAATAATAATTCTACCAAGTATTACTTTTAAAGTGAGAAGTTGGAAGGAAAATTTGTTGATTGGGGAATAAAGAGTCCCCTTATCGAGGCAAATGAACCACATTTCAAGCCCCTATCTAAGCCCCTACACACAGTGATTGCAGTTATTTCTCAAACAGCACTGAGAGGGAAGGATTATTAACCCATCTCAAAGATGAAAAACCCGAGATCGGGAAATTAAAGAACACCTGGGGATAGGCATTGTTTGACACTTGATTAGTACACGACATATTCACCTCTCATCTAACAAAATATTTTTGAGTGATTATAATCTTTCCTGCACTGTGCTAGGCTCTGCTTGGTGTACAATCAACAAAGTTGACATGGAGGTTCGTCTAGTGGAACTCAAAGCCTAGTGACTTGTTTACAAAGAGGTAGTAACGGGCGGGGCTCATTTAGAATGGGAAGGTAACTTAGGGGGAAAGGGATCTGGGCAAATGAAATAGAATGCTTGAAGGACATGAAACTGGAAAGATTTTAGTATTTTCTTGGAAATTATAAAGGGTCAAGAGGGTGAAGCCAAATGCATGAGGCAGAGTGATAACAACACTCTGAGAAAACAGGGAGTGGCCAGACCGTGTTAGCCTCACTAAGAAATGTGTACTCTGATTTAGAAAAATTACTTGTGGAACTTCTTCACTACCTTTTTGGTTGCTGTTGAATGTGAGGATCTAGTTTGGGGACTAAGTGGATGAAAGATGCCATCTCAATCAGGACTATATTCATTTCTCATTTGCATAAAATCAGGTTTATAGCACTTAAGCAAATCATATAACCAGATTTTAAAATCACATAAGCAGAAATTTGTAGATAGGTCGGTGCAAGAATTGTCAAGGCCAGACTTTTCATAAATTTCTTAGCCTTTTCCTCATGCCCATCATATGGCTGCTATAGCTCCAGCATCACATCTGCATTCAAGTCAGGAGAACTGGGGAGAATCATATAGATAGGTTCAACAATAATGGTGATATTTGAATCTGTAAGTAGGATTGTAGCTTAATGGTTATTCATTTTATTATCATGCTTTATAACTTATACATACTTTATTTATAGTCCTTTATTATGTGTCTAATAGTATGTAATAAAAATTTTTAAGAGAAAGCAAGTTATTAAACAGCATGAATAAATAATATGAAACCATTTAAAATTTCTAAGTATGGAGATAGGGATATATGCAAGCATATAAAATACTGCATGTAAATTAATGGTAGTTTATGTATTCTTCTTTTGAGGCTTTCTATAATATTATTTTGGTAGCAGAAAATATAGAAAAGAATTATTATAGAAAAAATTTAAAGCATGATTGTTTAGTTCATTGGTTATAAAAGGTGACAATTCCCATTCAGTTGTCACTGAATTTCTTGAAGTGGGCATTGACAAATATCCCTGAAAGTTAACAAATTTCTTTTAATCTGTTTAGTGGCTCCCCAGACATGTTATTCCATAGCTTTAATTCTCCCCCCAATCTCTTTCATCCATTAGAGGAAGGAAGTTTCTAAAATATTTTTGAGTGACGATAATAGATTACGATGGGTGAAAGTGAGAGCAAATAATGTTTTGTCTGGTTAAAAAAAAAAAAGATCTTATTGCCTCTACACACTTTAAACACTTTCAGGCTCTTCTCATAGTATGGGGCCTGTGTTTATGTCATGGATGCTGTCTGTGGAGAAGGAAATAAATTAGAAAACTAGAAAACATGTTCATTGACTTTTTCCAGATATTTCCTACATCGGTGTTCATAACTATGGTTAACAAAGCCCTTCCTAACTGCAGGTGAGAAAAACTGCCTGTTCTTGCTTCCTGCATCAGATCCACAGCCTTCAGAGGCAAAACCAAGGCTTGAGGCTCAGTGATTTCTGATTTTCCCAAGAACAAGAGCTTCTTTCTAGAGTCAGAATATGACACATCAAATAATTTTATTATCTTTTGATTGGAAAAGAGTCAAAATATACATACCAATTTCAAGAGTGATTTGAGAGTCTTATATTTTATCAATTATAAGCACAGCTCCATATATGTGAAGACATAATTCAGATATGCACCAGAGATACCAGTTTTTTAGACATCCAACAGTGTTTGTTACCCTTGTGGATTCCAGATCCCTTGCAATGGCACCCTGAAATGTGGAACCATGCATACAAGTTGGCATTCACTCTTCTAGTCCAAACCATTCATTCTGAGGACGTGAGGCTTAGAGAAAGGAAGTGACTTGTAAAAGGCAGCCCCACTAGTCAGTGGTGGGGCTGGGATGGAAACTCAGGTTTTTTTATTTCCAATCATGCATCCCCAAGGTATCACAAGACCTGCATAAACATTTCAGGGGCTTCCCTTTCTGTTTCTGCAGGCATATTGAATGACTTCCTATGTGATTTATAAAAAAATAACACTGCATGATTCCTCTTACGTGAGATATCTAAAATAGTCAAACTCATAGAAGCAGAGAATAGAATGGTGGTTGCCAGGGGCTGGAGAAAGGGGAAATGGAGAGTCACTGTTCAACAGGTGAAACGTTTCACTTAACCTAGATGAGCAAATTCTAGAGATCTGTTGTATAACATAATGCCCACAGTTAACAACACTCTATTCACACTTAAAAATTTGTTAAGTATAAGAGGGTAAATCTCATGTTAAGTGTTCTTACCACAGAAAACAATAATTAAAAAAGAGACATAGGCATAAGGAAAGTTTGGCTGGTATTGGTTATGTCATTGATTGTGCTAATGATACCATGGGTGTTTGCATATGTCCAAGCTCATCAAATTATACATCTTCAATATGTGCATTTTTTTGTAGATCAATTATACCCCTAGAAAACTGTTAAAAAAAAAAAAAAAGGCGGTCTTTGCAGCTAAGCATGAACTGTCTCCCGTTGACTATGGGAAACAAAATGGCGGTTATGAAAACGAGTGCCATCTCTACTCCTTCCTTCAACAAACATTTATCACACACTGGAGGTGGAACTGCCTTGGTGACTGAAACTGTCTTGAGGAGCTAGCAGTGTAGAAAGGGAAAGAGAAATATGCAAATAATGACAATATAAAGTGATATGGGACAATTGAGATCTGGTACAAATTCAATGGGACCCCAGTAGAAGGGATGAAGAACTCTTCCCTGAAACAAAGGCCACCAGATGAAGTGATAGCTGAAAATGGCCAAGTTCCTCTGAGGCTCCTTTTCTTCAGAGAAAACTTCCCTTAATTTCTTCCTTACGAACTTGGTTTCCAGAGTCTCCTCTAAAGGTGGTCCAGTTTGTCTACACCTCTAACAGGAAATAGATCTCTTATGTTCTGGCCTGAGTCTAGGAAAGAGAAATGGTCATCTCTCTGATTCTAGATACACCCTTTTATCAGTGAGGAATTAATAAATACAATTTAAAAGATGAATCAAAGTTCACAGGAAAAAGGTCAGTGCAAGCAGAAGGAATATTTTTCCTTGCTGCTGGCATTCCTGAGCCACTTCTGGCCCCAGCCCTACCTCCAAGGTGAATGTCCAGTCATACCCTAGTCCGTGATGAGTCAGGGTTCCAGTAGGAAGCAGAGGGCATAGTCAAAATGGAATGATGGAGGGGAGTTGAATAAGGGGGTAATTTTGAAGGTACAGGCAGAGTTAGAGATCTAACAAGGGCTGGGGAAGTGTCCCAGGGTGAGTCTGAAGGGGCAGTATGAGCAGTGGTTCTCAAAGCTGGAAACCTGTGGGGTTCCTGAGTCTCTGTTAGAAGTCCACAAGGTCAAAACCATTTTTCCAGTAATACTAAGATATTTTTTGCCTCCTTTGCTCTTATCCTGTCATGAGCGCTCAGTGTAGTTTTCCAGAGGCTACATGACTTGTGATGGTGTCCTCACTCTGATGGCTTACTGGAATGTATGCTTGTGGATTCTTGTGTTTGAGAATTTCTCAGTTTTAATTTCTAACGTGGCAAGCACTGAGAGAGAAACAAAAGCTCTTTGGGGGATCCTCAACAATTTTTACGAGTCTAAAGGGGTCCTGAATCAAAACATTTGGGAACTGTTGGGTGACTGCAATTTGGAGAGAGTCACTGTGAAGATGGCCACCTGGCAAGACCTGGAAAACCACCACTGCAACCTGGCAGCGACCCAAGGTCATCCTCTCCCTCCCTCCAATCTGCCACCAGGTCCTCCCATTGGCCAAACAACACTCAAAGCCAGAGTGCAAGGGTGGCTGTTCTCTGAGGCACAGATCAGGGTAGAAAAGAGTGAATATGAAGGAGCCAATGGAAAACATGCACACATTCGGATATTGGAAGGAAATTTAAAAGACAAAACAGAGGGGAAGCAGGGATCCTTCAGAATGGGATCCAGAGAGAAAACCTCCAAACAGCTCCTGATCTCTTTTTTTTTAATTAGAGTATAATTGCTTTACAATATTGTGTTAATTTATACTGTACAGCAAAGTGAATCGGCTATACCTATATCCCCTCTTTTTTGGATTTCCTTTCCGTTTAGGTCACCACAGAGCACTGAGTAGAGTTCCCTGTGCTATACAGTAGGTTCTCATTAGTTATCTATTTTATACATGGTATCAATAGTGCATATATGTCAATCCCAATCTCCAAATTCATCCCACCACCCCCTTCCCCCTTGGTATCCATATGCTTGCTCTCTACATCTGTGTCTTTATTTCTGCTTTGTAAATAAGATTGCCTATACCAATTTTTTCAAATTCCACATATATGTTTTAATACATAACATTTGTTTTTCTCTTTCTGACTTACTTCACTCTGTATGACAGTATGACCCAGCAATCTCACTACTGGGCATATACCCAGAGAAAACCATAATTCAAAAAGACACATGCACCCCGATGTTCACTGTAGCACTATTTACAATAGCCAGGTCATTGAAGCAACCTAAATGTCCATCGACAGAGGAATGGATAAAGAAGATGTGGTACATATATACAATGGAATATTACTCAGCTGTTAAAAGGAATGAAATTGGGTCATTTGTAGAGACATGGATGGACCTAGAGACTGTCCTGAGCACTTTTTTCCATCCACTTAGCTGGCTAATTAGGAAGGATCTGAGTTTAAATCCTAACTATGATTTTCTAAATATGAGCAAGTTAGTGGATCTCTCTGGGCTCAGTTTCCTCACCTCTAATATGGGATAACAATACCTAGCTTACAGTGCAGATGGTAGGATTGACTGAGTTAATAGATACACAGTACCTAGTTTAGATCCTTCACTAGCATCTATTTCCCTTTGCCCCTTCTGTGCAAACTCCTGGGAAGAGGATCCAGTAACTACTACCTTGGACCTCATGAGGGGTTCAGTTTTAAACCACAAACTGGGACTCTGATCACTTTCCTCTCTTGCTGAGGGTTTACTGGCAGGTTCACTATTCAGAGCAGTTAGACATTTGGATGGAAAGAAAAAGGACACTCATAATAAAATGTCGTATAAAAGCTAATTATGTCTTATGAGAATTAGTCCTTTAAAACAATCAACTCTTAGAATCCTAAGATTTCATTGAGACCAAAAAACAAAAAAAACAAAAAAGAATTTCTGCAGGATTGCTGATCTGTATGCCTTCCGCTACGTTTCTATCGCCTCCCTCCGAAGTTCGTGACAGTCTGCGCTGCTTGCGGGGAAGAGAGATTTGTTTAAGCCAGAGCAGACTGAAGCTGTAGTTGCTCTGCCCTGGTTTTTCTGCCCCTTTTTCTGGATGTTTCTATTTGTAGAGTCCCTCCACCAAGCTCCAGTCACTACAGCCCTTTGATTCTTCCATGGGATGTTCAACATTAACACATGTTTGAAACCTGATGGGAGCATAAGCCCTGCTTAATAGAAATAAAGGTGTGATAAAGGAGATAATCTGGTTACTGTCAGTCACATTTTGCAAAGTTATTACCTGGTTGCAAAACTGTAAGTTTTAGGGGCTTCATTTTTTTTTTTTTAATGAACATTCATTGCCTGTGGCCCCAAGTGAAAGAATTTTATTTTCCCATTCTAAATAGTGGTGTTCATGTGTGTGGTTTCACCCCTTCACTCTCTCTCTTCCCCAGCCCATCACATTGCTCTCTCTCTCCACCACACACCCTCCTCCTCTCCAAACACACACACACTACTATGTGGACATAACATAAATTTAAAATTGGAAACGCTTTAGTAAAGAAGCAAATCCCCACCACCACCACCCCCCCCCCATGAAAAACAAGCTCTAGGCCAAACTGCAAATTTATGTTGATAACATGCAGTTATTCATTTAAAGATCAGATGGAAACCGGGCAGCCAATTTATCATTCACATTGATGGATGGGATAAGAAACGGCTGGACCATTGTCGAAATGCAAATGACTTTTAACAGAGCACTTGGGGAGAATGAGATTGATTATGAAGCTGGTTTTTCCTCCCATTACTCAAATGGGTAAATAGATGATAGATAAGGGGGATGGGGCTGGAGAGTGTCTGGGTGGAGATTTCCACAGGAGCTGCTGTCTTCTTGTCACAGAAGGCAGTTAGCAAATGAGTCTTTTTTATTCTGAGAACGCAGGTCTAACAGAGACTTAGGCTCTCCTACTGTATTTGGGGTATTTTGTTGTTGATGATGAAAATGACAAATCAAGGGGGGAGGGTGACTGCAGAGGGGAAGGGGAGATATACATTCCTCAATCCATGATGAACTTGGATTCATCAGAGCTAGGATTGTTATCTCGACTCAGAGATCCCATCTGCCACCCCCAGCATAGGCCCCCACTGCCACACACAAACACACACACACACACACACACACACACACACACACAATGTAACCCCAAAGTTAGTGGTCAGAATTTGCACCCCCTGACACTTGCTCTCCCATGAGCTTTCCGCAGGTCTCTAAGAAAACTCAAATCACATTCTCCCCAAGACTGCTCCAGTGAACCATGCACTGCGGTGTAGTAAAAAGACAAGGGCTTGAGGGTTAGTGATGTCATCAACTCTGACAGGGAAGTCAGGAAGAAGAGCCAGATGTGGGAGGAAGACCATGACTTCAGCGTTAAAGCCACATGGGCATGTCAACCGTAGTAAAAGTCAAGGGTTTGGGGTGTGGGGCACCCTCGATCTCAGGGCACTAACTACAGTTGTGGTTAATTACCTGCTCAGGGTCTGTCTTCTCTGACAAATATGAACCTGTCTATTCACCCTCATATCCTCAATTCCTGGCTCAGTAAATTGCGAGAAGGAGGGAAGAGAGGGAGAGGGGGATAAGGAGGAAAGGAAGAGAAATTGATGACCACGCAGGCATTCGTGATCATCAGCTTCTAGGCTGTGGGCGTAAACTATAAATCACTTTCTCGGATTATTTTACAAATCCTTACCACAAAAGAAGCAAAAGGAAAGAAACTTGACATGTATTAAGTATCCACCGTGTGTCAGGAAGAATGAAATCCTAGGATTTCTGCCTTCCTCTCCTATATCCACCAGGTATTGTGCAGCAGTTGCTAAAGATGCCTCATCTTGCTGGAATATGTTGGCCGCTCCATCTTCACTCCTTAGCAGATATAGGTGACTAAACGGAGTGTTCTAACTTGCTTCCCCCTGTTGCTTTACGTTCCCCCTCTCATCTTCTGCTCTGAAGCTGGTGTGTCTCCTGTTTGTTTCTAAATAGATTACAGCTCACACCTTGCTTCCTCTTCCCTATAAACACTCTCCCGTTGTCCTGTCCTAACTACACTGAGAAGCCTCTTACGTTGTTCTGATGAGTCTCCACACGTTCACTGGTCGATCAGACTTAAAAATATGACTAACTGACGACAAATAGGAGCCAGGCTGAGCTATCTCTGCCTGTGAGTCTAATATGGTCAGAAAATTGTTAAGTGGTGCAATGTAGCTTGACTTTGGAATTGTGCTTAAAATACTGGCAGGGAAGACCATTTGCAGGGGCTCACCAGGTAGCAGCCCCTCTGCCAGACACTTCTTACAGCTCACACCTGGTGTGACCATACTGTGCAGTTTCCTCAAGACGGCACCAGTTTACCCCTCTTGTCCCAGCATAATTCTCAGCAGGACTCTCCCCACACAGTGTCCCCGTTTGAACAATACATTTTACATGCACCCTAGTCACACGTCATTTATAGTCTCTCATTATCATCCTCTGAGTTGGTATCTCCAATAATCCCATCTGTAGACAACTGAGGCTCAGTGAGGTCACATCACTGGCCTGAAGTCTGACAACTTGTGTGTTAGAATCTAGATCCCGAGTTGGGAATGACTGGTTCTAAAGCAGGCTTTCCAACACACCGTGAGTAATTCAGTATGAATTGAGAATACGGTGGCCAAAGTTCTTGGTTTCCAAGCGAAGCACTTCTGGTGATCATAGCCCAATAATTCCCACTCTGGAAATAAAATGAACCTACGCAGGAATGTTTTCCTTTCTTATTGATGTACACCAGGCAGGATTTTGGTCAGGATCCGCCCGTAATAGGATTGGCAAGGGTAGAAAATCTGGCTTTCCTGCCTGCCTGAACTTCTCTATTCATTCTCCCTCCGCTCCCCTAATCCCATACTGCTCCATCTCCTCTCCAGCAAAACCCAAGGAAACATGACTCTGTCAGCACAGAGATTTGAATGCAAATTCCAGAGCCAGCATACAGCTGTGTCAATGCAAACAAGTCCTATGACCTCTCTGTGCCTCAGTTTCCTCCTCTTTAAAATGAGCAACACTGTCTACTTTGTAGGGTGATAGTAAAAGATTAAAGCTGAGGACATAAGAAGTACTCCCGCAGGGCCAACTCACGATAGGTACTCCGCAAATACCAGTCCCCTTCCTGATCAGCAAAGATCGGATATTCTACCCCAAGTCAAGGGAACAGGACTGTCTTCCTGGGTGTTTCCTAGCGCTTACATCAAACGGTGAATAGAAAGACATGTCAAATACCCCAGACTAGTAGGATCCATGGGTGCTTGGGAAAGGGGCCCTTTAAGTGATTCACTCGTCAGATTATCTGCTGTTGTTAGTGCTATGTTTCACTTGTTGGTTTCCCCCCAGAGATTATAAACTCCGGGAATGCACGCTCGGGTCATGTCATATACCCCCTGAGGGTGCCATTTGTAATGAGTCTGGATGAATCAATAGGCGTTTATCCAGCGAAGAACAAGAAAAAGAGTGATGTGTGATGGGCGGGTGCAAAGTTGTGGAGTGTGGAAGAAACCCAGGGAACAACTCAGAGAGGCTGCACTGCTGAGGAACTGAGATGAGATGAGTCAACCTACTGAGCACACACGCCCTGCTCCGCACGGCGCTCACCGCTTTACTCGGATTAACTCAGTTCAGCTTCCCAGTCACTCAGTATGGGGGATACTCTTACTATTCCATTTTGTGCATGGTGGACGAAGGCACGGAGGGATTGTTAGCAAGTAGCAGAACAAGAATCTTAACCCAGCCATTCTTTTTTTCAAATTTGTTTTATTGAATTATAGTTGATTTACAATGTTGTGCTAATTTCTACCATACAGCCAAGTGATTCAGTTATACATATATATATATATACATTATTTTTCATATTCTTTTCCATTATGGTTTATTACAGGATATTGAATACAGTTCCCTGTGCTATACAGTAGGACCTTGTTGTTTATCCATCCTATACATAATAGTTTGCATCTACTAACCCCAAACTCCCAATCCATCCCTCCCCCTCCCCACCCCCCAGCAACCGCAAATCTGTTTTCTCTGTCTGTGAGTCTGTTTCTATTTCATAGATATGTTCATGTGTGTCATATTTTAGATTCCACATATAAATGATATCGTATGGTATTTGTCTTTCTCCTTCTGACTTACTTCACTTAGTAGGATAATCTCTAGGTCCATCCATGTTGCTGCAAATGGCATTATTTCATTCTTTTTATGGCTGAGTAATATTCCATGGTATATATATATATACCACATTTTCTTTATCCATTCATCTGTCAATGGACATTAAGTTGCTTCCACATCTTGGCTATTGTAAATAGTGCTGCAGTGAACACTGGGGTGCCCGTGTCTTTTCGAATTATAGTTTTGTTTGGATATATGCCCAGGAGTAGGATTGCTGGATCATACAGCAACTCTATTTTGAGTTTTTTGAGGAACCTCCATACTGTTCTCCATAGTGGCTGCACCAGTTTACATTCCCACCAAAAGTATAGGAGGATGAACCCAGGCATTCTGATCGCAGAGCCCAGACTCTCCACGAGGGGTTGAAAACAAAGCTGATCTTGAGTGTTGGGCTCAGCCTGGGGGGTTACCTGTGAACCAGAGGAGAGGGTTGACTTTCACTCTGGAGACCTAGGTGGTAGAAGTCTCCCCAGGTGCTGAGCTGAAGCAGGGAGAGTGTAGATAATTGTTGAGGTTAAAAATGAGTGAATTTCCTAGTTGATCTGAGTCATTCCTCTTTCTGGCTTTGTGGTATTTGCCAGTGCTTCTCCAGTTACTTCAAGAGCTGTTGTGAAATGCTTAATGTAATCTCCAAAGAAAATCAATTTAAAAACACATATTTGTTAAGTGAATTATTCATGAACGTTAATATACTTAACTATATATGCATTTAAATCAGTCTTACTTGGAATTTTTTACATACACAAGTTATTCACAAGTTATCTGTTCAATATTTATTGAGGTCCTACTATATGGTAGAAAGCATGTTAGGTGTCTCCCTTGAGACTAATAGCATGGTTAGTAATGATAATAACAAAATAATAATATTCCATTGGATGCATGCCACACACTGTTCTATATGCTTTCCATATATTAAATCAATTATTCCCCATAATACCTCTTTTACTACCATTATCCCTATTTGAAAGATAAAGAAACTGAGAAAATTGTCCCATGAAGCCCAAACAGTTTGTCCTCAGAGCAGATGCTTTTAATCCTGATGGTACACATAGATCGTCATCACATGTTTGTACTAAGTAGATTCTTACTTCATACTTGTTGAATGACTAGACCAAACATTGGAAGTACAAAATAATAATAAGACCTAACTTTTTGTAAGATTGTGCCAAATGCTTTTCGTGCACAATCTCATTTAGAAATAATATATGTAAAGGCGCTTAGTTTCTATGAGAAGAGGTAAGATACGAACACCGACAACAAATTATTACGTAGTATTTGAAAATGTAATTTAAAAAATAGAAACCTAAGGTGCTTCAAACAGAAATTTAAAGAGGAGAGATTCATTGTACATGGAGGGATGGAGATGGTCCATGGAGGAGGTGGCACTAGACTGAGGCTGGGAAGATTTATGCACACAGAGATGGGGGTTGGGGACACAGAGCAGGGCAGGGAGGCTCCATTTAGGGAGATTCCTGTAAGAGAAAGCACAGAAGGAGGGAAACACAGAGCCTATATGAAAAACATGGAACAGTTTCCTTAGCTGAAAGGTTGCTGCTCGAAACCACCTAGTGACTTTTTCTGCTGTCTTTCCCTCACTTCTTATATCAGTTAGGCTAACATTCAGCTACAAGTACACAGGAAACCCAAATACAGTGACTTGGACATAAGGGTTTATTTTCCTCACAGGACAAAAACTCTGGATAAATGAATAGCTGTTGGCACTGGTGTACACTGGCAGCTCCCCAGCATTGGGCTGGCTGGCATCTTTGTCATTCTCTTAGCCTTTTCTTCATGGTTGTGAGTTAGCAGTCCCAGCCTCAGACATCATCCCTGAATTTAAAGCAGGAATCAGGGGCAGAGGGGTGTTGGACCATCCTGACTGGGTCTCTTCTGTTAATCTTGGAGGTAAAAGCATTCCCAGGATCCCCCCAGCAGACATGTGCTCATGTCTTATTGACCAGATCTCAGTCACATGGGTACCCTAGCTGCAAAGGAAGCTGGGAAAAAGAGTATTTAGCATTTGTAGCTTCTATCATGTGAGAGGAAAAGAGGGAAAGGGGTGGGAATGGAAGTTGGGTCAGCAACCAGCAGTGTCCGTGGTGCACTAATAATGCTGATGATAACAACTCCCTCCTACCTGAGGACTTCCTCTGGGCCCATCACTTAACATACATTTCTCCCAGTGGATTTAAAGTTCATTACAACAGACCTGTGAGAACCATTATTATCTCCATTTCACCTAGTTCTCCTAGCTTCAGTTTCGCTCAAGTTCAGACAGCTGACAAGGGACAGCAGAGCAATGCTTCCAGCCCAGGTCTTAGCCAGGATGTCCTCTGTCGCCTATGAAGCTGATCACTAACTGATCACCTACCGTGTGACTACCTTTGTGTTTTTGTTGTTTCTGCTGATTTTCACAAAAGCCTATGAGTGCTCAACAGGATTACCACTTGACAGATGAAGAAACTGAATCTCAGTGAGTTTATATGACTTGCCAAAGTCACATGCCTGCAGGTGGCTGAGCTGAGATTCAAAACTGAGCCTGCCTCATTCCAGAGCTCATATCCCTGCTTCTGTGTTTTGCCACCTTTTTTCAAGATTCCACTAGGGAAATAATTCTAGTTTACCCATTCAAAATACCTCCTGTCTCTCCCTCCTCTCCAGTCCACGGCCACTTCCCTGGCTCAGGCTCTGATCACCATATAATTAGACTACTCTAAGAGTCTACTATGGAGTCGTAAAAGTGAAAACACTTTTACTTTCTCCTACCAGATTTACATTCCCAAAACATAAGTCCTTTCATGTAGCCCACCCCTCTGTTCCATGGCTCCCCACCACTCAACAAAGGGAGTGCAAATTTCTTAACTAAACATGGCCCTCACCAACGTCCCTACTTTGCCTCCAATTATTAGTTATCCTTTACTTTTGACTCTTCCTCTACTATTTATTGCATGAAAGCTGGTCTCACACCAAGGTAAAAATTGGCATTAATTCAATTCAGTCAGTCCATAGGCCCAATCAAGTCAGATCTTGAAGGAAGGAAGGAAGCCTAGTTATAAGTGTGGAGAAAGGGCGTTCCAAGTGGGAAACATGACAGAAGTAAAGGCATGGGGGTGAGAGGATGAAGGGTTTTATTCAGTGTTCTCATTAGTCACATATGGCTGCAGGAAGGAAGGTTGCAGTAGAAAATCACAGTGGAAAGTTTTGCCAATTAATGTGTTCATATTCCAAACTGGGAGACGAAAAAAGAATCATAATCAGCCCTCTATTAGTATGTACCAATCTCAAAAGTGATTCTTTGGGTTGCTGTCATCATCAAATGATTTTGACTAATTCTCCAAGAAAATCACTCCTCTAGTGATTTTCAGCCTCTGCTTTCCAAGTCCCCCCCAGTTAGAGAAGGAATCCAGTGTGGGCATAATGGAAAGTCTTTAGCATCAGAACATGGATTTGAACCCTGGCTATGTGTGGCCTTGGGCATGTAACTCACTCCATCTTTTCAAGCTTCAGGGTCCTCATCTGTCAGTAGCAGATAACTGAGCTTCTATCTCAGTGTTGTCACAAGGCCTTGAGAAGTCCGAGGGAGGAAGAGTGGGAAGATCAGTGGGCAAGCACGCCCAGCTCTAATCACTCCAAAGCCACATGGTTTTGTTGGAGAAATTGCTGGAGACCAGCCTTTGCCAACCTGAAAATTGTTAGGGCAGGAGTCACAACCAGACTGGAAAGGCAGTTAAAAGATGCAGTTTTTTTCATCTGGCTTCATTTTGTCTAAACAGGGAGGGAACTCACATGACTAGGACACCAAACTGCGTGTGTGTGGCAGGATGTGGAATTAGTCAGTAAGAGTGACCTAATAGGACCAGGAATATGCTACACAATCGTCTCAATTGAGTGCCAGCCTTAGACAGCTGAGCACAAACAGTCCAGGTTCTAGGCTTAGCTTGGCTGTTAACTGGCTCTGTGACCTTGTACAGGTCATGGCAAGCTCTCTGCCTTCTGCACAGCATCTATAAAATGGACACAAAAAAAAGAGAGGATGACTATGAGAATAAAAATGTGAAAATAATTTTAAAACAATATTCCATTTTCGTTATTTTGCCATAAAATCATTTTAAAATGTGAGGCAGATTATTGATGCTGTTATGTTGGTCCTTCACACGAGAGCCAAAGTCATGGAAAGGCCCTTCATAAATATTTCTGTCCTCAGAAACTCACATTCTAGGGGGGAGAGGCTGATCTGTGCATAAATCACTCTAATACAAGGTAAATAGTAGTAAGTACCGCAGGAAAGGTACAAGCCAAAGGCCCTGGGGACATGGGAGCTGGGAGATTAATTTCTAAGAGGGGGATCTGGGAAGGTTTCGTGAAGGAGACAGGATTTGGACTGGGCCTTGAAAGCTTGGGAGAGCTGTGATTTATGCCCTCCTGTCTTGTGGCTCATGGAGCACACAGAGCTTTACCCCCTCAGTCAACTCTGAACTCCTGAAGGGGGAGGATGTTGACTTTCATCTCCCATCGCCAGCTCCCAAGCATAGGATCTGGCTGCCAGCCAATGCTCCAAAAATATTGAGTCCAGTTAATAATGCTGATAAAAGGAGGAGGAGTCATACTCATTATGTTAGTAGTGTTTATTCTTTATCAAGTTCATGTTCTGTTTCAGATGATTTAATGCATCAACTCATCTGACCCTCCCAGCAACCCCTGAGCAAGGGGTTACCATCACACACCCTGCTCCCCAGCCTCTGTTTGATAGGTAAGGGGACTGAGGCCCAGTGGGAGCCCTGCCCACACTAGTAAGCAGCAGGGCTGGAGTCGCACTCAGGTTGCTTGAGTCCCGAACTCATGACCATGAGGTAACATAGCCAGAGAGTGAAGACAGCATTCCTGGAAAAAGTCTAACAACAATGAATTTTATGACATTTCTGGTGGAAGAATCTTTGAATCTAACAGACATATCAGTCAGAGCTTTCCAGAGAAACAGAACCAATAGGCCAATTTCCATGTGAATCTTGAGGCAGAATTCCTTCTTCTCTAGGAAACTTCAGTCTTGGCTCTTAAGACCTTCAACTGATTGGATGAGGCCCACCCACATTATGGAGGGTAATCTGGTTTACTTAAAGTCAACAGATTACAACTGCTATTCATAACCTAAAAATATCTTCATGGCAGCATCTAGACTAGTATTTGACCAACAACTGGGCACTCTAGCCTCACCAAGTTGACACATAAAATTAACCATCATAAGATATAGATAAACAGGGACCCCAGAAAGTTTTCATATTTACACCACTGCAGCCACCCCAATTTTTGTGGTTCTTAATTACATTTTAGAAAAAAATGCATGCAAACAACAAAAAGAGTTTGGAATTCTATGCATCTATGAAGGGAAAATATACTTTTATCATAAAGTGAAGAGTATTTTTAAAAATTCATACAAGGATAAAAGGATAACGAGAATAGAAAATGCCAAGGTTTGATTTAAACATCAAAATATTTTATGTGTGTTTAATTTTAGAGTTTGCTACATAAGGAAGAGTATTTGACTCTTCTGGTCTATGCATGCTGACCTGTTTCAAATAGATTTCTAGAAAGTCAGCGCTGGGAGAATATCTGGGGTGTCATTTGGTGCACCTTCTGGTGTTCCACATGGGAACCTGGGGACCCAGAAAGGGCATTCCAGGGGCACAGCTTGGCACCTCTAGCAAGTGCTAGAACGAGGACTCCTGACCAGTCTCTGGAGGCGCTTCATTCATCAGGCTCATTATCCAGTTTTACTGTCTACAGAGAAAAGAAAAATAAACACACACAAAGCCCACATTCTCTGCCACAGACTTGGGTGAGCTGTACCTCGGCCAGCTGTGAGCCAGATGTCTGCCCTCCCCAAAGGGGCTGCCAGGGATTCCCTGGCTTGCAATGAGCAGATGAGGGAGAAGATGCAGACTGCAGGATGAGGGGAGTCCCAGCCCCCTCGGGGACAGGCTGAGCTGTGGAATGTATTCAGTGCCACCTGGAGTGAGGGAGACTTGTCCATGGAGAAGATCAGGCAGGCCACAAAGGGCTTGGAAAGAAAGAGATCAGAGTTCTGAGTTCTCATCCTTGCTCCACCTTCTATTACCTGTGAGTTGGCTTCTCGGGGCCTCAGTCTTCCTCTGTATAAAATGGGGGAAATCACGACCTAACAATATGAAGGCAGATAAATCCAAAGACCCAGGTTTGAATCCTGCCTTTGCCACTTAACAAATGATTTCTCTTTGGGCGATTCACATAGCCTCACAAACCTCAACTCATACAGAGGGGTAATAACTCCTGGGTAGGATCTAAAAGAAGTAACTCATGTGAAGTGCCAACCACAATGTCTGTGCCACAGAGTCAGTACTCGATTCCTCCCCAATTCTCCCTTTTCCCTCTCCAAACCCAAATCCTGGAGACCTCTGCCTTCCCAAGCTCTCCAGTCATGCTCTTTCAGACCCCTCCATAATCCTCACTTTACCACCTCTCTGGTAGTCATTCAACAACTGTTTATTAAGGGACCACAGCAGTCAGGGACTCTGCAAGCCTTGTCCCTGCCTTCACAGAGCCTACACACACCAAGCCACCCACTCAGCCATGACCCACAGACTGGCTGTCCCCTGGAGATGCCATGTTTTAGCTTCACCTTGACGGCATTGCTGACATCATTTCCTGCCCCCAGCCCCCAGCCTGGGAGAACCTGCCAACATTCTCTGGTGGGAAGACCCTGAGCCTTGCAGGGAGGGGTGGAGGGGAAGCCCGGGGCTGGGTCCTGACAGCTGGTGCTACTGAAGTATTGATGACATCCATCCGCCCACACTCTGGAATCTAGACGTGGCCACCTTTGTGTCTCTCTCCCAAAGAGTAACAGAGCTCCCCTCCTTTTCCTCTGTTGAGGGACCCAGGAGGTGAGTTTTCTTAAGATCTTCATTTCTGTCGGATGAACTGGCAGTGGTCTTGGGGAGGCCCCAAGAACGTCTAGAATCCAGTACCCAGCTGGTCCCAGTGGGGGCCTGAGCCACACCTGTGCACTGTGTTTGCCCATGGAAACCCAGACAGGAGACAGAGAGCTTCCTCTGGAGCAGGCCTCACGTGCACAGGGACCTACAAAGGAGCCGATTATAATCTGCTGTCTGAGGCCTGGCAGCCCCGATGCTCTTTTGTGAGTCACTCTCAAGTCTGAGCTCATCCGAGGCATTTGTTTGCAGCGGGGTAAGGCAGGGAAATGAAATCACACCTGAAGTGTGAGCTGGGAGGGGGCTGAGGAATTGCCTAAACCCACCTCCTATTGTAGGAGCCTCTGGAAATTTCTACTGCTCAGCTCAGGGTCCTGCCCAGGCCTAGGTCAGCAATTGGCTTCCTTCCTGTCCCTCTCACGAGCCCCAGGGCCTCCTTCGGCTTCCTTCCCTCTTTATAGCACTACCACAGCCCCCTCCACCCCTGAGCGCCCACCTCACCTGACCCTGGCAGTAGAAGGTTTCAAGCAGTAGGGTCCCAGCGCCTACACGTCAACCAGCCCCAAACAGATAGACTACAAAGGCATCTACAGGTTCCCCAAGTGGGACACAAACTCAGGTAACCAGGAAACCACTGAAGGAAGCACCCGAGGCCTGTGGTTCCCAGCACCCTCCCTGTAAGGTACAAGGTCAGGGACACTGTCTCATTTTCACTTGGGAAGGATGAGGGCACCAAAGCTTCTCCCATCCTATGGACCTAAAATGACCTCTCTTTGCAGGACTAACTAGGTGAGAGGATGCCGTCCAGGTCAGAGAAGTGGTAACCTCTGACCTCCAGACAGACCTTAGCCTTCACAGTAATTATCACCTCTGAGCATCTTCTCACACCCCTGTTTTATATATATGACAAACTGAGGCCAAGTGGGCTTAAGAGGTTTGCCAAGGTCACACATTCTGTGGGTGCATAGCCCAGAATAGAACCATGGCCTTCTTCCTGCTCCACCCCACCCCTGTTTGCTTACAAGCAACTTCTCAGCCTGAGGAATCTCCAGAATCTATCTTGGTTATTTTCACTCAGTGCCCTAAGAAGACATCAACAATTTTGTTTGGCTTGGGGGATAAAAATCCCAAATACACTTTCCAGCGTGGGGCAAAACACTGTCAAACCATTTAAGCATAAACTCCCTTTGATCTCCTTTGAGTGCATAATGACTAATTCTCAATATTCTTATTGTTCTGGAACCTCCAGATTGAACCAGTCTTGTCTAAACAAGCTGCTGGAACACAAACAGGGTCCAACCCTCAGAGGCATCCAGATACATCTAGCTCTCTCTGTTGGGCTCTAGGATCACAGAGATGGTGCCATTTATGAAAAACTCGTAGTGGGATAAGAGGACAGGGAATGCTTTTTGCAATTAAGTATGAACGTAAAGCTTGGCTGACCCTGGGAAAGTTACCTAATCTCTCTGAGCCTCCGTGTGCCCCTCTGTAAAATGGTGATAATACTACTTACCTCTCGGGATTATTGTGAGGATTTAGGAGGTAATGGAGGCAAAGCACCCAGCACCTTCTATGCACTAAACAAGTATTTCCTTACTTAGTTTTCCCCAACTATCCCTCTGTGGTTTTTTTCAAACAGTAATAACCTATTTACAAAGCTCACTTCGCTCTGTATGTGTGGTCTACACACAGCTATTAAAGGGGTACAGACGGCCTCAACAAAAAAGCCAGGCAGCTTGGCAGCAAGATCCCCACCCTTCAGATCAGAAACCCTGATTCCATCTGCCTCCTACCAGCTGCTTTCTCTACTGCAAGTCACTTACACGTCTACCCTTCAATGTCATCGTGTATAAAATGCAAATCATACTGCCTTCCGCACTTCCTGCTCTAACAGAATGTAAACTATGAGATAACATGCACCGGGAAGGGGTTATTATTTTCTAGAGCAGCATTTCTCAAAGGGTGTAGGGATAATGCAAAAAGTTTGGTTCCTTAACCAAATAAGTTTAGGAAATACCTGGCCAGAGAGGTTTCCTATTGCAGAATTCCCTGTGCCTTTAATCTGCCAATATGCATTAGGGGTCTCCAAGATTCAGATAGAGTGTGCCATGTTTCCCAAGAATATTCAATCGCTAAACTTACCTTTCGAAGCCACGATCATGGGCCGAGTGTTCTATTGGAAATGCTTTGGGAAGTGCTCAGCAGACCTGCTTCAAACTACTTCCACGACCAGGGGAATAAGAAGTTTAATTGTCCCGCCATCTTACCTGGATGCAAGATGTGATAGAAAGAGGCAATTTAGTCACATAAAGGATAGCTTTTAAGTGCAATTCCTTCTGGTAGCAAGAGCCAGAGAGGGCAGGTACCAGGCTTTAAGACCCTGGAGCCCACTGTAATGGCATTAAATGAAGGTGCCATTGGGAGACCCCATGTGCCCCAGACAATTATGGGAGGTTTCAGGTTAGAGGTGGCGCCCCCAGGGCAGCTAAGAAGCAATGGTTATGAAATGGCTGGATTTTTTTTCTTCTTCTTCTTCTTCTCCTCCTCCTTCCTCTTCTTTTTAAATGCTTAGCACCAAGGGGGAAAAACATGAAAGTCGGAACTTTTGAAACTATGGATGACTTGGCATGGAAGGCTGGTCAGGAAGATAAGTAGATAAGCTCAGCATCTTCTATGCAGAAAGAATCCCTCTGAAAGCCATTGTCCCCCCAGGAACACATGTGGCTGTGGAATGTGGGCCCTGTCACAGCCCTGGAATTTTGCACCAGCTATTTCCTCACCTGAAATATCCTTCTCCTTTATTCAGGTTTTGGGGACCGCTACACCCCAATACCCTGTTTCATCTACTTTGTTTTTTAAATTCAGCCAGTATGACAAAACCAAGTGTACTCCAAGTGTCTATTGTCTGTTCCTTCTCCTCTTAGCCCTGAACACCTGCTTCACCCCCACCACCAAATAAATACACTGTACGTAAATGTCAGGAACAATGTGAAATTTACTGAAGCATCCACAAACAAAACAATGGAGAGAATTTACGTGGCACTTCCACAGAAGACTGCTTAAAAGTTTGTTTGAAATTTCTTAAGTACCCTAGGTCCTCTCTTTGCCATGTCTTTTTGGGGACCCCTATTTTACCTTTTTATGCAGGATACAGCCTAGCCATCACCTTTTTTTCATTCCCAGATCTTAGAGATTTAAAGGCAGAGCTAGAGGCAATACGGAAGTGTGGAAGAAGCATAATTACTGAAGTCAATGCAGAACTCAGTTCATATCCTTGCTTTGCAACTCCCTGATTAAAAGATCTTGGTCAAGTCACTTCCTTTTCCTAAGACTCCATTTCCTTTGGGGGTATCTGGGGAAGACAATACTATACTTCATGGCTGTCTCGTGAATGGGAGAAGAGGAATATGAAACACATAGCACAGTGCCCAGCCCAGAGCAGGCACTCAAATTGTAGGAACAATGATGCAGAGAGGAATTGAGAAGCGTCTAAACCCAGTTGGTGGCTGTTAGGATGGGAGAGGAGAGACAGGTGCATGAGACATTATGTCTCAACATAGACTGGGGCTGCACCGGAGTGAAAGAAAGTGATGACAGGTCTCCTTTAAAGAGATTAAGTGCTTGGCCTTGCATGAAGCTCATACTGCCGGTCGTGATGTGGCTTGACAGCTGAACATCAGGGACCGCTGTGAAAATAAGCCAGGTGTCTCCCAGGGCCTGTCCTGGGGATAAAGGGTTGAATTAATTAATTAAAACAATAGTTACCAACCTGCTTGATGTCCAAGCAGATAAATGACAGGGCCACCTAACTGGTGAATGTAGATGGGACTGTTAATAAATGGCTTTTTGATTGTAGGTTCTAAAACACCTTTTAAAAAGTCATGGTTTTTTTAGATTTTGTTTGCAGATATGTGTGTGTTTCATGTTGCTTTATAGAGTGACCACTGAGGCATAAATTTGATGTGCCTTGCTCTAATTTTCAACCTGGCCACAAGTGACAAAGGACAGCATGTTGTAATACCTGGTTCCTCCAGAAAGCAGAACATGTCAGAAGAGTTGAAGGTCTTGGGTGCTAGCTAGCCAGTGCTTTGTACTAAAAAGACCTAGCCTTCAAAGTTAAGCAAAGAATGGCTGAAAGAAGACCCTCAAGAGTTTGAGTTTGGCCATATTATTTAACCTCCCTGAGCCTCAATTTTCTCATCCATATAATGGGTATGAAAATTCCTGCCTCTCTTAGTTGCTCTGAGGTGTACTTAAGACAATATGAGGGAAAGTGGTGCTTGGCGTATGGCTGATGCTCCATGCGTGTTAATTCTCCTTCCTTAAAGATTGGATTTACAGGATATACGTTAGTGCAAAGATGGAGGAGACAAGCGACAAGTTTCTGTTCGGTACCTTATGTATGGCTTCAGCTGTCTACGCTTTGTTATTGTGAGTAGGGGAAGGAAACAAAGAAAACTTAAGAGTGTATACCAGGAACTCACATACCACTTGAAGGCTTTGGTGGGCTTGGTTGAATGACTGTAATATAACAGTGGAAAGAGATATGCTATTTAAAAAAAGAAGAAGAGAAAAAAAAATAATAACTCTAATGAGGGGAGATATGAAGGCTTTGGACTATCAAGCTGGACATCTACACAGTGTGGTGGAAATGTGAGCTAAAGCATTTAGGCTGTGGGTAAAAGAAAAGAAAGACACAGAATTGATATTGTCTCGGGAGTGAGCTGCCAACCATATACCCTGCTCACCTACAGGTAACTCTAATATGGAACCCAGAACTGGTTCACGCTTGAGCCATAGCAGACTCCCCAGAAGTTTCTTGGATGCAGGAAGGACCACCCACACATTCTTTTTCTTGACCATTTTATATTCAAAACGGAGGAGCCACAAGAAGCATTGCTCCTAGGCACCCTCCTCAGGGCTGAGTGGTACTGAATCATTGATGGTGAGGTCCATGAGACATAAGTTTTGGTAACAACAAACTGCCATATTGGAGTAAAACTAGGTTGAGATTTCCAGCTTAATCTAGCATTAGCCCTCATGCCTTCTCGACTTTGGGAAAACAGATTTCCGGAACTTCAGCATGACCCCTAGCCTCTGAGAAAACTGGCTCAGGTTTTCAAAAGGGGGGACTCCAATGGTGCCATCTTAAATAGCCCAATAAGGCAGGAAAGTCTGCATGGATATGTTCATGGTCGCACAGAAAGCCAAGCTGCTGAGCTCATGACCTCGGAAATGTTGCTGTCATGGAAACAGCAGAGACTTCAGAGCTGCACATGCCTGGGTTTGAATTTTAGACCCATCGCTATGAGCTAAGTAAGTTCTGGCAAGTTCTTTAAGTTTTCTGAGTTTGTTTCCTTATGCATCAAAAAGAAACACTACTACATATATTGCAGTGTTGATATAGGGTTGAATGATGTAATATATGCAGAAGAGGCTACCTGTTCCTGGAACATAGAAGCTGCCCGAGGTAAAATATGAGGCTCCTTCCCTTTGGCTAGGATTGTTTGACAGGTAGATTGGAGGAAAGCCAGGGAGAGTCAGATTTCAGAAGTGACCCTGAAAACTTTCCCCTGCCCTGTGGGCAAGAGGCTGGAAGAACAGCTCTTTATCCCAGAGAAGTATCTTGAATGGTAGAATTGGCCGTCTGTCTGGGGAGATTATTTTGTATATGTTAGACAGAAAAGGAATTTTTCCAATCACCCCATGCAGACAGCCACCAGTCTTGCTGACCAGCGGCTGAGGTCCTGCCATGAAGGATAATCGAAGGCCTGCAATGGGGAGATGTCAGCAGGGCCAGAAGGACCCTCACTTGCTCATCAGGGAAAACTTACAGGGGGCCCAGATCTCTACTCTGACAGGCCCACCAGCCACTCTTCATAAAGCCTTGGCTTGGATATCCCTTTCACAACATTGCTTTGGCAGAGAGAGGCCTCGCTGCATTTTATGCCTTTTGTCAGTCCCTTTAAGGAATTGGGAAAGCTTTGGCACCCTAAGCCTACAAATGCAACCTGGAAACCTAGAGCCCATGTAAATTTTGGCCTGAAAAGGCAGCCACTGCAGAAGGAGCCAGGGGCCCAGAAACTAGTCCTAATTCTACCAGCTTCTTAGCTCTGTGGTCTGTGCAAGTGGCTAGAAATCTCTGGTCCGTACTCTCCTCATCTGAAAAATGGGGGAGTACCTATCTTAATTCAGACTTTTGTGAAAGCCTATTCAAATGGGAGAAATCATGAATTACCAGCATGGCAAAGTTGAACCACTAGATAAAATGTATTGAATAGCAACCATGTGCCAGATATTATTCAAAGCCCTTTATGTTTTTACATCTTCAACCTTCACCTCCCCATGAAGGAAATGTCATTATTATTCCCATTTCACAGGTGGGAACACTAAAACACAGAGCGCTTACATAACTTATCCAAGGCTGAGAGAGCTGCACAGAGCTGGCAGGTGCCAGAGCCAGAATCTGAACCTAGTCACTGGCTTCAGAGCCTTCAGTCTCTGCCACTGGTCTCTGCTTTGGAGTTGGGTGGGCCTGGTCATAATTGAGGTCCCCTCACTCATGATCTGTGTTGCACCAGTCATTCCCTTTAACTGCTCTGGCCTCAATGGCCTCATTTACAAAGTAGCCATGCTGTGTCCTACCTCAGCCTGCTGTTGCAAGCAGTAAGTCAGGACCCTATAGGTAGGAGGGTAAATGAATAGGAAATATGTTGGTGTTCCTCCAGGAAAGAGAAGCTAGCTATGTTTTCATAAGTCTTGGCTCTCCTAAAAGTAGACAACAAACCAAAGGAAAATAAACTAGTTAAAAAAAAAATGAATGAAGAAAATAGTTGTGAATTATGATATACACTAGGAGGATGTAATAGAGAAGAACAAGCTTATCTATTTGAAGAGGTGGTGGGTAAAGCTACGCTGAGGAGGAGAAAAATCAGATGAAATACAGTGAGGATTGTTTTAATCATGTGGAGGGGTTGGGAGGGCCTATGATAATGACTGAGGCAGCTGGGAGCTCTGGAAAGATTTCACTGGAGAGAAAGAATGGAATGATGATGGCATTTCTTTTGCCTGAGGGTGGCAAGGCCAAGCATGCCATGTACATTTCCTGTGTAGAGCTTAGCATCATGAGTAGAACGTGATATGTCCAAACACATCTGGTCTCTTTGCCTCTCTCTTGTTATCATCTCCTACTATGTGGCAGCAGCCAAGGTAGGGCTAGAGGATTAAAACGTTCTCCCATCATTGGAAAAAAGAAATATGCCAGTGATGCAATTGGAATCAACACTTAGCTTTCTCCCTTCCCACCAAAAAAAAAAAAAAAGGGTTTTAATTTTAACATCAAAATTTGATGAGCCGAATATGCAACATTGCCTGGGTCGATATCTACATTTCAAATGCATTTACTGTCATTACTGAAAGAATCTCCACTCGGTGAACCATTAAGACAAAGCACTGAGTAAATGAGCTAAATCATACCTAGGGTAACCTCTCTGCAAGCCTTGTTGGGAAAAGATTCTCTTCCTGCAAGTGAGGATTAGTAAAGAAATGTTTCTGGAAAATGACCCTTCTAGGAAGGAGGAAGTGCTAATCAGAACACTAAATGGAGGCAAGGAAGGGGGAGCATAGCAAATATATTGGAATGTGAATAAACAGAGCCAAGTGAGCCTTGCCTCTGTGTCCGCAACCAGCTGTGTGACCGTTTAGTCCACAGACAGTTGTTGAGCACCTACTATGTGCAAGACAGTGTTCTAGGCATAGGCACTGAGGATTTAGTAGTTAACAGATGAAATAAACAGATAAACCCTTACCCAGCTGGGGCTTACAATAAGGTAGTAGGAGATTGTTACAGACTAAATGTTTGTGTCCTTCCCAAATTCATATGTGGAAGCCCTAAACCAGATGGTGTTTATACATGGGGTCTTTGAGAGGTAGAGTTGGATGAGGTCATGAGGTGGGGCCCTCATGATGGGATTAGTGCCCTTATGAGAAGAGATACCAGAGGCCATGGGCTCTCTCCTGCACACGTACGCTCTCTCTCTCTCTCTCTCTCTCTCTCTCTCTCTCTCTCTCTCTGGCTCCCGTGCATGCAGGAAAAGACCTCACACTAGAACCCAATCATGCTAGCACCCTGATCTCAGACTTCAGCCTCAAGAACTGTGAGAAAATTAATTCCTATTGCTTAAGCTATCCAGTCATTTGTATTTTGTTATAGCAGCCCAAGCTAAGAGAAGGATGAACAGTAAATAAATACTTAAAAGTGTGTAGCATGCCAGCTGGTGGGAAATGCTCTGGAGTAAAGGGGCAGGAGGTTGTAATGCTGGCAATAGATGGTAGGAGGGGAGGAGCTGTGATTTTTAAATCAGGTGGCCAGGAGAGGCCTTCCTGAGCAAAGGGTGTTCAGAGCATAGAAGTTAAAAGCACAAGCTTATTAATTTTTTCAACTGTCACTCATGTGGTTCTAGATCTTAGCACCACCCATTACCAGCTGCATATTAGGCCATTGTTTCACAAACTGCCTTGCATAGTGTAGGTGCTCAATAAGTCAAATTTTAACATGCATCAGAATTGTTTGGAGGGCTTTAAACTCATATTTCTGAGTCCACCACCAGAATTTCTGATTCAATTAGGTCTGGGGTCAGCTGGAGATTCTGCACTTCTCCCAAGTTTCCAGCCAATGCTGTAGGACTGGGGACTATACTAAGAGCTGTCACTCATCACCTTAGCTTCCTCAGCTGTAAACTGGAGATGAGAATGCCTCCATCACTAGGGGGCTGTCAGTGCCAGACACACGGTTAGTTCTCAGTAAGTGATGCTGCTCCTGGTGTTCTCATTCTTATTAGCAAAGGGTCAGCTCTGCAAAGCCTCAGTGAGGGGACCCCCACCTGTCTTGAGGGTTGGAGGGTCACAGAAAGATTACCAGAGATGATGCTTGAGTCTCAATGGGTATCTGTGCATTAGCTGAGATGAAGGATGGAGAGAATGACCTTGGGGAAGACCTTCTGAGCAGGGGTCCTGCAGAGGCCTGGCAGTGAGGAAAAGCACTGCATGTTCAGGGAGCCATGAATGTGATGTACGTGTTGAGGCCCACAGAGAGATGAAGCGCTTATGTGAGGCTTGGCAAAGCAGCTCGGTTTTACCCTGAAACCATGAGACCCCAGTCAGGGTTTGAGCAGGAAGGTGTGTGACTATCAGATTCAGTGTGAGAGTGATTTCCTGGAAGCGTGTGGAGGAAGGGCTGGAATGGAATAGCTGTGTCTGGTGACTGGGAGACCAGTGAGGAAGACAGGGCCACAGCTGATGTTGGGGCAGGTTGTACAGTGTGCTAGAGTGCCTACCTCGGGGGAGTTGAGGGTCAAAATCAAGCCCCTGGTCCAGTCACAGAGGAAAGTCAGCTCTTTCTAATTCATATGCCCAGATGAATCACCATTTTCTAATTTGTACATGAACTAGCTGTGGAGGCTTGGCAGTTGTCTTAGTCTGTTCAGGCTGCTATAACAGAACATCATAGACTAGATAGCTTCTGAACAGCAGAAATTTATTTCTCACAGTTCTGGAGGCTGGGAAGTCCAACCAAGATCAAAGCACCAGCAGATTCGAGCCCACTTCTTGGTTCATAGACGGGCTGTCTTCCTGCTGTGTCCTCATATGGTGGAAGGAGGGGGGAAGGGGGCTCACTGGGGTCCCTTTTATAAGGGTATTAATCCCATTTATGAGGGCTCTGCCTTCATGATCAAATCACCTTCCAAAAGGGCCTCCCTTCCAAATACATTTGAATGGAGGGGACATAAACATTTAGTCAACAGCAGCAGTTTTTACCCAAAAGAGGCTAAATTAATTCATTAGCAGTGGAAATTGAAAGGAGAGCACTTAGCCGGGGAAGAGTAGAAATGACTGGACCAAGCTCTTTTTTTAACAGATGAAGAGTCAAGGCCCAGAGATGCTAGGTAATTAAGATGACATCACACAGCTCACAAGTGACAGAGCCAGGATTAGAACTCAAGCCTCCTCTCTCTAGGTTCTAGATTCTTTCTATAAAGCCCAGACAACCTAACACAACTCCACACAGGATCTGAGCCACAATATTGATAATCCTCATTATCAATGAAGCCGATGCTGGGCCTCATTAAGACCTCTCCAAAATGACACCAGACTAGCCCCACAGGAATCGGCTCGCCCACTGTCATTTAATACCGTAATGATGATGGCAGACTAGAAAGAAAAAAAAAATCACAGCCCTACTGTGTGCCAGGCACTGTATTGAGACGAATCACTGAATAAGAGAGACATAACCACGGGCTTCATTGCTCTTGATGTCTGGAAATCAAAGCCATCTTGAACAGGTAATTTCCAGTATTTACACTGTACAGTAAGTCCCCTACATGCAAACCTTCAAATTGTGAACTTTCAAAGATGTGAACATGCATTCGTATGTCCCATCACTTAAGTTAGTTCACGTGTCTGGCGTACATTGTCACGTGCCTGCATCCTCTACAAGTGGTTCTGCTTTTGTGTACTTTACTGTACAGTACTGTATAGAGTACAGTAGTACAGTACCTTTATTTCAAGCCCAGGATGTCTGGAAGCAAGCTTAAAGCAGCGGTATATAGCCAATTGTGTTAGTTGAGTACCTAGGCTAACTTTGTTGGACTTACGAACAAATTGAACTTATAAACGCACTCTCGGAACAGAACTCGTTCGTATGCAGGGGACTTAACGATATCATAAACTCTCCAAGGAGAGAAGTCTTCATTTGTTTTGTTCACTGATATACAAGGGCAGAAGGGACCCATGAGGAGACACTTACTATGGTGAACATAGCTGAGTAAATGTGGAAAAACTAACCTCGCTGCACCTTTGTTGGCACAGAGTACTTACCTAATAAACATTTGTTTTTTAAAATAAATGAAAAGAAGAAATAACATGCAATTGGCATTTCAAATGGGGACATTCAGGGGACACACATATGAGAGCACAGAGCTGGGCATTTAACCTAGTCTTGTTTGATATTAAATGCGTTTTGATGTCTTCGAGGCTTGTACCACCAAAGGTCAGCTCTTGTAAACTCAGCAAATGAAAAATCAATCAGCCCTGCGAAATGTGTTGTGAACTTCACAAGCCTGGGTTTCAGCCACACTTCCCCAAATACTTCACACTCTTCTCGCCCGCATGCCCTTGAAATGGCCCCTTCCAGCTCCTGGTGTAAGTCTCCACCATCGCCTGTCCTGGGAGTCTCAGATTTATTCCTCTAGCCCCAGCCAATCAGTGCTTTCTCTGGGGAGCCTTCTGTGAGTCCTGCTCGCCACATTAGTTGTTTCCTTCTCTGGGTTTTCTCAACATCTCTCTATTGCTTTAGGTGTATTGTAACCTAATTTAACTGCTCATGTGCCCATAGCTCTCTATCCATCTCTGTATACACAGTGGCTAGAAGTGAGCCTGCCAGTAATGATTGGTTGCATAGATTGAGTGGATGGGTCAGTGGGTGGGTAAGCAGATGGATGGATAAAGCATTTGCTTTGTGGTCAAAAAGAGAGCCATGCTGCTATACCCAGCAGGCCTTGAACATTTGCATGAAGAAGGTTCGAGGTGTCCACAAGCTCAGACCAAATCCCTGGGATTTGGTCACACGTTCCCCAGCCTCCTCCTCAGTCCTCAGTCCCCACCCTACTCTTCCCTCACCTGTACCACTCCTGTTCTACTCCTGGGAGGTCCACCTGGCTCCAGAATGCAGCGAGACACACCCCATTGTCTATCAAAGCACAATCTGATGCCCTGGACCAAAATGAACAGTGACACCCCTTCCACTATGGAAGCAAGACTGGACAAAGGAAGCACGAGAGAAAAGCCTCCCGATACCAGCTCCCACTTCTCCACACCACCATGTCCCTGAGTCCTTCCCCGGCAGAAGTGCATTAACTAGATCAGCAGTCCCCAACCTTTTTGGCACCAGGGACCAGTTTCGTGGAAAACAATTTTTCCATGGACAGTGGTAGGGGCAGGGAATGGTTCAGGCGGAAATGCGAGCGATGGGGAGCGGCAGATGAAGCTTTGCTCCGCTCGCCCGCCACTCAGTTCCTGACAGGCCGCAGACTGGTACCGGTCCATGGCCAGGAGGTTGGGCACCCCTGAACTAGTTGATAAACTGGTTGCACAGGACAAGCATTCTTCTTAAAACCCCAGGAACTCAAGAATTCTGAGCAAGACTTGTTCTTCCCAAACACAGTGCGTTTGACAGCAATAGACCCAAATTAGTAGAATCACAAAAAATTTATCTTTGCAAGGACATGTAGAGACCAGTTCTAAAGTTTTGGACTGCATCAAAAGTGTTCATATGTTTGCTCACTTTCAATAAATAAATACTCAGTGGTCTCTACTAAGGGCTGAAAATACAGATACCAGCTTATTGAGTGGAGTCAACAGATCTAGCAACATGACTAAAGTGAGACAATGAGATTTACACTCCTAGGAACTCAGTAAATGTGTTGAATAAATTCATAAATTAATAAACAGTAAACAAACCAAATGAAATTCCAATATCTTTCTATAACATCACTGCTGTTTGACAGAATACATTGACTATTTTCTCTCACCCAACCAATAAAAATTCTTTTTCTTTATGGAACACATCCTGGTGTCTTTGCCCCAAGACTTTTAGGCTCTTTCCTCCTCCTTACCACTGACCTGGTACATTCCTCCCATGCTCCAGTCACCTTACTCTACAGTAAGCGCTTGCTAACATGTGTCTTTTCCACTAGACTCTGCATTTGTTGAAAAGAGGGTTGGTCTCATTCATCCATCTAAGCGACTCCATGTTCTTACACAGGGCCTGGTCTAGGGCAGGCACTCAGAAAATGTTTTAAATTACTGTTGGATTTTTAACTCTCCTAAAGTATTAGGGAGGGAGGGAAGTGTTTGTTATTATTCCTAACATGGACATGAAAATACTAAGATGCAAACATCTCCAGGAGCATTTCCACCCAATTGCCTTGTGGTAGAGCAAGAAGCAGAATCCCAGTCCTGAGGCTGCGTCCAGAGGTCTCCACCCGTCCTCCCTGCTCGAGCCTGGGATCCCATCTCACAGAACACAGCTCTTTTGTTCAGGAAAGCTTGCAAATAGACCTTCTGAGGTGGAAACACACAAGTTCCAGAGCTTGCTTTTAGGTGGCCAGTGAGAGCCAAGTTGCTGTGCATGACAAAGTAACAGGAGTTTTTACTTTTCTCTCCAGTGGTTAAGGAAAATAGGAAGTGGGGGATCTCAGGGGCTAAAAGGAAAATTGGAGATGGTGCAGAAGGAGGCTGGCTCCAAGGTACACTGACTCTGAGCAAAAGTGAGCCAAACCTCTGCTCCCCAGGTATACTAGACTAGTGCACATTGGATGCTCCCCAGCTACAGGCAGCTTGCAGCTGTGTGTGTTCAGGCACAATGCACACAGGGAGAGGTTACATAAAATCCAGATTGCAGGCTCGTCTCAAAAGAGCAGAAGTTGTGACAACCCAGGTCTGCTGCACTGAAGCAGGGCTGTTGCTGCCGCCTTTTGTCTGTATGAGGCCTGCACTCTCGAGTTTGCAGCATCACTCCCTACCATTTCCTCATGCTACCCTGGCTCACTTGACTCATTTGCGCTGCCTACCTGACACCTGGAGGCCTTTGAGTTCACAACCTCTGCACCAGCGGCAAATGATGACCCCTGAAAGCAAGGGACAGAAACTTTAGTTTCTGCTCTCCTAGGAGCAGACATCTAGCCAGGCGGCAAATGTCGTTGCAACCTGTGAGGTCAGAGGAGGACAGAAGATTATTATCCCATTTCTAAGGTTAATGAAACTGAGGCTCAGGTAGGGTATATCTCATGACCATGGTAACAAAGCAAGTAAATGGTACAGCCAGGATTCAAATCCTGGTTGATCTGATTTCAAACTGTGTTCTCTGTCTGAAACTCCTCAAAGGGCATAGGGTTAATTCCTTCCCCACCCCCCACCTTGAATACTGACCCAGAAGATCTAACTCATTTGCATATTAATTGAATGTGGTCTGAGAGAAGGGTCACTGGTTCCCCTGTGCAGTCTAACGTCACATTTTTAAAATCCTAGATAAACCAATGTGTCATTTGCTGGTTCTTCTTGGTTAAGGGAAGGAGAAGGGGAAATAATGAAGTTACCTGGGTGCTTGGACTTCGATGTTCAGACTACTAATTTTTCAAGGCAGCGAACTGATCACGGAGGGGCAGGAGTGATGCTTTAGTACATGAAAACCCCCTGCTTGTTGCAGACATGACAGGGAAGTTATATCTAAAGAGGAGGATGTGTATAATTAAATGTCAAAACGTATTGTGAAAAATGGTTTTTAACTCCTCAAATCTCCCGGCAGGATAAAAAAGAAACTCTCAAATAAAGCTGGTTCCGCCTCACAGGAGGCCAGGAAGTCGTTCCTGGCAGCTGAGACCTGAGGACAAGCAGCCTAACTGCTGGCAGCCTGTGCTTCTCCTTCCCAGCACATGAGAACAGCCAAAGGCAATGAGGCCTTACCACGTGTCAGGCTCACAAATGCATGTCCATACTCGGTCTTTGCAGTCACTATTCAATAGGTGATTTACTTCCATTTTACAGATGAAGAAAACTGAGGTTCAGAGAGCTTTAGTAGCCTACCATTTCCATTCCCTTCCCTCAACTCTCTGCTTTTGCCAATAGCCAGCTACTTCCTACACAGATCCCATAAGTCACAGTGGGGGTTGGGGGAAGGTTTAGAAAGAAACAAAACTGTAAACTGTGAAGACTTCCATAGACATGGGTTCAAGTCCTGGCACTCCAGAGGTGGACGCTTGGGCCATTTTCTCCAGCCTCTTTGGGACTCATCTTCCCCATCTGTAGAGCAGAAAGCTGGACTTTCAGAGTTCTCATGAAAAGTAAATGAAATCATATACATTAGTGCTTTAAGTGAAATCATATCTATGAGTGCCTGGCATACAGTAGGTACTCAAAAAGGGGTACTGAATTCCCATTACTCATTTAAAGTGGTTGCTTCTCAGATTTTCCCTGAGAGCGAGTGAGAAACTTTTCATTTCTTCTAGTGGAATGAATGACTTTGTCCACATAAATAGGGTCCCAGTCCTTGGCCAGCAGGAGACCGTGGCGGAGAGCAAGCCTGAGGGATGTCACGGCCTGATCCCTGGGCTGGGAGTCAGCTGGACCTAGGTGTGGGCCCTGCCTTTTCCACTTGGTAGCTGTGGGTCATGGGCCGAGTTCTCGTCTGAAACAGCAACCTCAGTTTTACTGAAACTGAGAAACCTTCATCTCTCAAATCATTCAGCAGAGCTAATAACTACTCCACAGGATGGTGGCAAAGATCAAATGAGATAAGACTCTTTAGTAAGAAATTGAGGGAAGGGGTGAGGCCCAATGGAAGCTCTTCTCTGAAGACAGGGTTTTACCCCCTTTGAGGGAATGGATAGAAGTTGCTCTCAAGCTTTTGAGAGTCACAAACACTTTGCAAAACCAGGGCCAATCGTGGACCTCCCCTCACCACACGTATGCAATGCATAGAAGGCATATGTTTACTATTTCAAGGGTTCGTGGGCCCCCCAAAACCCATCCATGACTCCCCAGGGGCACCTTTGGTTTGGCTCTGCTTCCCTCCCCATCGCACCTCCAAGTTGCCTAACCCCTTCCTCAGCTGTTGAGGGTGGGGACTGAGTAGGTCCCCCTGTGGCTGCTGATGCTTATTTTGGGGACCTGCTGGGATGCAACAGGAAGGTAGACAAAGCAACCACAGGTCCTCACCAAGCCAACTGCCCATGAGGGAGCACTGAAGAGAGACAGTGAGCCCTGAGAGATGTAATCCACGCTTACAAACCACTCTTCCCTCCATCCTCTCCTTCGGGGGTACTGTACCCAGAGAAGAAAGGACCAAGGGAGGGCTGGAGGCCAACAAAAGACTCATCCACTAGGCCTCCAGCACACGTACCAGAGCTACTGCCCAGAAGCGGAAGGGAGGTAGAGTTCTGGTAAACACAGAAACAACTTGAGCCACCAGTGCCTCCAAACTGGGAACTGTGCCTTCCTCCCACCTCTGTCCCCAGTGCCCAGCACAAAGGTACACAGAGTCAGTGGATGGAGGGATGACCTTCCAGCGAGATTAAAAATGTCTGAGATTATAGATCAGATTCAGGTATCAGAGATGAGTTGAACGAGATCTCCTTCAAGTCAAATTTTGGTTCCAAGAGTTGTGTTAAGTGCCGTCTTTGTCTAAATGACCTGGACCATCTTGCCGGACCTCACCCCAGATGCACAGAATCAGAATCCGCTGGGGTGGGAGTGTGTGTGTGTGTGTGTGTGTGTGTTGTGGTGTAATTTTCCCAAGTAATATATGTAGCCTGGCTTGGGCGTGACTTCTCTGTTTATTTTGTGAGTGGAGTGTGTCATAAAGGTTTATCTTGGTAGCATGATGAATCTAAGTTCAAGTCCTGCCTTAGCCCCTGAATAGCTGTGTGACATTGAGCAAGTTCCTTGAGATAACTAACCCTAACCCTAACCACACTTACCTCATCCATGCCATGAGGTAAAGACACAGTTAACACAAAGGCATTGTAAAGGTTAAATAGGATCCTGAGAAGAAAGTGTCCAGCCTCCAGCCTGGCACCAAACAAGTTTCCATTAAGTATTGAGTGTTACCGGCGATGGCAGGGCCAGTAGTAGAGAAATGTTGAGAGATTCACAGTAACCACAGGAAGCTGGCAAGCAGGTGGTCACAATTCCTATTTTAAAGATGAGAAAACCGATGCTCACCATGGAGATTAGGCTCAATGGTGGAGGCAGGACGTGAACCCAGACATGCTGGCTGGCTCAAGAGCCCACACTCCTGGCTGATGCTATTTGGAGCTGTTCCAGTAGGAACAGCTTGTTGGTGTCATGCATGGAACTAGGACCCCCACACACACCCAGGATGTAACTCAGACAGGCCTGAGGGAGACTGGCCTGCACACCCCAGGACACAGCTCAGATTGCCCTGGGGTGTGAGTTGGGCCAGACATATGGTGGGGGGGACCCTTTTCCACGAAGGATCCCCCTGCACCCTCGTGAGTCTTGGAATGGACTGGACTACTCATGTTAAGTGGCGTGCCAACACCACTTGGTGCAGGAAGATAGCTTTATCAGATGAAGGGTCAAATGCAATGAAATGCTTGGAGGCTTTGGAAAAAAAACATTAGAAACATTTACCATGACATTATTGACAACCTGGTTAATAAGATGCCTGGACTAGAGTCACACTGCTGGGCTCAGCAGATTTCCCTACAGGGCTTCTCCCCGCTCCTCCTTCACTTGCGTTGCCAGTGTGTTTGGTGTGGGCCTCCTGCAGGATGGCTGTGACTCCGCCCTACATCAGGAGGGATCTCCCCTTCCAGGCTGAAGCCTTATTCAAGGGCAAGGACTCGTTCCTTTCCATCTCTGTATCTCCAATACATAGCACATGTATTGGCAATTGATAGTACTAAATAATGAATCACGTAAAGACTATTTCTTTTAGAAATTTACTTTCTTAAACACGTCTCCACTCATATTTTGGCTCCTTCCATTCTTTTCTTCTCTTCTTTGTTTCTTTCTTCTCTCCACTCTCACCCCAAAGGATCCATTTTCACTCTCCAGCTCTCTCTAACAAAATAATCTAATGAATTCACACACACACACACACACACAAATTTTTAATTAAAAATAAACCTGGAGAGAAACTTTAAACTTCATTTGGTAGTCCAATTGTTAGTAATAATATTAGTTTGATTATTTTTAACTATTTTATTTATTACAGAGTAATATTTTATTTTATGTATTTTATGTATTATAGAATGATGCTAATACTAATGTTGCTGGCAACCACATTTTTAATGTAAGAAAAAAGATATAAAGGGTAAATTTTTAAAAGCTAGTAAAGATCTTGGCAAATATAAAGAGATTATATAATTAAAAAAAAAAAAGAACTCACAGAGTAAACTCCAACAATTAAGTGAATCTGTCTGAATCTTGCAGGGTTACTGGGTGATGCTCCCCCATCCCCACTCCCTGGAACTCAGAGGACATATGTATTAGCAGAAGCATTCTCCTGTTAGACCGAAGGCTTGGGCTTATCCCTTTGGCCATGAAACTGTAACCATTTGTAGACATAATTCTAAATTCAAAGGTGGTGCTAAATTGGCAGTAATTGAGTTCACTATGATGGTGAGAATGGCCATATCTCTCTGGGCCTCCAGGTGCTGGTAGGTATAAATGGGGGTAAAAATAGTGCCAACATCCCAAGGCTGACACAGGATTGAATGTGATAAAATGATCACAGAATAGACTCGTAGGTATTTCTAAGGGAAGCAGTTCTAGCTTTTTCAGGTTTCTCAAATTCAAGGTGCTGCCTCCTGGGTGGTACTAATACATTGTTGAAATGCAACATTTAATTCATAAAACACATGTTGAGTGTCCAATGGGGGAAAGCACTGTCTAGGCACAATAGATAAGAGAGATGACAAAGAACATGGCCCTTCCCTCCAGCTACACACTGACTCTTAAAGGAGGAAAGAACAAACTTAAAAAAAAACAAAACAAACAAAAATCTCTAATGGAGAGTACAGGGTGATTACCGCTTTGGAAATAAAAATGAGGGGTCATCTTAGAAAGAGCCGTAATACAGCTCTAGATTGTGTTGTCACTCCCAAATTTTCACTCTCTCTGCCTTGGAGGATTATACTCCCCCCACCACATTGATGGCAGACTTGGTCATGTGACTTATCTGTCCAAGGAAATGTTAGTGGAAGTGAATGTTCTAGTCCTAAGTAGAAGCTTTAAGATCAGTATGTGATTCACCATGTTCTCTTTTTCCTTCTGCGCTGAGAACTGGCAATGGAGCTGAGCTGCAGCTGACCTGCAATGGCCGTAGACGATGAGTGAGGAAAAGCAAACCCTTTGATGTCATAAGCTACTGAGATATTAGGGTCATTTGTTACTGCAGCATAATCTAGCCTATTCTGACAGACACAGAATACGAGACAAAAGAATCCCAAGGTAGAAGAAACCGCTGAAGCAAAGGCTTAGAGGCAGATGCAATATAAGTATCTCATGGACTGGTTGTTCAGACAGTCTATACTGGAAACACAGTGAATAACTAAATTGTGTGTGGCCAAGAACACATAATCAAGGAGTTTTGACCTCATTCCATACTCCGTGAGGAGCCATAAAAATCATTCGGACAGGAGGGTGATAGGATCAGGAATCCTTCCCCAAAGCCATAGAAAAACATATCCAGTGACCCTGCAACTGATCCACCAGCCAGAAGGGCTGAGAAGCCTGCAAACTTTGGAGTGTATAAACCATATCAGCTTTGAAATTATCAGCAGGGTAGCTCATACAAACCCATAGCAGCAGAGCCCAGCTTAAAACCTCAGCCCAAAGATATTTATGTGCATGCCCACAGTAGTCTAATTACTCTGTATCAAGTACCATGTATGAAAATACCCTTCAAGCTTATAACAGGTTTAGTTAAATGCACAGTGAAATCCACTTAAGATGAGCTAATTGGGTAGCACCTGATTTTCCTTCCCGCTGCATCTGACAGGCACGAGGACATTGCAGGGAAAGAGCAGCACGTAAAGGGATGTTGAAGGAGACAGGAGTCAGAAGTTGGTGCCTTAGGAGCCACAGCAGGACTGAGGTTTCCCAAAGGCAGCAAAGTGGAGCTGGGAAAGGCTGGGAACAAGCCCAATGACAACAATTCTCTCCCACCCTAGAGGGGACATTATTCCAAACCTACTCCCACCTCTATTCTTCCCCAGCTCAGTAATAGCAACTCCTACCTTCTATTCTTCAGGCCAAAGACACTGGAGTCCTCCTTGGTTCCTCTTTCTTTCCGTCACACCCCACATTTGTTCTAACAGCTAGTCGCATCAGCCTGGTGTTCAAAACACAGAACACTTCTGAATATTTCTCACCACTCCATCACACCTGCCCGGGTTCAAGTCACCATCATACATCATCTAAATGACCGACACAGCCTCCCAACCAGTCTCCTGCACCTCCATCCCAGCAATCTACTCTCAGCACAGTAGCCAGAGTGACCCTCTTTTAAAGCATAAGTCAGTTCATGTCACTCATCTGCTCTAGGCCCTCTTAAGTGCTCCCAACTCATTCAAAATAAAATCCAGTGCAGGTGCTTACAGTGACTTGCAAGGCTATGTATTGTTTCCTCCACACATAAAGCAGATTCTAAAATGGGGGTGGTTAGGAGTTTGGGATTAGCAGATACAACCTACTATATATAAAGTAGATAAACAACAAGGTCCTACTGTATAGCACAGGGAACTATATTCAGTATCCTGTGATAAACCATAATGGAAAAGAATATGAAAAATAATATATATGCGTAACTGAATCACTTTGCTGTACACCAGAAACTAACACAACTTTGTAAATCAAATATACTTCAATTTAAAAATTAAAATTAAAATGGAGGTAAAGGTTCTGATGGATGAGCTGCTTCACCTTCCCTAGGTGAGGCAAGTCCTAGACTTCTGGACTAATACTGCTCTGAACTGGACATAGACACAAAAACAAGAATTTTTGCTCAGTAAGTTTCCAGTCTTGTTGTTGGCAAGAGAGACACATAAGCTCAGATATTAGAAAGCAGTGTGACCACTGGTGAAGCATCAAGTTTCAAGGGAGTGTCAAGAAGAAGCGCCTAATCTAGTCTGTGGGGAAATCAATTTTGACAGCCGTCAGTTTTGTTTAAAGTTGATCCTTTCCGCAGTGATATTCATTATGAATTAAATAAGAAACTAATCGATTTGTTTATTGTTTAGTTAATTCATGAGTAAGGTATAATACTTGTCAGACATTTCAGGATCATACTAAAGTCTAGGTCAGCCCCACTGCATTTCTAATCCAATCATTCCAACCCATTCTCATACTACATATAATAAGAATCCATAATGGGGAGTGGATAGGCTCTTCAATAAATGGTATTCGGAATCCACCATTTATTGTGCATGGAATCCACATGCAAGAGAATGAAATTGGACCCTTTTCTTCTACCACACATAGAAAGCAACTCAAAATGGATTAAATGTAAGACCTAAAGCCATAAAACTTGTAGAAGAAAACATAGAGAAGAAGCTCCTTGACACTGGCCTTGCCACTGATTTTTTGGATATGGCACCAAAAGTTAGGCAACAAAAGCAAAAATAAATAAGTGGTAATACATCAAACTAAAAAGCTTCTGTACAGCAAAGAAAACACTCAACAAAATGAAAAAGCAGCCTATGGATTGGGAGAAAATATCTGTCAACCATGAATCTGATAACGGGTTAATATCCAAGGAGCTCATACATCTCAATATCATAAAACCAAACAACTCAATTTTAAAAGTGGGCAAAGTACCTAAATAGACATTTTTCCAAAGAAGATATGCAAATGACCAACAGGTACATGAGAAGGTGTTCAACATCACTGATCATCAGGGAAATGCAAATCAAAACCACAATAAAATATCACCTCACACCTAGTAGGATGGCTATTACCAAAAAGATAAAATGTAACAAGTATTAGCAAGGATGTGGAGAAAAGGAAACCCTTGTACACTGCTGGTGGGAATGTAAATTGGTTCAGCCACTATGGAAAACACCTCAGAAAACTAAAAATAAAACTAAGGTATGATCCAGCAATCCCTCTTCTGGATATATATGTGTATATATATATATATATATATATATATATATGCACAAAAGAAATGAAATTAATACCCCCAAAGAGATATCTGTACTGCCATGTTCACTGCAGCACTATTCACAATAGACAAGACTTGGAAACAACCTAAGTGCCCATGGACAGCTGAATGGATAAAAAAAATTGTGGTATATATGCATACACCGCCTTGAAAAAGAAGGAAACCCTACCATTTGCAAAAACACAGATGAACTTGGAGGACATTATGCTAAGTGAAATGAGCCAAACACAGAAAGAAAATAACCGCATGATCTCACTTATATGTGGAATCTAAAAAAGTCACATACATAGAAGAGAGCTGAATGGTGGTTACCTGGGGTGGGGTGCTGGGGGAAATGGGGAGATGTTGGTCAAAGGGTACAACGTTGGAGTTCCATAGGATGAATATGTCTAGAGATCTAATGTACAGCATAACGACTATAGTTAATAATACTGTACTGAATACTGGAAATTTGCTAAGGGAGTAGATATCAAGTGCTCTCCCCACAAAAGAAGCAAAAATATATATATAAAACTATGTGATGAAATAGATGTGTTAATTGGCTTGACTGTAGTATTGATTTCACTATGTATACGTATATCAAATCATCGTGTTGTATACCTTAAATATATACAAATTTTATTTTAAAAATACAAATTAAAAAAGTAAAACAAAACAAAAACAAAAAAGCAGCAAAGGCAAAGTGTTCAGGCCCAGAAAACAAGATCAGAATGCCCTGCTTTCCGTTTCCTGATACATTTCTCTTATAACAGGGCCTTTTGAGGGGTCTGGCCAGAGAGTTGGGCAGGTCATGCCAAGCAGCTCCACAGTTCAGATGTTCCCTGGATGGCAGGAGAGGGAAATATACTTGCTGAAGCAAAATTCCATGAAGCCAGTTACCCCAGAAGCACTTGTAAGGGGACACGGACCTCACTGTAGCCGGTATAAAGGGTTGGTCTTAGCACTGGACACACAGTAGATACTCACTAACTAGCTCAGAGTTGCACAAAAAGGGGCTCCCTTCCCAGTCTGCAGCCTTCCCCAAGGGAGTTGGAGGAGTGTGGTCTGCATTAACATCAATTTATTCAGCATGAATATAAAATAAAATCAGTCACAGTCCCCCTGCCACTGGGCCCCTGACTGACAAACACATGGGCCACTGGAATGGAGATAAGATAAAAGATCAGCAGGACCCCTTTACCACATACTTGGAAAATCAGAAGCATGATAAAAGTGCTGCTATTGTCATTTTTTCCATCATGTGGTGTTTTGAGTTGTTGTTTTGTTTGAGTTTCTGCATAGTTTATCATTAATTATAAATCTGTAAAGTTTGGTAGAGGTACAAAAATGCTAACACACACACAGCAGAGGGAAGGGAACATTTTTTTAAGCTTCTTATTCAGCAAACTTTTATTGAGCATCTTTATGTAATATGTCAGATGCCTAGCTGGGCACTTTTAAATCTGAAACAAGGGAGCCATCGAACTTAGTCATCTAAACCAGGAAAATTTGTGGATAAAGGGGGCACTATTAATATTTACATCTGGGTGACTGGCCTAGACCAGGACTGTCCTGGTCAAACCAGAGATGCAGCCCTCTATTTGTATGTCAATTACGTACTGTTACCCTGAACAAAGCACCGTTCTGCCTCCCATTTTACCACTGAAGATGCTGAGGCTCAGAGAGTTTGTGATGTCCTGGGTCACTTATTTGCAACCAGGATTTTCCCTCTAAAAGCTTATGCTGACTTCATCTCACGTGGCAAAAGTAACCATAATACAACAGAAAAGTGACAAAAGTTCAACGTAAGGTGACAAGGAAAGAGGAAATACATCTAAAAGAGAAATCAGAGGAAACATGATGGAGGAAGTATCGTTTCTACCTGCTCCTGAGAGGTGGAGAGGATTTAGACTCACTGAGGTGGAGGTTGCACTTTCTAAGGGAGGGAGAATAGAGAAAAGGAGAAGGAAAGGGCAGGTGCTGGTGTATGTAAGACCTCCCAGGGAAAGCAGGTTCCTGCCACCCAGGATGGCCAAAGGAGGGGATCCAAATCAGGATCCCCTGATCCTGATGAAAATGCAGGGCCTTTTGTTCAAAAAGTACCAAGAATTTCAAGAGGGTGCCAGCAGAACATTAAACCGAGCTTGGGGTCCGTATAATCACGGGGCCCACGAGACTGCACGCTTGCGAAGCTGACCTTCCATAGAAGGCTCGTTTTGCCTAAATTCTTACTGAATCTGAGCTGAGTAGAAACAGCCTGAAACACCCACTTTGGTCCAGGCAGCAGAGTAGCGAGGAGATGAAAACCCATCCTCTGCCTCAGATAGGAGTGGAATTCCAGAGATGTGCCCAGTTGCCAGTTTGGAAGTATTACTTTCCAAGGCCCCCTTCCTCCTTTCCAGCCCTGACAAGTGAAGAGGATCTTCACAGCACTATTTTTCTCATTATTTCCTCATCTCCTTTCCTTTGGTTCACTCCCATTGTCAGTCAATATATCTTTAGGATGCAGTTTTCATCTTGAGATCTGGGGTTTCAAAAGGGCCTTTTCATGGGTACCTGGCTCTTTTCTTCTTCCCTCCCAGTCCTAACAAATAGGCAGTCAGAAAGCTGCACTTGACATCAAGAAAGAGACAGGGAAATGTATCTGTCATAAAGCAGAGGCAGATTGGGCTCTGCTTCTGATCCCCAAAGTCTGGGCTGGACTCAGAGGATTCTCTGTGGGTCCTGGCAGACAAGCCATGGGCATTCCATAGGGCAGTACCACTTTCTGCCATACTCGCCATGAAGAGAAATTCAGATTTGCTGCAGAGCTCGTCTGCAGTGCCTGCCATTCAAGGGCTTTGTGAGCCAGCTCGGCATCACCTGTCCTTGCTTCTCCCCTGGCCCTGCCTATGATGGATCTCAGGATCCACCCAGATATTTATCCCCAATTATTCCTTATACTCTGGGCTCATAATGTTGCTCCTGTTGTGTCCTCTTCTGGAATTGCTTCCCCTACTTGATGGACAAATCCTCTTTATCTCTCAAGGCCTGATACAAACATCTCCAATGGAGTCTGACCTGAGTGCTCAAAGTGATCACTTGCATTGATGGCATGACGTAAGCATTTCCACCTGCTTCCTGAGCTCTTCGCTGAAGTGATCACTGTCCTGAATTCTCTCCGCATCTCTCGAGAATCTTCCTTCTTTATAATGTCATGGGCCCGTGCCTCTATCAGTTGGAAATCTCTGTTACAAATGACTGATAACTCCAACTCACGCCACTGTCAGCAATAAAGGGAACGATGCTGGCCCTGAGCTCAGCTGAGGGCAATTTCTTGGCTGTCCTTCCTCTGGGTTGGCTCCACTCTCAGCCTGCCTCCCTCATAGTAGCAGAAGCTCCAAGTCTCATATCCTTACTTCCAACGACAGTGCAAGCCAGGGTCCCCTCCAGCACTCTCCCCGCCAAGACTTAGGGCTCATATTTTCTCCATGAATCAGTTTCTGGACTGAGCTCGCTCTCTCCATAGCCAGGGGTGGATCCCCATCCAAACAACTTGGCCTGCAAGTAGGGAAGGATAGAGTCCTCTTGCTCCACAGAGAAGATGGATGCTGGTCAACAACACGTAATCTATCTCCATTGCTGGATAGTAATCTCCTTGGGATAGAGAGCATAGCTCTCACCTTGTACGCATTCACTTTATTCAACAAATATCTAAGGAGCCCCTACTATTTCCACGCAGCTTTGTAAGCACTTGGGATTTTTAAAACATTAGACATAGTCTCAATATTGCTAGAGCTGAAAGGCCATCCATTCAGTCAACTACTACTTGTTGAACACTTACAATGCAGCCAGGCCATGTGCTAGGCTTTGGAGATACAGCAGTTAATCTAACACACACCATCCCCACCCTCGTAGACTATAACCTAGACACCAAACCAAAAATTACAAATAAGCAAATAGACAGTTGTCCAGTATTATGATGAAGCAAGGTCCAGGGCAGTTTGGGAGCACAAAGTCTCTTGACCCAGCTTTTTGCAGGGGTGGGGGGTGAGAAGGTGGAGCCAGAAAGACTTCCTGGAAAATGTACCACCTACACTGAATTATGGGGGATTTGAGGTAATCCCCAGGGTATCTTATTTACTGTCTGGCATGGGATAGGTTTTCCATAAGTGATTGATGAATGAATGCATTAATATAAAAAATGTCCAAGCCTTTCCTTCAGGAAGGACAACTGAATTAATGAAGCCCTCATCACAGTGATCCACCCCAATGGAAGGGAGAGCTGTTGCTTGAAAAATCTGCAAATCATTTATTTTTGGTTTGAAAATGCATCATGATCCCTGTGCATCTGAATGTTTTGCCTAAGCTAACATTGAAAGGGGTTTGTGCGTTGTGTCCTCACTAGAGTTGGTAAGAAGCAGCCAGAAGTAACTTAAATGAAAGGAAAAGATCAGTCTTGAACTGAAAGTGACGTGAGTAATAGATGAAGTGGATGGATCGGTTGGGATTCACTGAAAGTTAACTGTACTGGGGGGAAAAATCCCCACAAAGCAAAACGAATTGTGTGTTATTGCCTCAACTGTAAAATGGGGATAATATCTACTTGTAGGGTTGTGGGAATTGGAGGCTACTGAGTGCAAAGCATTTAGCTCTTGCCTGACACTTACTATTTGCTTGAAATCTCACACCTGCTATTGCTGCTGTTGTTATTGTTGCTTTTATTGTTGACGACGTTGCTCTTGTTGTTCCCAAAATGTGTTGCATTCGTTCTTCCCTCCATCCCTTTATCCACGATGTCCCTTCATGCAGAGCTCCTTCCACCGCCAGGTTAATTCCTATTCATCCTTCAAGTGACATTACCTCCACTAAGCCTTTTCTAACCATCCCCTCCCCCAGGCTGGTGAGATGCTATCTCTGAGCCACCCTTGGACACAAGCACTGATCACTCTGGACCCTTACTGCCTGGGCATGGGTTTGTCTCCCCCACTGGTCTGGGACTTCCTTCAGGACAGCTAGTGGATGTATTTTTTGAGCTTTATCTCCAGTCGCGAGCACATATCCTGTGCTCTACACATGTTTGCTGAGTGAATGAAAGAATGAATGAATAAGCCACAGAAAACTATGTATTCATAAAATATTAGAACTAGAAGAGGCCTCAGAGATCATTTCATCCCGTTCATTTTAATTATAGAGAAGGAGAGGCAATGACTTGCCCAGGGTTACACAACAGGAAGGAGGACGGAACTAGACTTAAAACATGGGTCCCCCTGGGGCCCAGACACCCAGTCCAGGGCCTCTCTACTGCATCACGCTTGGTCCTGAGCCTCAGGAAGACTTACCAAGGGTTTGAATTCATTAGGTCAAGCCTAGTGTATTATTTCATCCAGTATGATCTGCTGTACACTCGCTCTGGGAGAAAATAATTATGTAGACAAATAAGTTTTAGTTATGTAGATAAATAAGTTAGACAGTAAAGAGCCCTGTCTAATTTTGTTTAACCCAATTTGACCGTAGGATCCCTCCTCCTTAATATTTCCTTTGTCTGCTTTTATTTGTTTCATTCTGACTTTTACTTGATACATATTAGCACCCATGGAACAATATTTTGAGAAATGTTGACCATGCACAGATAAGCCTGGATAAATTGTCATTTTCCATTGTCACAAACCATTATATCTGAAGATAACCTTAGGGAACATCTCTTCCTCCCTCATTTTACAGATAGGCAAACTGAGATCCAGGGAGGCAAAACAGCAGTACCTGAATCACAAAGCACAAATAGTGGCATATCCACGTTTTAATTGGTTTGGTCAAAAAGTGGTCTATTAATGTCATGGGGCCCAAAACTTTCCGTAGATTGCTAAAGACTTAAACAGTGATGGTTTTGGTTGTTGTGACGTGAGTTTCAGGACTGGGCTAGGTGTCTGCTGCCTGATGCAGAAGTGTCTCTGGTAGGTATGTGAGAGTCAAGTTCATTCCCCTCTCCCTGCCATGGTGACCTACTGCCCTATAATAGCAGCATGGGCCATGCTGCTATTATTCATTACAATATAACTCCCCAGTCTGACAGCATGCCTTCCCATCAGTGACTTCTGATTGCTTTTTTCATAGAGTCAGGCTTAACCTCATGACAGTTCTTAAGACCATTCTTGACAGTTGAGGAAAAAAAGATTAAATAAAGAAGGCCAACAGCCTTGCCTAACTAAGGTGTCACATTTAGTCAAAAAAGGAAGTGGGAATAAAATTCCTGGTGTCCTGGAGCCACGTTTAAAAGGTCTTTCCAGTCTCTTCTACTCCTGTTCCCTACTCACATTGTCTTCCTCTTGATTTGTTTCTGAACCAGAATTAGATGTGTGCTTCCCAGACTCTGTTGTTCCCCTTGACTGTGTGCCCTTTCCTTTTCTGAGTTTGCTAAAGCCTTAGCCCTATTTCAAGACCTCATTCAAAAAGTCCCTTCTCTGTTAAACTTCACCCCAGCCATGAACTTGGCAGCTCACCTGCCTCCAGGTTGAAACTGATCGCATCTTAAAATTTCTGTTCACATCTAAGTCTTCCTCTCACAACTGTTTTCTTGGGGGCAAGATCTTGTTTTATCCTCTTCTACAGCCTCTCTAAAACAGTGCCTTGGAATTCAGTAGAGCTCAAACACCACCTTTGAACCAGGAAGACGGAATGGAATTCTAAGTACAGCACTGCCTCGTCGTTACCTTTCTGAATCTCAGTTTCTTCACAGGCAAAATGGGGACAACCTTGCATAGCCTGCAGGGTAGTTATGTTGCCCAAATGAGACAACATGGGCGACTGATTTGCAAAGTGCTTTGGAACACACTGGGCAGCCAATGACTAATAGAAGACTAGTGTTAGCATCATACCCAACCAGCACCGTCATACATATATGTGCACATAGCACATCACGTCCTCTACCCTGACACCACCTTACGACCCTTACCCTTCTCCAAAGTCTTTGGAGGACCCTATGCGTTTCTCAGTTTAACTCTATGCCAGAAGCCCCAATGCACTTCCCAACCTTCTTTACCTTAAATACCACTTCCTCCCAAGAGTCCCTCAGCACAGGTGTCAGAATTCACCAGTCATTCTATCCTCTATTCTAGCTTTTAACTATGTTTAAGTAGTCAGCTAGTTTATGGGTCTGTCATCCTCCTTGGATTAGGTGTTTACAGCATGGTGACTAGCCCACTGTCAACACTCAGTAAAGAATGAATGAATGAATGCACTTAGTTTTTTTATTTTGAGAAAAAAATCCACAACCCCTCACAAAATAAATCCCATTTAAAATTGTTTCCTCCAAATCATGGATTTTTAAAATCTACTTCCTGCTTCAAAAAAATGCTTGTCGACAGGGTCGCTTCTTGGTAGGGCATTTGGCACACCTTCCATGCTTTTGTATCCATATTTGGATGTAGTTGTGCTGTAACACCTCTCTATTTAGAGATCAGAGATCCCCAAACCCCAATAGTCTGAGACATACTCTCAAACTCACAGATAAGAAGAAAAAAGTATCTGGATTTTTCAGGCTTCAGGTGTAAGTGAAAGGGAACTAAGGTTTGTGGAACCTCTGCAGGTACCATCCACCGGGCTTTGGGGAAGGAAACAGTTTGCTGAACACTTCTCAGGTCTCCAGCCCTGATCCAGACATCTTCATATACACGATGCTTTAATCCTCACAATAATCCTGTAGGGTAATCATTATCCTGTTTTCCTGATGGAAAATAGAAGCCTGAAACAGTTCACAGGGCAATTAAGTGACTGACCCAGCACTTGTATCCAGGGCCAACTGTCCCTAAAGTCCTTGTCCTCTGCCTCTCACCATTGTACTTCTGATGTCAAGAAATTCCACTTTTGTGCGATACCACCTCCTCTGACAGCACTAGACACATGAGGTTGTGTTATACATATACTCCCACACAGCTGCAGCTGCCCTTGCCTGTGATACACCAAAAGGAGAGACCCATCCCTGGATCATAGGCGTCCATTTCTCACTTCTAATTGAGAATTGCCTTTCATGTTTTTCCCCACAAGATAAAATTCCTCTATATTTATTTCATGGTTATTATCATTTTCATCATCCTAACAGTTATTCCATATATACTAGGTGTCTCTGCTGAAACATACAGGAGATGAAAAATCCTTGGGTAGGTTGGCACGCTTCAAGTTGTTAGTGTATTATTCATTAGTGTATTAATATTGCACGGACTGTATTTTTTATATGCAATTTAAAGAACAGGTTGCTTAAAATGGGAATGAGACAATATGATTGGATCAATCAGAAGCTTGAGCTTTCACTCAGAGCTTTTAAATGATCATTCCAATCTGTTGGGTGAGAGAATGTGTTGTCAGTATGGTGATGCATCTGCAATGGCTCTTTTCAGCAAAGGAAAATGCTTCTCAGCCTAGAGAGGGTAGGACTGTGAAAATAAATGCTTTTCTGCAGTATGCAAATGCAGGGAAATTGAGTCAAGCCCATGGTCCATCCTAGCAGGAGGCTGTCTCAGGCACGGGTGCCACAAGGAGGGAGGGTGGGTATTGAGGTTGCCATGAGGGCTTCTGCCTTGATATTCCCAAGTCTTTCTTGGTAGAGAGCTCAAAGTGTTCATGTGCATCTTCCTATAAATCCCCCATATTCTCCACCTTTGCACTGTCCTGAAAGCAAGAATGCGTGTAATGATTTCAATTTGGGAGATTAGAACAGTAAGATCCAGTCAACCCACTGGCCATATTCAGACAGTTCCAGGGAAAATATCCCTCAATCCTGAGTACCTTGAGGCTCCTGTCCAGGCACTGTTTTACTTAAAGCCCTCAAAACTCTTCAAGGTAGAGAGCAGATTAGGAGCATCCATTTTTATAGAGGAGGAAACTGAGGCCAGTACCATCTGAGACATGTTGTTTGTTCTAAGTCTCTGTTCTTCCCATTAAAATCTACTTCAAGGAGAACTCTACTTTCAGACACCCCCCAGGGTAGCTTATGTCAAAGGGCTGCCCATCCCTGTCACATACATACTTGAGCTGTATCTCTAGATCGCTGTGGAAGAAAAAGCCTGGGGTCAAGAGTCAGAAGTTCATGTTGAAGCCCCTTGTTGAAGTTACCTTCGCTCCTTCTTAGTTGATAACTTGTGTATAAAATAAAAAGACTTTTCTTTCAAGAGTCACAGACTCGAAGGCCTTGAGGAGCAGATTGGCGATAAGAATTAGTAAATCAGGAAGTATGTTAAGATAATAAGGGATTTTAAAACATTTAAGAATGAGGGCAGCCAAACAAAACCCTTCTGTGGCCAAACTTGGCCAGTAATACATCAGACTATAAGCTCTAGACTAGAAGACCACCGGGGTTCCTTTTAGAATTAGTTCTGCTCTATGTAATCTTAGTCACCAGCTGAGCTTGTTAAAGTAAGTACAGCATCCATAAGCATCTGAGGGCTCCAGAAGGGACTTCCAGAAAACCTGCACAGGCACTGTCTCTTGTGGGTATTCCTGACCCAAAATCAAGCTAAATATTATACTCGCTTCAAAAAGATCAATACAGACATGGGATTTCAAAAGTGGAAAGAGCCTTAAGTGTCATTTAAGGTAAACTTCCCATTTTTTTGAAGAGAGAACCAGAAAGAGGATGGACCTGGCAAAGCTCATACAGCTAATAAATCCTACTTATTTGTCTGGGAAGTCGGGACCCTGCTCAAATGATCCGGTGGGCCTAGGATGTGCTGTGGTAGGCAGTGACAGCCAGCCCTGCCCTGGCCTTCTCCCCCAGCACAGGGTCCGTGAGGCCCACAAATACAGGCATCAGCACAGATGCAAGTGCGGCAGGAAATGGCTGCCCTCTGAGCTCCATAAATGTTCCCAGAGAGCTGAGAGACTCCAATGACCCTCTTGTCTAATTACTGCTGGCCGTAAAATAATCTACCATTTATTACTGCCTCTGATAGCAGGAAGCGAGTTCTCTTAGGTACCATACTTCCTGAGTCCAGAACCACACGGCTCTGTTACAGTGGACCAATACCTGCAGGGATCATCCATTTTGACATTGTCCCCATTAGCCTTCAGTAGTTCATTTGCTCACTCATTGATTCATTGACTTGTGAATTGTTGTGTAAGTACCTTCTTTGGGTCAGGACTCATGCTTGGCTGTGAAGCATCAGAGATGAATGAGACAATGGCCCTCATTAGCAGCCAAGAGAAACAAACTTTATATTTACTGAACATCTACTCTGCGCCCGGCTTGGTATCAGCTCACGCTTATGTAATCTCAAAGTGCGAATCATTAGACATCTTACAGACAGGAGTCTGAAGCTCCTAAAACCCTTGCTCATTATCATCCAGCAAGCAAGCGACCAACTGAGCAAACTGCAGGTCCACCTGGACCCCTGTCTCCTGCTGGTTCCATATAATACTACACAGACGCAAAGAAATCTTTACACGTCAAAAATGCTCACAAAGTTTCCTTAAAAAACTACAAATAGAGCTACCATACGACCCAGCAATCCCACTACTGGGCATATACCCTGAGAAAACCATAATTCAAAAAGAGTCATGTACCACAATGTTCATTGCAGCTCTATTTACAATAGCCAGGACATGGAAGCAAACTAAGTGTCCATCGACAGATGAATGGATAAAGAAGATGTGGCACATATATACAATGGAATATTACTCAGCCATAAAAAGAAATGAAATTGAGTTATTTGTAGCAAGGTGGATGGACATAGAGACTGTCATACAGAGTGAAGTAAGTCAGAAAGAGAAAAACAAATACCGTATGCTAACACATATATATGGAATCTAAAAAAAAAAAAAAAGGTTCTGAAGAACATAGGGGCAGGACAGGAATAAAGACGCAGACGTAGAGAATAGACTTGAGGACACGGGGAGGAGGAAGGGTAAGCTGGGACAAAGTGAGGGAGTGGCATGGACATATATACACTACCAAATGTAAACTAGATAGCTAGTGGGAAGCAGCTCTATAGCATAGGGAGATCAGCTCGGTGCTCTGTGACCACCTAGAGGGGTGGGATAGGGAGGGTGGGAGGGAGATGCAAGAAGGAGGAAATAAGGGGACATATGTATATGTATAGCTGATTCACTTTGTTATAAAGCAGAAACTAACACACCATTGTAAAGCAATTATACTCCAATAAAGATGTTCAAATAAATTAAATAAATAAATAAAAGAGAAATGTTCACAAAGAAGTGTAGTTACAAGAAAGAGTAGGGGGTGGTGATCAAAATGGGGCAGCCAGCCTCACCCTCTCCTTACTCCTCTCGGTCCCCATCTTCTGTCTCCTTGCCCACTCCCACGTCCCGGAAGCCAGCTAGAGCACATCATGTTCACAGAGCAGGGCCTCTCTGCCACTGGGAAAACTGTTTGTGAATTTCTCAGAGTGTTCCTCATGGGCTGCAAAGACTGTCACCCCATGACCTCACCTGCCATGAGACGGATGATGAGAAAAACAAACACTAACAGCTTCTGTGTGTTAAGCACCTTCTTTGTTCCAGGCGTGTTACTCGCCAAACATTCTCTCTGAACCTCACGGCAACCTGACATGGAGAGCTCCCATCACAGATGAGGAGACCAGCCTCCCTTAGCATCTGCAGGGTCACCAGCTAGCCAGTGGCCAAGCCTGGATCCGGGCCCCTGTCCACCTGACTCCCAGTTCTGCCTCCTCCCCTCCATGCTACGCTGCCTCTTATGCAGTAGGAGCAGTTGTCATGTATTCAGTGCCAACTATGGGCCAGTCATGACGTGCATTTTTTCCGAATATCTACGACAAGCCTGAGGAGTGGGCATTAAGTGTCTCCATTTAGTAAGTGTAACTAAGGCTTAGACAGATAGGACCACAGAGCTAGTCCCCTGGATTGTGAATCAGGACCTGCCTGTCTCCAGAGATGATACCCATCCAACACAGAGTCCTTCCTTTCATCCCTTTCCTGCTGTCTTGTTTTAGAGATCAAGTGCTCTGCCCACAAGCCAAACTCGGACACTCTCTTACTGTGCACAGTACCCCACCCCCAGCCTCTTAGCACACCTCAGCGAGTAGATTACCTGCTCACACCGGCACCCTTTCTGTGAATGAGCTCAGGTGTGTCCAAGCTTAAACCTTCCCTCTGCCTGGCTACCATCTCTCACCGACCTCTCAGCCCAGAGCTTGCAGACTCGGTGGGTTCTACTCCTCCCCGCTACAATTCCTGCCATCCAAGGGCTCTTACAGACCATCCAAAGCTGCTCCCTTACAGGCCCCAGTCACCACCTGCTCATCAAAGATGGGAGCCTGGAGCCTCACCCTAGTGCCCCCATTGTGGCATGGCCTCTGCCTGAGCCACTTCCGCTTCAGGAGTCTCCCCGTCATCACTTTGCTGTGCCCTTGCACTGTCCTGGTTTGCCTCTAACCTAACCAAGGTTTCTTCGAGCTAGAGGGGTATTCAGATGTCTTCAATTAAATCCCCCAACCAGAGCGGGAATCCTGACTTCCAGCCCACCAGTGTCTTCCAACTGTCTTCCTGGGTGGCCAGCCCATTCCCTGGGTCTGTTTGCTAACTATTATACTTTATTCATCCGTTCTCATTCTGTATTCCCATTATTTCAGGTTTTTTAAATTATGAAAACAATTTATGTGCATTCCAACTAACGATGAAAAAGTGAAAATCTAATATCACCCGCTCCACTCCCTTTTCCACACCTTTCTTTGTAGCCATAAAAATATACGTATGTGTACAAATAGCGTTGTTGTTGTCATTTGTTTTTACCCTCAAAATTATAACATATACATTACGCTTGCTTTTCTCATTTAGCAGTACCATGTGAGAGTGCCCCAAGTCAAAATTTATACAAAGATGCACAACAAACTCATAGAGCATAACTGCATAATATTCCATAGTATAAATGTACTACTATTTATTCACAATTTTCACATTAATGGGCATTCAGATTGTTTCCAGGTCTCTTTGGTAATGTTTTATGTTGTTTGCTGCAAAAAAAAATTTGTTAAAAGTAAATCCTTACATACCAATATTTTTAGGTGTAGGATGGATTTCTAAATCTGGGGTCAAATGGTTTGTGTGATATTAATTTTAAAAGATACTGTAACTTTCCAAAACCATCACTAAATCATACTCCCACCAGCCATGCATGAGACCTGCTGCTGCCCCGCGTCCTCTCTGTAAATAGGTGCTTTTGCCATCTGTGGTGTTTGCCAGTCTAGATGGTGAAAAGTGGCATCTCACTGTGGCTTTAATTTCCATTTCTCTGGCTTCTAGCCAGATTGAGCATCTTTCACATGCTTATTGGCCATTTAGATGTTCTCTTCCATTAATTGCTGTGTATAATTTGTGCCCATCTTAAAAAAGTTAAGTTGCCTGGCTTTCTTCTATCAACTTGTAAAGGCACTTTGTCTACAGGCACATTAACCTAGGACCCTATATCCTTATTTCATATGCTTTGCAAATATTTTTGCAGACTATTGTTTGGGGTTTGGAGGTGGGAAGCGTGGTGCAGGGTTTGGCCTTCGTTTATGGTGTCTTGACGTGCACACATTTTCACTGCTTATATATTCAAATATACTTATTTTTTCCTTTCAGGCTTCTAAATTTCCTGTCTTGTTGAGGAAGGTCCCCCTAACTCCAAGGTTATACAAATACTCTGCTAATTTCCTTCCTTTTTCCATTTAAATCGTTAATGCATCTGGACATTATTGTTGTGTATGGTGGGAAGTAGGAGATTCATGAGAATACTGATTATTGGGGTGGAGTCTAAAGCTGCCTCCCTATAATCTCAATCCTGGGTCTTGACCTTGACATTTACACCGCACAGCTCAAGCTAACACTGTGGGGCACTAACGCTGGGCCACCTTTCTCCACCTTCTCCCACGTAGGCTGAACCCCCAGCCTTTGACAGGGTTCCAAAGAATCCTACTTGGGAAGACTTAGGACATTTGATTTTAGTTGTAGTCCAGTTCGTTGTTTTGCATTGTATTGGTTTTTTTTTCCCCTATCTCTTCCTCTAGTTGTGAGTTCCTTAAAGGTGTGAATTTCACCTGAAGCTTAGCAAATACTTGTCAGGTTGAATTCCCATCACTACACCTCAGATGGCAGCACCCTTCACCCCCAGAGGTCACCACACCCTCCCCTGTGCTGTCTGAGGCCGGAGCTCATCAGAAGTGTTTTGTCCCATTTGTCTGGGGATGAGCACAAGGGAAAGAGCCACACAATTAAGCCCTTTTTGGGTTTCCTTGGAGCACTTGCCAAGATCATAATTACATATTAATTTACAACTCAACTGGGTTTCCATGATTGCTGTGGGGGACGGGATCGGAGTCCAGGTACCACCTGCATCTGAGGGAAGAGGGGATGCTGCTGAGTCACAAATTTCTCCAAGAAGGGAAACGGGAGCCTCACAGAAAAATCCTCATTTCATCATCCCCCAAAGGCCTGATGGGTATCATGGCGCCTCCTTGGGCTTGGCTCATTTTCATGCACATGCCTGCCTGGGAGCTCTAGGAACTAGGATTCTTTTTTCTTGATGCTCAAGGTAAAAAAAGGAAAGAAAACATACACACACAGACGGAGAGACCAGAAGGAAGAGTTCAATCTGCTTCATCCTTCCCCCTCCCCTCTGATTTAGTCCAGTTAATATTTAGTTGGGTGACTATTATGACTTTTGAGGTCTGAGTCCTACTAATTCATTAACATTTACCCTCTGTAAAATGGGAATGGTAATTCACCAACTCATGGCTGTAAATGAAATGAATCATATAAAATGCTTTGCACAGTGTCTTGAGTGAGTGCTCAGTAAATGACAGCTACTATGATCATATCATTATTATCATTATCATCATTGTTATTATCATTACTTGGTTCCAAGTAATGTATGAGCCATTGAGAATAAAGTGATGAATGACAGAGGTCCTGCCCTCAAAACAACAAATGCCTGAAAAAGAGAGAAGAAATTCTAAGTAGAGGCAGGGGTTTTATGGAGGAAATAGGTGTGAAATATGAATTATTAGCAGGACTGGGAGAAACAGAGAATAAGGGGAAGTGTAAGATGATTGTCTATATGGTGAGAGGAGGTGGTGGAGAAGAGAATTGAAACAGAGTGTGAATATTTGGGACCCAGAGCAGGGACACCAGAAATGAAAGGCAATTTTCAGCTCTGTGTACTCTTTCAACACCGACTGACCATTATGGAGTGGCTCCTTGCTGAGACCACAGGATATGGATCAGTCATGGCTCTGCCTATGGAGACTAAGTCTCTGATGCACCTGAACTTTGAAGATAGGACCAAGCTACACAACCTCTTCCCGCAATTCAGCCTTCTCTGTCCACAGCCCAGAACATACCTGAGTTTGGGACTGCAGTCACAGCAGCCTGCTTTCAACTTCTGAAGGGCCCCAAATGTCAAGTCTAAGCTGTGACTGTTAGGGGTTTCCCCTCTTTTCTAAGTCCCCTCTGTCCCTAGAAGCCCTAGTTCCTCTCTGACAAGTGACATGCTCAGAGTACCTGATCTTGAAAGTGCCTTCAGGATCTGCTCTTCTGGGAATTCTCTTTCTGGACGCATTTCGCAAGAGTGGGAGAATAACCATCCATCAGATGAATCAGTGGTTCCTTTACCTTATTCAAGAAATATTTATTAGGCATCATACACTCTTCTAGAAGTGGGGTTTCTGCAGTGAACAAATCAGACAAGTGCCTGCTCTCAGGAAGCTCACATCTTAGTAGGAGAAGAGACAGTACACAGGCAGAAGCCCCTGGGTGCCAGGAAGAAAATAAAGTAGGCTACGGGGAAGATGGTGAGGGAGACACAGTAAATGGTGGCAGGAAAGGCTGGACTGAAAGACAGTGTTTAAGCAGAGGAAGGAGAAAGGGAGGAAGAGAGGGAAGGAGTCAAGGGGTCACTATTCCTCTTGAGTTGGGATAAGCCTGGGCCACCGTCTGTTCATCCATGGCAAGGAGAATCTCTGTGACCTGGCCCATGTTGTGGCCTGCCAGCTTCTTAGTAGCAACCTTCAAGACTTCTGTGTCTTTGTCTGACACAATCCAGAAGGAATCATTTATTGCTAATAATGAGACATCAGATCAGAAATTCTGCAGCTCCTGAATGGATCTCACCAGTGTTTTCCCTCCCCTCTGCATGATGCTTACAATTTACTAACTCTTGAACTTATAACCTCTTATTTGACACTCACGGGAGCCCTGCAAGGTAGGTCAGGTTCATTTTATGGCTAAAACTTGCCTCACAGGTTCTCTGGTCCAGTCCCCTGCTATTACAGATTATAAAGAAGAGCCCCATAGAGGGAAAGAGGTCCGTTGCCGTCCAAGGACCCACAAGTGAATGGTCGGTAGGAGGACCCAGACCTCATGACCCCCAGTGCCATGCTGTTTTCTTCACCACCACCCAACGTCTTGGTCAGCATCCAAAGATGATGGGAAATATTTGGTTTTTTCTTTTATAGACCAACAAACAGTACCCAAAGAGCTACAGAAACCTGTCCAGAGTTACACATTTAGGTGCAAGTCTTCTATTTCTTTGCTGTTTTTCCATCTCACCGCCTTTGCTATCTATCTCAGTCATGGTATGATAGAGTACAAGCTATATTGTCAGACCAACCTGGATTTGTATGCTGGCCCTGCCCATAACTAGCTCTTCTGCCTCATTAGGCCTTGATTTCATAATCTGTAAAATGGGATCATAATAAAAACTATCTGCACTGGTCAGAATAGGTCGGACTTTGCTGCAGTGAGAAACATCCCCCAAACCTCAGTGGCTCATTACACTCTGTATTACTTGCTTGTGCTAATAAGTCTGATGTGGGTAGGATAAACTTCCTCTGTCTTTTAACTACATTTCTGGAACATATGACCTCCAAGTTTGCTGTGGCAGGGAAGGAAAGAATTGGAGGATTAAACAGGGGCTTTTACATCAAGCCTGGAGGAGATATAACACTGACCCACCTCCCATTGGCTAGAACATAGTAGTATGGGCCCCAACATAACTGCATGTTGGGATGGGAAACGCCTTCCTTGTGTCTGGGAAGACATACGATGAACACACAGCAATGTCTTTACCATCCTGCTTCATAGTGTAAATGTGAAGGTTAAATAGGGTCAGGTTGTCAAGGTGCAGTACACGAGGTATCAGTAAATGGCAACCACTCATTAAAATGCAGCCATTGTCAGCATGGCATCACCACCTAATTTAGCTCTAGGCCTGGCCAGGGCTGGGCTAGCCACCAGCACTCAAAGCCTTCTCTCCTCTCTGGGCCTCAGTTTCATCATAAGAAGAGTGAGTGGGATTGGAGTAAGTAATCTCTGAGGCTCCTCTCAGCTCCCTGAAAACCTTGTCACTTGAGTGGTCCTTCCTCATACTCAGTGGTTCTGAAATATAGACAGAACTCCCCTTTGTAGTGATGACTCTAACTCTCCTTTACAAAGCTTAGAGGCGTCCTGCTAAACGGGGGATAAGTCCCCTTGAAATGCCTGAAGAAGATCTAATAGGAAATGGATGATCCCTCACCTGGGCCTACCACCTCATAGCTTTTCAGACTCGGGTGACATCAAGTTTCCCTCTGTTAAGCCTTTGCAGAAGGATGGACTCCGAGAGTCTCCACTACTAAGGAGGCTCGTGGTCACTCACACTGCAAAGAAGTTTTGGTTTGTGTCATTGTGGGAGAGGGGAGGAGTTGAGTATGGTGGCTTCTGACACCCATTCCCCTCTCTTCGTGGTTTTACATATTGGTCTTCTGTGTAGAATGCTTCTTCTAGGAAAATTGGTGTTCACAAGAAAAACTTGGAAAGCTACTGCTGTAGAATCCAAGAGACCTGAACTTCTGTCTACCTCTTAGGACCATCCCCACCCCCTTATCTTCAGATGACGTCTATTGGCAGCAAAAGCTGAGTCTCTCCCATCTCCCTCATAGGAAATCTCCCTAGGCTCTGCTAGCAAGTCATTAAACAAAATAAGGCAACCCCATGTTATTTATGTAGTATTGGGCCTCCCTGGTGGCGCAGTGGTTGAGAGTCCGCCTGCCGATGCAGGGGATACGGGTTCGTGCCCCGGTCTGGGAGGATCCCATATGCCGCGGAGCGGCTGGGCCCGTGAGCCATGGCCGCTGGGCCTGCGCATCCGGAGCCTGTGCTCCGCAACGGGAGAGGCCACAACAGTGAGAGGCCCGCATACCGCAAAAAGAAAAAAAAAAAAAAAAAAAAAAAAAAAGTACTATTATAATAACTTTTACACAGCACTTTTCTTTCCTTATGTGTAAAAATGGAATTATAATCTTATTTCAATTTTCAAGGGTTATCATGAGATTCAGCACTGATTATTAAAAGCTGCCATTCTCTGAGTGCCCGTCTGTGCCAACTACTACATTAAAGCATCTTCACTGAGGATGACTTAACCAACCCCTTTTCCAGATGAGGAAACTGAGATTCAGAAGGGTAAAGAGAATTCACACATATAAAAATAGTTCATAAAGCCCCATTTACGTATATGGTGTTACTCTAATCTTCTGAGTAGCCTTAAGAGATGGATCTGAAAGGTGTTATCTTCCTATGTCCCCATCTTCCTGCTAAGGACACAGAGGCTTCAGGAGGTGGTGACTTGCCCACTGTCCCAGGGCCAACAAAGTGAACATTTTGGATCAGCTTTGGAAAACAAACCCTGTGTTCTTGTCAAAACATTCTACTTCTTGGTATAGATGCTGTCCATATAGAATGTGCAAAGCAAGAGGGTGCTACATGTCTCTGATTTGAGGGAATGAGATCATAGTTAACTAGAGATTAATAGAAGATTCTGTGCTAGAAATTGGGTAAAATCAAAATTCTGTTCTGCATAGGACAGAAGACCCAGTTTCATCATTTTGAAAAGAATTATTTGAACTATGGAGATAACTAGGCAGCAGATTTCTGAATTGATTTGGATTTGTTAATGATACATGGCAGAGGGAAAACCGACTTGGACACCTGCGATCTGGCTGGTGTAGCAGAGGGAAAAGCAAGTGGCCGTGGAGTAGCAGAGAAGTGAGATCTTCTTAGCAGACTGCTAGTTTGTCCTTAAAGAAGGTCTATGTCAAATCAAGGATGCTAACGCTAGACGGACAAATTCCCTAACATCTGTTTTAAAAATGAGAACACTGACATCTAGAAAGGTAATGTACTACATCCCCTGGTGCACCAGGAGTTGTGGCTGAGCCCGCATCAGAATTCCCTTACCCCGGCATCCAATGCAGTCTCCACATTAATTATTTCCTTTCCACAAAGGAAAAGAGGAACAAAAGAGACTAACTCTTGTTTAGCACTCACTGGGGGCCAAGCAAGCACTGCTAGGTGATTTTAATATGTGATTTCATTAAATTCTCTCAATCCTGAGAGGTGGATGGTATCTTCCCTATTTTGCAAGTGATGCTTAGGAAGTGATTTGCCTAAACTAGTCAGCGGCAGAGCAGGAATCCAAATCTTGATCTGCCTAATTCTAAAATTCATGTCCTTTCCACAATACGAGGTCATCAAACACATCACTGAGTACTAAATGCCAACCTGTATCTGTCCTGTCAGAGACTGACTTTCTAGTTCCAGAGAAAAGTTGAGATGCAGACTTTTTTCCCTCTAAATAAAGGGCTTTACACAAACACAGGATTAAAACCCCTCTTGTCTTCCCCAGGCCCCAAGAATGAAAAAAGGAGGCTCTCTTGCCAGAAAAGAGAGTCAAGGATCTTGCTTTTCACACTTCAAGACACATACTGCTCACTCTTGCAATAATGAAGGGGCTGTGGAGATATCCTGACAGTGTGCTTGTCCCCAATACACTGTCAGCAGGAAGGAAACTTCTGAGGGCTGACTCTGAGGCAACAGCCACAGCTCAGATCTAGTGCACATCTTACAGCTCAAGCAGCCTCAGAAAGGTGGCCATAACACCCTATCTATTCATGGGAGGCCTAGGTGTGGTTTTCATCTTTGTAAAAGCATTCAGGCATCAGGACTGAATGTCCCAGATACAAGTAAACCCAACTCCATGAAAACATAGAGCTAAAGTCAATTCCTCACTAACTTTTCAACATGTATTTTTCCTACGTTCAAATGACTGCAATATAATTTGTTGCATCAGCATCAGATATTACGTCTATAGGCTCCAACTAAGTCAGAGAACAACTAGTGACAGAGAAAGAAAGCATCACTACGAAGTGTTCTGTTTTTTTGGTGGGGGCAGGGAGATAGGCAGCAAAAGGGGTTTATCTGGGGATCTGAACCAAGACATAGCCCTGAGCTGAATGCTGGAAGGACACAGCCATAAATTGTCTGAGGTCAATGGGCTCAAGGTGACTTACAGGAGATATGACAGGGACACAAATCCTGCTAATTCACGGGAGAAAGCAACATGAATCATGAAAGAAGCATAGACAGTGTGTTACAGATGTGGAAGATCACAGTCAGCCATGTATGATTGTTTAGTTTAGTTGTTGTGGTAGCCGTAGTGATGGGAGGTGTAAGCTACCTTTTGTTGAGGGCTTAATCCTGGGCCGAGCTCCCTGCCATGAGCTTTACGTGCTTCTCTTGTTTCATCCTCACCACAGCCAGACAAGGTGACTGCTAACATTAGGCCTACCTTACAGAGGTTCAGAAAGATTGAGTGACTGGCCAAGGCTTCCAGATCTGAGATGTGAACTCAGACATAGATTCCCAAGCCTCCCCATTTGGCCAGTCTGTTCAACACTGTGTGACCAAGAGGTCCTCTGGTGGTCTCCTGGCCCCTTAACATCTCAAAATCTCATTCTAAATCCTATGGAAAATCCAACATGTTCACTCAGAATGTTGCAAAGTCCATCGTCTCCAGTCCTACCTTTAGTCCCTAAAGAAGTTCTACCAGGAGCCACCTTGCACTTGGACTATCACCACCTGTGGAAACAATTTTCTCTGGGTCTCCTGCCGAGCAGAAAACCTATTTCCAGAACTGTCCTGGACCAATTATGGCAAGTGGCCGGTAGAGTGAGGTGCATGTGGCATAAAAAAAAGCTCTCTTTGAGTTCTCTATAATTCCGCAAGTCAAGGAAGTGATTGTATAACTATTCACAGAGATAATTTTGACATTCCACCTAGGAAAAGGGCAACTAAATGTGTAAACAGCATCTAAGGCTGGTAATTAGGCTCTTCTTTCAATGGTTGGAAGACTGGACCTGATCTGTACTTGAATTTTTCCACCAAATCTCTACAATAGCCAAAACTGTCTCCCTCTAGATATCGGCAAGCTTAGCTCAAGGCAACTGCTGGAAGCTTCCAATTTCTTTGAGGTTTCCTTTATAGATCTTAAAATGTCATGTAAATTTTGATATCTACTACCTAAAGCATGTCTTTGTTTTGGTATAAAAATAACACTTCGATTACTTATCATTTAAGTTATTTAACTTCTTTCCCAATCAGGGGTTCGGGAGTGGGGTGGTATATGTCAGGAAGTGTACTTAGAGCTTTACAATGCCATTTGGTATTATTCCCACAACAACCCTAGGAGAAAGGTATTAATATTACCATATCTTAGTTGAGGAGACTAAGGTGTGCACTGGTTAAAATGCTCACCCATTGTCATGTTACCAAGTCCACGCTCATACTGCTCGCCACACAACAGGCCAATAAATTGAGAGACAATTTGTTGGGGCAAGGAATAGTGACTTTATTTGGAAAGCCAGGAGAGCGAGAAGATGGTGAACTAGTGTCCCAGAAAACCATCTTACCCAAGTTAGAATTCAAGCTGCTTTTGTACTAAAAGGGGAGAGGGTGTGTGATTGATTGTTGCAAACTCTTGGAATCCTTTGTTTTCGCAGGTGTCCATATAGGTCAGGTCATGATGTTCCTGTAAACCTCCAAAAAGACAAATTTTATTCTCTGTTCTGCAACTTTTTATCTCTATATGAAGGGGAAAGTGTTACACCTTTAAAGGTCAGAGCCTTGAAAATGGACTATCCTGTATATTTCAGGCTATAGGCAACATTCTTAACTTGTAGCAAAAGCAATAGAGTAGAAAGATTCAAAGTAAAAGAAACGTATCCAATATGGAGTCAGATTTGTTCTTCCCTGTTACAGTCACACAACTAGTAAAGGGAGGAGAAGGATTCTAAGTCCAGGTTGTGTGACCCTCAAAGTCTAAGCTCCTGAACAGCGTGGCCCCTCTGTTGACTTTACATGGTTTGCTGAGTACCCATCTATTTACACACCTTTATTGAAAGAAATGTCCACATCCAGTTAATAAAGTCACACCGAGGATGGCACTCAATTTAGGAAAAAGTAGCATGACAACTCAGCCTGCCAGCCCGTCGGAACCCAGAAGCCCACGGAATCTAAAAGATGATTACATCATATAGAAGGAGGTCTCCCAAATTCATCCCCAGAGACGCTCTATCAGGAGCCCCTATGCACCTGGACTAACAACGCCTATGGAAATTGCCTGTCTCCAGCGCCTCTGTAAGCTGCCAACCCAATTTCCCGAGGCATCACGGGCGGCGATTAGCCTGAGCTGTGGTGGAGTGAAATGCACCTGATAAAATAAAAAAGCTTTGCACAAAAACACCCCAAATCAGATAATATGAATCTCAGCAAGCTGTCTGGAATCCAAGTATAAAAATAGCTCAAGCAATTTGGCTACAACTTGCAAAATGAAACAAACCCTATGACTGAAGACAGATCTCTCTCTGCACATGCCCAAACCCACTTCTTGCTAGACATTTGAGGATCACTTTTCAAACTCATCAGAAATGTTCCAAACTGAAAGAGAGTACAGTTTCAGAGAAGCAGACACTGTGTTCACTCTCAGGGTTGAGGTTGATGAAGGTATGCTGGGAATTGCCAGTGAATTTCAGTCCCTTAGCCCACTGCTCCCTGCCCCTCACATGTGCCATGGGTGTGAGAATGGGCCCCAGATTCAGCCCTGCCACTTTCATGCTTTGTGCTCTGAACAAATTACTAGACTTGATCCCTATTTTTTTCCTCCCCTTAAAATAAGGACAATGCTTCGCTAGCAAGACAACTGAGAGCATGAAATGCAGTAACAGATATAAAGCTCCTGCATGTAGTAGGTACTCATGAAGTCCAGTTCTCTTCCTCCTCTAGCTACACATCCTATATTTTCACACCTGCATAACTTTGCACAGGTTGGTTCTTTTGCCTAGAATGTCCTTCCTCATTTTCTGCCTAGAAAAATTTCCCTGATCCCCCATGGCCCATTTCAGAAGTCGTGTATTCAAGGAAGACTCCTAGGTTCTACCTCGTACCCTCAGTCACGGATGTTACAGCTTCTCCTTCCATGCTCAGTGGCCATCAGTCCATACTTGAAGCAAGTGCTGATCTAGGAAAGCACGTAGGCACCAGCAGGACCAGCAGGTTAGTCTGCTCATCCTGAGGCATATGGTGCAATGGCTGACAGGGAAGTTGCTGACTGGTGCAATGGACCCAGACTTCTGCAATTCCTGTGTCATTAATCCATCAGTGCCACAAATAGGGATTAGAGACCTACTATGGGCAGGCCCTGTGAAAGATGTACAGATGAATCAGTGGAAAACTCAGCTCAGAAAGAATCCATTGCCTAACAGAGGAAAATACATGGACAGAGAGACTATAAAATTCAGATAGAAAGCCAACCAAGTCGCAAAAGTGACTCAGATAAAGTGCTGTGGAAATTGGGAAGGGAAGTGAAATAAATATGCACACGGCATCCAGTTTGTGCCAGCCACTGTGCAAAGGACATTTACAAAATCATCTGCCCAACCAACCTGAGAGGAAAGCGTTATCATCCCTATTTTAGCAATGATAAATCTGAGACTGAAAATGGATTCGGCAAACCACCCAAGGTTATAAGGCCAGTGGGGACTGGAATTGAGATGTGAGCCCATGCTGACTCCATGCTGTCCCCCTTTATTCCCCAGTTTCCAACTCGCACGTGGTCATGGTAACCTACAAATCTAAAAGACACTACTTCCTTCATATTTGAAAGGACAGCAACATTTCATCCCCAGCCTTTACACAGAGCATGTAACAGCCTGTTATTAATAGGCTGATACCCTACAGTAGGGCCTCCAGGTCAATACTGGCTCATTTTTTCATAGTAAGTGAATGCTCAAGTCAATGGCCAAAACCCCCATTGCCTAACTCTCTGCCTGTATTAAGACAGAGCTGATCACTTTCTCTAAGGCTGAGCACTAGCCCCACCCCATGTATGTAACTGTTACATAGTTAATTGCCTTCCACTTCCAAAGAGCCAGGAATTGGGATACCCCTTTTGCAATGGTTCTTCGGTATTTTATCTTTCTTGATAGCCAGCCAATCCAACAAGGGACCCCTCTCATAATTTGTATTGATTTGCATTTATCCACAGCAAAGCCCATTTGCAGACCATCACTGGAGTTCTTGGTCAACTTCAATGATGAGGGAAACCATCATTTGGAGTTGACACAACTTCAAAGCACCCATGTGAAACTCAAGGATGTTCATCCCACTCACCTTGAGGGCCCCCAAATCAGCCCAATATCAGTGGCTTTAAATAATTTGACCACAAAGGCAATTGGAACTTTTCTCTTGCTCTGCAAGTCTGAGCCACTTGACCCATGGTACCATCTCCAGGGCGGCATCACAGGGATGAACAGCATGGGTCACGAGCTGGCAGGCTGATGCCTCATCTGGCTCACAGAGGGGATGTGTTTGAATCATGCAGCATTTTTAATTAGAAGTAGTTGGCAACATTCAAAATTTTGTGAGATGTCATTCACAAATCAGATTTTCAACTTTCTCTGGAACCTGCAGACTGGACTCCCATGCTCACCTGACAATTGTCAGCTGAGCTGTTTGGTGCCTTCCTCCTGGATACGCAGGTCCCCCCCACTTCAGATTATATTTCACCCACATGCTTTGGTGCTTATGTAATCTGCCTGGTCCCTTTGGACTTTTGAGTGTGTGGCGTATGATTTAAATATAAGAGATTGATGTTCAAGTCTTGATTCCCCTGGCAACCAGCTGCATGGAGTTGGGCAAGACCCTTATGCTCTGATCTTTTTTCCCCTCATTCATAAAAATGAAAACGTGATGCTATTCATTCTTTTCTAATCTGGGCTAGACACTCTGCTAAGGTGTACTAAGGATACAAAAACAAATTAGAGGTAGTACTTATCCCCAGGCTTATTATTTAGGATAACAGTTTAAAATGTTATTATATAGGCTTATTATTTGGGATAACATGTAAAAATATATTTCAAAATCACGTGTCAGCATGCAGCAATGCAGAAAAGTGCAGAGTGCTAGCAGGCCCATAGAGGCGTCATCCATTGCAAAGATGAGGGAGACCAGGAAGACTGTCCAAGGAGTGATGCTGGGCAAGGACCACAAGGTGGAAAGAGTGTGCCCAAGGCCTGTGCAGGGAACAAACCAACATCCATCCTTGACTTAAATCAAGAGAAGAGACAGAGAGTTGAAAAGTCGTGAATGCCTTAATCTAAATACTTTGGTCTATGGACATTGGAGAGCCACTAGAGATTTTGGAGAGGATGTGGGAGGGATATGACCAAAGAAATGTATTAATAAGGCCACTTTGGAAGAAATTGGGCACCCAGGCACTTCCAGCCTGCATGAAACTCTTGGGTTTGGTCCAAGAAGGCTGGGTGAGTGAAGAGCTACAATTCACTCTCCGAATGGAACCTACCAGATATCTGATATCCCTAGCCTCTGACAGATCTGATGGAAACCCCAGGCTGGAAGCCAGCTGGAAGGGTATGTTGGGTGTGTACCGTGGGAAAAGATCATCAAGGGTAGAGAGGCATTTGGATTATAAGAAACTTCAGAGATCCAGGCTGCTACAAGGGAGATTGTCTCACCTGTGCTGGATGGTCCAAACCACCGACAAACACTGAAATGCCAGCTGTCATTCACCTCAGAGAAGACCATGCATGGAATTTCTAGCATCCATCTTGGTTTTTGTTTTACTTTTCAGAGGTATAGGTGATACAGTGGTGAACAAGAGAAAAGCAATGGGTCTTACATGGCAAACATGAGAGAAAAGCAATGGGGCTTACGTGGCAGACACTTAACAAGTAAACAAATCAGTAAGAAAAACAAGTCAAGCAAGTGAAGCAAGACATGAAGAAAATAAAATAATACAACAGAGAATGGCCAAGGAAGACTTTTGATATGGTGCTGAAAGAGAGCCTTTTTAAGGTAGGGTCATATGAATTAAAATCTGAAAGATGAGGAAAAATCAGCTCTGGAAAGACCTGAGGAAAAATATTGCAGATCTCACAATCTACCATGACCTGGTCCAAGAGCACTGAGGGAGGAAACTGAGCCCAGAACAGTGGAGCTGCTGTTTTTATTGCTGTGACTTTCAGCAAAATAAGATGCAGAAGAGTGCCTTTGGGAAAGATCTCAGAGCCATGAGCCCAATAACTGAATAGAAAGAGATCTTCTTTTCTGATTCTCCAAGCTATTAATGGACACTTCTATGCTCTGTTTGAATTATGAAGGAATGCCAAGACAAAGCACACTCAAGCAACACTTTTTTTGTAAACCCCTCTGTCCGTCTTCCCATCTCCCCATCCAGCATCATGTTTATATCGAGGTCATCCAGGCATGAAGTGAATAGAGAGCCTGGCCAAACTCAGGTCACATCTTAAGGATAAGGATAGGCCTGCCTCCATTTCACTGATTGAGGATAAAACAGATAGGAATGAGCCAGGATGGGAAATCAGTCCATGGATATCAGGTAAATGACTCATACACATCACCTTCACCTCCCTTGCACATGGCAGACATTATTAATAGATCATGACTCTCTTTCCTGCTGAGACCAAATGTGACTGCAGAATCCTTCCCAATTCATGGTTCCAAGTACCACAATAAATCGACCAAATTTGGAACAAGAGATGAAATCTATTTGTCAACCCAGAACTTCAACTATTCACTGAAGCAAAACAAGATATTTTGATGCAGCTACATGGAAATGGAAAAGCTAATTTACCAAGTAATATATGCAGAGATATCTTTGTTCCCCATCCCAACACACACACACACACACACACACACAGCTCTCATTACTGATTTATTAGCTTGAATAAAAAATGGTCCCATGACAAAGTAGCTGTGTGGAGTATTTACCATTCTGACACCTCTAGGGAGGGGCAGTCACTAAGCCTCACTGAGTCCCCATATCATTGAGTCTTACCATCTCTGCTGCTGGTGAGGAGGACATAGTTGCCCAGTCAAAAGGCTACATCCAGGAATTCAGGCTCTGGAGCCAGAGACCCAGGTTTGTATTGGCTCTGCCATTTAATAGTTGTGTGACTGTTATTCAACCTCACTGGGCCTCAGTTTTCTCATCTGTAAAATGGATATAACAAGTATGGCTACCTCATATATCTGTTGAAAGGATTAAATAAGTTAATACGTGTAAGGTGTTGAAATCCATGCCCAGTATGTACCGAGGGCTTAATAAATGTGAGAGTATTTAGACAGATTAAGACAAAGCAAAATTCAGAGGCAGCTGAGACTCAGAAAAGCAGGCAGGAAGTTTGTTTGTCTTCAAGCAGTGAGTGGTCCTGTCGCCTGAGAGGATAACCAAGAAGAGGAAGGCAGGGTCCAGACCCAGGAGGCATGGGCTCCCCTGGAGCGTGGACTGGACGTGGGCTCTAGGGCTGGGAAGAACCGGGTGGTGAGCTCAGCTCAGCAGCTTCTCAGCTGAGTGACCAGGAGCAAATCACTTGCCATCTAAGAGGTTTAGTGTCCCCATTTGTGACGTGGGTACAGTTAGTAAAGCCTGACTCACAGCTTTGATGTGAGTATCAAACATGGGCATTGTGCCCAGCTCAGAGAGCGTGCTCAGGAAATGTGAGTTACTGCCCAAAAATGGGGGTTCTCAGGGCCAGGGATGAAGGGGCAAATGGAGAGGGAGAAGATGAGGAGAGGGGGGACGTGTTCTAGTGCCTTGATGGGGACTCTAGGTGGAGACTAGGAGCCAGGAAGTTGGAGATTAAAGTCAATTGCTGCAGAGGCCCCAACATGAGAGTTTGCAAAGTCAGAGCCAGGCCTGGAGCCAGGGCCATATGCTGCAAGTCGTAATTCCCACTTTGAAGATAAGGGGATTGACAAGGGATTGGCCCAAGGATCATGCAGCTGGAAAGTGGTAGATTGGGACTATTGGTTGTGCCACCATTTTACCATGGTGGATCCTTTAAGTAGGATCCTTAACCTCTCATGGCCAAGGTCTAAGAGGGTCTTAGGAGAGGGGAAAGGCCCTGGATGTGCAGGGCCTGGAGAGAGGAAGAAGGAGGCACTGGGCCAGCAGGGCCTTACAGCTCAGATCTGCTCAGCCAAAAGAAAGCCAAGAACCTGGATTCTCTAGAGCTGTGGTTTTCAACCTGTTTTCTCAGCATCTGAGGGAAGGTCAGGAGAGTCGAGCCCTGCACATTAGCCAGAGTTGCTTCAGTTTTACTTGTTTTATAAATTGGGATTACATGGTGTTTTGTTTAAAGGTAAAGTTACGCTGCTTTTTACAAAGGGTTTCCAAACCACTCGTTTGAAGCCTCGAAGTCTTGACTTTTAGAATCATAGTCTCTTGGGAATTAAAAAGTAATTCAACTGCCATCTTCCTTGGCAGTTGAACTGAAGAGAGGGACACACAGGGATTGAGATAACACGCAGGAATCTGATCCATCATGCCCTTCTCTGAGACTGAGAGTGGAGAAGCTCACAATAGCTGCTAGGAACTCTCGCTACAGGCTTCATGCATCCTGCAAGACTAAACTTCCAGAATCTTAGCATCCCGTAGAGTAATGATTTGAGTCTGTGTCCTCCACTAGACATGAGCTTCTCTAAGCAGAGGCCTGGTAAAAATGGTGACAGAACCAATCGTCCCAATCTACCACTTCCCAGCTGTATGATCCTTGGGTGAATCCCTTGTCAATCCCCTTATCTTCAAAGTGGGAATTACGATGCCTGTCTCATGGGGATTATAGTAAGGATTATATAAGTGTAAGACTCCCAGCGCAGTGCCCAGCCCAAAGCAAGCAAGCAATGGATGGGAAATCCTTTCCCTTTTCCTCCTCCAGGACAGCAAGCAAGACTTACTGGACTTGTTTCTTTAACTAGTTCCTAGCACCGAGTGAGGGCTTCATAAATGATTGGTGAGTGAGTGAGTGCGTAAAGCTTGGCATCGTGTTTGCTACCTTTGCACCAACTACTCAGAGCCCCTTGACTCACCTTTCTCCTCCCCTGCTTCTCACGGTGCATCATTTCTTTTGGGAACATGAGGTGCAGTCTCGATAACTGATCTGTGACTCACTGTGCAGAATGAATAGAATGCTGTTCTATCGCGGGCGGTTTTGAGTGGTGCAGCTGCAAGTTGAGGTGGAAGTACAGGGTTTAAAAAGAAACCACGGAGGTGTCTTTTCATGGAGCTCTCTGTTTTCTCACATTTAATTAATACAGAAGTCAAAGAGTTTGGGAACCATTTGTCATCACTGGGTAAAGTGGCCTGGGAACTTTCACTGGAGCTGATAGAGCCTGGGGAAAATGAGTCATAGAAGGAATGTCAGCGATTGTCCTCACGACAGTGATGTGTGACTTGCAGAGTGCATAAAATGTCATTGCCACTTAATCACATACGTGCAGTATATAGGGTCTACCCCATCATGGTCCAAAAATAAATATGTAAGGTAGTACATACATACTTGCTGACATTTATTACAGGATTATATTAGATGAGACACTGTGATAAGTCATTTGTAAGTAGCATATCATTTACTCCTGGCAATGGCCTCATGACGTAAGTACTACTTTGTACTTATCATATAAGCAATTCTACTTGCGGACTTGCAATGCCTAAGTGAAGACTTGGAGTCATGATAGCCCACCGGTAAAGAGTGTGGGCTCTGGAGTCAGAGGAGCTGGAGTTGCTTCCCTGCTCTGCCAAGTCCTAGCCCTTGACATTGAGCAATGGCATAAGCCTCTCAGAGTCTCCATTCTCTTGTGTGCAAAATGGAGATGATAATGTCATCCCCTCCTTATCAGATTACGAAGACTCATTGAGATAATCCAAACAAAAGCTTAGACTAATGTCCGGCACGTGGTACATGCACAATGACTATTAACTATTGTTATTAAGTAACTTATCCAGGACCACACAGCTAGTAATTAGTGGGAATCAAACCCCAGGCTTCCTGAGCTTGAAGCCACACTTTCCCTGCTAGGTCATTGCCTCTTCTTTTTCTCCCCACAGCCTCATGTGATCCTCATTCTGTCAAGTGAGAAATTTGATATGCAGTGTGCGTGGGTGTGTCGGGGGCAGTTAAGAACCTGCTCAGGGCCACTGAGTTGGTATTTGACAGGGCCCACAAAGAACCTAGAATTGCTTGCTTTTGGTGACACCAACCCGCCTTCCCAATCCTGAGGCAAATCCACATTATATGTCCAGAAAAACCAAGTTTCAGAAAGGTTCAGCCACTTGCTGGTGATGCACACATTCCAGTCATTCTCGTTCTTTCTCAAGTGTTCTCTCCTGTGCAGTAGACACTACTGCCTCTCAGAGAGGTTGAGTGGTCAGAAGACAGCAGAGAAGAGGAGACAGACAAAGGGGCAGACACAGAAACAGAGACAGGCAGGAAGAAAAAGTAAAGAGAAAAAGAAAGTCAGAGTCCTAGAAGCTAAGAACATCTTTTCATCTTTCTTCTTTCTTCCAAGAGGTCCTTAAAATGATGAAAAGTTGGTGACTTTTTAAAAGAGGCGGGTGAAAAAGAATACAGATCTTTGGCAAGTCTGAATAACTCAGGAGCATCTCTGAAACTGTTGAAAACTGAGAGGAAAATCATGGCTCTGACAAGCTTCAAATTGTTCAGTCAAATATTCACGCTTTCCGCCCCGCTTCCCGCTCCTGATCTGTAGGAAAAGTTCATGCTGCCATGAGGACTATCCAGGTGCCCCTGCACAGTGGGAGATCTGAGAATCAACTAATTAAGCATTCCAAAAGTAGAAACAAGCATTTTGCAAGTACATATTCCCATCACTTCTTGGAGTTACCACGATCTCACCTGTACTTGTTGAATATCAAAAGTGTCCTAAACAGGAAAGCCAGGGGATTTCTAAGCTTTTGTTGCACTGATGCAGAGCCCACCAGAGGGGAGAGGAGAAGCAGTGATCTGGGTAATGCAGGTCATTTAAGCACTGCAGAGGAAAATGAAACCTAGGGGTGCTTGAATTGTATCTCATCTGAAGGTGCCAGTGTTCTTCCACCCAGGACAATGATTTGTCTTCAGCTGGTCCTGACACGATGCTAGGCAAAAGGTCTCACTCATTTTTGCAGGCAGACATATGTTCCCACCCGTTTATCTGTGTGTATGCTTGTCCCTCAACCTGATCTGCTCTTCCTGCTCTTCCTGCTCAGCCCCATCTCCAATCCTGGCTTTTACTATCAGGGCTCAGTTCAGATACCCTTCCTCCAACAAGATTCTCTATTCCACAGGCTACAATCAATCCCCCCTTCTCTGAACATGCATAGCGTCTTCAAGTTTCTTGTGACTCTTGTAACTTTATTTTCCATGAGACTTCATAAGGACAAAAAACACTCATTGACAGTCCACACCAATTCAACATATGTGCGCTTACCGTGCCCAGGGACCCCTTCTAACTGACTCAGTCCTTCCACTGCCCCCAGCTCAGGGAACAAAGGCAACTGTTCTTTACAAGAAGTGACCACTGACTGGCCCAGGGCAAGTACCTAGTCCAAGAATGAGTTCTTCATTGGCTATCTGGAGAATCATTCATTAGTTCAAAAAAATGTTACTTAAGTGGTGATTATATGCCAGGCATTGTTCTAGACACTGGAAAGATGGGTGAAAAAAAAACAAGGTCTCTGTCCTCATGGAGTTTACAATTTGGGGTAGATAACAATAAATTTTAAAATAATAATAAATAAATACATAATACGTCAGGTTAGTAATAAGTGCTTTGGAGAAAGAGAAAGCAGGGCAAGGGGATTTGAAGGACCCTGAGAGAGGGAAGGAGTATCTTTATATATAACTGGCTGAAGGAAGTCTTATTAAACAATATTTGAGCAGAAACCTAAAGGTGAAGGAAAGAGTAGATGATGAATTTTGTGTGTCAACCTGACTGGGCCATGGGGCGCCCAGATAGTTGGTCAAGTTTTATTCTGGTTATTTCTATGAGGGTGTCCTTGGATGAGTTTAACATTTAAATTATTAGATTGAGTAAAGCAGATTGCTCTCCCTCATGTGGGTGGGCCTCATCCAATCAGTTGAAGGCCTGAATAGAACAGAAGGCTGATCCTTCCTCCAGTAAGGAGAACTCCTCCTGTCTGGCCGCCTTCAAGCTAGAACATCATTTTTTTCCCTGCCTTCAGACTTGAACTGAAACCTCAGCTTTTCCTGGGTCATGAACATGTAAACCCCCTATACCATTGGCTCTCCTGGGTCTACAGCTTGCCAACTGCAAACCTTGGGACTCATCAGGCTCCATAACCACGGGAGCCAATTCCTTGTAATACATCTCTTTCTATACATATAAACATCCTATTGGTTCTGTTTTCAGAATCCCGACTACAACAGTGAGCCATGTGGATAATAGGAGAAGGAGAGGTGCAGGCAGTGGGAACAGCGAGCAAAGGCCTCGAGAGAGGAGTGTGGCTAGTGTGGCAGAGAAACCGTGAAAGCAGGGGAAGTGGGATGGAGAGCTGCAAGGCCTGAGGTCAGAGAGGCACTGGGTCCAACCTGTAGGGCCCTGAAGGCCGTGGAAAGGCTTTGGGTTTCACACTGCATAAGATGGGGATTCGCTGGAGGCTTTTGAGCAGAGGAGTGACATGGTCTGATATAGTTTTAAAGGATGACTCTGGCTGAAATGAAAACAAGAGATCTGTTAAGCAGATATTACAGTGATCCAGGAGAGAGGTGATGGTGGTTAAGCGAGAGTGGTGGTAGAGGTGGTAGGAGTTGTTCATTTCTAGACATAGTTTGAAGCCAAGAGTACCTACAGGTGGTTTGGAAATGGATTGGTATAAGGGATGACTCCAAGTGCTTGAGCCTGGGTATCTGGGAGAATGAAGCTGCAATTTCCTGATGTGGGATAGGCTGCAAGAAGAGTGGGCTTGGGATGGGAACAGGAGTTTGGTTTGAGATGCCATTGGGCATCCAAGTACAGATGTCAAATAGGCCATTGGCTGTAGGAGCCTGGGGATGCAGGAGGAGGTCCAGGCTTTGGTGTGAATTTGGGTATCATCTGTATCATGAAGCTAGAGGAGCTCACCAAAGGAGAGTGTGAGAAAGAGAGCAGAAGAGGGGCCAGGAATGAGCCCCGAGGCCTTCCAACTTTTGGATCCGTGTTTTTCAAAGTGAGGGTTTCTACTCATTAGTGGATCATGAAATCAATTTGGAGGATAATGAGCCGTACGTTTTCTAATACGATAAAAAAAAGAATGGAAAATATCAGAGTACTTTGTATATAGTGTGGTTTGATGAAATATTTCTCAGTTATATATGTTTCTAAAACAAACATATATGCTTATATATGTGTGTGTGTATATTTATATATCTGTGTGTTTTTGTAAGTAGTACATATAAATTTATATCTTTACCTCATAATGTGTGTGTATATATATGTGTGTGTGTACCTACTCATGATGTAAAATATACTTTTTACAATAATGAATTTTTTTTTTTCCAAATATGAAAGTCACTGTTTTCAAAGCCCAACGAGTTATCTGAGCACCTGAGTCCTGCCCAACTGGCGAAGGGGCAATGGCTAAGCTACTTCCACTGGCCCCTCTGGGTACGGATGGGGAGAGTGGAAAGAGCTGGCCAGTCAGCATGAGGGGAGACTGGGGTAGGTGGGCAGAGAGCATGGAAGTCTACATGAAAAAGAAACAGATGCAAAGCCTGAATGCTTTCTCTCTGAAGCCACCTTTCTTTCCACCAGCCTGTGGCTCCATTTCAGGTCCACACATGGGTTTATTCACAAAGACTTAGTTTTGGTATCTTCCTTGCAACAAGCAAGCTCACCCCAGTAAAGAGGTAACCGCAGCAACTCACTTTGTTTCTTGAGCTTTGCACTTCTATATCAGTAAGACGATGCTAATACTATCTTCCTGAGGCTGTTATGAGGACTGAAAAGTAACAAGCAGTAAATGCTTCACGGAAGTGGTGCTTTATGGAAGAGGTGTACCCTGCAGTGCTCCTTCAATGCTGCTCCGTGCCCGGGCATCCACCCCATTGGTGGCACATTCCAGGCGCTGGGGAAGCCAAGGCCTCCTCCCCATCCAGAGGAGGAGCCCGGAAGTGCCCTGCACAGGCGCACACAGTGAAGCCTCTTGTAACAAGGTGGGACATTAAAGGAAAGGCAGAAAGGCACCATAAAAACAACTGGACTGAAGCTAGATTGTCTTCCCTGCGTGGCTCGTCTTCCTGATTGTCTGAGCTCCCTCCTTGGCAGCTCGCAGGGAAGATGGGCACAGGGTTGCCCTTACAGGGGCCAGAACAGAGCAGAGGAGAAAAGAAATACAGACAGGGTGGATTAAGTGACTCTGAACTAGGTCTTGAAGGAACAGGATCGAGTCATCTTCCCACTCACTTTTTCCTACAAAACAGTGATGCATTATTGAGGACAGGAGGAACCCAAATGGGGCCCAGATTGGAGGAAAGGGGTCAAGCAACAGGCTTCCACACCTTCCTCTTGTCCAGACCTGCAGCTAGAGATGACTGAGGAGCTTCCGAAACTCACACGTGGTTCTGCCGTATTACCAGGTTGGCAGACTTTGGAGCCACACCTCCTGATTTCCCATCTTTGATTTTTATGTGACGCTGCTTCAGGTAGTTGTAACACCATCATTTTAAGGAGGAGCTTCCATGAATGTGTATGTTCACCTGGGGTGGGGTGGGGGGGTCCTGAGGGCTACTGTCCTCTCTGCAGAGTGGTCTGTACATGGAGGGTGCTCAGAACCTCCCAGAGGCCACCTGACCCCACGCCCCAAGCTCACCACCATCCCAGTGCTGGATTCCCACCAAGAGTCCTTTCCCTAGTCAGAGACAGCATGCAAGCTGCCACTGCTGCCCAAGTCCAATGCAGCCAGATTGAGGCCAGGGCCTGAACTGCTACCCCTGCTGCTTTAGCACTGTGGCTGCTTCTGAGGGCAGGTGGCCTTGCCTGGTGCCCAGTGAAGTGTGTGCCTTCCCACACTATGGGAACTTGACAAACCAGGTTCCAACTCAAAGCTTACATCTAGGATGAATTCTTTTATTTGTAATTAGTTATATATGCTTTAGTGTCCAAGCTCTAAAACTCAGCCAACTGGGTTTCAGAAGGCAAGCCCTGATAGGACACTTGTTATGGTGCTCGATCAAGACCAAGTGGTTATCAGCTGCCCCAAGCCTCACACACTCTTCAGTCTGGATCCATCCTCTTTATTGTGGATAAATACTGTATATTTTAACTTGATCATAGTGAAAGAAACTACGGCTTGTATAATCAGATCATACCCCAAATATCAAAGGACTAGGCCAAATCTTGCCTTCATCATCCCAGTCATACAAATTTTTCTCTCTTCTAAAGTATTAGTGGTTCACTTCTAAGTACTGACTTACTACCTCGTGGTTATGTGTCTATTCTTTATGTACGTGGTAGCCATCCCCATTCCTGGGGCTTTCATAGTACTTACACCCACCTCTGTGATTCCATTGATGACACTCTGTTTTATGTTTTATATATGTATGTCATTTCCCAAAATAACTCCAAGCATTTAGAGGGCAGGATCTAGAAGCTACTCTTTGCACCTAGCAAAGAGTAGATCTAATAAATATTTGTTGGCTGAATGAATTTATCTGTTCAGTCCAGAAGCATTTATTGAGCATGTACTATATACAAGTCACCATAATAGGTGCTGAGGACACTAATAACCTACTTTTAAGTATCTCACACTTCAATAAGGGAGAGAAACATTGAACAAAGAAACAGTGTTGAGTGTGAGAAGTGTGTTCAACATACAGAGTTAGCCCAATTTAAAGGAAGGATTAATTTTTTTTATGAAAGAATGGAGAAGCTTCTGGGAGGCGGGGATACCTGAGCCGGGCTTTAAAGAATAAATAGGAGTTCAACAGGTGCACAGTGGATAGGGCTGGGTGAAAGAGGGAAGCATGATTAGACAAAGTAATAACGTTAACAATCAGGGAATGAATTGCCCCAGTTGCAGCAGGCGTATCGTCAGGTCAGCAATGTTTCTACAATGCTGTGAGCTTGGTGCCAAGCCGTCAGTACATTCTCAGGGAGTGCTGGCTGGTGACGGCGAAAATTGCTTAAACCTCCTGCACAATTACAAAGCAAACATGCCTTGGGAGCTGTCAGCGGTAAAATAAGGCAATTTTGGAAGATCGTGGGTATGAGGACAATTGATGTTCATCTTGTATTTTTTCTTTTTAATTTTTCTTCCTAAGGATGGTAGAATCTAATTTAACATGTTAAGCAATCTGTTCAAATGAGCCAGACTGCCTTCCAGGGCCGAGGGGAACTCCAGAGGCGACATTACAGAGGAATGTAAGTGTAGAGCAATCCAGTTGATCAAAAATGAATTAGCCAGAGAGTGCCATGAGTTATGGGATCAGAAAAGATGCTTCAGGGGAAGATGAGGTAATTAAGGGTTTAGTCATGTAAATGGCAGCCAGGGACCATGTAAGCTAATGTTTCAGTCCCATTGTCCAAACATATCCAGGCATTCATGGGGGCCCACTTGCTGTGTGCAAGGCCGTCCCTGTGAGGGCCGTTGAGATGCATGACGTGAGGCCTGTACCTTTAAAGTGCTCATGATCAAAAGAAACAAGTATGACTGTCAAGAAAGCAAGTATTTTTTGAGTACCCACTCTATGGCAGCCATTGTAGTGTATCCAGACCCAATAACATAACTCACCTTCCTTTCAACACTGGGATGTATCGTAAGCCCCATTTTACAGATGAGGAAACTGATAGACGGATACGAAGAAGTGCCAGGTGAGCACAGAGACAGGAGTTACAAACACCACAAGGGGCAGTCTGGAAGTATTCACAGAGGAAGTCATATGTCGTTCACTCAGCCATTCATTTAAAGGGCATTTAACGAGCTGTGAGCAAGCACGGTGGTAGATGCTGGGGATACATTCATGAACAGTGAAAGACATGGCCACTGCTATCATGGTCCTCACAGTCAAGACAGGGCATGGATTTAATCAGTAAATGTGTAACTGTAAATTAAAATAAGTGTTCTGAAGGAAAGAGGCATGATTTTCTGAGAGCATATGACAAAGGACCTGGTCACCAAAGGGGGTATGGGGGTGGGGTATGGGAGCAGCAAAGATCCCCTGAGGAAGGGATGCTTGAGCTGGGGAAGGGGGGAGATGTGCTTCATAGGGCATGTGGGTGGCAGCATTAAGAGCTGTAGTACAGACCAAAAAAGCCCTACAGGAGAGAGCACAGCACAGTCAAGGAGCTGAAAGTGGGCTAGAGCCCAGAAAGCCAGGGTAAGACAGGAATGGGGTGGAGGACAGGTGCTTCCGGGCACTTCCCAACAGGGAAGGTTTGGTTCTTGTCCTAAGAGAAGTGGGTTATAGTCAGAGTGACATGAACCCAAGGACATTGTGAAAAGACAACCCTGGCTGCCTTACCGTGTGTAGAATGGCCTGGAAGGGAGGCAGCGTGGATGCAGAAAGGCCGAGGACGGAGGCTCCTGCGGTATCCAGGCAACCTGCAATGGAAGCATGGCTCAGGGCAAGGGACACAGACGCAAATAGAGCGAATCCGGAGCTGCCTGGGAATGAAGTGGCCTGTTTGGTGATGGATTGGAGGAAAATGCGACCGAGCAGGAAGAAATATCAGGGCACGTCAGGACAAGTGCCCAAGCGAGGACGAGGTTTCTAACTAGTGCCCGCTTCTCTGAGATGGGGAACAGGGCAGGAGTGCTGCATCCTAGAAAATGGGTGGGAGAGTCAAGCAAGGACACTGTATTTCAGAATTCCAAAGTGAAGAAGACTTCCCTGAGGCCCCACTTCAAGGGGCCAGTATTGTTCCCGGAGAAAAGCTGCTGAGCCTCCACTTCAGGTGTGCCCTAGACATAGAAAAACAAGTTCCCCTTTATTTATGTACCCATCCTGTGCCTACTTGTACACTAACAGACTTCCTGGAAAGTTGCTGCTTATTGGAATGAAGCTTTGGAAGTGCAGGTTCTTGAACTGCCCCCAAGCACCTGCCATGTCCTCTTCTCAGTGTATAACTGACCACAACCAAAAGTACACTTGTGAAAGCAAAGGAGGGGACTGCTTGCCAGAGAACTGTAAGGTTTGCAGTCTCCCCAGCACAGCCTCACCACCCTGCAAGCTGAGGCAGAGTGCCCAGTGACAGTGTTGGATGTCCACACGAGTCTAAATACAGAATGAGGGCATAGGAAGAGACCGCCTTCTCTTAGCAGTTTCTATTATACATGGGAAGTTCTAGATGGATCATTGCCTTTGGCACTGCTCCATCGAATACTGAAGCTGACTGGAAGTCAGGAGACCTGGGTTCCCAGCCACTCACTCATTGGGGGCCCTTAAATCAATCTGTTGGCCTTATGCTCCCCATCTGACAATGAGGTGGGATGACTCACTCCTTCCAGAGTGAGGGTTTCCCACCCACTTCGTGTGACAGGAGGCACACTTTTGTCACACGTAGCAGAAACATAAGCTATATTGGGGGTTACCCACGTATGTGTTTCTCATCCCTCTGCCTGCTGTACCAGGATAATGAAACACCTTCTTGGTGGAGGATGAAAAAGGAGACAAGTGTAGGGACAGGAGATTCTGAAGCAAAGAAAAGCCTCGAGAAAGACTAAGCAAGTCTTCAAGATTGACTCCCACAAAGGCCCCAGTGTAGTAAGTACTGTTACTGGAGTCCATGGAATGGCTGAAGAAGCCAAGCTCCATGATGGGGAGTGGATGGGGGCAGAGGGAAGCAGGACAAGCATCAGTTGTTTTTTCTGATCATAATAATCCTCTAGGCTCTCTATCAACATTCTGTAAAGTTCCGAGAAATACTGAGATGCAGGGCAGAAAGAATTCCTCATAATTCCACTACCCAAAGGTAACCTCTCTTCTTCCAGCCTTTTTTTAAGTAGATTAGTTATGTTGTTGAGATCATACTGTATACACCCTTTGCATTCTATTTTTGTCAAGTAACATGGTATCTGGCTCGCACTTGTTCACGAGAGCCAAAGCTCATCTCTTTCCAACTCTGAATTCAGTGACATCACATTGGTAGTTTGAAATCAGCCACAGTGGGAATATTTACACCACAGAAATTGGCAGACACTACAAAGCAGGGCTGTTTTGTTTTTATTTTTTCAGACAGCCTGTGGTTAAACATTTACTAGCAAGCACATCACTGATTATATCATGAACATTTCTTGGGTCTTAAAAAATTGAAAATGTTAACGGATACATGATAATCTATTAATGATAAACATGGTAATCTTATTTCCAGACATTAGATCCAATTTTTCACTACTATAAATAATATTAATATACTAATACGAACATCTTAGGGCATAAATATTTTATATTTCTTGCTGTTTCCTTAGCATAGGTCCCTAGGTAGGGAAATATTGGGTCAAAGGATAGAAACAGGTTTCAGGGGGAATTCCCTGGCAATCCAGTGGTTAGGACTCTGTGCTTTCACTGCCGAGGGCATGGGTTCAATCCCTGGTCAGGGAACTAAGATCCCATAAAATGTGTGGCACGGCCAAAAAAAAAAAAAAAAGAAACAGGTCTTAAGTTCTTGAAATCTATTGGCAAATTGCTTTTCCTGAAAAGTTAGATCAATTATATCCCACCAAAAAAAGTGTGTGAAAATGCCCACTTAATTCACTAGCATTAAACATGATATTAACACAGAAAATGACAATTCAATGGAGCAAAACACCCAGCCAGAACAAATACTGATACATAAGGACTACATAAAAATGAAGTTTCCTTTAGTGCCACAAATAAAATTGAGATCAACAACAAACTAATCTAAAAATGTGATAACTTTGGCATATGGTGGGTTATTATCTTTAATGTAGAAAGAGTTTATGCAAAGCAATAAAAAAAAAAGAGGTTATAACAAATAAAAGAGCTAAGAACTTGCACATACTACGGTTCTAATGCATCTTCACATCTGACTTTGAAGACTTTACAGTTTTCAAGTCAGAACAGGAGCAGATTTAGCCTTGGGGTGACAGGGCTTCCCAGCCGAGTCTCTAAAATGTCTGGTTATGTGAGGAGAGCGCATGAATGGGACTGGAGTTTACTAGCATTTGTTATAGTGTGAATAAAACCAAATTCCCCCTTCTACTGAAAAAGCCACACTAAAAACAACACAAGGATCGTGATATAAATAGGCCATGTAGTTTACCACTCAAAAAAGAGAGAAAAAGAGAAATTCAGAGGATGCGACAACAATCTGAGGACAATTCCAGCAGAACAGATGGCTCTTCCTTGGTGAAACGGAAGCTCTGTTGATGTTGCCCACCTCCGAGGTTCCTGGAGTGGAGTTCATGGTTCCTTGAAGATTTTAGCTGTTTCTACAAAGTTCTGGCTCAGAGGCTGTGGAAAACTGAAGGAAAGTGGAGGATGGGGGGAAGCACCCAAGGCAATCATTGTTTCTGGATGCCAAACTGCTGTCAAGAGTCTGGTCTGTGTATAAGTTCGAGAAAACTAGTCTACCGGCAAGCAGATATCAGACCCAGAGAGAAACACATTCTGGTTTGTGATATTTACATTATGTAAATTGCATAATACCATGTATGTAAGCCTGTACTCATTCACCAAGCATGTGTGGAGTATCCTTCAGCATCAATCTAGCTGTGTGGGGAATAAGACAGGAAGGCCATGATCTCTGTTCTCAAGGAGCTCCGCATCTTTCCGTGAAAATTGTCTGGAAATACAACCAGAAGTAAAATAAGAGGCTAACTTCTGCCAAGCAGGCACAGAGCTGTTGGAGTTCAGAGTCAGGGAAGAGAAGAGCAACACAGCATGTTGTAGCAATCCCAGAAAGTTCCATGAAATAAATGGAGATGAGCTGGGCTTTGAACTAAGGATAAGGCCAAAGGAGGCTACTACCTGTCAGTATTAGGTACCAGCACCATCTTTATTTCCAGACCAAGAGCAGCACATATCTTATTTCCCCAAATAAACTAAACAGCGTCCTGAACATACTAAACTGTTTGGCAAGAATACAAAGTCCCCAGTCAATGCAAGGGCTGACCCAGCCTGGTCTCTCCTCTAGAATATCAAAAATGGAAAAAAAGAAAAAAGATATGTTTTTGGCTCTAGCCTACCAAGCATTAATGAGCAATCAGCTTTTATTTCCCCCTATTTTTTTTATTGTGGTAATATATACATAAGATGAAATTTACCATTTTAACCATTTTTAAGTGTACAGTTCAGCAGCATTAAGTGCATTCACATTGTTATGCAACCATCACCACTATCCATCTCCAGAACATTTTCAACATCCCAAACTGAAACTTTGTAACCATTAAACAATAACTCTCACTCCCCTGGTAACCACCATTCTACTGCCTGTCTCTATGAATTTTACTATTTATTCTAGGTACCTCATATAAGTAGAAGCGTTCCTTTTTTTTTTTTTTATGGTAACTATCAGTCAAGGTCCCAGCAAGAAACAGATGACACACTCAAATTGGATAATTGATGAACCTAAGAAAAGATTTGGACAGGACTTAAGGCAACTACAAGGGAGGATATAAACCACGTGAATGGTAACATCAGGGAGTTGTTATCACCCCCAGACCCAAAGGGACAGTTACCAGAACCAGAAAAGGTGGCTGTTTGGCCCCTGACAGGAGCTGTGGTCTTTAATGGAGGGCTCTGCAGTGACCCAACAGGAGGGGAGCCAGGGGAGTTGATACCCTGACCTCTACTCTCCTCCCGCCCTTTGACCTCCTGCCATTGCCTCCCATTGGCTAAACCCAGTAAAATACCAGAGTCAAGAAAGCCCACGGATGTAGAGCTGTCGCTCTATGAGTACAGGCAGGGTAGAGGAGAGTGGAAACGGGATCTGGGGGTCGAATGAAATATATCAGCATGGTGACCTCCTTTGACGTACACTGGGCATGTGATTAATGTGACTGAGCCAGAGGCTGAATATGCAGTAAATTAAGAGGAAGATGATGTGGAAAGAAGGAAGAAGCAAAAGCTGTAGTTTAGAATTTTTCAGACAATGGGAATAAGCATCTCATCTGTCAAAACAAAATAAACATCTAAGAGCAGGTGAATAAATGGGTCTAGTATTTGGGCCATGAGTGTGAAGCCCATACAGCAACTATTGCGTTATCACAGACTGTCAGAGGTGAGAGATTCCTAAGCTTGTCCACTTGGATCATTTCATGTATGAAAACTCTGAGATGCAGAAGGGGGTGGTCTCTACATCCTGTGCCTCTTCAAAAACTCCCACTTACTTGAAGATGTTTAAATCAGTGGTTCTCCTTAAGCTCCTGTTAGCCCTTAGTCAGCCTAAGTGTGACTTGGAACTCATCCATCACTTTGATCAGCAACAAGCCCAGTATCTAGAGGGTGGCTTTACTCTCCCGACCTTCGATCTCCACATGTGTGGCAGGGTATTTTTCAACTCTGAAGCTCCAGATGAATATAAATGATGTTAAACTCATCATTCAATGTGAAGAAAACATGGGGAATCCCTGGCAGATGATAGTATAAACTAGACAATATAACAAGTCCAATTAGCTTTGGAAGGGTATGAGGGAAGGCAGAAAAGATCATTTTGTAAAGTCTAAAATAGTCCATTAGTTTCTTTGCACTGGACACTGAACTAAGTGTTATAGAGTACAAGGAAGTATGAGAGGTAGCCCCTCCACGAGGCAGGAGCTTCCAGTTGGAGAAATGATCACAGGGATGAGCAGGAAACTCACATAGCAACAGGAAGGGAAGGTGAGTGTCCTGTGAATGTCAGAGCCCAAGGGACCATAGGAGAGAAGCCTCTGAGCTATGGGCTCTCGGTGTTCATGGAAGGCTTCTTGGAGAAGGAGGGAGTTGAACCAGATCCTGAGGGGAGGACAGGATTTGGAGAAGACCAAGAGGGCATTCCAGGTTGTCAGTGAGTGTTGGAACCAAACATACACTTACGCCTTTATTCACGGAGTCAAAGTGTATTGTGTCTGTGTTGGCTACACTGGGCTCTCAATGCTTCTGCCCAGGAGCAGTCAGTTGGATTTTCCTTCCCCCCACAAAGCATCAGGCTGAAGTGGAAAAGCCCCTGCAACACTCCAGCCACCTGGTTTACACAGAGGCTGGAACCAGCACTCAGGTGGCCCATCTTGTTCCAGCACTCACTCCACCCCCAAACTCCTTGGGCAATTCCAGAAAGCTCCACGGAGCATCCAGGTGCCTTCCCTTCTCTGGGCCTCAGTTTTCTCACGGATAAAATAACACACTTGGGCTAGATGATCTCGAAGTTTCCTTCCATCTCTCTAAGTTTGTGATTTTTGCTTTGGAAGACTAATTTTTTTGTGTGTTTTTTTGTTGTTGTTATCTATTTTATATAGAGTAGTGTGTGTATGTTAATCCCAAACTCCTAATTTATCCCTCCCTGCCATTCCTCTTTGGTAACCATAAATTTGTTTTCTATGTCTATGGGTCTATTTCTGTTTTATAAGTAAGTTCATTTGTATCTTCTTTTTTTTCTTTAGGTTTCCACATATAAGTGACATCATATATTTGTCTTTCTCTGTCTGGCTTACTTCACTTAGTATGATAATCTCTAGGTCCATCCATGTTGCTGCCAATGGCATTATTTCATTCTTTTTATGGCTGAGTAATATTCCACTGTATATATACACCACATCCTTTTTATCCATTCTTCTGTTGATGGACATTCAGGCTGCTTCCATGTCTTGACTATTGTAAATAGTGCTGCTGTGAACACCGGGGTGCACGTACTGGGTTGGCCAAAAAGTTCGTTCAAGTTTTTCTGTAACATCTTAAGGAAAACCCAAACGATCTTTTTGGCCAGCTAAATATCTTTTTGAATTAGAGTTTGCTCCGGATATATGCTCAGGAGTAGGATTGCTGGATCATACAGTAGCTATATTTTTAGTTTCTTGAGGCACCTCCGGACTGTTCTTCTGAAGACAAATTGGCTGATTCCTATTGTTTACCTTCTCATCATAACTACCTACTCTTAGATTTTCTTCTTTGAATGAATATTCAAGCTATGTTCCAGCAGTTCCCTGCTTCTTATAGATCTCCAGAGACACACTGTACTCTCAGGCTTTTACACAATCCATTTCAAATGCCTGGAATTTGTACCCACCCTCCCCCCACCTGGCTGGGACGGAGATGCTCCTCCCTCTGTTCCTATGTCACCTTTTACATTTATGCATTTTGCTACTCACTGCTGAGCTGTGTCATTGCCCCTTTACACATTTCTCTCCCCCACAGGACAGTGAAACCCTAGGATCAGGGATCTTACCCTGATCACACCTGTATCCCCGCAGTTAGTCTAGGGTTTACCGTAGACCTGTTCAATGCACAAACGCATAAATAAGGCTTTTGTAGTTCGTGGAACAGGCATCCTCTCAGGGTCTGCAGTCTGTCATCAGGATGCCTCCCTTCTGCACACGTCTGACCCATCCTTTCCTTCACTCTCCCTCTGCCCATGTGTCTCTGTACCACGACTGCTACTCGCTCATCATTTTGCTCGCATCTGACTTCAGCTTGCATGTAGCCCATCAGTACACCTCCCCTCCGGTCTCTCTCCATCTGACATTTCAGCTTCAGCTCTACGGTGGTAGAGGGATCAAATGTTTTAAAGGGATCAAATGTTCTAATCTCTGATTTCCTAAAATTGCTCCCAGAAATGAACAGCCTCGTTCCCTGGGGATACCTTAGTTCTCATTCCTAAGACAGTAAGTGCATTGACCCAGCTGACCTTTTAGCACCAGACCACATTGTGGGTCACACACCAGCCTGTAGATTGACTACTCTTAATGATTTCAATCAGCACTGTCCAGAGGGTAGGGTTGTATATATAACTTAGGGATATAGAGGGCCATGACCTTCAGCTTGGGCTCCAAACAGAGCAAGCTTGACTCTAGAAAAGATCCATGTTGACCCATCAGGGCTGACTTTCACCTCTGACTTCAGGCTAACTTCCTACAGAGTACTGGATCGTGATCCAGCCTGCAAGTCCCAGCTGAGGATATGAATATTGTAAGTGATTCCCAAAGAAGAGAAATCCCCGGATAGGACTGCCAGAGACATCACTGGATACTTGGAGGCAAGAGGAATGAAAGCCAGTTTCCACAAAAGACCTCATTGATAAGAAGCCATTGGGCAGCACCATGAATATCACCCAGATACCAGCCATGCTGGCTACAGCCCTGGGACATGCCAGGATCAAATGTTCTCATCTCTGCTTTCCTAAAATTGCTCCCAGAAATGAATAGCAGCATCTCCTTCAAGCCCTGGTGAGGCTCTGGCCAAATGTGGCTGGAATGCAGAGGCGTGGGTAGCGGGAACAGGATGTTGCCTGCAAGCTTCCTCTGCTCTTAGCCCGTGGAGCAGATTCAGAGATTGATTTAGAGAGGACCCTTTGTCATAAATTGTTCCTTTCTTCACTCACAGCAGGGGGCCAGCTGCTGCCAGCACTCTCAGCTTGTAGGGCACAACTGTGGGTTTAGAACGCGAGGAGAACAGATGGGCGACCTCTCAGCATCTTGAGGAGGGCTGTCAATTTGGGTTTGTGCTGCCACTTGATCTATTTTCTTTCTCCTGATGTTCACCTTTTGCAATGTGTGGGGCTGTGTGGTGTCTGGGAGAGAGCACTGGACCAGGGGGGCAGGCTGGCTCCCCCAGTGTGTTCCTGGTTGCTCTTCACAAAGATTTGAGCTCCACTCTGCAGCATGTCTTCCATTAACCCCAGTGGGCTCCGTCCCCTACCCCAGAGGAGCTCACATTCCAGTCAGGGACGGACCCGTAAACAATCACCATCACACGTTGCAGGTGTGATGATAAGTGCACAGAGCCGGGAGAGCTACTCCAGAGCAGGGAAGTGCTATGCATGGAAGGCTCCCTGGGCAATGCCTCGAGAGAGGATGGCAAGGTAAATAAAAGGAGGACCTGCCAGACAGAGAGGACGAAATGAACAAAGGGACAGCCACACACAAAAAGCATTTGTCCAACATTTATTCGATCAGTCGGTGTACAGGTGTAGAGTCACACGCTCTTCTGCTTTACCAGAGAAAAAAGAATAACGTGACGAACAGCAGGAGAAAATTCTGGAACTGTAGGCAGGGGCCAGCTCATGCAAGACTGTGAATGTCATCCTTCATTAAGAGTGTGTACAGGTTGGGGGGGCTTCCCTGGTGGCGCAGTGGTTAAGAATCCACCTGCCAATGCAGGGGACACGGGTTCAAGCCCTGGTCCGGGAGGATCCCACATGCCACGGAGCAACTAAGCCCATGCGCCACATCTACTGGGCCTGCGCTCTAGAGCCTGTGAGTCACAACTACTGAGCCCGTGCACCACAACTACTTAAGCCCACGTGCCTAGAGCCCATGCTCCTCAAGAGAAGCCACCGCAATGAGAAGCCTGAGCACAGCAACGAAGACCCAACACAGCCTAAAATAAATAAATTTTTTTTTAAAAAAAGAGAGAGAGTGTGTGTACAGGTTGGGGATCATCAGTGGGATCCTCAAGTGAGTAAGTTGCATGGACTGTCCAAGACTCAGTTTCCTCCACTGTGTGACGGGGGATGATACAAGGTCGCACATTCACTTCGCAGGGCTGCTGATGGGATCATTTACTCCTCGTCAATAAATACGCATTGAGTGTCCCAAGTATGCCAGACATTGCAGGAAGGCTGCAGGTGCAAAGATGCATAAGAAGACATTATTACTGCCTTTAAGTGTCTACTGTCTAGGCTGGAGGTACCTACAGGAAGAGCTAATTCATCAATCAGTGAAGTTAGGGCAGAGGGCAGCCAGATGAGGAAGAGGAAGGGTAAGGAACTAGCACTGTGCTAGATACTGGGGGATATTATGCTATTTAGTCTTCCCAGAAGCCCTCTATGGTCAAATGGAAGGCACAGCTACCAGAATATCCCATCTTAGTGGAATCACAAATTTCATGGGAGATGGAGGCTTTGGTCCAGGCCTCTGGGTCAGGCTTACCTGCTTAACCATCCAAGGCTGGAAAAGTGAGCCCTTAAAAATATCCAACCCAACTCTTTCTTTTTATTCTAAGCATTTGCTTTTTCACACTTTAAAAGAGAATATTCATCTGCTCTCCTGACTCTGATGAGAACTTGATTTACAGGTCTCATGAAGAACTACTTGAATATGCTTTTGAGGCTGGGTATTTTGGGGTAGAGGTAGTCTCATGCTGAGATACCTGTTGGCAAGAATAATTCATGCACAGAAACATTTTTCTTTTTAATTAGGATTTTGTTTCCCAGAATATTCATCACATTCAAGTTTATATTTTGCATTATTTCCTTGTCTCATTGACGATCAATTGTGAAAGAGAATTGGACTATTGGAACTCTAACAAGAACAACCATTATAAAAGGAAAATTTAATAATTAACATCATTAATGATAATGACAAATGAAGTAGCTTTTTCATTCATGAATTTGATCGTTCATGCAATCACTTGACAAATGTTTACTGAACACCTAGCATACATTAGGTACTACACTCATTCCAGGCATATGGTAATAAGCAAGACAAACATGGTCCCTGCTCCAGAAGGATCTTACCATCTACAGAAAGAAGACAGTAAACAAATGAACAAACAACAAAACCATATAATTATATGATTGCAGTTGACATGTATATCATATGCAAATGATCTTATAATTGATATAATATAGAAGTACAATATACTTTGAGAACATAATGTAGGGGGACATAACCTAATCAGAATGTTTAGGAATGTTTTCCTTGAGGAGGCTGCCTTTAAGCTGAGCTCTGAAAGATGAGGAGGTGTGAGTGAAGTGAGGAAGGGAAGGAGTACTCCAGGCAGAGAGCAGTGCACCAGAAAGTCCCGAGGCAGAAAGAGGCTTCCATGCATTTGAAAGACAGCCAATGTGGCTATTGAGTAATCAAGAAACTGAAAAAAAAAAGGGCCCTGTGATTGGTGCTAAGCGGTCAAGATGGGCTGGGGGAATGAGACAAGGGAGAATAGGATAAAGGAGAACAGGGTGTTATAGGCAAGCCCACAGAGTCCATTGCCACTATGGCCAGCTAGCCAGCCACCAGGTCTAATGTCTCATACTCAATTTCTACCTACCCTTCAAGGCACAGCTTCAATACCACATCCATCTACTTTGGAAAATGGTACCTTACAGTTTCCTCCTCAGAGGCTCACGATGCAAATTAGGATATAGAGAACTCTGAGAAATCCTGTAAATGAGTCCCAGAATTTCCTAAACATATCAGACTACAGGAACATATGAGACACTGGTGTTCCAAGGAGCACGATTGGGGAATTGCTCATTTAGTGGACTGAGTTGTCCAGACTTGGATTGAATTCTGACTGTGATGTTTAACAGCTGGGTATCTGTCCGCAAACTCTTCCACTGCTCTAAGTCACAGAGTCCTCACCTATAAGATAGCAATGCCAACAACTGTTTTGAAGATTTTCTATAAGGATATAGTTAATAGCACATGAAAATTCTCTATTTCTTTTTTTTTTTTTTTTTTTTTTTTTTCTTTTTGCGGTATGCGGGCCTCTCACTGTTGTGGCCTCTCCCGTTGCGGAGCACAGGCTCCGGACGCGCAGGCCCAGCGGCCATGGCTCACGGGCCCAGCCGCTCCGCGGCATATGGGATCCTCCCAGACCGGGGCACGAACCCGTATCCCCTGCATCGGCAGGCGGACTCTCAACCACTGCGCCACCAGGGAGGCCCAAAATTCTCTATTTCAATGACTGACACATAGTAGCTGTTCAAACGTTAATTGACTTCCATTCTTTTGTGTAGAGTAAAACAGATTAGGCCAAATTTTAGGGAATCTTTCCACCAGAAATCAATGTAAAACAAGAAAATTTCCCAGAACTAAACAACATGTGTCTCCAATTGAAAGGATTCATCAAGTTCTGAGTGCAATGCATGCAAAAAGACTTACATCAAATCACATTATCATGAACTTTCTGAACTCTAAGGATAAAAAGAATATCCCAATGCTTCCAGAGCGAATAAACGGTCACATACAAAGAAGTTGGAATCAAATTGGTCTCAGACTTCTCAATACTAAGACCAGAAGCTGGATGACAATGGAGAATTGCTTTCAATATCCTGAAAGAAAATTATTAATTTAAAATGAGAAATTTATACCCTGCCAAACAATCACATAAGTTTAACTGAGTAATAAGACAATCAAAGACTCAAAAAATTTTATAACTCATATACTCTTTCTTAGGAAAGTAAATTGAAAAATGAATCACAACATAGGAAGCTATGGGCTGCAGGAAATGAGAAATCAACACAAGAGAGCCACAGAAGGACTTCTCAGGATGATAATCAGAAGAAGATCCCATGCACCAGCTGTGCAGCCATCCAGGAAAGCAACCAGTTAACACTGGAACAGAAGGACAGATGGCTCCAGAGGGATAATCTCTAGGGAAAAGAAAAACCAAAAACTAGAATTGATATGTTTGAGTTTATAGAAAAATTCCTGATAGGTGAGTGACCCAGATATGGGAACATATAGAGGAAGTTAGAGATAGTGTAGAAGAAAGTATGGAAATAAAAAAGCAAAGTAATTATTACCTTTCAAAAACCAAAGTATAATCCATTTAACTTGACTCTGCACAATATCCACAAATGCATAATAGAAACCCTCATGACTTAGGGACCAATGAATGATATAACCATGCTGGTGGTAGGGAAGGGAAGAAAAGGGAGAGAGCAGATCTTCATCTACCACTCAAGGAAGTCAACAGCTAAAACTGATCACTCAAGAAATAGCCATATAGTGGAATTCCCTGGAGGTGCAGTGGTTAGGACTCCACACTTCCACTGCAGGGAGGCCAGGTTCCGTCATCCCTGGCCAGGAACTAAGATCCCACAAGATGTGCAGTGTGGCCAAAAAAAGAAAAATTGCCGCATAAACATATGATTTAGTAACTGGAGATCAATGTCAGAAGAGAGAAAGTATGACCCGGGATTGGGGTTTTCTAAGGCATGTATTTTACACTATGTGGCTTTTTAAAAGATGTACTTGGATAAAAATGAAACTTAATCTTAGAAGAATACCAGAGCATAGCTCTACAATAATTAAAGTTTCAATTATGTAAAGATTATGTATACACATGGGCTTGGAAGCCTGGAAGAACACAGAGCAAGTGGAAACAGTTTGATTTGTTAGGCTAATAATATCCAAAGATAGGGAGAGCCTAAGCATAAAAGTCAGACTTACTAGAAGCTATTAACTTGCGACACAGCAGCTCTTTGAGTCTTGCTTCCCTCTTCTGTAAAATGAGAATAAAATAGAACCTGTTTCATAGGAGGGTTATAAGGGTTACATCAGAGAATACATATTAAGTCCTTGGCACAGGTTTTGGACCATGTGATCACTAACTGGCAATCGCTTTTATTTAAGAAGGAAGAAAGAAAAGAAGGGAGAGAGGGAGAGAGCAAGATTTTGTTCAACGTAAATCGCGGGAGGGAGTGCCATCTACACAGCCTTGGAGCGTGTCTTCTGGGCAGGCTGTCCTCTTAGTGACCATCTACTTAAAGGGACTTTGTCAACATTAACAGGCTCAGTTTAATATATATTAAAAACAGACTTAGCTTGTTCCCTGTGTTCCAAAAAGGCTTTCAGTGCCTGAGAGAGGGTCAGCTTTCCCACAAGGTTAAAAGACTTGCTCAAGGAAGACATTCCCATGGTCCAGCACCTCCCTAATCATTCCATTTTGTTTTTACAGCATCCAAGTTCTCACTTGGAAAATACTTTTTGCCACACGTACGCATCCTTGAAGGCCTGGATCCCACCAGGTGAAAGTTATTCTCTGGGGATAATTAGGCTTTTCCAGGCAGGATTAAGGCTTCCCTCCCACAAGGTCCATGCTGTCAGGCTGCTTTCTGTGTGCTCCGAGTGGCTAACGGGGACCAAGCATTTGTGCCCCAAGGAGCAGTTCTCCCTCTGAATTCTGTTGTATTTGCTTGTATAAAGCAGGCTACAGCACAGAGAGAGCCTGGTATAGCAGAAAAACATGGAGAGTGGAAATCCATACATAGCCAGATAAGTTTTGAAGTCAAGATTCAAGACTGGGTCTGGGGCATCACAAGTCCTGTGCTTGTATCCAAATACCACTCCACCTGGCTTTCAAACAGGGCACTGGGCAGCCTGGGCAAGTGGGAAGAATTTATATGTGTGACCCCAGCCTTTTCACTTCTTAATTCTGGAAGCTTGAACAAGGTTCTTGATACCTGTGACTCTCAGTTTTACCACCTATAGAAATAGGATAATCATGTAAGTGGTCCTTGCCTTGATGACCTCATTGGTCAGACTCACCAAAGTGGGTCTGAAGTGTACAAAAGCAAACAGTAAGGAACAATGTTAATGGTCATAGAGCAGATAGCAGCAACCTTCTTCCCGGGCCTTGACATGGCTCAGGCCCGCCCTACCTCATGCCAAGGAGAGTCGGGCACATCAGAGCTAGTCGCTGGCAGCAAGCCCGGGCTCACCTGGAACCACCCTCCTGCTGACTGGCTTTGATGTGACTTCACCGCTCACATCTCCCTGGCTCTTCCATTCCCTGGCTCCATGCCCTGCTTACCTGTGGCTGCTCTCTCCTTGTTTACCAAGCCAACACGACTCCATCTCCCACCATGTGATGCTCAACTCCACACAGGCCCTGGATTGGGGCAGCACCTACCTCTCCAAGTTAAAGACATTTCTCCCACCCCTTTGATGAGTTACAGCTCAAGTCAGAGGATGGGAGCAGGGCTGCAGATGCCAGGTATGGGCCAGGGGCTCCTTCCGTCCGTTCATTGCTGCCCTTCAGAGTTTCATGGCTCACCCTCGGCAGCTCCTGCCAACTTCCCAGCTCACAATGATGTCAAAGGAAAGTTTTCTTTCCTGGAGCTCCCTCTTTTGTTTTCAGAGTGACCACCCTGTGACCAGTCCTTCATCAAAAATGGATGAGAATGGGGAGGGAAGAAGGGAAATGGGGGATTGTTTGGCAGAAGGGATGGAGATGAGAGAGAAGGGAACATGAAGGATGAGGAGACTAGATTGTGAAAACAGAAGCAGAAGGCAGGCAGAGGAAGAGGAGGAACGGGGAGCAGGTAGATAAGTGTGTTTGTCTTGCCTGGCAGTCTCTGTGCCCCAGACTCTGGAGCTGCGATGTGACACTGGGACATAATGCAACAATCCTTGGCTTTAGCTCAGACCTGAGATCTAATCCTGTTTCAGCAAGTCTTTGTACAAAGGGGCAGGGTACTCTGAACCTTGCGGTCCTCGTCTGTAAAACCAGAATAATACCACCCGCTGTGCAGGATAGTTTTGAAGGTGGAAAGTAACGTGTGAAGAGCAGGGGCACAGTATCCAGCACACGGGAAGTACTCAGTAAACGGTCATTATTATGAGGAGTTTTAGCTCCTCAGCGTGGGGCTGCTGTATTGATTATAGTGCCCTGTAGTTCTCAGGGACCCCGTGTTGCTGCTATTGACTGCTGCTAAGGGACAGCGTGGTTTCAACCCGTCCTACTCATTGTTTCCTCTTTGATCAACAGGCTCTGCCCTCCAATCAAATTTCCTCCTGTGTTTCACCTCTTTTCATTAGTTTTCTTAGAGTTTCTTGGTGGTGGTGGGGTGAGGAGGGGGTACATTTTAAAAATCCTGCAAGCTTCAGAATTAGCACTTGGAAACCATTGTAAATTCATAAGCCAAACCGTCACAAGAAGTGCCACCATCTTGGAGGACATGCTCCTAGAGTATCTGCCTCTCATCTGTGTATACACATAAACCTGTGCTTGGGTGAGGCCTGGGTGCCCTAGAGACCACATGCACGCCCACAGGTAGATGTGACATCTGTAACTCCAAGTCCACTTTACTCACCCCATCCTCCAAGGAACCCTTCCAATTCCTAGCTCCTGTGTGCAATTAAGTATATTAGATCAGCTGCTGTAATTGTGTTCAGTTCAATTTCTCACTTCAGACTTGGAAAATTATGTGTAAGGAAAGACCCACATGCCTTTCTAATCAGCCAGAGGTGACAGGAGAATGAAAAAAAAGAAAGAAAGAAAACTTCTGATCACTCAACCATTAAACAAACACCGGCAACAACATCACTCTAATTACTAGGTTACTGTGGGCTTCTGGTATTTTTAAAAATAACACCCTAAGTCGACAGGCCTCCACACTCCAGAAGTCAATGGCTTCTCTCTTTCACCCCCTTCACTTCCACACAGGGTGCTTGGGTGCCAGTCTTAGAGGAGACTGGCTCCTGAGTGGGAGGTGTGCCCTGACACACAATGGCAGTAGCTCTGAGCACATTTTGTGCTCCATGCATTTTATTACCATTTTCTCCTTTACTCCTTCATTCTTCTTCTGATGGTAGGTATTTAAAATACACAGGAAGAGTTCATTGAAGCATTATTCACAATAGCCAAAAGGTGAAAGCATCCTAAGATGAATGGAGAAGCCAGCTGTGGTATACCCATACAATGGAATATTACTCAGTCATAAAAAGGAATAGGGTTCTGACCCATGCTACAACATGGATGAACTGAAAACAGGATGTTAAGTGAAAGAAACCAGACACAAAAGGAAAGACATTGTAAGATTCCATTTACATGAAGTAGCTAGAATAGGTAAATTCATAGAGACAGAAGGTAGATTAGAGCTTGTCAGGGGCTAAAGGGAAGGGGAAATGGGGAGTTATGGCTTAATGGGTACAGAGTTTTTTTGGGGGGTGATGAAAACATTTTGGAACTAGAAATTGGTGACAGTTGCACAATGTAAATGGATTTAAGGCTACTGAATTGTACACTTAAAATGGTTAAAATCTTACATGGTTAAAATGGTTAACATTTTATGTTGTATATATTTTACCGCAATAAAAAAATAAATATTAAAAGGAAAAAAAAAAACAGATACAGAGGAAGAAAATGAAGCTCATTTAGGCCACTGTGTCAATTAGGATTCTACTGGATGTAAAGGACAGAAAGCCCTGTACAGCTGGCTTAGGTAAAGGGGGAATTTACTGGCTCACATAAACTGAGCAGTCTAGGGGTAGGACTGGGTTCAGGATTGTGCAGGATTGTTTCGCTTTTCCCCTGCAGATCCACTTGCTACCCTTCCTCTCCCTGCCCTCTGTCCCTGGAGCCTGTGCTACCTGAGCCATATCCACGGGGCTTCCGCAACCTCTGGCTGCCAGGGTAGCCAATGGGAAAGGCCAGCAGAGGTTTGAAGGGAGGGAGCGAAGGGAGGCCAAGGTATTTATTCCTCGGGCTCCCCCCTGCAGGATCACCCCAGGCTGGCTCTGTCCTTCAATTCCAGGTCATGGTTTCTCTCAAGGTAGCACTCTCTACATGACCCTTTTCCTTGCAGGTTCTGGAAACTACCCCCTCCCACATCCCTTTGGACCTAGAAATGGTAACAGTTCACTGCAACTGGCCCTGGGTCCCTGTAGTATGTTTGCACTAGGTGGTCCAGCACCCTGCATCTCTGCCTGCAGTGAACTGTCCCTTTAGTAAACCTTGCTGATATCATCTAGTTCAGGTGAACCATCTATTTCCTGTTAGACCCTGACTCGAAAGAGATCTCTAACGTGTCTTCCTTGTTGGGACCTGACTCTCCGTCTCTTGATCCGTTTTTGCTGAACTGACATTAGTTTCAGGTTCGCAGTAACAGCTGTAGCTCCTGCCTTCTCTTAGTTTCAGGACCTTGGGAAAAACAGATTCTCATTCCAAAAAGGTTTACCAAAATTCCCACTTCCTCTCAGAGGCTCAGAGTGTGCAATGTGCCCCTCCCTGAGTCCAGGACAGTGATCAAACGGAGTCTCTGGGCTGACTGGCTTGAGTCCTATGCTCCATCCTTGGTGAACGGTGTGGGATAGAGCAGTTCTGCAGGGGAGAGTCAGGGGGCCTTTACTGTGGTATGGTGATTTATAAGAAATATGTATCTGGTCTTCATCCATGTTTCTGGCGCACAGCTCCTAAAACCCTTGGAATTTCCTCAGTAAATGGGAGTGATTAAGGTGTGTTTTGTTATGTTAATGGTGTGACTTTTGGACTGAATCTAGGATGGGGTCTGGCTGCCAGCAGAATCAACCTTGTGATTAGAGTGTTGGAACTTCCAGTCCCAACTCCCTGACTTTCTGGGAGCAGAGAGAAGGGCTGGAGGTTGAATTAACAGTCAGTGGTCAACGATTTCATCTATCATGCCTATGTAACAAAGCCTCTGTAAAGACCCTAAAGGACTGGGCTCAGAGAGCTTCCAGGTTGGTGACCACATGGAGATCTGGGGAGAGTGGGACTCAGGGAGAATAGGAAAGCTCTGTGCCCTTTCCCATACCTTGCCCTGTGCCTCTCTTCCAGCTGGCTATCCTCAAGTTACATCCTTTTAAAGTAAACCAGTAATCTAGTAAGTAAAGTGTTTCTCTGAGTTACTGTGAACAGCTCTAGCAAACAAATAGAACCCAAAGAGGGGATCATTGAAACCTCCAATCTATAGCCAGTCAGTCAGAAGCACAGGTGACAAACTGAGCTTGTGATTGGCATTTGAAGTTAGGAAAGGGCAGTATCGCCTGGGACTCAGCCCTCTACCTGTGGAAGCGGATGCTATTTCTAGGTAGTGTCAGAATTGAGTTGAATTGTAGGACACCTAGCTGGTGTTGGAAAATTGCTTAGTGGTAGGGGGGAAATAAACCTACACATGGTAATGAGTGCAGAATATTAGTTACCCAAAGGAGGGTACATGGAAACCGAAACGGTGTAACTCAGGTTGAGACTTGAACCCACACGCCGGAACTCGAACCCAGCTAAAACCCAGATTGGGACCTGAACCCACGGTCTTTTAATTGAAATCACACACCTGATCTCAGGACTTAATGAAGCTCAGGTTCTTGATGTCTCATTGCAGAAAGAATTCAGTGAGAGACAAAGTGATAGGTAAGAAGTGGATTTATTTAGAGAGAAACAGACTTCACAGAGTGTGGGCCACCTCAGAAGGCAGGAGGCCCTGATATACGGGGTGGTTAGTTTTTATGGGCTGGGTAATTTCATAGGCTAACGACTGGGAGGATTATTCCAGCTATTTGGGGGAAGGGGCAGAGATTTCCAGGAATTGGGCCACCGCCCACTTTTTTTTGTTTGCTTTTAGTTTTGGCTGCATTGGGTTTCTGTTGTTGTGCGCGGGCTTTCTCTAGTTGCGGCGAGCAGGGGCTAGTCTTCGTTGTGGTGCACGGGCTTCTCATTGCGGTGGCTTCTCTTATTGTGGAGCATGGGCTCCAGGTGCGCAGGCTTCAGTAGTTGCGGTATGCGGGCTCCGTAGTTGTGGTGCACGGGCTTAGTTGCTCTGCGGCATGTGGGATCTTCCCGGACCAGGGCTTGAACCCATGTCCCCTGCATTGGCAGGCGGATTCTTAACCACTGTGCCACCAGGGAAGCCCCACCGCCCACTTTTTCATCTTTGTTGGTCGGCCCGGATATCATGGCGCTGGTGGGTGTGTCACTTAGCTTATGTTAATGTATTACAATGAGCATACGATGAGGCTCAAGGTCCACTGTTAGTCAAATCTACCACCATCTTGGACCTAGTTTGGTTCTAACCAGTTTTTGTCATGTCCTATGGCTGTGTCACTCTTTTAAAGGTTGTGCCCTGCCCGCTTCCCTCCTGTTTCAAAACTGCTTGGGAAAAAAACTCGGTTGCATGGCAGTCACTTTCCTAAGGTCTCACAGCTGCGAGGGACTCACATTATTTGCCTGACTCCAAGCCCCAGCCCTTCCCAGTACTCTCCATCCTTTCCTCGGCCCCTTTTCCCAGGCAAACCTTCTGCCAGGAAGCTGGGCCTAGGCTCAGGACTGAGGTTCCTGTAAGCGTTAGAGCAGGAGTGATCCTAAGAGCCATGAAAGGCAGGAGACGGGGCAGCCCATGTGCTGGGGTAGAGAAGGAGGATGGTGTGAAAGAAGCACCCTCCAGGTCATCCAAGCTTGATCAGCTCTGTCATTTTTCACTTCCTGAGACATGGGAAAGCATGACCAGGTGGAGGTAGGTAAACTTGGGTAGATACATTCCTGAAGGCTCCACCTGATCTGTTTACTCTCGTAAGGAACGAAGTAATCAGAGTGGTGTGAGCCCCCCATCTCTCAACATTATCGCCCCCCCACACCCCGGCCCCCCGCAACCTAGCAGTGTTGGCTTCTCCAGATAGCAGGCCTGGATTTCAGGATAAGGCACATGCACAGCTCGTTTGGTCATTTCTCTGAACGGTAAGTAAGGCATCTGCCACAGAAGACGGGCAGATTGGACAAGGTGGATTTAAGGACTAGCCCAGGAAGGAACCAATGTGGCAGGAACATGGGGAGGAAGTTGAGTTTGGCAGGCTAAGTATGACTTCTGGAAACCAGGGCAACAGTTGGCTTTCAGGGTGCAACATGGGAGTAAGCAAGGATGAGCCTGCCTGGAAAGTCCAGGAAAGCCAGCAGGGCACGAGTCAACCCCAAAAGGAGCAATTTGCCTGGGAAGCTATGCTTGAAAACAAATCCCAGAATAGTTATAATATTGACTGTATTGGAACTAATCAGGATTAATTAGAAGTCTTTCAGAAAATATTTATCGGCTAGGCGCTAAGTATAGAATGAATGAGTGCATATGTGAATGAATGAATGAATGAATGGGCTAAATGATCTTTAAGATCTTGCTCATCCCTAAAATGCCACAAAATCCTTTAGATGCTAAAGCACAGTTGAGCCATGTGAGGGAACAGAGCACGGGAAGAAGTGCCTGACCTGAGCCAGGAAAGGCTTCTTGGAGAAGATGATTCTATAGCTTTCAGAATATCACTGCTGATACCATCTTTATCTGGCCCTTAAATATAGGACTTAAATAAAGGACTCTTCTGATTTGGTTGCTGTTTGTGCCAAGAGCCTGCTGCCTTTAGGCCAAAGTTACAGAACCAAGGGCCCAACAGACATCCAGAGCATTCATGATTTCAAGGGAGAAAATAGCTCTTCAGTTCTCCTTCACTGTACCCCTCTTTTTTAATTATAAAAGAAGTACATAATCATTATAAACAATTAGAAAATTCAAGCAAATGTTATCCCATTCAAGAGTCAACCACTGATAACATGTGGACACATTCTTTCCAGAATATTTCTTAAGCATATTTTATCTTTACATATTATTATTGATATTTTTTCCAAAATTTGTTCTGCTTGATTTTGCTTAACAGTACATCATAAGCATGTTGAAAATACCTATGTAAGCATCATTTTAAATTACTACAGGATGTTTTGTCCTATATAGATGAGTCATAATTTACATAACTAATCCCAGATCAGACACTGAGATTATTCACAACATTCATTATAATAATAAGCAGCCCTGTGATAAACATTCATGTACATAAAGCTCTATTTGCAATTCTGATCAGGTCCCTAGGCCAGATTTGAGGAAGTGGAATTACTGATCAAATGACATGAACAGTTTTTAAGCTCTTGCTATTCAAGGCCAGGTTATTTTCCAAGTGACATTGCTCCAGTGTGGACTTCACCAACAGAGCATAAGGAATTGAGCATAGGTCACTCTGTCTTATTTTCTCTCTCCCTCTCTTAACTTCACCCATTTACCCAGTTATTCCTTTGCCTTCATCTGAACCTGTCTTCCAGGTCAGAGAGACCTGGGGAAGGAATGGAAGGAGGGCTAGATTAATTGCATTTAGCCCCTTTTCTTCCTACCCAGCAGGGAAAGCAAAGCCACCTCAGGCTCTGAAATTTTAATCAACCTCCTAGCATCAGAAATCTGATCCCTGAAGTTAGTCATTGCTCTGAGCTCAGTGCCAGACCGCCTAGGAGAAAAAGAGAGAGCCTGTACAGGTGATTTACAGCAGCTGGATTTGATCCTGTGTATAGGAAATGGTCTGGGGTGATGAGGTATGGTCTTAACCCTCTGGACAAGGAAGTCACATGACTTCCTTTAGCTCACGAGCAGGAGATGAAAGAGCCCATTAGACATATAGAAACATATTCAACTGGCCTTCCAAGAGCCTGCATCAGGAGCAAATATCCTCCATGACATATGGCAGTTAAGACCTAGCCAGTCTCCAGCCTAAGTGACTTATGGAGGTAAAAGGCAGGTTCACACACCTGTACCTTAAGTAGGGAACAGAAGGTGGGATGAAGCAACTTTCTCTTACTTACCTGGATTCTGTGTCATCACCTCCACCTTGAGCATCTCAAGCTAAGTACAACGTCTAACAGAGATATGGATCAGCAGCCTAATAGATGACAGCACTTCACAATTACACAGCCCAGGCACCCAAGTCCCAGCTGCACAGCAGGGATAGACAGAGGACATGAGGAAGGGAAGGGCCAGAACATTTTTGGTCTACAAAATGAGGTGGGGACACAGGGCATTGCTATGGTTTGTTGGAGCACAGTCAAGGGGAAAAAATGCAGGAAAAAAAAGCCAAGGTCTCAAAGGAACACATATTCTCAACCCATTGTCACACCACTCACCTTCATCAGGAATGGGGAAAATTGCAATAAAATGCCTTTGTTGCATTTTGCATTTTTCTCATGTGTTTCCACATCCATGATGCATTTGGCCTTCAGGTAAACCCAAGAAGGAAGCAAGACAAGACTATTAGCTCCATTTCCTAGTGTGTCTTGGAGGCTTGAAATAACTTGCCCAAGATCGCATACTCAATGGCAGAGTTAGGCATGGTTGTCGTGGCTGTCCTGTTTGTCATCACTGATTCTCTTTTAATAAGCACATCTGATCACATTGTTGTCCAGTCAAAAGCCTTCGATTATCTCAGGAAAACCTCTAAATCTTCCATGATCCCTGCCACTCACTGCAACGTCCAGCTAATCCATGTTCCAGAATTGGCTAAATGTCCATACATCACACCATTTCACCCCCGCATGATGATGTTCCGAATCTGATGTTCCTCTGTCTGGGATGACCCCACCAACACCACCAATGTCCCCAGGATCTCTAGGACCCCCTGCACTTTGAAGACCCAGCTCATTCATCTCCTCTTCTCAGTAGCCTTGCCACTTTCCTTCAGTTAGACTCACTGGTAGAAAGTCTTTTGTTTATTTCTTTTTTCATATTTGAGCTAAAATGTAGCTTCCACTCCTCAGTCTCTTAGAGGACGTATACAATAAGTCTTCACTCTCTTTCCTCAATACTGTTCAGTATTTGAAGACCCCAATATTGTCTCCCCTGAGTATCTGCTCTTCAGATTAGACATTTCATCTCCTTTCAGAACACAGAACATGGATTGAAGTCCCTCATCGTCCTGTTCACTTTTCAGAGCACATGCTAAACTATTATAGCATTTGAGCAGAAAGGAACAGAATATCCAGGTGTCTCTTAACCAGCACACAATGTTGGAACCAACAGGGAACGATATGTATTGAGCTGGATCTAGCATTCGGCCAGCTGCTTTATCAAGTTTATCCCATTTTAATCTTCATTGAATAATGTAATGGTGTCACTAATACCATTTACCAATAAGGAAACTGAATCTCAGAAACGTTAAACCATTTGCCAAGCACACACAGCTAGTAGATAGAAGAGCAGGAATCTAAACCTTCATCTGAACAACACCAAACCCATGCTCTTTCTACTATATTACCAGATCACTCCTATTCCTCTAGATATTTCACTTCAATTAATTCAGCTGCACGGGAGAGTCAAACATAAAAGCTACAGCCAATTTTTTCCTGCTCTGCCAAGTGTCCCATGATCATCTTGAATTACCTAGATTCCAGATAATTTTCTGATTTGTGAAGGTCAAAACTGTGATCTCAGTTCCCCTCTTCAAGAAAATTAAAATAATTGGTGTTCTTCATCTCATCTGCTCTTCTGCACCTCTCTCGTTGTGCCAGTTGCTGAACAAACATGCCAGCTAAAATAGGCACATCTTCACAATCTCCATCTGCTTTATTGGTTTCTTTAAATAAAATATTCTTGTGATGAATAATACCATCTAATTGTAAATGTACACATCGCCGCTCAGCTCCTACTACTTTGAATGGCTTCAGTGCCCTGATGGGGACTACAGACCTCAATGGATCTCAGAAGTAACCACGAAAAGTCATTTGGACAGGGACCACAATCCACTTCTTAGCCACTCAAGACCCCAGTATCAGTGCCCCCTACTCTCTGTTACAGCCAATGCCATCCAAGGATTCAACTCATAGGGTATGGATGTGACTACATCCAGGCACTTCCCACTACACCACAGCCACCCAATTCAAGATGAATGGATGGGTTAAGTAAGTAAGTAATATAGGTATGAATAGATGAAGAGTAGACAAGAGGATGAGTGAATGAACATCTGGTGGTTGGATAGATAAATGGATACGTCAATAAAAAGATAGGATGCGTGGTAGTTGAAAGAAGAAAGGCAAGGAGAAGAGACAGGAAAGAAGAGATTCAGACCAAAGCTAGGGCATCCATGGAAACTTACAATGCAGAATTTAAAAGGGCTACTTGATAATATTAATAATAACAGAAAACTTCGAATACTTACTATGCCCCAGGCAGTATGCTAAGCATTTTATAAAATTATCTCATTTACTCTTCACAAGTAGCATTATTATCCATGTATTAATATAGATGCAAAAACTGATAAAATAGACCATAATAAATTTCCCTCTCCATAGCCACCCTGATCCAGTTCTGTTATCTGGAGTCACACAAACCAGGTGTGCCCCCTTTTCCCAACAATACAATATTTAAAGTCAAAAAACATTTATTGAGTTTCCATACTATTCAAGGAATTATAGTTAATGTTAGGGATTTAGGCATGACTAAGACTGGGTCCCTCAGAAAACTCATGGTGAGACAGGAGAGACAGGTAGGTAAGCAAATTTGTAGGTTACAGTCTGATCTGTTAAACAGCAACACACCAAGAATGTTTAGAGTTTCGAGAGAAGATATGAGGGTTGACCCTATGAAGGGAGCATAATCATATACACCCACACCCAACATTCCCTTCTCTGGAAAGAATTTCCTGTCCCTCTTTTCCAGGCCCCTCACCAATCTGACCACCATCCTCTGGGTGACTCCTGTTTATCTGTCTTTCTCTGAAGGTAATTCCTGGAAGAATCTGATTGGGGAAGAGAAAGGATAGTTTAGAGAAACATTTTCTGCCCCATCCCATGTCTCCATCACTGGAATAAAATTGTTAAACAGAGAAGACCATGAGGACTAGAAATTCTAACCCCCTTCCTGGATAGTACGCTGGTTTGGTCTACACAAGCACTGCTATTGGCCTCCATAACCAGCTGCCTGCACTCTGCATTGCTAGGAAACAATAAGAGCAAATAATATCATGTAGCTTGTTTTTACCCATTCATTTTGTCTGTTTCTATTTTAGATAAGGTTTCCTTTTTTGATTTCTAACCCAAATATGACTTAATAAAATGTGTTACATTCAAATCAATAACCAAGTAATATCACTCTACCCTGTAGTGATGAATTTCTAACAGTAATGCATTGTTAGAAAATAAAAAGATTGACCATGCATTCCCAATCAGCTGATGATAGCTGAAGTCTATGTCTGCACTTCTTCACATTAACGAATATGATCTAGTTAAAGGCACATTGTCTCAAAGCATTTATTATCAGATGTCATATTTTTCCCATACTTAATTTACAGGGTCGTGTACTTATAAGAGGGTATGGTGACTCATCTCTTGAAATGTGAACTTTAAACAGTATAATGATAACATTCCTCATTTGTCTGTGTTCCCTGCAAATCCTTCAAAGCCCAGCTCAATCCTTCCTCCTTTCTGAAGACTCTCTAGATCAGTGGTTCTCAAAGCATGGTCCCTGGACCAGCAACATCAGCATCTCCTGGGAACTTGATAAAAATGCAAATTCTTGAGCCTTACCAAATCAGAAACTCTGGAGGTGGGACCCAGTAATGTCTTTTAACAAACCTTCCAGGTGATGCTGATGCATACTAATGTTTGGAAACCATTGCCCTAGAGTGACGACCCCTGGGGAGTACACAGCTCGATTCAAACCACAAACATTTATAGAGAAACTACTATGAGGCAAGTCCTGAGCTAGGCACTGGGGACTGGGGTCATAGACATGAATAAGACACAGAACATGCCTTTAAAAAACTAACATCCCATAGAGACTACAAATGTGGCTAACTCAGCAGAAACAGAGTGTAGCACTGTGCTGCCTGACCAGAGCTGAGCAATAGAATAGTAGGTAGGTAGGTAGGTAGGTAGGTAGATAGATAGATAGATAGACAGACAGATATCACCAGAGACTGAGGAAGTCCAGCATAGATACCAGGAATCTCACCCTGCTTTGGAGCACCATGTAATGTTAAGAGCCCAGGTCTGGAAGGAGACTCTGGTTTAAACCTTGCCTCTGCCATTTGTTAGCTGTATGATCTTGGGCTGGTTGACTGTTCTGCTCAGCAAAAGGGTACGGTGTAGTGATTCCAAGCATGCAGTCTAAAGCCTGATTGCCTGACCTTCAATCCCAGATCTACTGCATACTAGTTGTGTGACCTTGGGCAAGTGGCTTAAAACTCTCTATGCTTCAGTCTTCCTATCTGGAATATGGAGCTACTTCATAAAGTTATTCCAAGGATTAAGTCATCTATGCAGATGACTTAGAACATTGATACAAGCTATGTAGAAATGGTGGTGGTAGTGGTGGTGATGGTGAAATGGAAAACAAAATAATAGCACCTATTTTACAGGGTCAGTGGGGTAATATTAAATGAGAAAATGCAAAATTAAAGAATATTTTATATGAAACATATTTACTCCAGTTCTAACTTAGGGTTTATCTTGTTTTGTTTTTTCTCCTTTGGGTATACAACTCACTGTAAATTTACAGTGAGGAGAAGTGGCTGTTCAAGGAAGATTCTGGTATCCCTGGATCTCCTAGCCAAATAGCATAACAAGAGCATCTTAGTATCACCCTTTAATGTTATTCAAACTCCCCATGACTTTTGACTCTACTGCATATGCTGTATCTCCTAAACCTTGACAATTCAGTTACAAGCATTAAACTTTTGAATGTGCCCCTTTCTACCTTACTTTGAAGATTTATTGTGCATGAGAATCACCTGGAGATCTTGTTTAAAAGCAGGTTCTTATTCAGTTAGGTCCAGGGTAGAGCCTGAGAGTCTTCATTTATAACAAGCTCCCAGGTGTTGCTGGTCCATGGCCCACACATTGAGTAGCAAAGCTGTAGATAGTTCTTACCAGACCTTTCTGCACAAAGTTCCTTAATGCTCTCCAAACTTCCACAAGTGGAATCCCAAATGCTGTCAGACTCTTCTTTGAAGGTTACCCCAGCATCGGTTCAGAGCTCCTGAGAATGTAACGGAACCCTGGAAGGAGCACTGGACTGGGGGAGTCAGGAGGCCTAGCTTCAAGTTCTGCCTCCCCTCCTCACAAGCCATGCGACTTGAGAAAATTACAACCTGAATGCTTCTAAGACTTCCCAACTCTACCTGCTTTACATCCTTCATAGGGTGTTGAGAGTCAAAAGAGATAGCGCATGTGAAAGCACTTGGCAAACTGAAGAGCACAGCACAAAAAGAAGAGGTTATTGCCAAGTTTCAGTAAAAAGGGATATATCATGTAGGGGTCAGAAAACTGCAACCCATGGGCCAAATCTGACCCACTGCCTGCTTTCATGAATAAAATTTTTGGGGTTTTTTGGAAAATAGCCACACCCATGGCTGTTACCATCATCCTACAAGGCAGAGTGGAATAGTTACAACAGAGACCATGTAGCTCACAAAGTCTAAAATATTTACTGCCTGGTCCCTTACAGAAATTTTACTGACCCCCTGGCTTATAGGACCACTGAGAGAGCTGAAGAAATTGACTCTAGGCTGAGCTTCCAGGAATAACCCTCAAAGCCACACAGCAGAATTGAGCTTCCAAGAGGGCTGCTGCCCCTGCTGTCATCAGGAAGCAGTAGAAACAGGAACTTGCCTAACAGAATGGGAAGCTACCACTGCATGTGCTGGCTCCAGAGCAGTGCCTCCTTTGCTGATAGAAATGCTCTCCCACTAGGGACCTCTGCTAAAGCCACACAGAAAATCAAAGCCTCCATGACTATCCTTGCCAGCAAAAACAGTAGAAGCCCAGGGCAAAAAGTTCCACTGTGGATGGGTGTATCTTAATAGGGAAAACTAAATCACATGTAGACCCCAGACATACAGCACTCTGGGAAATACCATTTTTAGCTTTCCAGGTTCTACATTGTAGGCAGACATGATAGAAGGAGAATTGAAATGGATGTAGAGCAAACCAGTATCCAGCACAGTCCTCAGTCAGAAGATACAGTCTGGGCTTCATTCCATTCCATACGATCCACTCGTTTTCTAGGCTTCCCAAATGAGGTCCTGGCATAATGATTCCAAAATTGTTTGGGTCTGTCTCCCTAACAGCACCCAAAAGGTATCCTATAAAATCAAGGTTTTATAAGCTCAAGGAATTATTTCTTGAGAACCTAACCCATACTCTGGAAGGAACCACCCAGAGCTCATTAAAGGATGGCTTAAGCACAAATAAGTCGGTGCAATTGCAAATCACTCAAGGGCCAGCCCACACACGGAGGGGAGCTGGGCTCATATCCTGCGAGGCCATTTGGAACCTGTTGAGTGACTTGGGGAAGCACCTCCTCTTCCTTTAGGCTTTGTCTCCCTAAACTGGACATTTTCTGAGTCCCCTAAAAGTCTATGATTCTCAAAACACTTTAGCTCCCCAGAAATGACAATGGGATAAGAAAGCATGTTGATAGGAGGTAAGTGTGGCAAACATCCAGGGTTCCATTAGACTGAGATAGAGGAAGAGGGGCCCTGGGGCTTCAGCATCATGTGAAAGCCAGACTCTGCACACCAGATTAGTCAGGGCCTGTCTCCTGGAGATTACCTCCTTAATTCCTGCATCCAGAACAGCCATTTCTGAGGACACACTGACCTGTCACCCTCACCTGGGGGCTTAGCCACCCCCTTCCCAATGCCTCTCTCCCCCTCTGTCTTCCCTCAATTTCATTTTGACAACTGAAAATATGACAGTGACAAGATGAATACAGCCCAGGAAGATAAAAACAATGTGAAATGCAGAGATTGGAGCTTATCAGCCAAACAGGACATGGGATATAAAAAGTAATCAACCTAAAGCTCTTATCAAAATCTCTCCCTGGGAAAGGTTTTAAAATTCTGTCATTGCTCAAGGAAAAATTATCGGATTATTATAAAGGAATTTTACTCACTATTCATTCTGTACACAGAGAATGCATACGTTCATGCTAGAGGCTACGGGTAGTTTATGTCTTGAGAATTATATCTGGGAATTTTAGGGATCACATTCTTTAAGACATAAATGACATACACAGGCTTACCAAGCCCACTCCCATTATAATTGTAAGACTCCCTATAAAGTTCCTAAACTTGGTACTTGATATAGCATGTGTGTTGTTCCATGTATTCCACTCAATAACTCTATCATGCTTGATATTACCATGTCCATTTCCCAGATCAGGAAACTGAGACTCAGAGCAATTGCCCAAAGTCCCACAAGTAAAAGTGTTAGAGCCAAGTTTCAAATCCAGGTGAGGGCCCCTCCAAAGTCCAGGGGACACTCAGGTAAATCAGAACCCTTCTGTGGCTCCCTTCTAGCTTCGGAGTAAAATCCAAACTCTCCCACCCCATTGCTTCAGGGAAGTATAGTATTAAAAAATATGTTTTACTGACTCTCAGTTCTACCAAAGGAAGAGGAAGAGGCCCAGGCTGAACCCTGAGGACCACAGAAGAGGGAAAGGGCCAGCCAGGCATTCGAAAGAGAATCGCCAGCTGCAGACCCTCCTAATTAAGGCTTATTTCTCACCATTCACCCTCCTTTCCCCACCTTCAAAGTATTTTTAGATAGTGGCATGACTTGAATTACAGTATCTAATTTATGCATTTGGCTAGTTTCCCCTATAGGGCAATCTATCCTCTTTAATTGCGCAAAGCACACCTAATTCAGTCAGTGTGTTCAAAGTAATGTTGTGTTTGAGGAAAGCTGGTTTGGAAATTTTCTTAACTCCCTATCAGCAAACCTATCCAGGAGCTTTACTAGAAAGAGCAGGGCATAGGGCAGCATCCTGGAGCTAGAGAATACCTTGGAGGGCATACAGACCAGACCTCTCCATAAAAATGAAGAAACTGAGGGCCCGTGAATGGGCGAGACCAGATCCGCTTCACCAGCAAGTCAAGGGCAGGGTCTCCTGGTGCCCATTCCAAGGGCTCCTACTGCCTGGCCAAGGTTCATGGATTGCTTTTTGACCAGATAAAGCTTTATTCAGGCAACCTGAGACTCAGCGAAGGGAAAGAAAGATGGGAGTTGGATATTTTTAATGGTATGGGGAAATGCTTATAATATTAAAGGGTAAAAAGTAAATTTCAAAGTTGTATTAAAAAAAGACTCGGTTAGGTTTTTTTTAATTAGCAAAACAACATACAGGAAATATGCCAACACATATATAGTGATTATTTCAGAGAGATGAGGTCATAGTAAATGTTCCTATTTGCTAACAATTTTTAATATCTTCCAGATATTCTGCAATTATGTGTGTGTGTGTGTGTGTGTGTGTGTGTAGTACAAATTTAAAACCAGAGAAAATAGAATGCCTCGCCCCCAAAAATATAGTGATAAAAACTGTCAGGAAGAAGAATCTCTTATGAGAGCTGAGGCTTCCTCAGGCAACTCCCCTCCCACAGCGAGTGTCCCAGAGAGACAGGGCTGCACAGAGCTCTGGCCCTTGGCTTACATTGTGTCTATGGCTGTTTGTGCTCTGCCACAGCAGAGTTGAGGATTTGCAACAGTGACATTTTACCTGAAAAAGTTAAAATATTTACTCTCTAACCCTTTAAGAAAAAGTTTGCCAACCCCTGATGTATTCGTTTGCTAGGGCTGCTATAACAAGCCATCACAGCCTGGATGATTTTCAGAAATGTATTTGCCCACAGTTCTGGAAGCTAGAAGTCCGAGATCCAGGTGTTGACAGGGTTGGTTTCTCTTAAGGCCTCTCTCCTTGCTTGTAGGTGGCTGTCTTCTCTTTGCATCTTCCATGATCTACTCTCTGTCCATGACCATGATTAACCTCTTAAAAGGGCATCAGACAGGGCCTCCCTGGTGGCGCAGTGGTTGAGAGTCCGCCTGCCGATGCAGGGGATGCGGGTTCGTGCCCCGGTCTGGGAGGATCCCATATGCCGCGGAGCGGCTGGGCCCGTGAGCCATGGCTGCTGAGCCTGCGCGTCCGGAGCCTGTGCTCCGCAACGGGAGAGGCCACAACAGTGAGAGGCCCGCATACCACAAAAAAAAAAAAAAAAAAAAAAAAAAAAAAAAAGGGCATCAGACATATCAAATTGGGGCCCACCCTAATGGACCTCAGTGTAACTTTACCCCTTTAAAGACCCTGTCTTCAAATATAGTCACATTCTGAGGTACTAGAGGTTAGAACTTCCAACATATGAATTTGGGAGAGACACAGTTCGGCTCCTAACACTGTGGTATAGACACTCAGTACCTATTACATGAGCTGAGTCTTTTTACCCACAGGGTTGGGCACATAGTTTGTGCTCAATAAATGGGTTTCATCCCCCACTACTCCACAGCAGTCCAAATAACTTCGTTAAAGTTACAAAGGTTCATGAGGGCAATTCAAATACCAAAATGGAAATTAAAAATCTGTTTATTTTAGCAACTTTCCAACATTCATTCACTGGCTTCCGGAAAAGTCTTCCATACCCTCAATTGTGATCTTTCATATGTTGTGGAGTTTCTGTGTTGTACATTCCCCAATCAAAAAACCTCTTCTTGTATTTTGAATACTGACAACAACAACATGGAAGCTGAAAAAAAAGGCATGAAGCCATAATGGAGATGCTACCACAAGGGAGCCATGCCCAAACACCAACAAAAAGGGTGTGATGTGATTTGTATATGTCTTAATTGTGAAGTGCCAAACCCCCCAAGGAAAGATGATTGTCACTCCCCTCCCTGACAGAGCACAGCCACAAAACACACATTTCCAAAGCCTGACCTAGAAATTAGGCAAATGGGCGAGGGCAGATGTTGCACTAACCCCCAGCAGAGGGATGCTCATGCAGAGATGACAAGTCCAGGTATCAGTGGCATCTTGGCAGGGACTATCTGACCCCATGATGCCTCTGACTTGCCCTCAGTAGAACTAGCCGCTCTTGACTCTGTGCTTCCATAGTCTGTATATCTCCAAGGCCTAGTGTGTTATGGACCAAATGTTTCTGGAATGAATGACCCCAGGGCATCATGAGCATACCTTTGTTATATCAAGCACTATTTTGCATACCCTAGATGTCGATCCTCTCTGCTGGAATGTGACTTCAACAAGATAGGACACTGGGGTTTTCTGTCTCCAGGACCTAGCACTGGCTTGTTAAAAGGCGAATTTTCTTTGCATTTATAACCTCTTGTGATTCTATGGCAGAATCAAAGAGGGGGTGTCAGAGAGAGACATGGGGTACTAACAGGTATTTAACATGTTTTCCTTGAAAGGTGTAGCTGGGTTTGCAGATACTAATTGCATATGCCATTCATTGACTACATACCCTCTACCAGGCATAGTGCTTAGCACCTTATAAATGCACTACTGTTTAATCCTCCCACTAACCCTATGGGTTTGGTACCATGATCCCCTTATGGGGGTCCACGTTGCTCAGTATTTAGGAGACTGGGTCTTGGAGTCAAACAATTTGGGTTCAGCTTCAATAGCTGAGTGGCTTTAGGTAACTCAGTTGGTCACCCTCTACTTTAATTTTGTCATCTGTAAAATGGTAAAAATAGAACCCAATTTATAGGCTTATCATGAAGAATAAATGAGATAAGGAGAAAATATATAAAATGTACATAAAACAAATAAGATAATGTTACCAAACCAAACTTGGGTCCACTCTCCCACATGCAGTAAAGCCGATCTACTGACACCAGTTTGTGGTGAAAGAAAGTGCAGCATTTATTGAAGGGTGCCAAACAAGGAGTCCAGGGCAGCTAGTGCTCAAAAAGCCCAAACACCTTGATGAGTTGCAGCCAAGTATTTTTAAAGGCCAGGTGAGGGAGGGGTCTCCCATGGTATGTGATCAGCTCACGTACAGTTCTGACTGGTTGATGGTGAGGTAACGGGACAATGTCGTAGTGGTAACATTATCAATCCTTAGGTGCCAGAAGGTCTGGGGGCTACATTCTCATGATCATCAAGTAGTTAATTTCTTCTGCTTGGTGGTGGTTTTAGCATCTATAAAACAACTCAGGAGATGTGCATCAGATACTGTTATCTAGGTACTTCAGAGAGGAGCTAAAGCAGAGGATATGGGGGAGGGGTCTGTCCTGGGAAGGCCCCAAAGGGCCCTGTTGGGTTACAATAATGCATTTATAAAACTCTTTGTACATACTAAAAGCTCAATAAAGATAGCTATTATTCTTATCACCTATTTATAAATAGTCAAGCCAGGTTTAGGCCCAGTCTGCCTGATTCCTGTGAACTCATCCAACTCTGCCTCAGTAGATGGTTTGTTCAACTCCCAACCCTTTTAGAGAAGGCAGTAAAAAGGACAAGAGTGTTCCCAACTCTTAAAACAGCATGAGAAGACATGATTCCTCATCTATTCTTTTGGATAATATGGATTTCTTTCCAATTATCAGTTAAGGAAACTTGTTCCCACACCAAATTATTTCTTCAAAAGTTATCCTGTCTGAGAGAATTAAGATCGCAAGAGATTTAGTTTCATTTTCTGCTTCAGACCAGTTTAACGCTCAAGGCAAAGAGGCAATGATGGTTTCTAATTGGGGTGACCATAGGACCCAGTTTGCTTAGAACAGTCTCAGCTTACTCCAGTTACCCCAGTGTAATTGGTGATAGCACTCCCTTTCACTTTCAAAAGCATCCCTATTAGGATGATAAATTACATGTCCCTTATTTATAATAGAATATGCAAAGATTTTCAAGTCATGGAGACCTGGGTTCCAATCCTGACTCCACCACTTACTAGCTATGCTCTGTGGTAATTCATCCAACCTCTCTGAGCTTCACATTCTCCTTCTGTAAAATGAGGACAATACTGCATGTTGTCGAGGGTGTTGTGAAGACTCAGAAAATGAGCTAACTTTGGAAAGCGCCCTAGTAAATATGCCATAAAGATGAATTATCTTTTCCTTACTCTCTTCCTTCCATTTTCACCTAACCCTATATGAGTCAGAAGAATGTGGATTCTTATTTTATAGTCTCCTAAGGACCTCTTTTGGTTATATATCCATTTCATAATTCAACTCAACACCTATGAATGGAGAAGAACATTCTGTACCCTAAATGTGGTACAGGCATTTTCACAAATAGCTCTAATACAAGGCAGCTTATAATAAGCCCTAGAGAGGAAACACAAAATACCACAGAGTTCTGAGAAGGGAGTGGTCACTCTGATTGGGTGTTCAGGCTTCCTCCAGAAAGTAGCACTTGGGAGAGATTCTCAAATGATGGGTGTAATCGCAACAGATGTAGTTAAGTCCGGACACTCCAGGCAAAGGAAACAGCCTGAGGACAGGAAAGTCTGGAGGGTATTCAAGGCATGCTAGTAGTCCAATTTAACTGAAATTTGGGGTAAATTGGGAACATTCTGTAGACCTTGAAAACTAAAGCAAGCAATGGGGAACCACTGAGGGTCTGTGAGGGGGAGGGCTGATCTTACCACTGCTGAGCTTTAGGAATGGTTCTCTGGCTGCTGTTGAGTAGAACTGATTGTGGACATCACGAAGAGGCAAGAGGCAGGGAATCCCAGTAAAGGGGCTATTATTAGAGAAGTGTTTAGTCAACTTTATAATCAAGAGTTCAGTTCACCTGACCCTCATTGCCTCCTGACCCTCAGATCCAAAGAAATCAAGTCTCTGTGAACAGGATTATATATACTAATTTCCTTCTTTGTTACCTGGCCATCTTAAGAAGAAATTAAATTGCTTTTTCCAATTTCTCTTCATAAATCTAAGTTGATTTCTAGACAACTGGTCCCAGGAGAAACTTTAAGGAGCTCACTTATCTCTAAACTCCATGATCCAGTATTTCATATGATAGAGGACATGACCTTCCTTTTCTTCCTGGAATTTTCTCTCATTTTTCACATCTCTTTCTATCTATTCTTCTAGTCCCAAAAGTGCCTTCTTCTCTAGGAGACTGACCCCAAAATGCTGACCTGCTGTGCTCTCAAAATTGCTCCCTATGAGTTGCTCCTCTTTCTAGGGAGGCTTGGCCTACACTCCTCCCAAAGCAGAGTCTAAGACCATGTGTGTGGGTCACATCTGGGAATGTGATCCCAGGGAAGGGAGAAAGAGAGAGCAAAAATAAGGATGTGACATTGAGTTAGTCACCACAAAAGCAACTGGTTCTCAATCCTGCCAGGACCTTCCCATAAATCTTATGAAAGCAACTCAGAATTAACTGCCTGAGGAATGAGAGGGAGAACTTATCCTTTGGGCATCCTCATTAGTCAGATTTGCCCCATAGGTGTTAACTCCCTTGAACTTCCTAATTGCTGTATGTGAGTAGAGCAGATTCTATAGGTATCCCACCCTGTGGTGTGTGAGAAGTCCCAAGGAAGGAGTGTAAGATACATGGCATGAGGCCCAAGGCAAGGTACTGTCCAATCATACCTACCCAAAGTAGCCAAAACCTGCAAAAAAAAGGGTCATCAGAGCAGTGACTAAAATAAGGAGTTAAGCCTAGAGAATGTTGAGATGAACCCCAAGAGGCATCCAGTACATAAGGTTAGTCTAGGAAGAAGCCACTCTACCCTGTGCTGACCACACTGGGCCCAAATTTACAGAAGTCCCCTTTGATGGCCAGAAATCCCGAAGAGTGAAACTCTAGTTATATATCTCAAAAGAATTGAGGATTGTGGGTTTCTAATTGATGATGTCATAAGCAGTATAACATAAATATATGTTGCCTTGAGTTGTGAACTTCTTTTTGCAACAACACCAATCTTCATCTTGCCTTAGTGAGCACAGTGACCATCACTGAATCTTTCTGGTGCATATCAGGATAGTGCTATTATTCTAAACACCAAGACTCACAGTTTCTTCCTCTTTCCATATTAATCACTTATTAATATCAACTAATTCTATCTTTCCAATGTCTTTCAGGTAACTTACTTTTCATTTTCTCTGATACTCAAATACAGACCCTTATTAACTGCTTTGTTGAAATTTTTTTTTTTTTTTTTTTTGCCTTTTGACTTTGGTTGTTATCCCCTTAGGTGTCCGTGGTCCCCCACCAGTGCCTGGTAGGTGCCCTAGCTGTGCAGAGACGCAAATTCCTTTTCCTCCTAGTCCGCCATCTTGACTCCACCCCCCTGCTTAATTGAATTTTAAGGAGACTCCTTAATTCCATTTTCTCTTACTTTCTAATTCAGTTCTGTTCATCGGTAAAATGGGAATACCAATAACTACTATTTTATGAGATTTTCATGGCACTAAAGTGAGATTTATGAAATAAAGTGTATGAAACACTGAGCTTGTGCTTGGCATATTGGAGTACTGAAGATTGGATCTGGCTGCAAGCAGCAGAAAGACTGAAAATTACACTGGTTTAAACAAGATACAAGTAGACATTTCTTGTTCTCTTTCTTTTACAGATGAGTATAATCTCATTTCCACTTACGATGTGATTACTGGTACTAGACTAGCCTTTGTACCATAAACAGCTAGAAAGCTGAACAAACTATATCAAACAACTATTTTTAGACACTGGATAAAAGGCAGTGCATGTCCTGAAATAAGGGAAACAAAAAAGGTGAGACTAATGAGTGCCCCAGATTTCTACCTGGAGGCTTTCCCCCTGGAACAGGGAGGGAAAGAAGCAAAGCACAACAATCTTGCAAAAATAGAGTGTTCAGGGAGGCTGAAGCAGCTAAAATGCAGAGTATTTTACCAGAGAAGAAGGAGCTATGCAGGAAAAGAATTCCAAAAACTCAGCATAGGGATCTCCTTGAGTTTTAGGCTCAACACTAAGCTTCACATATGTAAGATACAACTTCACGATGCCAGGCAAAGAATAAATAACAGAAAGAGAATAACTGGGAAAGCTGTAAGTCGAACAACTCCCAGAATTTGAAACACATTGAACACTCAGTTAATTTTCAGTAGAGACTCCAGAAAGATCACATCTTAGGAAGAGAACTAAACTATCCTTAGAGTAAAACCTCTTGACCTGCCCTAATAAAACTTCTTTTAAAGTCTCAAAAAAACAGCATATCTGTAAGTAAATTAACTGCTTGCCAAAATCAAACTCAACACTCAAAGAGACAACAAAATCTAGACATTCAAAAACATAGCATGCATAATACCCAGAATCCAATAAAAATTGCTAGACATGTGAATAAGCAGGAAATTGTAATCTATAATGAGGGGGGAAATTAATCAATAGAGTTACAGAATTTATCAATATTTTTGAATTAGCAGAGGAAGGTTTTTTAAAAGCTATAACAAATATTTTTGAGGATTTCAGGTGAAATATGAACATATGGAAGAGAAAAATGGAAACAATTATAAAGAAGGACGAACAAAACTTCCAGAGCTGAAATCTACAATATCTGAAATAAAAATTTTCCAGATAGGCTTGCCAGAGAATTAGATTCAGCAGGAAAAAAACAATCAGTAACCTTGAAGACAAGACTATAGAAGTTATCCAACTGGGTCATATAGAGAAAGAAAGCTATAAAAATAATACAGAGCCTTAATGACCTGTAGGACAATAAAAGTCATCCAACATGCATGTAACTGAAGTCTCAGAAACTGGGAGTTGGATGAAGGGATGAAAAGAATTTTTAAGGTCATAATGGCTTAAAATTTTACAAGTCCAAGAATTTTACACTCCTCCAGAAGGATAAACGCAAAGAAAATCACACCAATGCACATCAAAATCAAATTGCTAAACGTATGCAATAAAAAGGAAATCTTAAGAGCAGTGAAAGAAAGTGACACATTACATAGAAAGGGACAAACATAAGAATGACTGCAGACTTCTCATCAGATGCAATCCAAACCGGAAGGCAATCGAATAACATCTTCACAGTGCTAAAATAAGTCTGGAGACAGTTCATTCCAGATGTGGTGCTCCATAGCATCAGGCACCTGACGTCTTTATCTCTTATTGATTCACCATTCTCAGTGCAATGCTTTCATCATAATGAAAGATGGCTGCTCGAGCTTCAACCATCAAATCTACATTCCAGCCAGCAGAAAAGAAAAAGGGAAGAAGAATGGCACATTCCCTTTCTTTAAGAACCGTTGCTTTAAGTAGCATACAACCACTGAGTGGAACTTAGTTACATGACCCACTCAAAGGCAAGGGAGACTGGGAAATATAGTCAATTCTAGTGGCCATTACTAGTCAATTCTAGTGGCCATTACGCCACATAAAAATCTGGGTTCCGTTACTAAGGAAGAGGAAGAAAGTGGATATTAGGTGACAACTAACAATCTTTGTCATGGTGCATAGTCAATAAATGTTCAATTTCTTTCCTTTCTTGATGCTGCTCTTAAGATGTTGTGTAACCTCGAGTAATCAACAAATTCTCATAAATACAATCAAGGACTTGGAATTGGATTGTAAGAGTCCTTCCAGTTCTGATCGTCTTTGTTTCTATCTTGTTGCTCGCATAAGATGATAAGAGTCAGCAATTTATAGTTTACAGGCCAAATCTGGCTCACCACTTGTTTTTAGAAATAAAGTTTTACTGGAACACAGTAATACAAATTCACTGGTACATTGTCTATGGCTGCTTTCATGTTACAACAGCAGCATTAAGTTATTATGAGAGATTGTATGGCCACAAAGCCTAAAATATTTACTATCTGGCCCTTTACAAATAAAGTTTGCCAGTTCCTGCTTTAAACAAATAAATGAATCCATGTGACAAAGCAGTTTAAGAAAACTCTGCTTTCAGCAAAGTTTGTCTTTCTTTTCTTCTATTCACTCCTTTAGCTTATTTTCTGTAATTTGAAAATGAATGCAGTATGGTCTTAATTTTTAAAGATTTCAAGAGAAACAAATGCAGATACTCTGCCAAAGAAATAAGTGACAAAGTGTTTTCTTAATTCTTGAAAAAACCTTCATCTGCCCTTAAAATATCAGATTTTAAACACAGTAATCTCCTTCATCAGAAATTATACTGGAAAAAAATTATTTTGGACCGTATCCCAAGAAGAGTGAGCACATAGGGGATAAAATCTTGGTAAAAATGCTCAAAATAGTTCTGCATTGTAGAATATGCTCTCACATCAGTGAAAAGGATCATAACCCAGGGGACCTGAGAAAGAAGAGTAAGCCATGCAGGGTCTGTCTGGAACTCACACTAAAGAAAATCACTAGCTAGAGGACTGGCCCCTGAAGCAAGTAACCTGAAGTTCAAATTATATGGACTAAAAAAAAAAAAAATATGGCAAAGCTGGGCCTGATTCATGGTGGTTGAAATGTAACAGCCAAAATGCCTATCGGCAGTGATGTCCAAGGTTCAGAAAACAACAGTTGTCCATAAAACTTAGAGAGGACTTATTTTGGGGGTTTCTTGGGTAATGATGGTTAGGGTCCATCACCCCAGGCAAGATTCTGGAAGATAGCAGTCAACATGTTCTTCCAACAGATGGCTAGAGCATTAATCAGGAACTGTGAAAGAGGCCCTAAACTTGAACTGAAGCCAAGAGACATGCATTTGGAGTGGGCTGCTTCTTAGTGACCACACAGAAGCCCAGATTTCTCCCTCAGAGGTACCCGTTATAGAAAGAAATAACTCTCTGCAGTCAGGTAGATCTGGGTTCAAACAGCTGGTCACCACTCCCAAGACGTGAGGTCTAGGATGATACATTTGTCATCTTTTAGCCTCAGTTTCCACATTTACAGAACGGGAGTGCTGCAGTATTGTCAGGACTACTGCTGAGTAAATGCTTGATAAATGGTAGGTGCTGCTATTGTCACTACCATCATCATTATCATTATCGTCGTCATCATCATCATCACCATCATCATTTTGGTAGTCAAGATGCCAGGTCTAATGTATCAAGGTTAGTTCTTCACTTCTGGGTCAGCCCTTAACTAAGACCAGCTTGGGAGCTGAAAGGACTCACCCAGAAGGCTGAAGACATCATTGTCTATAGAGAAGTGGAACTGAAAAATGGCAGAACCCAATGGGTAAGAATTCTGTAGTGTCTGAGCTCTGTAGAAGGACTCTGTTGTTGCCCTGGTTAAGAGTGTCCACAGAAGTGAGTGGACAGCAAAAGCAAACAAGTGTGTGAGGGAATACAGTTGACAGTCCACCAAACCAAGTCGTTGTCCATTGACATAAGGAGAAAATGCAATCATCCCTATCATTCTCACTTTTAGATGTATACACAGTGTGTCCAAGGCTCCCTATTAGCTCTCTACCCTTATCTCCTACTGCTCTGCCTCTCGCTCAGTCTATCCAGCCACCCCTGTCCTCTGGCTCTTCCTTGAATTCATCAGATTTGCTCCTGTCTCCTGGCCTTTGCTGTTTCCTTAGATTGAACGGCTATTTCTTCAGATGTCACCATACCTTGCTCCCTAACTGTTAAAGTCCCTGTTCCAATCTCCTTTTCCCAAAGAGGCCATCTGTGACGTGAAATGAAACTCTTCCTCTAACCTTCAACCTCTGCCCCCTTACCTTGCTTCCTTTTTCTCTTTGGCTCTCATCATTTCCCTATATGTTATACATTTATTTTCTTATGGTCTACCTCAACCTTTTAGAATGTAAACTCCATGAGGTCAGAGATTTTGCTTTGTTATTAATGTCTCTGCACCTAGAAATGTACTTGAAATATAGTAGACATGCAATAAATATTTGTTAAATTAAATATTTATTGCATGAATATAACCCCCTGCCTCCAGGGGAAAAAAAGAAATAATTTTGTTTAAAAAGAGTAGGCAACAAATCTACAGAGAGTAGAAAAATAAATATCCTTAGCAGAAAGAAATTGAATAATGATGGGGGAAGGGGAAATAATTATCCTAGAAAATGTAAACTATGGGCACTATTGCAGTTGAAAACATCATAGTTCTGAGCATCTTTGTGGCCAAGGCAAAAAAGAGAGAAGTAAAGTCAATGATAATCAAAGAAGAAGGCATTTTTAAGAAAAAAAAAAGCACATCTTAAGTCACTGATTTTCAAACATGTTAAGAGCGAAAAACATTTTCGCCCAATGAAATCTTATCAAGAGCCCCAATAAGAAAACCAAAAGTCTATTTAGCTTCAATTTATTCTTATGTGCAAAATGTAACATTGACTTATAAAGTCAACGAGAATAATGAGGTTGTGAAGTTACAGACTTACATCAACCTCCGCATTCATTTTACTTCTCTACGTTGTGTCGTTCTGCCAGTCTCCAGAATACCCTTCTTTGCACACATACGTAGCTACAAATGGCACGTTTTTAATGGCTTGTCTTGCAATCTCAGGATGTTCCTCAAATCATCTGATCCAACAGCTCCAAAGAGCAGCAGCAGCAAACTGTTTTCAAACTTGAATCACTAATGACCTCCAGCAACACCCTGTATTTTTTTTACATACATCTGAAATAGAGAAAGGGAATCCCCCAAAGTTACAATAAACAACAAAACTATTCCTAACTCAATATCACCCCAAAATACAATATTTAAAATGTGATTGCTACTTTTATCCAACTGTGTGCACTTTGTTCTTATGGAGCCAAGAATAGAGGCGCAGGAGCCATGCTGGGAATAGGTCACAGCATTCTCTTCAGCAGACCCGGGCTGGAGAGTTAATAAATTCCCGTGAACAACATGCACAAGCCTGATTTTTTTTTTTTTTTGGTCATGAGGCATGGGGGATCTTAGCTTCCTGACCAGGGATCGAACCTGCACCCCCTGCATTGGAAGGTGAAGTCTTAACCACTGGACTGCCAGGGAAGTCCCAAGCCTGACTTTTAACAACCAAAAAATGCAGAGCTGCAACTGGTCTGATCAATGACACATATGCAAGAACTTCCAAGTATGCGCTAAAAGCTCTGTATAGACGAAGGAAACCAGTCCTTCATCTATCATGTGTGCTGTATGTGTGCATGTCTGTGTGTATGTGCCTGTATATTCACACATGTTTTCTAAATATTTAATTTATGTATTTATTTATTTTTGGCTGCATTGGGTCTTCGTTACGGCAAGCGGGGGCTACTCTTTGTTGTGGTGTGCAGGCTTCTCATCGTGGTGGCTTCTCTTGTTGCGGAGCATGGGCTCTAGGTGTGTGGGTTTCAGTAGTTGTTGCATGCGGGCTTCAGTAGTTGCGGCACCCAGTCTCAGTAGTGTGGCTCACAGGCTCTAGAGCGCAAGCTCAGTAGTTGTGGTTCATGGGCTTCATTGTTCCACAGCATGTGGGATTTTCCTGGACCAGGGATCGAACCCTTGTCCCCTGCATTGGTAGGAGGATTCTTAACAACTGTGCCACCAGGGAAGTCCTAAATATTTATCTTTAAGGTTTAATTTTTTATTAATCTAGAATATATTTTCATGTAATGAATGAGGAAGGGGGTCTAGCTTTATGTTTCTGTCCTAATGACTAGACATTGGTCCCAAAATATTTATTGAAGAATTTATCCTTTTTTTAATGCTACCTTTAATTACTTAATAAATTTTCATCTGTTTAGGTTCTATTTCAAGGTCTCCTTTTTCTGTTCTCTAGAAAAAAATAAAACTTTTAAAATTCAAATTCAAGGGGACTTCCCTGGTGGCACAGTGGTTAAGAATCCACCTGGCAATGCACGGGACACTAGTTCAATCCCTGGTCCAGGAAGATCCCACGTGCCACAGAGCAACTAAGCCCGTGCACCACAACTACTGTGCGAACACTCTAGAGCCTTTGAGCCACAACTACTGAGCCCACATGCCACACCTACTGAAGCCCATGCACCTAGAGCTGGTGCTCCGCAACAAGAGAAGCCACTGCAATGAGAAGCCCACACACCGCAATGAAGAGTAGCCCCCTCTCGCCGCAACTAGAGAAAGCCTGCATGCAGCAACGAAGACCAAATGCAGCCAAAAATAAATAAATAAAATTAAATTTTTTAAAAAATTCAAATTCAAATTGAGCATTTGGAGGACCCTGCAGCACCTCTGCATGATTCTGAGGTTTCTACATTAGTTTTACATTAGTGCACTTAATTGAGCTGATGTCATAGGCAGGTGTAACAGGGACCTCTGTTCTCAGCAATCAAGTATACCACAAATTCCGAACCCCTTCTACTTCAACTTCTCACCCAGCTCAGGAATCCCAGCCACAGCATCCCAATCAGAGGGCCAACCAGCCTCTGTTGGAGCATTTTCAGAACAAGATGCTCAACACCTAACACAGGTGCCTATTTTATTGTTGGATAGTATTGACAGCTAGAGAATTCTTCCTTTTATCTGCTTCCTTGAATTTCCACCAATTGATCTAACCCTGTTATCCACAACCTCACAGAACAGGCCTAATTCCTTTCCCATCTGCCCTTCTACTTGAAGACAGAGAGAATATCTCCCCTTGGACTTCTCTGATTCATGCTCTTAATCTCTAGCTCCTTCAAGGGGTGCTGGGAAATCCCAAAAGATGGGGGCAGAACTTTTAAAATTAGGTGTTTGTAGTGGAAAGAGTACTAAACTTAGGGTCAGAAGAGCTGAGTTTAAATCTCAGCCACGTGACCTTGAATTGATCTTTCAAATTCCCTGAGCCTCAGTTTCCTTACCTATAAAATGGGTATGATGGTCATTATTATGATTATGATCAACATGAAAGAGATTTGATACTGACAACTACAGCATCAACAATATGGTGTGACTTTGCGCTGGAGGAATTGTAAAGGGTGAGAATAGATCTCTTTCTCTCACCTGCCTCATCCCTACCACCTCTACATCCTTAGGCAGATTCTTACTGCTCTGACTTCATGCCCAAGTAATATTTTTTACTCCAATATTCAAAAGGGGAAAACAAGTCACAGCCAGAATTTAACCAGTGTATTGGTGTATTGGTTTATTTCCCCATCTACACAGGACAGTGTTTGCAGTGTAATAGAAATGCCTTTTCTTTCTCACTGCTGTCAGGCTAAGTTGGTTTCCCATCTCACATTTTAGAACTGATTCCAAATGTTGGTCATAATTATCAGGGCTGAAAAGGAGGCAGACTTCAATCCTTCCAGAGTTTGGTGGTTTCACCAAGGGGAAGGGAAAAGCCTGGGAGGACAGGCTGAGACAAAATGTGCATGTCTTTCTGCTAACTCCTTCACAGGAAAGTGGAATTTTACTCACATGGGTAATGAAATAGACATGGCTTGCTCTGTTAGGTTTACTACCTTGTTTGCAAACAAGACAATTCATAAAATTAGTGCCATGAAAGTTTCAGGGGAGGAAGCTGCACCATGAAGTTTCCCCACAGTTCCTGAAGGTAATTCATGTGCTCATCATATTTTGAGAGACTCAGCCAGGCTTGAACGGTGCAGTAGGTGTTTCCCATACTCAGTGGTTTATGAATATTTAAAGGTAATAAATGTCAAATTAAGTGTTCAATGATGTTCTTTACATGTAAAAGTCCTTGAGAAGGCTCTGTTAAAGATGAAGCTGATACCAATTTCAAAATGTCTTTATTCTTTTTACGTTGAGGACGAGAAGATGTCTTTTAATACAGTGTGGATTTTGTGGCTTCTGAGTCCTAAGTTCTAACAGTGGTAGCAGTAGGAATTTGAATTTGTTCTTTAGAGTTTTAGGATTTGTCAAAAAGACGTTGTTTCCACTAACAAAAAGAGAAAACTTTAGATGGACATTTCCCCCTACTTTAACTCTTGCCAGCTTTCTGGAATTAATCTAGCTAAAGAAAAGGAATCCAAGCAAGGCTGCTGATTCATGGCAAAGAAACCCTGGGATTTGGCATTGGACACAGCTGGGTTCACTGTCTCTGTGACTTCTTAGCTCGGTAACCTTGGGCAAGTCCTTCAACCTCTCTGGGCCTCAGATTTCCCTATCTGTAATCTACCTCATGGGCAGCTGTGAGGCTCCAGTGGCATAAATTCAATGAGATAGCAGGTGTAAAAGTAACTGACACACTGATACTCAATATATGCTTGTTACAAAATTGTAAGTACTGAAGATATTCACTGTCCAATCTACTTTGTATGTGAAGGCTAAAACTTCAGCAAATGAAGGAATCTCCAGACAGTCAATAAACCGTTCTCTTATATCAACAGCATGAGAATACAGGTAGAAGTTGTCAAGTTCCATCAATTCAAATTATATTTCACTTAATTTAACTTAACTGTGGTCAGTTGCCATACAACAGAGCTCATATCTACCCTGAATTAAGAACTCACTACTGGGGAGCAAAGAGCACTGGACTTGGAATCAGACAACCCGATCTCAAGTTCTCCACCATTATCCGGGTGAACTTAATGATGACCTTGCTCCTGTCTGAGTGACGATAACACTACCTGTGAATGTTGACATGTGAATCCAATAACAGGCCTGCATCAGCCGTGAAGCATCACTGTTTTAGTTGTCTATTACAGCCCCAAAAATATGACCCCCAAACTTATTGGCTTCAAACAACAAAGTTTATTATTTCACTGTTTTTGTGGCTTAGCCGGGTCGTTTGGCTCGGGGTCTCTGATAGGCTGCAATAAAGGTGAGGGGATTCCACAGGGGGTGAAGAGCAGGAGGCCGTAATCACTGAGAACCATTTTAGAAGCTTTCTACCCAGCCACCCAGATCTGAAAGGTCAGCATTCCCACCTCATTATGAGCATGCCTGTTCTCCTCCACGAAAACTTTGGCCATTTCTTTCTTTCTTCTTTCTTTTTTTTTTTTTTAACATCTTTATTGAGGTATAATTGCTTTACAGTGGTGTGTTAGTTGCTGCTGTATAACAAAATGAATCAGCTATACATATACATATGTTCCCATATCCCCTCTCTCTTGCGTCTCCCCCCCTCCCACCCTCCCTGTCCCACCCCTTTAGGTGGTCACAAACCACCGAGCTGATCTCCCTGTGCTATGCAGCTGCTTCCCACTAGCTATCTATTTTACATTTGGTAGTGTATATATGTCCATGCCACTCTCTCATCTCAACTCCTGTTGCCCCGATAGGCTGAAACACCCAACTGAACTCTTTAGCTCACCTTAGCCCACAAGAAGCCTTACAATAAGGCTTCCCTGGTGGCGCAGTGGTTGAGAGTCTGCCTGCCGATGCAGGGGACACGGGTTTGTGCCCCGGTCCAGGAGGATCCCACATGCCGTGGAGCAGCTGGGCCCGTGAGCCATGGCCGCTGAGCCTGCGCGTCCGGAGCCTGTGCTCCTCAACGGGAGAGGCCACAACAGCTGAGAGGCCCGCGTACTGCAAAAAAAAAAAAAAAGCCTTACAATAAAAATACATATTATACAGTGAAATACATAGCATATAATGAAGCATAAAAGAGGTATTCATAAATACGTAAAGGCTAAAAGTCAAAAATTGGGTCTGGAGAAAGAACAAAAATATAAATGCTGAACAAATCTATAAAGATCTCTCAGATCTGGCTCTGAGCTTCTTGGCAGCTGAAACCAAAGGGAGACCCGGTTGGTTATAGTCTTAATCATCAGAGAAAGAAATAGAACTGTTTCTCAAGAGACAGAAAATACTTAAGTATTTCCTAGCAGTTAATAGTTTTTTTAAAAATTCCATATGAGGTGCACCAAACGATGTAGTAAATGGTGACCTTAACAACTTCCCCACAGAAATGCAGAAAACAGTTTCATAAGGCAAATCTTCTATCATTTCTCAATAAAAGCCTAGGGTATAGCTGCCAAATGCAAAGAAAATAAGATAAAATGTGAAGCCTTCTGATGGTTTGGCTTGATCCAGGAACAGGATCTAGAGTGCTTGTGATGTCATATAGGTTTTATCTTGAATGCCAAGCCCAGATGATTGATAGTGACTGCCACATGCAGTAGAGTGAGGATTATGAGCCCTGTCTGAACTCCACAGGAAAGAGTGTGGTGATCCATTAGTGATGTCTGACACAGACGCAGGAATAAGGTGAGATGCCACAGGCTCTCTGAATATGTACCCTGGACTGGGGCAGAAGTCCTTACTCCAGTTTCTTTTGACTGGAGCCCCCTGATGTATGTCAAAAAATACTGCAGCCCAGCTGTCACCTCTGTCTTCTTCCTAGATGTGAAAGGACACAGAGACAACAAAGAATTAAGAGGGCAGAAAGAACGATTAAAATAGGGCCAATCATTACTTAAATAATAACAAAATAATCAATAAAAATCCAATTTAACAGTGATTCTGCATACTATATTTCATCAAATCTAAAATGCCACCAAGGACTCACAACTATCCTATGTACATGAATAAAGGAAAAAATTCCACTAATTAAACTGTGGCACAATGCTTCTTTAAGATTTATGTATCTTAGAAATCAGGCATATTGTGATTGGTGAAAGAGTGTCAGCAATGGAAAATTCCATGCAACTCCAGATGACACAGATATACTCTGGGAACGAAGAGCACTGTGTTTCTGAGACATCCCTGTATGCCCTCTGTGTGTGTGTGTGTGTGTGTGTGTGTGTACACGTGTGCATGTGTTTGTGAGTGCTCCCTCTGTATCAGTGCTTCAGGGGAGGAGAGAGGCCCCGCCTACCAGTATCTCAAGATCTTGTCCCATTGATTCTTCCATTTAATCCTTCAGTTAATACCTACTATGTGCACAGTCTGATTCTACCTATAGTCTCAAGAGGGTGTCACAGACATCAGAGAGCTAGAGATTGAACTCAGAAATTCTTATTCTTAAAGCCCTAGACTTCACACTTCTTCTAAGAAAAATTTCTTCTAAGACAAACTTCTAAGTTCGGTTAGTTTTGTTTCCCTGACCATATTATGTAAAACTTTCTAAGTAGATTTTTAAAAAGCAAAGAGTTTATGTGTAACTGCCTAAAGAAACCATTTTTGATTTAGAGGTAGAGATAAAGTTTCAACATAGATGCCTAGTACGTAGCCGGTACTACATCAGTGAAGGTGCTGCTTTTCCAGGCTCTGACTTCTCTGCAAGTTGTGATTAATCAAAGGGATGTCCCTCCACTGAGCAGTGTTAGTTAGTTGGACACTTAACACAGAGACCTCCCAGCACGGGAACTTCCCACCCTGTCCCCACTATGCCTGACTCAGGCCCGCCTGCGATTGCAGGGAATGAGTTCTCTTGCACGGAGAAGGATCCCCACTGATCCAAATAAGGCACCCTGATCGAGCAGTGCTTCCAACAAAGGAGCCAGGATGCTGGACCCTGTGAAGGCAGAGATAAGAGAAGCCAGCAGTCATAATCCTGGGAGCATTCCCCAAAATACTCCCCATTTAACACTCTCCCAGGTGTGTACATTCTGCTTCCCATTCTTTAAAATTCCAAGGCATAGGGCATTCCATCCAAAAACAACAGAATACACATTTTTCTCAAGTGCTCATGGAACATTCTCCAGGATAGATCATATCTTGGGTCACAAATCTAGCCTTGGTAAATTTAAGAAAATTAAAATTGTATCAAGTGTCTTTTCCGACCACAACGCTATGAGACTAGATATCAATTACAGGAAAAGATGTGTAAAAATTACAAACACATGGAGGCTAAACAATACACTACTTAATAACGAAGTGATCACTGAAGAAATCAAAGAGGAAATCAAAAAATACATAGAGGGGCTTCCCTGGTGGCGCAGTGGTTGAGAATCTGCCTGCTAATGCAGGGGACACGGGTTCAAGCCCTGGTCTGGGAGGATCCCACATGCCACAGAGCAGCTGGGCCCGTGAGCCACAACTACTGAGCCTGCACGTCTGGAGCCTGTGCTCCACAACAAGAGAGGCCGCAATAGTGAGAGGCCCGTGCACCACGATGAAGAGTGGCCCCCGCTTGCCACAACTAGAGAAAGCCCTCACACAGAAATGAAGACGCAACACAGCAAAAATAAACAAATTAATTAATAAACTCCCACCCCCAACATCCTAAAAAAAAAAAAAAAAAACCTAGAAACAAATGATAATGGAGACACAATGACCCAAAACCTATGGGATGCAGCAAAAGCAGTTCTAAGAGGGAAGTTTATAGCAATACAATCCTACCTTAAAAAACAAGAAATATTTCAAATAAACAACCTAACCTTGCACCTAAAGCAATTAGAGAAAGAAGAACACAAAACCCCCAAAGTTAGCAGAAGGAAAGAAATCATAAAGATCAGATCATAAATAAATTAAAAAGAAATGAAGGAAATGTTAGCAAAGATCAATAAAACTAAAAGCTGGTTCTTTGAGAAGATAAACAAAAGTGATAAACCATTAGCCAGACTCATCAAGAAAAAAGGGAGAAGACTCAAATCAATAGAAATAGAAATGAAAAAGGAGAAGTAACAACTGACACTGCAGAAATACAAAAGATCATGAGAGATTACTACAAGCAACTCTATGCCAATAAAATGGACAACCTGGAAGAAATGGACAAATTCTTAGAAATGCACAACCTGCCAAGACTGAACCAGGAAGAAATAGAAAATATGAACAGACCAATCACAAGCACTGAAATTGAAACTGTGATTAAAAATCGTCCAACAAACAAAAGCCCAGGACCAGATGGCTTCACAGGTGAATTCTATCAAACATTTAGAGGAGAGCTAACACCTATCCTTCTCAAACTCTTCCAAAATATAGCAGAGGGAGGAACACTCCCAAACTCATTCTATGAGGCCACCATCACCCTGATACCAAAACCAGACAAAAATGTCACAAAGAAAGAAAACTATAGGCCAATATCACTGATGAACATAGATGCAAAAATCCTCCACAAAATACTAGCAAACAGAATCCAACAGCACATTAAAAGGATCATACACCATGATCAAGTGGGGTTTATTCCAGGAATGCAAGGATTCTTCAATATATGCAAATCAATCAACGTGATACACCATATTAACAAATTGAAGGAGAAAAACCATATGATCTTCTCAATAGATGCAGAGAAAGCTTTCGACAAAATTCAACACCCATTTATGATAAAAACCCTGCAGAAAGTAGGCATAGAGGGAACTTTCCTCAACATAATAAAGGCCATATATGACAAACGCACAGCCAACATCGTCCTCAATGGTGAAAAACTGAAAGCATTTCCACTAAGATCAGGAACAAGACAAGGCTGCCCACTCTCACCACTCTTATTCAACATAGTTTTGGAAGTTTTAGCCACAGCAATCAGAGAAGAAAAGGAAATAAAAGGAATCCAAATCGGAAAAGAAGAAGTAAAGCCGTCACTGTTTGCAGATGACATGATACTATACATAGAGAATCCTAAAGATGCTACCATAAAACTACTAGAGCTAATCAATGAATTTGGTAAAGTAGCAGGATACAAAATTAATGCACAGAAATCTCTGGCATTCTTAGACACTAATGATGAAAAATCTGAAAGTGAAATTAAGAACACACTCCCATTTACCACTGCAACAAAAAGAATAAAATATCTAGGAATAAACCTACCTAAGGAGACAAAAGACCTGTATGCAGAAAATTATAAGACACTAATGAAAGAAATTAGAGATGATACAAATAGATGGAGAGATATACCATGTTCTTGGATTGGAAGAATCAACATTGTGAAAATGACTCTACTACCCAAAGCAACCTACAGATTCAATGCAATCCCTATCAAACTACCACTGGCATTTTTCACAGAACTAGAACAATGAATTTCACAATTTGTATGGAAACACAAAAGACCCCTAATAGCCAAAGCAATCTTGATAATGAAAAATGGAGCTGGAGGAATCAGGCTCCCTGACTTCAGACTATACTACAAAGCTACAGTAATCAAGACAGTATGGTACTGGCACAAAAACAGAAATATAGATCAATGGAACAGGATAGAAAGCCCAGAGATAAACCCATGCACATATGGTCACCTTATATTTGATAAAGGAGGCAAAAATATACAGTGGAGAAAAGACAGCCTCTTCAATAAGTGGTGCTGGGAAAACTGGACAGGTACATGTAAAAGTATGAAATTAGACCACTCCCTAACACCATACACAAAAATAAACTCAAAATGGATTAAAGACCTAAATGTAAGGCCAGAGAGTGTAAAACTCTTAGAGGAAAACAGGTAGAACACTCTATGACATAAATCACAGCAAGATCCTTTTTGACCCACCTCCTAGAGAAATGGAAATAAAAACAAAAATAAACAAATGGGACCTAATGAAACTTCAAAGCTTTTGCACAGCAAAGGAGACCATAAACAAGACCAAAAAACAACCCTCAGAATGGGAGAAAATATTTGCAAATGAAGCAACTGACTAAGGATTAATCTCCAAAATTACAAGCAGCTCATGCAACTCAATAACAAAAGAACAAACAACCCAATCCAAAAATGGGCAGAAGACCTAAATAGACATTTCTCCAAAGAAGATATACAGATTGCCAACAAACACATGAAAGAATGCTCAACATCATTAATCATTAGAGAAATGCAAATCAAAACTACAATGAGATATCATCTCACACCAGTCAGAATGGCCATCATCAAAAAATCTAGAAGCAATAAATGCTGGAGATGGTGTGGAGAAAAGGGAACACTCTTGCATTGTTGGTGGGAATGTAAATTGATACAGGCACTATGGAGAACAGTATGGAGGTTCCTTAAAAAACTACAAATAGAACTACCATATGACCCAGCAATCCCACTACTGGGCATATACCCTGAGAAAACCATAATTCAAAAAGAGTCATGTACCAAAATGTTCATTGCAGCTCTGTTTACAATAGCCAGGACATGGAAGCAACCTAAGTGTCCATCAACAGATGAATGGATAAAGAAGATGTGGCACATATATACAATGGAATATTACTCAGCCATGAAAAGAAATGAAATTGAGTTATTTATAGTGAGGTGGATCGACCTGGAGTCTGTAATACAGAGTGAAGATAGTCAGAAGGAGAAAAACAAATACCGTATGCTAACACATATATATGGAATCTAAGAAAAGAAAAATGTCATGAAGAGCCTAGGGGTAGGACGAGAATAAAGACACAGACCTACTAGAGAATGGACTTGAGGATATGGGGAGGGGGAAGGGTAAGCTGTGACAAAGTGAGAGAGTGGCATGGACATATATACACTAACAAACATAGGGTGGATAGCTAGTAGGAAGCAGCCGCATAGCACAGGGAAATCAGCTAGGTAGTTTGTGACCACCTAGAGGGGTGGGATAGGGAGGGTGGGAGGTAGGGAGATGCAAGAGGGAAGAGATATGGGAAAAAATATATGTGTATAACTGATTCACTTTGTTGTAAAGCAGAAACTAACACACCATTGTAAAGCAATTATACTCCAATAAAGATGTTAAAAAATAAATAAATAAATAATAAAAATATAAATAAATAAATAAACTAAAAATAGTCCAAGGCAAGAAATTACATTCTCCGACGGTGACGTCCCCAGAAAATGACTACCTAGGGAAGCAGTCCACTTCCGCCAGCTCCCTGTGGGCCCTTCTGCTATAACAGGCACTATGGTGGGTCCCCAGAAGGACTCAGGGATAATGTCACCCAGTCCCTTCCTCCAGGAAGCATGTGGTCTGGTGAAGTCAGACAAGTGACCAAGAGGAGGAAAAAATATCACTGCAATTTACAGCATAAATTAACAATAGCCACTTCTGCTAATTTGTACTGGGATTATCTCATTCCTAAACTGCTCCCTTGCCCTCACTGAGATAGGCAGGGGAGGCATGAACCCAAATTCCAAAGTCCCTGCCAATTTTTTACTTCTGCTAAATGATAGGGCTTGCATAAATAGCTCATTGTTTAGCAAAGCGTATTTTTTGAGTCTTTGGACATGGTAATGTGGGCCTTTCAGAGCCTGGGGATGGGAGTGGGGAGCAGTATGGGGACTGAGTAGAGAGGAGCCTGAGAAGGTGAAAAGCCTGAGGGGAATGCGGCAGAGCAACCTGGGCCAATAAATGGCTTCAAAGGTTCTCTTCCCCATCTGTAGTAATATAGAAACAAGACAGACTGAAGGAATGGTGAGATGCTCCAGGAACTGAAAGTGTTAAACAGAAACAGAACCTTGGAAGCAGAAGGGACTAAGAAAACCACATTCTCTCTCTCTTTTCTCTCTCTCTCTTTCTCTCTGTCTCTTTCTCTGTGTCTGTCTCTCTTTCTCTCTCTCTCTATCTCTCTCACACACACACTTAAAGTCATCAGAGAGAGAGGATTTGGGGCTCCCACTGCCCATGAATGGGGTTCGAGCCAACTTAACTTGAATGTCCAGCCTCAACTGGCATCTTGGTTATGTATAAAACCAACTAAAATGCAGCCCAGGATGAAAGGTGCGCTAAAGAAAAGGCAGATAACATACTTTGAACTTGTTGGGACAAAATGTTTTGAACTTCGTGGAAGAAACTGTTCATTCATCCCACTGGACAGTGGGATGTATAGATGCAGTAGTTAATGGGACCTTTATCCTCGAACGCTATTGACCAGCTTTTGGCAGTTCTCTTTCGTCAGAAAAATGGGAGGGATTCATCAAGTGAAGTGTCATGGTTAAGAACTCAGGCCCCAAAATCAAAGTCCCAGATTCAAACCCTGTGCCCTGGAGAAAACTGCTTGGATTTTCTGTTAATCAGTCTTGGTCTCCTCCTCTGTAAGATACGGGTGATTGTGGTTCTCAACATTAAATGAGATGCTGTCATGTGTTTCACACAGTGTATCTCACAGAGTAAGGACTCCCTAAGGGTTGGTTCTTCTAAAGCGCCAGCTGGCCTCCCTAGGTTTAGGCTGAAGAATCATTAACCACACTGAAATCAGTCACCGCCTGCCGCTCACCTGGAAGGCAGGTACACAGAACTGTCCTTGTGAGAAGTAGCTCCTTCACAAATCAGAGCCTGCAGGTCCAGTGTCTGTCCTTGGGCACTTCTATTTGGCCCTGTTGCTGTAAACCACTATTTGCTTTTTCTGTCCAAGATGTTTCGAGATATATGATGTACCTCTCCCAGGCAGTAGTTACATGGGGTTTTCCTGAAGCGTGGCTGTCTATCTCCTTCAGGAGCCTTCAAAGGCAGCCGAGTTAAGTGCATGTCAAACACATTGCCTTACGTGTTCAGCCAGACCACCCCAAACAAACTGGTCAAGATGCACGCAGGTATTTTAAACTTACGCAGTAACGCTTCCACAGAAGGAAATTCAATTCTGTTTTTATAGATTATTACTAGTATTATCACCATTGCTGTCACCAAAATCACCATCCAATATACATCAGTTTCCTGAGGCTGCCCAACAAAGTACTAAACAACAGAAATTTATTCTCACAGAGTTTTGAAAGCTAGCAGTCTGAAATCAAGGTGTTGGCAGGGTTGGTTCTTTTCTGGAGGCTCCAGGAGAAGAATCTGTCCCAGGAGTCTCTCCTAGATTCTGGTGGTTGCCAGCAATCTTCAGTGTTCCTTAGCCTGTGGGTGTATTAATCCAATCTCTGCCTCTGTCTTCACATGGTACCCTTCTCTCTGTGTCTCTGTGTCTTAACTTCCCTCTTCTTATAGGACACCAATCACTGGAGTAGGGCCCATCCTAACTCAGTATGAACTCATCTTAATGAGATTACACCTGCAAAGACCCTATTTCCAAATAAGGTTAATTCACAGGTTCTAGATAGACATGAACTTTGGTGGAGAGAGAATATTCAACCCAAAACACAAGGTAATGACTATTTTGGAAGTTCCAAATTTGTAGCCAACATTGGAGATAGTAGTGATGGAAAGCTCCAAGTCTTTTTGAGATCTTATGACCCACGACATAAAAGGGTCTGTCCGACCCTTTGTTAGTTATACAGATGAAGAAACTGAGGTCTCAAAGTCGCACTGTGAATGAACAGCATAACTGGGTCTAGGGCCCAAGTTCTTGATCTCTAGTTCAATGCATTCTCATGTACTTCTGCTGCATCTTATAATATTAGGATACACATTATAATTTATGTTTCAGTATGTGAATTCTCTCTTCTGAATCAAGTTAGACACTCTTTCTTATAGACTCTTTCTTTTTATAGGAATAAAACAATGTGTAGCTCATAGGCCTGGTCTGAAAATTAAATGAGAAACTAAACATAAAGCACAGCTGGAAACATAGTAAGTGTTGGATTAATGGTAGCCAGTATGATAACTGTGCCTTTTCTATCTTTGGTTTCCTCTGAACTGAAACACACAGAAGGATACACAGTCAATGATCACTAAAACTGTGGAGTATGATAACTTGAATTACATTACTCTTCTCTTTAACGCTGCCATTACCAGTGATGTCATCCACTGCTATCATGATATTTGAGGTTGGGCTGTATTCAATTCACTAGCCATTTATTGAGCTGTTCCTATGCATCAGGCACTTACCTAGGCATTGACAAATGATACAAAGTGCTACAAATAGAAAAAGATACAGTCCTTGCCATCAAAGAACTCGGAATCTTCTGGTGTATTCATAGTGAGCTGCCATTCAGTCACAGCGTGGTGGATGCTACGGAAGAATGCAAAGTATGGTGCTTTGACAGAGCAGACAAGATGATAGATTCTGGCTGGGGAACAGAGAAGAGTTTTTATAGAAATGCCCTTAGAATGGAACCCCCAAGAGAAGTAGGAATTTGCTGGATGGAAATAGCATCCCAGGCAGAGAAAATAGCAAAAGCATAGGCATTCTGATGTGAAAGTCCATGGTGGATTTGAGTTGTAGTAGATACTCTAATAAAAACAGACAAGTGGTATGTGTTGGAAGGAGATGAAGAGAGCAGTGGGAGATAGAAAGACTAAGCTGAGACCACTGTGAAGACCCTGCAGGAGCAGGACAGAGATGACAGACAGACCTTCAATGTCTGACTCCACCTTGATTTCACTGCCAGCCCCACTACTTGCCAGAAGGTTTCTTCAAGCAGGTGAATTCACCTCTTTAAGTCTCCATTCCCATCTATAAAGTGGGGGTAAAAATGTCTTCCACACATGAAGATTAAATAAGATAGCGAAAATAAAGCTTTAAGCCCAATGCAATAAACAATGACTACTGCTATTTTTAAAAAGGTACTTTCATTTTTTGAGCAAACATTGATTCTTTGAAGTAAGAAGTCATTGGAGGGTTCAAGCGAGTAATTAACAAGGCAGGCCCGGAGATAGAAGAACACCACTAAAGGCAGCCAGAGGCTGAGAGGAAAGGCAGATGGTGTCAGGCTAAACCAGGACACTGGCAAGGAGTATGGGGTAGCTGGGATGGATAGAACGGGTAGTAACAGAATAGAACCGACAGGACTCAATGCCTGATCAGATAAGAAGTACAGACCTAGGGTGGGCTCAAGTTTCTGAATTTGGAGACTAAGTGTCATTAATGAGAGCCCCAAACTCAAGAGGAAGAGAAAGTTCTGGAAGGGAAAGTGATGAGTTCAGTTCTGAGCATCTTGATATTAAAGGATCTGTGGACAGCTGGATAAAGATTCTCAGCATGATGCTGACTCTAGAGCCGGAGCCACCAGTGTCCTCATCACATGGGTGGTAGCTCTTGCCTTGGCCCAGGCAAGAGCACACCCATCATGAGTGTGCAGAGAGAGGAGAAGCAGGTGGGAGATTCAACCTGCGAAACCTGACACGGTGGAGATAAGACAGAGGAAAGCCAGCAGAGCAAACTACAGTGGCAGAGTCACCTGTTGACTCTCCCACTCAGGGCCACTGTATTTTAGAGCTGAAAGGACCCATAGACATCCTGTAACTCAACCTCTTCATGAACGCATAAGGGAAGAGGTAGGAAACGTGACTTACCCAAGGTAACACAGCACAACAGTACTCCTGGCAGGACTAGAATAGAAGTCACCTGACTTCAGCCCAGGGCTCCCTCCACCACCCTGGCTGCAGTCTTAGGCTAGACACTGCCAGCATGGAGTTCTCTCCCCTTTAGGTAGGTGCTTAGGGTGATGACTTTTTTCCCTGCTCTGAACAGGTTTATTTCTCTCAGTCTGGAAGAAGGACAGGGCGACAGCTTCCAGTCAGCTAATGAACCAGTAGCAGTTGTCTGCCACGACTTCTTAATTTCCCCCAAATGTGAGTTCTCCACACATAGCCACAGCTTCAGGCAAAACACATTGCAATCCCAGCGAGATGCCCGGAAACCAGGGGGAGACTGATGGGGGCTCCTGGTGTGCAATCTGTGACTCTGTCCTCCAGTTGAATCTGGAGGTTATGATTAGAAACCAGAATAAACAGGATAATCAGTATTTCCTTCTGATGCATGTAGAGTCAAGACTGTCAAAGAGACCTGGCCCTCTCAAGACTTCTGAGGGCTCTGAACAGCAGCAAAGGAGCAGTGGACACCAAGGGAGAATTCACAGGGACCTCCCTACCCTGGTCTGTGCATCCTCAACACCAAGGTTGGTAGGGCAAGGGAAATACATATTGGCACCTAACTGCCAATGCAAGGGATTGTTCTATACTAGGCAAACAGTAAGGGATAAAGCTGTGATTAGACAAAACCCTACCCAAAGGGCATATTACAAGTGTTTAGGGAATGCTTGGATGAATCCAGTACCTTTAGTCCCAATCTATCTCCTGACTCACATATCCAGTGGTGTATAGGATATCTCCATTAAAATATACAAAAAGCATCTCTCAAAAGTGCACTTGTGAGGGGCTTCCCTGGTGGCGCAGTGGTTGAGAGTCTGCCTGCCGATGCAGGGGACACGGGTTCGTGCCCCGGTCCGGGAAGATCCCACGTGCCGCGGAGTGGCTGGGCCTGTGAGCCACGGCCGCTGGGCCTGCGCGTCCGGAGCCTGTGCTCCGCAACAGGTCAGAATTTTAAAAGTACTTCCACATAGTTATCATGTGATATTCAAAACAGCCCTGGGAGGGGAAAAAGGTGAATCTTGTTCTTCTCATTTTTCATTTGGGATCACTAAAGTTCAGAGAGGTTAAGTGCTTGGTGAAAAGTCTCACAGCAAGTCATTCATAAAACCTGAATTGGTGTCCCAGGGTCCTTCCCCCAGCATCAAGCTTCCATCGTGCCAGAAATAACTGGGTTATTGCATCAGAAAGCAACATGAGCTCCCCCACAATGTTTTATCTACTGTTTCCAAATGCCTTACTGGGATGTTTTACTAGGGAAGGAGATTTAAACTCACTTGACCTGTGATTGCTGGGTGTTAGGGAACAGCCATCTCTAACAACGATATGACCAGAAGGTAGACACCTGTGTGTCACTTTACAAGGACTGACTTTTTTTAAACCAATACGGGAGTCATTGCCAAGGACAATTTACTTTCTATTAGCAAAATGGAACTTAAAATTATTCAAAAATGCTATTAATCATAGGATGGAGAGGTCCCCCCACTCCCCCTACCAGAAATGAGAGAACACTGCTCCTTGGAATTAATAATGTGCACTTCCAATGGCACCCTGGGCCAAAAGACAATGAGAAGAAATTAATTAAAATAATGAAATGCCCTGTAATTAATGGGACTGTTGTTATTTCTATGGGAGACATCGCCCCTCTTCTGAATATCCAAAGATTATTTAGTAATAGCATTTATGCTCGGATATGGAACAATGCATTTTAGGACTTTAATTTTCAGGAAGATGATCTCCCATCATGCTCAGACTTAGACTGCATATATTTTTTTGCTAAAACAGGATAATACAGATTTTTTTAAAATAACCACATGAGTATACCATTGCTTTTAGAAATGCATTTTTCTTATGTGGAATAGATCTTGCACCGTGCCCTCAATCTCTTTTTTGCTCTCAGATGAATTAAATTCCTGCTGTCTTAGTGTCAGAAATTTTGAGCTGACAGAGCCCTTGGAGACCATCTAGTTGAAACTGCTTAGTTTCCAGATGTGAAAGCAGGGGTTCAGATGGGTTAAGGGTTGCCTTAGTTTTCTCTTTTGTCAAAGGTAGACTCCCCTCTCCTCCCCCTTTTCCACTTCTCACTATAAGGCAGGGCTCCTCTAACATCAAAGGAAAGGAGGGAAGCAGAAGGAAGGGCTTGGATCCCTAAAGCAACAATCTTCTTAAAAAATTTTTCTTGAAGTATAGTTGATGTAAAATGTTGTGTTAATTTCTGCTATACAGCAAAGTGATTTAGTTATACACATATATATATATATATATATTCTTCTCCATGTTCTTTTCCACTATGGTTTGTCATAGGATATTGAATATAGTTCCCTGTGCTATACAGTAGGACCTTGTTGTTATCCATTCTATATATACCAGATTGCCCCTGCCAACCCCAAACTCCCAATCCTTCCCTCTCCCATCCACCTCCCACTTGGCAACCACAAGTCTGATCTCTATGTCTGTGAGTCTGTTTCTATTTCATAGATATGTTCATTTGTGTCATTCTTTTTTATGGCTGAGTAATATTCCATTTTATATATATACCACATCTTCTTTATCCATTCATCTGTCAATGGACATTTAGGTTGTTTCCATGTCTTGGCTATTGTAAATAGTGCTGCTATGAAAAAAGGGGTGCATGTATCTTTTCAAATTATAGTTTTGTCTGGATATGTGCCTACGAGTGGGATTGCTGGATCATATGGCAACTCTAATTTTAGTTTTTTGAGGAACCTCCATACTGTTCTCCATAGTGGCTGTACCAATTTACATTCCCACTAACAGTGTAGGAGGGTTCCCTTTTCTCCACACCCCATCCAGCATTTGATATTTGTAGACTTTTTAATGATGGCCATTCTGACTGGTGTGAGGTGATACCTCATTGTAGTTTTGATTTGCATTTCTCTAATAATTAGCGATGATGAGCATCTTTTCATGTGCCTATTGGCCATCTGCATGTCTTCTTTGGAGAAATGTCTATTTGAGTCTTTTGCCCATTTTTCAGTTGTGTTGTTTATTTTTTTTTGCTATTGAATTCTATGAGCTGTTTGTATATTTTGGAAATTAAGCCCTTGTTGGTCGCATGATTTGCAAATATTTTCTCCCAGTCTGTAGGTTGTCTTTTTGTTTTATTTATGGTTTTCTTTGTGGTGCAAAAGCTTATAAATTTGATTAGGTCCCATTTGTTTATTTTTGCTTTTATTTCTATTGCCTTGGGAGACTGACCTAAGAAAACATTTGTATGATCTATGTCAGAGAATATTTTGTGTATATTCTCTTCTAGGAGTTTTAGGGTGTCATGTCTCCTAAAGCAACAGTCTTGAGTGCCAATAATCAATATTCACACACACAAAATGACCTTCTCTTCATTGCCCTGGCATCTCAAGGCACGCACACAAAGATGAGAGCAGGAAGACAGAAAGATAGAGATGGGCTTTTATCCCAAGGAAGGGGAATGTTAAAGTATTGATACAATCAAAAATTTTTTTAATTAGAAAAAAAACCTTGGGGCAAGAATCAATAAAAGGAAAGAGTGATAACAAACAATTACATAGTACTTCCTGTGCACCAGGCACTGTTCCAAGAACCTAAGAACTTTACATATGTTACTGAACTAACAGCCCCTAAGGCAAGTCTCATTATTATCTCCATCTTGCAGATGAGAAAACTGAGGCTCAGAGAGGTAAAATCCCTTGCCCAAGAACACTAAGCTAGGGAGTCACAAGCATGGGATTTGAACACACAGCTTTGTACCAGAGGTGATATTCTTAGCCACAGATCCTACTGTCATCTCTGGTTGTCAGGTCATAGTTTATCCCATATCCCATCCCTGAAAGCTGGTGATGTCTTTAGGAGAAGAAACACACTCAGAGTTGGGGAAATGCTAAATGCCCCTGAATGTCTTGTCTTCGGATTTCCTAAGGCTTGGACCCTGTATACCCAGTGCTTTTTCTGAACAGCACACTTGCAGTTGGCAACTTCTCCAGTTGCCTTTGGGAGCCTCAGAGGAGAACATGGGGTAGGGTAAAGATACCTAGGAAAAGGAGGAAATGATCCTACTAAGCTTCTAGTATGTTCCAGACTATCCTCATGACACCCTCAACCAGCAGATGAGGACCGTGAAGTTTCCTCAGAGAAATAACCTGCCTCACAGAGCTAGCAAGTAGCTGGCCATCATTTGGAGTTTTAGGGTGTCATGTCTCCTAAAGCAACATTTATTCCTGGATCTTCCTGGAGCCTCAGTCCTTGCTGTTAACTGCTATGCTGTATTGCCTCTCAGATCTTGTTTTTATGCTGAGTTTGTCAATTGTGTGTTGAGTGTATAAGGCACTGTGCAGGGCACAGAAGCAGAATAAAACTTGAAGAAGCCATACCAGGCTGGGCACAGGTCAGCTGGGATCCTGGAAAGAAACTTGCTTGGCTTGGGCTGTGCATGAGGCCAGCCGTTTCCCGGGATTATTTCTGCTGCCTCAAGTTCCTCCGTGTAACTCTGCAAAGTTGTAATTGTCAAGCTAAGCCTTGTGTGAGGCCTACACACCTCAAGGAGTAAACCTTTCTTACATAGCTCTCCCCACTCCCCCTGCCCCACCACAGAGAAAATTACAATCATTAATCTCAATGAAGAGAAATATCAGACTTTGATTTCCTAACTGTGGGTCCCCATTATTCATACTTTAAATATTTGGTAGAGCTAAGATGACAAGTGTGGAAATAAACTCCCAGGAAAGGGAAGGGCCAGGACCAATGGATCCTGTGTTCTCCTGGCTAGGAGGTCCCTCTTGAAATATTTACCCATCTGTTGCTTTGCAGATTCAAAATATAATGCAAACTTGACTCTACCACTTCCCCGAAAGAGAGCTGATTCCTTGCCTTACACCTTTATGGTGGGAGCCTTTGCCCACTCATCTTTCCACCAGAACTGTATTTTCCCACTTTTTCCTCCTAGTAAACTACCACAGGTCCTATCAGGACCAGCTTCAAATCCACTTCTTGATACCTTCAGCCAGAAAAACATACCAAATATCCATCCTGAGGAATTCTACATGACTCTTCTGGAATCCTGGCTTAGATGTGTTCTTTCCTGCTGTCCAGGACCTCCTTGAGAGTAAGAACCAACTGGCTCTTCCCCATCTGTGCTGGAGGGCTCTGTCACAGCCACTCAGTCCTAGATGGCACAGTTGGTACTCTCATGGTCAAAGGCACTTAAGGTACAACTATCAGGATGAAAAAAAGAATTAGAGGACAACAGAATGAAATCAAAGAGATTTCTCTTACTTAGGTTGATTTCAGGTCAAAGATCTAACTCTACCTGGTTAGTCACAACATCTTACATTCTTGGTTGAGGGACTTCAGAGAAACGTGATACAACAGAATCATTTACAGTTATTTCACCAGACTCTGCACAAAGCAAAGAGAGTGAGAGTCATCCAAGTTGACTTGCAACAGGCCTGGCAATGGCAGTAAGCTCCTAAATGGCCCAAGACATTCCAGGACACCAGGGTAACCATGCTTCTCAAATCAGGGGCACGTGCTCAGGGGACATCCAATCAACCTCTCTCTGTTCTTCAATTTCCTCCTTCATAAAATGGGAATGGCAATTACACACACACACACACATGCACACACACGTGCATGTGCACACACACACCAAAAGAGTTTATGTAAGCTTCAACACAATAATATATAGAAAAGACACTTCCATGACTGGTAAAAATGAAGCTCCAAGAGGCTCAAACTAGTATTTACCAAGCATCCCCTGTAACTCAGTCACTGAGTACGTGTTTATACTTGCAACACCTCATTCAATTTCCCAACAGATCTATGAGGTCAATTCTTTTTCTTCCCATCTTCCAGAAGAGGGAACTGAAGCTCACTTTTAAAGCTATGAAGTCAGGATTTTTAATCTGGATTTTCTGTCTCCATGGAAATTATTCCCTGACAGTACAGTACTTCCAATAGGAGTATTTCCATGTCAGAGGAGTGTTTTCTGGAAGTCTGGAGGGGCAAGTGTATACCTGACTAAGCCCCTATGATCCAAGAAACTGCAGTCCAGAGGGAGAACTTGACATATAGCCTTGAGAGGTGGTAGAGGGTGAAGGTCAAGTGTGCATCTTCTGGACTCCCTTCCAACTCTTACCAACTGGGGAGCTACTGAACAAGGGATTTAGCCAGTCCAAACTCTCCTCATCTGTAAAAGATGATAAGAGTATCCACCTCCAAGGATTTGGGGGAGAATTAAATGAGTCGATCCATTCAGTTTAGCACTTGACACATAGTGAATGCTAACGTCAGCTATCATTGACAATATTAACTATCATTTGCAGAGAATACAAGACAGTCCATGAGAAAAGAATTGAGAGCTACAGTGTGAAAGGGGAGACAAAAGAAGGGGTAGCTATCACAAGCCTGGACATATATATGGTTTGAAGGGGAAAGGGGCAAACATTGAATAAGCCCCCAATACAAGTCAATAGCCTACATTAGTCAGGATCCACTTCACTTGGTGTTATGCTTTGTTTGACTTATGGTGTTTGGTTTGTCACGGGTCATCTGAAATATTTTACTCAATCAGAGTTACTGATGGTGGCAGGGGCATGATTGGAGAGTTAGATGGAGGTGCCAAAGAGGAGCAGTAATAGAAAAAATTAACACCAGGATATACTTACAAGTTTACATCACACATTTATAGCCAATAGGTCATTAGAACCACAAAGCAATGCATGGAGCTAAGTGAGATAAGTAACTTCATACACAGTTTACAGATGGGGGGAACCAGTACTCTGAGGAATGAGGAAAGTAGGAAAGGAAATTGGCAATTATTGAACAACTCCTAGGTAGCATAATTTAACAGATCGTGTGTAAGTGGGTGCCTGCACTAGGCCCTAGTGTTATAGAGCTAACTAAGCTACTTTTCCTACCCTCAAGGAACATATTCACAGTCTGATAGGGGAGCACCTGACTGAAGATCATCTCAATATAAAGTAGTAAGTACTTTGATAAAGGGATGCATAACACAAATCAAATCAAAGAAATCAAGGCTTCCATAAAAATAAATGAAATTGAGTTATTTTCAGTGAGGTGGATAGACCTAGAGTCTGTCATACAGAGTGAAGTAAGTCAGAAAGAGAAAAAACAAATACCATATGCTAACACGTATATATGGAATCTAAAAAAAAAAAATGGTTCTGATGAACCTAGGGGCAGGACAGGAATAAAGACGCAGATGTAGAGAATGGACTTGGGGACATGGGGAGGGGGAAAGGTAAGCTGGGACGAAGTGAGAGAGTGGCATTGACATATATACACTACCAAATGTAAAATAGATAGCTAGTGGGAAGCAGCCGCATAGCACAGGGAGATCAGCTTGGTGGTTTGTGACCACCTAGAGGGGTGGGATAGGGAGGCTGGGAGGGAGGGAGACGCAAGAGGGAAGAGATATGGGAACATATGTATATGTATAACTGATTCACTTTGTTATAAAGCAGAAACTAACACACGATTGTAAAGCAATTATACTGTAATAAAGATGTTTAAAAAAAAAGAAATCAAGGCTTCACAGGAAAGGTGAGAGATAAATTATGACAAAACTTGAGTAAGAGTTAGCCAGGTGAAGAAAAAGTGGGGAGGAGGTTTTCCAGGCAAAGGCAACAGCATAAAGAAAGGGGAGGAGGGTGGGTACCACACAGAGAAGGTGACAAGAGCCAGTTCTGGGTCCCTGGAGTGTAGGGTGAGGGGCAGGGCAGGGAGAGGTGGTCCATGCTGGGGAAAGATAGAGGGGTTCAGATTCAGGTCACTTGAGGCCCTGCAGGTCATCTTCAAGAGGTGAGATGTTTTCCAGCAGGTGATGGGGCACTTCTGGGGAGATTAAGCAGAGCAATAGCAGCTTGATTTGTGGTTTTGAAAGGTCATTTTGACAGCTGTGGGGAGGATGGAAAAGGGGCAAAGTAAGGCCTTTAAGGCTGAGGCAGTGAAATCTATATGGAGGCTGTTTGTTGCAGGGGTCTAGGGGAGAGGGGATAAAAGCCTGAGAGTGGGCAGTGGCAGTAGAGATGGAGAGAAAGGGAGAAATTCAAGGAGGTGTGGTCAGTAGGCCTTGAGGACTGCCTGGACATGGGGAGAGAGGAAGGGCCTCTCATTCGTCTCAAACTTCTGTGACTTCCTGATAATGTGACCTTGAAAAGGAGCAATTAGAAGGCTGATTGAAAAGATAATGGGTACAGGTTGCACACACCAAATCTCTAAGGACTCAGAAGGAGACAGAGGTGCAAGATGCTGTATGCTGCATATTTTTCAGATTTCGGCAGTGAAAAGACTGTTGTTGGATGCTTTAGAGCTCCCTGTAAAAATATACACTCAGATAGAAATGTCCAGGCTCCATAAATTCCTAGTCAATTTCTTCAGGCTTGGGACACATTTTTTAAAATATGAGGGGAATAACAGGTGATGGGAGAATGACATTTTGTGCCAATCATTTTATAAACAACCTGACTTTGCTGATGGGAAAATAGACCTTGAAAAAGAGCAATTCATCAATACAGCAGAGGTCAGACTCCAGTAAATAAAAGAAAATTGCTATAATTGCTGATAAAATGCAGCTTTTGTCATTTCATTTGTGCATTTCAATTGCAATTAGATTAACAAGGATTTCAAGGGGGGGAAATTTCCATTGCAAACTACTTTCCAGATTGAACCAGCAAGGAGTTTCAGAAATAGCTCAGAATCTACAATCATGGGCTCAGAGGGATAGCCAGGGCCAGGTCTTCTATCTCCATAATCCTGGAGTCCTATCTCAAGTGAAGTGGCTGTATTTGCAGCCCTGATTGGGGAAGGAAGGGCAGGGAACTGTCCAACTGGGGTATAAACATAAGAGGGTACCCAGTCTGTAGAGAATTTAAAAACAGTGATGGAAGCAGAAGTCAAACTTCTTTTTATTATCCCCAAATTCTGGCAATTCCAAACAATGTCAATGATGAAATATCCCTCCCAGGGGCTCTCTGCTCCCATCATATTCTTTGGTAAGCCATTGCCTAAGTCAGTGAATTTTTAGGCCAACTACAGGGATCCAGCATATGATGGAGGACGCCATTGACTCATTTATTCACTCATGAATTCAGTGAGCATGTATGCAACCCACCTAACCTTGATCATTATCCTATGAGGGAGATATTATGGTTCTCATTTTACAGTGAGAATCCTGAGGCTCAGAGAAGTGAAGAAACTTGCCCAAAGAAATACAAATCCTAGGTAAAAAATTGGAATTGGAATCTAAGGCTATCCCAACTCCCAAGCCTGTGGTTTTTCCACCTTGGCAGTGCTCAGACAGTAGGTGACCCAAGGGACCACTGGTATTTTCCTGGAGGCAGATCCCTGACTGGACCCCCCTCATGCTTCCTTCAAGAGAAGTTAGCCTTGGGAGTAGGTGGAAGAGAAGGGGTTTGTGTAAGATCCTAATATAAGTGACTGTTTTTGAACCTGACAAGCAATCCCCTCAAATTTAAATTTCCATCTCAACACTTACTACGGAAATGAGATATTTCTACGCCAGTGGGAAGAAAGAAGGAAAAGAAAGAGAGGAAGAATAGGAAAGTCATTTTCTAAACATATTGAAATATACAGACCTGACTCATTTTTTAAAAAAATGCTACAAGTCAGACAAAGATAAGAGTCAGGGAGAAAAGAGCTGTTCTTGGGAATATGATAAATTCAACTCTGCAATGTTCCCAGAACATAGACTTTGTGCCTAAGATGCCAAAGGGCTGGAAACACAGTCTGGATTAAGTCTGGATCCAGACGGCAGAACTCATGTTCCTGGGAAGTGTTTCTCCTAACTCTTCCACTTCAAGGGATGATGTTCACATAGGTGAACCCCTTGTCCTCCCCAAAATAACCAGTTTTATATACACACCAAAAAATGATGACAAAGAAAATTATAAAAATTAACCATGAAAATCATACTTCATAATCACACAATAATGTTTCATTGTTATCAGAGCATCAGTGAGCATGACTCTTTGTTGACGAGGGCATTTATAAGTTGGTTATGTTCAGTGGCTGGCTCACCGGCTGTTCACTGTCTGTAACTCTCATACTTGAGGAAAGCTGAGGATGCAACAGAGGGAGAGAGGATGGGAGAACATGAAGCTCTGGACCAAGCGCTGTGAGAGCTCAGAGCCTGATGGATTGGCTTCCAGTTGAAGAGCTAGGACAGGCTTCCCAGCAATGGTGACCCTGAATATGAGCCTTGATGGACTTCTGACACATGTAGCTGTGAAAAGAAGAATAGGATTCAGGTGGAAGTATAGCTTGACTAGAGGTGTTAGCGACTTAAGTCGTAGGAGCCCCTGCTCATAGGCTCTTTTTCTGTTCAGGTTCATGCAGCCAGAAAACAAAACCAAAGCTGAGATCAATGCAGTGTAAGTTTTATTCAATGGACAAAGAATGGAGAAGTGGGAACTTAGAACTTAGTTCACAGATGAACTTCTCGCCCACGTGGCAGGAGGGATTTGATTTTAAAGAGTTAGGGCAATGGGGAAAGGAGTGAGGCTAATGATGGGGAGGCATATGCATGAGTCTACAGGGAGGCGTCACAGCTTTCTGAGGGAATGGGGTGCCACCCTCTTTTTAACCTTTTTTGGTCCACATCTTCCAGTCTTGGTGTGTCATTTAGTACGCTAATGTATAAAATCAACATAAGATGAGACTCAGTGTCTGTTGGAGGTCAGATTCATCGCCATTTTGGTTCTAGCTGGTTTCACTTCGTTTTTGCTTTTCTCTTCGTATAGCTTCCTTTCTTTGCCTCCAGACCCTGTGACTTAAAGATGTATGTTAATTTCTGTTCAAGGGGAGTTGGCAGGTTTTGAGCAAGGATGTGGTGTCAGCTCTGGCAACATAAGCACAATATGGAGGAAAACAGACCACAGAAGGCCCAACAGCTAGACCTGCAAAACCAGATGAATTTATAATAGAATTAGGATTGTAGTAGATAACGGCCTGGGACCTTGAGTGCCAACACAGTGCCTAGATCATTACTGTCTCCACAGGACATAAACTTCATCCTCCTTCAGCCAGAGCAAACTGAAATTCCCCACTTGTTGAGCCATACCCATTGTGAGGAGCTTTTTCACTGAAAGGCCATATTGAAGGTGTGAAAATGGGGATTCAAAACGGTGAAGCTGAAAGAACTAGGAAAGTAGTGAAGATGTCATGAGCACTCAGGTTAATCAGATTTAGAAGTCTATGGCCCTTGAATTGCACGAGATCACCTCAAAGGTTCCCTGCAAGTACAAGCGAATCTTATGGGGTTTTATGTGCTTCACAGATATTGCATTTTTTACAAATTGAAGGTTTGTGGCAACCTTACATCAAACAAGTCTATCAGCGCCATTTTCCCAATAGCATTTGCTCACTTTGTGTCTCAGTGTCCCATTTTGGTAATTCTCGCAATATTTCAAGCTTTTCATTATTACTATATTTGTAATGGTGATCCATGATCAGTGACTGAGCTACTACCATGACTCTCTGAAGGCTCAGATGATGGTTAGCATTTTTTAGCAATAAAGTATTTTTTTAGGAGTTTATTAATTAATTTATTTATTTTTGCTGTGTTGGGTCTTTGTTTCTGTGCGAGGGTTTTCTCTAGTTGTGGCAAGTGGGGGCCACTCTTCATCGTGGTGCGTGGGCCTCTCACTATCGCAGCCTCTCTCGTTGCGGAGCACAGGCTCCAGACACGCAGGCTCAGTAGTTGTGGCTCATGGGCCTAGTTGCTCCGCAGCATATGGGATCTTCCCAGACCAGGGCTCGAACCCGTGTCCCCTGCATTAGCAGGCAGATTCTCAACCACTGCGCCACCAGGGAAGCCCACAATAAAGTATTTTTAATTAATTTATGTACTTTGTTTATTTAGACATAATGCTATTGCACACTCAAAAGACTATAGTTTACACCCAAATTTTATACACACTGGAAAACCAAAAAAAATTGTGTGACTCGCTTTATTGTGATATTCATTTTATTGTGGTGGTCTAGAACCGAACTTGCAGTATCTCTGAGGTCTGCCTGTAGTCAACTCTCTGGGGCCTGACTTTCACTTTCACTGGCAAAAGTGAGAATCTGGGATCTAAGGCTGAATCTAATCCTCCCTGACCAGAATCTCAAGCACTTATGCAACTGATATCAAGGAATCCCATGGTGACATCCGCAAGCCCTCTCCTCGCTGCTGTCAAGGACAGAGTCATATGTTTTTAACCTAAGAGACCTAAATGATGACAGTATTGCCTAGTTTATAAGGGCATCCTTAGGTTTATATATGAATACCCTTACTACTGTTTCTTACATGTAGTAGGTACTCAATAAAGAGTTGTAATTATTCATTCATTTAGCAAAAAAATCATGAAAAAGATACTCCCTAAGTAGTGACAGCAGCAAAAATGGTAGAATGGGGAATTCCAAGAGGCCATCCCTCTATAAAAGCAGTGAATACCTTGGCAAAATCTGTAAGAATCAACTTTATCAGAACTCAGGAAACTAATCAAAAGTGTACAGGAGCTATGCAAATGCTGAATGAAAAAATAACAGTTACGCCACTCTCACTTTCTGAGTCAGTCCAAATTCTGTCTATGGAGTGTGTATCTCCCTGAATAAATCTGTTTTCACTCAAGAAAGAACGAAAGAACGAATGAAAGGAAGAAAGGGAGGAAGGGAGGAAGGGAGAAAGGGAGAAAAAGAGAAAGAGAGAGAGAAAGAGAAAGAAAGAAAGGAAGGAAGAAAGGCAGAACAAACAGCTAAACCTTGACATTTAAAGCAGTCTCTGTTGAATCACTAGCTGACCACTAAGTTATCAGGACAGAATTCAGTGGCCACACAAGACAGATTTTAGAAAATTGGTTCCCAGTCACCAAACAAACAACAACTAAAAAAAGATAAGAGATAACAAATGCCAACAAGGATATGGAGAAAAGGGAACCCTTGTGCACTGTTGGTGGGAATCTAAATTGGTGCAGCCACTATGGAGAACAGTATGGGTGGCGTCCTCAAAAATTAAAAATGGAACTACCATATGATCCAGCAATCCTACTTCTGGATATCCAAAAGAAATGAAATCACTGTCTTGAAGAGCTATCTGTACTCCCATGTTCATTACAGCATTATTCACAATAGCCAAAACATGGAAACAACTTAAATGTCCATCAATGGATGAATGGATAAAGAAAATGCAGTATATATGCATAAAATGGAATAGTATTCAGACATAAAAAAGAAGGAAATCCTGTGATTTGCAACAATATGGGTAGAGCTTGAGGGCATTATGCTTGGTGAAATAAGTCAGACATAGAAAGAAAAATACTGTATGATCTCACTTATATGTGGAATCTAAGAACCTCAAACTCAGAAAGAGAGTAGATTGATGGTTACCCAGGACTGGGGGCTGGGGAATATGGAGAGATGTTGGTCAAAAGGTACTAGCTTCCAGTTATAAGATAGGTAAGTTCCAGGGATCTAGTGTACAGCATGGTGACTATAATTAATAATACTGTATCGTATACTTGGAAGTTGGTATGAGTATAAATCTTAAACGTTCTCACCATAACAACAGCAACAACAATGAAAAGGTTATTTTACGAGATGAAGGATGTGTTAACTAACCTTACTTACTGTGGTAAACATTTTTCAATATATACATGTATCAAATCACCACTATGGCCTTAAACTTATACAAAGTTATATGCCAATTATATCTCAATAAAACTGGAGGAAAAAAAATAAAAAATGTTCAGCATCATTAGTTACTAGGGAAATGCAAGTCAAAACCACAGTGAGATGATACACCCACTGGGTGGTTATAATTTTTTTTAATGGAAAATAACAAGTATTGGGGAGGATGTGATTAACTTTGGAGCTTCCTACATTGCTGCTGGAAATGTAAAAATGGTACAGACACTGTGGAAAATAGTTTGGTGGTTCCTTAAAAAGTTTAACATAGAATTAGCATGTGAACGAGCAATTCACTTCCTAGGTATTTACCCAAGAGAATTGAAAACAGGTGTTCAAGCAAAAACATGCCTATAAATGTTCATAGCAGCTTTATTCATAACAGCCAAAAAGTGGAAACAACCCAAAGAATCATCAACTGATGAATGGATAAACAAATGTGGTATATCCATAAAATGAAATAGTATTCAGCCATAAAAAAGGAATGAAGCACTGAGACATGCTGTAATATGGATAAGCCTCAAAAACATTATGCTAAGTGAAAAAAGCCAGACACAAAAGACAGTATATTGTATGACCACTTCTGTGAGATGTCCAGAATAGGCATATCCATAGAGATAGAAAGCAGAACTGTGGTTGTCAGGGACTTGGGGGCACAGGAGAATGGGAAATGACTGCTTAATTAACATGGGTTTCTTTTTGTTGTGATTTAAATGTTCTGGAATTAGATACTGGTGATCATTGGAAATATTGTCAATGTACTAAAAGCCACTGAATTGCACCAAAGTGGTTAAAATGGTGAGAAAAATGCATAGGGAAGTGGTGAGAGATGCTATCCTCAAGGAATAACCAGAGTTAGGAGGATGTGATGTGTTCATAAAAAAGGATAAAACATGTCAAAAAATTAATCAATCAAAATCAATGAGGGAAGTGAGAGGAAAATAAAATATCAGACTAAAATATTAAAAATCTATGAACATTTCAAAACATGAAGAACAAAATTAAAAAGCTAAGCACAGATTAAGAGAATATTACCAGTGAACAGGACAGATGGTTGTGAGAATGCGTATGTGAGTAATGTACTCATAAATAAGAAACAACCACAGAAAAGATACAAAAACATGAACAGAACAAGAAATACAAGTAGCCCCTAGATTTGCAAAAAATGTTCAACCTCTCTAGTAATTAAAGGATCTAGTGTACATGAGATGCCATTTTTAACCCATCAAATTACTATAAATAATAAGAGTACTCAATGCTGCAATTGTGTAATAAGGTAGGAATTGTAATGCATTGCTTGTATGACTCTAAACTGTTATAATCCAGAAAGGAATTTAACCACAGGTATCAATGAGCCTTAAAAATGTTCAAACTCCATCTAAGAGTCCATAGCTTTTAAAAAATGAGTTATGTAGACATGGACTGAAATACAAGGATTTTTCTTTGCAGTATTAGGATTTTAAAATATAGTACACATGCTCATTGAAAAATATTTCAAACAATACAAGCACAAAAAAGAGAGCAAAATAGTCAACCAAAATCATATTACCTAGTAATAACCATCATTAAAATAAGGTGACCACATTCCAGATACATTTCTGAACCTGTACAGAGAAAGATGGATAGGGCACATTGTTTGGTAAGTGTTTGGATGGATGGAAATAATTTCATAAAATAGTCTCATATAATACTGTTTTTAGGAAAACAAACCAGTCCACTTATTTTACTTAGTTCACAGAAAAAAAAAATTGAAGTAAAACTTGGGCATTATTAGATGTTAGACAATTTTTTTTTTTACTATAAGAGTGTTTCATTTATAAAACAATGCATTTTAAACCATTGTATTAGTTTTCTAGGGCTGCTTTAACAAAGTACCACGAACTAGGTTGTACAACAGAAATTTATTGTCTCACAGTTCTGGAGACCAGAAGTCTGAAATCAGGGTGTCAGCAGGGCCATATTCCCTCTGAAGGCACAAGGGAAGAGTCTGTGTCAGGCCTCTCTCCTAATTTCTGGTAGCCTCAGGTGTTCCTTGGCTTGTACCTGGCCATCTTCTCTGTATGTGCATATCCCTGTGTCCACATTTTCCACTTTTTATAAGAATATCAATCATACTGGATTAGGACCCACCCACCCTAGTGACCTCATTTTAATTTGATTACCTCTCTAATGACCCTATCTGCAAATAAGATCCCATTCTGAGATACTAGGGGTTAGAATTCCAATGTATCTATTTAGGGAGACACAATTCAACCCATAACAAATATATAAATGAAATAAAAATTTCCTTTAAGAAAACTTATTCTGAAAATATCATATGAAGTTTGATTCATTATGTTTTTATCTCCATGGCCTGATTTTAGGTAGTATTGCTAGACCCTTTGCTATGAAAGATGAGAAAGTTAGGACTTTTATAACACTCCCTCCTCCCCTGCTGTATTTTCCAGTTTGAGGGGTCTATTAGTAATTTTACTTTATCGGCATTTGTAATATTTAAATTCTCTTATATAACTATACTCCCTGTAGTTGTTTACTCTTTATTTTATTTCTTCTTTATTTAAATCGATTTAATGCTAACTCTAGCATCCCCATTCTAGAGTTCTGGGTATTGGTTCATCTTAACGGTAACTGAATGTCATCAAGCAGCGTTTTTGATTTTTGTAACAGAGGGCTCATATTTATAATCTCTGATTCCTAAAAGTTGAAAATACAGTATTCCTCTGTTGCACTTATCTATAACAGATAATTTGGCTGAATATAACAATCATGGGTCACACATTTCCCCCTGGATCTTGTAGGCATTGCTCCACCATCTTCTGCCTTTGAGTGTGGCACTAGCTTTTCTGCCGTATCTTTTCCATTCATGCCATCAATGGCTGTCTACCTTTCAACTGAGTGGTTTCTCTGGAGGGGTTCATGGATGGTCAGTCCCTCTATTTCATTTTTTGAATGTCTACCTTTTGCCTTTATACTTCCACAATAATTTGGTTACATATGGTCATGTTTAGTTCCTTTGTTGTTACCTCAGAACTCTTTAGTCATCGCTCTACTGCCTTCTGGCATTGAACATCTTTGTGGAGATGTTTGAGGTCAGCTTGATTTCTCCCCTTGAAGGTGACTGGTTTTTTTCTGTTTAGATGCCAGAAGAATTATTTCTTCATGATTCAAGTTTGGTAGTATCAAGATATTCTCTCCTGTTTATCAAGAATAAAATGTATTTTCTATTCCACTTGTGGGTTCTCCTCAGCAGAGATTATCCTTTTTTTTTGAATCAACTTTGTCCTTCACATGCATTAGCTTTATTCTGTCTTAATCTCTCTCCTTTTTGTCAGCTTTCATCATTATTACAGCAAACCTTCTCTCTATGTCAGAAATACAATTTTCAGCTGTCTGATTCAGTTTTTTATTTATAATTTATAATTTCTGTAATATTGTAGTGTGAATCATTAATTTTCCTAGCATTGTGAACTTCTTTTAATCTTATTGTATTGAGTTTTATCAATATTGAAAAAGGAAATAAGCTACAATAAGAAAACTCTTGCTTTGAGTTGCAAGAGTTTTTCTTTTTGTATTTAATTTCTCATTGTTGAATCCTTGTTTTATGGGATTCAGATTCTTGGTAAATTCCTCTGTAGTACAAAATATACGTTGGAAGTTTTCTTTGTTCCTTGGAATATGTTTCCTTTCAGGTTGGATTTTTCATTTGTTTTGGGTTTTTTGGGGGTTTTGGGGGGTTTGGGGAGGGTTTTTTGCAAGAAATGCACTTTCTTTTATCTATTTGTCTTTTTTCATTTATTTCTAGGTTGGGTGGGGACTATAAGTGGTTGTTTACTTTCTACATGGTTTCTTTTCATCTTTCTCATGCTTAACTTGGGCAGTTCAGACTATCCATTTCTTTCTATTTCTATGAAATACGATTAAATTTTTCTCAGATCCCTTCCCATTACATCTGATATCCGTTCTTCCTTTTCCAGCTCTACATTAATAGCCCTGGTATTGCAATACTAGGCATTTTCGGTGGTCCCAGACAGTGCTTCCTGACATGTTTCACAGCATGAACATAATATCCTAGAAAAATGATGAGCTGAGGCAGACTGCCCATGCTGGCTTCGATCCTAAAGTTCCAGCGATAGTGAGTAGGAAGTATGAGGCTTTTCTCTGAATGGCATGCCCACATCCTTCTCTGCTTCTCTCCAGATGTGGGGTGATCAGTGAGAAGCCTCAAACCTTTGCTCAGTCATCTCATCTCCCCAGTCTGGCCTCTGACTTGAGGGGGTTGGACTAGGAGACACACCAGGAGGGTCAGAAGCTTTCCTTGAAGTTTATGGCGTGACGTGGGAACTTTTTTTTTTTTTGATGCTCCTTATGATTTGGTGGGAGAGAGAAAGTGAGCAGATTTTTATTTTCTATTGTTCATTTAGTCAGAGGAAAGCAATTGCTCAACTATCTTCATATTGCCACCTTAGATAGAACTTCCTTGTAATTATTTATGTAAGTGAAAAGACATGGAGAATCTAAATGCTCAGATTATTTAAATAAGTAGTCCTTAAAACAATATTAAGTAGTCATTAAATGTATTTTTGAACTTATCTGAGAAAATTAAATTCTCACAATGTAATAAACAGCAGATTAAAATATACACAGAGTATGACCCATTTATGTTTTGCTTATTCAAATAGATAGATAGATAGATAGATAGATAGATAGATAGGCTCCAAAGAAAAGATTTAATCAGTATACACATTTTTCAAACCTGGAAGGAAATACACTGAAGTGTTGAAGACTTTTATTCTGGGTGGTTACTTAACCTCTTGCAGCTTCTGTTTCATCCAGAAAAACAAAAACTTCTTTGAGTATTTGAAACAGAGGGAATTTATTGTATGGAACTGGATACACAGGAGATGGAGGGCTGGAAAGCCAAACAGGGAAGAATGAGGCAACTCAAAGATTATCCACAGCAAGAAGCTGAAGAGCCCACCCCAAGGTCAATGGGAGTCCCTGGTGTTTCCACAGTCCAGGGCTGGGGTCTCCCTGTTGAAGCTGGAACCGGGGCAGACATGTCTGATGGAAGCCAGTGCCAGGAAGTAATACAACCTCCAGCACCCCACCCTCAGGCCAGTGCATCCCACTGGCCAAACCCAGGGGAAAACAGCCAGCAGGGGTCAGCATCCCCTGCCATATAAGAGAGAAGAGAGAAAGTTTCAAGAGATGTATCTGAGGGCAAATAGGCCCAGATATAGCACAGTCTCCTCTTCCATAAAACAGGAACAGAAACCTACCTCAGGCAGTTGTTGAGAGAATAATGGCTGTAAAGCAAGTGTCAGGACCGAGGCTCACCCAGGTGAGTCCCTTTCTTCAGGGATAGAGGGATGCTTGGCAGCCACGGACCCAAGGAAGGTGTTAGTAATGGCACAGACGTGTCAGGGGCAAGAGGGAGGGTGATTAGACACCTGAAGAGCACTGTCCAGCTGGAGACCAGGTGACCAGGGGCCAAGAGCTAAGGCATAGGCTGCAAGCTACTCAGACTGTGAGAAAGTCCCAGAGATGGGAGGAGCACCATTATCATTGACATAGTGGGGACAGGCCTGCCGACGCCCACATGTAGTGTCTTTAGTCAGCTCCATCTTCACACCCCTCCTCCACCCCACCCCTGCCCAGGAGTCCACCCTCACGGGCGGAATAGCCCTTGGTACCTGCCCACACTCACATCCCAAAGCATCTTGAGCAGCGGCTGAGAAAGCGAACCTGTGAATACCAAGCATATGCTGACAGCACCCTGCCACCCCCAACCACAAAACCTCTCTGTGTGGGATTTCTCAGAGTTATTTGCCTCATCCTTTTTTTCTCCCTTCTCTGGTTCTTTACAACTGTGGAATGAAGTGTGGGATCATAGCCACCAAACAGCCTCCTTATAGCATCAGAACTATAGCCAAAACACATTATGCTTGGCTAATACATTTATTTTTTAGGTAATGGAAATGCCATCAAAGCATAGTTAATGGGAACTGAATTAAATCATAATTGGAGCTCTTGTGCACAAGGAAGAGAATTTATTCTTTATTGTTGCAGACTGAAAATGCTCCAATTGTAATTTACTTTTTAAAGTAAATGACCATTTTTGGCCAGAGGGCGTGTGCCTGACACTGGCTCTCCAGGACCATCAGTGCCAGGATATCTTATGTCCATGAATCCATGGGTGTAGTGGTAATGAGAAAATGCACTGACTCAGGGTAAGGCTTTTTCCTTCTCTCTGAGAGGGGAATGCTGATACATGCCACAAAGAGAGGCTTTGAGAAGCAAATAAGATGATACAGTGTGAGTTGCTGGTCTCTGGGTAGTGCTTAGTAATGGGAGCTCAGACTTGGGTCTGGTTCCTACCCCATGACCTGTCCATTGTACCAATGATGCATAAGCTGTACCACGGCTCCTAGCCTCTACCCAGCAGTACAGGGAAAGCCTTTTAAAACACAAATAGATACCTGGTTCCCACCCAGAGCCTTCTTATCAAGCTCTCTAGGGGTGGGGGCCTGGGACACTGCAGGGTGTTTTGTAAGCTCCTGGGTTCTGATGACAGCCAGGTTTGAGAATCACTAGACTAGATCTCAGTACTTCTAGTAACGAGATCAACCATACCTGTCTTTGTCCCCAACAGAGCAGGTTAAAACAGACCAAGCCTGTAGCTTCTGAGAGACCTAGAGAACTTTCTCAGAAATGGAAGAGCTCAAACCAAGGTCAAGGGAGCATGTGCACACATACCCACGCACACACACACATGCACACACACACGCACACACACACACACACATGCACCCAGGAAATCTTCTACCACTGAGTCGCATGGTTCTTATTCACTGCCCTGCCCCAACGTCTGCAGGAAGTGGTTGCCATCCACCTCTGAGAACGCCCCCTCCTCCCAAGCCATGTTTTGGGGATATTTTTCTTCTCCTCCTCCATATTACATGTAGAACAAGTGAGAATTTTGTCATCACCCTGTAATGAGGGTGGGAATCATGCACTGGGAAATGAGTCTGATGAACCCAACAGTTCCCACCCTTGGCAATGATTCATGACCCAGAACAGCCCCACACAGATGGTCCCTCAGCCCTGCCCTCCCAGAACTTGCAGACTCAAAGTCACACACAGGAGGGGAAGGGACGGGACTCAGGTTTCAGGGGACCTTTGAGAGCTCTCTCGGCAGTCTCTCTAAGAGCAAGGTCATCCAGAACTAGCGAGGGATACTATAACAGAATTATCACCTTCTGAGCTCCTGTGGGTCAGACAAATTCATGACCTGCAAGCATAGACATTATTATTTCCACTTTAAAAGATATTGGAAAGTGAGGCTCAGAGAAGCTAGGGAACTTGCCTGATATCATGGCAGGTCACATTGTAGCAGGGGTTGAACTGACATTTATATGCTCTTCCCATTCTGCCATGCGTGTTCCCCCAAAGACTGTGAATCTTGATCAGAGGGCAGGAAGCACAGCAGAGAGAGGAGAAAGAAAACGTCTCAGAAAAGGACATCTTTTACCCACGTGCTGGATCGCAAACACCTACCGTGGGACTTTGCCAAGGCTGGATTAGTTGAATGAGAACTTTTGACTGAGGGAAAAGAATAGAGATTCAAGAAAGAACACGGGCTTAGAGTCAGACAGCCCTGGGTTCATTCACAGCCCAGCTCCCACTTTTCCTAGTTATGTGTCCTTGGGTAATTTAGTTAGCTATTCTAGGCTGATTTCCCATCTGTAAAGATGAGAAGAGTACTTGCCCCATGGGTACCATAAGGGTTAGAACCAATGCAAGTGGGTACTTAGCATAGAGTCTAGCAAGTAGCAGATATTCAACAAGAAGTAACTGACATTGGCAGTGGTGGTAACTGTAGTAGTAAAACACTCACATAGCGCCTGACACATAGTAAATGCTCAATAAATATTATTTCTCATGTGCCTTCACCTAGACTCAAATGCCCCAGGCTTTCTGTAACCAAGGAATCTGGAGACCTGAATTCTGGTACTAGGTGTGCCTCTTACAGGCTCTCTCTCACCTTAGGGATTATCACATTACCTCTCTGGACTCCAGTTTTCCCCTCTCTGAATTCAAGGATGATGCTGAACTCGGCCCAGCATATAATAAGGGCATCAACCCACATGCACTGAGTGGAGGGGAATCTGTGTCCTATTTCATTGTCTGGGAACCCAAACAGGCAAGAATCGTGTCTTGCAAACTGATGGGGTCAACAGGACTTGGCAGAATTGCCCCTGTAGCAATGATATCAGGCTCCTAATTTTCCACCCTTGTTCTCTAACCACCGAGGAAAAGATTACCTGACAATGAACCTGGTTGAAATGAATTATGATCCGGTTATCAAAAAAAAAAAAAAAGTAAAAACAAAACAACTTGAGATGTCATAGGTGGGAGGCAGGGAGAAGACGCTGAATCCAAAAAATAAAAAGCAAAAGAAGACAAGAGCTTTTAAACATTATATATTAAAAGCATTTAAAGCTCACAAGTGGATTTTTTTAGGTCCAAAGTGATTTTTAATGTTTGATGGTGGAGGCTTAATTCCCTGGGCTCTGTTTCCGGTAACCTTGTTTTAAGCACAACTTTCCAATATTACAATTTTTTAAAAAAAAATCCAACACACGGGGGAAAAAGCTTATTTTTCTCAACCCACTTAAAAATAGTAACACCAGGGCTTCCCTGGTGGCGCAGTGGTTGAGAGTCCGCCTGCCGATGCAGGGGACACGGATTCGTGCCCCAGTCTGGGAAGATCCCACATGCCGCGGAGCGGCTGGGCCCGTGAGCCATGGCCACTGAGCCTGCGCGTCCGGAGCCTGGGCTCCACAGCGGGAGAGGCCACAACCGTGAGAGGCCCACGTACCGCAAAAAAAAAAAAAAAAAAAGATAGGAACACCAGCCCCTCAGCAGCCTCAGCAATGCCAGTGCACCCGACCACCCTCTTTCCCGCATTAACCCCTCAGCTTCCATCATCAGCCCTCCCCTCCTCCCACCGGACACCCCCCTCCCCTGCAGATCCCCTCGCGCAGGGAGCTCCCATTGACAATTCCTCAGCCTAATTGCTCTGCACCACCTCTGGGGCATCCAACAGTTCAGGCTGACATTAAAGGGGAGCTTTGGATGTCTTTGGACTTCATCAAAGCTACTAGTTCCTTTTACTTGGTGGCTTTGCCAGGATTATTTCTCAGGGTAATAAAGAATGAGGAGGCAGGGAGGAAGGCGGAAGGATAACAGAGGGCTGAGCCGTGAGATCTGTGCAGTGACCAGCGATTACAGAGGGTGGAGGAAGGAGGAGGGAGTGGCCTGAAGAAAAAAGCATCTGGCCCACTTAGAACTTTAACAAGGCCGGCCTCGTGGGCATTATGTAATACCTTGAATTGATTTATATGCTGCCTTACTCTAGAAAAGATATGAGGAAAGTTGCCAGAAAAAGGCATTCATAGTAAACTTCAGAAAAATAAGAAAAGGGACGGGAAGAGAGAGAAAAAGAACAATTTGTTTGAATTTAAATGAAACAGGAGAAAACTAATGGGCATCAGGGCTTTCAGGCTGCCGAGGTAAACGGCGGAATTTGATAGTTTACACAGGCTCCTTATCGCAGCGGGAGAGCGCAGGACTCTTCCTTGGGATAGGACATGCTTTTCCCACACAAAAGTCAGGGAGAAATTCCTGACATAGGGTACTTCATGCAAATTAGGGAGTGATTTGCAAGGATAAAAAAGATGCCGCTGCTCTCAGGGAGTGTGGTCAAAGCTAAAGCCTTAGTCCTACAGAGCAACCTGGCAGCAGTTTAGGGTGCCAGGGCTGCCAGGGCCAGGGGTCACCTGGTAGCACTTTAATCATAGCCAAGTGGCACACTGTTCTTTCACTAGCACATATGAAAAATGTTCCACTTTCAGGTTTTTTTCAGGTGGGGGTGGGAGAACGTTAAGACTGGGTAACACAGAAAACGTTTCCTGAGGTTGCGTATGCATGTGTCACATCAAAATTTGAAAGTTTTATTTCTGTACATTTAAAATGTAGCAGAATTGTGCCATATTTATCCTGTGGCATTTTTCATCTCCCAGTGCCCCACTGACAATCCCTAGCAGTTTGAGAAGCACTGAAAGAAAGGTTTGAGTGGTCATATCTAAGCCTCCTTCCACGTCCTGTGTTCTGGAATTCAGGCTTTGGAAAATGATTCTGCAGCAGAGTTGGGTGTGAGCTATACAGGCAGATGGAATCCTCCCCACAACCCAATCAAGTTGGCCCTCTGTCAATCCTCATTTTACAGATGGGACCAAAAGAGGTTTGGAGAAAGCAAACCCCTTAGGAAGCAAAATGATGCCAGTAGTGAGGTTGGTACTTGAACCTCATGCAATTCTGACCACAAGGCCACAATTTCTGTGAGCTTTTTAGCAGCCAGGGTATCAGAAGAAAAGATGTTCCATCCACAAGATATCCTTAAGGTTGAAGACAAATAATTTTCTCCAGACACATGCAACTATTTATGATACTGAAACGACAAAGGTCTCCCAAGGATCCTCCAGTTATAATATATATGAAAGTGGGCTTCCCTGGTGGCGCAGTGGTTGAGAATCTGCCTGCCAATGCAGTGAACACAGGTTCGAGCCCTGGTCCGGGAAGATCCCATATCCCATGGAGCAACTAAGCCCGTGCACCACAACTGCCGAGCCTGCGCTCTAGATCCCGCGAGCCACAACTACAGAGCCTGTGAGCCACAACTACTGAAGCCCGCGCACCTGGAGCCCATGCTCCACAACAAGAGAAGCCACCACAGTGAGAAGCCCGCGCACCGCAATGAAGAGTAGCCCCTGCTCGCCGCAACCAGAGAGAGCCCGCGTGCAGCAACGAAGACCCAACATAGCCAAAAATAAATAAATAAATAAATAAATACATTTATTTAAAAAAATATATATATATATATATATATGAAAGTGATTGGAAAACTATAAAAGTCACATTATTTTTATTATTTATTATTAATGTTAGTGAATACAATAGGTGAACCCCAAATCTCAGTGACTTGATGTGGTAAAAGTTGATTTCCCACATCATAGGTTGCTCTTAGTCTGCAGGGACTCAGCAGTCATTCAGGGACCCAGGCTCCTCCCGTCTCGTGGCTCCACCTCCTTTAAGCCTTCTAGCAGTAAGAGAGCAAGTTCACAAGTGGGAGGTGTGTAGGAGCCATGCCTGGCAGTGGCACACACCCCACCCACCCACAATCCATTGGCAGGATTGAGTCACATGACACACGTAACTACAAGGAAGGCCGGGAAATTTGTACAGCTGGTAGCAGTGAGCACTAGCGGTTCTGTGCCACACGTTTCTCCTTGGCCCCAAATCTCTTTTCCTGCCCACAGTTCTATCAGTCTCTGAAGCCCTGATATTCTGTCACCCATCTCCCATGCAGCCGACCATGCAGGGTTTTGGAGAAGAGCAGATGTGACAGTGATGTGAAGGCATTTATGCCAAGGCCCTGCACAAAGCAGGGTCCCCATGTCCTTCAGCTCCACGTGGCCCTGTCAAGTGGTTCTCGAGATGAATGGCACTCTGCATGTCTTGTGAGTCCCGGTGCAGTGTGCTCAGCTCCCTTTACCATCATTAATAATACAGACACACCCCCGGGAGGCAGGCACATGTTAGAGATGAGGAAGTGGAGGTACAGACAGAGGTTAAGTGTCCTCCCAAGGCAGCCCTGCAAAAGTGGGTAAACCAAGGAGTGACTTTTCCAACTTTAGAGCTAAGAATTCTCATTCTTGCTGGAGGAGAAACCTGACTAGAACACTGAGGGAGGAAATAAGACAGGAGGTTTTCCCCGCAGGACCCTTCCGGAGTGGCAACAATCCCTCCCATGTACCCAGCCATTCATGAGTTAAAACCCAGCTCTCATATTTGCTGGCTTCTGTGACCTTAACCAAGTTACTTAACCTCTGTGAACTTTCTGGCGTGCCTCAGTTTTCTCATCTCTAAAATGGGAGGAAAAATGCCTTTTCACAGAGATTTGGGAGGCTTAAATGGGATAGTCTATAGCAAACATCTTTATATCTGGAATATAGCAAGTGCCCTAAAGATGCTGGAAGGCGATGGTGATGATGATGATGATGATGATGATGATGATGATGATGATGATGATGATGATTAGCAGCTCCTAGCACCATGTCCAGTTCCAATGCTTCTGTCTCAATATATCTTCAAGAAAAAAGGACTCCTTGGGCTTCCCTGGTGGCGCAGTGGTTGAGAGTCCGCCTGCCAATGCAGGGGACACAGGTTTGTGCCCCGATCCAGGAAGATCCCACATGCCGCGGAGCGGCTGGGCCCGTGAGCCATGGCCGCTGAGCCTGTGCGTCCGGAGCCTGTGCTCCGCAACGGGAGAGGCCACAACAGTGAGAGGCCTGCGTACCACATTAAAAAAAAAAAAAAAAAAAAAAAAGGACTCCTCTATCACTCTTGTAACATCACCAGAGACTAACACAGTCTGGGCCAATAACAGAGGTCCTATAAATGCTTGGTGGTAAGTAAAGTTGCACAGAGAATTTAGTGACAGCGTGAAATCTGCACAGCAAGTTAATATGAACTGGATTATAAATCTGGCTTTAGTTTACACCTCTCTACTCTCTGTTCAGACACAGGTCTCCTTTGGGGCATACCAAACTCAAAACTGGCCAGCTATGGACTTGGCTATGGGACCTTGCAAAAATTACTTCCTTCTCTGCACCTCGGTTTCCTCATCTACAAAAGTGGAGTGAGAATTGTTCATGCCTCATAGGATTGGTGTGAAGATTAAACACCTGAGGATTAAAAACAATGCATGTTACGTGCCTGGCACCGTCCAGGCATATCTAGAATATTAGCTATTTATAAGAAGCGTAAGTGCAACACTCCCTGCAGGTGACACTAAGGCTTCAGAACAACCTGAGTAAAACTAGTGGTGTAAACCTAGGGCATTCATGACTCTAATGGGGCTGAAAAGGCCCAGACCAATGGCGGAGGGCAGGGTTCACATTCAAGGCAATTCTGTATCCCCTACCGCATGTAGCGCAGGGGCTTGGCATTCATTCATGGAGAAAGAAATCAGATGGATGACAACGTAGGTGTGACGACCAACTGGTATTAATAAAAAGACACCAAACATTTAATGAAATTATGCTAAGACATATGCTTTACATCTGGAATATACCAAGTGCCCAAACAATGTTGGATGATAACGATGACAACGATGAAGATGATGAAGATGATGATGATGATTAGCTCTAAACGCCTTGCCCATTTCAAAGCCTTCTGTCTCAATACATCTTTAAGATATCCTGCACCACACTAAGTACTCCACAAACATAATCTCATTTATTTTCACCCTCCTAATCCTGCAACACAGGTGTTACCTCCATTTTATAGATGAGGAAGCTGGAGCACAGAGAGCTTGAACCACTTGCCAAAGGTCACCCAGCTGTAAGTGGGGGTCTGAGACAGGAACCAAACCTAGGTCTGGGCACCTGCAAAGCTCTGATGCTTCACCACCAAGCGGCCCTGCCCACCAAGGCAAACTGGCTTCACTCCCCAGCAGCTGCCTGAGGGACATGGGCCTTTGAGTCTGCAATTGTGCAAAATAACTAAGGACTGATGAATCGAATCCCTGCTCAAAAACCTTGCTTTCTCTGTAGCCTCAGGCCAGTAGTTTAATCACCTTGTGTTTCACTTTCTTCATGTAGAAGCAAAAACTTATACTTAGCTACACGCAAGGGACTGGAAAGATTAATCGGACGCTCCAGAAGTGCTTTTAAGATGAAAAGTATGGATTATTTGCATTATTATTCTAATAGTTTAGGACTTTAGTGTCCCCAGTTTACACAGAGAGCTTAGATGAGGGAGGTTGGTGAAATTCATTTTCTCCAGCCTTGTCCTCTGAGCCAGGCAGGAGGAACACGGACACCTCCTGATCTGAGTTTTAGTGTAGCTCATCCCACATCCAGCCTGGGTGTGCCATGGCCCTGAGGGCTGATGGCTGCCTACAGCCATCTGAGAAGCCAACAGCCAAAGACCAGAGAACAGCAGCCTCTGTCTCCATGACCAGAATGTGAACACACCAAGGACAGGGGCCTTTTCTGTCTTTATCAGCACATCCCCAGCACCTACAATAGGCTCTCATACCTAGTGGTACTCAGTAATTAAATGCTGAATGAATGAATGATTAGAGGGAGTGAATGAATGAATGAACAATAAAACAAACCAGAAAATGTGAGAGTAGAGAGAACACACAGGAGAGTCTCTTGGCCAAAAAGAAGCAGAAGAGTCTTCCAATGGCCGTCCATATTATGAGCACCTACTATGTGCCAGACACTGACAGGTGCTGGGATAGGAACAAAATTTGACGGTTCTTACCCTCAGGGAGCTCACAGTCTAAGAAAGAGAGAGAGTATCAAGTTCACTGGCAGTTACAGAACAGTGAACTTGAGCTTTGGTAGCCAACTACAAAGTGTCACATGAGCCATTAATTTCACCCAGAAGGTCAGAGAGGCCAGAGGAAGTAGCATTTTAGCAGGACCCTCATGGGAGAACAGGGTCTTCAAAAGATGAGGTAAGGAAATCTGCCACAGAATGGACATTCCATGAGGGCAGGGATTTGTGTGTGTTTTGCTTACTAATGCACCCCCTACCAAAGCACAGGTACATAGCAAGATCCTATGAGCAAACGTGTGTGTGTGTGTGTGTATGGTGCACGTGCATTACAAACATGTTGGCCAGCAGAAGCAAAATTGTGGACTTGCGAGGATGATGAAGAATTGCTTTGTTCTGCAGTGAGGCAGAAATGTGTGTTTGCTGAGGAGGGGGCCAGTAACATGGGGAAAATTTAGAAGGGCCTGAACACCACACTCACACTTGGGAATTTGGAATGTTTCCAGTCCTCTGTCCTTGCATATTTCAATTTAATCTTTCAAGCAAAAAAAAATTTTTTTCTCCTAAGGCTTTCCTCTGCCAGGACTGAGGGCATGCTCATAAAATGTAAAATCTGTTTAAATAAACCTGTGGCCAACAACAGTGGTCAGGGTAGAGGCTGGCCTGTGACGTCGTAAATCACTGCCGTGCCTGGTCCTTGGCGCAGGGCAGGAGAGTCTGGGAAAGCATGTGAACAGCCGGTGGAGCCCTGCAGTGGAAGTGCAGAGTCAATGCTGGGCACTTGGTTTGGGATGAGTTATGGAGATGAGGCAGGTGCTCGTGCCCCGTCCCTCTGACAGCTAAGCCGCCTTGCTGACAGGCGGAGCACGTCTTTGACGTCCTCTCTGTTCCACTCCCTTCTTTAGCATCAAGCAGGCTTCTTCCTCTGTTCCCAGTAGAGGGACAGGAGTGGAGGTAGGGCTGACATGTGAGCCCCGATCCCCCCCCCCCACCGGGGGAATTCAGGAGAGGAAGGAACAATAGGGTCACCTCTCAGCTCTCAGGCCACCAGGGGCAGGACCCTGCACTCCCTGCTTAGCACACATCTCCTCATCTACTTACTTGTTTGGAATTGAGCACCTACTGTGTGCCAGGCTCTTCACACGCAGTATTTCAAACAGTGGTTAAGAGTAGAGACCCTCATCCTAAACCAGCCAGATCCAAAAACTACCTCTACCACTCAGCTGGGTAAATTCAGGAAAGTGATTGAACCTCTCTGCCTCAGTTCCCTCTTCCTTTAAATTGGATCAATAATAGGGTGGTTGTGAGGATCAAATGTGTGTAACATACATGTCAATCACTTTGAGCACCGCCCGACTCTTAGTAAATGATATATAAATATTATCTCCGATGACCAACCAACTAGCAAATACTCACCGAGCATCTGCTCATATGTTCAGCGCTGGGATACATGCTTTACAAATGACCTCATTCATTCATTTATTCATTTAACTAACGAATACTAGGAAGTATCTATTATATGCCAGATACGGTGTCGGGTATTTCCTCTGCATTTTCTCATGGATCCATTTTAGAAACATTTATTGAGTCTGTGCTCTATGCCAGGCCAGAGCCAGGTATTTACACAGCACAGCACATAATTTCACTAATGCTCCTGCATTTGCTTCCTAGTCCTGCCCTATCGTGGCACCACAGACTGGGCAGCTTAAACAACAGAAAATTACTGCTTCACGGTTCTGGAGGCTAGAAGTACAAGATCAGGGTGTGTACGGGGTTGATTCCTTCTGAGGGCTGTGAGGGAAAATCGGTTCCAGGCCTCTCCCCTAGCTTCTGGTGGTTTGCTGGCAATCTTTGGCATTCCTTGGCTTGGGGATGTATCACCCTGATCTCTGCCTTCATTTCCACATGCCTTCTCCCTGTGTGTGTCTCTGTGTCCAAACTTCCTCTTTCTAAGGACATCAATCTTTTGGGATTAGGGTCCATCCTAATGAAGTCATCTGACCTTGATTACCTCTGTAAAGACCCTGTCTCCAAATAAGGTCACATTCTGGGGTGCTAGGGTTAGGACTGCAATGTTTCTTTTGGGAGGGGGGATGCAATTCAACCCATAGGGCTCCCCAACAATAATTTTCTTTGCTAAGACTTCACGTGCATTCTTACACATTCAACAGCCAGTTGCCCTGCTGGGAACCACACCCATATTGACACCCATCCACTCCTTGAGCAAGTGTTTCTTCCTTGAATTTTCCAGATGCCATTACAGGCACTTCACAGACAGCAACATGACCTCCTTATTACCATGCACATTTACAGCCAAGGTGCCTATGTCTTGGGACAGGTCTACCTCAGAGCCTACCATTCTCCTAAGGTGCCCACTCCCTCCGAAATTCAGGCAACTTTGTTTCTCCTGTGGTCCAAGTCAAGGGAAACTCATCACCTTCCCCTGTCCTAGGTGTCCAAAAGATGCAGTTAATATGCTGCCTGTACTCCAGAGCAGCTGAACAGACAATTTAAAAAAAACTCCACTACCCAAGAATGGACAACAATCCCATTTGTTGTTTGGCAGAACTAAAAATAGTCTTGCACGGACGAGCTGAAGGGGCATTTGGTGCCACAGCCCATTTCCAGCACACAAAAGGAGCGGGGATTTGCTGGCTCTGGCGGAGGCTTAGTTGGAAGAAAGGCAGAGGAGGAAAGAACAGAAAAGTTCACACTTGATGAGAAATGACCTTTGTAACTCCCTGGGTCTCCCTAGAGTTTCCTTTGTAGAATATTACATCTCTCCAGATCTAATTCCAACCCATCTGTCTTATCACAGTGTGGAAATATTAATAAATATAGTTTTGTTTAGGATGTTTATTTATTTTAATATATAAAAGAATATTCTGCTCTTTTTTCCCCTTGTTTTGTAGGGTCTTTGGTATTTATTTCAATGTATTTAATATCCCATTGGGTAAGACTGACACCCTTGGCCCTTTGCTACCCACAGATGCACTGGCAGGGGCCTGGGCATGGTCCTCTCTGCCCACCAAGACTTGTGGCCACAGCCAGGACTGGCCAGTAGCTTCTCGTGTCACAGTTCATCCTGACCTGGCCCAGAGTCTCGGTCCAAAGCTCTGTTCCCTAGGAGTGGCCCACGATTCATTTCACCCTCCATCTCTTTTTTACCTTGTGGGTACCCCTGTTCCCGGCTAGCAGCAACTGTAAGGAAGGGCTGGGAATTTTCCTTTGGTTTCATATAGTCTTTGGCCCTGTTTTGTCCTTCTCTGGTAGCTTAGCTCCAGCCTCAGCCTTGCTTCTGTGCAGCTGGGAAATCCGCAGAGACTTTTACACATTCTGGAATTTGACTCTGGGTCCTCCTTTCACTAGCTCTGTGCCTTTGGGCAAGTGAATTAGACTTCCTGAGCACAGTTTCCTCAAACATAAAATGCGGTCGCTGTGCCCAAGTCATAGCATCACTGCTACAATCAATGGGAGGATGTAATCTAAAGATCGGAAACGAGAGATTTGGTTACTACCACGTAATGATAGCATTTCTATTAAAACTAGCCTTTATCTAGTTTGGACTCCAATTTTACTCAAAAAAAAAAAAAAAAAAAAGTCACAGCCTTCCCTGATTTGATACAACCACCAAAGGAGGGATGGAGGTAGGTATTATAACCCCCATTTCACAGAAAAGAGAACTGAGGCTCCTGAAACAGCTTGGAGCCAGAATCAGAAGGCACCCTGATACATCCTCTGGTACCTTATATAGACGACAGAACAGTGGCCAAGATGGGAGGGGATTGCCCAAGGTCAAAGGCAAAGCAGGCCCCTAACTCCCTGGGTTCTCACTGCCCCCTCAGACTGGGACGTGCCGGTTAGATACTCAGTGATTACACACATTTTAGTTCCTAGTCAAATATCTTCTTCTGAAAATGCTAATGAGAAGTCTGGTGCTAACCATGCTGGGAAAATCTTCAACTTTCCTGAAGCAATCCAAATAAACCTTTCTTGAGCACCTCTGCTACTCTGCCCTCCCTCACCCCACCACAGCCGCAAAGGCCTGGGTCCTGGTCAAGGAACATGCCTCCCACTGCAGCCTCTGCATCCCCTCTCTCCATCTGCCTGTGACCCTTCTCCAGGATACCTTGTGGCTGGCTCCCTTACCCACTCCAGGTCTTTGTTCAAAGCTCACAGCCTCAGGCTGACCTTCTCTAACACCCTATTTAAAATTGCAGTCCCTTCCCACTCCCTGTGCCCCCTACCCTATCCCATCAAAAATACTAAATGCAGTTAATTTATTGTGTTAGGTATCTCTTTTCTCCCACTACGATGTAAGTTTCCTGAGGGTCTACATCCATGTCTATTTTGTTCACTTCTGTACCCACAGGCCCTAAAACAATGCCCTGCGCTTAGCAGTTGCTCGATAAATATTTAATGAGTGAATGGATGAAAGAATGAGTGAAGGAGGGAGAGAGTGAGTGAAGGAAGGAATCTATACTGAAACAGACCATCATTGCACATTTTTTTAATAGGAAGCACAGATAAGGGAACAGCTGCTTGGAAAGGAAAAGTCTGGAAAAAACAGAGCTATGACCTTATTTTAGCTCTTCCCTGGTGTCAGGAGGACTGAGTAGAGAGCCAGCACACCAGGCAGAGGGAAGGGCACAAAGTCTTGGTGTCAGGAAATAAGATAGTTTGGTGACAGTGAGTATTTCCAAGTAAATGCCAGGGAAGCATTTCCCAGTGGGTATTTTATGGAGCACCGACCCTGCAAGGTGCCCCTTGATGAAAGGATGTCTTACTCTCTTCAGAGCAAGACAGGCTAGAGATTCATAATTCACAGGAAGACCTGCGTTCAAGTCCTACCTCAGGCACCTCTTGGCTCCTTGTGTGCTTTCTTCATTTCTGTTTCCTTGATAATAACCGTGGGGTTGTTGTGAGGATTCAATGAAAGAACACAGCGAGGGCACTCACCACAATGCCAGGTACTTAAGAAGACCTGAAAGTTTGGGTCTAGCATAGTGGCCACAACTGCTGATTTCAGAGGATGTCTGGGCTGGAGTCCCAGCTCCCCTGCTGACTAGCTGGGTGAATGTAGGCAGGTCACTTAACTTCTCTGTACCTCAGTTTCCTCATCTGTAAGATACGGATAATGGTAGCACCACCTCCCAGAGTTGTGGGGATTAAATGAGTTAATAAAGCACAGGGGCCAGTGCCTGGCATGTAGTAAGTGCTATGTTAGTGTCAGCTATTGTTAAAACTAAGAGTCCTACTGTTTTCAGGGCAACCTTGCCAGGGATCCACTGGAGAGCTTTTGTGTCATAAATTTGCATAACAGAGGCTCTGAAAAGTCCCACAACAAATAAACCTGCTGAACCCTCCTTCAGTATTTTTCCCAGACTAAATTCCCCATGGAATGCTCTACCCTGCTACCCCTCCCCATTCATCATCCAAAGACCTACTTTCTGGGGACACGCCTTTCAGAACTCTGAGCCTCACTACTTGGGTATTTGGGGCTTGGGGTGAGACTCAGATGGGGCTGGCGTGAGACCTAGAAGATCGAGATACTGGCGTGGCCCTGGGAAGCTTGGGAAAAGACATAAAGAGGGAGGTGACCCCATGAGATTCACATTTGGAGAGGTCCCTCTGGGGCAGCCCCTGGGGATTGAGGGTAGACCAGACCTGTGTCAGGGAGGCCAGTTAAGAGGCTGTGGCAGTGGTCCAGCTGAAAGAAGCAGGTTTAAATTGGGGGCAGTGGCAGCAGGCTAGGGAGGGAAGGGTGCATATAAGAACTATTTAGAGTCAGAATGGTCAGGGGAAGAGCAAAGGGGGGGCTGGGGCTGAGGGAACCATACATGATACCAGACCATAGGGGCACCACCTGGACTCTGGTAGACCCAGCCAGGAAGGGAGAGCCCCTGGTTTTCACAGCCCCTCGGTGTGCTCTTAGCAGGGGCAGGATGGGAGAGTAACCCCACGGGGGTCACTCTGGATGACTTTGGAACGCCTTCTCCCATCATTTGTCTCAGGGACACCCTGGAAGCCAGGAAGGAGGAAAGGGGAGTTAGATTCTTATGGACCAGAGCTCTGAATTACAGTTCCTTCCCCTTTCTCTCCACCAACCTTTCTAACATGTCACATGTGCATGCGCGTGCATACACACACACGCACACACGTCCACAGCTCCTGACACCTAGCCCCTCTGCTCAAATTCCCAAGAGACACAGCACACAGGAAGTTCCAGCCTACATGGAAGAAGGATCTTGGAACTGGGAGCGCAGAGCCCTGAGCTCAAGGCCCATTTCCTACCCTTCCCACTTGAGGAATTCAGTTCATCCCTGGGACTGTTTCCATATCTGAAAAATGGAGCTGAAATGCCTTGCTGAGTCCATGTGACGATTAGCTGGGATGCACGTCCAGTGCTGGCAGATGGGCTGGCAACAGAGGTACCACACCAATGGCTAACGTTTATAGAGTATTTCCAACGGGCCGGGCGCACCTGTCTGAGCCCTCCCTGCTGTCCCTCCTGCTGTCCCAACAACCCAATGCAGGGGCACTCTCCTCCCTGCACTTGACAGGTGAGAACCTAGGACTCAGGGAGCGCAGGGAACTTGTCCAGGGTCACACACCAGTCCGAGGCTGGGAGGCAAACGCAGGGATTCTGGCCGCACCCCTTCACCACTCCACCGACTAAATGCTCTGAGGAAGGACGGACAAAGACAGCCACAGTGAGAACTCACGGTAGAATGGCCTGAAGGGAGTCATTCCTTACTTCTGAGGCCCAGTTTCCTCGCCTGCAAAGTGCGAGCCACAAGAGAGCTGAGCCCCCAGCACAGCACCTGGCTCCAACGCCCCACCCGGGCACTGGCGGCTGTTGTCCCTCCCGGCCCACGTTGCCTTCCAGCGGAGGGATGGCTGCCACCATTAGCTATGCCTGGAGCCCTCGCCACGGAGGAAGAGAAACCACAAGAGCTGGGGTTGAACGGTGCGGGCAGGCCCCTCGGAGCCCAGCCCTCAGGCCGGCTGCCTCGGCAGCTTCTCCTGGCACCTCTGTGGCCAGGCGCTAAAAATAGCCTTGGATGGCTCTGCAGCCAACCCAGCTCCCCACGGAGGATTCTCACCCTTTATGGGCCGTGATCATCTGCTTCCTTCTGACTGCTGTTGGCAATTAAAGCACTAGATTATCTCGGCAGAGGCTGTTCCAGAACCCAGGCCGGGCCTGCGAGGCCGGAGGGAGGTCATTGATCCAGCCTCCCCGCTGAGTGGTCTTCAAGCCAGCTGCACAGGGAAGGGGAGTCAGGATCCTGGGATGGGGGGAAGGAAGGACTAGGAGAGGAGGATGGGAAGTGGGAGAGCGGGGTGGAGAAACCAGGCCACCAGAAGGAGGGCAGGGCTTCCCCGTGGCGCAGTGGTTGAGAGGCCGCCTGCCGATGCGTGCCCCGCTCCGGGAAGATCCCACATGCCGTGGAGCGGCTGGGCCCGTGAGCCATGGCCGCTGAGCCTGCGCGTCCGGAGCCTGTGCTCCGCAACCGGAGAGGCCACAACAGTGAGAGGCCCGCGTACCGCAAAAAAAAAAAAGGAGGGCAGCTGAAACCCGGAGAGAGAAAATTAGGAAGGGGCCTGGGTACTTTCTTCCAAACCTAGAACAGTCTTGAGCCAGAATATAGGGGGCAAGTCAGGGGCAAAAGAATCATAATTAGCACAGTCATAACAGCCGCCCATCATTGGCAGGCTGCACTATACAGATCTGCCAGTTGCACACTGCACAAAAGCCCCCAGGCCAGAGTGAATTGGAGCTGAAATCTGTATGGCTGGGTCTCCCAGAGGAGGCATCTTTCTTTAAAGCCTAATTCTCAAAAGGCTTTATGGATTAGCCTTGGTGCTGATCATTGGGTACCTTTTGTATGCCCACCAGAGTGGTTAGCAGATTCTGTTCTTTCATTTAATCCTCACAGCCCCACCAGGGAGGTCTTATTTCCCCATTTTACTGAGAGCCAGAGAAGTTCAGTCACATGCTCAGGGACACAGACCTAGTAAGTAATGGAAGTGGATCTCCAACCCTGATGCCACCAAGTAGAAAGCCTATGCTGTTTACACCACGCCATTAGAGTGAGTTAGAAGTACAACCATTGGTTGATCATTACGCCAAGCATGTGCTAAACATTCTACATACGTTCAGTTCTCAAAATAACCCTGCGAGGTAAGAAAGGCCATCTTCAAGCTGTAGATGAAAAAACCTGAGAGGCGGGCAGGTTAAGAGTTGTTCAAGGTCACCCATTAAATGGCTAAACTGGGATTCAAACCGAAGAGTCCCCATTTGAGAGCCTTGCTTCTAACAGCTGCAACCCAGAGGCCATCTAAGATTCCCTAGTCCTTTGAGAATTGCGTAAATTCCCCCAACCTCTAGCTGAGCTCTCCCCGAATGTCTGCAAATTCCCGGGAACTTGCGTCTTCACTGCACAGCTGGTTTTGATTTCCTCCAGTCCTGACAGTGGCTCTCGAGTCCCTCAGCTAACAGAGGAAGAGCAGAAGTGACTGGCCATCACTTATTGGGCATGTACAGGGGGCCCTTCCTACCCAGGTGTGCTCTGTTCCAGCCCAGTCTGGCACCTGATCCATCAGCTTTGATCTTCCCCCAGGTGTGCCCCGGACTGTATGGAGGTCTGGGAGAGGGGAAGGGTATTTACATCCGCAGCAAGTCAAACTATGTAAATGAAAACACTTGCCTCCCTAGCCTTTGAAAATCTGTAGCCGCCCACCCACAAGAACCCCTCACTAGCCACTGTTCCCCATGGGCACCGGCGCTCTGCCAGGTTACACGGAACCTTTTCTCTTCTTCATCCTCCTCTGCTCTGCCCCGACCCACAATTTTCTATTAAAGTCTTAAGTAAAACAGTATAACTTAGCATCGTTTCAGACTATCCCTCATCTTCCTCTGCACCCCCAAGGGTGGTGGCTTCCTGATGTATTTTCTTAAACAGATTCAATTCTCCCTTACAGTGAACTTTAGTGTCAGCTGTTAAAGTATTCACCCCTTTGATATCCTGCCAAAGACGGAACAGGCTGCTTTGAGAGGCAGGGTGTTCCCCACCACTGGAGATAATCAAGCAGAGGTGGGGTAGACAGATGTCAACGGTATCATTCAAGAGCACAGGCTCTGGAGTCAGACTGCCTGGGTGTAAATGCTGGCTCCACCACTTACTGCTAAGCCTCAGTAACCTCATCTGGAAAATGGGGAGAATAATAATGCCTACCCCACTTATTGGTGACACCTACCAATGACTACCAAGTACTGAAAAGATTACATAAAATGTATTTAAACTGCTGATTATGGTACCTGGAACATAGTAAGCCTACAGTAGAATTTACTATCATTTAAGTCAGCTCAGGCTGCCACAACAGAGTACCACAGACTGGGTGGCTTATAGCAACAGAAATTTATTTCTCATGTTTCTGGAGGCTGGGAAGTCCAAGACTAAGGTGCTGATAGATTCGGTGTCTAGTAAGGTACTGCTTCCTGGTTCATAAATGGTCATCTTCTCACTGTGTCCTCACATGACTGAAGGGAGAAGGGGGTTCTTCAGGGTCTCCTTTATAAGGGCACTAATCCCATTCGTGAAGGCTCCACCCTCATGACCTAATCACCTCCCCAAAGCCCTACTTCCAAATAACATCACACTTGGGGTTAGGATTGCAACATATGAATTTGGAAATGGGGAGGCGGGGCACGGGTGGTGCATAAACATTTGGACCATTGCAGCTATCATCACTTTTTATTTATACATTATTATTTTCTAACAATGCTAAGACTTCCTAAGACTCTAATTTTGTTCTCTGATATATCACCAGGGTTTATTTCAGGACTTGACACATAATAGGCACTTGATAAACATCTTTAGACTAAATAAATGGATGGAAGGATAGATGAAAAATGAATAGGGCTTCCCTGGTGGCGCAGTGTTGAGAGTCCGCCTGCCGATGCAGGGGACATGGGTTCGTGCCCCAGTCCTGGAAGATCCCACATGCCACGGAGTGGCTTGGCCCGTGAGCCATGGCCGCTGAGCCTGCGCGTCCGGAGCCTGTGCTCCGCAACAGGAGAGGCCACAACAGTGAGAGGCCCACGTACCACAAAAAAAAAGAATAAATAAATAATGAGGAGTGTTCTATACACCAGACGGACATTATGAATCATTCCTAGTGCTCAGTGGTTTGATTTTAACATCTTGCTAATCACTGTGTGTGTTTTCTTGTTTGCTTGGTGTTGCAAGAAGAAAGTACAGTCAGTTCTGCTATAACACCACATATGTGTTCTGAAAATCACTGTGCTATCCAAAATCATGCATTAAAAAACCCCGGTTTGTGGTAGAAATGGAGTTAAAGCCACAACATTCAAAAGCTTCACCAATGACACAGTTTAAAAAAAGAAAAAATGGGACCTTACTAAAAATGGCAGCACAGTTTTAAATATATTGAATGGTTAAGTGCATAAATATTACAATAAATATAGCCCTTTACCTTGAAAAAGACCTGAGGTTTGCTTGTGGAGGCGGACATCAGAACCTTGAGTTATTGTGAAGAATTGTCTGAAACTGGACAGAGATTTGGAACCCAAATGTGGATGCTTATGGCTCATACCACAGGCAGTGAACTAAAGTAACTGGTGGGTGTTTGATGCGTATGTATGTGTGCATTTTGTGTCTTATACGGTTCCGTTCAGCTGGGATTTGGGCATTCATTTAGTGTTTTTCACTGGGGAAATTAGGTATGCTTACATTGTTCCCTCGTATAAGTTGCGTTAAAACAAATTCCTACTTTCAAAACGAGCATTTCAGCAGAACCGAATGTAGGTTGTTCTGATGCTTGTATTTTACTGCTTATTTGTCCTCTTCAAGTTCCTGTTTCCTACAAAAGCTGAGCTAAATTATTGGTGCCCTTTTCCTCCAATCATCCATGTTTTCACAAGTGCCTGTCAAGTACCTACTGCGAATAAACACTGAAAACACAGGGATAAATATCCAGATGGTCCCCGACTTCACAGAGCTTACAGTCTAAAGACAGAAGCAAAATAATTATATACGTACTTCAAATGATAAGTTCTGCCCCTTGGCAGGGGCATTTCTAAGCTCAGTAATGCTAAGTTCCCCTCCACGTTGCATGTAAGCCCTCCCTCACTGTAATAAATCACACCCAAGCTTACAGCGATGTCTGCTGCCCATGGTTCACATGGGGGCACCTGCCCCCGACAGAACTGGAGTGCCAGGTTGGCACAAAGAAAACCCCGTGCTTCCTAATGAAGACTGGACCCGTTCTCAGAACCTGGTAGAGCACAGGAGGACTAATTTGGAGGATGGGTTGGTCTTGACTGAGTTTAAGTTTTCCTCCACCCAAAGGAAGGGTCTTTGTCCTTCTGGGAACTTTAGACAATGCAATGGCAGTTTATCTCTCTCCTGGTTGAAATCCTTCAAGGGCTTCCCATTTCTTGTAGTCCAAAATCCAAACCCTTTGCCATGGCCTGATAGGCCTGGTATGATCTGACTCCAGCCTAACTCTCCATCCTTCACTGAGGTCTAGCCTCACTGGCCTGTGTTTGATCTTCATCATATTGCCTCCTCTGGGCCTTTGCAACTGTCGTTCCCTCTGCCTGGAATGCTCTTCCTTGGGCTGGTCCACTTTCATCCTCTCGTCAGAGAGTCCTTCCCCAGTTGTTATATCATCAAGATGTTTCTTTCTTTCATAGCTTTGACCACAATCTGTAATTACCCTGAGTATTAGTTTCCTATGGCTGCTGTAACACAGTACCACAATTCTAATGGCTTAAAGCAACAGAGATTTATTTTCTTATAGTTCTGGGAGTCAGAAGTCTAAAATGGGTCCGTGGGACTGCGTTCCTTCTGGAGGCTCTGAGGGAAAATCTGTTTCCGTATCTTTTCCAGCTTCTAGAAGCTGCCTCATTTCTTGACTGGTGGCACTCTTCCACTTTAATCGCATTAGTCCGACCTCTGTTTTAGTCATCACATCTTCTCTGACTCTGAGCCTACAACCTCCCTTTCCTAAGGACTCTTATTATTACTTTGGGTCCATCCACCCAGGTAAACCAGGTTAATCCCCCAACTCAAAATTCTTAACTTAATCCCATCTGCAAAGTCCTTTTTTTCATGTAAACTAACATCCACAGGTTTGGGGGACTAGGTTGTGGACATCTTTAATTGGGGGGGCATAATTCAGCCTACCACGTTTTGTTTATTTATTTGATTACTTGTTTACTATCTCTCTACTACACTGTAAGCCCCATGAAACAAAGACTTTCTTTGTCTTTTTGACTACTGTTTCCCTAGAACCCAGCATAATTCCTGGTACATAAGGGCTCAATAAATATTTATAGAATAAGAGAATTGATGAGTGAGAGTTTGATAAATCTCAGTTTTTAAAATTATATGTAGACTACTCAATATTCTAGTTACAGGGAAGGAACACTAAATTTGCTCCTAAACCTTACAGCTAGCTAGCTCTGTGATTTGGGGCAAGTTGCCTCACCTCTCTGAGGCTCCATGGTCATATCTGTAAAACTGAATATATTTTAAAAATACCTCAGAGATATTGTAGGTATTAAATAATATTATGACTAGGAAAAGTACTTGGAAACTGCAAAGCATTAGCAGTTATGATAATTACTGTTGCATTGACTACAGATGAGCAAGGTAGAGTCTAATGGGGAAATCACACATATAAATAAGTAACACAAGGTATAGGTCTGTTTTACTGGAGTTACTGTGTGCTGGGGGAGATTGTAGAGCATATCAGGAAAGGTTAATTCCAATTGGGAGGCTGGGGAAGACATAGTTATGGAGTGACCCACACAGCAGCCAGGAATAGCAGAGAATAGGAAGGTATTAGATTGTTGCCAGGAACCAAATTTAAATAAATCTCCGAGAGCAGCAGAGTTAGAAAAGGGAGATGTTAGAGGATCCATTTGCAATGACCATCTGGCTTGTTAAAATTGGTTAAAGGTAAAAAAGAGAAATAGAGATCCATGTTGGTGGCATTAAATTACTCTTCAGATGAGCAGGTCTACAAATTGCAGACTTCCCTGGCTGCAGTCTCTGAACTATCCAAAGACGTGATTTCAATTTATAAAGAAAATTCATTTTAAAACTCCACTAAAAGCAGGCTTCATTGAGAAATGTTCAACATTGCTCAATTACTTTATTAAATCCCCTTTTTTATGTGTTGTGAAGGGTCATATGGTATTCTGCAAAAATAAAACAGGCTTTGTTTCATGTCCTAAGTGGGGAATAGTGACAAGAGCATGTATTGTCACTATTGAAACCTTTTTTAAATTTTAAACATTTTGTAACAAATTTAGAAGAAAACAATAAATAGATTTTGGAGTGAGACAGACCTGAACACAGGTGTCTGTTCCACAGCCTCCTGGCTGTGTGACCTTGAGCAAGGCATTTATATTTCTCAGCCTCAGTTTTGTCTTCTGTGAAATGGCAATAATCCTGACTACCTCACAGATAGCTGTGAGAATGAGAGGTAACACAGGTAATACTCCCTGTTCATGTCACAGAAGGTGCCACCTAGCAAGAAGTCATTAAATGTTAGTTCCTTGATGTACATGAGATAAGAAAAATCACTCAGAGAAGCAGGTCCTGCTGGGATTTCAGGTGTTCTTGCACAATAGTGAACTAGAGAAGTCACTCTTCTCTGAGCCTGTTTCTTCTTCTAGAAAACGCTCATTTTGTCTAATACTCCAGAATAGCCAAAAATGCTCTCTTGCCTGCCAGCCTCAATTAAAAGGTAAAGCCACGTGGATACTTTGTTGCAAAGGATTCTGAAGACATGCCTGGGTTCCTGAGGAAAGATTGATTAGTGATGTCTGCCCCAGGCAGGGTTGTGGAACTGGCAGCACCCAAGCTTTATATATTTTTGCTCTCTGGAGTTTCTGACCTCTGGAAAACACTGACAAAATTGCTTCACAACAGCCTCCTCTTCTAAAAGTTGTACTACACACACACACACACACACACACCACCACCACCACCACCACACCACTATCACCACCAACAGCTCTTCAACCAAAATTAGTAACTAGCTCTTTTGTATTTTCAGAGATATGGGTAAATATCTCCATTATCTCCCTAATACCCTGGTTTGTAGTAGGTATTTGTTTATGTGCCTAGCTGTTCCATTAAGCCCTAAGCTCCTTGAGGGCAGAGGCCAAGGCTTTATCATTTTTTTTGTAAAACCAAAGAGGAGGCAGTCTATTGTAATGGAATGAGCATGACTTTAGGTCACCCTCTGGCTCCACCACTCCAAGAGCCCTCAGACCTCAGAGAAGTCATTTAATATCCTGGACCTCTGTTTTCTCATCTGTAAAATGCAACAATAGCTCCTTGGAGAGTAGGTGTGGGAGCCAGAGTGGGGTTGGGATTGAGAACCCAAGTGGAAGCCTACCCCAGGATTCAGAGAGGGGAGAGGCCCAGAGAGGAGCAAGAAGGGGCAAAGTGCCACAGGAGAAACAGAGCTTCAGGGCTGGATGAGCTGTCCCCACCCCCAGGGTGAGGCCCAACGGTGAATGCAGCCGAACTCTGCTGAATGCACCCCTCTCTTTTTCCTGTGCCACCTTGTAAGCCCCTCCTCATCTTTCAAGAGTTACGAGTCTGATGCAGGTTTGAGAATTGACGAGAACACTGATTCAGGTGGGAACGAGGTTATGGTGACTGGTTTTACTAACAAAGCAGCTTGCCCAATTGAGCACAGGTGGTGAGATGCATGCCTCTCCCTGGAGCCACCCTTGCTCCTCCCAAAGGCACCTGGGGCCAGTGGTCTCAGCAGCCTGCACGGATGTAGAAATCCGCATGTCAGAGGAGCCACAGTTCCCCAAATGGGTGATTTATGGCTTCTTGGGCTATAGGACTTCCTGGAGGGTCAGTAAAGTGGGCCTGGTCAGGACCTGCCACAAGGGGGAGCCCAAGAGACTGAGGCTGAGGATGGGGGAAAGCCAGGTTAGGGGAGAGGAAGGGCCAAGGGAATACCTAGATGGAGGTACACTGGGGTGCACTGAGTTACCCTCGGAGGAGCTGCTCTGTCTCAGGAACAAAGACGGGTGCCAAGCTTACAAGCCACTAGGCAGATGCAGGAATGAAGCAGGCTGTGGGGAGCAAGGTCAGGACAAAGGGGTGGGTCCCCTGCAGGACCAACTCTGGCTTTTCCAGCCTCATTTGTAGGGGAGGGCCCGCCAGGCTCAAAGGAGCCAGGTGGGGCAAAAGCAGGGGGCTTGATAAAGGCCTCTTGAAACAGTAATATTGATTACCCACAAGTACACCGTAAATTCATGCACGAGGGAGAAGCAAGATTTCATTCCACTTAGAGCAAATTCTTCTTAACACTGATGAGTCGTAAGGTAAGCATTAGTGGGAGATAAAAATTAGGATCAGATAACAACAGTAATAAAAAGCATTTAGGGCTTCCCTTGGTGGCTCAGTGGGTGAGAGTCAGCCTGCCGATGCAGGGGACGCGGGTTCGTGCCCCGGTCTGGGAAGATCCCACATGCCGCGGAGCGGCTGGGCCCATGAGCCATGGCCGCTGAGCCTGCGCGTCCGGAGCCTGTGCTCCGCAACGGGAGAGGCCACAGCAGTGAGAGGCCCGCGTACCGCAAAAAAAAAAAGAAAAAAAGCATTTAAATTTGTACAGCACTTTTTTTTTTTTTTTTTTTTTTCGGTATGCGGGCCTCTCACTGCTGTGGCCTCTCCCGTTGCGGAGCACAGGCTCCGGACTCACAGGCTCAGCGGCCATGGCTCACGGGCCCAGTTGCTCCGCGGCATGTGGGATCTTCCCAGACTGGGGCACGAACCCATGTCCCCTGCATCGGCAGGCGGACTCTCAACCACTGCGCCACCAGGGAATCCCTGTACAGCACTTTATACTTTACAAAATGTGTTCTCATTCATTAGCTCGTGGGAGCCCCCTAATAGCTCCTTGAGGAAGGCAGAATGACTGCCATTAACCCATTTTATGAGTGAGGAACAGGCTCAGAGAGGTCAAGTTACTGGCCGGAGATCCCACAGCTGATGGGGGCCAGAGATCTTTTCCCCAAGTCCAATGCAGTTCCCTCAGCCTTCAGAGAGAGGCCTCATCATCCTCAGATCTCCACCTTGTTCACTGCCTTGTGACTGTCCCCTAAGGACAGCCTGGGAAACATCCCAGTGAGCCTTGATGGATGGGCCACCAACCCCAGGGCGGCTCGCAGTAACCCTCTGCGGACAAAGGAATATTTAGCTCATGAGATGTGCAACACACTGCTGGGCACGTTCTCCACCAAGAAAGCTCGGACTCTAAGCATAGCTAAATGCGGAAGTTCCAGAATTCCAGCTTCCCTCTGTAACCTTCTAGGGACTACCCTGGTGTCAGCTTCAAAGACAGCTGCACATATTTGCCACTCAGGAACAAAGGTGCTGAAAAGTGGCACCTCAAGTTTGGAAGGAGCCGGGCAGAGACAGAAAAACCAGAGACACGCGGGGAGAGACAGACCGGGAAGAGATGGGAGAGAACAGAGAGGGGGAGGGGGAGGTGGGGAAAGAGAGCAAACAATAGAGGGGAGGAAAGGAGAGAGAAAGCCAGTTTGAGAGCAAAAGGAGAGGAAGAGAGTAAAGGGGTAGAAAGGTATGAGGGGAGGGAGGGAAGGACAGAGAGAGAGAGAAAGAGAGTGAACAAGCCAGAGAGCACCAGGCTTTGAAAGTAGCAAGATGGAAAGCATTTATTTTTAAGAGAGCAGCTTTTAAATACCTTATTCTCCAGTCCCCCAAATGTAAATTTTCCTTTTCCTCACGAGTTAATCAAGCTTAAACCAATTCTAAGAGCTGAAGGGCTTGGCTTAACTGCAACAAAGAATGTGTCCAATGAAGCTGACCCCTGTCCAGTCACCGTGTCACAGCGGCAGAGGACGGGAGATTAACGAGACTGTCCTCACCCAGGCGAGGCCGGCCAGCCCTACACAAAAGCAGCTGGAGCACTCGCTGCCCCCTCGCCGGGCAGGGCACGCAGCTGTGCCCAAACAAGGAAGAAGCGCTCCCAACACTCCCGCAGTTTTGACCCAGGACGCCGATAAAACTGCTTCGAGCACCTGCTCCGTCTCTGCGGCCCCAACGACAGGAGGAGGGGGCGGGGAGAGGGAGGCTTACAGGCTGGGTTCTCATTGGCTGAGAGGCTGGTGGGCGGGGCAGAAGCCTGAGGGGCCGAGTTCTCCTGGCAGCTGGGGGGCACAGTAGGGGTTCTCGGGTGGACTACCCTCATGAGATAGTCATAATTCTAATAACACATACTGCTCTTTTATCTGGTCTCTACTATGTACTAACGCTTTATTGGATCTCTGTTCTGGTGACTGTTGCCGCATAACCAATGAATCCAAAGTTCACGGCTATCTGTTCACGGCTTTGGTAAATGCAATCTGCCACGACTTTTGAAATCCTTTTTGTCCCCCTATGAATCATTGCAGCAATTCTATAAGATAGCAAAATCCCCCATTTTAGGCAGGAGGAACCGGATCTTGGAAATGTTAAGTAATTTTTCCAAGATACCACAGCTAGCAATTAGCAAACAGGGATTTGACCCAAAACGGATTCCAAAGCTCTTGCTCTTTATAGCTACATTTTACTGCTTTCCTAAGACAAGAATAAAAATAACAGCTTACACACAGCCCTTACTACATGCCAGACACTGTCCTAAGAATTTTCTTGTTCTTTACCTCATTGGAAAAATAATAATTGCTACTATTTGTTGAGATTACTCTGTGCAAAGCATCATGTTAAATACTGCAGATGTAATATCCCCAATCCTCAGAACAAAGGCCTTAAGAGGCAAGTATTATGCCTATTTTATAAAAGGAGAAACTGAAGAGAGAGATGATGTAACTTGTTTAAGGTCATGAAGCTAGGAATCTGCCCTGCATTATCTAAAACCAGCTGGACAGGCAGCACACACCGAGTGGGGACCATTGGTTCTGCACCACGAGACTCGAGGCTACAAGAGTGGAGAGGAGATTGAAGGCTCCTTTTCAAGTGTGCAAACTTTGCTGTAGAGAGATGACCCAGGAGCTAAGGAAGCCTGTGCAAAACTGAACATAAACACCTTGCATCTGACTTCTAAGTAGTTTCACGCCTTTCAGATACCAGAAGATAACCTTACCTTTTCCAAACTAGGCAACAGATGGGGGCAAGGAAGGAAAAGTATCCCTGCCCTCAAGGGGCTCACAGTCCTGGGAGAAATATAAGGAATATAAGATGAACCCACAAATAATTAAATGTATGGAAGAGATTACAAGAAGTACCAGGCCAGAACATGAGAAAGGGTGTTATGAATTGAAGCAGCAAAAAGGGAGCAATCTCTCTAACAAGAGAGATCAAGGAAGGTTTTCTGGAAGAAATGACATTTGACTCACTGAATCAAATCAAATCATGGTATCTTGAAAGATCAATAGGATTTCACAGCACGAAGATGAGAGAGCAAAGCGTTACTTTCCCCTACCTCCCACCTCAACCCCTTCAGAGTCTTAGCCTCAAAGAGTTACCTCTTTAGAGAGGATTAAAACACACTAGTGTGTGAATGACTGATTGCCTTATGAGGCACTTTTACCAGGAAACTCAGAGGAGACCGAGTCTTATCTGCATAAGGGACATATGCCCTCCTGGGGAAAATGTTGAAGGAGAGCTTGTGACCTCTAACCAAGTTCAAAAATGCTGAGTTTAGACCCCATCCCATTCTTACCCCCAAAAGTAAGATTACATGCTGTAGGACCCTTCCTCTTTAAGGATGGAAATTGCCAGAAACACAACCCACATTGGGAGAGCAGTAGGTGGTTTAAAAGGAAAGCCATTCTTCTCCATACCTAGCGGTGGCCCTGAAATCTCATCTAGCCCAGTTTCACAGTTTAGTCAGCTTTTGACTAAAAAGCTTGCTATGTCACCTGAAACAAGTCATTTAATTTTGATGGACCTCAATTTGCACAGCTGTAAAATAGGAACCATTTAGAATTAAATATGAAGTTTTGTGATACCTCCAGGATCCCAGTCTTTCTACCAACCAGGCATTACTGGAAAACTCCATCAAAGGCATCACATGTGATTTATGCATACTTTTTAAAAAGTTGTTAAAGACCATATACACTTAACCATTGAACAACACAGGGGTCAGAGGTGCCAACCTTCCACACAGTTGAAAATCCACATATAACTTATAGTCGGCCCTCCATATACACGGTTCTGCCCTTTCTGAGGTTCCTTCACTAACGCAGTTGCTCCTTCTGTATCTGCAGCTCTGCTTCTGTGGATTCAGCCAACCACAGATCGTGTAGTACTGTGGTCTTCACTACTGAAAAAAAAAAAAACCTGCATATAAGTGGATCCACACAGTTCAAACCCATGTTGTTCAAGGGTCAACTCTATAAGCAACCATGTACCTAGATCTGGCTTCATCCTCTTTTCTTAAGATAGTTCTACTATAACATGGATTTGTAAGAAGCTTTAAGAATTTTGAAAGTATAAAAATATAAATTCCAGAGAGATCTATATACATTTTTTAATTTGAAAAGAATAAATTTTGTTCTGTAGATAACTCAAGAAAGTTGAGGCAAAATAAAACATAAGCAGCAAAAAAAAAAAAATCCTTTACACTGATATCTTAAAAGCATATCAAAAATCCATCTTATCTTCAAATTGTTAGAGGGAAAAGTTATATAAAACGTAAATCAAAAAACTCTAAAATCAGTGAATGCAACAATCAAACTTGGTAGCCCAGGAAGGCCACTGACATAGTGTTTATGAGACATAAGGCAGAGGATTGAAAGTTTGTGTGGGATATGAACATATCCCCAGTGACGTTGTGTTGCTAGAAATTCCTGCCTTCAGAGAGCTGTATAAGAACAGGGGGATGTGAGAGTAGGGCTGTTAAGGTTGCAGTTCTTCTGTTCCTGGTATGGGGCTGATGCTATTGATTATGCTGGGGGGCAGGGCTCAATCCTCACTCCATCAGAGAGGAGTACAAGAAACAGCGCAGCAGTGACAAAGTCAGGGGGCCAGTTTAGAATTTCCAGCTCTGGCATTTACTCACTAAGTGACCTGGGCAAGTCACATAACCTCTCTGACCCTCAGTCTCTGCCTGTGTAAAACGAGGGTGTTGTCAGGGTTAAATGATGAAATCCTGTGAAAGCTCCTCAGTATGTGGTCCTTGCCGTGCAAATTAGACCCCTCAGCTTCTTTCTGTGGGAAAAGGAATGGTTTAAGTCAATCTATAAATAATACATTTACAGTTATTTTAATTATTCCAGGAGTGGACACGAGGTTAAACTGCTCAGCAAGCAGGATTGGGAAAGCGCCTGGAGGCTGGGCTCGGACCAAGAGATGGTCCTCCTCCAAGAGGTTGTGAAAGTTATTTTGCCTTGAGATTTTGGAGAAAGGGTTAGATGGCTCTCCCACAGCGGATCCCTGCTGGCTACTGGGGTCCCGTAAACCACCAGGATTCCCTTCATCCCCTCCCTCCTTTGTATGCAATTGAAGAGCTGCTACCGTGTAGGAGCCACTACCCCTCATCCCCCCCATCCATCCCCTACCTTCTCCTTCCATCCCCCTCTGACCCTAACCCCCAACCCATCCTCAACCCCAGCACTTAGCCTCTCAACCAGTCACAAGGAATGGTTAAAGCTCCAACATTCAGGACTAATGTCTGCATAACAGATAATCAGAGTAGATGCAGGGCTTTCTGGGCAAGTAGGTCCCCTCTCTCGCTTCCATTACGATGGCAGAACTTGCACGGGAGAGAAGGGGACAGAGTAACAGTCCTCAGGACATTAGCTTCAATGTGCATTTAAAGGGCAATGACAATAGTTAGAAGCTAGGTAGGTCATAAGCAATTTCCAGAAATTTGAGGTAACGTCTGAAATCATGATGTTCCACATTAAAATATCCAAATTCTTGGGATTTATTGCAAAAAGGAAAAGATTTGACAATTCTGTATCTGTATTCACTCCACCCACCACCCCAGCATCGTGAGGTGAAGCAGACAAGCAGCCACCCCATTTAAATAGGGCAAGTGGTTTGCAATTCACCCCAGTCATACCTGCTGGTCCGGGACACCATCTAAATGTCCTGCCTGGCCTCTGTGTGAGGGTAGGCGAAACCCCGGGAACTGAGGTTACAAATTCTGAAATTCAGTGGATCTGGGTTTTAATCCTGTCTCTACCACGTACTGACCTTGGGGCTTTGAGCAATTTCTTAACCTCTTTGAGCTTCAGTTTCCTCATCTTGAAAATAAACATAAATTTAGTCCGTACCCTATGGATCGTCATGAGGATTAAGGGAGACGATGCACTTAGTATGTACAGAGCACAGCAGAGACTCAATAAACGTTAACTTTCATCATCGTTACTCCTGCTACCACCACTGCTGTAATTACTCCTACCCTCACTGGGGATTTTTCATGCATGTCATTGAAAAGGATTGAGCGCTGCTGGACCAGTGGTTGCCCACAATCAACCTGTGCACCAGGCAGGGTTCCCCCGTCAGTCTAAGTGAAAAGGCACAGGCCAAACCAACACTTATCAGGAAGACTAGAAAGAGGGTATCTCCATCTGGTGGAGAGACAGACAGGCCCTAAGTTCCCTTCCACCATGAAGACTGGAGTAATCAGTGGCATAGCTGGCATTTTTTACATCTCGTTTTATCAAATCCTTACACCAGCCCTATGAAATAAGTATTATTATTATTGTCTCCTTTGCACAAATAAGACTCAGAGTGGTCAAGTAACTTGCCAAAGGTCCCAGAGAAGTGTGGAGTCAGAACTGGAAGCCAGGACATCTCTCTGTCCCTTCTCAGGAGAGATGTTTCTTGTTGACTGAGGAAACTCCTAGAAGTAGAGTTTTCCAAGGTGGCATTAAAGCATGGCGATACACAGTTAAGGCGGATTGTTAAACAAGCAGAACGTATACTTCCCAAATGGATATAGTCCTGTTCTTGAACACCAGAGCATGGCCTAAGGGCCAGGCTGAATTGGACTAGACTGGACTGGATTATTTCTGGGAGGCCAAAGTACAAGTCTTTGTCTCCCTGGTGGCTATCTCAGTGACCTAGCACAGAACTTCTCAAGAAAGAATGTGTACGTAAAACATAATGTTAAGAGTAGTTAATGTTGGCTGATGTCAGTGGCTGGTCTTCAAAAGAGGGGGAAAAAAAAAACAAGGAAAAAAGGAACATTAGGGAGATCATCACTAGAAGTTTCCATTCTGTCAATTCATTCATTTATTTATGCAACCAACATTTATTGAGCACCTACTATAAACACTGTGTTGGTTTCTGAGGATCCATTGATGAAATATCCCGGGACCTACCCTCAAGGAGCACATGGAGCTCGTAGGAGCTTTACATGCCACATACTTCTAATATTGTGTCATCCCAGCGTGCAGTCATTTAACTTAAACAGTGTGGTAGGCCAAAAAAATCCTACCACCCTACATGGACTATTGTTAACATTCTGTTTCAATAAAGAAAAGGAGGAGGAAAAAAAACGAAGTGGAAAGGAAAAATAATACATAATATAAAGGTTTTTTTAATTGAAGTTGATTTACAGTGTGTTATTTGTAATGTGTTATTCTGGTGTACAGCAAAGTGATTCAGCTATATATATATGTGTATATATAATATATATATATATATATTCTTTTTCGGATTCTTTTCTATTATAGGTTATTACAGTATATTAAATATAGTTCCCTGTACTATACAGTAGAACCTTGTTGTTTATCTATTTTATATATAGTAGTTTGTATCTGCTAATCCCAAATTCCTAATTTATTCCTCCCCCACCCCTGCCTTCCCCTTTGGTAACCATAAGGTTGTTTCCTACCTCTGTGTGTCTATTGCTGTTTTGTAAATAAGTTCATTTGTAACATATTTTAGATTCCACATATAAGTGATATCATATGATATTTGCCTTCCTCTGTCTGACTTACTTCACTTAGTATGATAATCTCCAGGTCCATCCATGTTGCTGCAAATGGGATTTATTTCATTCTTTTTTATGGCTGAGTAGTATTCCATTGTGTGTGTGTGTGTGTGTGTGTGTGTGTGTGTGTGTGTGTGTGTGTGTATATATATATATACCACATCTTTATCCATTCATCTGTCGATGGACATTCAGGTTGCTTCCATGTCTTGGCACTTGTAAATAGTATTACTATGAAAATTGGGGTGCATGTGTCTTTTTGAATTAGAGTTTTCTCCAGATATATGCCCAAGAGTGGGATTGCTGAATCATATGGTAGCTCTATTTTTAGTTTTTTAAGGAACCTCCATACTGTTTTCCATAGTGGCTGCACAAATTTACATTCCCACCAACAGTGTAGAAGGGTTCCCTTTTCTCCATACTCTCTCCAGCATTTATTATTTGTAGACTTTTTAATCATGGCCATTCTGAAACCTCATTGTAATTTTGATTTGCGTTTCTCTAATAACTTGCAATGTTGTGCATCTTTTCATATGCCTATTGGCCATCTGCATGTCTTCTTTGGAGAAATGTCTATAAAGATTTTAAATAAGGCAGCAGTTCTGCCCACCATTCTGCTAACAAGGTGTGCCCAGAGCAGACCTAAATGGGTACAGTTCTTCCATATTTGGCCTCAGTTGTAGTGTGAGCATCTTGCCACACTTATGCCTTTAGGGGACTTTAGGGACAATGATAACTCTGTGTGGCTTTCCGCATTTTTTTTTTTTTTTTTTTTTTGGCGGTACGCCGGCCTCTCAGTGTTGTGGCCTCTCCCGTTGCGGAGCACAGGCTCCGGACACGCAGGCTCAGCGGCCATGGCTCACAGGCCCAGCTGGTCTGCGGCATGTGGGATCTTCCCGGACCGGGGCACGAACCCGTGTCCCCTGCATCGGCAGGCAGACTCTCAACCACTGCGCCACCAGGGAAGCCCTAAGTTATTTTTTATCTACATTTATCTACTCTACATTTATCTACTCTCAACCACTGCACCACAAGAGAAGCCCCCCAAAGTTCTGAACAATAGGAAAAGCTTTAGAATTTATTTTCAACTTGGAGGGGAATAACAAAAATAATATCCACATTTGCTCAACACGATCCATGATAGAAGTCTGCCGGTCATTTTCTGTAAATTCATAATCCTCAGAGCTCCCCTTGTAAGCAGATATTATTATTATTACTATTATTCTCATTTTACAGGTGAGGAAACAGAAATTGAGAGACAATAAATAACTTGTTCAAGGTCATCAAGCGGATTCCACAAAAACTTTTGTTAAATGAGCAACTTCTCACTGTCAGTAGTGTTGAATTATATTCATTGCCGTTTAATAGATGAGAAACATATTTGGTCCAGGAAAGAATTTACTTTTTTGAAAATAATATGATTCTTTATTTACCTCCTCTGACCAAAAGTCTAGAGCACAATTACTTGAGCCTCCAGGCCTTAGTGAAATTTGCTGTTGTTTGCTATATGCTCACTAATGTCAATCAGATGAAAGGCCCATTATGACCAGCAGTGTAGGGGAAGGGTCTGTGCTGACGCTGCTATTGGTCATTCCATCTTTGAGCACTTAAGTAATGCAGCTGATTCCTCTTTAGTTGGTTAAGTAAAAATGATATCATTTAAATTTCGTTAAGTGGAAAATTGTGCTGTGTTTATTGTTTTACTTGCAAATTCTCAGGATTTTGCTCCCTTTAAAAAGCCCCTTTAATATCTCAAGACTCATAATGAGGAAATATAAGTTCATCAAAAATTATGGTAAGGGGGCCTCCCTGGTGGCGCAGTGGTTGAGAGTCCGCCTGCCGATGCAGGGGATACGGGTTCGTGCCCCGGTCTGGGAGGATCCCATATGCCGCGGAGCGGCTGGGCCCGTGAGCCATGGCCGCTGGGCCTGCGCATCCGGAGCCTGTGCTCCGCAACGGGAGAGGCCACAACAGTGAGAGGCCCGCATACCGCAAAAAGGAAAAAAAAAAAAAAATTATGGTAAGGGCTTCCCTGGTGCCACAGTGGTTGAGAGTCCACCTGCCGATGCAGGGGACACGGGTTCGTGCCCCAGTCCGGGAGGATCCCACATGCCGCGGAGCGGCTGGGCCCGTGAACCATGGCCGCTGAGCCTGCGCGTCCGGAGCCTGTGCTCCGCAGCAGGAGAGGCCACAACAGTGAGAGGCCCGCGTACCGTAAAAAAAAAAAAAAATTATGGTAAGAACTGAGATGTCAACACAGACACAGCTTCTCATTTGCTTATTGTTGATCTTAATTAAATACAACATATGTTCATATGTTTAAATTACATATGTATTTTAATCTATTCCCTTCCCAGTTTACAATTCCATTTTTTTTTTCTGGGAACTTCTTATCTTGTATTCATTACATTGGGAGGCAGCCCAGTCTCAAATGGCTGTGATAGCACTTTCTGGCCACCAGGGCAATCTCCTGTATGGAAATGAATGGGAATCCATTCATTCATTAATTCAGGAGGACACCTGAGCTGTCTTCTTTTCCAGGTGCTAGATTCATCTTTGGGGACACTGAGCTGAGTGAGACACAGTCCTTGGTAGGGAGCCCGTGGTCTGCCAAAGAGAACAGACCAACCCTACTCATCTGTTAGTATCCTTATGTAGAACACTTTTTAAATAGTAAAATTTACACTGAAAAAACTCAAGTCATACTTGGTAGATTCCAAATGCTGATGACACTGGGTCAACACCATCCTCTCCCCTTTCTGATAGCACTGCCAAAAATACTAGAAAAGTTCTAATCCCAGCCTACCTCCCTGGAATGTTGGGAGGATAAAATACATAATCGATATGAAATGCTTTCAAACCTGTGAAGTGCTGTTTCATGAGGAAGAATCATTTCAGCAGCAATACTTGTGAGGCACTTTAGGGTTCCTGCAGGGTGATAAGGTCCTTTGCCTCGTAGAGTAGGCTGGGCTGGAAAATGTCATTCCCATTTTACAGGTGCAGAAAAGGAGGGGTTACCAAGGAACTTTTGCATGATGCCCAGTTTATGGGTGGCTATAATTCATAATAAGAATTCTGGGTGCTACCATCTCCCTGATTTAATCAGATGGAGTATTTTAAAGCCTGTAGCTCAATGTCTGGTGCATGGCAAGTGTGCAATAACATTCCTTGAAACTGATTTCCACTAGCACTTTTGAACACCATTCTATGACCCCCACCCTTTCTCCAAGTGATAGGTGTCTTTCTGAGAAAACCATGGAATAGAAGAGGAAGAGAGTTTGGCCTTTTCTGAGAAACCAGTGATTGACCACTATTTACACGAGTATGTTATGATCCGCAGTGAAGTATGTATAAGCAATTTTTACTAATGATAGCTCATAACACCATCCGATTGATATTTGCTAATGATTTGCTTTTTAAAATTAGAGTAGATTCAAGTTTACCCCTATAACAAAAATCACTATCACTCTCTGTGTTCAAATGTACTTTTTGGTAGGGGGCAAAGGGTGAAGGCATAGCCAGGCAACAGTGGACTGAGTCTCTTCATTTGCTCGCTTAGCCTCATCTTCGGGTCCTGGTTTTGGAGCCAGCAGGAGGAGGATACCAATCCTAAAAGGCAGTGGTGTTCTACGTTGAAGGGCTCTGGCACAAAACATCCTGGCCTATGTTATTCCCTGCTCACACACCTGTCCGCACGCTGGGTCATGGGATGAAGGAAGAGACCTTGACAGTGCAGAGTATGAGCTGGGGAGACTTGTTTTTAGAGGATAATCCTGAAGGAGGGGGAGAGTCCAGTCCAGCGTGCATTAGCCAGAGGGTGTCAGGATAGATGGGTTGTTCCTTGGCAAGTAGGTGGATGAGCCTGTGGAGTGCCAGCCCCAAGTAGCAACATCCCAGTCCCCAGTAAGCTGCCCAGACATGGCTGGGAGCCCAGGAAGCAGCCTCCAGACCTTCCCCAAGGAAAAGACTGGAAAAAACTGAGAAAGATGTCAGGGAGGCAGGATCCCAGTGAAATGTGTAGGGAGTGGGGCATCGGGGACCTAGAATGCTGGAGGGTAAACTGAGGCAGGGCAGTAAAGAGGGAGCTGGAAAATGGAGAAAGGCTGAGAGAATGAGGCCACATAGGTGTGGGCTCACCCTGGAAAACCATTGCCAGGGTCTTTGGCAGTAAAACTAACTCTAGACTCATCTACTGGTAGGAAGATAGCTCCTTACATGCCCCTGGCCAGGCGGGGCTGAGAGCAGGATGCAGATCCTCTCCTGGACCTTGTAACCTTCTCTAGTCTGGACTGTCCTCCTCTACACGTGGCACACTGCTGCCTTCCTGGCCTCACCCTTCTCCTGTCTCCTCTGTTGGATCCCCTATTTCCAGTTTCACATTTTTCCTTTTTCTTGGTTACTTCCTTGTTTGGGGGGAAGACATCCTCCAGTAGCTTTCTGAGACAGGGTACGTGGGAGGGGAAAATGCTTTGAAGTTTTGAGTATTTAACAATGTCTTTATCCCACACTCTCAAGTAGAGTTCTGTGTTGGAAGTAACTTCTTCAGAATTTGGAAGGCGTTGCTCCTCTGTCTTCAGTTCCCAGAGTTGCCATTGAGCAATGCAAAGACCTTCACATCCCTCATCCCTTGTCTGGCTCTCACTTGTCTCTGGAAAGCTGTAAGATCTCTTTGTCCCCAGTGTTGTGAAATCCCACAGTGATTTGCCTCGAGCAAATGTGCTTTCATTCACTCTTCTAGGCACTCAGCGGGCCTTTAAATCTGAAAACTCATGTCCTTCAATCCTGGGAAATATTCTTGAATTATTTTATTGATGATGTCCTTACTCATTTCCTGTGATTTCTCTTTGTGAGTTCCTATTATTCAGATATGGAACCTCCTGTCTTCTCTAATTTACTTATCTTTTCTCTCATACTTCACATTTCCTTGAGATTTTTTTGTTTTTGTTTTTGCTCTACTTCCCAGGAGATCTCCTCAACTTTATCTTTCTCCTAATGAGGGCAATTTCCCTGAACGTTTTTTTCCTCATGTTTTCTACTCCCTCCATGGACTCCATCTCCTCCAAGCCCTTTTTCTCTGTTTGTTTTGGTCTCCATCTTTTATGCTCGAGGCTCTCCTCAGCTGTCTGGCCGTATCTAAGAACTGGAGATAAAAGGCTGGCTGGACGTACAGGTGGGGTTTGCCAGTGTGAAAGCCACCGTGGGGAGAGCTGGCTGAGCCATGTGTTGGGAACCCCTATCATCAGTCCTTCTACTTCTTTCTTCTTGGAACTAGTGAGATTCTCCAGAGAAGACCCTTCCAGTGCCGTGTGTGGTTGGCACACTAATGGTCCCCCAAAGATGTCCAAGTGCTAATCCTCAGAACCTGCAAGTACATTACCTTACACGTCAAAGGGACCTTTGCAGTTGTCATCAAATTAAGGATCTTGAGATGGGGAGATTAACCTGTATTATCCAGTGGGCCCACTCTTATCATAATGATCCTTATAATAAGGAGGCAAAAGACTCAGAATCAAAAGAGGAGATATGACTATGGAAGAAGAGGCCAGAGTGATAAGGGGCTATGGGCCAAGGAATGTGGGCAGCTCCTAGAAGCTGGAAAGGCAGGGAAACAGAATCTCCCCTTGGGCATCCAGAAGGAACACAGCCCTACTGCTACCTTGACCATAGTTTAGTCTGAAACCAGTTGCATACTTCTGACCTCCAGAACTGTAAACTAAGAAATCTGTGTTGTTTGGTAATTATAGCAGCCTGGCGCTGAGGGCTGGCAGTGGGGATGGCCTTGACCTGCCTTGTGCACAGATGCCCTCCACATCTTTATGTTCGGTATAGGGCTCTGCCTCAACCTACCTGTTGTCCTTCAGTTCAGACAAACTCTGTTGAACATGCTTTCTCTCCAGAAAATAAATCTGCATGTCTGCCAGGAGGCAGAGGGACAACTTCCAGGAAATGTGAAGCAAGGGAGGGGGTCTGGGGGTCTCACTGCTCCCCTCCCTCTGAGTCCAGAAGTCCCTGAGCTGCCCATCCCTGGGCTGTTTACGGGTTCTGCCGGGTGTCACGCCAACTGGCAGGTCTCCCCACCACTGACTTGGGGTCAGGCTCCCTCCAGCCTCTTTTTCCCCTGCTTTCCAGCTGCTCACATGCTGCTGTTAGCTTCTCTTCCTTCTCTCTGTCTTCATCCGATTACGCCTTTTACAAAAACTGTAGGGCATTGTCCAAGGGAATAAAACGAGACACGTGTTCTCAATCCTACGCCTTTGTCAGGAAATCGTGCCTTCATAATTCCTTCACTCGCGAAATCTGAGCCTTCCGGAACCTCCGTGGGGGGTGCCAGTGCTCACACCTCACAGCCCTCTCTCTCCCAGTGACACTGGGTCTCTAGCAACTGGGAATGTCTCTTCTGACCAAGGGTCTAAGGCCCTCTTCCTGATCTATATCACTATGGTCCCTGAGCACTCAGAGGTATGCCCCAGAATGGTGGCAGTAATTGTGAAAATACTGAAGAACTTCCCTACTCATTACGAATAACAGCTGTTCCTAATCCACCCCAAACACAGATACACTAGTTTGCAAGGGCTGCTGTAACAAATAACAAAAAGCCAGGCTGAAACATCAGAAGATTATTTTCTCACAGTACTGGATGTTAGAAGTCCAAGATAAAGGTGTCAACAGGGTTGGATTCTTCTGAGGCGCCCCTGCTTGGCTTGCAGGCAGCCGTCCTCTTGCTGCTTCTTCACATGCTCATCCTTCTGGGCGTGCCCCTGGCATCTCCCTGTAAGTCCTGATCTCCTCTTCTTTTTTTTTTTTTTTGCGGTACGCGGGCCTCTCACTGTTGTGGCCTCTCGCGTTGCGGAGCACAGGCTCCGGACGCGCAGGCTCAGCGGCCATGGCTCACGGGCCCAGCCGCTCCGCGGCATGTGGGATCTTCCCGGATTGGGACACGAACCCGCGTCCCCTGCATCGGCAGGCAGACTCTCAACCACTGCGCCACCAGGGAAGTCCTGATCTCCTCTTCTTAAAAGGACACCAGTCAGATTGGGTCAGGACCCATTTTCACTTAATTACCTCTATAAAGGCCCTGTCTCCAAATACAGTCACGTTCTGAGGTCCTAGGCATGAGGGCTGCAACATGTGAACGGTGGCGGACACAATTCAGCCCAGAACACTGGCCCTCCTCGATTGTGACCCAGGATTCTGACTGCTCTGTGCCCCTGCCGTACGTACCTGTGCTCACATGTCTGGAATAGCAGCTCTGAACCCTCCACATTCTTCATTTTCCCCTGCAAGCCTGGGCTATGCAACCAGTACTGTCAAGACAGCCACAAACACAGACCCCCTACCTTGGAGCAGAATGGGAAACCATGAAATCTTTTGTGTTCGGCATGATATTTTTATTTCCTCACAGCTAAAAATATTTTTTAAATGAAAACAAGATATACTATGTACACATATTGTGTATGGCTCTAAAATAAAAATTCTCGGGCTTCCCTGGTGGTGCAGTGGTTGAGAGTCCGCCTGCCGATGCAGGGGACGCGGATTCGTGCCCGGGTCTGGGAAGATCCCACTTGCCACGGAGCGGCTGGGCCCGTGAGCCATGGCCGCTGAGCCTGCGTGTCCGGAGCCTGTGCTCCGCAACGGGAGAGGCCACAACAGTGAGAGGCCCGCGTACTGATAAAAAAAAAAAAAAAAAAATTCTCATTTACTCCCTTTGAAGGTGTGGCCTATTTCTGGTCACATTTCAAGTGTCAGTTAGAAATGATAGTAAGGAATCTTTGGACAATAGCCCAATTAGACGGATGTTTAAAAAATGTCCACAGAGGGTGGAAATCTTCAGGGAGGAACACGTGACAGCGGATACAACCTGAGGTTTTGGAATCAGATAGACCTGCATTTAAATTCTGCTTCTACCACCTATTAATTGTGTGACCTTGAGCAAACTGCTGAGCCTTTTCCTTTCCTCATTTGTAATAACATGTGGCTTATGAGGCCACTTTCAGAAACAAGCCAGATAAGGTACAGACAACATCTACACAAGGTCTCAACAAGACATTGGGTTGCTCCGGAAATGTAGCTCCCTCCCTTCCCCCTGGACCACAGACCTACAGGGGTACACCCAGCACCCCACTTCTCAGACTCCTCCCCAGCTGGCACCCAGCCCCAAATCTCACGGGTTCTCGATAAAATCCTTCATCCCCTTTCACCCAATGAAGAGGGTTTGTGCAAATCCTATGTTAATAGATTCCTTTGGCCGATTCATGGGACAGGTTTTACATTTGAAAGAGTATTTGAGAGTGTCACTCAGCCTTTCTCAGGGGCCCTAGGGAAGGTCTAGAAACCTCTCAGGATTAACAGTGGCTTTCAGCCCTCAGACCAGCTCCCTGTGTGAGCTAAAGCTCTTCTTCCGCCTCTCCCCACCTCCCAGAGAAGGGAAATATAAACTTGCTGACAAAAGTTGGAAGAAAATTTAGAGGAGGAAGAAAATAATTATTTACTGAGCACATTTGTAAAACCGTGCGAGGCACCTGATATCAGCTACCTCATTTCGTCTTGCCAACCACGTGGTGAGGTACACCTGCCTCCTCCCTACTTTACAAGTAAGAAAACTGAGATTCAGAGAGGTTCATTAACTGGGGTAAAGCTACACTGGATGGCACAGCAAGATTCAGGGCCAAGTCAATGCGACTGAATCCCAGCCCAGTGCTCTTCCAATGTTCCAAGCTGCCCCCCAGCCCGGGGGCCCCTGAGACCTCCTATCTTTCCCTGACCTTCCTCCACCCCACTCTTTTAGCATGCATCACTTCTTTGTGTTATGGTTCCTCTAGATTTGTCTACTCTCCTTGACTCTTTGAAGCCAAGAGGGGTGCCTGATTCTGTCTTTTTCTTCTCACTTCCCCCCACACTGCCAAGCATGTAGTAGGCACTTAGGATGTGTGTTCAACAGATGGAGAGTTAAATAAATGAATTCATAAATAAATGAACATATAAATTAATGGACAGCATATTTCTGAATAAATGAATTTGGAAATGATTGAATGAATAAATGAATGAATGGGTGTAGGATGAAGCACACGTAAGAAAAAGTGAACGCCGTACATACCCAAAAATGCATGCATGCACCTTGATGGAGTGCATTAATTAATCCATTAATGAATGGATTAATAGACGAATGAATAAATATGTCAATAAGTGTGTGAATTAATGATTCAATAATGCATTCACGAATGAATGAATATTAAATAGACGACTGAACATATAAGAGTGAATGAATACAGGAATACATGAATGAATTTATGCAAGGAGGAGTGAATGAATGAATACATGAATGAACTGTTGAATGCATGCATGCAGGAATGAATGAATGAGAGAATAAGCCAACAAATGGGTGAATGAATGCCTTCCCTCTTCCTCCCAGGACCACCCCACCCCCTTGAGTGTGCTGGTGATCAGAAAACCTACGATTCAGAGGGTCAGTTGAGATTCCAGGAGGCAGCGTTCAAGGCTAAAGTTCTGAGGGTGGGATTAAGGGTTAGGGCCCAACTGTGCATAGAATATCCCTTTGCTGGGAGTCACCTGTAGCAGCTGCCACATCTCCTAAGAACAGGACACCAAGGTGGTCATCAGGAACCCACTGGCTCCAGCCAGTGGGAACAGTAGGTAACTGCTCCAGAGGGCATCACAGCAGCCAGTCCCCTTTTGCCCAGGGTTCCCTTTGCCCTACTCCCCACACTCCATCCCAGCACCCCACTGCACCCCCAGCCCAGAGTACAAGCCAGCAACCATAGAAAAGGAAATTAATTCTCAGCATGGAAGAACAGCCTCCATTAATGAAGAGGCTGCTGTAATAGCTTTGCAACAAGCAGCAACTCACATGTTCGATTACAACAGGTTGAGCCATTCCACACTCCCCAGTGCCAGGGCTCAGGGAAAGAGGGAGGCGGAAGAAACACACCTGAACACTGAGCACTTCCTGACGCAGGCAGCCCTGAGGTCCTGTCTCCATCAGGATTTGAAAGAGCTGCCTCATCTCTCTCCAAAGAGCCCAGTGTCTTAACTCCCTTGCCTGCCCATCGCTGAGCGATGCCTTTCTTTGCTTTTTTATTTTCCACTTCAGAATCAGAGCTACAGTGGGTTCTGAGTGACTGACATCTCCTCCTCTCCGGGCCCTGGGAGTCGATTCATTCAGGACTGTGGCAAACCGGTATTTCAGGTCCCCTTGGCAACCCCCGGTGTCTGTCTCCTAAGGATTGTGCTTCTGAAGGACCTCGTGGAAACAAGACTTCTGGGTGAGAATCAACACCTTCCTCTTTGTTCCTTTGCTGCCACATTCAGCCTGGGTTGCTGTTTCAAAGAGAGGTGAGGTTGGTTGGGAGGAAAGGCTGTCCTGGAAGTTAGGAATGGCACGTAAAGAGGAACACCAACTTCTGGTGCTCGGGGAAGAGGCCACCATAAAGATTCCTAGGAACACGACTTCCCATTGCAATTCTCACTCTGTCATTGCTTGTCTTATGATGCAACCTTAGAGTAATACCTGCCACTGGAGGTCAGGGTGCCCGTTGAGCCTCAGACGTTTGTCAGTTATTGAATTAGTCATCTCAGGTGTGCACAGGCACCTGGAAGAAATGTCCTTGATCACAGCCTCACAGCCAGACCTGAGACGGTGTGGGGAGGTGCCCTGCATATCTATGCATCTCAAGAGTTGAGGGGTCAGCTCTGTATTGTTTCCTGTGACACCCTTCATCTCTACCCCGGGTTTCCTTTATCTGTGAAGGATTGCTTGAAAATTACGTATTTTCCCATAAAGGGCTTTGAACGGAGTCAGAGAGATCTATATAGCTCTTCCCACCACTACCCCCCACTTTGGCTTGGGAGGAGGGCTGGCAGAAGGTGGAGGCGGCTGGAGAAAGACCTTGGCCTTGGTGACCAACTCCAAACAACAGCCACTGATGATAGTGATGTGCAAGTTACTGATTTTTATTGAACACTTTGGGGAATAGAGTTGTTTGTCAGGAAATGAAAGAATGTTTGTGCTTATAAAATTATATGGAAAATCAATGCAGTGTTAAGTATATCTTTCAGTTATTTGAGTCGAGGACTGTTCTCCAGCCAATTCTAGCAAGCTCTGAGAGAGGCCGAGATGTCTGTAAGCACAGGCAAGGGGGCTGAGCAGAAAGGTCAAGTTGCTGTTTATTGCTACTCTTCTTCACCTGGAGAAGCACCCGAGGGGCCATGAAATGATGCAGGCCGTGCAGAGTCCCAGATGTGGTGGTTGGACTTCAGTTATTAGCAGCGATGCTCAGGACCGCACTCCACAGAGAGCTCTGAAGTCTAGACCTATCTCTAGTTGTCCTGTTCGTGGGCTCCAACCTAGGGGATCTGAGCACTGAGTCCCTGTCACAGATGGGGTGCCTCTGCCCCAGGGGAGTTGGGAGGCCATAAAGCATGTTTCGGGTGAGGAGACAAGAGCCGTCTAAAATGTGAGCGAATAGGAGCTCCACCTTGTCTTAGTGGCTCAAGAGTTGTGAACCAGCAGTAGAAGCAGGTGCTTGGTGATCCTAAGTGGCATCTGTGGGTCTGTATACCTCTGGGCCTTGGACAAGGGGATGAAGGGGCATAGGAACAGCCAGGGCGCCTGCCCCTTTGCCAAGCATTTCTCATCGCACTACTGCTGAAGGTCTTTGACATGAAGGACTGAATAAGAGTCAGAAGTCAAGGCAATTAGAACTTTCAAAAGATCAAAGATTGATAGCCAAGAAGCTACCAGCAAAACTCCTACTTGTGACTATAAATCCTGTATCAGATGATAATGCAATTATTTTTAAGAGGCTGAATTGGGAGCCAGACAGCCTGCTCTGCCACTCACTCCTCTGCTGTGTGACCCAGGGCAAATGACTGATCTCTCTGGGTTCCTGTTCCTTGTCTGTATTCTTTGTTATAAGGAGCCCCTTAAGATGTCTTAGGATGTCTTCCTGCTCTAAATCCTGTGATTCTATGATGAGAAGGTCTTATTGATTAGTAGAAATGATAATGCAGTGAATGTAGATGGGGCCTGGACTGCTAGGGGTACAAATTTTGGTTCTGTCACTTACTAGCTGTGTGTCTTTAGGCAGGGCAGTGAACTTTCCTATGCTTCAGTTTCTTCATTTGAAAAATGGTTTTGCTAGTTAGTTTCCCCCAACCCCCCAGAGTGGAGTTGTAGTGAGGATGAAAGGTAGTAATCCCTGCCAAACATTGAAGCAGTGCCTGTCACATTGGATACATGTCAGCTCTTGACGTTACAAAAATGGATAAAGAAAACAACACATTTTAACAAAGTGTCCTATTGCTGAAACACTTATGGGGATGATTGTAAAAATAAATAATAAATCTCAGCTAATTATTATCAGAGACCAAAATGATCCGTTTGTAACTTCATGATCTATACAACTGAATGACTGCGTTACGACATCCACTGCCAAAAACCAAAAACCAAAAACCATTATATCCAAATTCCATCTTTTCCGCTGTGCATCGGTTTTACCATCTGTGAAATGGGGATAACAACCAAGGGCTGTTGGAGAATTAAATGTTATAATATCTACGAAAGAGCTTTTGCACAGTGCTTGAGGCACTTGATAAATGGTACCAGTTATTATGTTAGTATTTATTATTCAAATCCATAATTTAAAAAAAAGAACAAAAATACTCTATATCTTTTTTAACATAATTTTCTGATACTTGGGTCCTGTTTTCTTCACATGAAAGCTTCTCAGTTCCTCTCTTCTTTCATTGACTTCTTCACTTGTTGTTTTCTAAAGTGATGGGTGGAGATAACTGAAAATATTATCTGGATTTTATTCAAGTATTAGACATTTCTCAAGGCTTTAACTGTGCTGCAAACATCACCCCCAAATGCTTATTTCAGGAACGGACTCTCCTTGCCAGAGAGAGTGAAATTTAAGGGTGAACCGTCTTTGGCTGACATGACTCTACAGGTTATGATTGTATGTATGGCAGTTACAGACCCAAGCACGTCTGACAAAGTATTTGATGATTCAAACAAGAACCACAAATCCCTTGAAAATAAAGACCATGATTGGCCCGTTCTTATTTTTATTGGCATAGAAATGGATACAATATAATGCTTTCAGAACCTCAAACTACTATTTAGACTCCAGGCCTCATTTCAAGCCTGAGGATATGAATTCATGAACATTCTGAAACTGAAGCCCTCATTTCCAAAAGGAGACTGAAAAAAGTTCCAAAGTATTGTAAAATATACTGATCCAAGTTAGGAAATGAAAATACCACTATTATGTGTTTTCAAATTTACTTGCAATATCTTTGCTTGTCAATTTTGTCCTGTGAATCTCTAGTATGGGCTTCTTCTTCCATCATGGGCATGGATACAGTATTTCTCTCTCTCTCTCTCTCTCTCTCTCTCTCTCTCTCTCACACACACACACACACACTCAATGAATTACAATTCCCTTAAACTTCTGATGAGCTTTCCTCCCATGCAAAAGAGAAAGGGGCAACTGATTACTTTACAACTTATTTTCTTAAAAACAAAATATACTGTGATCTCAATTATGAGGTGGGAAAAGCAAGAGTAGAAACAAATCAATAAGAATAAAAATACCATTCTTAAGGGCAGAAATACAACAAAATTTGAATGGTGGTCATCTTTGCATGGTAGAAATATAATTTTCTTTCTTTGCTCCTCTTTTCTATATTTTCTAATTTTCCATGATGTACGTATATTACTTTTAAGTAAAAATTTTTAATACTTTAAAAGGAATTTTATATTAAGTAATGGTACTTTTTCAGTATAACATGTTTTTACCCATCACATTAAATAGTAACTAATAATATTTCACCTTTGTGGTAGCAAATATCTCACTGGCATTGTACCCTACTTTTAAGAAGGTATCAGAATGTATTTTGCACGTTACCACTTCCATCGTGTGATGACAATAAACAGGCATGCTCTGGCTGGCTTGTCCTGACTTTAGCTCTGGGTTAAAGCTTAGTTGTAGGAGGTTCATACCCCTGCCTACTGCCCCAGAGTCCGACTCAGCAGCTGTTCTGTGATGGGCTCTGTGGGTGGAGCTCTTGGGGACCAGGGTCTGTGTTTAGACTTTCCTGGTGGGGCCTCCAATACAGGCTGCCTACGAGCTTTCTTTTCTGATTTGTTAATAACATCTTCTGGAGGATTTTTTTTTTTCTGATTATAAAAGCAATATATGTTCCTTATAGAAAATGTTAGTTAAACATAGAGAAGAGAATAAGATACCCACAATACTGTATTTCCTCCATGCAGAAATGATGACTGTTGCACACTTAAGACTTTCCTTCCTTCTTGGGTGCATTTGTGTGTAGAGAACATTTTAAGCAGTGAGATTACATTGTGTATATGTGTGTGTATGTGCGTATGTATGATATGCATGTCAAGAGCCTTTTCTAATGTCATTACAGCTGTTTGTTTATAGTAATTTTTATGCCTGCATAGGTAATACAGGTACCATAATTTATTTAACCAGCCCTCTTTCATGGGCATTTAGATCCCCCTCTTCCCCAATTTTGGTTAATGTAAGCAGTGCTGTGATAAACAGTCATAATTCCTATTCTCATCTTTGGCATTATTTCCTTCAGATAGATTGCTAGAATTGAAATGAACGGGTCAAAGAACACTGACATTTTAAAAACTTTTTATAGTCAAAGAAATGCGAAGTAAAACAATAATGAGGGGCAAGTATGTGTGTATCAAACCGAAAAAATGTAAAAGCGTTTCCCACATGCTTACAAACATTGGGAATTATTTTTCTTCTTCACCTTTGACATACTGATACACAAAAACTAGTCCTTTAATATTGTTTTAATTTACATTTCTTTGATTAGTAGTGAGACGAAACTCTTTTTCATGTTTATTAGCCTTTTGTTTTTACTCTTCTATGAATTATCCTTTCATGACCCTTGTCCATTTTTCTACTGATTTTTTTTCTCATAGACTCATAAAAGATCCATCTCTATTAAGGATATTAAACCTTTGTCACTCTGTTAAAAATATTTCCTCAGTGTTATTTGCCTTTTATTTTTTAATGAATTTTTCTGACATGCAGCCATTTAAGTCTTATGTAGTCAATCTACTGATATCTCTCATTGTGACTTCTTCCCTTTATTATCCTTAGAAGTGCTTTCTCTTTCAGAGATCAGATATTCACTTTCAACATTTTTGAGTTTGTTTTTAATATAAAAATCAAGCGTGAGCTGTGGCAAAGGATGAGTCCAATGAATTTTATCAGCTAGCTAGGACTTCAAGAGTCTCTTTCTACCTCTTGCATCATTAGAACAAATTGAGCATTTGCTTTTGAGACTTGCTCAGTGGTTCTGGGGATGCAGGCAGAGGGCGGAACAGCAAGTGGGGATCTGAGGAAAAACCAGAGAACGGGAATTTTGAGTAAGTAGGCATGGGTGTGCCTACTGTCGTGTACCAAGTGTGATTTTTAAATGTTAGTTGCTGCGAAGCCGTTTGGCAGCAGGGCCTCCGTAAATGCTGGTCCTAAAAAGTGAGTCTGAGAGAATCTTGCTGTGTGTCTACAAAAGTATGCTCTTTGGTTAAGGCACCGCCACTGGAGGAATGTGCCTGTGGTCTCAGGTGGCAGATATGAAACTAAATGATTCTGAATTAGATCTTTGCTCTGGGTCACATCTGACCAACTCGATTTTCCCGTGTCATTTGAAGGCAATGGTTGCTAGCTGGGAGCTCTGGAGCCAGTGGATTCTGCATAGAGGAGGAAATCGGGGGCCCCTGAGCCCAGTTAGGTGGTGGTGGAAGGAACGTGGGCTTTGGGCTCCGAAGATCACCATCTGACTCTGCTCTGCCAGTTCCCAGCAGTGTTGCTTTGAACTTTACTTTCTATAAACTGGAGATAATGAGAGTTTAATAATAATATTAATTATTAATATAATCAGCAGGCATGGTTATTGTGAATAATACAAAACTTTGTACACGCTGAACACCCATCACTTGGGTGCTTTGGAAATGAATTGATTTGCAGTATTTGTCTTTTGGCTCCTACATTATAAAGCAGAGGATTGTGCATGTGCCCGTCTACCCAACAGGCTTCTCAAGGGTCCCTGTAGGGACCTAATTTCTACAAACTAAAATCAGGAGACATGGCCTGAAAAAGGATTTGTATGAATTTATATGTATGAAAAATCTGACAGTGGTATAAAGGTAGAATCACATCCTGTCATACATTTAATGATTTGCCTTTATTGAGAAAAGTAAAATTGCAGGAAGTCAGAAGTATCCTGGAAAATCAGGCATACCCTTGTTCACAGTATTCAGTACCCTTTACATTGGAAACTCTTCACATCTTTCTAGAAGGTGGCCCTGTTTTTAACTGATCTGCATTCTTATCTGAGTATAGCTTGCACAGGTGAAAATAGTGATCCGATATGTCATCATAAAAAGTTATTTTATATGACAGGCATTAATCATTAATATTTCTTCAATGTTTAGAAATCCTGTGGCCATTAGGAATTAGTAATTAAATAAGAATATAAAAATAACAAAAGCAAAACTGCTGCTCTTTATTGAGTAGCTACTAGGGAGGCACTGTACTAGTGCCCAAGGTGGAAAAAGGGGTTTGGGATACTTGCAGGGAGGAAGGACAGTCATGTCAGTTCCATCAGCTTTGCCATTAAGGAGTTAAGTCATATTAGGGAATAAGATACACATGTGAACATTTCAAGGGTGATGTCAGATTTAAGAAAACATTCAATCCCCGCCTCCTTCTGAGTCATTTAAGAAAGTGTTATTATCCTTAAGTATTTATGAATTTGACTTATATGACATACTTGAAAGGCAGTAAATAAAATGTAAAGATCAAAATGAAAGACCTTTAGCATCACTACCTAGAGGTATAGAGTCTTGAGGGTACAGGACCCACAGGGTATCAGAGAAGGGGAAACATTATGGATGGCACCCAGGGCAGCCCCCTTGCTCTATAAATGTGGGACTGGGGTTCCCAGGGGCCCACAGCCAATTCAGATCAAACCTCTCTGTCCCTTGACTCCTGGTCCAGTGCTCTTTCCTCCAAACCCCGGGAAGAGCTCCCTGTGTACCCACACGCCTCCAGCGAGGAGCTGAAAAATCTGCTGAAGAGCCTGACAGAACTGAATTCAAATCACTCCCTGGCTGTGTAACCTAAGAGAAGTTACCTAGTCTCTCTGATCCTTGGTTTTCTCACCTGTAAAACAGGGATGTTTACAGATGATGCTATCCCAGGGGTGCTATGGGGACCACATGAGAGGATGTTTGTCTGTTGGGTCTCTTTTTTTTTTTCGGTACGTGGGCCTCTCACTGTTGTGGCCTCTCGCGTTGCGGAGCACAGGCTCTGGATGCGCAGGCTCAGCAGCCATGGCTCATGGGCCCAGCTGCTCCACGGCATGTGGGATCTTCCCGGACTGGGGCAGGAACCCGTGTCCCCTGCATCAGCAGGCGGACTCTCAACCACTGTGCCACCAGGGAAGCCCCTCTGTTGGGGCTTTTAGAGAACTAGGTGGAGGGCCACAAATTTAGTTACTCTTAGGGGACTGTGAAAATGACAAAGCAGGAGAAAAAGAGTCAAACCCCTTGGTTTAGAATATTCCACAAGTTCTTCTAAGTCATGCAGATGACTCCTCTGGTTTCTTTTTATATATGTTTTTAAATAGCAATTTAGGTAGGGAAGGACCAGTGGAGAGGTCTTTAGCTGATGCATTAGACCAGTGCCGTAAAAATTTTCAACCCAAATAAAGGGGAAAAAATGCATTGTTTGAAGGAGAAAAACGGATATTTCTTAGAACATTAAAAATATGTGTCATCTTGTCATGCCCTTTGCAGCTTTGTAAGCCTTTTGTTAGTTTGAGAATAGAATAATGTATTATGTAGAGGTTTATTCATAAAATTATCATGTTGGCCATTCTAAGTTTAAAGGTACCATCTCTTCAGACAATACTTACACATGTAGTAATTTAATTTGCTTAAGAAAAAAACTGTAGTGTGGTCACGCATGCAGCTGCTGAACTTGCAGGGAGCTCTGAGCTCCCTGTTTGCACCGTTTAGAAGCAGCCAGCAGAAACCTGGGCCTCTCAGAGAACATCAGCATTAGCACAAGAAACAAAAAGCCAGGATTTCCTGGATTTTGTGCCCTTACACATTGTAAGCAGATTCAGAAAGCACTTATTTTCACAAATGGTGAATTGTGGGTAACGTGGAGAGAAAAACTCTTTTCTGGAGACAACTTTTGCCACCTGGAACGTGGTCCAATCAGCCTCACTCAAAAATATGCATTTCTTCTGACACATAGCTGCAAATCACACTTCCGCCATTCCACCCCGCCCTCCTCAGAAAATCTAGAGGTGTAGAAATGCTTCCATATGCTAGAAGCTGGTGTCTCCATTTTTGCTGAGGGGGAAAGAGAAATATAGTGGACTAGCCAGCTTGCATACACGAGTAAACAGTTTGCTGTAGCACACACAGATTGAGTAATAGCAGCCCTCAGAGTTAGCCATAAATAACTTTGCAAGCCTGAGGGCCTTGGTTCCCCGATTATTGAGAATTTGCCACAAAATGGCCTGTTAGCAGGAACTTAATTTACATGGGTTATGGAAATAATCTAAAACTGAAAATATGGCTTCAGAATTCTGAATTTAGAAATATTTGAACTGGGAGTTGACCTATGGTGGACAGACCTTGGCATCAGAAGTCTTGGAGTCTAGTCTTGGCTCTGCCACTAACCAACTAGGCAGGCTACCATACTGCTCTGGGTCAGTTTCATCAGCGAAATATGAAGATAATAATAATAAAAATACCAATATTACAGCATTGTTGTATGACAATTGGAATCAAGTAAGCAAAAGTGCTTGGTCCATTGCCCACATGAAACAGACATCTGTGTTGCTATTGCTGGTACAGAAATGAGGAGGCCACAGGTACAGTGCAAAGAGCTCTGGCTGTAGAGCCAGGCTATCTGACTGTAGCCCTTGATTCCACCCCTTGCTTAAACTCAGGTTTCCTGCCTCCTGTTTCAATGTTTTCATCTGTACTATGGAGTTATCAACAATGCAAATTTCACATCATTGAGTTAATATGTATGGAAGGTAATGTATGTACAAACTACTTCAAAGGGACCATGTCTGCATTTGCTCTCCATGGCATCCTTAGAGCTTAGCACACTGGTTGGAACAAGGTAAACACAAATAAGTATTTGTGGAATGAAAAGAAAGTATGGTTCTCATGTTTCATGTTGTCTCAGAGCACAGGGCAGGGCCAGGTAATATGTTTTTTCCAACTATAAATGTCTTTTCAATTCCAGGGTTAGGCAAGTCACAACTTGTTTTGTTTTATCTCTAAAGGAACATGTAGCTTTTGCTGCCATTTCTGTTCTGCTCTCAGATTTGGACATGTCATCAGAAAGGGGAGGGAACACTGTTCTGGACATGTCATCAGAAAGGGGAGGGAACACCGTTCTATGCCAGTCTCAGGATCTGCCCAGAGACATAGGGCTACTATGTAGCAGAGCCAGAAGTGGAACTCAGGTCAGGCTAACCCAAAGATCTCCACTTTTCTTTCTACAAGAGTATATGTAACAACCTGAAGATCAACTATTATCCAGAGGAAGCCCACTTGTAGGTAGGTGCTGGAAACTTGCACCTGCATTTATGAGGGTTGTCCCCCTGGAGGTGGGAATGGACACTGTTTCGGGATTTCAGCACTCCACTGCTTACACTAGATGCATAGGAATTATAATAACATGTTGTTCTGCCTGGTTGTAGGTAAAAAGCTCTCTGTGGCCCACTCTTGGGAAATTATTTCAGGGGAAAGTCAAATATTGTCTTAAACATCTGAATCATTCTTCTACAATAATTTCCTTATCAAAAATTTTTACTGGTAGGAAAAAATTATCAGGAAAGAGTCACAGATTCATGGAGACATTAGAAAAACAGAATGGATAGAAAGATTTCCCCTTCAACTCACACAACCGCATGTTCCTGTTCTTCTGAGATCTGTAAGAGTAGGAGTAACCTATCAGACATATCTACTCTCAGTGTGATACTTGCAAAAATGTCTGAGAAGGAAATCATGAAATCACTAAACCTTCTGGAGCCCTATTCCCAAGTCCTTGGCAAATGGATCCCATCTTTTCCCTCTTACCCCCAGCCTTAGACATCTTTGCTGATTTGACTAGCAAATCAAAACAGTTCTTTTCTTTAGACAGTTGTGTCAGTTTCCCTAAGAAAGCCTGACAGCTTGGGAGGCTTATACATTGGCCATCGGCATGGTTTCCTTCTGCAGGAGAAAAAAAAGAAATTTCATTTTTCACCACACGTGGGTTTGCATTTAAAAATGTGCTGCATGCAACTGTAACATCATTTCATTTCACCTAATTAATGGCTATCATGGGTAAAGTACAGCATTATGCTTAGAATTCTTCACACAGAAAAATTGCTCCAGGTATATGTACAGAATGTTACTGATACAGATAGTAATGGGAGCTTTGATGATAACTGTGATTTTAAAGCCTTTTAAGAATACCATGGGCATGTCTAAAAAAAAGCAGTGTGAAATGAGAATTTTTAAATTATATTTTATGAGTATAAAATAAAGCTGCGCATTAACCCTTGTCCATAGTAGATGTAATATTAGCTTAATCCTCATCCTACTGTTCAACCTTGAGTAGATTTGTTCATTAGTTTCAAGATATATTTATTAAGCCTGTGCTGGGCATTAGGCATACGGTAATCAACAAGACAGGGACCAGCCCTCTTGAAGTTTCCAGAATTGCAGGAAAGACTAATACTGAACAAGGCACTGCTGGTAATGCTGAGTGTTGCTTTAAAAAAAAAGAGTCAAGCAAAACAGGTTTGAATATTCTCTTTTGGGGATCTGTTACAAATATCATTCTCTAAGCATGTGTTTCTTCTTTGCCTAGAATGTCCTGCCCACCTTCCCTGAGAAGGGAATCTTCCAGGCAAGTGTCATGTTATCTTATGTGTTCCCTGGCCTCTAAAGGCAGAATTCGGGGCTTTTTGGTACGTGTTCCCAGAACATGGTCCAAGCGCTTTTATCAAGAGGCTGTTTAGTGTCTTTCAAGGGCTCTGGCACTGAAGTCAGGGTCCTTGGGTTTGAATCACAGCTCTACCACTTATTAGCTACATGACCTTGAAGAATTAAGAATTATGTAGCCTCTGGCCTCACTTTCTCCATCTGTAAAATGGACACTTAAAATTGTATATAACCCTTCAGATCGTTGAGAGGATTAAATGAATTGCTCATGTAGAAAGCACTTAAAACAATGCCTGGCCCATAGTAAGTGCTTATTAAGTGTTGGCTCATGCCACCACAGCACTAATGAATACTTTGTATGTGTTTAACCTATCTGTCTCCCTCCCTAGACCATAAATTCTTTGATATCAGGGCCCTTGATTTATTCATCTCTCCATTGCTTGCACTTAGCACAGGATTTGGCACCCAGTAGGGACACAAGCAGTGCCTGCTAAATGAATGGAAGAGTGATGAGTCCCCACAAACAGGATGCACATGGCCCAGGTCAAAGGAATATAGGTCAAAGTCATTCTAGGAGCTTGGCTTATGCCACCCTATATGATTTTGTTCCATTTCTTGGTGAAGGACCAGTAAGGAAACAAAAGTAAGTGGATCTTTTGGACAATCTCTTGATGTGCTCCTTGGTCCTTTTATTTCAATGCATGCTCTCCTCTGGTTCCTTGGACACCGTGGAAAATAACTGGCATTTCTTTAGATTCAGCTATCACATTCTTTGCATGAGAAAACAATATCATGTCTTTTTTTAGTTATGCCAAGCCACATGTGTGAGAGTCATACAACACAGTGCAATTTTATTTTGTCAAGTGCCTTTCATCACAAGCTGCATCCCTGGCATTCAAGTTAAATAATAACTAATACAGCACAAGGTGTTTGGGGTGGTAGGGAGGAGGGGGGTTAAAGGACCAAAACAAAGGAGGAAGGCTATGAGAACAGGGGACCTCTAGTCAGATTTTAAAGGGCCTGCAACTCTTCCTCCAGAGGTGATTGTTTCAGGCAGAATAACTGGAATGGGGACGTGGTTTAGCAAATGGCTTAAACAATGGCTTTGATTTCATGGTGATGACACAGTTGCACTGAATTTGTCGTGCTGCTCTGGAGCTCTTTATACACCATGCAGGGCTTTCTATTTAGCAAGACGTGTCTCAGCAGGCAGAATGCTGTCCCCCTCTGTATTGTCAGAAGAAAATCAGAGCAGCTACAGGGACTTCTTTTTTTTTTTAATTTTATTTATTTATTTATTTATTTTTACATCTTTATTGGAGTATAATTGCTTTACAATGGTGTTAGTTTCTGCTTTATAACAAAGTGAATCAGTTATACATATACATATGTTCCCATATCTCTTCCCTCTTGTGTCTCCCTCCCTCCCACCCTCCCTAAGCTACAGGGACTTCTGATGGGCACTGCAGAATCCACCCATGCCCCAGAGTCAGGGAACGAGAGGCCTGAAATTGCAATATCGAGAACTGCATTTCTTGATACTCAGTTGGCCAGGCATTATTGTAAGCACTTCACATACTTTATTTCAGGGAATGGCAACACGGGCCACAGACCCAATCCACCCAGGGCATATTTTTGTACAGCCTGAGAGCTAAGAATGTTCACATTTTTAAAAGATTGTAAAAAAAAGAAGAAGAAGTACAAGACAATATGCAATGGATATCTTATGTGGCCTACAAAGCTTAAAATATTTACTCTCTCGTCCTTTACAGAGAAGTGTGCTGATCTCTGCTTTATCTCATTAATATAGTCAATGAAATAATGTGAGCATTTATTGTCCCCATTCTGTAATTTGGACACTGCGTCTTAAAAATGATAAGTACTCAGCTGATATTAACCAGCTATTCAGTGTAACTACAGCCCAGGGATCACAAATTCAGCCATCTATGGGACTCGGGCAGATAATATGAATGAGTACTATGGGCCCAGGAGGGGCTGTGACAATACAGAGGTGGCATGGCCCTTTCAAAGGACAGCTGCAACGCAGTTCAGGCCACTGATGACTCTCCAAGAACAGTGACCCATGTTGCTGATTTTCTGATCTTTCAAGGAAAGCCAGGAAACCAGATTTTTATGTAAATCTCCTAATTTTCAAAGGCTGGCAACCCAACTCAAAGTTTATTTAATGTTACATGGGTCACGCAAAACATGCTTGTGGGCTGAATGCCGCCCAAGAGACTACAGTTTGAAACCACTGTATATTATTGATCTTATGAGTTCATTTGGTCCAACCCCTTCACTTATTATGAGAAAATGGAGAATTAGAAAGGAGAGTGAATTGACTAACATCACAGAGCTAATAAGTGGCAAAAGCAAGTCATCTGATTTTATATTTTGAGCTCTCTCTCCTGAGCACTGCTCTGATTTCTAATTGGTCGAACAGATAGTTCATGAGTAGGAATAATTTCTTATAGACTAATCTAGACCACCAAGTGCTATAAGGAGATAACAGAAGTTCAGACAGAACTGAAAGGTACAGCTTAAAGATCATCTGGAGCCTCTGTCTCATAATTTTATAGTTTTGGAAAACAATCAGAGAGGGTTCCTGAAAAGCCCAGGGTCACACAGCTAAGTACAGAGGTGCATCTCTGACCTCAGATCCCAGAATCATTCCAGTGCTTTTCCCTGAGCCCCTGATATACTTGAATTTTTGAGATGCCTCTCCAAAATCTCCTGTATTATGCCTTGCGTGACACACGAGCATGGTTCTAGCTGAGCCTGAGATTTCATTCATAGCTAGGTATGTCTAGCAAATTAAATGGATCATCATTCCTTCCACCCAGGTTGGAAGCTGGCCTGAGTTGACTTGCTTGCAGGGTGGTGAATTCTAGGAGAGCTGGGAGCAGAGGCTAATGAGGGGGGAGGGGGTACAGGAGGACAGAAGTTCTATTTCCCCAGGTCAGTAAGCCTACAGGTGGCAGCTGACAGAGTTGTTTTCATAAGGAACCTGTGAGATTCAGTGCTACTGCCCGGGGTCCACGTGACCTTGTGTGGGAGACGGGCTTCTCCCTGTTTCTGCAAGAAACATGGCACAACTCTGCTGAGGGCTCGTAGGAAGGCACTCAGTGCCTTTCTACACCTTGAGGGTCCTGTGTTTCAGAACACCTAGAACTAGAACTCCTGGTGGAATGCTCAGAGAAGGCACTAGAAGCGGTGGTAATAGTGAAAGGCTACCCTTGGACTTCAAAGGTGGTGGGAAGAAGTGTCTTGCAGCCACAGCAGTAGAGAGGGCTGTGAGCACGTATGAGACATACTGGGACTCTTGGGGAATGTGTATGGTGGGGACATGAGTACCTGCCGGTTCTGCACACAGGAGAGGAAGACAGTGAAAGGGGTACCATTACTGTTCGTATTGGCTCCTTTGTACCCTGAGAAATAAATTAGGTTCCATATGACACAGTTGCCATAGAGACACCTCAGTCTGGAGCCTAGTAAAAATGCAGTCCCTGGACCAGGAGCTTCAGGGTTACCTGGGAGCTTGGTAGGAAAGCAGAATCTCAGCCCTGTGCCAAACCGACTGAACTTGAATCTGCACTGTAACCAGATCCCCAGGTGATTTGTGAGCACATTAAAGTTTGAGAAGCTCTGGTATTAACAGCTCTAGATAAATTGCAGGTTCTGATCTGAGATCTGTCACATCTTTGTTGTGTGATATTGACCAAGTGGTTTAACATCTCCACTCCTCTACTTGCTCATTTCTAAAATGAAGATACTAATGGTACCTGTTTTTAGGGTCACTGTGATGTTTCATTGAGATAACATGTAAAGCATGGTGATTGATACACACACATTCTCAGTAAATAGTAATTATCATCATTACTATTATTACCTTTGAAAGTCCAGAGCTTGTCACCAAAGCATTTGTAAAAGAGACTTCTCTAGCTCCCTATGCATTACCTTCTCCCTCAGTAACCCAGTGAGCTTTCCTCCTACCCCCAACACAGCCTACCAGCAATTTTAATCTTTAAAAAGGTAGCTGGTATTTATTGATATCTTTCAAAGGGCTAGGAACTAAAAATACAAACCAGATAGCATCCCAGTTATCCTCACTACAACCAACAAGGCAGGCACTGTTATATTATCTGCTCTTGAAAGATGAGGAAATTCGGGGTCCAAGTTCAGGCCCCAGATACAGTGAAGAGCAGAGCCACAGTGCTTCTCCCAGAAGTAGCACAAGACCAGGAGGTGGTTGAATACCCCTTAAAGTGCTGGCCTTCGAGGTGTGGACTTCTGCTGCACATGGAGGGTTTACCATGCACACTTTCATCCCCGCTCCCTCCCCAGCACCTACTAAACTGAGAGAGAGCCTGTCATGCAGAGGGAAGTGAGTCAGAAAGAGAAAAACAAAGACCGTATGCTAACGCACATATATGGAATCTAAAAAAAAAAAAAAAGAATTGGGAATGAAGAACCTAGGGGCAAGACAAGAATAAAGACACAGACCTACTAGAGAATGGACTTGAGGACATGGGGAGGGGGAAGGGTCAGCTGGGACAGAGTGAGAGAGTGGCATGGACATATATACACTACCAAACGTAAAATACATAGCTAGTGGGAAGCAGCCGCATAGCACAGGGAGATCAGCTTGGTGCTTTGTGACCACCTAGAGGGGTGGGACAGGGAGGGTGGGAGGGAGGGAGACGCAAGAAGGAGGAGATATGGGGATATATGTATATGTATAACTGATTCACTTTGTTATAAACCAGAAACTAACACACCATTGTAAAGCAATTATACTCCAATAAAGATGTTAAAGAAAAAAATGAGAGGGAAATGAATAAAAGGAACAAAACCACAAACGAGAAAAGAATTGGAAAGGAAACAATAGCACTTTGGATCTATCAAGCAGATGGACAGGAAATAATCGACTTAGGCAGACCTGAGAAAGTAAAACCTAAGTGACCAGTGGTGAAAGCCCAGAATCTATATATTTTCACTGCTGAGCCCCAGGAAGACTCAGAAATTAGAAGCTCAGGCACTTCTGCAAGTGAGGGGTCTGGGTAGGGTTGAAAACAGGAAGATTGGTTGAATGTTTTAAGATTCCCTCCACTGTCCTGCTCTCCTGGGTGCCTGCCCCTCCTCCAACAAGGAGAGGACTGGATATCTGTTGTCTGGAATGAATGAGGCTGAGAAAGTCTGGACGTTTGGAAAGCAGCACAGGTGAGGGTAGATATTCTGCGCTGGAAACAGGAACAGGAGGAGTGAATGAAATCGTTATAGAAATGGTGAAGCTGTCTCCCAATCCTTCCCTCATTAAGCTTCTAGAAAATCTTAGCAGCCAGTTTTGTCCCTATCCCCACCTCCACCCCCAGGAAGAGACTGGATAATTCCCTTCTTGTGAAACTGAGTGGCCCCTGAGAAAAGACTTACAGATACTCTTAGGGAATCACCAATGAAATGACCCTGACAGATCATCCTCTAGGGAAGCCCACCAGGCAACATGTCTGGCTCGTATGCCCTAAAATCTCCAATTTGTTTTTAGTTGATTGGGCATGGTTAACCATAGATCACCAGTATCTGATGAGCAAAGCCCTTACAATGAAAAATAAACACAAAAACAAAATAACCTTTTTAAAAAACCTTAAAGAGCACAGAGACAATGCAGGGAACGGTAGAAAATTTCATAAAATGCATCATTAATATCCTTAGATAAAGAAAGATATTATGTACACGAAACAAAAACTGGAGGGTGTTTAAAGAGAAACACTCAACTAAAACAGGCTCCTGAAAATTAAAAAATATGATAGCAGAAATAAAAAATGTCAACAGATGGGTGGGTAGACAAAGCTGAGAAAATCTCCCAGAAAGTAGAACAAAAAGATACACATGTATACAAAAAAAGAGAAGATTAAAAAATTCAAAATAGTCTAGGAGGTCCAATATCTGAATAAAAGGAGATTTGGAAATAGAGAACAAGAAAATCAGCAATTAATATTTCAAACAAATCTCTCAGTTTCCAAAGTAAAAGAATCCAGAAACAGCTCAGCACATTGGAAGAAAGAAGACCCACACCAAGTGTCATACAATTTCTGAACACTGAGGAAAAGAGAAGATCCTAAGTTTTCAGAGGGGATTGATTAAAAAAGGTCACATAAACAGGGTAAAGAGGCAAAATGGTATCAGAGGCAAAATGGCAGCAACACGAGAAGCAAGATGACAATGGAACCATTAATGTCCTTAAAATTATAAGGAATTTATTTCCAACCTAAAATTCTATATCCAACCAAATCGGGTCTCGAAAACTTTACCTCCCATACATTTGCTCTCAGTGTGAAGAGGAAACAAAGAAGGAGGAAGATATGGGATCCTGTAAATAAAAGATACAATTACAGGAGATCCAATAAAATTTCCAGGAATATGGTGGAGGGAGATCCTAGAACAAGAGCTATAACAGCAAGCCTAGAAAGCAACCAGTCCATATTGGAATCATTCAGACAAAGGGGAATTACATTTCTATGTAAAGGAAAGGAAAGGAGAAAGTAAAAGAAAGCAAATATAAGAAAAGAAATTGACAGATGATTTGATGGATCGGAGGGAACTGAGAGAAGATTTATTTTATTTATTTATTTATTTATTTTGCGGTACGTGGGCCTCTCACTGTTGTGGCCTCTCCCGTTGCTGAGCACAGGCTCCGGACGCGCAGGCTCAGCGGCCATGGCTCATGGGCCTAGCCGCTCCGCAGCATGTGGGATCTTCCCGGACCAGAGCACGAGCCCATGTCCCCTGCATCGGCAGGCGGACTCTCAACCACTGCGCCACCAGAGAAGCCCGAGAGAAGATTTATAATTTGGTAGAGTTTGAGGATGAAACAGTGATAGATACCTAAAACTCTAAGCACATATAAAAAAAAAAGCCAGTTATTAATTCAAGAGGAAACAAAAACTAATGCAAGAAGACACATCATAGTACACCACATGGCTCAGCTGGGAATAATACTTACACAGTCATTATAATGGAAATACTAATGTTTAACCAAAACTTATGATGTAAGTACATTGAGAGGATGGGGAAAAGGGAATTGTCTGTGTAAAGAGAAAAAAGACAGTTAAATTATCATCTTCAAGAATAGAAAGTATATTGATAATACCTAATAATTAAAAATCCAGATTCCAGTTATAAGATAAATAAGTACTAAGGAAGTAATGTACAGCATCATCATAAAAATAGTTAACACTGCTCTATGTTATATATGAAAGTAGTAGAGAGTAAACCCTAAGAGGTCTCGTCACAAGAAAAAAAAGTTCTTTTTCTATTTCTTTCTTTTTTTTTTTTTTTTTTTGTGGCAAGCGGGCCTCTCACTGCTGTGGCCTCTCCCGTTGGGGAGCACAGGCTCCGGACGCGCAAGCTCAGCGGCCATGGCTCACGGGCCCACCTGCTCCGCGGCATGTGGGATTTTCCCGGACCGGGGCACAAACCCCTGTCCCCTGCATTGGCAGGCGGACTCTCAACCACTGCGCCACCAGGGAAGCCCCTCTATTTCTTTAATTTTGTATGCGTGTGAGATGGTGGATGTTCACTAAACTTATTGTGATAATCACTTCATTGTGTATGCAAATCAAATCACTATGCTGTGTACCTTAAACTTATATAGTGCTGTATGTCAATTATATCTTAACAAAACAGGAAGAAAAAATAGAATTAATTCAAGCAATTTTTAAAAACCTAGGAATTGCAGTAGAACAGATTACCTGGTAATATAGAAATAAAAATAAGCAGCAGCTCAAAAAAAAAATAGTGATTGAAAGGGGTTGCCTCTGGGGAGAAGGAATATTAGGTAGAGTGGGGTGGTGAATTTCAGGGCAGGGGCTTTCTATTTTGCATTAAAATCTTTGTAGAATATTTGACTTCTAAAGTTAGGTTAATGAATCACTTTGATAAAAATAAAAATTAAATTGAAAAATAAGTATTGGCATTTTTATGGGCCTCCAAGCCTCGCTCTAAAGAAAACAAGTTCTGAGGATAACATTCCAAGCAGCAGGCAGGACACTGCAGGGTCTTCTTGCCTTGCTGTAAAACGACAGCACAGTAACAACCATCTAGAGACAAATGTTACGCAGGGGAGAAACATTGACCAAGAAGTCAGAAGCCCTGAGTTCCAGCCTTGATTCCATCATGTGTGATCCTTTTAAACCTCATTTTTTTTTAATCCTATAAGACAATATGCTTATTCTGTCTGCTTAACAGTGCTGCTGTGACGATCAATGAAAGGTAATGGATGTAAAATGATTTGTAAACTGTAAAGCACTCCACAGATGTAATAGAATATCATTATTCTACCCACGTATGATTGGCAGACAGTTTACTATATTATAATTTATAACATCTGGTTTATTTATGTTTTTTAGCAAATTTTTTCTTATAGCAAAAACAAAATGGGTTTATTCTGGAAATTTTGTAAATACTAAAAAGCAAAAAAAGGAAACTAAAATTACCTTTAATTTTATCCTCAAGAAATAATCACTACTAACTTCCATATGCTTGAGATATACATGTGATTTATATATTACATATTTATATATAGATGATTATCTAAAATAGATATTATGGCTATTTCCCCAAATCATTAAATATTTTTCTATAACATCATTTATTATTTGTAATGGAAGAGAGTTACAGATTGAAGACTGAAGAAGTGAAGTAAAAACTCAATTAGAGGACTTCTCTGGTGGCGCAGTGGTTGAGAGTCCGCCTGCCAATGCAGGGGACACGGGTTCGTGCCCTGGTCCGGGAGATCCCACATGCCGCGGAGCGGCTGGGCCCGTGAGCCATGGCCGCTGAGCCTGCGCATCTGGAGCCTGTGCTCCGCAACGCCTGCCAATTGAAAAAAAGCTAGAAACAATACTAACCCAGTAGCAATGAGCAACACCTAGTAGCAATAGTATGGTTTCTAAATACCATTTCCCACTAAAAAGAACCAGGGGTCCTTAAAAAAAATGGATGATTTCAGGTCTGGCTTAGGATAGACACAAGATGAGCCTGGAGCACCTTATTATTCCAGAAAAAATGGAGGCTATCAAGGACTTGGGAGTGAATAAGAAGATGTTCCCACCAATCAGAGATGGGGCAACTGAACATCAATATGAATAATAACTGAAATGAATAAAAATACACCAAATATATTTAAATACAGGAGCTCATAATGACTCTTAAAAAGAAAAAAAAAACTTCATTGCTTATCTCTGAAGGATGCTAGCGAACTAACTCATTCTTTGGAAACCTGGTAAACAAAAGGAAAGAAACAAATGTGCATCCTGCCTTTTCAGGTAAGAAAAGAGTTCATGAGAGGAAGTTTCTCTTTATCAAAGTATTCCAGTTAAAAGTGAAAAAGGAATGCTCAAATTAGAATATGACCAGTTTACAACCTCTAATGAAATGATGAATCTAGTCGAGGAACACCAAAGACTGCTAACATCACAAAGACAGGTGGAAGTACACAGCACCATCTAGGAAGCAGTCTTGCCCAAAAGAAGGAACTCATGCTTCTAGAATTAACCACCAGTTTATAGGAAATATAAGATGTAGAAGAACATGTTAAACCAGAAGGGTGCAATCAGTAAACTCAGATTTTGGGAAACTACATGATAAACAATCTGTTCTCTTTCACAAGCAATGTGCAATTGGGGAAAAATAGATGGAGGAAAACCTATAGGTCAAAAGAGACTTAAGAGATATCTCAACCAATTGCAGTGCATGGAGTTTATTTGGATCCTAATGCAAAAAAAAAAAAAAAAAAAAAACTGGAAAAAAAAAGAAAAAGACTTATGAAACAATCAGGGCAGTTTGAACAGTGACTAGACAGTTGATGACATTAAGAAATTATTTTCTTAATGTAATAATATATTGTGGGTTTTTTTTTTAAATAGTTCATATATTTTAGAGCTATCTACTGAAATAATTATGGACAAAATGAAATGGTGCCTGGGATTTCCTTCAAAATAATGGGGGAGGGAGTAAATGGGAAGAGGTATAAGTAAAACAAGTTTAAGTATTAATCTCCAAAATATACAAACAGCTCATGGAGCTCAATATCAAAAAAACAAACAATCCAATTAAAAAATGGGCAGAAGACCTAAACAGACATTTCACCAAATAAGACATACAGATGGCCAAGAGGCACATGAAAAGATGCTCAACATCACTAATTATTAGAAATGCAAATCAAAACTACAATGAGGTATCACCTCACATGGGTCAGAATGGCCATTATCAAAAAAATTTAGAAACAATAAATGCTGGAAAGGGTGTAGTGAAAGGGAACCCTCCTGCACTGTTGGTGGGAATGTAAATTAATACAACCACTATGGAGAACAGTATGGAGGTTCCTTAAAAAACTAAAAATAGAACTACCATATGACCCAGCAATCCCATTACTGGGCATATACCCTGAGAAAACCATAATTCAAAAAGAGTCATGTACCACAATGTTCATTGCAGCTCTATTTACAATAGCCAGGACATGGAAGCAACCTAAGTGTCCACTGACAGATGAATGGATAAAGAAGATGTGGCACATATATACAATGGAATATTAGCCATAAAAAGAAATGAAATTGAGTTATTTGTAGTGAGGTGGATGGACCTAGAGTCTGTCATACAGAGTGAGGTAAGTCAGAAAGAGAAAAACAAATACCGTATGCTAACGCATATATATGCAACCTAAAAAAAAAAAAGTACTGATGAACCTAGTGGCAGGGCAGGAATAAAGACAAAGACGTAGACATAGAGAATGGACTTGAGGACACGGGGTGGGGAGGAGGGGGAAGCTGGGGCGAAGTGAGAGTAGCTTCGACATATATACACTACCAAATGTAAAATAGCTAGTGGGAAGCAGCCGCATAGCACAGGGAGGTCAGCTCAGTGCTTTGCAACGACCTAGAGGGGTGGGATAGGGAGAGTAGGGAATATTTACTAAGAACCTTTAAGTGCCAAATACTCTGTTGCAGTGGACGCGGGGAGAGAGACAAGAACCAAGCATTTCTCTAAAAGAGAATACTTCTGTGAATCCAAGCAGAGGCTTTCCCCTTCTTTTCTAGCAGACACATTCAAAGTCATCGTTTACCCCTACATACCAGCTTTTAATTTCCATCATACAGAAAGACAGCTCCCTGCACAAACTGTCAGAGAATAACACCTAGCCTCACCTCTTGGTTTTTATAACTGGGGTTGTGCTGGGAAAGGCACTGGCCTGGGAATTCTGAGAACTGGGTTCCCATTCTGATTCTATTGAGCCGGAACCATATAAGCCTCAGCTTATTCACCCTCCCTCCCAAGTTATCTTGAGGATGTGATAAGGTAACAAACCTTGGACGCCCCAGAGCCACACAGAAGGCTTTCCAAGAACGTCCCTGTTCTTTCTTTAGTTTTAGCCACTGCTCTTCCTCTCTGGGTCCCCATTCTTCCCTTGTAAACTTCAAATAACAGGATCCCAGCCAGGATGGATGCAAGGCTTGAGTGAATCAACAGATGTGGAGGGCCTTTCAAAAGGTGAAAGGGCTGTGCTGTGCAAGGTGTTATTATTATTGGGTTGGGGAACCTAGCCACGTAGTAAATATTTCCATGAGATGAAAAATCACAGATGCTGAGGGAACCTAACCAGGGTGCCATTTACAGCAACCTTTCCAAAGAATAAGAGCATGCTGTGGTCTGCACTTTTCTCTCTAATTGTGAACACTGGATGGTGCTTATCAGTGGGTATCCAAATCCTATGCAACCAGCTTGCGTATTCGATGTAGTGTCAGACAACAGGCACGAAGCATTGCCCCTTGCCCCTACCTGCCTCCTTACTTGAAACACCTGCTTTATGAAACAATTTTACAGTAACTGCTGGACTATGAAAAGAAGTGTTTTTGCAAATAAATACATTTCCTAATTAAAACTTGCCCTTTAAAGAAGCACATCTTCTTGGCCCCATTATAGGTTTTCTTCTCCTTGTAACATATCACAGAATCAGTAAGGGCAATGCAAACATCTTTAATATATGCAGTTTCAACAGCTCTAATAACATATCTGCCTGCCTAAAACACCTTCTCCCCCTCTTCAGCCCAGCTGATAATTTCCCCTGATTTGTTAAATGCTCTCTCATTTCACTCTCAAAGATAAAGCTTAAAGGCAGTTAGTCTACAGGAGGAGTGGGAAGGGTGGATTGAAAAGGGATAAAGTGGAAGAGGGGGGTCACAGCCGTTTTCCACTTTGTTAATGATGGATTTTTATTTTTTGTTATGAAAATAATGAATGTTCATTGCGGGAAAGTTAGAAAGTTTCAAAAAAGCATGAAGAAGAAAATATATTACTCATAACCCTATCACCCAGAGGCAACCATTGTTAATAATTGCCATGATTTTTTTTCAGATTTTTCTCCACGATGATTTTTATGTAGTCAACAGTTTTTAAGTCTGCCTCTTAAAAAATTTACATGCTAAACTTGGCATTTTCCCATGGCATAAAAAACTCTGCAAAAGAGAAAAATTTTAGAGTGGCTGCATAATATTTCAACAAGGCTGTCCCCCAATTTACTTATCCCAGTTGATCATTTAGGCTGTTTCCATTTTTTCCCTTTATTACAAATAATGTGCTACTACGATATCTAATCTACTATGGTTCTTTTTTTTTTCTGGTTCATACATGGGACTGGCCATTTGGAGAGTGTTAGGGTGAATTTACAGCAGGTGTAAAATGCTCTATGGAACACAGCAGCTATACAGGAGAATCTCAAGCTAGCTGTAGAGTTAGATTACAACATGGTAACAACTGACCTTACTTTTCTTTCTAAAATCTCCGCTTCCTCCTGAATTTCTCTGGACGTCGAAGTGACTAGAAGCCACCCTCCATCCAGGTACCCAAGCTTGAGAATTAGGAGTCACTTTGGATTTCTCCTTGCCCACCCCATCCAACCAGGAACCAAAATCTGTTCATTTTACAACCTCCATTTCTCTCAAATGTCTCCTCCCCTCTCCAGCCTCACTGCAATTGCCTTAGTCTACTTAAATGACCTAAACGAGCATCACCGGTCTTCCCAAGCTACTCCCTTTAACTCATTTCTCCACTGTGCTGTTAAGATCACCTTTTTCAAATACACTTAAGATCACCTGCCTCTTCTAACTAAAAGCCTTTAATAACTAACTCCTTGCTCCCCACACACCCAGCACCTGAGCTTTCAGGATGCGTGAGGTCCTCAGCTTCCTTGAGGCCCCTTCGAGAACCAACCCTACCTACTGCTGTAGACTCTACCCCAGGCACTCCCTTCACAGGCCGACTGCATGGCCTTAGTGAGTGTCTCATGCTTTTGTCCACGTCCTTGTACTATTACCTTTACTTAAAAAGCACCTCCCCACCCTTCATGATCTAGCAAACTTCCCTGCCTTCAAAACTCAGCTTGAATGCCACCTCCTACAGGAAGTCTTCCTTTACCCACAAAGATTTGGTTGGGCATCCTTCTGTGCTCACACTCTGCCCATTTCTTAGGCAGAAACCCACCACACTGTGCCTCTCCTTGAAGGTGGGGATTGGGCTTTGTTCATCTTTTTAACCACTAAATACTTCAGTCAGGCATTTCCTTAAAAAAAAGGATAGTCTCCTACATAACCACAGTAATTATCAAAACCAGGAAATTAACATTGATACAAACTGTTATCTAATCTACAGACCTTATTTTAATTTTACCAGCTGTCCCATTAATGTCCCAATCTAGCACCACGTGTTGCATTTATCGTCATGACAACTAAACTGGTCCTTTAATCTGGAACTGTCTAGAGTCTTTGTCTTTTAGGACATTGGTATTTTTGAAGAGTACATGACAGTTATTTCCCTGAATGGTCCTCAGTTTGCATTTGTCTGATGTATCTTCATGATTTGACTCAGGTTATTCATTTTTGGCAGGAATACCACAGAAGAGATGTGATGTCCCTCTCAGTGTATCACATCAGGAGGTATATGATGTCTATCTGCCATATTCCCAATGATGCTGACTTAGTAATTACTTGATTAAGGTGGAGTTGGCCAGGTTTTTCAACTGTAAAGTTAATGTTTTCCCCTTTGAAGTTAATCAAAGATACTTTGAGACTATGCAAAATATCTTGTTTCTCATGATACTTTCATCTACTACTTTTATCACTTGGGCCTCTGCTTTCTCATTGGTCAAATGAGGTGCACAGAATGAAAAGTGAATTCCAAAATTTTCACTCTCAAGGATCCCTTTATTCCACCCCCTACTGCTCCATGGACCTCATATTTTGAAAGATTTTTGTCCACCAAACAAGTGGCATTTCTCAAGGTATATGTGACTCATTTTCCTATTATACCTTCGTCACACATGTCTATTGCACTGTACACTCACAAAGTCAGGGCCCATTTGCCTCACTACTGGATGCCCAGAGCCAGTCAGAGTGCCAACCACAGGCTAAGTGGTCAACAGATTTTTGTCAAAGGACTGAATCTGACTGCCAACCCCAGTTTGTTATCCCCAGCATTTGATGTCTGCGGTGAGGACACAAAGTTGATAAATGTTATCCAAAGGCAGAGACTCGACATTTCAGTTAGTCTCAGAGGCTTTGTCACTGGTCAGTGTTTAGTGATCATGAACATTTTAAAAATAGATTGAACAAAGTGTGTGGAAATCTCTCACCCATTCCTCCCCTCATCCCTTTCTGGAAAGCCTCAGTTAGATGTTGAAAGGGCGTTCCAGCTCCCCAAGTTTATACTGCAATCTCTGATGCCTCTGTAATCAGTGGATGACAACTGGCTAGACAGTATCCTGACCACACAATCCAGATTTTAAAATATCCTCGACCTTGTTTCACGTTTTTATGACATTAGCATTGTCACACTTCCTCCTTCATTAAGCGCTGGAGATCATGGAGATATAATGTAGCAGAAGATCATGAAGGGAGTTTTAAAAAGGGATGGGAGGGAAGGAAACTAACATTAATGGAGTATCTCCTGTATGTCCAGAGCTTTCTTTCCTTTGTTTTCTCTTTTAATCCTCACCATAACTATCCGTTTTACAGATGAGAAGACTGAGGCTGGATAAAGAGTAATGGTCTGCACGAAGTCATACAGCTAGTTTGCAGCAGGGCTGGGATGGGAATTTCTTCCCTAAGCCCCAGCAAGTTGCCACTGCACCAAGCTGCCTCTCCCATCATATAAAAATGCCCTTCTCTTGGACTGTGCTGGCGATCACGATCCAGACAGGCGAAGGACAGAAACCTCTTGGACCACATTCACTGCAGTTATTTTTTAAATGATTGTTATAGCGACTCAGTAGCTGTTACCATGGTTCTGGGGAAGTTGTCCGAAGAAGGAGGGCCTTTCTTTGGGCGTCTTGCGTGCCTGAGGAAGGAACTCTATCAGCTTTTTATTACCTCTGTCTGTGCTGAAGCAGCAAGGGCGAGAGAGACATCCCTGCAAAAGTGTTGCGGGCGTGAAATAACAACAGGGAGTCGGCTGGGAGCGGGGCCACGCGCCCCATAGAGACCCAGGGACAGGCGATGGGGGGAAGGAAAGGAGACCAGAAAACACTGCAGAGAGACGGGGGAGAAGGCCAAAGCGGGAGGAAAGAGAACAAAGGGCAAGAGGAGAGGAAGTCGAGAAAAGTTGGGACAAGGGAGGAGAAAGTTTGAGAAAGGGGGCGAGAGAGCAAGCGAGGACGGTGTAAGTAAAGAGATGACCGAGAAAGTGAACTGAGAGAATTCGGAGAATTCGAGAACGAAAAGGAAAGAGGAAGGAGAGAAGACGGAGAACGAAGCGGGGAGAAAAGAGGGAAGGGGAGAGGGGAAGACGTCAGAGAGAACAGAGAGACTGGGCTGGCCGAGAAGCGGGTGAGTGGCCCCGGGAGGACGCGCATCACCTGCGTGGCGCCCCCCGGTGCAGTGGTGCGGTCCTGCTCCCTTCGTCTGTGAGCCGCGGCTCGCCCAGCCTCCTAGGATTGGCTCCAGCCTCCCATTCATGTAACCTGCGTGTGCGTGTGAGTGTGTGTGGTGTGTCTCTCGCTCGCCCTCTCCGTCTGTGTGTAGAGAGCGAGGGTTTGGGACGGAGGCAGGCAGGCGAGCAGGCAGGGAGGGGAAGGAGAGGAGGGAAGCTATTAAACACACACACACTCACACACACGCGCGCGCACACACCCGCCCCAACCCGCCAGAAGCCTCGGGATTGCAGCTGTTTCATGTGGGGCAGCAGTGCTGGTAGAGACGCCGGCCGGGAGCGGCCGGGAGCCGGAGCCAGGAGTGCGCGCGCGGCTGGAGACTTGCTGGGGCTTCGCTCCCTGCGGGAGCTATTGTTGGTCTCGCTGGAGCTGAGGGCAGAGACGGGACCTGCTCCTTCCTGGGCGCCCTGCTCGAGCACGCGGAGCCGAGGAGCCTCGCCGCCGAGAGCGAGAGGAGCCACCGGCGCGGCGCCTTGCCTCTCTGCCGCCCTCCTCCCCGCTTCCCCGGCGGTGGCAGCCTGCAGCCACGGTAAGGAGGCGCGATCCGTTCTACGGAAAAGCGCCTTTGGGGACCGCGGCGGCGCCTCGCCCGCTCTCAATACTCTCTGCGCTCGCTAGCTGGGGCAGTGTCGGAGCAGCTCGCGAGGATGCCCAGGGCTCCAGGAGAGGCTCCCCCGCTCCCCCGGCCCGCACCGGGGGAGGCAGGGGGGACGGCAGGGGCGCGGGTTGCCGGTGAGGCGAGTCGGTCTGGAGCCCCGAGCCTCTGCCGCGCAGCCCCCGGAGCTTGCCGCGGACTGGAGCCTGGGAGCCAGGGCTAGGGGAGAGCAGGGAGGTTGGCGCGGGCCGAGGTTCGTCGGCCTCGCCCGGATCCCCTTCCCCACCCTGGCCCCAGCGCCCGCAGCCGCTCTGCAGAACCGCCCGCCTCAGGGCCCCGGCGGGCGCTGGAGGAGCCCGCGAGGCGGCGCCGGGCTCCGGGGCTGCAGCCTGCCTTGCGGGGCGAGCGCCGGCTGCGGCGGCCCCGCACGCGCTGCGGTTGGAGGGAAGAACCGGGAGACGCGACCCCAGGCTCGCGCCCTCTGCAGCCGGCGCAGCGCTGCTGTCTCCTAGCCTGCCGCGGTGTCCACCTTCCCCTCGGAGCGAGCTGAGGCTGCAGCCGCCGGGTGGACACGCGGAACGCTCGTGTGTGTGTGTGTGTGTGTGAGAGAGTGTGTGAGAGAGAGAGAGAGAGAGAGAGAGAGAGAGAGAGAGAGATTGCTTGTACCCCAGCTTCGGGGAAATGTGCCCTGGAATGAAATGTGATCACCGAGCTCCTTAGTCATTTTCCTCGCGTTTTAAATATGCAGTCTTTATATTGGAGGAGCAGACGGGAAGGTGGTCTCGAGGAGTGTGTGTGTGTGTGTGTGTGTGTGTACACGCAACCAGGGAATCACAGTCAACTATTGGGGCGAGGGGAGGTTCAACTGGTGAGTCCTCGTTAGCTGGGCAGTAGGGTGGGCTTTGCTGGCCACTGCCCTCCCTTCCCTGCCCTGCCTACGCCTAGGCGAGGTTTGAAAGTACTGGAAATTCAACTGCGTGGTCTCTAACTTTGGAAACTGGCTCCCCTTTCAGGGCGAGACGTTAAAGTGATTTGTGCACCCTGGTCCATGTGGACGAGGGTATTATTACTCAGGTGGCTTACGGATCCCTCTTCAGAATCGCGGCAATCCCCCGCCCGGTCCCTTACCCCCTCCTACCACCAGCCCTGGCGAGGTTTGTAGAGATGCAGCTATCTGTAAGCCACCAATGCGGCGAAAGCGGCGCGGAGAGACAGCCTGGGTTTTGCCGGGTCCTGCTTGCAGTCTTGGTATTTGACTAGACCACGAGATCGCTGCGCTACTTTTGGAAGGCGGCTGCGGGGCACACTCGGGATTCGAGCGCCGGGCTGAAAGGGTGCCCATGTGCTGAGCTGTGCGGCCGCGCACGCCGGGAGATCTGCCAAATGGCATCGCGGGCAATTACATAAACTACCTCAGTGATTACCGGGAACCGTGATGCGAGCCCCCTGTTCGCGAAAGACAAGCCCGAAAGTTTGCCTGCTTGAGGAATGTAAGTACCGGGGCGCTTCTATCCCGGGACCAGACAAGAGAGCCGCCTCGCCACTCCTGCGACTGGCGTTGGGTGCCGATGCTGCTGTCCCCAAAGGACCGGAGATCGAGGCAGGGACTGGGAAAAGGATCTGGGATTGATCAGAGAGAGAAAGCCGGTCAGAACTCAGGATCCATTGAGTTTACAGGGCCCAAGCCTCCCCTTGGGGGTGTTGCGAGGCCTTCCAGGGAATGCTGTATTAGGAAACTGGCTTTGTGTCCTGGGGAACCCCAAAGGCCCTTTTCTCTGCTTCTCCGAGCGCCTCCTCCCCATCTGCCACACGCAGTTCCCTTCATGTTTAGAAACCTGCCCGCGATGCCTGGTCTCCCCCCGCCCCCGCCCCGAAGATGCCAAGCATCCCAGCAATGCAGGCCCACTCTGGCGCGGGGTTCGGAGGGAGAGTGCTGGCCTCTGCCAGAGCCCGCCACCATCAGGTACCTATTCCTGGTTTCCTGGGCTAGGCCGGCTTTGATGGAATGGGGACGGGTGCCGAGTATGGCTTCCGTCCCCCTCGCTTCTCTGCTACGCGGACAGCAATTTGCTTCTGTTGTGTTTATTCTCCACATCTCGCTGCTGCCCTTTGCCGCCTGCAGCACGTTGATGGTCTTTGATAGAGAAACCATAGTAGAGTGTTTTTAAATCTTATTTTTCGCCCATAGCGGGATAAGCAGCCCCAGACCTGGCAGTGCCCTGCAGATTGCTGAAGTCAGGGGCACTGTAGCCCTGAGCTCCCTCCTCCCGCAGGCGGGGGGTGGGGGCGTGCACGGGTGGGGAATTTTTGTTTTTGCCACATTCCATCTTCCGGAAACCTCGCATCCCCTCCCCCCCCCGCCCCCCGCCGAAATCTCGGGTCTGTCTGAGTGTGTTCCGCGCTGTAAAATAAATCCTCCCTCCCGCAGACCTGTGGGGCCGTTCGGATTTCCTGCCACTGCCAGGATCCTTAACAATGCGATTGCAAAGCTCGTGCTCGGCTGGGAAAAATCCCCAGGTGCCGGCCGGCCTCGCCTTGACCTTGCTGAAGGCGCCTTTAACCCGGCTGCCTGCCGGGCTGGGGCCGGGCTGTGGGGGTCCGGGAAGGTGGCGGGCGCCCTGGAGGGTCTGGGTTCGCTCCCGGGGCAGGGCGGGAATCGGGTCGCGGCGGGGCGGCCGCGGGGAGGGTACGGGGCTCCGCAGCAACCTGTTTCCCTGCGCTCAGGGGCGGCGCACTCCCGCCCCTCGCCTCGGCGCTGGCCCCGCGCTACCCTCCTCCCCGCCGCCCTCTGGCAGCCTCCGGGGGTCCACGGTGGGCTGCGCGGGTCGAGGCCCACTCGCGCTCCCCCCGGCGTCTGCCCGTGGTCCCCGGCTTGAGGCTCCTTAGCGAGCAGAGCCGCAGTCCGCGCGAGCTGGGCCGCTGGGTGGGCGGGGCCGGGGCGGGAAACCCGAGCCGAGACCGCCGCGTTCCAGGCCAAGTTCCAGCCCGCGGCGCGGCGCGGCGCGGAGTGCCGGCGGAGCGTCCCTCCCCTTTCCTCGCCCGGCCCTCCACCCTCACCACCCCCGGCGCGCTCCCGGCGCCCTGCCGCTCAGCTTTGCCGGGAGCTCTCTTCGCCAAAGTTACAAGAGATGTTTTCACAGGTGGTGGCAGTGGAAGCGCGCGCGCGCGCGAGTGTGTGTTCGCGCGCGCGCGCTTGGGAGGGGAGGTGCGCGGCGAGGCCAGTCGTCTGGCAGAAGAGATTCCTCTCTTTGTAGGCGTTAGAAGGGCGCGTTGAGAAACAATCCGTTTTCTCTGGTGACGGAGAGGATGGATGGGAAGTCCTTTCACCTGGTGGAATTGGACCAGTCGGAGCTGATTTCCTGAGGTGAATGTGTGTCTCCTCTCGGCCCTGCTTTGCGAATGTTTGGAGATTTGGACGTCCCCACGTTCTTCAGGACTTAGGATGGAGACGTTCATATAGTTTTAGGGAACTAATTCAGGGAAGGTTTTGTTCCTACCACGTGTCTTTGAGTGGGGGCAGGGTGCAGGTTGGTGTGTGAGTTCGCCATCTTCTGTGTAGGGAAGTTGTCAGGGATGGAGAGGTTCAGTTTTCTAGAGAGGTCTCTTGGATTCATCTGTCAGCATGCTAGTATCAAGGCCTCTCTTTTGGGGCGGAAGGGGGGTGGAATGCGGGCAGTAGGCCAATGAATTATCCTGATGGACTGTGGGGGGAACAGGATCAGCCTTGCTCAGTGCGGGGGCCCAGGGGGCAGAATCAAGGCTCAGCCTTAAAAAGAATCATCAGAAGACAGTTCTAGAAGCGAATGGAACGATCTGGAATATGAGGTAGTGAACTCCGTAGAAACGAGTGTTGCAGTAGAAGGCTGGGTATTGTAAGAGTGGGTGATTTGGATCTCCAAAGGCTCTCTTCCAATAGATCTGACTCTAGGTTGTAGAATCTCCTCAACCCTCTCTGGTTTTGTGGCAGTAAATTGATAGGATGTGACTTTAACCCCTTAATTTTCTGGACGGGAGTCATGACTCTGTGGCCTTAGGCAAATTACCTTTGGAACTTCAGTTCTCTTGCTTGTAAAATGGGAAGATATTGTCTGGTTTACAACACTGTAAGGATTAAGGTCCATAAAACCTCTGACACACCGCAGGCCATTCACAGATGGTCATTCCCTCCCACCTCCTTCATCCCTTTGGAACATTGTGCATTTGAGGGTGGGGAATGGGCAGGGAACTCAACAGCCCCAGAAGAACCAGCAATATTGCATCCACAGTCTATTTAAAAACAGCTCAAAGGCTTGAAACCAAAATATCTTCTCTTTTCTTAGAAAAGTCATTTCCAGTTTTGTTAGAATTTCTCCCTCATTGAGTCCTTTTTTTCTGACAGAATTACGTCGTTGTGCAGGTTGGCATGTTGCGTAACGTGATATTTCCAGATCAAAAATTACAAATATGGGAAAGAAGGTGATTAAGAATTTAAGATACTGTTGGGCAGCACAAGCAAGGGACTCAGTTTGAGACGCCTGCTCACTCTTTAAATGTCATGGAGGTTGAAGGAAAATGAAACCTACTAAGCGCACAGTACAGTCCTCACCTGGGTACTTAGCTGCCGGTATAGTTCTAATGAACGGCTGCTCTACCTGGACCCCAACCCTCCTGCTGTTCCTGTCCCAATACATTCTCCCACATCCAGAAATGTAAAACATGAAACATAAGAACAATGGGATTTAAATCACCTCCTTGCAGGTTTGATTCCAAGAGCCCAGCAGGGTAAATCAACGTCAATTTCAGGGCCAATTTTTTTTACCTGCGTTCTTACATGGTCTATCAGCCTGGCTTATTGTAACTGAAAGCTAAATCGCTCCATCTTTACTTTACGCTGACAGACTGCTATGGGGGCCACTTTGAAAGTAACACATGCCCCAGTTCCCGGGGAACCAAGCATGCGTGGATCCCTGAATTTATAGTTTTCCATAAGGAAGGCTTCTGATGAAACTGTAAATGTAGAGGCTTGGTCCTCTGTAGGTTATATATTTTTACTTTGTCACAATTTTTTCCCTAACTTTTATTGTCTTTATTCTAATTACCAAAGCAATATATGTTCACTGTAGCAAAGTAAGACAGTATAGAGAAAAGCAAAAAGAAAATGTTTCACCACATTTTGGGTTGTACCTTGTGACTTCTCTTTATGACTGTAGAAAAAAGTGAGATCATAGTTACAATATTTTGAATGCTTATTTTCCTTTAGTGATAAATCTTTCCATGTTATAACTTTCCCCCCTATGGCAACATTTTTAATGGCTACATAGAACCTCAATGTTTTAATATGGCATAATTTAGTTGAACAGTACCCAAATTTTGACTTTTCGTTTATTTTTAGTTTTTTTGTTATTATCACAAAGCTGCAGTAATTATTCTTGTACACACTGTGTAATTTTAGTATTTCCTTAAGATAAATCCCTAGAAAGTGGGATTGTAGGGTCAGAGGCATATGCCATGGTGAAACTTCTGTCACACATGAGAAGCAGTAGGGTCTACTGTGATTTCTACTTCATTTTTTTTTTAAACCAGACTATGGCAGCTTACTTTGCAGTCCCTCTTGGGAGCTTAGGTAGTAGAGTAGGGTAGGGGTGATAAACAAACCTCAAGCAGCGGGTTTGCATAGCTTTGAGCTGTTCTGCTAAACTGATAGGCAAATCTTTTTTCCAAGAACATTTTTCTTCGAATGAGTCTTCACTCTGTAGCCCTTCAGCCAGCAATGGAGTTGAAATATGTAAATAAGTGTCTCTCTATTGTAGGTGGGGCTGGCTCCCTGGTGAATGACAAACAGTTCCTCAGAGAAGTGTGTCTTTGCATTTGGATTCCCCCCTCCCTGCCTTTTTTTTTTTTTTTTTTTTTTGGTTCAGAGGCCTTACTTAGAAAAGCTTAGGAAGCCACCCCGCAGTAAGCTTATCCGCCCTCCTAACCCCACCCTACCCTGCACAGCATTTATTGGGAAAATCAGCCTAAATGTCTCACTTCATGATCCCTGGGCACAATAAAAAAAAAAAAATGCCTACGTGCTATTTCCAAAGTGGTAGTAATTGGGCGCTACTCTTGTCCCATCCTTGCCTGGGCCAGTTCAACCTGAGGGTGTGTTTGTCAGCCTTCCTCTTTCACGTGTCAGATTTCTGTGACCCAGAAAAGATTTGTTCCCTGTGGTTAGATGACTCGTCATCTGACAAAGGATTCCATGCAGCCAGTGGGGGAAGTCCTGTCCTCCCATTACCAAGGTGTCCCCAGGCTCAGCAGGAGACATCAGGAGTTCCTTTAGATAGGATGGAGAGGTCACCTCAGCATTGTTTGATGGTGTGGTCACCCTAAAGGAAACCCACTTTGCTGGTCACAGACTCTGAATTCTGACAAGTGTTTAGATGCTGCCTTGATACTGATTCCACTCCAGTTTCACTAGGGAAGGTGAGAGAATATTTTTGTCCTTTGTCACATTCCAAACATCAAATTGGGGCTTTTCTTTCATTTGGAAAACGAAAAGGAAACAGGACATCAATGTAGCAAGATCTCAAGAGCAGGTGTTCCGTGTCCCCTCATCCCTGTCCCCTGAGTCCTGCATTTGCTTTGCCAATGGATGGTAGCCCTGTGGCCTGGGCCCACGGTAGGGAAAGGGTATCAGGTGCAATTGATTAATCATAATTGTCAAGAACCCTAGGTTTTAAGGATGTTTGTCTCATAAAGACCCCATTTTCTCGCTGTGGAATGATTGTTGATTTCTAAAAGTCTGGTCTTTGAACTCTTTAAAAGTCAAACCAAAGAGTTGTAGCTAATACTTATGGCTCCGGTGAAACACTTGCCCATTCCTGGAATCAGTTTCCCTCTCTAGAAAATTAGGTTGGGAGAGGAGAGTAGATTTGATGTTTTATAAGGTAGTGCTTCTCAAACTTTAATATGAACACACCTTACCCAAGAATCTGGTTACAATGCAGGTTCTAATTCAGTAGGTCTAGAGTAGGTCTGAAGATTCTGGGGCTCAAGAATCTGCATTTCTGACAAGCTCCCAGGGGATGCTTTGCTGCTGGTCCATAGTCCAGCTTGGAGTAGCAAGGTTTCAAGCTGCTTCCTACTCTGACATTATTACAGAAAGTAATAATCCAGATGTCAGGGGAAATGGTCTTATATTTATAGTTTGGTGTTGTAAAAGGATGTGTCTGTTCTTGCCTTTGGGGCTTTGAGAATTGGCATCTTCATTTCCCCAGGCAGGGTGGGGAGGGACGTTGTCAATCCTCTCATCCTGTGGTTGTCCAGGAAGTGGAAGAATGGGGCAGGAGCAAAACAGAGTGCCTTCTGTGTGTCAGGTAGCTGCTGTTACGGGCCATGTTCTGGATGGGGAAACAAGCTCAGAAAGTCAAGCCATCCGCCCAGGGGCACACACCAAGGCCCAGCATTTGATCGTACACTTCTTGGCCCGCAAACCTGATTTTTCTTAGCGTGGCAACTTTGTAACTTTCTAGAATGCCACATGATTAAAACTGAGTGCTTAGCAAAGTGTTTCCCTTTAGAGGTGCTTTTACTGGGCCTACCTAAGAGTGGATCAAGACATTTAAAAAGTCGCATCATTATCATGCAAGCAATTAAAGTGCTTAAGAGCTTAAAAGCAATTTGTTCAAGTTGGTTAAATATCCGCCCTCCCCAATCTTGTTTGTGTTATTAATTTATTCATCAAACTGTGACATCAAAACCATTGTGAAGGTAAATTTCAGTATCTCGCGATTGGTGAAATCTTTCATATAAAAGGACTTTGCACTGATGAGAGCCACAGTGGAAGGATCTGGTTCAGGATGAGTCAGAGAAACCAGCCTTTTACTAAATAAACCCAGCCCTGCTTTGGCCTCTGGATGAGTATTGGTCATTGAAACGTTTTATTAACGTGCAGTTATTCTGAGAACCAGTCAGCAATGCAGCTCTTTGCAAACATTAATTAGCTGATCTTCACATCACCCCCACATGGCAGATAAATAGCATTAACCCTGCATCTGAGAGAACAAATGGACACACAGCGATAAGGGTAGAAGAAGCAAACGCTTGCCTTTCAGGAAGGATGATAGAAGTAGGTGAAATTAGGGGACTCCATGAGTTTGTCACTTAATAAATACTCGGTGGTGCCCTAGGTAACTCCAGAGCTGTGCTGTGCAAGGCGGTGGTCACTAGTCACAAGTTAAGTTAAATTTAATTAAAATTAAGTCACATTAATAATACATTTCCTCAGTTGCACTAGCCAGATTTCAAGTGCTCAAGAGAGGATAGTGGCTCCCATATCAGACAGCCCAGATACAGATCATTTCCATCATCGCAGAAAGTTCTTTTGGACATTGTTGGTCCTAGAAGCTTGGGATAATCAAAGGCTAAGGCAAAGGTCCTTGCCCTTTTGGTACTCTCATGTAAAATATCCTAAAAGGATACCTGATATTTGATAGCCATTATATAACCCAAGCTGTGTCTGGGTCCTTCTGGGTGGTGGGTAGGGACCCAACCCGTTGGAGCTCAGACTTCAGTTCAAATCCCCTGTTCATCCACGTCCTGGTTCTATGACTAGAGGTAGGTTATTTAAACTCTCTGTGCCTCTTTGCAGATTCATGCTACTATTTTTCACTTATTAGCCAAGATTGTTTGAAAGACAATGTTAGATTCTGCAGAAGGTGCTGGGAGACAGGTATTCTCCTTTGCTGCTGGTGGAAAGCAAATTAGCATACCCTTTTAGGAAAGCAATTTGGCAATAACTGTCAGTAGTCCTAGAAACTTATTCCCATTAATCCAGTATTCCAGTTCTAGGAATCTTGCCAAAGAAAATAATCAGAGATGGGCAGAAAAGATGTAAGAATAAAAATGTTCATTGTAATGTTACTTATAATGGTGAAAAAAGAAGAAAAACAATTGGATTGGACAAGTAAAATACGGCAGAGCCAAGCAGTGGGATATTATACAAAGATTAAATGTTGTTTCTGACATGTTTTTTGTGGCATGGGAAAATGCCACAATAAAATTTATGTTTAGAAAAATACTGAACGCTCTACTGTTAAATCCCAAATATATTTTTCAAAGCAGGCATTTGTTGAAACAGGGCTAAAAAGAAATAGACAAAGTATTAAAGGTTGTAACCTGTGAATTAATAGAATTTTTGATGATTTTGAGAGAATCATTTTAGCTTTTTCCTCTAAATTTTGTGTTTGATTTTGTTTTGTTTTACTTTTTTTTTTTTTTAACTGAACTAACCTATAAAGTTTGGCAACTGCGTGCCCTCCTGGGGCCCTGTGCTCTCCCCTGTGCTGTGCGGTCAGGGACTCCCAGCTGTTCTTAATCTGCCCTTTCTAGCAGTTTGGAATTTCTGGCTTATCCTGTCTAGTGTTTGTCTGCCGTCAAGGCTGGACGTGCTTCCTAGCATCCAACCTGAATTGCTCCTTACAGACCCTGAAGTCAGTTTCTACGGTGAGCACTCCGACCGAGGTGATTACGACTAAGCAGCCTGGAGTATTGGGGGAGAACATCAGCTTTGGAGCCCGAAAGAACTGGGTCAGACCCTGACCCTCACCTCCTGGCTGTGTGACCTCGGGCAACCCTTCTGGGGCCTCAGAGTCCTCATCTGTAAAGTCGGGAAAGCAGCAGAGCCCATCTCATATCACACGGCTGTGAGGATTAAGTGTTCATTCAGCAGAACACCTGGCACACACAGGTAAGTAATGACGCAGGTGACTTTGGGGCCAGGTGTGCGGTGCCATTGAGAACGTTAGCCACTTTGTCCCCCAGGATGCTCTCTGGAGGTTGGCAGGATCCCTACTTTCCTGATGAAGGAGTGTGCCATCTGGTGGTTGCAAGACTTGTCCCTGTCACGTGGGTTTGGGTTTGCAGAGCTGGGACTCAACCGATGTCTGGCTGATGCTGAGTCATGTGCCTTCTCTGGTACAGGCTGGCAAGCTCTGTTGCTGCCTGGGCCGTTTTCCTTTGTTTATTGGTTTCCCTGGGAGGCACTTCATACTAATCCAGTGTAAACCCCTCAACATTTCCCAGCCACGCACTCGTCCCTCTCAAGGAATAAATAAAGTGGACATTCCTTTTATGCAGGTTGAATGATTATAGCAAAAAGATGCTTAACTAAAAAGTAGTCCTGATAGAGTGACAGAGGCAGAGATGCTCGGCCTAGAAACACTTTCCAGGAAGTATCCAGGACGCTGTGGTCCAGCTCACTTTTTGCCCTCTTGAAAGGTCTCCTCCCACACTTCCCCTCTTGGTAGCTTGAAAGAGACCCCAGATTTGTGGATGGCCCCGCTGCCAATCCTGATACTTTATTTCTGTGGGGCCTCAGCAAGTTACTTAATGTCTCCACGCCTTAGTTTCCTTATACATACATTGGGAATAATAATGATTATTGGGTAAGGATGTTGAGAGGATTATCATGAAAGAATGTGGCAGTTTTGTGAGTCCTTGTCATTGTTGAATGAGCATCGTTATTTCCAGAGCCTTCAAAGTAACTTCTTGAGGGTCACCAGAGTCATGAGTTCTTTTTCCTCCACTATGGATGGTTCTCCCAGGTACTTTTCAGTTAAGTACTTTTTAAAGCCATGTAAGACAGTAGTCAGTGCCAATGGATTTTGGGTTGAATTTGCTGTTCGTCTCCTGGTAGCTGTATGAGTTCAAGTAAGTTACTTCTCTGAGCTTTCAACATTCTTTTTTTCATTTATAAAATGGAAACTAGAAGTCTCTACCTCAGAGGGTTGGAGTGGGATTGGTGAAGCCTGTATAGTGCCTCACAGGCAGCGTCTTCTGTGTGAATGGTAGCTCTTGGCATTGTTATTTTTCCTTCCTGTTATCTCCTCACCCACTCACCTCCTGGTCCTCTGATTCTTCCTTCCAGAGCCTTGACTGAACTGTCATCATAGTTCAGCAGCGGACATAGGTGTGCATGTGTTGGGGGGGCAGTCTGGGTGCTCGGGAGGGTTCAAGGAAGCCTCTAAAGGTTTTCGCAGGTCAGACTCCGAGAGGACTTCTGACATCCCTGCCTTCTGAAAATGGAGGTGCCTGTAGAAGTGGAAAAACCATCCTGGTTCTGATTCCAGCTCTGTCCCTTTGCTACTCTGCACCAGCTTGGTCAGAATCATTCTCTACCTGCTTCTCTGAGCTGCCGTCAGGTGCTAGATTTCGAGTTCTAGCACAGCACCCTGCACAGTGGATCCCAGCCTTGGCTGTACCGTAGCATCACCTGGGGACTCTTATCAATGACCAGCACCCCAGCCCCACCTCTGAGTGCCCTGTAGCGGCTCTGGCTGGGACCCAGGCATCAGAGCTCTGCAAAGCTCCCCAGGTGATGCCAAGGTGTAGCCGAGACTGAGAAATGGTGCAGAGTGTAGAGCCTCGTGACATGTTTGTTTCCTCCCTTCTTCAAAGAAGTGTAAAGTGATTCTGTGTTGAGGAATTTATGTATGAGGCAGGCGACCTAATTTATTTGAGCCGTGGGACTACGGATATAGCAATCAAGGCTTCTTTCCCACCCCTTCCCCGGGCCTTCTGGCAAACTGGGGCATCTTCAAGGGTTAGAAAAGTAGCCTTGTCTCCCAGCCTATCCTCTTGTTCCAACACAGTTATGTTCTGAGTGCTAGAAAAGGCCTAGCCCTCGCCTGGAGATGTTGTGATACTGCTTTGACCTGGTTTTGCTCCTTTTATGTTTGTTTCTGGGCAGAGTGCTATTAACTATTCATGCACAGCTCTCCACCCAGCGAGCGGGGCCTCAGGATTCCCTGGGTAGAAAAGGGAATGCCTGATCCGTGTCCACTTCCTGTAAAAGGCTAATGAGATGGAAGTAGCTCTTCAGGGTTGGTGCCAGAGTCCTGATATGGCCCAAAGGCTTGGAGACTCTGCACTTCTGGATGGTTTGGGTGATTTTTACATCTTTTAGGTAATTAATATTTGCTTGAGAAATCCTCCTACTTGAGATCATCTCAAACCACACACCAGCCCCGTGTCCCAAGCTGGGAAAACATGCTGTGTTCTGGAGAGGGCCTTTGAAACTTAACATGCATGGGCACTGCCTGGGGACTCTTCCAAGCATGGGTTCTGATGCAGTCAGCGGGAGCGTGGGCCTGAGACTCTGCATTTCTAATAAGCTCCCAGGAGATGCTGATGCTGTTTGTTCAAGGCCCACAGGTTCTAAAACCTTGATCTTCCTTCCTGCTCCCTCCTCCTTCTCATCTCCCCAAGTTCAGGACTACCATGCATGGAGTATCAGAGTGAGTGGAGTCCATCAGATTTGTGCATCTCTTTGTCGGTATTGTGGTGGCCTCAGTGGTGGCAGCTGCAGGGGGACATTAGACATAGTAAACAGTGGTCATTTTCATAGTGTCACAGAAAGATTCCAGTTCCACGTACTACATTGTCCTCTTCAGGCTTCTTTCCTGTCCTCAGACTAATTAAACCTCATGACACATTGTGGAATAGGTATTTTTATTGCTAGGATGAATATTACTTTGAAAATTTTATAACGTTTATCATGTTTTGATTTAATGCGATTTTTTCTGATTATACCAGTAGTACCTGTAAACAACAGAAAATTTTAAAAACCTAAGATAACCCAGAGAACAAATGAAAATGACCCATAATCCTGCCATGTAGAGGCAGCTCCTCCCAGCATTTTGGTTTTCTCTCCAATATTGAGTCTACATATAATCCTACTCCCCCTCCCCCAAACCCCTCCCCCGCCATTTGGAGCAGATTGTACGTATTGTTTTGCAACCTTAGTATATCATATTTCCCCATGCCATTAAACCTTCTCTCCAAAATGACTTTAAATAGCAACGTAGTAGTCCGTCCTAAGGATATGTCATTATTTGTTTAACCAATTTCCTGTTGCTGTTTTCAGTTTTTTTTACCACTGTCAATAATGCTGAGATCAACATTTTAATGTGCTTGTCTGTTTATTTCCTTCAGCCCAATTTCTTTACTTGAAATTGCTGGGTCAAAGATTATGCAGCTTTTTTTTTTTTTTTTTAAGGCTTTTGATATGTGATGCTAAATGGTCCTGGGGAAGGATTGAGCCCAGTTTAAGTTCCCTCTTCTTTGCGAAGAGTTAGATCAAGGAAGTTATCATTGCTCACGTTTTATGTGGAGAGCTGTCACTCACCAGCAGTGCCTGGGTATCACTGGAGACACCCAGAGCAGACGTGCCCCGCTGGCACCCCAGCTCCTGGCCAGTGTGTGTGGAATGGCGTCCATGCTCAGTGTGATGGTCATTGGGCTGTCAGGGTGACCAGGACCACATTTTGCTTCCTGGATCTGTGAAGATGTCTGTAGTTTTGAGGGAAGAGGGAAAGGGAGAAGAAAGCTACTAACACAGTGTCTCCCAGACTTTAGGCTCATAATCAAAATATATCCAGAGCCTGACCATTCCCACCACCTGCACTTTTGCCACCCTGGTCGGAGCCCCATCTTCTCGTATCTGGAGGACTGCATAGCTTCCCTCACTGGGCTCCTGCTTCGGTACTCACCCCCTTGCACTTCATTCTCAACACAGCAGCTAGAGTTATCCCATTAAGACGTGAACCAGAACAGGTCACCCCTCTGTTCAAAACTCTGTAATGGCTCCCCGTTGGCCTTGGAGTAAAGGTCATCGTCCTTACACGACCTACAAAGGAGGTGGACTCCTCCACGTAGGAGGAGTCCATGCCAAGTCTCCCCGGCATCTCTGACCCCATCTCCTGCACTGTTGGAACACTTCAGGCCCATTCCTGCCTCAAGGCTATGACTTCTGCCTGGAGTGTTCTTCCCCTGGACATCTGCATGGCTAGCTGCCCACCTCCAAGTCTTTGCTCCTCCATCACCTTCTCCTCAAGGCCCACCCTGACAATCCTGTTGCATTGGTGAACCCCCTTCCCTGCCCCTAGTGTTCCAGACCCCTCCTACCCTGCTGTGTATTTTCTTCTTTCCATGGTGTTAAATACTATGTTATGATTTTTTTTTTTTTTTTTTTTTTTTGCGGTACGCGGGCCTCTCACTGCCGTGGCCTCTCCTGTTGCAGAGCACAGGCTCCGGACGCGCAGGCTAAGTGGCCATGGCTCACGGGCCCGGCCGCTCTGCGGCATGTGGGATCTTCCCGGACCGGGGCACGAACCCATGTCCCCTGCATCGGCAGGCGGACTCTCAACCACTGCGCCACCAGGGAAGCCCTGTGTTACGATTTTAACAAGATCACTCTGGCTGCTGTGTTAAGGATAATCTGAGGGCAGGACTGGGGGTCCAGTTCAAGGGCAGAACATGCTCTATAATTTACTTCTTTGTTATGCATATGGGCTGTGGACATAAATAAAGACCGCCCAGCTGAGGGCAGGCAGAGGCTTTTTATTCAGAGCTGGCTGTAACAAGGGAATGGCCACCATCATGAGCCTCCGGTGAGACTCAAAGGCAGGCAGGGAAGTGGGGAAGGTTGACAGTGAAAACAGGGGAAGGCTTGAGGGCTGCTTTGATTGGAGGCTGTTGGCCTGAGGAAGCTGGGGGCAGGCCGTCTTCTGTGTTTTGTTTGGGAAGCATATTTGTCTTTTCTCAGTGGTCCTGATGTGGACGGGGAGAAAAAATTAGGAAAGCTGGCAGGTCACTGACCAAGTCCTGACCATGGGGAGCTGGTTCCTACAGAGCTTGGGGGATCAGATTTCTGTTTTCATATATGTCTGGCTGTTTTCCATTTGTCTGTTTAGCCTCTCGGGACTATGGTGCGTCTCCACAAGGCAGCCATCTTGGTGTTTTGTTCACTGAGGTAACCCCAGTGCCTAGAGAGTGTCTGCCACTCTCAAGAAAAACCTCTCAATCTTTGCTGAATTCTGTGCTGCGTTTGGCCTACATGACCTCTTGAGTCCTCACAGCCCTCAAGCTGAGGTCTTGTATTTCCCATTTTCCAGAGGAGGAAAGGGGGCTCACAGAGGTTCGACCTCTTACACAAGGTCACCCCTGCCCCGCCACCAGTGAGTCAGGGAGCCAGGGTTCCTGCCCATATCTACCTGACTGTAAAGGAGATGTCCGTCTGCAGGAGCTGTTCTGTAGTTAGTCCACGGGAAGTGGAGGGGTGGGGAGCTCGTCCACTCTCCTTTGTGGCAGGAGCAAGATACACACCATCGGGCTTCCCGGGTGGTGCAGTGGTTGAGAGTCCGCCTGCTGATGCAGGGGACACGGGTTTGTGCCCCGGTCCGGTAGGATCCCGCATGCCGCGGAGCGGCTGGGCCCGTGAGCCATGGCCGCTGAGCCTGCGCGTCCGGAGCCTGTGCTCCGCAACGGGGGAGGCCACAACAGTTAGAGGCCCGCGTACAGCAAAAAAAAACAAAAACAAAACAAAGCAAACAAACAAAAAAAACACACGATCTTCAGATGTCTCTGAATTTTCAGCTAAAACTTTTAATAGAAGATGTGCAGCCTCTCCCGACACCTGCCTGCACTGATGACTGGTGCCTTGTAGCTAAAATTAATTAAGGTTCCCAGAAAGAGAATTTCCCTTCATAACCTGAAGGTGGAAATAGGCTGGAAATTCATTTTACACCAGAGTTTGGGTGATTGTCTCAGGCACCAAGCAAGTTTCTAAGGCCCCCACCTTTGGGCCGGTGTGTGTGTGTGTGTGTGTGCACGCGCGCACGTGTGTGTGTGTGTGTGTGGTGGGGCCGGGGATGGGTGGGTGGAATGCCTATCATTTACAGCACATTCTTGGAACTTTTCAAGTTAAAGTGTTGCCATGGTAACTCTCATGGTTGTCATTTCTTGATTTGGTGTTGTCACTCATCTTAGTTTCCCATCCCTTAATAATCGTGAAATTCAAGTTACTTGTTCAGAAGTGGACCCCAGAGGCAGGCAGGCAGGCAGAGGCCAGAGAGAGGATGTGACATGGGGAGGGCCAGCAGATGTCACAGAGCTCACAGCAGAGGGGGTGCCAGGTCCAGCTAAGATAGGTCATTTGATCCCTACTATGTGCTGAGCACCCCCCCTACTGTGTGCTGAACATTGCAGCTCTGCCAGGCTGACTTGCGATGCTCCGTTACCAGTTCTATGAGCAATGGAGCCAGGATTTGAATCTGGATCTTTCTGGCTCCACATCTGTGTTCTTCTACTTCACCATTCCAGCAGTCAGGAAAACCTGACCAGGACTCTGGGGCTGGTTTCTTAGGAGCTAACCAGCAATCTTTCCCCAAGGGCTCCAGAGGCCAAGGTAGGCCAGAGCTGGGTGGAGAGCTGGCTTCAGTTCAGCATCAGGGAGAACATCCTACCAAGTATTGCACTGCCTGTGAAGGGAGTGAGCTCCCCATCATGGGAGGAGTGCAAGCAGGGGCTGTCAGAGTATGGAGGAGAAACTTCCTGCAGGCGGTGGGAAGCTGGACTCACTGTCCTCTTTAAAGATTCAGTTAAAGAATGGCTGGCTCCCTTTGGTGAGGCTGCTCATCTGGATCCTTGGCACGGTTATGGAGTATCCTGATTAATCAGTCCATTAAAGCTTGCTGAGTGAGCTGTAACCTGCAGTAGGTGTCATTCAGGACAGAAGGGCAGGGGAATCCACTCAGACCTAAAGATTCTTACCTTTAGGTAGCGTAAGAGTATTATCAGAGTGGTGAGTTGGAGAGTCAGGCCGACCTTGTTTAAATCCTGGCTGAGCCATCACTGGCCCACGCGTTCTCCGCTTTGGCACCATTGACTGGATGATTCTTTGTAGTGGGGGAGTGGTCCCTGGGTTGAGATCCACTGCGCTAGTTTGTATGACCTTTGGCAGATTCAGTAACCTCTTAGTCTTAGTTCCTTCATCCTTAATATGGAGTAACAGGACCTGCTTTCAGGAGGAAACAGAGTAACATTAATCAGGCCTCCAGCACAGCCTGGCACCAAGGAGACACATCTGAGAAAGAACTCTCATACCCAGGTTGTCTGGGGGAAGCAAAACAAGATTCCAACAGAAAGAAGTGTTTGGGGTCAGACTTGAAGGGTGAGAATATGATTTTCAAAAGGACAAGAAATATTGCGATCATATTCCTCCTCTGTCCTCCGGGGCTTTCTCTCACTTGCTGATCACTCCCCTCTTCTCTCCTGCAAAGTCGGCCAAAGAGACTCTCTGAGACCCTTGGCTCATGGAAGCAGTAGGTTTGACTCTGGCCTCCCATTTAAGCCTCCCTCAACTCCCGCCCCGTGCCTACTGTTCCTGGCGTGAGCATAGATTTCCCCCAAACCTGGAGCAGGCCAAGAACAGGCCCTTTTCCCTGTCTTGTTAAGTATGAATTGGAAATTGTTTCTATGTAGCTCCCCTGCCAAAAAAAAAAAGCCCTGAGTAAGCGTTCAGATCTGGCCTGGAGGCAACAGGAGCTACAAAGGCAGCTGAATATTTCATGAAGACCTTTTCATACCACATGCTCTGCTCTTATAGAGGGGGTGGGGGAGAGAGCAAGCTTGGGAGTCAGGGTATCTCAGTCTGAGCCCTGACTTTTTGGTGGAGCTTTGGGGGAAGTCCCATAACTTCCCCGAATCTCAGTTTCCTCACCTGTGAAATGTACAGGCTTTCAACTAATTAGGGATTTGTTGTGAGGGCTGTCAGAGGCAATATAGGTAAAGTATCTGGCAGGGTGCCTGGCACAGAGTAGGTGCTTAGTAAACATTAACTTTCCAGCTGAATTCTTCCTGTTCTTTTCCCAGAATGTGTGCCTTTGGGAACAGCATAGGCCTTCTGGGTGACACAGGCCCGTGGCGTGGGACTCCTAGAGGGATTAGGCTCAGGGCAGCCTACCAGCCAGCCCCCTTGCATCTGAGCTTTGGGATCAGGCCCAGCATCCTTGGAGAGCTCACAGAAGGCAAGATGTAGAGAATTCTCGCTGCTCCAATAGCCGAGCATACTGTCAATTCCAAACTAAGCCAGCCTATCCGAAGGCTGGTTTAAAATAAAGAGGTGACAAGCAAGTGCCTTCCTGGTCTTTGTTCAAAGATGAGTAATTAGAAGAGCGAAATAGAAGCCTGATGAGGCTTTCCTGCCCCAGGCCCAGGCCCCAGCCTCAGGCCAGACCCTAGCCCCTCCTGTTCCTCCCAGGGAGGCAAGGTTGCTGTAATGAAAACAAGAGGATTGTGGTGTTTTGTAACTATTTTTATACCTACATCAGACTTGATGTTAATGCCTCTGAATAATTTATCATTTTTCTTTCTCAGCTGGCCTCTCCAGCAAGTTTCTCTCTCGGGGCGGAGGGAGTTGTTATACAGGAAACAATGGAGTCAGACAAACACAGACTCCAAGGCTTCTGCTTTCCTAGGGCTGGATGACATTATGAGGTATCCTATTATGAAGCAGGGGCCTCATTAAATTTAGGTGGCAGGTATTCTTGTCTCCATTTTACAGACAGACAGTGGAGGCTCAGAGAGGTTAAGTAACTTACCTAAGACCACACAGCAGGAAGCGAGGGAGTCAGGATTCAAATTCAGGTCTTTCTGATTCTAGAGTTGGCTACTTCTGTTAAGATGGGCTCCTTTCTCTGCTGTCCTTTACCGTGTGTGTGTGTGTGTGTGTGTGTGTGTAGACTAATGCTACCTGTTAGCTTCCAGGGCATCTCATCAAATCACCCCCAAACAGTGTGCAGGTGACTGGAGGTGGGAAGAGGGACCTCGGAGGCTCAGAAATGAGAAGCTGGGATGAAGGAGTCACTTAGTCCAACAACTGTGTATTAATGGGAAAACTGTCACTGCTTTTAACAAGAGGTCCCTTCAGTGAACTTTGCAGGGCCCCAAAGTATTTTAACTCGCTTTCCGTCAGCCCCACCTGTGGGGTAAGAAACCGTCCCTGGCAGTCCAGCCATCCTCTTTAAAGTGGTATCTGTACATTGCATCTCTTAGAAGGGGGTGATTAGCAGCTCTAAACCACCCCAGACAACGGGAGAGAGTGCACTCTTATCACCTGCCTCTCATAATTAAAGTCCATCATAGACTTTTAATGGGTATTTTGAAATAGACATCCAGGCTTGAAAGGAATTCTACTGTAGATGGAGATCAAGTCTCCCTGCAAAGGTACTGTCCCCCTGATACCTTTTTTAAATTTCAGAGCCAGGGAAGATTACACATTTTCCATATTCTGTTCCTTTAGCTCCTATTTAATTATTGGTGACCTGGAGATGACTCTCTTTCAAGCATTTTAAACTCTTCATTCTACCGTGGTGAAGGAGATAGGGCTCTGAAAATTAGCCAGGGACACTTATTCCAAAAGTGACTTCAATAAAATGCACTGGGATAAAGCAGTTGTTAGTAACAGCTAACAGTTAATAACAGCTGTATTTTGATAGGAAGGCACTTTATGACGGTATCAAGTGATATCACATTCTGTTAAATAAAGTACTATTTGACACGGGCAAATTCCTTGATATTAAATTCCAGAGAGCTGTATGAAATACTCGGTCTCCTTCACATATATGCGTATGGAAGCGTCCGTGCCATTTTTTTTTTTTTTTGATGACTCTAAGAAAACTTGCAGACTCGGTAATGGAATGACATTCCAAGAAGGCTTCTTATATGAAATAGTTTGATTTGATTTAAAATTTTATGAGCGTTTAAAAAAATGACCAGTGTGTTTTCAGATGTCTCCGCATGTGATTTTGCAAAGAGGAGATATGAGAGTCACATTTTAAAAATTCCTTCTGTGTGGCAGATACTTCTGTGCAGGGCTCGTCTCACCTAAGGCACACACAAGCGCCACTCTAGATATTATCAGCTGGGTTTTCACTGACGGCAAAGCTGAGGCTATGGAAAGTTAAGTAACATCCCTAAGGCTACCCTGCTGGTGGACTTAGGATTGAACCTGACTTTATCCGACTCTGAAATGTGTGCTGTTACCTCTGCCCCATGCTGGCCTCCTGGAACAGGGTTTCAAGCATTTTTTCCATATTGCGTGTGTGTGTGGATATGTGGAAGGGCGTAATAGCTTTTTTTTTTCCGTGAAGGAGAAGAACCCCATTAAAACACTGGTTTGTGTCCAAATACGTTTGAGAAATGCCAAATTAGGTTAAACGTGTTCTCGCACTGCAGGAATTCTCAGAGCCTTGACTATACAGATGTGAATCTCCATGAGAGGGAAATAGTGCATAAGTGTTCTCGAACTCCCAACATAAGAGTTTAAAAAAGTGTTTGCAGAACCTCTCCTAAGAGCAGCGCTCTTTCAGAAACTCTTTAGGAAGTGCTGACTCCATGGATTCAAGAAGGGACAGGGTTCTGAGAAGTGATCAAGCAGAAGGCTGCCCTGCAAGCACTCTGGTTGCCATTCCTCTTGGCGGGCAGCAAGCCTGCCTTCTCTTTCTATTAGTCACTCAGATAAATGGAGTGCTTTTCTGTTCCAACCCCTTCCAACCTGTTTTATCGGAAGCATCAAAGATTTAAATACAGAGAATAAGGGTTTAACTTTTCTTTATATGTTAAGTCATCGGGAGGGAGAAAAACTTTACCTTGTATTGTGAGGATTTGCATTGTTGAAAGAGCTAAAAGACAAAGATAAGCTTTAAAAATATATACAGGGCTTCCCTGGTGGCGCAGTGGTTGGGAGTCCGCCTGCCGATGCAGGGGATGCGGGTTCGTGCCCCGGTCCGGGAGGATCCCACGTGCCGTGGAGCGGTTGGGCTCGTGAGCCATGGCCGCTGAGCCTGCGTGTCCGGAGCCTGTGCTCCACAACGGGAGAGGCCACAACAGTGAGAGGCCCGTGTACTGGAAAAAATAAATAAATTAATTAATTAATTAAAAAGATTAAAAAATATACAGAACAAAGAAAACACAATGGGTTGGAATCAAAATATTTAAATCTGCCTTATTCCATTAAGGGAACTAACAAAAAAATGGCCTCTCTCTCTCCCCCCCACATCTCCCTCGCCCTTTCTCCCCTTCTCCCCCCCCATACACAGACACACACACACACACAGTCACACTGGAATTGTCACACCCCAAACTGTCATACCCAAAACCTTCCTACCCTGGATCTGGAAGGGAACGGAGGGATAATTTGGCTCACCTGTGTAGCTAGAGAAACTGAGGACTCAGAGAAGGATGGACCTTGCCTCAACCCACAAAGCCAGTTAGTTCATGGGACGTCTGGCCAAGGGGAGGAGACAGGGATGGTGTCCAATATCTTCTGAACTGCTGTGTGGCAGCCCGTAATCTCTCTACCTCCTTACAAACAACCCTGTAGGAGGGCGTTAGCTTCACTTCAAGTGGAGGAAATAAGGCTGGGACGTGATCCGCAACACACCATGTATGGTAACTGGCTGTGTAGTGGCTTTTGAACTCACCGTAAAGTCCATAATCACAGCATCAAGTCCAAATTCTGAGCTTCTTGACTGCCAATCTGATTTTACCATCTTACCCAGTACCCACCCCTGACTCACAGGAAAGCGCTGGGGATTGATGGACCCCATTGCCTTTGAGTGAGTGAGGCAGGAGGGATCACATCCATCCCCGGGCTGTGGTCGCAGTGGGTGCCATTCTGAACGTGGAGGGAGCAGTACTCATCCCCGTGGGTGTGGGCCGCGCAGCTTCCTTGTTCCCAGCTGCTCAGGTGGTTTATAAGCAGCGGGGTGAGTCACACAGCAGACAGAGGCCACTGATTCAGCACAGAGGGGGAGGTGCCCTCAGTTCTTGATTCAGGGTTGCCATGACTCTCTGGGGGTGGTTTTGAATTCTGTAAAAAGCCAGGTAGGTTTTTATCTTCTTGACTGCTTTGGATGTGAGTTTGTTGTGAAGGCAGGGGGATGGGTCAGCCGCCGTCCATGGACTTCTTTCCATCCTCTGCTTCAAACGTTTATAAGCCAAGCCTGTTATAAGTATGGCCTGGAATGTACACATTCCAACGAGCAGGGCTGCCTTCCGAGGTGGTGCCTGGAGGGGCCACACATTCATTCAGGTGATGCTGTCACTGGTGGACACAGGGTTGGACTCCTCCTTGGGACTTTGGGAGTTCAGGCATTCATTCACAAGTCTATCAATTAGTATTTGTCAAGCATGTGCAATTTGCCAGGCACCGTGGTTGGCCAAGTCAGGGGAAAAGACAACTGCTACCTTCAAGACACATGCCTGTGAAGGAGTGATTGAAGAAGGGTGTACATACACAGGGGGCATACAGGAGGGCAGCCACTTCCGCATAGAGGCCATCAGGGAAGGTGTCACTTAGGAGGTGAAGCTTGAACTATGTTGAAGGGTCATGAGTCAGCAGGGTGACAGGAGAGGATGTTCTACATGACAGGAACAGCATATACAAATACAAACAGGAAAATGGTAGATCAAGTTATTTCAGAAGGACTCAAGCAAAAGATGTCGTACTGCGTGATGAAGTGGTAAGGGGGAGAATAGATGGGAGGGGTTCCTAATAGCCAGCATTGACCTTCAAAGCCAGCTTGTAAGTGGCACGGTTGGCTGTGACTCATCAGAGAGAAGTGGCATCTTGTAACCAATAGTATCAGTATTCCTGGTGTTGTCCGTGTTCCGCATACTGCAGTCCCAGTATCTTTTGCTTATTTAGGGAAATCAACTACACTTTAAAGAAGCAAATTTACCACCACTGAGAAGACTTCCCCGTAGAGATATTCTAGACCAGTGCTTTTCAGTAGAAGCTCCACCGGGATGGAACCATTCTATATCTGTGCTCTCTAGAATGGTAGCCATTTGTCACGTGTTGCTCTTGGGTCCTTGAAATGTGGGTAGAATAAAATTTTAAATTTTATTTATACTTTATTATATTTGTAGTAGTTATTTATCATGCAGAATTATTTGTTATATGTATTTTCTCTTTCTGTTGGGCTGGGCTGGTCAAGTGGGAGGAAACAGACAAGCTTACTGATGACGCAGTGCTATATATCATATACTCCATATATATATATGATATATATGCAATTTTGTATATAATTGCTGATGCTATATATCTCACCATGTGAGATATACAGTGGGAAAAGGGCCTCCTTGGAGGTGAGCACTCCAGCCAGGGAGAATGCAGGTAAAGGGTGACTTAATCTACCTGGGGGCCACCAGGGTAAGCCTTTAGAGAGGAGAGGCCTTCTTCTTAATGGGCCCTGTGAGTTTAGGAGCTCTCCAAGTGGGGAAATGTGGAAGGACTCCCCAGGCAGAGGACAGAGCCTGAGAAAAAGGCTGTAAGCTCTGGAAAAGTGCATCCACAGGGGAAGCCAGGAGGGATGTGGTGACCTCACGAAGAAGGAAGCCAACTCAGGAGCGTGGACTTTTTTCTGATGGTGCAAGGGAGCTATATATAGGTGACATCACATTGTGAGTATCAGCAGGAGAGTCGCGAGCATCGTTCAGGATGGAGGGAGATGTGAATACTGCTCTTCCAAGGGCTATGTAATTCTGTAGACACGGAATGAAAACACCACAATTCAAAGGCAAGGATTTAAAGTAAAATGCGAAGGTAAAATTTCTTCTACTTAGGTAGGACTCTTCTCGTTATATTGTCTCATTTACTACCACTCTCATGTTTGGTGTTTCCTGCCAATTAAGTGCAAACAGCAGTATCCTGGCTCTAGAAGGGTATTAAGGAGGAATCCGACATGAGCCATCGGCAGCCTAGAGAAAGAAACTGACGTCCAGAGAGGCTAGCTGGCCTGCTCCTAGCTGCGCATCTTTCCCTTACAGCACATAGCCTTGCCCTGGGTGCTAGAAGTTAGTCTCTGGGCTAAGGAAAACTCCAGACACATTTCCAGTGCTTACATAAGAGTCAACAGCTTGAAGGACACCTGCCTTTAAAGAACAAAAATAAAGTTCTTTTCAGTGATTCTGTCAGCGCACTGTAAATGTGCTCAGCATTGGTGTTCTGATGCCCGTTCTTAGATTTGAGGCTCTCAGTCAACTACTTTCCAGATATCTGTTTTGCCTTTAATGTTATACAGTATCAATATATTGATCAGGGTCTCAGCCACAGTGTGCCTTGGCTAAACTGTCCTGTGTTTCTAGCAAATAGGGAATGACTGCGTGAGGGGTAACAGTGTCAGTGTTACATTTGTCTGCAGTGTAGACAAAATTTTTCTTTTTTTTTGTTTTTGGTCGCTGTCTGGTTATGCTCCCAAGTCCTGACTGTGCCTGAGAGATGGGATGCCAGCCCTGCACAAGAGCAGTGTAAATGGCAGGCCCGCCCTCTGGGGTGTAGAGCAGAGGTCTGGAAGGGAAACTGGCCCTGCCTCCAGCTTATCGTGGGAAGTAGGCCAAACTAGCTGACCTCGCTGAGTCTGTTTCCCCATCTATAAAACTGGATGGTAATACTGTCCTCATTAATGTGTTATGAGGGTGAGATGCTATAATATATGTAAAACTCTTAGCATCGTATCTGTCACATATAGGCATACCTCACTTTGTTGTGCTTCCCAGATATTGCTTTTTTTTTTTTTTTTTTTTTTTTACAAATTGGAGGTTGGTGGCAACCCTGCATTGAGCAAGTCTATCAGCGCCATTATTCCAACAACATTTGCTCACTTCATGTCTCTGTGTCACATTTTGGTAATTCTCACAATATTTCAAACCCTCCACCAGCAGAAAGATTACGACTGAAAAGCTGAAAGCTCAGATGATGGTTAGCATTGTTTAACAGTGAAGTATTTTTTAATTAAGGTATATACATTGTGTTTTTAGACATATGCTGTTGCACACTTAACAGACTGCAGTATAGTGTAAATGTAATGTTTGTATGCACTGGAAAACCAAAAAATTCGTGTGACTCACTTTATTGCGATATTCACTTTATTGCCATGGTCTGGAACTGAACCCCAATACCTCCAGGTATACCTATAGTAGGGTAACAAGGTAACAGTTTAATACATGTAACTAGCACTGTTATTTTTGTCAAATTTTTATATCATAGCTAAAGTTTTTTCCACTAAGCACGTGAAAGGATACTCAACATCATTAATCATTAGGAAAATTAAAATTAAAACCATAATGAGGTATGACTTCAACCCCATTCAAGTGCCTAAAATTGAAAAGACTGGTTATACTGAACTTTGGCGAGAACATGAAGCAACAGAAATGTAAAATGGTACTACTACTTTGGAGAACAGTTTGGCAGCTTCTTAAAAATTGAAATGTACCCCTGGCTTATGACCCAGCCATTCCACTCCTAAATAGGTACCCAAGAGAAATAAAAGCATATTTACATACAGAGTCCTGTACAGGAATGTTCACAGAAGGTTTACTGGTAAGAGCCAAAACCTGTAAATGACCCAAGTGTCCATCAGCAGGTGAATAGGTAAACAAATTGTGGTATATCCCATACAATGAAATATTACTCAGCAATAAAAATAAAATGAATTCTTGATAAGCCCAACAACATGGATCAATCTCAAAATAATTATGCTGAGTGGAAAAAGCCAAACAGAAAAATATGTGCTGATTCCATTTATACAAAAGTCTACAAAATGCAAAGTAATATCTTGTGATAGTAAACAGATCGGTGGTTGCCTGGAGATGGGTGAGGGGAGGAGGTTAAGGGGAAGCTATTGGGGGTGATGGATATGTTCACCGTCTTGATTGTAGTGACACTTCACAGTTTGTATACTGATACCAAAAATCAAGTTATACAATTTAAAAATGTATAGTATTGCACATCAGTTATAGCTCAAAAAGTTTTTTTGAAGTTGATGTCCACTACAAGGAAAGACAAATAACATACTCATAAACCAGAGTGTGTTTATAAAATGACAGGTTAGCTTCAGATGCTACCACAGTGAACACGGTTGGACTCCTACTTCTACCACTTGCTGTGTGATGTTGGACAAGTTACTTAACCTCTCTGAGCTGCAGTTTTTTCATACAAAGGTGGAGTTAATGAGCCTGTATCATGCCACTGCTGTGGTATATAGAGGTCTTAGCCTAGAGTCTGACTCTATGCAGTGAATGCCCCAAATTGCTCTCTATAATGATAGTATTATTTATTACTTTCAGGTTTGTAAAGTACTTAGCTACCTCACACCAACAGCAAACAGGTGAAAATTCCTATGGATCAAAATGAGTTAATGTTCTCCCTTGGGACACAGAAATGAGTGCTTTAAATGTGCTCTAAAACAGTTTGTTCCCTTTGGTTGATTAAGCATGCTTTAATTTCACAGATACCAGTTCCTTTCAGCAAACATTCTTTGAGGGATCAGGAGGACTTCCCAAAAGAAGGGACTAATCATAGAATCTTAGAATTGGATGAGACAGGAACAGCCTCTAATCCAACACTGTTGTTTAATAGGGACGACCATTGAGGCTGGGGAAGGAAGGTGTCTTGTCCAAGTTTACAAAGTGGTGGGGTAAGGAGTGAACCTGGTCTCCTGGCCACCCAGTTAGCTGCTTGCCTGTGCTCTGTGGGGCCCCTACCTCTAAGCCAGACTGCATTTCACAGATGGAACAGGGGCAGGGTCAGCTAAGGCCATGTCCCAGTGATCAGATTTAATGAATTTTAAATGAATGAGGTTTTCTGCCCAAGTCAGCTTCGAGGAGCTCAGGGGGCCACGGGCCAAGGTTTTGGCATTCTTTGTCCATGACCCAGGCAGGACTCTTTGTTTCAGTTCTATCTCTCTACTCAGCCCCTCTGTCTCTGCCTCGTGTTTCAGAACCATTTATATAAGATTGCTTTGGGAATGCCTGTTAAAAAAAAATCGAAAGCCAGTTGTGTTTTTATTGCTTGGGCCATAACATGTAGGGCTAAAAGAATTATGTCTGTTTCCAGTAGTGAACAGCTTGGAGAAGTAAATTCTTGGAGGCCCAATTCCAGAAGATTGACACGGGAAGCTTTTGACAGAGCACCGATACCCCTCCACGTGTGCGATTCTCGACCTCTCTTACTTGTGAACATAGGCAGTAATAAGGAACGTTCAGATGGTGCCTTTACAGGCTTTCTTTCTCCTGGTCCTTGGACTCAGCCTGTGGGGTTGGGAGGCAGGGTTGTTCAACTCCTGCGTGACTTTGAGGAAAGTGAGACCCACAGAAGTTCAGTGGCTTCTAAGATCACCAGCTCCTGTGCAGCAGGGTTTGAACCCAAGTCTCCCAGTGGGGAATGCCAGCTCTATACTGTTCCAGGCCAGCTTTTCTGGAATTTCTCTTAAGGCTTTGAACTCAAAGGAGGTACCTTCCAGTGTGTGTTGGCAGGGCTGCAGTGGGGACGGCAAAGGGATTTTCTTCCCCTCCCAGGGCAAAGTCAAGGTGAATTTTGAAATTTGGAGATAAATTGTATGTATCTTTCTGCATCTTTTTTTTTTTTTCAGTTCTCTATATAGGGTACATGAATAAGGTCTATATAGAGCCACAAGGAATTGGTCATTCTTTTTCCTAAAGCATTTGCCAGATATGCTTGATCTGTGTGTGTGTACATATATGTAGATATATGTTTTTCTCCACTTTAGCAGACATGCTTCTTTTTTCTTACATATTTTAGCATGCTTCTTTTAAAAATAAGGATATTCTTCTACATAACCATGATATGATGTTTATATAATACCTAAGAAAGGTAACAATAATTTATAATTGTCATCTAATGTCTAGTCCATATTCAGATTGCCCCAATTGTCCAAAAAATGTGTTCATGGCTTTTTTTTTTTTCTCCTCAGCTAGGATCCAGATAAAATTTATGCATTATATCTGGCTGGTATGTTGAACCAACATTCTTAATAAGCAGTCTTCATGAGCTAGAATCGTCTCCAAATTAGAGTGAAAAAGACCTCTCCAGCTGAGACAGCTGTTAGGGCCTGGCCTTGAAGTTCTCACGGGAACATTTGTGCCTTCCCTCTGATGTCCGTTGACCAATCAGTGGGTGGAGCTGGAGTTGGGATGGAGAGTCTCAGTGAGGCAGGGAAAGGCAGAGTGGTCTATCTGCCTGCCAGAAAGGCTGTGGATTCCAAGGCAGCTGGAACCAGAGTGACCTGAATCCATGGCCAGTTGATCAGGAGGCAGGAAGTTGTCACAAGATTTTGTAAACAGCCTGGAGTGTGAACCCGTGGCCGCTGGCCTCGGGTACGGGGGACAGTTGCCAGGAGGTTTGGGAATCCTATGAGGAATAGGAGCAGATTTGGAATATAAGGGGCCTGGAATATGTGTTTTTACTCTGACTTCTTTTTCTGCTTATCATTTTTTTTTTTAAAGACACCAATTGTACTTGAACATTTGTTACTTTTCTTTTTAAATTAATTAATTTATTTTTGGCCGTGTTGGGTCTTTGTTTTTATGTGCGAGGGCTTTCTCTAGTTGTGGCAAGCAGGGGCCACTCTTCACCACGGTGCGCGGGCCTCTCACTGTTGCGGCCTCTCTTGTTGCGGAGCAACAAGGCTCCAGACGCGCAGGCTCAGTAGTTGTGGCTCATGGGCCTGGTTGCTCCGCTGCATGTGGGATCTTCCCAGACCAGGGCTTGAACCCATGTCCCCTGCATTGGCAGGCAGATTCTCAACCACGGCGCCACCAGGGAAGCCCTCTGCTTCTCATTTTATCCGTTTTGAGAATGACCATGTCCTGTGGCCATCTAGAGATTCCTATTTGCTGTAGATAGATCAGATGCCTTTTAATTATGACAGCATTATTAAGACATAGTATAACTGATACCTCCATAAGGTGCCCGCTTCTGGGTGCCTCTAGCACTGCACCCTTGCCTTCGTTACGTAGTGACCCTGACCCGTATCCCCCTCCCTTCTGAACTGACCATTGCATTCTCAGTGCTGATACAGTGTGTGGCTGTGGTACAGTGAATAGACCACAGTGGTCCAGAGTGATACGGGCTGTGACTAGGCAGAACACCGTGGGAGCGCATAGAAGAAGAATGAATGAGCGGAGGCGTGCATGTGTGAGAGCATAATAAATAGGTATGTTTTCCAAGAGGCTAGTCCTAGGAAGTTATTGGGAGATGGGATGAGTACTTATTTATTTGATAAATACTTATAAAATGCTTCTGCAGTGGCACTTTAGAAGTGCTTTATAAATAAATTAATTTTCTTACAACCCTTATGAGGTAAGGAGTGTTGTTTTTCCTACCTTATGTGTGAGGAAACTGAAGCACGGAAGGGTTGGGTGACTTGTCCCAGGTTATGTACATAGTAAGCAGTGGAGCCAAGACTTGGCCCTAGATAATCCAGCTCCAGAGTCCACCCTCAGTCACTGCACTATGTGTTTGAGTGGGGTTGGGTGTTCCACGATCAGGAAGTCACTCTGATAGCTGAAAGGTGCGTAGCAGGGATGGCATTAAGGCTGTCCTGGGTGACCAGACAGCAGAGGACCTGTCACCCAGCTTGGCCATCTTGAAGGAGCCAGACTCTCTGACAGTCCTGGGGCCTGATGCCTCACCCCCTGTTGGATACCCTCACGGGGCAGGATTTCAGTGAGTGTGGCTATTTCTTAAGGATGCCCTTGGACTTCACTGGTCAGCTAAGTGCTTAATAGGGTTAGGAAGGCTGTGTTCTCTTGGGTGCTCAGGAAGGCTCCAGAGCGGTCGTGATGGCTGTGCCTGTTCCCTTTCCTAACCCCTTCTGATCACAGAGCCTCAGCCCCTGGCAGGAAGGCTGAGCATTTGGAGCTGTGTTGTGACATGACGGATCCAAACAGAGATGCTGCTCCTCTGGGCTCCCCTGCAAAGGTGGAGTCCCCAGGCACTGGCTCCCATGGTCATGGAATTCCCTCTTGAGGAGGAACATTTGTTGGTGTTTAATAATGCTGTTCAGTGTTTTGAATGGCTACAAATGCTTGTCCTTATGTGTTGACAGAGCTGAAATAGAACCATCAGGGAGTAGCCTTCCAGAGTTGGAAGGAAGCTAAAACATCTTCCAATCAACTCCTCTTGAGGCTTTGTTCACTTCAATTGTCCAGATCTTTCCTGAGCTTATAACAGTGCCTGGAGATGAGTGAAGGAAACCTCAGGGAGCTTGCAATGTAGTGGATGCTCTTCTTTCCTGCCTTTTGTGAAAAGGAAAGCTGAGAGGGAGCGGGGCTGTGACAGAAAAACACTGGGAGAGCAGCAGCGAAGAACAGGGGAGCAGAGAGAGGAAGGACCGTGTCTTCTAAGGACAACTTAGGCTCTGGGTCAGACACACCTCGATTTGATTCTTGGTTCCACTACTTCTTCACTCTGTGATGGAGAGCAAATCGCTTAACTTCTCTGAGTCTTAGTTTCCTCGAATGTTAAATGGGCTCATAATACCTACCGCAGTGGGTTTGTCCAGGACACTGCCAAGGGCGTTGCATCAATTTTCATTAAACAAAAGCAAGAGCAGGACCATTTAGCGCAGGGGTATCTATTGCTGCAAATCTCCACAGGTCCTTAGGGCGTTACTCAGTCATAGCCCTGTAGTCTCTGGAGTTTGCTAGGAGCCTGATGAAGGTAGTGTGGTCTAGAGAGGAGTAGGCAGGCTTGCATTGCCCTAGCACTGAGGCTTTGAACACTCACCCACCCCCTCTGAGCCTCACTCTCCCTAACTGTGAAATGGGCAAGTAGCCTCATGGAAGGGTCTGGACCTGCCTAGAAGGGCTTACTAAATGGAGGCAGGAAGTTGAAGACAATTCAGAGTATGGTGCTGGCTATGTAACTCAATGACCCCATCTACAAGTGTGTGTGTGTGTGTGTGTGTGTGTGTGTGTGCGTGCGCGTGCACGCGCACACGTGTGTGTTTATACAGGGACAGGGATGATTAGCAAGAGGGTAGGGGTTGGAGGCAGCTCAGACATGGAGAGACGTGCTCAAAGAATCCCCTCTCTATAGAGTGTAGGACTTATTGTGGAGGTTGAGAGAGAAGAAAAGAGGAAGAAACGGGATGAAGGGAACTCACACTTATTAAATGCCTGCCAAGTACCAGGCACTTTACTACATCTCTAAGCTCTTAGCCTTTGCTGTAAATCCATTAGATAAGCAATACTATTCCTAGTTCTTGAGATGGTCTCAAGGAAGATCAGAGAAGGCAAATAATTTGCCCAAAGTCACACAGCTCTCTGAATTTCAAAACCCTTCCATGAAACCTCTCTGCTTATCCATAGATGTGCAGGGCTATATTTGGGGAAAGAAAGGGAGTTGATGTTAAGAGGTGAGAGTATAATTCCTGTTTATATAAACAGTTCTAGGAGGAAGCCATTTCCAAGTGGCAAATACTATTCTTTTAGTCAATTAATGTTTGCTGAGCACTGGCCAGGCATAGTTCCAGGTGGTGGAGATGGAGCAGACCCAGGCCCTGCCCTTGTGAAGAAGTAAGAAGAGAAAGCAAATCAGTTCAGAGAGTGGTCAGGAAGGAAACGGGACGGGATGGTGTGAGAGGGAGAGACTGGGGGGTGGGGAGGAGGACCTGAGATAATGTCTTAGTTCTTAGTGCTTGGGTTCTCCCCAAAGCAGACCCAGAGGAAAGGGGTTTATTTGTGCCGTGATTCCAGGAGGCATGGTGAGGGAGCAGGGAAGGGAGGAAAGCTAAGCGCAGGTACATCACTGATTGGGTCATCACCATGGGCAGGGGGCTCAGTCCTTCGAGGGCCCTCTGAGAGACACTGATGCACTGGCCGGACAGTTGTTCCATCACGGGGCAAAGAAGCAGGGGTGTCCATCTACCAAGGTACGCTTCTCATTGGCTGTGGATTACCTCCAGGTGTTTCCACCCAGCCCTGTGCGTGGGTTTCCACTGCCAGAGAGTCCCCAGCAGAGAAACGAGGTGGGAAGCCTGTGTGGTCTGGAGACTGTCCATGGACACAGCAGGGACACCCAGGGGATCCACAGTGTCTGCTGTAGATGGGCTGGTCAGAGAGACCAGCGTGGGAGCTGAGGCATGAATAAGAGGGGCTGGCTAGCAGGGAGCCAGGGGCAGTGAAAGCCACCTGGCTCCTGGGAAACCATCCTTCCACTCTCCTTTGTGGGAGCCTGGAGTTGCAGGAGTGAAAGCTCATCAGCCATGGCCCCGCAGGTACTAATTGCAGTCCAGGCAGGTCTCTGCTGTCTCCATCCCTCTTTGGTCCCTCTTGGCTGGATCAAACAATATGCCTTACTCTTATTTAGCTAAAGAACTTACAGATGGCCTTACAAAGACATCCCTTGTCAGATGATTTAAGTACCACTCCATTGCACCAGGATCTACCTTTAAATGTTTCAGATACTCGCCAACAGCTTGAAAAGGTGCCCCAGCACACCCTCCACTCCATTCTACCACTGGGCTATATTTAGCCCCAAGGCCAATTTCCAGCCTTAATATATTCCACTCTTTCTGGACGAGAAGCTCACCACCAGGTTTGTCTCTGTGACTTACTATAAAACCAGCAACAAACAACACACACACACACACACACACACACACACACACACACACAATATTCCCCACAGACAACACTTTACAAATTGGGCAGAAGAAGATAAAAGGACTACTTAACACTTCCCATTTATTCCATTCGACAGCAAGGTGCTTTATAAAGCCCAAGCAGTTATATTGTTATTTTATAATTATTAAATCTGCATTGAGCCCCAGGAAAAGCCCAGATGCCTTCAGGTCCCTCTGGTTTTGCCTACAAGCCATCCATGAATTCTGTGCGATGCTACCACTACTCTTGTGGCTGCTGGGCAAGAGTGGCCCTTCTTAACCCGCTGGCATTTGGCTGTGATGGGTTTCCCACCACATATGTCTTCCTTTTTGTATCGGCCAACATCCTCTAACATCATTATGCATAGAAGAGACAAATGTGATTATGTGGGATGAAATATTACTATCCCCCGAAGTGCAGTTCTGTTCCTTTCTCTTTTCATGCCAGGTATTTGGCAGATTATATGCCTAATTTCATTTAATATAATCCTCACAATGACCTTATCCAATAGTGATCTTCTCTTTTAGAGATGAAGAACTTAGCCTCTTGTGACTTGCCCAAGGTTACACCTAAAGCAAGTGAAAAAGTCAAAAGATTCGGACCCAAGTCTAATTATAAAGCCCGTGATCCCCACACCAGGTGATTCTCAAAGTGTGGTCTCCAGGGCAGCAGCATCAGCATCATCTGATATGCACATCCTCAGCCTCCCCTGAGACCTACCGAATGGGAGACTGTGGGGTGGGGTCCAGCACTCTGTTTTAACAAGCCCGCCAGGTGGTTCTGGTGTTTGGAAAAACACGGTCATTGACCATTTTTTAACCGCTAATGGATGCTTAAACTAGAGGTTAAACTTTGAAGCAGCTTTGAAATTCCCCCTCCTCTTTGGGTATCATTAAAGTGAAGAAAATCCTAACATTTATTTTTCCTTTAGTAAGCTTGCCTTTCAAATTTGGAAAGATTTAAACTTTCAGCCAGCTATCTGGATTTGTATCTAGGTCTCACCATTTATTAACTTCTCACCATTTATTAACTGTGTGATTTGGGGAAACTTATTTAACCTCTATAATCCTTGGCTTCCAAGTCTGTACATTACAGATAATAATAATCCTTTATAGGATTCTTGTGAGGATTAAATGTCAGTGTCTGCAGAAGTATTGAGCCTTATGCCAAGTGTATCATAAGGGTCCAATAAATATTAGCTAATTGTTAATAATTGTATGGTTGGCTTGCTTGTGTTAACTATTATTAGTAATAATATCTAAACTGTGTAATGCTCTTAAAATTGTATCCTCCATTTAGAAGTTCAGCATAGGTTTTTTTAAAAAACACTATACATTTATTTATTTTTATTTTTTTAACATCTTTATTGGAGTATAATTGCTTTACAATGGTGTGTTAGTTTCTGCTTTATAACAAAGTGAATCAGCTATACATATACATATACATATAGCCCCATATCTCCTCCCTCTTGTGTCTCCCTCCCACCCTCCCTATCCCACCCCTCTAGGTGGTCACAAAGCACTGAGCTGATCTCCCTGTGCTATGCGGCTGCTTCCCACTAGCTATTGGTTTTACATTTGGTAGTGTATATATGTCCATGCCACTCTTTCACTTCGTCCCAGCTTAACCTTCTCCCTCCCCATGTCCTCAAGTCCATTCTCTATGTCTTCAGCATAGGTTTTATAAAACAGTTTTCTGTAGCTAACTTGAGTGATATTTTTAAAGCCTGCCATTCTTATGTTTGAATCTTAGCAATTAGTATGGTTATCAGAGTAACTGTCTAAAAGCATCAGTGCTCCCATTAAAAATCATTTATGGAAATCTGATACATAGTAGGTGCTCATCCATGTTTGTAGAGTAATGAATGAATGATCAATCCACAGATGCTACTCTAAATCTGAACACTGCCCACACACAGTCAGTTTGGGGGACAGAGGCTGGAAGTTGTCTCCTGTTCTCTATTATAAGCCCAGCATACAGGGTAGAATCTGGCTTGGAAGTAAATGGTCAATAATTCCTGTTGATTGAATTTTTTTAAAGAAATGCTTGTATCTTTAATCTCTTCTATCATAACATGCTTTGTTATCTTATAAGCAAAGATCAAAGGAAAAATATATTTTTCTCCCTATATACTCTCCTGCCTAACATTTTTTTTTTAATAAAATTTTTAGAGTGATCAAATAAGACTTAGGAGCCAGGAAACCTGGATTCTTGGTTCTGCTTTCTGGCCGGCTTGGCTTGGATGTGACAGAGGCCTGTCCCTGAACTCTCAGCATCTTTTGTCCTCTGTAAGTGGAGAAAGTTGGACTAGATCAGTGTTTTCCACTGGGGGACCAGTACCAAATGGTTGTAGGTGTGTTACCGAAGCAGAGTGTTAAATAACATTGAATCACATGGTGAGAGAGTCCTATTTCAATTCCTGGTCAATCTTTGTGATTGAGTTGAGGAGAGAGCCTGATTGTGGTGCTGGCAGGTTTTAAATGCCTTGGATGACGCTTGCTAATCTCCCATTTTAACAAAGGTCTGGGTCTAGATAAGGAGGCAACGGTCTTTACTTGGTTTTGTACTCATTGTGTTTATTTTTAAGTTTTCTCTTCTATATATGAAGAAATGGTGGGTTTTTTTTTAACTTAGCATAACGAGATACATTTTCCTTTTTTTTGAATAAATGAATTCAAGAAACAAAAAGTAAGTTGAGTAAAAAAAAAATTAGGTTAATAATAGTGCTGGTAGCCTGAAAGTGTAGAAATCACAAAAACGGAGCAAGAAGGTTGGAACCTAGATGATGGCCAACAGGCCTTGGGCTCTACCTGTGAGGAGTCGGTGCAGTGAGGAGGGGGAACTTCCTTTGTGTCAAGACTGTATGTCCGTGCAGTGCAGTCAGGCCAGGTAGGAGGCTGGGGAGCATCAGTCCTGGCACAGTGGGGGGGACCAGAGCCACCAGAGTGAGCCCACCCCACTCAGGAGATTAGGGTCCTAGCTCTGGGGTGGAGCCAGGCGTGTGTATTTGGAGAAACCTCCACAGATGATGCTCTTGCCGGGCAGGGTTCCAGATGAGGAAATGGGGTTCAGTGCACGTCGAGAATACAAAAATCCTTAGGAAAAAAGCAGAAATGCAGAGGAAATGGAGGACAAAAATGTTCAAATATTTCTTAATAATATAATATTATTTATATATTTTATTTATATATTATTTATATACACAAAGGACTGGAAAGCACTCACCTGGTCAACATTAAGATAAAAGTTAGTTATGGCATCCCTGGGACAGAATAGATATAACTATTCAAAATAAGATGTATGGGACTTGTGGAGATGTGGGCAAATATTGAGTCCACTGTAAGGGGAAAAAACCCAGAATCTGTAATTGCACCTATAGCTTTATTTTAACTATATAAAACACAGAAACAATCATAAGTGAATGCATTAGAGTGTTAATAGTGGTTATTTCTGGCTAATGTGATTATGTGTCTTTTCAAAATGCTTTTTTTATATTTTAAGACTTTTCCCACAATTGGAAACATTGAATATACTCTCTGTCCCTTCTCCAGTCACAGGCTTCAGTCAGATGGACCTCCTTTGCAGGGCTGTTTTGGGGCTAAAATGAGATCATGCATAAGAAGTGCAGAATGCAATTTCTGGTACCTGTGGACGTGCGGTACTTGACATGTCTTCATTACCTTTCCTCGTAGGTCATGGACTCAAATGTCTTCATGGGCCAGGCTGGTTAGTTTGTGGCCAGGATAGCAGAAGACAGGTGGCGGGGAGGGGAGTAAGTAGGGGGAGGCTTTGTCTTGGGCAGTGGCAATTACAGGACGTGAAACAGCACTGTAGAGTTGTTTTTTTCTATGTAATCCAGCCTGTAAGAACATGGTGAGAACTCAAATTGAATTAGTGAGTTGTTCCCCTTTTGACCCCTTTCTTTAGAATAAGCCTCAGTTTCTTCATCTGCAAAATGGAGATATCAGTGCTTTCTCTGACCACCTCACAGAGTAGCTGTGAAAAACAAGTGAGATTTTTAAAAATGTACATGAAAGCATTTTGTAAACTATCAAGTGCTATGTAAATGTAACTGATTATCATTTCATTTAAAAGGTATTGTTTTGCTGGTACTCATCAAAAATAGAGCTAGTTCTCCCATGTAGTCAGGTGGATATCACTTTTTGTGTCCTGAATGTGCATGGGGGAATTGTGGGTTAGTAGGTCTTTTGCTTTATCCAAGTGGTCTCTGAGCTGGAAAAGATGGAGAATTCCTTCACTAAAGGGCCATATCTTTTGAGTCTATTGACAGCATGTCATGTGGACCTCAAAATTGCCTTCATGAATGCAGGTAGATTGCATCTATTTGTTCCTTCTTGTCATCGTGACCTGTCAGAAGGGAAAATTAAATGTGCCTACAGGGCCTCCCTGGTGGCGCAGTGGTTGAGAGTCCGCCTGCCGATGCAGGGGATACGGGTTCGTGCCCCGGTCTGGGAGGATCCCATATGCCGCGGAGCGGCTGGGCCCGTGAGCCATGGCAGCTGAGCCTGTGCGTCCGGAGCCTGTGCTCCGCAACGGGAGAGGCCACAACAGTGAGAGGCCCGCGTACAGCAAAAAAAATAAAAAATAAAAAAAAATAAATGTGCCTACAAATATTTCAATATTTATGCTGTGTGCAAGGTTTAACGTTCATCTGGAGCAGTGAGTGCAAAGAGAAATAAAATTCCCATCCTTTCCTTTGGGCTAGGAGATGGCTCAGTTCAGCAAGAGTCCTCTGAGCACCTACTGTGAGTTAGCGAGTGCACGACATACTAGGCGCTATGGAAGAAAGACACCAGATTCTAATACTGACAACTTCATATTTGCATATTCTTTCAGAAGCCACGGAGAATCTGAGGTCATTCCCGTGGGGATGATGAAATCTGCCCAGAGATTGGGAAGAGGGAAGTAGGTGAAGTGGATGGCAGACGAGGAGAGAGATGTTTGCCGAAGCAGGGAAGAGAAAAGAGTGGGAGAGGGGTCCATCAGACACCAAAAGCCCACTCCTACCTGTTAAGATGTGGGAGTGTGCTTGCAGGGGGGGGGGACCAAGAGATAGGAATTAGTAGCTCAGAGTCGTAAAAACCCCGAAAGGCATTGAACCTTTGCGTGGGGAAACATACCAAAGAAGATGACTCTTAGCCAGTGTATTTTTTCTAGCAATGAAAAAAAATGGATGTACAAGCATATTGTTATACCTGTGAAGGGGAGGGCTCAATGCAAGCGATGGCTGGTAAATGAGAATAAATTGCAAAGTCTGTGTTGTTAACTGAAGAGCACATTGATAATTGAAGAGTCATTGCTACTTGATGTTTTGAATATGCTGTGCTTGTTGTTTTTCTTTCTATCAATGTAAAAATGTGAAGCTTTCATAAGTTCACGCGTGACTTCATTCCCCTAACCCTGTTTTTTCCCCAGTAAGGTCCTAAATTCCTCAAGCCTGACTTTTCCTCCCCAGGGGTTTTCAGAAACCCAACCCCCATGGTTGGCGAGGGACCGCTGTGTGTGAAGTGGTAACTGCCCTCAAGGAGCTTACAATCTAGCTGGGGGTAAACGACTTGCACATGAACGCATCTAGACTGTGAGCTTCTAGAGGGCAGGGACCTTACCCTAAGTCATCTCTCTTCTCACCCTGCACACCCTCCCTGAGGGGTCTCATCCATCCCATGGCATCGACCACCGCCTGTGTGCCGAGAACCCTCTCGGCCTGGACGTTCTCCTGCGTGCCACGCCCTGCTCTCCAACCGTTCCACAGCGGTGGGATGTGGGATGCTCTGCTGACTCGACCTGCTTACCGAAACCCAGCTGGTCCAGTCTCCTCTGGGCCAACCCTGGCTGCCCCGGGGGCTCTGTCCCCCAAATCAAAGATCCAGAGGTCACTCTTATGGACTGAACTTGAAGGAAAAATGCTTATGTTTCGATGTTAAGTGAAAAGGGGAGCCTATCAAATAGTTTAGACATCATGAGCTCATTTATGTTAAATATATTGGTTGAAAGATGGAGAAATGTATCAGTGGTTGCTTTCTCTGGTGAGAAATGGTTGATTTTTTTTTGTCTGGCACTGTTGTGCTTTCTAAATCTCTTGTAGTAAGTATATATTACCTTTATAACCAGCAAAAATGTCTTGTAAGAAATGGTTAAAAGGTCTCAATTTGAATGTCCCCTTCTTGGGGAAATACCCCTATTCCTCTGTGTCCCACCTGGAGTCTGAGGCTCTGTCCTCAGCAGCCTGAGCACCTGTACTTATACTGTTGTTGGACTTGCCCCACTGTGTTCTCTTTCTAAGTCTGTGCCCGCCGCCCCTCCTCACTCCCACCCCAAGACTGTGAGCTCCTTGAGGGCAGAAACCAGGGCTTATTCGTCTTGTATTCCCAGTGCCTAGCACAAGGCTGACACAGGTAACCACTCAATACATGTTTGTTTTTTGCAAGGAAGGAAGAGAGGGAGGAAAGGAGGTTGGAGAACAAAGAGGAAAGGACATTGGGATTCTCTCTCTTTTTTTAATCTCCATAGATCCCATTTTGTCTTTCCCTTCTCCAGGACCATTTGTTTATTAAATTTTAATCTGCAGAAACACTGCATTTTAAAATCAGTGCTTCAATTTTTCTCATTTTTATTTATCAAAGACCATATACCTGCCAATCAGAGGTCCTCTGGGGCTGAGTCTGACACCTGTTAGCTGTTGTCCCAAGTCTGACTTGGGCAGAGCGCCCCCTGCCTGACACCCCGGGCATGACATCCAGGCCTATCCTGAGTCCTGGAGTTGAATGTATGTTCTGGAGCATCCCCTTAAGTGGAACAATGCCAAGCTGTAGTGTCTATGGAGGGAATGGGGGCAAGGGAACAGATATACTAGGACAAATAACAATAGCTGACTTCTATTGTGTGTTTACACTGTGCCGGGCACTGTGCTAAGCATCAACATGCATGATCCCCCTCAACCCTCAAAACAGCCCTACAGGGTAGGTACTGTGGTTATCTCCATTTTGTAGATGGGGAAACTGAGGCTTAACGACAAACTACATGGGGAAACTGGAATTTGAACTGTGGTCTACTGATTACAGAGCTTGAGTCCTGCACCACTTTCCTCTTCTGAAGTTACAGGGAAAGTGCTGGGCAGAGAGGATGAGAGGGATGTTTGGTGAACCAGAGCAGTAGTGTCTGCACCTTGTTTGGTTAGGTTTCATATTAGTAGTGCTCAGCCTGGAACACATAGAGCCCTTCACGAGGTCTGAGACACCCCTGAAGTTGTAGGCAATTGGTTCCATGTATGTGTAGCTTTCTGGGAAGTTCTTCAAAGGAGACTGCATGTTTAAAACAAAAGTGGTTAAGGAAGCAAACCATGGACTGGAGAAGAGTTGTAGTGACTAGAGTCTGGCTCCGTGCTGAGAAGGATTTTGCCATTAAGTACCACCCAGTGGAGAGGTATGTGGTCTTGTTACTAAAGCATCTCTAAGAATTTGGAGTAATAAAGGTAGGGTATGTATGTCCTTGGGTACTTAGAACCCACGGATTACCAAATCAATCAACAAATATTTATTCAAGTAGCGATCTGATAGCTCTTTAGTGTGTCAGGGTTGTTTAAAGAAGGATTTCTGCCTTGGGTGGGCGTTTGGGCTAATGAGAGAATGATAATTACCATTTATTGAGTGCCGGCTGCGTGCCAGGCAACTCTACTGGGCACTCTATATAAACTAGTCCACTTAATCCTTACATCAACCCCAGCAAGGAAGGTTTTATAACCCACTCTCTGCAGAGGAGGAAGCTCAGAGAGTTTCGATGTCTTGCCTAAGGTCATAGTAGCTTAATCTATGGAAGCAGAAAAGCCAAATTTGACTCCAGGCCTCTTTCCCCAAATCCCCATTTTCCCGTTTCCCCCTTTTTCTTGATGTGCAGTGTTTGTGTTTCCATCAGAAGTAAGATCCATCAGATCATCAAATTAATAAACAAAAGTTAATCAAGCAAAGTCTTGGTGCCTGCTGGTTGGCCAGGCAGTTTTATAAGGGCGTCTTGCACTTGTATGTTGGACAAGATCACATCCAAGATCTTTTCTAGCTTTAAGTCCTCATCTCAAATTTCAAAGAATCAAAGTCTTTAATTGTTCTGACAAAGCAGAAATATTACCCTCCCACCCCCCGTCCCTCTTCCTTAGCCAATGTGGCAGAGATCGTAATTTTTCTCTGCCTTCCTAACAGATTAATGCATGTCCATAAGTCATTGCAAGCAAGAAGAAAGGAACTATGTAAATAGAAATGACTACTCATTTCAGCCTTTCCTCCTTCCCCAGGGAAGAAAATGGAACCGTTAGATTTCTGCTCGCTAAAGCAGTGGGAACTTATGTGCCCGGTAGATTGGTTTGACTTCACAAAACTGCTAGCAAATCAGGGTAACAAATGGCTAGAGAAATGCTGGCAATCCTTTGGGTTGGTGAGATATGGAGCTGTCTCCCTGGGTCTGGCTGTGAAAAGTCATGCAGGGTAGTTGCAGTGATATTCCACTGATGAATAAATGCTGTTCCCTCCCGATGAAGGATGGGGGCCAGGCTTGCTGCCCCCTGGGCACCTGGGAGGCTCACTCCCCACCCCCACCCCACTGAATTAGCACACTTCTCTCTACACACTGTCCTGCTCAGATCTCTGTGCCTTGGCCATGCTGTTCCCTCTGCTCGGAATGCCTTTTCTGTGTCCCTTGTGCCAAATCTACTTATTCTTCAAGACATAGTTCCAATATCCTTTCATCAGCAGGTCCTGCCCTGTCTATCCTTGGTCCACTTTAGCAGCCTCCTCTGTGGGCCTCCATGTCAGTTCTAGAACCTAACGCACTGTGGCCCTTATTTTATTCAGTGTCTGTCTTTGATCTCCCATCCCAGAGCCAGCTACTCCAATATGACTGTTGAACATAGCTGAATAAATTCTGCTGTCAGCCCTGAGCGTGTTCTACTTAAGGTTCGGTCTCGCTGGGTCCATACTGCTGAGTGCCATTACCTGGGTAGGGATGAAAGTAAGCCCTCACGTTTGTTTAGCAGTTTATGGCTGACAAAGTGTGTTTACACCCGTCTCCCCACTCATGCCCCTGAACAGCTCTGTCAGTGAGCAGTAGTCAGGGCTATTAATATTCTCATGATATGGGTGCAAGGACAAAATTACAAAGAGATTAAGTGTTCCAGGCAGGATCATGCAGTTTGCGAGTACAGCAGCGGCCTCAAGTTCACGTCTCTCTCAGGGCTCTGAGAGGTTGGGCTGGGTGAACATTGCTCACTTAAATTCTCAACCCAGATGAGACATCCCCACTCCTGCTTGTCTGCTGCTTCTGAAAATTCACAGGCAAATGGAACCTTTCTATACTGAATCCTATTTTGGACCCATGGGGTTGGGAGGGGAGGGCTGGGGGTGTCCTAGATTAAAGGACACATGCAGTGGGTGCTGCAGAGCACAGGAGAGACAGAAAAGCACAGAACTTGCAGCAACCTGGGGCCACATTTCAGATTTCATACCTTCTGTCTGCACAGGACTCCGTATAATTTTTCTTGCACAAGTTGGGGTAAAAGTAAATAAACACGCATATGTAAGTTCATTAATTTAAGAAACAGTCTCTCTGAACTTTAATTTTTCTTCAGTAGGAATGAGAACAATAATAGCTTCTGTGCAAGGTTATCACGCAGATTTAATGAGAAACCACATATAAGGAGGTCTTGCGTGCACCGTAAAGTTGGCATTTTTAAATGCTGTTTTCTTTCGAACTCTCCACCATGCAGCCTCCCTTTGGCAGTATCTATGGATTGGTTTGCTGATTGCTTGCAAGCCTCAGAAGAAGGGAGAAAAAAAGTCATATAACCTCCCCCCTCCCCAAGTATTGGACCACCCAGAAGCTAGCCCTCCCTAAAAATTCTGGGACAAGAGGAACATTCTCCGCGAAGTCCTGTGATCTCCAGACCTGAGTGGCCTTGTCGCTTCTGCCTTGTGGCTCTCAGAGCAGCCTGGCTGTTTGCACTCCCCCACTTAATCTTACACTGTGCCTGCTTACGGGCATGTCCTTTCTTATGGACCATGACTGGCAGCTACCTCTGGAAAGGGATTATCCAGATGCTCAATATTTGGGAATAGCAGATTAACTCAGGAAACAGCATCTAGAGAAGAAGCATGATAGGAACGTGTGTACTGTCACCCAGTAGCTGTGTAGCACATGGTAGAGAGGGCAGGCTTTGGGGCTCCTCAGACCTGGATTAGAATCCTGCCTCTGCCCCTTACTGGCTTTCAGCTTGTTCAGGTCCCCTGTGCTTGGGTTTCTTCATTTGTAAAATGGAGACGTTAATAACAGTAATTCCTATAACAGAGGGCTAATCTGATGATAAAGTAAAATCATGTGTAAAAATCAGTGAGCACTCTGCCTAGTACATAGTAGGCGACCATGAATGTTATGTCCCCAGCCCTGGCTAACCTGATGGACTTTGCTTTCTTAGCTCCTGCTTTTCCCTGGATGCCAGCCCTTTGAATCCTTCCCTAACTCCTCAAAGCCAAAGTCAGTGGCTTCCTTCTCTGTGCCCTGTGCCCTGTGCCCTGTGCCCTGTAGATCTGCCATCTGAATATAAAGTCCCTGCTGAAACTCCTGTGTCCTTGGCTTGACCCTGAAGCCCCTTGTTGCAGCGTTCAGGAAAAACTCATGTACAGAAAGAATGAGGGGCAAAGTCCCTCTGTCCATGACGATGGCCCAGTTCCCTGCTGCCATTGCCCCTGCTGACCCAGAGAGCAGCTTTCCCTTGGGTGTGTCTTTCTGGGCTTTGGTGACTCATAAAGTTATTCAAGCCACTCCCCCTTCTCTACACCTGAGAGGTTAGGTGACCCCATGGAGTGTGAACCAGAGAGGAGAGGGGTTGGGAGACCCAGCAGCCGCCATGCCTGAAAGTCAGAGGGGTCTGTGCGTTTTAATGCGCTGGGAATCACACATAAGGAGGGGGGACAGATGTTTCAGTTTGACCACCATGGGCTATTGTGTCCCCAGCCATTCCCCTGCCTGCCTCCCAATCAGAGCTGCAGTTTGGCAACCATTTCCTTGCCCCTGGGCAGAAGGGGCCACTGCGAGAGTGTGAGCAGCTGGGCTACTTTGAGAGCCAGGAAGGCAGAAGTGAAGAGGCCATTCAGGTCTGGGGATCACAAGGCTTCTATTGCAGACGGTCCCCTTGTCTTAACCTTGAGGCAGGCTGGGCTCCTGAGTGGCTCAATATTTACAGGGGTTTTACTTGACTTTCTCCCTCTTTTGGGGGGACTTGCAATAATGAAGCAATCAGCAACTAATCTACAGAGTTCCTTGAATAAGAACTAGATAGAAAGCATGATACAAAGAACTAAGAGAGGCAAGGAGCCTGGGACAGGGTTAAGACCCAAGCCAAGGAAAAGATGCCTAACTGGACCATACAACTGGGGAGAGTACTGAGATTCATGTGTTATAGAGGTTAGGATGCTGAGGAGTGGTTAGACTGGTCAAGAAGAGCTTGCAGAAGGACCAGGATTTCATCTGAGTCTTAAAAATGTATTTGCCACGGGGAAGTAAAGACGAAAGGAAAGGACACAGGCATGGGGACGGTCTGAGAAAAGATACAGCAAGGGAAATAAATGCCTGAGGATCTGGTGTTTATCACATACCTGCAGAGAATTCAACACTTCTTATACAGGTAGGGTAGGACTGATATTATGCCTCCATTTTACAGATGAGCAAACTGAGGCCCAGGAGCTCTAACTAGCTCTTTAGCTGCTGGCAAACAAGGAGAAACATGTCTTAATAATCTCTGTATCCTGAATACAGAGCCCCAGAACAGGCCTCTGACAAATATTCAATGATATTAAAAGGCATACAACATACTCAAGGGTATGGATTCTGACTCAGGATTCCCCAAAGCCTGCGTTACCTGTTTGCCAGAGTGGGTATAAAGTGTTTGTAAAAGAGGATTGAGTGACAAAAGTCTAGAGAGGGATGGGGAGAATTAAGAATAAAACCTACAAGGATGGGACCTGAGGCTATAGCCACTGGGAGTCATAGAAAATTCTTGAACTGTGGAGTGATCTGATGCCTGTGGCCTTTTAGGACTTGTGGGAATTTGTCAACATGGAGCTGCTGACAGACGCAGTGGGTGATGTTTTATCCTCTTGCTGCATTTCCCCCGAGCACTGCACATGCTACTTCCCCTCCGGTGCCTGGATGCCTGTTTCCCACTTGCAATGTCTTGTTCAAAGTATCCTCCCTCTAGACTGTGAACTCCATGCAGGTGGGAATGGGATCTGTATGGTGTATCTCTGTACCCTCAATGCCTGGCCCCCCAGATGTAGTGGCTGCTTAGCTATTATTGGATGTATCAATTTTAGAAAATGCTGGTCAGTACCAGTTAGGCTCGTTTCCAGAGAGACCTTCCTGACAAGTCTGACTGAGCACAGGGTGGGAAGGCAAGGGGCTGGCGTGAAGGAGTCGGCAACAGATGCAAGCAGCTGGGGAGGAACTGAGTGCTTCTTTCTCTGTACTGCACACCTTGTTCTTCTGTTAGGGCACTTTCTACATGGTAGCATTGTTGGTGTGTTAGGTTTTTAGAGCTGCCCGAAAAGAGTACCACAAACTAAGTGGCTTAAAACAATAGAAATTTATTCTCTTACAGTTCTAGGGGCTAGAAGTCCAAAATCAAGGTGTTGGCAGGGTTGGTTCCTTCTTGGGGGCTTCAGGGGGAGAATCTGTCCCACGCCTCTCTCCTGGCTTCTGGTGGTCGCCAACAGTCCTTGGTGTTCCTTGGCTTGCAGCTGATAACTCCAATCTCTGCCTCTGTCCTCACGTGGCCGTCTTCCCTCTGCATCTCTGTGTCTTCACAGCATTCTCATCTCTCTGCGTGTCTGTTTCTTCTCCTCTTCTTATAAGGGCACCGCTCATACTGGAATAAGAGTTCCCTCTAATGCAGTGTGACCTCAACCTGTTACATCTTAATTACACCTGCAAAGACCCTGTTTCCAAATAAGGTCACCTTCACTGGAACCAGGGATTAGGACTTCAACATCTTTTTTTTAGGGGACACAAATCCAACCCTCAATAGTCATCACATAGTAGTGGTAAACAGAATAGTATGTTTATAGGGTGATTTATAGCTCATAGAGCACTGACTATCATATTAAAGTCTCACAAAAATCGTAAGAGTAGGTGGCCTCACTGGCCTGATTAGAGATGCAGAAACTGAGGTTCAAAAAGCAACCTGGGGGGCCTCCCTGGTGGCGCAGTGGTTGAGAGTCCGCCTGCCGATGCAGGGGATACGGGTTCGTGCCCCGGTCTGGGAGGATCCCACATGCCGCGGAGCGGCTGGGCCCGTGAGCCACGGCCGCTGAGCCTGCGCGTCCGGAGCCTGTGCTCCGCAACGGGAGAGGCCACAACACTGAGAGGCCCGCATACCGCAAAAAAGAAAAAAAAAAAAAAAAAAAAGCAACCTGTTCAGGGGCTTCCCTGGTGGCGCAGTGGTTGTGAGTCTGCCTGCCGATGCGGGGACACGGGTTCATGCCCCGGTCCGGGAAGATCCCACATTGCCGCGGAGCGGCTGGGCCTGTGATCCATGGCCACTGAGCCTGCGCGTCCGGAGCCTGTGCTCTGCAACAGGAGAGGCCACAACAGTGAGAGCCCCGCGTACCGCAAAAAAAAAAAAAACAAAAACAAACAAACAAAAAAAACCTGCTCAAAATCATGCATCTAGGAAGTGACAGAGGAGAAGGGCCTGAAACTGGGACATTGACTGGAACCTGGCAATTTCCTGCTGTGCATCTGCCCTTTGGCAGCTGCTGGGATTCAGGGGCAGGTAGGGCTCATGGGATGCTCGGTGAGAGCCAGGCCATCTGTAAATGCACTTGGGAGCTCACCCTTGCCCTGGAGAGAACCTTCAAGGATAGCAAACATGACCATTATTTAACATGCCAGAGAGCGCACGCCAAATTTGGGAAGAACTGGGGTTTAGAGGGTCTTTGGGCGATTCTGTGCTGATTTTACTCCAGGTTGTGGGGAGCCAGGGTTGCAACTCTCATTCTCTCCCTTTCAAAGAACAAGCCTGAGGCCTCTGCCAGAGTTCAGGCCTCAGCAGCCTCCTCTGCTCTTGTCTGGTCCCCCCCCTCCTTCAGTCTCACCCCCTCCCTTCAGGCCCACCCTCACCTCGTTCCTTCCCCCACCTGGTGACTGCAAGAGCTGGACATCTGCTTCTCGCTCCCCAACTCATCTCCCCACTGCCCCAGGGCTTAGTCCAGACTCCCCTGGCTCCACCACCTTCTAGAACGTTCCTTCCCCCTTCTGTCTAGCAGTTAGACTCAGCTCCTCTCTTGTTCCCATATACGTCTTGGAGTTCCCACCTCTGCTCCTTTGGGCAGCCTCTTCCCCAGCAGCCCCCACCACCCATCTCCTTAGCCTGCCTTTCTTTCCTTTCCATCTCATTTGCTATTGTTGAGATGCAGGAGCTGAGCTGCCAGGAGGGCTGGTGTGGTCCTGTCATGAAAAGACCACAGATGGGAAACAGAAGCTGTGCTTTCACCCCTTCTTGGGATATAATGACACTCTAATAGCCACTGAGGACTGATGGGCAGCTTTGCTGTCCCATTTAGTTTTTTAAAGCATCCTGTGAAGAAGGTAGTATTTTTTTTTTTTGCGGTACGTGGGCCTCTCACCGCTGTGGCCTCTCCCGTTGCAGAGCACGGGCTCCGGATGTGCAGGCCCAGCAGCCATGGCTCATGGGCCCAGCTGCTCCGCGGCATGTGGGATCCTCCCGGACCGGGGCACGAACCCGTGTCCCCTGCATCGGCAGGCGGACTCTCAACCACTGCGCCACCAGGGAAGCCCAAGAAGGTAGTATTTATTTGGTCAGATGAGGAATTGGAGGCCCAGGGATGCCTAAGCCTTCCCAAGGACCTGAGTTTAGGTATCTCCTCCACCACCTGCCAGGCATGTCACTCTGGGTGAGTTTCTTCATCTCTAAGCCATGACCTCCCCTTCCCTAAAAGGAGGCCTGTCTGTTCCACAGGCTGATTGGAGGAGCAAGCCCAGTAATCTCTGTGCGGGTACTAAGCTGGCACACGGTAGGCACTTGGTCGTAGCTGGATTTCAGAGTGGAAGGAGCAGGGAATTATGAGAATAAATAATGGCTACAGGGAAAAGAGGTCAGGATGCTGGAGGGTGTGGAAGAGGTCAGGTGCTGTCTGGGCACTGGGTGGGGGATGGGAGGATTAGAGGTGAAGCCAGGTCCCAGCTGAATAACATTCAATGGAGAACCATGGGGCCAACATGAATCTCTCCCTGAATTCTTAGTTGTCTCTTCACTCTCTAATGTGTATGCATCACTCTGTGCCTTCTGGACGTTCAAATGCTGGGAATTCCATATTTCATTGTGGGTGAGAAGAGAGAAAAGGGAGAAAGGAAAGGCAGGCTAGTGATTGAAGCAGCCCAAGCATCAAAGCCTGTTTGATGAGGAAGCTTAAAGGTCTATGCCTCCTGCTTCACAAGTCTGTAAGGTGACATGCAGAGGTCTCTGGACTTTGCCCCGAGTTGAGTTGCTCAGCAAGTAGATAGAGATCAGTACTCATGTTTCCCATCACCAGCTCAGTCCCCTCTGCCCCTGTATGCCACAGGATTGGGGCCAGGAGGATGGTGCCCAGACATTCGGGGAAATGGAGCCCTGTGGGCTGACTGCTACTTCCTACTTCCCTTACCCCAAACTTTGCAATCTGGGAGCACATATATAGAAGTATCATATGGGTGCATTTCCTTTCTGAGACTTTCATTTAGTGAGTAGGGTATTCACTAGCAAGCAAACCAGCCATCCTGCTTGCTAATTTAGCCTGTCACTCCAGTGCCCCGAGGCTATTAGCAATTTACGAAGTGGGTCTCTCCCAATTAGCCTATGAAGTAGTCGTTTCCATTTGCCTTGCTCTTTCTGCCTCCAAGTTCACAGTATGCCTCTCTCCTGCCCAGCTTCAGCACTAGCCTTCTGTGCCCGCCCAGAATTTCACAGTGAGCAGACATCATCAGGAGAGTGTTATCTTGGGTTATGAGACAGAGGATTAAGGCTTCTGCTCAGGGAGACTCTGCTGCATCTCTGTACCCATCCTGTAGTGTTCCTGGGCTCAGCCACCTGAGACAGGGGCTGTCCTTGACCTCAGACCTGGATTTTCCTGTCTTGGAGTCTGTGCTGGTTATAAGGTACATGTTTTCTGAAATATCAGCTGCATTAAAAAGAGGAAAGCCGATTTCACTTCTCAGATCACTCTGGAAAACACCCCAGATTTCTTTTTCAAAGAGACATAAAAAGTCATTTGGTTATGGGCAAACACCAATTTTCTGTATCTTTTGGTTGGAGGGAATGATAAGAGTGATTACAGCTGTCCCATGGAAATAATAAATGCATGTCCACAATCTGTCATCCGAAGCCCTTGGGGTCAGACGTGTTTTGGAACTTGGTGCATTTTTAGATTTTAGAGAGGAGCGAGGACATACATACTGTATATGACGTAATACCCCCACTGGAGTCTGGGGCAGTGCTCCATAATCAAACCCATTCATTTCCCTGCAGTGAACTGTTCACACTAAGTGGGAAAAATAAAGACAATAAATAGCTTCCCATCACTTCAGGCCAAGTTTTGCCAGCAAATGAGTTATTAAATGAAAGAAATACCTTTTGGCTTTAGAATTTTTTGAGGGTCAGGATTGTTAAGAACCTGTGACTCTATGTGATAAATATTTACTACTTCACGGTATAAATCCATACAGAGATGAGGACCACCTGGGTGAGGCTGTATAAATCATTTTTTGGCAGTTCACGAAGAAGTGAGGACCTCAGATATGCTGGGGGAGCCTGATTCAACTTGACATCCCAAAGGCTAGCGCAGGCCAGGCACCGAGGCAGCACCTGGAAAATTCTGGGTAAACTAACGCACCAGGCTCACTGTTGGTATATGTTCTGTTGGACCCCTGTACCTGGCCTGATGTTCACATTACCATGGAAAATAAAAATAACCATGAAACATTAACAACAGCTGACACTTATAGAACACTTGCTATCGAGGCACTGTTCCAAATGCCCTACGTATTTTAACTCACTGAATTCTCATGACTGCACTCTGAGATACCAACTATTTTTGTAAGTGACTCACCCAAGATCACACAGCTATTAAGTGGCAGAGCTGAGCTTGGACCCCAGCCTTTTGGCTCCTGAGTTGACACTTTTTTTTTTTTTTTTTTTTCTGTACGCGGGCCTCTCACTGCTGTGGCCTCTCCCGTTGCGGAGCACAGGCTCCGGACACACAGGCTCCGCGGCCATGGCTCGCGGGCCCAGCCGCTCCGCGGCATGTGGGATCTTCCGGGATCGGGGCACGAACCCGTGTCCCCTGCATCGGCAGGCGGACTCTCAACCACTGCGCCACCAGGGAAGCCCCTGAGTTGACACTTTTAACTATACTGCATCTCTGCATACGTCCACTCCAGCCAGACTCAAGCGAATAGGAATTCGGATTGCCAAGAGGGAAAGGCCCTAATGAAATACTGTGCATTACTGAGCACTTATCATGTGCTAGACCTGGACTAAGAACTTTGTAGGATACTACTTAATTAAGCCTGTCAACAACCATATGTGGAAGAGTCTCAACCCCACTTACCAGGTGGAGAGACCGAGACTCAGAGTGGTGAGGACATGGCAGGACAAGGATTTGAACCCAAGGCCGACTGGCATGGGAGCCAAGGATCTGAGGGAGTGAGATCACAGGTGCTGGCCTACAGGAGCTTATGTGGAGATTCAGGGACATATGTGACACAGAGACAAGGAGGACATTATGAGAACAGTTCGGGGCCAGACATGCATTCTTGGTTGCATATCAGCACATGAAAGGGGAATAGGAAGACTTCACTAGGGCAAGGTGCAGCTGCCCTCTCGGCCCCCACTTCCTGTCTGTAAAATGGGGTCAGACTGCCAAGCTGGAGGGTCCTTGGGATTTAGGGTGCCAAAGGATACCATAGCACAGTCTGTTGTTTTTTGTGCTTTTTTGTCTGTGTACACATGTATCAGGAAGGGAACTATCTCCGAGGGCTACAGAAAGCAAATGGCATCTTCAGAGAATAGAAGACAAAGAGGCTCTAGTCGCTTCCCTCTAGTTGTGCTGGGACAGCCTCAGGGCTCCCCTCCCCGACCAGGGTGGGGAAGTGGTGGCGCTGGCCACCTGTATGGTCCTTGGTGGTCCAAGGACATCTCCTGGACCTCCCTCTTGTGCTCACCTCACACACACATCAGCCACCAAGCCTGTGCGTGTCACCCCCTCCTCTAATCTGCGAGATCCAGGCCTGATGCCCCACCTCCACTACACGGCTCCAGGCTTTGCTGCTCTTTTCTGGGCCAAGACTAAACAATGGCCGCTTCCTGGCCTCCCTCTCTCCAGTCTTTTCTCCCCAAGTCTGTCCCCACACAGCTGCCAGGGGCCTCTTTTTTAACACAAACCCACCATGTTATTCTGCTCAAAACCAGTCCATCTCTCCCCATCAACTGTGACAGGGGTCAGCAAACATTCATCTGTAAATGGCCAGATAATAAATATTTTAGGTTTTGCAGGCCAAGAGGCAAAACGGAGGGTGTTATGTGAGTAGTTATATAACAAGAGAGAAGGCAAACTTCATGAATTTTTTAACTGATGAAATTCATATTATAATAATAATGGAATACTTTTTTGTAATACAGGTTAACTGATGAATGGAATTTCATTTTTTGGGGGGGGATAACATGTTGCTTAAGTGGAGTTAGTATTCCCTACCATGAAATTGATCACAAGTGTTTATCTGTAAAAACCATTCTTAGTTCTCACGTCATAAAGAAATGGATTTGGCCCCAGGACTGTGGTTTGCAGACCCCCGGATGACAGCAATGATTCTCAACACCAGATGCATCCTAGAATCACTCATGATGGGGCCCAAGCCTGGGCCCATTAAGCAAGCACCTCAGAGCATGAGCCTGGACATCAGTGTGGTTTGAAAGATGCTCAGGGAGTGTGATATGCAACCAGGACTGAGAACTGCTGGCCCACAGGACAGTCCACGGAAGGCCCACCTTGATCTGGTGCTGCCAACCTCCCAGCCTCCTTTCCTGGCACTCCTTGTCTCTACTCCCTGTTCCAGCAATACCAATAATAATTTCTTCCTTTGGGTTTTGCTCACGCTGTCTGCTCTGGGGATGCCCACATCCGACTCTTTATCCTTTAAGCTTTAGCTCAAGTGTCCCCTTCTCTAGGAAGTTGTCCTCTTCTCTCTGGTCCCTAAGTCCCTTGTATTTCTCTGCATTTTAGCATACAACACCCTGCATTGTATTTGCCTGTTTACCTCTGGGAATACTACACAGGCCGTAAGCTTCATGAGGGCAGGGTCCAGGCGCATTCTCCTCTGGATGCCGTGTGTCCAGCAAACACAAGGCTGTCCCCCCACCCCCATCCATCCATGCTCAATAAATGTTTGCTGGGCGAATGTAAGAAATAAGGAACAAACTCAGTGGCCTGCGTAGGGCCCTGGCCTCATGCAGGTCAGAGGACTCCCCGCACACTCAGAAGAGCCAGGTCTGGAGGGGTGGGGATGAAGGTGTGACCATGGTTGGTTTCCAATTCCTGGTAATCACAAGTTTATTTTCTGGATATCTCATGTTTTCTGTGACTTGCTCTTTCTCACATTGTGACTTGGCACTTGTTTTAAGGAAACGGTGGTTTTTCTTCATTTTTTCTGTCTGTGAAGAACGTTGCTGCTGGAAAATTCAGCCCACGTGTGGTTAAAAGACAGTGGCTGCCATGTTGGCAGGCAAGATCCTACTGCATTCTTCCTGTCCTCTTTCTTAGTGCAGTGCTTGCTGTCGCCATTTATGGATTAACCGGATTTGGGGGCAGTCCTTGTGTTTAACTCACAGCCCTGTTGCTGTGACCAACGCCTGGTTCTAACCTCGCTGGAGGTGGGGATTGTTTCCACCCATAGACAGACTCTCCAAACATTTCAAGACTATCTATGAAGGGCCCTGTGCCACCTTTAACACTCAAAATATCTGTTGTTTTGTTTTGGTATTGGTTTGGTTATTTTTAAATATACAAAAAGGAAAGTCCTCAAGTCCCATGTTACATGAGGCTATTATAGAGTTATATTAGGGAAGGGTGGGGAAATTCATTTATGGAGTGCATGCTCTGTGTGCCAGGTGCTACATATGTGGATCTACTTTTTTTTTTTCCATTTTATCCCTGCAACAACCCTTCAAGGTAGGTGGTATCATAATTCCAATTTTTACAGAAGAGGAAACTTAATATCAGGTAGAGTAAGTGCCTTGCCCAAGGTCACACACAGTTAAAAGGCTGAACAGCCAAATTTTGTGTGTGTGTGTAAACTTTTTATCGATGTATACCACTCGTAAATGCATAGCTTAGTGAATTTTTTGCACAGGGAACATACCACGTAACCAGAAACTTCATCGTGAAACAGAACACTGCCACCTCCTGGGGTCCCCTCGTGTCCCCCTGCAGCCTCTTTTTCCCCTCAATTCCTGCAAGGATGACTGCTATCCTGACTTGTAATCCTATAGATTAGTTTTGCCTGTTTTCTAATTTAATCTAAATGAAATCATAGAGCACGGACTCTTTTGTGTCTGCTGCTTTCACTCGGCATTATGTTTGTGAGATTCAGTGATGTTGTTCTGTGGAGCTGGAGTTCATTCATTTTTGTGGCTCTGTACATACTGCCTAGTGTGAGTATACATAGTTTATTTATCCACTCTGTTGTTGGTGGACATTCAGTTATTTTCCAGTTTGGGGCTATTACCAATCGTGCTTCAATGAATATTCTTTACATGTCTTTAGGTGTTAATTTGGTCCTAGGGTTGGAGTTTCAGGGTTATAGGATGCATGTAAGTTCTAATTTAGTAGATACTTCCAGAGAGTTTTCCAAAGTGACTGCACTAACTTATACTCCCACCAGAAGTGTATGAGAGGGTTCTGATTCCTCTATGTATTCCCTAACAACCTCCTTTTCCATTTTAGCTGTTCTGGTAGTTGTATAATTATATATCATTGTGGTTTACTTTGCATTTTCCCAGTATCTGATGAAGTAAGGCACCTTTTTTATGTGTTTATTGGAACATTTGGATATCCTCTTTTGTGAAGTGCCTATTCAAGACTTTTAAAAAATTAGATTGTCTGATTTCCTTCTTCTTTTAAAAAAATATTTATTTATTTGATCGCACCAGCTATTAGTTGCGGCTTGCCGGCGCCTTAGTTGCAGCACATGGACTCCTTAGTTGCGGCACATAGGCTCCTTAGTTGCAGCAGGCAGGCTCCTTAGTTGTGGCACGCAGACTCGTTAGTTGTGGCATGCGAACTCTTAGTTGCGGCATGAATGTGGAATCTAGTTCCCTGACCAGGGATCGAACCCAGGCCCCCTGCATTGGGAACACAGAGTCTTATCCACTGTGCCACCAGGGAAGTCCCTCTTCTTATTTATCTTTAGGAATTTTTTATATATTCTGGCACAAGTCATTTGTCAGATACTGTCAATAGCTTCTCCCATTCTATGGCTTATGTTTACTCTCTTAATGGTATCATTTAATAAAGAGAAGGTCCTAGTTTTGATGAAGTTCAGTTTATCAATTTTTTTTTCCTTTATGGTTAGAACATTTTATGTCTTGTGTAAGAAAAGTTCGCCTACTCCAAGGTCATGAAGATGTTCTCCTGTGTTTCCTTGTAAAAGTTTTATTGTTTTGCCTTTTATGTTTAGATCCACAGTCCATCTGGAATTGATTTTTCTATATAGTGTGAAATAGAGGTCAAGGTTCATTTTTTTTTAATGAATACTCAATTGGCTTAGCAACATCTATTGAAAAGACTCCCTTTTCCCACTGTATTTTAGTATCAACTTTGTCAGCCGTCAGGTGACTACACATTTGGGGGTCTGCTTCTGGAATCCTTGAGTCAAATTTTTAGACCAAAGCTATCTGATTTCAAAGTGTATCTTCTTTTCATTGTTTTATAATGGAAAGAATTTGAGTAAGTGATTTTGGAACAAGCTAAGGATGAAAGGACATAATATGCTGTGTTTGAGTGGGATTGTTCTGTGCTATCTAACAGAGATGTGGCAGGTACTCAAAGTCCCAAATGGCAAATGGGGGTTGTCTGTGTGGGGATTTGGTAGAACTTGGAGGGAAGAGGGACAGTTAGAGCCTGTGTTTACACGGTGAGAGGGAGGTATTGGGGGAAAGTGCTGGCAACACGCTGAAGCCCATGAACCTTTGCAAAGCTCGGGGAGGTAATCCCAAAGGACAGGGGAAAAATTATGCTTTTTTTAATAGCTCTAAAGTAAAGCAAATTGATAGACAAGGGGTTATTGGTTAAGTGGAGTTTGTAACAGCTAGATTTTAATGAGAGTACATAATTTGTACTTAGCAATTATTAGCTCTTCAAAATCTTGTTCTAACTGGGTTATTAATTACATTTTTTGATTATAGATGTTAATCCGTATATGCTCTCTTCTTAATAGGGGATTATATTTTGGTAGATGAAGCACAAGTAAATGGAGAGTGTTTAATAACCTAGCTGCTTTTAATTTTCTACGATTAAAAACCACCTTACCCTCTGAATCTAAAATATATGTTTTAAATGGACATGACTGACCATCTGGTGGAAGTTGCCCAAAATGTGGACAGTGAATGTACCTCAGCAGGTCTCAGTCTTTACTGCACATGTGAATCACACAGGGAACTTTGAAAAAAATTACTGATGCCTGGGTTGCAGCCCTAAAGGTTCTGATTTGATTGCTCTCGGGAGCAGCATGTGGGCATCAAGATTCCTGAAATCTCCTCTGATGATTGTAATGTGCAGCCAAGGAGAAACCCACTGGCCCAGAGAGAATGAATTCACTTTCCTGGGACTCGCCTTCCAGCTCCTCCAGCACCTCCTTGGGCTGCAACCTCACCTTGTGTCTTTAGGCAGCTTTGTCTTACTATCCCTCTCATCGCTCAGTGACAACGGGCTTTGGGATGTGCAGTGATTTTTCACTAAGGGGTCTTCCTGACCATCCATTCAGATGCCTCGTTGCGCAGGTGGGGAATCTGAGGAGCACAAAGAGGCAGTGGTTTGTGCCCGCTCATACAGCAGGTGAGTCAGTAATGGGCCGGGTGAGTCAGTAATGGGCCGGGACAGAAATCCAGGCCTCCAGAGCAGGAGCCGACAACCAACCTGGCAGAGTCAGCAGAGGGGCAGGGTTGCAGAGCAGGACGGTAGCAGGGGCGGGGGTGTGCCGTGACTAGATGGCAGGACATCGAACAGGGAAGCTGTGCAGACCGAGGGGCAAGTGCAAGGCTGGGCACAGACCAGGGCTCCATGAATGTTGGTGAATGAACCCTGCTCGCCCGCAAAGCCTCATGTTAATACTCTTTTCACCAGAGAAACACTGATTAGGTGTCAGTGGAGGAAAGTGAAAGAATTGTGTGCCCTGGGGCCCGCCTGCATCTAATACGCTGCAGGTCGGTACTGCTGTGGCACTGGGTGAGAATTCCTGGTCATGGGGATGAAGCATGCATGTGTACGTGTGTGTGTGTGTGTGTATCTGTCTGTCTGTCTGTCTGTGTCCCACCAGGTGAACCAGTGGGGAGGGAAGGACAAGGCACAGGTTTTCTTTATCCTAGTGGAGAAGGTTTCCTTGGTCGCTCAGTAGAAATAGGAGGTTCAGGAGTCTGGCAGGGATCACACCTTATGTAGCCATTCACTTTGGTTCCGCAGCTTCTGGTACCGGGCTTGACACAGAGAAGGTTCTCAGGCAGGTTGGGTGAATGAATGAAGAATTGAAAAATCTGTTATTCTTTCTAATATTTTATTGACCAAGGATGTGGGTAGAGTGGTGTTCTCTTTCAGACTAGGGTAAAAAAAAATCATATCTGCACATATATGTGTGTATACGTATATATAAAAAATCATATACACCCCCCCCATACACACAGGGTGGGCAGGGAGGGGAGGAGAGGAGAGAGAAACAGGAACGGGTGCGCCTCCCTGGCTGTGGGACACCCTCCCCTGCCTAGCACCCCTGCATCTCCAGCACTCGCACGTGGCACAGGTGCCGGTACACACCAGTGAGGTGATGACTGAGCGAGTTTATTCCTCACCTAGTTTGTGGCCTGATCCTGAAATATTGTACTCCTCTTCCTGATTTGCTGATTGTCAGATTCCCATCAGAAAAGAGAATTCATCCCAGAGGGTTCAAATAAAGTGACTTTAATGGGATGGAAAGTGTTGAGGAAACCAACAAGGGATGCTGGGCCACCTAGGAGGGTGGGCCCCAAACCACCCCAGGTCTGAGGGGCGAGGAGAGAAAGTCGTGTTTCTGGAGCCGGAGGAGAGCGGGGTCCCGGTTGAAGAGGCCGTGGTTGTTGAGGGGTCGTGGGAGGCGGCACCAAAGCAGAGGGGGAGCAGGTGGGAAATGCCTCCGCCTCTTCTCCTCTCGCCTCCCCACCTTCCCATCCTCCCAGCAGCCAGAGCCCACAGGTGCCGGGGGCTGGTCTGCAAGAGGACAGGGCCGTCCATCCACTGTGTCATCCTCCCCAGCTCAGCACAGGGTGGCGAGGGGTGGGGAATGGACAGGGGGCAGGGGTGACAGGTGGGAGAGCAGCAGTACACTCACGAGAGGAAGAGTTTGTGGGCGCAGAGGGAGACCCGGGAGACAAGGAAGGAGGTCTGCAGGCAGAGTGTTCCTGCCCTCCGTCCCTGGGAATGTGAGCTTCGGGGAAGTAATTATACTATATCCAGGAATCTCATCCTGGACCCATAATTACATGTACAGGAATTTTTTAAAGAGTTGAGGACAGTAGTTTTAATGTCTCCTAAATATTCCTCTCCCCACAAGAGAGGGGGGATTTGGTTTCCCAGTCCCGGAGCCAGCCCCAGGCCTTTAGGGGTGAGCCTCCCAGCCTCTTCTAGGGGGGGCAAATCCCATGGTAGCATCCCTCCCCATGCCCCTCGTCCCACCCCGGCTCCACTGAGGGCTCAGGAGCGTGGGCTGCAGGGGCTCTGGACTTCGGAATCCCTTTGATTCTGCCTCCTGGGGAGCCTCCTCCAGGAAGTCTTCCCAGAGGCTGGCACTGGAGTTACTGAATTTCATCTCTCAGGGCTTGGGGACATGTGGGCACTGATAAGAGCTTCTTTGGGAATCTATGTTTGCTCATTTTCTCTAAATGCTAGACCGAGAGTGGCATTTGCCTAAGTGGCAGACTTTTATTCCATCAAAAGCAAAGCTTGCACACGGCAGAGGAAAGAAATATAAGGCCAAAGAAACAAGGGCATGTGTTCGAAGCCCCTGGGTTAATGAAAGATGTTCCCAGAGACCATCTCATCTAATCTTCAGGGAACCCCTGGCATGGGAACTGTCTCCTCAGCTGAATCAGCTCAGGGGTCACCTGCAGGAGGGCGCCCAGACCGAGGACGTAAATTTGAATCTCAGCTCTCCCCTAATTATCTGTGAGGCCTTGGGCAACCTCCTATACCTCTCTGCTTCTCAATTTTCTCCTTAGCAAAAAGCCATCATAATTGTATCTGAGCTGAGCTCTTCATGCAAAAATCTTCTTCCCCGCTCTCTGGCACATGCCAAATGCTCCCTAAATGGGAGCTGATTTCGAAGCCGCCTTTTGGAATGAACCAAAGTCTCGTGCTTCCTGTTCTCATACAACTTTGTTCATAGCTCTGTCCCAATGCTTACAGACTCACTTGTGTACCTTCTCCACTTGGACTAGCAGATCCTTTGTACCCATGTTCAGTCCAGTCCAGAGAGAGGATCAGTCAAGTTGTGTTGAATGAATGATTGAGCGGTGAGCAAATGATGGGGATTCTTGAAGTACAAGTCTAGGTCTGTCATGTTTGAGCCACTGCAGAAGCCATGGCTGCTGTAAATAGAGAGGCCTGGAGCATTCCAGAAAGCCGATGCATTTAGAAAGCTGGGCACACTGACTCTTTCCTCCTGGAGTTTTTTCAGGCCATTTAAGCTGTGGCGCATGATTGCATCGTTGGCTACAATTACCGCCTGCCAGAGGGGAACTTGTTTTGAAGTTCCAGGTTGGATTTAGCTGCCCCCTGAGTGACCACTTGAGAAGCTTGATAATAGCCTGGAATTGGGCCACCCGAGGGAGACTGTTGCCAAGGGAAGGTGGAGCTGAGGTAGCAGGGGAGTCAGCAGGGTTATCTGACCTGCACAGATCAGGTGCTGAAGAGTCACGCCGGCAAGGAGCCTGCTGGAGACCTCGATATCTCTGAGCTCCAGAGGGGCCTACTGTGTGCTGGTCTCCTACAGTTGGGCCTTATTATAAGTTAACTCCTGTAATTCTCACAGAAATCTGTTATTCTCACCTTCAACAGACAGTTGAGAAACCAAGATTCAGGATGGTTCATTAGCTCGTTTACGGTCACACAGCATGTACTTGGCCCCAAGCCTTACCACACGGCCTCGAATACTCCCTCCAAGGCTTCCCATCACATACTCTGGAACCTTCAGCATTGCCTTTCCCTTAAGAATGGAACGGATTAGCTGAACGTTTCCCAAAATCTTTTCCCTGGAGCACTTGTACCACGTGATGCTTGCCTGCAAAAGCCTCCTGTGATCAGATACGTTTGGGAAATGGGTCTCCTTGGAGAGTCACAATGGACGCTCTCAGGTTCGAGATTCTGAGAAGGCCTGCAGTAAACAAGCCTTGTTAAGCCAGCTTTTCCGGAGCCTATGTGAACAAGAACCTTTGTTTTGTTAATGCTATTAAAGCCCTACAGAGCCAAATAAACGCTGAAATAGGTGAATCAGCCTTTTTCCCAGGGCTCGGAGGCTCAGCAAGTGGGCCTCCGAGGACAGGATCCTCTCATGATGCTGTGCCAACCCCTGAAATAGCTTTGGATTCCTGCCTCTGGGATTCAGAAACACAGCACAGTCCTGTACTGTCACTCATTCCCATTTCTTCTTCACACGGTCTTGATGTGGAAAATGCCCTGATAACTTATGAGAAAACAAAAAAAAAATGCATTTGGGTGGTTTTGCTTTGCTCTTTTCACTAAACGTTTCCTGCGTTTCTGAACAGGTCTGCCATCCTACCTCCTCTTATAAAAGGACATTGGGAGGCTCACACCTGTGTCTAATGGGGGAGGGAGGGTCACGTGGACAGAAGACAATTGCCCCGGCTTTTTCTGTCCCACCAGCCCACCCCCTATACTCCCCCCACCACTCACTGCTTTGCAGGGAACAGAAAAGGAGTGAGGAGTAAGTGAAGGGGACAGGGCCTCAACATGTGCAAAACAGAGCTCTCGAAACCAGTGATCCTCCACTCCCAGTCAGCCCACCCCGCCTTCCTCTAGCCAGTCCCTTCCTCAACTCATCCCTATGTGTAAACAGCACCACCATCGGCCCAGTCGTTCAAGCCTAAAGCCTAGAAGTCGTCCCGATTTTCCTTCCCTGACCTACCCTCAGCCCACCCACTGGCCAGCCTGTTGGAGGAAGAGCAGTTTGGTGTGTGGGCTCTGGAGCCCGATAGCCTCAGTTCAGAGGCTGCCTCTACCGCTTCCTAACTGTGTGGTCTTAAGGAAGTTACCTAACCTCTCTGGTCCTCAGTTTCCTCACCTGGAGAAAATCAAAAGTACTGACCTCACAGGGCTGCCAGGAGGATCACATGAGATAGTGAGTGCGTAGTGCTTTCTCCGGTGCTGCACGGCACTCAAGTTCATGGAAGCCGTTATCAGTACTCCTCTTGGACCTGTCCATCTCTCTCCATCTCCGCTGGTTACCACCCTAGTCCAGTCCACTGTCATCTCTCCCTGAACCATTGCAGTAGCCTCCAAACGGGTTCCCATGTCCAATCTGTTCTCGGATGGTCTCCATACAGCAGCCAGAGTGATCTTCTTACAACCCAGATGGGACAGCTTTACTCACTCCACTGCCTCAAGCCTTCAAAGTAGCTTTTGCATCACAATTAAAATGAAATGTAAACAACTCCGCATGACCTGGCCTGTGAGGTGGCTCTCTGGCCTTCCTTGTGCCATTCTCACCCTGCTGTGCTGTTCCAGGCACTCTAACACCTCTGCTGTGTTTCTTGAACCCCTCCAGCCCTTTGCCAGATAGTGGGGTTTGCCCGTGCTTCTGGCTCATTCTTGAATACTGGCTTATCTTACCCAACGCACCTGTTCAGCATTCTCTCTTAGAAAGGCCTTCCCCTCTGACTGTCTTTCTCATCAAAATGTGTGCTTCCCCCCAGTGGTAATTACAGTGTTTACTTTCTCACTTATTGTCAGGCACCCCTACTGGCTCTTTACCCTCCTTGAGAACAGGGACTCGGCTTGACCACTGTGTTTCCAGGACGAAGGCAGTAGGGGGGATAAAGAAGGAGTAAGTTACAGCCTGGCTGAGCTGTGCTTTCCCCGTCTTCCTTTTTTGTCGCCACTTTATGGATGAGAAGGTTGAGATGCTTTCCCAAGGTCTCCTAGTTCATCAGTGGTGGGGCTGGGATTCAAACCTGTGGGAGAGCTTGATCCCACATCCACACTGTGAGACCTCACCCAGGGACCAGGAGGAGGACCGAGACGGGGCCCTCCTGGCCCAGTGCTTTGCTTCCAGCCTGCAGCTGGCCCCAAGGGCACAGGATGGCCTGGGGGCTTTGGCAGGTTTTCTCCACGTCTTTAGGATCCATGGCATGGGTGAGAGAGTTCACACAAGAGAGCAAAGCATTAGTACTTGGGGAAAACAGCCATCCTTTTAGCTCCCAGATTTGTAGGTGATACCCGCAACTTTCTGTTTTGGTTTACCTTTTTTTCCTTCATTTTAGACCGGTGAGTCCAGAAGAGTCAATTCTCAAGGAAGGCACAGAGGGTGGAACTGACAAAATGAAAGGATGCCCAGCTGTGTTTAGTGTTTGGATCTGACCTCTGTGTTATGGGAAAGACACACTTCCTAGGAAAATATACTGGCATGATTTCCCCAGAGGATGGGAAGGGTAGCCTGGCAGAGTAAAGAATTCTATATTCTGGGGGCTTCCCTGGTGGCGCAGTGGTTGAGAGTCCGCCTGCCGATGCAGGGGACGCGGGTTCGTGCCCCGGTCCGGGAAGATCCCACGTGCCGCAGAGCGGCTGGGCCCGTGAGCTATGGCCGCTGAGCCTGCGCATCCGGAGCCTGTTGACTGGGCTATACGTTTTTCTGGCCTTGTGTTTCTTTCTGGGACATTGTACCTTTTCAGTAAATCCCATTCTGTCATCCTTCTTTCTAGGGAGCTCAAAATGCCTCTCTTTTAGGGGCACACTTAACCCTTCCAGCTCCCCTTTTGGAAATGCTGGCCAGAGCCTCCTTCTCAAGTGAAGGCTTAGCTCCTGCCTGGCACACAGTGAGCACTCAGCCAGTGCTGACTTTTTTTTTTTTGTAATATTAAAGGGAGAGCAAAAGTAATCACACGGAGTGACTGCTGTGTGCCTGGCATTGTACTGTACATGTCCCACCCAATCCCCAGCAACTCTGCCAGCTGGTTACTGCTACTCTCCCACCTTGCTGGCTAGGAAACTAAAGTCTTGCCCAGCGTTAGCTGTGAGTCAAGTTGAAGCCTGGGCAAGAATCCCAGTTCCACAAGAGACTTGCTGAGTGAGTTTCAGAGCTAGGATGACATGCCAGGTGTGCTGACCTCAGAACCATCCAATACTCAGATGTATTAGTTTCCTGTGGCAGCTATAACAAATTACCACAAACCTGGTGGCTTAAAACAACAGAAATTTATTCTCTTGCAGTTCTGGAAGCCAGAAGTCTAAAATTAGTACCACTGGGCTGAAATCAAGGTTTCACCAGTACTGTGCTCCCTCTAGGGGAGAATTCATTCCTTGCCTCTTCGAGCCTCTGGTGGCTGCCAGCATTCGTTGGCTTCTGGCCACATCACTCCAATCTTTGCCTCATCTTCATATCACCTTCTCCTCATGTATATGTTCAATCTTCCTCTGCCTGTCTCTTCTAAGGACATTTGTGATGGCATTTAGTGCCCACCTGGATAATCCAGAATAATCCCCCCTTTTAAAGGTTCTTAATCACACCTGCAGAGACCCTTCTTCCAAATAGGGTAACATTTACAGGTTCCAGGGATTAGGACTTGATGTCTTTGATTGTTCAGCCTACCACATCAGCTCTAGAGGCTGCACAAAAAAAGCTCAGATCCTCTGCTGAACACAGATATGGGTGGGCAGGAGGCGGGGCTGAAAGTGAGCCCCTCAGAGGGGACATGCCACCCTGGCAGAGGCAGGATAAGCAGTTAGCAGGGCGATCATTGTTGTCCTTGGTGAGGGAGGTGCACTTTGGCCAGCTCTTAACAAGAATTAAATTTGAGATGTTGGGACCACAGTTCATTCATTCATTCATCAAAAAGTTATTGAGCAGATATCTTATGCCTGCTCCATTTCAGTCATCTTAGGACTGAGTTAAATTTTGGACAAGGATGCCTGGAGCCAGATATTTCATCTTGTCGTTATTGTTTGCAGTGTGCCTGGTATATTTCCCCCTCCTAGCCCTCGTTCTGGGTGAAACCCCCGAAAGTGGAAAGAACAGGTTCTTGGAGTCTCTGCAGGGTGACTGGGCTAGTCTCCCGTTGGATGCCTGCCCTGATCTCCTGTCCAGGTGGCCTGCAGTCGGCAGATGGGCAGGCTGGCCAGCCATGAAATCTGAACGCAAACCAGCTGCTAATTAGAGGCTTGTCAGGTCTAAGGAATCCAGTCCCATGGTGATCTCAGTGTTAACGCGTCTTTTTTTAAAAAATGTAAAAGCACATCCTGTGTTTCTCACAGTGTGAATGGCTTTTCGATGCACTTAGTATGGAGTGACCAGCTGTGTGGCTTTCTGCCCCTCCCGTCACACTCCACAGTCCTTCCACCAGCGACACCAGCTCCTCCCTGCCTAGTCCTTGCACGTGTGTTACCCTGGGCTGGGACATGCTTCCTCCCATTTGATCCTGCTATCCACTATCAACTGTCCCCTCTCAGCTTAAGGGGCACACCTCTTACTGCACTTACACAGCTTGGATTAAATATGTGTGTTAAGTGCTTAATATTTTTCTTGAGTGCGGGGGTCTAAGACTGTCTTACTGACCCAGTCCATACCCCAGAACAAACATATACTAAATATACGTTGAGTGGATGAAAGAATAATAAAAAAGAAAACTTTAGAAGTATTAAACAAAGAAAATGGCTCAACACTCGTGATACGTCCATACTAGATAATAATCTTTAGCCTTAAAGACATCTTGGAAGAATTCTTTTTATTAGAAATGCTTATATTGTTCAATGGAAGAAGCAAGATAAAAATCTATATACAGTCTAATCTCAATTTTATAAAATTCGTGTATATTTACTGGAAAATCTATAAACATATTGGCCATGGATTGTGAAACTTTAGGATAATTGTTTTTGTTTTACTATTTTTTCCAGGTTTTCTTTAATGAGAACATACCACTTCTGTAAAAAAATTAAAATTAAAACATCAGTGAGGCTCCTTTGAGCCATCTGGTGTCTTGGTCTTTTCTTGTACACAGTCCTAATCTTTTACACACACATTATGGGCTTACTCGGAATGAATTGGAGGTCCGCACTAGAATGATTTAACCAATTAACTTATTCATTAACTGCCATGGTATCTTATATATGCTGGACAAAAGATTTAGAATAATCCTTATTATGGGCTGTACAAAGGGAATATTTGAAATCCCTCTCTCTCATTCCTTTCCAGCCTTTCTCATGGAATTCCCACAGGGACTAACGCCCAGAAAGGGGGAAAGTGGCTTTGAAAGGAGATTGAGTTCTAGGCGTGCCCATAGTCACAGCCAGAGCAGAATTCTCATCAAGTGTGTGTGTGTGTTTACTAATTATCCCAGACTTTCATCTTCATTTACCTTCTTTGTAATGCATTCTTAGAGTCTATTAAAACTTTATTGTGCTATTATGCCTTTCTATATATTACAACTATTTTAGAAATTAACCTGTCATCATTTTTCCTATGAAACTACTAAATGAAAATTTTAGTAGTTATTTCTATTAGTGAGTCTGTGCAAAACTAGCATCCTCATGTAAAATAACTAATCTCAACCCCTTTGGAAAACTTTTTGACAAGGCTTATATCCTGGACTCAATGATGCCATTTTTGAATTCTTACCTTAAGGATATGATCTAAGGTGAAAAAAAATTTTTATACTTAAAGGAAGTATTACCCTGTCAACTATAGTAGAGAAAAGTTGGAAACAAGGTGAACTAAATCTCTGGCAGTAAGGGAATGAGTTTTCCAGTAATTGTGTTCACTCAGCAGGCTAAATGCTACCATTTGAAATGATGGTTTTAAATAATAGGAGACAGTATGTGAAATATTTATTACTGTAGATTCAGTTTCTACATTAGTATATGGGTAGATGTAAATATATGTATAAAGATTTATATGACTAGTGACTTTGTCACATGAGGACACATGTTTTCCCCACACCCACCCCAATCCCTGCGAAAGTGTACGGGGAGCTTTTCTGCTGATATCACCGTTAATTACATATTAATTAACTCCCTTGGATAGCCCTCCACCCTGAATATCCTGGAATACTTGCCTTCCTCTGCTGGGAATGCACGGAATTGAAAGTAATCACTAGACCCTTGAGCTTGGAAATAAATATCGTGGCCTTTAACTTAATGGCTGCATGGAGATTACTTTGAGCCCCGTGGTGTGTTGGGCCTTTTATATAAAACAACTATTTTAGGAATCAGCCACCTCACCATATTTTACATTTTAGATTAACAAAATGGTTTTGGTTGTTTTAGATGATAATTTGTATTGTTGGAGAAAGTGCAGGGATTTGGTAAATCTTACATGCTCCCTCTACCTGCCTCTTCTTTCCTTCATTGCGTCTCCCTGCTGGTTTCCTTCTTACCCCCTCTCTGAAGTGCTCCGTGACCATCCATCCACCCACCCACCCGTTCATCCATCTGTTCACACCTCCATTCGTCCATCCGCCCATCCATCCATCCAAGGATGTTTAGTGAGGATGTACTATATATCAGATACTATTCTAGCCACTGCAGATACAGCAGTGAATAATAAAGATAAAAATCTCTTTATACACACACACACACACACACAATGTCTTTTGTTATACATGTATTTTTATAAAAATCTCTTTATACACACACACACACATAATGTCTTTTGTTATACATGTAGTTTTTTTTTGTTTTTTTTTTCGGTACGCGGGCCTCTCTCTGTTGTGGCCTCTCCCGTTGCGGAGCACAGGCTCCAGACGCGCAGGCTCAGCGGCCATGGCTCATGGGCCCAGCCGCTCCGTGGCATGTGGGATCTTCCCAGACCGGGGAACGAACCCACGTCCCCTGCATCGGCAGGCAGACTCCCAACCACTGCGCCACCAGGGAAGCCCATACATGTAGTTTTTTCAGTTAAAAAAATCTGCACTATTGAACAAAACAGGCATAAACTTCCTGTCCTAAAACATTTAGTCATCTCGCCTCTGGGCTTTGAAAATGGCTTCATTAATATACTTTATTGGCTTCATGGCTGATTTCCCACCAGGCTGTGGAAGAGGACCCCTGCCCAAGTCAGCTGGTATTCACCCCGCCCAGGCTCATATCCATCTCCCTTATTTATAATGTTATAAGTGAATTTGTCAAAAGAAAGAGGAGTCATGTGGAGCCTGACATTTATTGAGAACCTACTGCATGCTAAGCCCCATAGCTTAATGAGCTTGTGTATTCTGCCAAACAAGCATTTTGTTCCCATTTTATAGCAGAGGAAACTTAGATTTAGGAAAGGCAATGACTTGTCCATATTCTCAAAGCTGGTGGATGCAGACCAGGATTCACACCAGTTCTGCCTGATTCTGTTACAGTCCTCTCTGCTTCCATCATCGGCTTGGAGAAAAAGATCAGTTTCTGGCTTCAAGTGTAGTAATTAGCAGCCGAGGGACTAGCCCCATCTCCCTAACTGCCCCCCGTCCCCCCGCTGCCTGGGCTGCTTTTCTGTGGGAACCCGGGGAAGGGAGAGGCCTGGTTCTACCAGAGGGGCAGGAGCTTTTGCGCTTCTGACAGAACAGCACTATCCACTCCCTCAAAATATAAGTTTAACCTCCCCTTCTTGCAGATTCGCTTATGACATTTTTTCTGCAAAAGAAAATGGTCCTGCCATCCAAATCCCATCATATGGGTCCTGACTTTATTACACACCCTGGGATGTCCATCTATTAAGTATTGGATTGACCTTTCGAGATCGAGATTGGAAAAAATAAAAATAAAATCGCCACTCAAAACATATTTCATAAGCTGACATAATGATGCAAAAGTCATTTTGTCTAGGCCACTTTTGGTGACCCTTGTAAAAGTCCAGAAGTTCATCTCCACGAGGGGGTTAGGGCAGAGCAGGAACTCTGCTCATGGGGCTCTCAAAGGATCCCTTGCCATTTCCAAATCCAAGTTCTAGCCCCGACATCTTGGGCTTGTAACCAGTTAATGGCAGCTGTCATACATTCACACCCACCTCTCATCCCTGCATATTTCTAAATGCTCTTTAGGGACCATTTGCCCCACTCATCAGGGCAAAAGTGTCACTCTGAGCTTGGAAGGTAAAATGAAGTCTCTTTTCTTCAGAATTACAGGGTTTGCGGCTATGGGTGATCACATTTGCTGTATACATTCCCTGGAGGTTTCTTGCCTTCACTAGTAATAACCAGCATCGTCCTAACAACAGCTCATATTTCCTTTGTGCCTTGTAGGGGACCACAATTCCCTAGCTTGTCTCAAAGCCCATCTCAGCGAGGGGGGCTGTTAGGACAGCAGGAGTGAAGAGGTCTGGGCTGTTGGGAAGGGCAGACCCTTCATGCAGATTTTCTTCTTCCAGAAGAGGAGGTAAGAAAGCCCGTGGGGAGCAGAAGGGGGGCGCGAGTGAGTCTTAGGAGAACTCAGAATCAACTGTGAGCCCTGTGTTTAAGCATTCGTTATGCTCTTGTCTTGGTAGTGAGGCCCGTCCTATGATGGTAAAGGTGATAGTTTCAGTATGTCAAAGCCCTGGAACTGAACCCATGTTGCTTTCTACCATGTGACCAAGATCAAGCCCGGCTCTTCTCTGACCCATTTCTTGAAAGTATCCAATTAAATTGTGCCATGAAAGCACCTTGCAACTATAAAGTGATCTGCAGTATGATTAACATTCTTGTTCTTGGTGCCAACAAACCAACAAACCAGCCTTGTTTTATTGATCAGCAAGTCAGGCAGTGTTACCTAGTAGAGATGGCATTGGAGCAGGGGTCGTGGGACTGAGCTTTAATTCCTGCCTCTGGTGCTTAATTGCTGGATGATCTCGTGCAAGTCATTTCTCTTTTCTGAGCTCAATTCCTGTATCTGTAAAATGGAGCCCACTTCTAACTGGATCAGAGTTAGAAGATGGGAGTGAAGGTGCTTTGCATATTGTAGAACTTTATCTGCACACTCCTTTTTTTTTTTTGATCATTTTAATCCTATACTTTAAATTTATCCCTCACCTGCCACTTCCCTTTGCTAACCATAAGTTGGTTGTCTGTGTGTGAGACTGTTTCTGCTTTGTAAGTAAGTTCATTTGTATTATTTTTTTAGATTCCATATATAAGTGATATCAGATAATATTTTTCTTTGTCTGACTTACTTCACTTAGTATAATAATCTCTAGGTCCATCCTTTTTGCTGCAAATGGCATTATTTCATTCTTTTTTATGGCTGAGTAATAGTCTGTTGTATATATACCACAGCTTTTTTATACATTCATCTGTTGTTGGACATTTAGGTTGCTTCCATGTCTTGGTTATTGTAAATAATGCTGCTATAAACATTGGGGTGCATGTGTCTTTTCCAATTAGAGTTTTTGTCCTTCCAGATGTATGCCCAGGAATGGGATTGCTGGATCATATAAGTCTAAGTTTTTTAAGGAACCTCCATAGTGGCTGCACCAATTTACATTCCCACCAACAGTGTAGGAAGGTTCCCTTTTCTCCACACCCTCTCCAGCATTTATTATTTATAGACTTTTTAATTATGGCCACTCTGACCAGTGTGAAGTGGTACATCATTGTAGTTTTGATTTGCATTTCTCTAATAATTAGTGATGTTGAGTATCTTTTCATGTGCCTGTTGGCCATCAGTATGTCTTCTTTGAAGAAATGTCTATTTAAGTCTTCTGCCCATTATTAGATTGGGTTTTTTGTTTTTCTGATATTGAGTTGTATGAGATGTTTGTACATATTGGAAATTAAGCCCTTGTTTGTTGCATTGCTTGCAAATATTTTCTCCCAGTCCATAGGTTGTCTTTTCGTTTTGTCTGTGGTTTCCTTTGCAAAAGCTTATAAGTTTGATTAAGTCCCATTTGTTTATTTTTGCTTTTATTTATTTTGCCTTGGGAGACTGACCTAAGAAAATATTGCTATGATTTATGTCAGAGAATGTTTTGCCTATGTTCTCTTCTAGGAGTTTTATGATGTCATTCTTATATTTAAGTCTTTAAGCCATTTTGAGTTTATTTTTGTGTGTGGTGTGAGGGGGAGTGTTCTAATTTCATTGAGTTATGTGCAGCTGCTCAGCTTTCCCAACACCACTTGCTGGAAAGACTGTCTTTTCTTCATTGTATATTCTTGTCTCCTTTGTTAAAGATTAATTGACTATAGGTGTGTGGGTTTATTTCTGGGTTCTCTCTTCTGTTCCACTGATCTATATGTCTGTTTTTGTGCCAATACCACACTGTTTTGATTACCGTAGCTTTGTAGTATTGTCTAAAGTCTGGAAGGGTTATGCCTTCAGCTTTGTTCGTTTGTGGTTTCATGTAAATTTTAGTATTATTTAAACTGGTTCTGTGAAAAATGTCATAGGTAATTTGATGGGGACTGTATTAAATCTGTAGATTGCTTTGGGTACTATGGCCATTTTAATTATATTTATTCTTCCAATCTAAGAGCATGGAATATCTTTCCATTTCCTTGAATAACCTTCAATTTCCTTTATCAGTGTTTTATAGTTCTCAGCATATAAGTCTTTCATCTCCTTGGTTAGGTTTATTCGTAGGTATGTTTGTTTGTTTGTTTGGATGAAATTTTAAGTGGGATTTTTTTTTTTACTTTCTTTTTCTGATATTTCATTGTTAATGTAAAGAAACACAACAGATTTCTGTATATTAATCTTGTATCCTGCTAACTTGCTGAATTCATTTATGAGTTCTAATTGTTTTTGTGTGGAGACTTTAGGGTTTTAAGAATCAGTATAAGTTCCACTTTGTATGTTTGGTAGAATTCCCTACCCAGTGAAGCCATCTGGTCCTGGATTTTTTATGTTTGGTTTTTTGTTTGTTTGTTTGTGTATTTGTTTGTTTTTTATAGATTCTATTTTACTTCTAGTAATTGGTCTGTTCAAATTATCTGTTTCTTCTTGATTCAGTTTTGGCAGGCTGTATAGTTCTAGAAACTTGTCCATTTCTTGTAGGTTGTCCATTTTGTTGGCATATAACTGTCCATAGCATTTTCTTATGATTTTTTGTATTTCTGCACTATTGGTTCTTATTTCTTCTTTCATTTCTTATTTTGTTTATTTGGGTCCCCTATCTTTTCTTCTTGCTGAGCCTGTCCAGAGGTTTGTGGATTTTGTTTATCTTTTCAAAGAACAGGCTCTTGGTTTTATTGACTTTTTTTTCTATTTTTAACCTCTATTTTATTCATTTCCTCTCTGATCTTTATTATTTCCTTCCTTCTGCTGACTTTAGGTTTTGCTTGTTCTTCTTTTTCTAATTCTTTTAGGTGGTAGGTTAGGTTGTTTATTTGGGATTTTTCCTGTGTTTTGAGGAAGACCTGTATTGCTATGAACTTCCCTCTTAGGAATGCTTTTGCTGTTCCCCATTAGATTTTTATGGTTGTGTTTTCTGCACACTCTGGAGATGAGGGAGAAGAATATTGTGAGATGCATGTTTACTATTCCCTGCAAGATTTACTATTAAATCAATTAGTGGTTGGGGAATCTAGTCACACACCCCTCTTCATGTCCACCTGCCCTGCCCTTGTTGTTTTTAATTGGTCAGAGTTCAGTCCTAACTTTTATAATAGTACCCATCCCCAACCCTTCTTTCTTCTTTCTCTCTATTTTATTTTTCTTCTCAGCAGTCATCACTCCCTGACATTATATTGTTATCTATTCATTGTTCTCTGTGGTCTTTCCTCCCCTATTAGAATGTAAGCTCCATGAAGGCAAGGGTGATGTCTCATTTGTTCATTGCTACACCCTCAGTGCCTGGCACTGCTTCTACTAGTATGCAGTAGGTGCTCAGTAAGCATTTGTGATATGAAAGAATGTCTACATTGTTGTTCTGTCTTCACTAAGAAGCCCTGCTTTGAGAAGAAAAATGATCCACTAGGAAACAAGGCAGAGCCTGGCATAGAGAGCCTTAATCTGGATAATGTACTGATCTTACGAACTACGAACACATACCATGCTGGCTGGACTACATGGTCCTGGGAAAGCTGCTTCTTACTCTCAGCCTCATTCCTGGATGAACTTCACTAAAGTGATGAATTGGTCACAAAGTCTGAATAAGTCTGTGAGTTCACTAATGTTCTGTTTCTTCATCCACAGAGTAGAGATTAGACTACCAACTTTATGATGTCTTTATATCACTTAGATCAATGACTGGCCTAGAAGAGGGCAGTCATAATTGTTGTTAGTGTGGATTCTAGATCCTTCTTGAGGAGGGTTTGCTAGGAATGGAAATGGGGAGGAAACCATGGGAACATTGGACACCTTAGAGGGTATAGAAGTGACACTATCATTTATTGAGTACCTGCTATAGACCAAACATGGTCCAGGGATCAGGTGCTTCATATGTATCCAATTAAAATCTCATAATTACTCAAAGAAGGGTGGGGTCAGTACCCCATCTCACAAGGAGGAAACTGAGGCTTAGAGAAGGTTCAGTGGCTTGGCTGAGTCCCACATCTGCTATGTGAAAGAGGGGAGGTTGACACCAGGTCAGTCAGATTTCCAGGCCCACCACATTCCCCTGAGTCCCAAGAAGTGCCTTGGAACATCTCATGGGGGCTGTTGGTAGGCCATGGTGCTATCTCAGTATAAGTCTCTGCCTCAGCTGAGTGAGAAGGACAAAGCAACAGCCACCACCAGTGAGGCAGGTCAATGCTATTGCTGTTTTTAGACTTCAGGTGCTGAATGTTGAGTTCATTGTTCTCTTCCTGTTATGAAAGATCACGCTTGAGCCTTGCTAGGCCCACTTTTTTTTTTTTTTTTTTTTTTGCGGTACGCAGGCCTCTCACTGTTGTGGCCTCTCCCATTGCAGAGCACAGGCTCCAGACACGTAGGCTCAGCGGCCATGGCTCATGGGCCCAGCCGCTCTGCGGCATGTGGGATCTTCCTGGACCGGGGCATGAACCTGCGTCCCCTGCATTGGCAGGCGGACTCTCAACCACTGCACCACCAGGGAAGCCCTAGGCCCACTTTTTTGAACTAATGATTCCCTTTTATCTCCATTCCCCACTCTTATTGCCCTCCCCCATATGTTTGTTTATGTGTGTTCTTTTAAAACAGGTATTGTTTTGTGTTCAAATATTTTTAACTGACATAGATGACATTGCCCTGTAGACCTCATCCTGTTTCCTACTTTTTTCTTGTTGCACTTCATTTTTAAGATCCATCCGTGTTGCTGTGTATACAAAATTGTCCCTCTGTGCATGCATGACGTTCTACATACGCATTTCTCCGGAGAGGGACACAAGGAGGGTGTCCAACTCCCTGCCATTATGAACAACACTGCAATGGGCATCCTCCTACACACCCCCAACAGACCTGTGTGAGAATTGTTTAATTGTTCCAGGCTGTCTACCGGGGTAGAGAGCACATGCGTATTTAACTTGGCTAAGTAGTTCCAGATGGCTCTCCTCCAAGGCTGCTCCCATCTGCACTCACCCTAACATGAAGCTTCCTCTTTCCTATACCTCCTCATAGCCTCTGACACTTGGAGTAGAATTTTGTGCCAATCTGATGGGTGCAGGCATAGCTTTTTAAAAAAAAACTTTCTTTTTATTTATTTGACTATAAATAAGTCTGAGTATCTACATAGCATGTTGGCCTTTTGCATTTCTCTTCACTGAACTACTTCTCCAAATCCTTTGTATATTTGTCAGTTAGGGTTCCTGACATTTTCTTGTTCACTGCAAGGAGTTCCTGGTGTGTTCTAAATACTAAACCCTTGTCTCTTTTAGACAAGTATCTTCTCTCAAACTCTATTCATCTATTGATTTTGTTAAGCAATCACTTTAATTCTGGGATTATCAAATTCATCTTTTTTTCATATTTTTCACCTTAGAATTTGGGCATGGTGGGGTGGTTTGAGAAGTCTGTTCCCATCAGCTGGTCACAAAGACATTCTTCTAATAGCCTACAGAGAAGGAGGGGACATCAGCCTTGTGTTCCTGCTAGCAGAATGCTCGTTTTATGAATCCCAGGCCTACATGGAGGGTAGAGAGTTTTGTTTTCTTTCCTTCGAAGGACCATATAAGCCAACAGGAAGGCAATTAGACAGGGCTTTACTTAAATTTTCCACTTTCTAATTTTTCTGAACTTCAGGGGTGCTCATACCTCATATCACAGAGGCAATAGTTAATGAGCAGATGTGTCGCTCTGGACCTCTGCTGCTGTAACATCTTGAGATGAGGAGGCCCATGGCGCCCATCCCCAGTGAAGTCTGATAGCTCCTGGTGTCTGGCACAGAGGCACCTGTGAAATTCAAAGTCAGAGGAAAAGAGGGAGGAGACAGGCTTGTGCTGTCGTGTTAATGGCGTGAGGGCCCAGGCCTCCACGTTAGTGAGCCCATCTCTGGACAGAAAGGCTGCTGTGGGATGTGAGCAGGAGCCTGGCTCCGAGAGTCAAGGAGCCTCTGACATTTGCTGGGCTTCACTCCCAGGGCCCCTTCCTTGGACACATTGATTCTACGGGAGACGAATTCTAGAAGATCAAAGCAGGACGAGGAAACAGACCCAGAGTGAGGAAGTAGCTTATGAAATATCACACAGCTTGTGAATTGGAGACCCAGGGCTAGAACCCAGGCTTCCTAGCATCAGGCCAGAGCTCTGACTGCTCCACTTGGAAAGATCCCAGGCTTTGGAGACAGAAGGTCTTGGGTATTTATGTATGTATTTATGTATGTATTTATGTAATTTCATAATTACATAAATAAATGTTGCATTTGCCACTGTGGCCAGTGCTTTAGATGAGATATGCTCAGAGCTGTGAGATCTTGGAGGAATTTGACCTTGTCTCAGATCAGAGAAGGTTCTAGAAGGAAATGGGCTGAAGTCTGCAGCTGAGTCCAGCTTAACCTAGTAGAGGTGAGAGGTTGTTGAACAAATGGGTGGATGGATGGATGAATGAATGACTGTGAGCCTGAGTTTAAGAGGTTGGTTGTTTCCCCACCCTCGTCTCTCTCTCTCTCTCTCTCTCTCTCTCTCTCTCTCTCAGCACAGGGAAGCTTGCTGGTAAATTGCTAAATCTGTCAAAGAGAGAGGAAAGGAAGATTACTCTCCCTGACTATCAATCCTTTGAGTGTTTCACTTAAAGCTGGGCAGCTGTTCTATGGAAGTACTCACCTCTGTCCCCATCCGCTTCTTTGAAGTCTATCACTGATCCTTGGGAAGGGAACATGCAAAAGCAAAAAATAAAAGTAAATGCAGTGTTAATCATGCTGAAATGTAACGCTCCTCTCTGAACCTTTGGAAGATGAGAAATTGTACATGCTGATTTCATCCACTACTTCACTCAGGGGGTGACAAGCTGCAATTGAAGAGGCTTGGGCAAGTTAAGTGCTGCAAACCTTGCCCAGGTTCTTAAAACCTCCGACACCAGTTGGTAATTGGGTGGCGTCCTTTCCATTGGCTCCTGGCCCTGCCCAGTGAAAAAAAGATTTCATTCCTGCCTAGGATGTGGCCTGTTCTTTGTTGTCTGGGGACCTGAGACTACTAAAAAAAAAGATGGTTAGAAAGGGATTCTACAAAGAAATAAAAGCAGGCAAGAATGACCTCGTATGCATTACAAATGTCACAGCCCCTCTGACAAAGCTCGCTAGTTACTGGAATGAGAAAAGGAAGGAGGGGGAAAACTAACATTTATTTGACATTTACTGTGTACTAGGTACCTGTTATTGACTCCTCACATCTCTGTGGGCAGGCATTGTTATTCCCATTTTGCAGGTGGGGAAACTAGGTTAATTAACGTGCCCAATACAGTGATGATGATGATGATGAGAGCAATTGATATTCATATGCCAGACGCTCTTCTAAGGTCTTGCCTTGTGTAACTGATTTAATCCTCACGGTGACCCTGTAAGGTAGGTGCTGGTATGATCTGCATTTTTCAGACGAGGAAAGTAAGGCATGAAAAGGTTGAGAGTCTTGCCCTGAGCCAATAAATGGCAGAATTGGCCTAAAAACAGGGAGACTGGCTCCAATCCTGTGCTTTAACCCACTAGGATGGAGGTTGGAAAGCAGGTCTGATATACTCAAAAAGCCCTTGCCCTTTCAACCACAGCCTCTCACCCTGCTCCTTGGTAAGGATATTACTTTTATAAATAATATCACAGGTGACCATCTATTGAGTGCTGAGCATGAGTGGGCGCTGTGCTTGTTGCTTCCCATGGCTGTGTAGTTAATTCTTACCATCTCCCATTGAAGTAGATGGAGACTGAGGCTCAGAGAGGCCACATGTTCTGCCCAAGGTCACACCACTAATAGTGGCTCTGGGCCACTTTCTAAATAAGAGGGGTTCACTTACTGGCTCATTGCATTACATTCATGGAAGCTTGATCTGTGGAATGAACAGTGTTTCAACAAACAGTGAGTGTCTGCTCTTGGGTGCTCTGGGTGAGGCTGTGTGCTGGGGGACCAGAGATGGGACCTGCCCAGTAGTCCTGCCCTGGAGGAGCCCCTGGCCTTGGTGCCAAATCCTCCCTTCCCCCACAGACACTGAGGGCTGGAAAGGGCAGGACTTTGACTCTCTCAGCAAAAGAAACTTTTGGCTCTCTTTCGACTAAAGAAACGGCAACTTCCATGCACTATATTATTATTGCTATTAATCTGACACAGAGAAGGTATGAAACTCTTGATCCTGAGGGATAAAAGACCTCCCAAAAAGGAAGATCAGTAACCAGCCAAATTGTGGCTATTTGAAGCCTTCAAGGAAGAAGTTGTGTTTTTTTGTTTGTTTGTTTATTTTGTTTTTTTGGTCAAAGCAGGCCATTTGAATGTCACACTTTTTCTTTTCTTCCAATAATTTGGATCAAAATGATCATAAAATTACTCCATTTTAGGTGATTTCAGCAGGCTGTTGACACATTGGATTAGCATAAATAAGTTATTTCCAAAGCCCCAATTCATATAGCCAAGAAAATTATAAGCAAATAAATAATTATATGTATTTTTCACAAATCGCTATTGACATAATGATGGCAATTCTTCCCTTGTACCTAATGAATTACAGATGTGCATCAGGGAAGGTGTGATGTCTATTAACTCCTGCAGGAGGAATAGATGTTTAAAGGAACCATTTTCTTAGACTCTCTTGGAAAGAGGAAGACGGAAGGAAGCAGGGAGAGGGAGAGGGAGAGAGAGAGAGAACAAAAATAATCTTGCACCATTAAATGCCCTCTTTCCCTCTTTCTGGGAAGTAGCTGCTTGTAAAGGAACCCTCCAATGAGAGCATCAGGGCTTCTAGCATACATACACATATTAAGGTCAGAAGGAAAGAAAGAAAACACCACATTTATTGAGCAGGGATTCCTTTGCAAATGTTCACACATAGATTTGCTCATCTTATCTTCCAAATTTTGCCAAGCTAACTAGAGCTCCATCTCGTCGTTGTCCAGATAGGAAATGAAGGCCCAAGGCCCAAGGAAAGGCTTGTCTAGGGTGCTTCAACTGGTCTGTGTCAGGATGAGGATGTGAACCCAGGTCTGAAAATCCCGAAGTTTTGTTTCTGCCTTTTGTAGTCCTTTTTTTTTTTTGCCTGAGCTATGTCAATGGTACCTACCTTATTATTATTATTCTCTGATCCAAGTGAGAAGCACATATGGATAAATCTCAGATGAGATTTGTGAGCGGGTGACTAGTCGTTGACTGATCTATGGGCCTGTGTCTTCTGGCAGGGCTGTGGAATGAATGATAGGGTTTTTCTGAAGAGACTTGTATCATTCATTCATCAACCATCTACCTTAATGTGATATCTCTGTGGTTTGATGTATTTCAGCTGCTGGCTACTCTTCCAGGGCCTAGAGATCCCAGGGGGAATAGAACAGGTCCCCTGTCCACAAGGAGCTTGCAGTGAATGTGGGGAGACAGGGAGGCTGACCGCTGGGGCACAATACTGTGGAGTAGTGGGGGTGGAGTGAACATCTAATGTCAGGACCAGAAGTAAAAATTGCCTGTAATTTGGCCAACAGGCACATGAAAAGATGCTCAATATCCCTAATTATTAGAGAAATGCAAATCAAAACTACAATGAGGTACCACCTCACAACGGTCAGAATGGCCATCATCAAAAAGTCTATAAACAATAAATGCTGGAGAGGGTGTGGAGAAAAGGGACCCTCCTACACTGTTGGTGGGCATGTAAATTGGTACGGCCACTGTGGAGAACAGTATAAAGGCTCCTTAAAAAACTAAAAATAGAGTTACCGTATGATCCTGCAATATCACTCCTGGACACGCATGTAGAGAAAACTCTAATTGGAAAAGATACATGCACCCCAATGTTCATAGTGGCACTATTTACAATAGCCAAGACATGGAAGCAATCTAAGTGTCCATCGACAAATGAATGGCTAAAGTTGTGGTGTGTGTGTATATATGTACACACACGTATACACACACACAGTAGAATATTACTCAGCCATAAAAAAGAATGAAATAATGCTATCTGCAGCAACATGAATGGACCTAGAGATTATCATATTAAGTGAAATAAGTCAAAGACAAATATCATATGATATCACTTACATGTAGAATCTAAAAAAATGATCCAAATGAATTTATTTATAAAACAGAAATAGACTCAGACATAGAAAACAAACTTATGGTTATCAAAGGAGATATGATGGGGGGAGATAAATTAGGAGTTTGGGATTAACACATACACGCTAGTATATATAAAACTGGTAAACAACAAGGACCTACTGTATAGCACAGGGACTATACTCAACATCTTGTAATAACTTATAATGGAAAAGAATCTGAAAACGAATATATATGTGTATATGTATTATAACTGAATCACTTTGCTGTATACTTGAAACTAAAATAACATTGTAAATTAACTATACTTCAATTTTAAAAATTGCCTGTAGGTTACATTACCCTTGAAAACCCCTTAAATTGCCCTTGAAGCAGAGAGATGATCACACCGTGTGCTTGAGGGAACACTGAATTTACATTCCAGTCATGTCACTCCAAGACACCCCGTCAGTCTGGGGCACGTGTGTGGTGAGTGCCAGGGGCTGGTAGGTTTCTTACAGTATTCAAGTCTTTCTCTCTCAAACAGCCCCTACAACTGTATAGTTGAAGTTACAAAAGAAATATTCTCCTATGAGGCCCCTCCCCCGTTCAGGGTAGCGAATGCCATGGTAAACTTACTCCCAGGCCCCGACCAGCCTGGGCCCTCATCAAGAAGGTGACATGCAGGGGGCAGTCCCTGAGAAGGGTCTTGGAGAATGACTGGAAGACTCTGTATCTCCACGAATGCTGCCCTGAGTCATCAGGGGCGATCCTGCCACACTGTCAGAGCTGGGGGTGGAGCAGTGGTGGGGAGTCCCAGTGGAAAAAGTGCAGTCTGTAAAATGGGCACACAGTTGCCTGTTGTGCAGGTTGTTTTAAGGATTAAACAACAAAAATGTAGAGAGTCTAGTCCTGCTTCCGGTGGCTCTTGAGCCATTGAATGTGGCAGTCCAAATTAAGATATTCTGTAAGTATGAAATACACACCAGATTTCAGGGCCTTGGTACCAATTTTTTCAAAAAGATGTATTTCCCAGTAATAATTTTTATGTTGACTACCCATCGAGATGGTAAAATTTTATATATACTTGGTTAAATAAAATCTCTTATTAAATTAATTTCACTTGTTTCCTTTTACTTTCTAAAGGGCGGCTACTAGAAAATGTTAAATTACTGCTGTGGCTCACATTTTATTTCTCTTGGACAGCTCAGGTGCAGACTAGGATCTGCAAACTACAGCTCAGGGGCTGCATCTGGCACACCACCTGTTTGTGCATGGTCTGTGTAAGGAAAGTTTTTACACTGTAAATGATTGGGGGGAAAAATCAAAAGGAGAATGATATTTGTGACATGCGTAAATTATATGAAATTCAAATTTTAGCGTCCACAAAGTTCTGTTGGGGGCACAGCTATGCTCATTTGTTTCTGTATTGTCTGTGGCTATTTTAGTGCTGCAGGGGTAGAAGTGAGTACTGGTGACAGAGACTGTGGTGCACCCAGGGGCCTGGGAGTCCTGTCTCCCCACTTCCTCACCTTCGCTCACTCTGTTCCTTCTGCCTGCAGTTCCTCACGTGCTCCCATCCTTCAGAGCAGAGCTCAGTGCCACCTTCCCTGGAAAGGGATCTTCTTCCTCCGTTGGTGCTTCCAACACCGGTAGGTGCTGGGGGCAAGTTCTCAACCTTTTTGTTATGTTAGGTGTTGATTTTTTTTTTCTTTTCTTAGGTGTTAATTTTTTTAAAAAAAATAAATAAATTTATTTATTTATTTTTGGCTGCGTTGGGTCTTCATTGCTGCGTGCGGGCTTTCTCTAGTTGTGGTGAGTGAGGGCTACTCTCCACTGCGGTGCAAGGGCTCCTCATTGTGGTGGCTTCCCTTGTTGTGGAGCATGGGCTCTAGGTGCGCAGGCTTCAGTAGTTGTGGCACGTGGGCTCAGTAGTTGTGGCTCACGGGCTTAGTTGCTCCGCGGCATGTGGGATCTTCCCGGACCAGGGTTCGAACCCGTGTCCCCTGCATTGGCAGGCGGATTCTTAACCACTGCGCCACCAGGGAAGCCCAGATGTTGATTTTTTAATTGACGTATAGTTGATTTACAATGTTTTGTTAGTTTCAGGTGTACAGCAAAGTGATTCAGTTTTATATACACGTGTATATATAATATATATACATACATATATGTGTGTGTATATATATATATTCTTTTTCAGATTCTTTCCATTATAAGATATTGAATGTAGGTCCCTGTGCTATAGTCCCCTTGTTGTTTATCTATTTTATATATGGTAGTGTGTATCTGTTAATTCCAAACTCCTCCTTTAAGCCCCCCCTTTCCCCTTTAGTAACCATAAGTTTGTTTTCTGTGTCTGTGAGGCTATTACTCAGTCTTTTGAGCCGCAGTTTTCTCATCTGTAAAACGTACTCCACTGAGGAGTAATAGGGATTAAATAACGTTTGGTGCTGGTCTCTCAGTGAGCACTCAGTAACTATTATAGCTGCCACTGCTGCTGTTATTATTATTGCCGGAAGGTATCTTAGAGGATTTAATGCGTTCTGAAAGTGGGCATATCTGACCACGAACTAAAGTAGTTCTCACATGGCTGTGTTCTCTTTGAGGGCCTGCAGTCCGTCCTCTCCCTTCTGTATCCGCAGCCTGGATGGGAAGGGGCTTAGGAATATTTGTGACGCCTATGAGTCTCTCCCTTTCATCCTACACAGCTGGTAGACAAACATACACTCACTTCCTTTCCTTCACCCCCACTGCCGCCACCCTGGAAACCCCTCTCCTGCCTGGTTCCTTTTCCTAAGTGCTCTTCCCACCATCCTTGTCCTCTTAAACCAGTGGTGCACTGCGGTAAATATTTAGCAACTGGCGCTCTGAGGCAGGGGGATCCCGGATTTGAAGTGTTTTCTGATTTCTGTCGTGCAAGTATTCCCACCATGGCTGATTTCCTGCCACCAACACGATGGGACTGGACATGGAGTTGGGAAGAGAGGCACGTGTGGCTCTCTCGAGCTGGGCGAGCTCACTCCAGCTCACCACTGCCTCCAACTCACCGTCTACTCCACTGTGCTTTGGTCACCTTTCACAGGGGACTCCCTGCCTAGAGCCCATCAGTGGCTTCCCGCTGACCTCAAAATAGAGTTCAGAGCCCTCAGCACGTTTTTACCCAACCCCTGCAGCCTCACCAGCCTTATCCCCACCATAGGCTCCCCCGCTGCAGCCCGCACTGGGCATCCTCAGGTTCTTCCAATGTACTCTGCTTCTCCAGTGTCACTTCCTCCGTGGACCGTCCCAAACCTTCCCAAGATCTGGCTGAACTACCCGTGTTCATCTGCTTTCTTGACTTCTCCTATGTCTCTCTGCACTTGTCACGGACCCAACAATTGATTGTTAATACTCTTCTCTCCACTGGAATATAAACTCCAAAGGGTAGTAGCCATGCTGTTCATCTTTGTGTCCTTGGCCCCTGGCCCAGAGCTTGGCCAAATGAGGTTCTGGAGCAGACGATGGAATTTAGGGAGCATGGTTGGAAGGTGGCAGAGGTCAGCCTCATATGGGTATTTGACTTCTGTCTCTGACAGGATTTTTTTTTTAACTGCTCAGGATATATATATAGATATATATCTATATATATTTATATATAGAGATATAGATATAGATATAGATATTTTTTTTTTTTTTGCGGTATGCGGGCCTCTCACTGTTGTGGCCTCTCCCGTTGCGGAGCACAGGCTCTGGACGCGCAGGCTCAGCGGCCATGGCTCACGGGCCCAGCCGCTCCGCAGCACGTGGGATCTTCCCGGACCGGGGCACGAACCCGTGTCCCCTGCATCGGCAGGCGGACTCTCAACCACTGCGCCACCAGGGAAGCCCAGAATATATTTTATTAGGAGACCACCTGGGGTTGGCTTTCAGACTGTCCATGGGGGGAAGAAGTAAGACAGTCACAACTTTCAACCACACCTTCTGAACAAAATCTTCTTTAGGGCAAAGAACCTGTCTTGAAGCACACTTGGCCTATTACACATCCAGTGTCTAACCAATATAACATTTTTTCACCACTTTATTGAGATATGATTAACATACAAAAAGCTGTAGGTAATTAATATATACAACTTGATGTGTTTGGAAGTAAGTATAGACTCGTGAAACCATCATTATTATCAGTGCCATCAACTGATCCATCAGCCCTGGAACTTTCCTCCCATCTGGCAGGATTTAAATACCCAGGGTCCTGTTTGCTTTAAAATCTCATGACTTCAAAACCTTCCCGATACAAAGAACCTGGAATCATTCATAATGTAATTGCTCCTGAGAGCTCTGAAGCTGGCGAACTCATTAGGGGGCAGTGGTGAGCCCGAGAAGGAGGGAGGGCCAATGGGCTGGGTTTTTACTTCATCAAAGACCATGCAGACACCTTACCCCAATCTTTGGGAGGAGAGTTGGCACAAGAGAAAGGTGCTTACCTACAGTCTAATGGGTATTTGGGGGGCAGATATGATGCTTATCCTCCCAGCCTAAAGCCTCTTGATGCTGCAATTTTCAGTGCCAGGAGTTGAAAAACAATTTGTTATTTATACTTTGCTACATCTTTGTAATTACATGTCTTCCGGAAAGTCTGAATGGCAATCCCATATTTATCCCACAATCAAAGCCATTGTGGATTATCAGCTAAATACCTCATTAGGAAGATTTTGAAACATGTCTCCCAAAGGTTTTTGTTTTCCTTTTAAAAATAACTAAATTTTAAAGAAAAAGCAATGTATCTGTTGTATTGTACATGTCTCCAGCTGGTTTTAACTATTCCTATTATATCCACTTGAGAAGAGAGAATTTATAAGGTGGTAAATTATACAGACTGATTTTTAAAGCAGGTATTGGATAATATATAGAAGAGAGGCACACTGGTCTGAGAGTCAGACTGGCCTGGGGTAAAACCTTCACTCTGGGGTTTACAGCTGTGTGACTCAGGGCCTCCCTGTGATCTGAGCCTCAGCTTCCTTATCTGTAAAACTGGGATTCTAATACCTTGAGGAGTGGTTGCTGGATTAAATGAGATAGGGCAGTGCCTGGCAAGTGACAGATGTTTAATAAGTACTCATTATTTTTTTTGTCACTGTCAATATGATCATGTAGTAATTCATTGCCCACCAGTAAATTTCCCTCATTCTTATTTTTAAGATATCTTTTCCACACCTGTGAGGATTTTAGTTAGATACATATGACTCTTGACATCACTCTTTTTTTTTTTCTTTTTTTTTTTTTTGCGGTACCTGGACCTCTCACTGTTGTGGCCTCTCCCATTGTGGAGCACAGGCTCCAGGCGCGCAGGCTCAGCGGCCATGGCTCACGGGCCCAGCCGCTCCGCGGCATGTGGGATCTTCCCAGACCGGGGCACGAACCCATGTCCCCTGCATCGGCAGGTGGACTCTCAACCACTGCACCACCAGGGAAGCCCCCTGACATCACTCTTGATGGAGATAACTAAAAAAAAAAAGTTTCAGACATGGGCAGGGAATAAATAAGATGGATGAGGCAGCAAGAGGAGAAAGATGGAGGGAGGAACTCTGCCCCCATACCTCCAATGTCTTATCATCTATGTGGGACTGATAGAGGAGCTGAATGTAAGGAAGGTGACCAGGTTCTGACGTGCCCAGTCAAGTACGTATGATCCATGGGTTCAAGGACCACGTCTGTCCCATTCACTGCTTTGTCCCCACTGTCCAGCAAGTGTAACATCTGGCCCATGTAGATGTGCATCATGTGTGCATTTAGCGAATAGTTTCCAGGACCAAAGTTAAGATTACATAGTAGCCTTCTGTTTTGTGGACAGTGTTTGTAAAACACCCCCTCAAGCCAAGTCATGTAGGTAAAATAAGGGTCTCCCAGAGGATTTTTCAATCTCAATCAGTGAAGTGACCTTTCATCTCTGGGAACGCAATGGAATTCGGACAGTGGGAGCCAACAGCTCCCGGTGAAAACTTCAAATTCATTAAGATGAAGGACCAGATCTGGAAAAAATTCCTTTGACTTATGTACTACTTTCAACTAAGCAAACAAAGTCACAGGCATCTCACTTATCTCATCCTCATACCTGCTCTGGGAGATAAGGGTTTGAGCCCCCTTTTTCAGATGAAGAAATGTGAATTTCAGGGATAATTCAGAGACAACTGAGTTTCAGAGACAAACTGTCCCAAAGCCACACAACTAGGAAGTGTCAGAGCCCCACGTCAAACTCAGGTCCGTCAAATTCCAAAATCCAAGTTCTAAAATCCACAGTTCTTACATCAGAAGTTGCCTTCTGACAAAGAGTTACATTTGCCAAATTCACATTTTTTTACCTTCAGGTTGGGGACCGAAAGCTTCACATCAGGATGAGTGCCAAACTCAAATATTGGAAAGGATCAGGCAGGTGGGGCAGTTGGGCTGGGTAGGGACTATGGCAGTGGAGAATCCATGTTGGCCCTTCTAAAGGGGGCAGCTGCCATTCAGCTCCAGCTCATTGTGGCAAAAAGGGAATGCAGATATTCTGCCACCACACCTTTTAGTGTTCCAAGAGAAACTGGAAATCCAGATTTTTATGTGAAATGTTAGGATGTTAATTTATTGTCGATTAACTAAATTTAAAGAAAAAAAGTACAAAACAACTTTGCAGGCCAATAAAACTGGCAGGGCTGCATTCCAAGAGGCAACGTGCTGAATCCAGCAGTATTGGCCTTGCTCACATTTTAGCACACTGTCCTGGGAATGTTGTTTAACAAGACAATGGGCCACACAAAGAAATCAGTCTAATAGTAATGGCTAAAGCTTGTTGACGGTTGAGGGTGTGCTGGCACTTTACCTCTGTTATTTTATTGAATATCCCAGCACTCCAGTGGGCTATTACTATCCTTCTCTTTCTGGCGAGAGAGCAGGATTGGAGATGCTGAGACTTACCTAGGGTCACAGAGTTATGAAATAGCAGAGCAGGGCTTGAACCCCGATCTGCCTTGCTTCTAAATTTGTGCTTTTTACTCTTTGCACTGTGCTGTCTCCCACAGACTCCAGAAATACGGAAAAGCTGCCCCAAACATTTCTTTGTTTGGTGTCCATTGTTTCCCAGGATTGGATGTCCAACAGTGTGGGAACTTGTTCTGGAAATGAACACCTTGCCTAGAAAAGCATCAGTCTTCCAAGTAAAGTGCTTTGTACATCGTATTCATTTTTGCTCCATTATAGTTTGGGTCCACGAGGGATAGATTGCAGTTCATGTCTTCCTGCTGATTAGAGCATCCTATTTACGTGTATATGGTACCAATTAGATGGTGTGCTTTGCAGAATTAGCTCCCTGATGAACAGGTATTATTTCCTCCTCTGCTGACATGCAGCAGCTGTCTGTACTCGTGTCCAAGCCTCTGCATAAAAAACTGGGATGCCGGGGAAAACAGTGCAAAACTCAGCAGTTACATGTCTTGTCTTCAAGTTCAAAGCTGTGTGAGACCAGGCCCTACTGATTGTGTCCCCTTTGCTACTGCTTAGGTGAACCCAGATAAGCCATATAATCAGTCTGGGTTTCAGTTTCTTTATCTGTTAAATGGGAATGATCCTTCTTCCTAACAGGATGCAGGGATCTGGTCCAGAAAATCTCTTGAGATATATCTGTTTTTGCCCCAACTTTGATGATTCTTTAAGTCTCTGAGTATGTGCTAAGTATTGAGGAACTCAGGGCCTAGTTTTTAGACTTGGCTTATAAGTAAGCATCTGCCCAGTGTGTATGGTACAGGTTTTACTTTTGTATGTGGCTGGCTAGTGGTCCTGACACTCTATTGAAGAGTGTGTTCTTTCCCCCTCATTCATTGAATTGCCCCTTCCAGCATATATCATATCCCACATATGCAAGGCCTCTGATCCTCTCCTATTGACCTATTTGTTTATCTCCTCAACTATACCACACTTTTTTTTTTTTTTTTTTTTACGGTACGCGGGCCTCTCACTGTTGTGGCCTCTCCCATTGCGGAGCACAGGCTCCGGACACGCAGTCTCAGCGGCCATGGCTCACAGGCCCAGCCGCTCCGCGGCACGTGGGATCCTACCGGACCAGGGCACGAACTTGTGTCCCCTGCATCAGCAGGCGGACTCTCAACTACTGTGCTACCAGGGAAGCCCTATACCACACTTTTGAAGGAGCATAGCTTGATTTCTGGAGGAGCAACTGCTCCGTCTTTATTCTTATTTTACAAAGTAGTCCATGTATTTCTCTGCAGGAAATAGATGGCACATTCAAATAGGGTGACTGAAGAGGATTTAATGAATGGTCTATTTATAGAGGTGTGGGCAAGGACAGGGCCCCCGGTAGGTGATGGTGAAGTTCCCAGCAGTTGGCAACAGTGGGAAGCTGTTATCACCCTGGGCCTAGAGGGGGAGGAGAGGGTACAAGGACTGGAACCCAGAGAAAATAGCTCCATGGATGGGGATGTATGGAAGGGTTCGAAGAGATGATAGCATTGTTTGGATTCAGACTTAAAAGATTTCACTCTGACGTTGTTGTGGGGATGGGAACTAGCCCAGCAGAGGCTTAGTTAAACAGAGGCTTGAGGCTTGGTGAAAATGAGCACTCTAAACTCCTAAATCTGATACAAGTGACATTTTACTGCAATAAACACAAAGGATCCTTCTACAGCTGAAGACACCAGGTGAGTCTGGGAGATGATCGTTGAGTTCAGCTTCTCAGGCTTCCCCAAATTCCTCACAGTGGTGGCACTGATATTATGCCTCTCAGATCTTAGGCCTGCACCCACGTGACTCCAAAAGTCTAACATTATTGCCTTCAACATCATCTGGATCTGACATCTAGGTTCTGCCATCTATGCTCCCAGTGCCATCTTGCCACATTGTCACAGTTGCCTGACAATTGCTAGGCATCATGTATGTACCATCTCATGCAGCTCTGTATGTAATGTGACCAGGCTGTGGTGTGCCCAGTAGTTTGGTCTGCTGGGGGTACTGGGCAGGGCAGGCCTGGTGAATGCTACTACTCAACAGGGGTGGTTTTCACCATTCAGCAAGGTGAGGCTTACAGGAGGAAGAGGTCACTTGGGGACAGGTCTTAGTTCATTTCGGGACACAGTGGAGTTGAGATTCCTATAATACATTGTGCAATGTAGGTGTGAGGTTTAGATTTAAGAAATTCCCCTTCTCACTTTAAGATCTCTCATAAATAATGAAAAAGCCTCATTGCTAGCCCATTCATTCATAAAAATTACCCTTAAATAAAGTCTTAAGAGAATTGGGTCTTGAGATGGCTAAATATCTGACAGTTCGTCTAGCCACTCAAATCCCGAACAGAGGTATTTAACTTGATCATTGGAATTGGAATTTGCTTCTGTAGTTGGTTTTGCACAGTCGTGCGTGCTCTTAGGTAGTTCCATTGGATGCAAACCTGGCCAAAGACAAACTCCTACTCCAGCTGCCAAGGGAGAGGTTCTTTGTGTGGGCAGAATCAACATGCTGCTCTGAAGTGGGGAAAAATGCCAATCTGCTTTTACACTTCATATGTAGATTCTTTCTCTCTGACCTATGATATCAGTTATTGCAATTTTAGGGGAAACTTTTTTTTTTTACATCTTTATTGGAGTATAATTGCTTTACAATGGTGTGTTAGTTTCTGCTTTATAACAAAGTGAATCAGTTATACATATACATATGTTCTCATATCTCTTCCCTCTTGCGTCTCCCTCCCTCCCACCCTCCCTATCCCACCCCTCTAGGTGGTCACAAACCACCGAGCTGATCTCCCTTAGGGGAAACATTTTAAAACTTACAAATTGTACCAGGATTTTGTGAGATCACTTTAACCAGGCATTCACTGTAGGCCCAGCCCAGTATGAAGAACTGGGACTCAGGAACGGCAAGATGTAACTTCTGCCTTCCTGGAGTCAACAGAGATGTCAGACACATAAACGAACGATAATATGGCAGAATAGATACCATCATCAAACCGTACAGGGTACTGTGGGGGACCCACTGAGGTAGAGGCTGTGGGTCTGTAGTGAAGAACTTGAATACAGGAAGAATGTTTTTGTGTTTGGAGAAACTTCACAATGATAGTGTCTATCTAAATGAGGAGGTAGAGGAAGGTTAAAAATAATTTTTTTTATGTTTTTTCTATCTAGGTACCTACTTTCCTTTTCTCCACCCTCCCCCACCCCCAGGACCTCAGCACTTCCCAGCAGACTTGGCCCATTTACTTTTATATGATAATTGTTTTGTTTTGTTTTGTTTTGCTTTTATTATAGAAAATTTCAAACTTATGCAAAACTGAAAGCTCCTGTAATAACCCCCATGTACTCACCACCCAGCATCAACAATTATCAATACCTGGCCATTGGATTGCTTTGAGTCAAAATCCCAGACATCATATTATTTCATCTGTAAATACTTCAGTTGCATATCTCTAGAAAATTAAGATTTCCTCACCTTAAAGAATACCCTAAAACATTGATCATGGGTAGCTTATTGCCAATAAATCCTTAATAGCATCAGCTATCCAGTCAATATGCCAGGTTCCATGATTGTCTTGTAAAGTTTTACAACCAGTTATTTTTAATAATACATTTATTTTTATGTCAAGAGAGAAGAAATGTCTTTTTATTATTTAAAAAAGTGGCTTGTGAAAATGTATAAATATACAATGAAAGAGAAAGGTTTTTTTTCATTTTTACTATATTACCATCAGTATCTGGCACAATGCCTGACCCATATTATTTCTTGAATGAAAGGAGGGAAGGAGGGATATAGGAAGTTGGTAAGTTAGGACAGAAATTAGGGAGGAACGAAGGAACGAAGGAAGGAAATAAAGGGAAGGGGAGGGAAGGAAAGGAAAGGAGGAAGGAAGGCAATTCCTAGCCTCACTGCCCACATCAATTTTTGAATGCAACGTCTTACAGATGCATAATTTGGTACTCTTGTGATCATACTGCGTGTATGTATCCTACTTTTTACATGTGGTGACCTAAATATTTTTCACTGGGCCCATGAGTGATTGACATATATCCCATCCTGGGAGTCCCTAGGCCTGACAGTAGCCTCTTCTGCATCTGGCAAGAGCTCCCTGGGGAGAGACCTTCACCTCACAGGCTGCCCAGGCCTCTGAGCAATGTGATTGAATGTTGGCATTCACACAGCTGGCACTGTGCTGAAGTTCATTTTAAAATTGTCATTTAATTCTTGAAATTGTCAACCCCATGTTGCAGGGGGGCAGTTTGCTAAGTGAATGAAGAGCTAAGACATTCTGGAGGATTCTTCCTCTAGCAGGACTGCTGTGATTATAGCCCTGATTCTACCAGAGCCTGGAAGCCTTTAGGATGGGAGTGCTGTAAAGGAGTGATCTGGTAGCCTCAGATCATGGCAGATCAGGCTCTGGGCCTGGTAATTACTGTGTTAACATCAATGGGGAAACATTTCCATTCCATTTAGTCTATTTCCATCTCTCAGTTAACCTAATGCACAGTGGTACAGGAGCTATTTTGATGTTCCAGGAATCAAATGTTTGTTCTTGTGGTATGTCTTACAGTGCTTATTTACCTATAAACACACACCACTCTTGGACACATTAAACTCCGGTAGTTGTTGGTAGGAGTGGGTGAGATAATTTCGGGGTTATCAACCCCAGGCATAAATTTGACCCCAAAAATGTCATCAGTTACACTCATTTCCTCCCTTTTTTTCTTTTGGGAGGATGGGAGAACTTGGTGTAAAGTGATTGTTTCTAGAATGATTTCATACCTGCTGTACTGTGGACATCATTTTGTGATTATGCTGTATCAGTAGTCACTTGGCTGTTTAAAATGTCCCCCTTATACATGCTACAGGAACTGCCAAGACAGTGGCTACTGTCAAGGTGGTCGAGAACAAGAATGATCGAGTCAACTCGACAAAAATACGTCTGCAAGATCCTGGGTCCTCACAGTACAGGACACAAGTCCGTGTGCCCGACACACAGTGAGGCCAAACAAGACCAGTACATCAGAGTTTGGAGGAGAGAAAGGTTTATTGCAGGGCCATGCAAGGAGACAGGTGGCTCATGCCTTAAAAACCCTGAACTCCCCGAAAGCTTTCAGCAAAGCCCTTTTATGGCAAAGGTGAGGGAGGGGATGAGGTTAGTTTGCCAACTTCTTGGTGTCAGATCCTTTGTTCTTGAAGTCAGGTCATGATCAGGTCATGATGTTCCTGTAAACCTCCACCAAAACAAATGTATTCTCTGTTCTGAGAAGAAAGGGCAAGGTCCCAAGGCTCAACTTTTGCCCTCTGAGGTCCAGGCCGTGGCTAAGAGGAAGGGGTCCCTGCACCGCCTGTTACCCTGCCCGGGAGCGTTAGTCCAGCACCCAGTCTGGGTCCTCTCGCCACTGCCCAGGCCCAGCTGAGGAGGCAGATCTCAGGTGGCAGTGCCCTCAGGGCCAGGTCCCCAGACCCAGCTGTCATCACTGAGGGAGCCAGGCGGCCCACAGGCTCCTCAGGCCACCAGGCTGGTCCAGAAGACTGTGGCCCAAGGAGCTGCTGCTACCATTAGGTCGTAGAGATGGGGATCGGATCGGGGAGAGGTTTGCTGCTGCTTCAAGGCCTGGGCCTGGCCAGTGGAGGCCACGGCGAGGGCTCTGGAGCTCTGCAGGACACAGCCCCTAGCCTGTCCCCTGGGGCCCCCAGTTCACTCGCCAGCCTGAGCCTGGAGGGCCTGGAGGACACCGGGGAGAAGGCCACAATCCGCCCTCTCACAGCATTGTCTGCAGCACTGTCCATGCTTTTACTGGGAGATGGACCATTGGTGGAGCGGGACTCGCGCTAACAGTCTCGCACTAATGGTCTCGGCTAACTGCTGCCCCGTCACACTCATAGCTGGGTTGAGCTGGGACACTAAGTGGAGTGGAGGACATCTCCAGGTGATATTTAAGATGGCCCCAACCTATGCCCTGGGGACTGGTTGGGGATTGCCTCCCCCACCCCCTGGCAGGCTGTGTGCCTCATCTGTGCATCTTTACCAGCAGGGCCATCTCTGAAGTCAGGCTGGTGTCAGAGCTGGCCATGAAAGTGGCCTCAGAACAGAGGGAGAAATATCCTGAGCCCAATCTGCAATACGTGCATCTTTGGAGACACTTAAGAGAGCGTGTAGCATTCGAGGGCATGCCACTTCTTTGGAAACTTCTAGGTCAGAGACTATAGCCCTTAGCCAAGGCATATGTTAGTTACTGCCTTGTTTAGTGAGACCTTTTGAAGAGGGCTGCCCGTGGTCACCTGCTGAAACTTCTCCCGCCATGTGTAACCAGCATCTCATCTGCTCGTCTTCTGGCCTGCTTGGGGGTAGTGGGGAGGGGAGAGAGAGGAGAGGAGAGGAGAGTCCGGTCCCTGCCTGGGACCCAGGGCAGCTTTGTCTGTAAAATGAGGATAATGCCTGACTCCTAGTGGCTTTGCGATGTCACAGAAGAAGTCTCTCTTCCTGGGATACAGTAGTAGGATCAAAAAAAGAGATAGCTCTCATTATATTATCATATCCATTATGAGTATATAGTATGGAAATGGTTGCCGAGAGCAAGCACCAGGTCATGAAACAAAAGACCAAAGGGGGAAAAAAAGGTATTGTTCTATTAGATACAAAAATGAGTTATACAGCAGCAACTAACATAACAGTGTAAAGCAATTACACTCCAATAAAGATGTTAAAAAAAAAAGAATAGGAATGATTCTGCAGATTAGTTCCTTACCCAATACGCTGACACTTCCATCACTGAGGAGTAACAGTAGTGATGCTGGTAGTGACCTTGATCCATTTGTGATCACCGCTTCACTGTTTGCAAAGCCCTTTCATATCTATTATCTTCCTTGATCCCCCTAATGACCCCACGACACAGATAGTACGGGCTTATTATCTCCATCTGATAGAGGAGAAAACTAAAGCTCAGAGGGCTTATGTGGCTTAACTCGGGTCACATAGTGAGAAGAGTCAGACTGGGAGCCTGAGCAGTCCCAGAAGTGGCCCTTCTCTTCCAGTGTGCTGTCATGCAGTCCAGTGTGGTAGTGGTGGTGACAGTGGCAACAGTGATAACCACCATGCTTTTACTGCAGACTCTGCACCAGACCCTTGGACACTTATTTCACATGCATTTGCTGGTTTGGTCCGTACAGCAACCCCAGGGGTAGATACAAGTATTACCTCTCTTAGTAGATGAAGAGCTTGAGGTTGGAGAAGGTTGTCATGTCACTTGCCTAAGGTGACCCAACTAGTTAGGGGGACTTGAATCCCAGCCTCCAGAGCTCCCTTATTACTGCTACCCACGCTCTTGCAGGAGAAGTTTAAATACAGGAGGGAGAGTTCTCTTTTGTCTCCTTGGATCCGTGTCTAGATGTAAGGCTGACAGCCACCACACCTTGCACTTATCTTGCCCAGATGCCCCTGACCACTGATGAGACCCACTACCAGGGAACACCCCATGTGGGTGCCCATGGGGGCCTCCAAAGCTAGCTGTAGATCTAAGGAATATGAGAGGTTCTGTCACACTTGGGCCCCTCAGACCTCCGAGGGTAGAAAATGCTTTTTTTATTTTTTCCCTGCAAGTTTTTGACTCTGGCTGCTAAAAGGAGGAGAGTAATTTTCATTTCTCATCTTGATAAACACTCAGTTGTGTAAATTTGTTCTGCTGCGGCCCCGTGATTGATCACTCTTGTCTCAGAGAATTCAGGTTTGAGCCAAAGCTCTGATTTATAGCCAGCAAGCCCTGTGACTTTGGCTAAGGCACTTACTGTTCTAGGACTTGGTTTTTCTTCTCTGTAAAATGGGAGGATATGACATGTATCTCACCTTCCTTATATGATTGGTTTTTACACTTTTAGGAAATTTTTTATTTTCTGTGTGCTTTACTTTTTTATTTTTAAATCTCATATTATTTTACATTTATGCTATAAATTATTATTATTATTTTTTTTTTGCGGTACGCGGGCCTCTCACTGCTGTGGCCTCTCCCATTGCGGAGCACAGGCTCCGGATGCGCAGGCTCAGCGGCCATGGCTCACGGGCCCAGCCGCTCTGTGGCATGTGGGATCTTCCCAGACCGGGACACGACCCTGTGTCCCCTGCATCGACAGGCGGACTCTCAACCACTGCGCCACCAGGGAAGCCCTATAAATTATTTTTAACAGCTTTATTGAGATATCATTGGCATAAAAATTGTATATATTTAAGGTATACGACTTGATGCTTTGGTATGATCACTACATCAAAGCTAATTAACAGATCCACCACCTCTCTATGGTTACCATTGTGTGTGTGTGTGTGTGTGTGTGTGTGTGTGTGGTGAGAAGAGTTAAGATCTATCCTCTTAACAAATTACAAGTATACAACACAGTATTTTTAAATATCATCACCTCATGTGATTTTTGTGAGGATCAAATAAAATCATATACATGGAAATTCTTTGTAACTCACCAATACTCTACACACATAGAATATTATTTTCTTCTTGTCACATTATTTTTAGACCAGACTTAAACCTTTTGGACTTCAGATTCTTTTTGCTTTGCTTTTTGTGTTTTTGTGCATTTCACATCGAGATTATCATGTATCCTCGAGACAGAATGAGATCAGAAAAGGGACAGATTTTTGTCCTGGTTTTCTCCTCTGAAGCTCCTGTAAATCAGGGCCCTTTCATACACAGAAACACAAGTATTTGGAGGCAGGCCACTGTGTCACCACTAATTCTTCTTCGTCTAAGTGAAATACCACTGGCATCTTCAAACACTCAGATTAATGGTATAAGCTTTGAAGCACACAGAGCTGGGCTTGCTTTCCTTGGCTTTGTGTGACTTTGACTTCTCTGAGCCTCAGCATCCTCCCTGTTACATGGCACAGAGTTCTTCCAAGAATCAGAGACGAAACAATATGAACTTGCCACAGAGTGCCACTCACTAAGCGGGGGCTTCCCTCACCTTCCTTCGAGAGTCCCTGGGATGCATTTATCACGGCGCAGTTTGTCAACCAGCCCTGCCTCCCCTGCACTTCTGTGTCTCCTGGAAGCAGCATCTGCTAAAATGATGCTGATAACACAAAGGTGCTATTTGATGAACGCTTCCTGTGTGACAAGCAGGGTAAAGTGCTTTTACGTAACGTTTTAAAAAAACTTAATTTCCAGCCTGGGAGATCGTTATTATAAACCCATTTTATCAGTGGAAAAACCGAGTTGCACAACGGCAGCCACAGCCCCCAGACAGCCGCACGATCACGAGGGTAAACAACCGATACACTTACAGCCTTCCTGTTTTTCACTTTCAGTACAGTATTCGACAAATTACATGAGATAGTGAACATTTTATTATAAAATAGGCTCTGTGTTAGATCATTTTGCCCAACTGTAGGCTAATGTAAGTGCTCTGAGCACGTTTAAAGTAGGTGAGGCTAAGCTGTGATGTTTGGTAGGTTAGGTGTGTTAAATACATGTTCGACTTATATATTTTCAACTTATGATGGGTTTTTTGGGACATAACCCCATCGTAAGTCAAGAAAGATCTGTAAACTACACTCCATTGAAGCACAAGGTCGCGAGATGTCAGAGATGGTCTAGTCCAGGGAGGGAGATGCGTGGTGTTCATGCTGTTTCCTCCCCCTCTTCTGCCTGCGGTGGGCATTGCTCCTCTGTCCTCTGTGCTGGCTAATCCTTGTTTTCCTCTCCCATTAGGTAAAAGTATTTAGGGCCCAGAGAGCTCCATGTCCTTTCCCCCTCACTAACCTCTAACTCAGAGACAGGTTTATCCCAGTATTCAGGACTGATCTTGTTCATCCATCACCAGGCTGGTCAGAGCGGGTACCAAGTGGCCTGGGTGGTCCCTCCATCATTTTTCTGTCCCCGCCTCATTCTCTTGTCCACCTCTCTTCCCTTGCCTTTTTGTTGTCTACTTCTTTAGTGAGAACTTGGGCCTGGTGCATAGGAAATGCTCAAAAACCTTAATTTGTTGTGAGTCTGTTTTTATGTCTGTCTCCTACGGTTTCCCTCTCTCCCTCTCTCTCTCTCTCCCTCCCTCCCTCTCTTTATTCTTTCTTCCCTTCCTGCTTGTCTCTCTCCTTTTCTTTCCCTTGGAGTAAACTCACAGAGCCCAGACAGGGAGTCTGCTGTGGGACTGCACAGCAGGCTGGCGGAGAGAGCCGAGGCGGATTCCCCCCACCCGCTCTGCCTGGAATGCCCCCACCCACCCCTGATCTTCCGTGGGGACTGTGCACATCCTTCTGTCAGCAACTCACACAAATCAATTAGCTGCAGGCAGTCACGCTCTGTGGCTTTTTCTGTTCCCACAGCCGTCACCCGGGCAGTGGTGTAAAGCGCCCCTTTAGAGAGAGGAGGCCTATTGGATGGAGGTTGGGTGTGACTGAGGCAGAGGAGACAGGAGGGAGGAGGGCTCCCTCGGTTCTCTGGGAGCCCAGGGGGCTCTGTGGCCCTGGAGAGTTGTGGTCTCACCCCTGGTACACATGACTGCTGCTGATGTGTCTGGGTTGGGAATTCAACTAAAACCAAATGCCTGTTGGCAGTCGGGGTCACCCCCCACCACCCCCCGCCATATGCCTCTCCTTTCTGCCCCTCACTGCTTTCTGTTCCTCCAAGCACAGCTCCTTTCAGCCTCCTAACTCATCCCAGCAGCAGCAGGGTTGGAAAGAGGGTGAGAAATTGACATAGTTTGGAGATACTCTGGAGCAAGTCTCCCCAGAACTCAGTGCCAGCTGGATTATTTTTTATTAGGCATCTGCTTTGTGGCACATATTTTCCCTAGAATCTTTATTCACATGATCTCATTTCATTTTATGAAATAGGTAGTATTACCTTGATTTTACAGATGTAAAGACTGAGGTTTCATTTGGATTTGAGGAGTGGGGAAAGAAGAGGAACTAGAAGATTTCACTTTATTCCCATGGCGCCAGCACAGGGTCATCATCTTCTCAGCTCCAAGCAAGGCTTGTTGGACCTTTTTTTTCCCCTTAATGTCAAGCTTTATTAAAGTATAATTTACTGGGGCTTCCCCGGTGGCACAGTGGTTGAGAGTCCGCCTACCAATGCAGGGGACACGGGTTCGTGACCCGGTCCAGGAAGATCCCACATGCCGCGGAGCGGCTGGGCCAGTGAGCCATGGCCACTGAGCCTGTGCGTCTGGAGCCTGTGCTCCACAATGGGAGAGGCCACAATAGTGAGAGGCCTGCGTACCGCAAAAAAAAAAAAAAAAAAAAAAAAGTATAATTTACACATAATAAAGTACAATCGGATTAGTTCCGACAAATGCACAGAGTCTTGGAACCATCACCACAGTGTAGGTAAAATATTTTCATCACTGTTTGGCTCCAAGCAAGGCTTGTTGATCTGGGGAGGATCCTGCCATCAACAGAAAAAAAGGGATATCAGAGGAGAAATAGGCTTGGTGTGGGGAAGGTGAATTGTCTAGATATTTATTTATTCAACAGATATTTATCAGCCACCTTCTATATGACTGGCACTGTCCCATTGGGCTTTTGGGATATGGACTAAGCAAATCAGACAGAAATCCCTGTCCTCATGGGGCTTGCATTCTAGTAAGGGGAGACAAGCAGTAAGCAAAATAGATGAGTAAATGACACCATATAGGAGAAGGTGATAAATGACAGGGAGAAGAAGCTGGGAATAGGAACATTGAGATGGGGATGGACTGGAGGCTGCAAATCAAAATAGAGATTTGGACAAAGACTCAGAGGAGGTAAGAGAGCAAGTCCTGTGAATACCTGTAGGGAGAACATTCCAGGCAGAATAGCAAGTACAGTTGACCCTTGAACAACGTGGGTTTGAACTGTGTGGGTCCACTTATACATAGATCTTTTTCAGCAGTAAGTATTAATACTACAGTATGATGTGGCCCGTGGTTGGTTGAATCTGCAGATACAGGGGAACCTGGGACACAGGGGCCAACTATAAGTTACATGTGACTTAGCCTCAGCATTGTTCAAGGGTCAACTGTATAACAGCCCTGAGGTGGGCCCATGCCTGGGACATGGGAAGCAGAGCAAGGAGGTGAGTGTGACTGAGGGAAGGAAGGGAAGAGGAGAGTAGTAGGAGGGAAGTAAGGTCCTAGATGTGAGATGGGGGCAGATCACGTAGAGTCTTGGAGGCTAACATAAGGATTTAGCTTTTCCTCTGAATGATTTGGGTACTGCTGGAGGGTTCTGAACAGAGGAGTGGCCTGACTGATACAAGTTTTAACAGGATTGCTCTGGCTGCTGAGTGGAGGACATGCTGAAAGTGTGTGCTGATCACAGGCAAGGGGAGACGCAGAAGTTAGGAGGCTGGTATGGTATTCCAGGCAAGGGGCCATGGCGTGGAGAAGGGGGCCAGCTGTAGAGGTGCCCGGGTGGTAGAGACTGTGCAGGTGATCCCTTGCAGTGAGCAACCTGGAGTCAGCACGTAATTCACATTTGTTGATTAAAGAGAGGAAAATCCAGGAGACTGGAGAGCTTTTTCTTAGTGTGTGCTGGAGAGGCAGCCCCATTCTGAAGGGCCTGGAGTAGACATGTCCTTTCTAATGCAACTCACAGTTACATGTGAACTTGTCTTATATTCCTCACTAGCCTGGAAGCTCCCTGAGTGCAGGGACCACGTCTGCTTCATCTCTTTAGCCCCAGTGCCCAGCCTAGGGCCCAGTGCACAGTGATAGTGGGTGGTGAGACTGGATGGGACACAAGTGCTTGATCTTCTTGCAGACTGAGTTTACCTTGTCCCTGGATCTGGCTTCCTGGATCCAGACATGAGTCTTTGCATTGTCACAGGACTGGATGGACAGAATATGAATTCTCCTCCCGGTCTACCATCTACCTGCTCTGTGAGTCTGGGCCGTGTTTCTATATCTATAAAGTGAGGGTCAGTCATTTATCCAGCAATGTGAATAATCCCTGCCCAGAATGTATCCTAGAGAAAGCTTTCCTGGCTACTCGAAACAATTCCCTCTCTCTTCCCTTCTCCAGCTTTATTTTTTTCATAACATTTGCCAGTATTTCTGTATTACATGTTTATTTATTTACTTATATATTGTCTGTCTCTCCTGCTAGAGCAGAAACCCCATGAAGGCAGAGGGTTTTGTCTGCTTATTCACTGCTAAACCCCTGGCACCAAAATAGTGCCTGGTACATGGAAGGGGCTAAATTTGTATTTATGAATAAATGAATGAATAGGTGGATGAATGAATGAATGATTGTAGAGGCTTAGCCCAACAATCTGTGGAAACATGCTTTGCAAACCAGAAAGGGCAAAACCAATGGAAGGTGAATGAATAGGTGGATGAATGAATGAATGATTGTAGAGGCTTAGCCCAACAATCTGTGGAAACATGCTTTGCAAACCAGAAAGGGCAAAACCAATGGAAGGTGTTGGGCTATTATAAATGTGCTTCACACTCTAGCATAGCCCTGATGCCGCCCACAACATTTTTCAAGGCAAACAAGGATGAGAATTTTTTTTTTTTTCTATTTGGGTTTTCTTCAAAGAGAAGAATTCCAACAACCTAATTTAAGAGAATTTCCAGGTGCAGAATTCAGTGATGGATCCTCATCTCCTAGCAACCTCACACAGGAGCCACTCACCACGTGAGAGGTGACAGTTTCCACTGGATGTACCAAGTGTCAGGGATGAGCAGAAGGCTGAGACCGGTTGTGAGGAGGGAGAATGAGACTTTTCCGGGTGGTGGATGGGAATAGGCCTGGAGCAGGAGAGAGAGACCCCAGGGTAGACTCTCCCTCGCTCTGTGGTCCTGGGCAAGCCATTCCTCTCTGAGCCTCATTTCCTCCATACAATGAGGGGGCTGACAAGACCCCTTCCAGCTCTATCGTCCTATGATTTACATTTCCAATTGGGCACAGAGGGGATAACTATCATTTATTTAAAAAAATTTTAATCAAGTAGAGTTGATTTACAATATTGTGTTAGTTTCAGGTGTACAACGTAGTGATTCAGTGTTTTTGCAGATTATACTCCATTATAGGTTGTTACAAGATAATGGGTTTAATTCCTTGGGTTACACAATATATCTTTGTTGCTTATCAATATTATATATAGTAGTTTGTATCCGTTAATCCCATACCCCCAATTTGTCCCTCGTCCCTTCCCTCTCCTCTTTGGTAACCCCAAGTTTGTTTTCTGTATCTGTGTCTGTGTCTTTTTTGTGTGTACATTCATTTGTATAGTCTTTTAGATTCCATATATAAGTGATATCATATGGTATTTGCCTTTCTCTGACTTATTTCACTAAGCCTAATATTCTCTAGGTCCATCCCTGTTGCTACAAATAGCAGAATTTCATTCTTTTTTTATGACTGAGTAATATTCCATTTTATATATATGTGTGTGTGTGCGTGCGTGTATATGTATGTATATATATATATATATATATATACATACACATACACGCACGCACACACACACACACACCCCACATCTTCTCAATCCATTCCTCTGTTGATGGACATTTAGGTTGCTTCCATGTCTTGGCTATTGTAAATAGTGCTGCTATGAACGTTGCGGTGCATACATCTTTTCAAATCAGCGGTTTCTTTTTTTCTGGATATATGCCCAGGAATGGAATTGCTGGATCATATGGTAATAACTACCATTTGTTGAGCAAGTCCTTAGGCTAAGCATTTTATATTATTTCATCTAATCTTCACTTCAACTCGTGGATAGGATTGTAATTATCCCCATTTTACAGGTGAGGAAACTGAGGCATATAGAAGGTCAGTAACTCAGGTCACTGCATTAGAGGCTGCCATAACAAAATACTTTATGGGTGGCTTAAACAACAGAAATTTATTTCTTACAGTCCTGGAGACTGGTCCAAGATCAGGATGCCAGCTAATTTGGTTTTTGTTGAGAGTTCTCTTCCTGGTTTGCAAATAGCCACCTTCTTGCCATGTCCTCACATGGTGTTTCCTCTGTGCATGCGGATGGAGAGAGCTATCTTTCTCTCTCTCTCTCTCTTCTTAGAAACCCTCTAGTTCCATCTTGAGGGTCTCACCCTCATGACCTAATCTAACCCTAATTACCTCCCAGATACCATCTTCAGATATCATCAAACTGGGGGTTAGGACTTCAACATAGGAATTTGGGGTGAGGGAACATAAACATTCAGTCCATAACAGTCACAAAGCTAGCAAGTGATAGAATTTAACTGCAATCATTTGCTGCTCCCTCATTGTGACTCTAAGGCAACCTGCATGATCCCTCTGCTTTGATACCAGATACCAAGTAGGAGATTCTCCTGGGTTGGAGATTGGATGGGTCCTCGGGCAAGGGCTAGACCTTGCAGTCAGAGGACAACCTCCATGAGCTCAGAGACCACGGGAATGTTGTTCACCACTACGTCCTTAGCATGCAGCCTTGTACCAGAATGTGGGAGAAACTCACTAAATAGTCACTATATAAATGAATAGCTCTGTTAAAGACTGATAACTATGGCTGAATATAAAAAGCTCAAAAAACGGTTTTGGGGACATCCTTGGCAGTCCAGTGGTTAGGACTCGGTGCTTCCCCTGCAGGGGGCCTGGGTTCAGTCCCTAGTCGGGGAACTAATTTTCTGCAAGCCGCACGGCACGGCCAAATTAAAAAATGGATTTGTTCATGTACCCTGCGAAGATGGGGCCCCTTGAGGTCTCATCAAGGGAAGTGAGGGGAAGAGCAGTAAACATCCGATATATGCCGCAACCTCCCAGCTTCTTTTCACACATTTTACCTCATTCAAATGTCACACCAACCCTGAGATAAGTTCCTCTTTTAATAGACAAGGAAACAGAGGCTGAGAGAAGCTCAGAGGCCCAGGAGCTGAGGAACAGAGAAGTCATGTGCCAAAGTTCACATAGATGCCGGAAGGTATGGCTGCCGGCAGGCCCCACCTGCAAGCAGAGTGATGCCGAAGTGCCATGCGAGTGAGGCCCTCCTGGGGGGCGGCACTGAGGCCAGCTCCCACCCACCACGCCTCCTTTAGTGGCTGCAAGAACCCTGGCCCTAACATCAGCCAGGCACCTTGGTTTCCTCCATTGTCTCTGAATTCACCATGGAGAAGAGATGAGTCAACGTCAGTCTTTATAGCCTTACCATCAGACCTAGGCACAGCAGGGGTTGTTCAGAAAATGGAGAGGAAGCCATGAGGGTTTAGTTCAAGGCGGCTCTAGAATCTCTGTAGGAACAGAGGAGAAGCACCTTTTGGGGGCCTGGGGTGGGGCGTGGGGCGGAGGGCTGGAGGACCTGCCTCGAAGTTCACTGGCATAGTAGGCAATGCGTAGTGGAGACTAATGGAGTTTATGGAGGCTAAATCACCCCACCCCCATCCCCGATCACGCCACCTCTGATTGAGAAGAGAAAGGGCAGTGTCCCTAAGAAAGATTCATCCCCAGTGATGAGTAAATTGCTCTGAAGAGGGAAGAGAGTAAGACCCAGGATGGAGCTTCCAGGGTACCTGTGCGGTAGTGGAGGCCTCTGCAAAGGCAGGGGGTTTGATGGGAAAGGGGGAAAGAGAGAAGAATGAGAGAAAACAGATGAGAAGCATCGCAAGACCAGGGCTTGGGGCCTAGGAGGAAGCAGAGATCACAGGGATCGCTTACATTTGTTCAACTGGCATGGCCTGGTTGTATGGTTACAAATCACTTTCAGATGCTTTATTTTATGAGCTCTTCACTCCAGCCCTGAGGCACTCAGAGGAAATGGTATTATGTCCATTTTATAGATGAGGAGAGTGATATTGTCAGTGGTTAAGTGGCTTTCCCAAGAAAGTTACTAGGAGACGGGAAGGGAAGCTGAATTTTTTTTATTCCAACTCTAGTTCTTCTTTGCCTTCTCTGATGACAGGAGGTGACTGACTCTAAGAATCTGGCTTTGCAGACAGGGACGTGGTCGCTGCTTTTGCAGACGGGGTAGTAATGGCAGCGGCAGATCCAATCCCTGCCTCCCACCCCAGCCTCGCACATTATTACTATTACAAAGGCTGTTCCTGCTGCAGCCATAATTAAGTGTGCCAGACATCAGGCTTGGCATCTGTTTGCATTAATTCTCAAACAACCCCGGAGGTAGGCATTGCTATCCTCACCTTACAGATGAGGTGACCTAGGCGAAAAGGAAAAGAGACTTACCCAGAGTCTGAGGGCAACTGCTTGATGTATATCAAAGCGGTGTGTCTCAGACTCTACCTGAATTGACAGATGGCGTTCGTTTTCATCATGCTGAATGATCATTGCTCTTGGGAGGAGAGCAAAATGTTCTTTGTGGTGGTAGGGGGGCGGTTATAGCTGCTTGTATAATGGAATAAGCCAGGATGGACTTCAGGGTTTTCTTTGGGAATGTCTCCTTTTGGCATCTCCTAAGACCTTCAGCTTGAAACGTATTGTCCAGGAAGTCAGGACACTTTCTAGGGACAATCTCTTTTTTCTGTCAACTACATGGAGTTATAATTTTTTTCTTGGGGAAGGAACTACGAGCCTGCATTTCAGTAGTTCCCAGATGATGCCGATGCTGCTGGTTTCTGAACCACACTTTTGAGTAGTAAGAGGGGTTTATCTCTAAAATCCTTCCAGTTCAATAAGTCCATTTGGAAATCCTAAATACATCCCCATTAAAATACAGCCATACCTGTGTGTGCTGTGGCCCTAAGATCTGGCTACATGATTGAAATTATTGATAAGGTATAATAATAACAGATGTAATTTAAGCATCTGAACTATGTGCAAGGAACTTCCCAACAATATGCGATCAGTGTTGTGTTAGTTTTGTTCTTTTACAGATGAGGAAATTCAAGCACAGAGAGATCAGTTCACCTAAACTCATATAGTTAATAAGTGGTGAAATTAGAATTTGAAGCCTAGTCTTCCCTACTCTGAAATGTGCTTTTTTCACACATAAATATAACCCTACTCAATAATTGAGAGATGAAGACTCTCGATACACTGGGCCATTATTTCTCTGCTTTATTATAGAGATATCAAGGCGAAATATATCTTTCAAATTGTTGGGACCTTCGTTGATGCTAATTGTTATCATCAATAAATAATAGGAAATTTAATGACACTAATAACATGAAAAAAATTGAGAGGGTAGGCATGTAAGTATGTAAGCAAAGCATAACATTTGTAATGATGCCATGTAAATACAGGAGCAGGAAAACCCAAGAACAGTGGACAGCCATTGAGAAAAAAAGCCCATGGCTTTAGAGAAGAATGAAACAGAGAAAGAAACACCAGCCTTTGCTCCTTCCCCTTCGGGTTCAGAAAATAGAATTGAGACAACACCAAAGGGGGCGGGTAAAGAGTTTGAACAATGAATATATATTACCAGCATCAGCTGGGTATCTTGTTAACATTAACCTGATACATTGCAAGTGAGCTGCAGTTAGAACAGTAATTACAGTAAATAGAATCCATTTGGAATCCTCAAGCAAATATGAGCTGGGAAGAAAGATGGGCTGAAAAAAATCCATTACATTTTGGAAGTTATGGAAGCTTCGGATGGCAGCGATTTCTACTGTGAATTGCATCCGACTAAGAAGCGGCAACTTGAATGAATCTATCTCAGCTCTCAAGTGCATTTAGATGGTAAATAAAATGGATTACCCGACCATTCCAGCCAAGTGCAGTTTCCTGAAATATTTGTCTTGGTAATTTAGGTAGGAAATTTAGGTAGAATTGGGAAGGTGGCCTGTCTACTCTGCTTCCTGCCTTGGGCTGATGGCTTTTCATAGAAAAATGAAATGTTGCTCTTCAGGAAGGGTCAAAAGGAAGAGCCAGGGAGGGATGGGAGAAGGTAGAGAAGGATTCGGAGCCTCTCAAAGTGGTCTGCATTCTTGAGTGTTGGTCAAAGTGGAGTTTCATTTTCAAAAACTCCAATGCAGTCCGCCATGGCCAGACATACGCTGGCCCCTTCTGTGGGGGTCTAACTATAGCCCTCCCATACCATCTGTTTCTGAAAGCTCTGTAGTTGCAGCCAACTCAGCCATGTGAGACTTTTCACAGCTTGCTGTCCTTTCCATTCCCTGGCTCTACCCTCAGCCCCTCCCTGTCTTCCCAGGTACTTATCTGTGTGCCCATGTCAGACTCTCTTCCCTTGTTTCCTGACCTCACCTCCTGCAGCTTTTGGGGGAGAGACAGTTCTTCCTTGATCTCAGGTTCATGGAAACCTCATGCTCTGAGTAGCCCCTGTTACCACCCATGTGAGTAATGGCCAAAAAACTCCAGGGTGGGCTTCCCTGGTGGCGCAGTGGTTGAGAGTCCACCTGCCAATGCAGGGGATGTGGGTTCGTGCCCCGGTCTGGGAAGATCCCACATGCCGCGGAGCGGCTGGGCCCGTGAGCCATGGCCGCTGAGCCTGCGCGTCTGGAGCCTGTGCTCCGCAAGGGGAGAGGCCACAACAGTGAGAGGCCTGCGTACCGCAAAAAAAAAAAAAAAAAAAAAACTCCAGGGTACTTCGTCTGGAAATTGGGAGTCATAGGCAGCATAAGTGAGTTTTCACACGTTCATTCAGTCGGTACATTTATTAGGTACCTCTTCTGTCCCAGGTCTGGGACTATTTGAAACATATTTCTCACTGTGGGGTCTGGGATGCCTCACTGACAGGAGACTGGCTTAGAATAGGAAGAAATCATTGGTAATCGAAAAGGATAAACACTAAAATTGCATCTCTGTGAATGTAGCCAGGCACCGTCTGGGATGCCCAAGACCTCATACGTGGTCTTCGTGCCTCTGAGCAGAGGCCTGGCAGACCCAAGCCCCAGCAGATCCAGGCATCGGCCTGGAGAATCAGCCCTGCCTCTCATCTCTCAGCTTGCACCCAAAGGACCCCAGGTGGCTGACCTTAGACATTTTCTCATTGATTGGGTGCCAGGACAAAAGCTAATCAGCACTGCTGACAAGCTTTCAAAGAGCATGGAGAAGGAAGAATCAACGTGCTGATGGGAAAAAAGAATACTCTGGTCTCCATCCTTTTTCTTTTTTTCTTTCTTTCAAATGTAGCTCTACTACCTCTTCAAACCATCTACACATTAGTATGGAGTCCTTTATTTAAAAGGTGAATCAGGGCCCTTTTTATGAAGCATCAGCTGAATTCTAAACAGCCTATTCTCTGTTTTATATAGGTTAACATGCTACGTGTTTAATGCTCACAATAGCCCTATGAAGGAGGAAATACTGTGATTCCCATTTTACAAGTGGGAAACGGAGACCATGAGCATTAAAGCCCCTGGAGTCAGCAGACCTGGGGGTGAGACCCAGCCCTCACATTTCCCACCTGTGAAACCTTAGGCCAAGTCACTTCACCTGCCTGAGCCTCTGTGTTCTCATTTGTAGAACAGGATGATTTCAAATATCTGCTTCATAAGGTATAATAAGGATAAATTAACTGGAGTGCATAAGAAGCACCTCATGCGATGCCAGCCACAGAACAAGTGCTAAGTAAACGCTATTTCTTTCTTTCTCTGGGACCAGTAGAAAGAAGCTCCTCGTTCCCATCCCCTTGTTCCCAGGCCTCTCCTGTTAGGGGTCAGCCGCAGAGACACTTAGTGATGCTCCAGGTGAGCTGGGAGCACTGGGGCCTCTGGAGCCCCCAACTCGCCAGCCCCCAGCAAGTGGGGTGCCTCAGGCGGGGCCCCCAGATCATTTTCACAGGCACAGGGATTTGAGGAGGCTGGAACCTTATCCTCAAACAACTGACAGCACCACCTCCCTACCCACCCACCCCCAACACACACACACAAAGACCCAGTTCAGGCCAAGGACAGGAAGTGAAGTATGTGTTCAGGCCAAGCTGCAGGGCTTGAGGGGGTGAGCAGGAGGAAGGGACGCATTTAAATAACACTGAGAATGGCTGAAGGTAGTTCACCAAATTGGAATCCAGGAGACTCCAAGCTGGCATCTGGGCCCTGGATCCAAGCCCTAGAAGCAGTGCTTCTCAGCTGTGCGGGTACTTTGGTATCACATGGGGAGCTATGACAGATACCCCTGATGCCTGGGTCCCCACTTCCCAGCCCTGGAGACGGAGTTAATTGGACCGGAGTGCACCCTGGGCATCGGGAGTTTGAAAACTTTCCAGATGATTTTTCTCTACAGTCCTCTCAGGACCAAGAGGCCCTGGGACTTTCAGCTTCTGGTCTTACAAAAGTCTTCTAGAGGCCCTGCAGCGCCTCATTTCCCGGTGGTCCCACTGTACTCCCAGGAACCTACCCTGCTCCCTCCCTCCCTCCCTCTCCGCCTCCATTTGACCACTCCAGTCTGACTCCCAGGTCTTTTAGGACCCTGTGGCCTTTGCCACACACCCCACGCTCCCAGGGTCTCAGAGCCTCCCCTCTCGCTTGGGCTCTTCTCCTTGCTCAGCCCGCGTGCGCCCCCTCCAATCCCTCCTCTCACTGTGTCCATCAGGTCCCACCTAGTTTTGACTGTCACAGGCTGGTGTTTCTAGAAAACTATCGCATCACCCCAGCCCATGATGCACATCAGCATTCTGGCAGCACCTAGCTTGGACAGCCCCCGTGGTACTTAGGCCCAACAGCCTGATGCTTTGTACTGGGGTGCTGTATCAGGCTGGTGGGGGTGGGGCACCCTGTTTCCTTATCTGTGACTGGGGAGTAAGACGACCTGCCCAGGTGCTACACAGCTTTGTCGTGAGGCTCAGAGGACGAGAACACTGTTCAGTGCACCAGGGCTTTCTGTGCACGTCTCATACATCATCTCCCGCGCCTCTTCCGGCGGTGGTATTATGGTACCCATTTTATGGATGAAGAAACTGAGGCAATACACTGTGGGAACTGGCCCAGAAGTTTCTTGACTGTAATTCCCAGACTCCTCCCACGTTTCCATGCCACCCAAAAGGAAAGCTCATTGAAAGTGCACAATAAAGTGCTTTATGTTCATGTTACAAATAATCTAGTTTGATTAGAAGTTTTAGTTCTAATCTACCTCCTTCACACAACAGGCTTCACTGAACAAAAAGAGCTCTCGGATGGGGTCAGGGAGGCCCCCATTCAGTTCTTTCCTCATTCTGCAATTGTTGGAGGCTTGGTTAAACCAGGCCTGGACCAGGTACTGGGGACCCAGAGACACTCCAACATCTACCCTGTAACCCTACTTTCTTGCTGAAGAGACCAACACTTAAACATACGATTTCCATACAGTATGTCCTGGGTTCAAGTTCCAGCTTTGTCATGTACTATCTGTGCGGTTTTCTTTCTTTTTTATTTCTTTCTCCTATGAGATTTTCTTTAGGCAAGTTGCTTAATTTCTATGGGCTTTAGTTTTCTCATCTGTAAAATGGGGATAATAGAACCTCCCCGGTAGGGGTGTGGTGAGATAAAGTGAGTTAAGCCACGTATGGCACTTAGAATAGGCCTGGCACGTGAGCTATGGTGTGAAACGACCCTGGAGTTCCGGGGGCTCTGGGGAGCGAGAAGAACCTGCCAGGTGCATTAGTTTCCTATTGCTGCTGCAAAACATCACCACACGCTGAGTGGCTAAAAGCAACCCAAGTGTATTCTCTTACAGTTCTGGAGGTCAGAAATCCAAAATTAGTCTCACTGGGCTCAAGTCAAGGTGTCAGCAGGGCTGGTTCCTTCTGGAGGCTCTGAAAAGAGAATCCATGTCCTCCCCTTTGTCATCTTCTGGAGGCTGTCTGTGTTTCTTGGTCTGTGGCCTCTTCCATGTATCACTCCAGCCTCTAGCTTCACATCTTGTGCTGTTAACTCTGATCCTCCTGCTTCGCTCTTACAAGAACTCCTGTGATTACATTGGGCCCACCTGGATCATACAGGCTAAACTTCCCATCTCTAGATCCCTAACTCATTCACATCAGCAAAGTCCCTTTGCCATGTAAGGTAACATATTTACAGGTTCTGGGGATGAGGATCTGGGCAGTGGGTGGGGAGGGCGTTATTCAGGTTGCTGTACGGGGGGACAGAAGGCTGCTGCCCAAGGGAGGGAGGTCAGGAATGCCTTCCCGTGGAAGCACATTTCAGCTGCTTGGAGGAGCTTTCCAGATTGATGCGCAAGAAAGGGCATCCAGATAGAGGAGAGCCCTCCAGAGAAGGCACCGAGGTGTGGAGGGAAAGCCTGCCATGTTTAGGGAGAGGTGAGAAGTTCATGGCGACAAGAGTGTGGTGTGAGGGAAGGAACGCTGCAGGGGGCAGGCCTTTGATGCCGTGACCCTGGAAGCAAGCAGGTGTGGTGAGGCGGCAGCTGTTGGAGTCCTCTCTGCGGTGTGACATCCTGCCCAGGGGATCCTGATATTCCACTCTGGCCAAGTCTGGCCAGCCTCAAGGGTATCAAGTTCCAGCTGGGTAGAGTGTGTCTGGCCATCAGGAGATGGTGTTCCTGGTGCTGTCCCATTTGTCTCCGTTTCCTTGCCTTCCCTCCAGCCCCCAAACCCTAACCACCTCCCAGACTCCCCCTGACCCCACCTCCCCTGGCTCCCAAGCCACAGAAGAGAGGATCAGCTCCAGTGATGGAGGACCAGACCCGGGACCCCTTTATTGGAAGCCATTTTCCTTCTTAATATCTTCTGCTGAGATGGACCAGCAAAGCGAAATTCTGACAGAAATAATTTTTCTATTTCTTATAATAGGGCATAAAAGTCGGCCCAGGGGCATATACCCTGAGAAAACCATAATTCAAAAAGAGTCATGTACCAAAATATTCATTGCAGCTCTATTTACAATAGCCAGGACATGGAAGCAACCTAAGTGTCCATCAACAGATGAATGGATAAAGAAGATGTGGCACATATATACAAATGGAATATTACTCAGCCATAAAAAGAAACGAAATTGAGATATTTGTAGTGAGGTGGATGGACCTAGAGTCTGTCATACAGAGTGAAGTAAGTCAGAAAGAGAAAAACAAATACCGAACGCTAACACATATATATGGAATCTAAGAAAAAAAAAACATCATGAAGAACCTAGGGGTAAGACAGGAATAATGACACAGACCTACTAGAGAATGGACTTGAGGACACGGGGAGGGGGATGGGTAAGCTGTGACAAAGTGAGAGAGAGGCATGGACATATATACACTACCAAACGTAAACTAGATAGCTAGTGGGAAGCAGCTGCATAGCACAGGGAGATCAGCTCGGTGCTTTGTGACCACCTAGAGGGGTGGGATAGGGAGGGTTGGAGGGAGATGCAAGAAGGAGGAGATAAGGGGACATATGTATATGTATAACTGATTCACTTTGTTATAAAGCAGAAACTAACACACCACTGTAAAGCAATTATACTCCAATAAAGATGTTAAAAAAATACACACACACAAAAAAGTCAGCCCAGGGAAATTGATTCCATTCGGAACTCCCTTTGTAGGACACTTCATCTTCCATTGTGGCCTCTGTATTTCAGCAATTTCTAAAGCCCGAGGAAGCCTCATTTAATGTTTTTTCTCCACCCTGGCAGAAGGCTTTTTTAGCTCAGCTGAATGGTTCTGCTGACCTGTCACTTCCAAAGGCCCGAGACTGGGGGTCAGGGGAGCCTCAAATCCCATACCCAACCCCAGGGAGTGGCTGGCCGGTCTCCACTCTGGCCCCCAACATGGAGGGGCCTATTCTCCTTTGCTCTTCCTTCCCCATCCCTCTTTTCCCCTTTCCCCTCCTGCCTTTTCTCCTCTTTCTTTCTTTTTTGTATTGACTTCCTTCCATTTTTGTCCCTGTCTTGCTCTTTCATTTCATTTCAACAGCCCCACCCCCGCTGCCCTCCGGCCCCCCACCCCACCCCGCGGCTGCGGCACATACTCTTTCCCTGGAGGTGTATCCATCACTCAACAATCATGTGACCCAGCAGGTTACTCGGTCTCCCTGGATCTCAGCTTCTTTATCTGTAAAGGGGGGATTATAATGTGCATTTCACAGGATTGTGACCAGGATTCCATAGTTAGTTGTTCAATAGTCCCCAGGGAGACAGGGGTATGCAGAGTGGAAGGGGGCCAGTGCTAGCCATGCAGCTCTGCACAGGAGCCCCTGAACTTGGCACCAGGTGAGGAAGGCAGAGAGCTGCTTGTAAACCATGAGACAAGATGATACTTTTTGAAGGAACAGCACTTTTCGGTTTACCAAGAGTTTTCTGAACCCATTACCATGGTTGATCTCCATGGCAATGCTTTGATGGAGATCGAGCAGGTAACCCAGACTGGTCTGTAATGAGGAAACCAAGGCTCTCAAAATGTTAGTTATCCGTCCCACGTTACCCAACTCGAATCTCCTGTCCCCTGAGCCTGTGTGATTTTCTCCACTGGATCATGGAATGGGATGCAAGGACGGCCCATCCAACCGACCCTCTCCCACTTGGCCTCCTGCCTCTCTCTTGACCCTGGAGTTGGAGTCTGGGGAAAATCAGGTTACCCTGGGTCTCCCCAGCCCTCCAAGCCCCAGCTCTGTTACTGTGTCCTGTTTGAGATTTGAGAAGGGGTTGCAAGCTGGCCTCCATCATTTCCCACTTCAAGGATCAGTCTGTGGTCCTGTAGCCCGAAAGCGAACTGAGTCCATCACCAGAGTAAACCTGACTTCCATGCTAGCCTTGACTTGACAGCCCATTTGAATGCTCTGAGAAGGCAGATGTTAGTCTCAGCTGGATGGTCTTATTCTCCTAGAGTCGAGGAAACTGAGGCTCAGCTAAAGCAATGAGCCCAAGGGTCAGCTGAGACGAGAACCCAGGTCTACCAGACTTCAGAACTGTTGGTTTCATGGTGTCAGCGACTGCCTCAAGGTCACCCAGCAAAGTTGGAAATCACGTCTCCCTAGACCCCATTCCAAAACATTTGTTCATTCCATACTCCACTTATGATAGTTTAGGGTTCTTGTGTGAAGCCCTGAGACCCAGAGCCAGGGCCAAGTGGAAAGAAGTTAACAGTGAGTTTTAAGTCAAATTTCCACCAGCCAGGGTGGCTCTGTGGTGAAAGGGACAACCTTTGTGGTTTGCTTCCTGACACAGCTATTTGGGCAGGGGCACAGGTCACTTGTTGGAGATGTTGTGGCAGGAATTCCTGCATCTGATGTCTGGGTGGCAGTCAGGGCCCAGCCCGTTCCAAGATCCAATGGTCCTCTGTGCCTCTTACTCCCAGCGATGACCGGGAGTTGAACCCAAGCTTACAGCAGCTGCTTTTCACAAACAATTCCCAAGGGAGTAGGAAGTGAAACATTTTTCCCCAGAAGTATCTGGAATTCCCAGTGAAGCAGCACTTAACTGCTGTCTGTGGGTGAGGATGTGCAAGACTCATCATGGCCGGAAGGTCCTGGGACTGACTAATTGATTCGGTGACTCATTTGGCAAACCATCTTAGACATCTCTTCTGCCATCAGCCTTAGTCTAGGCTGTGGGGAGACGGCAGTAAACAAGATAACACTGTCCCCACCCGCTCAGCACTCACATTCTAGTGGAAGAGACAGATGAGAAACAGATCGTCCCAATATCTGTCTGTCTAGTACCATCTCTTCTTTCCTCTGAGACTTAGAGAACAGTTTTCCATCTTCTTGCAGCCTGAAAAGCAGTGAAGTACAGCAGAAAAGCAGCAGAGCTGTGTTCTGAGGACCTAGCTGGGCTTGCCTCAGGATTGACCCTGATCCAGCTGTGAGAAGCCAGCAAGCGTCAGTTCTCTGTGGCTCAGGTTCTTAGTCTGCAAAGGGAGGACAGCAGTACCCACTTGGTACTGTCCTGCTCAGGGTCTTTCTTGACAAGGAACAGAGACCCACTCAAGCCAACTCAGGGAAAGGGAAAGGATGGCTGGTGATAACGTAGCAGGATCTTTCTGGGAGTCCACAGGCAAGAACCATAATGCAGCAGGACCTCTTGGAAACCCAGAATGGGAAGTTACCAATAGCTAAGGCATCCAGGTGGTCTCTCTTAGTGGCCCTTTTTCTCTCTGCATTTCTACTCTGTCTTCCTCTCTGCTCACCCATTTCTTTTGCTTTTTCGTAGATCATAGTCCCACAAAGCTTTGACTTGCAAAGGCCCGTCCCCGCCATCCTGGCCTTCTCAATGACCTAACAACTCATAGTAACTCCTTTGGGTTTTTCTTCCCTCTACTAGCTAGCTACCCAGTCTCTGTTCCCCAAATCTAGGTCCCAATCCATGAAGGAGAAATTGAAGTGAGACAAACTGCAGGTTACTGAACAGCCAATCGTTGGACCATGCATGGAACAGGTGCCCACCTCTGGTCCAATCAGCTATGAGCACAGTGGGACCTGGTTACGTGATACAAAACAATGGCCGCTACAGGTCCCTTGGTATAAAACATGGTGGCTGTGTATGGGACAGCTTCTCTTAGAAGGTAATGGTGGTATGTGCAGTCACCATAAAACATCTCGTACACACCTGCTCCTCCCAGGCTGCCCTGACCAATTAAATGAGGTGGGTTTTTTTTGGTTTTTATTTTGGGGTTTTTTTTTTTGGCTGTTGTTGTTTTAATGCCTAGCATGCTGATTCCCTGTACAATGCTAGGATTTATTGAATGAATACTCTTTGCAGAGGCCTTTGGTAAATTGTAAGATGCTGTGCAGATGTGAGGTGTGAGCATTGATTGCTGTTGGTTACTGACAGAACTTAAACTTTGCAAAGGCTGGCTTGGCTGGATTTCAGCCAGTTGCTTTAATCGGGGAGCGATTAGCTTGGTAACCTTCTTGTTCCCTCAGCTATTGCGTTTCCCTGGGGCCTGGGGAGACCGTGCCTTGCATGTGGATTTCTCAAAGTGGCTTCATGCTGTGTCCCTGCGTGAGGCTAGGTCTCAGCCTTGGAAATTACAGTCTGTCTCATCCTGCTGGGCACGATTGAGTAAGTGCCTACTGGCCAATCCCAACAGCTGGGGGCCTCCCGGGCAGCTGGCCAGCAGGAGTGACAAGCAGCTCCAGGCTGCTTCTGCCTTCCAGGGGTTCTAGACAGAGGACAGAAGGGCGGAGAGTAACTCAAATATGTTGCATCCCTATAGGGCCTGGATCTTTACATAGACCTTAACTTATTGTACCTTCTTAGCAATATTATCGAGGGAGCATTATAATCCCCATTTTACAGATGGAAGTAATGAGGCTTAGAGAGATTAAGCACTTTGCTCAAAATGGTGGAAACCAAGTGGGAACCCAATCCTGGCTGTCTGTGCTCCTTAGGGCATTGAAGTACTAGCTTACAAGCATTCAACCAGCTAGTTCTTTCTGAGCACATACTGTGTGCTATGTATTCACAGTGTGTTATGCCTTTTAAAGCTCTTTACCCACTTATCATCCAGTACTACCCAGAGAAGCAAGTATACAGGATGGCTCTTGTTATCCGTATTTAACATCAGAAGCTAGAGGCCCAGAGGAGACTCAAGGCAACCTATCTAGTTAGTGGCAGAGCAGGGTCTGCAACCCGATGCCATGACTACACATGTGGGGCTCTGTGGACCAAACTGTGCTTTCCTCCCACCCTTCAAGACACTCTTCCATACATAGGAGAAGGAAAATATCGAAAGATAAAATATTGCATTTGTCCACCCTTCAAGACACTCTTCCATGTATAGGAGAAGGAAAATATCGAAAGATAAAATATTGCATTTGTCCACCCTTCAAGACACTCTTCCATGTATAGGAGAAGGAAAATATCGAAAGATAAAATATTGCATTTGTTTGTTTCCTGTTTAGTTCAGATTTAAGTGATATCACAGCACATATGTTACTCCGACTTGGGTTCAAGTCCTGGCCTGCCAATTTCTTGTAGTGTGATCACTGTGAGCTTCTGGTTCTCATCCATAAATGGGTGATAGTCCTCGTGACGGCACCTAGCACGCTGCTCTGGAAGTTTAGACACGGAGTCAGCAAAGAGGGCTTCTTAGAGGAAGTGGTTCCCAAGATGGCCTCCTTGAAAGGAAACTGCCTGTAAGACTTCATCCTGTCATGGTCTAGTCATTTCTACCTGCCCTTTGAAAGCCCCAGGAAACCGCTCCCAATCTTCTGGGTTGAGTGAGTCACTCCAACCCCTGGGTCTCTATATCTTAGAGTCGGGAGAGGGAGCGGCAGGCACCTAGGCCCCCTCTTTCTCTCTGGATGTTCATCTTTCCCATCCTGTGCCTCCTCCAGGCTCCTCCCAGGCCAAGATGCACGAAGGCCCTAAGCAAAGGGCTAAGGTGGAATTAAGCACATCCTTCGTAGGCTCAGTGCTTACAGAGTCACTGCCACGCTTCAGGAAGTGTTTCTCAGAGTGTTCTGAGTAGCATTCACAGGTCTTTAATCCTGACTTCAAATTTTGCCTTTCCAGCTAGGCTGAATAAGAAATTGATGCAATTGTGTTGATGGTTGGTTTAGAAAGGGTGAGAAGACGCAGCCATTTCTTAGTCTGGGTCTTCTTCGCAAAGCTAATCAACCTGCCTTGTAGCAAACTAGCTGTTTCCTAGCAACACCAAGTGATGTAGCAGGATGGCATCTATTTGGAATCTTCCTGAAGTGACCTGTTGACTCCCATTGAGAGTGGCAGCCGTTGCCTTGAGATCATGTTGCTTTGCCAAGGGGAGGGGCTTTCCCCAGTCATGTAGGCAGGATGCCTGGCAGGGTTCTGTAGCTGGGCCAGGCTGAACCAAATCCCTATCATGCACATGGACTTGTTTACTTCCTCATTCATTCATGGACTCATATATCCCATCACACAATGACTGTGGACCACTATTCCAGGAAACTGTGCCAGACACTGGTGTTTCTAGGGAAACACCAGGCCTGGTTCCTGTTCTTGGGGAGAGACAGGCTTGTAACAGGTCCTGAGATATGTGCAATCATGAAGGCAAGAACAAAATCAAGCCTGGAGTTGATAGGAATATTTTTCAGAAGAGTTGTAAGTTGAACCAGGCTTTGAAGTATGAATGAGTGTTGTAGGTGTTGAAATAAGAATAAGGTATTTGTTGGAGGGGACAGCATTAATGCAGTACCCTAAAGGCATGAAAGAAGCAGTGGGAAGTTGGTGACGTCACCAGTGAATCCAAAAAAAAAAAATCTTTCCCTTGGGACTTTAATGGGTATTATTCAGATATGAGGTTCTGTCACCGAACAAGAAATTCAGGCTTAAAGCTGAATAGATCTTTTTAATGACAGGACTTTTCAGCCATATGCAACTTGCTACTGTTTATTGTGATTTTTCAAAATCATGAAATTGTAGCATTTTCTAGACTTAATGACATTTAGAGCATCTTTTAAGAGTAGGGTTCCTTGGAATCTATCTTGGAAAATGCTAAGCTACCTTATAGGGCTGTTTCCTGGGGATGGTTGAAGAGAGGCAGGGCCAATTCCTGAGGGGCCTCTGATAGCATAGAGTGAGGATGGAATTTTATCCTGAAGGTGATGGGTAGCCAAGGAAAGATTTTCAACAGGGCCTGTATTATAAAGTACTCAGGGCACAGAGGGGAAATGGGCCAGGGAGGGGAGCCTGGTGGCTGGGATTCCAGGTTGGAGGCTGTGTGATAGTTACTTTTTGGTGTCTCTCACTGTGGACATGTAGGCATCCCCTGGCACCTGGCCTAGGTCAGGGGATTCAGCCCTAACCCAAGACAGTCACACTCAGAGATGTTGTTGAGGACCTCCAGACTAGCCCACATTGAGGTCCAGCTGAGTTCTGCTGGACAGCATGTGACAATGTAAGGCATTCCCGTGTTTAGTAGCAGCTCTTTACTTGGAAGGTGGCTGGGATCTGCTTATTGGTTCTGGTGCTTGTTTTTGTTAGGGCTGTCACTCTGTCTACTTTCTGCCACAAGCCCAGTTAGGTAGTCAGTGGTGTTTGCCATGTTCAATGTCGATGTGCTCAGGAACTATAGCTGACTTACACAGATTATTCTTTGTGCTAAGAAAGGCAGAAAGAGTCACCAGGATATTGGATCGAAGACAATAGTCCAAAGCAATAGTCCTCTTCAAAGGAGAGGAAATTTAATAGGTATGAAAGTGAAACCCATTGGGAAAACATAAGCCCTGGAGTCAGACAGTCATGGACCCATATCCCAGCTCCATGACTTGCTGGATAATAATAGGCAAGTCACTTAACCTCTCTGAGCCTCACTTTTCTTTCTGGAAAATGGAAATAGTCATATGAATTTTAAAATGTTTGTAAGATGTTTTGCATATAAAATTGGCTCAGTAGATATCAGGGGTTGTTCCATTTTTCTTGGGTCTTTAAACTCAATATCCCCAAACCAGACATGGTTTAGTAGTAGCAGCTGTGAAAACAGTCTTCATGGTTTTGGTTGAAAGGTTGCTTGTGGGAAGGCCTCCAGAAAAGCTGATATGAGCATGGGCTCCATCAAGAAAAGGAGAGAACCCAAGTCAGGCAGGGGATACTCCCAGCCACGTGCTTGTTCAGGCTCTGTTCAAAGATCACCTTCCATTCCAGGCAATAACTGTAATAGAAATGTTGACACTTGTTGGTGCTAACAAGTCAGGGAAGGAGAAGGGCCCAGAAACTTGACTATATAAAGAGTAGATGAAAGAGCGCACATGTCTTAGCCTGAAAAAGAAGATGATGGGAAGTGGTATGGTAGATGCTTCTGTATCTAGAGCCAGTGTCTGATATATAGTAAGTTCTCAAAAAATGTTTGTTGGTCGGGTGGGTGGGTGGATGGATGGATGGATGGATGGATGGATGGAAAGGTGGCTATGGAATTGGGCAGACCTCATTTTGAATCCCCTTGGCATCATATGCCAACTGTGATCTTGGGGATGGCATTTGGCTTCCCTGTACCTTAATTACACATGGTGATAGAGAAGCCTACTGTGCTGTGCTCTTCTGAGGATTCAGTGAAAACATGTGTGTTAAGTTCTGAACACTGAGCTTATTGCCCTGGAAGTGTTCAATGACAGTTCCTCTTTGTTACCCTGCCATATTCACTGCTGTCTAGTTGGCAAAGCCTGTCATGTGGCCAGGAAATTGGGCATATATCTCCAGCATTCCAGAGTGGGACGGACAGGTGGAAGTTCAGGTGACTTCCTCAAGATTAGAACTGCTTAAAAATGATTTGAGGTGTTGTCACAGGAGTGAACTCCCTGGCCCTGGAGGAGCTGTGTAAGCTGAGGTTGTGGGCTGCTTGACCAGGACAACAGAGAGGTACAGACTGTATCTTCAACGTCTCTAATATTCAGTCGTTGCGAAGCTCTTGGTCTCAACTTATCCATCTGTGAAATGGGGGTAAAACAGCATTGGATATCCAAGCAAAAGGAGGCAATGGGTGTGAAGAAGGCTTATAAACAGTAAAGCAACAACAGGGGTTGGAAACCGTGACCCTAAGGCCACGCTGGGCCCTCAGCTGGGTTTTGGTGGGCCTGCATAATGTCGACCTATTATTTTCTTAGAGATTTCACATGAAAGTTCAGGTTGTTCAACTTTTTTGAAAAAAAGAGAGACGATATGGGGACTGGGCCCTCATTTTCACCTGGCCACATATTGCTGAGCTATGGCATGCCTCTATACTTTGCCACATTCCCTACCACTTCAAGTTGTCTCTTTGAAACCCAGGCCAGACCTGCTTTCTGGTCTCTAAAGGCATTTGATTTGTACCCTTAGCCCTCTATGCTAAATGCTGGACTTAGCCTCGAAATCCAGCCTCTCACCTGGGAATAAAGCACTCCAGCACCGGAGGAGCTGAAGAGGCAGCCTGGAGTGGTGGCTGAGGGTTTGGCTTCCGGTGCTGGGCTGCCTTGAGTCATGTCCCAGCTCTGCTGCTTTCTTGCTGGGCTGATCCTGGTGAGTTACTTAATCTCTCTGATCTCAGTTTCTTCAGCTGTACAATGGGGACAGTAATCAAACCTGCTTTACAGCTTGTGTGAGGCTCAAATGGGTACCTGGCTCTGAGTAAGTGCTTAGCAAACAGCATCTACTTGTTAAAGCAAAGCATCCTGTTATAATAGGAATCATCCTTTCCTAAAGCTGATTGGGTTTTTGCTGTGGTGCCCCTGAGCACCAAAACCTGAGGAGTTTTTCAACAACAGTGATTTCAGAACAGGTGTCCTCTCCGCATGAGTAGCAGAGGCTGCTGGGACTGCAGCCATTGTATGGCAAGGCGGGGATTCTGCCTGGAGACCCCCACTGCCTCCGACTGAGCAGGAGAGGCTGGCTGGCCCTCTGAGGCTCCTCCGCCCTTGTGAGGCTGCCCTACCTGGTAGTTGCAGGAAGCGCTGTGATCTACCAGGGCCATTAGGCTCTGTTTGACATCAAAAAATTTATAGGGCTTCCCTGGTGGCGCAGTGGTTGAGAGTCCGCCTGCCGATGCAGGGGACACGGGTTCGTCCCCCGGTCCGAGAATATCCCACATGCCACAGAGCGGCTGGGCCCGTGAGCCATGGCCGCTGAGCCTGCGCGTCCGGAGCCTGTGCTCCGCAATGGGAGAGGCCACAACAGTGAGAGGCCCGAGTACCGCAAAAACAAACAAACAAACAAACAAAATTTATAGCCTTCCCAGGGTGTGAGGGAACGAATATGTCACTTCCATTTGTATAACACTTCCAAGTGAGTTGATGGGACTTTTTTCCCTCCTGTTCTTTTTCTTTTTTTTTCTCTGCTCACTTTATTGACACATTGGGGAGGAAGGGGATGCCTCTTGACGTGGTCTGCACCCCAGCTCTCCTCCTGACCCAGCCTGTGAGCCCACTCTGTCCTCATCACAGCCCCTGGAGGTGAGGGCTCTTTTGGACCCCCATTTTACAGATGAGAAAGTGGAGGTGCAGGGAGCTTACCTGAACTACTTGCTCTCACAGTCCTTGAGTAGCAAGAGCATAGTCCATACTCGGGACTCTGACCCCAAGGCCTGGGCTCATAAATCTCTATCAGCCTGGGGAAAAATATGTTGGCCATGCAAAAGGGTAAAAAAAAAAATTCCCTTATCAGTCAGGGACAGGGCAGGCCGTCTCCACCAGGGGAACACACTCGCCATTGTGCTGAGCACAGTTAGGGCTTTTTCCAGCCCAGCTGCCATGGCTCCATCCCTACACTTGCCCTCCGTTGGAATCCTTCATCCTAAACAGGGCGAGCAAATGCTCTTCCACCCTGGTGGGCCTCTCTTTTCCTCCTTCCTGGTCAGGAGAAGGAAAGCTCTGCCTCCCAACTCTTGCCTGGGTTTCACTCATGTTGTTTCCCCTGCAGAACTTGGCAAGGAAGGGGTGGCTTATGTGTCCCCATGACTCCATGCGGCCCCTGCTGTTCCTGGTGAAAGAGTGGAAACTGACCAGCCCTTGGCTGGGGTGGCCCCAGCAGCTGAGAATGCCGGTCTGACTGGGGCTGCTTGAATCCGGCTCTGCCACATATAAGCTGAATGAATTTGGACACATAGCTTAATGGCTCTGAGCTTCATTTTTTTTTGTCTGTCAAATGGGGTAGAAAAACATCACAGGGCTAATGTGAGGATCATGATGTAATGCCTGTGGGCCCCATAGCTCTTGACTCTGGTGGCTGTTATATTAGTTCCCGTTTGATTCTCACAGTGTTAGTATCACCGTTCCATTTTGCAGATCGGGAAGTTGAGGTCACTCTGTCTTGGATTTGTCCTTTATAAGTTCCATTTGTGTACCACGCTGAGTGCTGGGTGCTGAGGAAACAGGGAGGTCTAGGCCTAGGGTCAGCTCCCAGGGAGCCCAGAGCCTGGTGAGTGCCCTCATTCCCCAAAGCCTCCTGCCTTTCAGGAACTCAGGAGTCCAGGCAATGGACAGAAGCTATGATTCGAGAGTGGCTTCTCCATCCTTCCTGTCACCGGAGCCCAAATCCTAGAAGTCACCCTTCATCCCTCCATTTCCCTCAGCCCACGGTCAGGCCGTTAGCAAGTCCTGCAGGTCTACCCGGAGCCCAGTGGTGTGCTGGCCGCCTCCCCTGGCTCACAAGAGTGGATTCTGCACAGCTCTTTCCAGCTCTGCTTTCCTTGATGTCACGCTGAAATCAGCAATGGTGGGAGTATTTACACCACAGAAATTGGCAAGCTGGGCTTTTTTCCCCTGAGAGCCACTTATTAAACATTTATCAATGCCCTAACCCGAATCTCTCCACTTCCCTTTATTTCCATTTCTGCTATTTTAGCAGAAACCACTTTCACCTCTTACTCAGCGGGTTTTACATGGCTCCCCTGCTTGCTCTTCTACTACCCATTCCTACAAGGCAGCTGGAGAGACCTTTTAAAAATGTAAGTCAGCTCCTGTCACTCTCTGCTGTAAAAACCTTCCCGTGGCTTCCCGGAACACTCAGAATAAAAACCAAATGTCTTGCTGAGGCCCACACAGCCTACTCTACCTTCCCTGCCAACTTCTGATCTCATCTCCCCATCTTCTCTGTTAACCTGGCCTCCAACACACTGGGCTTACTGTTACCGGAAAAAGCCAGCACCTTCCCACCTCAAGGCTTTGCACTTCTCCTGCTGTTGGGAGTACTCTGCCCCCAGGTCTTTGCATGGCTGATCCTTCTAGTTTTCCAGATCTTTACTCAAGTGCCACCTCCTTGGAGAAGACTTCTTTGACCACCCCTCCCTCCCAATATAGACAAGTCCACCTGCCTGCCTACCCCTGCACCTGCCCCAAGTTCCTTTCTATGGTAGCTCCCCAGGCCTTCTATTTCCCACTTCATTTGCCATCTCTCCATTAAAATAAAAGCCTCACGTTGTCTGTGACTGAGGTTGGGATATCAGAGGTGCTTAGCAAATATACTTGATGAATGAATGAATGTCTCACTTTTCCAAGAGAAAGCACTCTGGAGAAGGTCTCTCCCAGCACTGCTGAGCCCAGGACACTTCAATGGAAGTTCTGGCTGTATGTTGGGATGGGTCTGAAAGAGAAAACAAGGGGAAGAGACGTTTTGCAAAGGAAGTTTTTCAAACAATCTCCCCATGCCTATGGTCCCTCTGGGTGACAGAAGGGGCTTGATCAGGTCGTGGGGCTGTCATTAAGCACCCTGAAGCATTCACTTCCTAAATTGTGTGCCTGGGAAGTATTTTCCCTCCCAGTCCATATGGGCAGAGCCTGAAAACCTTTAGCTCTCAGGCAGTTTCCTACTTTAGTGACACTTAAAAGACAGTGGTGGAATCGCCTCTTTGAAGACACACAGAGGCCTTTGAGGTCCCTGGGTGCAGATCACTGGGCTTACATTCCTTCCCCAAGCTGCCTTTTACCACCACCTCTTCTTCCATTGGTTTCTTAGGTAGATCTGGTTTTGTACAAATGCCGTAGTACTTGGATGAGGTCAAAAAAATCTCATTTCAAATTCTGACTCTGCCTTTTTTTGGATTTATGAGTGGCTTTGGGCAAGATGCACAAATTCACCAAGACTCAGTGTTCTCAGCTGTAAAATGGGAATGATAATGGGACTAAACACAGGTTTGCTTCACTCACTGTGAACTTTAAGTTGAAATTGACTTAAACTCAATGGACTAATCAATGTGAAAGTGTTTTCTACAGAAAGTTTGTTGTGCCGGTGGTTATGTATGAATTGATAAATTGCAAAATGCTCCTTTCCAAGATTCTTTTGCTACTGGCCCTAAACTTTCATTTATTGCACAGGAGTGAAATGAAAGATAATTGACTTGTAGACCTTCCTCACTGATTCAAATTAAACTTCACTGTCATTCAGCGGTGAAACCCTTGGCCTCTATCTCAATCATAGTGTTTTATTTCTGTAGAAATACTGTATCCATTAAAATTATCTATTTCTGTGGCACTTGAAATTGTCCACATAGTCTTTCTGCTTCACCTTCTGGCTGACTTACATAACCTCACTTCACTAGGGCTGGCAGGAAAATGTCTGAGTGCTTGCGAAGATTAATGATCTGCTTTAAGTATTAAGACCTGCGTATAGTTCAGTTCAGGGCAACCCCTCTCTTTTATTGAGCATCTGCTACAGCCAAAGCATTAAAGGGAAGAGAGAAAACTAAGATGGGGCCCCTGCCCTTAAGGAGCTTGAGATCCAAGGTTTTTTTTTTTTTTCTTCTTTTTTCAGTGGTAGATTAGATCGTTTCCTAATTTCTTCCATGGTTGATAGGTATTTCCCCAAACTTACTATATAACTAGCACTGGGCTGTGGGGACAGGGAAGAATGAGACCCAGCCCCTTCCTAAAAGGAGGTGTCTGCCTGGCTAAGGAGACAGTCATGAACATGAAAAGCCTCCAGGAAACGGGGGAAAGAGACACAGTTGAGGGGGAACCCAGTATGGGGCACCAAGTTTCATGGCTCTCAGTCAGTGTTGAGATTCTGATGGGAGAGGGGTGCCTTATAAATCCCATGCCTGGTGGGTAGTTGCTATTGGAGAATCCAGCCTGAATCTGGCAGCAAGTGGGACAGGAAGAGGGGATGAGACACATACAAGAAAGTGACAGTTTGTCATTTAGTACAGTAAGTGCCGTGGAAGACAAATGAGCCAAGAGCTATGGGACTTCAGGTGAGGGGGGTTTACTTTGGACTGGAGAGGCCAGGCTGGCTTGGCAGAAAAGGAAGCCTTTGGGGAGGGCGGTGAGGATCGGATGGACACCTGATGGGCGAGGATACGATGGGAATGGCTTCAGGCAGTGGTGGCACTGAGCAAGGCACCACGTGGGCCGAGTTGTTGGGTTAACCTTGGGTGGCCCATGGGCTGGGTTATGTATAACAGGAGAGTGGAAGCAAGGGGAAAGGAGATTGCGGAACCTTAGTCATAAAGGCCTTGCATGTCCATCCAGGAGCTTGTAGTGCATTCCCCAGGCAGTGGGGAGCCCAAGATGGATTTTGAGACAGCTTCTACTTCAGAGAGGTGGGACTTTTAAAAAAAACTTGTTGGTTACACTGTATCAGGCAGCTTCTCCCCACACAATATGTTCCTGGGGCGAGACGCACGTTTCCTCTCTGCGGGTGGTGGTTAATAATAGGCGCACGACCTGAAGCGGGAACAGGAGAAGCACGCGGAGATGCAAGCAGGCACACGTTTAATGAGTTCACAGAGCGGTTTTGTTTCCTAATTTTCACCCCCGCCCCCCGACCCTGGTGCAAAAAATTCCCTGATGGAGGTGGCATCTCAGGATCCCTTGAGGATGGCAGGAGCCTCAGGGGGTGGCGGTGTAACCTCTGCTGGGGGCTATGGAGCCGTGTGGGTGCATCCTTGTAGGCGTGGGAGCCAGTCACTGGGCATCCACATCCCTGACCTGGGGAGGGTAACACAGCGACCATAACCTCCGCTCACTGAGTGCCCTCCAAGGACGGGGCAGCAGGGCTTCAATTCACACTTAGCACCGTCTTGAAAGGTGGGCATTTGACAGAGGACACTGCTGTCCAGAGGCAGCGCGTCCGTGTCCACGCTCGCACAGCTGGTCGCTGAATGGCTGGCAGGCGGAGTCAGAATTACACCAACCAGACGTTCTGTTCAGAGCAGAACATGAGCCAACAAAGGACAAAGCAGAGGGGAACTGTCATGGTCTTTCAGTTCTGCTGTGAATCCCAAATCCACCTTGCTTCTCTGGGTTTCCTCGACGATAAAATGGATGTGGTCATTCCTCCTTCACAGCAGCCATGACGAGGTTCAATGAGCCAGTCTGGCCCCCATTAGGCATCCACAGATGTAAGCTGCTCCTGGGGAGTCACTAAGTGTCAGAAGGCAGGGATCCCCACCCCCCTGGCACAGGACAGCACTCACTTCTCAGGACAAGGCAGAGCCGGCCTAAACCAGCTTTTCCCTGTAACAGCCTCTCTCTCCCCCATCACATGCCAACCTGTACACCTCTCAATGACTTACCCAGACAGGTAGATGGGGCAGGGGCACCACAGCGTCCTCCTCCTAGAAAACCCATCACTGGCCATGGTTGCCCTTACTAGGACCTTCCCCAAGAATGGAAGAAGGCACAGAGGGGCTGAGCCTGTCCCCTGACAGTGGCCACTTCTGACTTCCATTTCTTCTGACCCTAAGGCCAAGCAGCTGGTCCGTCACACTCCTTGTGGCTCTGGAAATCCCCTTCCTCATACTCACTGTCTTCCTTCTGTGAAACCCTGGGGAAAGGAGCAGTGTCACATGCTCAGGATATTGAGTCCTAAGTCCTTTACAGGGTTCTCCACAGGAATGGAAGCAATAGGGTGTATATATCTGTTTATGCATTCTTTATACGTCTACATATATACATACGTACGTGTGTGTGTATGTGTGTGCATGTATACACATACACAGAGATCAGGAAAGAGAATGAGACAGAGAACAAGACAAAAGTTTATTTTAAGGAATTGGCTCACACACTTGTGGGCTAGAATCTGTAGGGCAGGGCAAGCAGGCTGGAGATCCAAGAAAAAGTTGGAGTTGCAGTGTTGGGTCCAAAATCTGCAGGGCAGGCCAGGTCAGCTGGAAACTTAGGCAGGATTTCAATGTTGAATCTCGAAGCAGGATGGCTTCTTCCTTGGGAAACCTCAGTCTTGGCTCTTAAGGCCTTCAGCTGATTGGATGAGGCCCACCTGCATTATGGAGGGTAATCTGCTTTACTTAAAGTCAACTGAATATAAATGTTTAGCATATCTAAAAAAAAAGGTGTTCAGAGCAACATCTAGACTAGCCTTTGACCAAACCACTGGCGCCGTAACCTGACCAAGCTGACACATAAAATTAACCATCACAGTCCCTGAGAAGTTTGCTGTAGAGTTCAAAGCACATTTCTTAGGAAGCTCAAGGGCCTGGTGAGCACCCACTTTGCTGAATTCTCAGACCCAGGGAATTATTACCAGATGTGCAGCCAGAGAGTGGGCTGATGTTTCTGAGCAAGAGTCCCATGCTGGAGTGAAAAGAGCTTTATGTGGATTGTTAGAAGGTCGGTTCACTTATTCATTTGTTCCTTTGTCCAGCCATCCAGCTGTCCATCCAGCTGCTTAGCCACTTTTACTAGATGCTGATTATATGTTGAGTCTCAGGTTAGGCCTTCTGGGACTAGAGGTGAAAAGGAAAAGGCCACTGCCTTAAGGAGATGGGCCCATACATAAATAATTACATTATAGTAAGTTCTCGGTACCAAACTGATGACTTGTGGCAACTGTGCTTTATGGAAATTCCATCACCCTGGGTTGAGGGTTGTTATGAGAAAGCATCTACTGTGCCTGTCATTACAGCCCCGTGAATCTTAATCCTTTGTGAGTTGTGGGCGCATTTGAGAATCCAGCCCAAGCCATGGAGCCTTCCTTCAAAACAGTGCTCGCCCCAAGACATACCAAATGTTGTGACTGTTTCAGGAGGTACAGACACCAGGCGAGATCCCTCTGGTTGACAAGGTCCTCTTTATGAAGATTCTCAGAAAAATTTCATCTCTTCTCAATGTTAAGAATAAATATGTCTCTCCAGAGAAGTTGGCTTGTTTTTATCTTGTAAACACAGAATTGTGTGAACATTACTGTCTCATTTTCCCTATAGACTGCTAGGGAACACAGGGCCAAACCTGCAGTCTGCCTGTTAAGAGAATTAACCTCATTCCTGGCGTAATTTTGGTTACCTCCTGCCTTTCTTTTTCCTGTTTTATTGCTAACCTACTACCAGTTTATACCAGACTGCTGTTTGTTGTGGTTGTGTTGGATTTATTTTTTACTTTTTTGCATCCTTTTTAACTGCCTGAATACTCTGTTCTTTGGCAACAAGGCATTGTGGAAAGACACAGACAAATAACGAAGCACAGTGACAGGTCCCACCTGGAGGAGCATCCAAGGTGCTGAGACCACAGAGTAGAGAGCACCTGACTCCATCTCAGGGGGTGGGAGCAGGTCTAGTTTCATAATTTGCAGGTCCCAGTGCAAATCAACAATGCAGAGCCCCTTCTGTAAAAATTATTAAGAATTTGCAGACAGCAGTAGCAGATCATTAAACCAAGCGTAGGACTCTTCTGAACACGAGCCCTGTGCTACTGCCTACATTTCATGCCTGCGCATCCAGCCCTGGCTAGGAAGCAGGATTTCCAAGTCAGGTGACACTTGAACAAGCCGGAGGGAAGGGTAGAACTTTGCTAGCAAAGCACGGTTAGGGGGGCCATCCTGACAGAGGGAACAGCTGGTGCTAAGACACGGGGATGTGGGAGTTGAGTCGTGAGAGGGGATGTAGCAGGAGACGATGCAGGGGAGGTAAAAATAGGTGAGACCAGCCAGACTCTATAAATCACCAAGAGCCATGCCTGTTACCTGGAATTTATATCAATCCCGATCCCAGAGGGTCCGCATGACCCAAGACATCCTCATCTGACCTTTGCCCAACCCTCCCATGCAGCCTGATATTCCCACAGTGCACTGGGACAGGCTAACCCGTCATTGTTAATGCGAAATCCGTACACAGGCTTCTTAACACCTCAAGCTCCTGGCTGCCCCAAACTAGCTACTACGATGGGGAAAGCTGTGAGACACGTTTCACACTCAGTGTCCCACAGATTTTCTGTGACTTTGAGTCATCAACAGGCACCGTGAATTTCAGTCAGCTCCTTCAGCATTTTCCCAACTGTCCATGTTTTGCAGTTCCCTGCTTGTACAGGAAGTCACCTAAAGGCAGCCCTGTGACAAGTTGTTTCAACTCATACATACGGCCTGCTCCATCCAGCGCAGTCTGCCCCACTGCTTCCCAGCAAAAACCGAGTAGTTAACCCCCTTCCTCCCCCCTGTGCTTTCTTGCTGCTTTTTACATCACCTTCTCTGATCAATCATTTGGGATGTTGCGCTATCAACGGCGATGCCATAAACCCTTTCTACAGATCCATAAACGAGATCACGCTCCAAGGAGAGCATTAAGCAGCGATTTGGGAAGCATTTGAGGCTGTTTATTTGCCTGAAAATATAACAGCCAGGAAGGTGGTGGAGAAACATGTGTTGAGTCTGAAAGAAGCACTTTTCTCCTCCTCTCAGCTGAGAGAACAACTCACATAGGTCATTCCAGCCCCAGGGTTCTGGTGCATCCAGGCGGGATGGATCAGAAGGCCCCTGCTTCAAGGCCCTCACTGTCCTCAGGGGTAAACCGAGGCTCAGAAAGGCCAAGGGATTTGTCTGTGGTGCTACAGATAGCAAGTGGGGAGCTAACCTCCAAGCCAGATCTTTTACTCCTGAGATGTATTCACTGCTGGGATAAATGGTTCCAACCTCTTTAGCTGGGTGTCTCTGAGCAAGTCTCTTGACTTCTCTGAGCCTCACTTTTCTCATCTGTGAATTGGGGATGCTAACCACCTTTTCCTCAAGATTGATAAGAGGATGCTAAGAGAAGTATTATTCAGAGCCACCTAGGTCAGTCCTTAACCATGACCTTGGTAGGACTGTGGGCAGGTTGTATACCCTTTCTGAGCCTCAGTTTCCTGCACTCTAAAATGAAGGCTGTTGTGAAAATTTAAACACCCGAATTTCAACAGTACCTGGAGCCTTGTAAGCACTATGTAAATGTTAGCTATTCCTATTGTTATCATCCTCACTATCTTTGTCGTGGAGTAAGCAAACCTCTAGTAATTGTTTTTCCCCTGTTGTGTAGGCAGAGTTGCAGCGTGCCTAGAATAAGGGCTCTGGATGTAAATGAACATGAGTTTAAAATCTGGTTCTGCCATTTGCTTCCAGTGTGATACTGGACAAGCTTCTCAACTTTCCCGAACCTTACTTTCCCCATCCAAGAGGTAGGGTAGCAATAGTTACTTTGAAGAGCTGCTTGTGAGGACTGCAAATAACTTACCTGTCATATTGTTTATGCTCACAAATTTATAATGGTGATTCTATCTTTCTCGACTGCAATTTTGATGGATTTCAAAGTAAAATTCCTCCAGGCCAAGAGCCAAGCAGCCCTCCCAATACCCTGCGTCTGTTGCTACAGGAGCGGTTGCCCAGAATTTAGGTAGTTTGCATCATGCAGCTGTACCTTGATAATTCCATGCGATGGAGGCATGATGAAAACGCAACTAGCACACACAGCCCAGGGATCTTGGTTAAGCCGATGACTAGAGCCTCCACAGGTAAACACTGAGTGCAAACACTTACATTCAATTGCAGTCCTGGGATTTTACCGAGGTAGGAGGCTGCAGAAGATGGGAGGAAGGGGAGCCAGTTGGCTGTGCCTCTCCCAGTGGGCTCTGGGGCCAAGCTGCTCCACTGAATGTGGGTGATATTCTTTCTGCCCTGCCGGGACCCTCCATCATGGTAGAAGGTAGGTGGGCAACGCATAGAGGGAGTGAGTGACCCTACAGGGCTCTTAATCACCAGGGAACCTCCACCCGGTGGGAACATCTTATCAGCCAACTGCATGTCCCATCGGGGTGCTCACCTAGTGTGGATTCAGGGACTAAGGTCGGGGCTTGAGGATGGGGCAGGTCGGGAGGCTGCTGGCTTAGCCTGGGATTTCCACTGTTTTAGCGTACAGTAGAGAATGTGGTGGCCATCCTGGGCAAGATGTCTCTACTCACCTGCACCTTTGTGATACATGGATATGGTGTCCCACTCATATTAGCTATTTAGTTTGATTAAAGGAAAAGTTTGTTATCTGCTAGCACAGAGACACAAGACTTTAGATCGGGCTGCATGTTGCCGGCAGTCCCTAAAGTATGTCCAAAAGGGTCCATTCGGTGGAACAAAATTAAGTTGTAGATATTCGACTTTTTTTTTTGCTTATAAAGATGGTGATTTTATATGAATCTACTTAACTTCAGCTTTTAGTTGTTTGTTTAGTGCTGCCAAAGAAAGGAAGGCGCTATTCATTTAAACACTTCCTTGGTGAACTGTTGGTTCAGTTTAAGTCTCTGAATTCAGATGCATTAGCCAACCCTTCTGAAATCTGCAACTGGGAGCAGCCCATCTCTTCTTTACTGTTACTTCACAGATCACAGTGCCCTGAGGGATAACGGAGGTTCATGAATCAGTAGGTATATTGCATGTCTCATAATATCAGTGTAACATTGTGGTTTAAGGAAAAGAGATTTGGAGTCAAACATTTCAAGTGCCACTGACTATTCTGTGACTCTAGGTGAGTTACTTAAGCTTTCTAAGCCTCAGCTTCCTCAACTCTATCATGGGATGATGTTAGTCCCATCTACCTGATGGGGTTTTCATCAAGATATTATATAAATGAGACGAGGCATACAAAGCTCTCGTCACATGTTAGGCACTGAAATGCCACCAGTGCCAGCAATGATGCTGCTGCAGTCAGATACGCTTAAAGACTCAGGTAATTATATCCGTGACAAATGGCCCCCCAGCCTCTGATCGTCCCCCCACCCCACTATGGTAAAGGCCCCAAGGAATGGCAGAGCCCGCCAACCTGGCTCACAAGCACTGATTGTTCCTTTTTCAGGGATGTTGTGAGCCAGTTATTAAACAAAGCCATTACTTAAAAATCAAATCGTATAAATGTACACTTAAGTAAATTATATGAAAAAGGGAAAAATACTTGACATTCACCACTTCCTGATTATTTTAGTACATTCTACTTTGCTGCCGAGGTTATTTACATCCATTTTGTCTGTGTGATGGAAATATCCATGATAGTTGCGGTCCTTCATCCTCTCCCAGCTCCACTTTCAGTGGCTCCACTTGGAGAGCTTGAAATCGGCCATGGTAGGAGTATTTACACCATAGAAATCAGCACATGCTACAAATCAGGCTTGTTTGTTTGTCTCCTGGAGAGCCAGTTAAATATTTATCAGCACACTTTGGGTAAAACTTACTAATAAAGTCAGCTGTTTCATCGTTGAACAAGTGCTGATGGTCAGAATTCTTTATTATATTGAGCTCGAATGTGTTCCTTCTCACTTGAATTCTACTTAGAATTTTTCAGTGATTTTTTTTTTAACTGGTAAAAATACTAGTTTTTTAACTGCTGAAAATACTATCAATAAATACCCGGGTCTAAGATGATGTCTTGGTGCCTTTCTGTAGCCACCCTATTCACAGTACATGGAGCATGGGACGCCCTGGAGAAATTATTGTTATGTTAAGCTGACGGTCTTTGTATTCAGATCAGGATTTTAAAACTATCATTTCTCAGATGGGACTTTTTCCTCTAAGCATTTACCAGTTTTAGAAATGCTTGAATTGTGATGTTGAAGAAATCCAGCCTTGAAGCTGAAATGTACTTACATATTCCCACTTTGAGTAAAGGCTATTTGACTGTAAAATCATTGACGGAATAAAGGGAAAGCAGGTCTCACTTGGGGCCACTGTGGAAATCCAGCGCCCTTCCAGACATCCATCTCTGTGAGTGACTAGCCATGCACCCAGGACAGTTTCTTCAGTGCCAGACAAAACCAGAGAGAAATGTTAGCCTGCTTAGCAGCAAGACCCAGAGAGTTGAAAGCGGCAAGTTGGTAAAATAACCAGGAGCCCTTGGGGAAGAAGGTTATTGTCAAAGATTGAGGCTTTTGAGACTGAGGCAGAAAGGCAGCTGAACAAGATGATACTTGGTCAACTTGGTTGGAGTTTGGGACCTGACATGCTGGAGTTCAGATTCTGGCTGTGTTGCTCTGATGAGCTGTGTGACCTTAGGCAGGTCACTAAACCTCTCTGAGCTTCCATTTTACCATCTCTGAAAATAGGGATTGTAACACGCATCCCATTGTGTGTCAAGTGCATTAAATAAGATAAAGATATGAAGGCTCCGGAACACAGTAAGTACTAGTAAGCTACTCTACTTATATCAAAAGTCATGCCAGCTAACTTAGGGTTTGAGGGACTTAAACTGCCCCTGAAGAGTCAGGTACTCTCTGTGCATCAAAAAGAATTTGTCTTTAGAGGCAGTAGACATATATTACTTTGTCATTTTTTTATTTGAAAAATAAACTAAAACTGTCCCTGTTGGCTTTATTGTAGTTCGTTATGGAGGAGATCATGGTCTTGATTCTGCCATTTTACAGAACAAGCACAAGTGTCAGTACATGGAGTTGTGTCTTCCTTGGAACTGAAACCATGTGCAGGTGTTAACAAACTTTTGTCCCATATCATGACCTCCAGGCAGAATTTCCCTAAGTGAGAGTACTGAGCTCAGTGTTTTCTAAACTGTACTAGCCTGAGAGAAAATTATTTTAAAAGTCATTTTTGGTCATCTTCCATTAGACACCAATTTCCTAGGCAAAATCAAATGTAGAACACTCTTGTATAAATGAAAGAACAGGCTCGTGGCAAGAGGTTAATAACTCCCATTGCCCGGTTCTGAAAGGAAGAAAAATCACGGTGTCACTTCTACTCTTGACATTTTATTTTCTGTCACCCCTTGAAGGAAACAAAATGTCTTTGCATTTTAAAGAGGCCTCCATTTCGTTCCCTCCAGAGTTCTTTAGAGCTGTGCCTCTGATTGTTTTGGTTGACGGTGAGCAGTGGGAAACCTAAAAAACCTAGCTGGGGGGAGGAGGAACCACTGACTCCAAGTCATGCGCCCTCTCCACCCTTTGCCCCCCACCAGCTTCCCTGGGGCTGGTAGGAGGAAACCATCGGAAATGTGAGGGGTTTCTCAAGTAAAACAACTGCGTGCCTTAAGAAATAGAAACTGACTGTAAAGTTTGTTCTAAGGGTGGTATAAAATTTTACAAAGTGTCATTGACAAAAAAAAAAAAAAAAAAAGGAAAGAAAGGAAGGAAGAAAGAAAGAAAGAAAGAAAAAGGAAGGAAGAAAGCCAAAAGCACTTTAAAGAAGTAACTCTACAGACATTAACACTCAAATCTGGTCTCCTCTGCCTTTTTTTTTTTTTTTTTTTTCCTATTTTTTTACTTTCTCCACTGTTCTCTCAGCATCTACCTCTTCAGCAGGTCCAGTCTCTGTCTCATTCTCATTCTCTTTCTCTGTTGATCTATACCTTGTTTTTTTGGTTTTTTTGTTTTTTGCGGTACGTGGGCCTCTCACTGCTGTGGCCTCTCCCGTTGCGGAGCACAGTCTCCGGACGCGCAGGCTCAGCGGCCATGGCTCATGGGCCCAGCCGCTCCGCGGCATGTGGGATCTTCCCGGTCACGAACCCGTGTCCCCTGCATAGGCAGGTGGACTCTCAACCACTGCGCCACTAGGGAATCCCTATATCCTCTTTTTATCCCACTGTATGTGTCCTCTCATCTGGCTCAGAATCCTAGAAGGTATTAGATAAAAATCATCAGTGTTCCGGGATTAGGAAAAACAAGCAGGGTCTTTCAGACATTGTTTAAAATGCAACTCATAGGAATAAACACTTCTTGGGTCCTGCTCAGTGTACCCATATATGTAATAACAAAACGTGCTCTTAGATGTGAAGAAAGCTGACATTTTTTTATTCTTTTCTATACCATTACATTTTTTTCTTTGAAAATGCTGTTTCCAAAGCATTAAATTCATTTCTTTACTTACACCAGCCAGGGATGTGATAAGTGACAGATTCTGATTCTGTAGGCCTGGGGCAGGGCCCATGATCCTGCATTTCTAATAAGCTCCCAGGTGGCACTGATGCTGCCTGTCTACAGACCACACACACACCTGGAACAGCCTGGTTCTTCAGCATAGGGACTGTTCAGCACCATGGACAGGAGGCCCTCCCAACAAACCAACCAACCTTTGAGTCACCCTAAGTGTTTGGTCTCTCTGCAAGGCTTGTGACGCTGTTGATGGGGAAGCAAAGGAACTTCCCAGAGGCTGCCTGACCAGACAGAAGTGCTCTCTCCTTTCTCTCTCTCTCCCTGAGTGGTGAAACTCTTGGACCAAGGCCCCAGCCAAGCACTGGGACACAGAGCACAGGGCTGGGGTCCCCTGAGGAGCTCTGCACATGGGAAATAGTCCAATTTATCTCACTTTCCTCCTGCTGTCCTGGTTTGCTCCAGGCCCTGCCTGGTGACTCACTGCAGCTCTGCCTTTATTTAAGGTCGTGCAGAAAAGTCTCAGAATGCCCTTCTCTCAGATCCTCCTTCTGACGAAGCCCTACTCCCACGCTATTACTCAGCTTAAGTGATAAGGGATTACCTTTGCCTTTGTCTGTGTTCCTATCACTCTTTGTATATAACTCTGTTGGAGCCCTAAGCATATATTATTAAACCATCTATGTGCTCCTATCTTCCCCCTAAGAGACCAGTCTTTCTTGGCCCTGGACACATTGGAAGGATGTCGGGAGCTTCTGCAAAATACTGATGCCCAGGTCTCACCTCAGACCAATTAAGTCAGAGTCTCTGGGTATGGAGCCTGGGCAGATTATGTATATATATATATATATTTAAGTTTTCTGAATGACTGTGATGTGTAGCTGGGGCTGAGAATCACTGCATTAGTCTGTGAGCTCCATGAGGGTACAGATCAAGTCTTATTCACCTCTTCTTCCCCTCCCCCTGTGCTACACTCCCCCTCCTTCTCCTTCTCTTCTTTCTTCTTTATTTCAGCACCCAGCACAATGCCCTAGGCTTCTATTAAGTGTCTAGTGAATCAGTAACTAGCTTACGTTTCTTTAGCACCTACTGTAGGCCAGGAACTAAAGGCTAGTGTTTTCCCCTGCATTACCTCACTGGTACTCACCGCAGCCCTATAAGATAGACCTTACTGATCCTAGCTGGCACAGGAAGGAACTGAGGCTTAGAACGTTTAAATCACTTAGCCAAGGTCACAGAGCAAGTGGCAGAGCCAGGGTCTGAGCTTGATCCAGGGCTGTGCTGGGGCAACTTGGGACTGGCACCACCAGGCTTCTCAGGCTCAGGCTCCAGCATCTTTGAAGGGAGACCCAAAGCCACAGGTGAATACGATGATTTCTCTTCACCATCAATTTTTCTAGAGTTTTAGGGGAAATATTGAATTCTTATTAATATTATGATACTATTAATCTTTAAAATAATAGAACACGTTATTAAGTGCCTCCTGTTTGCCAGGTGCTGTGCTTAGTGCTTTATTTCCATCACCTCCATATCCACCCGAGCTTCATGCTGATACTGTGAGGCAGGCATTATTATTCCTACTTTGCAGATGAGAATACTGAGGCTGAGAGAGATTAAGTGGCTCTTGCAAGATCACACAGTCTGAAAGTGATGAGTCAGATTCCAACCCAGGCTTTCCTGACTGCAAAGCCAGTTCTCCTTAACTGCTCTGCCCACTCTGCATTTGCAAACCACTCTGGGCAGGATTATCTCATTAGATTCTCAGAGCCCCACAGGGAGATGGATGGCAGGATTGGAAGAAGGGCTCAGGTTGCAAAGGGGAGGATGGATGACCTCGGGGATTGGCCACCTGGAGAAGAGAGCATAAGTGGGATCTCCCCAGACCAGAAGGGCTGCACACTCAGAGGGGACATAGCTCAGCCTTGACCCCCTTGCTCAGAGTGCCCAGCGAGCTCTGGTACCCCTCCCAAGACGGCGGGGGAGGCAGGTCCAAGGCAGGACCATCACTCTGCCTGCTCGCGAGGGAGACAGAGCAGCCTCTGTTGTTGCCGCCGGAGCTCCGCGATGCTCGATGGAGGGCTGTTTGTCGAGCCTGAAGCCGTCATCATTCATGGAGGACAATGGCCCCTTGGGACCCAACACATTTGGAGAAGAGCAGGAAGCAGACAGCAGCGGGATTATGTGAAACAAAGCCAAAGGAAATTTGTTAGGAGTCTGATTTCTAGAGCCTTGAAATCGGCAGCAATGGAGCTCTTTCTGTACAAGAGTTATTAGCACAAACGTATTTAGAGCTGAGGCAGGTTCGATGGCTTCCTGGTGTCCATTACCAGCAAACATTGGAGACGATTATGTAGGATTTAGCAGAGGATTATCCATTTGGAAAACATTACATGGGATATATTTTGGTAGGGAGGAAGGGCCTAATACATGTAATTAACTGTGCTTTGTGGTGAAGAACTGGGTTGAGGAGACCTGGACCAGTAGCTTCAGATTCATCAACTGGCGTTTTCTTTGTCTGTCTGGAACCCTGGTCTGGGAATAAATAAGCCAAAGGATTCATTTTACTTGGCTTTGGAATCATATTCTGTAACACTGGAAAACCCTTCATTTTGTAATCTGTGGAAAGGTCAACACTGCACGTATGAACATGGGCTTAAGGTTATAAAAACAACCAAAGTCAGAGAAGTATGATGTAGGGTCTACTTCCTTGCCTTCTAGTTTGGGCCGGGGACCATCACCAGTCACACAAACTTATCATTTCTGACAGTGACTAAGGATGGGGCCTTCTGGAAAACAAACCGAGTGTGTGGAAGCCTGAATGAATGTAGAAATAGGTGGGCAGCCAGTCCCGGTGGTAACAAAGCATATAGCCTCTAAGTCTAGTTGTGCTGCTAAGAATGAATTCGCTTGCTCCCACTCTGTGGTTGGTGCATCTCATTAAGAGAAGGAGAACAGCCCACTTCAGAATATGCTTGTGGCAGGCTTGGCAGGGATTGTATCCACTCTGCCAGGTGCTCATCCCATCTTGTGTCTCACCATGCCTGGTGGCAGCCTTCCAACCGGGGGCGTTGGGAGCATTTGCTAATTGAGCCCGTGCCGCCTGCCTCGTTCTCTGCTAGACACTGGGAATGTACAGATGAATGCATTTGGGGGAGGGTCTGCATTGGCCCTGCCTTAGAGGAGCTCTCCTTCTTGGGAGAGTATGTAGAGACCTTGAAAGATCTCACTTAGGGCCCTGCAGCAAGTAAAACAGTCGCCAGGAAGAAAATACAAACGACGCTGCTTCTGTGAGCGTCGTGGGATTCTGAGGAGACAGAGAGGCAGCAGGGGTTTAAATTGCAAGGGAATGCTTCTCACAGGTGGGGGGAGAGAAGGAAGGGTTTAGACTGTTCCAGAAGAGGAAGAACATAAGCAAAGGTGCAGTGGCAGGAATGGGCAGAACACGTCTAGAGAAGGGTGAGCCCACCTGGATGGAGGCCCCCAAGTGCATGCCGGGAGGGGATGCACAGGAGGAAACAGAGAGCCCAGGAGGGAGAGCCCAGGAGGGAAAGCCCAAGTGTTGGGCTTTAGTCTTCAAGCCAGAGAGTGGCAGATGAATTTGATTTCCCTCTGAAGATTTTTTATGGGCTCGTAAAAAACTATGTATTGTGGGCTTGTAAAATACTAGCCCAATCGACAAAGTAGGAGTAACAAGGTCAAATCGAGGTGAAGCCTGTGGAAATAAATAGCACATCCACTGTACTGGTTCGCCTCCATGTCTCAGCTGCCCCTGGCACTCAGGACCAGCAACTCTGAGGTGAAAGCGGTGGGGAACGGGAGACCAGCCTGCAATGTGTCGGATACTGTGCTGGCCACTTGCCCGGCATCCTGCACTTCTTCGTCATCGCTGAAGTCCTGTGAGGTCTGGGCATAGAAACCGACTCAGAGAGGTTGGTTGGATTTGAGATTTCAGTATCTTACTCCAAGCCTCTGCCTCAAACATTTATGACACAAGGGAATGCAATGTACTGGTTACTGTTGGATGCAGGATCTTGTCCACTTAGAAGCTGGAAATGCCCAGTGTATGCACTGAGCAATCCAAATGATTTCCATGACATTCACAAACCCCTTTTCATGTCCCATCTTACTGCTACTTGAGTTATTACTAGTAGGCTGATGAAGGAATGTGTGAACCCGAGGACTTCTGTCTCTGAGTAGGTACCCTCGAAACCAAAGTTTTCTGGGGGTAAGCCACAAATGTAAATAATACTTTAAAAATAAAATCTAAAGAGAGCTGAACAGAAGCCTCTCCCTCCTATCCACTCCATGGCTGTAGTTATTGCCTGGGGTGGGGTGGTGGAAGGGTGGGAAGGGGATTGGGCTTCTTCTCCCTTACGCATTTTATTCTTCCCGCCCTCCCCCTCACAAGAGCACCAGAAAGACCCCCCCACATTGACCCCACTCCTCCCAAGCCCCCAGACCTGTGGCAGTGGCAGGTCTAGGATAGCAGGCCTGGGGGTGGAGGTGGGGAAATGATTTATTCAAAGCCCCAGTCCCTGGGCTTCCCTGGTGGCGCAGTGGTTGAGAGTCCTCCTGCTGATGCAGGGGACATGGGTTCGTGCCCCGGTCCGGGAAGATCCCACATGCCGTGGAGCGGCTGGGCCCGTGAGCCATGGCCACTGAGCCTGCGTGTCTGGAGCCTGTGCTCCGCAACGGGAGAGGCCACAGCAGTGAGAGGCCCACGTACTGCAAAAAAAAAAAAAAAAGAAAGCTCCAGTCCCTGTATGAGATAAGCCATGGTTAGAACAGGCAGGATGAGGACTCCATTGTTAATTATAGTGATGACTTTGATAGAATGGGAGGAACTCTGGAGTGGGATGGATTGCCTTCCATCCTGCCTTCTCTCCTTCCTGTCATGGGTGGACCTTGCTTTCCTCACTCCACACCTGCAAGATAGGTGTATCACCTACTTCTAAAGCTCCTGGGAATTAAGTGAGGCCATGTGGGAAAGCATCCATCATGGAGCCTGGCACATGTTGGATCCTCAGGAAGTAATTTGTTTGCATCTCTTTTGTTCACAAGAGGGATTATCAAAGTCACGGCATACTTTTCCTCACCTGCATTTTGGCTGGTCTTTGATGTTATAGACCAGAGTCTCTATATTATCTTAAGCTTGGGATCATTTGGCATGTTAACTCGATATCAAGGTGGTGTTTGATGAGCTCTCCCGTAATAGTCTTTGTTTGCAACCTCCTTCTCCCTCTGCAAGAGGGTCTTATGTTGTTCAATGCTTCACTCAGCGGCGGTTTGGAAAGCATCTCCCATATGCCCGGCCCTGTGCTAGGTTCGCAGTAGACAGAGCTGGATAAGGCAGGGTGCTGCCCTCAGGAGCTCCCAGCTGGCTGGAGGGGCAGACACACACACCGACAGTGACAATCCTGTGTGCATGTGCTGTGGTTGATGAAGGCGTGGAGGAGGGAGTGAGGGCAGGTTCCCAAGGGCAAACTCAAGCTGCTTTTGAAGGTCAAGTCAGAGACAGCCAGATGAAGGAGGGAACAGCAGGGTGGGGGCGGCAGCACTGGGCTGGAGAGAACACAACACACTCAGGAAACTGTGTGTGGCTCTGTTAGAGTCTTCAGATGACAAAGCTGATGCTATGAGAAATCAGAAGTATTCACATAAGGAATGTGACCCTTGGCAAGTCTTTTCCCATTTCTGGGCCTGTTTCCCCATCCTCTGAACAAAGATCCCTTCCAGCCCAGATGATCCACGGTTCTCTTAAGTCGGTGGCTCACAGCCTGCAAATTAGCATGAAGCAGACTTGGATCTCTGTCTATTTATCTTATTTTCCTATTTATATTTGGAAACCTGTTTCTTCGTCTATTAGAACTGCCTGCATTACCTGCCCTGGAAGCATCTCTGTTTACCTTGATGTGCTGTGAGCACGATCCAAGTTTATTAATAAAACAAAGCAGCCTCCTAGCAGCGAGTGGAGGGGAGTACAATTTTAGGACCAGCTGTCTCCACTGGGGAGGCCTTGGTTGCCCTGACAAGAATGCTTATCCCGTATGGGAACCACCTGACCTCCAAAGCCAGGTTGGGGTGAGGACCCTCTTGCTTGTATGGGAAGCACTGACCTGTTTCATCTCCTTTCCCAGGCTGTGAAATCTGTACCCCCCAGAGGCTGCAAACTGACAGCCTGTAGACATGTTTTTGGGCTCTCATCCTGTTTTAATTATAAAGATGTTTAATATAAAAATCAGGACATTTTGCCAAGAATATGGATTTCTGCCATCTCTTAGAAAATCAGTTTTGGCAACACTAGGCCCACCTTCCTGGGTGGCATCCTCCACTGGTACCGAATGGTGGCTGCCCCTTTCAGATGGGCATGATTTCTTGACTTTGCCACAGTCCCTGCCCCTCCTTATTACCTTACCCCTATAAGCATTTGGGGTTGCCACCACGGACCTGCCCACTTACTAAAACCCAGAGTTCATACCCTTTAATTTTCTGTGAGGCGATGTATAATACGTACTCCTATGTTACTGATCTACACAAGTCAGAGCACTCTCCAGGTATCAAGGCCCTTTCCTGTTCGTTTTCTCATGCTATCCTCACAGCAGCCTGAAGAGGGGGGTGTGCTTGTTCCCATTTTACTGATGAGGAACCCAAGGCTCAGGGAATCGTAGGGATGGTCCTGTGTTATGTGTTCGGAAAATCGTGCATGTGGAGATGGCTCTACCAAGTGGGCGGAGCTTGGCTGGGAGACAGCAGGAGGCCGTGCTGAGTCTGCTTTTAACTCTTAACTTGCTGGGTAGCCCTGTACAGCTCTCAGCCCCTCTGGGGCTCCAGCTACCTCCTCTGTAAAGTCAGGTCATGGCCCTAAAGTAGAGGTTCTTAATGTGAACACATGGCTGGGGAAAAAGTTAGCATTTTCTCCCATTGTGAATATAGGCAGTAAACCACAATAGCATTTGAAGTCTCTGGGACTTTGTTACCAGGAGGAATCAGACATTTTTGTATCCCATTACAGTTGTTGGAGGTACTCCAAAATATCATTTACGTTCATTATTACTCCCAGGTTATGAGAGTTATTAGACCTGCCACTAGAGTTTGTTATAAATCTTGACTTTAAAGAGAAATAAAAATATTACTGTACCAGAAATTTATCAGTTTAACATTGCAGTAACCATTTTAATATAATTGGTTTCCATTGTAAGCCTATGGATTTTATTTTATGCATTTGGAAACATTTTTCTGAGAAAGGGTCTCTAAGCTTCAGGGGACTGCCAAAGGCCTCCATGAGACAAAAAGGCCGAGATCCATGTCCCAGGTGATCTCTAGGCCACCTGAACACGTGGACTCCAGGATCCAAGGGTATCAGGCCTGGGGCCACCCATTCAGCGCGTAGCCCTGACTTCTGCCGTCCTCCCAGCCTCCTCTATTTCCACACCTGTAGTGGCTTTAGAGGCAATTTCCTAGGCCCTGTGCAGCCTGGTTGATGTTCAGTTACATCAGACCAACGTCTCCCAATTTGTTGGTGGCCGAGGATGTCAGACAAGCCTGGGATGGTGTGGGAGGAGAGGGGATGGAGGCTTCCTGCAACATCCCCCACCTGCCCCCCAACCGCCCCCCACCATGGGCCTGGGCTCCCCCTTGTGTCCTGTGTGGAGAGCGCTGTGGTACTCCAGCCCTAACTCTCCATACCCCCATGGTTTCCATCCCCCTCACTCTGATTCTTCCCTGAGGCTCCTGTGCAGAAATCCCAGATCTGGGGAACCTGGGCGCTTCTTGTTTTGCAGGGAAGGAAGCCAAGATGTAGAGGACAAATGCCTGGCCAAGGGTCACATGGCTTGTCAGGGTTGGAGGAGGGATGGGACATCCAGGGTGAGTCCCATGTCCTGGAACAGCATGACCTGGTTCTCAGCTTGCCAAGGGGCTTCCTTTACCGTGAAAAGAATCTTCAATTAGTCTTTTCCTACACTTTTACTCAATCTTTTGCTTCAGAGAGCTCATCTATTTTTTTTTTTTTTTTTTTTTGGCGGTATGTGGGCCTCTCACTGCTGTGGCCTCTCCCGTTGTGGAGCACAGGCTCCGAGCGCGCAGGCTCAGTGGCCATGGCTCATGGGCCCAGCCGCTCCGCGGCATGTGGGATCTTCCCAGACCGGGGCACGAACCTGTGTCCCCTGCATCGGCAGGCGGACTCTCAACCACTGCACCACCAGGGAAGCCCTCATCTATTCTTTTCCTTCCTTGCTGCCTTCCTTTTTAGTCCTTCTTTCTTATTTATCTATCTATCTATCTATCTATCTATCTATCTATCTATTTATTTATTTATTTTTCAAGTTCTCTCCTAAGAGTTCAGTCTGGTCCCTTAGGGAGCTGCATCACTGAATTTTCAGACCCCTCCCATACCTTAGATGAAGGGAGATAAATTGACTGGCTCATTCCTGAGATCTCTACAGTAACCCTTAGAAGTTACATTTCAGCATTGACCCTGGAGACAAAGTCCCAAGTTTACAGCCTCATCATATTGATTATTCTTTCATCAAATATTGATTGAGCCCTCTGTGTCAGGAACCAGGCTGAGCAACCGGCTAGATAAGATGGCCCAGTCCCTGCCCTCGAGGGACTTCTATTCAAGACAGACATTGAACAGCTAGTTCAGGCAGGCTGAGTGTATCAGAAGAAAGGCAGTGGGTCATAGGAGGGACTGACCGACTGGTGTTAGTCAGCAAAGACTTTTCAAAGTAGATGGCTTTTTAGCTAAAACACAGAAGGTTGATGACAGTGAGCTGGGAAAATTCTGGAAATCAGGATAGCATGTGCAAAGGCCCTGAGATGGGGAGAAGTGTGTTTTGATGGAGGAAATAGAGGAGAATGAGGAGAACAGATGGTGAGGTTAGAGGAATAGATAAGACCCATAGAGGAAGACCTTGTAAACTAGGGGAGGCTCTGAACGTATCTTGAGGATGGTGGGAAGCCGCAGAACTTTCAACAGAAGGAAGACATGATCAGATGCACATTTTAAGACCATGCTTGGTGCAGGAGAAGAATCAGAGGGAGTGAGAGGTGAGACAGGGTGACTTGCTAAGAGAGTCTTGCAGTAGCAACCATGAGAGAAGATAGCTTTGGGACTAAGGCGTCGCCTGATTGATAAGGGCCTGAGCTGGGCTTGAGAGCTCTTTATGAGATGGATAAAGTGACTAAGGAACAGGAAAAAGTCAAGCCCAGAAAGACTACCTTCCTCCTCTCTCCCTAGTGTCTGTACGTAGCGGAGACCATGACCTCACTGCTGCAGGACAGGTAGCCCCCTTCCCTCCCCTCTCCTCACCTGCCCCACCTCAGCTGCTGAACACACCTTGGTGTTCGGTTGTATCCGCCCAGCTTCTTTCATTGCTTGGTCCCTGAAGTTATTGGAAAAGCTGAGCAGATACAGCCAGAAAGGTGGAGGAAGCAGCACTTCCTATTCATTTAATTCATTATGTCACTTAGGCCTTCTCTACTGAGCCTGGACATGGTAAAGCAAACTTTTGTGCTTCCTGCCTTCCCAGAGTTCATGCCTAAAATAGTCACCCAAATAAATACATAACCATGAACTGTAAGGAGTACAGGATCAAGAGCAGAGGTGGCCTTCAAAATATTTAACAACCTGGACTGCAGGTGCACAGGCCAGTCAGAACCGGCTTCTGCCATAATGCCCAGGCAGGGCCCGGGAGCCTTCCACTTGCCACATGTGCCTTATCCTCTGGCTTGTGGCGAGGGCTGGAGGACCCTGGGGAGGAGCTGAGGTCGTGGTGGGCAGTATCCCAGGGCTCAGGGCAGTGACTATGTAGCAACTGATGTGGAAGCGTTTCCATGTCTCAGGCACAACTGTCCTGGTGTGTACCTACTGATTGAGATGGGGGTCTGGGAAGGCTTCCTGGAAGAAGTGACATTTGGGCTAAGATCTGAAGGCAGGACCTGCAAAGCCGGGAGCAGAGCTGGAAGAAACAGCCTGTGTAAATGCTCTGAAGCAGGCCACACAGTGTGGTGTTTGAGGACGTGAAAGGGGCGGGATGGGGTGTGTGGTCAGAGGCAGCAGAGCTACTACAGCGGGAGCCAGGCTCTCTGGGCCCTGGAGCCAGGGAAGGGCTCGCATCTCCATGAGCGAGGGATGCTGGGAGGCTGGTTGGGAGGCCACTGCAGAAGCTCAGGTGAGAGCTGGCTGTGGCCTGGACTTGGGTAGTGGAGGCGGAGGTGGTGAGAAGTGGATAGGACAGGGAGAATGAGAACCAGCGGGGTTTGATGAGGGGTTCATATGGGGGTGAAACAGAGGGGAGGGGTATTGAGAGGCGGCCTAGGTTTCCAGCGTGCGCTGGTGGAGAGTGCATCACTCACTGAGATGGGCCAGCAGAAGAGGCCCCTTTGGAGGTAGAGACTGCGCCGTGGACGTGTTGAGTTTGAACATGGCAGGTGGGGCTGAGCACTGAGATGTGTGCGTCTAGTTCCCGCTCTGTACAACTAAGGCAAATCGCTTTGCCTCTCTGAGCCTCCATTCCCTCAACTATAAGACCCGGGAAGTAAAGCCTGCTTTATAGGGTGGTTGTAAAGGTTATTAGAAACACATCATGAAGCACCTCACAAGTTGTAAGCCGGCAGTGACCATAGGCGGTCACTGGTAGCAGTTGATTTTAATTAAACATACATGCTCAGGAATCTTATAAGATCCTATTACAAAGAGGCACATATGGTTCCTTTTCTCCTTTATGAAATACAATTTAGAGTCCATGACAACAGTGGTCATGATGATGGTGAAGACGGTGGTGGTGATGATGATGATCCTGTCTCCTCGGCTATTTGAAGCCGAGGTTATCAGGCATCTGTCTCCCTCATTTAGGGAGCTGGTGTTGTGCAGAGGGAGGCTCTCTGGGCTCAGGTTCAAATATTTAGCCTGTTCCTGCCTCAGCAGCCTTGGCAGTCATGTAATCTCTCTCAGCCTTAGTTTCTTCCCATGTAAAAGGGGGATGGTGACAACATGTCCCTCCCAGGATGGTTATAACATTCAAACCAAATGACTTGTGTAGAGTTAATGGAATGCACGTTGCCAGATGTAGAGTGGTGTTTAATAAAAGTTACTGCTTTTGCCCTTCCTTACGTGACCCTAGTTCTTGTGCCTCGGGGAAGAAAGTAGAAAGTGACATCAGGCCTCTCCCAGCGGGACCTCAGCCCCCCCTGGTCTTTGCCTCCTGTCACCTCCTCTTCTGCTGTGGTTCAGCTCTAGAAAGCAATGCTACTTCCTCCTCACATGCCCTCCCTCAGCCTGGAATGCTCTTTTCTCACCCCTTTCCTGTCAGATACCTTCTTTGTCTCCAGGGCCCAGGCAAGTGCCACCTCTTTTTTTTTTTTTTTTTTTTTTGCGGTACGTGGGCCTCTCACTGTTGTGGCCTCTCCCGTTGCGGAGCACAGGCTCCAGACGCGCAAGCTCAGCGGCCATGGCTCACGGGCCCGGCCTCTCCGCGGCATGTGGGATCCTCCCAGACCAGGGCACGAACCCGTGTCCCCTGCATCGGCAGGCGGACTCCCAACCACTGCGCCACCAGGGAAGCCCAAGTGCCACCTCTCGCATGGAGCTTTTCTGATGCTGCCAAGGAGGATTCATGGCTCCATCTCTCTTATCCCCACAGCACTGTCACTCGGCCCTCCCCTGAACACATCCAGTGCTCAGCCTTGGGTTACAGCATAGACCTGTGTCCTTGGCCCATGACCTTTTCTGTTACAACCTCATGCGAGCCTCAAAACTGAGCATGGGTCCACACATAAAAATCATCTAACTGGATGGAATTGAATTAATTTGAGTGATGGAGGCTGGGGCAGCAGCCCCGTCACCCTGTCAGTGGCTCCAGGCAAGGGCTGTGAGACAGCCCTGTAGCCGAGCAGGTGCTGTCCCAGCCACATCAGAAAGGAACAGGTTGGATTTCCCTGGTGGCGCAGTGGTTGAGAGTCCGCCTGCCGATGCAGGGGACGTGGGTTCGTGCCCCGGTCTGGGAGGATCCCACATGCCGTGGAGCGGCTGGGCCCGTGAGCCATGGTCGCTGAGCCTGTGCGTCCAGAGCCTGTGCTCCGCAACGGGAGAGGCCACAACAGTGAGAGGCCCGCGTACCGCAAAAAAAAAAAAAAAAAAAAAAAAAGGAACAGGTTGTTTTAGGGAGATGGTTTTCTAGTTGATGCCAAAAGGACCCTTCTCAGAGCAGCAATGGAGCAGCCATGCCCACAGCCTCTAGTAACTGGGTCATTGCAGTCAGGCTGCTATGAGGAGCCTGGCAGGGGCAACTAGCAGCCTGTTGAACAAAGTTAGGGACCCTTCCCTTGAGCCTGGATCAGCCTCAGCTCCGTGGCTCTCCCTGCCCCAGGCTCACCCTTCCAGTCCAGCCTCACTGCAGGCAGTAATTAGTCTCAAGGACAAACCTGGCCTATGATTGCCCAGCTTAAAACCCTCTGATGGATGAACCTGTTGTGAGAACCTGGCCCAGGAGGCCTTCCAGGCTCCAGCCCTGCATCCTTCATAGCATCCATGCTGTCAGAGTGTCCACTGTTCCTTCTGCTCACATTTCTCAGGACAGGTCTGCATTTCATACTTCATGCCATGGACCTTTTTCTTTTGAAAACGTTGTGCTCACTTGAAGTCTTGCTTGGAGCCTGCTTTGCCCAGTCCCACTGTGGTAGAACTGACCCCTTTGGGGCTGGATCTCCCTGTGGATCACAGACTGCCGCATCCTACCTGTAACACTGTGTACCTTTTAGTGCAGGGAGCACGTCACATGGACCATCATTAGTAGTGGACTTTATTTTTTTATTTTTATTTTTGGCTGTGCCACGTGGCTTGTGGGATCGTAGTTCCTCCACCAGGGATCGAACCTGGGCCCTCAGCAGTGGAAGCTCGGAGTCCTAACCACTGGACCACTAGGAATTCCAGTAGTGGACTTTATAAAGCAATGCATGCTGTTCAGGACTGACATGCAGGCCCCAGCTAAGTGTTTGAGAAATGCCATTCCTTAGAATTCTTACAACAGCCCTGGAAGGTTGGGATAAGGATCTCCCTTTGCAGATAAGGAAGGTGAGGCTCAGAGAGGTTAATTAACTTTCTCTGTGTCACACAGTTCATCTGAGTCAGAGCTGGGATTCGAACATGGGTCAGGTCCCTGCTTTCTCCGTTTTCCTAGCCACCAGTTCCAGTCTGGGTCTGACACACAGAGGAAGCAGCCAGCAATTGCTTGCTGATGAAAGGGAGGGTGAGCATGAGGCTGCTGGGTGGAAAAGTTGATGTGTCAAGGAGAGCTGACTTCCTTGGTTTTTAAAAATTAGAAAGGCTCTCTCCCATGGTTCTGTGGGAGTGGTTGAAAAGAAGTGATCATGTCATGCAACATTTTAGATTGTTATTGGGGTATCCACATTTTTAGGCAAATAATAAAAGCATCATTATCTCTGCTCTACAACATGGAAAACTATGTCACTCTGGAAGCAACTTCATGTCATGTCCCCAGCTGGGAGCAGCTGAGGTGAGGGCGCCCAGAGGAGGACACAGCTGGTCTTTGGAAGCCCAGTTAAGGGTTTTATTCTTGACCCTGCCAAGCCATGGTGGGTTGTTAGGTTGTGTAGGCCAAGGCCCTGTGGCTAGAGTCCAATTTTCTCTCCTGAATTGCTTCATGCCTAAAATGCTTCCCTTTTGTGATTTCCCACCAAAAAATGAAATCTAACCAAGAGAGAGTGAAGGACAGAAACTTTGAAATACCCAGAAGAAAGCTAACGTGAGCATGTTTTGAGGCTCTAATAAGCAGCAGAAGTCCAAGAAAAAAAAAATCAGTGCACAGGGCTTCCCTGGTGGCACAGTGGTTGTGAATCCGCCTGCCAATGCAGGGGACACGGGTTCAATCCCTGGTCTGGGAAGATCCCACATGCCGCGGAGCAACTAAGCCCCATGCGTCACAACTACTGAGCCTGTGTGCTGCAACTACTGAAGCCCGCATGCCTGGAGTCCGTGCTCCGCAGCAAGAGAAGCCACCGCCATGAGAAGCCCGCGCACTGCAACGAAGAGTAGCCCCCACTCATAGCAACTGGAGAAACCCTGCATGCAGCAGAGAAGGTCCAACACAGGCAAAATTAAAAAAAAAAAATCCATGCACAACCATGATGAGGTTGAAAATGACAGACCACGGTCCTTGGGGGAGAGCTCCTCCTTGCTCAGACGTCTGGTAGCAACACGACTAGCTTAGCTTGGATCAACAGCCTCCACATCTGAAGAGGAGATACTTAAAGCTCAAGAAGCATCTCTGAGCCGAAGGTCAATGGGACCTCGTGAGCAGGAGCAGCAGGGACTCCCAGAAAGGTGGCGTGACCCTGACCCTTCTCCAGCCTTGCTTGGCTGAGTCACGGACGTCCTTTCCCTTGCAGGTCCTGACCCACTCAGGCCTAGAGTCCATCTGGATGTAGTAGGAAACTCAGGGGAAAACCCCAGCCCTCCTAGTCAGTAGGGCCTGGAAGTTCAGTGCACTTTTTGCAGCCAGAGCTCCTAGGGCTAACTGTGGACACCCATGGTCCTCTGCCATCCCCACTATAATGGCCCAGCACACAGCACTGGGCTTCTGCCCCGGTTTCCTCTTCTTGTCTGTGGTTCCAACCTGGGACTGGACGACTCTTCTGAAGCTCAGTGAGCTTGGCTGCCAGACCTAAACCCCATCTTTGTCACCCCAGGTGTCTGGGGAACTATATGAGTGGGCAGGCGCCCATTGTTAATAAAAATGAATAGTTATTAACAACTAAGAATTCTGGTAATTCATTAAATAACAGTTGTTATGGTTAATAATCTAGTGGTTTATTAGAGCATGACTTCCAGGCCAAACTTCCTGGGTTCAAAATCCTGGCTCCACTATTCATTGTATGACTTTGGGCAATTTTATTAGCCTCTTAATACTGAAGTTTCTGTCTATTAAATGAGAAAATAATAGTTCCTACTTCACAGCATTGTTTATGAGGATTAAATGAGTTAATATTGTAACGTGTTTAGGACAATGCCTAGCACATGATTAACTACTACACTGGTAACTAAAATTACAATAGTGGCAGTAATAATAATATTCACCAAAAATTTGTTGAGCCTTTGCTAGGTGATAGGCACCTGAGCATTGCAGCAACCCCAAATGTGGGTCCTTTTTACTATCCCTGCATTTCAGATAAAAACACAGAGGCTTGGGAAGGTTAAGGATGCAGCCCAAGGTCACCCAGCTGGGAGGGAATAGAGCCAGAGGTCAAAGCCAGACTCTGATTCCAGAGCCAATGCTTCTGAACAACATTTAACAAGGACTTACTGAGCCCCAGTAGGTGTCCCAGTCATTCTTCTTTGGATCTTCAGATGGAGAAGGACACTTCAGATAGAGGGATGTTCATAGGAAAGGAATCTTAGAGCAGCAACTAGAGGAGGGGCCAGATGGGGCTTCAGACATTGGTGGGACTGAGACTGTGGCATCTTGGTGTTGTCTTCCCAACTGAAACACAATCTCCCCCAGGGCAGGAGACAAGCTTTTCTTCTTCTTCTGTACCTCCCTTAGAATGGATGGACATCTGAGCCCTCCACAGTAGACCTCAGCAAATCCTTGATCTACAGCTACCCCACCCAGGAAATCAGTGGCTAGAGTTGACCAAAGTGAGTCCATCCACACCTTACATGCAACTGATCATTATACCCAATGTTGTGCTCCATGATTAACTTGAGAAGAGTCCAAATTAAGCCAAGGAAATGGTGCCTCCACACCCTGGCCTGATCTCAGACTTCCATCGCAGAAATCCTATAGGAAAGGGAAGAGGGGGTACAGTTTCACCAAATTCAGTGCACGGAATGCTGAGCTGAGGACAAGGTAGACTTAGGGAGCAGGGCAGAGATGTAGCTACAGGAGAGCCAAGGCTCTCTGACCTGTAATTCACTTTTTTTGGTTTTTAATTCAGAAAGTAACCTAAGAGGAAGTACTCATAAATGTAGGTATTGATCTCTAGAGGGAAAAAGCATCAAGTCAATTGTGCTAGATAATGCAAATTTATTTTTAAATGTTAGACAGTAGAAAAGGCAGTGAATTAGACATAATTACTATGTAATTTGACTTGAAATGAAATCCATTTAAGAGACATGCATTGAATGTGGGCAAAACACAAGGTAGAGAAGAAAAAAGGGAGCTACAGAAAGGCCCAAGATGTGGACCTTGCTTCCACATCTTTCCACCCCAGTGATCCTGTGGTTGCCAAAGCCAAGGCTTCAAATTGTTTACATGGAGAGAGATGAGACAGTCCTTCACGACTGGGCTTAATTCAACCAGAGACTGTACCCTTAAAAACAGGCCTGGTTTTTCACATCGTCTGCTTTCTGTATGAAAACCCACATTACTTTATTCTTAAAACCTAGAGTTGATTGCTTGGCCCTTGGAGTAGACAGGTTATTTGATTTTATTTTAACTTAAGAAAGAAATTAATTCAGTAAGTATTTGTTGAGTGCCTACTCTGTGCTAGGTACCATGCTGAGTTCTGAGTGGATGGTGCTGGGAAGAGCCCCCATCCCTGCCCTCATGGAGCCTGCAGTGTGGTACTCACTGAACAAACCGTGCCAGACAGTACTTAATTACAGTTGTGAGATGTGCCACAAAGGAAATCTCCAGTAAATAGCCAGAGGAGCTCACTTAGTCTGGGGGTTCAGGGCTTCTCTGAGGGGATGGTGTTTAAGCCCAGAGAGAGTCAGGATGAGTTTGGATTAGGCAGCAAAGGGGAGAGCAAACAACTCTGCAGGCAGAGGAACAGCATGTCCAGGGCCTTGAGTTGGGACGAAGAGGACCTAAAAGGAAGCCAACCTGCCAAGAGCAGAGACTGGAGGCAGATGGATGCATCGACAAACCGAGCAATGCAGAAACTGGGTCCTAGAAGCAGCCTCTCAAGGCACAAGGGCACATTATGGACTTTGGATTTGATCTTCAAAGGAATAGAAAGCTGTCAAAGGGTTTTAGGCAGGGGGGATGATTCTATTTGTGTTTTTTTTTTTTTTAATCCCTCTAGCTTCTGGGTGGAGAGAAGTGGAGTAGAAGATGTGGGGAAACCAGTTAGGAGTCCAGATGGGAGATGGTGGTGGCCTGGTGAGAGTGGAGGCACTGGAGAGGAAGAAAAATGAACCGATTAAGGTCTGTTTAGGAAGTAGGACAGATAAGACCTGGTGACTGGTTGGCTGTGGTTAGTGAGGCTCAGGGTGGTGTCACGGCCGCCCTCTAGGCTTCTGCTGGGGCAACTAGTAGGTGGTGCTGCCATTTACTGTGATTGAAAGTGCTAAAAGAAAGCCAAAACTAATAATAATAACATTCAAGGCAAAACACTAGGAAACTCTTATGTAACAAACAAGAAAGAGACTACCACCAACCAAGAAATGGGGAAAGGACAGCAAACTTGCACTTCCCAAAAGCAGAAGTGCAAATGTCCAAGAAACAGAAAAAGATGTCCAACAGTTCAGATTAAAATAACTAGATTCCCTTTACCTAATGGCTAATGGTTAGCACTGTTGCGAGCACAAGGAATTGGCATCCCCGTATGCTGCTGGTAGAAATTGAAAGTGATATGGTCTTGTGTGTGTTGGGGGGGGGTAGTGGCAATTATAATTTTTTTTTAATGTTAAAAAAATATACTCTGAGTACTTAACCAACAGCCACACAAAGATATACGTGCAGGGCTTCCCTGGTGGTGCAGTGGTTGAGAGCCTGCCTGCCGATGCAGGGGACACAGGTTCGTGCCCCGGTCCGGGAAGATCCCACATGCCACGGAGCGGCTGGGCCCGTGAGCCATGGCCGCTGAGCCTGCGCATCCGGAGCCTGTGCTCCGCAACGGGAGAGGCCACAACAGTGAGAGGCCCGCGTACCGCAAAAAAAAAAAAAAAAAAAAAAGATATACGTGCAAAGATACTAGGGTATTTACACCAGTGAAAAATTGCAAACAACCCAAATGTCCATTTGTAGGGAATTAATTACACATCTGTGTAACCGTTTAAAAAGTAGATTAATATTAGTGTGTACAGTATGGTCCCATTTTGTAAAGTATCTGGAGTATGCGAATGTATATGTGGGTATGTATACAAAGAGGTTTAGAAGGAAATCTATCTAAACTCACATTGCTAGTGGTAGGTGACTTTTTATTGTATTGGGGTAAATAGTTCAAAAAAATGATACTTTAAAAGATGAGAAGACAATAACTGCAATGTAATAGAGATTGTAATTAAAGTGTTACCGCAAGGAAACCGAAGGAAGGGAGTAACTAATTCTCACTCGGTTGACGGGAGCAGGCTTCACGAAAGAGGTGTCATTGGACCGAGAATGAATAATCAGGGATAGGTTTGTTTTCCTGTTTCTGCACAGCTTTGTAGCTCATATTCAAGAGAAATAGGGAACTCCACAGATAGAAAGACTGATTGATCTGGTCCTGCAGACCTTTCAGTCTGTTTGCTCCCTGGTCATAAAACATTCATGGCAATTAATTCTAAACCAGATGACAGGAAATGGAAGCTTAAAGCTCTAGAAAGACTCAACAACAGCTTTGAAGAGTGTCCAGTATAGTCACTGTGCCACTGTCTCCCCCCTCCCCTGACTCGGTTGGATCTTATACTCATTTGCAGTAGCAATGGCATTCCTAGATATTATGTTATCGGCTCTTTCTATTTCCTTGGTTACTATCTTGGATCTTTGAATAAGGAGTCGCTTTCACTTCACATTTCCTAAACTTGTTTTTAGAAATTATGCAGCTGCCTACCAAAGTGCCCTTTGGGGAATTTAAATATGCATTGATAGATATAGTGACTTTGTGGAAAAACTGGTGACCTAACAGAACAGGACAACTCTGCCTTGATTTGCAAACAGAACTTAATTGGTGGCCTTATGACATGGAATTGAAAATTTGGGGTCTGAGGAAGGCCAGAGGGGAAACCTAATACACTCACAGAGCACAGGGTCAGAAGTAGGCCAGTGGGGGTCCCAGTCCCAGGTCCTTCAGTTACCAGCTGTGTGACCTCTGGCAACTTTCCTGACACATAATAAGTGTCAGGTGTTCTTGCAGGTTCAGCTTTGAAATAGAACAGACTTAGATTCCAAGGTCTGGCTGCAGCAAAGTGAGGGAACTTAAACCAGCTGTCCCAAGGTAAAGCAGGGGCACTGCTGGGAGGAGGGTAGAAATGAATGAGCATTTTAAATTTCAAACGTCATTTGTTTTAATGAGTATTGGAAAAAGTATATGAATAGCACATCAAACCTATGACTTCATAGATATTTTTACAAAAAATGACTGTGATTAAAAATTCCTTTAAATAGCAACCATTTTGCAATTATAGAATCCATGTTAATTGAAAAGCACTCTTCCATTGGGCTATAGAGAAAAGAGGAAGAAATAATGAACTGCAGAAACTCTTTTAAAGCTTTTATTGGAGTATAGTCGATTTACCATGTTGTGTTAGTTTCTGCTGTACAGCAAAGTGAATCAGCTGTACATATACAAATGACCTTTTCCCATATAGGTCATTACAGAGTATTGAGTAGAGTTCCGTGTGCTATACAGTAGGTCCTTATTAGTTATCTATTTTATATATAGTAGTGTGAGGAATGTTTTTTAAAAATCCATTAAAATTAGAGTTAAGTAAAATATGTGAATTGATTTGGAAAAATTAGTAAATGGTAATAGCAGTGAGACACTGATACGGCAAAAATCGTGAAAGTGGTACCACCATGACTGCAGCGGACATTGGCTAGATGGCCAAACCTCACTGAGTTACCATTCTCTCACCCGTAACATCTCCCAAGGTGGTTATGAGGGTCATGAGATAATATCCATAGATATTATCGGCTCAATAGCTGTCACATAGTAGGGACTCGAATCTATGTTTCCCTCCTTTTTCCTTAGCCTCAACTTTCGAAGTTGAAAGTGATCTCTGAGATTGGCCAGGCCAGTTTCCTCACTTTCCAGATGAGGTAACGGAACCCTGATTGGGGAAAGACCAGCAGAGGGCTCCTAAAGTCACACGCTGCTCACTCCACTGGGCTCAGGTGTGTGCAGTGCCCGGCAGAGACTTGACCACAGGCCTGAAAGGTCTTGGGGAAACTGACAAAAGGCGTGGGAATGAAAATGAGTTAATTACATGGGCAACAGTCATGGGGGTGTGGAGGGGGTAGTCGTGATCTGAGGGGTACTTTCCAGTGTAGTACATCTTCATAGCCCCTACTCTGCAAAGCGGTAAACTCTATGTAGAGAAGGAAAGAAATTGGAAAAATACCCCCAAATGTCAGAAGTGAGTATGTTGATGTAGTAACATTTTTCTCTGTTTCTCCTGGTCATTAATGATTCTTGCATTTTGACATCTATGAAAAATAAAGTTGCCAAAATGATTGGAAAGCTGAATTTTCTGTACTGAGAGATGGGTGCCGTTGGTGCCCTTCTTGGCATGTAACTATTTTAATTGTCAGGCTTCATTTTTTTTTTTTTTTTTTTTTTTTTTTTTTGCGGTACGCGGGCCTCTCACTGTTGTGGCCTCTCCCGTTACGGAGCACAGGCTCCGGATGCGCAGGCTCAGCGGCCATGGCTCACGGGCCTAGCCGCTCCGCGACATGTGGGATCTTCCTGGACCGGGGCACGAACCCGTGTCCCCTGCATCGGCAGGCGGACTCTCAACCACTGCGCCACCAGGGAAGTCCCGCTTCATTTTTGAAGTAATTCTCTTCCAGCCCCTAATCATTAGCAACTTCCCCAGTTACATGGGGTCATAAGCGGTTGGTAGCCAATATTGGGTATAAAACTTATGACGCCTTTTAGTCCAGTGGTCTCAAGGGATTAATTGTGATCGTCTTCTTGTTTTGCAGATGGAAAAACTGAGAATCAGAGAGGGCTAGTGATCTCTCGGACACTTGGTCAGTAGGTAAGTGAAAATGCTGAAAGTGAGCCTAAAATAAGATCTATGTCTAGTCTCTGTGATTCGGTCTCTGAAGCCCCATCTCCCCAGTCTTGCGATTTTCCTGATTTGCGCAACTGAAGTCAGGAAATGAGATGAGTTGGTCAGAGGCGTTTGGGTATTATTTGCACTTGTGGTTTCTGTTTGTTCCCACTGTTGAGTTGGAATGTTTAACAGGTGGGTTTGTGAAGGCCTCTTAAGCAAACCAGGCCCGTGCTGGGGCTAATGGGGTATCACTGCCCTGTCTTCAATAGATCCAAGAGTTTGGTTCATCTAGAACAGAGAGCCCTGGACTGCGGGTGTCAGGAGATCTGGGTTCCTGTTCCACAGTGAGCTGCTCTGTGGCCTTGAACAAACCACTTAACTCAGGGATTCACTCATTTTTCATTCTTTCTTTCAAACTGTTTTTCCCCAGAATATGTGGTGCTGCCCTCTGTGCCAGGCACTGGGGATAACAAGATAAACACAACATAAGCTTTGCCCGGGAGGCACTCAAAGCCCAATGTATGAGCTCCTCCATTTCCTCATTACTGTCTCATCATGAGAACTTCTAACATCTGCTTTGGAGTTGACAATCTCTAGGGCATTTTGTGATCTTCCCCGAAACTCCATAAGATGGAAAGAAGTTGTTATTACCATTTTGCAGAGGAGAAGACTATGGCTTAGAGAGTTGGCTCAGGCCACTGAGTGAGTAAGGGTTAGAGCTGCCCTTGAAACCCTTGAGCTAGATTTACTAGCTCCTAAGCATTTGTTTTTGATAACAGCACACTGTTCCACTGATGGTTTTGGCATTTGAACGGGCGTTTTTGTACCCTTCCCCTTAGCAGTGAGTAAAATGTCGGGCACATCAGCACCCAGAGGAAACCCACGCTGGTGCAGAGATACTTTTCTGCAAGGAGTACTTTCCTGTGTCTAACTGATTATTCCACCTCCTTCAGGTGGCTGCGATTCAGCATATCAGAGAAAGCCCGCCACGGGCCAGAGGGGCACAGCCCCCCTCTTCTGCAGTGACCCTACTAAACACTGTTGCTTTCCACCAAAGCTTAGTGATCCTGGGAGCCTCTACTTTTGCAGAGTTGCCTGGCCTCAGGCAAGACGTGGAGAATGCTGTGGATTAGAGGCTGTGCTGTTTGTTTGCGGGATGACAACTGCTTGAGCAGGAAGCTCTTGGGCTCCCTCAAAGTCTGGAATTTCAAAGGGTGCATGAATCACCGCAGGGACTGGGCCTGGTTTCTCTGTTTTACTGTGCGTGTGTACGTTGTGAATTGTGGCCATCTTTAATGAAGATGACTAGCATGTGTGTGCTATCTGGGATCTGCAGGATTTGTGGGGAATGTGTGTGCCTGGGTGGGGAGTGGGGTTTGTAAGGAACGAGTGTGTGTGTGTGTGTGTTTAATCTCTAGGAAGCAATTCTCATGAAAAAAAGAAAACACTTAACGGGTATAATTTTTCAACAGGATCCAGAAATGGGCTTTTAATAAGCATCATTAAACTCTTTGATTACAAGGGGAGGCCAGCCATTCTTTCATCCTGGCTTAGATCACACAGCTCTCCCTTGCCCTGTTCTTCGGGGTCAGATAAAAACTCCTACTATTCATATTGGTCTCTCCAAAGCCCTTTCTCCCCTTTCTTGCCCTCCCCAGCCCCTGCCCCTACCGCGCGCTTTCTGATCTCTCTGCTTGGACCTCGACGCTGACAGGGCTGGTGTCAGGACTGACAGATGATAGCTGCGGGTACGCCTGGAATCTGAGCGTCCTGTGTCTCGCCCCGTCCCAGCAGGAAACTTTAGAGTCTTTGTTTAGGAGGTACTCTGAACCCAGAGATCCGGGGCTCCTTCCTTTCCCTGAGGGTCACTTACAGCCACTGACACCCAGCAGGGCTGTGTGTGCGTGTGTGCAAACCCTTTCCTGCATGGATTGGGTTTCCTCTTGTCTGACACGGGAGGATGAGAAGCTGTGTTGAAAGACAGGTTTTGCTCTGGACTGAAAGCCTTCTGCCAGGTCTCCTAAGGAAGCTGGTTCCCAGAGTTATTATCTTTCCTGAGCTGAGAACGAGGTGCTCCGTGACAGGAAACCAGGTAGGCTTAGCAACAGGCTTATCAAGCTGCACTGCAGGAATGTCCGTTTGTGTCAACAGGTCTGGGTTTGTGTAATTTTGTTCTTCTCTGTGCACGGGATCAGTTCTGGGGCTGGTGTGTTCTGATGTGCACGGCTCCTTCCCAGAGGTGAAGCACTCCGTAGGGTGTGGAGCTCTGCCTGGATCATCCTTGTTCACTCCACAGGACCCAGCCCGGGGGTGCCGGGCACAGGGCTGAGGGTGCAGTGTCTGTGGTCTACGCAGAAGCCACTGTAGCTCCAGGCTGCAGAGTGGTCCTGAGTGGGGGTATTCCTGCCTTTATTAATATACCAGGCGCTCATTAGAGCCCTAGCTTGTCCTCTTACTGCACCAACTACTCAATTTCTCTGTGCCTTGGTTGGTCCTGGAGGGTCTGCCCTATTTGGAACATTCTATCTAGTTCTTGCCAGCAGCTCCTTTGCAGGGACCAGCCTCTGGTCCCTATGGCTCCAGTTGTCGGTTGGCTCGGAACTGGCTCCAAACCAGACAAGCCACTGAACATTAAAGTCCTGCTACACGTCCTAGGTGGATGTGCTGCCTTGACCTTGAGGCTTACCCAGGCAGTGCTCCAGGGCTGGAGCAACAGCTATCCAGTGTCAGTTCTCCAAACACCCTTAGTTGTTGCTTTAAGGGACATCTATTTTGTTAAGCACCTACTGTGTGCAAGGCACTGTGATATTAAGTATATTTTTTCTAACTTTACACCCATTTTCCAAATGAGATAACCAAGTTTCAAAGACGTTAACATACCCAAGAGTACCTAAGTACTCAGTGATAATGCTAGGATTTGAACCCAGGTGTTTGGATGAGAAAGCATATACTCTTGGTTTCTATAAAGCACGTAGCACACAGTGGTGAGCAGAAAATGGTTGTCACCTATTACTGACAGTTCTTTTAAAAGTAATTATTTAATAAAGCACTTACCACATGGCATCCTAATTGATGGTTCTTCTGTGGTCCTCTCTCACTGGACTGTGAGGTTCTTGAGGTCAGAACTGGAAGCCCCAGCCCCTAGCAAGGTACAGGGTTTAGAGCAACTGATCAGTAAATGTTTGAATGATTAATAATATTCATAATGCCTCCGTGTACTGATCACTAACTATGTGCTGGGCAAAGTGTTAAGTGCTTTATATGTATATTAGTTTGTTTAATTCTTGAAAAACCCTGGGAGATAGATACTCTTATTACAATAATATTTATAATAAAGAAAATAGAGGCTTGAAGAGTTTTGAGTAACGTTCCCAGGTTACACAGCTGCTAAGTGGCAAAGCTGGAAATAGGACCCCGGCTGACTGCTTACCTGTGGTGTTTTGCTTTGCCCCTGTGCTCTGGCCTCCCCCAGATGTCCCAGCATCCCTCACACCACAGCTGATGCCCAGGGCTCCTCCAGTGACTTCCTGTGAAGCTGTCACTCAAATCTAGTGCCTGCCTATCTGGAGCTGTGTGAAGTTTCCATGCAGAAGGGAGAAAGCTGGTGAAGGCTGGGGGGGTCACAGTCACATATGAAAGACTGTATGAAGAACCACTAATAAGGTGGACGAGACAAGGGTTTCCTTTCTGGAGAGTAGACCTGATTTATAGGACACAAGTGGGGATGAAGTCAACATCAAGAGGCACAACCTTTTGAGAACAGTGGTGAAGCATTTCAGGGACATTTTCTGGGGAGCATTTCTCAGGCTTGGCAACTAGGCTGCCGCGGACTTGTTGGTGGGTAAGGTTGGGCGAGGGAAAAGGCCTTGGTGCCTTGCTCTCCAGGGAGGGCCTTGCGTTCTGGTAACTTCCCACAAGCCCTCATGGACCAATGACTTATTTCATCATGGGGAGCTTCATCTTACGCAAGCTGAAGAAATGGTACTCCACCTACGTTGCCACAAGATAATTGACCCCTTGTGACTTTGTCTAAAGGGGGGCGGGAGCATGTGCTCTTAGTGAAAGTTAAGGAGCAGGGAGGAGAATTTGAGCTGGGAAAGAGAGGGACTTGGAATTACTCTGGAGGCTGCCCGGGTGGGACTAGGATTCTGACTGTTGACTCCCGACAGGGCCAGGGCCCACTTTGCATGAATCCAGGTACGTTCTGTGTCCCGGGGACTCTAGTGAGGTATGCTGGTGCCCTCATCTAAATGCTACAACAGAACAACTGCTTTGGGAGACCACACATGAACACTCCTTGGCCAAGAGAAAAGCAAGCAGGATGACAACATGATGACACATCAGTTAAAGCCTTCATGGACATGTCTTTGGGTGGCTCAGGGCTTCACTCCTCTGGAGGCTGGCCCTGTGCACCCCAAAAGCAGTGGTGATACTGGTTCTTGAAGCTGGGCCTCGAGGGTATTTCTTTTTTCCCTCATAGCAATGATTTTTAAACCATACACTGCAGAACCCTGGGGGTTTAGTGAAATCCTCTCTGAGACTTCCCCTGGAGATAGGCAGACAGTTCCCTATTGGCTCCTGGACACCTGCCTTGCTCATCCTCTTCTCCTTGTTTGCTCACTGGGCTTCCTTGTTGCCAAGACTGGTGTTCAACTGGGATGTACTCCATGGCCGCGCTGTTTGTTTACAGCCAACATTTGCTCTCATTGGCTATTGTGTCTGTTCTGATTGGTTGCTGTCTGTGCCATATCCGTTGTTAAATATTTTGAATTTCACTCCTGGTTGCAAGCCTCCCTTTTGTGCAGAGCCAGCTGTATCCCAATGCAGGCACGTAATGCCAGCGACAAGCCTGTGAACCACAGGCTGCACAGAACCAAAACAGTTTGGCTGTCTTTGAGAAGTTCTTGCTGTGCTTCCTCATCCATCCTAGGGCCACAGAGTCACCCGAATGTCACCAGCCCACATGGCCGTGTGGGGCTCAGCGATTTGTCTACCATGCCCACCGCCACCAAAGCAGAAGCCCTGGTTATGTTGCCGTGGCAGACCTGGGAGCTGGAGCTGGTCGTTGGTCTTTTCTGTCCCAGCCCCTGGCATGGCTCTTTAGCAGACAGGTAGCAGGCTTTACTGCCTGCCTGTGGACATGATTCCCAGATTCACTCAGCTGTGCCTTTGCGAACAAGCTGCTTTCTTGAGTGAGTAGGATGTGCCAGCTTTTCTGGCAGAATTCCTTATGAGCATTTGTTCTTTCCTTCCCCCTTTTCTTCAGAAAAAAAGGAAAGGCAAAAGGAATAGCAGAAGAAATGTTAGATAAAAGTGCATGCATTTGAGATTCAGGCAGATCAGGATTTATATCCAGCCTCTGCTCCTCATTAGCTGTTTGACCTTAGGGAAGTCATTTAACCTCTCTGTACGTTCTGTTCAAAAGAAATAATAATAACTCTAAAGAGTTGCTGGGTCTATAAAATAATACATACATATAAGTTGAAGGTGCCATGCCAATGAGAGTCACTAATATATATTGTCCCTCTTTCTGGTGACATTTTCAATCTATAACGATTCCAAAAAGTGAGTCAGTGGCAAATGCTATCTCTTCCAGGGCTAGCGCCTGGGAGGAGAGACTGAAAAATGAGAGGAAAAGAGCCAACCCATCCTTTTTAGTTTAGAGAGCCTCCAAGCCTAAAGCAGAACCTCTAGCACAGGCAAGAGAGGAAAGAATGGAGAACTTATCTTTGAGTTTCCTTGCAAACAAGGGGAAAAGGGAAAGCTGATCGATTACATGTTCTCATTGGCTAACACTGAGTCTTTGTTGAGGGGTAAGTAAACCCAGATGACAAGCTATTAGCTAGACATAGGGAGGTATAGCTTGTGCAGGAATGGCAGATACATGATGTATTAGGTTGGGTTCCTGGGACTAGACTCTGGGACAGAGATTTGTGTGCTGAAAGTTTACGGGGCTTGCCCTCAGGATCAGCACCTGTCCGGGAGTAAGGGAAGTAAGATTAGATCGAGGGAGGAGTTGAGCGGCATTGCGGTCACAACAGAGGCATCAACCGATCCCACAGGGAGCTCTGGAGCTGGGATGGTCCTTCAGTTCCCTGCGTTGAGTCAAGAGATGACCTTACTGCCCTCAGCAGTGACAGCTGGGTACTGGCCCTGGGTAAGGCAGCTCCCTTGGGCTGAGGACCATTCCTGGAGGGGGACTCCACTGAGAGCTGTCAGCAGCCCGCACCCGCAGCAACAGTCCCCACAGCTGGGGCACTGGGTGCCTCAGTCCCAAAGGGCTCCTCTGGGCAGCACATCACAGCATCCACTACACATGGCATGCAGGCTGCCCACTGCACACGTCACTAATTGAAACAGCTCTCTTTACCACTGTGTTCAGATGCGGTCTCAGAATTTTTTCAAAAACAATGCCAGACAAACATTATCAACCAGCTGGAATTGGCTCGTGAGAAGGGACCCATTGGCTCCCTTTGACCTCTCCATCTGTAGGAGACGTTCATTGGCGGTAGAACAATAGGCCTTCAGTGTTATGATTTATGTTTCAACATTGGACAGTTGGAAAACCTTAGACAAGGTCCCTGACATGCCTAGTGGAAAATGTGATGTTTAAAATATATTTCATTATTCCCCTTGACCACATTCCATTTATTTGAGTTGTGGCTTTTTTTTCTTTTCCCCTACTAAATGCAGTTTTCCCCATGATTCATTTCCTTTTCTTCTCCCTCTCTTTTTAAATTTTTAAAAAAATGAATTTACTTTTTACTACGTATTCTCTTGTTGTATCATCCGTTCTTATTTCAACCACCGGCCACTTCAGATGTCCCTTCTTCACCCAGTTCACATTACTGGTCACCTGCTAAATCTGTCCATATGACTCGCCTCTCTAGCCTCCAAAATAGCAATAAACGGCATCTGTGGTTAGCCCATGAGGAAACAGATGCTTAGAGACGTTAAGATGCTTTTTGAAGATGAGACATCTTGCAAATGACTGGGGTGGGCTTTATCTTAGGTCTGTTAGCTCCCAAAGTCTGTGTCCTTTTTTCTCTACCTTTGAGATATTTGTTGAGATGATGACTCCAGGTTCTCCTTTTTGAGTCTTGCCTGGCTGAGAACTCTACAAACTTCAGTTGCTAATCCCATTGGTCATTAGGAACCATTGCAGAGTGTTGGGGCTACCCCACACCGCTGGGTGGGTTGGAGACCCTTCTGCTTTCCCTGAACAGGGTATAGCTAATTATAGAGTGCTGGGCACAGCCTGGCCCCTGGGCCCATCAGCTGGGGGTATTCAGTTTTTATTGAATTCTGGAGATGCTCCAGTGGTGGGGAGCCTTTGGGATCAGACTCGCTGTCATGATTGATGGGATGGGGCTGACACTGAAGCCAACAAGTGACTTGTTATAACTCTTGATAAATGAGACTTCAGTTGGTCCAGCTGGCCAGCTGCTGAAAGCCTGGCAGCATCACCCAGGGACCCACCTGAGTCTCTGAGCCGAGCGCCTATGCTGTGATCTATAATCCTCCTTTAAGGAAGATGCATTTGGTAAAAGAAGGTCTTTTGCTTTTAGCCGAGGGCTGATTCCATCAAAACCAAAGGTACATTAGGTTGTTGTTGAAGAACACTTACAGAGGCTCCTATTCTGTGACAGATACTTTATTCTGAAGCTAAGCACTTAGAGATACAAAAATAAAACCAGTGTCCCACCCCTCACGCTTAAAATGTGAGCTGGTGTGTTTTCTTTGTTTGTTTGTTTTTTTGCGGTACGCGGGCCTCTCACTGTTGTGGCCTCTCCCGTGGCGGAGCACAGGCTCCGGACGCGTAGGCTCAGCGGCCATGGCTCACGGGCCCAGCCGCTCCGCGGCATGTGGGATCTTCCCGGACCAAGGCACAGAACCCGTGTCTCCTGCATCGGCAGATGGACTCTCAACCACGGCGCCACCAGGGAAGCCCGAGCTGGTGTTTCTTACTGTTGTGTAGATGGAAGACAAGGGCCCGACCACCTCCTGATGCAGTGAGGCTTCTGAGCTCTTACAGCCAGTTCCTTGATTCAGCCCTCTGCCCTTCAGACCATGACTTCTTTGCACAGGGAAGACTTTAGGATCCTCAGGGTGAGTGGAAAGAGAGTCTGATTTGAGTCCTCACTCCTCTCTGATAACAGATTTTCTGTGTGACCTTGGACAGGGCACTTGACCTCTCTGGTCCTCAGTGTTACCTCAGAGTCAATATAGAAAGTGGCCACTGTAATGCCTCAAGTGCCTGCTGTTGGGAAAGCACCTTGTATAATGCCTTGTACACAGTAGGCACTCTATAAATGATACCATGTTTTCCTTCCCTGCCTCCACTTCCTTGCTTAGCGAGATCAGTGAAGAATTTACTAGACATTGATGACCTATAGAGCAGGAGGATTTCCTCAAGGAGTGCTTTCAATCGTCATTGGGTGATCCAGGGCTGAATGGGTTCCCCGGTCTCCATCCAGTATGCTTTCTCACTGGACTCCAAGGGAGCAGGTTACACCCTCAATACCTCCTACCAGCCCTGACTTTCAGAGGACTCCTGCATTTTCTGATTCTTCACCACCACCCCAATATTCCTTCCTAGTGGGGTGTCGCCAAGATTGCTCAGGAGAAGAGGTGGCTATGGCAAAGGGAAGGGGTCCTGCACCATGAGCTGGCATTGTGAGAACAGGACACTCTTTTGCCCTCTCTAAGACTTAGTCTTCTCATTTATAACATAGGGTAATAATACTTTCCTTGCGGGCATTGTCTGAGGATTGCATGTGATAACACACGTGAGAACAGGCTTTGGAACAAACCTGTGATTTGTGATTACAGATGCTGTCTTTCTTCTGTGAGTTTCCACCTCTTGGTCTGGCCCCTTCACCAATAGCTCCCAGCAGAAGTTCCCAAATGTATCGGGACTATGCAGAAAACTGTCCAACCAGCTGTTTGTGGAAATCTGTACTATGACCCTTCCCAAAGAACTTGTTTTAGTTATTTATGTCTGTCTACTTCTCTAAACTCCAAGATATTTAAGGACAAGGTCCAATCTTAATTTATCTATATCTCCAGGTTATAACAGAGGTGTCGTAATTGTTTGAAGAAATAAATGAAGATGAAAGATAATGAAAACTATGGGTATCTGCTATATATCTGCTCTGGGGATGTAAGGCCTCATGTAATCCTACAGGCCTAGGAGGCTGATGTTATTCCACTCTCGAGCAAAGGGAAATTGAGGCCCAGAGAGGTGAAGCCACTTACTCAAGAGTCAGTAACTAGCAGAGTAGGGACACCAGCTTCAGAGCCCTGGACTCCAAACTAGTTCTTACCTCCTCTACTGGGTGCTCTCTCTCTCTCTCTCTCTCTCTCTCTCTCTCTCTCTCTCTCTCTCTCCTGTCCACATTTTATTGTACAAACAACATTAAAACAACAATAACAGGAAAAAAATAAACTTACCTTCCAATTTCCCACTTCTAGCAAGTCAGTTGTTTCCATTTTTCCACATCTCTGCTGTCTCTTTCTTGCATATGTTCTTTTTTAATAACAGCATTATTGAGATATAATTCACATGCCATAAAATTCACTCTTTTAAATTGTACAATTCAGTGTTTTCTAGAAATATTTAACCATCACCACTATCTAATTTTAAAACAGTTCGTCACCCCCAAAAAGAAACCCCATCCTCATTAGCAGTCACTGCCCCCCATTCCCTGCTCCCCCTGCCCCCAGCCCCTGGCAGCCACTAAGCTACTTTCTCTCTCTATAGATTGCCTATCCTGGATGTTTTATATAAATAGAATCCTATAACATGTTGCCTTTGTGTCTGGTTTCTTATACTTAGCATAATGTTTTCAACATCCATGTTGTAGCATGTATCAGTGCTTCATTCCTTTCTGTGGCTGAATAATACACGCACGTACACACACACACACACACACACACACCCTTGTTTGTCTATTTATCAGTTGATGCATATTTGGGTTATTTCTACTTTTCAGCTATTATGAATAATGCTGCTATGAACATTTGTGTACACATTTTTGTGTGGATGTATATATACTTTTAGTTCTTTGGGGTACATGCCTGTAAATGATATTGCTAGGTCATACTCTATGATCAACATTTTTAGGAACTGCCAGTCTGTTTTCAAAAGTAACTGCACCATTTTACAATCCCACAAGCAATGTGTGAAGTTTCCAATTTTTTCACATCCTTTGCAACTCTTTTCATTGTCTCTCTCTCTCTATTTTGTTAGTCATTCTCCTGGATTTGAAATGATATCTCATTGTGGCTTTGAATCAGGTTTCCCTAAAGACTGATGATGTTCAGCATCTCTACATGTGCTTTTTGGCCATTTTTATATCTTTTTTGGAGAAATGTCTATTCAAGTCCTTGGCCCGTTTCTTAATTGGGTTATTTTTCTTTTTACTGTTGCATTGTGAGTTCTTTATGTATTCCGGATACAAGTCACTTATCCAATATATGATTTGCAAATATTTTCTCCCATTCTCTGAGTTGTCTTGTCACTTTCTTGTTAATGTTCTTTGAGGCACAGAAGTTTTAAATTTTGATGAAATTTGTCTGTTTTTTTTTTGTCACTTGTGCTTTGAGTATCACATCTAAGAAACCTTTGCTTAATCCCAAGCCATGAAGACTTACTCCCATATTTTCTTCTAAGAGTGTTATAGTTTTAGTTCTTACATGTAAATCTATGATCCACTTTGAGTTAAGCTTTGTATCTTGTGTGAGGTACAGGACCAACTTCATTCTTTTGCATGTGTATATCCTGTTGTCCTAGCCCCATTCGTTAAAGAGGCTATTATTTCCCCAGTGAAGGTTGATTTATGGACTCTCAATTTTATTTGATTAACCTCTCTATCTATCCTGATGCCAACATCGCACTGCTTTGATTACTGTAGCTTCAGAGGAAGTTTCGACATTGGGAAGTGTGGGTCCTCCAACGTTGTTCTTTTTCAAGATTACTTTGGGTATTCTGTGTCTCTTGCATTTTTATGTGAATTTTAGGATCTACTTACCAATTTCTCTAAAAAAATTATCCACCTGGGATTTCAATAGGGAATGCATCGAATCTGTAAGTCAATTTGGGAGTATTACCATCTAAATGATATTAATTCTTCCAATCCAAAAACATGGTATATCTCTCCTGTTCTGCGGTGTTTTATAATGTTCAATATTATCAGACATATAACATGTAAAGAAGTCTTGCACTTGTAAAGAAGCCTGTCCTTTAAAAAAAGTATTCCTAAATATTTTATTCTTTTTGATGTTGTTGCAGATAAAATTGCTTTCTTGATATCATTTTTTGACTGTTCATTGCTGATATATAGAAAACAGGTGATTTTTGTACATTGATCTTATATCCTGCAAACTTGCTGAACTTGTTTATTAGTTCTAATAGTTTTTGTGCATTTATTAGGATTTTCTATATAAAAGATTTTGTCATCTCTGAGTAGAGATAGTTTTATTTCTTCCCTTCCCTAAACTGGATTCCTTTTTTTACTTTTTCTTGACTAATTTCCCTGATTAGAACCTCCAGTACAATGTTGAATAGAAGTGGTGAGAGCAGACACCTTGTCTTGTTTCTAATCTTAGGGGGAATGTTTTCAGCCTTTCACCATTAAGTATATTAGCTGTGAGTTCTTCAAAGATGATCTTTGTCCAGTTGAAGATTCCTTGTATTCATTGTTTATTGAGTATTTTTGTCATAAAGCGGTGCTGGATTTTGTCAGTGCTTTTCTGTGTCTATTGACAGGATCGTGAGATTTTTCTCCTTTGTTCTCTTAATGTGGTGTATTATGTTGATTGGTTTTGTATGTTAAACCAACTTTGCATTCCTAGGAAAACCCACTTGATTATGGTGTATAATCCTTTTCATATTTGTTGGATTCTGTTCAGTATTATTTTGTCGAGGAATTTTGTGTGTATAATCAAAGGGGATCATGATCTGTAGGTTTTTATTCCTTGAGATATATTTGACTGATTTTGGTGTCAGGGTAATGCTGACCTTATAAAATGAGTTGGAAAGGGTTCATCCTTCTGTTTTTTTGCAAAAGTTCATGAAGGATTTGTGTTAATCTTGCCTCTTTTTCTGAGAACTTTAAAGAGTTGTAATGAGGACAAAGCTTATGACAGCTCACAGTTATGCCTTATCATGTGCCTGTGCTGGGTGAGTCTATGACCACAGAAACTGGACATTAGATTAAAGCCTGAACATTTCCCTATGAGTAGGACAGTGGTCTCCTACCATTATGCCACAAGACATTCAGTACTGGGAAACTGGGGTGGACAGACAGACATGGTTCCTTCCTCTTTTTTATTTTTTATTTTTTTACTGTTTTAAACATTTCTGCACAAATGCCTGGATGAATATTCTGTTGAAGCAAAACCTTCTCCTTGGGCTTCCCTGGTGGCACAGTGGTTGGGAGTCCACCTGCCAATGCAGCGGACACGGGTTCGAGCCCTTGTCTGGGAGGATTCCCACATGCCGCGGAGCAGCTGGGCCCGTGCACCGCAACTGCTGAGCCTATGCTCTAGAGTCCGTGAGCCACAACTACTGAGCCCGCATGCCACAGCTACTGAAGTCCACGCGCCTGGGGCCTGTGCTCTGCAACGGGAGGGGCCGCCGCAATGAGAGGCCCATGCACTGCAGTGGGGGGTGGCCCCTGCTCGCCGCAACTAGAGAAAAGCCCTCACACAGCAATGAAGACCCAACGCAGCCAAAAATAAATAAATAAATAAAATTTAAAAAAAAAAACCTTCTCCTCCAAAACAGACAACAGATTGGCCTCTTGACCACATGCTGAACAAGACCAATGCTTACACCATTATCTCCCCTGAAACCTGTCAATGTCCTCCTAGAAAATCAAAATATCCACACATATTAATAGCTCGGCATCCAGGTTAACAAAAGAGTTGAGTGTTTGTTTTCCATTACTTTTTAACATGTGAAAATGAGGAAAGACTATTCCTGACTGAAATTGCTTGGAACAAGAAACAAGAGTCTGAGGTTTCACTACATTACAGGACAGATCACTATGATGTTCACTCTCCAAGCTTTTCTAAAGGAAAGATGCTTTGAGTGGTGGTCATTCACTCATGCCTTCAGTCACTTCATTAATTCACTCAGCAATTCCATATTGAGCTCCTTTTCTATGGCAGGCCCTGTACTGCAGTGTCAGGTCACACAGATGGGAATGCATTTCAGTCCCAAGGGAGAAGCCAGTCTGGTGGGGAAGATCAGACTCTAAGCCAACAGTCACTACCAAGCATGATCATGGCCCTAACACAGGCATAAAAGGAGGTCACAGGAATGTAGAGGGAGGAGATATCAGGGAGAGACAGTGTCAGAGGAGATATGGTCCACTGGGAAACTTGAAGCATGCATAGGAATTGGCCTGATGGAGGCCCAGGCAGAACCAGGAGGTCACTGAGAACAGTCTGTCTCCACATTCAGTCATTCACAGGGGCTTAAAGGAACAGCGCTAAAAGATGACTTGGAGAGACCCCAGGAGGCAAATCCTGAATCCAAAAAGCTTGTGTGCTTTTTGAAGAAGTCTACACTTTATCCTGGGGCGGTAAATGTTTTAATGACTCATGACCTTTCCTGGACAGCAGCCCAAGGGTACCAGAGAGGCAGAACTAAAACCATATCTGATAGCAAAAGTCAGGTCTAGACCTTGGAGAATTGTCCTTGAATAGAATGCAGGTCTCCTAGGGCCTTTCATCCAGCATACCCCATCTCCTGGACCTTGTCTTCCCTTCCATAGCCCTAGAAGAGCCATCCCAGCTTACTAGGAGGTCAGACTCAAAAATATTGAATTCTGGGGCTTCCCTGGTGGCACAGTGGTTGAGAGTCCGCCTGCCGATGCAGAGGACATGGGTTCGTGCCCCGGTCCGGGAGGGTCCCACATGCCGCGGAGCAGCTGGGCCCGTGAGCCATGGCTGCTGAGCCTGTGCATCCGGAGCCTGTGCTCCGCAACCAGAGAGGCCACAGCAGTGAGAGGCCCGCGTACCGCCAAAAAAAAAAAAAAAAAAGTTGAATTCTGGAGTAGATAACACTGAATCCTATTATGCTTGTTGGTAAAATAGGGACATTGATGCCTCCTTCCTAGGGTTGTCGTGATAACAAAATGAAATAAGGGTTCTCTAAACATCTTCAGAAATCTCCACTGCAAGCTAGACGAAAAATGTGCCACATCCATTATGGAAGTTAGATCATCAATGTTGGGAGCTGCATAGACCTGGATTCAAATTCCAATGCACCCCCTGGCTGCTTGACCCTGGACAAATTATCTTCACTCTCTGAGCCTCAGTTTCCTCATCGGTGAAATAGAAATGATCATAATACCTCCCTTTGGGGTTGCGATGAGAAGGAAGTGTTATGGTCCCTGTGACATCCCCAGGCATATCAAATGTGCTGAAGAATTGCCTTTTGAATCTGAATGTGAACAGGGAGCTCTGCTTTTCCTGGAGGCTCCTGGAGGGCTGGACACACATCTCCCTCATTGCTCTGTGTTTAGAGCCTAACATATAATGATGATCAGCATATAAAGATATTCCAGTGTTTTTGCAGTTAAATTTACTTCCTCCTCTCAATCCAGGTTTCTACCCAGTTGAAAAAAGAATTGACTGTGACCTTTTGGAAATACAAATAAATCAATAAAGAAAAAAGATTTTATTTATTTTTATTTTTTAATAAATTTCTTTATTTTCTTTATTTATTTTTGGCTGCGTTGGGTCTTCGTTGCTATGCGTGGGCTTTCTCTGGGCTTCTCATTGCGGTGGCTTCTCTTGTTGCAGAGCACGGGCTGTAGGCGCGTGGGCTTCAGTAGTTGTGGCTCACGGGCTCTAGAGCACAGGCTCAGTAGTTGTGGCGCACGGGCTTAGTTGCTCCACGGCATGTGGGATCTTCCCGGACCAGGGCTCGAACCCGTGTCCCCTGCATTGGCAGGCGGATTCTTAACCACTGCGGCACTAGGGAAGCCTGTAAAAAGATTTAAAATCATCTCATTTTATACGTTTATTTTGCTGAGTGGGCTAAGCAGGTATTAGTCAACTGGGGGCTTCCTTAAGGGAACAGGAAGAGCTCACAGCTCCTGCTTCCACAGACCTGGTGTGGCTGCCCCAGTTTCTCCAGCCAAAAGGCAGAGCAGTATCTCTTGCACACTGAGGAGTTAGGAAGTTTAACCTGGGAGAAATATGTCCTTAATGATGTTTTATACCCAGGGGCCTCTGGAGAAGAGAGCTTCAGGAAGATTAAGTGGGACAGGAGGCTGCAGGGGCTACCCGCCAAGGGGCAAGGGTGTGGAGCGATGGGAATTACACCCACGAATGTGCCCCAGGGGAGGGCGCGTGTGATTGCAGCAGCGCTAGAAGCAGACTTAGTGCAATCTGTGTCCCAGACTTGCTTCCATCTCCAGTCTGGTCCCCATTCTTGGCTTTCCCTGCTTCTTCTGTTCCCCTCCTCCCCCAAATGAGGAGAGGGCTTGCTACAGGACTCAATAAAGCCCAGAATCAGGCCCGGGAGCGATGGTGCCCACTTCCCTGAGTCCCCACCAGTGTCACTTACTGAGTGCCAGGCTTTGGGCTGAGTGAGACAGGGCTCCCCCGCCCCCTAGAGTTGCTCTCTGTGTGGGGAATAGCCACAAAGGATGAAGGAAGGTCTTCAGGAGCTCTTTGGAGGCTGCAGTGAATCTGCGTAGAGGGAGAGCAAGGGGCGGGGACGAAGGGCGAACGCTGCCGAAGAGCAGGGGATGGTCGATGTGCATCTTGAAGGATGAGAGTTTACCAGACAGAGGAGGAGTGGAGGGTATTCCTGGCAGAGGTAAAGTTCGCACAAAGGCTCTGAGACCTGATGGACCTGGAGTCCTGGAGAAATGGGAAGAAGTTCAGTGAAACAGGAACAGTGAGCGAAGGGCAGACATGGGGGAGGTGGGAGGGATGCCGTGGGAGGAGGACAGGTTCTGCCTCGTTAGGAAGTGTCCTATAGGCTGGGCTGTAATGAACGTGGACTTGATACTCTGGGCAGTGGGGAGGCAAGGTAGAGAGACCAAGTGAGTGTGGCCTGAAATAGCCCTGAATTAATGCATCAAGTAATCGTCTATGACAGCGGCCCCCAACCTTTTTGGCACCAGGGACCGGTTTCGTGGAAGACAATTTTTCCACAAACGGACGGTGGGGAGGCGGGGGAGAATGGTGCAGGCGGGAATGCGAGCGATGGGGAGCGTCGCGGCTGAAGAAGCTTCGCTCTCTCGCTTGCCGCTCACCTCCTGCTGTGCGGCCCGCTCCCTAACAGGCCGCGGATCCCGGATTTATGAAGCACTACCAAGTGCCGCTGCCTTGCTGGGCTCTGGGGATCCAAGAGTACAGAAGCAGACTTGCCTCTGAGCAGGCTTACTCCCCATCTCCCTGACTGCCTGCCACTCTCTCTTTAACACCATCTTATCCTATCCCCTGTCCTGCTCATACGATGTTAAGCCCCCTGAAGTCTGTGTTATTCATCTTCTGCCTGGAGCACTCGCTCCAAGATCTTCTGGGCAGAGGTGATGAGAAAACAGCTTTGAAAACGGACCTCCTAACACTTTGCGGGGGGCTGGGGGTGGGTTCCTCCCGAGCTGCTGCCTAGAGGGGAGTCCCTAAGGTGGCAGACTGCAGTCTGGAGGGACTACCCCCCCTGGCCCCAGTAACAAAGTCTGCGGCCACTTGGAGGGCTGAGCCACAGTTGTATGCCTGTGTGTCCCGGGACTCTGCAGGTGGAGACGCGTGTGCACATGTCTGCTGTGCAGGCATGTGCGTCTGGGCCCTGTAGGTACTTGTTGGATGCATCTGTGTTCCTGGACCCTGTGCACTTGTCTGGGTCTGCGCATGTTGGCATGTCTGTGCGATTTCCCTTCAGGCTCTGTCTGTTTCTGTGAGGATGAAGAACCCCTGTCTCACCTCGGAAACAATCCCGTTGTTTGTGATTTCCTGATGGTGACAGTGTCACCGCACCCGCCTGTCACTTGTGCACAAGCACACACATACCCGGCAGTGCTCCGGAGCTGCTTGCTCTGGGAATTCCTGAGAGACTTCCACGGGCCGCCTTAGGGGCTCACTAATGGGCTCGCTTCCTTCCTCGGAGAAATGGTCCAGGAAACGTTTCTGGAAATTACATTTCAGTATTGGTTTAACTTCAGTAAAATACAACAAAGATGAAGTAGCGAGGATTTGGGAACTTCCTCTGTCTCTGCTTGGTGGGAAATCTCCTCCAGTGTCTGGAGTCTGGGAAGAGAATCCTGCCATGAGGTTCTAGGGACTCAATAAAACCCAAAATGTGTGTGTCCTTAATGATGTTTTATACCCAGGGGCCTCTGGAGAAGAGAGCTTCGGGAAGATTAAGTGGGACAGGAGGTCCTGCTTTTGGTCCTGAGACTTTCATCAAAATGCTGACAGTGAGGCCGGGTGCCCTAAAGGGTGCATTTCGGCAGGTGCCAGAGAATAATCCAGCAGTCATGAGTCAATTTGTCCAGCCAGTCTCATTTTCCCGCTGGAGACAGGCACTTATAACTTTGTTTCTAGACTCAGCCATCTTCACAGACTCCTTTCCTGGTGAATGGCATTGCCTTCCTCTCAGGCATCATCAGCTCCTAAATCTCCATGCTTTCAATCCTCCCTGGAACAAGTTGAGAAAAGAAACAACTGATTGAAATCAATACCTACTGTTCCCCCATGTGTTACTGGTCACTCACAAGCTCTCTCCAGTCTGCTTTCTCCTTTTCTCTTCTCTGAGCGTATTTGAGAAACTGAGAGGACCTCATTTGTATTAAAGCTGCCTGAAGCAGCATTTGCTTTTCTTGTTCTCTTTTACTTCATAGAGAGGCACTGCAGGACAACTGAGCTGCAGTCTTGTAGGAAGGCAGCTTCGGGGGCCTCCTGGTCAATAACATGTTCAGTTGGCCCTCGGCCCTCACCTCATCCCCCCACCCCGTGCTCTTTTCAGGCTACATTTCTGAGCTGGGATGGTGATAACTGACCATCAATATAAAGAAGACCCTCCTCCCTGCCAAGAAATGCAACACAGACTCCAAGAGCCAGGGCTTAAAGTGACTTTGGAGTCCCTTTACCTGCACCCCTCTTTTCCATATGAGAAACCGAGGTTCAGAGAGGCTTAAGCAGTTACTCCAAGTTGGCCTGATGGAGGCAGGCCCAGAGTTCAAGTCCCCGGACTCCGAAGTCACTGCTTTACTTCTCTGACCCTGACTACAGACCATACAGAGGGAGCAAACCACACCATTCTCAAAAGATTTTCTGCCAGCGTTGAAGCAAATAGTCCTGACAGCATGATAAAAAGCCCAGGCTCTGCAGTCCCCAAACCTGGGTTCATGTCTCATCTTTACGTTGACCAGCTGTTAGTCATAGGCCAGTTACCCTCATTCTTTGAGCCTCAGTGCCCTCATCTGTAAAACAGGGACATAGCCCTTGGGAAGATTTGAGGAAATCCCCTATTTGCAATCCTTCGTAGTATCCCTGGCTCGGAGTAAATTATCAACAATTGTTAGTGCCCCCTCCATCTGGAAGGTGACAAATTCATTTAACCAGAACTGCCCCCCCCACCCCCGCTTCCTTAGCCTCCCCCTTCACGGACTCATAAATCTTGTGTTGGAACGGAGCTCCATAAAGCAGCTGGCACAGCCCCCGGTTCGCAGAGCTCTCCCTGCATGTGGCTCAGTGTGGTCCCCAGTCTTCTGCTGGCTCAGCCTACCTTACTGTAAGCAGAAGAATTCTCACCAGTGCAGCCAAAAAAAGGGAATAATGCTATCGGTGGCTTCCACAAACGTGCTAATATTAGCCGGGCAGAAGGATAGGCAATGTACCTATATTTAGAATCTGTGTCTTCAGCCCTTTCCTGAAGCAGCAGAAGTTGGGGGTGGGGGGAGACGGGGAGGAGTGTTTGCAGCCAGCCGACCCCCAGGGGCAGGCGGAACAGCTGGGCTGGTTCTCCTTTCCTCTCTCCTGGGCAAGTAGGGGAGCAGGAAAGAAGGCAGGCGGGGAGGGAGGGTGACTGCAGAGGGTGCCCCACAGAGCAGCAACGAGTATGACAGTGACAGAGGCCTCGGGGTTCCCGCTGGGACCCCAGAGCGATCGGAACGGGGTGGGGAGGTGGCCCAGATGTGCAGCGTCTGTAACCGTCTAGTCTGATGGTGTCCAGAGAGAGATTCTCCTGGCCTGGTCCTCCTAGAGATGCCTGCAGTCAGGGCCCATGTGTTCCAGGGCACTGGGCCTGGGCCAGGAGAGAGCTGCAGAGACCGTGGACTCTGATACATCCCTTTGCACGTCCTCCTCTCATAGAATGTCTGCCCTCCCTTTCTTTGCCTCATAAACTCATCTCAGGGCCTTGCTCCAGTCTTTCCCCTGTAAACACTTCCTGCTCCCCGGAAACCCTGCTGGCCCTTGCAGCACTTCTGTGAGAATGAGGAAAAGATGCCCTTCCTCCAGGCAGACACAGCCCTGCACCAGGGCACACAGCTGGGCGGGCAGAGTGGGAGCCAGGTATCAGGTCTCATTCACTCCAGAGTGGGTGCCCCTTGTGCAGGGCACAACCTGACCAACTGCACGTGGCAGCCCTGATGCTCCTCCTGCACATGGGTACCATGTCCCCACATGTGCTGTGCACGGCCCTTCTGTCCTGTCTTACCACAGTGTGCTGTGACCAAATGAAGGCCACAGAGGAGACTTGAGCCTTAGCAGGTGAACAAAATGGCCAATGGCCTGAGGTCCAGACTAGCTGGATGATCTCCAGCAAGGAGCTTCCTTACATGGGGTCTCAGTTTTCTCATCCTTCAAATGAGGCAGGTGAACTAGATGATCTCTAGGGCCTGTTTCAGGTTTACAGTCTATGTGTCTCCCTATTTTTAGGTGGCATAGTGAAGGTATAATCAGAAAAGCATGTGTGCTCTACCCTTCCCCCAAATAAAACCCACACGATTCAGAGAAATAGATTATTATATATATATTATATATTATTAATATATGATTATTATTATTATAGATTTATTCACAGTCTGGCTTTCCTGTCATTTGCTCCCCTCTGCTGGAGTCTTAGGCTGGACCAGAAGGCCTGTCTGTGCAGGATGCTGAGGATTACCTCTCACCCAGGGAGAACCAGCCTCAAATCTTATTTTCCCTCAGGCTGTCTCTGCAGCTGTGGTGCTGGGATGGGCCTGGGTCTGGAAGTTTCACCCAATAAGCCTTGGGGAAACTTTGTAAGTCTGCAGCCCTTTCCGTGCAGGTTTTCTAGTATCACATCACCATCTTGAAATGGTTACCAGATTGCATTTTCTATCTTCCTTTTTCCATCTTGGAGAGATGAGAAAGAATCAGGGAAGGCCTGGGGGAAGGAGGCAGGCCATCAGGAGAAGTAGAAAGCCCAGGATGTGGGTACCTGCCTGGCAGAGCTGTGTTTCTCTCAATTGGTTTGCTTGTTTGTAAGCCACGGGGCAGCAGTGTCCTCCCCACCTGCAGAGAACAAAGCAGAGAGCTGCCCTGGGCACAGACACGCATGTGTCTCACATCACCTGTGGGCATTCTGTGCACAGAAATAAGTAGAGAGCAGCCAGACTTCCCAGGTGACATGTTTGCATGTGGTTTCTGTCTGAGAGACTGAGGCATCCAAAAAAAATGTTGAAGGATTGAAAACACACACACACACACACACACACACACACACACACACACCACTTACCCACATCCAGCAGCTTGAGACTTCTTTGGGTATTGTTTGTTCCGGCAAATAGATTGTAACTTGGAGATTTTTAGAATCAGAGGATGTCAAGTCTGAAAGCAATACACGAGATTATTCAGTCTGGCGGATTCCAAACTTTTATTGGCCACAAAAACCTCTCTTCAAAGGAAATTTTATAGGGACCCACAGTGTATAAAATAGAGGAAAGCAGGATAGATGGGGAGGAAGGGGATGGGAGGCCTTAGGACACTCGAGTACAGTATGAAAGACACTGAGCTCTCCCAGCTCCTGAAGGAAATTGAGGCCCAGAGAGAAGTACCCTGGCTAAGGTGTACAAGTGAATGGCGGAACCTAGAATGAACCCACGCCAAACCATGAGGAAGGTCAGGTCACAGCTGAACTAAGACGAAAATACCGCTTTCCTCTGTGATCCAAAGCCAGCCATCTTTCTACTACATCAGGCTGCACTCTTACATGGCTAGGCTTTTCCCCCCCTAATTTATAGGAGAATCATCGAAGGCCACAGCTGGAAGTGCCAGCTCAGTGGTTTCTAATCTCTCTTCTGCCAGTGCTGGGGTTTCAGCAGAGGATGGGAGGGGAGGGGTCTGATGGGTAGCCTGTTGTGTCCTAACCTCCACTTGGCCAGACTAGCTCCTCTCTTACCTGATTTCCAAAGATGTATTCTAGAAAAATTATGATGGGGATGGAGGGAGCTACTTTAAACAAAGAGAAGGCCTGAGAAATTCTCATGAAGTCTAAACTTCCGTAGATGAAGAAATCAGGGACCTGATTTAGTTGACACCATGGAAAGAGGCTTAACTTTCAAAGGCAAGAGAATTAAAGGCACAAAACCCCTGTATCTTCAATCTGCAGGAACAGCGTTTGACATCCATCTCAGCCTCAGTGAGCCTGGGAGAGCAAAAGGCTGATGCCTCCTGCGAAAGACCCTCACAGGGATTTAAGAGCAAATCTGGTCCCCCATGGCTAGCGTGAAGCTTCTGCTTTTTTGCTTTTTGTCCCCCACCCCTGCTACCAACTAGGTGTTTGCATTTGACGTGTAAATTTCAAGCACCGATGACTTCAGGTGACCCCCCACACACACACACACACTAGGGCCTCCCTTCTGACAGCACCCCCAATTTTCCACCCCTGGCCATCCTAGCCCCTTGGACCCTTCACCTTTCTCCCCACCCACAAATGGGTGCTCTGGAGGAAGGTTGAAGCTTGCTGAGGCCATGGAGGGGGAGGCCAGTGTTCTTTCTTCCCTTCCACTGGCTGTGGAGCGAACAGAGCTGTGCAAACCCCTCTCTGCCAGCCTGCAGCCCCTGGAGAGCGAGGCTCCGCTCCTTTCACAGATCTTTGCAGGGGTCTCCTTAACCTGTTGTTTGCAAGGTTTGTTCCTGGCATTAAATCTAATAAGCTCACGTCTGGCGGTTTGATCCTGAGCTTGTTTGAAGAGGTTAGGCCTTTACGGGGCATTAACAGGATGCTGCTGACAAGGCTTGGGGAGCCTGCCTCAGCCTCAGGAGCCCAGGGCTTTCATACAGGCTGGGCTGGCTGGAGATAGCAGGGCTCTACTGACACAGGCCCAGGCTACAGTATGCTAGCTGGGCAACTTACCCTCTCTGAGACACCATTTCTTCCTTTTGAAAAATGAGGAGTATACCCAAGAAGATTGTTTTGAGGAGTAAATAAAACAATAGTGGGCACTCAGTTAGAAGTCATTCCTCACCTTCCAGTGAAGCCCTAGTCTCATGACTACATGTAATTGGACGCAAATCAGAGCTTATTAGCTTCTTCTCCCTAAGAGTTCTGCTGGGGTACTCTCCAGGGAAAGAGGGGAGCTTTTACCATATGTCCTCAATTAAAGACACATGCAGTTTAACATTTTAACATCTCTGAAATTGAGATGCGTGTTACACGTCATAGGCATGTCAGAGTTTAATTGGTACTGTTGTTGAAGTTTTTTCCTCCTTTCTCAGTGGCTAATAAAGTAACTATGTGTCTTATGACTGGAGCAATTGTCATTGATGTCATCTTCAGTGTGATGAAATTGGGTGTTAGGTACTTACCATGTGCCCAGTGCTATTCTCGACCACTTTACATCAGTTGCTTAATCTGTGCAACAACCATGCAAGGTAGAGATTGATAGCTCCACTTTACAGATGGAGAAACTGTGGTTCCAAGAGGTAAAGGGACTTGGCCAGGGCACAGATTTATTAAGTTGTGGAAGAATTGGAACGGAGAACTGCCTGACTCCAAGACCTGTGGATAGGTTGGTAGGTGTGTCGAGAGGAAAATCTAGTTTCTTTTTGTTATTGTCAATTTATTTTATTGACGTATAGTTGATTTACAATGTTATATTAATTTCTGCTCTACAGCAAAGCGATTCAGTTATACATATCTATACATTCTTTTTCATATTCTTTTCCATTATGGTTTATCACAAGATCTTGAATATAGTTCCCTGCACTATACAGTAGGACCTTGTTGTTTATCCATTCTATATATAATAGTTTACATCCACTAATCCCAAACTCCCAATCCATCCCTCTCCCACCTGCCCCTTGGTGACCACAAGTCTGTTCTCTATATCTGTGACTCTGTTTCTGTTTTGTAGATAAGTTCATTTGTGTCATATTTTAGATTCTACATATAAGTGATATCATACTCTATTTGTCTTTCTCTGTCTGGCTTACTTCACTTAGTAGGATAATCTCTAGGTCCATCCATTTGCTGCAAATGGCATTATTTCATTCCTTTTTATGGCCGAGTAATATTCCATTGTATATATATACCACATCTTTATCCATTCCTCTGTTGATGGACATTTAGGTTGTTTCCATGTCTTGGCTATTGTGAATAATGCTGCTATGAGCATAGGGGTGCATATATTAAAAGCTAGTTTCTCTTTGCTTCTTAAGACCATCCTTGAGTGGATCCACGTCCAAGGTGTGGAGGGTGCTTTATTTTAACAAGCAAAATCACATACATTTACTGGGTGTCTGTTATGAACTAGGTACATCATAGGCATTGGAGGTTCAGTGATAAACAAAATACATGTGGAGCTTAAAGTCCAAGAAATCTGAGCAATTACAACCCATTTAATAAGTGTTTTAATGGGACTCTACAGAATGCTGTGGGAGCATGTAGGAGGGACCCTTACCCTAGGCTAATGGACCCATGGGGAATTTCTAGGAGGAAGTGACCTGATTTGAAAGTTAGCCCAGCAATGTGGGTTGGAGGTGGTGGAGGGCATGTTCCAGGCAGAGGGAAGAGCATGTGAGAAGAGGCCAGAGAGTGTGTGACCTGTTGGAGAAGCTGAAAGAAGAACTAGATCTACACTATCCAGTATGGTAGCCAGCAGCCACATGTGGCCATTGAGCACTTGAAATGTGGCTAGTCTGAACGAAAATGTACTATAAGTGTAAAATACACACTGAATTTCAGAGACTTAGTATGACAAAAAATGTAAAATGTCTCATTAATAATTGTATATTGATATATTGATTATGTGTTAAAATTATAATGTTTTAGATAATGTGAAAATTAATGACCTTTTTATTACTTTTTTAAAGAGTGGCTTCTAGAATATTTAAAACCACATGTGTGGCCCAGATTTGTGGCTCACATTATTTTGGGACACAATGCACCAGGAAATGGGAAGTTATTAAAGGAATGTAACCTGGGGAAGATAAAGCTAGGGATATCAGTTAAGAAGTTGCAGAATTCCAGTGCATTTGCTATGTTAACTCATGTAATCCTCAGAGCAACTCTAGAAGTAGAAGTTGTTAAATTCACGTGTACAGCTAAAGAGACAGAAGCTGAGAAAGGAGGATGACTTAACCAGGTGACCCACATGACGCTGCTCTGTGCAGGGCCATCTATAAGCAGTTCAGAGCCCACAGCCCAATATTGCCAGGGGCACAGCAAGAACCCAGGTCTTCTGAGTCCAAGCTGCACCCTTCCTACTTCTTATACCCCATCTCTGGCTGCCAGCCTGAAAATGACGATGCAGCTTAGGACACAGACACCTGGATCATCTGAATCTAAACTTTTCACACCATCCCTGCGATGGGGTTCCATTTGGCAGGTGCTTTCCTAGGTCCCTTACTCCAAGCAATTAGCAAAGATATGACACCTGGCAATTACTCCCCCCATGTAAATGAGCTCTGATGCCTGGCTATTTCCCCAGCTTCATTATTGATTGTTTAGATCATAACTGTTTTCAGAAAATGTACTTTCTGAAAGAACACGGAGCACTTCTGAAGGTTCACCACCACTTCTAGAAATATTGCTTTGTGCCCACCCCCTTGACATGAACATATAACACACCCTCTTCTCCATTAGTACCATATCCTGTTCACCAGAAGCCACAGGGTTGAGAGGCAGCTGAACAGAGACATGGGAATGGTTCCAAACTCCTTAAAGGACAGCGTCTTCCTGGGGAGCAGCATTTTGTTTTAATTTTCTAAAGTCAAAGATATCCTTACAAATGATTACAAAATAAAATAGTGCAGAAGGTCTTGTAGTAAAAAGCAAAATCCTTTCCCAACCTCATACCCCCTCCCCGAAGGCAGCCACATTTAACGACTTTTGTTTTTAGTTCTTACGGTGGTTGCTTCCACGTCATTAAATAGCATCTGCTTAAACTGCTCCAAAGTGATGTATCAGCTTTACACGGTATCTGTTGCCTCCCTGCTGGATTAAGTGAAGGCTTAGCTCACTGACACCCCACCTCTCCCACCTTCTCCCAGGGTGCACTTGCAATTAGGAGTCAGTATTATCACATTTTTAGTTCTTCCTCTGGTTACCTTTGTAACTCTAAATAATATACTTAAGACAATGGTTCTGAAGGGTCGCTTCTTCCCCTGGACGCATTTCTCCAAAGCTTCTCTTCCAGCCATTAAGATAGCTTTCTGCAGAAAGGCTCCTTTAGAGAAAGAATTGTTATATGTATAGCACCTAAAGGGTGCTTGTTCTTAGTATTTTGAGGTGGGTAGCTCTCATTAATTCTTCAAAGTTTGAATTTCTACCATGCAGGAGGATAGGGGGATGGAAGGGCTGTTGGAAAGCACTGGAACACATCTTGCCAAATGTGCAGTTGTGGTTAAGAAAGCTTACTCATCTCCATCATTGAAAAGACCCTTCACTAGAACCTCAGAGGTCCTCTTGCCTGATTCATAGCACATCAGAGTTTTAGTTGGAGCCTGACTGTATTTTTCTTTTGAAGAACTAAGGTATAGGGAGATGAACTAGATAGAATCAGGTTAATAAGCTACTTAGAACAGGTTCTAGAAACCCAATTCTTCCAAATGTGATACAAGAAATAGTGCATTTCTATCACATTACACCTCTCCATAAGCCTGGGATTTCCAGAGTCATCTGCATGCCACAGAAAAGGCTAAGAGCAAAATTCAGAATAGGTGGAAGTTAACTTTCTACCAAGGTCTGGAGTTAACCAGGGTTATAATAAGTAAGTTGAAAGAGCAATGAAATTTTAGCAGGAACAGCACTGTCTTGGACTTTGTGTATGTGTGTGGGTGGGAGTGAGGGAGTGCAAAATCATTAATGCTAAGCTTAACAGTTAATAAAATATTTGTCTGAATTTTTAGAAAATAAAAAATATGTTTCATTAGAGTCCGATAGTATGTAGGGCACTCTGCTGAACAATGAAGATATAGGAACATTTAAAATATTCATTTATTTGATAAAATTCTAGTAAGTAATTACTAGGACATCCAAATGCAATGCAGGCCTTAGAAGATAAATCAGTAATGCTATTCCGGCCTTCAAGGAGTGCACCATCTTTTCACCGGTGGATAGACATCTACAGAAGGAGACAAATACAATACCAGCACAATAAAGTAAGAACGTGGACTTAAGGGTCAGACAGGTCACTGGCACGACTCATTTTATCGTGCTTGGCAGATACAGTTGACCCTTGAATACCATGGGTTTGAACTGCGTGGTCCACTGATATGCAGATTTTTACCAATAAATATGCAGTCAGCCCTCCTTATTAGTAAGGTTTGAATCTTCAGATTCAACCAACCAACCATGGATGTTTCCACTGGCTGGTTGGTTGAATCCAAGGGTGCGAAAGTTGAGGATACAGGGGGCCGACTGTATTCATTATACTACGCCATTTTATATATGAGACCTGAGCACCCTTCTATTTTGGTGTACCCAGGGGCTTCTGGAACCAATGCCCCACAGATACCGAGGGACGACTGCATTGCACTCTTTACAAATTGAAGGTTTGTGGCAACCGTGCATGGAGCAAATCTATCGGTGCCATTTTTCTAATAGCGCTTGCTCACTTCATGTCTCTGTGCCACATTTTGGTAATTCTGGCCATATTTCAAACATTTTCATGATTATTATACTTGTTAGGGTGATCTGTGATCAGTGATCTTTGATGTTACTATAGCAAAGATTTCAACTCGCTGAAGGCTCAGATGATGGTTAGCATTTTTCAGCAATAGGGTATTCTTTCATTAAGGTATGTACTTCGGTTTTCTTAGACATAATACTATTGCGCACTCAATAGACTACAGTATAGTATGAATATAGCTTTTACTTACACTGGGAAACCAAAAAATTCATGTGACTCGCTTTACTGTGATATTCGTTTTATTGCTGTGGTCTGGAACCAAACCTTCAATGTCTCTGAGGTCTGCCTGTAATTCTCAGTCTGTTGCTCACAAGCTGGATGACCTTGAGCAAGCCATGACACTCCTCTGTGACTTGTTTTCTCTTCTGTATCATGGTAACACCTGCTTCATGCAGTAAGAAGTGTAGAAGCAAAGTGAGATTCAAAAAATGTAATTATGTGAACCCCCCAACCCAAAGCCTTGTAAATGCTAAACTGTTCATCAGTTGAGTCCCCCTTTTTTTCCTCCAACCCCCAGATCTGAGACCTGCTAGAGGAGTTTAGAGGAAGAGGTGATCATTTATCTGAAATGGAGGTGGGGAGACTCCAAGGGAGGCTGGGAGTGATCTGGACCTTGCAGGGTGAGGAAGACGGGAGAACCCAGGAGGTGTGTGGTGACAATGCCTATGGCACACTAGAGGAGAATGTTGTGTTTCTTAGGACCAAAATCAGGGGAGAACTTTTAAAATCTTCAGTGAATTACCTTTGCTTTTATGAGGAGTCCTAGAAGAAAGAGACTGGAATACTATTTGGGACTAGAAAGCCACCTGCTCCCAAGAACCCTTTCTTGACCCTCGGGTATAATGCACAGTTGATTCTAGCACAGACTTTGTCTTTGGGCTGACCTGGCCAGGCCTTTGTCCTCACAACAGTGTGACCATGGACAGATGACAAAATCACCTTGAGTCTCAAATCCCTCCATCTGTAATATGGGGAATAACAATAGTATATCCCCATGGTGTCATTATGAGGAATCAGCAAAAAGCCTTCAGAACACGTCTAGCCTACAGTAAGCACTCAGCAGATGCTAGTTTCTTTTGAAGTCTTTGCCTTGCCTTACTTCCTAGCATGCACCACTTCCTGCTGAAAGGAAGGCTTCCACGTTGGGAGGGCAGAACTGTGCCTTAATTATCTCTGTCCCATGGCCCTGGGGTGGGGGATCACATACAGCTGGCTCTCAGGGAATGATTACTGAATGGGGCTGAACTTGCACTGACTGGACCTCATGATTCTGTGAAGTGGAGCTCAAGATGGAGTGAGTCAGCCCAGGAGGTTGGGGATGTAGGTGGTGTTAAAAGCACCCAGACTTTGGAGTCATGAAGACTTGAGTCTGAAAACCCTATTTTGCCATTTACTCTTGGCCTTGATTTTGTCATCTGGAGAATGGGGACAGAAATCGTGACCTCCTGGGGTTGTTATGGGAACCAAATGAGATAATGTGTGTTATCATGCTACTTGGCTATAGGCTGTGTGTGTGTGTGTGTGTGTGTGTGAGACAAGGTATCTGGTACATAGTTGGTGCTCAGTGCACAGTGAATATATATTTGCTTCTGCTTCCCTTTTCTGGGGCTGGGGAATATAGTTACAAGGTGGTCTCCCCCAAGAGACAATGCCAGGTCACACACCACCACTGCCTCTGCTCCCAGCCCCGGTGGGAAGCTTGTGTGCTGAGGAGCCCATGCTGGTGCCACTCGCCAAGTCCGGGGCTCTTGGGTGAGCAGTGGAAGTTGGGTTCCACCCAGCTCCACTGCTGAACATTGGGTGCCTTGGTCAGAGCCCCCTGCAGGCTGGACCTGGGGTCCCTGTGGTAAGATGAGGAGGTGGCCTCAGCAGACCCAGTGTCCCTCAGGGGACAAGTAAGAACACAGTTCACCCCCTCTCCCCCAGAGAGAGGCCATGGTCTCTTACAGATAAAGGATCAGTTAATAGAACATTCTGGAATGGTGTGGAAGGTACAAATAAATGCACAGACACACAAGAACCCAGAGGAGCAAATGGCTTTACAGTCTCTGAAGTCCTTTAGAAAGACACGAGAAAGGCTCTAGAAGCATAAACCTGTCTTCCTAGTCAACATTCCGTGGCCTCTTCCAAGGCCTGAGTCCTCTTGGGAAGTTTATATGACAGGTCAGGATAGCTGGCTGTTGAGGGCAGTCTGAACCTTCCCCTTCCAGCTTTCTCTCACTCCAGATCTCAGAGTCCTCATTGGCCAGTGAGGTGTACAGTTACCTGCAGGCCTTTTATCCTCAGACTGACTTAACACCGTCATGAAGAAGTTTGAGTTTGTCTCAGTTTCCACATCAGGCGAACTCAATGACTTAGGACATTTCCAAAATTTTTATGACAGTAGAACTTTTCTTCACACAAATTCTCTCACGAAATCTGAATAAATACAACAGGAAGAGGCAGAGCTGCTTCTAGTTGGGAAGAGAGGGGCTGTTCTCCCTTCTGATGGGCTGCTTCTGTAAACCTGGCTCTCTGCTGGGCACTGAATCCCATCTACTTGCTGCCTGCCGAGTAGGGTAACTGCCCTGCAAATTATACAGATTATACAAGGGGAGCTCAGAGAGGCAGCCTGAGGATGGGAGGAGTCATGGTCTGCTTCCTGGAGGAGGTGATGCCTTGAGGGCCTTGAAGGATGAGTAGGCATTTGTCAGGGAAGGAGGTAAGCTGGAATATAGACTCTGGACAGCAGGCAGAGCTGGAATCAGACTCTGGACAGCAGGCAGAGCTGGAATCTAAGTGAAGGGGGTGCTGGGAACCAGTGGGGAGCAGTGAGAAGAGATAAATGGGGGAGATAGATGGGCCTAGAACTTGAGGAGTTTGTGCTTCATCCTATGCGGTGATACCTAGTCATGTAAGAGTTTTGAGTAAGGAAGTATGGTAACTGGATTTTCAAAAAATATATAGCAGATTTATTTGGATATAATTCACATACCATGCAAGTTGGTAATTAGATTGTGGGACTAGAAACTAAATCACCTTGGCTATAAAGTGGCAAGGGAAATAAAATCACTGGGGGATCATTTTGGATGGCACATTCTGTGTCGTGCTCACCCCCAGGCCCTAAGCACCAGTTACACTCCCTGGCTTGTTGCTCACAACCCAAACCTGCCCTACAGGCTTCCAAAAGCCTGGTGGGGGAAGGAGCTTTCTGGATCGTGAACAAGTGAGAGAAGCAAGCTTGAGAGGCTCTGGTTGGCGGCCAGTCTAGAGGTGTTGCTGGGGAGAGAGGGCGATGGGGACAAATCCAGGAGCCACTGGGGAGTCCTGGCCTGGTGAGGCTCTGTGCAGGCCTTGGTCTCTCTGTGAGGCCTGTGAAGGTCTAGAAAGGAACCTGCTGGGGGGAGAGGGAGGAAGGGAACCGGAGAGAGGGGACACCCACAGAGCCGCAGGAAGAAGAGAAAGCCCAGAAGCAGTTAATCCTGCTGGTTGAATTGTTTTATAAACGACACTCTAAAATCAAATAGATGCAATAAAAACACAGTGGTCTTTTCATTAAACATGCCACAGAGGCCCCTTGTTTAGCAGCCGTTGTCAATCAGACCGTGGCCATTGTCTCTTTCCCCAGCCCCCCATAATTGGCATCTGTGTGGGAGCAAATAAATAAATACCAGGCTGGCATTTTAACTAGGGCAGCAAGGAGAGGGATGCTGCTTTCCAGAGTCTGCTCGGCCCTCCGAGCAGGGAGGTCCTGGACAGACCTGTGTTCTCCGGGAGGACCCAGCCGCAAGTCCCCACCAGGTACAGCTCCCTGCTTCTCTCCTGGACGGAGCCACTCAGATCTTTACCCAAAATCACTGCCCCAGAGTGCCCTTATTTCTGTTTTCTGTCTGCAGAAGCCCCTGGAAGATAGTCAGTAGAAAGGCTTTCTTTTGGGTATTTTGCCTGCAGGATGTCAAGGGGAAAAAAAGACATGAACACATTCTCTAGCTGATTTTGTCTACAGCCACTTAATAACAGCAATATAGCACTCTTATTAAATAATACAGATAGAATTGAACTAGCATGGTTAATTAGTAATAGCATCGTTGCAGCATAAGGAGATAAGTCTATTGTGATTCACTAGAAATAATAGCATAGTCACAGCATTGTTACTTACTGAGAGTTTTGTAATAGCATGACTGTCGCCCACTGCTTTGGACAACATGTTCCTATACAGGCGATTCTCCTTATTCCTGGCAGTTATGTTCTAAGTAGCCGCAAACACTGAGTTAATGAATGCTGAACCACCGCTCCTAGAGAAATACAGAGTTAGGTGCCTGCGAGCCTCTGGTCACATTTTCATCAGCTGATCAATACATCATCTTTTTTCATGGATATTTCTGTGTCAAAGCACCTTTTAAAGTATATTTTGTTGATTCATTAACATTGAACTCAGAGCTAACGGTGCTGTAACTGATGCCTGCACGAAGCTTATCTAATGCACGTATTTTCTCGGAAGGCACATCAGAGCCTTCTTACTTAGGAACGCGAAACAGCACTTCAGCGCTATGCTTGGGGCCACTTTAAACAGCAAAATCACCAACAAAAATGTGAAAAATGTGGCGCTAAATAGACCGCGAAAAGGATACTTGTTTACAGGATCAGAGCAGAAACTAGACCACGGAGCCTTGCCTGGCTCTGCCTCAGCTGGGAACTCGAGCATCAGGAGACTCAAGTTCCCCCAACCTGTGTGTGTCCCTGAATGACCACAAGAGCCCACGAGTATTGACATGGGGGTGACAAATAAGTTGTAGGCAAATCCGCAAATACATATTCCACAAATGAGAGTTGGTTAGCTTTTATTTCACTTAGTTCTCAATCAGGCCGGTAACTCCCATCTTCTGGTATTTTGAACTAAGGTTCAAAGAGCAGAAGTAAATTGTTCAAAGTCAGATAGCTGGATTGTGGTTCATCATATGACACCAGGGGTCAGTGAACTGCAGCCCAGGGGCCAGCTGCCTGTTTTTGTAAATAAAGTTTTACTGAAACAGTCATACTCGTGTGTACATACTGTCGACGTGGCTGCTTCTGCGCCGCAATGGCAGAGTTGAGTAGTTGCCACAGAGATCAGATAGCCCACAAAGCCTAGAATAGTTACAATCCAGCACTTTAGGAAGAAGCTGGCCGATCCCTGTATTATCCCAAATTCTCTCTTTTTTAGTTCAGAGGGGAGAACGTTCTCTCGGGTTTCAATACGGGAATGGTTTGTGCTTTTCCTAAACACTTTTTCTCTCTTGAAGAATGGGAATTTTATAACTGATTATGTTTCCTTCTTTACATTGACGTAAAGAAGCTCAAAGCCTGGGCTTCCCTAGTGGCGCAGTGGTTAAGAATCCGCCTGCCAATGCAGGGGACATGGATTCAATCCCTGGTCCGGGAAGATCCCACATGCCGTGGAGCAGCTAAGCCCGTGCACCACAACTACTGAGCCTGCGCTCTAGAGCCTGCGAGCTGCAACTACTGAGCCTGCGCACCTGGAGCCCATGCTCCGCAACAAGAGAAGCCACCACAATGAGAAGCCCGCTTGCCGCAACTAGAGAAAGCCCACGCATAATCAAAGACCCAACACAGACAAAAATAAAATAAATAAATTTATAAATTAAACAAAACAAAAAAAGAAGCTCAAAGCCTAAAAAAGCTAGAGATAACTGGCTCTCACATGATAGGAACAGAAAGGATCTTCCATCTCAGTTACACTAGAAGGGGGGTTAGATTATCTCCACACAAAAATGTGATCAATTTAGGGAAGGTTATACAGGCATCTGGAACTTTCCAGTAATGAAGTGTTTCATCTGGAGCAGGACCAGGATTCTATAGGAATGGTAGTTTTCACTAAGGAGAAAAAGACTTACTATCTGAAAATAATCTTTTTAGCTCATTACCATTTACTGAGAACTCATTATGTGTGAGTGCTAAAATGGCTTACATCATTTTTTCTCTATGGTATGTAGTATTTAGGCCAAGAGAGTCTGTGCCACAGAGCTCAGTGTCATTATCCCTTTTTACAGATGAGAAAACCAAGGACCAAAGATGTTAATGTGTCCTAGGTCACAAAGCAAGGCAGAGAGAGACTTGAGATTTGAAGCCAGGTGTGTCTGACTCCAAAACTTATTCCCTACACCCTACTCCATCGTTCTAGATAGTTACCCAACATCAACCTTCATCCTTCCAACTCTCAGAATCAGTACTATGGGCTAGGCAGTGAGGCGTTTCTGACATACCTCTCATGCTAAGACATTAATCTTTGGATCTGAACAGGGTGGGTGTTCTTTGCAGAGCATTGGGGTGGGACAGGAAAGGGGACCGTGTCCAGAGCAGACTCACGGGGTTTGGCGAGAAGGCTCTGCAGCAGCATCTGGGGGATGTGGTGATGGTGGCTGGACACTGGTTCTGGCAGTGAATGGAGAGATGTGTGTAGGAATCAGAACTGACGGGATTTGATGACTGACTACATGTGGATGGTGAAAAGGTGACAGAAGTGGCTCCCAGTTTCTGGCTGGCGTGAATCTCAATTCTCTGAGATTGGAGAGAAGACGAGGAGCTGGTTCTGTGCAGGCTGAGCTTGAGGCTCCATGAGACGTTCAGAGGAAATGCTCACTTGCGAGTGATGGGAGCCTTTGTCCATCACTTGTACGTATTTCATAATGTATGTCTCTCACTCAAAACTCTGTGGGATTGAAGGGCAGAGAGCCTTTGTTTAATGAATGTGACGGCTTCAGTTAAAAAAATTTTTTTAATTGTTCCTCTTTCTAGATTATCCTGAAAGTCTTACCAGTCTTCTTGATCACTTCTGCTATGCCTGTAAGAAAAGGGAAAGCTGTGCTTGGGTCAATTCAGAACCTCCTCCGTCTCCATCAGAACCCATAAATATCTACTGTCCCACTGCTACAGCACCTCCTAAACTCTTGAGTACACAGTGTAAGTGGAGGGTCGTAAAGACTCTGTTAAGGATGTCTCTAGTGAGACCAGTAGCAGATATAAGGGCCTGTGCCTTTCAGAAGGATGGGCTCTGGAGCACAGGAACTTCTCCCCCCCCAACCCCCCATCATTCCTCTTCTCCAGCAGCAACATTTATGAATATTTATGGAACATCTGGGCATCAGGATGATGCAAGGTATTTACCAGCACTAGCGTGGAAGCTCCTGAGAGCAGGCATTTTTGTCTGCTTGACTCATTGCTGTATCCTCTGGGCCTAGATTGTACTTCGTACTCTTGATACACAGTAGGTCCTCAGGAAGTATTTGTTGAGGGGATGAAGGAGTGAAAAAAGATACTTCCCCATGACAAGGAAGATCCATTCAGTCATCCAACACTTATTCAGCATGTGTCAGATCTTGAGTCAGACCTTGGGAGCACACTGAAGTGTAGACCAGCCCCACACACAAGATGTATTATGAAAGAGACCAGCTGGTCAAAAGATCACGAACGTTCCTGAGAGAAGTGTTACTATAGTAATAGGAGCTGAGTACTAAGAGAGGCAAGAGGGGGTCCTCTTGACTCCAGCTGGGAGATTGGGGCGGGCTTCACAGAGGAGGCAGCATTTGACCTGGTCTTGAAGGATGAGTAACAGTTCCCTGAGTGGGCAATGGGAAGGGTATCCAGACAGAGGAAATCTTGGGCTGAGGGAGCTGAGACAGTTGTTCTGGTCATTTACAAGGAAACATGTTGGCCAGTGGGTGGGAGGTAGGAATAGACAGTCTGTCCTCCCAGCCCTAGGGAAAGACTAGTTTTTTTTCATCTAAATACCTGCTCCCTCCCCATCTCTCATATTATCCTCCTTCTAGAAGATGAGGAGGAGAGGAGAAGAGAGGAGGATAAAGTTTATTGGTGGGAGAGAAATGTTGGGGTAAAACAGCAAGCACAAGAAAGACATGGATACATACCTGAAAAGAAATGGCTCAGAGCAGCACTTTCCAATAGAAATATAGTATTCAACATTTTCTAGTAGTCCCATGTAAACAAGTGAAGTTAACTTTAATAATGTATTTTATTTAACATAAAATATTCAAAATATTATATCACTTCAACCTGTAATTAATATAAAATTTATCAATGAAACATTTAAATTCTTGTTTTTCATTCTCATTCTTTAAAATGTTATATATTTTATACTTATAGCACATAGCAATTCGGACTAGCCATATTTCAAGGGCGCAATAGCCACACATGGCCAGTGGCTGCTGTATTGGACAGTGCAGGCCTAGACACCTACACTTTTTAGTTTAGTGCACTGTGTAGAACTGAAGAATTAAGGAATGTCCGGGGTTCACCCATTCCCATTCATACACATTTGTTCACCTGTTCATACATACACACAGCGTTTATTGAATGTCCCCTCTGCACCTGGGGCTTCTGATATGAAGTCAAACAAGGGATGGTGTGTGTCACCAGCAAGCGTGCAGTTTCGTGAATCACAGGCCAGTGAGTTGGCCATCTACAGGGGCCTGGGATATGTCTGTTTATCAGTGGTCTCAAACCAGGGCCTGTGGGCTGTCTGTGGCTGGCAAATACTTTGGGTTTGGCTGTTTGAATTTTCCTATACTATATCTTAAAAACAATATAACCCAGCAGGTGTTATGCTTAGTCTCAAGGCAGGTTAGCATCTTTTTCCCGTACCTGGTCCACTTCACTCATTAGGTTACCTGTGGGCCCACTGCAGGCATTGGTGTCTGAGAACCCTGGATGAGAACTCTCTAAGAAATCCCAAGCGTTGATAAGACCAAAGGTAGGGTGGACCTAGAGAACCACCAGGTTGTGGTTGGCCATCCCCGCTTGTGTTCTAGAATCACCTGGAGCTCTTCTTAAACACACCATTTCCTGGGCCCCGCCCTCAGGGATCTGATTCAGTTGGTCTGAAATGGGATGGAGACCCAGTCTTTTTTTAAAATCTCTACCAGTAATTTTAGTTCAGTTTCTAACATGCTCCTGCTGAGAAACCACAGCTCAGAGAGGCGTTTGTTTTGGCCAGAGTCACAAAACACACTAGCCCCCTAACTTCCAACCGACTGTTGTTTCCCCCAAACAGCCCTGAAGGCAGAGAGGCCCTCCTAACCTCCCTGAATATTCAGGAGGCGTCCCACACATTAGGAGCTTGGAGCAGGGGAGGCGGGAATCTGTAACTGCTGTGTCGCCTCTTCAAGAACAAAGCCCTTGCCGGTTTACCAGTCTGGGAAGATTGCCAGGCTCAAGTATTAATAATAATCTCTTTGTTTTTTAAATGCCTTATAACTGCATAAATAAAGCTTACTTTCTCTTCTTTAATGGTAATGAGGCTTATTTGACTGATTTGTTGATTAATAACACTCTAATTTCTTTACTGACAAAACACGAAGGCCAAAAGATGGATGCTGGGTGCTAGTAGCTTGGGATGTGAAGCAGCCATTCCAGCCATTTTTTTTTAACATCTTTATTGGAGTATAATTGCTTTACAATGGTGTGTTAGTTTCTGCTTTCTAGCAAAGTGAATCAGTTATACATATGTTCCCACATCCCTTCCCTCCTGCATCTCCCTCCCTCCCACCCTCCCTATCCCACCCCTCTAGGTGGTCACAAAGCACCCAGCTGATCTCCCTGTGCTATGCGGCTGCTTCCCACTAGCTATCTATTTTACGTTTGGTAGTGTATATATGTCCATGCCACTCTCTTACTTTGTCACAGCTTACCCATCCCCCTCCTCGTGTCCTCAAGTCCATTCTCTAGTAGGTCTGTGTCTTTATTCCCATCTTACCCCTAGGTTCTTCATGACCTTTTTTTTTCTCTTAGATTCCATATATGTGTGTTAGCATTCAGTATTTGTTTTTCTCTTTCTGACTTACTTCACTCTGTATGACAGACTCTAGGTCCATCCACCTCACTACAAATATCTCAATTTCGTCCATTTTTAGCTGCTGCTCTGGCATCTCAGAGAGAAGAGTAGCAACGGCTTCTCTGCCGTCGGGTACTGATAAGCAAGGGCTACAGCAACTTCAGGAAGATGGCCCCTGAGTCTTCCTGCAGGGCTGTTCCTGAACACCCTTTTCTTCATATTACGCAATGTCCTGTCCTATGAGGACCTGTGGGAAATATTTCTCTCTGATATCAGTACCAGTAATGGTTGCACTCGTCCTGGTAGTATTCTACACACACTTGTAGACACTGGGAAATTGTGAACTTGATAATGTTTGCTGTTTCCCATTGGACATCAGGAAACTCGGAGTCAAACCCATGTCCTACCAGCAGCAAGCATAAAGTCCTGTCTACATGGACTCCCTGTATGTAACTTACTTTCTGCAAGCTTCAAGTTCCTGGAAAACTACAATGCAGCTCTCCCTTTTATAAATCAAGTAATGTTTTTAATGCCCTAGGGGAATAAAGAACTCATTTAAATCCGAGATCCTGGTGCTGTGAATAATGACCTCCTTACTCCACCGTGTTTGCAGTGTCATCTGCTGGTTTTCAGACTCTCTTGACCTACAGAGGAGGCCAGCTGGGATGGCTGCTGCCTCCGAGTTGGCTGTGAACTTAGCTTTCCTTTCCTGAGCCCAGAAAAACCCCTGCTGTAGCTACGAATCACAGGCCAGAGCTGAGCCCTGACGGGGGCCCACGGTTGCGGACTGCTTTGCATGGTCACGCACTGGCCCAGAGACAAAGGGAAACGGGAGGGCTTTTATTGGTCACCTGCCTCCTTGCAAGGGGTTCCTGATAGATAACAGATGGAGAGACGAGGGAGTTAATGAGGTCGGCGTTCTGGCCAAATGCTTTCCATCTTCCTGTAGCCACTGAGTCCACTGGAAAAGAATGTTGTGCTGGGCAGGTGGGGCAGGGAGAGCTAGTGAAGCTGAGCTTTCACCAGAGGTGTTGGGGGGAGGCAGGGAAGCAAGAATGGTGTGCACTGATTCGATTCATCTCAATTCAGTGAATATTTATTAAGCATCTCCTACGCTAGTCACCTTTATGTATCACCCCACCCCCACATATGCCTCCAAAATACCCTTCCATGTAGTTATCATTATCCCTATTTTATAGCTAAGCTACTTAAAAGACTCAGAGATGTTAAGTAACTTGGCCAAGATCACACAGCCAGCCTAGAACTCAGCTGGGATTTGAATTTAAATTTTTCCCTCTCTTTAAACCTAATACATCACGCCGCTTCTCCAAGCGGTTCGACCACTCGCTGTGTCACACATTCCTTTTAAAATTGTTTTCAGGGTTGCATCTCGAGGTCTCATTTCCGAAGCATCTCTTCTTGCTGTAGTGAGGAAATGGGGGTATGAAAGAGCCTGATCTTCAAAGCATTGGGAGAAATGGATGGAAGGAGCAGTTTACACCTAGAAAATTTGTGTTCGGTTCTAGCCAGGGGTAGTGGTAATTTAATCATCAGGGCCGATGTCCACTTCCTGGGGGACTCCCTGCCCCAAGCCAGATGTTGTTTGTTGAATCTGGTAATTTTCAAAGAAAGGTCCAGGCTGGTCTCCATGAATAGAGCTCGTGGAAGATCATGGGAAGCCTCCCATAAACAGTGTGCTACATGGCACTTTACAACTCCTCAGCCTCTCGGGGCTCTCTCACAGCAGCCCCGTGAGTCAGGCTCATTACTGGCCCCATTGTATGGGAGGGCAAACTGAGCCCCCAAGACTCCCCCTCGTCAAGTGCAGAGCTCGGACCCATTGTGTGTAGGAAGGTGCAGGCTTGGTGCCTGGCATATCTGGGCAATCACAAACCATTGGAACTTCAGATTCCTGGCTCTGAGGCTTTTTCCTTCCATCACGCTGTCTCCACCTCGAGAAAAAGTAATCTATCCTGAAGGCTGTTTTTCTCAAAAAGTAAGGAAACCCTTGCTGGACTGTGATCTCATGTTCCTCACAGGCCCCTTTGGAGCCTTCATGGAGCATGCATATGACTTGCTTTCATCCATCCAGAGGTTATAAGAAACCAAATGTTGGCAGCATGACATCTTTCTTCACAGGAACTCGGAGGCCTACCCCAGGATTTGTCTCTGGGGGTTGGGGAAGAAATTTGAGAGACCGACTGTGGAGGTAGAAGGCACTGGATTTGTTTTGTCAAGATCTGTGCATTTTAAGCAGTTTCATCCCCAAACCCATAACATCCCTCCTCCTAAAGAAAAAAACAATCCAAAAAAAAAAAAAAAAGTGTGTAAGCTGCCATATCCTGTTGCACCCACAGCTCGCTCCCTCTGTCCTTGTGTATTCCTAGACTGGCCCTCAGACCCAGTGGAGAGTGGGGAGAGCTCTTCTCGGGGGTCAGTGGTGTGGGATGCAGAGGGAGCTGAGGATGGGCTAAGGGCTCAGACCCACGCCACACCCAGAGGGAAAAGGCAGGTTGGACTCTAGAGGGACCATCCCCTGGTTGAGAGTCCTTGAATTCCAGCAGATCATGGGACCCTTCAGAGTAAAGAGCAGGGGTGAGGAGCTGGGTGGAGGAGGGGACCAGAGGAGGGCACCAGTGCTTGTGGACTGCCTTGTATGGGCCAGCTAATGGCCATGCATGTTCTCCTCTTTTTCCCCAACGAGCCTGTGAAGTTGCAAGATGAGGAAGTTGAGGCTCAGAGTCCCAACAGCGCTTGTCAGAGGCAGAGCTGAGACCAGAGCCCAGGTTTCCGATGCCGGAGCTGGAGGTCAGGGAGTAGCCAGGCTTGCCAACTGAGCAGCACGCAGTCCTCGTGGGCCTGGCCTGGTATATCCTGTGGCATCAGAGGTGTGCGATCATGAAGTCAGGTGTGGATCTATTTAGACACGTCGTATGTATTAAAGGTCCAGACCTGTGCTGTCCAATGTGGTAGCCGCGAGCCATATGGGCTATTTTAATTTAGTTAAAAGAAAATAAGATGAGAAATTCAGTGCCTGAACTGCATTAGTCACATTTCAGGTGTTTTAGTCTACATGTGGCGAGTACTGTATTGGACAGCACAGGTGTATAAAACATGTTGTCAGTGCAGCAAGTTCTATGGGACAGTGCTGGTCTAGAGGGGTTCAGAGCCAGCCAGATGCGAAAGTGCACAGTTTGAATCACCTCTGGGTCTGAACCCCCTCCTAGGCCTGGCCCAGAGTGGCAGGAACGGTCCTGGCCCCTCCTCCAGGTGCTACTGGTGGCTCTGGAGCTCGAAGTCCTGTGACCCTTGTGTGTCCAGCACTTCGCTTCCTTTGGCCGGGCTTGTCAGTATCAGCTGTGTATGTCCTGCAGCTTCCCCAGATTTCCTGAGTCAGCTCCAAAGTCACATATTTTGTGCTACTGTACCTTTCAGAACATTTCACCACAATCATTTTATCCTGAATATGTCCAGAACAGAACCCAGCACAAAAGCCCTAAACATTGGTGAAATCATAGCTCTTTGAAGAAGACAGATGAGTAAACAGTCATTATAGCCTTGTGATAAGGGTTACTTACAGGCAGGCATTTAGTCACTCACTCATTCATTCATTCATTCATTAACAATTTGGCAACCAGCATGAGCCGGACACTGGAGACAAAAATAGTGATATTTAGGAGGGAGTGGCCATCCTGCATAGGTAGGACAAGGGGGAAGATGGAGTCAGGAATTAACAAGGTTCCTGGGGAGGGTAGCCCCAGCTCTGTGTGGTCAGGGGGCCTCCTTGGATGCTGAGAATCAGGAAGGTCACAGGTAGGGCCAGTGCGCCTCCAGGACTCACAGCCAGTGTGTAGCCCTGAGACAGCAAATTGAGTGGGGACCAGGCCTTGGACTGAGAATCCTAGGGTTTTAGGGCAAAAGGAAGCTTGAAGGTTTCCCGTCTGACCCTTTCATTTCACAGAGGACGAACCCGAGGCCCAGACAGAAGCAAGGAACAGCAGGGCTTGGTGGCAGAGCTGTATTCAGAACCCAGGCACCAGCTCCCGGGCCAGGGCCCTTCCCTTTCCTGTGCTGTGTCGGAAGGACTGCATTTTATTCTGAGTCCACGTTCCCTACTCCTCTGTAACGCTCACCCCAAGGGTCACTCCAATGCCAGCAGCCTTACAGCATTTAGATCTCGGGGAGGGAGGGAGGGCACAGGGCGGAGTCAGTGGTAGTGAGACAGGGTGTAAGGGGGCCCGTCAGCCTCATAGTGTAGAGGTTGTATTAACTCAAGCCAGAAAACCAGGGCTGGAGCTCTGCCACTTACTTGCTGTATGGCCTCTGGTGACTTACAACACTCCTCTGACCTTCAGGTCTAAATGGGATTATAGTACCTACCTCGTCGGGTTGCGGTGGGGTGTAAATTGGTTGTTATATCTGAAGCCTTTAGAAGAGTATCTGGCGTATCAAAAGCACTTATAACTGTGTAAGGGTTGTGTTATCATGATTGGTCCCCTGTTCCAGAGCTGGACATGTGATCTGACATGTGTACCAGTGGGGACACTGGGGCAGAAGTTTTGCATTCCCAGCGCAACTTAGAAAACCTCGAATCCGTGACCTCTCTGAGCTGGTTCTGACAAACTCTCATGTTCCTGCTTAAATCTCCCATGGAGCACTTACCCTGTTCCATCTTACATTTTTAATAAGTTGAGTATTTTCCTTCTCTTCCCTATTAGAAAATAGGGATTGGGATTGACATATATACACTAATATGTATAAAATGGATAACTAGTAAGAACCTGCTGTATAAAAAAAATAAATAAAATAAAATTCAAAAAAAGAAAAGAAACCTGAGAGCAGGAACTGTATTTTATTTAGTTAGAGATTCAGACCTTGAGTTAGAAAACATGGATTCAAATAATATCCTATTAGTGATACACCTTTTCTTTTTCTTTCTCCTTTTTTTTTTGATAACAGCTTTATTGAAATATTCACAAGGCAGATCATGCACAGTTCAGTGGCTTTTAGTAGATTCATTGAGTCGTGAAACTGTCACCATCATGAATTTTAGGACATTTTCATCACCCCAAGAAGAAACCCATTCCCATTCCCTGTAGCACTTCATGGGATGGTGATGAATACATGGAAACAGGCCTTAGCACAGGGCCAGGAACATGGTTGGTGCCTAATTAGTGTCTGTTCCACGGGCCCCAACACAGGCCTTCGTGCAGGTTTGTGAGGTCAAATTCTACAGCTTTCCCCCACCCCAGAAGCATGACGGCAGCTCTGCTGGGTCACCTCTCAGAAGCCCAAGGAGGCCCAGGTCCACTGCCAGGTACTGCGTTATGCTCGAACGTGGGGTGTGAAGGTGTTGGGGCGAGGGGTTCAGTGGATGGGGGAGGTATTGCCCCGGGAATTTCCCGTACATGAGGTCCAGTCTGCAGGGCTCATTGTCAGAAACGACCCGCTAGGCAGCCTCCCTCTCCACACCTGTCAGATCAAGGTACACGGGGACACGGGTCCCTGTGCCTCATGGCAAATTGTCGTTCAGTTAGAACCACTTCAGAGCCCAGGTGATTACACACTGACTGGGCTGCCCTCTCAAAGCAGCTTCATTTTCTCCCTTTTCTTTTCCTCTTCTCCCAAGATGAAGAAAAGCCAGGCTCCAAAAGCATCATCTTCACAGCTCAGTCATCTCTTTGCTCAAGGAGTTGCTGGAGAAAGGAATGGAAGGGCTCGGGGAAGACCGGGCACTGTGTGGGTATGGGTCCCAAGCAGAGCCTCAGGCCCTCCGTGTCGGGAGCAGGGACTCCAGGGAGGGTGAGATAATGTGGGGCAGCCTTGGAGAGCCTTGAGCTGCCACCAGGAGGTGAGCTGTCCAGGGAGGAGGAAGGGAGCTGAATTAAGGCAAGTGGTTGATCACTGATCCCACGAGCATGTGTCTTCTCCAGGACGCACTCCACTGCCTGCTGGCCACTGCCTGCTGGCTCACAAGGGGGCCGAGTCACGTTGTCTGCCCTCGAGGGGGTCTCTAGCCAGAAAACAGGCAAGTCTGGGTTCCATGGATTTCCTCATCCTGTGACCTTCCGTAAATCACATACTTTCTGTAGCCTCAGTCTGCTCTCCTGTAAAATGGGGCTGATAAAATCTATTTTGTAGGATTAGTTTAAAAGCTGTGTAAGGTGATTGCCAGGTATTGTAAAAGCTACGCACTTTGCCAGGTACAGACCAGCATGAAGGTGATTTGCCTGCCTAGAGAGGTGCGGGCTCACGTGAGTGACAGACACATCATTCTCGGGGGCCCAGGAGACAATGGGGCACTTGCATACAGTGGCAAGCCGCTTTCCCTGACACCCTGGTTGAAATAACTGGGGGCGTCTGCCTAAGCCCCCAGCTTTGTTAGCAGGAAAGGATTATGTGATGTGCTCAGAAGGCTGGCCATCTACTGGTATTTAATGGAATCACTGCTGGTAAAGATTCCTAAAGATTCCCTGGTACAGGAGGCTAATAGGATTTAGAGATGCAACAGGAAACTTCTCACACTTGAAAACTGGCATTTTACAAGTCAAGGTCACTTTTACTTACTGCAAACTTGACCCCTGTGAAATAAAGCCTTGTCCTGGTTCCTTGCCAGCAGTGGATGAGAGGTTGTGTGCAGTTGTTGAAGGGGCTTAGCCTCTGGCTTCACAAAGACCTGGGCTCAGATGTGGCCCCTGCCTGCTAGCTTGGAGACACAGGAAAAGTACGTAAATGGTAAATGCTTTCTGGGCATCCAGTTTGTACCAGGTCACTTGGACCATTGTTGAGGTGCGTTAATTCATTTAATCCTTCTGTTAGCCCTGCGGTGCGTAGGTGTAGTTATCTCCGTTTGACGCACAAGGAAACCAAAGCTCAGAAAGGTTATAATATTGTCCAAGGTCTCACCGTCAGTATCTGATAGAGAGGCCTGTCTGACCTCAAATCCCCTTTCTACCTCAGCACGTGACAAGCCACCAAGCCTCTCTCCCTCTCCTCATTCATGCAAGACATTTTCTATCCCCTCTGTCTGTACTGTGAATGGAGTGACCCCTCACCCCCGGGGGTGCAGGAAGAAGGCATGAACTCTTCCACCTGCGCAGCCTCACATTCTGAAGGCTGTCTGCACCCACGATGCTGGCAGATTCTCAGATGATGAGCTTCTTGAACACTTGCCAATATCCCAACCCTTCTAATTAAAACCACATTATCTATGATGATTCTTAATGATAGCATTTGTGGAGTCAGGATCCTCTCTGGTCTCAAGTTCAGCTTTAAGTTTTCCCTTCTGAACAGCACATGCAGTGGCCTTGATAACAGGTCGGGTGGAGATTCTGTGTGATCTGCTCTGCCAGCCTGTATATTCTCTTTTACTCCAGAAGCCTCTATTTGGGGCAGGAGTGGGGGGGGGGTTGGCAGCCCATGTGCCAAAGACATGTGTCGGCTCTTTCTCATTTATTACTTTTATTTCATTAGCTCTGTGCCCCTAACCCTTCACCCTTCTATGGGGCAGGTGAACAGAATCAAGTGGATCAGTATTTGTTTGTCTTTTTTTTTTATTATTATTGGAGTATAGTTGATTTACAGTGGAGCACCTCTGGCTGGGGTTCAGCTGGCTGACCCTTGATGCCTCCCACTGTCTTGTCCTTGTAACTGAGGGTCTTTGCACCTGCAGGCCAGGTGAGCTTCAGGCCCTAGGTCCAATCCTGATCTGAAACTGGAGGAGATTACAGAACAGCACCCTGAGTCATAGGTCTGTAGGGGTTCATTAAAGTATTGTCTTAACTTCTGACCAGGTTTGAAAACTCTTTAAATAAGTTCTTTAAGAAGGTAAAGCAGTCTTTTGGGAGATACCGTCCAGTTCTTGAGGCTTCTAGGCTGGCATCGACACTGAACCCTAATCTTAGAACTTAGGCCTAGTCCCTTAGTACCCTGAGCAAGACCCACCATGACTGTTCCTTGTGTGCCTTTCCAGCCCATTTTCCACCACTGGAAATGCTGAACTTCTGGCATTCCCTGGCACTCATCCTTTGCTCAGGCTACTTCCTCTGCCTGGACTGTCCCTGCCCTCCCCCCCTGCCCCGCCCATACCCCCACTACCCTAACTCCTACGCATCCTAAAATGCAACTCAGGTGTTGCTTTCCCAGGACGCCTCTGCCACTGATCCTGGCTAGGTGAAGTGCCCTCTTCTGTGCTCACACTACATCTTGTACAGATCTCTTTCCACCACATAAGACAATCATCTAATAGGGTCTGAATATTCTGCTGTGTCTTGCTCATCTTAGCAACCCCACGGGACCTGGAACAGAGCAGTCCCTTAGTAAATGGAGTGACCAGACGAATGGATGAGTAAAGACGTAGAGGATTGATTAATTACCTAGCTGAGCATCTCCCTCACTCCCAAGCCCCATCCCCAGAAAGCCCGATAGCCCAATGGACGTCACAAAATCTGAAGGTGGCTTGCCTTGTGAGACTTGGAGTCCAGAAACAAGACCTTTAGGAGTTGGAATCCAAAAGGCAAAGTAATTGGTAAAATGCAGGATTCCTACCAGATCTAGACACACCTGTCATAAACAGTCTTAAAGACCCAGCCTTCTAATCCTTTCAACTCTGAGAAACTTTCCAGTGGTTCTCTTGTACATTTTGCAAATTCTCACTGATTGTTTTGGTTTCTCTACAGTATAATCAAGCTGTCAGATCACTAAGGTTTAGGGTTAGACATACCAGGCTGGGGATTCTGGTTCTGCCGTTTCCTAGAGGTACGACCACAGGCAAGGGGTCTTTGAGGCTCTTTGAGGCCTCTTGTCTCTTGGAAATGGGGACACTACATGAGACAGTGAATGATAAGTGCAGGGCACTGATGACACACTCAAATGGGGTGATCGAGGAGAGTTTAATTAATGTCAAGTTGTCAGGAAACCAGTAAGGGATGGTGCGATAGCCCAGGATTAACAATAGCAGGGAATCATCACCACCCCTAGGCCTACAAGGGAACGGATGGGAGCAGTTAATGAGAAAGAACTGCGTCTACAGGAGAGGATGCTGGATGGGGACCCATGGCCTTGGAAAGAAGAAAGAAGCCCTTGCCAACTCACAGCCTAGCAGGGAGGTATTGGGGGGGAGGAAATACCCCAGCCTCTCTCTCCTCTGGCCCTCCGATGCCAGTGCCTCCCATTGGCTAAACCCAGCCAGAAGTCAGAGGGAAAGGAACACCAGTGACAGTACCTCCAAAGGCCAGCCTCCTGGGGCACAGAACAAGGTAGGAAAAAGCAGAAAAAGGAGGTGGAGGGGCAAACAGAGAATGCCCAGCCCAGCCCTGGCCTGACACACAGTAGATTCTCAGCACAGACCGCTTCTGTCCCTGACCTTATCAACACCTCTACCTCTACAGAAAAAGGGACAGAATAGAAGATTCAACAAATCTGAGTATTTCTTATAGGTCCTCACAAGAGCGTGTTAGGGACAACATTGAAATGGAGAGAAAGAATAAAGGATTGTTAATTTTGATTATCTGTGGATTTCTTTTATCCACGTTATCTCTTTCCGCCAGTAGTCGGGATAATTGAAACCTCCTTGCCTTCCCTAACGGCAGCTGTTCGGTGTGCTGAATGCGCATCAAAGGTGTTTTTGTAAGGAGCTGTATGCTGTAGTTTTAAATTAATTTTAATTTTACATTTGATCTAATAGAGTCAAATGAATCTTCATTGTTTAGATATCGCCTAACTGGTGAAATAGGTCAGCCTTTCCAGGAGTTCTCTGAACTTCTCTGCATGGATAAATAACTTCTGGCCACAGAGCCTGGGCTCTGAAGGCTACCTGGCTGCAGTGTTGCAGGGATGTGTGTGAGATGCAAACAAGGTGTCAGAAAAATGAGAGGCCAGACTGAGCAGCAGGGGTCAGGCATCCCATTTGTTTCACAAACAGGTCCTACTGTGTGCTGAGCGGTAAAGGAGACAGAGAGTCTTCCTGGGCTTCTCAGTTAGAGTCCAGTGAGAAAATAAACATGGACACTTGAGATAGAATAATAGGAGGCACCTTTATTTTTCCCCCTCACCCTGCCTAACTAACTGTGGGAGGATTTGCACCATGCCCACCCCTCCCCAGTGGCTTCCAGAACTTTCCAGTCGCCCATGAGTTTGCTGCTTATGCTCCTCAACCCAGGGGGCCCTCTTCTGGGCTCTCGCCATGGCCCTCCTGGGATCCTTCCCCTCCCTGTTGCCTGGAAGGCATGCTGTGCCCTTGCAGTATCTTGAGACTTTCTTCTGTTCCCTTCGTGTCTTTCAAGGCTGCACGTGGAAGCATCTGTCCAACTCTGCCATCCACTGTCTCCTTTCCACCTCCCAAGCCCCAGTTTTGTCTTTTTTCTGATTGTCCCCAGAGAGGACAACTCGGGCTTTCCAAAGAAACCCACTTAGAGGATTCGGTCTCTCCTTCATGTCCTTCCCTGTACACGAGGCCACTTCATGCACGTGGGTGACTCCCAGCCTTGGCTACTTCACCCTCACCTGCCTGGCACTTGAATATGTTAGGATTAACACATCTTTTTTATAATAAATTGTAACATTTATTAGATTTTTAACGTGTGTGAGGGTAAGGAAAACAAAAAAGACCTTTAATCTCCTTGCCTAGATAATTCCTGTTAAGTTAAAAAAAAAAACAGACATGGGGGAGTTCCCTGGTGGCCTAGTGGTTGGGATTCTGAGCTTCCACTGCCATGGCCCGGGTTCAATCCCTGGTTAGGGAACTGAGATCCCGCAGGCCACATAGCGTGGCCAAAAAAAACCCCAAAAAACAAAAAGCATAGACCTGCATGGTCAGAAAGCACAGCGTACAGAAAGATAAAACATATAACTCATCTTAGGTTCCTAATTGCCTCTCTCCAAAGGTGACGACTGTAAAAGATTTTCTTGTTATTCTTCCAGGAAAAAAAATGTAGACCCAAGTTTTATTTACACGAAAGAGGTTTCTCTACCCATTGCTCTGCACCTCATGTTCTCCCCTTGATGACACGTCTAGATGTTTTGCTTTCAATCCCTGCAGAACTAACTCACTCTTGTTCACTGATGGATATTCTATCATTGTTTCAATGTACCTGAGATTGTTAACTTCAACCTCTGTCCACAGACCCTTAAATATTTCTAGATTTTTGCCATTACAGGTAATCTTAGTGAATTCCTGACACTCCTATCTTGACCTATTTGGGGAGGTGGGTATAACTGGAGAGTAAATTTCCAGTAATAGAACTGATAGGCTAAAACGTATGTAGTTAAATTTTGACGGATGTTGCCAAGGCGTCCCTTAAAACGTTCCACCAGCCTGTGCTCCCATCAATAGCATATGAGATCGCCCCTTCCCTAGGGGCAGACACTGGGAATTATCAAGCTTTTCCAATTTTATCAGCCTGATGGGGAAAAAAAATGGCATTTCATTATTGTTTTGATCTGCATTTCTTTAATTATCAGTGCGGCCAAACATCTTTTCATATGTTTATTAGCTGTTTGTGTTTGTTCTTCTCTGAAAAGACTGTTCCTATCCTTTGTCAAAATTTTTTCTACTGAACCAGAAATAAATTTTAAACTATTTTGTGAAATCAAAAGCAGGATCCAAATCTCAAGTTTTTAAATTTGATCATCGATTTTATTTCTGTTTATGTTGAGATGGCCAGTCTCACAGAGGGATGAGGGTCTAAACACGTTTCTTCTCTGCTACTTGAACAGGGACCCTCTGTAGCCTCTCAGAAGGGTCTGCCTGTTCTCACCCCAAGTAGAACAAGGCAATTAATTATTTACCATCCCAGCGGTTCAGAAGGGGAGCTATTCCAGTCAAACTGTGCTTCTGCAGCAGCTAAGTACCAGGCTCTAAGACACGGATCAGCTGTGGGCCTCCGTGTCGTCCATTTAGATGAGGCCTTCGTCAGTTGCCTATTGTGAACCCCCAGAGGTCACATCCTTGACACCCTCTGTTGGACCATGAAGACCGTCCGCTGGCCAGGAAGCCTGACAGTCTGTGATTATCTTCCACTCCAGTGCAGTCTTTTTTTCCCCCTGGCATGAGGGGATTCATTTCCTGGGCAAGCGCTTTGTGCAGCAGACACCTCATAAAAGGAAAATGAGCCTCTTTGGATACGTTGCTGAGTTTGTTCTGGCCTTAAGGTGGACAGGCCCTGAGCATGCATTTGGGTGAGTGCAGTCGATGAAATGTTTTTCATCTGTTCGTTCATTCATCCAACCAAACATTTGTTGAGAAGCAGTTTAATATAGAAGCTAAAACTTTGGGCTGTACCGGCTGAAGAAGCCTCAGTTCTTGAACCTGCTCTTGTGTGACACAGGGCACGTTGCGTTACTTCTTGATTCTTGGAGCCTTTGAGTTTCCTTAACTGTAAAGCAGGGGCAACGACGCCTATACCAGAGTTGTGAAGTCTTTTGAGATAATATATGCATTCGGCAACTGTTGCCACAATCATGTTGCATGAACAAGCAACTGGAAAATTCAGGGGTTTAAAATGATCATTTATTCCCACTCATGTGGCTAGGGCTCAGTTGGGTGTCAGCTGAACTAAACTGGACTTAGCTGGGTTTGACTCCAATCTGTGGGTTGGATCCGTATTGGCTGTGTAAGTCTCTCATCTCCCTTGAACTAGCAGGGTAGCTGGGGCACATTTTTCCCTCTGCCTTTAATAGGAAGTACTGAAAAGTTCAGGGCAAAGGGCATGAGGTGAGGAATGAAGAATTAGGAACACTAATGAACTCTTCCACTCTATAACATTCATGGTACATAGTAGTTACCCCTGGTTTTCAGACTGATACGATAGAGAACAGAATTGCTTGACAGAGCACCAGTCTCCCCAGGGCTGATTGCCCAGTCTTGTGTTTCTTTTAATCCATGGACGCTTCTTATTTCTTAATTCTTCAGCTGGCCAAAGATTGATCCCTTTGAGAAAACTCAAAAGAAACCAACACTTAAGAGCTTTTATAATTTTTTCTTTGCCTTTACTATTCCATAGTTTCATGTCATTCATCATTTTTGGAACATTCTCCTCTCTTATCACTTCAAATAGTTCCTCTCCCCCATTCTCTCCTTTTGAAATTTCCATTAGATGTACGTTGGATCTTCTGATTCTCTCCTCCTTTGTTTTAACAGGTATGTCATATTTTCCATCTATCTCCCTGTGCTACGTTATGGGAAACGTCCTCAAACCTCTCTTTGAGTTCATCGTATCCCTCTTGAGCAGTGCTTAATCTGCCATTTTATTCAGCCTGTGAATTTTAATTGTAATGACTGTGTTTTTTCATTTCTCAAGTTTTATTTGGTTCTTTTTCAAACCTGCCTTCGTAGTGTCTTGTCCTTTTAATACGATTGTTATCCCTTCATTTATCTTTTTAGTCGTTGAAATACATTTGTGATCTCTCAGACTATTTTAGTATTTCAAGGGTGGTAAGCCTCCTTATTGTGCCTGCTGGGAAAGTGTTTTCTTGGGTGATTTGTGATTTTTTTTTTTTTTTTTTTGTAAACTCATCTTCAGGTGCTATGGTTTTTGTTCTTGTTTTTATTTTTTCCAATGGGATTTTCTTGCATTCAAGGTTATGGAAGTGTCCTTACAGAGTCGATAGAGCTATTTTGTGCTGGATTTAACCAAGCACCACAGAGGTTTCATTGGCCCTGGGCCAGTTTTTACATTAATGTCTTGGTTTAGGATTCTAGTAACCCACAGTTGATGCAAATTTAGATTTCATACTTGTATGCGCCACAGGCTTGAGTTTTTCTATATCCTGGCATAATTTGTTTCTTTTTCTATCCAAAGACCTGAGCGAAAACGAGCTTCTTTGCCTCCTCTGTAGCTCGATGGGCAGAGATCTCATGCCTGGATGGAGGAGACCCTTCCAAGGTCCTGACATCATGCAGGGGTTTCAGGCTCTCTGTTCTAACTCGCTGCCTCATGTGGCCCTGGGTCCACATCTTCTTCCCCCGACACGGATGTTCAAACCCCAGCTCTTAGCTGTTAAGGTTCATGCTTATGTCTTTATACTTCTGGGCCATCACAGCTTCAGTTCTTTCACTTAATGCTCTGGTTAAACATTCCTTACTTAATTTTCTTCCATTTTATTTTGTTCCACATTTCTATATGGCTTTGGCTTTGGTACTGAATTCTCTCCGTAAATTCAATCTACCATATTGCCAGAACTGGAAGTCTAAATAACACTTACAGCTTCTCAAAAAAATCACTTCTAGGTCCTTTTATTTTTAAACTTCTTCCCAGGATATAGCCGAAAGAAATGCATGTTCATTAAATAATTGAATAACCGGACACCTATTGAATTTAAAAAGCGAATGAGAATTAAAGCTTTTGACTAGCAAGTTGCTGTCTAGAGTTGCCTTCTATTGACTCTTGTAATAATTAAAGTTTCAATTATTAATTTTCAGTTAGAAGCATGGCATAATGATCAGAAATGTCATTAAGAAGTTGAACTGTGTCTAATGTTGGATTGATAGAAGGCAGTATTTCCCCAGGACCACTCCTTTCTTTAATGCCTAGAAACCAGGCATCCTCAATGAGAAGAGCACAAGTTACGGCAGAAATTTTGAAAGTTGCAAAAAGGAATGTAGGTCAGCTGAGTTGGCTTCAGTGACTTGGGAATGTGTGAGAATCTATTCCCCATTTGGGACAAATGTCTCCAGTCTAATTATTCCCAGGTGCAGGATTGGAAGCCACCAGATGTGTGTTCAGATTTTAGCTCTGCCACTTCCTACCTTGTGTCCTCGGCTCCAACAAAAACAATGGCCCTGTAGCCAGAGAAGAGCCTTCAGTGTGCAGAACCGACACCATCTGTGTGCCTGCCCTATGCCTGGTACCCTGTTTAGCCTGTACACTGATTATCTCATGAGTCTCACAACTGACCTGCTGGGTATTTTCTTAGATGAAAATAAGTGCAGAGCATAGACAGAGTGCTGGGAATCATCAACGCATAGTAAGTGTTTCTGTAGTGAATTAATAATGCCACAACTACTGCTAATAACAGATTTTTCAGCTCCTACTAAGTGTCAGTTATAAGAATAGTCACCGTACATCCATTTTCTGATTTAATCTTTAAAACCACCTCAGAGATATTACTTCTATTTTAAATATTAGAAACAAGCTTGAAGGAGTTAGGTAAATCACCCAGTACTCCATAGCTAGGGGGTGATGGACCTGGAATCCAAACCCAGATCTCTGATTTTAGATGACCAGCTTATTTACATTGTGTATAGAGAAAGTAAAGAAGTTGAGGGAGGACTTCTCAAATAAATGTAGTGTGTGAATGTTATGGTATGTTTGGGTGGCTCAGAGACTTTTTTGCATAATTCTTTTTTCTCACAAGAGTTTCAGACAGCTGAGTTTGCTGAGTAGATGAATTTGAAAGAGGACCCAGTACTGTGCCTGATGTATAGTTGAGGCTTAATAAATATTGAGTCAATCAATTCATTCATAATTTAGTTACTGACTGAGGGTTATACTATCATTTCTTTTCAAAGGTAGACTAGAAGCATGGTAGAAAATATGTGGACTAGGTTTGGATTTGAGGGACCCATGTCCAATCTTGCTTAGGGTGTTTATTAGCTTGGTGCCTGTGGGCAGGTGGATTAATCTCTTTGTGCCTCAGTTTCCTCATCTGTAAAATGGGGATAATCTTAATATCTACACGGTCCCTGTGAAGCACATGTAGTTCACATATGCTAGTCCCTGCAGATAGTAAGTACTAGATAAAAACCATCATTCTCATCGTAAGTGCTCCAGCAAATGGAATTACTAATAATTGTTACTGCATGCCGCTAGGGTTGTTGTTAATGATGCTGAATAAAATTGGAGAAGAGTAAATCATTGCTGAAGAACAGGTGAGAACACCTGGATCCCACAGGTAGCATCCTCAGAAAGTAGGAATTCCAAGGACATTCTTCCTCTTTCTCAGCCTTCTGGAAACCTGGTAGCCAGCTTCTACTATCACAGAGATGTGGCCAAGGAAGTAACCACATCAAAAGGAATGGGGCAGAGGAGGAGAACCTTGTCTTCCCACAAAAGGAACAAAAACAGCCCATTATTCAACGTCTCTGCTGAAAGGGAGAAAAAGAATATCCTCTGCAGAAAAAGTTGACCATATTCAGTGGAAGATGCTTTGGTTTCCATGGCAATTAATGGTGTTAAGTGCGCTTCATAACTCAAAGGTCTTTGGTGGAGATGGAAAAGGAGAAGGGAGGAAGGTGTGTGTGGTTTTTTAAAAATAGTATTTGAAGGTTTTTTTTTTTTTTTTTTTAACTGAAAATCCTTTTACCACCTCTATCAGGCAGGAGTTTTATTTTTGAATACTTGGAAAGATGTGCAAAATGATTTCAGGGGTAGACCTATGGATACAATTGAGACACCCAAAATAGGCTGTCTCTGAGGCATGGTTGACACTTCTGGAAGAATCTCCAATACCTTTACCCTGTGTGCCAGCAGAATGCCCTCCTCTGGCCCTGGTGGGAATTCTGTAAGGCTGTGGTCCCTGGCCACGAAGGGAAGGATTTGCATATTCAAATTGCCAGACAGAACTGTGCAAACTCTCAGGAAGGAGAGGTCTGCAGGACCCCTGCTCTAACCCCTGAATCATCTAGGCCATTCAGTGAAAACTCAGTCAACAGGTGTTTATTAAATGCCTACTGTGTGCCAGGCGCCTCACTGGGGACTTTGCACCGGTAGCCCACCTAATTCTGAGTTAGAGTGGTAGTACCTCACTTTGGAGGGGTCTGGGCCTCGGAGAAGCTCAGTGAAGTTCCACTAGGTCACCGCAAAGTTGCAGAAGACCCTTGTAATTTCAGGCTTTTGTACCTTCAACAAGACAGAAGGCTTGGTCCTGTGCCTTTGTGAAGGGCCAGAGTATGAGCCCTCAGGGTGAACAGGGCTTCTGTGCCCGCTTGTGAAGACCCAGCCAAAGGTACGGGCCACTCCACAGCTCATGCCCTTTCTTTAGCTTCCTTTCCTATAAGACACGGGAGGCAGGAACACACTTTCCGTGCACGTACCTGTGGGTTTTGGTCTGAAATTATATAAGGACTTCACCTCTTACACCGCTCTCTCTGTCTCAGATTTCAGGTCTCATGTTCTAGTAACTAGATCCTTTCTTTTCTTTCTTTTTTTTTTTTTTTTTTGACTGTGTGCTGTGTTCTTCATGTGTCATCTGATTTAACCTTCCCAACAATAACCATGGTGCCAATTCTGTTATTATCTCTGATTTTCACACGAAGGAACTGAGGCATAGAGCGGTGAAGTGGCTTTCTCTAAATCCCCCAGCCTGAACAAGGTGGAGCAGGGTTCATAGGCTTGCTTTCTGCCTCCACAGAGGGTACTCAGCCAGGACGCAGCATGGAGGAACAGATTTGGTGTCAGTTAACGCCCGATTGACGTCTGCCCGCTGACCCTCTTCCTAGTTTGGGTTTTGTTCGCACAACCTGGGCTTACTTCCACCTAGGAGGTTTCCTCCTTCAGTGTCTGAAGACAGACATGGAGACTGAGGGTCTTCATAGAGTCAATCAGTCAGTTAGACATGCAGGGTCGCAGTGCCATTGAAGAGTGATCATGGCCATAAAGACCTGGCACAGAAGGAGATGGTCCTCTGTGCTCAGAGGCAAAGATAAAGGGCCATGCAGTTGAGAGCATGTATGCCTGGAGAAATCAAGGAAGGCTGTCTGGAGGAGTTGACCTCCAAGGCCTTTCTTCTTCAAGCTACCTCTACTCTTAGCAAGTAGGCCCACCATTAAAGAAGGCTTTTTCCTCAGGCAGCCTCTCTGGGCTCTGCCTTCCTTCATCCCTGAAGTCTCTGGTTAATTAAGAAAGGCCCCGGGCAGAGAGTTCACCCCTCACTCTAAGTCTCCTTCCCTGTCTTCCCTTTCCTTCCCCCGCACTGCGGGGCTGCTGCAGATACAGGCTTGTGAAAGAGAGGACTGTTTGTTTTATAACAGGAGCTTAACATGATTCATTTCAGATTCCCCAAGGACTTTTGTAAAGTTTGGAATGAGTCATAATATATTTTTTTTTATTAAACTCCAAGACCCAACAAGCAGGAAGCTCTGTTCGACAACATAATATAACTGATGTACTGCAAAGTGGACTTTTTTTTAATGGGTGAGTCTTGAAGCTGCTGCAGAAACTCTCTGGCCTCTCCTATGACTGTCTGGTTCTGGAAGGAGATTACAAGGGCTTTGGAGACTCATCATACCAATTCCCAACACACACACACACACACACACACACACACACACACACACACACACACACACACACACACACACACACACACACACACACACACACACACACACACACACACACACACACACCCTGTCCCTCCTAATGCCACAGCCAAGTGCTGAGGGTCTCAGGACAAAAGCAGTGCCTCTTTGCAGTCCCACTTCCAGACCTTCCTAAGAACCAGGGCCTACGGTATTCTCCAGAACACAGAAAGTCCCCCAAAGCAGCATCTGAGCAGTCTGAGAACTGTTCTCCCACCACCCCCAATAGAGCTATAGTGTAAAGCAGGATTCTCAGAGGGTGGTACCCAGACCTGCAGCAGCAGCATCACCTGGAACCAAATTCTCAGGCCCCATCCCAAACCTACTGAGTCACAGACTCTGGAAGTGAGGCCCAGCAACTTGTATTTTAAGGGATTCTCTAGGTAATCTGTTGCTAACTAAAGTTTGGAACCAGAGTGATAGGGTCTTGCTACTCCAAGTGTGGTCCCTAGACCCGCAGCGTCACTGTCACTTGGGAGCTTGCTGGAAATGCAGACTCTCGAGGCCCTCCACAGACCAGCTGAATCAGGATCGGTCTTTTAGCAAGACCCCCAGTTGAATCTCATCTGTGTGAAAGTTTGAGAAACACTCCTGTACGACATCGTTGGACCCAGCCTCAGCTGGTCCTACACTGAATTCTCTCTCTGCCTCTTACTAGCTGTGCGATTATGGCTATAGACATATGACTCCTCCCAGCCTCAGTGTCCCAGTCGGTAAAAATGGAAGTCTTGGCTCTTCTGGCTGTCCCGCCATTTACGAGAAAAACCTCCCACAGTCCCGCTTCCCCAGGAGGCACTCAGAACCTTTCCTTCTGCCTCTCCCTGGTGAGCATATAACCTCCTGCCCCGCTGACACTCGCCCTCCCTCCCTGGATGCCAGCGGCTCTGTTCCTGCAGCCCTCCCTCCTCTTGTGTTTATGTTTTTCTCGTGATTAAATATCCCCCATGGCGTTTGGCTGGAGCTTTCTGATTCTGCTTGTGGAAAGCCTCACATGGTGTCCCCTTTGAAGTGTTTTGTTTTTTTCTTTAAATTCAGCACTGCCCTTGAATCAGGGCATGACTGGTGACCTGTATAGTACAAATCAGAAAGAGGGTTTCTCCAGGGTTCTCCAAAACAGACCCCAAAACACACTGGGTGAGGATGGGTTTGAGTACAGCCAATTAGACTTGTGCAGCAAAGTCTTCTCACGCGCATGGTGGTGATACTTAAAAGAGGGAGAGAACAGGACACCTTGAGTCTGATAAATTGCTGAGAAGTGCTAAACAATGACCTCGGAATCACAGACACCTCCCCCATTCCCCGCCTCCTACTGTGTCACAGATCCTTGCTGGGAACAAGAGGCTCACTGAGCCCTCTCAGTGCCCCAGATGAAAGGCCTGAAGCCAGACACAAGGGGAGGGGACAGGGGGGACAGAAGTCCACTGACCCTTCCTGGGGCCACCAAAGGGGATTCAGAGGAATTAAAGCCCTCCTCAGGCTCCAGGCCCCAGACAAATGGCAATGTCCCTTCCCAGGGTGTAGGGTTTAAAAAATGCACCAGACAGGGCTGCCTGTATGCACGGAGGGGCCCTCACACACTGCAGGGGGTTGGGGCCGGTGCAGAGGTTGGGACTGCTGCTCAGAAAAGCAGTCTGGCAAGAAGATTCAAGAGCCGCAAAAAAGTCTATATCCTTTGACCCAGTAATTCTACTTCTGGGAATCTGTCCTAAGAAAACAATCTGAAATGCAGACAAAAATTTATACACGTGGGTGTTCCCTGCAGCTTTATTTATAAGAGTGAAAAATTGGAAACCCCTAAATGCTCCACTTTGGTGAATTGGTTAGGTAAATTACAGTTCATTCATAGAATGGAATATTTTGTAGCCGTTAAAAATGATGTTTACAGAGATTTTAATGACATGCAGAAATGTTTATGGTATAAACATGCAGAAATGACATGCAGAAATGTTTCTGGTATACCATGAAGTGCAGAAGGCGGTATATAAAATCACACATACAGTGTGATCTCAGCCACGTAAAACAATTAGAGAAAAATTACAGAAAGGAAAAACACACAAAAAAACTGTTAACCGTGGTTGTCCTTGGGTAGCAAGACTGTGGATGATTTTTTTGCCCTTTCTTTCCACCTTTCTGGGGTTTTTCTACATTTGGAAACGATTTCTCGTCAGCTTTGGGAACTGTATTTATTTAAGCTTCACAGGCGGTGAAGGGAAAAATCACCATTAGTCTGAGGGCTGGTGAGGGCTAAGACAGCTGTTTTTCCCTCTTGCCCATATATTGTTTTTGGAATCAGAATAAAAAATTAAATAAACATTATTGACCAAATTAAAATCAAATCAAAATAAATAAATAAACATCTGAGGAAGGCCCCTACTCCCCAAAGAAGAGATTGTCTGTCTCCTGCTTATCATTTTTCAGGGATCTTATAAAACCAACCACTGTGAAATTGACTTCTAACTGATCTTAATTGAGATGGGGCCCAAATGCAAGGCTTAGAAATGAAATTCGGGAGGGCCGCCCTGTGGGCTAGCCTGTTGATGGGACCTGCAAATCCCAGGTCACAGATAAGCTCATGGGGGGTTATTTCACAGGGCCAGGTTTCACCTGCTGCCTTTCACAAAGGACTCCAGGGTTCCGCCACCCGTTTGCTGTTTTTTGGGTGTTTTGTTTTGCTCTAACTAGCTAAGGGCTGAGTAGTGGTTGATGTTATACTTCCTGGGCCTGCAAGGATTCTCTGAAGGCTTGTGGTTGAAGGGTTCAGCCTCAACCCTACCAACATTCCCCTGCCCCACCACGCGCGCACTCACTCACGTCACATTTGCACATATCATGCATGTGTCCATCCATCTACAGAGTGTATATGACATTTAGTGATGGTCTGCAACAAGCAGGCACCATGCTAGGCCTCTAGCGTGCATCATCTTGTTTAATCCCCACAATGACCCTGTGAGTTAAGTATTAATCAAGTGTAAAAAACTCAGTTAAGCATTCTTCCTTCTATCTGCTTAGGAAGCTCCCATGATTTCAGGGGTGAGCCTAGTCTCCTCACTGGGATCTCCTCCAGCCTTGAAGGGACCAATCCTCTTCATGTTAAAAGCAAACAGCCCAGGCCCCAACCCACAGACTGCATGATGCCCAGGCTCTCCCTTGTCACCCCAAGTCTCCCTGGCCAACCTTTCCCTGCTTGCCACCTTGGTGCCTGGCCCTCTCTCCCTGTCCTCTTCCCTTTGGGTCCCCCCAGAACCCCTCTTCCAGCAGTCCACGGTCAGATTCATTCATTGTTTGTTTAAACCCAGAAGGCCTCCCCTTTCAGAGCCAAACAGTCTTATTATGGCTTTATCCTCACCAAAAGAGTCCTCTCTCAAAGATATATTCTGACTTTTTTTCAAGCCAGGCAGCTTTCTCTGTGACCAGCATTTTAAAATAACTTCGTGCGTGTGTGTGCACTTTGTATTGAACCGTATACTGCAAAATAGATGCAGCACTGGAAAACATCTTCTGTTAAAAAGAGGAGAGCTAAATACATGAGAAAGGAAATAAAGCAATGATGTGATTTAAAATGGTAACAATACAATGTACTATTGTACTCTAACAAGTTTGCAAGTCTCCATAAGACAGGCTGTTTTCTGGGAAAGTATTCAATACAAGCTTCTCAAACTGACTCAAGAAAAAGTAGAAAAACTTTAAAAAGATCGTATGTAGGGGGAACATTGAGAGAGAAGTTTTAATGAGATGATTGCTTTTTTTTTTTTTTTTTTTTTGCGGTACGCGGGCCTCTCACTGTTGTGGCCTCTCCCGTTGCGGAGCACAGGCTCCGGACGCGCAGGCTCAGCGGCCATGGCTCACGGGCCCAGCAGCTCCGCGGCATGTGGGATCTTCCCGGACCGGGGCACGAACCCGTGTCCCCTGCATCGGTAGGTGGACTCTCAACCACTGCGCCACCAGGGAAGCCCGAAATGATTGCTTTTTAAAAGACCCCAGGTTAAGATGATTTCATGCTAAAACTCTCCAAGTGTCAGGGCACAGATGCTCAAATGATTCCTATGCTTGCATGGACAAGTTTTGGGATCCAGTGTCCTGAGTTTAAATCCTAGTTTACCATTTACTAGTTGCATAGCCATCGATGAGTTAAAAATCTCTGAATCTCAGTTTCCACGGGAATTCAGCAAAGGAAGTGGTTATGGTAAGACAGAGTGGTCCAGGTGAGCTTTCTTGAGGAGCTAGTCTGTGATGGATTTGATTTATGAGCAGTGGTTATCAGGAGCCTTTCTCATCCTTGCTCAGACTCCTTACAATTAAGGGATGGACTTACAACTTGCCTGGCCAAAGTTAGGGTAGAGTCCATGTCATAGAAGGGCCGAAGATTCACAAGTTCTATTATTAATTCTTGGATATCTATAGCAGAACTTCCAACACTGGTCATGACGATTTAGATTCCTGTGTCAGGCACAATGCTAAATTCTACATACAGTAGCCCGCTTAATTCTCAAAACAACCCTATGAGGTAGATGCTATTATTGCCCCCATTTTAAAGAGGAAGAAATCAGGGAATTCCCTGGTGGTCCAGTGGTTAGGTCTCCGTGCTTCCATTGCAGGGGGTACGGGTTCAATCCCTGGTCAGTGAAGTAAGACCATGAGAGCTGCGTGGCACGCCCCCGCCCCCCCAAAAAAGATGAAGAAACCATGACAAAGTTCCTTACCTAAGGTCACGCTATCAAATAACAGATATTAAATGGCCAGGATTGGAACTCAGGCTGTCTAGCTCCAGAGCACTTAACCACCATAGTTTTCAGCTTCAATTAGTGTCTTGCTTTGCAGAGCTTTTTTTTTTTCTTTTTTGTATATTTTATTATTTTTTAAATTTTTACTAGGATATAGTTGATTTACAATGTTGTGTTAGTCTCAGGTGTACAGCAAAGTGAATCTGTCATACATATACATATATATACTCTTTTTTAGATTCTTTTCCTATATAGGCCATGACAGAGTATTGAAGAGAGTTCCCTGTGCTGTACAGTAAATCCTTATTAGTTACCTATTTTATATATAGCAGTGTGTATATGTCAATCCCAATCTTCCAATTCATCCCTCCTACTCTCCTTACCTCCCAGTAACCATAAGTTTATTTTCCACATCTGTCACTCTATTTCTTTTTTGTAGATAAGTTCACTTGTAGCCTTTTTTTAGATTCCACATATAAGTGATTTCATATGATATTTGTCTTTCCCAGTCTGACTTACTTCACTCAGTATGGCAATCTCTAGGTCCATCCATGTTGCTGCAAATGGCATTATTTCGTCTTTTTTTTATGGTTGAGTAATATTCCATTGTACATATGTACCACATCTTCTTTATCCATTCCTCTGTTGATGGACATTTGGGTTGCTTCCATGTCCTGGCTATTGTAAATAGTGCTGCAGTGAACTTTGGGGTGCATGTATCTTTTCGAATTATGATTTTCTCCAGATATATGCCCAGGAGTGGCATTGCTGGATCATATGGTAGCTCTATTTTTAGTTTTCTAAGGAACCCCCATACTGTTCTCCATAGTGGCTGTACCAATTTACATTCCCACCAACAATGCAAGAGGGTTCCCTTTTCTCCACACCCTCTCCAGCATGTATTGTTTGTAGATTTTTTGATGATGGCCATTCTGACTGGTGTGAGGTGATACCTCATTGTAGTTTTGATTTGCCTTTCTCTAATAATTAGTGACATTAAGCATCTTTTCATGTGCTTTTCAACCATCTGTATGTCTACTTTGGAGAAATGTGTATTTAGATCCTCTGCCCTTTTTTTTTTTTCGGTTTTCGGCATGTGGGTTTTTTTTTTTTTTTTTTTGGTTTGTTTGTTTGAATTTTATTGGAGTATAGTTGATTTACAACATTTTGTTAGCTTTGCAGAGCTTTTGACAGTTGATGGCATGATGTCATATACCCCTGCTCTTTTGAACACTGCAGCAATCAGGAGTTCTCACCTTTACAAAGGAGGAAACAGGCCTGGAGAGCTCTGAAATGACTTACCCAGAGTCATTCTGCTAAAAAGTGATAGATCCAGGATCTACCACTAAGGCTTCCCTGTGGCTTTTGGAGGCCCCAGAACTGTGGGGCATACAGGTTCATGATAAGACATCCCTGTCCCTAAGTAACTTGTAGTCTACTTATGGAACACAGCATGTGAGCACAGCTAACATGGCAGCAGTGCTCAGTGATTTGCCCCCAGGACTTGCCAGGCCTCCTCTCTGCACCCATCAAGTCCACCACCTTCCAGAAGCCTTCCCAACCTCTGCATCCAATTTCTCACCTCTCTGATGTCCTGTAGCCCTGATGCTCCTTAGCAGCCCTTTGTGTAATGAGTGCTGAGTGAATGTCAATAATCAGTGTAACTGTTGTTATTATTATTATTAAATGACTGTTACTCCCTTTGCCCTCCGGGAGCACGGGGACATGTATCTTATATGCCCTGTGATGCCCAGTCCATATCAATGCACTGTCATAACAGAGTTAATGAATGCCAGCTGTCCTGGACAGAGCATGGGCCCTAGATTTAATGCCTCCAGGTCTCTGTGGCCTCCTGCGTTGGTCCCACACTTTGTGATTGACCTCCTTGAACCTCAGTTTTTGCATCTGTCTAATGAGGATGATAACATCTGCCTCACAGGGTACTTGGGAGGATTTATGAGCTGATGTATTTTAAAAGTGTCTGACTCAGAATGTGCAGCAGCATATATGACTTCCTTGCCCTTCCTTGGTTGTGTTTTTCATGGAACAGAGCCATATTTTCAACAAAAAGCAGACATATTGCAGGGTTTCTGTTGTGTTTTTAGTAGGACATTTCATGGCTGGTCTGATGAGAAAGCATTAACTGAGCACCTACTATGAGTACAGGGCTATGTGGGGATACAGAGAAAATATAAGTGTGCCCCTGCCCAGGGCGTCGTGTGATGTTTTGCCGGTAGCTCAATGGGATCAGATTCCGGTACAACCAGAGCTGTCTCTGCAGAGAGAACTCATCTGCGAGCACCTAATTTTGGGGTCCCATTGCCTTGAGTCCCTAAGTCAAGGACAGCTTTAAAAGAAATGTTTATTTTCAAGTAGATAGAGGAATACAATCCAGACAGCAGTCCCAAACTGTTAGCTGCATATTAATCTGCAAGGACAAATATCATAACATAATTAGTATAGCAGTGCTCCCAGCTTAATTGAAAATGCTGCATATGAGGGCAGTTAATGAGAAATGCAAGGTTTGATGATTCAGAACTGCTGAGATTTAGCGGTTTAGGGGGTGTAGCGAGGAAATGTTGGATTTATTTCCCTTTGTTATTCTCTTTGTACATCTGGACAGGAAGGGGTCTGAAAGGAGTTACTAACGGTATGTATGGTTAGAGAACTTTGATTATCTGCAAGTCCCTCAGCTACTTGGAACACGGCAGAGAGCCAGCCAAGCAGGAAGCGGAAAAAAAGCCTCTGCAGTGACAAAACACATTTCAATTTGTCTGTGCACTGCGGTCCTTTCACTTTTCTGATAAGAAATCCTCTCAACCCACATCACAACCTATTTGTTTATTCTTCCTTTGCACAAGATCTTAATAAAGGAGGTGATCTGATTTCCCAGGCATTAGCAGGATAGCAACAAAGCATCCTGGCAGTAGTGGGCGGGGCCTCAGGAGATACCTGTCTGTCCACCCTGACCTGAGTTTAGTCCCATAGTCAGTAGAGATCTTAAAGGCACAGAGTATGTTTTGGCCCCAGGGGAGAGAAAGACGCAGGAGAATCCCTGCTCTTAAGGAGCTTACAGTTTGGGGGCGGACAGATGTTGTCTCAGTCAAGATTCTTAATTTCAGACAAGCTACTCTGGATAGTTTAAACAGAAAGGGATTTCAAACAGGATATTAGGTGGCTTGAAAACTTTCCAGGAATGCCAGGGACCCAAGCTTGGATGCCACAGAACCAGAGAAGTACCCAAACACTGCATAGGCCTACTGGACTGGAGTCTCCTTTATCCCCACCCCATGGGACTCAAAACTCTAGGAACTAAACAGTAAAACCTCCATGCAGCCATCCAGATAAATGATCACCTTGGCCACTGTGCTTACGGGAAGCCCTGATTCACCTGAGCCCAGCCACCACGTCCCAAGCCAGCGTCTGCCCTCTGTGATCCTGTGGGTGTGTTTGCTCAGGAGAACCTGGGTGTAGCTACAAGGGAGTCTGTGTGATGTTTCTAGCTATCTAGCCTCTGTAGAACAGAAAGCACACTGGGCCGGGGTGGGTAGGGGTGATGTGTGATGACACGGCCCTGTCGCCTCCGTGAACTCAATGCCAGCTATTTGGCTCTGGAAATCTGAATGCTTCTGTAGGTATTTGCTCCTTGCCTGGTCAGTCCTCCGGGCAGGTGCCCTGCATCCAGGGAAAGAGCCCAGGGCAGAGCCCCAGCAGCCAGCATGCAGGAAAGGCTTCGTGGGCGTGCTCTTTCTTTTCCTAAAGCACCAGCACTGGGAAATAGAGCTGCCTCCTTTTCCACGTAGCAATTATGTGCACAATTACATTTCCAGCAGGTGTCACTTAAGAGGGTGAAACCCATTAAGCATTCAAATGAGAAAGCGGAAGGGAGCCTGTGAGAAGGCTGGGAAAGCTGCTGAGGTGGAGGAAGCGAACTCAGATGTTCCCGGAGCAGTTGCCCCTCGGCACTCACTTTCCCATAAGTGATCTTATTCCAGCCTGGGGACAGCCCTCGGTGCAGAGGTTAACAGGCCCTGTTTGAACCTGTGAGAAAGCTGAGCTCTGAGCCCTGCAGTGAATTGCCTGAGGTGACTTGGCCAGGAAGGATGAGCCAACAGGACAGGAGGTGGCATGCCTATACAGGGAATGGCGTGTGTATAGCCATCTATTTCCTTTAAGTCCAGAGAGGACCAAACCCTCTGTTAGACTTTTCTCTAGCTTTCACGGTGCCCAGCATAAAGCAAGTGCCCAGTAAGTACTTAACAGGCTTTTTTTTTTTTTTTTTTTGCGGTACGCGGGCCACTCACTGTTGCGGCCTCTCCCGTTGCAGAGCACAGGCTCCGGATGCGCAGGCTCAGCGACCATGGCTCACGGGCCCAGCCACTCCGCAGCATGTGGGATCTTCCCGGACCGGGGCATGAACCCGTGTCCCCTGCATCGGCAGGCGGACTCTCAACCACTGCGCCACCAGGGAAGCCCCAGGCTTCTTTATGACAGTTTTCTCCCCATTGCTCTAATGATGAATGAGGTATCCAGAGGAAAGAAGATCAAAGGGAAGAAAGTGCCAGGCATATGCAGGCTTATTTAAATAGAAATTTACAATCGAAAGTGGGAATTATCACCTGCTTTTATGGATGAGGAATCTGAGGCTAAGAGAAGTGAAGGGAATTGCCCAAGACTGCTTGGCTAATTAGCAGTAGACCTAGGATTGGAACCCAGGTCTGCCTGACTCCAGAGTCTGCGTTCCTTGCAGTCACTGAATGGCCTCCCTTGGAATCCATCACATGGCAGAGGTGGCCACGTGCTCCCCTTGGGGATGCCGTGTGGGCGGTGAATTCAGGACTGTCAGACTCTTCCCTGCAGCCATATAGAAAGAGCCCCTTTCTTCCTGCTTATTGGAAGGTCCCCAGATGCTGTGCTGAGTCAGAAGAACCTTCTGTTTGCTCTAATCACCTAAACCCTGTCGGGCCACCTTAACCAAGGCTTGCCCACTGAAAGTTCATGAAGGGCCACCAGAGGCAGGGGAAGAATATGTATTGGAGCTCTGCCAGTCCCTAGGCCTCCTTCCATGCTGATAAAACTGGGCTCACCATCTCCTTTCCCAGTTCCCCACCCCTCACACCCAATATGAATTGTTACCACTGGGTCCCTATCTTGCCTAAGTGCATCACATTCTGCTCCATCTGGAAGCTAGGGGTCAAATTCCCTGCACCATCTCTCTCAAACTTTCCTCTCCATGAGCTTACCAGTTTCTATGAAGTCCCTCGACCAAACTTGCTGGAGTCCTCTGCGTCCTTCCCATCTCCCTGCCTCTGCCATAGTCTAGACTATTGCACCAGCCTCTCCACTTGCCTTGTTCATATCTCTTTCCATACCCCACCCACCCCCTCCGTCTTCCATACAGTTACAGGTGAGCTTTGTTAAAACATTTATTTTATCCATCCTACCAGCCTTCCAACCTTCCATCCATCCAATAACTATTTGTGGGATATATGAGTACTTGCCATCTGTCAGGCTTCATGCTAGATTTAGGATGCAGCATTAGATAAGAAGTGGTCCAGTCTCTCGTGGTAGAGAGAGAGAAATAAACAAAGTCAACTTCAGGTGAAGGGAACCCAGAGGAGTGATGTCTGACTCAGGTGGCATCCTCAGCAGAGGCTCCTGGAGGAGCTGACATGGGATTCGAATTTTTAAGGTGAGGGTGGGGAAAGGCACACTTACAAAGGCTCGACACTGCCTTACACCTTTGGGGAACTGCAAGTGCCTGGTGAGGTTAGAGAGAACCGTGGTTGCTGGATCATGAAGCGCCTTGTTCTGTGAGTCTGGAATTTCCTCGTGGATGGTTTTCAGAAAAGGAGCAGCATGGACAGAGGGCTCTCAGCCACCCACTCTCCGTGCCTCACTTGAGCCAACTGGCCGGTTTTTGTCCAGGCTCCGACCTCCAAACAAATCACTGATTAGGCTCCTTTTCTGGCTGGCTGAGGTTCTGCCTGAAGGACACTTGTGGTCTCCTAGACACTGCTTATCCATAAGAGTTCTGAACCACACTCAGAGAGATTCCTTTTCATTCTCTCTGTTCCCGGACACAATGTGTCTTGAATTTAGTGTCTGGGCCCGTGGCTGTTGAGGGTGTGGAGAGCACATTGTTCGGGGATGTGCTCAGTCATTCCTGCCTCACTGCATCTGCCCATCACTCCAGAGTGTCTAGGAGGAGCAGATAATACACAGGCCAGCTGCCACCTCCCACTTTTCTAATCATCTGTCAAAGAAATGGAAAACCCACTCACTATCATTGCTGAACGCAGATGGGATCCGCAAGCACATCTTCAGTTTAGGAACAAGTTAAGAGGAAGGGCTTAGGGAGTGGACCACCCCCTGCATTCCACCACTCCCCCCCCCCACTACAGTCCGGCCCCACCTGTAATTGTCACAACTGCCCTAAGGAGAGGTATCATTATCCTTCTTTTACAGATAAGGAGATGGGAAGCTCAGAGATGTTAAATAACTTGCCCCAGGTCACACAACTAGAAAGTGGATTGTGGCTGGTATACAGTAGGTGCTAAATAAGTACACTTAACTAACTGACTCCAAAGCATTATGAGAAAAAAAAAGGTTACTAATTTAGGTATAATGGCATTTTATTTTTTGTTCTAATTTGTATTTCTTTGGTTACTAGCGTAACTGAATATTTTTTCCGTGTGTGTATTTGCTTAATATACTTAATGGGTAACATGCCCATGTCTGCTCCCAATTTATTTATTGGTGTCCTTAAATTTGTTCCCACATCAATTTGCACCAGATCTTTTTTGAATGGACATTAACCCTCTTCTATGCTACACATATTTTTCCTGCTTGATGTCTTTTTCACTTTATTTTCTTTCCTTTTCGTTGTGTAGAATTGTAAAGTAAAATTAATTTCCGCTTACGTTAACTTGTATAATCAGCGTGCTAAAACCCCAGCCAAGGTTTGGAAGCAGGTTTTCCCAGGCAGCACATACCTCTTCCCCACCCCAGTGGGTCCAGTGGGTTGAAAGAAACATCAAAGGCACACTAAGCCCAAGACCCTTTGATAAGCAGCCAGAGGACAAATCTTTTGTACCATAAACATATGATTGGCTTCTGAGTATGTTTTATACTAAACACTTGATTTTGATCTAAGTCAAAAGGCCCAGCGACTTGTTTATAAAGTTTAACCTGATAATGCCCATCCCCCCAATGTGCTGCCTGACTGCATTATGGGTTATGGAGGGCCCAAGGGCTCCTGCAGTGTCATGGTCTCGGAAAACTTGACCCCTGGGCTAGGTGTTGGTGATGTCAGCAAAAGTGCTTTAGATTGAGTGTGTAAAGTGCTTTGCCACCCATTTTTCAATCGATCCCCACAACAGCCCTCTAGCAGTAGTGTAGGTAATAATGTTATTTCCATTATCTGCTGAGGGAACTGGGGGTCAGGGAGGTTGTCCATGTCCTCAAGCTAGTCACTGGCAGAGACTGGTCTCCTCTCCTTAGGTGTCAGGGCCAAGTTAGCTCCTGGGGATGGTCCCAACCGTCCAGTAATGGAGTAGGGGCATTGTTCCAGGCCAGAAATCCAGCTCTAGAAAGAGAACGGCCTCACCCCTGCTTAGAAGCTCTTAGATTGTAAACTTCTGGAGAAGATCTTGCATGATAATACACTGCCTGTCCCTTCCAGCCACAAGGAGATGGTACTCCAGAGAGTGTGGGGGACGTCCTGAAAGAAAGGACAGCAGTTAATGATAATCAGGGTGTCCTGAAACGGTCTGCAGGGCATGGCTTCAACACAAGGCTTCCCTTGTTAAATAGGATCTGGTCATTCCTCTGGAAGTTCATCGTCACGTGAAGAGACAGAGACATACCCAAACATCAAGAGGCTTATATTCTGGCAGGGGAGACAAACAATAAATAAGTTAAACATAGAGCATGTCAGATGCTGAAGAGTACTATGGAAAGAAATAGGGAAGGGGCTGGGAGTGTCGGAGGGTGTCACAGTTCTAAGCAGGGTGATCAGGAACGCACAGAAATGTACAAAGTAGCACAGAGAAGAAGGCCAGTAATTCTGTTTGGGATCAGAGAAGACTCCAAAGAGGATGCTTTTTGTGTGTGTGCTAGGTCCTGTCTTCCAAGTGAGCGTTTCCAGGTAGCCAAGGGGAGGGATGCATCTTTGGCAGAGGAAACAGCAACTGCATAGGCATAAAGATATGAAGGTATGGGTGTGTTTGGGAAATTGCAAGCAGGTCTGATATGGCAAGAGAAAAAGGAAAGGAAAATGCAGGACTTGATGCTGGAGAGGTCGGTTGTGGCCACATTGTGAGGACTTTGTGGTGTACAGTGTGACTCCGTAGATGCTGTGGTGACTCCAGGGCACATCTACCACAGCTGCCTTCCTGAGCTAGTGACCAGTGGCCCCAGCTGGGCTAGAGCCATGGCCTTTATAACAAAGAAAGAGTTAAAAACAAGGCACATTTCTTCCCAATGGCCCATAACCCGAGTCTTATTAGACAAATTCCAGTAGTGGGGCATCCTACAAAACACTTTTCCAGCATTTCCCTAAAATGTCCAGGTCATCAAAAACAAGGAAAATCCGAGAAACCATCATAGCTAAGAGGAGCCTAAGAACCTGTGATGACTGAATGGCATGTGGTGTTCTGCATGGGATCCTGAAACAAAAACATTAGGGAAACACTAAGGAAATTCAAATAAACTATAGACTTCAGTTAATAATAACATTAATATTGGTTCATTAATTGTGACAAAAGAACCATACTGTAAGAGGTTAATCAAGGGAAAAATAGAAGCAGGGTATATGGGAACTCTCTGTACTCTGTTTGCAATTTTTCTGTAATCTAAAACTCTTCTACAATATGTTTTATTAAAAAAAATAATAGACGTGATAACATGGAAAAAATTAAAGTGGGAAAACCTTTGTAACCCCTCAATTTACTTGGGTTTCCTCATCTCTGGAAGGACTGGTTCTTTTCCAATTCAGTTTCTCCCCCCACAAATGTTTTCAGCTTCATGAACATAGAAACAAACACGTGTGTCAGCGTGGGTGGGGACGCTGAGGTCAAGACCACGTCTTTGCTGAAGTCCCAGCAGTGGTGTTTTCTCTGGGACCAATAGAGGTTTCCAGGGAGGTAAGGCATGTGGCAGTTCATTAACAGCCCTGCTCTTCCACACCTGGTGGTCCTTTCAGTTCTTGTGTGGGACATTGGTCTGGGACAATTGGATCAGCCAGTGAAAGGCCACCTGTGACAAAGGGCCTGAGCAGAAGCAGAAAGCAAATGCATCAGGGTTCAGAGCCCCTGTTCTGACTGTAAGAAGCTGACCTTTGCTAGGAAACTCGCCTGCCACCAAGGGGCTAGCTCACAAGGAGAGCTTGCAAAACCATTCTCCCTCAATTTCTGGTGCACTCTTTTCTCCATTGTCTTCTCTGTCCCAGCCTGTGTCTGTCTGTGTATGTATACTTTTTCACATCTAAATTCTTCTTTAGTAACCAAGAATGCTCTCTCAGCAGTACCAAAAATATTCTCCTATTTTATTCCTGTCCCCATCCTCTCTCAAGAAAGCATGGCTTCTCCCACCTGTCTGAGTTTGGAAGGACCAATAATAGCCCTTAACAGTTGTAGGTGTCAACAGAGACAAGATCCAGCCACATCACATTGAGTCTCAAACATCTCACTGAATCTGCTAAGAGATGTCTTTCTGGATCTGTCTCAGTTTCATTAAACTCCTGGTTTCCCTACAGAGACTCAGTACACCCTAACCTGCCAAAGGATTCTGAAGCTTCACAACCAAGCTCCTTGGCATCCCTTGCATCAGTAATTGGCCTTTCCCACATTGGTTTACTGACTGACACAAGAAGTCACATTCAAGCTAGCTAAATTCATGGGGGGAGAAAAAAAAGCAGAGACCTGACTTTGTCCTCCTTCCAGGGATGCCTTTCCAACCTTCCAGTGCCTGACAGGTGCTTCACCGATCACTTATTCCCTCCTGGGCTTGACTGCAGTGGTCAGTTTTGCAGTGGCTCCCTATCCCAGCCCAAGCACTGGGAAGCTTCATGCATTCATTGTCCTCGAGGCTGCAGAGTGGCACTTCCACCTGAAGATTCTTTCTCAGCACCTCTATCCATCAGAGTCTAGGCAGGGAAATGGAAACCACCATAGGTCTTTCAACAGAGGGAATTTAATATAGGGAATTGGCCACACCGTTAATGAAATGGCTAAGAAGCTAAATGGTACAAGTTGAGTCATCCCAGAGGTCAACAACAACAGGGAACCACTATCACCCCTAGACCTGGAGGTACAATGAGAGCAGGTGATGTTTCTAGAGCCCAAAAGCTGGGACAATCCAGCAGGAGACAGAACCATTTTACAGGGTCAGGACCTGAAGCGACAGATGTTATGTGGCCACTGCCAAGGATGCTGTCTAAAACAAGCAAGAGAAGGAGAGATACCCTCGCTTCTCTCTTCTTCTTACCTCCAATCTGCTGCCAGTGTCCTCCATTCATAAGCCCACCTGTCCAGAAGCCAGTGAGCAAAGGATTCTGAGCATTGCAGTTCCCCATGAGACAGACCAGAGGAGCAAGTGTGGGGAAGGGGCCTGAGAGCAAACAAACGATGGGCACAGCATCCACTCAGTCCTCTCACCCTCCCCACCCTCTTTGTTCAAGGCTGAGTTGGCCCTCACCCCTCCCAGAAAACTGCTTTTTTTTCTTATTTCTCTCATCAAGACAGCTGGCAGCTTGATACAGGCATCATATTCTTATTTGTTCTCCTGGATTGAACAGATGAGAAAAAAAAATAGGATCCTCCTTTATTTGGGGCAGGGCACTGAGCTCTATAATCTCTGCAGTCATAAAATCTTGCTCATGTGGATAATTGCTGTCCCTAGTCCTTTGGAGGAGAGCAGTTTCTCTCTTCTTTTGTGGGATCGTCAAGGTAGAATGATTCCGCTTATTCTTACAATGGTTGCAGCCCCAGAGGCTCAAGGGCAGCTTGAACAATTATCTTCTATTCTACAAGAGCAAACTCATAAGCCAGAGCCCGCTATGCAGCCACATTCTGCCCTGGAGGGCCCGTGTGCACTGGTTATTCCAGAGGGCTGGTGAGTTGCTTCGGGGGACCTCAGCTCTTGTCCAGGATGGTGAATACTTTCCAAGCTGCCTTCCCTCTGACTGCCTCTCTCCTCTGCTAGCTTGGAGCCCTTGCTGCTGACGTAGGAGGTCACACAGAGGGGAATGTGGACAGGAAGCATCCAAGGGCAGAGCAGAAGAAACAAAGGCCCCTAAGTTTGTGCAGCCAAGAAAATAACATGAAAAGAGATGAGGGATTTGGGCTGGACTTGTTTTGTTTTGGAGCATTTCAAGGGGCCAGGCACGCAGTTGTGTTTGGATTGGGAAGAAAGGCATAACTGTGCAGAAGAAAATCCTTTTCAGATTTTATTCTGGCTGTTACTGGATTAAAGAAAACAGCAAGAGGATTAATCTGTGTGAATATATGAAAGCTGTTGTACCCAGACAGGAGGGAACCCTGTCTCTCCCTGGGACATGTTTGGACAGCATTTGGAAGCTTGCTTGTCCATCCACCACCATTCTGGTCAGGTCAGCACTTGGAACCACCTACATTTCTTCTCTTTTCTTAACATTAATGATAATGATAATGATTAAATATTAATAACAGTGCTGCTTAGGACTCTTGATTCAAAGTGACAGAAACCTCAGAATTAACTTACTCAAAACAGAGGGACTGGGCTTCCCTGGTGGCGCAGTGGTTGAGAGTCTGCCTGCCGATGCAGGGGACACGGGTTCATGCCCCGGTCCGGGAAGATCCCACATGCCGCGGAGCGGCTGGGCCCGTGAGCCATGGCCGCTGAGCTTGCGCGTCTGGAGCCTGTGCTCCGCAATGGGAGAGGCCACGGCAGTGAGAGGCCCACGTACCGCACAAAAAAACCAAAAAAAAAACAAAACAGAGGGACTTTTACTAGTGCCCCACTGAATCCAAGGAGCTGAAACTTGCAGCCAGAGAAAATGCAGCGATGCAGTGGAATTGGGTTCACAATTTTAATTCTGTTAAGATTTCTTCTGTTTCTCTTTGCTGCTCTGGTCACTTCTCTTATACTTGTGAGCTTCTTTCTCTCCCTGCAAACCAGCTCTTCCTATTTTTTCCGTGTTAGTTTGCAGGGCTGCCATAACAAAGCACCACAACTGAGAGGCTTAAAACAACAGAAATTCCTTGTCTCACCGTTCTGGAGGCTAAGAAGTCCAAGATCAAGGTGTCAGAAGGACCATGTTCCCTCTGAAGGGAAGGGTCTACCCCAGGCCTCTCTCATGGCTTCTGGTAGTTCCTTGGCTTGTGGCAGCATAACTCTGATCTTCTCTGTGTCCAAATTTTCCCGTTTTTATACGGACACAAGCCATATTGGATGAGGGCTCACCCCAGTAACCTCATTTTAACTTGATTACCTCTGCAAAGAACCTGTCTCCAAATAAGGTCCCATTCTCAGGCATGGGGGCTAGGATGCCAACATAACCTTTTTTGGAGGACACAATTCAACCCGTAACACTCACATGGCCACCAACAGCCAGCAGATTTTCATATCGTACAATCATCACTACTAGAGACTACATTCTTCTTCACTTCCTGTTTTCAGAAATCCCAGGGAAGAATTCTAACTGGTCCAGCTTTGACCAGGTTCTGCTCTCCCCCAGAACTGTGATTAATCTGCCTTTACTAAGGCACCCAGCCCTGAACCAATCAATGATGGCCAGGGAGGCAGGGTCCTTCAAGAATATGACAATTCCATCTCAAAAACAGCACCAATGAACTTATTTATGAAACAGAAACAGACTCACAGACATAGAAAACAAATTTATGGTTACCAAAGGGGAAGTGGAGGGAGGGATACACTGGGAGTTTGGGATTAACAGATGCACATTACCATATATAAAATAGATAAACAAGGATTTACTGTATATCACAGGGAACTATGTTCAATATCTTATAATAAACTATAATGGAAAAGAATCAGAAAAAAAAGAATTTATATAACCGAATCACTTTGCTGTACACCTGAAACTAACACAATATTGTAAAGCAACTATTCTTCAAATAAAAAAAAAAGCATACGACGATTCTCATAGAACCCATGGATCTGTCAGATCAGCTCGTTAATGCTGGGTACACATCACCCCCAAATCATAGTGGCTTATAACAACAAAGGGTTTCATTCTCTCTCTCTTTTTTTTTTCTTTTGTGGTACACGGGCCTCTCACTGTTATGGCCTCTCCCGTTGCGGAGCACAGGCTCCAGACGCGCAGGCTCAGTGGCCATGGCTCACCGGCCCAGCCGCTCCACAGCATGTGGGATCTTCCCAGACCGGGGCACGAACCCGCGTCCCCTGCATCGGCAGGTGGACTCTCAACCACTGCGCCACCAGGGAAGCCCGGTTTCATTCTCTCTTATGCTCCACGTCCACCGTGGGCAGGAGGAGGGGTGGTGTTGGGGGAGGGCTTTCTGCTCATTGTAGTCCCCCAGGGACCCAGGCTGACAAATCATCCGAACTGTGCCAGTCTTTGTGCCAGAGTGAAAGAGCTCTGGAGTGTCCTGCGTTGGCAACGAAATCTTCTACCTGCAAGTGGTACACCTGTGCTCACACCCACCGGCCTCAATTAGCGAACGGCCCTATTGAGATATGCCACCCACCTGTGCCTGGAAGGCAGCGAGCCAGAAGTGGTTGCCAAACAGCACTGATGACCCTCACAACCCACACGATGGGAGCCATGGGAAAAGTGGTTCCCAGAAGCAGGGAGGAGCTTCCCCGGAATAAGATGGGGTGCTGCCCAGTCACCTCGTAGGGGAGCACTCCAGGGCCTCCCTGCCCAAGGAGGGGGCAATGGAGAAGACAGCGAGGATGGCAAACACTTGGATTTGGCTGCAGCATGGCGGGTCTGAGGTGAGAGTGGCAGGGACTGGGCTGGAGAGATGGCCAGGCTGGATGTGAAAAGAAGTGCCTGTTTTAGGGAGGGCTTTGGATTTCGTCCCAAAGACAATGGAGCACCAACAAGGGTTTCAAGCTAGGAACAGCAGGGTCAGACTTGCATCTTAGGAGCAGCAGTGGGCGTAGGATAATTTGAAGGAAGGGATTGAAGAGTACTAGAGCTGCACAGAGGTCAGGGCAGGATTTAGTGGTAGAAACAAGTAGATTTGGTGACTCTGGCATGGGAATGCAGTTCGTTGTGACCTGTACCCCAGAGATGGCTTTGCGGAAACGCCGGCCTCTGCACTGGCTCCTGAAGGAGGAGCGGGGGGACAGAAAAGGAGAGAGAGGCTTTGCAGGCTGACGGTGAAGCTGAGCAGACGCTTGGGGTCTGGGAGCACTCAGGTGGCTGAGGACAAGACTATGCATTTGTTGTGCACGTTCAAATCGCAGAATTTTTGATGGTGTGCTTGAAGGGCTTAAAGGTGAACATTGGTGCAGTAAAAGCAAGATGCGGAAAATGGAGAAAACTTTCCACTGCTTCCACAGACATCATCAGGTTGCTTTGTAGCACCTGAGAACTGTTTACCCCCCCACCCTGTGCTTGCTTCTATGCCACCTCTTATAGGCAGAGTTCTTATGCATCCCCGTAAGCAGATGATCTTTGTCTGGTGAGAGCCCAGTCTCTTTTGTCTTACCCTCAGGCAGCTGAACGCTAATGCCCCCATCTGCTCCACCCAATCTTCTCCCTGACAAAGGTCCCTGCAGTAGCATGGATCCGTCTCAGTCCTTTGCAAGATAAATCTGCATGTGGTACGGATTTGGGCAGCTCACCTGTGAAGGATTCATGAGCCATCGTCTGCCGTGGCTAACATTGAGAGCTGCTGGGGAGGCCACAGCGGGGAGAACTGCACAGGAGAATACTGAGTGGAAACCTGGACACAGCCTATGGGCCAGAAAATGGCAAATGAGCTCCACCCACCTTCCCTGCATGAGAGACCCATCCTCACCGGCCCCCAAGTCTGGGGCTGGCTCACTGGACCCACAGAGGTCCTGTAAAAAAAAACTCTTTCAGGCCTTCGTGAATGAGGATACCCAGTGAAAAATTCACAGGAAGATTACATAAAACCATCTGCTGCCTTTATTTCCCCCTGTGTGCATTAAAAGTGCACAGCTGCTCAACATGAAACATTCCATTATGCTGCTGTGTGGCTCACCAGCTGGGCTTGGACGCTGGGGGCCGAGAGGAGGCGATGTGGGAGGGGAGGCAGGTGGCGAGCACGTCCAGGGATTTCTGCCTGGATCTGAGTGTCTTGAGCAGGACAATCCAGATTTCTCCACCCTCTGGGTGTGCTCTCCGAAGGAGGTGTCCTTCTGCGTACGTAGTAGATTCTGTCGGTGAGTTTGTCTTCGGGGGTGTGTATGTGTGTTTTTCTTTTTAATCTGAAAATTGGTCTGGGGCTTCACAAGCGGCAGCTGGAGCAACCATAATTAAAATGAAATAACCTGCTTCCTTCAGTCCTCAGGGAGAACAGCTTTAAAAAAATCAATTTTCTAAGTGGACTCAGGAACGTGGTGAATCTCCTCTTCTCTTCCCGTTTACTTGAAACAAGTTTCATGGCTTTGCTTTTCTTTGGAGTCAGAGGAAGAGAAGGGAATTAACCTTTGCTGAGCCTGTATCCCCATCCCAGGCACAACACAGGGCTGTCCCAACTGTACAAGCCAGGGTTTGAATCTAGTTCTAATGCTTCATCTCCTTCCCGTCTGCCATGCACCATTCTGGTATCCTGTTAGACCCCAGCTCTCTCAACCTCATCCAATTCTGTCCAGACACCCGGGAGGTTTGGCATTATTAAGATGTTATTGAATATGTTGGCACATATAATTGGCTTGGATTAGGAACCAAAGGTCTTAGCAGAGTAACAAGGTGAAGCATTCCATGCTAATGATTCCGTGCTAAGGAGATGGTTTTCAGAGGATTGGATTTGCTCTTGAAGGTGTTGCTTAGAAGTCGCTCTTCAAACCAGGCTGGGAAAATAAAATCCCAGAAGAACTGCAGACTGTGTGCTTTGTTTGGATCTCAGTTTAACGGAACTAAGGTAGAATGGGACATCTGTGTGCCGGGAATTGAAGCCACAGTGGTCAGCGTCTTCAAGGAGGTCCCTGTCTGGTGGAGGAGAAGGACGTGTTGACAAATAATTCTAAGACACTGGTAATAAGTGCTAGGTCAAGGGTGTGAACAACCTGCTATAGCTGCAGCATTTTTCCTCCAAAAATCCATTTCTTCAGTTGGTAACTTTGGGAGGAGGAGAGCAACCTCACTGGGAGAGTGAAGCCAGAATGTTGAACATAAAAAGACAAGAGGAAATTATTACACATTCTTACGTATGTACCAAGGGCCTGGCACTTAGTCTCTCTAATCCCTTATTATCATTCCCATTTAATAATGAGGAAATTTAAGGAGCTAAATGGCTTGCCCAAAACCACATAGCTGGTAACCCGGTGGGGTGTGATTAAGACCCACCCTATTTGCTTCCAAAGTTGCTTCTCTTGCCACTGTGCCAGCCTTCCTCGAAGAAAGCCTGCACCCTCGACTGTCAGGTGTATGGTACAGCCATCACCATGTCCCGTACTTAGAATGAGGAAATCTTCTTTTTTTTCCCTTGAAAAAAAACAAGTTTTAGCAGCAGGCATCTTGATGGGAGGGGATTCATAATCATCCTCTCCAGGCTGCAGGTGGAATACATCGAGTCCTCTGGGCAGTTCTCCCAAACAGTGAAGTCAGTCCATAGACGCTGGGTTCTTCATTGACCTTCTCCATGGCCCAGCAGAGTCTTGGGTATTCAAATATGTTCCCCTGGGCTCCTGGGTCCACTGCTCCTGCGAAGCTTAGCTGAGAAGGGAAAGGCAGAAGCAAGCATTCCTTATAGGAGAGGAAGGTGGTCTCCCGCTACCTTTGAAATTCTCTGCAAGAGACTGTAGTCCATGTTGTTTCGGACCCAAGTCAAGGTATTGTCTTTTTTGCTTGATTTGGGGTCACTTTGGGGAAAGCTAGCAGGAGCAAAGGCACTTGGCACTTAATTTCATCTGAGCCTCTCAAAAGGCAGCCCAGGAAATATCCTGCTTCCCCCCATCCTAGGGCGGGTGGGAGGTATGCTGGGAGCAGAAGGTGTACTGGGGGGTCCGGTGTACGTGTCTGTGCAGGGTCACAGCATGCTTTAAGGCTCACCTGGAAAGGGAAGAAACAGGATCCAGACCTCGTCTCCACCACTTCCTAGCTGGGGGATTAGGGGCAAGCTGCTGAAATTCCCCAAAGCCTCATTTTCTAGTCTGGAAGGAATAGGCTTGCTTCCTACGGTTGTTTAGAAGGTTAACTGAGATCAAATATGTACCAGCACCGAACACTCTGCCCAGTGCCTGGCACACAATTAGCTCCCTCCCCTTCCAATTCAAACTGTGCAAGCTTTCCAAATCCATCTTCCTACAGCACATCTCCAATTACATCACATCTCTGCTCAAAAGCCTTCTGTGGCTCTCTATCACTCATTGAATAATGGCTACTTTCTCTGCCTTGGCTTTCAGGGCCCTGCTCATTGGGGTCCACGTCCCCTGTCAGGTGTGATATCCTCTGCTTCCCTCCACACAGCCCGCACTCATTCTTTGTCACACTTTCTCCTCCTGTGACTTCCTTCTTCACACGAGTGCCCTGCCCTGTCCCCATGCCACCCCACCTGACACTATCTCTGGTGCAAGGCTGGGCTTAAACGGTATGCTGTGACCATTTGCTCCCTGATTTGTCAGCCAGGGTGGCCTCTCCATTCCTCCCTCCTCTCACTGTTTTTTCTGTATCCACTTACAAAACTGCCAAGTATTTCCATTACCTATGGCCGTGTTGTCATATTTTCCTTGTCATCCTGTGAGTTTCCCGAGGGCGTGGTTTGTTTTTGAGTCATCAGTGTGTCCTGAATCACACCTAACACTCAGCATAGGGATGAATGAGTGAGTGAGCAAGTAAAGGAATGAATACACCCCCATTCCGACCTAACTGGATTTCCCTTCATAAAGTGCTAGGGCATAAGTATAATACTTCTAAAACCTTTGGCCAACCCATGGGCATTTTGGTTTCATTAACAGTTTGGGTTTCATTAACAGTCATGTGGTGCTTATTGGAGGTACAGCCGGCTGTTTATATCCATAGGTTCCACATCTGTGGATTCGACCAACCACGGATCAAAAATACTCAGGGGGAAAAATTTCTAGAAAGTTCCAAAAACCAAACTTGAATTTGCCCCACTGGCAACCACTTACGTAGCAATTACATTGTATTTACAACTATTTCCATATCATTTACATTGTATCAGGTATCATAAGTAATCTAGAGGTAATTTAATGTATATTGGGAGGGTGTGTGTAGGTTTTATACAAATACTGCACCGTTTTATTTAAGGGACTTGAGCATCCATGGATTTTGGTGTCCGTGAGGGGGTCCTGGAACCAGTCCTCCTGCATGTGCCACGTGATGACTGTACCTTGAAAAAGAGGGAATTCAGGGATACACCTTGAAAATAAAAGTAAATAGAAGAAAAGGAGTTGAGGCTTTCCCTGGAAGCGTGGCAAAGATGAAGGTGGAAGAGGGGTAAAACTGCAGTTCTGCAGCTTCTTAAAGGGGTGGGGGGTGGCTTGGATCAAATGAGACACAGATGACGGCCCAAAGCACAAGCTTTGGCCTGAAGCTATGGAGGCAGAGTGGAATTGTGTGACCTGGACAAAGGAGATGGGTTTGAGAAAGACCCTGAATGTTTCATCCAAGTCACAGGATAGGACTAGGACCCCAGGAGGACCCTTGGGGGCAAAGCCAACAGCTTTGAATCCTAAAAGTCTCAAGGCTCTAGGCATATGGGGAGAGGCCCTTACACAAGAGAAAGGGCCTCTTACCATGTCCATTGTTACAGTAAAACAATTTCCTGCTTCTCTCTGAAATTTTGGAGAGTAAACTGATGATGAACAAGGCGTAGTAAATAGAAATTAAGGGCACAATAACTATTACTGCTCATTTGAGATACATAAAATGATAGTCATCTCCTATGTAGCGTACTGCCAGTTTTTTATTTTAGTGAATATAGCATGATTTATCAGGACTTTTCTAGGTTTACCTCTCTAAACTTTGTCTTGTTGATTCTATTTTGGCCCATCAGGTCTTCTACCTGGGGAGTGTTCCGGAGCCTGACCCCCGAGGGAAGGGGTACTCTGCACTTGGGTAGAGGCTGGCGAATGTTCCCACCTAAGATAGCCACTCTGTGTCTAGAATAATGAGAATTTACAATAAAGAAACAGGAAATGGAGATGAAACTAGCAAAATTTCACAGCTAGGAGAATTTTGTCTTTAATGACGATTACCAGTAATTCCTCACCTTAAGATCGAAAATAATGTCTTCTTAGCTAGGTTCCTAGGTATATTTGGCAAATAGGTATTCAAGGAATTTCCCAAACAATGACTTTTTACCTCAGATGCCTAAATGTATCCTTCATGCATTGTCCTTTAGCCTAGAGTGTCTTTTATATAAAAATCTCCTCCTCTTGCAATGACCTAAGTATGTGAGGACCTGTGATCAAATCCCAGCTCCTTCTCTTGCAATGACCTAAGTATGTGAGGACCTGTGATCAAATCCCAGCTCCTCCTTTTGCAATGACCTAAGGCAAATGGCTTACAACCTTTCAGCCTCTCCACACTCTTCTTTTGAGTGGGATAGGATTTCGTTTATTCATTTCACAAACCTTTATTGTGTACAGATATCTCCTTGGGCACTGGACGTGCAGAGATGAATCAACATCGTCACAGAATTCTAGGGGCAGAAAGGACCTCACATGTACCCTAGTTCAGAGTTTTTCTCTTTCAGACAGAGGCTCAAGGAGGGGAAGTGATTTACTAGAGGTTTACAGAGTGATAAGCAAGTGAGCCAGGGCCAGGCTCTTGTGTGTAAGGAATTCTGCCTGCGTGACTCCCAATACTCCCATACGGTGTATCACAGGGAAGATGGGCCCATCCTATAGGGCAGGACACTAAGGTTCAAAAGGTGCAGTGGGGCCTCCCTGGTGGCGCAGTGGTTGAGAGTCCGCCTGCCGATGCAGGGGATACGGGTTCGTGCCCCGGTCTGGGAGGATCCCATATGCCGCGGAGCGGCTGGGCCCGTGAGCCATGGCCGCTGGGCCTGCGCATCCGGAGCCTGTGCTCCGCAACGGGAGAGGCCACAACAGTGAGAGGCCCGCATACCGCAAAAAAAAAAAAAAAAAAAAAAGGTGCAGTGATGTATTTATTTGCCCAGTGAATCAATGGTAGAACTGTTGCAGGGGCCAGTGCCTCGGCCACATGTTCCACCCGCTCCCCACCCCCGTCACAGCGTACAGTCAGTCCTTCACGAAACACTCTACTTTGCTCCAGGCTGCCTTTGCCTGGGTTGTAAAGAGGACCGATCTGCAGTCCCTTGAGGGGTTGGTCAGCTTGAGGAAACATGTCAACAATGGCTGTTAGACAAGACCAGATGAGATGGGAGAAGAAAGGAAGTTTGCAGAGAGTACGTTTGTGTGGGATTCCCAGGGTCTCTGGGACCCCACTTGCTTATCTTCATGGCTGTGGGACCAGTAACAAGCCCCCTCTCCCTACTGGTGTGCATTTGCCCTGACTGCCGGGGACAGATCTCTGAGAGTGGGTCAAGGACACCTTGCCACCTCGCTCACTTGGGTCTGTGTTCTCTGCTTTAACAGAAAGAATCCCGTCTCATCCTCCAGGATCCGATGGCCCTGGAGAGAGGGCTGCAGGGCCCACGGACACTGCTGACTCTTCAGAACGTGCTGACATGGAGCCAGGTCAGTCCCCTTGTCTGCTCTGATTTTCTGCATCATCAACTGCAAACCTACGGTCTTGATGAGAAATGTCATCTTGGAATGTGAAAAGAGGCATACTTTCTGTTTGAAGGCTTTTGCCACTAAGCCACATGGGGAGTGGAGAAGGTCAGGCCGGGGTGGAGGTGGCTTTCTCAGGGAGCGGATGCAGTAGGAGGACTAATGGCTGCTGGAAGCCAAAGCCAGCAGCCAGCATGGTGGGCGGACAGAACAGGCAAGGGCCAGGCATCCAGTGAGGATGTGATGAGGGGAGCTGGCAGCCAGGAAGCACCGTGCAGGTCCGGGCCCACAGAGGCCGCAGTGGCCATGAGAGTCATTCTGGGGCCCAAGTCACCAAGGGCAGGGTCCAGAGTTTGGTGGTTACATTTCAAGCTGAGTTGGAGTGTAATCAGAGGCATAGTTGGGAATGAGGTAGGAGGAGGTGAGTGGGCGGCTGCCCAGAGGACAGGCAGTCCGGGGGCCAGGTCCAGCTGGCCAGAATGGCTCTCCAGAGGCTTTTCTTATACTGCTGTGCAATGACAAAAACAGAACACACTTGGGGGGTTGGGGGGAAGTAGAAGGATGTTTCAAGCTAGAGAAGAAACACGGCAGAGAGAATGTTCTCTCTGTTCTGTCTGCCATGTTTCTTCTCTAGCTTAAAAGGGAGAATCATACATAGAGTCTGGGTCATGAGGAAGGCTACAGAAGAGAGGAAGGAGCCAGGACCCAGGGAGCGAGCCCTGTATTGAAAACCTACTAAGAACCAAGCACTTTTTTTATCTTCGGGGCAATCTTGTAGGGTAGAAGTCTGAGTCTTTCTTGGCTCAGTTAATGCTGCTGTAATCAATGAACTCCAGAATCTCAGTGGCTTTAACACAGTGGTTTATTTCTTGCTCATGCTACCTGTCTAACCCAGGTAGGTGGAGGGCTCTGCTCTACCTAGTGACTCAGAGGCCAGCCTGATGAAAGCTCTGCCATAGTTTAGGTGTAGCCCCGGGAACAAGTGGCCACCTTGGTTTCTGCAGCAGGGGAAGAGGTAGTCAGAAGGTTAAGCACTGGCTCTGAAATGCTTTGGCCCAGAAGTGACACACAGCCTGTGGGCCAAAACTAGTCACATGGTCCTGCCTGATTTCTGGGGCTCTGGGAAATGTGGATATTTGATGTGCAGTAACTGCCTCTGCCATAGTAGATATTACGATTTCCATTTTACAGGTAAGACAACTGAGACTCAGAGAATTTTTTTTTTTTTTTTTTACATTTCATTTAGTTGTTTTAATCTGGTGTACCTACCAAATAACTCATATTCGGACCTAATCATATTAACACATTCTAAAGGGATTATCAGTCATTTATTTTTTTGACTCAGAGACATTAATTATCTTGTCTGAGGTGTCCCAGTTAAAAAGCACCAGAGCCTAGATCATTCATAACCTCTGATTCAGTCATTTATTTAGCAATTCAGCAAAGACATATTGAATATTGACAGAAAGGCCCAGCACCATGCTAGACTCTCGGGATATAATAGGGAACAAAAACAAAAACGAAGGAAGCCTCTGCTCTCAGTCTGATGAATGTTTATAATTACAAACTGGGATAAATTCTCGGCAGTGGAGACATAATGGTTCTCTGAGGACACCTATTAAGATTTTTGCCTTTCATAGAGAGGGACAGGTAAACTAGGGTCACATTTATTGACACATTGTGCCAAGTAATTGACTGATGCATCTCATTGAACTGCCGCAACCCCAAGAGGTAGTTCTTTTTTTAAAAAAATAAATTTATTTATTTATTTATTTTTGGCTGTGCAGGGTCCTTGTTGCTGCTCGCGGGTTTTCTCCAGTTGCAGCGAGCGGGGGCCACTCTTCGTGGTGGTGTGTGGGCTCCTCATTGCTGTGGCCTCCCCCTGTTGCAGAGCATGAGCTCCAGGCACGCAGGCTTCAGTAGTTGTGGCTCGTGGTTCTAGAGTGCAGGCTCAGCAATTGTGGCTCAAGGGCCCAGTTGCTCCGCAGCATATGGAATCTTCTTGGCCCAGGGCTCGAACCTGTGTCCCCTGCATTGGCAGGTGGACTCCCAACCACTGCGCCACCAGGGAAGCCCAAGAGGTAGTTCTTACAATTCCATTTTTAAGATAAGAAAACTGAGGCTCACTCAGCAAGGGAAGATGATCGGGCTGAAGGGAAACTCTTCAGTCCCATCCATGCTCACTTGTAAGGAGCACGTGACTGTTAAAATTAAACATTGAATCTCCTCCTCCACTGCATCTAAACCCAAGAAATGTGATTTCCTCTTCCTCCTCTAAATCCCCCATCCAGGGCCTTTCTCTTGTTGGTTCCCCCAACATCCCACAGTGTTACATGTGAACGCAGCTCTCAGCTCTGACAGCGGGGCCTCTTGGAGCCTGGAGACGGGGTCGCTCATCCCCACCCAGAGAGCTGGGCCCAGAGCAAGGCTTCTTGAACTCACCTGCAATGAGAGAGAGAAGAAGTTGCAGAAACATAGGTAGTAGGATCTGAGCCTGGCAGGATGGGGTTGAATTTGAGCCTTGGCACTGGTGGGTTCTTCTGTCTGGAATGGTCCCCCTTTTCTCTCTGGCCTCATCTTCCCCCTTCCCTCCCCTTGCACTTTGTGCTACACTTACACTGACCACATCACTTTTCTCCCCTCCTCAGCACACGTGACCACCTCCTCTGTCCCCACACTGGTCCAAGCCACCATCTCAGACCTGGATTCTTGCAGTGGCCTCCTCGGGGGGATCTGCTGCCATCCTTCCCTCCCAGGATCTGACACAGAGGCGTCTGTTAAGACATCAATCAGATCAGATCACTCTTCGACTCAAAGCCCGTTAATAGCTCCCCAGCTCATGTAGAGGAAAAGCCACAGGCCTAACCCTGACCCACCAGGACTCACCTGAGCCGGCCCCGTTTCCCTGCCAACCCCATTCCTCACTCATGCCAGTGGCCTCTTTGCTCTTCCTTGAACCATAAACACACTGCCACCTCAAAGCATAAGTCATAGAAGCCTTTTTCCAGTCTTGGAGAGAACTCTTCATGCAGAGGGAACAGCAGTGAATAGATCTCCAGGTCACCATCCAAGGGAGGAAAGCACAGATGCGGCTGAATCAGCAAACCAGTGTGTTTGCTGCTCAAGGAGAAGCAGGAGGCCACCAGCGTGAGCAAAAGTGGCTATAGAGGAGGTGAGAATGGAAGGCGGTCCTCACCCTCTGGGTCTTTCTGTGCCCCTCTTCTGTTTCAGTGTTTCTAGGTAGCATTTATCTCCACCTGACGCATTGTATATTACTCTGTAAATTTCACTGTCTGTTTTCTGTTCTTCCTGCATTGGAATGTAAGCTCCATGAAGGCAGGAAGTTACTTTGTGTTGTTCCCCGCAGGGTTCCTACACCTGGAACACTGCCTGGAACATAGCAAGTGCTCTGCCTGCCCAGCAGGGCCACGCCCCTGCAGCACATCACACAGGCCCCGTCCCCCCATCCCCATGGGCCCGGGCAACCACAGATCCTCATCTGTAAGCCCCCGGTGCCTGGCACGCAGGTAGGGCCCAGTTACTGTTTGTTGGCCTCAGCTGAGTGGACTTTGGGAATTGCAGCCCAGGGGCCCTGTCCTTCTCCTCTGCAGGTTCCCTCACCCTCAGTCAGGAGGCAGGAGCCCTCGTTGCCAACTGAGTCGCCTCCTGCCTCAACACCTGCCTCGGAAATCAGGAAGAAGAGGCAAATGGGACACTAATGAAATTCAGAGAGAAAACTAAATTGGGAGGTGTTGCAAACACCGTGGAGGAGGGAGATGTGATTTAAAAGGCTCACTCTCTCTCCAGGGTGGGAGGGGGAGTGGGGGCATATAGAGAGTGCTGAGCTGGAGGGAGCATCACACAGGCCCGCCGCCGACACCTCCATGTGGGGTGGCCCATACATCACTTTAGCTCAGGGGCCTCACTGTTCTGACTTTAAATGAGGGGCCTTGGGCTTCCCTGGTGGCGCAGTGGTTGAGAGTCCGCCTACCGATGCAGGGGACACGGGTTCGTGCCCTGGTCCGGGGAGATCCCACATGCCACGGAGCGGCTGGGCCCGTGAGCCATGGCCGCTGAGCCTGCGCGTCCAGAGCCTGTGCTCCGCAACGGGAGAGGTCACAACAGTGAGAGGCCCGCGTACCGCAAAAAAAAAAAAAAAAAAAAAAAAAAATGAGGGGCCTTTTCTTTGCTTGACTCATTCGTTCACTCACGCCTTCCCACCACCTTGCCAAAAAAGGTGTGAGTGGGCTACCAAATTTTAATTGATTAGTTAATTAAGATCAAGAGCATTTAATGCAAAATTAAGGTAGAAAATAATGGAGGAAAATTAGGGAAAGGAAGAAGAAAAGATGATCAGGTTCTTGGGAAGGGGGGTTGCAAACCACTCCCCACAGGATGGCACAGGTTCTTGTGACAAGCGCATGGGACTGTGAATGTGAAAGATCTTTAGGGATAGGGGAGCTCTGGTTCCGTTGCAGTAAGGACGACCAAGGCCTCAGAGTACTTCCTAATCCCTTGTCTGTTTCTTCAGTTATAGGCATTGGCTGGCTGCTGTGTGCCAGGGACCCCTCATAGCTCACTTTTTTCTCTCTATCTCATTGAGTGCTCACAGTACCCTACAAGGTGGTCTTTCCAAGCTTGTTTTAGAGATGAGGTGATTGAGGCTCAGAGACACTGAGGTGCTTATCTCTTCAGCAAATGGTGCTGGACAACTGGAGATCCACATACAAAAACATGAAGTTAGACCGCTTCCTCACACCATATACAAATATTAGCTCAAAATGAGTCATCCACCCAGCACCCTGGTGGGTGCCACTAGGGTAAGCATTGCCGTGGAAGAGTGTTGGGAGGTTGAGCCCTCCTGTTGGAAGACTTAGGATGCCAGGCAGAGGAGCTGGGATGTTCTGTTATTCTTGTTTAAGAAATGAGAAGCCACCGAAAGGTTTTGCACAGGCATTGATGACCTGATGGTATAAAATTTACATGTGCAGAGGACTGGGGTCATCAACGGGCAGATAAAAGTCATCCACTACTCATTCAAATTCACTAGCAAATAAAGTCATGTTAGTGATCTAGAAGAGAAGGGGAAATGAGGAAAAGGAGGAGGAAAGAAACTAACAGCTACTCAAGCACTCACTGTGTGTTAGGCCTTCACCATGTTATCTAATCATCACAGCAGTTAGGTGGTATTTTCTCCATTTTACAGATGAATAAACTGAGGCATCCATTCCCTCTCCCCCTTCCCCAGGATACCTTACTAGTAAAGGTAGTGCAGAACTGGTAAATGCAGATTCAAACCCAAGTCAGTCTACTTCTGAAGCCCACGATTGCTTTTCCCACAACTCCACCTGGGCTTGGCACTGTTTCTTTGACCTAGCATGTTTACTGCTACATCCTGCTCTTTTTAAAATGTGTTTCTGGGCTTCCCTGGTGGCGCGGTGGTTGGGAGTCCGCCTGCCGATGCAGGGGACGCGGGTTCGTGCCCCGGTCCTGGAGGATCCCCTATGCCGCGGAGCGGCTGGGCCCGTGAGCCGTGGCCGCTGGGCCTGTGCGTCCGGAGCCTGTGCTCCACAGTGGGGGAGGCCGCAGCGGTGAGAGGCCTGTGTACTGCAAAAAAAAAAACAAAAAAAAAACGCGTTTCTGTCTTATCTTTCAAGTACACTTTTTAGCTCTTGGAATGTCGAAGAGGAACACCAGTTATGCTTTTTCGTTCCACCCTTTTGGAGTCTACCATGGCAGCTCCCCTGCACACAGCAGACCGTCAATAATCCCACTTTTGTATTGTTTACTTTTCATAGACGACTTGGCCATTATTGAGATGTTAACTATTAACTAGCGTTATTAGTGACTCAGAGACTACTGAGAGGTCAGGCCCTGCTAGAACCATCCATCCTGGTTGGCGATGGGAACCTGGGAGGTCAGAGGGCTTGGGACAGATTCATTATTTTGCTTGGGTCAAGTTGGAGAAATAATCCTAACTGGAACATCCTAGTTCTTGTATAAATACTGAGTAAGGCAAATAAGGTTTCTGAGGCTAAGAATGTGTTGTCACAGATGGTGCCAATTATGGCAGTGAAGCAAGGATAAAAGAACGTTGATTGAACTCGTACTGTGCGTTAGTATTTGTGCTGGGCACATTGCATATTTTATTCTCATTATGAAAACCTATGTGTTTTGGGCTCTATGAGATAGGGAGACTCCCATTTTCCATCAATTAAACAGAGACACAGAGAAGAATCTTGCTCAGGGACACATATGTCCTAGTACCTGGTGGAACTGGGGTATGAAGCCAGGTCTGTTTGACTCGCCCTTGGGGGTCACCACACTGTTCTCCAGCTGGAGAGAAGATGCTGAGTCTTGTCCTGGTGAGGCGCCATGCTTCCACTTGTGAGGTCCAGTGGTCCAAACAGTGCTGCCATGGCCATCCATACCCTTGTGCTGGTTTCAGGCTCTTTCTGTCCAGACCATCTGTTTATCCTCCAAGATTCCTTTTCCCTCCCTGAGTTTGCACCTTCATCGTCACTCCAAGCACATGTCATGCCCACCACCCTACCATGCTACCGGCCTCTTTCAGTACCCCGTATCTGCTTAATCAATGTCTGGGCTCAGTGAACACATAGATGGTCTTAGGAGGAGGAGGAAGGATCTGGTGACCTAAGATGAAATCTAAAAGGTGATACAGATGGAGCTTGAAACTCTGGAGTTCCCTATTTGCTCAAAAGAGGAATCCCTGGGCTTCCCTGGTGGCGCAATGGTTGAGAGTCCACCTGCCGATTCAGGGGACACGGGTTCATGCCCCGGTCCGGGAAGATCCCACATGCTGCGGAGCAGCTGGGCCTGTGAGCCATGGCCGCTGAGCCTGCGCGTCCGGAGCCTGTGCTCCGCAACGGGAGAGGCCACAACAGTGAGAGGCCCACGTACCGCAAAAAGAAAAAAGAAAAAAAAGAGGAATCCCTGTGCGGGAGCCATTTTTGGACAGCCTCCGCCAATGTTTTGGGAAGTGAAAACCAGGCAGCCATAGAAGCCGAGGGTGGAGTTCTGCCCTTCCCCGAGGCCTGCAGGGGTCGGGGTTCATGTAGGGATGCAGCCACTGCTGCGGATGCCCTGCCCTTCTGCACCCCCTTTAATGTAATCCCTATTCACCTGTCCCCCATCACTCAGGCTGCACAGCCCTGGGTGTACAGATTGATTGCAGAACCATTTATAAACCTGCATTATTTCCAAATGGGAAAGTCAGTGTCACCCACCCTAAGTGGGTTCAGTGACCAAATCCTCATAAAGGTAAGGCTTCCTCCCTCTTGCTATTGGCATCTTTAGCTGCACGTCGCCGTGGCCGGTTTAGCCAAAGCAGCCAAGGTCATGGCCTGAAGGCCCTCTTCCGAGGCTGTAAACCTCTGTCACTATATTGCCTTGACTTACCTGCTGTGAAATGGATGTGCTTAGATATCTTCCACCCCCCACTTCTTTGTGAAAGCTCCCCAGGTGGGCAAGAACAGCCCGTCAACATCTCTTAGCACAGAATCCTTTGCCTCTTTGGCTTCTAACCCTGGTGGAGAAGCCGAGTGTGCAGAAAACGCTCCACGAGTGAGAACAGACATTTGTTGGGAACCTATGATATGTCAACCACAGCACTAGGCATTTCACAGTCCATGTAACCCTCACAACTACCTGTGAGGGAAGCATTGTTATTTCTGATTCACAGAGGGGGCCATGGAGCCTCAGAGAGGGTCAATGACTTGAAGTCACACAGCTGGGAAGTGGGGGAGGCTGGAATTGAATCAAGGGCATCTGCGGCCAAGCCTGACTTCTGCCCACTGGGTTGAAATTAGTAAGAACAGCGGCAGGCAGAGCCACCGTCGGCAGCATGCTCATGACACACCTGACTTGTATCAGCTCACTGCATCACAGCAACACCCCAGGGGTATCAGGTGCTGTTACTGTCCCGATTTTACCCATGAGGAAACCAAGGCACAGAGAAGGGCTTTCGGAATGAAACATTTTCTGAAAGTAGGTGATCAGGAGGTAAGCCCTAGCAATCTGTCGCCGTTGGCTGCTCTGTCATAAATACGTCTTGTCCGAAACGAGCAGAGGCCTTGCTCATAGGATGTACTTAATAATATTTGGTTCCTGATAATTAACTCGACGATGTTCTTGCTATACCCACTGGAGTTGGAATTCTGGTTGCTGTTAACAGCCTGGGCTAGCCACTGAGCTGCCCCTTGCCGTGGGAGACTTCTCATAGGTCAGGGGATCCTAGAGGTGGAATTCCAGATGTTAGGGGTCAAGCATGGTAGAAGGATATTCAGTGGAAGAGAGCAGGCTCTACAGTCAGGCTAATGGAGTCCAAGCTGGCTTACCAGCTCTGGACTCTGAGCAAGTTACTTAATCTCTGCTTCAGTTTCCTAATACATGAAATGGTTATAATAAGAGCCCCTATCTCAATGGACTATTGTACAGATTTAAAATCTCATAAGATGCTTATAATCTGGGGTAACTCAAAAAACAGGTGCCCACTAGCTGAAGTGTTGTATCACAGAACATCGGTTGACAGAGTTGGACTTATGAGGTGATCTAGTTCCATGCTTTCATTTGCAGATGAGGACACTGATGCCCAGAGACAGGCAGTGATTGGCCCAAGACACACAGCATTTTAGTTTTCTGATTCCAATGCTAGGGTCCATTCTGGTACTACACACAGACCGTATATGGAACAGCCTCAAGAAGCCCATATGTCAGTCTCATTTATAGAAGTTTTAGTTGGTTATCTTTCAACCTGTTTTTATCTTTTTTGAGAGTCTGTTCTTTGTTTATGCTTTGACTACCCTTATATATTTCTTTAAATATTATGCACATTTCTTTTATTTTCTGTATCTAATTGTTTTAGTACTGTAGTACTCATAGGTCTGATTCTTTTGTTCATTATTTCTGCTGTCTCTTGCTCATGGTGGCTCATTTCCTCCCATGTTCTGTGAATTTTCAAGTCATGGGTTCATGGTTGTTAAAACTTTGTGGGGCTTCTTTGAGGCCTGAGTTGAAAATTCATTGGTCCAGAAAGGAAGGATTTGCATTTTCTTCTGCCAGGTGCCTGGTGGAACCATCGACTTGGGGTCACTTTAAATGCAATGCTCAGCTTGGACTTAGGGTTCTTTTCTGGCCACAAGGTAATATGTAGTCAAGCACCAGACCCACGTGAGGACCACTTTGTGATTGGGAATTTTCAGAGGAGACTTTTAAAACTTTTCCTTTCCCTTCACCCAGCCCCAGGGCCAAGTTTCCTCACTGTCTCCTTTTGTGGGGTGGAATTTAGGTTTTTTCTGATTCACCTGTTCATTAAGGCATAAATGTCTCCTTTTGAAATCCTAACCTAAGTGAGGTCTCAGTCTGACTTCTACCTTTTGAAGGACTTTGACTTTGCTACTTTCCTTGGACCTTTAAAACTAAAATTCCCAGACCACTAGGGACTGGCAGATACCCCGCAGGACTGTCCCCCGCTCAGTGCTTGGGAACCTCTAGGGATTTGTGATATCTCATGGTTATCTGACCTCTGAGTATTTCCTTCTCTTTCTTGACAGGTCAGCTCTATATATTTTTTAAATATTTATTTGTTTATTATTTACTTATTTATTTTTGGCTGCACCGGGTCTTAGTTGCAGCACGCGGGATCTTTTAGTTGTGGCATGTGGACTACTTAGTTGTGGCATGCGGACTCTTAGTTGCAGCATGGGGGATCTAGTGCCTCCACCAGTGATCGAACCCAGGCCCTGTGCATTGGGAGCGTGGAGTCTTACCCACTGGACCACCAGGAAAGCCCCTTTCTCTATATTTTTTAAAATTGTTTGTTTATATGTTTGTTGAATCTGGTATTTTCCATGTCCTGCGTTAGGGGAATTCCTTAGAGTGAATAAGAAGCCATATTGCTGGAAACAATTTGAAAGTAGTCACCACTGTCTTTCTTTGGTGTGAACAAGGAGTTTCATCAGCTAGGATTTCCCTGGTTATTATGGGTTGGCAGTTTATTGTATTTTTGCTCTAGAGTCCATGAAATATACCAAGAGAGCCAAGGGGAGGTTTCCAGACAACAGGCCAAGTCCATCTCTCAGTGTCATCATCATCATCACTCTTCTGAGATCTCACCCTGTGCTCATCTCAACCCCACAGGGGCCTTGACCAAGAACATTACCTATAGATGTTGTCAAATGAAAACTCTGGTTTTGTGATAGGGGCCCAGAAGTTACCTTGAAGCAGGCCTGCATGTTATTGCTATGATCCAGCCGTCCCCAATGTGATCCTTGCTAAAGCTTTAGCCATGTGCAGCAGAGGCAGCATGAGCATTTGCCCATTGGTTCATTCACTCCACAAACATTTACTGAGTACCTGCTACCTGCTGTACCCATGTTAGGCCTTGAGATGCAGAGATGGATAAGCCATAGTCCTTCCTCATGTGTACAAGGACATTTACATGGACCATGACCATTGTCTGATCATTGCTTTGGCAGAATGAAACTGGAGGTAGAAGGGAGCCAACCCAGCCTCAGGTAAGGAGGTCCAGGCAGGCTTCTCACAGGAAGTGACAAATGAATGTAAAGTATGAGGACCAGATAGCAGATCTAGAAACAAAAAGACCATGACTTGTCAGTCCATCCAAAGAAAACATGAACACCGCCCTTGAGAAGAGATGGTACATCTTCTTTTCCCTTCCTGGTTTGGGTTTATGGGGTAGACATTGCTGTCGTCCACTCTGGGGCCAACACTTTGACCCCACTGTAATGTACACATCCTCAACGGGGGCACTGTCGTCCCCAGAGGGCGAGATTGGTCCTTGGGGGTTTAGGAGTGAAAAGAAATCTCAGTTATTACAATGGCCTGTGGTCCTCCAAAGAGCCCAGTACAAAACAGATATATAGCATACGTGCGGTATTAACATTTCATAGGAAGTAGGGGAGTTTTGGGAAAAAAAAGTCTATAAAGTCTTCTTAGCAGTAGGGTTTTGGGAGTCCGGGGTGGTGGTGGGAAGGATTATAGTGACAAAAAGACAGAACCGCTGGTGTAACTGGATGAGCAGACGCGTTGGAGCCAGATATACCTGTTCAAAGCCACCTCTCTCACAACTGGTATAATCTTGGACAAATGAATAGCTCACTCTGTGCCTCAGTTTTCTTATCTGCTAAATGGGATAAGAACACCTACCCTCACAAGGTTGTTCTAAGGATTCAAGGAAATCATACATGTAAATCTCCTGGCACTTAGTAGGTACTCAATAAATGTTATTAGGCGTGAGTTCCCTGCCCCACCCAGCCTAACATGTATGTGTTCAAGAGAGGGCCCAGAGCTGAAGAGACTTGTTGCAGAAGTTGTTTTAATTGTAGACCATGAACAGCCTGTATAGGAGAATTCCCCTCTGGGGCCACGTGAATGTGCAATGTCCCAGGAGCTCTTGGAATTATCCAAGAGAGGGATCGGGTGATCCATGTGAGTTATCAAAGACAACATTTCCTGGTTCTTCCTTCAGAGGCACAATTAATATTCAACCTTTTTGGAGCAGTTAGTGTCAGGGAAGCTGAGACATGCAAGTGGAGTTAAAGCTTTTGAGTGATTGTCTTTTAAGGGAGAGAGTCTGGGATTTTCCCAGGGGTTACTAGTTAATTTGGGAGGCTCAACTCGAGCTCCTGGCCTCTGTACCACCATTTAGGGAAGACACTGTTGACCCAGCGCCAGCCAGGTGGGGTGTGAGTAGGAAGGAGTCATCTGTGGAAGGAGGGAGGAAGGATAGCAGGAAGAGGAGGCTTGGGTGGCCTTTCTTTGTCACCCCGAGACTCCATGCTTCGCTCTGTCAGCATCCTCACCAGTGCCCCAGTGAGGGCCTGCAGAGATTAGAGAACAGGCCTGGCACAGAACAGGCCCTCATTACGTATATGTTGAACAAGTCATGAACTTTCTCCCCTTCCCCTGATAATTATAACTAATATCATTACTAAATACTCTGTTGTTTTACTGCTTTATCTCGACCCTCACAGTAACTCAGCTATTATTTTCACCATCATCATCCCCATCCCCCTTTTACAGATGAGGAAACTGAGGCCGAGAGAAGTTAGGACATTACCCCAGCTGACTAGGTTGCAGAGCCAGGGCAAGAAGCAGCTCACCCGCTTGGCTTCCAACCCTGAGCTCACGTCCACTCTGCTGTCTCTGCATCTTCCTGAGGGCGAGGCCAGAGGCTGGTGCAATTCTGAATCCCAGTGGCTGGCAGGAGGAAGGGAGGGAGCTGCGCTTTGCAGCAGTGGGCCTGGCTGGCCCCCTCCCCCGGCACCTCTGCAGCCCCGATTCCCATCTAGGCCTGTTCGAGTCAGGCGAGACTGGAGCGCGGCCGCCTCTATATCGCTGACACGCAGACCAAGCCCACGAGCGGGGAGCACGGCGGTGCTCCTAGGGGCCTTCTTTCTGACACCTGCTCTGTTTCCCCACAAGGCCTGTCTTCTGCAGTGATGAAAGGTGTCGGAGTGGGTTCATTGCCTCTGCTCGGCACGTGCCAGAGCGCAGGCCCAGCAAATCCAAGCACGGTCTGGAGGAATTCGCTGCAGCTCCCCCAGCTCCTTCAGCCCCAGCGGACACCCCTTCCTCATTCTTCTCCCCGCCACACACACACACACACACACACACACACACACGGAAGACAGGGAGTTGGGAGGCACTGGAGATAAACTAGGTTATGAAATAATGAAATCACCTCTCGCTCTGTAAAGCACGTTGCCGTTGGCCGGTATTTTCCTGTCTGTTCTCTGGTTCATCTTCACAACGACCGTGAGGGGGTGGAGGGTTTGCTGTTGCCGTCTCAGCCGGCAGGTGAGGGCGTGCTCAGCCCTGGGCACTGCGGGTTCTCCGGGAGGAGTTCCAGGGCTGGACGACCTTTGACATCTTCTCACCCAACCTCCTCCCTACCTAGACGCCCAGAGCAGGGAGCATTCTCCTGCCCACATAGGTGGTAAGTGGCAGCACCAGGGCTTGAACCCGGAACCCGCTGGCTACAAAGGCCACGTCCTTCCCCTCCTTTGTGTGGGGATGTCTCAGGAGATGGGAGAGAGGCCCTGGACAGCCACTGGGCCCAGACAGCCGGTAAAGTATGGGGACCCTCAAGGAAGACAGCATCCAGGTTTGGGGAAATACTGGCCAAGCGGCTTCATTGCGCTTGTGTCTTGTCTTGGAGGCTATGGGATGGACTCGGATCCAGCCATGCCCAGTGGCGGCTTAGAGTGGGGAGATAGATGGAGCAGAAGTGGGTGATGTGGAGTTCAGTGGGTCTGGAACACTCTGGAGAGAGGATGCTTCTTGTGCTGGTTTAACAACCTTACCAGGTGCCTGCAATTATGGAAAGATGTGTTGCCTTATTCTCCAAAACGAGAGTAATATTATCTCACTGAAATATTAACATGCAAGACAGGGACGAGGCTCCAAAGAAAAGCAATAAAACCAAGGAGCTGGGCCTTCAGGGGTGTTGAGGAGGGAGCTCAGGGCGGCCTCCAGGATAGCATCCTCGAAGCAGAAGTCTGCTTGTGACTCTTGTCTCCTTAGTGATTTGCTGTGGCTTCCCCTTGCCTCCAGAGGAACCCCAAACTTCTCATAGTGTCATAGCAGGCTCCGTAGCATCCCTTTTCTCAGAAGAGTTTGTCATCAGCCGCAAGGAACTCAGGCTCTGGGTTCAAATCCTGCTCCTCCTTCCAAGGTGTGTCACCAGGAGCAAGTTTCTTAACCACCATGTGCCTCTGTAACTTAACGTGTAAAATTGACACGACAGTAATTTGTCATGGTGGTGGTTGTTAGGATCAAGTGAGATGTTTCACATAATGCTGTGGGCACAGCGCCTGGCCCATAGCATTTTCAATCAGTGTGAATTGTGATCTTATTATTATTAGCAGCAGTGGTAGCAGCTGTAATTAATAGTACTTCCTTGCCGCAGGGCCTTTGCAGGTGCCCTTCCTTTGGAGTGGGGAGCCCTTGGGATGCTTTGAGCCTGTCAGAATCTTCCTCATCCTCCCGAGCCTGCCTGGAAGGTGAGCTCTATGGCAACCCGCTCCGACCTAGGCCGGTGCCTTGTTTCTGCCTCCCTCCAAGGATGGGTCATCACAAAGCCCCCTGGGCTTCTCAGCACGTTGGTTCTAGTTCCCTGGGCCACACAGAGCATTTCTGGGTGCCTGGGGGCCTCCTGAGGGCAGCAGGCAGCCCCCATGGGATGTTGATAACACGAATCTGTCACTGCCCCACGCTCTGCCCAGGACTAAGAAGGTCATAATTGACGTTTGCAGGGATTTAGGCAGAGCATGTTAAAGCTACCTGGGCAGGGGCTTAGGTGGCACACAGGAAGCCAGGGCCACACCTGTCTCCCTGCACCTGGCAGTAACAGATAGGATCAGGGCCTTATTATCCACCCACTGGAAAGAAAATCCCCAAACACCTTTAACCTGAGGTTAAAAGAAAGTTCCCAGTGTTTTCTGTTTCCTTCCAACTGGCTTTCTCTACTCCAGCACTGTTCAGACAGCCACTTTGCTGCAATTCTGGAGTTTTCTCAAGGGCCTCAGGAGATGCCAGAGTTCATTCTGCCTCCCTTGAGTGCTACCCCTGTTTCATCTGCTCTCTTTGTGATTTTCCCATTTGGGGGCAGCCCACCCACACACCCAGGCCAGAGAAGGAGCTTTGTGACCAGAGGTGGCATTCTTTCAGACACTTGCCCCAGAGGCTGAAGGATTTGGACAGGCTTCCTTGCACCCACGTGAGGCTTAGGATCGCACAGCAGGTCGGTGCCTGGGTCCCACTTCCTGAACACCAGACCTGAGGCGGGGGCAGAGCCTTGGTCTTAGTTGTCACCCTGAGCCCTGCACTCTGGGCCACCCTCTTGTCTGCACAAGGCTGGACCAACATTAGTAGTATCCCTTCCTCCCTCCCTCCCTCTCTCCCTCCCTTCCTCCCTTCCTTCCTTCCTCCCTTCCTTCCTTCCCCCTTCCTCCCTCCTTCCCTCCCTCCATCCCTCCCTTCCTTCCTTCCTCCCTCCCTCCCTTCCTTCCTTCCTTCCTCCCTCCCTCCTTCCTTCCCTCCCTCCCTTCCTCCCTCCCTCCCTTCCTCCCTCCTTCCTTCCCTCCTTCCCTTCCTCCCTCCTTTCTTCCTTCCTTCCCTCCCTCCCTCCCTCCTTCCTTCCCCCCTTCCTCCCTCCCTCCCTCCCTCCCTTCCTTCCTCCCTCCTTCCCTCCCTTTCTTCCTTCTCCCTTCCTTCCTTCACTCCCTCCCTCCCTCCTTCCTTCCTTCCTTCATTTCTTCCAAGTATGAACCCCCTTCACATCAAAAAGTAGAATAAATACTATAGTAAAAATCCAAATACCTACCACCCAATTGAAGGACTAAAACACTGTAGATATTCTAATAGCCAAACACTGGAATGAGTCCAGATGTGCTTCACAAAGTGAATAGTGTAACAAGTTGTGGAAAGAAGTGAACCATTGATACCTGCAACAACTTGGATGGGTCTCTAGGGAATTGTGCTGTGCAAAAAATTAAAGGCAATTCCAAATCATTGCGTACTGTATGATTCCACTGCTAGAATATTTCGAAATGACAGAAATTTAAAAGTGGAGGTCAGGTTGGTGGCTGACAGGGTTTAGGGACAGGGCTAGGGGGTCAGAGTGAAGTGGGTGGGCTTATAGAAGGGCAACACAGAGATCCTTACAGTATCTTGACTGTGATGATGGATACACAAACCTAGACAGGATAAAAGTGGGTAGAATTTGACACATGTGTACAGGAATACAAGTAACACTGTAGAAATCTGAATAATATTGGTGGATTATATGAATATCCGTCTGCTGGTTGTGATAGTATATTTTGCTTTTGCAAAATGTTACCATTGTGGAAACCGGGCATAATATATAAGGGATCTCTGTACTCTTCTTACAACCGCTCCCCATCTTATTCCTCTCCTTCTTAAGAAGGTACCAGTATCCAGAATTTGGTACTGATCATTCCCACACCTGTTTTTAGACTTTTGCTGCATATGTACCTATGCATAAGTAACGTAGTGTTGTTTGGTATGTTTTTAAACTTTGTAGACATTGTGTATTTTGTTGGAATTTACCTACTGTGTGTAACTCATTGTGTGAGTATAACAGTTTATTTACTCTTTCTCTTATTGACGGACTTGGTTACCTCCAGTCTTCTGGTGTAAACTGTGCTGCCGTGGACCTTGTTCATGTTCCCTTGTGCCTTGTGCAAGAGTTTATCCAAGTGATACCCTAGGGACACTTGGAATGTCCAGGTCATAGGGCATGTGCATCCTTAGTTCTACTTGAATGGCTAGGTCATAGGGCATGTGTATCTTTAGTTATGCTAAACACCGCCCAACTTCTTTCCAAATTACACCTATTTGTTCTCCCTCAGACAGTGTATCAGAATATCTGGGGCTCTGCATCTTTGCCAATGTGGTAATGTCAAACTTTTTAAAATTTTGCCAACCCACTGGGTATGAAATAGTATCCTCCTGTTTAAATTTCCTTGGCTTCTTCTCCCATGAATCATGATTATCTGTGCCCACATCCTATCTCTTCCACCCGGACTAGGAGCTCCTAGTCACAAGTTCCCAGATATATTTGCCAAACTCATAATAGGGGATCAAGATTTGTTGAATTGAGCTTCCCTGGTGGCGCAGTGGTTGAGAGTCCGCCTGCCGATGCAGGGGACACGGGCTCGTGCCCCAGTCCGGGAAGATCCCACATGCCGCAGAGCGGCTGGGCCCGTGAGGCATGGCCGCTGAGCCTGCGCGTCCGGAGCCTGTGCTCCTCAACGGGAGAGGCCACAATAGTGAGAGGCCCGCATACCGCAAAAAAAAAAAAAAGATTTGTTGAATGAATGAAAAAAATTATAATAATTCTAGATGCTCTTGGAAGGATCATGATTTTCTTTTTCATACTTTAAAATATTTAATCATGGGCTTTAAAAAGAATATCTTTGTTGAGATATAATTCACCATTTAAAGTATATGATTCAGTAATCTTTAGTATATTCACAGAGTTGTGCAACCATCACCACAATCAGTTTTACAACATTTTTATCACCCCTTCCTCCAAAATACCCATATCTATTACGGTCACTCCGGATTTCTCCCTAACCCCCCAGCCCTAGGCAACCATTAATCTCCTTTCTGTCTCTTTGAATTTTCCTATTCTAAACATTTCATGTAAATATGGTCATACAGTATGTGCCCTTTAGTAATAGGCTTCTTGCACTTAGGATAATGGTTTCAAGGTTGTAGAATGTATAGTACTTCATTTCTTTTTATTGCTAAATGAATTCCATTGTATGGATATATCAATTCATCAGTTGATAGACATTTAGGTTCCTTTCACTTTGTTACTATTATAAATAGTGCTGCTCTGAACATTCATATACAAAGTTCTTTGTGGATATATGTTTTCATTTCTCTTAGGCATATACCTAGGTGAGGACTTATTGGATCACATGGTAAATCTATGTTTAAGCATTTGAGGAACTGCCAGACTGCTTTCAAGTGTCTGTAGCGTTTTGTGTTCCCACCAGCAATGTATGAGGGTCCCAATTTCTCCTCACTTATTATTATTTATTTTTTTGATTACAGCTCAATCATGGGCTTTTGAGTCAAGCAACCTGGGTCTAGAATCCCAATTTTGCTGTTTACTAGCTGTGAGACCATCATTAACTTTTCCCTCCATTTTCTTCCTCTGTAAAATGGGATTACTGTTACCCACTTTTCAGGACGGTTGTGAGAATGGATTAAATAAAACAATAGGCTTATAAAACCCTTAGCACAGTCAGGGGTGCAGCCAGCTCTCCTTGGAACAAAGTAATAGAGATAACTTATCATTATGGGTCTCCTCTAGTCTGCTGTCTTTCTGACTGGGATACTCTTAAGTCACCTAGAACCTCCATGAGTACCTCTTCTCCATTGGCTGGGAGCTAAGCTGTGAGTGAAAAGCCCAGAGAGCTGCCCATCATTAATGCCCAGAGCTCAGAGCAGATGCCAGAGCAGTTCCACCATAATGGCGATTCCCAGAGCTTCCAGGAGCCACCACTGTGTGCTGTCCCACCTTGGCAGGGTCTCACAAGGCAACTCCCCACCCCTGGCAGGGTAGAAGGGCAGAGAACCTCAGCAGGCCCCAGTTTAAGAAGCCTCAAGTTGAGTCTGAACCACTTGAGTTTATTTAAATAGTTTTTTTTCTCCTTTTCTTTGTCAGGAGCCCCAGTTTTCAGTCCATCGTTTTTGCAACAATCACAAACATTATCTGCACACCCAGGCATTGTATAAGAAAAACAAAAAAGATGATTACTTGCTGATTGCTACTGTTGTCCATTTTGGTGATGACTCCACGGATGGGAAGGACACAGCTCTGTGTTAGAGCATCAGAGAACAGCAGAGCTCAGTAATGCCAGGGCATGGGGAGGGAGGACAGGGGGAAAGTTCTTCACAGTGGGGGAGACCTGGCAGTCAAAGTGGCAGTGGCTCACGGGACAGGGTCTGTTCATGGCCCTGACACATCCAGGAGGCACAGGCTTATCATCTCCATCTTAACTCACTTGCCCTGTCCTCCCCACCTTAGTGAGTGAAGCAGAAACCTGGGTACTCTCTTGATTCTGACGCCTTTTTTGTCCTGCACATCTAATCTCTCAAATGCATCCATTTCTCTCCATCATCTCACTCCTGCATCACTGCAGCAGACTCCTTACTGTCTTCCTGCCTCTCTGCCTCTAACCTTGCCCCTCCCAGTGGATGATCCATGCTCCAGCCCACAATGATCTTCCCATAAAACAAATAAGATCAGGTCACTTTCCACCTTAAACCCCTACAAAGGCTTACTTTTTTGTTGTTGTTTTCTTTTGTTTTTTGCGGTACGCGGGCCTCTCACGGCTGTGGCCTCTCCCACCGCGGAGCACAGGCTCCGGACGCACAGGCTCAGTGGCCATGGCTCATGGGCCCAGCCGCTCCGCGGCATGTGGGATCTTCCCAGACCGGGGCACGAACCCGTGTCCCCTGCATCGGCAGGCGGACTCTCAACCACTGCGCCACCAGGGAAGCCCCCACAAAGGCTTACTTTTGCCCTGAGAATAAAATCCAACTTAAGCCACTTACCCATCTCTTCTCCATGCTTCTACAGCTTACTGTGATCTCTGCTACTGCATCAACTATATCAGGGGATCATTTATCTGTCTTCCCCATCCACCCCCTAAGGACAGGAATTCTGGCTTATTCATGTCAGTATCCTTACATATAACAGAACTTCTGACTCATGGTCAGCACCCCCCAAAATGTTTGTTTCCCCTTACATTTGAATAGTTTTTACAATTTCCAGAACTCTTTTGCCTTATTTGTTTCTCTCTTTGACCCTCACCACTCTGAACTACAGAGAGTAGTTATTATTCCCATTTTACAGATAGGAAACCTGAAGCTCAGAGATGATTAGTGATGGTTCAAGGCTCCTACACACCATGCAGATGGCAGAACTATACTGGCATACAGGTCTTCCAGAGGAGGCAGCACTAGAACCCCATGAAGAAGGCCAGACAGGTTACTATTGCTGGTGGTTCTCAAAGTGTGGTCCCTGGACCACCAGCACCAATATTGCTATTAGATATACAAATGTGGGGCCCCACGCACAAGACTATAGAATAGCAAGTTGTCAAGCCCAAACTTCCCAGCTATCTTCCAGCCAAGATAGCATTCTCTGTGTTGTCTGATGTCTTACTCCTGGAGTTACCCATGTCCTTCAGCCCTAGTCATGGGCTCTGCTGCACCAGTTAGAAGGTAACCTTCTTCCTACAGACCCTCTGCAGTATGGCCTTTTTCCATAAACTCAGAAAGCTATGTGGGACATAATAGTGCCCATCCTTTGAGCATACTTCCTACCAGGACTGATTAAACCTGCTCTGACAAGTGTCTCTCCTGGGTGACTCTGAGTGTTAAGGTGACCAGAGTATGAGTCACTTGTAATGCCCCGGGTAGAAGTATTTCTCCAGTGTGAACAGAAACTACATTGTCAGGCACAAAATTTAGAGTCTGTGCTTGTGCCTGGAGCAGTACCTTTGTCCTCTCCTGCCCTGCCTTGACTTTGAAACATTCTGTCAAGAACGTTCAGCCTGGAATTGAAAGGCATCCACATGCCAGCTGAGCAAGAGAGAGGTGGGATGAAAATAGAAGTTTCCCTCAGTGGTTTTGCTGGATGCCCACGTCCCTCAAAGACACCAAGCATGGCCACACAGTGATGAGGAGTAAGCCTAGAAGACCTGGCCTGCATCCTCTGATGTGTGACCTTGGATGATTCTTGCCCCCTCTGGGCTAGATTTGCAAAGCTGCTAAATCTCCAAGGCCATTTCTGGCACTGACGTGGCACCTATGGCATATCCTAGGGGGATTGCAATGGGAGTCTGGCCGCTTTCTCCCAACTTTATGGATGGGGAGTCAGTTGATACTGCAGAACACAAGTCAATCCCAGCTGTTTCAGCTGAAATTGTGTGGCCGTGGCCTCTGAAAGACAAGGGGAGAGGAAGGAGGGAGGTCAGTTTCCTCCTGAATCTCAGTGTCTCTGGCTCTGAAGGGCTTTTAATGGTCACCCTGTCCTTTCCTGTCTGCCTGTCCATTCCTAAGTCTCCTCTAGCCCATTGGTTCTCAGATTTCACTGTGCACCAGGATCACCTGGAGGGCTGGCAATAAACAGACTGCAGAGCCTCAGCCCCAGTTTCTGATTCTAGTAGATCTAGGGTAAAGCACCAGAATTTGCCTTTCCAACAGGCTCCTGGGTGACGCTGCTGCTGTTCTAGCATCAGTGAGGACCACTGCGCTGCAGCGTGTTGCCCGGCGGCCATCCTACTTCTGCCCTCCTGTGTCCTGTGATGGGAGCTCTCCCTCCTGAGGTGGCCCTTCCAACCCTTGGGCAGACCCTTCTTAGATGGCGTTTGTAACCTGTCTCCTCTGTGGCTTCCACCTACTTTTGATAAGTCTTAGAATCCAAGGCAAGTACAAATACTTGAAGGTGAGAATAATCACAGTTACCCTGTCTTGCCAGGCACTGGCCCAAGCACTTTACACGCAAAACTTCGTCAATCCCCTCCAATTATACAGGGATTAAAATATTCTTTCTACCTCCCAAGATCACTGTAAAAATCAAAACAGTCAAAAAATATGAAATTACTTTGGAAACTTATACACTGTTAAGAGTTTTGTTTTTAAGCTTTGTATTAATTTGCTAGGGCTGCTATAACAAAATACCACAGACAGGGTGTTTTAAACAACAGAAATTTATTTTTTCAATTGTGGAGACTAGAAGTCCAAGATCACAGTGCCAGCAGGTTTGGTTTCTCCTGAGGCCTCTCTCCTTGCTTTAACAGATGGTTGCCTTCTCACTGTGTCCTCACTTGATTCTCCCTATGTTTGTATTGTCCTAATCTCTTCTTCTTATTCCAGTCATATTGGATTAGGGTCCACCCACATGACCTCGTTTTACCTTAATCACCGCTTTAAAGGCCCTATCTCCAAACACAGTCACATTCTGAGGTGCTGGGGATTAAAGCGTCAACGTATGAGTTTGGGGAGGACCCAGTTCAGCCCATTACAAACTTCTAAATAAAGCTTGATGAATGATTAGCTGGGTGGCCACAGAGAAGTCTCCTAACCTCTCTGAGGTTGTTTTCTTCATCAGGGCCCAGCTTGTAATGCTTCTAGGTGCCATGAAAGGATCTAAGCAGAGAAAAAAGATACTTCAACTTCCTAGGGAATTGGATATAGAGGTGAAAGGTGATCAGGATGGAATCTGGCTGAGAATCAGAGGAGGAAGCCCACTGTCCAGGCATCACTTTAGGCTGGAGGCACGGGGCCCTAATTCACATAGGGGAGGGAGTCTGCAGAGGGAGCCGGCACTGTCACATCATTCCAGAGCTTTGGGGAGAGACAGGGCTCCTGGGGACATCATGTGTGTAAGCCTTTGCCAGCTTGCCCCTCCCCACCCCAATCCACCAGCTAATCTGTTACTCATCTGCAAGGTTTCCGGCCAGGATGCCACCATAATAGCCCCTCCCCACCCCCACCCCCCCGCCACCCCGTGGATTCCAGAACTTCCCAGAGAGGGGAAGAGTGGTGGGAGGACATGGGCTTTAGAAACAAGCTAAATAGCCATCAACAGGAGAATCATTAACTCAATGATAGTTCAGTAGAGCTTGTTGGTGGTGGTATTATCATTACAAGCATTTACTGAGCAGTTTTAAGGAAAGTACTACACTTTACCTGCCTAACAATCCGGAGATGAATACTATTATTGACCCCATTTCATAAATGTGAAAACTGAGGCTTACAGAATTTAAGTAGCTGCCCATGGCCACAAAACCTGCAAGCCACAGAGTCAGGACTTGAACCCAGATCTTTCTGAAGCAAAACATATGTACTTTAACCTCTATATTATACTCAAATTAAAAAATCGCATTGGAGAAGAATACTTAGTGACAAAGGAAAATACCTTTGATGTGATAGTCAGTGGAACAAAAGACAAAAAATGCACTATCCCAATTCTATAAATAAATGTATGTGTGTGTGAGTGTGTGCTTGTGTGTGTGTGTGTGTGTTTAGAGGAGGGAAGAGAGGCAGAACAGACTAAGATCAGTGATTATTTCTGGATGATGAGATTACCTTTCAGTGTTTTCCATAATACCTAGAATAAATATAATACTTTTTCAATCAAGGGGAAATGGATTTTTTTAAGTGGAAACAGATAGAGCAAGGGATTTGGAAGGAGACAACCTGGATGAGACCCCCAGCTGTGACTCCCCCCAGCATCTGGAGCTGCTGTGCTGTCTCTGAATCCTTCTGAAGGATTCTTTCTGGGGCTGGTGGGGAGAGACAAGGAGTTAGGAAGTGTACCTGATTGGGGTTCTATTTTTGAAAAAGGCCTGCGCTGGCATCCCCAGAGGTGGAGTACAGTGTATTTCCCTAAATAACCACTGCTATTTTTAGAAGGCGCCAGTGAACTGCACCCAAGGAGAGAGGGAAAGAGGAGCGACTGGGTGCTTCTGGACACCCTGCAGGTCCTGAGCTGGATCTCAGTCCCTGTCTTCAGAGGTGCCTGCCTGGGAAGTTGCCCACCAGCCTTGCTGTGCCCTTAGCTGGTGCAGCAGCAGCAGGGCCGCTGGTGTCCCTTCTGCTGTGACGGCAGAGAAGGCTGGGGGGCCAACTTGAGGGGACCACTTTACACTCTTGAATGACGTGCTCTTTACAAGCATTGTCAGCTCCTGTGGCAGGACATGTCTGGATTTGATGTCTCTTTGCCGAGGCAAGAAAACAGGCAGAGGAAGATTACTGTCTGGGGGCAAAGCCCCCAGGATGTGTTTGTGAAAAGTTGTAGAGATGGGCTGAAATTGACAGAGATTAGAGACAGGTAGAATCATAGATTCTTGGCCCGCAAGGGCACTTCATGCAGCCGCCCTGCAGAGGGCCCTGTCCAGCCCTGGGCTTGCATGCCTGCAGGGAAGGGCACTTCCCCCGGGAGAGCCCCTCCCGTTTCTGGAGAGTTGGTTGTTTACAAGCTTGCTCCAAGAGGCATGGCATATCCTCTGCCCAGCATACATAATGATTAAATATAAACATGGTGGGGCTTCCCTGGTGGCTCAGTGGTTGAGAGTCCGCCTGCCGATGCAGGGGACACGGGTTCGTGCCCCGGTCCGGGAAGATCCCACATGCCGCGGAGCGGCTGGGCCCGTGAGCCATGGCTGCTGAGCCTGCGCGTCCAGAGCCTGTGCTCTGCAATGAGCGAGGCCACAACAGTGAGAGTGTACCGCAAAAAACAAAACAAAAAAAAAACAAAGTAAACATGGTGATGGTGAACTTGAATGGCCTGCTTACCAGGATTATCAGGTAGTGTCATCAGTACTCCAACTCTACTCTCTCATTTAATCTTCACAAAAGCGTTCTGAGTTAGACCTGTTGTTATTCCTATTTTGTAGATGAGGAGGCTGAACCAATGCCATGATTATAATGGTATCAAATGTGTATATACTACGTAATGTGTTCCAGGCACTCTTCTGAGTGGTTTGTGTGAATTAACTAATTGAATCGTCACAAAAACTCTTGGATGTAGGTAGCATTAACATCATCTCCAATTTGGAGATGGGGCCTCCAAGGCACAGAGAGATTAAGTATGTAACCTAAAGTCACAGAGCTTGTAAGTGGCTGAGGCAGGATTTGAACCTGGCACTTCAGCTCCAGCAGCTGTGTTCCTGACTGCTGAGGAACCCAGCCCGCTTTCAGTCACACCTTTGCCATAAAGAGGAACTAGTGCCAGCCCCGTTTTCTAGTTGGCACAGGAAAGAAGCCCTGGGAAAGGGGTCTGCGGTTGGCTTGGAACATCCAGGACTCGAAGCCTTTCTCCATTTTGCTGAAGTCCCATCACCCGGGGCGTGGCATCTATTGACCACACACATAGCCTGGCCTTGGGGGGAGAAAGTACCTTCATTCCCGGGACCCAGACTGCTGCCCCAAGGAAGCTGGTTGGAAGGTTCTAGAAATGTAGGTAAGGCAGGCTGTAGGCCAGGCCTATCACAGCAGAGAGACAAATCCCCAGGTCCTGAGAAGAAGACAAGTGAGCTTTCTGGCCTCCAGAGCCTTCTGTTTGCTAAGCAGCGTGGTGCAGGGAGAAGCCTGAGAACAGGTGTGACAGAGGCCCTGAATTTCCCTGGAAACAGCCCTCAGGAAACATGGAGAGCAAGTCCCGACGTGCAGCCCTCTGCCCTGTGCGTTCCTGACGACAGTGGCTGTTGCTTGGAGGACCAGGCAGGTCTGACGGCTCAGACATGGTCACTACCCCCGACAACCCTGGAGGCAGGGCTGAGGATCCCGATTCCACAGGCAGAGAACCTGAGGCTCAGGGGTGACAGAACCAGTAAGTGGTGAGGCTCAGACTTTTGAGAATTGTAAGCAGCAGCTTTCAGACTGTTTTCTCATTTGATCTTTTCAATAAGCCTATGACATGGGCGGAGGAGGGGTTGTTATCCCTATTTTAAAGATGAGGAAAACTGAGGCTCAGAGACACACGGTGATTTCTCCAAGTGTCACAGAGCAAAAGAGCACCAGTGCCTGGACTCGAGGCTGGGCCTGTGGGGCCCAGATCGGTGTTCCCTCCCCTCGGCCCAGGCCTGTGGCACATTCCCTGCTGTCTACCACTCATGTCCCCCTCTGGACGCCTCACAGGCCAGGCTGCTCCAGGCTCCAGACACTCCCATCCTTCCTTCCCCTCCTGAAACCCACCCTGCTTGCCGTTGGCTAGCTGTGTGACCTTGGACAGCTTGATTACCCTGGTCCTCTCTGAGTTTTCACTTTCCTGCAAGGTGGAGAGCCCACCTCCCAGGGTTACTTGAGAACAAATGAGGTAATAGTCTGGGTACTGGGCCTCGCACAGGGTCCCTGCTTGGGAAATGGCTGGGCCCCCTGCTGGGGGCTGATGGAGGCTCACTGGATCTGAGAAATTAATCTGTGGGGAATTTCACAGAGCATCACCCAGCTCAGCCTTTCACTTACAGAGGAGGGAGCTGAGGACGAAAGGGGACAGTGACTTGACCGGGGTCACAAAGCAAGTGGGCCAGCTGGTCCCCAGACCCCTGTATCCTGATTCCCTGTCCAGTGCTACACGCGCCACACCAGACAGCACCCTAGGACCTGGGGAATGGACAACACGGGGCCAGACCTGGGAAAGATCCTGCCGCCGTAAACCCCTAAAATGGAAACCATCTTGGCGGGTGGCAGCATTTCACTAGGAAGCAGCATCCCTGTTCCCTGTCAGATGCCCCTGCCCTGCAGTTTACCAGTGTGAAGTCCTGGGCAGGGTTAGGGGTTCAGGTTCTGGAAAAGTCTGTGAAAAGAGGGCGGGGAGGGCTGCTCAGGAAGTGGTGGTGCCCATGGTTCTGAGGCTTCTTCTCAGCCCTCGTGCCCTGAAGGGAAATGGCGGAGTTGGTGGTGGTGGTGGGGAGGCCAGTAGGACATCTCCGCTGTCTGGGTGTCTGGCCCCTCACTGCTCGGGCACTGTCCTGGGAGCTGGGAGGTGTGGAGGATGAACAGATCTGGGAGGAGCTTGTGTGGCTTCTGGTACCTTCTGCAACATCCCGGGACCCCCCCCCCCACCATCACCTTGCTGGGAAAGGGGTCACAAGCCAGGAACGTGGAGCTGATGGCCGAGAGAGGTTGTTGCCCCTTTATCCCCGTGGAGAAAGTAGCCATCATTCCTGGGTTCTTCTCCAAAACTTTTTTTTTTTTTTTTATGCCTAAGACACTCAGATGCAGACTGAAAAGACTGAAAATCTTTTTTTAAGCCGTAATTATAATTAAACCTGCTTTGAAACATGGAAAAGAAAACCACTCCTTGTATCGCACCACCTATTTGAATTATTTACATTTTTATGTGATTCCTTCCACATTTATTCTACCACAGACTGTATTTCTGTTTGGAGGGAAGTCTGTATGGTCTGTATTAGGGTCTTCATGGTGCTTGGTGGGAAGTCATGGGGGATAGCACTGTATAAAGTCTGACACTCATTCATAGTAAAAATAAATACTGAGCATCTCCCCTTTATCAGGCTCTGTATCAGGTCCTTGAGAGTCTTAAAGAAAATCAGACTTGGCTCTTCCTTCCAGAGAGGGCAAGGAGAGGAAAAAGAAGGGGGGTTGCCATTTACGGGGCACCTACTGTGTGCGAGGTCTGGTGCTAAGCACTGTACATACTTCGTCTCGTGTAAGCAGAGATTCTTACACCCATTTTACAGATGAGGAAGCTGAGAGCCTGGAGGTAGAGTCAGTGCCTGGGGCAATGTAACTGGTAGCTGGGAAGAGGCAGAAATGGGATCTTGTGCCTGTTTCACAGGAAAACCTGATCATCTTTTTAAGAGCCCTGGTGGCATCTACCAAGTAAAATAAACACGCACACAGTGAACCAACCACCCTGTGATGGGGATAAAGCTACAGGACTTTTTCTCTCAAGCTACAGCAGGAGCACAGAGAAGGGAGGCATCAATGTTGCCAAGACTGAAGACTCCAGAAGGCTGCCCAGAGGGGCCTCATTTCAGTAGACTGGCAATCATCTTAAACCCTGCGAGGTGTGGGGAAGGCAGCCTCCATTACAGTAAGTGACTGACTGCCCGCTGAGGCCTTTCCTCTGAGCACCAGTGGCCTGGAGATCCTACCTGCTCTGTGAACTGACACCAGGACTAGGACCATCAGCTGAGTCTGCCTGGACAAGTCTAGATCTGGCCAAGCCCGCAGGACTCATGTTACACTCTCGGGCCTCTTTCTTCTATTATTCATGCCAACGGTGGAACCCAGTAATATTAGCTTTGATTCTATCTCAAATCGAAGTAAAATGCATTTGGCAAATATTTATTGAGGCCCTGCAACTTCTCCTATAGGCACTACTTACCCAGGGTATAAAAAGATGGGTAGGACCTAGCTTCAAACTTCAGGGGGCTCTCTCATTCTAGGAGGGAGAAGAGAGCTAATTCGTACTGCAAAAGCTATCACAGGCATCACAGGAGCATTTGAAAAAGACATGTTTGACAGATTCATTTGCCACTGTTTAATGAGCACCTACTCTGTGCCAGCATGGTGCCATGGCCTGGGAACCAGAAAGGAAGAGGATATGGTCCCTACTCTGAAGAAACACACACACACCGTATTTCCTAAAAAAAGAGAAATATAGACATATAATTATGAGAAAATATTTGTGAGGTGGAGGAGAAGGGGAAAACTGTGGGGTCTCAGAGGAGGGCTAACTGCCGCTGGAAGAAGGGAAAGGACCTCGTATTTGTCAAGCACCTCCTAAGTGCTAGGGTTTTACATATGTTATGTCACTTCCCAGCTGCTCTTCATAGATTTTTTTGTTTTTTACAGATGTGGAATTGAGCCTAATGGAGTTAAAGTAACTTGCCCAAGATAACCAATTATGAATACATAAAATTTTGCATTCCATGTAAACCACCATATTTACATTCATGTAAAACAATGTTTTAAATGACTTGCTGATAAGTAAAATTGATACCCCACTGGGATTTACCTCATGTGTCCACTGCTCACTCTTCCATCCCCTTGTAGAAGTTCAGTTTGAGAAAGTAACAAGAGTATCAAGAACAGGAGGAAATATACAAAAGCCCTGGCAGGTATGTTTACCTTCCCTAAAATGCAGCAAAAAAGAAATCCCACCTAAGGAACTGTGCCAATTACATCTATTTTAATACCTGTGGATTTCATGCTAATAATTTTCTTGAGCACCAGGAACTCTTTAGCATATCCCTCTTCACAATTTCAATGAGAGGTCTAAATATTTATTTTGCATGTTTGCAGGTCATACCTGTGCTAAATGTCCCCATATTTGAGCGTCCAAGTATTGACTGCCCTTCTGAGGTTAGGATTTGGATTTGCCAGCTGCCACATGTTAGCCTGGCCTGGACCAGTCGTAGACAGAGCTCAGCCCCAGACGGTTCCCTCTTGCCTTCTCCCTGCCCCCTCCTCTAATACCCTTCCCCCTTCTCTCCTCCTGCATCCTCCCCTCCTCTCTTCTCTTCTTTTCCATCTTTGCTCCCTTTCTGCTCCCCTCCCTTCTTCTCTTTGATTTTCCCTTCCGTCTTCCCGGCATTCTCTTCTCCTTACTGCTCCATCCTCCTTTCTTTCCTCCTCTCCTCCTCTGTCCTCCTGTCCCTCACCTTCCCTCCTCTCCCTCCCTTTTCCCCACCTCTCTTCTCCCTACCTTCTACTCCACCATCTCTTCTCTATCAGGACTCCACTGAAAGGCTCTAGTCTAGTGGCTTATAAGCTGGGGCTCTTGATTTCCTGCAGGGTCAGTGCACCAGTTTAAAGTGTTTATTAATCCTGGGAATAGAATTCAGCATCCTACATTTGTGGGCAGAGATGTCTTTTCCGGGGGAGAAGTTGCACACCTTTGACCAGATTCTCATGTTCCTGGACTTGGGCTCACTGCTTCTCTTTTCAGTTCTTAGTTTCCAGTTCATTGTTTCCTGAATGTCCCACAACAAGTGAGATTCACAGTGTACTTATAATTGATTGAAAAATTTGCAACTATTGACAAAGTAAGTGCACAGAAACCCTTTGTAAAGAGAGCTCACTGCTAGGGAAGTATGAGCATCTCCAGCCGTTGTGTGGATTACATGAGATCTCATGGGTCAGTGTTCTGCATGTAGACAGTGCTAAATAACAGCTAGTTTTCACCTCGCCCCCCAACCTATACTGAAATGCTGTTCTTTGCAGATGAGTAAAATTGTTAATGGTTTGCTAGGGCTGCCATAACAAAGCACCACAAACTGAGTGGCTTAAACAACAGAAATGTATTTTCTTCTAGTTCTGATGGCTGGAAGTCTGAGATCAAGGTGTTGACAGGGTGGGTTTCCTCTGAGGCCTCTCTCCTTGGCTTGTAAATGGCCATCTTCTCCCAGTGTCCTCACATGGTCTTTCTTCTGTGTGTGTCTGTGTCCCAGTCTCCTCTTCTTAAAAGGATACCGGCCACAGTGGATTAGGGCCTACTCATATGACCTCATTTTACCTCTTTAAAACCGTATCTCCAAATTAAGTCACAGTCTGAGGTATTAGGGGTTGGCACTTCAACACGTGAATTTGGGGAGGGGTACACAATTTAGCCCATAACAAACTGGATGGAATCCCTCCCTTGTACAGTCTCACCAGGGCCCTGCTGAGGAGGGAGTCACAGGGAGGGGAGAAGTGCCCGAAGGCAATCAACTGAAAACTAATTGTATTTAGAACTCGGTCTTAATTCAAGCCACTATGGACAGAAGGTTATTTAGGAAGCACTTTCTGGCTGAGTGGGCCCAGGATTAATTATTAAGGACCCATCCATGGCCCTGGCAGGAGACGTGGACACCACGTGAGCAAGGGGCAGGCCCACGTGGCACCCTCGTCTTCCTGACCGATAGGAAGAAGCTGTCTTTTATGTATATGTGCAGCTATTCTTAGTCTTGTACTTTCCCCTTATCCCCAGTGGAAAGGATTATTGTAACTATCTTGAACCCCTCTCATGGTCAAATTAATAGATGGGGTTCAGGTCATTGCCCTGGAGTTCAAGAGCCAGGATGTATTAACCCAAATGCATTAGCAGGTCATTAGAGCTGTGGGTGTAAAAGTTTAATATGCAGAACAGGAAGGGGAGGGAGGGAGGGATGGGAAGGGGGTAGGGGCACTGGAGCTAAAAAACGTGTTTAAAGATTTCATATAAATATGCCACTCTCTTGTGAGAGTTTGGTTAACAAAATCCTTCCTATAACATCACCTGCCGTGTAAGTACATGGTCTGAAGAGAATCTTTTGCCAAAGCCAATAGCTGGAGAATCAGGCTCCATGGGGCTGTTTCAGATGCAGTGAATTAGTGCTTAATAGTATACATTGGATGCAGATGAATCAATAATCTCAGTGCATTTAAATATAGATTCAAAGTCATTTATTCCAGGAACAATAACCTATGTTATTTATTTGCATAGCTCTGTGACCTTAGGTGATTTCTTTGGAAAATTTGAGATGGTGAGGGTCTCTCTCATTGTCCCACCTCACCCTCCAGTGGTTAATTTTCCCAGATTGCCTGCCTCATGGATTGTAACCTAATTGATAACCTCCCCACCCTCTGCTTTTCTCTGGTGTGCAGACTGATTCTGGGTTCTTGCCATGAGGCACACTACCATAGGAAGGGGAAGGTTCGCCCCGGACTAGATGTTAGGCTTTGACATGTCATTTACTTTTCTCAGCCTCATCTGTAAAATGAGGATAATATACCTGCTTATGGAATTGCTACAAAGATTAGAGATAAAGCATGTGAAGCCTCTTCTATAGTGCCTGGTATACCAGTTTCTTGACAGATAGGTGAGATTGTTATTACAAGGCTCTGTAGATGGCTTGGAGGGGGTGCTCAGGGCAAGCAGTACCCCCAGATTCCTGTGTACTATCCGTAACCTAGGGCACCTCCACTCTGAGCTACAACTACCAGCCTAGAAACTGAAGCTATCACTAGCTTAGCCAACTACAAGCTTGAGGCTTGGCAAGATGATAGTAATTAACTCATCTCTTCACTAATGAGAGCATTAGTTAAGGTGGTGTGATATAGAAGAAAGAATATGGTTTTGCAGTTAGAGAGATCTAGGTTCAAATCCTAGCTTTGCCACTTTATCTTGGGCGCATTACCTCAATTCTCTGAGGCTTGGTTTCTTCATCTTTAAAAGTGAGGTAAAGACTCTTTGCTTGGAAGGATGATTGGGACAATGAAATTAAGTCTTCTACACGTGTAGAGTACCACCTTTAGTTCCTGGCACAGAGAAGGCACTCACACCTGGTAATGGCATTGTTATCATCCTCATGATTATCGTCGTTACGAATATTACCTCACCGGCAGTTGTTTCTGGAGGTTTTGTGAAACCTCATCAGGAAGAATTTCGAAAATGGAAGGATTCTCGGCAATGGTAATGTTCTGTTGCTATTGTTTGCTATTTTCTAAGCCAAAGCACTTTTCTTTTTTTTTTTTTTTTTTGCGGTACGCGGGCCTCTCACTGTTGCGGCCTCTCCCCGTTGCGGAGCACAGGCTCCGCAACGCGCAGGCTCAGCGGCCATGGCTCATGGGCCCAGCCGCTCCGTGGCATGTGGGATCTTCCTGGACCGGGGCACGAACCCGTGTCCCCTGCATCAGCAGGCGGACTCCCAACCACTGCGCCACCAGGGAAGCCCCAAAGCACTTTTTCTAAGGACTGCCAAGGTGTATGATTTCATCAGAATAAAAAATTTGGCGATGAGCATATGGACAATTGTGCCCCAAACCTCGGTTAATTATATATCAGTCGTTATTTTCACATGGTCCAAACATGTGAAAATTAAATAGTGTATGCCAGTACTCTTGGTAAATAGCCTTTCTTTGGAAAATCCCATGTGGATTGTCTCCTTCTGGCACCAAGAGTCAAATGGTACCAAGCCAGCTCCTCCTGTTAAAATATGGAAATTGGCTGGCCATTTAACTGGACCCAGTCAACCTACTAGGCACTGCCTCAGATATGAGGCCATAAATTTCTATTCTGTCACTTTTGCAGTCATGGGCCCAGAAGTAAAGAACTCTGATTTTATTCATGTATTTTTAAAGTATTTTTTTCATTTCAAAGAAATGTATAGATTGGTTTGGCTAGAATATAAAACGTAAGCTCTATTTGTCATTTACACCTTAGAATGAGATATTAAGAATCTCATTTATTTTTATAATTTTTTGAAGTGTGGTAAAATATACCTAAGATAAAATTCATCATTTTAGCCATTTCTGAGTGCACAGTTTTATGGTATTAAGTACATTCACATTGTTGTGCAACCATCAACCATCCATCTATAGAACTCTTTTCATCTTCCAAAGTGAACCTCTGTACCCATTAAACAGTAACTCCCCCTTCCACCCTTTCTCCAGCCCCTTCAACCACTGTTCTGCCTTCTGTCTCTGAATATGAGTCTGCCACCTCCTGTAAGTGGAATCATATATTGTGTGTCCTTTGGTGACTGACTTACACTTAAGCATAATGTACTCACCATAATGTTCTCAGTGTTCATCCAGATTGTATCATGTATCAGAATTTTCTTCTTTTTGAAGGCTGGATAATATTTTATTGTGTGTACCTATTGAATTTTAGTTATTCATTTGTTGATGAACGTTATTTGCTTCCACCTTTTGGCTATTGTGAATAATGCAACTGTGAACATGGGTGTACAATTATCCGTTCAAGTCCCTGCTTTTGATTCTTTCGGTTATATACACAGAAGCAGAATTGCTGAATCATATGGTAATTCTATTTTTAGGTTTATGAGGAACTGCCATACCATTTCCCACAATGGCAGCGCCATTTTACATTTCCACCAGCAATGCACAAGGGGTTCCAGTTTCTCCACACCCTTGCCAACATTTGTTATTTTCTGGTTTTGATAATAGCCACTCTAATGCGTATGAAGTATGGAGATTTATTTGTTTGTTTAATTTCTCCTTTTTTATTAATAAACTTTTAGGGCACTTTTAGGTTCACAGCAAAACTGAGCAGAAGGGATAGTGTTCCCATATGCTTCCTGCCCTCACACATGCACACCCTCCCTCCCTACCAGCCACTCCCCACCACAGTGGTACATTTGTTAAAATAGATGACCCTACACTGACACATCATTGTCACCCAATGTCCACAGTTTACATTAGGGTTCACTCATGATGTTGTACATTCTATGGGTTTTGACAAATGTATACTGACATGTATCCACTATTATAATATCAAACAGAATAAATTCACTGTCCTATAAATCCTCATGCTTTGCCTATTCATCCCTCCCTCCCCCTAACCCCCCGGAAACCACTGATCTTTTTACTGTCTCCAGAGTTTTGCTTTTTCCAGAATATCATATGGTAGGAATCATACAGTGTTTAGCCTTCTCAAATTGGATTCTTTCACTTAGTAATATGCATTTAAGGTTCTTCCATTTCTTCCCCTTGCTTGATAGCTCATTTCTTTTTAGCACTGAATAGCAACCCATTGTCTGCATGTATCACAATTTATTTAACCATTCACCTACTGAAGGACATCTTGGTTGCTTGCAAATTTTGGCAATTACAAATAAAGCTGCTATAAACATCCCTGTACAGGTTTTTCTGTGGACATACGTTTTTAATTCATTTGGGTAAATACCAGAGAGCGCAACTGCTGAATCGTATGGTAAGAATATATCTAGTTTTGTAAGAAACCTCCAAACTGTCTTCCAAAGTGGCTGTACCATCTTGCATTCCCATCAGCAATAAATGAGGGTTCTTGTTGCTCCACATTCTCACTAGCATTTGGTGTTATCACTATTTTGAATATTGGCCATTCTAATAAATATGTAGTGGTATCTTGTATCTCATTTGCAATTCCCTAATGACATATGATGTTGCCCATCTTTTCATATGTTAACTTCCCATTTGTATATTTTCTTTGTGACATGTCTGTTCAAGTCTTTGGCCCATTTTTAATTGGCTTGTTTATTTTCCTATTGTTGAGTTTTTAGAATTGTTTATGTATTTTGGATAACAGTCCTTTATCAGATGTGTCTTTTGCAATTATTTTCTCCCACTGTGTGTCTTGTCTTTCTCCTTGTCTTGACATTGTATTTCACAAAACAGAAGTGTTTAATTTTAATGACGTCCACCTTATCATTTTTTTCCTTTCACGGATTGTGCCTTTGGAGTTGTATCTAGAGTCATCACCATCCTGAGGTCACCTAGATTTTCTCCTATGTTATCATCAAGGAGTTTTGTAGTTTTGCATTTTACATGTAGGTCTATGATCCATTTTGAGTTAGCTTTTGTGAAGGGTGTAAAGTCTGTGCCTAGATTCATTTTTTTGCATGTGGATGTCCAGTTGTTCCAGCACCATTTGAGAAAAGGCTGTCTTTTCTCCATTGTATTCCATTTCTCCTTTGTCAAAGATCAATTGACTGTATTTATGTAGGCCTATTTCTGGGCTCTCTATTCTGTTCTGTTGATCTGTTTGTCTCTTTTTCACCAATACCACACTGTCTCAATTACTATAGCTTTAAGGTAAGTCTTGAGGTCAGGTAGTGTCAGTCCTCTAATTTTGTTACTCTCCTTCAGTACTGAGTTGGCTATTCTGGGTCTTTTGCCTCTCCACTTGAGAATCAGTTTGCCAGTATCTACAAAATAATTTGCTGGTGTTTTGACTGGGATTGTGTTGAATCTATATATCAAGTTCAGAAGAGCTGACATCTCAATAATATTGAGTCTTCTTGTCCATGAATATGGTATAGTTCTCCAATTATTTAGTTCTTCTTTATTTATTTATTTATTTTTGAATTTTATTTAATTTATTTTTTTATACAGCAGGTTCTTATTAGTTATCCATTTTATACATATTAGTGTATATACGTCAATCCCAATCTCCCAATTCATCCCACCACCACCACCACCACCACCCCTGGCACTTTCCCCTCTTGGTGTCCATACGTTTGCTCTCTGCATCTGTGTCTCAATTTCTGCCCTGAAGACTGGTTCATATGTACCATTTTTCTAGGTTCCACATATATATGTTAATATACGATATTTGTTTTTCTCTTTCTGACTTACTTCACTGTGTATGACAGTCTCTAGATCCATCCACATCTCTACAAATGACCCAATTTCGTTCCTTTTTATGGCTGAGTAAAATTCCATTGTATATATGTACCACATCTTCTTTATCCATTCATCTGACGATGGGCACTTAGGTTGCTTCCATGTCCTGGCTATTGTAAACAGTGCTGCAAAGAACATTGGGGTGCATGTGTTTTTTTGTTTGTTTGTTTTGTTTTTTTGCGGTACGTGGGCCTCTCACTGTTGTGGCCTCTCCCGTTGCAGAGCACAGGCTCCGGACGCACAGGCTCAGCGGCCATGGCGCACGGGCCTAGCTGCTCCATGGCATGTGGGATCTTCCCGGACCGGGGCACGAACCTGTGTCTCCTGCATTGGCAGGCGGACTCTCAACCACTGCACCACCAGGGAAGCGCGCATGTGTCTTTTTGAATTATAGTTTTCTCTGGGTATATGCCCAGTAGTGGGATTGCTGGATCATATGGTAATTCTATTTTTAGTTTTTTAAGGAACTTCCATACTGTTCTCCAGACTGGCTGTATCAATTTACACTCCCACCAACAGTGCAAGAGTGTTCCCTTTTCTGCACACCCTCTCCAGCATTTGTTGTTTGTAGATTTTCTGATGATGCCCATTCTAACTGGTGTGAGGTGATACCTCATTGTAGTTTCGATTTGCATTTCTCTAATAATTAGTGATGTTGAGCAGCTTTTCATGTGCTTCTTGGCCATCTGTATGTCTTCTTTGGAGAAATGTCTATTTAGGTCTTCTGCTCATTTTTGGATTGGGTTGTTTGTTTTTTTAATATTCAGCTGCATGAGCTGTTTATAAATTTTGGAGATTAATCCTTTGTCCGCTGATTCGTTTGCAAATATTTTCCCCCATCCTGAGGGTTGTCTTTTCGTCTTGTTTGTAGTTTCCTTTGCTGTACAAAAACTTTGAACGTTTGTTAGCTCCCATTTGTTTATTTTTGTTTTTATTTCCATTACTCTAGGAGGTGGATCAAAAAAGATCTTGCTGTGATGTATGTCAAAGAGTGTTCTTCCTATGTTTTCCTCTAAGAGTTTTAGAGTGTCCAGTCTTACATTTAGGTCTCTAATCCATTTTGAGTTTATTTTTGTGTATGGTGTTAGGGATGTTCTAATTTCATTCTTTTACATGTAGCTGTCCAGTTTTCCCAGCATTACTTATTGAAGAGACTGTCTTTTCTCCATTGTATATCCTTGCCTCCTTTGTCATAGCTTAGTTGACCACAGGTGCATGAGTTTATCTCTGGGCTTTCTATCCTGTTCCATTGATCTATGTTTCTGTTTTTGTGTCAGTACCATATTGTCTTGATTACTGTAGCTTTGTAGTATAGTCTGAAGTCAGGGAGCCTGATTCCTCCAGCTCTGTTTTTTTCCATCAAGACCACTTTGGCTATTTGGGGTCTTTTGTGTCTCCATACAAATTTTAAGATTTTTTGTTCTAGTTCTGTAAAAAATGCCATTGGTAATTTGATAGGGATTGCATTGAATCTGTAGATTGCTTTGGGTAGTATAGTCATTTTCACAATATTGACTCTTCCAACCTAAAACGTGGTATGCCTCTCCATCTGTTTGTATTATCTTTAATTTCTTTCATCAGTATCTTATAGTTTTCTGCATACAGGTCTTTTGTCTCCCTAGGTAGGTTTATTCCCAGGTATTTTATTCTTTCTGTTGCAGTGGTAAATGGGAGTGTTTCCTTAATTTCTCTTTCAGATTTTTCTTCATTAGTGTATAGGAATGCAAGAGATTTCTGTGCATTAATTTTGTATCCTGCAACTTTACCAAATTCATTGATTAGCTCTAGTCATTTTCTGGTGACATCTTTAGGATTCTCTATGTGTAGAATCATGTCATCTGCAAACAGTGACAGTTTTACTTCTTCTTTTCCAATTTGGATTCCTTTTATTTCTTTTTCTTCTCTGATTGCCATGGCTAGGACTTCCAAAACTATGTTGAATAATAGTAGTGAAAGTGGACATCCTTGTCTTGTTCCTGATCTTAGTGGAAATGCTTTCAGTTTTTCACCATTGAGAATGATGTTTGCTGTGGGTTTGTTGTACATGACCTTTCTTATGTGAGGCAGTTTCCCTCTATGCCCACTTTCTGGAGAGTTTTTATCATAAATGGGTGTTGAATTTTGTCAAAAGCTTTTTCTGCATCTATTGAGATGATCATATGGTTTTTATTCTTCAATTTATTAATATGATGTATCACATTGATTGATTTGTGTATATTGAAGAATCCTTGCATCCTTGGGATAAATCCCACTTGATCATGGTGTATGATCCTTTTAATGTGTTGTTGGATTCTGTTTGCTAGTATTTTGTTGAGGATTTTTTTTTTTTTTTTGCGGTACACGGGCCTCTCACTGTTGTGGCCTCTCCCGTTATGGAGCACAGGCTCCGGACGCGCAGGCTCAGCGGCCATGGCTCACGGGCCCAGCCGCTCTGCGGCATGTGGGATCTTCCCGGACCGGGGCACGAACCCGTGTCACCTGCATTGGCAGGAGGACTCTCAACCACTGCACCGCCAGGGAAGCCCTTGTTGAGGATTTTTGCATCTATATTCATCAGTGATATTGGTCTGTAATTTTCTTTTTTTTGTAGTATCTTTGTCTGCTTTTGGTATCAGGGTGATGGTGGCCTCATAAAATGAGTTTGGGAGTGTTCCTTTCTCTGCAATTTTTTTTTTTTTTTTTTTTTTTTTGTAGTACGCGGGCCTCTCACTGTTGTGGCCTCTCCCGTTGCGAAGCACAGGCTCCGGACGCGCAGGCTCAGCGGCCATGGCTCACGGGCCCAGCCGCTCCGCGCGGCATGTGGGATCCTCCCCAACTGAGGCACGAACCCGTGTCCCCTGCATCGGCAGGCGGACTCTCAACCACTGCGCCACCAGGGAAGCCCTCTCTGCAATTTTTTGGAGGAGTTTGAGAAGGATGGATGTTAGCTCTTCTCCAAATGTTTGATAGAATTCACCTGTGAAGCCATCTGGTCCTGGACTTTTGTTTGTTGGAAGATTTTTAATCACAGTTTCAATTTCATTACCTGTGATTGGGATGTTCATGTTTTCTATTTCTTCCTGGTTCAGTCTTGTAAGTTTATACCTTTCTAAGAATTTGTCCATTTCTTCCAGGTTGTCCATTTTATTGGCATAGAGTTGCTTGTAGTAGTCTCTTAGGATGCTTTGTATTTCTGCGGTGTCTGTTGTAACTCCTCCTTTTTCATTTCTAATTTTATTGATTTGTGTCCTCTCCCTCTTTTTCTTGATGAGTCTGGCTAATGGTTTATCAATTTTGTTTATCTTCTCAAAGAACCAGCTTTTAGTTTTATTGATCTTTGCTATTATTTTCTTTGTTTCTATTTCATTTACTTTTGCTCTGATCTTTACGATTTCTTTCCTTCTACTAACTTTGTGTTTTGTTTGTTCTTCTTTCTCTAGTTCTTTTAGGTGTAAGGTTAGATTGTTTATTTGAGATATTTGTTGTTTCTTGAGGTAGGATTGTATTGCGGTAAACTTCCCTCTTAGAACTGCTTTTGCTGCATCCCATAGGTTTTGGATCATCGTGTTTTCATTGTCATTTCTCTCTAGATATTTTTTGATTTCCTCTTTGATTTCTTCAGTGATCTCTTGGTTATTTAGTAACGTACAGTTTAGACTCCATGTTTTGTGTTTTTTACGTTTTTTTCCCTGTAATTGATTTCTGTTCTCATAGTGTTGTGGTCAGAAAAGATGCTTGATATGATTTCAGTTTTCTTAAATTTACTGAGGCTTGATTTGTGACCCAAGTTGTGATCTATCCTGGAGAGTGTTCCATGCGCATTTGAGAAGAAAGTGTAATCTGCTGTTTTGGGGTGGAATGTCCTATAAATATCAATTAAAGGGCTTCCCTGGTGGCGCAGTGGTTGAGAGTCCGCCTGCCGGTGCAGGGGACACGGGTTCGTGCCCCGGTCCGGGAGGATCCCACGTGCCGCGGGGCGGCTGGGTCCGTGAGCCATGGCCGCTGAGCCTGCGCGTCCGGAGCCTGTGCTCCGCAACGGGAGAGGCCACAACAGTGAGAGGCCCACGTACAGCAAAAAAAAAAAAAAAAAAAAAAAAAAAAATATATATATATATATATCAATTAAATCTATCTGGTCTGTTGTGTCATTTAAAGCTTGTGTTTCCTTATAAGTTTTCTGTCTGGATGATCTGTCCGTTGGTGTAAGTGAGGTGTCAAAGTCCCCCACTATTATTGTGTTACTGTTGATTTCCTCTTTTATAGCTGTTAGCAGTTGCCTTATGTATTGAGGTGCTCCTGTGTTGGGTGCATATATATTTATAATTGTTATGTTCTTCTTGGATTGACCCCTTGATCATTATGTAGTGTCCTTCCTTGTCTCTTGTAACATTGTTTATTTTCAAGTCTATTTTATCTGATATGAGTATTGCTACTCCAGCTTTCTTTTGATTTCCATTTGCATGGAATATCTTTTTCCATCCCCTCACTTTCAGTCTGTATGTGTCACTAGGTCTGAAGTGGGTCTCTTGTAGACAACATATATATGGGTCTTGTTTTCGTATCCATTCAGCAAGCCTGTGTCTTTTGGTTGGAGCATTTAATCCATTCACGTTTAAGGTAATTATCGATATGTATGTTCCTATTACCATTTTCTTGATTGCTTTGGGTTTGTTTTTGTAGGTCCTTTTCTTCTCTTGTGTTTCCCACTTAGAAAAGTTCCTTTAGCATTTGTTTTAGAGTTGGTTTGGTGGTGCTGAATTCTCTCTGCTTTTGCTTGTCTGTAAAGCTTTTGATTTCTCCATCGAATCTGAATGAGGTCCTTGCTGGGTAGAGTAATTTTGGTTGTAGGTTCTTCCCTTTCATCATTTTAAATGTCATGCCACTCCCTTTTGGCTTGTAGAGTTTCTGCTGGGAAATAAGCTGTTAACCTTACGGGAGTTCCCTTGTATGTTATTTGTCCTTTTTCCCTTGCTGCTTTCAATAATTTTTCTTTGTCTTTAATTTTTGCCATTTTGATTACTATGTGTCTCAGTGTGTTTCTCCTTCGGTTTATCCTGTATGGGGCTCTCTGCGCTTCCTGGACTTGGGTGGCTATTTCCTTTCCCATGTTAGGGAAGTTTTCGACTATAATCTCTTCAAATATTTTCTCTGGTCCTTTCTCTCTCTCTTCTCCTTCTGGGACCCCTATAATGTGAATGTTGTTTCATTTAATGTTGTCCCAGAGGTCTCTTAGGTTGTGTTCATTTCTTTTCATTCTTTTTTCTTTATTCTGTTCCGCAGCAGTGAATTCCACCATTCTTTCTTCCAGGTCACTTATCCATTCTTCTGCCTCAGTTATTCTGCTGTTGATTCCTTCTTGTGTATTTTTTATTTTAGTTATTGTATTGTTCATCTCTGTTTGTCCTTTAATTCTTCTAGGTCTTTGGTAAACATTTCTTGCATCTTCTTGATCTTTGCCTCCATTCTTTTTCCGAGGTCCTGGGTCATTCACTATCATTATTCTGAATTCTTTTTCTGGAAGGTCACCTATCTCCACTTCATTTAGTTGTTTTTCTGGGGTTTTATCTTGTTCCTTTATCTGGCTCATAGCCCTCTGCATTTTCATCTTGTCTCTCTTTCTCTGAATGTGGTTTTTGTTCCACAGGCTGCAGGATTGCAGTTCTTCTTGCTTCTGCTGTGTGCCCTCTGGTGGATGAGGCTATCTAAGAGGCTTGTGCAAGTTTCGTGATGGGAGGGACTGGTGGTGGGTAGAGCTGGCTGTTGCTGTGGTGGGCAGAGCTCAGTAAAACTTTAATCTGCTTGTCTGCTGATCGGTGGGGCTGGGTTCCCTCCCTCTTGGTTGTGTGCCCTGAGGCGACCCAACACTGGAGCGTACCCAGGCTCTTTGGTGGTGCTAATGGCAGACTCTGGGGGGGCTCATGCCAAGGAGTACTTCCCAGAACTTCTGCTGCCAGTGTCGTTCTCCTCACGGTGAGACACAGCCACCCCCTGCCTCTGCAGGAGACCCTCCAACACTAGCAGGTGGGTCTGGTTCAGTCTCCTGTGGGGTCACTGCTCCTTCCCCAGGGTCCCGATGAGCACACTACTTTGTGTGTGCCTTCCAAGAGTGGAGTCTCTGTTTCCCCCAGTCCTGTCAAAGTCCTGTAATCAAATCCCACTAGCCTTCAAATTCTGATTCTCTAGGAATTCCTCCTCCCGTTGCTGGACCCCCAGGTTGGGAAGCCTGACATGGGGCTCAGAACCTTCACTCCAGTGGGTGGACTTCTATGGTATAAGTGTTCTCCAGTTGTGAGTCACCCACCCAGCAGTTATGGGATTTGATTTTATTGTGATTGAGCCCCTCCTCCCATCTCACTGTGGCTTCTCCTTTGTTTTTGGATGTGGGATATCCTTTTTGGTGAGTTCCAGTCTATTTAGTTCTTCTTTAATATCTTTGATCAGAGTTTTCTAGTTTTCCTCATATAGATCTTGTTCATATTTTGTTAGATTTATACCTAAGTGTTTCATTTTCAGATGTGTGAATGTAAAAGGTAATTGTTTTTAATTTCAATTTTTACTTGTTCATTGCAGTATATAGGAAAATGATTGACTTTTTATATTAACCTTCTGTCTTAAAATCTTGATGTAATTGATTATTAGTTTCAGGAGTTTTTTGGTGTGAATTCTTTTAGATTTTCTATGAAGACAGTCATGTTATCTGCAAACAAAGACAATTTTATTTCTTTATTCCCAATCTACATACTTTTTATTTCCTTTTCTTGGTTTATTGCATTAGCTAGGACTTTCAATATGATGAGAGAGGACATCCTCATCTTGTTCCTGATCTTAACAGAAAAACTTCACCTTTATCACCATCAAGTGTGATGTTAGTTGTTGGGTTTGTGTAGGTGTTCTTTATCAAGTTAAGAAAGTCCCCCTCTATTTCTAGGTTGCTGAGAGTTTTTATTCTGAATAGCTGTTGGATTTTGTCAAATGTTTTTCAGCATGTATTAATATGATCATGTGATTTTTCTTCTTCAGCCTATTGATGTGATGGATTACCTTCATTGGTTTTTGAACGTTTAACCAGCCTTGCACACCTTGGATAAATCCCATTTAGTTGTGGTCTATAAATCTTTTTATACATTGTTAGATTCAATTTACTAATATTTTGTTGGGTATTTTTATACCTGTGTTCATAAGAAACATTGAACTCTAGTTTTCTTGTAATGTCTTTGTATGGTTTTGGCATTAGGGTAATTCTGGCCTCATAGAATGGATTAGGAAGTATTCTTTCTGCTTCTGTCTTCTGGAAGAGGTTGTAGAGAATTGGCATAATTTCTTCTTTAAATGTTTGGTAGAATTTACCAGTGACCCCATCTGGGTCTGGTGCTTTCTGTTTTGGAAAGTTATTAAGTATCGATTCAATTTCTTTAATAGATATAGGCGTATTCAGATTTTCTATTAGTCCTATTTATTTTTAACTGCATTGTTACAAAAATATTAGGACAATACAAATTACTGAAAACAAAAACAAAATGAAGCATAGCCATGACTAACCACCATGACTACTATTTATTAAGTGCTCCTACAGGCCTGCAAACTTGTGAAGCACGCATTATTATTTTCACTTAACAAATGAGAAACCTGATGCTTAGAGAAATTAAAGGATCTAACCAAGGCAACACTGCTGGTTCATATCAAGCAAAATCCAGTTCTGCCTGATTGCTTCGCTAGTGCTCTAGACACTGCACCACGGTGCTTCTTCAGTCTTTAAGATAAATAGTTTGTATGTGCCATGAGGTTCCTGTGAGGAAACCCATGTCTGATTCCAGGCTTTGATTATCTCCCCTATGGTCACATTCCTATTGTGGTAGCTCTGCACTCAGGCATGTCCGAACTGTAGGGTACAATCATGAATACAGGGGAAATTCTGGTGATCCACCCCCCCCCCCCACTTTTTTTGTCATATGCATTTTTAGAACCATGGTAATGAAACTTGAAAAGCAAAATCAGTGTTTTTCCTTTGCATGTCTCCTTGGTTAATGATCAGCCTGTACCTAAATATATTTACACAAGATGACACCGTTGAATCTGCATGGCAATCCACAAGCTCAGACCTTAGCCTTAGGTGTCAAGAGGTCCTGATTCAACTCCCAAAGCTACTGTTTTCTCATTGTTTGCCAATGGGGGAGACACTTAATCTCTCTAAGCCTCAGTTTCTTTACCTGTGAAATGTGACAGGGTTATAATACTGAACTCATCAGAGGGTTGTGTGAATTAAATGAGCTAATGCATATGAAGCCTTTAGCATTGCTCTTGAAACAGGCTAGCGATTCAGTAAATGTTAACTAATATTATTCCAAATCATTTTGAGTACCTACTATATGCCAAGCCCTCTCTTGTATCACCTGCTTGATCTTCAAATATTTTCATCATCTGCCCCTAATAGTAAATGGTTTTTGACTGTACATTCTCAGCATTTTCATCTTTATTTATAAATTAGATCCATGATTCACTCTCAATCCATGTACTAAACATTAAGAAACTTAAATGTTCCTTTTCCTAAAATTAAAAAGAGAGAGAGGGCTTCCCTCGTGGCGCAGTGGTTGAGAGTCCACCTGCTGATGCGGGGAACACGGGTTCGTGCCCCGATCCGGGAGGATCCCACATGCTGCGGAGCGCCTGGGCCCATGAGCCATGGCCGCTGAGCCTGCGCGTCTGGAGCCTGTACTCCGCAACGGGAGAGGCCACAACAGTGAGAGGCCCGTGTACCGCAAAAAAAAAAAAAAAAAAAAAGAGAGAGAGAGATGTTCGGATATTTTCTTCCCAAGTCCCAATGGGTTGTCTTGAGCACCCTGTTTTGGGGACCTCTGATTTAGCTTGTCTAAGACAGGTGTTGGCCGGCTTTTTCTGTAGAGGGCTAGATAGTAAAGGTTTTCAACTTTGCACAGTCTCTCATGCAACTACTCAACTCTGCTGGGTAGCACAAAAACAGCTGGAGACAATATGCTAACACATGGGCAAGGCTGCGTTCCAATAAAACTTTATTTACTAAAACAGGTGTTGGCCACCATTTGTAGACCTCTGATCTAAGGCAACTTGCCCTGCTAGTTATATCCAACTTTTCCTTAGAGGACTACCTAAGCCAGCAGCACTTGCAAATGTTGTGAGGTAATTGGTAACGAGGAAAAGTGAGGTGGTGCATATGACAGGTCCTTCTAAAATGTACAAAGTATATTTTATCCTAATCGTCATCATTGTTGTTGTTAAAATTAAACATTTTCCCAGACATAAGTGAGCAAAGACACTGACTTCCTTTTACCAACCTAATTATGTAGGCATGATATGGAGTCTTGTGTAAACAAGGGCAGCCCTAGCTGAGCCTTTGCAAAGAAGAGATAGTCTTCTACTTGATTTTCTTTCTTACCTTATTCTAATCCCTTTGTCTGGTCCAGATACATACACATAGGAAAGGAGTAGGTCTTTTCTGTGAAAATTATTAGGGTCCACGAACAGGGACATATAAAAGAGTAGTGACTTCATGGGGGAAATGGCTCATCCATCACTAGATATTATTGCCCACTGTGTGCCAGGCACTGTGCAGGATGCTGAGTTGGGGAGGGGAGGGGCATGGAGGATACAGCAGTGAATGAGAGGTGGTGTCTGCCCTTGAGGAGCTCCAGTCAGACTTTCCCCCACCTCCCATCCAACATCACTCCTGTCAAGGTCCCCAGGGATCTCCATGTTGCTAAACCCTTTGGTCATTGCCCATTCCCACATGACCTGACCATTTTACGTGGATGGTAACACTCCCTCCTGAGTACTTCCTTCACCTGTGCTCAGGAACTCCACGCTCTCCTGGTCTGTCTCACCTCACTACCCACTACTTTTTCTGCCTCTTTTACTGCCTCCTCTGAGTCTCAAACCTCTAAATGCTGGGAGGCCCCAGGGCCCAGTCCACAGACCTTTTCTCATTCCACTCTACACTTCCGTGGAGACCTCATCCAGTCTTCTAGTTTAAATGGATTTAAATGTAGATGACTGTCAGATTTATATCTCCAGCTTGGACCTCTGTCCTGAGCTCCTAATGCTTATATCCACCCAAACAGGAAATAGCTCTTCTCAAACCTAACACGCCCAAGCCCATTCCCTGGTTTTCTCCCATCACCAACCTGTTCTTCCCACAGCAGCTCCATTCCTTGCTTTGCTCAGGCTAATTTCCTGAGAGTTGTATTGTCTCTTCTTTTTCTCTCGTACCCCACATTCCACATCTAATTCATCAGCAGATATGGTGAGCTCTACCTTCAAAAGCATGTAAAGAATCGCACCACGTCCCATCACCTTCACGCCCTCACCCTCGTCATTTCTCACCTGGATTCTCACGGTAGCCTCCTACCTGTGCTTCCTGCTTCCTCGTTGCTCCCCTCCAATCTGTCCCTGTCGTCTTTCTGCTCAAAACCTTTCAAAGATTCCCCATCTCAGAGGAAAAGTCAAAGCCTTTATAATGTCCCACGGGGCTCTGCACACCTGTCAGAGCAGCATCCCACCCTGATGCCCCCAGCTCATCTCGCTCTCTCCTTGGTTCCTCCCAGCCCAGCGGCACCAGCCTCCTTGCTGCCCCGCCAACACGCCAGGCCCTCTTCTGCCACAGCCCCCTTTTGCCCTTGCTGGAACTTTAATCCTCCCAGATACCTGCAGAGCTTGCTGCCTCGCTTCCTTCAGGTGTCTGCTCAATGCCACCTATTCAGCGAGCCCTTCCCCGACCTAACTGTATAAAACAGACCGCTTCCACCAATCTCTTTCCTTCTTATTTCCCTCTATTTTTTTCATAACATGTACCGTCACCTAACATGTCATGTATTTGTTGTCTGACTTCCACTTTAGACTCTAACACCCTGAGGTTTTGTGCTCTGAGCCTGGAACAATACCTATAGGTACTCACTAATGCTTTGAAAGGGGAGGGAGGAAAATAAAAGAAGAAAAATGGTCTACTATCCACTAGAGCTTAGCACTAAAGTAATTATGTGTAGGACAGTGGGTGCGGTAGATCTGAAGACCATGGAAGCCCAAGGGGGTTGCAACCCCTCACTTTTACTTTAATTAGAGCAATTCTTGTATCTGTTTATATACTGAGCACCAATATAAGTTTCATTTTAGGAGGAAAAGTCCCTCTACTAAAAAAAAGTATTTAAACAGCTAATTAAAAACAACTGTTCTAGGCTATAGAGGGCATGAGGAGCTGGCAGGTGGCATGATTATGTCTGCTTATGATGAAGATGAGCCTGGCATGGGTGTGGAGGTTAGCAGGTAGGGCTGAGAACCAAGCAGAGAATCTAGGAGCAAAGGCCATAGCCGGGTCAAGGTAAAAGGTAATGACACTGTGAACTTCTCAAGCAGGGAACCAGCAAATTCCCACTTCTTTCTCTAATCTGGTAGACAGATGCTAGCAGCTTGCTTCGGCCCATGCCTTCCCCTCTTCAGTGAGTAAAATGAATGTGATTGTATTTACATGTCCTAATACTATATTATTACTACTAAATATGTGCTATATACTGTATATTACTGTATACTAAATCCTACATCTACATGCATGTATAGGAAGTTGTCTTCACATACACATGGATATGCATGCAGCTTCATGTTGGCTAATTAGCTTCCTTGAGTCCTTTGGAGAAGGAGGCAGAGTAAAAATGAAGGAGTAAATTATCAAGTGTCAAATAATTAAAAGTACTGTTGAGAAAGTATGTCTTTTAAATCGTTTTTTAAATTGGGTTATTCATAAGACTGACTTGGAAAGTTTCTCTTAGAAGATGTGTTGATTGACAGCCTATATAGTTATTAATAATATGCAGTCAATCTGCTAGGAATATATGAAGTGTTCAGGAGAGAGAACATCGGGAAATGGATGCCAAGAATGCAGGCAACAGTCTCGACTTGGAACGCGTCGTTTTCTTGGCAGAGAGTCAGTGGCCATTGCACAGAGCTGGAGTTGTTTGTGTATAAGATTGCCTAAGAGTCTGCATCTCACTGTTCTGAAATGTCAAGCACTTCTAGTGAGACCAGAAGTCATCAGTTAAATGATTGGTCCTATGGGCAGTGCATTCAGCAAATAGTTTATAATCAGAGACTCCTGACCAAAATTTTAGGCGTCTCTGTAACTGGGTGTGTGACTTTAAAAAAATTTCTTGTCCTATTTTCTCGTTTAAAAATTATACTTATTTATTCTTGAAAATTTAGAAACTACAGATGAGCAAATGGAAGAAAAGAAAAAATATCTATTACCTTACCACATTGAAAAAAAAACACTGTGGCTCTTTCTGTTGTGTAAACACACACACACATCACCTTTTTTTTAATTCCTAAAAATAGAACCACACTCTGTATTAAATTTTGTGCTTTTTTCATTTAACGATGTGTATAATATACAACTTTCTATGTCATTAAATATTCATCATTTTGTAAGGCTGCATAGTATTTCATCCTACAGAATGCCAGAGTGTATTTACATTTCTCCTGCTGTTAGACATTCAGGTTGTTTCCTACTTTTTTTTAACTCCTGTACTCACTATTGCAATGAGTGCCTGGTGCCGATATTCAGCCAGCTGGCACTGATACAATAATATAGTCTGCCCTGCTCAGTGAAGCAGTGCTCATATCATTATATACTTTTAATATCACCCTAGGAAACATCTTTATATAAATCCAGGGATTCCTTGGGATACTTTTTAGAACTATTAGAATTTCTGGGTTATCGGAATTCAACATGTTTACTGATTTTTGCTATATTTTGACAAACTGACTTCTCAAAAACAAGCCCTAGATAACAGCAGGTTGGACAGTCTAGGAAGCCCTTCTGAGCTCAAACCTTCTGGGGCGTTTGTTCGAGAAGTTTGATGAGGAAGAAAAGCAAGAAATAGAGCTTGCTTTTGAGTCAAATAAAGACTGACAGAGATATTGACCTAGAGCTTTTGCGTATCAGTTGGGGTCCTGGCAAGAAACAGTGGCATTTGTTTTGAGGTATAATTAAGGGGAGTGTGAGGAAGGGACTGTTCTTAATGTGTGGCAGGATTGGGGGCAATCACAAAGGCTGGTGAAGCCCCCTGGGGCTAGTAACAGCTGGGAGCTGTGACCACCCGGTAGCCCAGATGGGCAGGGGAAGGGAGCAGGCACTGGAAGCTGGAGAGAGCTGTAGCTGTGTTGTAGTTCTAGCAAAAGGCTGCCCCAAAAGAGTTGTGTCCTCCCACACAGGAACACAGCCACTGCCAACCCACAGCCTCGCAGGCAGCCTGCCAGGAGAATAAATACCCCAAACTCACTCTCTTCCCAACTTTGACTTCCTGCCAGGGCTCCCGCTGGCTGAACCCAGCTGGTAGCCAGAGGGAGCCCTTTGATGCAGGTTAAAGAGCAGCCTCCCAGGGCACCAAAGCAGGCTGGAGAAGGGCGGGAAGGCTCTGGACAGGCACACCAAGACATCTGACTGGCATAGCCCTAGACATAAGCAGGGAGGTCGAGCTTTTATTTCAAATCAGGGTCTGAAAACTGAGGGAAGGATGGATTGAAGAAAAAGAAATTAAAGACAGTGAGGAAATGAAATCAGAATTCTGACCTGGTCTTTTGCCTGCTGTGGAAGTATCCGAGACATAGGAATGTATGAGTCAGTAAATCTCTCCCCTGAGAGCTTCGTGAACTAGGTTTCACATTTGCCACCTCTTACAAGCCACTCCCAGCACAGTTTTTGAAGGTTTTCAGTAGCATCTGGGCAAAGAACAAAGGGAGGCTGAGGTGGGAGGGGGGAGGAACCAAGATAATCTTATGTAACTTACATCCTTCTGAAAACTGTTTTGCTTTTATTTTAAGAAGTGCTATTTATGAATTCTCCAGGGGGTGAAAAAGCCTAAGAGATGGCTTTTTGATGAGATGTCAGTAGAACAATCTCTTAGCTCCTGGAATAAATGATGCTTTTGTTTGGGCTTTCTGTTTTTCAAAAAGGCCATCTGTTTTCATAAACATAAATGAGAATCTCTAGCCACCTTTTCCCTTATAACCCTCTGTCTCTTTGCACAAATGACAATATTCCCTTCATGATTCATTCCTGAAGACGTTCTTCTGGGCTAAATGCTGCTACTAAATTTGTACTTCGGTTTTCACTGTGCGCCCGGCATGATCATTGCTCAGCTGGCAACTGCATTATTACAGCTTTTATTTCTCAAGTCCCAGATTGTTATACCCTTGGGTTGCCAGGGGCTCTGTACCAGGCTTTACGCAACTGGTTTCTCCTATTTCTCGTGGGATGTTCGAGGTCTTTGGGGGAGCCCAATAAATAGCACCCCTCTTTCCATAAGAGCTCTGAACAAACTGAGAAATAAACAGGGTGGCAGATGGCAGCCAAATATCATGTTTATTACTGATAAAGAATAACTTGGCTTGGTATGAGAGCCAAATTGACTTGATAATTGGATCCAGGATTAGGCAGACTGATCCACCTGGTCACGGGCAGTGCTGGATGGGGACAGAGGAAGAGCCAGCCCCTGGAGGAATAACAAAAACATGTGGCCAGCTGCCAAGGGGAAGAAGAGTGGGGCTCAACTGAGCATGCCCAGTTTCTTCTTCCTCAGTTTACCACCAGTGTAACTCACTCCACTCCCTGTGAGTAAAGGGGCAGAGAGAGGCCAGAAGGCATACTGATGGGGCTCCCTTCACGTGGAAAGAAATATCAGGAATTAGAACGGAGTTTTCTTCCCAACAGTGACATGGGTCACACTGAAGCTATAAGACATGCCTTGCATGAGTCTAGCACAGTTGTCCCTCAGTATCTGCGGGGGTCAGTTCCAGGACCACCTCCCCACTGTGGGTACCAAAATTTGAGGATGCTCAAGTCCCTTATAGAAAATGGTGTACTCTTTGCAATGTAACCTACCACATCCTCCCCTATACTTTAAATCCTCTCCAGTACTTATGATATGTACTACAATGTAAATGTTATGTAAATAGCTGTAAATACAATGTCAATGCTCTGTCAATAGTTGCCAGTGCAGGCAAATTCAAGTTTTGTTTGGGGGAACTTTCTGGAACTCCCTCCCCCGCCCCCCCGCACATTTTTGATCCACCAGCAGATGTGAAACCTGCGGATGCAGAGGGCTGACTGTACATAACATATACTCAGCAAATACCTGTTGACTTGTACGTGTGTTCACTTAACACATACTCATTGAACAAAGACATAGAGCCAAGGTAAGGAGTTTAGCTGTTTTATTCTCAGTACAGTAGAGAGCTGCTAGAAGATTCTGAGCAAGGGAGAAAGATGATCAGAGTTACATTTTTGAAGAATTACTCTTGTTGCCTTTTGGATAATGGATTACGAAAAGAACATGTGTGGACGTGGGGAGACGGATTAGAAGGCTCTCACTGCTGTCCAGGTGAGAAATGATGATGCCTAAGACTAGGGTGAAGTCAGAGGAGAAAGACACAGATGAACAGGTGGGGAATAACTTGTAGATGGAATTATCAGGATTTGCTGATGGTTTGGAGCGGAGGGGTGGCGGGGGGTGGGGGAAGACAAGGGACCAAAGGAGACGAATTGCGGGTGGCCTGGATTTTTATTTGAGCAATTAAATAGATGGAGGTAAAATAGACAGAGAGGGTCAGGTTTGGGGTAAATGAATGAATGATGATGTCTCTGGGTTACCCAGTCTCTTTTGGAGGCTTGTGGTGGATTGATCATACATCCCTGTTTGCCTGGGACTGTCCTGGCTTACACCTGCTGACCCAGTGTAATTGTTAAGAATGCTTCCTTTCAGCCTCAAAAGTGACCTGCTTTGGATGATAAAGTACCTGGTCACCCAAGCTTAGAGAGAATTTTGAGCTTGTAGAGAACTGTTGGAAAAGTGCTTTGAAATGTGAAAAACAGTATATAAATATAAAGCATCAATCAACATTAGCTATGTTAATGAAGATTTGTCCAAAAGCTGAATCTTCTTTGCTCATTAACTTACGTGATTACTTTAGGTTACATTCCTTTGCTGTCTGATTCATCATCTATGCCTTGTAGCTCCAGAATAGGACCCTGTTCCCATAACATCCTCCCCTCAGCCCCTCCCCCTCCTCTTCACTCCAACCTTCCCCCAGTTTTCAGTGATTTCTAAAACACCAGACTTCATTGCCCTATGGGGACTCTCCATTTAAGGGAACCCAATGGTTAACGTTTTTGTAGGTCAAAACTTTGTTAGGTATTAAACAATGGTTCCCTGCTCTACAGCTTTTTCTTGGCTAGGTTCACCTCAAGGGAGACAGTCTTAAAAAACAATCCTCACTCATCCTGGCTCCCAGAGTACTTTGTGAAAATGAAAATAGCCACGTTCCAGCCGCCTTCCCTTCTTGAGAATGTCTAAATATACAGTTGTGCCCACAGAGGCTTTTACATTTCACACAAATGCCACAGCTCTGTATATTTGCTGGGTGAGGCATGTCAAGATTTGGAGAAATACAGCTGTAGATGCTGGGGTTCTGGTCCCACCTCTACCCTTTTGCGGACTGTGACAAAAATACTCCCCCACTGAGGTCTTCATCTTCTTACCTGTGAAATAGGGGAAGGGGTCTCTCTGACCTTTGTGATTCCTTCCAACTCACCATTTCTTTTCATGATGTAAAATGAAAAAGTGCAGCATGGATCACGATGATTGTGGAGCCAGGGCGAATTCTATCACAGCCCTTATTTCTCAAGTCAAATTTAAACTGACTTGAGCCTTCACACACAGATTGATGCAAATCCAGATTGTGCTCTTATGATTCCCCTCGCCTGCTTCCCTTCCCAACTTATACTAGAACCAAGGACATTTATACAATCTGCCCCCCAACCAAAGGTCTCTCACATTCCCCTTCCTGTATTAGTTTGCTAGGTCTGCCATAACAACGTACCACTTACTGGGTGGCTTAAATAACAGGAAGTTATTGTCTGGAGGCTAGAAGTCAGAGAGCAGGGTGTCATCAGGGCTGGTTCCTTCTCAGGGCTGTGAGGGAGAATCTGCTCATTGCCTCTCCCCCAGCTTCTGGTGGTTTGCTGGCATCCTTGGCATTCCTTGCCTTGTAGAAGCATCAGTCCAGTCTCTGCCTTTATCTTCACATTCCATTCTCCCTGTGTGTGTGTCTGTCTCCACACTTCCCCTTTTTATAAGAACACCAATCATGTTGGATTTGGGGCCCACCCTACTCCAGTATAACCTCATCTTAACTATTTGCATCTGCAATGACCCTATTTCCAAATAAGGTCACATTCCGAGGTACTGAGGGTTAGGACTTCAACATACATATTTGAAGGGACACAATTCAACCCATAATACCTTCCAAGTATTGAAATGCTGTTTTGTTCAATCCACTGCTGTAGTTAGCACCATTTTACCTTATGGATAGCCACTGGCCCTTGGCCCTCTGTCTAGTACTGGTCTCCCAGTGTAGCAGAGTCTCACTTGCCCAGCTTCCTACTCAAGCCTGCATGACACTTGGAAGGAGAAGGGTCTTCCTCGTGCTAAATTTTGCTTCTGATGTTTCCCACTAGACTTCTGAGACTATTAGCCCCCTTAGCAGCATTCTCCTCCGAACACTGCCAAGGTCCCACCATCTCAGAGGTGTTCAGCACAGCTGGACATGAAGAGCTCCTAAGACTGCAATAAAGCCAGCCAGCTGTCTTTAGGGGCAAACCCCAGGCCCCAGAAACAAAGTCCTGTCTCGTTCTCCTTCTTCCTTGGAATGGGGGAAAAAAACTTACATTTTTTCCAAATTAATGTCAGCTTTCCCTGCCCTCCCCACGATGGCTTTCTTGCTCTATCAGCAAAAAAAGAGACACAAGTTAAGTTCCCCATGAGACATCCTGCTATAATAATGTATGCAATCAGTAAATGTTCATTGAGCAGCTACAATGCATTGTACTGGGTCCTGGGTTCAAAGGTGACCACCCCATGGTTCTGCCCTCAATTTATGGTGAATGACCCAAGTTTCAAATAATCAGTTGACACCCAGTCTTCCAGAGAAGGGCAGTGACTTGCCCAAGGTCATGCAGTGGGTACGTGTCAGAACTAGAACTACCATCACAAGCTCCTCCTACGTAGTAAAAGTCCGTGTGGCTTTCAACCTGGGTGTCAGGACATTCTGAACACGTGTCTTTTGCTGCCTGACAGTGCTGCCTTTGTGCTGGTCTCTGGCCACGGTGGGACTAGTGGTGGCTTGTGGTTGAGTGTTAGTCTCATCATACTTCGTGTGGGAAGGAGCATATCACACAGTCTGACACTGGATCTTGTAAAGAAAACCATCGTGAGAGCCTGAGCATGACCAGAGGTTCGTTAAATTAACAGTCTCTGGGGGAGCTCCGGTTACTGCAGCACAAATGTGCTGATTACAGAGGCAGCTTGGTGGAAGGGGAAGGTCTGGGAGACCTGGATCTGCATTCCATTGCCAATACGCACTGGCTATGTGGTCCTGAGCGGGTGACTTAACTTCTCTGAGCGTCAGTGTCTTCCCTCTCATGACCCACTCAGTGCCACGTTCAAGGAGAGGAACCTAGTTCGTTCCCAGTACTGAGGCCGAGAACCTGGGCCTCATTCCCAAACGTACCGGTGTATCTGTTATCCATTGCTGTATAACAAACTTGGTGCTTTCAAACCACAAACTTGGCGCTTTCAAACAACACAATTTATCACTGCATCCTCGACTGTGGGTCAGCTGGGCAGCTCTGTTGATCTACGTGAAACTTGGCTGGGCTCATGCATACATCTGAAGCCAGTTCAGGATGACCTGCCATCCCCATTTGCCTGGGACTGAAAGCGTCCCTGGGGTGTGGGGCATTCCGTTTAAAACTAGGAAAGTCCCAGGCAAAAAGGGATGACTTGATCACCCTGGGTCAGCTGGTGGATGGGCTGAGGGCTGATTGTTATCTGGGGCCATGGAGGGATAGGGGAGGATTGGCTGAGCCATGTACCTCTTGTCATCCAGTAAAATAGCGTGGGCTTGATCACCTAGCAGCTGGGCACAACTCCAAGAGACCAGGAAGACGTGGGCTCAGAACTCACGCGTCATCACGTTGCCTCATTCTGTTGGTCAAAGCAAGTTACAAGTTCAGCCCAGACTTAACAGATGGGGAAATGCTCTTCATCTCTTGATAATAGGATCTGCAGTCACATTGCAAAGGGGGATGAATATGAGGAGGGGAAGACTTGTGACAATTTTATGATTAATCTGCCTTCTGCCAGGAGCTCTGCCTTCTGCAGTAGTCTGATACCGTGTCTATCAGCCCCTGGGATGCCAGAAGCCAAGAGTGTGATGTGAAACAGAGCAGGCTTGGGGCCTCCCCAAGACTCTTCTCTTTGTGCCTTGCTTTCATTCCACCCTCCTTAGCCCATGTGGTTCCCATTTAATGGAATACCCTTCCTTCCTCTTTGCCTGGCCAACTCTTCTCTTAAGGAATGCAGCTTGGTAGTCACTTCCTCCAGGAAGCCCACCCGGACCTCCCAGGCTGGCTTAGCATCCCCTCACTACCCTGGACCACCACCCCATTCTCCCACACCCTCTGTGCTTCCCTGTATCTCAGCACCGATCACTGACACCAGCTCTGTGGAGACCCAGAGCTCTTTGATGTCAAGGGTGGTGGGGTTCGTCTCTGCATCCTGGCAGCCTGCTGAGGGCAGGGGACATAGCAGGTGCTCAGGAGATGTTTGCTGAAGAGGTGACTTGAGGTCACCACTAATTAAAGTTCCAGCTGGGATGGCAGCTGAGGTCTTTTTGAGCCCCGGAGTCATTGTTTTGCCCGCTCCACTCAGGCCCCCGTCAGCTGCAGACATCAGCGTCATCCTGCTCCCATCTGCCAGGCACAAGACAATGATCTAACTGTGGCCTCACCTCTGCAAACCGGTTCCTGCATTTTTGGGCCTTGGCACTGTCTAGGGTGAGAGTCTGCACACGAACGACAACAATGATGTGGGTGTCAGTGTGAAAGTCAGACCTGTGTCAGCCTCTGCCTGCCACCGTGCTGTGACTCTTTTTTCAGGATCCCTGCAGCTGTCCATCACTGGCGCCCCGGCCACAGTCCTGCAGGCCCTGTGGACGTGGAGGAGTCTGGTTCAGGGATGGGGAGAGTCAGACAGTCCTGAGGTCCTCCCCTTCCCCTCCTGCCTGCCCCCCTTCTCCACCCATGGCCACCACCCTTGTGTGGGTCCCATCCCCTCCACCTGGAGGGTTCTAACAGCCTCTACACTGAGCTCCCTGCCTCTACAATCACACAGCCTCCGCACAGAGTACACTTTCTAAAATGCAGGAGAACGTGGTGATTAAGAACAAGACTCAGGAGCCAGACCACTCAGTTTCTGCTGCTTCTGGCTGGGCAGCCTTGGGTGATTTTTTTAACCTCTCTGTGTCTCCCCATTTGTAAATGGGGATGTACCTGTGTCTTAAGGTTGCTTTGAGGATTAGTTGTAGTACATGTATAAGGTGATATGTGAAATGTAGAACATTCCCTGGGGCAGTTAGTGGTCAGTCCATGTTAGCCAGTATTGTTACCACCTCTGCCCTGCCTCAGACACTTCAATGGGTCCCCAATGGCCACAAAATGTAGTCTGAGCTCCTATCACAAAGATCAGACTTTTGCCGTTTACCCTTCCTCCTTCCTGCCTTGAACACAGAGAGACCGCTCGGAGGTGCAGCAGCCATCTTGCAACCATGAGGAAAATGTTAAGGATGGCGGAGCTATAAGGGAAAAGGAGCCTGAGGCCTTGATGACACTGCTGAACTGCTATGCCAGCCTGAACTACTTTTGCGAGACTGTTTATTGCATGAAACAAATAAATCCCATGTTTATTTAATAGGGGGAAAAATCCTAGCTTCTGTGCCTGACATTCATGCTTCTCCAGGAGCTGGTCCGTTTTCCTTCTGCAAACTCATTTCTGAAATCATATCCCATCCTGCATTCCTTGACTTTATGTTCTAGACTTACTGAACTACCTGGAATCCTTTCCACACACTGCTCTATTTTGAACCTCTCAACCATTGTTCATGCTTTTCTCTCTTTACTTCTGTCTGGAACTTCCTGATCCACTCTCACCTAGTTTCTGCCTGGCAAACTCCTATTCATCCTGCAAAACCCTGCTCTGATATTCACTCCTCTATGAAGATGGAACTGACTTCTCCCACTATTCTGGGCAAATTAATCACTGCCTGCCTACAAAATTGAGCTAGAATATCTGAGTTTGATTCCCACTTCTGCCACTTTCTAGTAATTCCTATCTCTCTATGCCTCCGTTCCCTCATGAATTAAATGAAGCAAATAATAGGGTTTTATGGCAATTAGATAAGATAATGTGTTGATCATTCTGAACAGCCAATAGTAAATGCTCAATAAGTGCTAGCTCCCATCCTCTTCATCATTCTTATGCTGCCAGGTCTGTCACCCCCTCTTGCTCATAAACTCTCAAGGGCAGGCACTGTTTGATTCATCTCTGGAGCCCCTGCCCCTAGCGTAGTGCCTGGCACACAGAGTGGGCATCAGGAAATGTGGCTGAATTTGCCAATGAAAGCCTTTTAGGAAGCAGAGCATGCTCTATCCCCTTGGCGTTCCCAGAAATAGAGCTGATAAGGCCTGGAAGAGAAAGCGCCCTCGGCTTCCTCCTCTGGAGCCTTTCTCAGTGAGATCACTAGGGGAGCCTGTCTCAACCTACGTCACCTCAGAGGAGATAATAAAGGTATGAGTCCTTCGTGGAGTGTAAAGAGCCATTCAAACATGGCAGAACCACTGCTGCTGCTGCTGCTGATACTGAAGACTCATGGCTGCAGTGTGCATGGAGCATGAGCCAGTAGAAGCTGCTCTGCGGCTCCAGGCCCCTCTGGGTATGGTCAGGACCTGAAAGACCCTCCCTGTTTGGAAGGCATGAAGAAGGTATGAAGGCATGAAGAAGGCATGTCTGATCCTCCTGTGGTGTCGAAGAAAAAGTTAGGCAAACCTGGGCATCTCTGACAGTTCCTGGCTACTTGGCTTGAACAAGTGATTTCGGCTTTGAGCCTCAGTTTCCACATCTGTTACAATGGGTTTATGGCATAGGATTGTTGTGAGGATGAAATGTAACAGCAAACGTGAAGCACCTGGCACAGTGCCTGGAAGGCAGTTAAGTACTCTGCTAGTGTTCCTTCCCCTTTCCCTTTCACTCTTTTCCTTCCCGCCTTCTATACACTTGGGCCCGGGGGATTTCCATCCTCCCACTGACAGGGCCTGGGTGTGTTGTAAGCAGGCTGGTTCTTGAGATTAAACATGCCGCTTTCACCTAGGACGGGGTCTAGGAGCCTGCAGGCAGAGAGGACAGCGTCTGTGCCTGCAGAGGCAATTTGCTTTCCCTGGAGCACAGCTCGGGCTACGGAAATGGCCCTTCCAGGGCTGAAGAGCCGTCCCGGCTGGTGCGGACACAGACTGTGGGATCCTCACATGGCCCCGTGGTGACCTGACCAGGCTGCATGGCTCAGCGCCTGAGGGCCTGACTGGGACTGCTGGTGCAGGGAGGTCCTGCTGGACTCCAGACCTGCTAGCTTGGGTCCAGGAGAGAGAGCTTCCGGGCCCTGCTAGCCAGAGCCTGGGAGCCCAACAAGCAGACCACATGGGTGTCTGAGCAGCCAGGCTGGGTGGAGGAGAGGGATTCAAGCGGTGACTGTGGGCTGCCATTTCATCTCTCTGAGGTTTTGTTTCCTTGTCTGCAAAAGGAGGTTAATGAAGCTTCAATGCAATAAGTGTCGGGGTTCCAGGGGAGCTGGAAAATAATACCCACCTTCCTGGTCTAAATTCAAAATTAACTGAGACATAGCAGAGTCAGATAATAATAACAAATACTTACATACCATCATCACTAGTTAAGCGCTAACACTATCTTAGCACTTACTGTTTGTCAGCCTCTGTTCTGAGCACTTCATGATGTAACTAATTTAATCCTCACAACAATTCTGTATAGTAGTAGGTACTATTATCATCCCAGTTTTACAAGCGAAGACACCAATGAAAGTCTAATTAATTTGCCCTCAAATCCCACAGCTAGTAAGTGGTAGAGCAGGGTTTAATGCCGGTGGCCTGGCTTCAGAGGCTGTGATCTTGACCACTACACTGCACCAATGATGGAAAGCAGTGCAGCTACAGATCTGTAGCCAGAGGGGCTTGCTAACACTGCATTCTAGAATTAGAGACAGCCCTATCCATTCCATGCAGGAGAAGAGAGGTTGGCTTTCTATAGGCCATTTGGGGGACCTGGGGCCAGAGATATTTCAGGTGGAGGCAAGTCCAGTTCTGTCTGCCAAACCCACCAGTCCAATAGCTGTCCCTTGTAGCACAGTGTTAGTTTCCTATCCCAGTTCTAGGGTCTAAAAGTCTGAAATCCAGGTGTCAGCAGGGTTGGTTGGTCCTTCCTGGAGGCCCTGAGGCAGAATCCATTCCATGCCTCTCTAGTAGCTTCCTCGGTATCCCTTGGCTTGTACGCACATCACTCCAGTCCCTGCCTCCATTCACATGGCATTCTCTGTGTCTCTGTGTCCTTCTGCATCTTTTTAAAGGACATTTTCATTGGATTTAGGGTCTACCCTCATCCCACACGAGCTCATCTAGTTCTTTGCCTTAATTACATCTGCAAAGATCCCAGTTCCAAATAGGGTCACATTCTGAGATTCTCAGCAGACATGAATTTTGAGGAGACACTATTCAACCACAACAGAGAGGATTAAGTGAAGGAGTGGGAGAAGCCAAGAGTGTTCCTCTAAAGGACGTTTCTCCATAAGGAAACACGATGCAGAAGATTCCCCTGGTATTAGCAGATATGAGCTCGGCTGCTTTAACAGAGATCAAAACAACAGTGTCCAAAGCATAACAGAAGCTTGTTTCTCTTGCACGTAAAATCTCAGCGTGGGGGATAGAGAAGTTCTTCACAAGATTCTGTGGGGACTGAGGCTTCTCTGTCTGTGGCTCTGCTGTGCCCTAGGACATGCCCTCCATTCCAAAGGCAAAGTTGGCTCACTAGAGAGGGCCATGCTTAAGCCGGCACATGGTGAAGTTGGAAGTGGAGGGCACCCAGCTTCCTTCTAAGGGCACAACCAAGAGGTTGCATATAACACCTCTGCTCACACCCAGAACTTAGCCAGTCACACCTGGCTGCAAGGGAATCTGGGAAATCTAGTCTTTGGCTGAGAGGTCATGTGACCGGCTAAAACTCAGAGGATTCTATTTCTAAAAGAAAGACAGGGAGCTGGATTATCGAGGGATACTAACATCAAGTATGGGAAGTCCCTGGCACTTGGTAGGTAGTTCAGCAAATTATGATTTTGATCTTCTGCCATGACATTGCTGATAACTTCTTCTCACTGGTCCTGCACCAATAAACCTCTACATTTTCCATTGACCATGTCACCAGTCATCACAGTAACCCAAGCACAGACTGATCATGACTCCATAACCCTAAGACAGTCCACTCCTTTTCACTCTCCTTCTCACACTTCTTAACCTGGCTCACAAAATCTGCTGCTCTCTGGCCCTGCCCGCCTCTCCAGCTCATCCCTGGACCCCAGGTTACAGATCCCTGGAGTAGGGAGGCTCTCCCATTTTCCTGCATCTCTGACTGAGGGAATCTCCTGTGTCCTAGAATCTGAACCCCCAGGTGCTGCAGACCCTGACCATGCTGAGTGGATGCTTTCCTGCATGCTGGAGGAGCTTGTAGAATTTTCTGGCATTAGAGGGTGAAAGACAAAATGGTAATTACAAGAACATCTGTTCCTGAGTGGAAAGCATATCGTCTGCACACCAGGACACATGCCTGCACAGTTCAGCAAGCTGGATGTTCAAATGGAAGAGAGTGTCCTGGGAGTGGGGACTAATGGACCCAGCCGTGATGGAGGCTCTGCTTCCTGGAAGGAAGCTGTGCTGGGAAATAGGGAGGAATAAGTGTAGGTGGCGAGTGAGGGGCTGAGGGAGTGACTGCGTGGAAAAGGCAGTGAGTACATAAAGGAGACAATGAATGAAAGGGTGAATGAATGAGTGAGCTAGTGAGGAGCAAATGAAGAAATAGGTAAGTGAATACATGAATGAATGAATGAATGAGTAAATAAATGAAGTCAATGAGTAAATGAACGAATGAATGAATGTGTGTGATTTTGAGTAAATGTATAAGTAAACGTTGGAGAAAATGAACATGAATGAATGAGTGAGTAATTGTGAATGAGTGAACGAGTAATTAAGTAAAGAGATGAATAAGTGATTGAGTCCATGCATGAGTGAGCCAGCCGTTGAATTACCCTTCTTTTCCAGGCAGCAAGACTGGAATTGTGGGGCAAGACTGGAGTCTGATCTAGCTGGAGGTCCAAGGTCAGGGCTAGCATGGCAGAGCCAAGGCTCACACCCTGGCTGTCTCATACCAAGGGGTGTCCATCTGCAGCACTCACCACCACCCATGCTTTAGCTGCTGTGAAGATACTTGGTAAGGGGAAACGATCCTCTCTTTCTTAAAGAACCTTAGCAAAATTCTGGTGCAGCCAGAAAAACTTAAGGTTCTAGAGGGACTTTGTATTTGTGAAAATGTTTCAAAGGTTGATTTTCTTTGGATCAGGCACGTACATTTCCCAGCAAATTCACAGAAAGTCTTGAGAAGGAATCAGAAAGGGGGTCAGGATACAGGTGCGAACTGTCAGGGTGCAGGGAGCAGAGTTCCTGGGTCCCCTATAAGCTGAGCATAGTCTCTGAGAGCAGAGGGAAGCTGCAGAGCGAGATAGTGTTGGGTTTGCTGGTAGGACAGGTAGTAAAGACAGATGCCCTTCTGTCTTTTCCTCAGAGCCTGGGTGAGTTAGAACATGCTGGTCAGGAAGTTTTGACAGCAGTTCATTTCAGCCAGGCTTTCTCCAGCACTTGCTGGGTGCACACTGCCATGGATATGCAATGATGAAAGTACACTGGCCAGGGCCTCATGGAGTTCAGAGCAGTGGAGCCACCAGACAAACCCACCAGTGCAATATGGTGGAATCATGGTAGAAAGCAGGGGGCTGTGCGACCCCAGCAGGAGAAGGTCAGGGAAGGTGTCACAGGGTTAGGTGGCTTGTGGACTAAACCTTGGAAGGGGGTTCGAAATTTGAGAGAGTCCAGGCAGACACACTGCATGAACAGAATCGTGGAGGATTGGAAGGACAATGGATGTTGGTGACGTCCACAGCTCTAAAAACTGCGTGACTCAGTACCAGGAAGGGGGGCCTGCCTCATTAAGAAGGCAGGTCCTGGGTCAGGTGCTTAGTGAGCATTTGTTGAATGCATAAATGAATGAAGGTATGAAAGAAGGAGAAAGCAAAGGAAGGAGGAGAAAGGAAGATGGAGAGGTTTACTCCGAGTTATAGAGCAGGTTGTTTGGGGCAGCCCAGGGCTTTAGAGACCTGCACATGGGAGCAGGTCCAGGGGAAAGTGTTGGTCTCTGGGTGCCCTCTGGTTGTGCTCAGGTCAGCACCTGGCACACAGTTAACACTTAGTACATATATTTGAAGAAATGTTAGTGGGTTCTTGAATTTGTATCAGAATAAGACAGATAAGGCGACATCACATGAACAGTGGTCTGTTTACTCCTCAGCACTTTTTCTTTTTTTTTTTTTTTTTTCTTTTGTAACCTCAGTCTCATGGGATTTACAAGCTGGAACAGCCTTCAAGAATGATCTACTTTAACCGTCTGCTTTTGTGGATGAGAAAACTGAGGCTCAGGGAGGGGAAGTGGCTTTGCCTTCTGCAATTTCCATTTCCAATGGGATCTAGAATTACCAAAGTTCTAGAGGCCCGAGTTCTGTTTGCTGTGCTTTCAAGAACTGGGAGGCTTCCCCCCACCTCCTCTCTGTGACCTCAGTTTTCCTCATCAATATGAGTGATCTCTAAGGCCCCTGCAGTTCCTGCCTCCCACTCGTCTCATTCACCCCACAGACACTCACTGAGCACCTCCACGTGCCAGGTTCTGTGCTAGGTTCCAGGGGAGACCAGAGGGAAGACTCCTCCCAAATCACATCATCTCAGCTCCTGTCATATAATATCTTTTTAAATGCTTCTGTGTCTGCCATTCTACCCGACTCTAAGCTTCTCGGGGGCATTTTTCATTTTTGTGCTGCCTTAAATTCTTCCTGGAGCAAGGCACAAAGTTGATGCATAGATTAATCAATATACTGATTATTATTTTTTTGTACCCAAAGCTCCTTGCCCTGGTAAGTGTTCCCTGGAGTTATTCATTGGAGACAGTGAAATAAGCAAATAATTTCACCAAAGTGAGAATTGTGCCAGCAGGGGAAGCCCAGGGCCTGTGGAAGCTCAAAACATAGGCCCCTGATCTAGCCAGAGGGTGAGGGAGGCTTCCAGGAGGAGGTGACCTTCAGCTGAGCCTTCAAGGACAAGAAGGAATTAGGGGAAGATGAAGTGACAGAGACATAGGAAATAGTATGTACAAAGTGCTTGAGGCCTGAGAGAGCCTTGCCTATTTGAGGATCTGCTGGTAATTTCTGACAATGCTGGAAACACATCCTTCACCTCCTCCCTCTCCAGGATTCCCTGAGGGGCGTGTCACCCACACAGGAACAATAGCCAGAGGGCAGCTGGGTACTGAGTCATCCATGCTGATGAGCACCTGGGGAATAACCCCCTTACACACAGCACTTTGAGAATGGGGCCGGGGTGCTGGCCCGGCATGCAGGGCAGACTCGAAAAGTCACCTCCCCAAGCTGCTGGTCAAGTGCAGCCAGAGCTCAAGCCCCATCCCTCTGGAGCCTGTGCGTTGGTTGAATACCACCCGGCTGGCCTTTATTCTGGGCAGGTGTGTGCTGTGGGCCAGCCTCCTTCCTGCCAGGAAAGTGAGTCACAGTTGTTTGCACTTTTCATGGAACTGAATCTCATCTCTTTATGGGGAATATCTTAAAACCATTTTTAAAATGTAAACATTTTGGGGGGCTTCCCTGGAGGCTCAGTGGTTGAGAGTACGCCTGCCGATGCAGGGGATGCGGGTTCGTGCCCTGGTCCGGGAAGATCCCACATGCTGCGGAGCGGCTGGGCCCGTGAGCCATGGCCGCTAAGCCTGCACGTCCGGAGCCTGTGCTCCACAACGGGAGAGGCTACAGCGGTGAGAGGCCCGGGTACCGCAAAAAAAAAAAAAAAAAAGTAAACATTTTTGAAGTTCAATTAGTCCCCTGGTAGGCCCCATGTAGGTCGGATGGATTGGCTGGGAGGGGTGGGGAGGTAGTGGATGGAAAAGAGTGATGGGAGCCAGCAAACCCAGGCAGGAGGCAAGTTCAGAAACCCACATATGCCCCAGATGCACATCTGCATGCTGTGTCCCAAATTTCAGGGAGAAATCTAAGGCCAAGATGTTCTTAGAGTAGGAAGGGAGGAAGAGGAGAAGGGGGCAAGGAGCCGGGGAGGGAGGCGAGCTAGCGAACTCCCCTTGGAAACAAACACCCGCTTTTATTTAAACACCAAATATTATTAAAGGAAAAAACGGCAGGTTTCCAAAGTGCTCTGGAGTCTATCTGGATAGGCTGCTCTTGCTCTGAGGTTAATGTGAGGAAAGAGCATTCTTAAGCACCCATATTAACCTGTCTGTTGTTCTGTGGACTGTGCCGGCTGCATTTTACATCTTAATGGCTAACCATTTATTACACTCCAAAAAAAAAAAAAAAAAAAAAAAAAAGAAAAAGGCATTTTTTTTAGCCCATGAAGCAGGTACTCAGGCTGCAAGCTTTGCCCCCAGAAACACGTTTTGGGGCAGAATCTCCAAGTGGACTCAAGTGGTTGCCACGAAAAGACCCCGCCCCCTCCATGAGGCCCCCTCTGTTTACCCAGATCGTCTGGCTCTCTCCCTCTTCCGAGTCCCCCCTGGCTTACCTCTCTAGACCTTCCTCTGGGCTGCTGTGGTCTCTCGGGGGAGAGAAGTTTGTTATCTCTGGGATAGCAAACTGTGTGGAAGGGTCCCCAGTGCAGAGAAAAGCCCTGAGAGCTAGGAGACAGAGCGGGAGGACCAAGCTGGACCAGCTTCAGAGAAGAGGAGGGATGTGAGCTGAGTCAGGGCAGGCGGATGAGGAACGATCTTGAGAAGAAGGGATAGCCACACTTCAATAGTACCAACCACCTGCCTGGCCTTGCTCCAAGAACTTTCAGTATATTATTTAATCCTCACAACCACTCTAGGAGGTAGGCACACCTATGATTCCTTTTTGAATAAATGAAGAAACTGAGGCACAGAGACATGAAGTCACTTCCCAGAGTAACACAGCCCTGAGTGGAGCAGCCAAGGTCACACTGAGTGTTCTGTCTCCAGAGGCCATGATTTTAACCTCCTGCTATAGATCCTCTCTAACCAACCTTTACACGTGTATTCATCCAACAAGTATTTATTGAGCACTGACTGCCACGCAGGCTCCAGATGCTAGGGGTACATCAGTGAACAAAACAGACACATTGAGTGGCTGAAGACACCCCTTGAGGACATCTTGGTGACAAGACAAAAGTGGGCCCTGCCCCATTCTAGCTGGGGAGGCACACATCCATCAACTGTCATTCAAAGAAGTACAAGTGCCCTGAAGAACATGTAGCAGAGAAAGTTGCCCCAGGAAGTGACTCCCAGTCTGAGCTGAGACCTAAATGGGGGAGGTGACTTCCGAGAGAGGAAACAGCATTTGCTCCCTGAGTATAATGGCCCGAAAGATGGCTGGTTTGCACAGAGCCAAGGAAACAAGGGGTACAGACAAGAGGATAGAGTTGACGCATCATTCTGTGAGTTGGGAACAGAAACAAAATTTCATGTTCAGTGAAGGGCTATAGGCAGCTCTTGAGGGTCTTGAACGAGAGTGACAGATCCTTCAATGTTTGGCACAGTTTCCAAAGTTTTTCACACTCACCCTCTTTTGTCTGACAGCAGTCTGGTGAAGCAGGCAAATTGGGGTTCTTGTCCCCACCTAACTGATCAGAACACTGAAGTTCCCCCAGAATGATCCCTAAGAATTGCAAGCGTGAGGCTGAGGGTCCGCCTGCTCAGGGGGCTGGTTGGAGAGGCAGAGGGGAGAGGAGGCTTCCCGGGCCGTAGCCGGTGTAAACCAAGGTGCCATGTGACACTGTGACAGGGGTCACCTCGCAGGGTGTGAGAGGAGCTGGGAAGGGCCAGGGAGGAAAAGATTTTCCTCTACTTTGCTAGCCAGGTTCTTCTGGCTGATCTGAGAATTAAATTGACAGGCGACAGATTAACAGGAGAAAATCAAAAGCGTAGTAACATGTACATGGGTGAGACCCCAAAATGGCTGAAGCCCTCACCTTAAATACCATCTTCAGCTAAAGACAAAAGAGAATGTTGGGGGTAGTAGTTTGGGACTTCGAAGCGGGGAGGAAGGCAATTGACATGGAGATGGAAAAGCAAATGTTTGGTAAATAAAGGTTTGTCGGTCCATGCAAATAGACAGTGGGCCACAGAGTAGTCTCTGATCCTTAGGCCCTGTTTCCCCTACCACACGTAGCCCATATTCTTTGCAGATATCTCTGGTGATAGCTCTATTTCGGGAACAAGCCCTCTATCTAAATTTTTTTAGGCAATTAGGGGGAAGGCCAAAGTTTCTTCCTGAGTCTTTTGGGCCTTGATTGTTTTCAGTTCGAAATAATTGGCATACCAGAGAGACATTTGTCGGGGTGGGGTGAGGGGGCAAGTTTTGCTCCCCTGCAGAAGTGAAAGGGTCCAGCACTGTGCCTGGCATGTGGTCGATGCTCACTGAATGCCCATTCCCCCGCCTTCAACGGGAGGATGCAAGCATTGCTTTGGTTTTGCACACCACCTGGCCACCATCCTCACCTTCCATGTCAGAGTGTGTTCTGGAGGGTGTTTGGCGCAGTGCTTGAGAAAGGAGAAGGTGGTTCACATTCCTTGCCCACAACAGGATCCCTGTTTCCTAGCATCACAATGTCCTGCCGGGAGATCTTGCGGGATGTGAATGGACTGGCCTCTGCCTGGATTCTGCAGAGGGAAACTCGAGAAGACAACTTTCCAGATTTTCTGCTGCCCACCCCTGGCGCCCTCATAAGAAAAGCCCTCATCAAAAAGAGCTACTCTGGAAATGTAGTCACTCAAAAAGAATCACCAGTATTTACTTACAAAACTTTTTTTTTTTTTTTTTTTTTTTTTTTTTTTGCGGTACGCAGGCCTCTCACTGTTGTGCCCTCTCCCATTGCGGAGCACAGGCTCTGGATGCGCAGGCTCAGCGGCCATGGCTCACGGGCCCAGCCACTCCACAGCATGTGGGATCTTCCCAGACCGGGGCACGAACACGTGTCCCCTGCATCGGCAGGTGGACTCTCAACTACTGTGCCACCAGGGAAGCCCTACAAAACCTTTTTGATACATTTTTTTTCATTTAATTCCCATGATAATCTTGTGAGGAAGTTACTTATTTGTCAACATTTTATAAAAGAGACTTGAGTGGCTGTTATTCATGGCACACATGAAACAAAACCCAAACACAGTTCCCCTCTGACCCCACTCCAGTCTTCTTTTAGCTGCATGACCATGTCCCTCTTGGTCCAGCCTTTGATACTGCCTACTCAGAGACATCTCAACAAACATTCCCTGCCCTTGGGTTTTCCAGCTCATAGGAGAGATGATTTAGTACATCATCCTGATCACTGGAAAAATGAGCATAGACCCTTCGTGGGGCAGGTTTGGGGGGTGCTATATTCTAGAAGTCATGCTTCCCAGGAAGCCCAGAGCTCAGAGTTACAGTCCTTTCTCTGTGGCACATCCATCAGACATCAGTAGATGGATGTCAGCCAGCATCAAAACTGTGGCATCGGAAGGGGCCAGAGGAATGCGGCTGGCTCCCCGCCTCTTATTTTAACATGGCACTGGAAGGTCGTGTTCATTCGAGCTTTCAAACCAAAAATAAATTATTGTAATCCATTTGCTAATTACACCATGCTGAAGTTCTAGATGCTGTAAACTGCAGCCGTGATAGATCTAGATGAAGTTTCTGGGAGTTTATTTTTAGCCATTCATAGAGCACTCCGTTTCCTAGAGGCTTCATTTGCAAGTCTAGGAGGGGACAGGGAAAATGCATCTGCACAGTCCTTCCTGTCCTGTGACTTGGATGGAGTCATTTAACCTCCCCAGCCCTCCTCTGTACGGCAGGTGGATGTAGTAGCTGATCTTGAAGCCCTGTCTAACTTTAAGCTCTAACTCTCATTTCCTAACTATGGAAACTAGAATGTGTTCAGACATGGTCTTTGCCTGCCTAGTCCATCCTGGACAATGTCAAAAGCCACCACCCCAACATGTTGTGAACCATGGGACACAGGCCTTCAGAAACCTCAGGCTGAGTGAATGCACGGTCCCCCTTTTCTGATCCTTATTGTTTGGGGGTGGAGAGAGACGGAAGGATTTTATATGTATTTTGCACCAGCTATGTGCATCCTCCACCGCTAGGTGCTTGCATGTGAGTGCTTTTTGGATGGCCTCCCCCATTCAAGGCCCATGTCATCCGTTTCAGTCGGCCAGTCGCTCATGATTATCTGTGTGCCGGGCACTGGGCTCGGTTCTGAAAACATCATGAAGGTGAAGTGGGTGCAATTCTGAGCTCCAAGGAGACCAGCAGGGGAGGTAAAGCGTGAAATGAATATGTTGAAGTGCTTTTGGGAACTGCAGTATTAGCCATGGATGATAAAAGTGCTGAGTGTCATCGGAGATGTCACAGACTCATTCTGGTGGGGGTCCAGGTTCATTTGTGCCTAACAGGGGAGGAGAATCAGGGAAGGCTTTGAGGACGAAGGGGTATTTGAGCCAGGTTGGATGTATAAATAGGATTTAGAAATGTAGGGATTGGGTAAGGGAAATTGCACAGACCTGCTTTGGTAACCTTGGAAACCACACTGGGCAGATCACAGGGATGGCTGTCCCTGACCAGTCAGCATTCCCAAATGCCTAGCAGAGCACATTTCTTCCCCAGATGCCATGACCTCCAGCAAATTTTCTTCAGTTTTGACAGAAGGATGACATATTTTTTTTCCAAAGTGTGAGCCTAAAAAATTACTGTGTTTAGATGCTTCTGGATAAACAACCTTCCACTGTATTTGTGTGATTCTTGGGTGGATAGATGGATGCGTGGTCAGATGGATGAATGGATGGTTTGGTATCATTGTGGAGCTGCCACGGGAAAGAGGCGGGAGCAATTAAACTGGCTGGGCTGGTGGGTAGTTTAATGGGAAGAGGACATTGGAGCTGAGCCTTGAACAATGAATTTTCTCAGCTCACAGTGCAGATAAAGGTCTTCCATTCTGAGGGAGGCAAACTGGAAGCATGAAATGCGTGACATTGTGGGAGAATGGCGAGTTGCAGAGGCCAGGGCATAGGAAGGGAAGATGAGTAAATGTAGTAGCTGAGAGCAGAAGCTTTGAATTAGACAGATGGTGTTTTGAATCCCAGCTCCGCCCCATAGTAGCTGAGTGATCCTGGGCAAATTACATTTCTTTTCTTAGCTTCTCCTTCCTCATCTGTAGAAAAGGAGCATTAATAATAACTACCCCAGGTGGTTACTGTGAAGATTAAGTGAAATAATGTTTAGCACAGTGATTGGCATGCACTTAATATGCACTTAATAAATAGTAGCTTATGGTTATTATTTTATTGAAACAATTCTAATTAAATTATGAAAGATATAATGTTACATACCAATTTTAGGTCAACAAAAAACAAATTATGAAAATGCCAGTTTAAACCACAGAATTTAAGGAAGAGGGGGCTCCTTACTCTTTCACATGTAAAGGTGAGGCAAAGGAAAAAGAACTAGCAAAAAAGGCAGAGAAAGTCCTTGCAGGAAAAGGAGAATCAGAAGAGACTGGTGTTGTAGATGCCAAGGCAGGATTGTTTCTAGAGGAGAAGGTGACCCTGCTGGCGGATGACCCAGGGAGGCCACTGCAGACTGAGAAGTCTCTGGAATTTGCAGTGACAACATCATTATGATCTTAAAGAGAACATTCTGGAGGTGGAGCCCCACCACAATGATTTGTGGGGTGCGCGGGTGTGCAGGAAGTGGTTTAGATGACTCTTTTAGGAATTCTCTCAGAGAAGGAGAAAAAAGAACTTGGACTGGGATGGGGACAAGGTCACGGGAAGGGCTTGCTTAGACGAAGACTATTTGAACTCAGTTACTTTTGTACCTTTTTAAACCCATGCCTTCATTTGATAGACATAATATCACTGTCCCCTTCACAATTCAGATATTCTGGCACCCATCACCCAACACTTACCCTAGCCCCACTGGGAGCTATGCCTGCCAAGAAGATTTTGTCTGGATGTATTTCTTGTAGTTGCGTTTTAATAACAGTAGGAATTTAATGATCTGTTGGAATAAAGCAGGTAAGAAATGATGTCAGCATTGAGGGTGATAAGTTGACGGATTCGAGAGATAGTAAATAAGCTGACCTGAGCGGATGTAAGGAGTGAGGGGGAGGGGAGTCAAGGAGGGACCCTTGGGGTTCTGGTGTGGAGGGCTGAGTGAAGAGCCACACCAGCTGGTGCGTGTCCCTTCCGCATGTCAGTCCTCACCTCCACCCATCTGGGTGGCACCTCACAGGCTCGTCGAGAGTAAGAAATCAAATGGCAGATGTGGTCATCATTTGGAAGCTTTCAAATGCTTTATAAATCTAGGTATTCTTATTAACATTGTTTTTTTTTTTGTTTTTTTTGGGGGGGGGTACGCGGGCCTCCCACTGTTGTGGCCTCTCCCGTCGCGGAGCACAGGCTCCGGACGCGCAGGCCCAGCGGCCATGGCCCACGGGCCCAGCCGCTCCGCGGCATGTGGGATCCTCCCAGACCGGGGCACAAACCCATGTCCCCTGCATCGGCAGGCGGACTCTCAACCACTGCGCCACCAGGGAAGCCCTTAATATTGTTATAAGCAAGAAATGGTGCATCCAGCTGTCTTTCTTATGCACTCTCTCTGTTTTTATCTGCACAGCCTTTTCAGTCAGTAAGTGTTGTAATTCTAAATGGCAAGAGGGAACTAATGTGTATTGCTCAGGTACCTTTTTACAGATAAGGAAATGGAGGGGCAGGGAGGTTTAGAAAAACTAACCCGAGATTACACCCAATGACTAGAGGACACATGTTCTTTCCAAGTATACATGGAATATTCACAACAATTGACTAAATTCTAGGCTATAAAATGCATCTCAGCAAGTTTCAAGGAATCAGTATCCTGCAAACCACATTCTCCCGCCACAGGACAATTAAGCTAGAAATCAATAGCAGAAAGATGGGTTTAAAAAAAAATACATCGAGGGGGAGGGATAAGTTAGGAGTTTGGGGAAAAAAATGCATTGAGAGAGATTCACAAAAACACTTCTAACTAACTCATGAGTCAAAAAAGAAATGATAATAGAAATTATAAAATATTATAAATGAATGATAAGAGAAATATCAAATATCGAAGTTGTGGAATATAGCTAAGACAGCATAAGGGAAATGTTTGACCTTAAATGCTTGCATTGGGAAAGAAGAAGGGCTAGAAATTAACAAATGGGCTAAGTATCCAATTTAAGAACAATAGTAAGGGAGGGTGGGAGGGAGATGCAAGAGGGAGGGCATATGGGGATATATGATACGTATGGCTGATTCACTTTGTTATACAGCAGCAACTAACACAACAATGTAAAGCAATTATACTCCAATAAAGATGTTAAAAAAAATTAAAAGAACAATAGTAAACATAAATAAACAAGACAGCTCAAGGTTGCACAGTTATAAGTGGTGGAGCCAGGATTCAAACATAGATATGGCTGCTTCCAAAGCCCTCACTCTCTTCTCTACACCATGAGCCTTTCTCTGTGCTGTTTTCCATAAATATGCCCAGTGCCTGGAGATTCTGTTTCTCCCTAAGGGTCAAAGAGATGAACCTATAGGGTAACTCCCTGTATCAAAAGTTGATGATAAAGCACACTCGTTTATTCATCCATCCTTTCCCTCATTCATTCATTAAATATATATTGAGCATTTGCTATGTGCCAGGCACTGGGATCACTTACCTTAGTCGCCTTTCCTCTGAGTGTTCCAAAACCAGTCTTCAGCCTGGGGCCCAAGCTGCCGCTGCTGCCCAGCCCCCGCCCCTCAAGCTGCCTAAACCTCATCTGCTGTTTGTCAGAAAAGCAGCCTCGTCAAAAATGACTGATTTCTCTCTTGTCTCTTTCAACAGGTAGACTGAAATTACCATGTGTCCAAATTAAAATTGCATACTTCAAGGATTATTTGAAGGATTATTCTTAGACCCTTTTAAGAAGATTTAAAGAAAAGTGAGTTGATTTTTTTTTTACACTTCAGAGAATATCCATGATTTAAGTTAATGATATGGGTGCTTTTTTACTCTACACGTTAAATATGTGTTAATAGGTAGACTTTATATCCATTTATTTTATAAGAAATTTTTTCCCTAAAAACAATGAGCAGGGAGTACAGGATTACTGCTTGGCTTCCCTGTACGATTTTAGTACATTTCAAAGGCTTGTGGAATCTTAGAGATGAATGGTTCTTAGAGATGTGGATGTTTGGTAGGTAGGTAGATAGATAGATGGATAGACAGACAGATAGATAGATTTGGTCTATGCTTGGAAAACTCCAGGGACTAATGAGGAACTGGTTATCTCCCCCCATTTATGATTTTTATTTTAAAAATCTGGATTTGACATCCACTGTATCCACTTCTCCTCACATCTTGCCAAGCCTCTTTTTCACTAGACAGTCCTAAAAATGTTTGAAGACAAAAGATCATGCCCTTCCTTGAGATCTTTTTTTATTCTTTGTCCCTCATAATTTGGTTTTAAGAGCAATTCCTTCCCTGGTCATCTTCTTTCCAACACTGTAAATGTCTCCTCAAAAAGAGGCATCGCCTGGAACACAGACAATGCTCTACCAGTGTCCTTTGTCCCAGGAGATGTGTGAGAATCAGAGGAAGATAAACCCAAGGACCAGACCTGGGTTCCAGTCCCAGTTCTGCTCTGACGATGCTCTCGGGCAAGTCCCTTCATCTCTCTGAGCTTGGAGAAAACAGGAGGGTAGGACAAGATGGTCCCAAGGTGCTGCCCACTTCCATGTGGATAGTTTTGCTGACTCAGAGTAAAGAAGTTGCTGCTTCCCTCTGTCCCGGGCACTGGAATGGGCCAGGACTTGGGGATCAGTGGGATGTGGGTACAGTCCCAGTCCTATCACTTGCTATGTGACCCTAGACTGTCACTTCTCTCTGAGCATCTGTTTCCTCATTTGTGAAGTAAGGATATTAATACATGTGGCAAAGGATTCGTGTGAGGTGTGCTGGGATAATGTACATAGAGCGCTTGGTACCCGGTGTGTAGGAAGTGTTGAATAAATGATAGCCCCTAGTAGCTGCATAAGTAGTGATGGGGCTCCTTACCTCCAGCTGGAGGAGAAGACAGAAGGTGGTGAAGAGAGAAGCGTGAATATGTGGCTGTGCTTGTTGGAGATGGGGGAGGAGTGGCCACATCCCAAAAAGTCTCATGCAAACACAAGCCCAGCTCTGGAAAGTTCATGAAATTAAAACTCTACTCAGAATCAGACAAGGAAAGATTGGTTGCTGCGGAATATACAGTTAAAAGGGAAAGTTTAGGGAGGATCTGAGGGGCTGCACAGATTCTGCCAATCTCTGGCTGCTGCCACCGCCCCAGTCCTGGACAGTAAGGATTGGTGTCCCCAGAAGGAAGGTCCTTAGACCCTCAGTAGACCTGGGGGGCTTGAGAATCATCATATATCTGTATATGTTCAGAAGGCTGGTTGTGAGGTTGAGATGAGAGACTGAGTGTGAAAGGGATTTACAAACTGTAGAGTACCCTCCACATATATGTACGTTTGTATTATTTATGTATTATGAGATATTTCAGTACTTTGGAAATCAGGAGAGGGGGGAGACTCCATGTGTAATGAAGCAGTAGGGTCCAGCCCACGGATTCCTGAGCAGAACAGCGTGTGTGTGAATGCATGCACATGTCTCTGTGTGTGCACACACACGCTTGTGTGTGTCTGCTCATGTGTGTGAGCTGGTGTGTGCACGTGTGTGTGCATGCGTGAGAGAATCTTTGGGCCCTTTGGATGTGGTCATCACTCTGCACGGTGACTGGCAGCCTGGAGAGAGTGTGACATAGGAATGAAAGCACAGGGTGTGAGTCAGTCAGCTTTGCTCTATAACTGACTGGCTGTGTGACCTTGGCCGCATTTTTCCAAGAGTGCCCCAGCCCCTGCCTTTATGGAGGTTAAAGGGTGGGGGCAGGACTACTCTGGGGAACTGGGAGGGAACTGCATAGAAGGTACCCTTCACACTGAGAAGGCGTCCAGGATGTGTGAGTGCCCTTCTCCTGTGGTTAATGGAATTTGTCAGAGTTTAGGGAAGTCTTCTTGACCTGTTGGCTGAAAGGACCCTACCCTGAGGGCCCAGGCACCTGGCTGAATGGAGAGCACACCCTTCAGCCCTGTTGCAAAGGCTCGTTCCAGAGGTGTTTCCACACCTCGGCCATCCTTCCCAGTCCCCTCCCTCAGTGTGGCTGTGGGGCTGATAAATCTTAAATTCAGGAGGACTGGGAACTGTGTTGTCAGTGAAGGTGTGGAACAAGGATTTTTTTTTTTTAATTATTATAGCTAATGTCCTGGCCTTTGTTCTCCAGACAGCTACTGGCTCTTCACAGCAGGTTGCTGCCCCAGGCTAACACTGCTGTGGCTGCCACTGGCCAGAGGTGCCCATCTCGAGGTTTCCAGATCCAGGGAATACTATATAATCGTGTATTATAATGTTTTTCGAATTGTGGGTGGTCATGAATTTAATTTGGTGGTTCAAGATCATCCTGCATTAAAGTGAAACAAAGTGATCCAGTAACCCATAGAGTGAGTGACGGTATTTATATTACGTATTCAACACAGGTCTGATATCCAAAATATATACAGTTGACCCTCGAACATGCAGGGCTTGGGGCACCAACCCTCTGTGCAGTCGAAAATCCAAGTACAATTTATAGTGGGCCCCCCACATACACAGTTTGTCAGTATCCCAGGTTCTGCACCTGCAGATCCAAACAACCGTGGACAGTGTAGCAGTGTAGTATTTACTACTGAAAACATCTGTGTCTAAGTGGATCCATGCAATCCAAACCCATGTTGTTCAAGGGTCAACTGTATAGTAGGAAGAAAAGAGGAAACTCCTACAAATAAGTAAGGAAAAGACAAGTAACCTAATAGAAAAGTAAGCAAAAGATATTTCAAACAGATTCTTCACAAATGAGGATATCCAAATACCCAAAAAGCATACGAAAGCGTTATCAGTTATCAGGGAATTACAGATTAAACCAGCAATGAAATACCACTATACACCCATAAGAAAGGCTAAAACGAAAAAAGAGAGACAATACCTAGCGTTGGCAAGGATGTGAAGCAACTAGAACCCTCACACATGTCTGTCTGAAGTATAATTTGGTATGATGACTTTGGAAAACTGTCTGGAAGTATCAGCTAAAGTGGGACATATGCATACGAGCCATTCCATCCTTAGATACACTCATGAGATGTGCATACACCTGTCCACCCTAAAACATGACCATCGGCAACGGCATGGATAAATGGCGATACAGCCCCACAATGGAATATTGCCCCCAGCAGTATGAATGGCCCTCACAAATACAGTGTTGAAAGAAAAAGCCAGGCACAGAGAAACTTTATGACTACATGTATATGAAGTACAAAACCAGACACAACTGAGCTATGTGGTTAGAAGCCAGGAGAGCAGTTATCCTTGGGAGAGGGGCTGGTAAATGGGAGGGCGCAGTGGAGGCTTTCAAGGTAGGGGTAATGCTCTGTCTTTTGATTTGAGCGCTGGTTACACGGGTGTTTTCAATTTGTGAGAGCTTATCCAGCTCTTTATCTATGACACGCACACCTACGAGACTTACATTTTGCTTCAATAAGTTTACAAAATGAATGGATAAATTATGATTTACAAATGAATGGAAAAGAGTAGAAAACGCAGCAGGTAGTAAGAGTAAGCACTGTAGAGTGAAACTCAAGTTACATGCGGGAACTGTATGTGTGTCTAGGCTGAGCTGAGACGTCCAATGTACTCCTTCCTGGAAGTCACAGGCCAAAAAAATGGAGAGCCACTGATGGCGTCTAACCCTCTCATTTTAAGTTGAGGAATCTAAGACCCAGAGAGGAGGGAATCAAGAGCAGAGCTAGGAGGAAAGCAGGGCGGGGGAGAAGACTGACTCTAGGTCTCCTTTTGCTGAAGCCGTGTCTCCCGTTGCCACTGCCAGTCGGTGGAATGGCGAATTCGGCTGAGCAGGCTCCGTCTGGCACCGTAGTCTCTGGGAGGCGGCCCTGTGCTTTCGGTCCAAGGGGAGCGTTGTTTTCCCACCGCAGACGGGTGGAGTCGGAGACCCAGCCGCCTCTGCAGGGGCCTGGCTCTAGCTCCCCACGTTCCCTGCCTCCTCCTTCCTGCTGCTTCTGCCTCATCTGCTCCCCTCCGAGCTCCGGAAACACCACTGCACTGTATCGTGCTTTCATTTGTGTAAAACAACTGTCATGCCAAAGCAATTTTACGGTTGTAGAAGTTGGAAAACTGTGAAGAAAATACACGGGGAGAACACGAGCCGGCAAAGCATGAGTCAGTCCCGGCTTTGGGCTTTTATTTTGTTACAAAATTGTGAGTCCGTTCCTCAGACCCCTCCTGGGAGGGGTCCCGGGGCTACCAGCCCCTGAGGGCATGAGAGGAGCGGGGATGTAACCCTGTCTCTGCCAAGCAGAGCTTCACAGAGGAGGAAAATGTTGTGCAGATTTTAAAAGGCTCAGTATGAACCTTGCACAGAGTCTGGAACCATCTGAAATAGGAGGGTTACATAACATCAGGGGCTTTCCAGCTCTTTTGACTGTGACCCAAAGTACAGAACACAGATGGGGCATCTTCGCTCAGCACACACCCCTAACCACACAGGGAAACAGGTGCAGTTTACGATGTAACAGCCCAGCTCCGCCCCCCCCCCAGGACGGGCGTCTAGCTGAACCCTGGGGAAGGGGTGCCGGAGGGAGTCTCAGAGAAGGTTTCACGGACGCCAAGTGATTTGAGCTAAGGATGAAAGAAAGAGAAACTGCACAGGCAGATTGCTGAGGACTGGCCAGCAGGTGAGAACCTCACTGGAAAGAAGCCATCTTGCATTCTGGAAACGGCCTGTGGTTCCATAGAGTCAAGGCTGAGGAAATGTGTGGTGTAGGAGAGGATCCAGAAGAGGTGGACGGGGGCCAGCTGAAAGCCTCCGTGTCCTGACAGGGAGTGTCTGGGGTGAAGAGGAAACATCGCCTGAGATTCACATAAGCAAGAAATGCCTGTAGCCTCGGAGACAGACTAAGAGATGCAGGCAGACGCAGGTATGAACGTTGGTGCAGTCCCAGAATTTTGTTTTACAGCACTCACCTGTGCCATTTGCAAAGGAAACTTTCAGAGAACGCTTCTGATCCAGGCCTGGCTGAAGGCAGGAGCTGGAGAGATGAGTAAGACAGAGTTCCCGGCCTCGTCGTCCTGCCAGTGGATTGACAGGTCAAACCCAAACACAGATTTGACATGGTAGTTATTATTCTAGGCAAAATGTCCTAAATAGTGTTTTATGATACATCAGCCCCACAAAATGTTGTTTGAAAAAAAAAAAAAGGAGGAGGAGTGTTTCCGTGTTGAGCAATCTGGAAAGTACTGTATCACTGACTCGCTCCTGGTAGGCCTCACTGCCTCTAGCACTCCAAAGGCTCTGAGAAGTCCTGCAGGGAGGACACTCACCTAATATTTCCCAAACTTACTTGCTCCAGAACACATTTTTTTTTTTTAAGAAGATGTTGGGGGTAGGAGTTTATTAATTAATTAATTAATTTTTGCTGTGTTGGGTCTTCGTTTCTGTGCGAGGGCTTTCTCTAGTTGTGGCAAGCGGGGGCCACTCTTCATCACGGTGCGCGGGCCTCTCACTGTCACGGCCTCTCATTGCAGAGCACAGGCTCCAGACGCGCAGGCTCAGTAGTTGTGGCTCACGGGCCTAGTTGCTCCGCGGCATGTGGGATCTTCCCAGACCAGGGCTCGAGCCTGTGTCCCCTGCATTAGCAGGCAGATTCTCAACCACTGCGCCACCAGGGAAGCCCCAGAACACATTTTTGCATGTCTATTCAAATCCCTCTGTTTTTCCAAATTGATTGTGGGAAAGTCCATCCTAGAGAATGGCCTAAAGGCTGGTGGGGAGCTCTGAGGAAGGAGAAGTGGGCTCTGCTTGGGAGAGGACAAGGACCAAGCTCTCTTCCTAGAAGAGGGAGATTTTGTGCCCACTCTAGAAGGCCCAGTCTGAACCTAGCACAGGGTCTGGCCCCCAGCAGGTGCTCGGTAAATAATTAATAAATGAAAGACTGGCTACTGCATTTGCTGGTGAAAAGAGCCTGGCGTTCTCAGCAGAGGCTGGAGACAGAAAGTCCTCAGAGCAGTAGGGCTGTGCAAGTGTGCCTTTGGCAGTTGAATGTAGGGTTTCTTTCCTCAAACTTGCCCCCCTCTCTTGACTGTTTTGGAAAAGGCAACAGGAGGCAGCAAAGGCAAAGTGGCTTAAGGTCACATGCTCTGGAGCCAGACTGCCTTGAATCCCAGCTCCCTCACGTCCTAGCTAGTTCCTTGTACAAGTTGCCTTAACCTTTCTGTGTCTCATCACCTCCATCTGTAAAATGGTCCTAAAAATAGTGCCCAGCTTCCTAGCGCCCAGGATTAAGGGTTCCTATAGGCGTGGCCTTAGACAGGGGCATGCAGTAAGTGCCACATAACCACTAGCAACCCTCATCTGTTGGCCGCTTTCGGTCATTACCTCCCAGGCCGTTGTCCGAGTTCCCTTCCCCAGTGTTTCCCAGCAGACTGCGGTCCTCATATTTCTGAGTGAGGTGATCTTCACATTTGTTTTCCTCCCGCCAGCGTCAAGAAGGGCCAGGCTGATGCTTCTTCGTTTTCAGTAGTTGGGGCTGTTTGAGGTAAGGCTCGGGTTCCATTCCTGGTTATTAGCCTTCAACCACTCCGGCTGGGTAAATATTTCTGAGGGAGTCCAGCACATCTATTATTAATTTACCGCAAGCAGTTGCTGTACTTTCCAGAATAGCTCTGCCGACAGATGTTTTGTAGGCCGTGTAGAGTTCTCGTGACCTTAATGCTTTCTGTGGGGTGTGGTGGCAGCGTCCCTGCTGGCTTTGCCTCCCTGGGGAAAGATGGACAGTTGTGTGAGCAGTGGGCTTGGGGGTCCATGCTGGATCCTGTGTAATTCGGATGATGGAGCTGGTGGAATCTTGTGCTTTACACCCCTACTTTCAGTATCATACCTGGCTTACAGGCCAGAGACCTAGGTGTCTTCCTTGAGAGCAGGCTCTCTGTCATGGCCTCTTGTCCGGTCGGTCACCAAGTCCTAGTGATGCCATCTCCAATCCCTTCTCTCTTGTACTGCCCCCAGCCAGCTAGTCCAAGCCACCATCTTCCTCATCTTCCAGGTCCCAGCTTCCATGACGGCTGACCTAAATCAGAACCCCTGCTTTGTGTTCCCATTGAGCCCCCCATCCTGATTCTTTTTAAATCACTTTTCAATCTTTAAATTACCTGTTCTTGGTCTGGCTTCTCTGCTGGACTATAAGTCAGTGAGGGTAGGGATCAAGTTCATCTTCTTAATGGGGCTCGACAAGTATAAATCTCTTCCTAGTTAGCAATAGACAAGACTGTGCTTTTCCTTTCTCCCTCCCTCCCTTCTTCCCTTCCTTCTTTCCTTTCTTTTTCTTAACTACAGTTAAAAGGGGCCTAGTGATCAACTAGTCAAATTCCCCAGAGGAACCTCAACACCACAGTGGGAGGAAAGGGGGCAAAACTGGCAGGACCCTGAGCCCCAACCCCTCACCAACGCAGAAGCGACCCTTTATCTCCTTTAGACATTACAATTTTACTTTAGCTTTTCTTTAGAGAAAGTAAAAAGTGGTTCTTCTATGATAAAAGGTTTGGGAAACACTGATCTATTCTTAGATTCTCATTTTTCAGAGCAAAAATCTACCAAGTATTTTGCATATGTTCACTCATATACAAGGAAGGTATCGTCCTCATTTTATAGATTCAGAAACTGGTGCCCAGCGTAGTTAGGAAAGTTGTCCGTGGCCACACAGCCAGTGTGTTCAGTGGGTCCAGGATGGTCAGACTCCAACCTCTTTCCACTGCCACCTGCTGCCTCCCCACAAACCATCATCCAACAAACTGTGGCTTCCCAAGCCAGCCTCTCCGAATGGCACAGCAACCAGTGGCCAGAAACAGATCTTTGGGATTTAATTGGGCACCACTTACTCAGAGGGACAGGGCCTTCATTCCTAGGGCTTCCTGGCTGTGTGGGCCATGAGACGCTAAGCAGAGAGAAACAAAGACCATGTAAGCCAAGGAAGAGCTGGGCTGCTCCACCAAATTGTCCTTTATACCTGAAATAAAGTGACTTGAGCTGGGATCCCTGAGTCCCTGACACCTTCAGCAAAACCTGGGTCTTGCTTCCCATGTGTCAGGAATTTCTCCCAAGGACATCCTGGACAAAGTGACAACCCAGGAAGCGAAAACTGCTCTAGATTGTACAAGAAGACAGCATATGTTTTATCGTGAACCTTAGTGTCTCTTGCCTTTCCTTTGTCCCCATGCCCAGGTTATTTTGACTTTAACTTTGGGATGAAGTCTGGCTTATTTAAACAATAATGAAAGCAGAATGGAGAACGGGAAATCTAAGTTCTTACCGCCAGTTCCCTCAAGAACTCACCGCGTGACTCCCTTTGGACATGTCACACGGCTTCTCTAAGTCTCAGTCTCCCCATCGTTAAAATGAGTGTGTTTGGACAAGATGCCCCTGCCCACCATGACAAGGAGAGTTCAAAGTACTGACTCTGCAACTGTACTTCCCAAGTCTAACTCCCAGATCCACCCTTACTGATGTGTGACCTTCGGCGAGTTATGGAGGCTCTTGTGGGCAGCTTTATCATCTGCAAAGTGGGGTAGTGGTAATGTCTATCTCATAGATTTATGGTGGGGATTAACAAATAAGTAAAGCACTTAGAATAACGCCCAACACATCATTAGGTTATTTATTTAGTCCGCTATTGTGGTGATGGTTGTGATTATCTCCATTCATGGAACCATACATTAGGATTCTGCACTTTTGTTGTCTAGACCGTGTCCAGATCTCCCAGTGGTTAGTATTTATACTTTTATTTTTCATTGGCTCAGAAAAACCATAGTGACAGAAAGCTTCATTGGATTCAGTAACTTTGAACTCGATGTGAATTCATCATAACACCCCTACCTATACTGTACGAGACATTGATTCAGTTATAGACAGTGCTTGGTGAACTAGCATACAGGTTCCTAGATTGTTGCAGGAATAATATGTCCCCAGTTAGAAACAACTGATCTAGGATCATTGCTGTTTCTTCCAGCATAGTTCACAGCCCATGGTAGGCACAGAGTTAATGTTTGAATAAACAAGTGACTGGATGAATGGATGGATGGATGGACGGATAAGTTGTTGAATGAATGGATGGATGAGTCTGTTTTTCATTTGCCTCTTGATTTACTTTGAGTAGAATAATAAGTTTGTATATGTGTTAATGTGTGTATGTGCCTATGAACATTTTCAGAGAAAGCCCCACCTATTTCTGTCCCAAGGAAGAAGCTAGTCATAGTTTGCATGTTCCCCTCTCTTTTAGTGTATAGGGTCATTTTTCACGGGAGTCCTTTCAGCTGTCTGGCACTGACAAAAGATAAGCACTCCCTCTGCCTCTCCCATGCCTTCCTCCTCCAACAATGAGGGCTTTGTGCTGAGAAGACTGCCTCTAGATGTTTCTTTCCCAAAGCCCCAGAGCCTTGTCTGGCTTCTATCAAGAGTATTGATGGGGGAGGGGACACAGACAGTTGGATTCAGGGAGCAGTGCCTGTGGCCTGGTGCCAACTTGACAAGTCAGGCCAGGGTGGACAACTCAATATCTGTTCTGGGATATAGGCAGCCCGGTTACCTGAGCTGGTTATCCAGCTATCTGCAGCCAGCACCCTGGAAGTCATCAAGCTCTGGTTTCCCAGAGTCTTTTGCTCCACGCCCAGGGGAGAATGCAGGGCTGGAGGGGATGGGTGGGAGATGGCAGAAGCAGAGGGACTGGGAGCCAATCTCGGGGTGTGAAGAAGTTCACGCCATAGGCACAAGGGGCTGCTGTGGCTACTGCGTCTTAGGGCTTCAATTCACAAATGAGATTAAAATGCCAGCAGCCTGCCTCTGTACACACACTTAGGAACACATTGGCTTGAGCTGCTTAATGAGTCTTATTAGTCAGGAATCGAAGAAAGGCCCGGGCAGGCGCCTGGCTGATGCCTTGTTGATTAGAACACTAAATGTGTCACCCTTTGAAAGCCAGCACTTGCTGGAGAGCAACCCCAGGGTTGAGATCTCCTAGTTAACCCTTACATTCCCCACTGTTTCCGGATGTTTACAAATCAGTAAGCCTATCTGAGTAAGGAATGGTTATGAGGACATTTGGATAACGGCAAGGACAACAGTAATAAGCATTGCCCCAATAATGAACAGTGGTTATCAAACCTAGCTGCCCACCAGAAACACGGAGGGTTGGTTTGTTTCTTCGTTTGTTTGCTGTTTGTTTTTTGTTATTTTGAAAATACAGACTCCTGGGTCCTATCCCTAGTGATTCTATTTGTCTAGGCCTGGGGTAGGAATCTTATAAGTTTAACAAGTACAACATATACTTGTTCATCATACTGGATGATTCTGATGTTTGTGGCTGAGCCTTGGCCATGAGAACCGCTACTCTGTAGAACGAGGCCACGTTGGACCCAGGTTGGCATCAGACTGTCCCTTCCTAAGCTATGGCCTCAGGTCTATTGCTTAGCCACTCAACCTCAGATATATCATCTCTAAAAAGGGATTAGGTAAAATCATGCAGCCACTATAGACAACAGTGTATGATGATTCCTCAAAAAATGAAAAATAGAATTATCATGTGATAAAGCAATTCCACTTCTGGGTACATACCCAAAAGAATTGAGGGCAGGGACTTGAAGGGATATTTATATGCCCATGTTCATAGCAGCGTTATTCACAATAGCCAAGAGGTGGAAGCAACCCAAGTGTCTAACAGTGGATAAATGAATATACAAAATGTGGCATACACACACAATGGAATATTAGTCAGCCTTTAAACAGGAAAGGCATTCTGACACATGATACAACATAGATGAACCTTGAGGACATTGTGCTAAATGAAATAGCTCAGTCACAAAAGGACAAATACTGTATGATTCCACTTATGAGGTACCTAAAATAATCACATCATAGAGACAGAGAGTAGAATGGTGGTTGCCAGGGGCTGAGGTGGAAATGGGGAAATGGGGGAAATGGGGAGTTTTCCACCCCAGGCTGAGCAGGTTGCTCCTCACTGATGCTCCCACTGAGTCTCTCCATGGGAAACCCCACTGTGTATTGTAATTTTCTGTGTGTGTGTGTGTGTGTGTGTCAACATCTCCCCCATTTCCACCATCCAGGTGCTTATTCACTTCCTTTCAGGTCCTGAATCAGATAGTAGTGTGCCCCCCTCTTCCAGCCCTTTCTGTCTCCCTCATCCTGATTCATTTTTCTTCATAGCACTATCCAACATAGATAATTGGTTATTTGTTTATTGTCTGTCTACCCTGACTAGCACTGAAGCTTGATAGAGTGGGGACTTGGCCTAGTTTGTTCACGACTGTGTTCCTAGAGCCCAGGAGAGAGTTTGAGGTGCTCAGCAAATAATGGCTACGTGTCCCCTGGCTCTTGACATGCCCTGGCCTGAACATCCCCCATTCTCATGACCATCCTGGTCACAGCCTGGAGACCCTTCCCTGACACAGCAGTCCAAAGACTATCTGCATTGTTCAGCCCTGAATAATTAGATTGTGATTTTTTCTTGATGAACATACTCTGATGAACAGGTCCAGTTACATAATCTGTGGGGTAAAGTACAAAATAAAAAAGTGGATCCCTTGTTTAAAACTTATTAAGAATTTCAGGATAGTGAGAGCAGAGCATTCAACCAAGCCTGGGCCTTTCTGAGTGCAGGTCCCTGTGTGACTACACAGGTCACATATTCATGCAGCTGGCCCTGTAATGAGGACCAGGTCTTAGAAGGTTGTAAATACCAGTCTCAGGGTTTCTATTTTGTCATGTAGAAAATAAGGAACTACAGAAGGATTTTGAACAGAGGTGTCATTTAAGGTTTAGTTCATTTTTTTTCCTGACTATAAACTATACTCATTGTGAAAATTTGCACAAGTAAGAAAGGTATGAATCCCTGTTCATCTCCTCGTCCCTCCTGCCCTGGAGGAACCAAACCCAAAAGGTACCAGTGAACATTTTGTTAATTCCCTTCCCTCTTTCTGAGTTTTTTTGTTTTTGTTTTTGTTTTCTGTGTAACATAGTTAAGATCATACTTCAGCTACAACTTCTTGTCCTGCTTTGTTCATGTGTGACAGAGGAAGAGGAGGAGAGGGACTTCTTAAATGCATGCTTAGGGGAGACTGGCTTGGAAGCCAGCTTATAGAGCAGATTGGGGGTGCAGAGTTGGCATCAAGGATTGAGATGGAGGCAGCTAGTTTCCTGGAAGAGAGAACAGAGGAGGCCCTGGATTAAGGGGTCAGAGGTAAGAGTGGAGGGTCAGTTTGGGAGTTGGAGCCACTCTGATGGGAGGTGACTGCAATCCCCACCCCTTTTGAATTCCCTTGACCAGTGGGAAAGAACATCAAAGTCTAGCCCTGTCTTTCAGGGATTCTGCACGTGACAGCAAGCACTGGGGTCATTTCTCAAACACAACTCTTTGGCTCCTGCCCTCTAAAGCTAGACCTTCCCTTCCCCCTCCTCCCTCAGGGCTCAGACTTTTAAAGCTGGGCCCCGGGACAGCCTATGACAATAGCAAGTGGGAATCCACGGAGAGACCAGGCATGGTGGGGTCAGGGTTTCCAATGGTCGGTGGCAGACGCCTCAGGGTTTAGCTTTGCCCATTTTGTTGGTAATCCCCAGTGCCCGGGCTGGCAAAGGAGAGCGTTAACATTGTCACTGGATCCTTAATTGTGCGTTGTATGAATTTTCATGTTTCCGCTTGCAAGCTTAATGTTGCTTTCTTGGTGAGATTTTTTTTTGTACTTGAGCATAAGAGCCTTGTAATTACAGAGTGTTGTGGATTGCAGAGGGTGATTAAAATGGATTTCATGAAATCTGAAGCTCCCTCCCCCCACCTCACACACACACACCGCAGCCACCACGGGCAATCCAATAGGCGACAGGGAGTAACTCAGACAGAATCCCACGAAGTTCAGAGGCTCGGGTTGTGAAGGATATGAATTTTCTTCCCTGTGCTTTTCCTCCCCGGGTCTTGGGTCTGCTCCCAGACAGCCCTCCTTCTCCTCCTCCCTTTCCTGAATGAAGTCCAGCTACATCCCTGACCCCCAGCCAACCCTGACCCCCAGGGCTGGCGGCTTTCTCACTCCCAGCAATAATAAAACAAGAAGTAGATTTTCATCTTTGCTTTTGTACAGCCATTAAGTGTGTCTCACTTACCTTTACAATCAGCCTCTGCTCCCATCTGAGAGGGTGGTTTACTTTGAATAGAGGCCTGAAGATTGCTGAAACCTGCGAGGGTCTAAGAATTCCCATTTCAGCATCTCTTCTCCCAGGACAAGTTGATGCACGATGGCAGTGAGATCTGCTCTTCGCCTTACTCTGAATCAGGGAGGGCTGGCTGGTGCTCCGAGGACGTTTAAAGAATAAGTGACCTGGGAGCGGGGCGTGGGGAGGCGGGAGTGGGTGGCTGGAAGGCTTCCTGGGGGAGGCAGTGATCTGCCTTGAAGGAAGGCAGATCCCTGGAGAAGGACAGCAGAGAGGTGGGGAGTCTAGGCTGGCCAAACCAGAAGATGATGCCGTAGGAATGATCCTCCTTGACCCGTGAGGAAACCAAGTCCACTTGTGCATGTGTGTAATATTAGTGCTGGAAGGGACTTGAGACATCACCTGAGCCAGTTCTCCCATTTAAAAGAACCTCTACTTCGCCACAGCCGGCCTGACCAGCGGAGCTCAAGCAGCCCTTTTGTGTGAATTAGGAAATGGTGCCCCTCCCCTCCCCAGGTGAACACAGGTGAGCCCATCCCTGAATCACTTCCATCAGCTGTGTGTCCTTGAGCAGTGAACAACCTGCCCAACCGTATGTAGCATCCCTAGAACAGAGACCGAAACCGGGTCAAAAGCAGGCCTCTCTCAATTACAGCTCTCTCTGTGCCTCCTAGCATATCCTCTGCCACACTGAAACCCTCACCATACTGAATTCTACCTGGTTTCTAAGAAGTTCCCTATATCTCCGAGCTCAACCACCCACATTCTAGAATTTGAATGTTCATATTATATATACACAAGCATATATGAATGAACAGACCCTGGTGTACTCACGTGTGTGTATACATCCCCTTCAAGTATTCAAAGATGGTACTGCTGATGGCAGAACGTGTATGTGGTTGGGCAGGGAGACCGCCTCCTCTGCCCCCCATACAGGATGGGCAGGTTGCCGCTTCCTTCTGTGCTTGTCACCCAGCCTCTCCCTGCTCATACCTTGACCTTTCACTGTGAACGCAGGGTTCCCCCCACAGACAATATTTTTCAACACTCCGTCCCTTTTTGCTGACCCCTCTACCTGGAGTGCTTTTCTCACACTGATTCCACCTAGCAAATTCCTTCAGAGCTGTGCTCTGGCCACAGCTGTGCTCTGGCCACAGCTTCTCTCTGAGGCCTTCCTTGAATCACCCTCCCACCCCTCTTTTTACCCGTGTCCCTTGTGCATATGGCATCTGTTGCATGCGTGGCACCATATTGTATCTGGGTTTCCATGGCAGTTTCTGCACTAGAGAGTGAGCTCCCAAGGCAGAGCCCACAGTCTAACCCATCTCTGTGTCCACAGTATATATCCTGACACACTGAGGAGGCACCCACAATGCTTGTGGTTGGATGGAGCTGATAGCCCGATGGTGAATGAGTTAGCACCGAAAGAGGAAGGGAGATCCTTCATTGCACAGGCCCAGGAAAATGGCCACAGCTTGATATCCTGGGAAAGCAGGGGCAGGTGCTCGACTGACAAAGGGCCTGTCTCAGATACCCTGTCCCAGATTCTGGTGTCACCCTTCCAAAGTAGACACATCCCACCCATCCTCCCAGATAGTGAGCCTGTGGAGAGGACAACCTCTTTTTCGCCCTGAACTTTGAAACTTACCTGAAATGCACGTCCCCATGCATCTGGCTGGGTCTCCCTTCTCTGCTTCAACTTGTGGATCCAGGAGTCCCAAACAGACAGTCCTTTCCTCTCCTCAGCCAGCACTGTCACCTGGTCCTACTCAAACTGTTAACAGGGAGAGGTGGCAGCTGCTAAGAAAATCCGCATGACCCATCTCATCTTTCTGTCCCCAGCACACGTTGTCCTAGCAGCTCCTGAGTGCTGGGCCATAGCCTCTGGCACCAGGCCAGGACTACCCACCCCAGGTACCCAGTGTGAGTGAATGAGTTAACGCGGGGGCACAGCCTGCGATCCCCTCTGCTGCAGGGTGGGTAGAAAGGGCGCTGCCAGACCAATACAGTCAGCCCTGCTCTTCATAACCACAGGTTCTGCACCTGCGCATAAGGAGGGCTGACTATACTACAGCCGTTCTATATAAGGGACGTGAGCATCCATGGATTTTGGTAGCCATGGGTGTCCTGGAACCAGTCCCCCTCCGTTCCCGAGGGACAACTGTATAAGGGCTGGGCAGCTGTGTAGTAGGTTTGCAGCAATGATAAAACCTGGTCCCACCCTGAAGGTGGTACAGGTAGGAGGGTCTCCTATAAAAGAGGATGGGCATCAGGCTGTGAGAGCGATCATGATGGAGATGTACAAAGTGTCTCAGCTGCAGACAGGGGGATGGTATTATTTCTGCAAAAGTGATCTGGAAAGACTTTACAGGAGAGGTGATATTTAAACTAAGCCTCAAAAGATAAGTAGAAATTTACCAGCAGGAAATGTCTCTGGGGCCAGACCATGGAAGGTGATAGGCAGAGAGTAAGGGAAGAAATAAAAACAGCCATAAGAGCAGCTCTATTCGGTACTGACCGAGTGCCCGCTGTGGATTATCTCATTTAGTCCTTACTGCAAAACTGCGGGTATCCCCATTTTATAGCTGAGGGAACTGAGGCACAGAGAGCTTCACTGATTGGCCAGAGTCACACAGCTAGTAAGTGGCAGAGCTAGGATTCAAAACTAAGCTTTGTTCCATAGGCCACCTTCTTAGAAACATTAAACTTCAGATATTATTATTACCTATTATTTGGAAGGCACTGGATGGCACTTTCCAAATGCGTACTTATTAAACCCTCTCAGGAATCCTTTGAAACCTTTTATGCCCATTTTACATGTGGAGAAGTAGAGGCTTAGAGGGGTTACCCAGTTTGTCCAACTCCCATGGCTTTGAACCTGGGCTTTGAACCTCCACCTCCTGCCTGGCTCCAAAACTCCCTCTACCGCATGGTAGAGCCAGCCTCTCTGGTTCCTTCAGTCTTTTGCACCCCTTGCTTCCTTGCTAGAAGGCCTCCTGGGCTTACCCTCTGGGTGATCACAAAAACAACCACTGCTCCAAAAGCTCATAAAAATAAGGCTGGTTCATGGCCAGGCTGGAGAAGGCTCACTTCACTGACTGCCTCTGCCCTCACAGCAATTAGGCCCTGTAGCACCAAGCCTGCTGAGAGGGCTTCATAAATACTTGTGCTCAGCCAAATGTATTGGCAAGAGATATTAATCACATTTTAACACTAAAAAGTGAAATAAATAATAAGTGGCAATGTTCTGCTTCCATAAAAACCACCTGCAGCTCCGATAGGTAGCTGGCCCCTTGCTCTCTTGAACTGTCACACAGCCCTGCTCACTGCCGTAAGTGTTCACATCCCTCCTTAGACAGGTGACCAGCTCTGACAGGAGTTCACAGATGTGTACAAGTGACTCACTGCTGCCCCGGCATCGTACAACTGAGCACACGGAATTTTCCTGGGCCTGCTGGGTGGCAGAGAGGAAATTACTAACCATGAGTATGTTTGAGGCTCTGTGTGTTAGGGGGTGGAGGGGGAAGGCGGCAGAGAGAAGGGGAGGGCCGACAGAGCAGATCCTCATCTGGACACAGTCCCCAAACGTGGACCCATTTCTGGGCCAGGGGCATGAAAGTTACCAGGGCCAGCGACCAGTGCCATTGCTGGCCTGGGAGCACGTGTTTTATTGTTTGATTAATAGTTTGTCTTTTTCCAATTACAAAATTAATACTATCTGAATGATGTATCCTTCTGAGGATATAACATTTGGAGGTACATGACACCCTTTTGGCCCTTTTTGGTGATGTTAATTTTGATCATGTTGTTAAGATAGTGTGTCAGGGCTTCCCTGGTGGCGCAGTGGTTGAGAGTCCGCCTGTCGATGCAGGGGACACAGGGTCGTGTCCCGGTCTGGGAGGATCCCACATGCCGCAGAGCTGCTGGGCCCGTGAGCCATGGCCGCTGAGCTTGTACATCCAGAGCCTGTGCTCCGCAACGGGAGAGGCCACAACAGTGAGAGGCCCATGTACTGAAAAAAAAAAAAAGATAGTGTGTCAGGGTTCTCCAGAGATGCACAATAAATAGTGTGTCAGGGTTCTCCGGAGATGCACAACAAATAGAATATATATATATAAAGAGACTTGCATATCTATATATATGGGGAGAGAGAGAGAGAAAGAGATTGACTGATTGAGGGTAAGGAATTGGCCCACAATTTTGGGGCTGACCCATCTGAAGTGTGCAGGGCAGGCAGGTAGGCTGGAAACTCAGGCAGGAGTTGATCCTTCAGTCTTGAGGTAGAATTTCTTTCTCTGAGAAACCTCAGGTACTTCCCTGGTGGTGCAGTGGATAAGACTGCACACTCCCAATGCAGGGGGCCCGGGTTCAATCCCTGGTCAGGCAACTAGATCCCACATGCAGGCCGCAACTAAGAGTTCACATGCCACAACTAAGGCGCCTGCAAGCTGCAGCTAAGGAGCCCACCTGCCGCAACTAAGACCCCATGCAATCAAATAAATAAATATTTAAGAAAAAAAAAAGAAACCTCAGTTTTTGCTCATAAGGCCTTTCATCTGATTGGATGAGGCCCACCCACATCTAGGATAATCTCGTTTATTAAGTCAACTGATTTTAGATGTTCACTACATCTACAAAACACACTCACAGCACCACCTAGATTGAGTAAAACTGGGTATTATAGCCCAGCCAAGTTCCCACATAAAACTTACCATCACACGTGGTTTCCAGGTCCCCTATTGCAGTGTTTTCCTTTGTAGTAAATGTTTTGTAGGGAGATACTTCAGGACTATGTAAATATCCTATTTCTCATCAAATCGTTTTCCCCTCAATTTGGCATCTATTACTGATTTTTGCTGGAATCGGTCTTTACAGTGACAGTTACGTAAAGTGCGTTCCCTGGGAGAGGGGATTGGGAACCTGGTTTCAGGCCCCAGCTCTACCACTCACTTGGTCGTGTGACCTGGGAGATGTTACCTGACTTTCCCGAGCCAGGGTCTTCCCTGCTCAAATAGGGGAGACAGTACTTGCTCTAAAGGCTTGGAGTGCTTACTAAATGCAGTAACAGGTACCAAGAAGGCGCTCCCCAAAGTCTGTGGCATCCAAGGTGTGAAATATATACGTCCATGCCTCAGTGAAGTAACAGCTGACTTGTCCTTGGGCAACGTTGATTAGCAGAGTGATCTGAGACCACTGGGAAAGCCCCTTAGGCCAAATCCTCCTCCTCCTTATCATCCTCATCATGGGATGCAATGTTAAATTCCACCATTAGCACTGACCCAGGAGTGTTAACGAACTGTGACAGGAGACACCGTCTGAAAAATGTTCCCAGAGCTAGCAACATTCAAGCCCAGTCCTGAAGGACAAAGAGAGGAAAAGTGCTCCCAGTGGGGGGAGTAGCATGGGCAATGGAGTTGGGGTGCGGGGAGGAAGAGGGAGAGTGGCTATCTGGGAAGCTTGGGCAGGTATTATTGTGTTCCCAAGAAAGCACAGAGGGAATTGTCTATGTATTTGTCCTTTTCCCTGTTATTACTGTTTTGATTGTGATTATCATTACCATTCTCAAGTAATGTATAGGTACACTCTGGTACACACAGAAGAAAGCAACTCAGTCTTCTGAGTGAGAAGCAGCATGGCACAGTGGTTATGATATGGACTCTGGAGCCAGAATGTTTGGGTTCGAATCTCAGCTCGGCCACTTCACTAGTTGTAGGACCCTGAGCAAATTAATTAACTTGTCAGTGCCTCTGCTTCCTCCTCTGTAAGATAGGGATGACAGTAATAGTAACTTCCTCACAGGATTGGAGTGATGATTAAGTGAGTTCATGTTTCTTAAGGCCTTAGCATAGTACCTGGCAGGCACAGAGTAAGCAATGTGTACGTGCTGGATAAATAAGGAAGTATATTTTAGACATTTACTCAAAAAGTTACTGTTTTCCTTCAAGCTACCCAACAACACACTGTCAATGCCCTCATTTATCTCCAGCCTACTTACTTTACAGTTTACTTGGCTGCTTCACTGAAGAGCTCGTCACTGCTGTCGTAGAAGATGCAGAAGACGGAGAGGGGGAGGGTCAGGAGATGTGAGTTCTGGTCCCATCTCTGCCGTTACCCTGCACTGTGACCTTGGACAAGTCACCATCTCTGTCTGAGCCTCGATTTTCCCATCTGTAAAGTGGGAGAGTTGAACAAGATGGTATCAGAGAGCACTTCCAACCTAAAGCCCTGAGTGTTGGTGACCTGTGGAGTGGCTTTCCTTTCAGGGACAGGCAGGGGACTGGTGTCCATCCAGCACCTACTACGTGTCAGGCGCTGCTGGGTCCTCTCCTTACATGCTATCTGCATGTGGTCCTCACAGCAGCCCGGTAAGGGAGGAATTCTATTCTCACATTACAGTTGGAAATGCCAAGACTCTGAGAGGTTAGGTGGCCAGCTGGTCACTCAGCTGATAAGGATCACAGCCAAGACTCCAGCCTGGGACTCCCCATCCCCAAGCATTTTCTTTCCATTAAGCTGGCGTTCTCCCAGTTCAGCAAAGGTTTAATGAAGGAGTGAGTGAGTGAATGAACAAAAGCATCCTCGCCAGTTATGCTTGGGGAAATTTCTCCTCTACCTCCTCCTTCAAGTAGCTGCACTTTGGAGCTAGACAGATGGGTTAGAATCTTGCCTTTACCACTTACTAGCTGTGTGACTTGGGGCAAGTTATTTAACCTCTCTGGGCCTCAGTTTTCTGGTCTTTATAAGAGGGATGGATAATGATTCCTACTTCATACAACTATCTGGAGGCTTGAAGAAAGAGCACGTGTAAAACATTAGTACAGTGATTAGAATCTAGGTAATTTTTAAAAATAATGTAATGTGGTTGTATAAATCAGTGGTTTTCAGATTTTGAAATTTCATGGGAAAGTAAAATTTCAAAAGAAAAGTTGCCAACTTTGTGTTTTGCTAAGTAAGCCGATTAAAGAACATAATTAATGTCTTCTAGCACCATTAATTGATATTAGTAACTAGAGTCTGCCCAGAACTGAGCTGGTTCTCACAACCACCCAGCTACTTGATTACCTCACTCTTTCAGAGGGCTGCCCAGGGTCAGCCCTTTACCTCTCTGGTTTAGATAAATATTTGCCAAAGTGAAGTTTGGGGACTCCTTTAGGTCAGCACCGAAAGGTTGAAACTAACTAAGGGGAGAGGGCAGGGGATAGGCACTGACCAGCCTGGCCCATTTGGCAGGTCCCTCCAACCCTACCCTGATACAATGGAAATAGCTCTGAACTAGGAGTCAGAAGATGTCGATTTAGCCTCAACTCTACTTCCTGTTTGCTGTGTGACCTTGAACATGTCCCTTCCCTGACTTGAGACTCAGTTGACTCATCTCTAAAATAAGGGTTACTGCAATAACCCTGCTGGGCCAACCTCCCAAGGTCATTGTGAGCATCGGGTGCCACAAAGGGTGCAACACATACGATAGCCTGTGATGTGCTGTTTACATGTGAAGGGTCAGCACCACTCTGATATCTGACTGCAGTTAAGGCGGTCCAGGCTAGAGCTGGGAGGGGCAGGGAGAGAGTCAGATTTTGAGGGTGTGAACCCTAGAGGATGGGGAAGTCCATGTTGTCACATACGCTTTGTTCCTGGGCTTCCAAACTGGAGGATTTTACCCAATGTTAGACTGGATTTGTGGGGGACACAGGTGACATGAATTGTAAGGAAGCAATGACAGAAATGGGAGTTCCAGATGAAGCCAAATTATATTCATTGGTTTTACACTAGCTATTAAATATGTTGAGAGGGAGAAAATAGTGATTTCACCCTTTTGAACTGAAATTGGGGTTAGTTGGTGGCTCACACCTGTGCTGTACTGAGTTGTGGATTCGGTCAGATATAATTGCAGAATTTAATTATAAATTGCACTTCACTGACATGTGCATGTGTATTTATTTCAAGAGACAACCTTTCAACATAGTTCAACCTTTCAAGATAGTCAACATTAAAAAAAAAAAAGTCTACCATAAGACTGCTACCGCTAAGCCTGTAGTGGTTCAACCACTAGCTCTGGAGGGCTACTGAGGCGGGGCTTAGGGCCTTCGCGGGGGTGTTCGGCCCTGAGTGCTGTGGCCCTGGGAGATTTTATAAATCTCTCCAACTAGACAGGAGTTGCCCAAGGAGCGGAGGTGGGCCAGTTTCCTATCTTTTTCTCAACTTCCCCTGAACCTTGCAAAGTTCTCGTGCACAGTGGGATTCCTCAACTGAAAAGCGGCCCCATTCTTACTATCTATCCAAAGTCCGGTAGTAAGTCCATACCCTTTGGACCAATAATAACACTTTAATGGACATAAGCAGATAATCATGCAAAGGTTTTTTTTACAGAGATGTTCCTTTGCAGCACTGCCTGTCATAACAGGAGGACTGGGACAACCTAAAGGCCACTTGCAAGGGCTGGTTAAATCCAGTAGGGTCACTCTGTGCAAGGAAATAGTATGTCCCCTTTAAAAACAGGATTGGCCAGCCATGCATGTGGGTGTGAAAGGTATTCATGATATAGTAAGTAGAGGGGGAAAAAAAGCAGATTACAAAGCAATGTAAATAGGTTGCATCTTTAAAAAAAAAAAAAAAGTGACTGTGTGGCCACACATACGTGCAGGAAACACCCAGGAGGATATTAATTGTGATTCCCTGAGTAGTGGGGACACAGGGGTCTTTATAATTTTCTTTAATGCTTTTCTGTGTTTTGGGTTACTCACAAAAATTGCTTGAGTACCTACTAGACAAAATCCTTGCTTTTGAGTAGCTTGCAGTGTTGTTAGCAAGAGACAGAGAATCAAAACATACACAGTTAATTCCAAATGCTGATAAGTGCTGGGAAGAAAATGAGATCGTTAATGTGAGAGAAACTGATGGGGGGAGGATGAGACCAATTTTAGCAGGGACAGCGGGGAAGGTGGCTCTATAGAGAGACCATTTAAATGAGACCTGAAAAATGAGAGAGAGGCACCAGATGATATCTGGGATAGGAGTGTTCTGCGAAGAAGGAACAGCTAACGCAAAGGCCCTGGGATGGAAAAGAATTTTGTACAATAGCCATGTATTATTTCTATAATCAGAAAAAGAATTTTATTCAAATATCCATTTGATCCATTCAAAAAACATAGGACACATCTGAATCCTCCTGTTGCAGGGGCCCAATCAGAGAGCAGTAGGAATAAGACTGAGGCTCTGAGGAAGGTGCCCTTCAGGTACCACATTGAACGATGCTCTAGAGGGACATCTCCCAAGAGGCCAACTCAGGTTTGGCTCGTTTTCTTGAAGGCAATTTTTTTTCTTTACATTTTGACATTTCTGAAAGCAGAAAGTGTCTTACAATCAATGTGTCATTTACACACGCTGTGCTTTGTTTTCTTTTTCTCAAAAAGGCTACCACTGAACTGATGATGTACTTACAATTTCTGGTGTCTTTGGACTGATAGAATACAGTGATGTATGTGAGGGATGCTAAGAGGACCGGCCTTGGGAAGTGGAAGGACCTTGGTGGAAGTCGATGCTTCTTCCTAGAGTGGGAGCATTGTGGGACCATAAGGATGGACTGTGTCTTCTAGATCTCTGTGCCCCCCAGAGCACCAACCATAGCCAAGCCTTGTGCAGGGCCCTGGGGTACAGAAATGCTTACAACATGGCCCTGGTCAGCTCTCAGGGAGCAACTAGAAAGGGAGAGAAGCCTGTAACCACTCAAGTACAGCCCTACTGTATAAATGCTGGGGTGAGGAGGAGCCCTGGAAGCTGGGGTAGCCAGAGGCGGTACTCTTGGCTGCTTAGGTGGGAGGGCGTAGCCTGAGAAAGCTTCTGAAGAGATTACCATGCAGACAAGGCAGGAAGGCCATCCAAAACAGAGGGATGCAGGCACAGGCCAGTGTCTGCAGTAATGGTGTGCAACGGTGGTCGCAGGGCAGGGTGTACACAGACAGCACCCTTCTTCTGGAGGCTGTGCTGGGCTTTGGGTGCATGTCAGAGGGATTGGAGAGCCAGAAAGATGACAGGGCTACACACCATGCTGTCCAGTATGGTAGCCATCTGTCACAGGCAGCTATTTAAATTAACTAAAATTAAATAGCCTTTTAAAAAGCCATGAGAACAGTTGAGAAAAAAGTTAAATTAGATAAAACCTCAGTTCGTCAGTCACACTGGCCACATGGGCAGAGCTCAGCAGCCACGTGTGACTTGTTGGACATATGGGCAGTGCAGATACAGAATGTGTATCTTGACAGAAATTTCTTTGGGGCCGTACTGCTTTCGGATGATCCCTTGAGGATGGGTGGGTGGACAGATGGACAGACAAAAGAAGTAGCAATGACCGTAGTGCTTACTGTGTACCAGGAACCGTCTAAGTGTTTCATGTGTGTTGTTCCTTGAATGCTCATGACACCCCACAGATTCATGAACAGGTCCACTGGGGACAAGGCTGGAGGCCACTTATCAGCTTTTCCAAACCTCTACCCTGCTCAGATTCTGGCTTCTCCTGAATCCTGGGTACTATTGCTTGTATTTTTGAAGAGTGTTGGAGTCCTAGCTTTGCTAAAAAGTTTGCCAACTCACCAAATCATAGTTGGCCAAGAAGGTGCTAAGTGGACATCCTCCAAATTCCATGATGGGCACTATGCATCCTTGCCAGGAAGTCCCTCCAGGTGTCTAGCGCAGATCTCCAGTTGATAATGGGAGTTGTTGCCTATTTATTCTGTTTAATTTTTCCCCCTCAGAAAATGGAGGTTAGAGCATACTAATATGGGCTTACTCTGTACTAGGCACTGTTCCAAGCACTTTCCATACTACCTCATTTAATTCTCGTAAGAGCTCTATGAGTTTGCTGTTATTTCCCCCATTTTATACATAAGAGAACTGACTGAGTCTTGGAGAGGTGAAGTAACTTGCTTAGGGTCATCCTTTGTCCAACTAGTAAGTGGTGGTGCTAGGATTTGAACACATGCTGTCTGGCCCTGGAGTCCGGTTCGTAGCCATGGCGCTCTCATCATCAATCCTGTGGAACTAGAAGACAGATGCTAAGTGCACTTTCCACCCGTTTTGGCTGGAGTGGTATGAGAACTTGATTCTGTTCCAGAAAACCTTGGCTGAGAGGTGTGCCCAGTCGTAAGACAAATGCCTCACAACGGTGGGGGGCACTTTATGTCATTTTTAGACTACTTCTCTGCCAGGAGTAGTTATGGCAATAGTCATCCTACAGTTACACCATGTTTTCTGGTTTACAAAGCACCTTCATTTACATGTTGTCATTTCCTCCTCACATCAGCCCTGGAGGAAGGTGAGGTGAAGACTGTAGTTTATCCATTTAACACAAGGAGACCAGGGAAGTGAAGGCACCTGGTCAGGATCACCGAGTCCCTCAGGGATGCAGCTGTTTCTTGAATCCTGCTACCATTGGTCAAGAGCCTCTCAGCCTTGTCAGTGGGTTTCAAAGTCAAGCCAATGTAGGGGTTGGAGAGCCACGACGCTGGGTGCCAGTGCTGGAGTTTGCCAACATCAAGACACACAGTCCAATAAACAGAAAGCATTTCAGAAGAACTCGAAACCTCCACTTACATTTCTTAGATGTTGCCAGAGACACCAAATCCACAGCAAAACTTCTTAAACCTGCCTTCTCTGTGTTCCCTCCACTGTACTTACAGAAAATAGCTTCCACTATGTGTCTTTTACAATATTTATTATGAAATTTTTTAATAATAATACTCTTTCATGGTGAAGAGTATTTATAACAAATGTGTGTGGTTTAAAGAATAAACTCTCATGTCCTCACCAGCTGGCTTAAGAAACAGAACATGATACTGCCTTCAAAGCCCTGTGGGGTCCCCTTCCCACCCCTTATCCCAGGGAACTGCTCTCCTGCAGTTATTCTCTTTATAGTCTGGCTTGGTCATCTTGAGCCTCTATAACAAAATACCATAGACTAGATAGCTTATAAACAGAAATTTATTTCTCACATTCTGGAAGCTGGAAATCCAAAATCAAGGTGCTGGCAGATCCCATGTCTGGTGAGAGCCCGCTTCCTGGTTCATAGCTGGCCTTCTTTTCACTATAACCTCACATGGAAGAAGGGCTGAGGGAGCTCTCTGGGGTGTCTTTTAAGGACACTAATCCCATTCATGAAGGCTCCACCCATGTGACCTAATCACCTCCCAAAGTGATTAGGGACCTGATACCATCACATTGAGGTATGAATTTTGAGGGACGTTAACATTAGTTTATAATGTAGTCCTGGACCACCCTTCAACCCTCTCAGAGGAAACAGGTAGAATCCTTTTTCAGTTAAAGGAAGTGGAAGATTAGGGACACTTGTGTACACATATTGAGAGGAGATGGGGAGAGGCTTCCTTATAAACTTATTCCTGGAGCAGTTTGTCACTGTGTCACTTGGAGCAAGCCTCTTCACCACATGGACTTCTAAACTGGAAAGGGACTGGGGTTTCCTAAAATTGTCACTTATTCTACAGATATTAACTAAGCACTTGTGTTCCAAGCAGTGTCATAGGCACAGAGGATGTGGTGGGAAAATCCCTGGCCTCCAGGAATTTGCTGTCCAGGACAGGTCTTGTCCCTGCTCCACCACTGGCTCTCTTCCTCCCTTTGTCACCATTACTAACTCACTCATCTTTAAATGTTGGTGTGGGGATAAAGTTGCTGATAAATATCAACGTGCTTGGAAAAGCTGAGGCAGATCCTGGCTGACATTGCTTGTAATCACTGCAACCCCTGAAATGACGTGTGCGAGGCACATAACGGGTCTGGAGCTTTGGGTACTCACACCTGCAGTTACCCGGCTCTGCCACTAGATGTCAGTGACGTGTAGGAGGGGGGGCAGGGAGCTTAGGGTGATGAGCTTTTTGACGAAGTCGTAAAAAGTGCAAAATAACTGCTTACTGTGTCCTGGATGCTGATCTGTTATATTTGTATGTCATTTGGTGCCCATAGAAACCCTCATCCCCATTTTACAGACAAGGAAACGGGTGCTCAGAAAGGGGATATAAATGGCAGTCTCCCTTCCTCCATCTGAGAGTACCAAGCAAGACTGCTAAAGAGGCAGAAGACAGCCCTGGTATGAATGTGTTCAGCCGTATGGCCTTTACTGCTACTAAACTGCAGTGAACATCTCTCCACATATGAGACAGCAAATGGCTACACAAATGCATGAAAGCCAGAAGGCTCTGCAGTCATTAAGACTCTGTTGGATGCCCATGAGGGCTGCAGTACAGGTGTTCATTAGGCAGATACAAGGATGCGGCTGACTAGAGCCAAGCAGTGGTAGCAGGGCTGTCTGTGTTCTCTGTCAGGTACGTTGGAACCAACAATGGTTATTGCCAGCTTGAGCTTGATCTAAGGATTACGGAAAGGCCTCTAAGGACCCAGCCCTAACCTTAAAGAGCATGTGGATGCACAGAATGTCAGCTGTGAAGGACTCTAGTCCAGGTCCTTTCTAAATATCCCTGAAAAGTTAAAGTGGAAAGTAGGGGAGGGTTCAAGGTCAAATTCAGTTGGTGAAAATCTGCATGGAATAGTTCCAGTGATAGTTTCAATGATGACATCGTCCACCTCCTCATTATATTCCCCAGGGAGCAAGTGCCCATGGGAGGAAAAATGACTAGCTCAGGGTCACACAGACAAAGAGGAAACCAATTCTCTGACATAATTATCCACAGACCTTAAATTCATGGCATGGGGCATGATAGAGAAAAAGGCATGACCTATGGGATGGGGTGTTCTACAAAAAGACTGCAGGGAGATCTTGCCAAGGGGAGAAGGGCTGGTGCAAAGGCACTGGGGTTAGATCCCCACTAAAGAAAATCCCAGCAGCACTCTTTCAAATGCAGATCCTCCCAGGAGAGGGACCCAGGTGATGCCAGTAGCAAACCAGAGACCCCCACCCCATCACACCTACCCCCGGCAATGGCTAAGGGATGGGAATGGCTAATGCTCAGACAGGAGGAGGGAAGACTCAGAAGTCCTGATGGCAAGATTAGAACCATCTCTGTGATGTCTTAGGCACCTGTAGCCACAGGGTAAGTTACCAGGAGGCAGATTTCAGTTCAGCAGGATAGATGCTTACATTCGTACAAATTAAACAGTTTATAAAACCATTTTTATCTGTATCATCTCATTCAGTCCAGACAGTCACCCTTTGAGGGAGTTTTTATCCTCATTTAAGGATGGGGAAAGTGAAGGTCAGAGAAGTTCACTCATTCCCCCCAAGTTTTGGGGCTGGGATTAGAAACCCAGAATACCGTGTTCTTTTCATACTGAAATTGTCCAGAGATGATAAGGGTGGTGTTCATGATGTTTTCAATGGCAATGAGGTGGGACTTGTTAGCTACATTTTGCAGAAGAAGGGTCTGAGCCCCAGAAGGGACTGACCCATCACTCGCCCATCGTGGCACCGCTGGAACTGGGAGAGATGGGGATGAATGCAGACATCAGTCCTCAAGCCAGTTTCTCTTTCAGCTCCTTTCCTAATGGGAGTGAGTGAGCCCCTCGTTCCTGGAGCAGTGAGGGCGAGTTCGAGATGACTGTCCGCCAGCTCACCTGTAGGGTGAGCGCTCCCAGGAGAGCAGTTGGGAGGTGACAGTAGCCAAGGCCCCAGCTTCCTACCTGGAGGTTCCCTGGCTGTGAGGAGTGGAGAACAGCACACAGCCAGGTGCCTTGCTTGAAGCAAATTCCTGGGGAGTGATGAGCAGAGGTGGGGGGGGGAGGCTGCCAGGAGCAAGGGGCCGGGAGAAGGGTCCCGGGGGCAGAACTAAGTGTTTGGCTTTGAGGAGAAGGGAAGCCGGGAGAGATAAGCAGAGCAGGGAGTGATGTGATCAAACAGTGTTTGTGAAAGATAATTCTCACTGAACTGGGAGATGGGGTCGGGGAGACATAGGAAACCCACGTGGAGGCTTTTGAAGATGCAGAACCAGGGGTCTGGGCAGCCCGGACCAGGACAGCAGACAATCCTGAGGAGAGCCGATTCTGTGAGTTGAGAATAACCCCTGCGCCTTGGCAATTATTCTTGGTTCTTTGCAGCCTTCACCAGTTACCGGATAAACACCTCCCTTCTTCTCTGGGCTCAACCTTCATGCTACCAGTTTAGTTTACCTTGGGTCGCTGTCTTCTTGGTTTCACTAAATTATCTGTATAATTTTAGGTTTAATTTGCTTATGGTTGGTCTGTTAACTCAGAATTGCAATCCAGGCAGTGTTCATTCATTAAAGTCTCTTAATGTTTTAGATCTGATTTTAAAGGAAAAGAAACTTGTGATGTAAGCCCGATGAGGAGTCTGGGGATGAGAAATATCATCTACTGTAAACCTGAAGTTGCCAAACGGTGTTGAGACAGATCTACACGTTCACTATTCTGTAATGTCTGAGAAATGCCACACTGAGTGTTGATTTTTCTGTTCTCAGCTTACAGGGCAAAATGGTGTTCACTTTTTCTATTTAGTTTTGGAGAAAGTTCAGGAGAAAGAAGAAATTCCTTTGTCATATTTAGAAGAGGACAAAAATACAACCTGACTTTTGTGTGGTGAAAACGTGGGAAATTTCCATTTCCAAGTATCTATGCTAGAGGAAGCAAGCTGAACTTTGAGGCTTGGTTCCAGGGCCCTGGATTCAGAGGAGGGGATGCCTGGCAGGGGCTGAGCTGTACCAGAAAGTCAGCGGTGGTTCATGTTAGAAAATTCAGCTTGGGGTTCCTTCCTGAGCCTCCAGGGTCATGGACTCCAGTGGTGAGGAAGACCCTCTTCTTAGTCAACCTTACATGCCCAGAGAAAAGAAAAAACATCCCCAAGGAAAGAAAATCTCTCCAGCTGGTTAACTCCTTCAGCATGGTTGAGAAGGCAGCACAGGGCAGAGATGCGGCCCCTGGACTCCAGGCCCTCCAGGTCTGTGGCAGTGACTAGCAGCATGCCCTTTGCGCAGGAGCCCACCTCTGTTTCCTCATCTGTAAAATGGGGATACAGAGAGCTCCATCTCAAGAGTCACTGTGAGGACTCTATGAGATGGTGAGTTACTTCTTAGCATATACTGAACAAATATTAGTTATTGCTACTATTAGATTTGTCGCTGAAATTGTATTTAACTATACACAGGAACAAATTAAAAGTGTATGTGTGCCTGGGAGGCTTGGAATTGGTTTTCCAAGAAAAGAGATTTAAATGTGTGAGAAAGGAACAAGTTGTTCCCTTAGAGACTCGGATACCCTGGGAAATCTCCTATAAGTTGCTGAGACTATGTCTTCTCATTGCCAGAATATTCCAAGGAACAGGGGAGAAGTCAGCCAGTGACCCAGCTGTTGGCTCTACAGGGTCAATAATCCATATGTCTGGCCGGGTTTGTCCTTCTGGCATCCCAGCCTTGGGGGCAGGGGGGTTGCACGTCCCAAAGAGGGGCGGCCCTGGGTGGCTTCCAGACAGCTGCTTTGCTGAAAAACAGAACACAGGGGAGTCTGAGGCGCACAGGAGAAGGGAGGATTGGTGCTTTCCTGGCTCTGGTGGGCCTTGTAGGCAAGGGAGCCCAAAACCGTGGAGGGGGCAGGGGGACTCCCCAGGGGCCTGAGCCATTGCGCTAGATGCTGGCGTTGAAGAGCTCCATCTGGGGACCTCCCCACCTCACCCCTCCAGCAGCACCAGCATTTTTATCCAACTCTTTGGCAGTACATCATCCCAGTCCATCTCCTTGTTGAGTCGACAGGCCTTTCTTATCGACTGTGGACTCAGTGTCAGCCCCGTGCTGGCCACCAGGGGAAGCAGGGTAGTCGTGACAGTGAACACTTGTTGATTTCTTCCCACAAGCTAGTCTGGTGCTGGGTGCTTCCTGGGGATGATCCTCATCACACTAAGTCCCTGAGGGAGGGAGGGAGGTAGGCAGGATCCCCCACTTTGAAGAGTAGAAACAGAGACCCAGAGAGGTCATGTTACCTGTGTAAAGTCACACAGCTGGTAAGGAGCAATGCTGGGATCCAGATCCAGGCTCTGACTCTAAAATCCACACTTGTAACCTCTACTGTATGCATTATTGCCCTGAAGTGAGTTACCGTCTGGCAGAGAAGCAGAGATGGCACTCACAAGGCACATCATGGACCCTCTCTGGGTTAACCCAGGCTGGCTGGTCTTAGAGGCTAGACACTGCGATGGGAACGTAGCCGGGTTAGAAGCAAATACAGCCAGGTTGAGCCCTAGTTCCGCCACTTACTGGCTGTGGGGCATTAACCCCTCTGAGCTTCTGCAAGTCAGATAAAGATATTTATTTTGCCAGATTACTGGAAGAAATTGTGATAACTGGGTGTCCTGGTACCTCCTAGGTGTCTTTAAATGGCAAGCAGTACTAGGATTGCTTGGACCTGGGAAGTTACAGCTACAGGGGGCAGTGGGGGTTTGCTCTCCTCCCATCAGGAAGACCAGGCTAATAATCATAGGGGCCTCAACTGGGAAGAGAACTCCAGAGGTCACCAGGCCCACGGCTCTTCTGGCAGATTGCAGCCTGGAGGCTGGCCCTGGCAGGGGACTCATCTTGTTTTATAAACTTCCCAGGGTTGGATAATGCAGCCTCCTCTCACCGCTCATTCAAACTGGTGAAAAAGTTTGAAAGAGTGTAAAGGAATGTGTACTCCCTATTAAAGATAGAAGTTGTAAGTTTTGTCTTTGTTGGTCAAGAAAGGCTTGCTGAGTGTGGGGTGCTGCACAAGGACACAGAGTGTGACAAGCAGGGGTTTGGTGTCAGACCTGGATTCCAGTCCTGTTCTGCTGCTTACCTCGTGGGCACGTCACTTGACCTCTGTGAGCTTTCACTTCCTCCTGTGAGAAGGGGGCAGTCCTAGCTCTCTGGAAGGGCTGCCGTGAGGACCGAAGGCTGGCTATAGGGCTGCTGCTGTAGGCAGAGCTTCCCAACTGCAGCCTGGACCCCGTTTCCAAGAGTGACTTGGCCCTGCTTCTTCACCCCTCTCCCCATTCCCTATCAGACGGACCAAAAATGCCCCGGCTGATCCAAGATCCCGGAGATGGACACATCTCCTGCCAGGCGTGGCTGACTCCAAGCTATCTTGCGGGGGAGAAGGAACAGATCCAGCCCCATTCTGGGTCTAGCTTCAGATCCTTTGATCTATCCCTGGACTAATGCACAGCTTGGAGCTGGTGCAGGCGCTGCTCTGGGACAGCCTGGAGCCGCTGGCAGCCTCGTAAATCAGGCCCCAGCCTTTGAAGCTTCTGCAAGCTCCCTGGGAGAGCCTGAGCAGCTTGATCTTCTTGCTGAGGGATCTCCTCCCGCTCTGGTCTGGAGTCTCCAGGAGTGACGGGGGCCTGATTTACGGAGGTCTGTGATTTATGGAGGTCTGTGACAGCAACGGCCCGGCCTGGGAGAGGAGGCCCAGGAAAGAACGAGTCTCCCTATGACCTGGTCTCCTGGGCCAGGGAGACAATTGGAGCTACCCCGAAGTGGGGGTTTGCCTCCCCCGGGCCTGTGTGGGCGACACCCCCATCCCTACTAGAATTCGGGCCTCCTTGCTGGAAAGGTTCATCTCTTCAGAGTCCCTTCAGACAAGAGTGAGGGAAGGAAGGGACTCTAAGTTGACTCCTGGAGAGAGGCATGGTAGAGGGAGCTGGGTTTGGAGTCACATCTGGGCTCCTGTCCCAGCTCCAGCATTTCCTAGGTGTGTGGCCTTGGACAAGTCTTTTCTCATTCCTGAGCTTTGGTTTCTTCTTCTGTCACTTGGGGTTAATAAATGGCAATGGTCTAGAGTGAGTGGGACGGGTAAATGAGCCAGCAGATGTAAGGCACTCTGAACAGTGCCTGCACAGCCTCGGCTCTCAGAGAAACCTCTGCCCCTCCTTTCTCCTTCCTCAGTCCGAACCCCCAGGCCTGGCTCCAGCTCCATGCTTGGGTCCCTGTGCAGGCCTGTGCTCTCCAGGCAGGGATCTAAGAATTAGTCTCTGACCATCCCAAGCTTCTGGACCAGCGCTGTCCAGTAGAACTCTCTGCCACTCCCAGTCCAGTAGCCGCTATCCACATGTGACTTTTGTACTTTTGAAATGTGGCTAGTGTGACCAAGGAACTGACCTTTATCTCATTTTAATTAGAAATTTAAATTTAATGAGCTGTAGGTGGCTAGTGGCTGCCATATTGGACAGCATAGGCCTGGACCATGAGGCAGACCTGACTTGCTTGGTATTGACTTAAATATGTGACCTTGGGTGAGCCATGTCACCTCTCTGCACTTCTAGTTTCCTCATCTGTAAAATAGGGGCTGCTGGTACAACTAGATGAGGCAAGAAAACGTGCCTCATTCGTAGACACACATGTTCAGTATGATTATTTAGTGTTTATTGAGCTGAGAGCAGTGAGAGGGCATGACCCCAGTCTTTGGGACGTCGTGCAGGTGAGATGTTCACCTATGACGCAGAGACAAAGGGGCAGTTCCAGCCCCTCCTCCAGCTTTTTCTGACCTCTGAGCCAGTCCCACTCTGGCTGGGGCCTCCGTCTTCTCTGCTCCAAAGACTTTCCAAACAGGACCATAAATATTTTCAGGATCAGCATCTCCCCATGCTTTTCCGTCTTAGCAGCTTGACCTCCAGAGTTTATCATCAGACGGTATCTAGTTAGAGGCTGTAGCCACCACGCAGGAGAGAGAGGATGGGGCCTTGAATGGGGTGGGTGCCTCAGGAATGTGGGGAGGGGGAAAGGAAAGTAGATCCTCTCCACCATCCTTACAAGGTGATTTTTAGTCCTCATACCTGTCACTTCACGGTCCCAAGAGGGCCACCAGAGCGCATATGTTACCATCACATTTAAGACATGAATTAGGAGAAAAGTGGTATCACCTACAACCCTCCCCAAACTCCCTCTGCCAGTGAACTTCCTTTTCCATCTTATTGGCCAGAAGTGGGTCACATGATTACCGTTAGCTGCAAGGGAGGCTGGGAAATGGGGTATCTGGCAAACAGAAAACAGGCTTGTCTTGACTGCCTGAACCAAATCATGATTCATTGCCCAGGCCTGAGCATGTGGCTTTCCCAAACAAAATTGGGCTTGCATTCGTCTGGGAAAAAAATGGCCCTGGGGTTGGCCACTAATACTGCCTGCCTCAGTAACCATTGCACAGTTAGTACAGCACTTTACAGTTTACCAAGCACTTTCGATTTGTGATTTTCCAGTTTGTGAGACAGCACAGGGATTGGAATCCGCATATTACAGATGAGGACAACGAGGCTCTGAGAGGTAAAATGGCTTAGTGGGCCAGTAAGCACTAGATTCCAGTTCTCCAGACCCTCAAGCTGCCTCCTGTGGATTGGGGAAAATGACCCCAGCTGAGGGCAAGGACTAAAAGTCACTGAACTTTATATCGCAGATATCTGGCTCAATGGCCTGGCACAAAGTAGGTGTTCAGTAAATGTTTCATGGATGCATTAATGAATGCATTATTTTAATTAATTAGTCCTCATCCCTGTCACTGAGGACTTCAATTAATTAATTAACTTGACCCAGGGTGCACGGGATAGGAGTAATGGGAGTTGGCCACCTATTCTTCCTTCGGAATAGGGGAGCATCGGGCCTCCCTGGTGGCACAGTGGTTAGGAATCTGCCTGCCAATGCAGGGGACATGGGTTCGAGCCCTGGTCCAGGAAGATCCCAAATGCCGCAGAGCAACTAAGCCCGTGCGCCACAACTATTGAGCCTGTGCTCTAGAGCCCGCAAGCCACAACTACTGAAGCCTGCGTGCCACAACTATTGAGCCCACATGCCACAGCTACTGAAGCCCCTGTGCCTCGAGCCTGTGCTCTGCAACAACGGAAGCCACCGCAATGAGAAGCCTGCGCACCGCAACGAAGAGTAGCCCCTGCTCACCGCAACTAGAGAAAGCCCATGCACAGTGACAAAGACCCTAGGGAAGCATCGTCCCTTTCCATGACTGACTGGCTGGAAGCATGTCACTCCCTAGCACTAGAGCTAGACATGTGAGAATACAGAGGCCAGGCTGAGGGGGGCCCTGTAGCCAGGAAATGGTTCACACACATGACTCAGCCTCTCGAGAACTCAGTCCCGAAGCCAGGAGTGCTCCCTCAGGGGACAATGAGAAAGTTTGTTGGGAAAGAGAGATGAGGAGTGGGAGCCAATGACCATTTGCCCAAAGAGAAAAGCAATCTGGCTCCATTGGCCTTGAAAATGGTTCAGCTCAGTCAACATCGTATCCGTTCCCACAAACCTGTTTCAAAAACTTGCACTTGTTACTTCGAAAGCCAGCCTGGCCCACCAGACTGGGTGCTCCTCCAAGCAGACTCTGAATCCTCTCTGCATCCCCAGTGATTGGCAGCACAGGGATAGGGTAGTTGGATGTAAAGAAGGAAAAGGACCCACCCCTTGCCTCCAGGGCTCATTGTTTTTTGAAGGAGACAGATGCCCACCTACACGACAGACACAGATTCCAGCACACTAAGCTGTCTAGCAGACACGCAGACACTGGGCTGGCTGCGGTCGTGATGGGGCGACGGAGCCACAGGCAGGAGTCAGACCACAGGTAAGAAGGGAGAAGGGATCTGATGAAGCTCCTGGAGAATTTAAGTCTGACTTCCATGAAAGGAAGGAATTGCAACTGGCAGCCATCAGGGGAAGGGTATTCTGGATAGAGGGCCCCATGTGTACAAAGGCTTGGAAGTGGGAGAGGACAGGTGAGCAGGGCAGACTGGCATTGAGTATAATGTGTTTGAGAAAAGGGGGTGGAGATGAGACAGGTAACAACAGGTATCAGGATGTGAAGGGTGGTGTTGACATCTTCTACCTCTGTACTTCTCAGATCCCAATGTCATAGGAATCACCTGGGGACCTAACTGCAGATTCTCATTGAGTAGGTATGAGGTGGAGCCTGAGATTCTGATTTCTAATAAACTCCAGATAATGTTGATGCCACTAGTCTGTGGCTCAAAGCTACTCTGAGTAGTAATGCTTTAGGCAATAGGGAGCCGTTGAATGTTGTGAGCAGGGACATGATGGTAATCTGATTTGCTTCTTAGAAAAATCACCCTGAAAGCTGTGAAGAGGCTTCAGCAGGATAGAAGTATGCAGACAGGGTGAGAGATTTATTTTTTCTATATCTCCAACACCCTAGGATGGTGTCTGGCTCATATCAGATAGTCAATAGATATATGTAAAGGAATAAATTAGCCATTTATGATAGACTTTTTTTTTTTTTTTTTTTTGTGGTACGCAGGCCTCTCACTGTTGTGGTCTCTCCCGTTGCGGAGCACAGGCTCCAGATGCACAGGCTCCGGACGCGCAGGCTCAGCGGCCACGGCTCACGGGCTCAGCCGCTCCGCGGCATGTGGGATCTTCCCGGACTGGGGCACGAACCCATGTCCCCTGCATCGGCAGGCGGACTCTCAACCACTGCGCCACCAGGGAAGCCCTATGATAGACTTTTTAAATGAAAAGACAGGAAGAATAGATGAGTCAAGTTATGCCAGGCTGATAAGCGAATATTATATAAAACACTCCTTCAGGCAAACAAATTGGGAATATGTCTTAAGGCAGTGGTTTTCTAACTTGTTTTTGGCCAAGGATCTAATTGCTTAAATGAAACCCTAAGTGGAGGCCCAATATGTGAATCAGATAAAAAACAATTAAGTGCCCTGGTTGGTGCAGGGGTGGGGGCCCTGGACCTGACACCCTACTCCTCCCCTTTTCTCCCCTCTCCTGATGACTGGCAGATTCCCGCTGCATCATCAGACTCTGGAAAGCATCAGGTGCCCCCAGGAAGCCAGCCCAACTGGCTGGGTGAAGTGACTCCTCTGCAAGATTTTGGATGGGGGTTATCTGTTTCTGGCTCGGTTTCCCCTGCTAAACAGTGCAGGCCTACAGGAAAGAACCATGCAAGACCACCTCGGAATCCTCATGCCCAGCACAGGGAACCTGGTCAGACAAGGCACTCAGGGAAGGTTGATGGGCAGAGGTGGATAGGTGACCCAGCAAATCCCAAAGAAAGGGCTTGAGTTCTCAGAGCCCCAGACATATAACCCTGTCCCTTCCAAACAGGAAAGGTAGTGTGGGCAGCAGAGAGGTGCAGGGGATGGAGTTGAGATTTTAGGGCAAAACAGTTCTGGGTTCAAATCCCAGCTTGGGTACTCGCTGACTGTGCAACCTTGGATAAGTCATGAGCTTCTCTGGGCGTTGGCTTCTCATCAATCAAATAGGAATAACAAGTCCTCCTTCGGACTTGCAGTAGAGAATGAGCGGGTTCAGATGCGAGCAATGCTTTCTAACCAGCGCGGCCCTCTTCACACGCCACCGCTGTCGCCCGCTCACAGCCTGCCTTTCTTCTGTGCAAGTGTCTGCACACTGCATTTAAGCAGGAAGCATCAGTCACACTGACAAATCTCTGTGCCCCTGGGTAGTGTTCCTAACCAGTTAGAGCCTTGGCATTTATTCTCAACTGTTTGTTGTTATATTTTTCAAATAGCCGAGTATTTAAATATCATCAGTCTGATTGCTCCTAGAGATGTGTAGCTCTTGTGCAGTGCTGGCAGGTGTTCCAGATGGCAGCTGCAGCCTAATGGAAGGGACAGTGGGCACCAGAACATGGAGATCAAGTCCCAGCTCTGCTCCTTGCCAGCTGGGTGACCTTGGACACGTCACTTCACCTCTGGGAGCCTTAATTTTCTCAGTAGGGATAACAAATATTTGTATAGGACTTCCAAGCCGCATCCACCTGCTCCTGTGGCACTCCAACCTCTGGATGTAACTGATCTTCATCATCTCCATGATATGGCTTAAAAAACTGAGACACTCTGTGTGGGGCTCTGAATCCTAGCCCTCTTAAAAAACTGTGTGACTCAGGGCAAATCCTTGCCCCCTCTGATCCTCAGTTTATATAAGATGGCAACAATTTGGCAAACAAGGATCACCAGGCACATACTGGGTGCTCAGTAGATAAGAGCCACAGTTTGTATTCACCATTTATGTATTATTGGCGTTTGCTTAGGATCACAAAGAGCCAGAACCCCACATTCCTGCCTGCCTGCCACACTTCCCTGTTGAAATGAGGTTGTAAAACCTACCTCTCAGGGCAGTAGAGGGTGAGCAGAGGTCGTCTGATTGTCAGTGCCGTGTAAACTCTAAAGTGCCAGGTTTAGGAAATGCCCCAGCATTATGTTTTCTCAGTGTGGCCCCAGGGCCTCTCCCTCTGGCAAGGTAAATCCAATTGCTTGTCATAGACTGTAAATTTTAAGCCTGGACCTTTTCTAGATGGTGCTAAACATCATTCTGTAAGCCCTTCCTATTTGCTTCTCATTTTAAGCCTCCCATTTAAACACTGTCCTGTTGCACTCAGGATAAGAAGAGAAAGAAAGGCAGCAGGCTCCTTCCTCTGGCGTCAGGCTGAAGGGCACACAACTCAAGAAGACTGAGGCAAAGGGGCCAGTTTCCAGCCATGTGGCCTCCCTGAGGGGCCTGGCCCTCCTGGGGCCTGGCCCCTGCTTTGTGATGCTCCCTCAGAGAGGACAGAGCCTGAGCCAACTAAATCCCTCTCTTTGAAGGTGGTTCAGGTTTCCCAAGGCCACTGCTTTACGGACCACTCTCCTCTCCTCCTGGCTCGCCAGAGTTGGAGGAGGGCTGGGGCTCTGGTCTGGAAAGGTTCTAGAACATACTCCCTCTCCAGACCCCCAGATGACCACGTGGGTCCTCGGAAGAGGCAGGATGGCAGGGCTACAGATAATTCCCCATCTCACAGATGAGCAAAGTAAGGCCCAGAATGACCTGCCCATGGCTCATACCTAGTAAATGCAGGGCTGAGATTCAAACTGGAGCATTGTTCAAAACTGGTGCCCTTTCTGTCTTTCTGGAACAACAGTCCTTGCATCCCAGCACAGCTCTGGGCACATAGTACATTTCTAGTAAATATTTGCTCAGTGACTGAATGAGTAGATACATAATGCTAAATAGGGATATAGATGTCCTAATACATTAGTGTGAATGGGGTAGAGAAATTCAAACCTGCATCAGGGCCAGAACACAATACCTTATAATAATAATAATAATAATATTAATAGTCATCATCATCATCATCATCATGGCAGCCAAGTGCTAAGCCTCTTCTAAGTACTTTGCACATATTAACTCATTCAGTCCTCCCCAAAACTCGACCTTGGAAGTACAAGTATTCTCTTCACTTTAGTATGAGGCATTGAAAGGTTAAATAATGTGCCCAGGGTACACAGCTGGGGAGTGACAGAGCTGGGATTTGAACCCTGGCTGTCTGGCTGCAGGGTCAATGCTTTTAATGGCTCTGAGCTGCTTTCTCTCTACCAGGAATGCCCTCCTCTGTAAGCTGGAAACAGTGATGACCTACACTCTGCCTGTCTCAGCTTTATGGTGTCTTGGTGACTTTCGAGATAGGAAGGGGCTTCGCATTCGAAAGAACACACTGGACAAATCTGAGGAGTTGCCTAGTAGAGGCCAGGCTGGGTCCTAGAAAATGTGATCCCCCTGGGTTCCCGCCCTGGAGAGGAGCAAGCAGCACCCCCATCCCACTTCCTCTCCAGGCTGGCATCACCTTAAAGACTGGTACCGTTAACAACTGAGCTTAACAGCCCTAAAAAAAAAGCAGAATCAATGGAGTGACAGGCAGAGTTTGTTAATGAAAACAAATTTAGGGCTACAATAAAGAGAACAAAGTGAGGGTCTGGCCCCAGGAAGCAGGACTGCGGCGACCCAGGTGTAACATTAGCCAGCAGAGGGTCCAAGGGCCAGAGCTTCCCCACAGAGAGGACAGGCTCGAGGCCCTCCTGGAAGGCAGAGAGGCAGCTGCGGCCACCGAGGGGGGCTCTGCTCAGCCCATGTGAGCCCACTGCGGCGCTCGGGCAGCCTGCTGGTTCTGGAGGAGCATGGTGTCTTGTCCTCAGAGCTTGGTGCTAACATCTGCTGGTTCCTCTCAAAGGAACTCACAGCCTGGCCCATGGCTGACAGCAGAGCTGCTTAGTGGGCCTGTGCCTGCTGGGTGGTTATGCATTTGACTGGGACGCCCCATGGGGATTTGGGGCTGGATAGTACCAATGACGTGAGACTTGTGCTAACAGGCACCTCTGATCCCATGCACTGGGGTTCACGTCGCAGCACAGTTCTGTCCAGCTGGAAGCTTGGTTTGATCAGAATCCTCTTAGCATGGAGATTGGCATTCCTGAAACATATGGAATTCATCCAACAACATTCCTTCCTAACTGTGGGGTAGTAATTCATTTCCTTGTCTGTCTAACCCTCAGGATGCACAGAGAATTTAAGGCAGACCTCTGCACTTAGGGTCAAAGACCTGGGCTGCATCTAAGCACTGCCTCTTGCTGGCTGTGTGACTTTGAAACAAGCACTTCACCTCTCTGAACATCAGTTTTCTGCCAAATACAGGATCATGACATACCTTCTCAGAGGTATCTGTTCATTTATCCAGCCAGTCATTATTTATTAAGTGCCTACTATTTTCAAGGTTCAAAGTTGAGATTCAGTGCTGAACAAGACAGACATGATGCCCACCTGCTTAGAGCATATAATTCAGCAACTACTTAAACATAAATATAATTTTGAAAAATTCCAGAAAAGAGAAGTACAGGATGGTGGATTAAATGGCACAAAAATGTGGAAAAATGTATAAGCTCTGAAGTACTGTTTAAACATTAGGTGTTACTCTTTTTGTCCTCATAACATTTCCTCTTATTTTTTAAGGTACTTTAATGATCTGAGCCTCAGTTTCTTCATCTGTAATATGGAAATTATAGTACCTATATCAGTTAGCCTTTCTATGTAACAAACCTCTGTAAAATATAGTGGCTTAAAATGACCATTTTTTTCAAATTTTTATTGACATATAGTTGATTTACGATGTATAAGTTTCAGGTGTACAGCAAAGTGATTCTGTTATACATATATATATATATATATATATATGTATTCTTTTTTCACATTCTCTTCCATTATAGGTTATTACAAGATTTTGAGTGTAGTTCCCTGTGCTATACAGTAGGTCCTTGTTGGTTATCTATTTTATATAGTAGTGTATATATATATATATATTTTTGCAGTACGCGGGCCTCTCACTGTTGTGGCCTCGCCCGTTGCGGAGCACCAGCTCCGGACGCACAGGCTCAGCGGCCATGGCTCACCGGCCCAGCCGCTCCGCGGCATGTGGGATCTTCCCGGACCGGGGCACGAAGCCGTGCCCCCTGCATCGGCAGGCGGACTCTCAACCACTGCGCCACCAGGGAGGCCCTAGTAGTGTATATATTTTAATTCCAAACTAATTAGGAGTTTGGGATTAAAATGACCACTTATTGGTTCCTGTTTCTTGGGGTCAGAAATTTGGGCTGGGCGGAGCTGGGTGGTCCAGCCACTGTCCTCTGGGCTCACTCCTGTGGCTGCAGTCTATGGGGCTGGTTGGCTCAGCCTTGGGTCTCTAGCAATAAGCTGGACAACGTGGGTCTTGCTACATGATGGATGTTTTCCAAAAGTAGCAAAACAGGCAAGCCCAAACACTCAAGGGTTTTTCATGCCTCTGATTCCTGATTGCTAATATCCCCTTGGTCAGTGTAATCACATGGCCAACCCTGGAGGCAGCAGGGAGACTACACAAGGGTGTAATACAGGGAGGTATCATTACTAGAGCAGTCTACCCCCATACCTAACTTCCAGAGTTGAATTTAGGAAGTTGAAGTTGAATTTAGTTGGGAATTGAATCAGGAGAAGGCACAGAGATAATTATCCTGTTGTTTATTGAGTCCTTACTTATGCACCATGCATAGAGTTAAGTATTGCCATGGATTGCCTCATTTAAGCCTCAGGAAAGCCCTGTAAGATAGTAGATACTATCCCCATTTTATAGATGAGGAAACTGAAGCTCAGACAGTTTCTTTGTCCAAAGTTGTACAGGAAATACATAGTAGGTTCAAGGTTCAAACCTAGGTTTGCCTGACTCAAAAACCTACTTTTTTTCCCTTCCGGGCTGACCTTGTTTTTTTTTAATTTATGTATTTTTACTGAGTAATATTGATGTAAAATATTATATAAATCACAGGCATACAATATAGTGATTCACAATTTTTAAAGGTTATGCTCCATTTATAGTTACTATAAAATATTGGCTATATTCCTGTGTTGTCCAATATATTCTTGTAGCTTATTTTATACATAACAGTTTGTACCTCTTACTCTCCTATCCTTAACTTGCCCCTCCTCCCTTCCCTCTCTTCACTGGTAACTACTAGTTTGTTCTCTGTGTTTGTTCTCTGTATCTGTGAGTCTGCTTATTTTTTTATATTCACTAGTTTGTTGTATTTTTTTTAGATTCCACATATAAAGTGATATACAATATTTGTCTTTCTTTGTCTGAGTTATTTCACTTAGCATAATACCCTACAAGTCCATCCAGGTTGTTGCAAATGGCAAAATCTAATTCTTTTTTATGGCTGAGTAGTATTCCATTGTATATATACATTACATCTTCTTTATCCATTCCTCTGTTGATGAACATTTAGGTTGCTTTCATGTTCTGGCTATTGTAAATAGTGCTGCAATGAACATTGGGGTGCATGCATCTTTTTGAATTATGGTTTTCTCTGGGTATATGCCCAGGAGTGGATGATATTGCTTATATGTGGAATATAAAAAAAAAAAAGGTACAAATGAACTTATTTACAAAACAGAAGTAGAGTCATGGATGTAGGAAACAAACGTATGGTTACCAGGGGAAAAGGTGGGGGGAGGGATAAATTGGGAGATTGGGATTGACATATACACACTACTATATATAAAATAGATAACTAATAAGGACTTACTGTATAGTGCAAGGAGCTCAGTACTTTGTAATGACCTATATGGGAAAAGAATCTAAAAAAGAGTGGATATATGCATATGTATAACTGATTCACTTTGCTGTACACCTGAAACTAACACAACATTGTAAATCAACTATGCTCCAATAAAAATTAAAAAGAGAGATAATTGTAGTTCATGCACAGTTGTAAAAAATAGTACAGATATATCCTGGGTACCCTATTCCCAGTTTCCCCCAGCAGCAGCATGTTCCAAAACTATTGTAAGAGAATAGATATCACAACCAGGATATGGACATTGGAACGATCCATTCATTTTATTCAGAGTTCCCCAATTTTACTTGTACTTATTTGTATGTATGCGTGTGTTTACTTCTACCCTATTTTATCATCTGTGTCCAGTCAAGATAGGGAATATTTCCGTCACCACAAGCATCCCTCTCACTGCCCTTTTATAGCCACACCCACCTACCTCCCACCCCTACCCCATCCCTAACCCCTGGCAATTACTAATCTGTTCTCCATTGCTAAAATGTTGTCATTTCAAAAATGTTATATAAATGGAATCATATTGTATGTAACATTTTGTGATTGGCTTTTTTCACTCAGCATAATTCTCTAGAGATTCATTCGTATCATTAACTCATTCCTTTTTCTCACCAAGTAGTAGTCCATGGCATTCCATTTACATAGCCATTCAGCTGTCGAAAGACATCTGGACTGTTTCCAGGTTTTAGCTATTATGAGTAAGGCTTCTACGAACATCTCTGTACAGGTTCTTGTGTGAACCTAAGTTTTCATTTCTGAGGGATAAATGCCTAAGAGTGCAATCGCTACGTTGTACAGCAATTGCACGTTTAGTTTCATAAAAAAACTGCCAAACTGTTTTCCAGAAAGGCCATAATATTTTATATTCCTATCAGAAATGTATGGGTGATCCAGGGTCTCTGCATCCTTGCCAGCATTCAGAGTTGCCACTATTTTACATTTTAGCCCGTCTGATGGGTGTGTGGTGACGCTGTGGTTTTCATTTGCATTTCCCTGCTGGCCGGTGATGTTGAACATCTTTTCATGTGCTTATTTGCCATCTGTATATCCTCTGCAGTGAAATAGCTGTTCATATCTTTTGGCCATTTTCTAATTGGGTTGTTTGGGTTTTGTTTTGTTTTGGTTTTTTACTGTTGGGTTTTGAGAGTTCTCTATGTGCTCTAGATGCTAGGCTTTTGTTGGATATGTGGTTTGCAAATATTTTCTCCCACTTTGTAGCTTGTCTTTTCATCCTTTTAACAGTCGTTCACAGAGCATGAGTTTGGATTTTGGTGAGGTCCAATTTTATCCTTTTTTGTTGGTGTGGGGATTGTGCTTTTGATGTAGCTTGTGGTTTTCACCACTGTGCTCCACTGTTCTCTGAAGCTTGGGGGAGAGAAATCGTGATCTGGAGGGGAGGGATTGGGCTTGTCTGTGAGGTTTGAAGGCAGAGTTAGGGTCAGTGGGAAGGCTCTTGAAGGAAGCAAATTTCACCTCACTATCAGAATGAACTAAGGCCAAACTTAGGGAATGAAACATGTTAGGAGTAAGTGGTATCGTCAGAGATCACGCAAAGGCTGGCTGGTGTCCACGGGGACACAGAGGAATGCACGCATCAGATGGGGCTGGGCCACTACGTCCTTTATGATCCCTCTACCTGTAAGAATCTAGGATAGTGGAATCTGAATTACCCCCACCTGATTGGACGCATCTAACAGATATATCCCCCAGAGACCATCCAGCTTGCAACATTTAGAAAGGCTTTGGTTGGCCATCTGGACTGTCTCCACGTTGGGGCAGGTTGAGCCAGGCTCCACAGGAGGTGGCCAGCGACACCACAAGGTCCGCAGTTGTCCTGTCTTGGGGCAGAATGCACCAGGCCAGAGGCTTAAAGGGCCCAATGTCAGGGTCGGGGCCTCTTCCTTGCCCTCTGTCCCCAGCCTGGGGGCCAGTGGCATGGCCACCTGCCCCATCCCCACCCCAGCCTCCTCTTCTTCACTCAGACTGCCAAGGAGAATCCCTTTTTTTACGGCACTTAGGAGACTTAATTACCACAGGCGAAGTCCTTTGAGGCCTTGGATGAAAGGGATGGGAGCCGTGCAAGCTTGATTAGGCATGTAGAACTCTGGGCACAATTAGCTCCATGAGAGACTGGCCCTCCCTTTATCTGTCTCCAGTTCTGTGTGACTTACAGCAGCTAATTATTGAAATAAAAATTGCCTGACCACCCAGCTGCTGGAAAGAGGGCCCTGATACCTATTAAGTCTGCCTTTAATTATTGGAGATGGCCGCAGCTTCAGGCAGTTGGGGTTTTCCCATCGTTATGGTCCTTTTCCTCCACCTCTTTGCGACTTGAGTACATGGAGGTGTAAGCGAAATTCTGCCAAAGCCACTTCTGTCTCCCTTGCTTTCCAGCTGGACATCCCTTTCTGGGACACCTTCGCTAACAAGCTTTCTCTGCTGCAAGCGCCGCTCCTGGCACCTCCCCAAGGGGCTTTGCAATCTTTGTACTTTTACAGAACTCCTGGGCCTTGACAGAGCTCTTGGAATTCCACTGTGTGGCTGAGAGTGTGTGTGTGTGAAGCTGAGGCTCCTGCCTCTTCACTTGTTGGCTGTGGCCATGAGCAGGTCACAGCCTCCGAGCCCCAGCTTCTCCTCTCCATGAATGCAGGGCCCTGGGCAGCTCTCAGAGGGCACAGCGGTTGCAACCTTCACCATTTCCAGGAGCCTTAAACTAGTGCCTGCTTCCCTGGGGGGCTGGTTTTCCCCTCCAGCTCTCGCTGTTCAGTGGTCCCCACCTTACAGAGTGGAGGCCTAACACAGGAACCCCAGGTAGTTACAGGATAAGCCTTGGACGCCACAGGGGATGCGCGATTAATCAGCTCAACTCTCTCTCCTTGCCCCTGATTATCTCATCATGTGGTCCCAGAAACCGACAGAAAATCAGAAATCGGTGTAGGGCCCCTGTGCACTTTTTACAGAGAGCTAACACTCAAATAATCTGGGTTTCAGGCTTGACCCTTGACTGGGTTTTCTAGGGAGAAGGAAAGAGGGCCCGATCAGTAGGGGCTGCACTGCAGAAGAGACCGTTTCTCCAGGTGTTGTTCATGGAAAAACTGAGTCCCAGCAGACAGCACATCCTGAGGCCCCCTGGTGGGTGTGCCCTGTGGGAATATCGTGTCCGGTGCAGGAGAGAGGGGTGTGAGGGACATGCAGACTACACCCCACAAGAGGGGCACGTGGGCACTCCCCTCTCCTTGTCCCCTGTTTAACTCCTGCTCAGACTTCCCTCCTCAGCTCAGGTGTCACCTCCTCCAGGACACCCAAACTGGTGTCCCTCTCTGACCCCCAAGTGTCTGTGTCAGCTGCTCTTTTGTGTTCTCTGTGCTGGAATCACCTGGAGATGTGTCTGTCCCTCTGACTGCTTCTGGTCAAACTACTTGTTCCCAAGTCTTACCCTGGATTTTTTTGGGGGGTTGGGGAGAAGGAAGGATTAATTACTTGCAGCAAGTAAGGAGAACACTGGGGGTCTTTTCCCAAAGCAGTGTCTCCCCAAACTGCAAAGGCGGGGAAGTTTTAAACTAAGGGTGCGTGTGTATTCATGAGGGGGCTCGAGCAGAGGAGAGTTCAGCATAGAATTGGGGCAGAGGTCAACAGAGTCCAAGCTGTAGTTGATTGAGGTCAGGAAGGCTGATATCATTCCACCCTCCACCTGGGTGAGGGCCTTACTTCCTGATGTCAGGACTTACCGAAGCTCAGGTTCTTTATGTCTCAAGACAGAAAGAATTCAGTGAGAGGCAGAGTGACAGGTAAGCAGGGGATTTATTTAGAGAGGTACACCACATTCCACAGACAGAATGCCGTCTGTCTCAAAAGGTGAGAGCGGCGCTGGGAGAGAAACACTCCGCAGAGTGTGAGCCATCTCAGAAGGTGAGAGACCTCACCCTGGATCTTATAAAGCCTCGTTAGGTGGGAAAGAGGGAGTGAGATAGATGAACCTGGAGAAAGGTTACTGGAAAGGTGAAATGTTCAGTCTGATGAGAAGACTCAAGGATGCACAGACTGGTGCCTCTTCAGTCTGTAAGGCTCTTGCCGGGGCACATTGTTAGACTTATTTCCCGAGACCCCAAGGAGCAGAGCTGAGGCTTGTGGAAGGAAAAGCTGAAAGGAGGCAGGTCCAGCTCCAGGTCAGGAAGCACAGTCTCACCGCTAGAGCTATCCCTGGAGGGAATGAGGTCCCCAGCTTTGGAGGGGGTGTGACCACCTGGTGGGGATAGGACAAGAACCTGCTGACCTTTGATGGTGCTTTCAACCTTAAGACAATAAATGCCACATGTTCTGACTCTGAGATGCCACCATTTGTAAAGGGGAATCATTTGGCTCATAAATAGCTTTGAGAGGAGAAACTATAGATTTCCGGATACCCCGGAGCCCCCGTAATAGCTCCTGTTGGCTGAGGGCCAAATGTGTCCCGTCCTGCACGCGCTCAGCCCTGGGAGGGGTTGGGGCCACCCTGGTGGGAGCTCCCCCCGAGCCGGGATTGGAGGAGCGGTGCCCGTACAGCAACCAGCGGCCCTTTGATGCCTGACCTGTGACAAGCCTTCCAACAGAAGGGCGACATGGCTTCTGTGGGCAGTGGTACCATCTGTCACCTGCCTGCCAGCCACTGATTAGGGATGTCCCCACAGCCAGGCTGGGCACAGGGCCATACTCCACTATGTTCCCAAGAAAGCCCTTCCCCTGGCCCACAGTGCTGGCTTTCTGGGTGGGGACACTTGGAGATGAAGCTGTAAAAGCCCAGGTCAGGTGCTAACTGAAGAATTCTTCTGAAGGTTCATCAGAAGAATTAATACTGCTTAAAACACTAAGTGAAAGAACAAACAGAACAGTTAGCAAACTAGAATAAGGGGTGACCTGTATGAGAAGCAGTACAGGCTCTGATTAAAAGCTTGAGCCTGAGGGTGGCACAGACCCAGGTTTGAATCCTCACTGTGCCCCTTCCTTGCTGTGGTCCTCTGGGCAAGGCATTTAACCACTCAAAATCCCAGTTTCTTTCATCTATCAAATGAGAATGGTTCAAGGGCCTGGTGAGGGTTAAATGAGGTAATGCATGTAAAGACCTTGCCTTTAGCCACCCTTATCATAAACACTCTCTTACCATTTTAAAAGGCAAAGGATTCCCTAATGTGACAGATCTGGGAAACATGCTCTGGGGGCTACCACAGGGAAAAGAGAGCAATCAGATTCCAGTCTTGGCATTTTGTGTGAACTTGGGCATCCCTTTGTTTCTCCGAGGCTCAGTTTCCAAATCTGTAAGGTGGAGATACGGTGCCTACCTCTTGGGTTTGTTCATAGCCCAGCACAGTACCTGGCACAGACTAGGTGCCTCTCTCCCTGGCATTCCCCTTCATATCACACTGGAGTTGTGAACAAAGGACTTGCAAGAGCGAACTTTGAAGGACTAAGGAAAGTAAAAATTTATGATGACTTTATGCACACATACACACAGATACTGCCTAGGACTTATATTTTGCAGAACACATTTTAGCTCAAATATTTATGAGCCCTTTTTGACACACTAAGAACTGAAAATATCACCATGTGCTTATGTTAAGGAAAACTTATAAAACTTCAGTCCAGTAGGAATTCAGTCGATTTCGTGGCTTGTCTCTGGTCATTTCCGAGGTTGCGAGGAAGTCCAGGGTTGTAACAGCCCCCGTTTCCCTGAGGCTTTGGCAGGGGCAAAGGGTCCTCGGCAGGTCTGTAGGTCTGATGACGTCTCCCTGTGAATGCTCCAGGCCCCTGCCTCTCATAAATATTGCTGGAGCCCATGTAAAGGGCCCAAGTTGGCATTTTGAGTTTCTCCCAAACACCAAAAGCTTTGTTTCCCCATCTCCTCTTCTCTCCCCGAGTCCCACATCCTCCTTGTCTTTCTTCCAGGCCAGCTCCCGGCACCAGAAAACCAGCTAGAGGACATGATCCCCTGGGATCGCCAGATCCAGGCTTTCTGCCACCTGCACTTTTACATTTTACTGTCCACTTGTGTTATCATCATTCATGGAAGTGCCTTTTTATTGTTTCTACCAGGCTGCTCACTCCTCACCTCTCAAGCTTGATCTTAGACCTCTTTCCCTCACTGAAGTTTGGATTCTGTCTGTTCCCAGACTCCCTCACCCCTCCCACTTTCATGCAGGTTGTGACCTAGAATGGTCTTTTTCAAACTGTAGGTTGGTAATCCATCCATAATTCTCTTTTAGTCAAATAGAATAAGATAGAAAATATCAGATTCCACCCTTGAGGAAAGGTTAGGCATGGTTTTTGAAATTTTTGTTTTAGTTAGAACTTTGTAGATTTATGTGTGTGAAATAAATGTTTACTGTAGGTGAGAGAAAACGGGGAAGTCACAGATCTAGACTTCTTTTCTCTCCTTACCTCAAAACCATCTGGCCTGTCTCACTTTTCCTTGACTTTCTTTGGTCATGGTTTAGATGTCACTTTCTCTGAGCAGTGGTCCCTTAATCATCTCTCCACCTTTGGCCCACCTGACCTAGGTTAGGGGCCACTCTGGTATCCTTCCCCTGCCTCTCTCCCTGTCTGACTTGCCCACTGTCTAGAAGCTCCAAGGAGTAAGAAGCTCATTTGTCTTGTCCACCGAAGCCTCACACAAGGCTTGGAAAGCAGGGTAGGAAGTCAGTGTTGGGGGGAGGCAGGGAAGGGGGAACAGGGGGAGAGGAGGGGAGGGCACAAGGGAACCTCATGTCTTGCCTTTATGCAGCTTCCACCACAGTTAGGAGAGAAGAGTCCTTAGCAATTATTTACCGAATGAATTAACCTCTGGTACTAGGTGTGTGTAATAACTTTCTTCAGGTTTAAACATTTTCTTCTGATTCAAATCTAGACCCTGATATTTGGAAGCCATGTGATTTAGAGCAAATCACTTAATCTCTTTGAGCTTGTTATCTCATTTATAAAATAAGAGTAAATAAGAGAAAATATAAAGTAAGAGGATAATATCTAACCTGCCTAGTTGTTGTAGGGATTAGAAACAACATGTACAAAGTTCCCAGCATGAGTAGGTATAAATTAACAGTCATTTTGGGACTTCCCTTGTGGCGCAGTGGTTAAGAATCTGCCTGCCAATGCAGAGGACACGGGTTCGATCCCTGGTCCGGGAGGATCCCACATGCCACAGAGCAACTAAGCCCGTGCACCACAACTAGTGAGCCTGCGCTCTAGAGCCTGTGAGCCGCAACTACTGAAGCCCATGTGCCTAGAGCCCGTGCTCTGCAACAAGAGAAGCCACTGCAGTGAGAAGCCTACGTAGTGCAATGAAGACCCAATGCAGCCAAAAACAAATAAATAAATAAAATTAAAAACAAAAAAGTCATTGTATTGTCACTGCCTCTCTTCCTATCACCACCATGTGTCTCCAGGCTTCCCCACATTAACAGACCTGTTCAGACCTTCCAGATCCATCTGAACCAGCTCCATGTAAAAGAAAAAGAAAAGTGGATTTTAGAATCACTGGCTCACTGGCTGTGTGAACTTATCAACCAACTGGCTCATTGAGTCAGCTCTCTAAAATGAGAAGTAATTAGGGCACTTCCCTGGCAGTCCAGTGGTTAAGACTCCATGCTTCCATTGCGAGGGGTGAGGGTTCAATCCCTGGTCAGGGAACTAAGAGCCCACATGCTGTGAGGCATGGCCAAAAACAAAAAGTAACTAGAGTTCTCGTGGGTCTGTGTGGGAAGCACCCGATGCAGACATGATTCTTCCCTTTTCTTGGCCAGAGCCCACTCTCCTTCCCTGTAGATAGACCAGAAATGACCCCCATGTCACCATAAGGAGAAAGTTATACAACTACGATTCATGCTTTATCAAAGCACTCATCATGGATGGCCCCTATGGCTGACACCCCAGAGAGATGGTAGCTGCCCCCGCAAGGCTTGTGTCCTGCTCATCTCTGGGCCCCAGTCCCAGCGTGAGACTGGTCTGTAATGGGTTGTGGAAATGAACTCCTCTGCAAAGGCATATTTGTGTGCTCGGGGCTTACCTGGCGAAGCGTTTCAGCAGGCAATAGGGGTGTGTGTCCGTGAGAGTCGAGTTGGGGTGGCGGGTTGTTCTGTGGGCAGTGAGAGGAAGCAGAGGAACGGGCAGGTGGGGAACCCGGAGGTCAGCAGGGTAAGCAGGGACTGACTTGTGTAGGCATGGACGTGTGCGGGTGCTTCTGGCACCCTTCCCGGCACTGCTCCCCCCCTCCAGGGTCTCAGCATCGCTATGCTGCAGACCTTTGCTCCAAGAGGAGCTTTTCTCCACTGTCACTTCTTTCATCCCGACCTCCTTTTTCTCTCAATTAAATGCCAATTTGAGGGACTTCCCCGGCGATCCAGTGGTTAAGACTTCACCTTCCAATGCAGGAGGTGCAGGTTCGATACCTGGTCAGGGAGCTAAGATGCCTCATGGCCAAAAAAACAAAACATAAAATAGAAGCAATATTGTAACAAATTCAATAAAGACTTTAAAAATGGTCCACATCAAAAAAAAAACTAAAAAAATGCCAATTTGAGTGTGAACCATGACTGATCTCCCATCGGTTGAAAAAAAGTAAATATTTACTGAATTACTATATTAAGACTGAAAAGGAAATGAGAGCAAGGCAAATGTTTTCCTTGCCTCTGCTTTGTAATAGGGAAGCCATGAGTTTGGGGACTGTGTTCTTAATTTGCAATTACTGAGCCTCTGCCTTGAAGCCAATGTCTTCAGTCAACAGGTACACACTGGTAAGAGACATAGTCATCCACCAATTTAACAGCCTAAAATGTGTCTCAGACTTATTAACATATGTTTGAGGGAACGTTCCTTCTCCAGTTATAACTGACATCTAGCTGGAGCCTTCCAAAGTATGCCTTTTAAAAATAAAAGGTGTTTTTTTTCTGATGATAATAATGGCGAACGTGTATTGAGCACCCATTGTGTATCAGGGATCATATGTACCAGGGACATGTATTAACTCATTTCATCCTCAGAACCACCCTCTTGGGAGGGAAGAGAGCATCCTCAGGCCACAGGGATACCGATACCTTCAATGTCCACGATCAAAGGCAGAACTCGGAAATCGCTAGCCCTCAGAACAAAACTGACCCATCAGTGTGTTTAACTTGGCCTACATGTAATAATGGATTACATTTAAAAGTCATACATTTTACATCCAGGTCAAAATTTCCAGCTTGTCATAAAAATTCACAAGACCCCCTACACTCCTATGTCACAGCATTGGTAGGCACTGAACACCCACTGCCCCGTTGGACAGGCCCGCCCTCTTTGTTGGTCAGAGGCCCCACCCTGGGCACTGAGACTCCTTGATGACAGCTCTTGCTCTGTTGTTTCTCTAATAGGACAGTGACGCAGTAGAAGGTTTTGTATACCCGTGTTGCTCTGGAACGTGGAACAATGAAAGCACTGAGAAACTTGTGTGTTTCAAGAAAGAGCGCTCATCATCCTCTGTGCAGGATATCCTGCTTTCCTCCTGTGCTGACCTCCTGGCTCTTTTAGGGGGCTACGTTTGCTACCCCAGAGCCAAAGGAAGACATTTGGAAAGAGAAACATTGTGTCATAACAGCTTTAAAAAATGTGTTGGCCTAGGGCAAAAGGGTCAAGATGGGGAAAAGAGGAGAAAGGGAGATTAGGAGCTTCCTACCGGCCACACAGCCTGGCAAACCCGACATATGCAGCAGGTGCTGCGGCTTCCCCAGGTGCCGATGGTGCCGCCAATGAGATGGATGAGTCTGGAGGTGACGGAGTTCTCTGATCAGCATGGTAGTCCAGGCCCAGCCTAGCTGGAAGGACACTTCTGTGTGGTGGGAGGGAGGGGCTCAGGGAGCATAATAAAATAGGAAAAACTCGGACTTTAGAGCCAAACGGACCTGGTTTCAGATCCTGACTTTGATACTTACCACCTGAGTCACCTTGAGGGAGGTTTGGAACCTCAGTTTTCTCATCTGTCAGATGGAGACTGGTTGGCTGTTTAATTAAATATGCATTGGAGGCACCAGGCTTCACTTTAGGTGCAACAGATCAGGAGTGAGCAGAACAGGTAAGGTCCCTGCTCTCATGGTGCTTACATATGAGTGCAAGAAAACAGACAATAAGCAGGTGATTATTTAATTATCTGGTGGTGATAACTGTGGATTGGTTGTTTATACCTTGGCTCATTTCCAGAAAAGGTTGGAGATAGTAATAATATCTCAGGACATGTGACAATTGAGATAATATATGCAAAGCGCTTACCCCAGTGCCTGAATATAGTCGTTCATTTCACAAATTCTTAAAGAGCCCCTGTTCTGTGTGAGGCCCTGTGCCAGCCGGAGGCCTGATGGGAACACACACATGATTCACATCTATAGCGGATCGGGGAAAACTAGTGCCCTCTGGCCTTTGTTGTCAGCTTCCTTGACAGGCATCACTGAAGGAGAGGCTGAGGGCATCTCCACAGGGGAGATAGGTCGGTAGTGTAGCAGGAAGAGAAAGGATTCATCATTACAAGCCTTGGGTGCAAGTCCCCCTGTGCTACTTATGGCTGCGTGGCCGTGGAGCGACGCCCTCACCTCCAGAGCCTGAGGCCCCTTGTCCACAGCGCTGCCGGGTGGATCGAGGTCCGGGATGGACCCGGGGATTGCCTTTGCCCCCTGGGACCGGAACTGACGCCCTTTCTTTGGTTTCTCGGGCTCCAGATCACTCGGCCCTGAGTGCGGCGAGAACGCTGTTCGTGGATGTGGAGGAGCGCCGGCCGGAGGCCATGGACGTGAAGGAGAGGAAGCCGTACCGCTCGCTGACCCGGCGCCGCGACGCCGAGCGCCGCTACACCAGCTCGTCCGCCGACAGCGAGGAGGGCAAGGCCCCGCAGAAATCCTACAGCTCCAGCGAGACCCTCAAGGCCTACGACCAGGACGCCCGCCTCGCCTACAGCAGCCGCGTCAAGGACATGGTGCCGCAAGAGGCCGAGGAGTTCTGCCGGGCAGGTGAGGGCGGCCGGGGCGGGGCTTGAGGCGCGCCTGCGCACTGGTGTACCTCCCTCCCCCCCCGGGCGTGGGCGCGCTTGAGCAGCGACTGGAGCCCAGCGAGGTGGAGGGCGCCCGTGCGCACCAACACTCCGCTGGTTTAGCACCTAGATCTGGTCCGAGCCTGCCCTGTAGTTCGTTCTTAGTTCATTTTCATGCTCACCCCCCTCGTGGGCGTAATGAGGTGGTTAGGAGCTGAGTTCTGACCGCCACCGGCTCGCCTCTAAGCCTCCCCTGTTAGGTGGCCATGAGTACTCGCTACTGCACTGAATTGTCCTGAGGAGTAATGAGATGACGCGTTGCGAGGTAAGTGCGATGATGCCATGCCTCTCCCACTAGGTCTGGATCCACAGGAAAGCTGGCCTGTTAACAAGGCTGGCTCTCCTGCTTTAAAGACGAGGGGTCTTCAGCTCTTTCCCATTTGTGGTCAACAGCTCAAACTCTGATATCAGACAGACCTGATCTGAATTCTGGCTCTGCCATTTTTACTGCCCTCAGTGTCTTCACCTGGGCAATGGGATCACAGCCATGCCTCCTAATTGAAAGGTGGTGGGGAGGATTGATGAGGACTGGAAATAGAGCACTTGACACAGAGCAGGTGCTTCAGAAATGCTGCCTGCTACTGATTGTCATCTCTGGGTCTCAGTGAGGGGAGGGGACAAATGGTGAGCCCTGCCAGGCCAAGGTTGGCCTGGATGCCAACCTAGCACGTGAGGCTCCAAAGGGAGCCCCTCTTATCTTCATAAATAACAAATGAGAAGCATTCTCAGCTCATAGGCAGGCATGGGCACTGCAGCTTACAAAGTTCTCTCTCTCCCATTACCTCCCTGGAGCCTCAAAAATCCTGTGAGGGTAGCCGAGTTCTCTCCTCGCACCTTCCCTCTCCCTTTATCCATCCTCCAGAGTGCTACCAGAGAGTGTCTGTCTGATTATTTAACTACCTTTCGCTGAGCACTTACTCTGTGCCAGGCTGGACACGGAGCTGACTAGGACCCCGGGAAGCACAGGGGTTCCTGGTTAAGAGCGATGCATACGACTGGGAGAGGAGCCCATCGCTCGGGGCTCCCCTCCTGCCTCACTGGCAGTTCCTTCTTCCTTCCTTTGCAGGCTTGTCCTCTTCAGTCCTGACCCTGGTTGCGGGATCCTTCAAAGCATGGGCATCTTCCTCTTCTCTCTACTTACTCCGCTCACTCTCATCCACAAACCTCTCCTCTGAGCTCCCACCCTGATACCCCACCCTCTGCCTCTGTGCTCCCAGGACACTCTCCGTGGATCCCCCCCTCTTTGGGCTTTAGCCCTTCATCATGGCCTGGGCTGTGCGTCCCCCACTTGACTGTGAGCTCTGTGAGGTCAGGCACCACGCCCTGCTCGTTGCTGTACATTAGTACCCGACGGCAGCTTGGATTGGGTTAAATGTGGTGCTGCCTGGTTGTAAGTCCATTTCCTAGATCGGTGGTTTAACTGGAATATGATCCTTAGCGCCTTCGTCTACCGGTCTTCCTCATCCCCCCAAACACTCATGGGAATGTTAAAAATATGGAAGAAGCTGTCCCTGAGTAAACACTGAGTACTGTGGAGGCTGTGTTTCCCATGGAAGTCAGTATCCCCTTTGTCCCTCAAACACTGATCCCTGAGTGAACTCCCCTCACCTGTGTCTTCCCGGCCTCTGTCGTGGGCACAGCCGGGCTTTCCCAGGGCCTCGAGAGACCTGTCAGCAGCCCAGCCTCGGCTGTGTGCTTGGCTCCCTGGGTTACCCCAGAGGCTGCTGGTTCCTGTCACAGCCCACCTGGTGTGAGGAAACAGAAGGCAGAGCTGACCTCCTTGTGCAAGGCCCACTTTTCTCAGCCAGTTACCATCTTCTTCACTTTCCTGCTCCAAGCTTTCCTGACCTGGCTGGAAAGGAACGTCTGGTCCCAGGGAACCACTGGCATTTCATGGACCAGGCTTCTGCCCTGCTCAGGAGCCCCCCTTGCTGGCAGGCCCTCCCTGGGCTGGAAGAGGAGAGCTGAAGCTCTCCGTCCAATCTAGCAGACATGTACTGAGCCCCTACTGGGTACGGGGTTGCCTTCTAGGCCCGGGGATTTAGGAATGAACGGGACACAGTCCCTGCCCCCGTGGAGCCATCTCAAGCAGAGGACCCAGGCTCTTACGCAGTTCTGCTCTGCAGGATGACCAGGGCCGAGGACTCTCAGAGGCAGCTCGGAGGAAGGAGCAGTGACTCCCACACAGGGTGCAGGATGAGGGGAGGCTTCTCAGACGAGGAGCCATTTGTATTGGGCCCTCCATAAAGGGGTGGAGGGTTCGGGCTGGTGGAGAGGGTGCAGAGAAAGGCCCGGGCATCAGACATCACAGTGAGCTCAAAGGACAAGAGTGAGTCCTAGGGTAGGGGCCGGGCTTCTGGTGGGGAGATGACCCCCGGTCACGCCCTCATCCCGCTCCCCTGCCTTCCCTCCTAGGCACCAACTTCACCCTGCGTGAGCTGGGCCTGGGGGAGGTGACGCCCCCGCACGGGACCCTGTACCGGACAGACATCGGCCTCCCCCACTGTGGCTACTCCATGGGGGCCGGCTCCGAGGCCGACCTGGAGGCCGACACTGTGCTGTCCCCCGAGCACCCCGTGCAGCTGTGGGGCCGCAGCACACGGTCGGGGCGCAGCTCCTGCCTGTCCAGCCGGGCCAACTCCAACCTCACGCTCACCGACACGGAGCACGAGAACGCGGAGACCGGTGAGTGGCCCGCCTGGCCTGTGCCGGGCGCCTGGGTTATGGGGCCGGGGTTTTAGTCACAGTATTGATCTGCTCCATCCCTTGGGGCTCCGGTGAAGTCGGTGGAAAATTGCTTTGCTCTCCGTCGTCAAAAGGCAGAGCCTCTCGCAGGGTCGCGTGAAACCCCCGCCCGCCCGCCCGTGGGTGACAGGCCGGAGACGGGTTGCCGCACTTTCATTCCAGATGAGAGGGGTGCCGAATAGGGCAGGGTTACTGCTTACAAGGTGCCTGTGCGGGTGGGAGCAGACGGGCCGGAGGAGAGTGGAAGCCCATCCCCTGCAGCTCATCCTCTCTGGCGGTCACCATGCCTGGTCCTGTGGAACTCTGCTCACGCAGCCTCCAGCCTCCAGGGGCCCAACCACCCTGAGCGCCCGTCACGCGTGCTGCCCCACCCCAGTGTCTTACGCTGATCAGAGGATAGCTTTCCCACGAAAACTGTCACGCTGGAGTAACTTAAAACTCGTGTTTTTACCCCAGCTTTCCCATGATCTCATCTGCAGATTGGAGGAAGTGCTATCTCTGGACTCTATTCCACTCTCATCTCTGTAGCTCTCTTCCAAGTCTGGAGAGATGCTGTGGGAGAAAAAGAGGACAAGTTATTCACACATCTCCTTTTTTGGGGGGAAGGAAAGGGAGCCGCGTTTCAGGGTATTCCTCTTCACTCTCGGACCTTGCTGGCAGATCTCTGAGGGGCCCTGAGATAGATGCAGCCCTGCAGTGGGCCACCCACTGAGGGAGTTTCCCTTTCTGTGGCATCTTGTGCCCATAGTCTCTGGGCAGCTTGTGGATGAGGCCTACGTGGAGGAAGGAGGGTCCTGCTGGAGTCCGGCAGCAAAGACTTAGGGTGGCAGAGACCAGGACGGCCCCTCTGCCCGGGGGAGGGCTTTGTTTCCCAGAGGTGCAGTGAGGGGGTCTGCTGGCCCTGCCACACCAGAGGTGGGCAGGGGGACGTGGGGATGGCGGTCTGAACGAGAACTGGAAGAACCAAGCCAGGTACCAGTGCCCCCTACTGGTTTCCAGCTGTAAATGCAGGATCCTTTGATTCCTCCCCAGGATGTGGGGGGAATTGGAGAAGTGGTTTAGGGGTGGCGGGGGCGTGTGTGGAGACACCAGGTCAGAGGTGAAGGCTTAGGTGGGTTAGTCTCTGGAAAGGATGCTCCAGTGGGTTATGCACGACACAATCCCAGATTTGGGATCAAGCAGGAGACTAGGTAAGGTCAGGGTCAGGTGGAGAAATCCATCTCCTAAAAAAGTCAGGTGCAGCAGAATTGCAACTGTTTGTTCCACCACTGATGCTAGAGAACTCGGAGTTTTTCCTAGGGACGCACCTGTTTGAGGGGTGGAGGAGCAGCAGGTCCCAAATACCAGCTTGGCAGTGTCACCCTCCCCTGACACTCCACCAGCCCTGGGAGGGGGTCAATGACCTCAGCAGCTGAAGGGGTTCCCCTCTGTGCAGTGGGGAGCCATCCACACTCCCTCATCCACCTTCCCGCCTCCTAGGCCCAAGCCCAGCCAGCAGCCCCCTTCTCTCTTCTGCACTATACGCTGAATTTGATGTGCGAGGCCTGTGCAGAGAAAATGGTGTCTAACTGGGAGGCAGGAAGCCTCAGTGCCATCACTGACCTGGGGTGTAGCATTGGATAAGTTAGATCCCTTCTCTGGACCTCAGTTTCCTCATCTGTAAAATTAGTTTTAATGAAATCAGCATTCCTTGTATTCTGAGAATGTTAATAGTTCTTAGATGGAAGAGGGGTGGAGGGGAGTGCTCTGTGGTCAAATAATGTAGGAAACACTGAGTTAAAGGAATTTAAACCAGTTTCCTTACTGCAGGACTCCTCAGAGCCTTTAATACGTTAATATGCATGCTAACGGAGATATTAGCAAGGAGGGTTATATGCAGCATCCCCCAAATTGATCTGAGAATAAAAAACCCTTTATTCTCAGAGCATGCAATGGGACCAGGGTTCCAGTGAACACTTCTGGAGCATAAGCGAGCTGAATCACCTGTAGGCCCTTCTAGATCTAGGATTGTGTGATTCGAAGTCCTTACATTAAGGTGAAGGTGCACAAGAGGAACATGATAGTAATAACAATACTAGTTAATACCTGCTACTGGTTATTAGAGCCCCGTGCCCAGTGCTAAGTGCTTAGCTGTATGATCTCATTTACTCCCTCTACAACTCCTTGAGATAGGTTTTTTTTTTTTTTTTTTTGCTTTATAACAAATTTAATCAGTTATACATATACATATGTTCCCATATCCCCTCCCTTTTGCGTCTCCCTCCCGCCCTCCCTATGAGATAGGTTTTATTACCCTCACTGTACAGGATAAGGAATCTGTAGCCCAGAGAGGTTAAGAAACCTGTGTAGGTCACATAGCTAGCGAGACGAGATTTGAACTCAGGCCTGTATGACTCTAAAACCTTTACCCTTGTGGCCCTAGTCATAGTGAATTTCCTCTGCAGCAAAGTACTTGGGTTGTTTGTTCGTTTGAAGGCTTCTTGCCATGGTGACAAATGATCATTTTTCCATAAAATCATGACGGAGTGAGGCACACACCACCCACTTTATTGTATATTCCCTGAGAGCTGAATTAAGCCTCTGTTGGGTGATAACGACATAGTCGGCGAGCCTGAAGAGCTTCAGGCTCTGATAACAGGGACAGGGAGATGGTTGCCTGCTTCCCTGGCCACACCACCCTCTCCTTCTGATCATGCATTTCGGCATTGGGCCACAGCACTCTAAGTCTCAGTGTGCTCACGGAAGATGGGCAGGCAAAGGAGGTGGGCAGGTGGATCTAACAAAGAGCTCCTCCCTGGCCGCCTCATCCCTTCCAGGCCTGGACTTCCAAACTCAGACATCCTGCACCTGTCCACTTGCTTCAGGCTGGAAAATTATATTAGTGGCTTTGCTATACTGGAGTCTAAATAATGACAGTAACTCATCCTGGCAGTGAAGGAGCCATAGGGATGGCTCCCCTTTATCCACCGAAGGAGGTTGACAGCTTTGCTGTCAACCAGAACTTACAGCTGAGGACTGGGGCTCAGAGGTGAAGGGCGTGCGGCGGCCTAGCTGAGCTGGAGCCAGGCTCTATGCAGAAGTCTCCGTTCTTTCCCGGCTTCCCCCCTCCTCTTCCTGCCCCTTCCGCTCTCACATCTTTCTCCCCTGCCCTCGTCTCTTTCTCTCGCATTCATCCCCCTGAACCCAGTTCTCTCTTTTATCTGTGATGAGAACTCTGATCTTACCATCAGAACAGGCCTTAACTCCATTGGACATATCAGCCAACACATCACATTACGGCCAGTTTCAGGAGCAGGGGGAGGCCATGCTGAGGACCTGTCATGTCAAGCTGCTGCACAAGGGTCATTGCCTTCAACCCTCATGACAGCACCGTGGCACTCCCATTTCCCAGATGGGAAAACTGAGGCTCCCAAAAGGTCAACTGACTTGCCAGAGTCGGCAAAGCTTGGATTTGAACTCAGGTCTCTCTGATGCTATAGTTTGAGCCCTCTGCCCGCCTCTTTTGGAATCAGCAGTTGAGGACACCAAAGCATGACCCCCAGCAACTTCCAGCCACAGGAACATCGACTCTGCCTCCACATCCGGCCTTGCATTAGTCAATAGTAATTGTCAACAGTATTGATAGTGGTGGAGGCTTTTGCTGAGGTCATGGTGAAGCTGCATGCAGCTGCCATCAATAATAACTTTTTATGGGGTCCATTAAAGCCAATTTCTGCCCCCGAAGTTTAATGTCAGCAGCTTTTATGTCACTGCTTAATATCCAAAATAAATACAGAATTGACGGGGTAATGTAAACACAAATCTTTCCCCTCAGGGGCATCAGGCGGAGCCAGCCCTCAGGCCTCTCCTGCTGGTGGAGCCACAGCAAGCAGGAGCTGGCATCATGCCAGGCACACACTTGGCATCCTCTAAGTGTTTTTTAGAAAACAGAGGTTGCCTGTGAGCTCCATTTCCAACCATGGGGTCAGGTGGACACAGTGTCTGTTTTGTAGATTCGTTCTGTGATTTGTTCTGTAGCTATGCTGAGCTCCTTCAGTGGACCAGGCATCGTTCTAGAATCAAGAATCTAGGTGAATAGCAGGGGAGGTGGAGCTATGACAACCTTGCAGCCCTGTCTGTGGTGGAGGTTTAGCAGGCAGTGTGGCAGGGTGCAAAGAGCTGCTTCCAGATCTGGTGAGGAGACTTGGTCTCAAATCCTGGACCATGTCCCAGTTCTGAAACCTTGAGCAAGTCACCTCACCTCTCTATGCCACAGTTTCCTCATTCCTAAAACAGTGTGCCAGTGCTTACCCAGGGCTGGGAGAAGGGAAATGGGGAGTTTGTGTTTAATGGGTATCAAGTATCAGTTTGGGATGATGGAAAATTTGTGGAGATGGATAGCGGTGATGATTGCACAGCAATGTGAATGCACTTAATGCCGTTGAATCGTGTGCTTAAAAACGGTTAAAAGGGTTTTAGCTATTAATATTGTTTAAAGAGCTGTGGGGTGACCGTAGAAGGAGCCATTCGTTTTCCCCTGAGGGTGCAAAGGCTCATTCCTTCGTTCCACTCACATTGTGCACCAGAGTTTGAAGGCCAGCCGAGTAGGATTGCACTGAGCGTGAGGGATCTGAGAGAGGCATTCCCAGTAGAGGCAGGTTGCTGGAGCCAAGGTTTGGAGGCATTGAGAGGTGTGGTGGGTCTGGGGAATAGTGAGAATTTACTCCTGAGCTCTAATCCCAGAGGCAAATTGAGAAATTCACTTAGAAAAGAAACAACGAAACAATCACAGTTACACCCAAATTATCAAGCAGCCTGGGTATCAAAAGGGAAATTACTGGTTAACCTAATTAAGTAGCCAGATTGTTTATTGAGAGTCTGTAGATTAGGTGAGCATCTTCAAGCACAGTGAGAAAGCAGCTCATTACCAATTTAAGTCCATTTATCCTCTACCCTCCCTGGCCCCATGCTCGCGAGATTTAGTTTTAAAAATCTGTAAGAAAAGCTCTCATTAATTCCCTGAGTGGCCAGAGTACTGTAGCTACTCAGCCATTGGATACAAGTCTCCCTCCTCTAAGACAGGAAGCTGGGTTCGTTCAGCTGGGGTAGGGATTATACCCCTATATTTGACTACCCTTCTGGCCCATAAGCAGGCTCACACTCCCTCCCATACTGCAGAAGTACCTGGTGTTTTCAGGGAATTAGAGTCTCTTACTGGACAGAGTTATCCACAAAATGAGGACTGTAAGCCCCCAAGTTCCAAAAAGGATTGAGGAGGGCCGAGTACATTCAGAGCATCTGAGAATCTGGGAGCTAGAAGGAACCTTAGAGATAAAAAACGCATTGATTCTTAACCTTTCCCCATTTCCTAGTTCTCTTAGTCAAGAAAACTACGATTTAGAGAGGTTAGGTGACTTGCTAACAGTGGCACAGCTGGTAAACGGCAGAGCCAGGGTTTGAATCCAGATCTGCCTCACTCCACTGTTATCTTTCTTGACCAGTGCACTCTGCAGTCTGTTCTGTTTTACAGAAACATGTTTTCATTAGCTCAATGCTAATAAAATATACACAACCTGAGAGATGATTCTTGCTGTATCCAGAAGGTAAACTTCTTTGTCACTGTTAGAAACTGCTGGAAGAGAAATTGAATCCGTAACCTGTTAGAGCTACTCAGGGCCCTAGAGATGATACCAGGTCACTCTCTAATTGTGACATGCTGGAGAGAAGACATTTAAAGTAGACATTGTAGAGGTTTAAGGGAAAAAGTCCAACCAGTAGGTTTCTGAGAAGGTTTTATGGAAGAAGTGCTGGTCCCTGGGCTTTGAGGGATGGGAGGGATTCTACCAGGTAAGGAGGGGGAAGAAAGGGCATTCTCTGTGGATGAAGGCATGGAGGAGGACAAATGTCAGGTGTGTCCCATGAGGCTGGAACATCGGGTGTGACTGGGGATATGGGGGCAGAGTGTGCTGGGAGGGAAAGTTGGAGAGTTCGGCAGATCCTCTGTCATTTAACAGCTGTTTGTTGAGCACCTACTGTTTTAGGTATTGGGGTTCCAGCCTGATCCAGACAGACAAAACTGCCCCCTCATCAGTGGGGAGACTGATCAACAGGTTTAAAAACTACATTATATAGGATGTTTCAAGATGTTAAGTGTTACAGGAGAGGGGATAGGGGATGCCAGGGTGGGACTGGGGGTGCAGCCAGAGGAGGCTTCACTGAGAAGATAGCAGGTGAGGTAGGCGAGGGAGCTGGTGGCGAGGAAGTCTGGAGGGAAAGCCATCCCGGCAGAGGGAAGGGTGGGTTCAGGGGCCCTGGGGCAGGAGGGTGTCTGGATTGTTCCAAAACATCAGGGAGGCCAGTGTGGCTGCAGTGGGGAGGAGATCAGAGAGGGCACATGGGGTAGGGCCCACGTGCAGGCCATTGCAGGGAGAATCACAGGAGGCTCCGGGCTGGGGACTGACAGGGTCTGACTGATACTTGGACAGGGTCATTCTGGAAGCAGCAGTGTTGAACTCCAGCGGGCTGTGTCTGAGTAGGAGGCTACTGCAGTAATTCAGGAAAGGGGGTGGGCGCTCAGGCCAGGACCAGTGCATGGAGGTGGTGAGGATGGGGTCTGTACCTGGGGAGGGGAACCAGCCGCCCTTCCCTGCTCCACCCCAGGGCCTCGTGAGCAGTGAGGAAGACCACAGTATTCTTAGGTTCTGTGACCAAGATGGGGTCCCAGGTACTCTAAGGGGAGGGGGCTCACACCTGATCCTTCTCCTGGCCTCACAGCTCCTTCAGCCCAGCTGCAGAGTCCTTTAGCGTTGGCCTGTCCCATGCCGCTCCGCACTGGCTCTCTCAAAGCTCATGGCCTTGGTCATGAACCACACCCCTTGTCCGTTCCTCACACCATACTCCCTCCATCCAGTTGCTGATCATCTGGATCTCTGACCTTGTTGCCCGACTCCCGCTCCCAGCCTTGTCATGCGGCCCCCAGGAGACTCTTGGTCCCATCTCTTTGGTTACCATCTTGGCTTCTCTGTGTCCATAATTCCAGCCCTTCCTTCTGCTCAGCTGCCTCAAACTGCCTTGGTGAAGTCTGACCTGGGGCCTCCTCTCCATAGCACCACCTCTGCTGGAATTGCTGTGATCTGGGAGCTGGTATCTGACAGCCACTAATATTGTTGTTCTTGTGAGTTCCTTGTAAGAAGACTTTAAATACATCCCACATCCGCTCCCCACTGGTGCGCACTGCAGCACTCCCTGGTGGGCAGTACGTGCTAATACAAGCACACCCTCCTTCTGAACTGGGAGGAGGGAAAAACAGACCCAGAAAGCTACGCTAAATTAAGATAGATTGCATTTGTGAAACTAGGTTAGGACCCGCTGTGTGTGCTGAGAGGTCCAGTGATCTAGAGTTTCGCTTTTAATTTGAGCCAACATGACTTTCGGTTCCAGTGGAAGCAATGATGTGCACAATGACAAACTTCCTACCAAAAGACATTTGCAAGGCATTATTTCCTATTGTAAGCTCAGCTTTGTCCAGGGAGAGTGGCTCTTGGCCGGTTTCAACTTCATATAATCCAGGATGACTTCAGGGAAGAAAGAGAGTAACCGATGGTGAGGAAGGAGCTTCCTGCCCACAGGAGCCTAGTTCCAGTGCTGGGGTGTGTGGAATCCAGGGATGAACCTGGTTTCAGTGTTAGACTCTATCACCAGACCCAGTGTGACCTTGAGCAAGTTACTTCTCCTCTCTCAACGTCAGTTTCCCCCTGAGCCAAATGGGATCATTGGACTCTCAGGCAGCAAGGTAACTGGGAATAGCATGGGCTTGGAGTCACACTCAGAATCCCAACTCAGCCACTCAGGAATTGGGTGATGTTGTGCGAATGACTGGATCTCACTGAGCCTCAGTTTCTTCATCTGCAACATGGGAATGAACACACGCCTACCTCCTAAAGCTGTAAGGAGCACAAAAGGCAAGTGTGCACGTGAAAGATACAGGGCTTCCTTTTCCCAGCTGTGGGCTGTAACTGATCCTGAAATCAGTGCTGTGTTTCCGCACCATCATTTAAAATAATGGGAATGAATGGATGGGAGAGGAGCAGAATAGAATAGAGTACATCAAACATAGTGAAGTCAGTGTTATTTTGTGAATTTTTATTTTAGCTGTACTTTACACACAGCACCTGTACTGGGTCGCCACTTACAATGTATTTCTTACTATGCAATTCAGTTAAAAAATAATAAGTTGAAAAGATGGTACTTGGCACATAACAGGACCTGATGAATGTTAATTCTTTTCCTTCAAGGACCCCTCAGTTTGAAGATTCCATGATTCATGCTGTCATAGTCTTGTCTAAAAACTATTGGCGTAGTATTTCTAGGGCCCCCTTATGGAGAATGAGTGCATTTCTGGGCAGGGCCTCATGATTCAGTTAAAAGAAGCTGGGCTCCAGGATCAGATGGACTTGCCCAAGGTCACACGGCTTATATAATGACAGAGCTGGAATCCTTGGGTTGTAGGACCTGGCCATCTCTCCCCTTCCCTCCCACAGCTTCCTCCTATGTAAATGGCTGTTGGGGTAACTGATAAGCCCTTGAGTAGCTACGGGCAGCAGAAAAAGCACCCCAAACAGGATGAGCTGACAGGAGGATACAGGGGCCTTAATCTGGGTTCACGTAACCAGCTGAATCTCTCCATCAGCACAAAGGCAACTGGAGAGGAACCCAGGGCAAACACGCATGAGTATCACATGCAGGCAGCGTGTCGAGATGAATTTGGCTTCCCCCAGCCCATGGATCCTTGCCACAAATTTAATTTCACACTAATCAACCCAGGCAGACTGACCACAATATAGAAATGACTTTCTTTCCTTTAACTTTGGACTGGAGGAAAACATGTGAAGCAAAGTGTGAGGAAGGGCTCCTGGGGATTCATATGGGTTTGAGACATGAAGCATAGCGCGCAGAGAGGGACAGTAATTACCCACAGGATCCCCAGAACCAGGCTCAGTGCAAACCCCACAAAAGACCTCTTTAGGGAAGAGGCCTCAGAGAAGCCCAGACCCTCCCCCAGACTCTTCCCAAAGCTACAGGCCCAACTTCCTCTGATGATGGGGTGCAGCAGTGGTGAAGGAAAGGAGCATTAAACTAGCCTCAGGTCTGACTCCTGGCTGTATGGACTGTTGGGGAATTAGCAAAAAGTTTGTCATGGCTGAGCCTATGGAAATTAAGAGTTGAGGCCTGAGAGGAAAGCTGGGTTCCAGCATGGTAGACGATGGTTCTGAATTGCTGGCTTCAGCCTTTCCCGTGAAGGTCATAAGAAACCCCAAAAAAAGGTTTAAGCAGGGAGTGGTCAAAGGTGGCAGGTACTTTCCCTGATTCATATGAAGACATCAGCCCATTAGATAGAGGGTTTTTTCCCCCCATTTTATGGATGTTGAATGGATGGAATTGTGTCCCTCCCTAAATTCTTATGTTGAAACTCTCACCCCTAATGTGATGCTATTTGGAAATGGGGCCTTTGGGAGATATTTAAGCTTATTAGGTAAGATTATGAGGATGGGGGGCCCCTCCTGATGGAATTAGTGCCTCAGGAAGAGGGAGATTGCTTTCTCCAGGCACATACACTGAGGAAAATCCATATGTGAACACAGCAAGAAGGCAGCGGTCTGCAAGCCAGGAAGAGAGTCCTCACCAGAACCTGACCGTGCTGGCACCCTCCAGAACGGTGAGAAAATACATTTCTGCCATTTAGGCCACCTGGTCTGGGTACCCCAGGCTGACTAAGGCCCCAAAAGCTTAAGTCACTTGCCAGCCAGGAGATCACAAAGCTGATACGTAACACAGGGCAATTAGAATCCAAAGGTCTTACCCCTGACCACATTGTCTCATGGAAATAGGAATGCAAAAATTTGAGTGAATGACAACGAATGCTTTTGTGGTTTAAAAGGTGCCAAAATCCCCTCCAAAAAAACCACAACTTACACTTATAAGCACAGACTCTGGAGCCAGACTGCCTGGGTTTGAACCCCAGCTCTTCTACTTATTAACTGTGTACCTTGTGTTACACAAGGCAAGTTTCTAAATCTCTCCGTGCCTCAGTGTCCTCACCTATAAAATGGGGATAATTCTGCTGACTGCCTCATTGCATGGTTATGAATTAAATGAGCTCAGAGAGTTACAGCACCTAGGATAGTGCCTGGCACCTAGGTATAAGCGTATAGTGTTGTTATTATCAATTGTGCCGCATTTTGTGAATCACAAAGTGTTTTCACTTTTTGTTTAACATTTGCAGCGACCTTTGAGATAGAGGTCTCATCATCATTTGAAGGTGCTCTGAGATCACACAGCTGGAAAGTGGCAGAGATGGGATTCAACCCCAAGTCTCTCTGACCCCACACCCGCGCACTGCTGTTCACAACTACAGGCAGACCTCAGAGGTGCTGTGGGTTTGGTTCCAGACCACCGAAATGAGAGAGTATTGCAGTAAAGCAAGGCACACAATTTTTTTTTTGGTTTTCCAGTGCATATAGAAGTTATGTTTACACTATACTGTAGTCTATTAAGTGTGCAATAGTATCATGTCTAAAAAAAGTTATATACATACCTTAAATAAAAAATACTTTATGGCTAAAAAATGCTAACCATTATCTGACAACGCAGGGTTGCCACAAACCTGCCACAATTTTTTAAAAATGAAATACCTGGGAAGCGCAATCAAATGGGGTATGCCTGAATATATGGCAGCTGGTCAAAGCCGACTCTCCAGTTGCCAAGCTGGCTCCCCAGTTGCCAAGGTCAAGTGTGAAAAGACTCCAACAGGCCTGATTTTCCTCAGACCAGTTTCTCCCAGTCGGCTCTGTGACAAGGCTCTCAGACCAGGCTCTCTGTTCTGGAAGAAACTTTCCTTCAGAGAAATAGGCAAACCCTTTATATTCAAGACACCAAAGAGGACTTTTCTTTCCACTACCGCTCAGCAACCTGGCTCCCAAGTGAGCATGCCGCTCTTCACTTTGTAGGACCTTAACTACAAAACAAATTGCTCTCCTGAATGTGCCCCCAAGAAGGAAGTAATCATATGGAACAAACCAAAGTGTGGTGTAAACAAATTACAAACAATTGTAAACACTTGTTGACCGTTCCAGCTGCTGTATGGATGGCAGAGGGAGGAGAGAGGAGCCATCATGGGTGTGAAGTGGGCTGTGAAAAGGCAGAGGAGGCTCTGCAAACAGGAACCAAACGGCTAAGTCAGAAGTTAGCATGTGCCAAGCGAGGCTCCTTGGGCATCTCCCACCCTGCGGCCTCACGTGGTTGGAAAAGGAGAGAAGTGCTAAAGCCCAAAGGATTTACCCCGCTTTCTACCTGCATCCACCACTTTCAATAATTTCCTACCTCAGCACTGGAGTTAGTGCTAAAAGATGCGTTTTAGTTGGAGAAAATATCGTGTCATTTTTTTCCCCAACTGGATCTAACAAGCTCTTCAAGTGTCTGCTCTGGCATTTGGCTGTTATTCTTCACACTTAGGAAGTATGTCAGAGCTCATGACCCCATCAATACGTGACATTTCATGAATTATCACATCGCCACCTTGGCCCAGGGCACCTGAGCCCCCATCCTGTCTTTGAACCCTGACAGTGGACCTTCGAACTTGAAGCCTGTGTCGAGGGGTGTTGAAGGCTCTGTGGGTCACTGGGAGGACTCACAGGGCTCAGCACATAGTGGGACTCACGGCTAATATTTATTATAGCAAAAGGATAAATAGCAAACCAGCAAAGGGGAAAGATGCACAGGGCGAAATCCAGGGGAAACCAGGTGCAAGCTGCCAAGCATTGTCTCTTAGCAGAGTCACTCAGGATGTGCTTGATTCCTCCAGCAACGAGCTGTGATGACAAAAGTGCTGTCCAGCAGGGAAGCTCAAGAGAGACCCCTTGGCCAAAGATTTTATCGGGGGCTGGTCACACAGGCACCCTCTGCCCAGCACAGGCCAAAATGCCAGACTCTCAGAGGGAAGCAGGTATTTAGCATAAGCCCTCATTATTTGTCCACACAGTCTAGGCACAGTAAGCCACCCTTCTCATTTAGAGAAGGTTCTGTATCAGGTAAGGAACTGTTTACCAGCCAGGTTTCCAGATGCCAGCCAAGAGCCAACCTTGCAAGCACCCCTTTCTAAGGATCTTAGGCTGCTGTGTTGACTCTTCTCTGCACAAGCCTCTGGTCCTCCCCTCCTGTTTACTAGTGAGTAATCCTAGCCGCTCACCCAGCGTATACCTCTCAGGTCAGCTGCGTAGACCTTTCTCTGTGCTTCATCTTTCAGGCATTAACAGTGATTGTAAACTTTATTGAGAAAGAAAGAAATTAAGAAATTGCTTAATACAGAAAGCTCATTGCTGGTGCTGGTAATGAAAGAGAAGGGAAAATAAAATGATGGATCTTAGGAAAAAGAAAAACGTGGTAAATGATCTCACAGCAGGACAATGCTACTTGGTCTACAGTGGTATTGATGGTTTGAGGTGGCGGGGAGGGAAGTTGTGAGGCTCAGTGACTGAACAGGTGCCATGGACACGTGTGCATCCTTTCAGTAGCACGTCGCAGGCAGTGTGTTAGTGCTGCACGAATGCTGAGGTGAAGCAGGCATGGTCTCTGGCCCCAGGGGCTCACGGTGTAGAGAAGACAAACTCATAGCTAGGCAGTATCCCACAGAGTGCCACGTGAGTGCCATCACTGACCCCGGATGGCCGTCAGGCAGAGGACCAGCAGAAGAAACCTGGCCCTGCTGAGGCAACTGAATGAAATGATTCCTAAGACCTACAGCTCTGAGCACCCATCCAGGGAGAGCTGGGACAGGACCACAGGAAGAAGAACGTTCACCATGATGGCCTCTCAGGCCTACCGATCCTGGAACGCAGCTGTCACGACTTCCAATGGCAAAACGCAGCTTGGAGGCTGTGGGTCCAGTGGGCCTATGTGATACAGAAAGTAGGCTAGGGGAGAAAGCTTCACCTGTGGTCAGGTGTGAAAAAGTCCCATACTCCCTCTCTGCTAGGGCAGGGCAACATCCAAATCCCTTTTAGGCCTTCCAGCCAAAGATGACCAGGAACTCACCTGTAGTTGAACCAGGATGGGTTTATTGACTCTTTGCAAAGAGGGAGGACACACATCCTGGGGCTTCATTGGGTGTCCCAGGAAAGGGTGTATGAAATGATGTACAGGATGTGGCCGTATATTAGGTTATTTGGGGGGGCAGGTGAGTTCAAGGAAGTGGGGAGCTTTGCTCTGAATACTGTCAGGAAGCAGGGGTGATTCTGTGCCCGGGTGTCTTAAAGAATCGTATGTAGAAGGCAGGAAGAATGAAGTGAGGTTAAAGTTGTAATTGGAAAAGAAGCAGCAGTTACCTGCATCAGCCGGGATGGTGGGGGGCGGCGGCTTTTTGGTCATTTTGTGGTTTGGACAATTTTCAGTTTTTGTCTAAGGTCATACGTGATTGCAGAGTGGCCTTGCCTTTGTCCAGGTCCATTATGATCAGAGTTTCCTGTCTGAAGTTGGTGTGTAATATTGTCTATATTCAACAGGAGAAAGCCACTGCTGAGCTGTGAGGGCCAGGCCATTCCTGGCTGTTAGGAGCTACTTTTGTCTTTCTCATCCCAAGACCCAGTGTCCCAGGATGACAGCTGGCTTCAAGGCCCTTCAGTGGCCTGTCCCACGATAAATCACAGCACCCTGGGAAAATAATAATGAAAATTACTTAGTTAATAAGAAGTACCATTATATTAATTAAGTACTACTAAATAATTACTTAACAATACCTAGGTACTCAATAAATAATAAATGTTATTGAATATTTATTAGAAGTCAGGTACCAGCTGAGCCTCTTTAAATAGATAATCTTGTTTCATCCTCTTAATATCTCAGCATGATTGGTATTTTGTGGGTTTTTTGTAGATGAGGAAATAGAGCCTCAGACAGGTAAAGTGACTTCCTGAAAGCCACTTTCACTTTCACTTCCTGAAAGCCACCCCCACTAGGGACAGGTGGGCACTGACAGGGATGGTTTGCCAAGCTGTGGCTGAGACTGGTATTAGTCCAGAGAGCATGGCAGGTCTGAGACAAATCCAAAGTGTGTTCACAGACAGGGAGTTTGGGGGACCACAAAAATGTCCCAGGCCGCAGAAGTCCAGGCCCTGGCAGAGTGTGGTGGTTCCTGGGAGCGGCTGTCATAGCACCAGCACAGTGAGCCCGTGCCGGCATCCCCAGAGGGGACAGGGGAGCTGGGTCTATTTTTTATTCCTGCACAGCTGGCTGATTCATATGGAAAAAGAGCTGCCCAGGACTTCCCTGGTGGCGCAGTGGTTGAGAGTCCGCCTGCCGATGCAGGGGACACGGGTTCGTGCCCCGGTCTGGGAGGGATCCCACGTGCCGCGGAGCGGCTGGGCCCGTGAGCCATGGCCGCTGAGCCTGCGCGTCCGGAGCCTGTGCTCCGCAACGGGAGAGGCCACAGCAGTGAGAGGCCCGCGTACCGCAAAAAAAAAAAAAAGAGCTGCCCATTATTAAGTTTGTTTTCTACCACAACGATGTCTTAATGAAACTTAATATCTATAGCTCAGAAGCTGGGGGGAAACTTTTAAGTCGGAGTGATTGTTAACTTTGCCATCTCCTTCAGAGCTCAGCACTGTTTTATGGATTGAGGGCAGGGGTGAGGGGGATCACAAGACCTGCTGAAGTCGGTGCCTTGGCCGGAGGCATTATTTTTCTTTCCGCGGCCCGTTTTGTGTTTATCTAGAAACCTTCTCACAGATTTATGTAGCTCTAGGCAAGACCGTGGTTTATTTATCTGTCTCAGTATAATCGGGGCCTGGCACATGACGTTCCATTAATATGTGTAGCTTAGAATGGGTTCTCACAGCGTCCCCCTGATGAATGTTCATGCCCATAGTGCCGAGTTGTAGACTGAAGCCCAGAAAGAGCAAACAGGAGATCAGAACTAATACTTGTTGGATGCTGTGTTAGTCTGCTGGGGCTGCTGTAACAAAGTACCACAGACTGGGTGCCTTAAAACAACAGGAATGTATTGCCTCACAGTTCTAGAGGCTAGAAGTTTAAAATCCAGCCACTGACAAGGCCATGTTGCCCCCGAGACCTGCAGGGGAATCCTTCCCTGTCTCTTCCTAGTTTACAATGGGCCGCTGTCAGTTCCTGGTGTTCCTGGCTTGTACAGCACACTCCAGTCTCTGCCTTCATCATCACACGCCTTTGCCCCCACATGTCTCTGTCTTCACATGGCTGTCTTCTTATCAGGACGCCGGTCGTACTGAGTTAGGAGCCCGTCCTACTCCAGTTTGACTTCATCTTAACTAATTACATCGATAATGGCCCTATTTCCAAGTAAGGTCACATTCTTGGGTACTGGGGGTTAGGACTTTGTCTCTGGCTGTTCAGGTTCCTGTAACAAAAATACCATCGACTGGGCAGACAGACATTTATTTCTCACAGTTCTGGAGGCTGGAAGTCCAAGACCAAAGTGTCTACAGATTTGGTGTCTGGGGGGGCCCCCTCCTGCTGCTTTCTTCACATGGCAGAAGGGGTGAGGGAGCTCTTCAGGGTCCATCCTCAGGACCTAAGCACCTCTCAAAGACCCCACTTTCTAATACCATCACACTGGGGGGTTAGAATTTGAACATATGAATTGGAGGTGCAGGGCTGCAAACATTCAGTCTACAGCAGACTTCAACACACCTTTTTCAGGGAAAAACATTTCAGTCCATGTGAGCTACCTGTTAGGTTCCAGGCACCATCTCAGGCCCCATCACCCCTCAGCAGCCTGGCTCTTAAGTGAGTCTGCAGCTTCTTAGCGTCCTAGGAACTATAAACAGGAGAAACCGTTTTAGTCTGAATGATATGGCAGTTGGAACTCTCCACGCTGGACCACGGGGCCCCTGAGGCCTGGCTGTGGCATCCCCTTTGTCTCCCTGGCATGTACCACGCCGACGGCCAAGGGAGCCAGGTCAGGGCCCCAAATCTTGAGCTTCTTCTAAGTCAGTGAGCCCCTTCACTGGAGGTGTGGATGCCGCAGAGAAGATACCTGCCTGAGACTGTGGGGGGGACCCTGTGGCCTTGACTGTAATGCCAGGGGGTGTGAGTGTGTGAGGATACACACATGCGGCTGTGTACAAGTACACGGCTAGGCCTGCTGCTTTCAGTGGGGGGGGGGATTAGGGTGGTGTGTGTATGTGTAAAGTACGGATACACGTGACAGTGTAGGGAGCATGGCTGCAAGACAAGGTCGGTGTCATTAATGTTAGGGGAATAAATGTCTGACGGTGTGGGAATCGTGTATAAGGGTGTGAGGGTCTGACTCTCCGTGAGAGTGTGTGTGTGTGTGTCTGTGCCCGCGTGAGGGAGCAGGTGGGGATTGCCGCCAAATACCTGTTGTATTTTAGACTCAGGCAGCAGGCGAAGGTGAAGTCTTTCCTCCCATGACAATGGGGAAGAAAGGCTTTGGGGGCCTTTTTTTGCTTTGAAAAAAGAAAGCGGTGTCATCCAGTTAGTGGTTGTTCATTAGGAACAGGTCCCAGGAAAGCTGCTGTGCGGCAGTACCAATAAATCACTCATTAACTGTCCATGGCTGCCCGCCTCCACGCCCGCTGCTCTGCAGCTGGAGCTCCATCGGCAGCCGGGCCAGGGCCTATCCACTGTCGATTTATCAGGATAGGGGGTGGGGAATGCATGTCTCCGTAGTACCCACCCTCTTCTAAGACCATCCCCAGGATGGACTGGACCAGAGAAGAGAGGACTGAGCCTCCATGCATTGATTCGTGGACTCAAGTCCAAGTTTCTATGCATAAAGACCCCCCCATCCCACCCCTTCTGGCCTCACTGACCTCATCTCTCACCATTCTGTGTTGATTCAGGATCCAACTCAAATGTTTCCTCATCACAGCCTCGCACGTGCCTGATAGCGCTGTTACTAGGCATCTACCTGTGTAGTTTACGGAGGGGAGCAAGCTCGTGGTGGGTGCGCAGGAAATAAATTCTTGCCCAACCAGCCTCTGCCAGCTTTCACACCAAAGCAGCATCCACCAGCAATGGTTTAAAGTATGCAATGGAGCTAAAACCACCATAGACTTTCCCATAGGAGGTGGAAAAGTAACCACTGTTTAATGGGTACAGGGTTGGTTTTTTGTTTGTTTGTTTGTTTGTTTTGCGGTACGCGGGCCTCTCACTGTCGTGGCCTCTCCTGTTGCGGAGCACAGGCTCCGGACGCGCAGGCTCAGCGGCCATGCATCACGGGCCCAGCCGCTCCGCGGCATGTGGGATCTTCCCAGACCGGGGCACGAAACCCTGTCCCCTGCATCAGCAGGCGGACTCTTATCCACTGCGCCACCAGGGAAGCCCGAGGGTTGTTTGTTTTTTTTTGGCGGGTGTAGAGGGTGATGACAGTGTTCTAAAATAGATGGTAGTAATGGTGGCACAACATTGGGAATGTACAAAATGCCACTGAATTGTATACTCTAAAATGATAAATTTTGTTATATTTTTCTGTAATTAAAAAAAACTTAAAACAATCTAAAGCACATTATTCATCCATTCCTTCAGCACACATTTATTGAGGGCACCTGTAGAATCAGGCCCCAGGGACACAGCAGTGTTTGGGATTAGGGAAAGCAGACAGACATGCTGCAGATTGGTACTTCCTGTTTTAACAGCAGTTTGTGTACGCCTCAAAACAGTAGGAGGTTTCTGTGTTTGCCCGTGCTTTGCAGTGAGCAAACTAAGAATCACAAAGCCTGAGGACTTGGCCAAGGTCACAGAGCTCCTAGCTGGGGAACAGGATGTGAACCCAAGTCTATCTGCTGCATGCCCATGCATTTCCAGTACCACATGCTTCCTCCCAGTTTCAGGCCTGGCGCTTACCAGCTAACTTAAGAACAGCACAGCTAGAGGCTGGAGAGCCCATGTGGATAGCAAGCCAGACATTGCCAAGTTCAATTCCTCCCCCACCTCTGTGGGTTGAGGCCCCTACCATCTCTCCTCCTCGGGCTTCCTGCCTTCCCGGCTCCCCCTCGCCACCCCACTCCATCCTCAGCACTGCCAGCGTGCTGATCTTTCTGATCTGATTAGCTAGATGCTCCCTGCTAGATGTTTGTGTTAGTGCCCTGACCTTCTTGCTAAGCAGTAATTTGAGGAACCTATGACTTTGTAATGACATTCTTTATGTTTGTGTTTATTTTTGAAAATATGTAGAACCAATCCACATCTTACAGCCTCTGCTCTTGTGCTTAGCTGAAATGTGTTGAAAGACTTAAGGATAATTTCTGAATATTTTCCCCACATGTAAAAGAGATATTTGCTCTAATGAGGCCATTCTTTAACTTGGTTGGGGCGTGGCAGGGAGGGTTAGAATTAGAAGCCTTTGTTTGGTTCAGGGAGCTCAGGAATCCCCATCTGGCGGGCGGAGTCCTGATGTAACCCTGGAAGCATGAAGTTCAAAGACAGTGGGATTATGGATCGGTGGAAAACTGGCAAAAATATATCACCAGTGCCCTTACTCCAGACACGGAGGCATAAGCTAGGATCTGCATGTAGTTTTGGTTGGCATCAGTACAGAGATACTTCAGAGAGAGGAATCAAAAGGTTAAATCATGCCTCTGGAACCAAATGGAGATAAAGAAGAACAGTGCACTGGTGTGGGGGAAAGAAGGATATGGGGTGGTTATTAGAGGCCATCTTCTTTTGACTCCAGATCTCATGTTCTTTTTCCAAGGCTTCTTTGTTCATTCATCCATTCCTGCATTCATTGGTTCATGAAATGTTTATGGAACCTGATACTTCTACTAGGCCCTGTTTCAGTGATCACAGACAGCAATTGATTTCTGTAGTAGTCAAAATAGATTAATTTATGTTGCAGTAACAAACAACCCTAATATCTCAGTGGCTTTGCAGAGTTTATTTCTCACACTATGTACTCAACATGCTTTAGGGGTGTCAGGGGAAGGGTTTCTCCACAGAGTCTCTCCAGGACCCAGGCTGATAGGGGCTCTGCCATCTTGTAGCTGCACCATCTGGGGCAAATGCCTTTTTTGACTGATTCTCACAGCCCACAGGCCTGACTTGGTCATATAGCTCCACTGACTGCAAGGGAGCAGGGAAGTATGCTCCTCCCATGTACCCAGAAACAGAAGAGAACCAGCTTGGTAAGCACCAGAAGCCCCTACATAACTTAGCATAAGAAGGACTGGAGTATGAACACAGTTGAATTACCTGCCCAGGATATGTTTCCATCCAGTAGAAGAGATGAGTAGAGAGACCTAACAGCTCAGGGAAGTCAGGAGTGTGCTGGAGAGGGGGAAAGGGGATGTGACGTGAAATCTGAGAGGAGGGAGCCTTTCGTTGGAATCTTCCAGGTGGGAGGTAGGGGTGCTGGCAGACTAGCCAGGAAATGTATGGCACACTCATATGTGCATGTACTGTGTGGCTGCTGAAGTGTATTGGGGTAACTTGTGTGCCAAGAGGTAAATCTAGATAAGCAGGGCCTCGGGCATCATCTGTCGGTGTTTGAACATTATCCTGTAGGGGAGGGAAAGCCACTGAAGGGCTTTAACTAGGAAGGGATGTGATCCACCCTGTGTGTGTGTTTTGCAAGATCACCCTAGGTTCCTTCTGAAGGCAGAGAGTAAGAGACTGGTGGTGGCACCCAAATCAGAGTAGTGGTCATGGGGACAGATTTGAGAGGTACTTAGGCAGAAGAACTAATAAAATTTGGTGACTAACTAAATGTGGGCTGTGGGAGGGGAAACGGATACAGACTGGTGACCCTGTTTTTGATTGGAGTAGCGACGTGTATGAGTGTGGAAATGCTGGAGCACGTTTGTGGAGAAAGATAATGGGCTGAGTGTTAGACATTGTTGAGTCTGAGGTGTCTGTGAACCTCCAAATCAAGATATCCAGGGGCTTCCCTGGTGGTGCAGTGGTTGAGAGTCCGCCTGCCGATGCAGGGGACATGGGTTCGTGCCCCGGTCCGGGAAGATCCCACATGCCGCGGAGCGGCTGGGCCTGTGAGCCATGGCCGCTGAGCCTGCGCGTCCGGAGCCTGTGCTCTGCAACGGGAAAGGCCACAACAGTGAGAGGCCTGCGTACCGCAAAAAAAAAAAAAAAAAAAAAGATGTCCAGGGAACACTTGGATGTTAGGGCCTGAAGTGTAGAGGAGAGTCCACCGACCCCCCAGAGCATCTGAGAAATTACAAGTGTGAGGGTAACCTCAGCCGAGAATAGCTCTTTCCTCCAGGGATCTCAAATTGCACATCTGTGGGTACCAGAATTGCTTTTAAAATTGTGTTTCAATCTGGGTGCTTTCAAAATGGTGTCATTTCTGGCTGATCAGCTTCCCAAGACCCAGTTCCTTAGGTTGAGAGAAGTCACTGCTTTATGGGCTTCCGAAGCCTCCTTTGTGGTCTCTGTCAAGTCGCTGTCATTGTTCAGACCCTGAGTCCCCAGAGGGCTAACACTTGTTCATCTGGCCTGGCACCCGGGTGCTTAATCAATGTTTCTTGAACGAATGAATGAATTAACCACAAACTATGCAAAACTGTTGGGTCTCCGGTGAGCACATAAATAGTACTTCCATTTTCCAAAAGCCTTTAATAAATTATAACTCACCAAATTAAAATAAACATTTGTTTTAACTCCCACCAACCAAGTCTCTAGAGGACTTGACACCTTTTCATCTTCAAAGTGCTTTCACAACAAGAGCTGGCTTCCCTCAAAGGCCCCTCTTTGGAAGTTGTAGATTGTAAACAGGTACAGAAATGTATTAATTCAGGAGTGAAGATGGCTCGGGCCAGTTTTGAAGAAAACCTTTTCCAGGAAAGAAAAGCAAATTCTTTTTTTTTTGTTTGTTTGAGTGCCTTCAGTGTGCCAAGGGTTGTGTTAAGGGCTTTCAATATCTGTTACTTTATTCTCTCAATGTTTTTGTGAGGTAGGTACTCTCATTCCTACTTTAGAGATAAGAAAACTGAGGCCAGAGAGATAAAGTGATCTGCCCAAGGACACAGAGCTGGTAAGAGGGAGAACCAAGAACCAATCTTAGGTTCTTCTAACTCAAGGACCACTGACCTTTCCTTTGCATCACTGTTTCTCAACTTTGATCTGCAGATTACCTTCATTAGGTACATGCAGGGTGTAAATTCTGGGGCGCCATGCCCCACTTATTGGATGAAACTCTGGAAAGAGATGCTTGGGAATCTGTATTTTATTCTTTTTTAATGTGAATTTTTTCATTAACCAGTTCTTTATTGAAGTATAGTTAATTTACAGTATTGTGTTAGTTTCAGGTGTACAGCAAAGTGGGGAATCCGCATTTTAAATAAACTTCCCAGGTGCTTCTTATGCACACTGAGATTTGATAACCTACATTTTACACCCTCGGTGGGTTTCTAAAACTTAGATTTTTGTCTAAAGGGTTGAGAGAAAAAACACGAAGGAGGAATGTAGGCCCTGAACACCATGTGCCTTCCACTGAGCTTGGCAGCTTTTGCCTTCTGAACACTAAGTGCGGCAACATCTTCCTCCCCCCTGCCTTTCCAGGCTGCGCCGGCTGAGATGGAAAGCTTCCTCTGTTCCCCTGCTTTTCATGGCAAGCTTGGGTTGATGTTTTTTCTCTACTCCTTATGGATTTTGCAGTTAACTCACTAGAAAAGTAAATTACAGGATGCCTGGAGTAATAAGTGCAGTGAACACCAGGTCTCAGCCAAGGAGTCTGGGACTGGATCCAGCACATGAGAAGTTGCTGGGCTGGTGCAGGAAAGAGGCAGGAGGCCAGAGACTGGCAGGTCCTCGAGGCTGGACAAAGGCAATAGATTTTGAAGGAGGAGGAGAGGGGACTTCTGGTTGAGATTGAGCGCCTTTTGTATGTGTGCAGCATAATGCTCAGGGATTTATAGTCTTTATCTCCCCAATACCACACAACTCTTTTTGGCCAGTATTACTATTCCCATTTTATAGGAAAAGACACTGAGACAAAGTCACTTCCCAACTTCCAGCGTCTCCAGGAAGGCTTAATTCCTCCTCACTGTAATCTTTCTTTTCTCTGAGCAGCTAGTGTCAAAAGAGCTTCTTACGAGCAAGCAGCCTAAGGACAGTGGGGACAATGAGAGCTGATCTCTAGGAAGCTGGCTCCTCATCTGTGAAATGGGATCGTGACTGTGCCTAGGTGGCAGGGCTGCTGTGAGTATGGAATCTGACCTCTTAGGTGGGAGGTCACCTAAGACACTGCCAGGCACATAGTAGGCACTTGGAACATTATTCCCCTTGTACCTCCACAGTACTCATCTAAACTTCATCTCCTGTCACAGAATGAGTAACACTGTTTTCAGAGGTGAAACACCACTGGGTTGCTCAAGGAACAGGGGCACATTCAAGCCAGCTCAAGGAATGGGGTTAGTGGAAGGGTTATTCGCGGACTTTAATAAAGCTGCTCACGTGGAAGTCAAGAGCAGGTGCCAGACCAGCCTGGCTTGGACTGGACTAGAGCTCACTGGAGGTTCTGGATTTGAGGCTGGAGGTAGTAAATCTTGACCTGACCCTCTTGTTCTCTCAGGGCACTTGGCATGTTTTGGCTGCTTGTTTCGTGGTGAGGCATTTCCTGCTTCCGGTTTCAGTTTCTGAGAGAAAGACTCTGATTGGCTGAGCCCATCTCTATGTGTCAAGCCATAGGCCAAAGATAAGTGGGTGGAGTCGGGCAGGGCAGTCACGTGATATACAACTTGGCCACCTAGGCCCCAGAAGTCACAGGCGTGCTCCCTGCTTCTGAAGGAGCCGTGGACAACCAAGCATAAGATGATCTCTTTGCCCCAAAGGCCCCCGTCTAGACTTTTCACTCCAGAAGAAGATTTTGTCTTCTCCGTCTTTCTATCCTCTCACACTGAGCCTGCACTCAGTCTTCAGAAAAGGCTTACAGCTTACAGGAGGAAGAACAAAGGGAGTAAAGATGCATAGAGGTCCTGTTTGCTCGGCCTGGTTGTGGACTTTTTACCCAAATGGCTTAACTGAAAGTATGGGTGCCTGCGTCTCCATCTGAGGGAGTCTTGCTTCTGCCCACCCGTTGGTAAATGGCGTTCTTTTCTGTGAAGGAACTCTGCCCAGGACGTTATGCACTCCTTCCCTGTGACGGCCACATCCAAATTTGTTCAGTTGACAAGCCAAAAGATGTTTTCTCTTCTTGCTTCTGGAGCTTAAAAATCAAGCTGGCTTCTTTTTGCTTCTCACAGCTTCCTGAGCAATAAAGATGCTGAAATCTGAGCCAGGCTGACAGTTCTCTTGGTGTACAGAAAATGTCAGGCTGGGGTTTGTCCTCTGTTCTGTGGCATTCACTCTGCGGTCACCATAGCTCCAAAACCCTTTGGGGGCTATAAGGCAAGTGGGTATGACTCAGCAAAGCAACAAGAACAGACAGACACTGGGAATCAGAAAGACACTCCAGCTCTTGATAGGGTCTGATCGTTGTTTCTTTGCCTCACTAGAAAACAGAGCAAAGGGGACAGGACTTGAAAGGCAGGTACTACTTTTCAAGCTGGACTCAGGGGGCACCCACTTCCTCTAGAACTGCACTGGGAACTTTCTGAGCTAATGGAAATGTTCTGTCTCTGCACTGTCCCATACAGTAGCCATTAGCCACGTGTGGTTATCCAGCACTTGAAATGTAGCTAGTGCAGTGGAGGAAAGGAATTTTTTACTTATTTGATTTAATTTAAAATCTAAGTGTAAATAACCATATGTAGTTAGTGGCTACCATATTGGACAGCACAACTGTCGAATCGAGTCTATTTCCAGCTCTCTGAGGGCAAGGATCATAACTTGTACACATGTCCCCAGTGCCCAACACAGTGGCTACCATGGGCTCAATAATACTCAAATGAATGAATGGGGTAGACACTGGTAGTGATGAAATGGAGGCAGCATTTATGTAGAAGGTAAAGGCACAGGATTTAGAGTTGATCAGACTTGAATTCATGTTCTAGCTCTGAAATTTACTTATCTCTCTGCCTGCCGGAATGTTACTAACATCTTTAAGCCTTTCTTATCTGTGAAATTGTTACAACGCCTACCTCTCTCATAAAGGTTATGTTATGAAGAACAAATGAATTAATATATACAGAGTGATTAGTGCAGTGCCTGGCATTAAATAAGCCCTGCCGTAGAATAAGTAGTAGCTTCAGAGAAAAGACGGAGAAAGTAAACAACAGCCCTGCTGACAACTAGACTGTGACATTCCCAACAGACAGAAACAACGCTCTGAAGAAGACATTGGCAGAACCTTCCTGTGAGCACGTTCAGGGCAAAAACGTGGCCAGTATGTAACCACAAAAATGGTGAAACATCCACCTCTTCTGACGGCCATTGCCCCCCCGAGAGTGAGTGCTGCTTCTTTACCTATCGCCAATCTAGTCCAGCTTTAATCCTCCCACCTCTAAATAAAAATGCTCACTCGTTTCATTGTCCCTATTTCTTGAGATTGTCCAGCCCAGAACTAGCCCCTGCTACCCTGATTCCTCTTTAAGTTCATCTGACACAAGCCCAAACCAGGTAAAAGACCCCTCCCAAGCCTGAGGTAACCCTAGGGTGCATCCAGCAAGCTACATACACCTGTTTTATGACCACAGATGTCATCCTGGTGCTCTTGGGGCAGTCAGTGGACTTCATCAAAAGTTTCAAAACTTACTTTTCCATGGTGATTCCTGAAAGCAGAATAGTCACAAAAAAGCTTTTTCCCTTTTCTGGCTTTTTCTGTGTGAGGCTAGGCTTCCTGCGACCTAACAGCTATGTTAAAACTCCTGTGCAAGGCAGGGTTGGAACTCATGACATCTGTAGTTAGCGGCCAGTGCTCTTGGCCATCTCTGCCCTCGAAGCGGAGTTCTGTTTTATTGCAGCTAGAAAAGCAACAGAAGGAAATGAAAGAGCAAAAGAGTTTTCTTTCTCTCAGCTGAGACAGAGCTCAGAGAGAGCTCAGCTGCCTATGTGTTTGGCCCAGCCTCTCTTGTCAGTTTACAAAAAGCTCTTGACAGACATCACCTCAGACTGTAATTCGTGTTTAAATAAGAAAGGCCAGTGAGGAAGAGCAGGCGAGGAGTGTCCAGGGAAAGCATCGGAGAGGAGGTAGCATTTGCGCTGGGAGTTTTGTTGGTGAAGAAGGTGGGAGAGAACAGTTCAGACAAAGATGGCATCCGAATTCCAGAGCCCCAATGGAGCAGTTTGCAGGGGTAGGGGTGGTTCTTGATGACTTGGAATTTGAGATATGATGAATTTGAATTATCTCTAAGTAGAGATAATTACTAAACACCGGGAGCTGAATAAGGGGTCCTGGAAGTATTGATTTAGATTGGATCATTCATTCTCCCATCCACATATCTATTCATTTACTCATTCAGAGGAAACGTATGCAGTACCTACTCTAGGCAAGCTCTGTGCTAGATGCTGGAATACAATGATGAGCAAAACAGAGATCCCAGGTGATGGTGGTCCCTGGCTTCCTCTGCCTAGCTTTGGGTCTTGCAGGACCTCTGGTTGGGGTAGTCTGGTCATATATTCCTGTTATGTTTTCCTTGGAGATGCTTCATAAAAGGAAGACCTGTTAGCCTTGAGGCTGACTCTCAAACATTGCTTCTCAGGCCCAAACTCTCCTGCTTTGTTCAACCATACGAGATATTTTCTAGCACCATTGTTCTGATGTGATTAGGAAAGAACTAAGCTTTTCTGATGATTCTCATGCAGGTCAAATTCATGAAAGGTGCGTTAGAAATATATATTTAGTTCCCTTGCCCCTTGCATTCTTTGCTTTGGATATCCTGATGGATTTGAATGAAAACTGTGCCAATAAGTGTCCACTGGCTTTCTTGGCAGGTTTCAGTTATTCAGGAAGAATGATGTTTATATACAAATCGTGGAGAAAAGTCTCTCGCATCAGCAAAGAAAATTTGAGACGTGGTGGTCAATTAAGGAAGGGTTTTTCCTAGCAGGTTTGGACTAAGCTATTCTCTAGGAGCCCACAGCTTCAAAAATGAAACAAAATGAAAAGTGATATGCTTAACTGTAGAAATTGGAGGCGACGTGTTTTCCAGGTTCTTGTTGTACTGTCACTAACCAAGTAGAAATCCCAGCTCTTCAGTTCTAAGAATATAGCAGCCAGAGGGAGATTATCATCAGACCTCCCAGACTGGTGAGAAGCCTGACTATCTGATGAACTCTGAAGGCACTGCCCTGTCCCACCCCAGTGTTGAGGTCACTATGAATTGCCAAGGGGCTGTCCTTTAAGAACCACGCTGGGTGGAATTGGCCGTGTTGTTAAGGACTCCCTTATATGTGCAGCAGCTGATGGCAAGAGAGCCTCTTACAGGGGCCACACCTAAGGCTAGAGTAACAGGTGACGAGAGGGCAGGGACAGGATGCTTTCACTGTCCCTCCCATCTCCGTTCCTCAGCCTCCATCCACCACTTCAACTCAGTTGCTGAAAAGTGCTTGACCACTTCAGCTAAATTGGGGTATCTCAATCTCGCTGTGCCTCTTTGGGGTTCTCTCCTCCACTGAGGTTAAAACCTCCTCACTTCTGCCCCCCTTGGATGTGTTTTGGTCAAGCATTCATGCCCCGCCTTTCAGGAGGGAGTTTGGCCCTCTGGTTGTTATGTCTCTGCTCCTCTGGCTGTTGCTTCTCTGCAGAAAAGGCCTGAACCCTGAGTTGCCTTTTATTGTGGGACCTAGATCCCCAGGAACTCCATAACAACAGGTACCCCAAATCTTGAGGGAGATTCATGCATTGAGCTTGATTCTGGCCAATCAAGGAAAGGTGGTGATGCAGGAGTGTGGGATACGTGGGAGAAAATGGCCGTCTTGGAGTTTATACAAACCAAGGAGAAGAATGCAGGATTTGGGCAGATATGTACCCTGGAGCCTTGCTTCTCAAAGTGGACCTACAGCATGAGCTGCTTAGAATGCAGAATCTCAGCCCCACTCCACACCTACTGAATCAGAATCTGGTTTTTAACAAGATCCCCAGCTTGTTCATCCATACATTGAAGTTGAGAAACACCGCCCTAGACTTTTAAGAAAGTTGATTTCAGAAACTTCAGAGAAAATACTAGGTTGAGTTTGAAGGCCAGACACTTGGAAAAGATGATTCAAAAGGGTTGAGAAATAAAAACAGTAAGACCATCTTTTATGTTTTTAAACATCAAATACTGTAATATGGAAATAAATAGGAAAACGTCTCTATAAATACAGCATTCAACAGTCGTTTCCTCAGGAGGCAAGTGGGATGGGGTGGGAAGGAGTGAAGGGAGACTTGCGTTTGTTTTCCGCTTGCTTCTGTATTGCTTGAATTCAAATATGGGAATACATGCTAGTATTATTTTGGAGATAAAAAGTATGCAAATTAAGTTATACAGAAAAAGAATAAGAAGGATGTGTGATTTTGGTAAATGTAAGTTTGACAGCACCGCAAAGAATAACCCGAGAAAGCACGGGTATTTCTCAGATGAGCTTAAATGGAAAAGCAACACATTAACAGCCTACTTCCCAGTGGTGGAATTACAGGGTGATTTTTTTGTTTTTCTTGTTCTCTTTTTTATTTTTTTCTTGTCTGAATTTTTTAAATGTTCTGCATTGAATGTGTATCACTATATAATAAGAAAAATTGACCAAAAATGTTTTCAGGAAGAATTACCAAAGCAAGATAGACGTAAAGCGACATGGTTGCACAGGAGGGTGACAGAGGGCTGTGGGAGGCAAATGACTATAACTGATGGTGAGCTCAGGATTTTTTTTTAATGTAAAAAATAAAGGCAACTAAAGAATGTTTTAGGTGTCTTGGGTGTCGTTTCTAGAGCCTCTGCTGTGTGCCCGCTATGTGCCTGTGCGTAGCCTGCACGATAAGCACCATTGCCATTGCAGAGCTGAGAAGAAGCGGTTGGGAGAGGTCAAGTACCTGGCCTAAGGTCAAGGAAGGAGTGAACTGGCCTTCAGGCATCAGCTTGTCGCTCTGTACTCTGGACCCCTTGGTTCAGAACAGGGAAGGCGTTGTAGTTTGAAGATTAACGCACTGGTGTAAGCCAGGCAAAAGACCCCATGTCCTCATCTGTTCTAGAGCAGTGGTTTTCCACGTTTTAGGGAGCTGCTCTTCAAGAACAAGGGGGCTGTCTCAGTCCGTTCGAGCTGCTATAACAAAATAACCATGATCTGGGTCGCTTATAAACAACAGAAATATATTGCTCACAGTTCTGGAGGCTAGAAGTCCAAGAGCAAGGTGGCTGCATGGGCACGTTTTGCTGAGAGCCCTCTTCCTGGTTAATAGCTGATGCCTTCTCCCTGTGTCCTCACATGGCAGAAGGGGCGAGGGTGCTCTGAGGTCTCTCATCCTTTAAGAATGCTCATCCCGTTCACGAGAGGGATACATTGGGAGATAGGGATTGACATATACACACTACTATATATAAAATAGATAACTAATAAGGACCTACTGTAGAGCACAGGGAGCTCTTCTCAGTACTCTGTAATGATGTATATGGGAAAAGAATCTTACAAAGAGTGGACATATGCGTATGTATAACTGATTCACTTTGCTGTACACCTCAAACTGACACAACATTGTAAATCGATTATACTCCAATAAAAATTTTAAAAATAAATACTGTAAAAAAAAAGAGAGAGAGAGAGAGAGAACGCTGATCCCATTCATGAGGGCTCTACCCCCAGACCTAATCACCCCCAAAGGCCCTACCTTCTAATATCATCACGTTGGGCTTTAGGGATTCAACATATTTACTGGCAGGGAAGGTGGCAGGGATGGCCACACACAAACATTCAGCCGACAGAAGGGGCCTTAGCTCTAGCCCTCGGGAGCTCCTGAGACCTCCTCCGGGAACCTTTGGGATTCTGCTGAGAACAGTGTGAAAACCAGTTTTAGAGCAGAGGTTCTGAAAGTTTGTTCTGCGAAAAGGCAGTCCCCCAAGTGCCCTGAGAAATAAAGGTTTCCAAATGTACGTGGAAACCTCTGCCCGCTGGGTCTGCCCTTGGAGATGTGCTGTGCGCACCAGCAAGGCACATGTACCGACAAGTCCTATAGTCCTGGGTCAACCTTGTCGTCAGGGCTTTTTCAGACCTGTTTGACCACAGATGACATTTTGTATGGAATGCCCCTTAACAGAAATAGTGTTCCAAAAAATAGTTTTTGAGATGTTTTTTAAGCCCCATAAAGACCTAACTTTTGATTGATTGATTGATTGATTGATTGATTGATTGCGGTACGCGGGCCTCTCACCGTTGTGGCCTCTCCCGTTGCGGAGCACAGGCTCCGGACGCGCAGGCTCAGCAGCCATGGCTCACGGGCCCAGCCGCTCCGCAGCATGTGGGATCCTCCCGGACCGGGGCACGAACCCGTGTCCCCTGCATCGGCAGGCGGACTCTCAACCACTGCGCCAGCAGGGAAGCCCAAGACCTAACTTTTTAAAAAATTTTTTACAAATTAAACTTCCACAGTATTTTCTACATGGTGGTTTATGATTTCTTGAGAACATTTTGTGCTTTGAAGAAATGTCTAGAGAGCTAAAAATGTCTCTAATCATGCCCACGAGGAGAGTGGGATCTCCAGTATGTGCCTCTCAGGGCTGGAGGTTAGCAAGAATTATGCCTTTGTGAGGCACCAGGATAGCATCTGGGGTCCAACTTAACTGCACTGCAAAATATAAGGTCCTCTCAGCCCTCACAGCAGCGGGAAAGGAAAGACAGACTCAAAAACTGACATTCACGGGTAGCCCTACTGCTGTACTCTCTTCAGGGTGGTGGCTTCTATTTTTAACTTTTTCAGTGCACATAATTAAAGCTTCTTTGAGATCAAGTGCTCATGAGTGCATAAAATGGCAAAATTTCCACAGCAACTGTAATAGCTGATGCCTTTGCAGTTTACAAAACTCTTCACTTTGTTATAAAGCAGAAACTAATAAAAACTAATAAAAAAAAAACTGCTTTCAAGTCATTGTCCTCAGAACAGACCTGATACATCTGGGTGTTTTTACTCCGATTTTAGATAAGAAAACTGAAAATCTGCTAGTGATGGGTAGCGTGTGACCCTACCCTGCTCTTCTCTCTCTCCCTCCTGTATTTTTTCTGTTACACTAAATTGCCTCCTATCATTAATGATTATGGTCACACCCTAGGCTTCCTGGAGTCGACTTCACTTCAGGCCATTTAAAAACTAAAGTCCATTCATTAAGTGCTTAGCAGGATGTAGTTTATTTGTATCTTTGTAGGACTTTTCAAATAAACAACTTCATAAATCATAAGTCCACGCATCAAATCGTTTTGTTTGTTTGTTTGTTAGGACGTAAGGATAAGCTTCTAGTGCTCTGATAGAACAAACAGCTGCTTTTATTAAATGTCTATTAGACATGAAAACATCATGAGCTGAAACTCTGATGTGACAGATTCCTGCCAGTCCACGTAGGCATCATCAGGGTTTTTATAGGAAATCTATTGTTTATGTAGCGAGAGGCAGCCTGGTAGACCAGGAAAGCTTGTGCTTTAGTGCCATATCATCGTGGCACTCTGAATGGTCTTTTCCTTATCAGCAAACGGGGGAAACAATAATATTTTACTTACAGGCTTGTCAGGAGGACTGAACCTGTGATCATAGGTGCCTTGTGCATTGAGGGAATCAGGAAATTGTAACATCCTTCCTTCTTTGGTAGAATCTAAACATCAAGACAGTTTTTAGTCCTCCATCCCCAGCTCACACACACCCCCATTCCTCTTCTGGTATATACCTTCTCCATTGGGATACCACTTCTCCCTATTTTACATCAGTAAATCAAATATTTGTGACACACCTGCTGTATGCCCACCTTTGTGCCAGCCACTTGGGACAGATCTCACAGTGTAGGAGAGGAGATAAACAAGTTCATTAGCAAATCAGGGGGCTGGGATAGATGTATGTAAGGGTCAGTGGGTCATCAAGTGGTGCAGATTTAATTCTTCCTTGAGGAGGGAGGTTAGAAACACTTTAGAGGATGGGTGATGCAGAAGAGAGTCTTCAGAGATGAGTAGGTGGATGGAAGGTGGGGGACAAAGGCAATTACTGCTCTGAACTTGTTAAGCTACCCCACCTTTCTGGCTGAGCCTGTGCTCTTTAATTTTCACTCCAAATGAGCTAATTGCTGGCATATTCTTCCCGGACAAATGAATAGCAGCTTTTTGTCATAAAGTTAAGTCTGGAGGGCCTGGGTGTGGGGAAGAAATATTAATGCCTGTTTTTTGGTGCTAACCTTTTTATTTCCTAGTACCACCTTTCCTTGGGACAATAGCAGGGGGAAATATTCTAATTATTTATAAAGTCATCTTGGTCTTTGGGGTCCCCCACAAATGCTTAAGGACATCTTTTTTTTTTTTTTTGCGGTATGCGGGCCTCTCACTGTTGTGGCCTCTCCCGTTGCGGAGCACAGGCTCCGGATGCGCAGGCCCAGCGGCCATGGCTCACGGGCCCAGCCGCTCCGCGGCATATGGGATCCTCCCAGACCGGGGCACGAACCCGTATCCCCTGCATCGGCAGGCGGACTCTCAACCACTGCGCCACCAGGGAGGCCCTTAAGGACATCTTTAAGCAGTTACCTTTCTATCTAAGGTGAATGATTCATCAAAGCCACAGGCTCTCACCAGAACCTTCTCTTAGGCTCTTGGTCCCTGAACAATGATCAGCCTCAGGTGAGCAGCACCTGATTACCTGCACATTTGAAAGGCTTTCAGAAAGTCACTTACGTGGGGGCTTCCCTGGTGGCGCAGTGGTTGAGAGTCCGCCTGCCAATGCAGGGGACACGGGTTCGTGCTCCAATCCAGGAAGATCCCACATGCCGCGAAGCGGCTGGGCCCGTGAGCCATGGCCGCTGAGCCTGCGCGTCCGGAGCCTGTGCTCTGCAACGGGAGAGGCCACAACAGTGAGAGGCCCGCGTACAGCAAAAAAAAAAAAAAAGTCACTTACATGTATCACATACTTCTCAGTATTGTAGGAGGCACTTTTTGGAAGCTTAAGTCACCAGAGGCTCTTTCTCATAGAGAAACCCGGAGATCTGGTTTCCAGGCCTCTGCCACTCACTTCCCATTGACCCTGGACAAGTCAATTGTCATTTCCCTCTTGGGACTTCAATTCTTCATTTGTAAAAGGAGGCGGTGAGAACAGATGCTCCTATGACCCCTTCCTGTTCTAAGGTCTGGGTTTAGCAATTCCAGAAGGTTGAAGGAAAGTCACAGGCACAGAGCTCCCTATGGGTGCAGTGGTGGTGACTGGCGTTATCCTCAGGTCTCTAGCTGGGTGGTACGGAGGATTGTGTTCACATGGGCTTCTCTGAGTCCTGAACCACTGTCATCTCTTTTAAGGAAAAAAAGTCAAGATGACAGGTGTCTGTTTTTGCCTGTCAGGGCTCGATAAATCTTTATTGACGGTAATGATCTTAATTATGGTAACTAAAATACCTCAAAATGAGACCCTGGATTCATGATGGGGGATGAGGGTAGTGGTACTCCCATAGAGCTATAGTGCAGGGTTTCTCAGCCACCATATTTGGGCCAGATAATTCGTCGTTTTGGGGTCTGTCCTGTGCATTGCAGGATGTTTACCAGAATCCCTGTATCTACCCAGTAGGATGCCAGTAGCAACCCTCCTCAGTAGGACAGTCAGAACTGTCTCCAGGACTTCCCTGGTGGCGCAGTGGTTGAGAGTCCGCCTGCCGATGCAGGGGACACGGGTTCGTGCCCCGGTCCGGGAAGATAGCCCACATGCCACGGAGCGGCTGGGCCCGTGAGCCACGGCCGCTGAGCCTGCGCGTCCAGAGCCTGTGCTCCGCGATGGGAGGGGCCACAGCAGTGAGAGGCCCGCGTACTGCAAAAAAAAAAAAAAAAAAAAAAAACTGTCTCCAGACATTGCCAGATGTCCTCTGGGGTTCGAAATCACCCCTGTTGAGAACCACTGCCCCAGAGTGAAAGTAGAAGTAACATTCAATCAAGCTGGCCCAGAGGCACCAAGTCGTAAGCCGGGGCATGTCCCCACCAGCCCAGCATTCCCTTTTGAGCCTCTCTGCTCACCTCACAGATCACACTGTCCTTCCACAGGTGCAATCCTAAACCCCTCACCTTGACCTCCTCATCCCAAAATGCTGTTCTCATCCATTCACTCAGAAAATGGAGATTATGTGCATTGCATGCCTGGATTCATGCTGGATTCTGAGAAAGCAGTGATGAGCTCCAGACTCAACCCCTGACTCCCCACCCGTCCTCTAACCCAGAGATTAATGCCTGCTGCTGCCTTCCTAGTGCCTACTGGGAGGCTCTTTTCCCTTCTGATTCCCCACCCTGGCTTTGAGGCCCCAGGCCTAGGCTCTGATCAGGTGCAGCCCTTGGCCCTCAGCCCTCAATACGTTCTCCCCTTGGTGGATCTACTGGAAACTGGCTTCCCTCCCAAGCCCTCCAGAACACTGTCTGTCTGTATGTAGGTATGTAGTCAGTCAACAAGGATGTACTGAGCAACTCTTATGTGCCAGGTCCTGTGTTCTCTGTACTCTTATGTCTCATTCAGTAAGTACTTAGGAGCCTCTCCTGTGTGTCAGGCACTGTGCTAGGTACCGAGGATGCAGGAGTGGGCAGAACCAGACGTGGTCCCTGCAGTGTGGTGGGAGGAGCAGTGCAGGGTCTCACTGCACAAGCGTCGCCCACGTAAATGTCCCTTTTCCGCCTCTGTGCCTCCCTCCTCCGTCTGTGTCATCTTCTCACTTTCTCTCTGCCTCTCCCTTTTCACCTCCGTCTCCTGTGTCTCTCTGGCTCACTCCATCCTTCCTCCCCATCCATCTCCAGCAGTGTTTGCTGGGGCCGGCCAAGTGGCTTCTCAGGGGCACTGGATCTCATTCAGATCCCTGCCACTGTGGCTTCCTCCTGGTGGGAGAATTACTGTCGCTTAAGGGGTCCACCAAGGCTGTTGGACAGGAGTCAGCTGGGCTGGACACTAAGTTGGAAGAATGGCTCCTTCCTGGGGATGGTGGAAGGACATAAGGCCTGTCGATCATCTGAGAGCCGGGCGCGAGCAGCATGTAGCTCCACTCTGCTCCGTGTGCCACCGGGGGACGTTCCTAGACACGGAGAGGGATCGAGGGCAGCCCCCGAGGAGGATGGCTTCCGGTACCCCGTGTGGGATCCTCTCCCCTCCCTGCCGAGTTTTGCTAGGTGGCGTGTCCAACTGCAACAGTTCTTTTGCTTATTGGAGGAGGTACAGCCTTCCCATCTTCAGGCCAAGGTGGCGCCAAAGCCAACATCTCAGCCAAGGTGAGAGAGGGTCTCTGAGACTTCCTGATTTAGAGTGAGAACTTGGGAACCCAACCCGGCTTCCACATACTGGCTAGGGGAGCCTGAGCAGGTGTCTTACTTCTTTGAGGCTCAGTTTCCACTTATGTAAAATGGGAGTAACCTTAGAAGCCACATCATTCAGCAGATGTGAGGAGCCTATTAAATCATGCTTGTAAATGGCTTAGCGTGGTACCTGGCACCGAAAGTGCTCGGTAAATGCCAGCTCTGGCTCCTGTGTTACTCTCTGGGCTTCCCAGTTTCTTCTGCTGATTGCTGGATGCCAAGGAGGCAAGAAGCTTGCTTTGAACCCTGGGTGCATTCGGATTGCCCCCCACTGAAGGAGGTGGGGCTCTGCCTAGTTCCTTTCCCTAAATTCTTCCTCCCTTTCTTTCACTAGAGCAATGCAGCTGTTTAACAGCTGTTCACTCTCTTCTCTTAAGGACATCAGGTTCATTGTCGGGTGATGTGACTTCTCCCCATAAAGGACTTGGGGATTTCTCAGCATGAGAACTGTTCCCAAAGTGAAGTGTTATTAATAGGGCTCCCTGGAAAAGAGCCCACCTGGATAGAGAAAGCTACTCTTCACAAATACCAGCTCACTCTTGTCCCATTTTACACCCTCCCCCGCCTTTCCTTTGCCGTCCAACTTTGTAAGTACTTTCCGAATTGAGATTCCAACTGCGAAGGCCCCTCTGGGAATGGGACTGAGAAACTTGGAGGCCTGGTTTGGAGGAGTTCTAAATCATTCCGTTCTCTTGGGTCTTCCGCTCTCACAGGGCCTCTTGGGTTTCCAAGACAGCCAAACATCTAAGATGAAATAGATTGCTGCATTTGGATGAGAACAGTTTAATGATCCAGAAAGTAGAGAACATGGACAGAGGAGAAACTAAACCAGCCGTACTGCCCTCGGAGAGAGAGAGATTGATTGTGCATGGGGTAGGTCGCAGGCCCAGGCAAGGCAAGTTTGCTCACTCCAGAAGAGTATAGGTTATCGGCGCCCAGAAAGCCGATTTGAAAGCAAGTGAACCTAGCAGGCAGAGGAGGCCAGGGGGAAGACTGCAACTCTGGAAGATGCCCTGTGTGTTACCTCTCTGCTAGACTTGGAGCTCCTTGAGGGAAGAGGCTGGGCCTTAATCTACTTGCACCCCCAGCAGGTGGCGAAGACACAAAGGGGAGGCAGCTGGGCTTCTCAAACAGGGATGTGGGTGTCCTCGGGCCTGTGTGGAGGTTGTCAGGGACGATAACGATGACCTGTATTTCTGAAGATATGAGGGAAAGGTATTTGTATATGAGAACAAACATGTATGTATTATTAAGAGGATGCAAAATTGGAATGAATTCTTAAGGTGAAATAGGAGGATTTAATGAAATGTCAAACAAGCAACTGACCACTTCAGGCCACTCTTTCATACTCTTCAGGGCAGTGGATCTCAGATTTTAGGGTGCACACATACTACTTGGGGTACTTATTAAACTTGCAGAATCCTAGGCTCCCTACCCAGAGATGTTGATTGACAGTAGTTCTAAGTTGGGACTCAAAAATCTGGCTAGTGCCCAGGCACTATCCATGCAGCTACACTAACACAAGCCCTGCCTTGTAGAGGGGATACTTACCCTCTGCTCTTCCGGATTGTGGTGGATTCTGTCGTGCCTCACCCAGATGCTCCCCAAGACGAGGTCCTCATTGTCCCAGATGCCACGGAGCGCTGGCAGCTGACAGCTCACACACTGCTTCTTTTGGGGAATTGCCTTCTCTGAGGGGCTCCTTACCCAGCCCAGGTTGACCCTGGAGGGGTCAACCTGTATCCAATGAGTCGTCCATGGAGAAGGGGGTTGGGAGTGAGGATTATAAAAAGGTCCAATTTGAGACAACTTGGTCCAATTTGAGACAACTCCGAAAGGCAGGCTCAGCTCCTGAGCTCTGAATGAGATTAGCCAAAGCCGGCGTTACAACTGCATTGCAGCTCCAGGTCTTCCTCTGCCCAATCCTGCTTCCCTCACTCCCTTCCAGGAGGTGTTCTTGAGAGCAAGAAACCTCCTGCTGGCAAATCCCCGTCTCAGAGCCTGTTTCCCAGGGAACCTGACCCAAGACACGTGCACTTCAGAGTTTGAGAAACGTTAGATGGAGGAAAGTGCATAGTCTTGTGAATTAGACAACCTGGTATATAATAGTAGTAGTAATAATAATTAAATGGCAACAGCAACAACTAATATTTATTGGGTTCTTACTATGTTCTGAGTGTCTCATATTTATTTCCTCCCTAAATAAATACAACAACCCGATTATTATGCCCTTTTCACAAATGAAGAAACTGAGGCACAGAAAAGTTAGGCAACTTGCCCAAGGATCACATAGCTACTAAGTGGCAGAGCTGGGGTTCAAATCCATCCAGTCTGGCTCTAACAGACTCTTAACCCCTACACTCTACCACTTCTTGGGGTCAAATCGAGGCTCTTCCACACACTAGTTATATGACCTTTGTGCAGGGGAACCCAGCTGAGCTTGAGTGTCCTAATCTGTGAAATGGGGTTTCTCGTACCTACGTTGCAAGACTGCTGTGGGGTTGAATTGAGACTCAATCTGTATAAAGTACTAACGTGCCTGGGGCCCAGCAGGCACCAGGTGGACAGGTAGGTCTAGTGATCCTGCAGCCTTGCTAGGTACTCAGTAAATACTGAAAGAAAATTATGAAAAGAAAGGAAAGAAAATTATGTTTTGCCACTGATTTAGCCACATGAAACTCATCTCATCACCCTTCTCTGGGTCTGAAGCTGCTGTCTCTAAAAGTGCCGTCTCATCGTGCTTTGTATCCGTTAGTGCTGGAGAAATCTTGAATAGCTTACGTGCAAAACGTTTTAAATTTTATATTATTTTGAAACTTTGCTTCTTTGGGCTTGGGGCACACTGGTCACCCCATCTGGCTGTGAGAGCTCTCTACAGTCTGTGGGCTAGCAGTGTGCTGATCTTTTAAAGTTTTTTCCCTACCTAATCCCCCCCTTTACGGAAAAACCTGAATGAACTTTTTGGCCAACCCAATACTTTTCAGCAGATGCACGAAGGAAATGGGCTCTCCTGCAGGAAGCCCTGAGATGTTCAAGGTTCAAGGAATGTCAGAAAAGAATGGCCAGGGAAATAGGAGGCATGGATTTAAGAGAAGATGAGAATGTGGACTATGACTGAGGAAAGGGAGAAATAAATCACGTAGATCTGTAACTGTTGAGAAGGCAGAACATCAACTCAGGAAGCTGAAGGTGAGACTGAGAATTCTGGTTTCCAGGGCTTCATCGAAACAGTGACATGGGAGACCCAGGGTGTTCTGATGGGATCCAGGCACTGTGGTCACCTGACCCAAGAAATCCTCAACCCCAAACTACTAGACTTTGACTTGAAGAGGATCTTATCTTGGCTCTATCACAAAATGGTTGGGTGATCTGGGGCAAGTCAACGTGCCCTGATTTGGAAATGAAGGTAGAACTCAGGACTCATGATCCCCAAGACCCTACTAGCTCAGAAACTTGGTTACTGCATGAATCTCTGCAGGAAAAGTCCCTTAATCTGGAGAGAATTGCTAGCCCTCTGTGGTTTGCAGAAGGAAACCACAAACCTATTGTTAGAAGCATTTTCTGCTCTAACCTCTTCCCCTGACTTGCCCAGGGTTCCTTTTTAGAACTTTTATGTCTGGATAATTCTAAGTTCAAGTCTTTGTTTAGCCCACATTTACCCCTTCTATGCCTCCTCACTTACTACTTACCCTCTTGCATTACACATCTTTCAGCACCTTTGAGAGAAATATCTTAATTCTTCTTCCTATTTCTGTGTCAAATTAAAACAAACAAAAAAAAAAAGTGGAGGGAGGTGACCTCAGGATGAAACATCCAATCAGAATACCCAGAATTCTGACTTAGAGATCTCACTGCCACTCCCAGCATTCTCCCCCCACTCCCACTTATCTCCCTCTCTCTCCCTCTCCCGACAGGTAGGTAGGTAGGTAGGTAGGTAGGTAGGTAGGTGGGTAGGTGGATGGGTGGGTGGATGGATGGATGGGTGGGTGGATGGATGGATGGATGGATAGATAGATAGACAGACAGACAGACAGATAGATATAGCTCTATCACACACACACTCCTACACAGAAGGGCACCAGAATCTGTACAGAATGGCCAGCTCTCCACAGGGTTGTTTGGATGGCAGGCTTCCAGGAACTTCCATCTGCATTGCTCTTTTATCCAAGTCCAAGAAGCTCTGTCCCTTCTCCTCCATAATCATGTTGATTAATCCATTCTGTCAAGGAAGTCCACAGCCACTCTGTAGGGTTTGGGGATCAGACTGCGCAGTTTTTGAGTCAACCTACCAAGTCATTGGATTCCCTTAGCTGTAAAGCTGGATAATAATCTCCCCTCTCTAGGTTGTTATGAGGATTAGAGGTGACAAGTCATAGAAGGTACCCAGCAGTGCCCGACCCAAGGTAGGCATTCTAAAAAGCACTAAAGTATTACTTCTAATACCACTGCTGAGGTTCCAGGAGTGCTGAACTGTGTTCGATATTGGAGGACATTGTCCGAACAGCTCAGTTCCTGCTTAATTCTACTAGATTTCTTTGGTAGAAAACAGCCATGTGCACTGTCCATGGTGCTCTTTATAAACCTTCCTTCCACTCACTGCTTTCAGTGATGATCATTTGTTCTGTTGCCTGATTACTGTCACAAAGAGCTCTGCTTTGAATCCTGCCTGCAAACATTGGTTCTCTCCCTCCCCGGGATAACAGTGCCTAGTTGGTGGGGCACCCTCTTTAGGTTGGTTTTACTGTAGTCTCCATTACATGTGAACTATCTCTGGCCTCATACCCAGCGTCATGCAGGGCTGGCAGAGTACCCTTAATGAATGTGAAACAAAATAAAAATCAAGAGAGTAGATTTCAGGTGCTCTCGTTACAAAAGTAAATCAATAACTATGTGATGAGATAATATGTAAACTAGCTTGACCACAGTGATAATTTCATTCTGTGTGTGTATATAAAATCATCATGTTATGTCCCTTAAATATATAAAATTTTCACTTAAGAAAATAAAATAGGGCTTCCCTGGTGGCGCAGTGGTTGAGAGTCCGCCTGCCGATGCAGGGGACACGGGTTCGTGCCCCGGTCCGGGAAGATCCCACATGCTGCGGAGCGGCTGGGCCTGTGAGCCATGGCCGCTGAGCCTGCGCGTCCGGAGCCTGTGCTCGCAACGGGAGAGGCCACAACAGTGAGAGGCCTGCGTACCGCAAAAAAAATAAAAATAAAAAATAAATGAATACACTACCCGTGATCCCTCTCAGCACTAGGACACTTGCCCTCCAGTTCACACCTGGCCAGGCCCTTCCCTGAATCCTGCTCACACACACCGTGATGGCTAACACCATTACCCTATGCTGTTGGCACATAGGGATTGGAAGCCTTGCAGCGCCTAGATTATTTAAGAGAGGAGATCTGAATGGACCCATTGTATTTTCTGCCTCAGGGAAGATAAATAGGCACACACACACACACACACACACATATACACTCATAAACAGTGTGCACGTGACCCAGGGCTAGCCATGATGCTCACATGCAGACCCATGTGCCGTGTAATTGATTAGGAGGGTTTGTTTCTGTTTTCCTATAAAATTCCCAATTAGCCTGCATTCAGCTGAGAGTGCTGTCAGCCTGACAGCGCCTCATTAGGACACCCAACCCCAAGCTTCAGGAATGTTGATCCCAGCAGCTTGACCCTAAGTAGAAAATGCTCAGGTTTGGGAGTCAGAACAGTTTGGCTTTAAATAAAGTTACTGCCCAGGTGACCTTAAAGCAGGTTACCTTCTGGGGCCTCAGTTTTTCTCATCTGAAGAATGGAGATAATAATAACCTATCACAGAGGGTGGTTGCTGAGGATTAAATGAGCTATTTACCAGCAAAGGTTTTGACACAAGCTCAGTAAGTGGCAGCTACTTATACTGTCTCTGTGATCTTGGGCAAATCTCCCAAACTGAGGTGATAATCCTTGCCCTGCAGAAGCATATACAGAGCTTCATAGAGCCACAGACGTGTTGATGACCATTATTGTCCATTAAAAAGCACAGTCTGTTTTTAGGGACTGTGAGACCACACCTGCTGTCTGAAAGCATCTAGATGTCCCCCCAGTGTATTGACTGAATCACTCATTCATCCATTCATTCATTCATCCCAGTGTTCTGCCAGATCTTCCTGGGTGTTAGTGGGCGCTACAGGCTTCACAGGCGCATGACCCAGACCCTGGCCCAGGAGCTCTCAGGCTAACGTGAGGGACAAAGAGGCACTTAAATAACCAAGTTCTGTAGCAAGAAGTGGCAGTTCTTTGAACTGGAGAAAGTTCAAGGAATCTGCCTCTCACTTTTCCTCCTAGAGTTCCCAGAACATCCATGACCGTTGTCTAAGTGCTGCTCCTGGCAGGTGTTTCTAGGGGGTGCTTCTGTCTTCAGGAGAGGCGTTCCCTAACATCCTCGTCCCTCTCTGAGGGGAGCTGGTCCCTCTTTCCAGGGCCAGTGACAGGAGCCTTGGCCTGGGAGTCAAGAGGCCCAGGGCCCGCCCCAACTCCATTGCTTCCTGGTTGTGCAGCCCCTGACCAAACTGTTTGGCTTCTCTGAGCCCCAGTTTCCATCTATAGAAAATGGGGATAGTATTCAAAGTATTGTTCAAGATGACCTCTGTTGTAGTACAAGAAGGAGCCATACACATGTGCTGAGACATTATTTTTCATAAAAATTCAAGCAACAGTATTTATCAGTCCCTTTCTATGTGCAGGGCTGTGCTAGGGTTTTTATGGGCGATGCAAAAGAAGCAGATGATGCAGTCCCTCCTCTCAGCCACTCACCTTCTTATTGGAGAGAAAAATGAACACGGATGATCTAGGCAGAGAATGAGCGAATACAAGGAAATAGATCTGGTTTTAGGGTGTAAACTAGTTTTCTAGATATTGAATCTGACTTTTCCATTGAGGTACCTCTTTACTCCAGGGATGTGTTTTCTTGGCTGTGAATAACTTTACAGTGACCTAAGTCTTTCCGTTGAAGCTGCATAGATCCCCCCACCCAGTCTGTCTGTCTCCTGTGGTCCTTGTGATCAGATGAGTTAAAGAATTAGGTGAGCAATCTGTAAACCAGAGTCTTAGAAGTTTGGGGAGGCTGGAAAGGACCCAAGAGATCCCACAGACCGGCCACGCCTCTTTACAGATAAGGATCCTGCAGGACAGAGAACAGAGATGTTGCAGGCAGCCTCACAGCCTAATTCAGTGGTAGAACAGAACCTAGAACCCAGATGCCCTGGCTGCCAGCCCTGTTCTGGGCCTTCTCCAAGTCCTCCCTTATTTTTGGCCTTCTCACTACAGGAAGTGAGGAGGGCATCTGTATTTATGGCAACTCTTAGGTAAACTTACAGACCTCATAGACAGATACAGACATATCTTAAGTCCCCCATTTATTAACCAGATGATCTAGAGAAGTCATTTAACTTCCCTGAACTGTGAAATGGTTATAATAAGGCCTAATGCTTCTTTCATGGTGCCACTGTACAGATGAAGTCTCTGGCAGTGGCACTCAGTGAATGCCAGAGGATGAAGCACACAGTTGCCCATCAGGCCACCCCAGGGAGTAGAGGTACAGTAAGTGCTGCCCAAATTTCAAGCCATATTTTTCTCCCAAGTGTCAGCCCAGCACCATCAGCCCTTTAGGAGCTGTTCCTGGGAGCCACCCATCCTACTCCATTGGGCCCCCTGCCTAGAGCACGGGTTTCAGTGAAAAGTAAGACAGCCTCTCTCCTTACGAACCAATTAAGGAGCATCTTTTTACTGCCACATTAATTAAACATGAAGCAGATCATTGTCATTAGCTTATAGGAGCTGAAAAATCATTAATAGTTCTTTTCACACTAGTTTTGGGAGCATTTATTGTGATAAATCTTGGGTTTTTTTAACATCTTTATTGGAGTATAATTGCTTTACAATGGTATGTTAGTTTCTGCTTTATAACAAAGTGAATCAGTTATACATATACATATGTCCCCATATCTCTTCCCTCTTGCATCTCCCTCCCTCCCATATTGTGATAAATCTTGATTTGAATGCAGTTCATCCTCATTTTCATTTATCCCTAATACGAGGATAGAGGCAATTTTTTGACACATTGGAGGTTAGAAAGGTCTAGCAGCTATCTTTGGTATACCTGGGACTAAGTAAATACTTTGAATAGATGAATGAATTTTTTAAAAAAGTTAGGCAGGGCTTCCCTGGTGGCACAGTGGTTGAGAGTCCGCCTGCCGATGCAGGGGACACGGGTTCGTGCCCCGGTCTGGGAAGATCCCACATGCCGCGGAGCGGCTGGGCCCGTGAGCCATGGCTGCTGAGCCTGTGCATCTGGAGCCTGGGCTCCACAGCGGGAGAGGCCGCAACAGTGAGAGGCCCATGTACCGCAAAAAAAAAAAAAAAAAGAGTTAGGCAAATGGAGGAGTAAATGAGTGAAGCAGGTAGATGAGTGGTTAGAGGCACAGGATTTGGAGTTATCATTCAAGCACTAATCTCTATCAGTGCCTTTCCATGCTTGCGTTCTGAGCCTGGGCAAGTTACTTCACTTCTCTGAGCTTCAGTTTCTCATGTGTCAGATGGGGATGCTAATCCTCGTCTTACAGGGTTATTGTGATAATCAGAGACAATGTACATGAAGTGCTCAACATAGTAACTGACTCATATAGGCACTCAGGAAATGGCAGTTGCTGTCATCATCATCATCGTCATCATCATCATTATCATCATCAATTACCATCACATCATCATCACCACTGTCTTCATTATAATCACCATCTCAATAGACTCAGCATCATTATCACCATCATCTCCATCCATCCTCATCACCATCTTCTTCACTGTGTCCGTCATCCTTATTTTTTACAAAGCTTTAGAAACTTTGATCAAAGTAATCTTTGTCCTTATTGGGAATATCAGTTTCAGAAAAACAAAGTGCTATCTTTTTTGTGTGTGCCTTTTAGAAACCTTTTCTCTTGCAATAATTGCATTTCTAGACAGGATCCTTTATTTTGCAGTCAGCAGAGTAATTGCTGCAGCCACTACTGCACTGAAAGGTTTCCAGGGCCGTGTGAATGGAGGAATGCATGAAAGTGAGGACCGCTCTCCCCCCGGTCCTGGGACTGATTATCTTGTTTGCCTTTAATCACAAATCAGCACAAAGATCCTTTGCTGGGTCTGCTTACTGCATAGCTGAGCCCAGTGGCACATCCTTCGAAGGTCTGTGGATGAACAGCTGTAGAGAATAGCACCCTGGGGTCACGGAATGAGGAGCAGACTCACATTCCCACCTTGGGTTTGCATTTACCATTGGGCCTCTTTGATCCTCAGTTTTGTCATCTGCAAAATGGTATTTTTATAGCATCTTCCAAGTTTTTTTGTGATGATTAAATGATATAAATTAATGTGGGCAAAGAGCAGCGCAGTGCCTGGCACAGAATAGGTGGTTGGTAAATGTCAGATGATTTGTTGAAGGCCCACAAGATGATTGGATCTCCCTAACATTTCACGTTAGGACTCTAGCCCACCATCTCTCCATCATTGTGGGTTTTCTCACCATAGTGCCCCTGCGTTTCTCTATAGATCTGCTTTCACATAAGAATGATTGAGCCAAACCACAAATATCCCCCATCACCCTCCTGTTACACTCATTCCTCTTTACTTTCTCAATCCAAAGACAAAAGGATTTTCTTCTGAAGATGATTTGGCCTTCAAAAGCCGAGGGATACATGGAGTCATGACATTCTAAAATGTTGGTATTGTAGAGATCTCCATGTATATGATGAATGTCCAAATCCACACTTCTCCTTTGCATGCTCTGGGGGGTCCTGTGTCATCATATGGTCAGAATTCCTCATCTGCAGCTGCTTCAGTGGACACCCCATTCATACCCTCTGACCATTGCAGTGCACCTAGCTTAACTTCCAACTGTACTTTTCTTCCCCTGAGGCTTTCTCTGGCCTCAGAAGCCAGCTTTGCTCATGTGTAGGGCAGGTCAGAAGAGACAAGGAATTAACACCCCCTGGAAGCAGCCCCCAGCCAGTGGTTGATGGGCGTTGGCGTATAAATACCTCAGTTCCCTCACTGCTCAGGTGGGATAGTTCAGAGGACATACCTGTTACTAGCTGCCTTGTCTTTCCTGTCTCACATCCTTACTCCTTCACTCATATTTCTTTGACTTCTTTTACTCTCAGATACTACTTGTACCTGGATCCTTTCTTCAGGGTTTACTCCTGGGGGAACTTAAACAGTAGGACCTTAGTCTTAGATACAAGAGGAAGCACTGGAGGAAATGTGACCATCCACTCAACAAAAATTTCTAGAAGGTCCATGAGTGAATCACAGAATGGCCCCTGCTTTCAGATGCTTACGTTCTTGGGAAGAGACTTTGGACACATTCAAGTTCAGTGTGATGAGGGGCTATTAAAGGAGCTTACTCTCTTGGTTGCTGTGAGAAGTCAATAATGTATATAAAATTTCAAGTGATTCATTAAGATTCAACAAACATTTGTTGCTGCGTTTTCTTTTATCTGCTAGGCTCTGGGCTGGCCCAGCGGAGATGCAAAGATGAATAAGATACATCCTCTGCCCTTGAGGCACTCACTGTATATTGGAGGGGATGGAAGCAGGAAAGGTCATTTCAACACTGTGTGATGTATAATTGGTGGAGGTGTGCATCTAGCTGCAGAGGGCATCATGGGAGCTCAGAGGAGCAAGGCATGGGCTTAGCAATAGTTGTTTTTCTTCCCCTGTGGAATTACCTTTATGGACTTGGATCTAGCTCAAGGCCTGGCATAGAGTAGATGGTCCATAGATGTTGGCTGAATTGAACTGAGCAGTTCCATGCAGGAGGAAGAGGCCTCTGACCACATGATTCCTTTGCATAACCAAGAAACACCTTTCTCCTTAGATCATTGATCTTGAGGCCCAAGTGGTTTGAACGTTGTCAGTCTTGGTAGATAACTGGGTCAAAAATACAACTTTTTTTTTAAATGCCAGAAAAATTCACATTTATATTCCAAGGTTTAAAAGCATTTAGAGGTGGGGTGGGGAGGAGGAATCAGAGCTGCAGGCTATTGTTCATGCTTGGCTGATATTTAATCAATTTGTTGAGTCGTAATTGAGAATACAGCTCCAATGACACATAAATTCCAACGATCAAGTCAAAGCCAGTGAGTCTTCCTCATTATTTATCTTACAGTAGAGATAACCTCTTCATTATTGAAATATAATTGCCAAATGGGATAGTTAATATTACAACAGAATCAGCAACATGAACTCAACATTTGGAAAGCAATTTCTAATAGTGCTTTTTATGCCTGCAAAATTAGTGTTCGGGGTCAGTCTTACCACAGCATTAATTGGAGGCTAAGGCTCCACAAGAGACCAGTCCCAGCTGCCCTACTCTCCAGCAAGGGTGTTCTCTTTGAATCCTCTGGATCTGGAAGGTAGTGTGATGTGGTCTGCGCCTGGAAGGCAAGAAGCTTTGTTTTAGCCCATGTGAGCTATTCTGTCTAACAAAGAAGTGATGAGTTCTAAGAAAGGTGTGGGGATATGGGGTGTGAAAAGATGAGTCCCCACAAAGCTAACAGGCTGGTAGGGTGGTAGGATACTGAGATAGGTGATAGCAGTAGAATACCAGGTGCTCGGTGCCTGGAGGCCTCACACATCTTTATCTTTCACCTTTGTTGCCCCCAAACCACTTCAGGCTCATCTTTCAAGATGCAGCTCAAGTCTCACTTCTAAGAATTCCCTTTTGAGCCTTGAGGCTGGTTTGAGGGCCGTATTCCCTTGGCATTCCTTACCTTTCAGCACTTCCTTCTAGTCCCACACTTCAGTAGTATGCTGTCTCTGTTTCCACATCCCTCGACCCCCCTCTCCCAAGACTGAGAACTTGAGCAGAGGGGTTGAATCTCATGGTCTTTGTCTTCTCAACTCCTAGCACGGAACCAGTACGTCGTACAGAACACAGTACATAGAAAGTGATCAATAACTATTCCCTGAAATCATAAAGAAATGAGAATAGGGAGGAAAGCGATTGATGAACAAAGTAAAGGGAGAAGTCCTCTTTGAGGGCTTTCTGGAAGAGGTGAGGTTCGAATAGGAACGTGAAACATAGGGAAGGTGATTGGACCTTTCCCAGCAGAGTCAGCAGTTGAGGGGAGATGGCTTAGAAGTATTTAGGTGCACTTTGGTTTAGAAGTATAGAGGTGCACTTTGGGGGGGGGTGCTGTTTTACTTTGTGTCCTCCACTGATAGGCTTTTTCCTTCCCCTTCACCCTTAGAAGGTTCAGTATGAGGCCCAGGTCAGTGTGGCCAGACTGCTGCCCTGACTTCACTCATGCCGCCTCCCTGTGCCAGGCCCTGGACTGGGCCCCTGCTCGTAGCGAAGGCTCCAGCCCTTGGAAGGGTTTACGTCTTCTGCAGGAGCAGGCAGCGGCATCATAGGCAGAGGCAACAGCTTTCACAGAGACATGCAGGTGTGCAGGGAAAGTAGGAGGTCCAGAAAATGCCTCTGGATATTTTTTGTAGCGTCTTTGCTTTATTTCCCCACGAGTTCCCTCCCAACTACTGCTGCAAAATACAGAGCTCTCCAGGAGAAATCCAAGTGAGGAGGTTGCACTAGCTCATCTCTAAAGTCCTGCCAGCCCTGTCTTTCTAAGGCTGCTGATCTGAAAGTCTGGCTAAAAAAGTCAACGAATAACACGTGGATCAGCTTGGTTGGAGTGATTCGCCTTCATTCCTCACTCCCTGCCCTGCTCAAATCACATTTCACGTATTAAACTCATTCTGAGTATAAAGAGGAGGTTGGGGGAAGGTCTCTGGGAAGCAAGTAAACATATTCCAAGTAATCTCTCTCTGGCCACTCTTTCGTCTTGAGACAGAGATAAGCACATTGTTTCAATCAGCCCTGCGTTCCATTTCCTTATCTTAAAACTGTCTTCTGCCACATTATAAATAATCAGCTTACTGGTGAGCCATGCCAGGCATGTGTGTGTGTGTGTGTGTATGTGTGTGTGAGATGTGTCTAGGGGTAGCAGATGGGCTCCAGGCAGCAGCCTCAATCCTTGAGCAACCCAAATGAATTAAGTGTCCCCCAGCCTGTCACACCAAGTAGGTGGCTGTTGGCAGGAGAGCCTTAACTTAGGGTGGCCATATAATTTGTTGTCCAAACTGGGACACTTGTCATAGTGAATGGCATCACTGTTAATAATTACACTGGGACAACAGGCACAAGCCAGAATCATCCCAGGCCAACAGGAACATGTGGTCATCCTAGCTATAGGGCTCAGGTGGAAGAAACACCTAGTGTTAGGAGTTCCAGCATTCAGCCAGCCAACAAGATTTAATTTCAAGGTCATGCAATCCATTCCCCGCCACCCCAGGCTTGAAGCTGTCCCACAGCATTCACCCCAGTGGTTTCCTAGCCCCAGCTCACAGTTCCCCAAGGTTGAGGACCATTGTTTCCCCAGCAGGATCTGCTACATAACTTGAGGAACCCAGTGCAAGACGAAAATGCAGGGCTCCATGTGCAAAGATTATTAAGCATTTTAAGGCAGCAGCAACAGAGCACTGACTCAAGTGTAGGACCTTCTGAGCCCACGGCCCTGTAGGGTTCCACAGGCCCCTCAGCCCATGAACCTGGTCCTGCTCCCCAGGAAGCCTGTGCCATGTTTGAGCAGCTCTGACATAGGATATATATTGATGCTTTTGCTCCAGCCTGCTTTCTTGCATGCTTGCTTCAGTTATATTTCCAATTTAGCTTTTTGAATATGGAATATATTGACATTGTTCAAAACTCAAACAACATAAAATGGTATATGATGAAAAGTTTTACTTCCAACCCCTCTCCCCACCTCCTTCCCACCCAATTCTCAATACTCCTCACTCCCCTCCCATAGGTAACCACTTTTTAGTTTCTGGGTATCTTTCCAGGATTTCTCTTTGGAAATATAAATACGTATTCTTACATTTCTCCCGTTTTTAAAACCCAAAGGTCGCTTACTAAACAGGTCTTCTGTGCCTTGTACAGAACATTCTTCCTGATATCCACTAACTAGCGGTTTGTTTCACTGAAGGTGCCCCTACCAATCCCCTGCTTTGGAACCACACAGAACAAGGACAGTTTTTCATCCCTGGCAAAGTCCTCCAGAGATACGAAAACAGAGACCAGTTCTCCATCCACTCCACCTTTTCTAGCCTCAGCTTTTTTTTTTTTTTTTGCGGTACGCAGGCCTCCCACTGTTGTGGCCTCTCCCGTTGTGGAGCACAGGCTCCGGACGCGCAGGCTCAGCGGCCATGGCTCACGGGCCCAGCCACTCCGCGGCATGTGGGATCTTCCCAGATTGGGGCACGAACCCGTGTCCCCTGCATTGGCAGGCGGACTCTCAACCACTGCGCCACCAGGGAAGCCCCCCAGCCTCAGCTTCTTTTATCCAGACTCTTCCTTCTGCCCTTCCTCACAGGGTCTGAGGTCTGGACTTCCCTCATTTGTCTGTGACTTTCTGTGTGTGTGGGCCTCACAGTTGGCCAACTGATCCACCAGGAGTGGTCTGCCCTGCTTAGAACAGAGAGAAATGGATCCCCCCCATCATTCTAATCACCCAGCCTCTGTGGATCCAGCTTAGTAGTAGGTCTACTCCTTTACAGTTGAAGCATCTGAGGTTCAGGGAGATAAACCAGCAAGTAGCAGTGAAAGGAAGGATCCAAACTCAGGTCTGTCCACCTCTTGACCTTGCTTTGGACCATCTCCCCTCTCAATCACCTTGGGGTCTCTTGGTGACCCCCAGTATGGGGCTGGCAGCTGAATGCTTCCCCCTAAGAACTTCCTTACACACATGCTATTAACTATGAAATTTCATCCAGCTGTTTTTTCTGGGCCTGGTGAGTACTGTCTCTCTCATTATCTCTCCTGTCATTTAATAATCCCTACCTTGACTCTCAAGGTACGCTCATCCATTTTCATGCTTTAAATACCAACCAAATTCATATCTTCAGCCCAGGTCTCTCCTCTAAACTCCAGACTTCTATCTCCAACCATCTGTTGACATCTCTAGCTGGATGTGTGGTGAGCCTCTCAAATTAACAAAACTAAAACAAAACTCATAATCAGGACCCCAAATCCTGTATCTCCCCAAAGTCTTCCCCATCTCAGTAAATGAGACTGTCCACTTGCCCAAGTTAGAAACCTAGGTCATCTTTGATTCCTGCCTTTCTTTCAGTTTCCATGTCCAAATCACTAACAAGTCCTATTGGTTCCATCTCCAAAAATGTATCCCCAATCCATCTTTCTCTCTATCTCTAATCATAAGCTTAATTCAAGACCCCGTGGTCTCTCACCTGAACAGGCTGTCCTGTTCACTCTTCTCCCTCTTTCCATTCTTGTCTCCTACATGGTAGGTCTTTGAAAGACATAAATTAGAACATTGTTATATCCCTGTTTAGACCCTTCCATGGCTTCCCTTCCTTCCTAGAATAAAATCCAGAGCATTTGCCATTGTTCACGTTACTCTCCAACGTCTGTGATTCAATCAGGCTCCTTCCTACCACTCCATGTGCCCTGCCCTAGCCACACTTGCAGGTCCTTGGCACATCAAGCTTGTCCTTGCCTTTGGCCTTTACACATGCTTTTCCACTTCTTAGAAAGCTCTTCCATCTACCTTTGGCATTCTTTGCCCCTCTCATTCTTTAGGTCTCAACCTAATTGTTGCCTTCTCAGAGAGGCCTTTTCTGACAACCCAATCTGAAGGAATACCTTGGTGTCCTCACTCAAGGGTCCTGTTAATTTACATCTATTATAGCACCATGGTCCTACATTTTTGGTTGTGTGCTGTGTTTTCTGTGTATTGCCCATCTCCTCACCAGACCATAAGCTCCATGAGGACAGGAACCATGTCTCTTCCACTCACCATAATATCTCCAGCAGTGAACCCATCACTCGACGCACAGCTGACGCTCAAATACTGTGGAATTCTTTCCGCTCTTTTCTTTGGTTCTTTCTCATAATAGACCTTACTAGAAGCTGCAGTATAAAATTTTCTTACCTGCTATGTTAATTGAATAGTTTTTGCACTGTGGAGGAGTTGAACAATAAAGATGTCGCTTAGAACGAACACACACACACACACACACACACACACACAGTGGCTTTTTTCTTAAGGAAGCAGCAGAGTAGCTTTTCCCATATGGCGGTGATCCACATATGAAATGGAAAGAGATGGCCACTTCTTGCAACTGTGTGGGCAGTGGAGCATCATTTGGTTACAGTGATTCCTGGCAGCATTCAGTGCAGCAGAAGTAATTGCAATTGTAGTGGCTCAGACCAAGGACTCAGGAGCCAGACTGCCCGGGTTCAAATCCCAGCTCTGCCTCATTCCATCATCTCTCCAATGGGGTGATAGACATAGTACCTGCCTCCCATTGTAGCTGTGAGGATTCCATGTGTCAATATGTGTAAAGTATTTAGACAGTGCCTGGCAGCCGTAAGTATTTAGTAAGTGTTTGTGATCATTAGCATCATTACCATGTGGGGAGCTTCTTACATATATTTTCTCCCAACAGCCTAACGAGGTATTTTTATTTCAGTTCAGTTCAACGAACATTTCCTGTGTCCCTCTGCCAGGGTCTGAGATACAAGGATGAGTCAGTCCTAATTGGTTCCCCAGCTTCTTAGGAGTATCACACAACTACTGTAGAGTGAAACCATGAAAAAGTGCAGTGTCAGAGTATGTCTGAGTGTGTCAGAGGATGCAAGAGTATGCCAGTATGTCCATGTGTCAGAGTATGTGTGGTACGTCAGTGTGTCCGTATGTCAGAGGCTGCCCGAGAGGTTCAGGGCACTGTTCAAGTCCAGTAAGGGGAGGTAAGCCCCATGGAGAGCTGTCTGCAGATCCACTGCCCTTAGCCTTCCTGGTTGTAAAAGTCATGGCCCTCAGCCAAGGCAGCGGTAAGCCCCTCTTGCCCACCTTTGCCCATCTTCTTATCTCCCAGAGCCCACTGTCTCTGTGGTTATAACTCGATTTGCAAACAACAAGTAAAAGGCAGTTCTCCCCCAAAAGGGTCTTGCTCACTCATCTCCAGGACCCTGGAAAGGCTGCCTCTCGCCCTCAAAAAGGAGCCCTGGTGGCCAGCTATACCATTTGGGGCCTAACGAAGTGACAAGGCACTTCCCTGCTGTGGACCCGGGTGTGCAACAGTTATTGGCTGCTGAAGGCAGACATTAAGGAGAACCGTTTTAGTTGATTCGAATGAGCATATGCTGTATGAGTTTAGTTCCAGGGCATTTTGGAACAAATAGCTGTGTCATTGTGGGCCTTAATTAGATGAGAAATTAATAGATAAATGGATCCCAAAGTTCCGGTGGCCCCCGCCCGCTCCCCCCACCCTCTTGCCAGTGCCAACAGGGTGATAGAGGCTTCCTCCTGCATTGCTAGTGAGCTGCGGGGGGAGAGAACAGAGGGGGCGGTCCACAAGGTCTTGTAGACTCTGGCATCGTGTAGATAACATTTAAATTAGATACTGAGGCAAAGGGCAGCCTTTCATTCTAATGTGGAAATGGTACAGAGCGTGAGTTCCAGACTCACTCACTTCTTCGCTCTCAATTCTTTCAACAAATATTTATGGATTGTCTCCCGTGTGCCAGGGACTGCACTGGGCACTGCGGATAGGCAGCACAGGGAAGTAAATGAAATTGTCAGAGTATGTTAGGGAGTAAAAAAAAAAAAAAAAAGACCAAAGAGAAAATGTTGGAAGGAGGGAAATTGGGAATACAAGGTAGCGAGCTTTTGGGGTGTGCGTGGCAGGCTGGGTTTGTGGATGGTGTTGGTGTTTAACCATTGGTTAGGTATGCAGGGTACCCAGGCTGGGCCCAAATTTAGCTGACAAGGCAAGTCGAAAGACATTGGGCCTGCGCCTGTCCCAGAGAGGTCAGTGGAGGGGTGCGCAGGGAAGGAGTCATCAGAAAACTAAGCATAGCACAAGTCTCGTAAACACTACAAAACAGAAACAGACTCACAGACTTAGAGAACGAACTTATGGTTACCAGGGGGGAAGGGTGTGGGGGGGGAGGGGTAGTTTTAGGGAATTTGGGACTGACACGTACCCACTGCTCTATTTAAAGTAGATAACCAACGAAGACCTACTGTACAGCACAGGGAACTCTACTCAGTACTCTGTGATAACCCAAATGGGAAAAGAATTTGAAAAAGAATAGATACATGTATATGTATAATTGAATCACTTTGCTGTACACCTGAAACTAACACAACATTGTTAATCAACTCTACTCCAATAGAAAATAAAAATTAAAACAAAAAACACTATAGAGACACAGAGTGGTTAATCCTACCTGGGGAGAGCTTCCCTGAGGGGGTGACGTTTGAGGGTATTGTGAAGGTAGGATATTATCAGTATGATGGGAGCCTGAGGAGACATCATGAGGAATTCAGTGGGGCTGGAAAGGGGTGGGGGACCACCTGGTGTGGCTGTGCTTGGTGGAGGAGATAAGAGAAGGAATCCAGGAAGCACTGTCCCCTGAATGTTTGCCATGCCTTGAATGTTCACTTTGAAAGGTGCACGAAAAGATAAACTGCATCAAGTATATTAGAAAGGATAATACCAGTTATAGTAGAAAACCTCACAATTTCAGAGGCGTAAGTAAATATAGCTTGTCCATGTGTCAGTCTAATGCATTGTCCCTAACTGGCAGGCAGCATTTCTTTATGCCAGGAATGATTCAGAGACCCAAATGCCTTCCATCTTGTGGCTCTTCCATCTTCTGGAGCTTCAGAGCCATCTGCAAAAGAGGAAAAAATGGTGAAGAAAGCAGACCTGCTTCTTTACTGTCTGGGCTGAGAAGGTGTTCAATCCCATAGTGAGTTCCATTTCCTTGGTCCCACCTAGATGCAAGGGAAGCTGGGAAATGTAGTCCTTAGCTGAGCAGCCACTCTCAGCCACAGTTCTGTACTCTGGAAGGAAGAGTATACATGTGATGGACAGTTAGACTCTATCCTGTGTGAATATCCCAAAAACTCAGTCATCACCATCTTGGACCTCCTGTATATCTCATTCAGCACAACAAACTACATTGATAATAAGAGTTACAATTCTTCACGTTTCCAGAAAACTTTATCATTTCTCAAGAGCTTGGAGATAAGGTCAGGTTGATAAGCATTTATCGAGTACCTACTTAATATTAGTGGGAAAGCTCTGCCTCAGTTTTCTCCTCTGGAAATAAGGGTAAATTCCCTCCATGGATCAAGGTTATTACAGGATTAAGTGGGGAATTACCTGGCATGTAATAGGTGTGCAGTAAGCATTACCCATCCTCCCTTCTTTTGAGCTTTTCCAGGAGAGGCCCTGAGGGTAGGTGGGATGGTCCAGCAGCCACCTCTCTTATGTAGGACCCTGGCTTGGAAAACTTTGCCCCATCACCGGGGAGAGAGAGTCTTCCGGCAGAGGGGGCCATCAGGGGAAGGCTGCTGCATAGGGGTTAAAGTTAGAGGTGACCCTCACAGTGACTTCTCTGGGTTTCTCTGAGTCAAAGATCTGGAAATTCTTGTGAGAAAATTCAATTGCATGTACCCCATTCCATTTCTCTGGATTTACATGTAGTGAGCCTGTGCTCATCCATGCTCCTCCGAGGGCTGGTGGCTTGGATTCCCGTTTGTCAGGAGGGTTTCAGCAGGCCACTGGGCTGCCACCTGCCAACTTTTATACAAAGATGCGTGGAGGTGGGAAATCAACTGGGGGTGCCTCTCAAGGAGAAGTGGGTTTCATCGAAAGGAAGGAAAATAGGGAAGAACTTTGATCAGAGTTTGGTTTCATGAATCATAATGACAGTGAGAGTCACTGGGTTTTTTAAAAGGCAAAAAAAAAAAAAAAAGATGGTCCTTTCCAGAGGAAAAATGTCTGCTCTTCTCCATGCTTAGCGATTGTGCTGGTGATTTCACTTGTGATTGTCCTCTAAATTATATTCATTTCTCGCTGTAAGTTTCTCCCAACTGTCAGGGCAGTGAGGAAGGGTTGGCGTCAGGCACTAAGCCAACTCCTTGAGGCTGGACAGGGGCTGCCAAGGGAGGGGGATCAGATCCTAGCCAGGGCAGCTGGCCCCTGGGGAAGGAAGAGGGGCGCAGGCAGAGGTTGTGGCCCCAGATTCCATGCTCGGGAATCTAGGCACATAGGCCATGGACCTCGGGGAAGTTCGTTTTGGAAGAAGGTCTCATAGAAGAAGCAAGGCAGGACTGGCAGAGGAGAGCCTTGGTCAGGTCACCAGAACGGGCACTCAAAACAGGACTGTATTCGTCAGGCTCTCCAGAGAAACAGAAGCAATAGGATAGGTATATATAAGAGATTTATTACAAGGGATTGGTTCGTGCAGATATGGAAGCTAAGACATCCCATGATCTGCCATCTGCAAGCTGGAGACCCAGGAAAGCCGGTGGTGTACTTTCAGTCCAAGTCCAGAGGCCTGAGATCCAGGAGCCCAGTGGTATAATTCTCACTTCACGGGCAGGAGAAGACCAGTGTCCCAGCTCAAGCAGTCAGGCAGAGGGAGCACATTCTCCCTACCTCTGTTCCTCCACCTTTTTGTTCTATTCATGCCCTTGATGGATTGCATGATGTATACCCACCTGTACTAAGGAGGGCAATCTGCTTTACTCAGTCTGTGAATTCAAACGCTCATCTCACCCAGAAATACCCTCACATAGACATCCCCCAGGACAATGTTTAAATATCTTGGTACCCCATGGACCAGTCAAGTTGACACATAAAATTAATCGTCACCACATCAAGGCCAAAACAGGTTTGGAGACTAGGAGTGAGAAACTCCCAAGTAAGAGCTTTGTTAGCAGATGCGAGGCACACAGCTGGCACTGTGATTCGGATTCAGAGAATCATTCAGGGGCCCAGGGGTCAACCTCAATGGGAGCTATAATCAGAATAGTGCTCAGCCAGAAGGGAGCAGGCAGGGGGCAGAGGCAGCAACCTCTAAGGAGCAGCGCTGGTCAGAGCCCATAGGTGGGCCCATTTGTGATGAACTCCCCCAGGCAGAGGCCAGAAGATGAGGTATTAGCCGACATTTGTTCCATAATGAGGGACTTTTAAATAAAAGAATATTTTAATTGAGCTGACTAAGGATGGGGCACATCCTTAATAAGGATGAGCTTAATAAAGGAGGGAGCACACCTACTGTGTGTTAAACATTCTGCCACGTGCCTTATTTATTTCTCACAAACAACTCTGAGGCCCATTATAGAGATCAGAAGACTAAGGCCAGAAAGGAGAGGTACATTGTCCAAGGTGCTAGTCAAGGGCACAACCTGACTCTAAACCTTGTGTTCCTTCTTCCAAACCACTGTGAGCAAGGTGCCGAGGTGGAGCTTTCTGCTGGGGTCTGTGCTTGGCCTTCGCACGCTTTGCTGTCACCTGGCAGACTGAGGGAAACTTACCCAGGACAACATAAGCCGAATGAAGACTTCTACCTTGATCTCCTCAAGCCACCTCTGAGCCCCAGCAGCCCAAAGTGCTTGCCCTAAGTCCCTCTGATGACTTACACAACCCCTGCTCACTGACTGTGAATTCCTTTGGGGCAGGAACCATATTTTAACTCCATGTCCTAGTGCTTGGCACATAAAAAGGATCATGTAAAGGTAGGCAGGTGAGTGAAGAGCCAGGAAAGAATGCTATGTAAAGAAATTGAGGGGCTCCAGAAAAAGCCTGACCGGAAAGCAGGAGACTTGGATTCCAGACCAGCCCTGCCACTAACTTGTCCCAAGACCCTTGTCAAGTCTCTGAGCCTCAGTTTTCTGACCTGTAAAATAGGGAGGTTCAAGTAACTGCTAAGATCCCCTCAACAACAACATTATGCTATCCTGTGGCCTAAGAGTCAGGATTCCTGGGTTCAAGGACTGACCATAATACTTGATAGAATTTAAGAACCTGAATCTCAGCTGCTGGCACCATACCCCTAACAAAGGGCATTTATTACCCCCTGCCTTGGACTCCTGTTATAGGTATACTTGTTTAATTTCCAAGTACACTGCAAACTCATTAAGGGGCGTCTTACTCATTTCCGAGATCTGGACATACAGGGTCAGGCTAGCGAGGAGAATCCAATACTTGGTTGAGGGCCTGCAACTAAATATGGGCCCAGCCTAGGTACCCCTCATACCTCACCAAAGGTTAAACACCAACACTACCCACACCCCTGCCCTGCCCCACACACACCAAAAGCCAGGGCTTGGGACGTCCTTGGAATTATCATTGTACAGCTAACACAAGTAACTGGAAACCCATGTGTGTCAGCTTTGGGTTTTGCTTGAAAAGTCTGCCAGGAATAACAAATCTGTTAAAAAATATTTTTGTGGCAAATATGGCAGACAATTATTTCTGTAGTAAACAGGAAAACACTAAGACTCCAATTAAAAAAGAAATGTAAACAGATGATACACAAATGGGCAAAATGTTCAACCTTACTACTAATCCGAAAATGCAAATTAAAACACAATGAGATGGCATTTTGTACTTTGCAAATTAGTAGACATGTTAAAAACTAAAGATCGCAGTGTTGCCAAGAGTGTGGTAACAGAGGCATTCTCAGTGTAAGGTGGATGGAAGTGTAAACTGATAATACCTTTATGGAAAGCAAGCTGGCCATATGTTAGCAGGATACTTTAAAATGTGACATCCTTTGATCCAGTAATTCCACTTCTAGAAATCTATTCCGAGGAACTCATTGGAAATATAAGCAAAGCTTCATGTTCCCAGATGTTCATGGTGTCATTATTTATAATAAGAAACCAGAAACTGGCTCCATATCCAACCGTATGGAAAATAGGACTACCACTTATGGTATGTCAACCTAATGGAATATTATAAAGTGACTTAAAATGAAGTCTACAAAGAGATTTTCATGACTTCGAAATGTTTATCATAAAATGTGAAACAGAAGTTATAAAACCGTATCATAGCCACATCCAAACTATGGCAAAAATATATGTGTACACATAGCAAAATGTTAACAATAGAATTGAGTGGATGATGTCATTGCCACTCATTCTTCAAGCTTTTTATTATTTTATTTTAAAATGTATGTTTTTAAACAACAGAAGGGAAGAAAAGTTTGCTGGCAGACAGAGCAGGTAGGACCCATTTGTCTTTGCAATCACCAGGGCCCGGCTGCTAAGGAAGCCCGTTAAACCCAGGGTGGCAGCGCCCCTGTGCTGAAATCACTGTCTCTGGAGCATATTTTTTCTTTACTGAGGAAATTGCTTTCCATAAAACCAGCTCTCTGACATCTCTGAGTACCAGGGAACCATGCGTGCCCGCTTTCCTGGGGACATTCCCTAATGGGGAACTCCATCATGTTCCACCTTGGCGCTTCCAACAAATCCCAGCCAGCCATAAAAATCTTTAGCACCCTGTATGCAAGACCAATTGCAGCGGCCTCATAAAAATCCCATTCACCCAGCAAGAGCTGCACATCTAAAACTCTCGAGTCCCCTGCTGTTTTAAACCCAGTGGCGAGGCACACTGCTAAGTGATGCCTGGTAGAACTCGACACAGCGAGTCAGGACTGGATCTGGGCAGGAACTAGGGAAAATACAGGAAAAAGGGGGCCTGTGCAGAGTGTGTGGTGTATAGTCATGACCAAAAGCCACCTTCTCGCTGCTGTTTTGGGCAGGGAAAGGGGACTTGGCCTAGCAGGGGAGAGGATTTAGGGATGATGGCCATCCTTTGGGAAGGGAGAGCGGTTGTGAGGCGTGTGGGGGGAGGCATGAGCCGTGGGGGACGTCATGCTCCCATACACACTTCAGCTCCCTTGGGATGGGGACACCCCTTTCCTGGCTGCCCCTAGATGGGAGTAGGGGGCACGCAGGCTACTCAGTACCCCTCTGCCCTCTGAGAGGGCTCCCCTGACTCCCCACCACGTGGTGGGTTTCAGCACCCCTCCAGCAGTGGCCAGATAACCTAGTGCCTGCACACAGCTTGCATTTCTTCAGTTATTGGGCCCTGATGCACAATACAGCTGCTTCTTTCCACACTCACTGGGGTCCAAGAGGCCTGGGTTCTAGACCCTGCTTAACCCCTAGTTAGCTTCGTCATACCGGTCAAGTCGCTTACATCGTCTGTCTCTCAGCTCTGGTTTTCTCCTCAGTAGAATGGGGATAATAAAGTCCTATCTTCCCCTCTGCCACTCTCCACACACATCCTTTCTACTCATTGTATTAAACTGTTGCCATAAAATATTTCAGTGCTCCAATCAAACAAAATCATTCAAATATCACTTAAGAAATCACTGTTAAGTTTCTAAAAAAAAAAAAAAAAAAAAACCTCAGTGTTCTCTGCAACTCTAGTCTCTGTAACAAAAGACAGCAAAGTTTCTCTCTGATGTAGGACTCAAGGCCTGTGCCATATATCCGAATTTGGTGAATTCATGTCTCAGGCCATACACATCTTGTGTGGCTTTGAGTAGCTTACTTAACCTCTCTGAACCTCAGTTCTCTCATCTGTAAAATGAGAATCATGCCTACCTCATAGAGTTTGGTAAAGAGTCAATATAATACCTGATCTAAGTTAGGAATTCAGTAAGTGACCCTGCCCTGTACTTCCCTGAGTGTGAATTAGACTTCTGAGTACTGCTCAGAGCACCACTTCTAGATCTGTGGGTGTAACTGTCCTATGAGTGTCTAGGGTAATTTAAGTGAATACTCCATTCTCATGGTTTCTAACACTGAACATCAGCCTACTTAAGGGTCTCCCAATAGATATGGAGCCACCCATTTTCTTGGGGTTGCAATTTCTAATTGAATGGAGAGAGAGGGGGGTATTGGTTAGGGAGGGGGAAAGAGAATCAGGGAGAACAGCATTCTGACTTCCTCAAAAAGTATCCCTTTCCCGGGAGAAGGATAACCCCATCATCTGGTTACTGCAGGCCATGCTTCGCTAAACCAGGAGAGGGATGAAGAGGCCTTATATTTCTTCATGTTGTTGATTTCTAATGTCTGGTTAAAAGACACACCTTGTATGATTTCAGTCCCTTTATATTTATTGGTATTTGTCTTATGGCCTCACATATGGTCTATCTGGGAGAATGTTCCACGTTCACTTGAAAAGAATGTGTGTCCTGCGGTCCTTGGGTAGAGAGTGTTCTGTACATGTCTACTAGGTTAGTTATAACATTGTTCAAGTCTTCTGTATCTTTGCTGGTTTTCTGTCTAGTTTTCCTATCAATTGTTGAGATTGAAATATCCAATTATTATTGTTGAACTATTTTTTTAATTAATTAATTTATTTTTTATTTATTTTTAGCTGTGTTGGGTCTTTGTTGCTGCGCACGGGCTTCCTCTAGTTGCGGCGAGTGGGGGCTACTCTTGGTTGCAGTGCGCTGGCTTCTTATTGTGGTGGCTTCTCTTGTTGCAGAGCATGGGCTCTAGAGCGCAGTCTCATTACTTGTGGTGCACGGTCTTAGTTGCTCCGCGGCATGTGGGAATCTTCCTGGACCAGGGCTCGAACCTGTGTCCCCTGCATTGGCAGGCAGATTCTTAACCACTGTGCCACCAGGGAAGCCCTGAGCTATCTATTTTTTCTTTCAGTTCTGTCAGGTTTTCATTCATGAATTTTGATGTTTTGTTGTTAGGCACATACTGATTTATAATTGTCATATTTTCCCAATAGATTGACTCTTTGTTTCTAGAAATAATTCTTGTCCTGTATCTATTTTATCTAATATTACAGGACTACTCCAGCTGTCTTATGGTTTCTATTTTTATGATAAATCTTTCTCATTCTTTTACTTTCAACTGGTTTGTGTCTTATAATCTAAGGTGTGTCTCCTGTAGATAGTGTATAATTGATTTTTGCTTTTTTATCTGGTCTGACAATATATGCCTTTTGATTGAGTCATTTGGGCCATTCACATTTAATTACTTTAGTGATATTATTCAATTTATATTTACCACTTTACTTCTGTTTTCTGTATGTCCCTTGTCTTTTTTTATTCTTCTGTTTCTGCTCTACACCCTGGTTTTTGGTGCTAAATAAAAATTTCTAGTGTAACATTTTAATTCCTTTCTTGATTTTTTTAAACTATATTTTAAGGGCTTTTTTAGTGATTGCTGTAGGGATTGTGATATGCATTTTAAATGATCATAATCCACTTTAGATTAATACTAACTTAATTTCAGTAAAACCTAAAAACTTTGTTAAAAGGTAGTTCTAGTCCTTCCTCCTTCCTTATGCTATTACTGATATGTATATGTAACATACAGTGTTTTATATATATATATATTTGTATATATATGGTGTATTATATACTATATATTGTATATTACATATATATAAAACCTAAATTCAGTGTGATAAGTATTGCTATATACAACCTTATGTTTTTAAAAGATGTTAAGAGCAGAAATGAAAAAATATATATATTTATATCAATCCACATATTTTCCATTTCTGATGCTCTTCATTTCTTCCTGTGGATTTGATTACATCCTGGTATCATTTCCTTTCAACTTGCAAGACTTCATAAGACAGGTCTCCTAGCAATGAAGTCTCTCCACCTTTGTTTATATGGGAATGTCTTTATTTTGCCTTCAGTTTTTAAGGATAGTTTTGCTGGATGTGGAATTCTTGGATGACAGTTATTTCTCTTTCAGCTCTCCTGGCCTCTGTTGTTTAAGATGAGAAGTCAGCCATTAATTATATTCATGTTCTGCTGTAAAAAATGAGTCACTTTTCTCTTAATGTTTTCAAGATTTTCTCTTTGGCTTTAACAATTTGACTGTGATGTGTCTATGTTTAGCTCTCTTTGCATTTATCTTATCAGGGGTTCATTGAATTTCTTAGGTATGTAGATTAAAGTTCTTCATCCAGTTTGGGGAAGTTTTAGCTATTATTTCTCCAAATGCTTTTTCTGACCCTTCTCTCTGCTCTTTCTGGGGCCCTTATTATATGTTTCCTGGTGTGCTTAATGTTATCCCACAGGTCTCTGAGGCTCTGTTCATTTTTCTTCAAATTTTATCTCCCTGTTCTTCAGATTGATTAATCTTGATCTATCTTCAAGGTTACTGATTCTTCTTTTTCCTCTTAAGTCTGCTCTTGAGCTGCTCTAATGAATTTTTGTTTTAGTTATTGTACTTCAACTCTAGAATTTCCTTTTGGTTCTTTTTTAGGGTTTCTGACTATTGAGCTTCTATATTTGTTGATTAATTGTTGCCATACTTTCCTTTAATTCCTTAAACATGATTTCCTTTAGGTCTTTGAACATTTTTTAATAGCTGCTTTGCAACATTTATCTGCTAATTTCAACATTTAGGGACACTTTCAGGCAGTTTCTGTTCACTGCTTTTGTTTCTGATTATGGGTCATACTTTCCTGTTTCTTTGTATGTCCTATAATTTTGTTGTTGTTGAAAATCAGACATTTTATTATTATTTTTGTGTGTGTGTGGTACACGGGCCTCTCACTGCTGTGGCCTCTCCCGTTGCGGAGCACAGGCTCCTGACGCACAGGCTCAGCGGCCATGGCTTACGGGCCCAGCTGCTCTGCGGCATGTGGGATCTTCCTGGACCGGGGCATGAACCCGTGTCCCCTGCATTGGCAGGCGGACTCTCAACCACTGCGCTACCAGTGAAGCCCCAAAATCGGACATTTTAGTTACCATATTGTAGCAACTCTGGGTTCTGATTTTCCCTCATGAAGATTGTTGTTACTGCTGTTTTTACTCTTTCTTTATTTGTATAGAACCTGCCTAGGTTAAATATGTGAAATCTTTCATTCCCACAGTGTGACCACTTGTGTCTCTATTTTGTTATTTTCTCATTCTTGCCTTTAAGCTTCTGTCTGCATAGCTTAGTGGCCAACCAGTGATTGGATAGAGATTATGCTCAGACACATCAAGCCAGGTGTTCTGTCAGTGGAGCTGTATGTGGGGAAGGGAGCACATTCAAAGCTCAGGTCAGTTTTAAGTCTGTTCTGGCTTTTGCTTTCCGCTTGGTCCTTTTGCATCTCTCTATGCCTGCACACACCTCAGGGTTGACCAGGAGTGTATGGATAGCTTGGGCTCTCTCTGAACTCCACTATTTATTTACATCTCAGCCAAGAATAGGCCCCAACCATGACCTTACGCTAGTAGAGCCGCTGGCCCTTCCTACTTGCCTGCTGCCAAGGGTCATAACTTCCACTGACAATGTCACGGACCAAGGTCACCACCCACTGCTCCAAATCAACTGAGCCCCTTCAACCTCAGCAGCCAAGTTGCCAGTCCTCATGTGGCCTTAACCTGGCAGAACCTCTATAATGACCAATCTGTGGAAGATGGAAAGAGCCCAAGGCAATAACATCACTGAGTCCCATTGTTCTTACCTAAAGTCCAGCAGTTTTTCAAGCATAAACATTTCTGAGACTGTTGTATGCCTTAGGTCCATTTCCAGAGTGTTAAAATGATGGTTTTGTCAGTTTTGTCCAACTTTATAGCTCCTTTTGAAGGGAGAGAGTTTGCCCATCTTCTCACTCTGTCGTAGCCAGAAATACCCCTTATAGTTTCTCAAGTTCTTTTATATCCATGGTCTCATTTGGTCAAAACAACTTCTAAATGAGACAGGCAGAGCAAGTATTCTTAGTCCCATTTCAAAGATAAAGAAACTGAAGCTCAGAGAGGTTAAATGACTTGCCCGGTGTCATCCAGCTTGAAACTGGCTGAGCCAGAATTCCACCTTGGTTTTCTGTCTTTCGAGGCCTTTTCTACTATACCTTGGAGCCTGGTGTGGGTGGGGGGCTCTGTTGAGCACCGAGCAAAGAGTCTGTCTTAGTTCAGGCTGCTGTAACAAAATACCTA